>NC_141687.1:1101951175-1104351175 GCF_964263255.1 Lissotriton vulgaris
GATTTCGGTTCTCTAGACAGTTCCCATGCCAGTCCTTCTGATAGACATCTAAAGACCACGGTCCAGAGCCTATGCAGCGCCTGGCAATACCATGTTGTGTGCCTACCTCAGAGCCACATCGCAGGCATTCAGGGGACCCTATCATACCCGCCTTCCACAGGCGCTCCCTGGTGAAGTATGTGTGGTGGAGGTATTTGAATTGTACAAGTCTCAGATGTGTGGAAATCGCCGCCCCCCTGGCGTTCGCCAGGGCCTCCACCAAGTCTTCCTCATCTATTTCCCCAACATCCCCCACCCACGCCTCCCGCAACCTCTGTAGATCCGAGGAACAGTGCCGCACCAGGGATTGGTATATACTGGACAGTTTTTTGTCTGGCAGTTCCCCCATAAACAGCTGGGCTTCAAGTGGGCTAAAGTCTGGAAGGGTGTCTATGTCCGTCAGGTATGGTGTCAGTGCATGCCGAAGTTGGAGAAAGCTAAAGAATTGGGAGAGGGAAATCCCAAAGTCATTCTGCAGATCTTGGAACGACTTCAAGGTATCGCCCGACATCACGTCCCCCAAAGAGGAGATTCCTATGGCATCCCACCCTCCGAAACCCCTGAGGGTCAGCAATTGGGGCAAGCGACCATTGTGTCAAAGGGGGATCTCTCGAGTAAGGACATTCCACCATCCCATCCGGCGCAGCGCCTGCCGCCAGACGGAGAAGACCACTTGCGTGGCGGATGGAAGATTCCGCCGAAGCTGTGCAGAGTACAGAAGGGCATGGATGGACGATGAACCCATAAGTCGGCGCTCAACAGCATATGCTGGATCCCCCCTGTCCCCGTACCACCAATCATTGAGGACCAAAAGATGCGCAGCTTGATAGTACGAGAGTATATCAGATGTAGCGAGGCCCCCCACGTACGTGGACCGAAAGCATGTCCGTAGCGCAACCCTGACAGTCCCACCCTCCCACAGAAACCCGCCCAGTGCCGAATTAACTTGTTGAAACCAGCGAGGCGGAACGGGGTAGGGATGATTCTGTAATTGATACATCAGTCGTGGGAGCGCCACCATTTTAAATAAGGCCGACCTCCCAAATATGGACAGTGGCATGCGACCCCATGCTTTCATATCCTCCCGCGTGCAATCCCACAGCGGGGCAAGGTTACGAACGCGGGAGACACCTGCATCCTCGGACAGAATGACTCCCAGGTACTTCATTCCTCCGGGGGCCAACTGTAAGCCCGCTGCCCAGTCACCCGCCGGTCGCCCGCCGCCCAGCACCCACAAGGTGGACTTACCTGGGTTCACATAGAGGCCGGAGGACTCCCCGAAGATCTGCAAGATACGCAGCAGCCGTGGCCCCGACCGATCAAGATCTGTTAGGAAGAACAATAAGTCGTCAGCGTATAGTGCTATCTTGTCCGTAAGGCCCGGGGACCAGCAAAAGCCCTTAAGCTGGGCGTCTATGCGCACCCACGCGGCTAAAGGCTTCATGGCCAGCGCGAACAGGTATGGGGAGAGGGGACACCCCTGTCACGTACACCTCTGAACTCGAAAGGGACGGGACACAGCCCCCCCCAACTTGCACGGAGGCCGTGAGGCCGGTGTACAACAGATGCAGGTAGGCCAGAAAGCGAGGACCTATATTAAGGCGGCGCAGCAGGGAAAACAGGTAGGTCCAACTTAGGGAATCAAAAGCCCGGTCCATGTCTGCCAGGAACAAGGCAGCCCGCTCATCTAGATTTCTCCAGGCCGAGACCGCCACCTGGGCCCGCCTGATATTGTGTCAGGTGGCCCTCCGGGGTGGACCAGGTCCGTAATATGGGGCTTAAGCCTATTGGCCAGGGCCTTGGCCATGACCTTGGCTTCTGTATTGATCAGCGATATCGGGCGGTAGGACACGTGGCTCTCCGGGGGCCGTCCCGGCTTCAGGAAGACAACTACCTCGTCGTGCGTCCAGTCCAGCGGGAGCACCCCATTGTCCTGCGCTTCCTCGATCACCAGGCGCAGGCGTGGGCCCAGCTGTACATGAAACAGTTTAAAAAATTCGCAGGGGAACCCGTTGGGGCCATGCGCCTTACCCGGGTTGAGCTCGCCTAAGGCAGAGCCCAGCTCCTCATCCGTGAAGGGCCTGTCCAACAGGTCCCGAACCTCATCTGAAACCGATCGCGGGGGGAGGTCATAAATGAACCGCTGAACAGTCTCAGCCGGTAGGCACTCCAGGGGCGCCTACAGTCCCTCGAAATATGTTGCGAAGCTCTCTGCGATATCCAACGGCTCTGAGATCGGTGAGCCCGCCGGGTCCAACAGATGGGGCAGCGGCTGGGCATGGAGAGTGCCCTGATTGAGGCGGTGTAGCATCTTACAGGACTTGTCCTCCCATTGGTACACCAGACTACGAGTGGCAAGCCAGGCCTGCCTCGCCTCCTCAAGTAAGACCGCCGTGTATTGCTGCCGGGCTAGGACCAATCGCCGCCCTATCAATCTACCACTCTCCTCCCTACACCGGCGCTCCAGCGTTTCCAGCTCCGCCTCTCACTGACCCAGATCCCGCCGCCTCCCCGCCTGAGTCGCCACACACCAGGATATGTCTACCCCGCGTAGGGTAGGTTTGAGGGCCTCCCAAAGGGTCGTCTGGGAATCCACTGAGTTATGATTGGTGGTCAGATAACTGTCAATTTCCCGAGACATATGGTCTAAATAGGGGGCCTGTAATAGCTGCCATCCAGACATGCGCCAACGGAACGGAAGCCCAGACGGGCCCACTCTAAAGGTAAGGGCCACCGGCGAGTGATCCGACAGAGCCCTTGGTAGGATATCGGAGGCCACGATCCTTTGTGCCAGACCCCTAGGGACTAACAGGTACTCCAGTCTGGAGAACGATCCGTGTACTGAGGAGAAATATGTGTACTCTCGGCTCGCGCCGTGCCTAAACCTCCAGACAGCTGTCCAGTCCAACCCCGTGGCGAGGGCCCGGAACTTGGTGGGGGGTCCCTCCACATTTACATCTACATCCGCATCAGTCGTCCCCCTCCGCCACCGATCCTGGGGCAGATCCATCACGTCGTTCCAGTCACCCCCAACCACGGCCAAGGTGTCGGGCATACCGCTCCAAAGGGACTACACTCCTTTCTAATACTACTCTTTCCTTCACCCTCGTTTTTCCCTCACTCCACCACTTCCCCCACCTCTTAGTCCTCCTCTTACTCCTCCTCTTTCCACAGCATCCCCCTTTCCACCCAATTTCTTTCCTTCCCTCACTACCTTTCTGCTTCCTCTCCCATTCGTCCTCCCCCTTCCTTCTCTCATTTAATTCTCTTATTCTTGCCATATCAACTTTTATTTCCTTGCTATCTTTCTCTTGCTCTGCCAGGTTCCTTCATTCTCTCCATCTTCTACCCTTGCCCCTTCTATCCTTCCCCTTTCTATTGCTCCACTTGCTTCTCCCCTAATTGCCTTCTCCTTAACTTCTGCCTCATTCCTTGCCATTTCCGCTCTTGGTCAAACTGGCTTCTTTTCTCCCATGTTACTAATAACCACATTCACTCTCTTCTCTTCCTTGTCTGTTACTCTCACACCCTTTCCTTACCTCCTCATTCTCCCTACTCTTCCTTACCTCATCTTTTCTTCTCTCTATATAACCTAAGATATTCTCAGTTTGTGTTTTTCACTATTGTGTATGCCTCTACATTGCGGGCTGAATTTCAGATAGATTGCAAGTCACCGTGCGACAGTTAGATCACAAGCTCATACATAGCAGGCTGCGTGGGACGTCTTCACAGTTTTTTTTTAGAAGAACAGTTTTTGCTGTAGAATTTAGTGCAAAACACTACAAACAATAGTATAAAGAATTGCAAGAAACATGCATTGTGTTCTCCAACTGTAGCTGCAGAAAGCTACCTGGACTTTCAGCTCACATCCCGAGCATGGGAAGAGATGCGCATGTGCTTTCACCCTAGGATATTGAGTCTGTAGAAAGAGAGGTTCTTCCACTCCCACTCAAGGGTCATCAACTGTGTCTAAGAATGGAAGAGGAGGCTTCGCTGCTCGCTCTCACAAAACTGTCTGTGTCTCATCTGCTCATGGAAAGGGAGGGTCCTCCACTCTCAAGCCAGCGTCACTCAGGCTGTCTGCTCAAATCCTGAATGTGTGCAACAAAGTTCTCCTGCTCCCATTGAAGGCTGTCAAGTGTAATAAACCCACTGCCCGCTTACACCCTGCGCATGGAATTGGAGCTTCCTCTGCTTTCACGCAAGGGTCATCAGGTTTATCTGAGCCCATGGGTGGCTCGCACCCTGTCAAGGGAGGTTCCTCTGCTCCACAGCAAGGGTCATCAAGTATGTCTGCACCCACAATCAGCAGACTTACTGAACTTGGAAAAGTAGTTTCTGCTGCTCCCATCAAATGCTGTTAAGTCTCTCTGTGCCCACTTCTCGCTCACACCCTGTGCATGGAATTGAAGGTCTTTCCACTGCCACCCAAGGGGTTAATGGAGGGTGTCTCTGAGCGTAGAAAGGGATAGTCCTTCACTTCCATGCCTTGGTTATTGAGGCTATCTGAGCTCACAGTTTGCTCACATTTTGAGCAAGTAAAGGCAGGTTCCTCTTCTCTGATCCATGGGTGTGGAGTCTGTCGGAGCCCACTGCCCACCCACTCCTTACCCTTGAAAAGGGGCGTACTTCCACGTCTTAGCCAGATCATCAAGTCTGTCTGAGCGCACCTTCTGGTTGAGTCATGCTCAGAGTCAATGAGTGTGAGCATGGAAATACAGGTTCCTCCATCCACCCAACCACCCGCAAGGACTCAAAAGCTTCTCTGAGCCCACTATCATCTGACACCTTGAGCACAGGAAAGGAGGATCAAGGGTAAGAGATGGGGCATTCTGTGTTTAGCAGCATGTGTGCGCCTCTGTCAGTGTGGGTGTGGCTTTGTGTTTCTTTGTGTTTGTGAATGTATGGCAGCATATGTGTCTTTGTTGTGTGTGCAAGTGTCAGTGTAATGTTTCACAGAATAAAGATGATGCCTTAGAAGTGGATTGCAAAGTATGTAGTGAGACATATTTGAATGGGTATGTAGAGCTTTTGTTCCCAGGGATTAGCCCTATGAAGGTGAGGGGCCCTGGACAGAGAAAAATGAGTTTGCCATAAATGGAGGGCTTATAAAGTGAGGTCAGGGTAGAGGTACAGTTGGACAAACCGTGGTATGACAGTGATGAATGAGTATGTGGGTAAGGTAAGTGGTGATAAAGCATCATGCATGATCTAGAAGGTGTTTGTTCTAAAGTCTTATGAGCACCTTGGCTTGGACAAAAGTTCTGAAATCTGTGTCCAGTTTTAGATTACTCTTCTTGTGCTAGGTATCTTCCTCCCAGAGGGGTACTTGGAATGGCGAGGACAGTGTTAAAACCTAACACTCACTTCTGGACAGTCAGTTTTCATGGCACAGAATGCTGTGCACTGTTAAGACACATCAGACAAATAATGCGTACAAACATTTACTTCCCACATTCATAAGGGAAGAGTCAAAATCAATTCTTAAAAGTGTAGTTGTCAGATTTTTATGAATGAAGGGGTCAACGAAATGTGTGTTTCAGTGGGGCTTTGATTTAGGCTGTAACATTTAACTGAGTTTAGAAGATAAAGCGAGCCTACGGTGGTCTTGTCTTAATTCACCTAGCTTGGAAAACGTCTGGCTTCGGTATCGGAGAGTGCTGAATACCAAGAGTGCGTAGTCTTAATTCTACCTAATGCCTCTTTAATCCACCACCAAACACTCTCTACCCCTTCATTTCACAGTGCAGGTTGTTTTTCATCTCTGCTTTTTCCCTTTATCGCATTTTTTCAGCCTTTCTCTTACACCTCCTTTTCCCCCTGTGTATTTTTTTTTCTGTTGCTCTGGGCTAAAGCCTGAGGTAGAATAATGACTGCCGGTCCCCAAGAATGAGTGCAGGTGGTCCCCACCTGCATCCACCGGCTCAAGTTAATCACTGCTTTTCACCTGGCTTTCTTGTAGCCCCCAAGAGGGCAACTCAATGTTTGATTACACACAAATTTGAATCAACTCTGACTCGGTGGTCAATCATATGTTTGCATGTTATCGCGCTTTGGGTATACAAGCTTGTGGACTGAATCATTGTGCCACTACCTGCAGGGGTTCTAGGGTAGATATGTCCCTTTCTCATATCCGCCTTTTGGTTTCAAACACCAAATACAAGTCTAATCACTTTTAACGAGAAAGATTATTACCTTTTTGTCTGAATCAAGCTGTGAAATTCTGAGCAAGTATTGGAACTTTCCTTCTTGGATGCTGGCAATTTACTGCTATGTTACCTCACTGGCACCTGAGAAAAGCATTCTGCATACTGTAGCACAGGCCATCAAGGTCTAAAGGGAGTTTGAATAAATAGCCCCAACCTTGGTTGAACTGCACTGACTTTCCCTCCAGGGCCACATCACCGTCAAGATCCCTGCATATCTAACTCAGAAATTAACTTCCGCTGACTCATAGTTCCTCACCAGGAGCCAGGACATCGTGACACTGGAGACTAAGAGCTCTAAAAAATATGAAACACGAAGGCAGACCGTCTCCATCGATTCTCCTAGAATCTGGAATAACATCCCTCTCTAGGGACTGACTACCCTCCTCCAGGTAAGAAAAACATCAGATCCACGCAGCAACCCTACACTATAAGGACCTTCATTTCATATGCTTTCTTTACATTTTCTTAAATAATACTCCACAGTTATTGCACAGCATTTAGCGTTCTGCTGCTCTGCAGCTAGGTTCACACCAGGTCAGTCCCACCATATGCAAATTCAAATACTTAAAGTAATGTTAAAAGAAAGGACATCTTCTTAAGACTATGTTGTCTTAATATGTATAGGTTAGGCATTCAAAAGCTTGGATTGTAAATGAAAATGTTACATTTAGTTGAAAACCACGGAAATTTGCCATTTATAGTTGGCACTAGTAACTATGGGCCATGTGTACGAAATAAAGGATTTCCAATTTCCAAATAGCTAATTAGTGGAAATCGCTTTTAGGGAATTGTAAATTGAGATATACGTAGAAGTGTATTCCACTAATAGCGATTTCTACAAATTCACAATCGCAACTAGGAAATTGCTCATTTGGAACTCGCAAAATTGTGATTTCCAAATAAGAAATCTCAAATTAGGAAAAATCGCGTGCTGGATGATGGTAGCATAACTAGTTTTTGACTGAGCAGCTGGACTACTTGCTATCTTATGATATGTACAGACACTTAAGGTTCTTTGGGCTCTCTTTCTCCTCACAGTAACTGCGCTATATCCCACCCCAAACTCTGTATTTTATTTTATGTATGTATGGTTGTGCAACATGGAAGGTTGTCTGTTTCACAAAAAGCACAGACAAGGTCACCCATTCTGTACTCATTCTTGAACATGAAACTGTCTGGAATTGACAGAGCTGCTGTCCTGGAAATTCACTAAGCTAGCTGCACATAGTCATAGAAAATAATTCATACTCAGCAGGGCAGAACAAACCTGCACATAGAGAACTATCATCTCTCCCTTTTAGTTGTTTATTTGAGATGGGATAAAATGCACATCTGCCTGTCCAGAGAAGGAGAAAGGTAATCACAGCCTCATAGTTGAGCCCAGTCTATGACCTCGATTGTTTGTAGGCTGTTGGTCCATCTACTAGGAGATAGAGCATGAAATATGAAGGTCGACCTCACTGTAAGTCCTGCAAAGCTCTTCCTCAGAGTCTTTCTTAACATTTAGAGCGGCTATCCTGCTCGACCATCAACCTGCTGTTCAGTCTGCCTGCACCCTTAACATATATCTGAATAGGTACCAATAAACCAACCCAGGAGCTAACCCAGCATGCCTGAATCCAAGATACATCTCAGAAGATATGGTCGAGCTGATAATTGTTCTTCAGATGCAAATGAACTACACCATGAGAGGTTCATTTCGAGTTGATGAGAACAATGCAAACATAACCCGGGGAACTCTCCAGATCACCTCTCATTCAGAAGGGGGCTGAAAACATGGCTCTTCATTCAGTAATTTCTCTTCACAGACTTTCAACAAGTATGCACAACGCCAGGACACCCCAGGGTAACCGTGCGCTATATAAGTTCAATTAACGTAGCATAACATAACATAACAATAAACTTTAAATAACATAGTTGAAGTCTCGTTCCACCCAACTGGACTGTTGGACCATTACTTTCTAGTTGTAAGAAATTGAGGTTTTTATTGCGGGCGGGTGAATGCCTAACTCAAGTAATAACCACAACCCTTGTTGAGCTGAATTGTTACTTTAAAGTCACGAAACATTCCTGAGCTCAACCCCCTGGTAGCTATGGCATAGAGCAGATAGACTTAACTTAGAGGCAATTTGTAAGGTATTTATGCTGTACTAAAATAGTAATAAAGTTGAACTGTTATACAATAAAAATTCCAAAAAGAATTGGAAACATAGAGTAAAATTGAATAAACAAAATGACAAAAATCCAATAAGTGGAACCGGAGATACACATGTTTTAATTTTTAAGTAGAAATAGCTCCTAAAAGCACAAAGTGCCAATTATAGTCGATGGTCGCAGTAGTACAGGACCTAGGCTCAATTTGACACTGACCATGTGTAATGGCAGAGTTTTTGGCTTTATTTAGCAGTGATATAGATCATTAGTCTTGCTCGCATCTAGTATAGGTATTCTTAGCCTGTGTTGGCCCTTTTAAGCCCTTTTTCCAGACCTAGAAGAGGATAGCTGCTTAATATGCCTTTATTCTTGACTTTCACCTGTCTATTGCCTATTGGCTTTGACATATTAGACATATTGGTATGGTTTATGTAGGTATTCTGACAGAGCTAAGGAGCATTTCACCCCTTTCAGGCCTACAGGCCTAGAGCTAGAGGGACTCCATTTTGATGAAGCTGGGAGACTTTTCAGGGCAAAGGCAATGTTTATAGTTATAACTGTTGTCCGCCCTAAGCGGACCGGAGAGAACCGGCCAGAGCTGAATCTAATCAGGAATTGTTCCCGGGCTCAGGTCTCTAGACGAAACAAGCAGACTGGTCACTGTGGGAGCGTCTAGCGCAAGGAGCCTGGTGCATGGGATTGGTGGGAGGAAGCTGCTGGCTGGAACTTTCCATGAGGAAACAGCATTCTATATCAGTGAAGTGCAGAGGCGGAGTCAGTCAGTCGAGGAGAGAGTCAGTCGAGGAGAGAGTCAGCCAGAGAGTCCAGCAGAGAGTCGAGCAGTGGAGTGGAGTTGGCAGAGAGAGAGAGAGGGTTCAATCTGGAGAAGAGCTGAGTTGAATAGTGAGCTGGAACTGAAGGAAGCAGTCAGAAGCAGTTGCTTATCAGGAGGAGGTGTGAATAGCTGGAGTCTGAAGTAATGCCTTTTAAAAGAGATAGAGGAGAGCTTGTGGACTAACCTATGGGAGCAGATGGAGTTAATTGGACATTGGCGCAGAGACAGAGTGAATAAGCTAGTGGAATGAACGGTGATCAGAGCGGCAGGAACCATTAAGATTGAAGACGGAAGGTGGAGAGACAGTTCGTGTGGGGGAGAGGAGTCCAGAGACAGAGTGATCAGCGCAGAGGTGTACCCAAGAGTGCAGGAGAGAGAGAGAGTCTGAGATGAGCCAAGGCACAGACGAGAGAGGAACCCAGATGACAGCTAGAACAAGACTTCACACTAATCAGGTGATATTGTTTTCATCACATTAGCTACACTTACACTTTATGTCTAATCTTTTCCCTTTCAGCGGAGTGTTCCTGTTATGTGTAATCTTTTCTCTTTCAAGCGGTGTGTTCTACCTATAGTCTTTGTCATATCTGTGTGAAGGTTTATATTGTACTAATAATAAATGACCCCATTGATTAGTGAATTAGTGTGCATGAGTTCTTTTATGATAAAGTTATCCTGGCTTCAAGCCAGTTGCTGTTGAGCCACTGATGGATAAGGGGGGTAGGAGCGCTTAAATCAAGAAATTAACTCAGTCACATAGTGTGTATATCTTTATCCCCATACAGTGAGATTACTCACTCCTGGTAGGTATTACTGTTTGAACAGATGCTACCCCTGATCAGGTAAGTAATAGTGAGGGAGAGAGGAGACTTGCAACCAAGGGACTAAGTTAGTACACCATCCCATAATATTATTGTAGTAGCAGACCCTTAGTGAAGAGACTTCCCAATATATATATATATATATGTATAGGTGTTCATAGGAATGTGGTCGTCGTTGATATGCGGCGTTAGTGAGAGCACTGGGGGGTCGAACCAGTGTGTATACCCACTGGATTGTGGCTTGAATAAGTGAGAACACTAGGAGGTTGAACTAGTGTGTAGTTTCGCAGGATTGTGAACAGTTTGGAAAAGGGAGCATTGGGTTCTGCAGGCCCATGTGTAGTCGCACCGGATTGTGCGCAATATCTGCCCTAGGGTAGACCGGTCTGGGTCTGAATGGCCGCAAGACCAACTGATGTAAATAAGTGTGGTGTAGGGTATGGATATCCCTAGTAATCAGTGAGTATTCTTAGTATCCCTATAGATTTAGTGGTGTTTTTAATAATATGAGCTTGTATATTGCGAGTTCCCCATCCTCAGGTAGGTACCAGGTGCCTGGATATAGGTGGTCCTGGGGAGGGAAGGTGAGTACGTTCTGGCTGGGTTGGAGGGGCCCCTGGGGGCTGATCCCACCTACTCAGAAAATCCAGCCATAACACCATGTTGAAGCGTGGTCATATGCACTAATCAAGTTCATCCTTTTCAAATTTCTGACTTTAGTCCTCTAAGTCCCAACCCACCACAGGAGTAGATTTCTAAACATCCCCCAGGAGCTCAAGGAAGGGAATTAGAGACTCGCATGGTGGCAGGTAGAGGGCACCAGGAGGGTCCAGTCTATGTCCAGCTGACACCAGTCAGTTTCTGGAAAAGACCGCTTGTGGCGTCAGTGTGGTTTTAACAAGACGTTTGTCTTATGACCCTTGGAGTCCAATTCTTTGTCCTGGGCACAAGAAGGAGAGCAGGTCCAGTCGTTTAGGCTCTTTCAGGTCTCAGACAGCTGGGTCCATAATCTTTTGATCTTCCACAGGTCCAGGAGTATTCTAAAATGGGTGCCTGGAGGTGCCACATTTGTGCCCTGCATAGGGTGGTGATTGAGTACAACCCATGGCTTTGCCTTAGTCAATGGGATAAAGGTTCCTGTGGCTAATCCTACTCACTTTGAGCATTTTGGAGGTGGTTGAACTTCGGCCACACTAAACTTGGGCCATGAGGCAAGGAGTGTGAGTAGGGAGTTTAGTCCGAGATCCAACACCAAAATCCAATTTTAGGCAATCCCTGTACCGACAAAAACCTCTGACACAGAAGTCTAGCAGAGCAAAGCCGGGTTTTCAGCAACCAGACATTAGATACATGAGAATTGTTTTGGCCTCCTGTCTTCATCCATTGGTTATGGAAAATGAAGTTTTTCTGGTTGACTGTTGATATTGTATTGTGGCTGCTATTCGATTAAACGAAGAAAGTGAAGCATAAACCTCGCCTCCGGGTCCTGCCATAGATTTCAGTAGCCTTTTGTGAAAAAGTACACTGCGATTCAGTACTCCATGGACCTCATTTCGTAACAACAAAGTAAGAGTTTATTAGTCTCTTAAATCACCAGGCATTCATTTATGCACATCTCTATTTTGGTCCCATTGCAGCTTCTCAGTGGACTGGAGGTCTGGACTAGGACTTGACCATTCCGAGATCCTGATTCTGTTCAATTCCAGCCATTTTGTTCTAGGTTTACTTGTGTGGTTTGGATCATTAACCTGTTGCATGATCTTTCTTCGACTAAGCCTTACTGGTTGATCAGATGGTATAACATTTCCATCTAGCATCCTGTGGTTATAGTTTCGCAGTCATAATGGACCTAATGTTTTTGAGGCTTTCAGGTGCCATGGATCTCAACCAGGCCCACATTACCGCTTCACCAAATTGCTTGACTTTCAGTATCAGGTTCTTATGGTTAAACAGTGTCCGGTTTTCTACAAACATGTTGGTATATATTACAACCAGAAATGTCCGCTTTGGCACCCTATATACAGGTGACATTGTTGAAAAGTTTGTTGTTTTGCAAACCTAAGCCGTGCTGGGAGACCTTTTTTGAGAGAATGAGTTTTCTACTCTACTCCTCTTCAAAAGCCATCCTTGTTTCATAGTGGTACAATCATGAACTCTAACTTTTCGCATGAAAACAAAATTCTTTAGATCACTGGGCGTAGTGACTGAGATTAATTCAATCATTCCTTCCTTCACCTTGACGTGTTTTGCTGTAGATGCCCGTAGTGCAATGGCAATACCCAGGCCTGGGTTTCTTGCTCGCTGTGCTACATGAACCAGTTGCCGTCACTGACGAGTCCTAATAGACAGAGCATGGCAGTTTGGGCTGTTTGGTTCCCACTGGACCAAGACTCGATTTGCCTATGGAAGGTCTCTGTTTAGTGGGCTGAAGTACGGCCCCGAGTGAATGCCAGTGACTGAATAATTCAAGTGCTCCTTCCATCACCCTGTATGTTACAATTATACTGAGTAAGTGAAGTTGAGGATTAAGTATATTCTTTCCATGTGTAATTGTACTTCAGCCAATAATGTTCAAGAACACATTAGGGAAAAAATAAAAGTAACTCTAGGGCTATCAATCTCATGAGCCCCTAGACTGAAGGAAGAACAAAAATGAACCACCAATCAAAGTCCATGCTCTCCCAAAAGAAGCAGCACTTCCTCTTTTTCGCAAGCAGACGTCATCTGCTAATATCGCCAGCAGTCCAGGGATATATCTGTTTCTGTTCCGACCTGGTCATCACAATAGTAAATAGGAGAACGTAACACATATGATTCAACTGTCCAAGACCCAGATTCGATAATATTATTCGTTATGAAGAACACAGCCTCTTGATTCAAACTAAAAACAAAACGGTTGGCAATACGAAGTTAATTTCAACCCCAACCATACCCATTAGCGATCCACACTTTGACATTGCATTGAATTGAATGAGCAGAAACGTTCTGGAAGAGCAGTCACAGTGGTGACCGTTACTCTATCCGCCATAATCATCCTCTCTGAGATATCTATGGCCCATGTACCAGGGAAATAGGCTGCAAGAAATCACACACAAATGTATGATCAGTTTGACTGAAAGTTCCTTCCTTCAATGGAATTCATTCCCATGCCAAGACTGGAAGAGGTTCCGCACTAGTTTGTTGTACCGAAAAATTGATTACTTGGCCTCAGAGGAAACATTAACTGTTAGGCCTGTCAACCTTAGTGTGGTCTTTCCCCCAACTTTTTGCTTTTTCCCCTACAGTTTTGCAGAATTTGTGTTTTGTTTTCCTTCGGACTCATGCACTTTACAACTGCTAACCAGTGCTAAAGTGTTTGTGCTCATTCCCGAAAATTGGAAACATTGGCTTACACATAATTGGCATGCACTTTCATTTCCCCAGAGCAGAACAACATGATGCAGCACATCCACAGCACTGTCCGGTAAGTCTTTTTGCTTTCTCACCGAAGCTCTTGTGTGCCTTCCAGGCCCTCTCCTGGTACTTTCATTTTCTTCGAGTGGAACATCGAGCTTCTGCAGCTCCATCACTCTCTCAGCACTGACGTTAGAGGCTGACTTATCTGCCTCCTGGCCCTTACTCTGACTTGAACCGTGTGACCCTGGCCTTTTATTCTGTGCTCCACCTTGGGCCTCATGCAGACCCAAGATCCCTCATCATCCTCACTTCTCTCCTCCGGGGTCTACTATAAAGCGCACTGCTTTCCCTTCTCGGGCAGCTCCTCAACATGCATCCTTTGCCTTTCCTGTACACCTTATATTTAATCCTGTGCCTGTACCTGCTAACCCAACCCCACCCTCCTCCCCTCCGCAGCCCTCTCTGAAAGCCCTGACCCACTCTCCTTGGCCTCTCTTATCTTACATCATCCATGGCTTACAATAAAGCTCATTAGTTTCCCCATGAGGCTTTCACGCAGGCCTTAGGCCCACTCCAATCTCTGCCCTTGCACTGGGCCTCGCATCTCACTTTTTGACTGCAGCAGGGGCATTGTGAAAGCTGTGGAGTTCTTGATGGGCCTCTTCCGTCTGCAGAAAAAAGCTCATAATTGACGTGAAAGGGTGGGTGATTGCATGAAAGGGTTGATGGATGTATGGATGTGTGGATGAATGAGTGAAAGGATGGATGTAAGGATGCATAAGTGAAAGAATAGAAGGATGAGTGCAAAGGTGAATGGATGGATGGATGGATGGATGGGGTGGATGGATGAGTGAAAGGATGGATGGCCAAGAGAAAGAGTAGATCAAAGGATGGCTGAGTAGATGGATGGATGGATTAATGAGTGGGTGGATAGGTGGATGGATGGATGAATCAGTGGGTCGATGGATGAATCGGTGGGTGGATGGATGGATGGATGGATGGATCATGGGTGACTGCGTAGAAGGGTTGATGGATGGGTGGATAGTTGAGTGAAAAGGTGGATAGAGGGATGAGAAAGGGTGGATGGATATGAGTGAAACGATGGATGGATATATGAGTGAAACAGAGGTTGGATGGGGTGAAAGGATAGATGGATGAGTGAAAGCTCGAATGGGTATATAAGTGAAAAGGAATATGGATGGGATGAAAGGATGGATGGGCTAAAGGATAGATGGAGGGATGAGTGAAAGGGTGGATCGATATGAGTGAAAAGGAGGATGGATGGGGTGAAAGGACGGATGAGCAAAAGATGAAGGGATGGATAAGTTTGATGAATGGATTTGGAGATGGAAGAACAGGTTTGGACAGGGGCGTCCTGAACCCCTGCTTTAGAAGCTACATCGGGGGTAGAGCTCTTGATGGGCCTCTTCTGTCCGTAGCACTGCAGACAAAGGCTCATAATTATTGTAAAAAGGTGGGTGGGTGAGTGAAAGAATGGATGGATTGGTGTGTGGGTGAATGGATGGATGGATGAATGAGTGACAGGGATGGACGATGGATGTCTTGATGAAGGTAAGGGTGAACAGGTAGATGGATGCGTTACACGGTAGCTGAATTAGGGAACGAAAGAATGGGTTAGTGAAAGGGTAAATGGATGGATTATTGGATGGATGGATGAGTGAAAGGAGAGATGAGTGAAAGCAAGGGTATGGAATGAAAGGGTAGGTGTACAGCTGAATGAAAGGATGGACGGATGGCTGAAATAGATAGGTTTGATGATAGCCGGGTAGGTTTGGATATGGGTGGATGGATGGATGGATGGACGGGCGAACAGAATGATAAAAAGTTGAATGGATGACAATGTAAAGGTAAAATGCTAGATATCAGTGGGTGAATGAAAGGATGAATGGATAGATGCTTGAAGGAAAGAGACCAGAGAGCTCTTCCGGCGAGGGTTGCAATGACTTTCTTTGCTTGCTTGGTGTCACAAGAACTTTGGTTCAAAGTGTGGGATATTTCAATTTTCTGGTTACTCACTTGGCCTGCACAATGCTCCTTCCTCTACATGGGGCTTATCAGGTATGTCTGGTGCTGGTTGCCAGTGTTTTTTTCCTAGATAGGTAGTTTTTTATCTAAAAAATCTCACATTGCCATAGTAGTTCCTGGCACAGAAATAAACTACGTTGTGTGCCGATATGCTCCTTGTAAAAGAGCAGAATACTGTCACACACAGTGAAGTCAGCCGATAGATAGCTAGAGATAGCATTTTAGTACAAGCATTGAAAATGCAATAGGTCTCGCATTAGAAAAGTTGGAGCTATTGGTCTTGTAAATGACAAATATTTTATTTATTTGTTGGTTTTTAAAATAGCTAAATTGATAGCTTTGTCATTTACAATGCCAATAGTTATAACTTTCGCAAATGTGACACCTATAGCATTTGGAATGCCACATGTTTTGTATTTACATGACTTAGATGGCAACTCTGGTTGTTAGGCCACATCTGTAGAGAGCAGGAGAGTGCAGCAGGGGAGAGAAGCACAGCAATGCAATAGGTCTCGCATTAGGAAAGTTTGAGCTATTGGTATTGTAAAGGACACATTTTTTATTTATGTGCTTGTTTTGAAAAAAGCGAAATTAATAGCTTTGTTATTTACAATGCCAATAGTTTTATCTTTCGCAAATGTGACACCTATTGTAACACAATATGGGTTGTAGCACTGAGTGGGGTGAGTGGTGTGAGGGTGAGTGGTGTGAGGGTGAGGGGTGTGAGGGTGAGGGTGTGTGAGGGTGAGTGGGTTTGTGAGGGTGAGGGTGAGTGAGGGGGTGTGAGGGTGAGGGTGTGTGAGGGTGAGGGTGTGTGAGGGGGTGAGGGTGAGGGTTAGGGGGTGTGAGGGTGAGGGTGACCGAGGGTGTGTGAGGGTAGGTGATGGTGATGGTGCGAGGGTGAGGGTGTGTGAGGGTGAGGGTGTGTGAGGGTGAGAGGGTTTTGAGGGGAGTGAGGGTGTGAGGCTGTGCACGGGCGGGGGGCCCTGTCTCGGCAGCTGTGGAGCCGGAGTGGCAGCCGGGATCGCAGCGCAGGTGAGGGGTGAACGGGGGCCGTCAGCCACCACGGAGGGACCTATGTGGGTTAATATTTATGGAACGAGTGCACTTCATCTGAACTTGAGGTGTGTTTTTGTGCACAGTAAGCACCGAGTAGGGGACCTCAACAAAGAGGTAGGGTTGGTGTTTATATCGGACTATACTGCGTTCTTAGTATGCGAAACATTGGTAAAACCCAGCTGTCTGCCTCTAATCCTACAGGCGTGTGACGAGCGGCTACTCGCTCGACTTGTATGTTGACACACGTATTGGACAGCAAGACCATCCGTGTACATTGGGCATTAAGATGTTAGCCGCGGGGCATACAAGGAACCCGCACACCGCCTGGAACACCCTTTGTAAAAAATATATTTATATATTTATTTATTATTATATTTTTTTTAACATCCACAGCTCAAGTAAGGATTCGACATGGGTGTACAGAGTACGCAGACTTATCCCTCTTCTCTTGCTCTCCCTTTCCACTTATCCTCGCCGGTAACCCCACAATCTAGCATTGGGGTTATGGAAAACCTGCAACCGCAGCTGGCCGAGTTTAAGGAAGGGGGGGACGGGGAAGGTCATGTGCAGTCCGACCCCTCTAATTGGTGTGGACAGGCCTGGCACTGGCTGCTCAAGTCTGAGCTTGGATTCTTTCTATTTTGATTACATACTGCTTTGATCAAATTTAAAATATTACACGTGGTTGCCTCTTCAGTATCTCCTAAAATATTGTATACTTTAATGATAGGGGAACACTGCATTTTGCGAAGTATGTGCAGTCACTGTCAATCTCGTGACTGCTGCTCGGAACTCGCAGACGTCTATTAAAGAATCCTTCATTTATAACCGCGGTTGTCACTTTTGTGTCAGTAGTTTAAGTTAATATGGTACGCCCTGTAGAACGATGGGCTGAGGTTTGTGCACATGCAATTACAATGAGAAAAAATCTCTTAACCCATCAAGTGTATTTTCTTCTCGGTCTCTACGTGGAGCAGGTGGCTTTGATCGTGCAGCCTCCCAGTAATTAGCCCATTTTTTGGCCTTCATACTTAAATGAAAAGGTTGACGTTCATTGGAATGGCATTTCAACGTTTATTTTCCTTTCCCCCTTTTGTCCCAGATGCGTGTAATTTTGTTTTCTGGTTCTGCCCCACCTCCAGTGTAAAAAGTAAATTCTCAATTCTCATATTTGCGAAGCCACTTGTGCACAAAGACGCTTTATATGCATTTGCATTACTAAATACCTAAAAGTATCAACTGTATTAATGGAGTGAAATCACTTTTTGCAGATAGCCTGTTTCTGTATTGTGTAATATCGTACACTGAGGTAGACTACTGAGGCACTTACTTGTTATCACTGTTCTACCAAGGTTGCTTGGGTTTTTGAGAGTT
Source organism: Lissotriton vulgaris (assembly GCF_964263255.1). NCBI lineage: Eukaryota > Metazoa > Chordata > Amphibia > Caudata > Salamandridae > Lissotriton > Lissotriton vulgaris. The sequence goes on from NC_141687.1 coordinate 1,101,969,109, forward strand.
AAAGCTTAGATGCAGCTCACAAAGCTGTGAATGTAGGCTTGGTTGGTGCCAGGAGCAACATAGCTATGATAGTGGGGGTGTAGTGTTTAGATATTTACATCGTTCTTTGGTCCTTAAGTGTCAACGTATATTAACCCTTTCCATGCGGCCGCGATTCCCCTGGTGTGCTGTAAACAGCACGAACAGGGGCGGGCCGTGACGAACCCCAGCCGTCATCAGCACACGAGCACCGTAGTGCATGACGGCTGGGGTTCGTCATCAGAATGAAAGGGGTTAATAGTCCTAAAATTCAACTATAAAGGATACTTCACCCACCAAGAAAATATTGTTCAACAGTCTTTACATTGAGACCATCATGTTTTCACCTTAGATGACTTGTGATAACAAGACAGAGGGCATTGCTGTGGGGAGGGGGGAGGAGAAATGCGACACGGCCGCAGCAGGGGGCGGAGCAGACCGTGAATAGCGTGAAGCAGCAGGGGCCTTTGAAGTGAAGCTAAGCTTTACTTCAAAGGAGTGGGAGGAGTGCGGCTAAGGCAGAGCGCACCCTGGGGGAAGCTTGTGGGGCGGAGCGGGAAGAGCTGCTGGGGAACAGATGGCTGGCGATTTGATGATGTGCACGCGCATTGACCTAAAAGTGCACGGGCACAGCATCAAATCGCCAGTCTAGGTAAGTCTTGTTTAAGCCCCTATAGTCTCGCTCCGCTCAATGCGCATGCGCATTGAGAGGCGAGACCTAAAATACAAAGATTGTTGGTTAACCCAGATCTAATTAGGGGCTTGATTGTAAAAGAAAGTCACAAAAGCGCACCCATGATATATGTGCTTGCATTAATGCAGATTTACTTCTTTCATGAATTCACATGAATTCCCTTAATTAGGCCAGGAAACCGTACTCCTAGAAAATATTTGTGAACTGGATTTGAGCATGAGCAAATATGAATGTTTAGTTTTGCCCCAGCGAAAATCTGTTGTGCGTTTACAAGTTCAATTTTTCTCAAACCGTGGTCAGAAGTATATTTCCAACTTGCCTCAATATGGGAAAAGATTAGAGAAGAGCTGGTGAAAATCCCCAAAGCATGCAAGTTAGTAAGTTTGCACAGACACATAAGGGCATTCTAGCTCTGGAACTATTGCTTACTGCTACCTCCAACCCCAGTATGTAAATCTGTGCTAAGGAGGCAAAATAAAGGGATTGCTAGTATTCAAATTCTTCTATACTATGAGCCTTACTTCACCAGAGAAGCTATTATCAGAGCTCCTCTATAATTAGATTGCTTCCATTATTTGACGGTGCACTACATCACACTAAAGGGACAAGTGAATTTTGTTACAGGACAGGTAGATTTATGAAGCTCCCTAGCCGATGATAGATATTTTACTAAATTTCACACCCCTGTAATAGAGGGCCCTCAGAGATTCCAATCGTGAAGGAATTGAAGACACACAGACAACCTCTACCCACAGGAATCCGAGTCCTCTACCACACACTAGCATGGTTATCTACCCCAGATTGAGTGGTATCCATTGAGCATACTCTTTGGCCATGCCTACTTGATAAACTTGACAGCTTGGCATCAATACCTTGAATCAGTCCTTGAAATCCTCCAGGCCATGACACAATGAGTCATCCACTACAAGTTGGTACTGGAAACCCTGAGCATCCATCAGAATTATCTGAAAATGAGGGAGAGTGATCATAAACTCCCAACATAGTTCTAATAGAACAGAAAGTAAGCTTGTGGCAATAAAACTGGTGTTACCAGAACTAGATCCATTCTCTGCCTCCCAAATGAGTTGACAGTCTGGCAAACAAGCTGACTGGGGAGAAAGTACAACGTTTCTATCAACCAATCCTGGAGAAAGCAGCCCACCTCCTCTGCTCCTGGATCCCACCTCTTGCTGAAATAGTAGGGATGCTGTAGAATCAATATTGAAGCAAAGTGGTCTATCTGAAATGGATCTAATCTGATCATCAGCTCCAGAAACACTCTACATTGAATTTCCGGTCTCTTGCATCCTGAGGGTGCATGGAGTTGCAATCCTCCACATCCACCTGGTTCTGATGTACTGGCCAGTATTCAGCTGTGACCAGGATCTTTATGTCCAGACGGAAGTGCAAATAGTCTTTGGCCTGTTCCACGATCATCTACAAACTCGTGCCTCCCAAGTGGTTGCGATTCTGTCCAGCTTCAAGAATCTAGAGCAGGCCGCTCTGCCTTTAGTCGGATATTTGATCGAAAATGAGCCTGCACGGCACTTCAAGCAATTCTTGTGAAGATTAGGCTCTACTCCTATCCAATTTATGCTGGTGCTCAAGGCGCCACGTAGAGAAGCCAGCCCTTTTGTGTGGCATCTGACTTGATCTCTAGGTCAGACGAAACATTGAAAATTGCTTTCCCATTCAAGGCATCCATGTGGTACTGTAACTTTTGAATGTTTGGCTATTTTGAGTTAAACTCGCCCTCTCTGAGTAAGTTAGTCTCTTCCTCAAATGGGACGCCTCTGAATGTCTCTATAATGTGGAGGTTTGGGGGAAATCACTTGATTTGAGTAAGACCAGAATACCTCCATCCTGGTGAGTTACCTCAAAGAAAATCAGTCTCTCGAAGGCCCTGCCTCAATTCTTTTGTGGTGTTCACCACCTTATTGGCTGAGAGGTGCAAAGTGACCATAGACAATTTTATGCTGAAATCCTGTAAGGTTATCATCTAGCTAGACCGTATTGTGTCTTTGTCTTCATTGATTGCAAACACTAACTTTTAAAGAAGGACTGTTACCAAGATTAGGTGTGACTCTAGTCTTAGTTTGAATTGGTCCATGATAGTGAGCCTGAATTCACCTTTTCCTCAGAGGCTTCATTACCAGCTTAATAAGCTTTATGAAGAACCACGCATTTGATGCGAGGCCAACTGGAAGGTCCGTAATCTCAAACACTTGAACCCTCAAGGTAGACTAGAGAAATCCTCTCTGGGAGCCCAAAATAGGAACATTTGGGTGGACTTCCTTAAAGTGAACTTGATCATCCAGTCGCACGTAAGCTGAATGTGGTCTGCCTCCATATTGGTACACCAACGACCCGCTGAACTATTTCTGCTTGATTTTTGGATGGTGGCTCTTGTTCCTCTTTTATATATAAAAAAAAATGGTTAGATTTTTCAGCATAGCCTCTGTGTGCCAGTAGGTGGAGTCATGCAGCTTCACATTGACTCCATTTTACCCCAAAAATGATGATTCGAGAGACTCAATCTAGGGACCACTCTGGAGTACGGATGTCCGTTATTTTTTTTCCCACTCCTTCATATGTAGATCCAGCGGTAGCTCCTACTTTTTTCTCATCAGTTGATTTTTTTTTCTTCATCATTTTTTTCATGTGAGTAAGGGAAGATGCGGGATATCCGCTTAGCATTGAATTCCTCCTGCCATCCATTAGGGGGAGGCCAGTTCAGGTCCCCACAGACATCACCATTGGCAAGAGGTTTTGTAGCAAGCAGGGCGACGTGGGTTCCAGGTCTCTGGGCCAGGAGTCCCAGCAACTCTGTCCTGCCTGAATCATCATGGCATCTCCCTAGCCTTACATCACCTTGCAGGATCTTTAATGGCCAGGGCGGACGAAATCCAGCTTTGGGAACAAGTGTGTGAGCCACAGCACTTTAACCACAGTTTTGTCAAATCAGAATTGACATGCATTGGGAGAACACTGTGTGGGCCGTAGCACCAGAACAGCAAGGTTGTTGGTAAAGATGTGTGGATCTTAGTTTTAGAAAAACAGGGTAATGCTCGAGGGCAGGGTTTAGGTGCACTGGAAGAGGTGCATATGGTTGTGTCTCAGTATTGTAGTAAAATTGATGCTGTAGACCAGAATTTGCCCTGAAACCGTTTTTTGACAGAATGTGTGAATGAATCTAAACGACTAGCAATTAGTCAAGAAATATTCCATTCCACTGTTCTTTTGCTCACTGATAGGCACCAGCCATATGAGCTGCATTTTCTCCTGAGAACTATTGCAGTGATATATGTGTGTGCGGTAAAGCTTCCTCCTCAAGTATAATTTTATAGGTCGAGCCTGGGCAGCGCATGCCCTGCTCAGCGAGGCATGCTGTATTCGAGTATGAACTTGACTCTCTGCTCATATTTTTCTTTGACTTGTTTCATTGTCTATTGTAAATGCTGACTTCTGGTTCGTTAATAGGCTTGTTAGTTCCTCCTTTGTACCGCCCATGAGGACTGGCCCTTTTACTTCCGTTGTTACACGTATGTCTTATTTAGCCTGTAAGCACTGTTTTCTTTAATGCGTTTCTCTTACTGCAGGCATGACATACTTTCCTGCAACTTTCAGCGCGCCATGTGCGCTTTCGCTTTCCAAGCAGCCCTGGACAATGACGGTCGAGGTCTGGCATTTACAAGAGTTTGAGCTATTAGCATTGTAAATGACAATGCCTTTTATTTGGGTGTTAATTACCAAAACAGAAAAAATTAAAGGCGTTGTCATTTACATTGCCAATAGCTTAAACTCGCGAGATCTATTACATTGTAAATGCTTGTTATGTTGGTGGTCTTTGCATGGCCCCTCTCCGCTGGGCCAAAGCATGAGACTATTTGTTAAGCTTGTCCTCAGATAAGGAGGCTGGAGCTGAGTTGGAAGATAGTAGGTATTAAATTGTGTTTGATTTGCATTTGCACAACGCTTACTACCTCTGATGAGGAGTTGAAGCACTTTACGGCAAATAACCCGCTACCCGGGAGCCTATTAGTTATAGTGATTAGTCTTGCAGGCTTATTACATGCATTCACTGGTTTCATTTGGTACATTATCGCCATAGATGTGATCATTAGAGGGAGCCATGTGAGGAGCAAATGCTGGAATTGTTCTCTCTGTCGTGAGTAAGTATTATATGAATATTCATTGTCTTTTGGTAAATTATCTTTAGGTCGAAGCCTGCCGGACAGCGCAAACTATCTGGTTGCAAAAGACCTTTTGTCACCTTACTGAAATCTTACATTGGGGCTCTCATTGCTTACCATTCGTTGGCTTTACGGTCCATCTCATTTGTTTGCTTCTTATCTGATGGTTTGCCTTGTCCATCTCATCTGGAGCATAACCTCTTTACTTGTGTCCTTCCACTGCTCACTTTTGAGGAACTCCTGTTTTCTTTTTCCTTGAGCCACCCACAAGAGTGCATGTGTTTTTCAGCTGTCTTGGTATTGTGCTTCCCTACACCTCCCACTCTGTGTTATTCTCTCTCGTTCATATGCTTCTCTCTCTGCTGGAGCATAACTTCTTTACTCATGTCCTTCCACTGCTCACTTTTAAGAAACTCCTTATTTTCTTTTGCCTTGAGCCACCCACGAGAGTGCATGTGTTTTCCAGCTGTCTTGGTATTGTGCTTCCCTATACCTCCTACTCTGTGTTGTTCTCTTTTATCCATGTGCTTCTCTCTCCACACTGCGCTCGCCCGTCTTTGTTTCTGTTCGCCTCCCTCCTGCTTCATGCTGCTCTCTTGTATTTTTATGGGATTCTCCTCCCTCACCCCCATCCTTCGTGTACTGAGTTTCCCATTTCTCTACCAAAGCTCTCCCACCTCTCAATTGCCTCCAACGCCCCCAACACTTGCAGTCCTTAAAAAAAAAAAAAATTGCCGCTTTTTTGCTAAAAAGTCTTTATATGTGTATTTACTGATCCAATTGCGACTGCCATCTCAGATGGGTAAATAAAATCTGTAAGCAAATGGTGTTGTTCCGCTGCCATGGGCATGTGTTTTAAAGCATGAGCATGTCAGTGGAATGACACAAGTACCTTTGCACTTTTTCTTCACAGTGTTGCACAGTGTCCCTATGTTGACATGTACAACACTGCTAAAAGCTGCTAAAAGTTGTTTCAGATAGCACATTGAGGGACTTTTTAGGATCATGCTAGTAGTTATCCTGTCACTCTCTTATGGTTTACTATCAGTAAACCCTCATTAGAGGGGTTCAGCCATCACACAGAAATTGAAACACTGCTCCTTTTATCCAAACGGTACGTGCAGCACTGTCATTTCACCACTGTTAGGGCAAACACCTCTGGTTCAGCCTCCAACCAGTTCTTTGGAAAAACCTTCTATTGGTTTTAGGTCTCGCCTGAGCCAGCGCATGCGATGCTCAGTGAGACATTTAGTAAGTGGGCTTTGAAAGTGCTACCACAGGCTTTTGCTGGCCTCAAGCTTGCGGTTACGCGCACGTGTATGCGCGCCGCCATTTGTCTTAACTCCTTTCACAGGTCATTAAGTGCATCGCGATAGCGATCACTTTCACGGCCGCACAGCCAATGCTTGTTTATTTTCGGTTCCTTTAGGCACACTTTTTAATCTACTGTTTTCCTCAGCTCGTGTATCTGCACGGCGCCATCCTGTTTCTCACTGCATTTGCATTTTGTTAAAATATGGTCTTTTGTTTGTGTACTTGTGTTCACCCGATCCTGTATGCAGGATAATGTGCTGCGTGGCAAAATACTACATGTAGGATTTTATCTGTGGACGCGAGTTCACCCAATTCCAAACACATAATAATGTGCTGCATGGGTAAATACTTTTTTCCATTCACAGCGAGCACTTTCAGCATTGCATGCTGCTCTGTCGAGGCTCTTGCAGCCCCTATTTTAAGAGCCCCGCACTTTAACTACTTGTATAAAATTGTGTTTCACCTGTCAAAAGGTTTCTTAACTATTTGCATAACTGAAATCAAATTGACTCGAGCTCCGATGGCCGTATGCCTTTTCTGATGTCCTATGCGTGTAAGTCCTATGCGCCTTTAAGAGGGATAGTGAGATGCTTTTGAGTTGGGAGCATTTATACGAGTCTTTTAGATCGAAATGTTTTGTTTGTTTCAGAAAATATGCATGGCCACCGGGGGCTTGTAGGAGCATCCAGGCGCGGTATAGCCCGCTGGGTTGTTCATTAAGTTCAGTGTGCCGCCTGCTTTTCGCTCGCAGACTGTGTGCCGTATCAACAGCACACAGTTATTTTACACAAAGACTGTGGGGAAATATCTGCAAATGAATTGTCATTCTATTAAACACCTAGGATCTTGAGGTGTCAGTAACCTGCACGTTAAGAAAAGAGTTCACTGTTCATTTGGGATCAAACACTGTATTTATTTTTTTGCTACGTTTACTGGAACTTTACTAACAAGAACTAGTAAAAGGAACTGCGCCACAGCATAAATACATAATTTTTAAATAGTGTTGCAAAAACAGATGGGGAGATTCAGTTTTCATGAACGATTTATGACATATTTATGACGTTAATAGTCTTTGCGGATCCCCCACCCCCCTTCCTCCCTAAAGTCTGACATACTGTAGCCATATTTGTACAGATGGGACGCCATCTACGGAAATAAATCACCAAGAGATGGGCAAGGCTGCTCCCTGCTTGAAATTCCAGTTGAACAGTAACAAATGGTTTATGAAGACCCAGCAGCTGGCATGTGCGTATTTAACAACTATCGAACTGGTAGCGTGACCATTCAGTTTGATTCTAGTTGCCCTTGGAGCATATCTCTGATGTTGTTTTCATTTTGTTTTGATATTTACTTAAAATAATTTAATAAATAGAATTTCTGTGTTTTTTTTCCCTCTCAAGATACATAGCTCAGTGCCACCAGGGTTACTAATACTCATCATCTTCACATCCAATACTAGTGGTTTTAGCTAAAGTAAGTCCATGTGAAGTGTTGTGACCGCATCAGATGTCCTATGGTGGTAGTTTGAAGTGCTTGTTGATGCTTCTGCCCAATGGTGACTTTGATCTCTCCTGGCCTGCACATTCAGACGTAATCTTATTGACTTGCAACGTACAAGGTGTACAGCGCTATCAAGCCATCACCTTCAAAAATACAGATAGGTACCCATGGACTGCACGTTTAGTTTGCGGAAGCCTAAAGTTACCTACCATTCATAAAGTAAAGGGGTCATAAGGGTCGAACAGTTTGTCGCTGCTCCCCTTCCCTGAATGTCTTTCTGCCTGTGTATCATACACGGCTGAGCCAAGGTTGATGTCTTTTGTTAAAGCCGAACCACAGCAGTGCTACTTGAGCTTCCTTCAAACCTGAACACACTTTACAATATTGCAAGGTAACAATGTCTTTGTTCAGACCCAAACAGAACACACCCTCTAAACTAAACACATCAGTTCAAAGGCGGGCAGGGTTGGTGGTGGAACCGCAGAAAGAAATGAAAGCCATGTGTAATGCCGATGTGTTACACCGAGGCGAGAGCTTTGAGACTAAAAACAGAAGTTTAACACCGACACCCAGTGAAGTCTGCCATCCTGGTCACCGAGTGACAGATAATCCCTCTGGAAAAAACACAACTGATCAAACCTGTTACCATTCTACTATACCTTTCTCCTGCACAGCCACTCTTTAATTGTCACACTCTAAAAAGTTGTCTGGGTTCTTGCCACCTTCATACCACCATCCTTATAATGCCACATTTTAGAAGTCACTTGTTAACTCCACGTTCAACCTCCTGCATCCAGATCTTGCAAAATAAATTGCATGCCGTTCTGATAGATGCTCTAACTTTGCCCATGTCCAAACCCAACCTATTACAAGCATTGGCATAGCCAATAGGTCTCGCCTTTGGGACCATATAAGTGTTTAGTTATCCAGCACAATATCCTTGGTGTAACAACATCAACTGTTGCATGGCTAAACACTTATAAGATCCCAAAGGCGAAACCTATTGGCTATGCCAATGCTTGTTATTATCCAGCCCTTTCTAATGGTCTCATGGCTGCTTATACCTGGAGATTCCTCACCTTGTGAACTTCCCCCACCTTTTGAATCCCCTTAGGCTGGATGCAAAACGTTCCTAGCAACTGCTCCAGTGCGCTAATAAGTGGCATATTGGACTCAGTATCGGCATCATATTGGCTCCGGAATTGATAGCGTCTCCTAGGCGCTGATATCACTTTTTTTTCTGCACCCTTAAACGTGTATCCAGAGCACTGCTTCAAAATTTGTTGGTGCTGTTTTGACTTCCAATACATGTTTTTCGGTGACAGTGTTGAAATGATGTCTCCCCCAAAGACCACAGCTTCTAGCTGTGCCACACTAGCATAAAGCAGATGTTTGTCACAGACTTGCCTGATAACTGTCATTGGTGTCTCCGATTTGAATTAATGCGACAAATCTTTCCTGCACCACCTAAAGACCTAACTCTGAATAGGTCATCCTATTCTGACCCCATTCCACAACTGGGGCCGATACGCCCTTAAATTCTCAGTCCATCTTTTAACTTAGTAGCGGGTAGAGACCTTCAAAGAAGTCATGCTGCATGTTTTCTAGACGATTGAAGGTCCCCCTGGAATGCTATTGGAATTCATGGATCTGCCGGACCCTCCAGGCCATTCATAAATCTTTCGGCTATGGGGCCTTCCCTGGTGCAGACTTACTCTTTAGGCCTCCACAGGACACCCTCACTTCCTAGTGAAAGGGCATGCAATTCTTTACGGTTCGGCACCGGCCAATCCTGAAGCCCCGTTATCAGATTTGAAAACAGTTCAATTAGATCTCAGCCAATGTCTTGTTACAAGATTACCATAGCACAGTCAATGCTGTTGGAGGACTCTTTGGTAGAGCCTCTATGCCAATACCTTTGACTCCTTATGGTCTTATTCGGCTCGGATTTAGATGCCGTACAGGACATTCTGAATGTCATAACATGATGAGGAGGACAACAATTTATTGGACCCTTACTGTCCTGATTATGAAAAATACTAGTGACCTTTCTACCTCACAAGAGACTGAATTGGGCTATCCATTGAAGAAAATGTTTCCTTGCTTGTAGTAGTGTGTGGGGAACGGAGGTGCGGGAACTGCAGTTGCTAACTTGGTACACCAAGGCTGATCTGCTGAAAGACATTTTGCAACCCAGCCATGCAGCTTCAGAGCCTTTGCTTCATGTCAGTAAAGCTCTGACAAACACTCTGACTGTGGTGTGGTTGAAGACTTGCATGGCCTACTGCTCTCCCTGATAGAGAATAGAAGCACATTAATATGCTTGGCAAGGGAGTGTTCTCTGGTAATTTGACACTGGTGGGCATATGCATTCATGCCTTATGGGATATGGTGAGCAAGAATTTTCCTGCCGTCCCTAACCGTTTTGAAGTGCACATCCAATTATATTTTGCGGGCCAGGCTGGATACCAAAGATTGTGTATGTCAAGTTTTTGGCTCTAGTGTAATAATTTGTTGTCATGCTGAGACGCATGCTCCAGGATCGATGCAGTGACGAGCAGGCATCCATCATGGGTATGCCTTTTAGTGGCTACAGGCAATTTAGATACAATGTGTATTCAGCTTTGTATATGTTTAAAGATAGCTGTGACATTCTCTTTGCTCTTGCTGTCCCCAGCTCACCAGTTCCATCAAAAATACCAGAAGTTCAGGAGAAATTCCTGACATCTGACCTACAACCAGAGTTACCCATCACATCAAGAGTAGCAGCCAGTCCAGCATTTTCGACACTCTAGGGGGGGGGGGGATGTTGGCAGCAAAGGACAGGTTGATCTGCATCATGGCTGGTCCCCATCTTCCTCTTCCAGTGCTGCTGTCGAGCCACTCAGATTCGCCCTTTGGGAGTTGCTCCTGGCCAGTGAAGTGTTGGGGGTGGCAGAATATCTTTTTACTGGACTAAACAGCGTGCGGTTACTTCGGACCAATATGTCCTGCAGATTGTTTGTCATGTTTTCACCCTTCACCTTCTGTCAAACCCACATAAGCGTCCTCATCGTTTCACTCTGATCTCAGCAGAACATACCTCCATCTGCCAAAGAGGTTGTCTTTTCTGGCCAAAGGGACAATAGGTAGAGTCCCAGAGGAAGAGAGAGGCAACTGGTGCTAACAAGTTTTAATTCTTGGTACCCAAAAAGGATTGTGCGCTCAGACTGTAATGGACCTTTTTGTTCTTGGACACCATTCTTCAAAACAGACAAATTCAGGATGCTGGCTGTGGCCCAGTTTCTCAATCCCATAGCTCTTGGCAATTGTTTGGTGTCCTTAGTCTTGTAGGATGAGTACTTTCATAAATCTGCCCTGCAGTCCTACTGGCATTCCCTCTGCTTCGTTTTGGGGCTTGAACGATGTCTGTTCACCATCCTACCCTTAAACCTCATCTCAGCCCCCCGGTTATTTATGACAGTGAAGGCAGTAGCTGTGGCCAATCTTCACGTCAAGCGCACACATATTCATGTACCTCACCGACTGGCTGTTAAAGGCAGGCTAATCACAGTCAGTCATGGACCACTTGTGGATCACCATCTCCCTGCTATGCTCTTTGTCCAGTGCAAGGGATTCCCTTTATAGTGGCTGTTCTGGACTGTGTTATTCAAAGCTTCTCTCCCCCACAACAGGTCCCAGGACAATTAAGTTATATACTGATGTTTTGGGCTCGGTTCTGTGTTGCATGCTAAACGATTTTGGAACTTATTGGTCTATTGATCTCACATATGCTGCTTGTGCCTCATGCGCATTGGCACATGTGGGCTCTGCGGGGGAACCTGTGCCTTAAAGGGGCTCAGCACTGGGAGTACCTTTTCAGGATCATCTGTTCTCGGACCTACAATTGTGGGTGGTGAATGCCAGCTGACCATGCAGAGCTCACAGTGGTGATGAATAAGCTGACTCTGGGCTGGGGAGCCCACTTGAACCAGGTGGAGAACAGATGCTTTTGGTCTCTGCTTGTCATCCTCCTGGCTGTCTTCCATCAAGGGCAGTCCCATCCACATTGTGACTGGATGATACGATCCCTTTGGGGTACCACAATAAATAAGGCTCTATTAGGTCACATGTACTGATGCGGTGGGAAATTTTTTGACTGCCAACCATCTAGTATAATCCCTGAATGCCACACTAGTCAAGGTCAGCCGGGGTCATCTAGCCAACCACAAGTGCCTTCATCATTCGTAGGTAGTTCAAGGCATATTCTTGCATGGGGTGTGCCTTGGGTAGATATTTTCATCACGCCCATTGTTGAGCTATTTGCAGAGTTTTTTCCTCTAGAGTTTCTGTTCTCTGGAGAACACGTTACACCATACTTGGGAATTCCCTCTCCCCCAAGTTTTCCTGCTTCTGCTTCCCTGGTTTCTGAGAAGTTCAGGACGGACTGGGTGTGCCAACCTGGTTGAGTTGTGGTGTGTCCTCCAGCCAAGTATACCCCATCATCTCCCACCAGCAGGGCAGGGTTCTACATTCAAACCACCAGAACCTTTACCCCATGTATAAACATTGAGCAGAACCAACTGAGTGGATTTGATTTGTCTGGAGGTGGTGGACAGTAATTTGGCTGCTCCCCATCCGTCCACTAAATCAGTCTATTCTGGCTACTAAGACCAATCTTGCAGCGTGGTGCGAGGACTGTCAGGTTGATTAGTTTCAAGCTATGCTCTCGCTTGATCTTCTGTTTTGTCCGTCTTTGGCCCATTGGTGCCCTGCCATGGGCAATTTTAAAGGTATTTTTTCTTTCCTCTCTGGCTTTTTACATTTGCCCTCTCTATTTAAATCACCAGTTGCAGTGCCTTTTTAAAGATTCTTACATATGTTTTTCCACCAGTACCTTTTGTTATATTGCAACTGGACCTAGTGTATTTCTTATCTTCCTAAAGCGCATGCCTTTAGAGGTTATGTACAGCCGTTCTTGAAGGCTACTGATCATTTAAACTACCTTTTCCACTGCGATTACTTCCGTGTGTTGTGTTTGTGAACTGCAGGTACTGCCATTGCAACCCTCGTATACCACCTTTTTTCCTGACATTCTGAACCTTCAGACTCTGCCATAATTTCTGCCAAATATGTTGTTGCCTTTCCATGCAGGGCAGTCCATCATCCTCCCTGTTTTTTTCTGCCCATCTCATCCCTCTAGGAATGTGGGAGGGCTGTCCTGGTCGAATCCCAGGAGAGCTTTAGATTTGATATCAATTTGATTAAGGAGCACCAAGTAGATGACTAACTTTCTGTGGGGTTCTGAAGTGTGAAGAAGGGAAGAGCAGTCCAGAAACTTTCTATCCCAATGGACCTTTCTTTGCATAGCAAATGTGCCAAGCTTTGACCAAAAAGTAGCCTTCTGAGATCTTTACCGCTAATTTTACCAGCGCTATGCCTGCCAAAATATCCTTGGCCAGCGGCGGTCTAGTGCTGGACATCTGCCACCAATCTCTCGGTATTGAGTCCAAGTCCTCCTTTTAAGGGTTACTGATTTGGTTTATATTCAGTGAAGAATCTGCAGTTAACAGTAGCTATCAGAAGAAAAGTTACTTGGCTTTGGTAGTGCTCATTCTGGTGGATACTCTGCCCAACACCAGATTCTTCACTGCCCACCCTCTTCCCATATTGTGGAGTGGTTTTTGAGGTGTTAATAAGTTTGTGTTGGATTCTGCACGCTGTCACAATGCCCAGTCTGTTTCTGATGCTTCAGATCTAAGGATGCAAAATACTTTGTTGTAAACTAAGGTCAGTGTGCTGGGGTAACTCTTACATGCAACCCCTACACCGTCAGTACCAGAGGTGGGAAAATGACTGGAAGTCCTTTGACACCACCTACTGGCACGTGGGAGCAATTGTCATAAATATTTCGCATCCTATCTGGCGCCTGGGGAATTCGAAAAGTGAGGGGGTTATGTGGTTAACCCCTTCGCTGCTGATGACGAGCTCAGCTAGTCATCAGCCACGGTGGTCGTGTGCGGATGACGAGCTGAGCTCGTCATGTAACGCGGCTTTTAGAAAAAAGCTGCACAGCGCAAAAATAACCTCCGCACGCATGTGGTTAAATAGTATATCCACTGGCATGAGCGTTACCCAAGGTAAGCAACTTGTTCTAAATGACATATTGTATACAATTGTTGATACAACAAACGTCCATGTTGACCGGAGGACCAACTTATAATGGTAGACATATCCGCAATTCCAAGAAAACAAAATGACAAGTGTATTCCCAAAGGCACTTACAGCTCTGAGAAGGAATTCCATATTGACTCCTGATGTGGCCATGACTGTGTGCCCTGGACAGTTCTCAGAGGAATCTTGTCATGGGGCTTCTGCCTGTGTTACATCTCCAATTTGTATTGTATATCATGTCGCTGTAAGGACTGGTCTGCTACTCAGCAGGTTTGAGATTCTATTGTTAGCTGCACTTATCCATCTTTTGTGATTGTAAAATGTGTTTCAAGAAAGTCACCGCCTATAAACGACATGCTTGATATAGCCGTAAATGAGTCCATGCCGAGTTGTGGTAGAATGCCGCAGAGATTGTGTTAACATGTGCCATGACACTGTCTGCTGCTCCACAGATCACCTGGTGGCGCATGGACGCATGGCTGAGAAGGAAGCACGCCGGAAGTTCAAGCAGATTGTTGCCGCTGTCCACTTTTGCCACTGTCGGAACATCGTTCACCGTGACCTGAAGGCTGAGAATCTGCTTCTTGATGCTAACCTCAACATTAAAATAGCAGGTCAGTTGCGGTCTGGGGTAATGTATATCATTTATATTTGTAGGTTTGACTATTGCGATATGAAGTAATGTGTAAGAAGAACTGACAGCTCTTCCAGTAGCAGCTTTCTGCTCTGCGTTGTATGAATGTAGAGCTCTGATGAAAGGCATTCTGTGGTATGAAACAGTGGGCATGTCTAGTTCGGGATGTTCTCCCAGTTCTGCTGTGAATAACTGGGACAGGGTGCTCTGCTAGTGGTAAAGTCTAGGCTGATTTAAATGATTGGGTGAGGCAGTTCTCCCAGCGGTGCGATTGAACGTTTCTGAGGGCCCTCCAATTCCAGTGGTCTGGGATGGTTTTAAGTTTAAACCTAAAGTGGTTAAAATACTTGATCTGACTACTTAGGACAAGAGTGTGTGATAAGATGAAACTCTCCTTTTTTTAAGAGCTGCATTCCCTAGTCAATAGTAATGTTTTAACCAAACAGAATGCTCAATTGAATCTAATATCGTCAATTATTCATAGCTAGTATGATTACCTCCTAGCTTAGAGATGCGATTTCCCATTTTAAGCCAAAGATCGCCTGAACACCCACAATTTGCTTTCTCTATAGCGGTCTTAGCACTGCTACTACTAGGCCTGCATAAAGGCCCTTGCAGTAATGCAGAGTGGACTTAATCATGGCACCCGCTGCCAGGTCTTTATGCTCCTGTGACATAAGAGGAAGGATGTATTTTAGCTTTGTTAGTTGATGAAAACAGATCTGTGTGATACATTTCTAATGTGGGGTACTAGTGACAGGCTACTATCAAAAACAGAACTCAAATGTTTCTCATTGGAAACCAAGGAGGACAGACAACCCAGACCTATCTTAGAACTTTGCCTCTTAAATTTTTTCGTTAATCAGGACAAGTTTAAGATGCTGTCTCTAAGCCTCTGAGGGTCTGTTGGCCCTCACTGATTAGGACTGACTGCTGTCCCTGGACCTCCAAGATGCCTACTTTCATCTTCTGGTCCTAGCTACTCACTGGCATGAGGTTTGCCGTGTGGTCAGTTCACTGCCTCACAGCTCAAGCATGCGGTGATGGATGCTGTGCGGATCTTCGTTGCATGATTTCCTTGGATAAATCTGCACTATCCAATCCTACCTTCCAGAGGGTGATATTTGAAGATTAATACGTTGTTAGATTTGCAGTAGAGGAATCCATCAGAAAACAATGTTGTCTCTCTCCCCTTGGGAACAATATTTCTGGTGGACACTATATCTTCCTGCAGTTTCTTCACTGTGCTCCCTCCTACCCTGTGAGTTAGTGCTGCGGTTAGTAAGTTCCCCAGGTTTGGAAAAATATCTTATGCTAGATCGTTGCTTTCGTTGCTGCTATCTTGGACTGTCTCCACATGCTGTAATAGGGTGCAGAAAAAGTACCAGGAGCTGATGCCAGCTCACAGGTTGACACTTTTACTCTGTTGTCACTTTCTAGGTGGGTAGGGTCAAAGCTAAGGCCTCATGGGCCCACCTATCTGTGGTAGCTCTGCTGGGAAAGCAGTTTCTAGATTCAGTCTGGCCCTTGGGGGATACTCATAATACGTGGAATCAACTGGAAGCTATGATATCCACCAGAAATATTGCTACCAAAGGTAAGAAACTTTTTCATGCCTCATTGACACATTATTTTATCTCTTTTCCGAAGATGGAGATCGAAAGATCAACATTGATAGTTTTGGAACAGGCAATGGTATGCTGCAAGTATAGAGTATTTTAGACTAATAAGAGTTTTGGAGTCATTTAGAATGAACATCAGACCATGATGCTACATTGTGGAATAAGGAAATTAAGTCCGTATTCAGGATGTCTTTACACAAACAGTGGTAGTCGTCGGCAAGGATTGATTCAAGATGCGCTCTAGCAATCTCTTTAGAAGTCTTAGGGTTTCATTCTAAGTACCTGTTATTACTTCAGGCCTTCAGCGCCCGCAGTGTCTCTCCCTACCACTGGAGGTAGCAGTCCCGTAACAGCGATGAGGTCACCGGAATACCGCACCTGATTCCTCCAGTAATTCCTCATTTCACCTAATGGCCTCATCTAGAGATATGATCTGCTTTCGGAAGCTGAAATCTCTGATGCTTCCTGTAACTTCCGTTACCGACCCAATCAAAATCCCGAATGGACTTGTAATGAGGCCCTTGGAGGCATTTATGGATAGATTTTTTTGGAACAATGTGGGTCAAATTTGTGGCTTAGATGTGGCGAGGGCAGTAAGAATGAAATGCATGGTGGCAGCTGAATAGAAAGCAAATTATAGAGGCAGAGTAGGGCGCAAAAGAAACAAAGGGCTCAAGAAAGACCACAACAGATGGTGATGAGAAGAGTAAAGCTAGGGTATTTAAAATTAGGCAGACAGTTGAGTATAGATTCAAGCAGAGTAGCACATAGAGGAAGAAATACATTTTATTGCAAGTGTCAACATGTAGTGGCTAGAGAAAATGAAGGAAATAGAAGCAAACATTTAAGGTGAAGATTTGCAATGGGACCTGGTTAATTGTAAGAGCTTAATGTATGTGCTATAATGCAATACAACACAGAAAGACAAAAACAACTATGTAGGAACCTGAGATGTTAAAAAATTGAGAGCCTAGGACTAAAAGAAAAGATGTTGTTGACCAGTGAAAAAATTGTGTTGCAACTCAGTGACCGCAGATAGCTGCAACGTCCTTTGACCTTTTTATTGATGTGAAGTGCTTATCAAATGTACAATGCTATGGAATACAGACTTAAAAATAAGAGACAAAAGTACTAGGCTGTTGTCGTGTGGAACTCGCAGTGTTATGTTAGGTTCTTCTAATGTTAGTATTGGGCTGAGGGTCAGGACGGGTGTGGGTATCAGAGTGGATCTGGTAGACTCACAGCCAGTAGCAAACATTGTGTAGCTGACCGGACTTTTTTGAGTATATGTCCTGTTGCGAAATGCTTGCCAACTAATATGTCCTATACCTATTTTTGTGTGAGAAGGGGGATCTTTTGTTCTCCAGAAACGGATCTTTCAAAGTTTCTCCTGCGTGAATTATTCATCGTCTTTCAAGTGGGAGACCCTTGACAATCATATAGCAAGCAGTAAGGAAAACTCATTGGAAAATCTAAAAATTAGCTTCACTTCTCCTAGCACAAAGATCCAAATCCCAGCCATTGAGGTGGCAGCCTCGGACCTCTATTCCTCCCAGAGGCCACCACAGCTCAGATTTCAATTGCATGTCATGTGGTAGTTCGGAACTTTGCAGAGGTATTCTTTCAAACCGAAAACTTCATATATGTTTTCCACACTACGCCATCTCTTCTGGCGTTTCCTTCCTAGAGACGTCTCCATTAGATTTTGGTCCAGTGAAATGTTGATTTTTGTTTTTGTTTGTTTCCTCGTGTCTGCATTCAGATGGCTCTGACAAGCGTATCTCTTACTTTTACACCCATTATAAACTAAAACAATCAATTAATTTGCAGAACGTTCTCTCCAAACACTATCAAAGAGCATGAGAGTTACCTAATCTGATGGCTTCAAAAAAAATCCACGGCCATGGATTCTTCTGCTCCGGAAAATAAATTCTCACAAAGGACCCCTTTGGAGATTAAGAAACCTCTGGAACACGAGGTAAGACCCCACTAAAATCTGCTACCTGTGAGAAGTTGACTACGACTTCAGCAGAGCCCCATCGTAAGACCAGCAAATAACAGACTTAAAGCCAGACATGCTATCCAGGGCATCCTTTGAGGCATTTTTTAAGGTAAAAATCCTGCCAAAATCCTTGTTAACAACACCAGTATTGCACTACTTATTGATGAATACAACAGGCTCCTTTGTTTCCAGGCCCGTCTCCATTCATTTTCTGCCAGATCCTCCATCCTTGTCAATTGCCAGTATTGGCGCCTTTTCTTAGTCTATTCCGCCATAGGCAGCACCATCTAGGACTACTAATTTATGGTCTGACTTCTCTATCAAGTATTTTACCTCCACCACTCTACCGATAGTTTTTCACACAGTGGATGATGCCTCGTGCAAAGAGCAAAATACACAAGATGATAGACGGAATGTTGCACAATGGCAAAACATTCACCTCCAGTCACAGATCTGGGTTTAATCCATCGTTATTTTGCTCACCAAACCACCCCCGTTCAGACATGGCCATATGCAAATCAGTCTTGACCCTGTGCCTCATGGGAACAGTCCAGGCCGAACTGCCAAGCCATGTCTTTCCTGGACCGGAATCAAGCAAAGAGTACAGGAAAAGTCACACTAATTTCCTACAAAAGATATCCACTGCTCTGCTCCCTTCAGGCACATCAAAAAGCAAGAAATTCCCACAAGCTCCTACAAAGTGTTCCACACCTTTGAGGAATCCTATGATGAAGGTTCTCTTGTCCCTGTGATTAGCTCTGCACAGCTGTGTAATAAGTGGCTGGAGGAAGAAGAATAGGAGGAAGAGACCAGGCCATATGACCCGAACAAAGTGTAGAAGGGGAATTATCACACTTTACTACCTAGAGGATCAGAAATTGAAATGGTGCTATAATGGCAAAAATTATGAGGAGACCAGTTACCAGAAACAAATGATCCTCAAGAGTACTAATAGACTTGATTTGTGTCACACTCCGCACACAATTGTAGATCACTGCTCCAAGCTACTGTCTCAACAAAATCCTGCTTAGAAGTCGCGAACGTAAGCAGTAAACTTCTCAGTATCATCCTGTATGCAAATCACTAGCACAGTTTCCACCTGCTCCTCTGCAGCTACCACCACTTCCATTAGACATTGAATAAGTGGAAACAGATACCACCAGTAGAGTGAAGGAGGAAGATGCCAAGTCTAATGAGTTCCCTTCTGTTCAGGCCCATGGAAGGGCTTGAAGCAAGCGCACCAACGCTGCCACATGTTGACTCACCACCAGTCGTTATTGTGCGCTTTCACTCAAATGGTAGAAAAGGCGTCCTCACACTTTGGCTTGCATTGTGCTTTTTAAACTACTTTAATCCATGGGAAAATATGTGAGTATATACACATTGTTGACTACATCTACCTGCCAATCATTCATATGCCTCCTTGGTTCCTACACTCGTTTCCAGGCTCAATGAAAAGTATTGGGGACCAGGTGGTACACCAGCATGCCTAATGGGGCATTTGAAAGTGGACCCTTGTCACACAAGCTGCTTCACGACGTTCCTATCTCCAAGCAATAACCTTCCTTCTCTGATAGTGCGGGTCGCAAAATAGACCACTTTGAGGAGAGAATCTCTATCTTGACCTTCTCCTCTGCTATGGCAGCTTCTTTCTTCGCCATCAGTGGTTATTATGAGAGCCTGATTAGGGCATATATGGCTCCATTCTTGACTTGCTGTTAGCTGTTAAGAAGGTAGAAACAAAAGCCATACTCCAGAAGGGACAAAGGATCTCTGCAGCCATTATAGATGGCACAATGGATTGCACTGCCGTGGGTTTCTGACTGATGGCGGAAACTGCTGTGCTTAGACTCCAGAGCTTGTTTTGCACAACATCTTTCCTTTCTAAGGTACAAAATAGGAGTCCAGATATACTTTTTGAAAGAATTAGTTTTTGTTTAATGTGCATTTGAATGAAGTGCTACAGGTTATCAAGTGTTTTTCTTTTTTCATAATTTCTTTATTTTCAAAATCGGAAGTCATGCAGGCCGTACATTTTAAAGCATATATTGTCAGTAGGCTGTTTGCAAGAACTCAAAAAAGCCTTGAGAAGCATTAGACTGTACAGGACACTACGACCAGGATATAGTATTTGAGGAGAGAAAATTAAGACCAGCAGTTGAAATTGTGAAGCAAAACGTAAGCATTTTCTAAAAGAAAGATACAAAACTGCATTTCCTCAAATGCCTACAGCAGTGTGGGTCTCCGATTCTCATTAAAGACAGTATACCAGTTAATACTGAACCTTGACTTCATCAGTATGCAGGAAAACTAGATAACAAGGGCACCATAAGGGATGCAGAGCGAATAAAGGAAGCCTCTGTAATGGGGGTGAGACTGCACCGCACAAGCCCAGGGCATTTCGCATTATGAGGTGAATTCATGGCAGTTTCAGGAGGTAGGATCCTAACCAGCAGGTGGAAAAAGAACACAAAATAAGTGGCAAGGAGGACGGTAAATCTCACCACTTTCAAAGGCTGTGCTCAGTCACTGAAAGCCGCCTTAACGTACAGGATCACCCCAAATCACATGGTGAGTATATTCCGACTAAAAGACTATCAAGGGAGCTGGCCCTATATGCTATAAAATGTGAAGAGGAGAGTTTGAGGCCAGTTCACAGCAAACACATGTACCAACAACTAATCTGGGTCGAAGAGGGTAAGCAAGAGTATGCCAGGTGGAGGAGAAGAGTCCTCAAGGAGTGGGTGCAGGTGTAGTTACCAATGGTAGGGATACGCTACACATATGAAGGGCATCTGAATGCAGGTGTAGCAACATCCTAGAGAGATTTAGTAAAGGTTGCCGGCTCATCTAGTTTGCCAGGTGGAGGAGCGTGTTCCATATTGAGCCACGTGTCTCACCGTCTTCAGTTCACACCCACGCATAATGTCCTCTCTGGCATCTTGCTGGATAAGGGCCATCAACTTGCCCTTCTGTCAATACCCTGATCTGCAAGCCCCCATAATTGTGAGAACACAGGAAGGTGGCCATTGATTTTGTACACAAGTTGTTGACACTTGCATTTCCAGAGCGCTCCGTGAGCAACTTGTTCTTAAGCAGGGCTTTTGTTCTGGCAGCAGTGTAACAAAAGAATGTAAAAAAAAAACAAGGTGTTTAAAGGTGAAAGAGTCCCCACACAAAGACTTTGTATACAGATTTAGGTTGATGATAAAGACTATGGCATCTATCTGTGGTCATAGGTAAGTTCATTCAGGTATTTATACAGTATCTTGTAGGATGCCTAGCTTGCTGACATTTTTAAGGTTTCACCCAAATTGCCTCCCAGTATCGTTGCACAATGTGGAAGGTTCACAAAACGAAGCAAATTTTAGTCCCTTTGTGTACTTCTCCAGCAGTCAAATTGTCCAGTTGTTTAACTCTGTGCAATCTCCGAGGGGTCCTGTACTGGTCATTCAAACCGTTAAAATACAAGACTTTGAGCTTGTATTCCTGTCGTGCCCTTTCAGCATCACAGAGCAAGTAAGACTGGTCCTCTTGAGAGAACTTCTTCAACGTGGTCTGCTATAACAACCTGTATGTGCATGGTGTTAGTTTTGAGAACAGTTCACCAGTAAGACCTCTGTAAATTCCAGATACTACTCCTTGGGTGAGACCCCTAAGTGTAAGGTATTTCCTGATAGGTGATTCCATCAGAGTAGTAGTTAGTGGGCTTAGGCGGCTGCCAGAGCTGTGTGTCTACTGCCTGTGCATCATGCATGCTTTCAGAGCTGCAAATGAGTTGGGTAACTCATCAAGGAATGATGGTCGTCGAGGCAGGAGATTAATTTGCCCTTCCAAAAAATTGGGAGCACACCAATTAGCAGGCCAGCATTGTTCCTCACAGGGGTGCTTTATGTAGCAGCTGGTCTAGTCTATGTTGGTAATGTGTGTTTTGTCTAGTTGAGTAGCACAGTTGTGACAACTGGGTTGTCCAGGTGTGTCCGGTTGTCCTCCACCATTTTGTACAGACCTCTGTTAACATGGATATCTAGCTATTTGAGGGTCTTATGAGCACATTTCATATGAAAGTCATTGAGGCTGACTGGTGGTGAACATGGGCAGGGCTTCACATTTACTCCATTTGATTCTCTACCCAGAAAACGGAGAAAATTAGTGAATTCATTGCATAGCTGCTGGTCTCGTAGTGTTCAGTTCAGAGATGTCCGCAAAATGTCCGCAATCAAATGCCTTGACCTGTCCCCAGGAGATACAATTCCATTCATACTATCTGATTTTATGAATAGTGGCCAACAACTGCTCTAGTGCCAGTAAGTAGGGGGGAGACAAGAGCCAGCTCGGTCTGGTTTCATGGTTTATCGCTAGTGCTCTAGACGAAAAGCACAGTTTACCCATAGATATAGAAGAATTGTAAAGCCAGCAG
The DNA here is from genome assembly GCF_964263255.1 of Lissotriton vulgaris. NCBI lineage: Eukaryota > Metazoa > Chordata > Amphibia > Caudata > Salamandridae > Lissotriton > Lissotriton vulgaris. Next base: position 1,101,991,659 of record NC_141687.1, read on the forward strand.
ACCTTGACAGTAACATTCTTCCTGTGCTAGTCCAGCACCTTGCAGCGCCCAGAAAAGGTAGCAGTGTTCCAGGCCATCCAATCTTACAGGGCAACAGCTTTGTCCTTCTGTGGATTTCAGTATCTCAGGCAGGTGCCCTTTTGATGGGCTAGAGCTGGGTGCCTCACCACAGTTCAGGGATGCTTTCAGATACAGCACTTTCAGCCACAACAGCTGAGCAGCAAGACTGTAATATAAAAACATATTGGCCGCCTCCTCCTCAGTCTTCAACAACTTCCTCCTCGTCCATTCAGCAGTTATGGAAGAGAACTTCTAAAGAGCCTAAGCATCAGGATTCTTTACAACATCATTAACAAAGGACCAATCCAGACTACCAGTATTTTTACCAGCAGTTGGCAGCTACTATGGGAGAGAAATGAATGTTGGGTGTGGCCCGTTTCTAATGGATACATCTAACACACAGATTATTCACCATTAGAATATTCTCCAGACGGAATCTAGACATTAGCATTGCTTCCCCATACTTCTAGGTGGCTCCGTGCGATGCCGCGTTGACTTTTACACCCCCAGAAGTGACGGAGTGGAGGGGCATGTGATCACCACCCATGCGCACCTTTATCAGTCTTTTCTTTCTGCGCCTTTCAATGCAAATCCAGAGCTCTGATCACTTTTGCGTCGTTGATGAAACCTTTAAAAATTCTCTTTTCCAGTGTGCAAGGGAACAATGTCCCCTCAGAAGATTATGCGATTGAATCTGTGTTGTAACGGTCACAAACAGATGTCTGTGACTGACCTGGATGAGATCTGCTTCTGATGCTTGTGCTCGTGTCACAACAGATCCGGGGAATATCCCCTCTTTCACCCACAGGCAATCCAGGACCTTGAGGCAAAGCTGTATTTCACAGAACACCAAAAACTGACACAGACCTGGTGCACGTCCCACTCATGCTCCCAGTCGAGGGCACTGACCCATTCCCAAGGACAGTCCTATAAATAGTCTTCACTGTCGAAGTCGTCTGGTAAGTCGAAGTAGAAGCATAAGAAGTCAGTTGGACTTGACTCCATCCCTATACTCTATCTCCAAAGAGAAGTTGGAAGGGTGTCAGTATGCTATTCTATCTTTTTCCTGATCACCTCATGGGGAGCCAATTCTGCAACTGTTCTCACTGTGCCCTGAATTTCCTGGGCCATTGGCAGTACTGCAGCAAGTCGAGGAGTTTAAAGAGGCCATACTGCAACCTTTTGGCACTTTTCTTGCTTACTCTGACACAGATTCAGGCTCCAAGGATCAGCAGGGCGCTCGAGTCAGGGTTACCACTGGCATGTCTGCCACCGGCACTGTCCTAGCCCCTCAAAACTGCTTTGTGTTTTTCACTAACTCCGGTGCCAACACTCTGAATCCAAGACCGGCACCAATTCCTTTTCATCTATGCCAGTCCTGGCATCACTGGAGGTCGAGCTCATGCTGACTACTGTGACCGCATCTGAACCAAATTCATCTCAATGCCTACTGAGGTTGTGCCTTGGCTCAACTCCTGCGCACCTGGTCTCTATCACATCTGACTCCAACAAAACCCTTCCCTACCACTGGTTTTCTTCAGATGCTCCATCATCTTTTTGGCTCAGATTCTGACCAGAGTTTACAACCACCTGAAAATGATGGGGGTGATCAACCCCCACATTATGATGAGGACATTGTTTAGATGGATTTTCAAGAGTCTAGTTGCTTGATACTTCCCCTGGTATTGGGTTGATTTCGCCCCTTAGTCCCCCAACAGAGTAGAGTTCTTCATTCACCATAGTGATTAGACTTTTGGCTGAGGATCTAGACCTACAGCTGCCTGCTGTTCAAACCAAGACAAATGTCTATATTAAGCTTCTACACCCTAGGCCTGCCTCATCGGAGTCCATATTTCCATTTAATGAGACCCTGGCTGATACCCTTATTGGTACTTGGGCTTAAGCTTGCACTTGAGCATCAGTGAGCAGGCAAGTAGCCAGAAACCACACACTACCCCCGGGAATGCAGATTTGTTAAGCAGAGAGAGAGAGTTGAAAAGGAATGAGGCATTTGGGGAGTGAATGTTCTTTCCACCAGTTTGTCAATAAGGTTGGTCAGTGAGATCTGTCTGTTAATCTGTTATATGCATGCTCGCTGGGACGTGGCCAGCAAAATCTTGCCAGAGGCCGCAGAAGAGTTTCAGGCCCCTGACTCAAATCATCCAAGACAGCCAGAATGCCGCCAAGCGTATAGTATCAAGGGCTGACCTTGATTCTACAGACTGATTCGGGTGAGCCATGGGCACTAGTGTGGTTCTTTGCCAACATGAGTGGTTGTGCTTCACTGACTTTTCTGGAAGTATACAGGCATCCCTCATGGATATGCCTTTCGATTTGTCCCATGTATATGGTGAGAAATCTGACTATGCCCTTGAACACTTTAAGGAAAGAAGAGCCATGGCTTATTCCTTTCATATTTCCCCCTTTTCTTGTCGGCTTCCCCTTCAGTTTTGCTCCTTCTGAGGTTACTCCAGAGGTGTGGCTTATAGACAATGACAGGCCCTGCCACGCTGCAACAACCGTTTGAGGCTAGGGACAGGGATCAAGCAGACATCTCGCAGGTCATCAGGGACAACACACTTCTCGGTCCCCCGCCCCTGCAGCTTCAGCCTCCAGACTGCTGTAGTTTGCCCTTGGCTGCGCACAACCACCAAGTGAAAGACAGAATCACATTTTCTCCCATGGTGGCAGTTTATCACATCTAATAGTTGGGTCCTCCAGATTCTATGTCCGGACCGGAGGCTTCGGATTATGCTATTCTTTCAATGCTTTATTTTGATAACAGCCATTTTAAAACTTGATAACCATACCACATTTCCCAAACACCCTCTGGAAAAAAGTGGTCAAAAGAAACAAACAAGGGATAACATACTACTGAGTCCATAGACCTATCACAACACTGGGCTCCACATATTGTCTTTCTTCAAGCCACTGCCCTTCCTCTTTCTTTGCTTCTCGCAGCCATGAGATGAGTGAATTTTTCATTTCCCCGTACATTGCCTGCTTTGTTTGCGGTTTCAACACGGTCGTGGTGTGTTTTGAACACCCACGACCGCTACTAAACAATCAGTGTCTATAAATTTGTTCGACTCTCATTTAATAATGTTAATGCCTTATTCTTTGTTTATTTGATTAATTACCTCAGCTGACAAGTATTGTTCATCTCACGCGTAGCGTCCCGCTCTGCGGAACGTCGCACTGAGCGTTTTCCCCTTCTGGTGCCTGTGCGCCCTTTTTCCTGTCTGCTTTATATTTCTTGTCCGGCACCGGCTCACGGGTCCATTTTCGGACCTACGCGACACCACTACATTCCCTGCCGCGGTCTGCCTCTGACCGCCAGGAGGTGCTGTAGAGCTCACATAACGCGTCTCCGGTTCTCTGGCATTGGGAGTGGAATTTGGAAATCCTGTCGGTTGGTTTCCAGGCTCCGTACCTGTTGCCTTTGCCTCACTGCCCCTGGAGAGTGATGCCCTTTGCCCCAGTATTGGAACTTTCATAGATTCCCATGCTTTGCATCATTCCCCGTCGTCGGAATGGGAGCCTCGGTAGTATCACAACCATAGAAACAAAAGAGAAACATAGGCCTAGGCCTCATCTCATTTTGTATCCTATCACTCTCTTTGTGTAAAAGAGACCAAACTTTTGCCAGGACCAATCAGAGCAGCCTCACCCCATAGAACCTTCCTGAGAGAGCTCAGAGCCTCAAATTTTTCTACCGCACGTTGTGCTAGGGAGTCTCCACTGAGCTCTGCTCAGTTTTTCTCATTCTTTCAAGTTATTTCTACAACTTTTTTAACTTCAATCAAGACATGTCTGACAAGGAGAAGAAGGCCTTATTCAGGTCCTGTGCCTCTTGTGGGAAAAAACGACTTTTTGTGGAAGATAAGCATGACAACTGTATATATTGCTTATACCTGGACCACAAGGCCACTGACTGCAAGATTTGTAGAACTTTCTCTACGAAAACAATTTGGGACAGAGCGGGCCGGCTGTTGACCTGGCTTCAAAAAATGAAGACTCGGAAGGAAGTGCTTTCATCAGATGAAGAGGATTCGACATCTATTGCTTCCTCTCACAGATCCAAGAAGAGGGGTAGGTCTCCTCCTTCTTCTTCAGCCGAGCCCCCCATCAAGGCCCCTCATAAGATCTCTGACAGGTCTGAGAGGGCTAGTCCCATTAAATCTCCTCACGGAAGTGAAAAGGAGAGGCAGGGACAGGCTGCTGGATTGGTTACAGCCACTAAGGACAAAAAGGAGGTTGCTCTCACTTCTCCTCCATCCAAAAAGGAAAAGACTGGTGAAAAACACTCTACAGTCATTCCAGGGACCGTTCCTGAGAAAAAACAGCGTCCGTCGACGACAAAAACATCAGGTACGTCGACGACGAGTACTTCTATGAAAATTCCCGCTGTTTCCTTGCCCCCGTCGACGGGATCGTCGTCGGTGGCGGTTTCGTCTTCGACAACTTCATCGTCGTTTAAGATACCAGGTTCGTCGATGATGACTTCTTCCTCGTCGACAATGAAGATCTCCAGTAAAGTGCTGTCGACGGCCTCGTCGTCGACGAAGACTACGTCGACGACAACAACAACGTCGACGCTCATGGTGATGACGACGAGTACGAGTACGAGACCGTCGACGATAATACCGCCGACGATGTCCAAGGCTCCGTCGACAATTTCATCGACGATAGCGTCGACGACTAGCGTACCGTCGACGACGGCCCTGTCGATGAGGTCGTCCATGGGTCAAAACTTGCAATTTCCTATTCAAAGCTGAAGATTATACCTGAAATGACGTCTCCAAGACGGGTTTCAACACTTCCACCTACACTGCTTCTGGATGACGAATCAGATGAGGAAGAGTATAATGGTGGCAAAAATGGGGATGCCTACAGCCCCTCAGATTTACATGTCAAATTGTAAGAGACTGACACGAAGGAATATTATGAGCAGGCATATGATCAAGAGGCTCATCGCTATGTTCCTCAGGAGCGACGTCCACTTGGTTTAGGACAAGACATGGTGGCCATGCCGGTCTCTCTAATCTCTGATCTTCAGATGATGCTGCAGTACTATAGAACTAGGTTTCCTTCAGAACCTTTATTGCAGCCTGCGGAACCTCCGCCTCAGGTGTTGCCGCAAGCGCTACCAGTGGTCGTGCAGCCTCCTTGCCAGTGGTCATACCAACGGTCCTTTCCCGAACATCGGATCCCGAGCCCGCCATTACCATTCGGCAGGATTCCTCTTCTGATGAGGAGGTACAGGTGGATCCTTTGACTGATCCATTACAGGACCCAGACTTGGATCCCGGTGACAGACTACAAGATCCAGACGCCACTGGTCGAGATACGTCTATTTCCCCTCCAGTCGATATAGGGGGATTCCATAACCTCATGGAAAGAGCGTCAAAGAGGTTTGGACTACCAATTTCAAGGGAAGAGTCTGAATGTTTCCTGTATGACTTTAAAGAACAATACCAAAGATCAGTCAAATCCATTCCCATAATTGAGCATGTGTGGGATGAAGGGATAAAGATCATGCAAAATCTAGCCACCGTTATCCCAGTTCTTCCTAGGCTGGAAAAGAAATATAAGTCTCCAGAGGGCACTCCAGCTTGTCTTCTTGGTCAGCCGAAGCCTGATTCGGTGATCTCCCAGGCTGCTCAAAGTAAATCCAAGAACCCTTCAACGCCTTTGACTACGCCTCCGGACAAGGACGGTAGGTGCCTGGATAACGTGGGAAAGAGGTTTTCTTTCATGGCCAGCTTGCTTGTTCGAGCAGCAAATGCTCTCACCATTCTAGGCAGATACGACCGCCAGATGTGGTGTGACATAGAGCCATTTGTGGAACAACTGCCAGACTCCGCGAAGGAAGAGGCTAGGAGAGTCTTTATGGAGGGAGAAAAATCTTCTTCCGAAGTAATTTACTGTGCGATGGATATTGCTTCCACGGCTTTTCGTGCCTTAGCAGGCTCAGCAGTACTACGTCGGCAGAGCTGGCGGAGAGCCACCTGGTTTCGTCAGGAGGTCCAAAACAAAATCCTGGACCTCCCATTTGATGGGGAGATGCTTTTTGGTAAGCATGTTGATGATGCCCTGCAAAGTATAAAGAAAGACACTGACACGGCGAAGTCATTGGGATCTCTGAACTATCCTAAGGTCCCATTTAGAGGTGCACGAGGCAGAGGCTTCTCTTCTTATAGAGGAAACACCCAGCAGAGATATTCCTCATAGTCTTCGCAGTCTTACAAGACTCAATATTCAAATCAACGGCAGGGGCAGTCGGCGTCTCTCTCTCGCCAGCCTCAGCGAGGGCGTCAGAACCGCCAAGGACGTGACAATGCCAAGAGGCAATAGTGGCCTCCTGGCTCTACCTACTGTTCCTTCCCTCCCAGTAACATCAGTGGGGGGCAGGATATCCTTTTGTCTGAACAGCTGGAAGTGTATAACATCGGACCAGTGGGTCCTGAATATTGTTCAGAGTGACCATACGTTGGAATTCCAAGATCTTCCTCCAACAAGAGCTCCGGGCGCCAACCGCACAAAACATCCGAGCCTGCTCCCTCTCGAAGCCCACCAATTGTTCATCAAGGGGGCAATAGAACCGGTACCTCTCTCAGAGGGGCAGGGGTTTTTATTCCAGGTTCTTCCTGGTTCGGAAGACAGCAGAAACTTGGCGTCCCATACTAGACCTACGAGAGCTCAACACTTATCTCATCAAACTCGCTTTCAGGATTGTCACTCTCCAAGATATTCTTCCTCTTTTGAACCCAGGAGATTTTTTGGCGTCTCTGGATTCAGAAGATGCGCATGTCCACATATCAATACACCCAGCTCACAGACAATATCTATGCTTTACAGTGGGCAAGAGCCATTTCCAATTCAAGGTGCTTCCGTTTGGCCTTCGGTCTGCACCACGGGTCTTCACCAAAGTGTTAGCACCAGTAGCAGCATTCCTACGAAAACAATCCCTGGAAGTTTTCCCTTACTTGGACGACTGGCTCGTCAAGGCTCCATCTCTCAAGTAAACTTCTCAAGCAGTTTCAACTTGTATCCAGTTGTTCAATCACTTAGGCCTTCAGCTAAACAAACACAAGTCAGTTCTGCAGCCCTCAAAATCCACAAAGTCCCTTGGTGCCATTTTGGACACGTCTCGGCTCGCCAGGTGCTCAATAACAAATGCCTTTCAGTCCGACAATACAAGTCTCTGCTCGGATCGATGTCATCCTGCATACCATTATACCGCATTGCAGGTTGCGAATGCGTCCTCTGCAAGAGGAGCTAGACAAGCAATGGTGCCAGGCAGAGGGATCATTCAACGACAAGGTGTTGGTGATGCCACAAATGAGAACAGCATGCGATTGGTGGCTAGTAAAAGACAATATCGCGGAAGGTCTGACATTCAGGATTTCACCATCCCCCCTGATTATGACTACAGATGCCTCTTTGGAAGGCTGGGGAGCAGTGCTCCGAGAGCTTCAAGTCAGCGGACACTGGAGTCCAGAACAGCGCCAGTGCCATATAAACTTTTTGGAGCTGACGGCCATTCGGTTGGCTTTGCAGGCTTTCCTTCCCATAGTTCAAAATCAGACAGTGCTGGTCCGGACGGACAATACGACGGCCATGCACTACGTCAACAAGCAGGGAGGAACGAGGTCACAAACTCTATCCAAAGAAGCTCAGAGAATCTGGGATTATGCGATTCTGCACAGGATCAATTTGAAGGCCGAACACCTGGCAGGTTCTCTCAATGTCACAGCGGATGCCCTGAGTCGCCAGACAGAGGCGAATCACGAATGGGAGTTGAATCAGTCCATTCTGGAGAGTGTGTTCTCGGTCTGGGGGACACCGACCATCGACCTCTTTGCCTCTCCGGTGAACGCCAAATGACGGTTCTACGCAAGCAAGGTTCACCATCAGGGATCTCTGTGGAACACTCTTTCGATTGCCTGGTACGGCGCGTTCTTTTACGCTTTTCCGCCAATTCCCCTCATCCCACGAGTACTCAGGAAGATGAAGGCGGAAGCTTGCGAGTTGATTCTCAGTGCACCGGCGTGGCCCAGGCAATTCTGGTACACAGAACTCCTTCTACTTTCCCAGGATCATCCAATTCGCTTGAGACCAATTCCATCCCTATTATCAAGGAATCAGGGGCAGGTGTTCCATCCGGATCCGAAATCGCTGCACTTGACAGCGTGGCTCCTGAACACAGAGCGTTCCGACATCTGAACCTCCCCAAGGAGTGTAGAGAAGTGTTATCCCAGGCAAGGGCACCAAGCACTAATAAAACTTACAAAGCGAAATGGAAGAGGTTCTGCCTATGGTGTCAAAGACAAGGTCTTCATCCTTACAAATCTCTACAGCATCAACTTTTGCCATATATACTATCATTGGCTAAGTCTGGTTTGGCGCATTCGTCTGTGAAGGTACATCTTGCAGCCATATCGAGGTTTTGGCGCAGTTCTTCAGGCCCGTCCTTATGGTCCTCTAGGATTGTTAAACAATTCTTGAAGGGCTTGTTTCGGATGTATCCTGCTGTTCGCCCTCCTCCGCCAGTTTGGCAGCTCAATCTTGTCCTGTCTCAACTCATGAAAGCTCAGTTTGAGCCGGTGCACAAGGTGGACTTGAAATTCCTGTCTTGGAAACTTGCCCTCCTCTTAGCTCTAACATCAGCGAGAAGAGTTAGTGAGCTTCAAGCCCTATCCATAGTGCATCCATTCCTTCAATTCAAAAAGGATGTGCTTATTCTTCGCACCAATCCGAAATTTATTCCGAAAGTGCCTTCTGAGTTCCACTTGAATGAACCTTTCATTTTAAAGTCTTTCTTTCCGCTCCCTTCTACGCCTGTGGAACGCACATTACATTCTTTGGACGTTCAAAGATGCTTGAAATTCTACTTAGAACGCACACGACCCTTTCGAAAATCATCCCAATTGTTTGTGTCCTACAGCGCACCACGGAAGGGGTTTCCTTTGGCAAAGAGTGGCATTTCCCGCTAGATCTCAAGTGCGATTCAATTCTGCCATCAGGAGGCGGGCAAGCCACTGAACAGAAAAGTCTGTGCACATTCCACAAGGTCTGTGGCTCTTTTCTCTGGAGTCGCCATTAAGGACATATGCAGGGCAGCAACGTGGAGCAGTACCCATACCTTCACGAAACACTACTGCCTGGAATCTGCAGGACGAGACGATGCAGCTGTTGGTCAGGCAGTTCTGCGGAATCTTTTTCATTGAGAGGTGAGCTTTCCCTACAAGTCCCTCCATCCTGGTGAGCACATTTTGTTTCTTGTTTTTGCTATGCTATAAGTATTGCTATGTGGTTATGTGATACCATGTATTTACAAAATGTGTCTTGGTAATTTACTGCTAGCTACTCTGATACAAAGCATGGGAATCTATGAAAGTTCCAATACTGGGGCAAGAAAACAAGTTACTTACCTGTAACTTTGGTTCTCCAGTATTGGTAACTTTTATAGATTCCCATGCGCCCACCCTCCTCCCCTGGGAAATCTCGTCTTTTTACAGAGTTAGTGGCGGTTTGCACAACGGCTACAAAAATCTGAGGCTCTGAGCTCTCTCAGGAAGGTTCTATGGGGTGAGGCTGCTCTGATTGGTCCTGGCAAAAGTTTGGTCTCCTTTACACAAAGAGAGTGATAGGATACAAAATGAGATGAGGCCTAGGCCTATGTTTCTCTTTTGTTTCTATGGTTGTGATACTACTGAGGCTCCCATTCAGACGACGGGGAATGATACAAAGCATGGTAATCTATGACAGTTACCAATACTGGGGAACCAAAGTTACAGGTAAGTAACTTGTTTTCTTCAGTAGGGTCTGTATTGGCTGACGCTGGCATTCCTTACGCTCGGATTTTAACCTGAAGCAGAGTGTGTGCTGATTATAATAATTGACGCCTGTGTGGTGTATTGGTGCTTCCCAGCAGCAGGTTAAAGTCAGACCTGCAGGGACATGCTTCCCGGGGATCACGGCCTGTGTAAATTACCTGGTGCAGGGTGTGTCCCTGAGGGGTTGTTTTTCCCTTTGTACCTTCTTTGGGTTTCCCCCTGTAAATTTTTGCTGGTCTCCCAGCGTTTGTCTCGCAGTTTCTCCAAATGTGGAGGTACAACTAGCAGCAGGCCCTTCTGAGCCACGTGGCAGTGTCTTAGGCACTTTAGCATGTCTGAACAGTCCGACAAGCAGTGGGACGATTAATTCTATGATGCAGTAGATGCATCCATCTACCAGGCAGTTGAGGAGGTTATGGCTCCTATGGAGGACCGTTTGATGCAAAAACTTGAGCGTATATGTGCTAGGTGTACCCCACCAGCGCCCAATGCCCCTTCCAATGCCCAGGGTGTGCAAGGGGATGATCCTATTCCTGCCAAGCCACTCAAAGTGGACCAGGACGCTTTCGAGCGTTTGCTGGAAGCCTTTTTGGCGCACAATCAACCTCAGGTGACTCCTTTGAATACCACCCCTTCCCCTGCCCATACTAATCCAGTTAGCCCGTCGCACGTGGATGACACTCATGGCGACACCAATGAGGAGCCCGGGCCATCTAGGCCGTGGCGGCCTGCAGCTAGCACAGAGTCCAAGGAGCCTCAAGGGGCAGGGAGCAGTTCTGATGTGTTGGACCCCGAGCTGCTTATGCATCCAAGGTCTTCGGAATGGACCCCTTCCACGAAGGTGGCAAGCTACGTGGATGGCAGAATATGGATTACCCTGAGGAAAGATGCCCTTAGCCGCCTGCGCTCAGAATGTCCACACCCCTCCCTAGACTGGAAAGACGCACAAACACCAGAGCTAGGATGGCGACTGTCTTAGCGAAGTTCATCAAGAATCCCAAAAAAGGGATAGATAGATCTTGGAGGGCGTGCCAAGATAAATTACTGGATGCCCTGGGACCCATCACCATGATCTTAGATATGGCGGTGGATGCCAAATCCACAGGCGCCCTTATATCACTGGAGGCCCTGTCCGGTTGGGCACAACGTGCCATGGTTTTCCTCGGAAATACCAATTGTGCGCTCCGCACAGAGCGTAGGAGGTCCTTTTTTATCAAAGTCAACCCGAAATTAGGGAACCTAGCTGACTCCGAAGCGGTGGCCCAGGGAGTTCTGTTCGGGGAGCCCTTTATTAAAGAACTGGGTGAATTTGTCAATACTTTCACGTCCCTCGACAAGGCTCACACTTCTATTAAAAAAGTTTTCTCCTCCTGGGTTTTCCGTGGGGCTGGTCGAGGCAGGGGCCGCTTGACTGGCTAGGCCCCTCAGAACTCCAGGGGGCAAGGCTCCAGGCAAGGGCAGTACGAAAACCACCCAGGCACAATAATTTCTAACTTTCCCGCGGACGCAGATCATACCCTTCCGTTTCTCTCCAACCCACCACACTTTCAGAGAGGCTTTCAAAGGAACATGTCTCCCTCTTGTGCCATGAGTTGCAGGCCTTACTACCCATATGGACCATCGAGATGTGCAGACCTTGGACGTGGGGACAGATTGGTACTCCCATTGTTTACTTGTGCCAGAGAAAACAGAGTCATTTGTCCTTGTGAGGATTTAGGTTAATATATGGTATGGTGTTGTGCCCTTACTGCATATTACACTTGCAAAAACTGTCTTGGTTCCAGTCAGGCTTGTTTGCAAAACATCTAGCTCACCCCTGGGTAATGATTGCTTCAAAGAATAAGGCTTAAACAAAGGAACTAGTGTAAAGCATTTAGCAGCACCAAACAACAAAATAAAGTCAATCAACACAAAAGAAATCTTACACCAATTTATAAAAATGTTATATTTCCAAGAATTTTTAGAAACCAAGATTAGCAAAATCCACTGGAGGGTTTCCTAGATATAGATTTCTAGCGAAAACCTCTCAGTTCAACTGCAAACAAGCATTGGTAACCGTACAGTTTGAAAACTTTTGTAAGAGTTGTGTTTGCTTACTCCAGTCCGACTGGGGTGGCCAAATCTGGCAGGTAGAAGGTTGGGGAGAGGCACCAGGGAGTATTAGGGCAGTTACCTGGCCACCAAAGCGTTCTCAAGTCCAATTCTGAACTTTACTGCATGACCTCCATAGACTTTAGTGGAGTGGTCCTGATGCTGCAGATGCAAAAGATGACGGATGCTCGGGATGCTGTGTGGTCGACTGGATGTCTCTATATTTACTTTTCAGTCCACAGGTCAGGTGTGGCAACTTTGGCCACAGGGAACGGGTCCCTTTGAAGGTCCGTTGAGGATCAGTCTCTAGGGGCTGTCTGTGGCAATTCTCTAGAAGTGGTTACTGACTTGCCGAGTTGGGCTTCTTCAGGTTTAATGGCCCTACTGCTGGTTCCAGGGGTTCAGTCTGGGACTTGGGTGCGACTTTTCCTCAAACCAGGAGCCACAGGCACGGCCATGTACTTGCTAGCCAAAGGTGCGGCAGGTGCAGTCCACCAGACAGGACAGCCTCTCTTTGCCTAGTCCAGGGGTCAGCAAGGTGGTCCTCCGGTTATGTCTCCAGTTCTGTCACGATCTGAGGTTAGGGATGCCATATTTATGCCCAGAAGGTACCCAGGGGGGATGGTGCGGTCCCTAGCCAATGGGCTACAAGAATCCCTCCCACACTGTGATGACCTCCGACTTTGTACGGCATCTAGCAATCCCAGAGTGCACTATTCTGCTGACTCTCAAGCTGAGCCCTTCCTCAAATGTTAGGTGCTTGGTAGCCCACCCTAAAGGTGTGCCTGCCTGTGGACTAGATGCTTGCGGAAAACCGGTTTGGGCACTAGTCTACCCTCTCTCTTCCTGTCACCAGCCTGTCTACCTGAACAAAGGTGCAACCCTTCAGGAGTGTGGTTGCCATTTGCCCCCACAGGTGGCTTTGATTTTGAAGCTCGCCCTTTTGGACCAACACCCAGAGTCGTTTCCTTCGAGCGGGAGGTAACACTTCTTCCTGTAGCAGGCTACTATTGTTCCTGAACTTGGGAGTTAGTCACAGTACTTTCCAGGAGGGCAGAAAGATGTCAGGTGGCCAGCGATCATATGAGGCCACTGGACAGACTGAATCACAGAGTGGCAGCTTTCTAGAAGTTCTGTTTCCATAAAAGTGACATTAAATTTGACCTGGGCATCAAGTCGGATTTAATGCCATGATTAATTTCATACCTTGACGCTCCCATTTTAGTGGTCCCATTCAGAAGTTAGCTGAGTGGTCAGCCTGTAACTCTATTAGCCAATGGGGGTAGTAACTCTTCCACTGCAAAAGTGACTATTTGAAAGGTTTGCTGCTAGGACATATAAAACAATACATGTCCCTCCTAATAATATACTGCTCCGTGCCTGAGGGCTTGTTAGGCCTTCCTTGGGGGAGACTGACATGAAATGAATGAAATTAAAGAAAGTACTTATATAGGGCATGTCTGTCACCCTACGGGTATCCTGGCGCTTAGATCGAAGAAATCATTTATAGCAATGGAAGCAGCTGTCAGAGATACGATCTAGTATTCGCTCCTAGGGAACAGCCAGGATTTCAAATTCTTCTTAAAACAGGTCAGCGAATCGCTCTGTCTGAGGTTCTGCGGCAACTCGTTCCATAAGCGCGCAGCCACCACACTAAAGGCTCTGCCCCCAACCTAGATTTCTTAAATCTAGTAGCCGTTATTAAGTTGGCACTAGAGGATCAGAGTTTCCTCCTGGGGTTATACCAGGTGAACCTCTCTTGTAGAGGGGCAGGTCCCAAACGGTGAACCGCTTTGTAAACAATACAGAGAGATTTAAAACAAATTGTTCGAGGCATGTTGGCTGCTGAATTCATATCTGTGCATAGATCGCCGCCTACTGTTGGGTCCGGATGATTGCACATTGTTGTCCTGGTCTTCGAAGTATCACAAGATAGGTGGCTCCTCCCCTGGACTACAGTGCGCATGGGCATCGACTCCATCCCCAGATTGTTTTTTTCCGCCATTGGGTTCGGATGTCTTTGTTTCCCTCTTGTCGGAATCGATAAAGAAAAAACTTTCATTGAGACCAAAAGGTCTTTAGTCTTACGTCGGTATTGTCTTGCGTTCGGCTTTACAACTTTTCCTCAGCTCCGAGCCGAGCTCTGTACTTCCGCGTGCTTTTGGCGCGGAGGGCCTTGTCGACGCTCCAGACTCATCGACCATCCATCATGGACCGAAGTCCATTCAAAAGATGTCCGGTGTGTAACTCGAAGTACCCACACATCGACGTCCACCCGGTGTGCAACAAGTGCCTGTCGCCAGATCACAATGAGGCCAAGTGTATGGCCTGTTCGAGATTCCGGCCCAAGGAGACACTCAAGCTCCGTCGAGCTGCGCGCCTGGAGGCCCAGCAATCTGCACCGGCGCCTACGGACATTTTCGATGCTGGGGAGGTCGAGGATGAAGATATCCAGGATGTCTCAGAATCTAACCCCGCGTCGGATGTCGAGGAAGTCTACGACGCTGAGGCCGAAGCTTTCGAAAGTGAAGAAGTCGTCGAGGAGGTAGGAGACGACGACGGGGCCCTAGGGGCCATGGAGGATAGCTCTGACGAGGAGCTTCCTCGGACTGACTCTGGGGCCGTGCCAATCGATAAAGCCCAGGTCGAGGGATCGCCTTCGGGACTTACCCAAGACCTTAATGTGAGTTCCTCGGCCCCGCCTGCAGGCCCGGCCACGAACATTGGTACCGAGTCAATCCCAGTGAAAATGAAACCGAAAGTGAAATCTACCGTCTCGAAGCCAGATACTGCGCAGGGACAGATATCGAAACCGAAAGTGCGTATCGCATTGGTCGGATCGAAGACTTCGGAGGCCTTGGCGCCGAAGAAACCGAAGATGGCCGTCGAGCCGAAGGGCCAAGTCAAGATGGCCGAGCCGAAGGCTACTGCGTCGGAGACTAAGGTGAAGGGGTTAGACCTGGGCGCATCGGGCGCCGAAGACAATCGACGCCGGCAAGGGTCGGGTCGACCACAAAAAGGCTGTCGACGACCCCAAAAAGTCTCTTGGAGACCCGAAGAAGCGGCCGGATGACCCGAAAGTCCTCTCTGCCCCGCTTCCACACAACAGGCCCAAGGGGGATGCGCCGAGTGTGTCGACTCCGACAGTGGCCTTGAAGGACTCCACT
Organism: Lissotriton vulgaris; assembly: GCF_964263255.1. Lineage (NCBI taxonomy): Eukaryota > Metazoa > Chordata > Amphibia > Caudata > Salamandridae > Lissotriton > Lissotriton vulgaris. The sequence continues at coordinate 1,102,006,819 of NC_141687.1, forward strand.
CCAAAACCGTCCTCGAAGGACTCCGTCAAACCGGCACGTCCATCTGCCGCGTTCACGAAGGTGGTCACGGAGTCCCTGCAGCGCATAAGGGACGGCACTGTGGCAGTCGAGCCGAAGGACCCTCCGCCTGCCAAGCCTCTGGAGAAACCGGCAAAGGCGTCCACGCCGATCCTCTTTACCTTGCCGCCTAAGACGGCGCCGAAGGCTTTCGCTGCTAAACCGTGGGCCGGCGTGCCCGAGAAGGTATCTTCGACGCCGAAGGCATCGTTGGTGGTCCATGGCCCGCGGCCTCAACAACTCTCAGAGGAGGAGCGTCAAGAACATTTCATCGACGCCGAAACGGGCAGGCTTTCCCTTCTGAAGTGGAAAATCACCCCAGGACCCCAAATGGAGTCTTACAAAATCCCCCTAAAGAGGAAAATGGACTCTGCTGGTACCCCAGCCTTGGTGGAACCCATTTCACCACAAGCTCACGAGGTCTCGCCCACTTACTCCGACGTGGACGCTGGTGAGGGCGATGACGAGGATGAATATAGCTATGCGGTCTACACAGACCCAGAGGATGTAACGGAGCCCTGGTCTGCCGGTGGTGACCCTGGGGATCCACATTCGGGACAAGACCCTCAGCTCTTCTCTGCTAAAACTTCACCTACTGAAGACTCTGCTGCTTTCAATGCCCTCATTGAGCAGGCAGCAGCCAATCACAATGTCCAGCTGCATGCTGACCCTGTGGACGTAGATTTCCTCTGTGACACCTTTTCTGTGTCTGAAAAGACTGTGAAAACTCTGCCAATGCTGAAAGGCGTTTTGAAGCACGCTGCTGAGGTCTTCAAAGAACCCACCAGGGCGAGAGTCATCAACCCGAGGATTGACAAAAAGTACAAGTCGGCGCCTACTGATCCAACTTATATTAAAGGACAGTTGCCTCTGGACTCCCTGGTCGTCTCGAATGCCCGGAAGAGGGCCAATTCTCAGACTACGGGTGATGCTCCTCCCCCAGACAAAGAATCCAAGGTCTTTGAGGCTTCAGGGAAGAGGGTAGCAGCGCAGGCAGCTAACATATGGCGCATCTCAAACACACAAGGGCTCCTGGCGCGTTATGACAGGGCGCACTACGATACCCTAGAGACCCTTTTGCAACACCTGCCTGATCAATATAAGGAAGGGGCTGAGATGCTAATCCAGGAGGGGAAGCTAATCTCCAACGCTTCCATAAAGTGCGCTCTGGACGCGGCTGACACCGCTGCGCGCGCCATTAACACCAGTGTTATGCTTCGGAGACATGCCTGGCTGAGAATCTCTGGTTTCAAGCCAGACATCCAGACCACCATCTTGAACCAAACAGTCAACCCAGATCACCTGTTTGGCCCGGAGGTTGACACCACCCTAGAAAAAATGAAAAAGGACACTGACACTGCCAAATCCTTGGGTGCCTTGCAGTCCCAGCAGTTTCGGGGTGGGTCCTTTCGTCGCTCCAATACCAGAGGCACCTCAAGGGGTCAGCTTTCGCAGTCCGCGCAGTTCTACAAAGGCAACACCCACTACACTACTTATGCCAACAAGAGTTGAGGTGGATACCGCGGCAACAGCGCCAAAGGCAGAGGACGTGGCAACAACAGCTCCAGGTCCTCTACCGCCAACAAACAGTGACGCATTGTCACTGCCCCCCGACCACACAACACCGGTCGGGGGGAGACTCCAGCAGTTCCTGCCCGTGTGGAAGTCCATCACCACGGACAGGTGGGTCAGAAAGCTTATCAAATTTGGTTATTGTCTGGATTTAACATCCACTCCCCCCAACATACCCCCAAGGCACCGTCCTATGTCGGGCGAGCACTTGCACTTATTGCAGCAGGAGGTCAACGTCATGCTGCACAAAGGGGCAATATAGCTCGTGCCCATGCAGGAAAGAGGCACAGGAGTTTACTCCCTGTACTTCCTGATTCCAAAGAAGGACGGGTCCCTCAGGCCCATCCTGGATCTCAGGCCCCTCAACTTCTACATCCTGTCAGAGCACTTCCACATGCTAACACTGCAGCAAGTGCTCCCGCTGCTCCAACAGGGGGACTTTCTCGCAACTTTGGACCTAAAGGATGCGTACTTTCACATTCCACTACATCCTTCACACAGAAAATACCTCAGGTTCACCATCCAAAACCAGCACTACCAATTCAGGGTTTTGCCTTTTGGGGTCACCACGGCACCCAGGGTGTTCACAAAGTGCCTGGCGACGGTGGCGGCACATCTGAGACGACAAAACATCCACGTCTACCCCTATCTGGACGACTGGCTCATCCAAGCGAAGTGAGCCCAGCAGTGTGCCGACCACGTGTCCCACACCATTCACCTCCTGCACGATCTGGGATTCTCACTGAATTACCCAAAATCCCACCTCCAGCCCGCCCACATACGGCAGTATCTGGGTGCGACCATAGACACTCTGGCGGCCACAGCACAGCCGAATTCAGTGAGAGTCAGCAGCATTCAATCGCTGATCCAAAAATTCAGACCTCAAAACTCGCTTCCAGCAAGAGTGCTCATGCAGTTGATAGGCATGATGGCCTCCTGCATCTCCATTGTCCCGCACGCGAGACTACATATGCGTCCGCTTCAGGAGTGCTTGGCACGTCAGTGGACTCAGGCTCACAACCAGTTGAAAGACCTAGTGTTGGTGAGCGGTCGGGCATACAACTCTCTGCATTGGTGGAATCCACGAAACCTTTGCAAGGGCCGACCGTTCCAGGAGCCTGTGCCACAGATTATCTTGACAACGGACGCTTCTCTCCAGGGATGGGGAGCGCATGTACTCCAATACACTGTGCAGGGACTATGGACGCAACAACAAGGGAAGATGCACATCAATGTTCTGGAACTGATGGCAATCTTCATGGCATTAAAAGCATTCAAGGTACATCTGTGCAACAAGGTCGTGTTGATCCGGACGGACAACATGGCGGCAATGTACTACATTCAAAAGCAGGGAGGAACACACTCTCCGCAGCTGTCTCATCTGGCTCAGAGCATGTGGAATGGGCCATTCAGAGGAACATCTACCTCATGGCAGAGCATCTCCCGGGCAAGGACAATCAGATGGCGGACCTGCTCAGCAGGCACAGCCACCAGATGCACGAGTGGGAGATACATCCATCAGTACTCCAGCCGTACTTCCAAAGGTGGGGTCATCCAGAGATAGACCTGTTCGCCACAAAGGAGAACGCAAAATGCCAAAACTTCGCCGCCAGGTTCCCACACCCACAGTCACAGGGCAATGCGATATGGATGAACTGGTCAGGCAAATTTGCGTACGCTTTTCCCCCAGCACCTCTGATACCGCTGGTGGCACGCAAGCTCAGGCAACACTCGATGACTCTCATCCTGGTTGCTCCAACGTGGGCTCGCCAACCATGGTACACCACGTTTCTAGAACTGTCCGTGGTACCGCATCAGAGGCTACATCTCACACCCAGCCTTCTGACGCAGAGCCATGGCGACATTCAGCACCCAGATCCGCAACAGCTCAACCTGGCGATCTGGCTCCTGAAGTCCTAGAGTTTGGCTACCTGCACTTACCTGCCGACTGTATGGACATCATTCGGGAGGCAAGGAGGCCCACCACTAGAGCATGCTATGCGGCAAAATGGAAGCGGTTTGTCATTTATTGTGCAGACCACAACATTAACCCGCTGGATGCTTCTTTTCAGAACATCATCTGTTACCTTTTCCATCTGTACAAGTGTAATCTGGCCTATGCTTCCATTCGCATTCATCTGTCTGCAATGGCCGCTTATCTCCAAAATAGGCAGCACCTCTCCCTCTTCAGGGTGCCTGCCATCAAGGCTTTTCTGGAAGGGCTCAAACAAGTCATTCTGCCACGGACTCCACCAGCTCCTGAGTGGAACCTCAATGTGGTCCTTACTAGGCTGATGGGTCCTCCCTTTGAACCACTGCATTCCTGCGAGATTCAGTTCTTGACATCGAAAGTGGCTTTCCTCATAGCAATTACATCGCTACGGAGGGTTAGTGAATTGCAAGCCCTCACAATCCAAGAGCCATTTATTCAAATTCATTCCAACAGGGTGGTGCTTCGCACTAACCCTAAGTTTCTTCCCAAGATTGTCTCAGTTTCACATCAACCAAACAATCGAATTACCTGTTTTCTTTCAAAATCCTGAGTCACTGGCGGAGCGGATGCTCCATACCCTTGACGTTAAACGGGCCCTAATGTATTACATCGATAGGACCAAGGATTTTAGGAAAACCAAGCAACTCTTTTGTTGCCTTTGCACCGCACCACAAAGGTAACCCTATTTCCAAGGCTGGTATTGCTAGGTGAATCGTTAAATGTATCCAAATCTGCTATTTGAAAGCAAAACGCACTCTTACCATTCCGCCAAGAGCCCACTCCACCAGGAAGTTCGGGGCCTCTATGGCATTCCTTGGAAACATTCCTTTGGAAGACATATGTAGAGCAGCCACATGGTCTACCACACACACATTTACTAAGTATTACTGTGTTGATGTGCACTCCAAACAGCAGGCAGCTGTAGGGCAGGCTGTTCTCAAAACGCTTTTTCAAACTGCTGCAGCTGGCACGGGCGGCCGCCGCTAATGGAGGGACTGCTATGTATTCTATGCACAGATATAAATTCAGCAGCCCACATGCCTCGAACCGAATATGCTACTTACCAGTATGCATCTGTTCTTGGCATGTAGGGCTGCTGACATTCATATCGCCCGCCCTCCTCCCCGGCGCCTGTAGCAGCTGTAGTATTCACATATACTCATAGCATGGTCATCATTCACTGAGTTTCACTCCATCTTGGCCACAATGGCTAAAAACAATCTGGGGATGGGGTTGATGCCCATGCGCACTGTAGTCCAGGGGAGGAGCCACCTATCTCGTGATACTTCGAAGACTCTTCCAGGACAACAATGTGCAATCATCCGGACCCAACACTAGGCGGCTATCTATGCACAGATATGAATGTCACCAGCCCTACATGCCAAGAACAGATGCATACTGGTAAGTAGCATATTCGCTCTCCTTAATATGCAGCCAATGAAGCTCACTCAAAGCCATAGCTGTGGCGGACCTACGCTGTCTATTAAGCACCAACTTTGCTTCCATAGACTGGACTCTTTGCAGCCCCTGCAAAATATATTGCTGTGCACCTAGATAGAAGTGTGGCTCAATGATTAGAGCGGCAGAGCCTGATGCAGAGGTCTAGCCCGAGACCAGAGTTCAATTCCCCACCTCGGCGGGTTTTGGGCTCAAAATTCCACGGACCTGATAATTCTCGCCTCGGTGCCTATTCCAATCATGGAGTCCCACTCTGCAACTCTGGGCAATAGCTTGCTTAATCTCCACAACGGCCCCCACACCGCTAAGGATGCCTGGCCTCCACCTTGGGGGTACCCAGGAGTGGACGCCTCACAGGGAAAGCCAGGATGGGTTCCACAGCGGTATTCGTACAAGCGCCTTGAGACCATTGCGGGTGAGTAGTGCGCTATACAAGTATCAATTTACATTTACATTTACAGAGAGTTACAATAATCCAGTCTATTTAGGATTATACTCCTTACTACCAAGGAGCGATTATCATTTGGGAGTAGCTGGAGAATCTTCCTTAGCATGCTTAGCAAGGAGACGCAGACCCTGATGGTTTTATTGGCCTGTGATTCCATTTGGAGGTTTCCATCCACCCAGACACTCAGGTTACGCACCGTTTTGGCAGGAGACAGTGGTTCGTCCTCGAAGCTCAGTCCTGAACTCTGTCGGCAAAGGACGCAATACTGTAGTAGCCGGGCAGAACACCACCTCGGTTTTCCCCCCTTTGAACTGAAGAGTGTTTTTCCTGAGCCAACCAGCGGTCTGGTGCATGCACTCCTGAAAGTTGTCCATGGACACTGCTTGAGAGAACACCAGTTGAGTGTCATCTGCATAGTTGACTAGGTCAATTCCATAGGATTTAATAATGGGGAACAGGGGGCGCAGGTAAATATTGAAAAGGATGGGGCCTATCGCCGAGCCCTGTGGTACTCCATGATGTAGGATGGTTTTATCAGAAGAGAAGGGCATCATAGACACCGCCTGTTGTCGTCCTGACCGGTAGGATTGGAACATATATTGGTATGGGAAGTGGGGGCTTTGCCATTGGTTTAAATCGGAAAGTCGAAATAGCACTTTTAAAACTGCCCTTCCATTCTGCATTGGCAGGCTGGGAGCCATTTTTACTTTGTCACACACTGAGTGTCACATTCAGTGCTGTGGCCCTGGGTGGACACTGCCTTACATGCACTGGGTACCATATACAAAGGGCTCCTGGTATCATGGTAATTATTTTTGTAACATTTTCTTCTGTATTTGTCCATATTTATTTTTTGGACCATCTGATTGGTATTTATGCATATTTATTTTGTATTTTGTGAACAGATGAGGTAATAACTTGTATATTCCACTTTTATTTAACAGATAGATTTCCACTCATACTTCGATGTCTGTCAGTTTTTTTTTAGCACATTACAGAGCCAAAAATAATATAATAAACCCACATTAAAAAAGGTACATTTTAGCACAAATACATGTATGCAGCCATTTAAGCTAATCTCATGGAGTTTTGTACCTCCCCATGCTACCGATATGTACAGCTATTGCCCCTGCTGCCAATATGTACAGCTATTGGCCTTAAGATCATTAACCTCAGCTTGGAGAGTCACTCAAAATAAGCCAAATTATCTCATATTTCTCCTTTAAAAAAATGAATACAGACCGGAAACATTATTTTCTGGCTGTATTTATCTGTTAAATCAGTAAAAACAGAAAACAGGGAGCCCTACTTATAAGTAAGTCAGTCTCTATCAATTGGGAACAGCAAAGTCGACATACACTTTGTAATGGGTTAGAACCCTAACACTGAAGTCTGGCTAGCAGGTCTCAATGCATTCTTAGTCGAAAAACCAGCAGCATCAGTCCAAACTTGTGGGGGAAACATACAAAAAGAGGCATTTCCGTACAGTCCTATTTTGGATCTTCTCTTGCTGAATGTCTTCCTGCCGAAAGACAAATCCAAAGTGCCCACACTGACCCAAGTTCTATCTGCCTTGGGTGCCGGCAACTGACTACATTCAATATCACTTCTGAGTTTGTGGATGTCATCTCTCGTGCACAGCACTCCTCTACAAAGTCCATTTACGACCGGCACTAGGACAAATTTGTGGCCTGGTATGGTGTCTGCAACAAAGGTCCGTTACAAGCTGTTGGATGTCTTATTGTTTTTATTTTTGTCCACCAAGGACTTGCAGTGTGCAACATTACAGACTTTTTGTTTCTCTTTTTGCAATTGCCTAGCCAGATGTTCTTGATAAACCACCTGTTGTGATGAAGTTTTTAATAGATTAAACATGTTTCTCCCCAAACCTGTGGTGATACCACAATATAATCTCAGGTTGGTCCTTACTTTCCTCATGTGTACTCCCTTTGAGACCATACACAGCTGCTCATTATCTTCTGACTCTGAAGATTGTGTTTCTTCTCATGATTACTTCAGCTTTTTGCTTGAGTGAGCTCCAGGCTCTCTCTGTGCATCCACCCTACACCACCTTTTTCCAATGAAAACTGGTGTTGATCACTAAGCCAGCCTTGTTGCCAAAAGTTGGGATTCCTTTTCTAATTGAGCAATCCATTATTCTTCAAACATTCTTTTCTCCACCTCACCCCTCAAAGAGGAGGCGAGACACCATTAACTGGACAGCAAAAAGAGCCTTGAGATTTTATTTTGATTGCACCAAAGTCCATCTGGTTGACAGTCAGCATTTTCTGGGGTTTTTCTGGGGCAAAAAGGCAAAGTGGCACAGAAAAGGATTTTGTCAAGGTAGATAGTCCTCTGCATCAAGATCTACAATATGTTGGCCAAGAAGCAGCCTTCAAAAGGACTTGGAACTCATTCACCAAAACCAAGGCCTGTTCTGTCTGGTTGGAAACAGGGAGGAAGCACACTCCTGACCTCTCAGCCGGGTCGCCCCTTCGCATTCTGGTACATGCAGCTACACGATTCAGGACAAAGTTCGTAAGTATTGCACCATGGTTGGTGCAAGCAGGTGCTTCGTTCAAGGTATCTCTAGACACGAGACATGACTCGTGTTTCAGGATAGTATCCTTCATCAGTAGAAATCAGTCTGGGGTGGCTAAGAGGCTGCCAAACAATCCAGGCTTCGTTGCCTCTTGGGCGCGGAGGTGCTTCGCCTATAGCTCGTCAGCTACGGAGGCTCACGGGATCCCCAAAAACAGGAAACAGGGAGGGAGCACACTCCTGACCTCTCAGCCGGGTGGTCCCTTCGCATTCTGGTACATGCAGCTACACGATTCAGGACAAAGTTCGTAAGTATTGCACCAAGGTTGGTGCAAGCAGGTGCTTGGTACAAGGTATCTCTAGACACGAGACATGGCTCGTGTTTCAGGATAGTATCCTTCATCAGTAGAGATCAGTCTGGGGTGGCTAAGAGGCTGCCAAACAATCCAGGCTTCGTTGCCTCTCGGGCGCGGAGGTGCTTCGCCTATAGCTCGTCAGCTACGGAGGCTCACGGGAGCCCCAAAAACAGGAAACGGGGAGGGAGCACACTCCTGACCTCTCAGCCGGGTCGCCCCTTCGCATTCTAGTACATGCAGCTACACGATTCAGGAAAAAGTTTGTAAGCATTGCACCAAGGTTGGTGCAAGCCGTGCTTGGTACAAGATATCTCTAGACACGAGACATGGCTCGTGTTTCAGGATAGTATCCTTCATCAGTAGAGATCAGTCTGGGGTGGCTAAGAGGCTGCCAAACAATCCAGGCTTCGTTGACTCTCGGGCGCGGAGGTGCTTCGCCTATAGCTCGTCCGCTACGGAGGCTCACGGGATCCCCAAAAACAGTAAACAGGGACGGAGCACACTCCTGACCTCTCAGCCGGGTCGCCCCTTCGCATTCTGGTACATGCAGCTACACGATTCAGGACAAAGTTCGTAAGTATTGCACCAAGGTTGGTGCAAGCAGGTGCTTGGTACAAGGTATCTCTAGACACGAGACACGGCACGTGTTTCAGGATAGTATCCTTCGTCAGTAGAGATCAGTCTGGGGTGGCTAAGAGGCTGCCAAACAATCCAGGCTTCGTTGCCTCTCGGGTGCGGAGGTGTTTCGACTATAGCTCGTCAGCTACGGAGGCTCACGGGAGCCCCAAAAACAGGAAACCGGGAGGGAGCACACTCCTGAACTCTCAGCTGGGTCGCCCCTTCGCATTCTGGTACATGCAGCTACACGATTCAGGACAAAGTTCGTAAGTATTGCACCAAGGTTGGTGCAAGCAGGTGCTTGGTACAAGGTATCTCTAGACACGAGACATGGCTTGTGTTTCAGGATAGTATCCTTCATCAGTAGAGATCAGTCTGGGGTGGCTAAGAGGCTGCCAAACAATCCAGGCTTTGTTGCCTCTCGGGCGCGGAGGTGCTTCGCCTATAGCTCGTCAGCTACGGAGGTTTCCTCTTCTGTCGGGTTGGCTGGCTTCTATGTGGACGCCCATACACACGTTCATGAAGCACCACTATCTGGAAAGCCAGGTCAGACGGAAAGGGCATTTCTGCCGTTTGGTACTGCAGGACTTCTTGATCTGAGTCCACCTTCCACCTGAGAAGTACTGCTTTGGTATCTATTTTCATGTGAGGAATTTGTAGTTAGCTGTGTCCATCTGAGGAAAGTGTTACCCAGTGCAAGTAAGTTGTACTTCTGGATGGAGAGCGATCAGTGTAAACTGCAGTTGGTCTTGCGGTCCTTCCACATCTCTTTTCAGAGAGTTGTTCATCTCCTCACCTTTCACTTTGCATGTAGTAATATGTTTGTGATGTTTACTTTATTTCATTACATGAGAGCGTTTTTCTGCTGCTTTTTAGTATTGCCAACTACTCTGATCCAAGCATTGAAATCTATGAAAAATCCTATGCGAAAGATGAAACAAGTTACAGGTAACTGCAGTCGTCTGGTGTTGATATGTATCATATATCCACATCCAACCGCCGCACCTCCTGGTTTCGAGGCTCATACTATCTGCTCTTACACACTGGGGCTTTAGACATCTGAAGTATGATAGTCTCCAGAGGAGCGAAGTCCTCTTACCTCATTGTCTGAGTTTGGGACTTTTTGCAGCAAGGTGATTGTAAAACTAAAGTGAAGCCCCTTTCAGTTATTCTTATGGAGTTTTGTTTTTTTTAAGATGCAAATGATAACTGTGATAGTTCCAGCTCAACGCATGAGAATGATTCGGGCAGGTGAGCTTCAGGGAACTGCATTTGCAGATAATAAACTTCTTTCTTGTTCACCATCAGCTTACTACTATTCGACAGTAGAGCATCTTCAGCCCATTGCCATCCCTCTGGCATTACCTGTCTGTGTCAAGCACATTGCGAGCTCCGCTTATAGGTTTGACAGTACCCCCAAGCAGCCTGTTCTTGCCGCCTCAGCCCCCTCCCAAAGTGCAGAGAGCTGCGCAGTGTCCACCAGGCTGATGGAGAGAGCTGCGTCAGTCCTTGGGCAGCACGAGGCTCCCCGCCAATCTGGCACGTGCCTCGAGAGTCGATTGAGCGCTTTGACAGCAGACACTGCCGCAGCCACCCGCTCCTCCATCGGTCAGTGACGATAGCGAGCTGCCTGGGAAGCCCCCCTCAGTCTGCGTCGGGGGCTGAAGCCCCGCCGGTGCCGGGGGGGGGGCGCAGATGCCAGCAGTAAATAATCCCACGGCCCCACCAGTCCCGCTAACGTTGTGTGCGCGAGACCGGGGCATCATTGTCACCTTCGGAAGCACCACAGGCCTGAAGCGCGACCTTTCACCTCCAGCCCCCAAGAGAGGAAGCCGGACACAAAGGCGGGTGACAGAACAGAATGTGTCAGCAGAACTTGCCCTGTGAAGGGCGGGAGGAAGGAATGTACTCTGAAAATAGATCCGAAGAGGAGAGTAGGGTGTGCGACGATGCCCCGGTGCCTGCAGCAAGAATGAGCACAAAGACCGCGGGACTAATCCTGAAGAGACCCGCAATGAGCACAGGCAGTTGGGCTATTTTTACTCTTTTCAGTGCTTACTATTTTTAACTTTCTAATAATACACTCGGGTGTGGCATCAGTCATGGTGGGAGAGCCCGGACTTCTTTGGGCGCTCGCTCGCCCCCAGGGTCTGAATAGCTCACTGTCTAAACTGTAAAAGCCACCAGTCCCTCACATCCTGGTGTAGATCACGGCCTCGCTCACTCTGCCCGGTTCTTTTGGAAATGTTTTGCATCTGTTGCATGTAACTCCCGGTCGGTGCCGTAGTGTGTGTGAGCTGCAATTTTAGCACGAGGCATGATTGTCAAGTTTGAGTGGTGTGGGGACCAACACGCTTTGCTTACGTCAGAGTTCATCTTTGGGACATCTAAAAGCGCAAGTGTAAGATGCGATCAGTGCCGTCCATGCCCATTGTCGGTGCTCAGCAACTTATGCTAAATGGTACACTTTAGGTTTGAGGCTCCACACGACGCGGCTGCACAGCTTTCCCCCAGTGTTATACACGTAGCCCAGATTGGTGTCCCAACCGTCCTGGTAAAATGTTAGACGTCAGTTTTGTAGTTGTAGCCTGTAGTTCGATGGATTTGGGTACTAAAAGTGTTTGCAAGTGCCTGCCATCCCCACACAGCAACGCTCCAGTTCCGAAGGCAGCTGGTGTAATTCCACAGTATATTGTCATAGCCCTGTCGCATCTTCACCTTGCATGGTTGTACTGACGGAGAGCCATATTGGTCTGGGCAATTAATTGGTTGAACTTGTATTTATTTCAAAGCGGGATAGAGATGTCCGTTTCAACTGGACGCAAGTTCAAAATAAAAGCAAACCATTGTAACCACTTGGAGGAAGGGAAGTTCCTCCTTTGTGTGTTTCAATGTGCTTCCGTTAGGTAGGTGCTGTTCTTCTGCTGCGGACTCAGTTGTGCGGAAAGCCATATAAACTCCTCACAAACCCTAGATGGTAGAGAGTGAGGCTACACTGTTTCTTTGCAGTGGATTCCAGTGCAAAGGGAACCACACACCTCTCTCTCACATGTTATGGATGGTGAAGATCGAAACTTTAAATGGGGCGGGTCCAGTCGAATCTTAGACCCGGAACTAATTACTAAACACATTGTGAAAAAGCTCCCTTTCGGGCTCTATGTCCATGTCTTTAACTTTACTGACAAAAAACTTATAGATTTCTCAGCTATGAATTAACCCTCGAAGTATCCTGTAAGCGATGCAATCTGCGTTTACATTTCGCATATTTTGCTTAGCTTTGCATTTTGTAAAGAATATTTGCTTTTCTCAAAATGTCTTACTGTAGTTTTTTTCAGGCTGCAGATGACTCGTGTGTATACTTTAAACGGAGTCCCCTCAGGGTGGGGGGTATGTGGGGGGCATATATATATTTTTAGGTCTCGCCTAGACATAAGCAAAGCGAAGCTTTGCTGTCTAGGGAGACAACTAATGTTGTCGCTTTCCGGGGAATGTGGACAGCAGACTGTGACGAGCCTGTCCTCCTGGAGATTGCAGCTCGTGAGCGCGCACGTCGCGTCGCCCTGCCTGATATTCGCATTCACACAAAGGCTCCCGCACGCATGCGCACATACACACACTGCATACACACACGCACCCCCCCCTTTAACAGACACACGCGCAGACACACGCACGCACAGACACACTTCAACAGACACACGCGCACACCCCACCTCCACTCACCCCTCCTCCTCCGCAACACACTCACCTGTTCTGGCGGTGCTCGGCGTGCCTCTCGGGCGGCGGTTGCGCTTTGCGGGGCACTCTCACCACATGAGAGCCCCGCCTTCTTCATGCGCCCGGCCGCTCTTCACCCGGTCCCCCATCTCGGGACCGGGACTCAATCAGGAGCCCTCGGGGCTCCTCGGACAGTGGCTTCTCTCTCGCGCCGCGATGGGGGCGGGACTTCCGGTTGGGGCCGCGCTGCGATTGGCCGGCTGCCCAACCGCTTCCGGGTCGTCGCAGGCAGCGCGGCGGCCCGGCGGGAGTAGACGTGAGTGATTTAATTGTGAGGAATATCTCTTCATTGCGGATCACCAGGGTCACATAAAACACAAGGTTGACGCAGAGTTCAGGGTCCCAGGTGCGCGGTTGCTGCGTCATCGCAGCCATGAATCCAGTCATTGTTTACCCCGGGGTCGCTTTACCTGCAACGACATCTCGGCCTTACCGGTTAGTCATTGGAACGTCTCGTCCGTTGGGACTTCATATCTATCATCAACGCACGGCCTGCTCTTAAATCTCTCTTACTTTAATTAAGACGATCGTAGATCAAATATTTTCACAGTTCGCGCCAGGTAGGCCACGAAGGTTTAGCAGCCCCTTCGTCACTCCTCCTGCCGGGGAAAAGCACGTCCGTCTCTACCCGGACTGTCCCTTCAGGGCCGCAGACGTCACGCTGTTTTATTGTTTTTTTCACATAGGGATAAATTATTTCCGTGTATTGCGTGTGTCTCTACTGTGCAGTCATTTCACTTTATGCGCCTCATGCGAAGTTACTCCTGTTGGCGCTTTATAAACTATTTCTCCCTCAAAAATATAAGCTAGTCAAAAAGCAAACAAGTCTCCCTCTGCCTTCCTGAACACGCTCAGCAGCTGGTTTCTCCCCCGTCCCACAATCAACCCCCTCCCTGCTTGATAAATGGCTTTGCATTTGCACGGGATAGCAGTAAACATGGCCGAGGCGCCAGCAGAGGCCAAGCCACATGGAGACATTCTCCTTAAGTGTTGTTTTCCCTGGGAGCAGAGTAATTTTACGTTCAACTCCAAACCTACAAAAGGTTGTACTTTTTTCAAATTATTAATAAATACCACCCTAAACAGTAATGTTTGTGGGGTAAAATTGGAACGTCACTATGTTCATCTCAGTATTTCACCCTATTAGCATTATGTTGGGGGTTTAAGCCGATGTAAGTATATATTTTTTCTAAAATACTTTGATAGTCACACACAACGTAAAGGAGTGTTTGTATTATTTTGTTTGCACTACATTTTCTGTCATTATATTTGCCGTCGATTGCACCATGCTGCCAGCATGAGAACATACGTGCAGGCAATTGCACCACGCTGCTAGCATGACAACATATGTGCAGGGAATTCCCCCCCTTCCCGTCACATCTTGATGCTCCATGTGCAGTAGGTTACACTCTGTGCCATCCTGACAATGCACATGCAGCCAGTTTCACTCCAAGCCATTCTGACAATGCACATGCAGTTGATTCCATCCTGACAATGTTCGTGCAGTCAGTTGCACCCCCGGTGCCAAACTAACAATGCACGTGCAGTCAGTTTCACTCTGTGCCATACTGACAATGCACGTGCGGGTGGTTCCACCCTGTGCCATCCTGACAATCCACGTGTCATCTGTTCCATCCCAGTGCTATACTAACAATACGCATGCAGTTGGTTTCTTCCACCCTGTGCCATCCTGACAATCGAGGTGCAGCTGGTTCAATCCCGGGCTATTAATACAATGCACATGCAGTTAGTTGCACACAATGCCATATTGACAATGCATGCACAGTCAGTTGCACTCTGTGCCATACTGACAATGCACGTGCGGTTGGTTCCACCTTTGCCATTCCGACAATGCACATGCAGTCACTTTCACTCTGTGCCATACTGACAATGCACGTGCAGTTGGTTCCACCCCGTGCCATTCCGACAACGTGCGCGCAGTCTGACAGTGCACCACATCCAACCAATAGAGTAGGAAAAGAGCAAGCCAGTCTTATTTTTACACTTTTGACATTGCCCCTGTATTCTACGAAAGACCCAATATTCAGTTTGTGTACAAGAATTTGAATGGTTGACTAGGCCTAATGGCTCAGTGAGTTGAACGACTGCCGAAAACAAACGCATTGATGTGGAAATCATGAACTCGAATACCGGCAAGACTCACCCCCCCCCCCAAACCCCCCCCACAGCAATGCCAAGAGCTTTCCCAGGGCGCGCCACTCTCTCTCTGTTGTCAAACGCATTAGTAGGCAGCCCACCCCCTTCCCCATTGCTCACTGGTTGTTTTTTACTTCCTTAATTGTAGTTGCTGGACGCCCGTTATCCTTGACGCCGGCCTTGTTTTCCCAGCCATTACCTCTGTGACCATTCGTTGAACTCACAATACTTCACGACGTAAACAGCATCACTCAGCACCACTCAACAACACAGCATCACTCAGCACCACTCAACAACACAGCATCACTCAGCACCCCTCTACGCCACAGCACCCCTCTATGCCACAGCACCCCTCTATGCCACAGCACCCCTCTATGCCACAGCACCCCTCTACGCCACAGCACCCCTCTACGCCACAGCACCCCTCTACGCCACAGCACCCCTCTACGCCACAGCACCCCTCTACGCCACAGCACCCCTCTACGCCACAGCACCCCTCTACGCCACAGCACCCCTCTACGCCACAGCACCCCTCTACGCCACAGCACCCCTCTACGCCGTAGCACCCCTCTACGCCGCAGCACCCCTCTACGCCGCAGCACCCCTCTACGCCGCAGCACCCCTCTACGCCACAGCACCCCTCTACGCCACAGCACCCCTCTACGCCACAGCACCCCTCTACGCCACAGCACCCCTCTACGCCACAGCACCACTCTACGCCACAGCACCACTCTACGCCACAGCACCACTCTACTCCACAGCACCACTCTACTCCACAGCACCACTCTACTCCACAGCACCACTCTACGCCACAGCACCACTCTACGCCACAGCACCACTCTACGCCACAGCACCACTCTACGCCACAGCACCACTCTACGCACTCGACGCCACAGCACCACTCGACGCCACAGCACCACTCGACGCCACAGCACCACTCTACGCCACAGCACCACTCTACGCCACAGCACCACTCTACGCCACAGCACCACTCTACGCCACAGCACCACTCTACGCCACAGCACCACTCAGCACCACTGAAGACCACAGCATCACTCAGCACCACTGAAGGGCCACAGCATCACTCAGCACCACTGAAGGCCACAGCATCCCTCAGCACCACTGAAGGCCACAGCATCACTCAGCACCACTGAAGGCCACAGCATCACTCAGCACCACTGAAGGCCACAGCATCACTCAGCACCACTGAACGCCACAGCATCACTCAGCACCACTGAACGCCACAGCATCACTCTGTGCAACCATTCAACAACTGTTTCTAATATGTTCTCTCAATGTTTCAAGCTTTATTACAAATGTCAGAAAAAGATGTTAATATTTCACTTCTGTTGTTGGATTTTCATCACAATAAAATGCACTGAACATAATCTCCCCAAAAGTTATTTACAAAAGTTTAAGCTATTGCCATTATAAATTACAAAAAGTTTTAATTAAGTATTAATTATTTTAAAAAATAAAAGCCATTGTTATTTGTAATATTAATACATCTAATTCATGTAAATACAACACCTATTGCATTACAAATGCTATAGGTGTCACGTTTGCGAAAGTTAAAACTATTGGCATTGTAAATGACAAAGCTATTAATTTTGCTATTTTCAAAACCAACACATAAATAAAATATTTGTCATTTACAATACCAATTAGCTCAAACATTCCTAATGCGAGACCTATTGCATTGCAAATGCTTGTTTAAAATAGTCAGGATCTGCTGATCTGGTCGAAGGAAAAAAAAAAACTCCCACCTGGGGCTCATTATGCCCGGGGACCACCATCTCCCTGAGGCTTATTTATTGTAAATTGGGGGCTCTCAGACCCAACCCCTGCCACCTCCCCAGGGCTCTAACTTAATAAAATACGTGAGGAGGGCACCGAACCCAGCAGCTCCGGGAACTGCCAACTCCTGGGTCTTTTTTGAGATTTTGTGATAAAAGAGCTGTGCAGCAACACCCCCCCCCCCCCCCCCCCCCCCCCGAAGCCCCGGGGACCACCACCTCTCCAGGGGAAATATAAACAAAGGAGGTGGGGGCAAGGCCGCCATCCTGGAGCCCTAGACGGCCATCCTGGAGCCCTAGACGGCCATCCTGGAGCCCTGGACGGCCATCCTGGAGCCCTGGACGGCCATCCTGGAGCCCTGGACGGCCATCCTGGAGCCCTGGACGGCCTTGGGGATGCCACCCCTGTTTCTGGCTCCAGCAATTTCCTGGGTTGCCCTCCCCCAGGATATTGATGTTTGCAATGGCTCTGCAGAGCAGAAAATTATCTAGCTTACTAGAAGCGAAGCACAATTGCTTTTACACACAGGGAGCTGCATGTTAGCAGCTCCCCACGTGTAAAAGCAATGCCAGCTCCTACAGGACGTGGGGAGCTGACAGGGACCTCAGGAGACTTCAGGCTCCCCCTGCGGTTCCCAACATTTAAAAAGTGGTGCCCTGGCTGGGACTAGGGCACGCACATAACAAGCCTGCCTGAGGGGGGGGGACCCCAGGACCAAAGTAAGCCTGGGAGGGGACACGCAGCTCCACTCTCTTATTTTGATACATTTAAAAAAATAACGGCAGGCCCCAGGGGTTGGGGTCCCTGGTGCCAAACTTGGCCCAGGCGCCTGGCCCCCTTCCTTTGATTAAAAAAATAATAAAAAAGCTAAAGAAAGGTTGGCCCTGGGGGATGGGGTCCCCGGGGCCTTAATAAGACCGGGGAGGTGGGGCTTTGCAGCCCCCTTCCCCATTTTAAAAGGTCCCAACCCCCTTTATAATAATAAAAAAAAGAAAATGGTACCAGCACAGCACCGGAGGTTCCACCTCCTTTCTGTACCACTCTGCAATCGCGCCTCCAGGCAAGCTGCTGGTTAGGGAATGAAGTCCCCTTGGCTGCTGAAGGTTCTTAGGGGGCCAACATGACCTCCTGTTACTTTCAGTAAGTCCCAAACAGCTGGATTGCTGAGACGTGGGCAGGTGCCATGCCCTGCTGGTGGGTGGATGACGTCCCCTAGCCTCCTGAGGGTCTCAGGACTACAGTGGACTTCTTCTCTCAACCAGTAGAGCGCCAGGAGGCGTGTTTGCAGAGTGGCGGAGAAAGGGGGCCCAGCCTCTGATGACCTTTCAGCAATCCAGCTGTGTGGGTCATACTGGAGGAGTAGTTGGCCCCCAAGAACCCAAGGGACTTCATCCCTCTTGGTACCTCCTGTAAGTCCTACTGAGCAGGATTCCTAACAGCTGGTTAGAGGCCCAGACCCTTTCTCCACCACTCTGCAAACGTGACTACTACTTAAAAAACATAGAAATTCACTGAAAAAAACAAAGGTTACAGCGAAGTTATAGTTGAGGATTAGCATTTAAAAAACCTTAGAAATTCACTGAAAAAAACCAAAGGTTACAGGGACGTTATAGTTCGGCTCAGGCTTAACTAAGACAAAACCAGTGAAATTCAGCATTTACAGTTAGCTGAGCGAATTATATCTTGCCCCCCGCAATGCACTGCTAATGACCTCCCCTATTACATCACTCATCACATGGTCAAAAATCTTTATTGAAAAATGACAAGCATACCAAAGGTATGTGGTGCATCTCAAAGGAAGGGCAGTTGAGCTTAGCAAGCATATATAATCATATCTGGAACAGTCGATTGAATGACCCAGTTACTGAAGGGGGACTGATGGTGTTAGTGTTGTGATCAGGACACTAGTAATGAAGATCAAATATTCACAAAATATGTTTACAATGGTGAGAAGAAGACCCCCAAAATAGAGGCTGTTTGGTATGGCTGTTGAGTATCTATTGATGTGAAAATATGGATTTTTTTTTAACGTACATAGATAAAGTTGATATATATTTTAACTAGAGAAGATGGTGGGAAGAGGGAAAGAAGAGACGGAAGGAAGGAAGGAAGGAAGGAAGGAAGGAAGGAAGGAAGGGAGGGAGGGGGGGAGGGGGAGGGGGAGGGAGGGAGAGGGAGGGAGAGAGAGAGAGAGAGAGAGAGAGAGAGACACACAGAGAGACACACAGAGAGACACACAGAGAGACACACAGAGAGACACACAGAGAGACACACAGAGACATGGATAGACCATCTTTTGTTTGTGATCTTAGGTATTGTCCTATTAGTGAACATTGAAAGCCTAGAGGTAAATATGAATAAAGGCTTATGTAAACAGTCGCTCTTCATCAGTTATGGCTGGTTTTTTTTTTCTGAAGATAGACATCAATGGAGTCCCATAAATTCCTGGATGTGAAGGGAATGTTACTTTAGAAGTTATCTGCTTTTCTAGTGAAACAAAGCCATGCCCACCAAGTATGAAGGGAGAAATTAGATGAGCTTTTCCAATTTGATGGGATTAGGTGGGTTCTATTGTCCAACTTGAGATCGATAAAAAAAATCTGTTACTTTTAGGAATAGAATGTTTGCAGCAGCAAAAATGCCTTATGAGGCTGTTGTTCGCCCTAAGTTGCCAGGGTATGCCCAGACGTGGGTTCCTTGCTCACTTTGCCACTGGATTCAAGATAGCCTGGCTGATGAGGGTTATGAACCCGCAAACCGGTCCCAGGATGCTTGTTTCCGGTCCAGGGAAGACATGGCTTGGCAGTTCGGACTGGACTGTTCCCATGAGGCACAGGGTCAGACTGATTTGCAGATGGCCATGTCTTAACTGGTGTGGTGGACTGAGAATGATGGATTGATTAAACACAGATCAATTGACTGGGGGTGAGTGTTTGATTTGCTCCAACGCTCCGTCCATTATCCCCTTTGGTATCGCTTATGAGGCTATTGTGACATCAAAGGTATAGTGTATGTCAAATATATTTTGGTGTAATGTTTTGTATTTGACAACTTATGGAAATGACGTATCTAAACATCATGTGAGGTAAGCTCCATGTTTCCAATTTACAAATCAAACTAAGTTTTTAATCGAGAAGTCCTGGTTTGTGAGGTTTATATGAGGTCCAAATGTGCTGTGAATTGTTCATAAACTTGTTTGCGTAAAGTCTGGTGTAAATTTCCCTTTAATTGGAATTTTCCATATTTTTGCCAGGAAGATGGAGAAATGGCATGCCCTGCGTGATCTGTCTGATAATTATTCTGTAAAGAAGGCATTTTGGTCGGGTGGCGGTAAAACAATGTATAGCTTTGACTCTACATTTACTAACTTTGTAACTTTCTTCAGAAAGACTAGCAATTTGTGTTTTTTAGGACAACCCAATTTCTGAAAGGCAGCTTTAAGAATTTGTAAAAGTCTAGGTTGGAGAGCTTATGTTTGTTTTGAAGTTATGCAAAAGTGCAGGACATTTTTTATCTAGGTCACTGATTTGATTATTACCTTTTGACCCAGCTTCCCAAAAGATTGAGCAACTATCAATCATGATGTACTTGTTGTTCCAAATAGTAGCAAAATATGATTTATATCATTGTAATGTGAGTTTCTAGTTGAGCCTATGCAGCAGCATTCCAGTTATGTTATCAATAATGCTGTGAGAGTGGGGAATCAAATCAAAATTCCTTTATTTCGGTCACTGGTGTGGCCATAAAAGTGCATTGAATAAAACATAGCAAAGAATATCCGGGTAAAAAATACATCATAGATAAAAACAAGAAAATATATACAGCCAAAAATACAGCAAATGATGTAAAAAGTTAAACAGACATAAAAACTTGCTAAAACAACATAGAATTTCTCCTTTTAATGGCACGATTTAAGAAAGAGCAGATGTTGACACAGGGAGAATCCAATAGCTGCAGGTATTCAAGGGCAACCATAGAAGTGCAAATGCCCCGATTTCCGACAGTGGGTAGCTGGAATAGCTTACTAAAGTCCTGGTAAGAGTTTCAAAAAAGTGTAACAGGTTTTGAGTTGACACTTTGTCATGGGGCAAGTTGTAATACTGGCGATCTCATATTGGCCCAAAGGAAAACACACACAAGCCATCTCACAAAACCTAGACGGAAAAACATGATAAACACTCTCTCTCGAAAATAATCAATCAAGCCCAGGTAAGGAGCCATTGCCAGGGACACATGTAGTGTGGCATGCTCTCTAACTGTAATTTTAGTCTTTGTTCATCTCTCTGGTGATTGGCCTATTTTGTTTAAATAATGACTTGACTCTGGCCAGTTCTTGCTTTCCCACCGTCTCAGGATGGTGGAAAAGATGAGACTCTCAGGTTGTCCAGCCCAGCCTTCACATAATGCAGGCAGGGCGTAGACCATGCCCTATCACACTTCAAGCAGTCATGCACTATTTCCCTGTTGAATACGGCATGCAGATTTGCCCATACAGAACACCATAATATCAAGGGAGAAAACTTTGACTTACTCTACTTATTCCAACCCAAGCTTGTGATGAGGTTTATGGGTGGCGCAAGCTGGTGGAACCCCCAACAGGCTTCTTAAGTCTATTCTACACACCCTGAAGGGCTTAGAATTTATATAGCCCAGCAGTCCGTCACCATACATTAAAATGGGGAGATACTTTCTCCTGTTGACCTCCAGAAGAGGTATTATTGTTTATTGCTAATACTCCGGGTCAAATAAAAAATGAACACAATAGAACTGGAGAATTTTCGCCGAAAGGCGGAGATACAGGGTCCCCAATTCCTCTGTGAATCAAAAAAAACGCTCAGATAGGAAAATTCTGGGGTAAGGCCCACTGTATGACCATCAATCCTGATGCCCCTCATTTTGGTTTCCCCCAAATTACATGTCATTGTGAATGTTTTAGAGTAGTTAGTTTCTTGACCAAAAGATCCCACAAATCAAACAAAATAAACAATTCGTGTTTTAAGACCCTTGGGAGTGGCAAGTCTTAAAGAGGTTAATATGATTAATTGGTAGTGTTGCTCATAGTAATTCATCTTTAATTGGATGTGCAGCTAATAGCAAAAAACCTTACTAATTGCCCCTCGCCTGATAGATATTTATAATACTTTCCCTCTTGCCTCCGGCCCTGATAACATGGACCTGGAAGTTGAAACTTCTGGGTGCAGTTTTCCACGTCTAGAAGACCTTTCTGCTATAGATTTGGTCATTCTATCTCAACTTTTTCCAAAGTCAAATCAGGCTCCCCTCTGGATGCAGCCCCTATTTACATGTTACGCAAGGTGGAGGATGTCATACTGCCTGTGCTTTTGGAAGTATTAAATTCTTCCATATCCACCGGCCAAGTGCCCAGGTCATGGAAACATGCCATGATAAGAGCATTACTAAAAATAACTCAACCTCAATTCTGACTTGTGGGGCAGCTATCAGCTGGTTTCGCTTCTTTCCGGTACCAGTACAATTTTAGAGAAATATGTAAACACAATTCTTTCCGAGCACCTAGAAACCCACTCTATATTGCACACCTCCTGGACTGGTTTCCGACCAAATCATGGGACAGAAACAGCCCTATTGGCTGTAGTGGAGGAATCACGTAAAATCCTCGACCAGGGAGGCACGGTGGCGATCATCTTGCTTGATCTCAGTTCCGCATTCAATATAGTCAATTAGAACATCCTTTTTGGCAGACTCGGAATGGTGGGAATCAGGCAAAGTGCTCACTTGGATCAAATCTTTTCTAAAAGTTAGATTTAGAGGGCAACTACACCTCTAGAAGGATGCCACTCACATATGGAGTCCCACATGGCTCCTCATTGAGCCCCACCCAATTCAATGTCTACCTAAGACCCCTTGCTGAGCTAGTCCTGCCATATGGGATCCATATTTTAACATATGCAGACGACACACAGCTAGTGGTGGCATTAAGCCACCTGAAGAAGGCGCCAGCTAACCTAGAATCTCGCTTCGGAGCGGTGGCCAGTTGGATAGACCAGTCATCTCTCAAGCTCAATGGAGACAAGACGGAGTTAATGATCCTGGATAACTACTCCATCACTACAGCCGGATTGAGTTGGCCCACTTGTCTTGGCCTGTCTACAAACCCCAAAGAAAATATTAAAAGCCTGGGAGTATGGCTGGAATAGGTCACTTAAATTTGATCACCAAGCAGTACTTCTTGCTGCCTCCTGTCACAGTATCATCATACAGATACAAAAAATTCTCCCTCTTCTTCCTGTAACTGCACGAAGAGTCATGGTCCAGGCACTGGTGATGTCCTGACTGGATTATGGAAACTCTCTCTACCTGGGCACTCCAAAGGCCACCACAAGGAAACTACAGGTGGTGCAGAATTGTGCAGGAAGTTTGCTGCGCAACATCCCCAAATCACATTCTGCCAAGCCTGCAATGAAATCATTGCACTGGCTACCAATAAAGGAATGTATAATGTTTAAATCATTATGCATGGCACACAAAACCCTATGGGGGATTGGCCCAAAAATCAATCTTTCCCTTATGGTCTTTCTCCGCCCCTTAAGATGCCTGCTATCAGCCAACTTTTTCCTGGCAACAGTACCTAAAATAAAAAGAGCACGATCCGGAGGCCGCATGTTCTCTTATAACGCAGCAAAATTATGGAATACTCTTCCCATCTATCTCCGTTCAACAACCCACCACCTCTTGTTTCAGAAACAATTAAAAACATGGCTATTTCAGAATCTTTCTTAAGATACTCATTCGTTTGCTTGCTGTTGTTAGCGCTGTGATGCCTAAGGGTAGCCATGCGCTTTACCAAATGGTAATTAATAATGTGCGTCTGTCAAGAGCCACTATGTCCTTTGTCCTGCTGAGAACGCCATCTGATATCTTGAGAAGTTAGGTATTAAATCCCTCCTCCGTATTTGTCCATTTATAGTTTGTTCAAAGATATTCTTGTTTTTTTATTTTTCCAAAGCAATTTTGCTATAGTTTTATCTATTACATTGAAGAAATTCTAATAAAATGTGATGTGTAACATGTCAGCTGTAAAGTTCACAGGGTGTACCATAGTTTTGCCTGTTTCCACTGTGCCCCATCAGGATATAGATTTAGGAGACCATTGTAAAAGTATACCATTAATTTTGTTCAAAGTTTTGTTTAAATCAGTACCACCATACCAAATGACAAAGTATATTTAAGGGCGTTGTTGTGCAACTTTAAGCCTGTATCTTGTGTGACATAAGAGGTGCAATGGATATTTAGAGGAAATATTTTGGTCTTGTCCTTGTTGCGGGGCTATCGCGACACAGCAGTGTATCTGGATATCTCTTTCATAAGGTCTATCTGCCTCATTTGTGAATAGCAACATATCATCAACATTGGTTCATGCTTTTTGTGCCCTGGATTGAAAGTATACCTTTAATCTGATTATTGTTTCTTATTGATTCAAGGAGTGGTTCAATGGTTATAAAAAATGAGAGGCAATATCGTTGGCACCCTTGTTTCATGCCTTGTTTACATTTAAATGATTTACATGAATTACCATTGATTCTTACTGATGCTTTTGGGTTTGAGTAGTCTGCCAAAGATATACTAATGAAATCTTCGACCAGCTCATATTCAAACAAAACTAGCTTCAGGAACGCCCAAAAGAACGTGTCAAAGGTCTTTCCCGTGTCTAAAGCTATTGTGGTGGCTGGGGTGTCTAGCTATTTGGCTTTTTCCAAAATGTGACGAAAAAGTCTTATGTTGTTGCATGCCATTCGGTCTCTAAGGAAACCTGATTGTGCAGGGGGTATTAATTAGTAAGAATCTTCGCTAGTCTAGTGGGGGAAGATCCCTGGCATATTGTTTGCAATCTGTTTATTATCAAGATTGGCCAATCATTTCTGATGTCCAAGTTATCTTTAGCATTTTTGGGTATTACAACTACAGTAATGTTTGTAGATGAGCCTGGTATAACCCCTGTTTTAGCAAAGTGTAAGAATTGATTATGAAGAGGGTCCAGAAGACTTTGAGCACAGGCTTTTTTTAAATTTACTACATAGGCCATCGGGACCTGGGGCTTTACCTATTTTTCATCTATTGATTGTCTTTTGTATTTCTGTTTGCGAGATGTGTGTTTTCAAGAGTTCTTATGAATCTTTATCGAAGATGGGAAGTGAAAGACCATTCATGTGAGCCTCATAGTCTTTAATTTTAATGTGGCTTTCGGGATTATACAGATTTTCATAGAGGAATTGAAGGACATTTGGGATTTTGTGAAAGGCTGTCAAGTTGACCCCTTTTATTATCTCTTATGGAAAGTATGATTGCGCTGTTCATTTTACATTTTAAGTAATTGGCAGGAATCCATTTATTAGATTTATCAGTTAAGAGTCTATCATATTTGCATTTAAGACTTTTCAGGTCCAAAAGTACTGGTGAACCGTTTGTGTGACTACGTTTGAGCTCAAGGGACTTACATTTAGATTCAAGGTGGTTTGAATGGTTGTAGTCTTTATTGTTAATAGCTGTCATCAGTGAGAATCCAGAGCCTCTCTAGTTGCTTTTAAATCATCCCAAAAGAGTTCATTCAGGTAATGTCTCTTTTTTAAATTCTCTTTAATGTACTGTTTAATGCCCATCAGTATTGCTTTTTTAAAAACCTCATAGGCAACGAGTATATTGTTAATTTTCCATTGTTTGGGTGTGTGTGACCTCTGCTAAGTAGATATCTTTAGGAATACAGGCATGTTCTGAAATCACTTTCGGTTCAAACCTGTAGTTAGAAGACTGTTGTAGGTGACTACTATCTATTAGCAGATAGTCGATCATTGAAAAAGACTCTTTGGGCTGTGAATAAAACGTGTAATCACTTCATGATGGGTTGTAGTTTCGACACACATCTATTAAGTTATGAAGTTTAATAATTGAGAATAGCCTTTATTGGCTCTCAATTTGACTCGGGATATTCCGTCTGGTTGCCGCCCATCTGTTAATTAATGTTACCGCCAAGCACTATACCTATGTATTGATTTAAATTCATTAGAACTTTGTTTCAGGAGGACCAAAAGTCCAGAGCGTCACTGTTGGGTCTTATACTTTTATGATATAGAACTCAGTATTATCTTTCATCTGTGTTAGAATTCACCAGCAACCTTGTTTACCATGACTTTGGAACTGGATAGTAATGCTTGATTTTTTTGGTGTCCGAGTTATAACTCCTTTTTAGGTCTCGGCCTGCGAAAGACTGCGCGCATGCGCTGGCGAGATTTAATGATGCAGGGAGAGTTTCACTAGCGAGGTTAAGCCCCGCCCCTCTTCTCCATTGACTGGCGTCCTAAACGGTGGCAGCCATTAGAGAAGAGGTCCTAGTGACGTTCTTCTTTCTCTGTAAGCCCCGTCCTTTTCAGACTGGCTTATTTGACTTCCTTCCGCTGTAAAAAATTAGTTATCTGTATGGGGCCAGCCCCATAAAGATTAGAAACATTTTACAGCAGAAGGAATTCGGGGGAAGAGAAAGGCTACCTCAGTGTGGATTTGCACCTGTGGCACTTCTAGCCACGGCTGTCTGACCGTGTGGATGTTTTGGGCATGTGTACACAATATTCGGGTTTAAGAGAAGGGTCGGGCTCCGCCGCGTTAGTGGCTGGATGCGGTTCGCGCAGCTGGCGGGCATGAATGCTACAGTGTCTGCCTGCCTCCTCCTGGCTCGGGGAGGAAGCGGGCGGCGGTAGGACCAGGGCGGGGGCTCGGGTGTGTCCCGGCCGTGTGGCCTCCCCCTGCCTTCGGTGCTGCTGCTCCAGACTGTGAGGTATGCTCTCAGTGTGGACGGGGCGTCCGCCAGAGGCAGGAAGGACAGCGCAGCCTCCGAGTCTTACGATGGTGAAGATGGGATGAGGCGATAACTCGAGCCAGCAGCAAGGATGGCAGCGACCAGGCACGTCTTTCACCTCCATCCATGTGGTAAGGGACTCTCCCAGAGTGCTTGATGGACAGCTCGCTCGCTCCCTCCCACGAGCAGCTGCTGCCCCCTGCACTTTTCTTTAGGTCCCCCTTACACAACTTGCAGGAAGATGCAGCCCTTCCCCTATGGGGCTCTTCCTGTTCTCAGTCGGTGCTGCAGTTGCCCCCAATACCCTCGCCCCGAGGGCCCTCCGCATATCCGTCTCCGAAGCGGTGGGGCACTCTGGGGCCCGGGCAGAGGGCATCATCCCCAGAGCGTGCAAAAAACAGACCCCATCCTCACAGAAGAATGCGCCCGCTCATAAGCGCTACATTTATTTATTTATGTTTGCTTTCGCCGTATCAATATATTGAGAACTGTTTACCTCTTTTACCGGATTTCCTAAGAGCACCATTGTAATTGGCAGCGGCGTTACTAGGGTTGGTGTCACCCAGTGCGGTAATTCATGGTGTCACCCATGCGGTCCGCACCCCACCACGTGACGCCACTGATTGCAAATAGCATATTAGGCCAGCACTCGAGGGGTTAGGAGGCGGTCGGGGTTCACCCTGATATCAAACCCTGTAAGAGAGGTACCGATGCTGGTAAACGCGGGACAGTTTGTTAATATGCACAAAACAGTCACTGTCCTCTGATAGGCTGTCAGTGCTCACTGCTTTCGGAGCCCTCCTCTGGCGTGTTACTTCCTGACCGCTTTGGACACGCACGCATCGCTTGTTATGATCCTAGTAACGTGACTAAGGTAGTCTAGTTGGTGAATGCATTTACAGCAGCAATGTGAGCAACCTAAAATCTGCCACCTCCAAATCTAGTGGAACAGACCCAGCACGTCATCACTCGAATGGACCTAAACAGAGCTCAGATCATTGCGTAACACAGCGACACCTTGACGTCCAAGGGAGTAGGTACAATTGGTGCAGCAGCAGATGTAGTGGCACCGCGCACAGAGCACCTGGGAGTCCTATGGACCCAATCATTGCTGAATATGTCAAGGGGCATTTACTTGCATGCACCAGGGCCATCGTATCCTTACTATACTACTTCTCATGTCCATAGCGCGAAGGAGCAGAAAAGTTATCCAAAAGCAAACGCTTTATGAAACCCATAGTGTTATGGATGTTTGCATTGTACCATCCCCCAGAGGGGCCAACCAATGCGAGATGCGTGAGGGTCAGCATTCCTTGCACAGTATATGTTTCTTGTACACCTCGGTAGGAAGAAAGCAGTAGGGTAAAGAGCGCAGCAGGGACATGGGAATACTTGAAAGAAACACATGTCCGAATCAAGCTGCTATCCTATAATTTAAAAAAAGCATGCACGTCACAAACGAAGGGCACGGTTTATACACTCCTGGCTCCCCCACTTGACCACACTAAGTGACCTCGGGCAAAATACTTGGTGTCGCATAGAAAGCCTGCACCAGCAGCAGAGGAGCGTGGGAGAAGGGAGGGGAGCAAAGGTGGAGCAGCTTACCCCCCATCCGGCCTCCTGCAACTTTCTTCCGAAGTAGATAGCGCTCATTCCATCGATGGAGAGCATGCTACTAGGGGTGCATAAAGCCACGGGTGGGGTTCCTTAAAGGGGCAGTGCGGAGTGCCGCATCAGCAGAGCGCTGCCATGCTGTCCCTGCCTGGGCTCCGGGCGCGGGGCTCCCCCATGCAGGCTGGTCCGTGGGCGGGGCAGGGGTTCCATTATTTTGCATTTTGGTGTCACCCAATGGGAAGGTGTCACCCGGTGCGGTCCACACCCCCCGCACCCCACTAGTGACGCCACTGGCAATTGGGATACGTGACCATTCCTGTGTGGTCCCCCCGCAGCACACCAGCTGCCCCTCTCGTGCAATGCAGGCACCGCCCAATTACCGCACATTGAAGCGCGCACCCCACTCCTCTCGCACAGCACACGAGGAATCTGTGGAACCGGCAGGAAACAGAGCTCCACCGCGTCCGACCCCGCACTGCCCCCGATCCCCCCCAGATACGGACGAATGGCGAATAGCACGAAGACTAGGGCTGCACACTGCACAATGGTCACCTCCAACATGCTGCACAACGACAGCACACTTACATCCAGCACCTTCACACGCAGGTGTCACACCTCATACAACGAGCCCATCCCGCACTTCCAACAAAGGACTCAGCCCATGCTTCTGTGCACACCGTTGCCCGCCAAGTCCGTGCCAAAGGCACACCGATCACCCCCACACCACGTGTCCACCCAGCACCCCCTCATTGGCCACACTGCAACCCC
Source organism: Lissotriton vulgaris (assembly GCF_964263255.1). Lineage (NCBI taxonomy): Eukaryota > Metazoa > Chordata > Amphibia > Caudata > Salamandridae > Lissotriton > Lissotriton vulgaris. Next base: position 1,102,035,798 of record NC_141687.1, read on the forward strand.
ACCCACGACAAGTCTTCCAGTGTATCCACCCATCCAAAATTTCACACCAAACCTCCCTGTGATCGCCCTCATCACCTCTGCCGCTATTTATGTTGCCCTGAGCACCATAGCAACCCTGCCACATCCTGACGCGCGCCACTGCCCCGCAAGACGCCGCATGATAATATCATTCTGTTCGAGACATGTGGGCTGCTGAATTCATATCTTGTGCATAGATCGCCGCTGTTGGACCCGGCCTCGTGGCGTGGTCACCCCTGAACCAGATAGCTTCACCAGACCCTGAACCACCTCCTTCCCGCCATGGTACACACCCCCGACCCTGGGCCTTCCGTCCTTGTCCCCCATTTTCCTGACGGCTGAGGCCCATGTCCCTGCACCTAAAATTGCCGCCCCGGCCCCAGCCGACCTCGGCCGACGGCGCCATCCCCAGCCAGGGGGTAGAGCTCCCTGTGAGCGAGAAAGGGAGTAGTAGCCTGGTCACACCTTCCTCCTCCCCTCGAAGATGAGTTTCGATCACCCATCCGGCCTCCCCGAGGGCTGGCTCCAGGCCTGCTGAGTGTCAGGGGTCCCCCCAGACCCAAATTCAAAGGATGAAAGGAGCCGCCGAGGCGGAACCCCCAACAACCAGCCCCAAGGTGCTAAGACCTCCGCCTGCGAGGACTCCGGACATCAAAGAAATGGAGTCCTATATAATGCGTGGCTCTGGGTCGACCAAACTAGTTGTATCCTGGACTACGAGTGCCCTGCTGACCTGGTCGCGGCTTCCCTACTACCCGGAGAACTCTTGAGCCCTGCTGATTCGTTCGCGGCTCTATGCAACCGAGAAGACCACCGAGCCCTGCTGACGCTGTCGCGGCTCCTTCGCCACGCGAAGAACTCTGAGCCCTGATTAGTTCGCGGCTCCCTGCAACCAAGAAGACCACCGAGCCCTGCTGATTCGTTCGCTGCTCCTTTTGCAACCAAGAAGATCACCGTGAGCCCTGCTGATTCGATCGCGGCTCAAGAGACTACTCTGGTCCGGCGGGACCCAAGATCATCCAGTATGCCCCGGCTCGAGGATTGAGAGCTGTGCGCCGGATACCTTGAACTCTAAGACTGTCCCGCTACCCTACCCCTGCCAAGACTCTTCGAGCCCCGGCTCGCCTGTACGTAACCCTCTGCGGATCATAAAGATCCAGTTCTATTTTTTAAAAGATAAAGCATACGTTCTCTTAAAATCTCCAGTGTGGTGTCTCTCTGCTGAAGTGGTGCTAGCGCAGCGCGTACGATTCTAGATTCGAGATCCTCAGCCGGAGGGTCTTCCGCCAGTGCTCGGCTGTATTCCTACGAGAGGTGGGTCCCAGGGTGGTCAAGTGCGAAATCTGTCCCCTCCTGAGATCGGCCCTCTAACAGTCGCCTAATGTTGGGTCTGGATGATTGCACCTGTTGTCTTGGAAGAGTCTTCGAAGTATCACGAGATAGGTGACTCCTCCCCTGGACTACAGTGCGCATGGGCATCCTCTCCATCCTCAGATTGTTTTTTTCCGCCATTGGGTTCGGATGGAAACTCCTATACTCCAACTTTGGAATCAAAAACAAAACTTTTCTAAAGGCCAAAAGACCTTCGATTCGACGGTATTGTTCTTGCTCGGTACCTCTCTACTCGATCCAGCCTTCCATCTCCAAGCGGTCGTCGATACGGGCCGTTGGGCCTTTTGGATGCCACGTGAGCCGACCGTCGATGGAAAGAAGCCTGTTTAGAAGGTGCCCACAATGTCACTCCAAGTTCCCACATACTGATAAGCACTCAGTATGCAACAAGTGCCTTTCCCCAGACCATAAGGAGGAAAGCTGTCCGGCCTGCGCACAGTTTCGATCCAAGAAAACTATTCCGAACCGATGTGCCGCCAGGCAAGAAATGCAGCGACAGGCACCCGACCCGGACAACATCTTCGATGATGACCAAGACCTACAAGAAGCGCCAGACTCGGACCTAGAGATCGTCACCGTAGAGGACTACTCATACTTCGATGATGACATCCGCCGGGGCAAATCATGAATACCCTGCCCCCGACACCATCTACCCCGTTAACAATGGCTCCGGTCAAGGCATCGCCAAAAGGCCTTAGCCGAGATCATAAAAAAGTTTTGCTTGCCCCGCCATCCGGCTCGGCTCCGAAACCGAAGCCTTCCGAAACACCATGGCCCAGTAACATCGTCCCAAAGAAGGTTCCAGAGCCAAAGAAGGTCGTCGACCCGAAGGGCGTCGATCCGAAAACGGCCGCACCGCCAAAGAGCGTCGAGCCGAAAAAGACTGCGACCCCAAGAAGGCCGTGCAGCCCAAACTTGTCGAGCCAAAGTGATTGTCCGCCCGAACAAGGCCACGCAACCAAAGGGTGCCGAACCAAAGAAGGTCGTCGACCCGAACAAGCCTTCGGCACCAAAATCCGTCGACCCGGCAAAAGGCGCTGTTACTTACCCCGCGTCAAAGCCTATCAGCCCGAAGACACCGGCTTCAAAAACACTAGTCGATCCAAAAAAGACAATCGACTCGGAAAAGAACACTCGTCCAAAGAAACCAACTCCAGTCGATTCGAACAGGAACGTCGGCTCGGAAGAGGACACTCCTCCGAAGAAGCCTACGGAACACAAAAAACGCGTCAAGCCGAAAGTCTCGGTCGACCCGAAAAAAGGCCCGGAGCTGAAAAAATCGACTGCTAAACCAAAAGTCGTCGAAAAACCAAGGTCGAACATTCAACCCGGGACTGTTGAGGAAGAACTCTTCCACCCAGTTCCCTCTGACGACCAAGCAAAAATGTATATTAACCCAGAGACTGGTAAAGTTACCATCCTGCATAGGAAAAAGAGGCCTTTGGACTTTGAACCTCAGTCCCCTATTCCACTGAGGAAAAAGGACTTTGGGACTTCTCCATCTAGACCCTTCATTCCTTTTCAACCTATCATGCCTACTACTCCTTTTAATCCATACACTCCTTATTCTCCTTCTCATCACGGGGACGATGAAGGTAACACAGGGGATGAGCCGCAGCCCCAATATGACTTCCCACAGGACCCTGAACCACAAGAGGAACCATGGGAAGCGCCAACTGACCCTTACAACACCCATCCCATACCCGATATGTCCTCATATCCTACTAAGCCGTCACCTACTGATGACACCGTAGTTTTTAATCAACTCATAGACAGGGCTGCACAGTTCCACAACGTGGATATGCATAACAACCCTATTGAGGAAGACTTCTTGTTTGACACCTTCCTTACATCAGAAAAAAGTGTCAAAACACTTCCAATGTTAAAGGGAGTTCTGAAACATGCACCTGACATATTTAAGGATATAGCCAGGGCACGGATAATCAACCCCAGAATAGAAAAGAAGTATAGGGCAGATCCTACAGACCCTACTTTCATCAAAGGGCAGTTAACACTTGATTCCCTCGTAGTGGCCAACGCACTTAAAAGAGCCAACTCCCAAACCACTGGGGAGGCACCTCCCCCAGACAAGGAGTCAAAGATACTAGAGGCATCAGGAAAAAGAGTAGCAGCACAAGCCTCCAACTTGTGGAGGATCGCTAATACACAAGCCCTACTGCCTCGTTACGACAGGGCGCATTACGACCAGCTAGAGACCCTAATGCAACACCTACCTGAGCCTTTCAAAGCACAAACCCAAGATCTCATACAGGAAGGAAAATTCATAACAAACGCCTCCATCAAATGCACGCTTGACGCAGCAGACACGGCAGCTAGGTCAATCAACATTAGCGTTCTACTCCGCAGACACGCATGTCTGCGCATTTCTGGCTTTAAAAATGAAGTGCAGTCCACTATCCTTAACCAACCTGTTAGTCAGGATTTTCTATTTGGCCCTGCTGTCGATACAATTTTAGATAAAATGAAAAAGGACACAGAGACGGCAATATCAATGGAGGCATTGCAATTTCAGCAACATAGGGGCTCCTTTCGTCGCTCCTCGTAACGGGCAAATACACGAGGACATGCCTCAGAAACAACGGCCTCATATAAAGGTAACACACAAAGTTCCTTTACCAAAAATACTACCAGAGGAGGCTACAGAGGTAACAATACCAAGGGAAGAGGTCGTAGAGGCAATAACACCAGAGCCTCCACTGCCTCAAAACAGTGACTCTATTACAGGGCCTCCAGACCACTTAACACCGGTCGGAGGCAGACTCCAACAGTTCCTACCTGTCTGGAACGCAATTACCACAGACAGGTTGGTGAGAGAAATTATCCAGTCTGGCTACTGCCTAGTACTGACTTCTACACCACCAAACATACCACCCAGACATCGTCCAATGTCCAGAGAACACATCACTCTGTTACAACAAGAGGTGAACTGCATGCTAGAAAAGGGGGCCATATAGCAAGTCCCTTTCCACCAACAAGGGACAGGAGTATACTCCCTATATTTCCTTATTCCCAAGAAGGACGGCTCTCTCAGACCCATATTGGACCTCAGACCCCTAAATTAATACATACTGTCAGAGCACTTTCATATGATGACATTACAACAAGTGCTCCCATTGCTACAACAAGGGGATTTCCTAGCAACACTGGACCTCAAAGATGCGTATTTCCACATACCCATCCATCCAGCCCACAGAAAATACCTCAGGTTCACAATAGAAGGTCAACACTACCAATTCAAGGTTTTGCCCTTCGGAGTTACCATGGCTCCAAGAGTGTTTACAAAATGCTTAGCGACAGTGGCAGCATATCTAAGGAGGCAGCACGTCCATGTGTACCCTTACCTGGACGATTGGCTAATACAAGCAAAATCGTACCAACAATGTGCAGCACACACGTCTCGGACAATCCAGCTGCTACACAGCTTAGGATTCTCAATCAACTATACAAAAGCACACCTGCAACCGTCCCACATACAGCAGTACCTGGGAGCCACAATAAACACCTCACTGGCAAAGGCATATCCAAACTCAGCAAGGATAGCCAGTATGCAGACACTCATTCACAAATTCCTGCCACAACACTTTGCCAGCTCAGGTCTTCATGCAACTCATAGGCATGATGGCCTCCTGCATATTCATTGTCCCCCATGCCAGACTTCAGATGCGCCCATTGCAGGAATGCCTAGCACGGCAGTGGAACCAGGCTCAAGGACAACTAAAAGACCTAGTATTGGTAGACAGTTGCACTCACTACTCTCTGCAGTGGTGGAACCCACAAAACCTTTCCAAGGGGCGACTGTTCCAAGAGCCGGTTCCACAACTAGTTCTAACAGCGGACGCATCACTGACAGGCTGGGGAGCCCATCTCCTTCAATACACAGTACAGGGGCTCTGGACAAACAAACAGAAAAGGCTGCATATCACCCAACTAGAGTTGCTAGCGATATTCCTGGCCCTAAAAGCATTTCAGAAATACTTGTACAGCAAGGCGGTGTTGATCCGGACGGACAACATGACCGCGATGTACTACATCCAGAAACAGGAAGGAACGCACTCTCCACAGCTGTCCCATCTAGCACAAAGCATCTGGAAGTGGGCGATTCCAAAAATCATTTTTCTCCTAGCAGAACACCTTCCAGGGAAGGACAATCAAGTTGCGGACCTGCTCAGCAGGCACAGTCAGCAATTACAGGGATGGGAGATTCACCCCGAGGTCCTTCAGGCATTCTTCGAGGAGTGGGGTCACCCAGAAAAAGACCTGTTCGCCACAAAAGAAAACTCGAAATGCCAATACTTTTCCGCCAGGTTCCCACATCCATTGTCACAGGGAAATGCGAAATGGATGAACTGGTCAGGCAGATTTACGTACGCTTTTCCCCCAGCACCACTGATCCCGCTGGTGGCACGCAAACTGCGGCAACACTCCCTCCCAGTAATCCTAGTTGCTCCCACATGGGCGAGGCAACCATGGTTTACAACGTTCCTGGAACTCTCAGTAGTTCCCCATCTAAGACTGCTCCTTGCACCTCATCTTCTAACTCAGAACCATGGAGAAATCAGACACCCAGATCCCAATCAAATGAACCTAGCGATCTGGCTCCTGAGGTCTTAGAGTTTGGATACCTTAATTTGCCCCCAGATTGCATGAATATCATTAAGGAGGCAAGAAGACCAACCACCCGATCATGAGGATGTACCATGTTACAACGCATACTATTACAACTACCTACCGTTACAACGCGACCATTACAACGCATACCATTACAACGCATAGCGCTTTGAGGTGCTGGATAGCGGTAAGTATAATTTACTATTCTAACTCCAGTCCCCGTGGACCCTAGGGAAGGTGTTGGATAGTAAATTATACTTATTCCCTATCCTAGAGCGCCCCCCAGCGCAATGCGTTGTAATGGTATGCGTTGTAAAAGTCGCGTTGTAATGGTAGTGCGGAGTAAAAGATGCGTTGTAACGGGTGTATACCGATCATGCTATGCAGCTAAATGGAAAATATTTGTTATTTACTGCACCAATGACCAAATCAACCCCTTAGATGCTTCAATGCAAAACATAATATGTTACCTGCTGCACCTACAAAGATGTAACTTAGCATACTCATCGATACGGCTACACCTCGCTACCATAGCAGCATACCTCCAAAACAGGCAACACCTTTAACTGTTTAGAATACCAGCAATCAAAGCCTTCTTGGAGGGTTTAAAAAGGGTGATTCCTCCTAGGCACCCTCCTTCCCCAGTCTGGAATCTCAATATAGTTCTTACCAGACTCATGGGCCCTCCTTTCGATTCTTTACATTCATGTGAACTGCAATTCCTAACGTGGAAAGTTGCATTCTTGATAGCCATAACCTCACTCAGAAGAGTGAGTGAATTACAAGCGCTTACAATTCAAGAACCTTTCATGCAGGTACATGCCAACAGGGTAGTTCTTAGAACAAACCCTAAATTCATGCCTAAGATAGTATCCAATTTCCATATCAACCAATCAATAGAACTTCCAGTGTTCTTTCAAAATCCACAGTCCGTAGCTGAGAGAGCCCTGCACACACTAGACGTAAAGAGAGCTCTACTTTACTATGTGGACAGAACTAAATCCTTTAGGAAAAAAAGCAACTGTTTGTTGCCTTTGCACCACAGCACAAGGGGAATCCAATTTCAAAATCAGGAATAGCCAGATGGATAGTTAAATGCATTCAAATATGCTATCAAATGGCAAAACGCACTTTAACCGTTGGGGTAATCCATGGCTTTCCTAGGAAATATTCCTCTTGAAGATATCTGTAAGGCAGCCACATGGACCACCATACACACTTTCACAAAACACTACTGTGTAGATGTGCAAACAAAACAGCAAGGTGCTGTAGGTCAGGCTATCCTCAAAACTCTTTTTCAAACTGCTGCAGCTGGCACAGGTAGCCACCGCTAGAGGAGTTATAGCTATACAGTCTATGCACAAGATATGAATTCAGCAGCCCACATGCCTCGAACGGAATATGCTACTTACCAGTATGCATCTGTTCTTGGCATGTAGGGCTGCTGACATTCATATCGCCCGCCCTCCTCCCCGCTGCCCGTAGCAGCTGCAGCATTCTCTCTGGCATGGCCATCTCTTACTTTACTATCTCCATCTCTGCCACAATGGCGAAAAACAATCTGAGGATGGAGAGGATGCCCATGTGCAATGTAGTCCAGGGGAAGAGTCACCTATCTTGTGATACTTCGAAGACTCTTCCAAGACAACAAGTTCAATCATCCGGACCCAACACTAGGCGGCGATCTATGCACAAGATATGAATGTCAGCAGCCCTACATGCCAAGAACAGATGCATACTGGTAAGTAGCATATTCCCTTATGAAACCTTTGTTACATTCGATCGCAAGCCCCTCCCCCCCCCCCCCCCCCCACCCCCCTTGGCATCCGGGCAAAGCCGGGGGTGGAGCATCATTGTGCAGCTCCGCGATGACCTCACAGCACTTAACCCCTGGTCCACGGTTCTTGCCCGTGCGCGGCACGAGACCTCTTGCTCCTCAGACCACTATTCAAGCCGCAACGAGCCTTGCAGCTGCCCGCATGTCTTCCTCCCCCCTGCACCTGGATAGGGTGGATGTGTGGCTCTGTGTGTGTGTGTGTCTCTGTGTGTGTGTGTGTGTGTGTCTCTCTGTGTGTGTGTGTGTGTGTGTGTGTGTGTGTGTGTGTGTGTGTGTGTGTGTGTGTGTGTGTGTGTGTGTGTGTGTGTGTGTGTGTGTGTGTGTGTGTGTGTGTGTGTGTGTGTGTGTGTGTGTGTGTGTGTGTGTGTGTGTGTGTGTGTGTGTGTGTGTGTGTGTGTGTGTGTGTGTGTGTGTGTGTGTGTGTGTGTGTGTGTGTGTGTGTGTGTGTGTGTATAGAGTGCAGTAGGTCTCGCATTTGCGAGAGTAAGCTATTGGCATTGTAAATGACAATGCCATTTATTTATCTGTTTTCAAAACCGACACATAAATAAAAATGTTGTCATTAACAATGCCAATAGCTCAAACTTTTGCAAAGGCGAGACCGTTGCATTGTAAATGTTTGTTTCTACTTTTGGCCAAGAGCAGTGAAGCAGTTCAACTTAATTTGACTGTATTTCAACTCTAATACTTTTCTTGGGCCAATTCTGGTTTCCTGTATTATGTCATCTTTGAGTTTATAGCAATGGACGGCTATTTTTTTCCTTTTCAAAGGGTGATTTAAGCCTGTTGTATTCAGTGAAAGCACTTTTAAATGTTGATTATTCTGAGATAACATTTGGAGCAAATATAGTGGGACGCACGGTGCAGTACTCAATGTGATTATTCATGACCTTCGAGGTGTACCTGTGATCTAACTTTGTCATTCTTGTGGAAAGCGCTCACCAGACGCGAAGAAGGAGATGGAAAAGAGAGAATGAGGAGAAGAAAGAGAGTAAAAGGCAAAAACAGTGAAACAAAAACCCGATCCCAACCCACTCTGTGAGAGCAGAAGTGCTCTCAAACGCAATCTGCATAAGCTAACTGGAGTGAAGGAGCACAACAATTGTTCCCCCAAAAGTGATATTCGCATATTATAGAATAGTAATGGCATTACCAGTTGTAGGCTAGAATAAACTTGTAGACATCAGTAAAAACAGTAAGGCCTGTAGGTGTCAGATGGGCATCTGACTTTTAGAGCATTGCTCCAAATAACAGAGGTTGTCACATAAACAGGAATATCCATAATCAAGATGCTGATTACTTATTCTGTGGATTAGATTGAGTCGTTGTGTCTAAAGTCAGGGCTTTGATGGTGGTACTCCTGCGAGCCACCAAGTGGTTTACAGCTAGCAAAGTTGGTTGGGCAATTGTAGAGTAACTAAGTGGCAGATCCCGTTAAGCCAGCCCAGCTAACCGACCACAAGTTCCAATTAGCAGACAACTTGAATGATGGTTCTAACCCCATCTGAAATACCCAAAGTTAATCTGAATTGAAACATATTATGTACCAGAGTATTTGGAGAGTAATGCAACAACATACGACACAGTATACACTGAGAAAGTGAAGCAATACAATTAGTAGTGATATAAAGAAAAACATGTAATGACCTCTATAACATCACCCTTTAGATTTTAATCACCCATGAGGGTAAGGTGAGATTACAATGAGGTCCACTGACACAGTATAGCTTGGCCGCCATGGACCTGTTAAAGAATATAGACTTCTAAGGCACATTGCTACAGTAAAGACTGTTGTGTGATCATACGTATGCACAGTTAAGCAGGTTGTGAAGGTGTATTGCATGCAATATTATCATAGGCTAAAATGTGCAACAATAGGACATATAATGTGTGAATAAGAAGCGAAGGCCGTAAGTTAGCCTCCAGTGTCTTAGTAGCATAAGTTATGTTAGTACCTGAGCTAGTTGGCTCACTTCATAACTCACAAGAAACCATGAGGTTACTTATACAGATGAGATGCAGAAAGACTACTGGTTTGGCAGTTTTGAAATAAATGCTTGAAGATCCTGGGCTTCGTGAAAGAATCAGGGTTTCCTGTTGAATATAATTTTGAAGAGTTATGGGTCAACAAAGAAGAAGGGAATGGAAAGGTCTGAGTTTTTTCCTGAGCACTAGTAAGTCTTTTCTGTGTAGAACGGTTTCTTTTGTGTAATCCAGTGTTAATGTTAGCATCAGTCCATGTCATCTGTTGTCTTTTTTCATTTGGTTGAGGATTTCTTCTGCATGTCTGTATCCTAAGGCCTTGAAGAGAATTGCTCCTGGATCGTTAAAGTCTTTAATTGATTCTGTAGATAACTTTCACGTTGAAACTCTATGCCCTCTTTCTATTTTCAAGTCCTTTGCAAAAGATAGCCTCATTGTTTAGGGTATCTTTGACTCTAGAAATTCAGCATGGTAGCTGGCTCAATTTTCTTACCCCTCAAGGAGGCCATACATTCTTATGGTACCTCTTTGGTTTTGATCTTCTCGCTCTATGGTTTCGTTCTTTAAAAATGCAACATGTGTACACAGGGAACCGGTCAGCTTCTGAGTTTCTTCTTCCATACTCAAAATCACTGATCCTCAATTTGGCTTGGGAGTTTCTACCCACTTGCTCTTTAACACCTTGGCTGCTAGGGATATTTTTCTCCTGTGCTGACCTTTGATGTTTACCCATTGTTCATGACGAGCTCAGCTCGTCATCAGCACAGCTCCACTGTGCCTCATGACGAGCTGAGTTCGTCATGAGCATCAAAGGGGTTAAAGTCCTTCCTTATGCCTTTAATTTCTACTTCTACCATATCAGTATGTGATTTTGTTTCTTAGGCTAGGTCAAGTAAGGCTGATTGTCTCTCGAGAATTAGGTCTGTGTTGGTGTCCGGTCTGTTCAGATTTTATAGGAGAGTCAGTAGTAGGTTGTTTGGTTTTTTTGGGACTTGTTTTGATTTCTTCCCTTAAACTTTGGCTGTGATTGTAGGAGTAAACGATGAAAACCTTAGTAGCTTTTAGTACCTTGTATTTAATGATGAGGTGCATGTATTAAATAGCCTTCGTTGAAAACAAGTAGCAAGAAAAAATGGGGGGGGGGGCTGTGTAACCTCTCTCTGTGGATATCTTATGTTAGCAAGGATCAACTCTTTGAAGGAGGAGCTTATTCACTATTCAGAATTACTCCGGGGGGGGGAGGGGTGCCACAAAATTGCGGCATTAAGCCTTGGATTATAGTGAAAATGAATAGTGTCTTCTAGTTGTGATAACCTGTTGGTATATCAAGTTGGCCTTGTGACCAGTGAGCCCCACGACTAGGAATAAATTGAGTGATATATGCTCAAATGGCTTAACAATGCATAACATTGTATTGTATAGTTTAAGATGTTTAAGAAGTAGTACTGCGCATTTGGAGTCTTCTAGTTGCTGTGTAGAGAATCTCATAGCCTGCTTTTCACAATGTGCAAATTTGCATAACCATGAGCAAAGATAATCAGCTGAGTATAGAAGGGTTCATGGCATAATAATCCCCTGATGGCTTTCTTGTATGCAAATTGTGAATCTGGGTGTAGGAGGGTAGCAACATTTGACATGGGCTATAGAAGCAGCGCAATATCAATAATTGTCAAGTTGTTTCAGCGGAAAGGAACAACTAGTCTTCCACTACAGTGCCCTATTGGAATATGCAGATTCCCAGGTAAACAAAGAGAAACTGTTCTGGAACATGAAATGCTTATGGTGCTCTTAATAGGAGAGAGAGCTATGCCAAGGGTTATCGTAGACATGGTAACGTGTAGAACTCACTCATAATTGAAGACAGACTTGACTTCAAGCCCGGCACTGTCTGCGAAATAAAAGTAATTTCAAACGGTCTGATCCATTGCCTGTTTGCATTGCCCTTTTGGTGTCGATGAAGAAATCAAAGCCTAGTAGCGATGCCCATGTTGTGTGATGCCTGACCTTGGCTCTGAACATCTTCTGCTACAGCCCCAGGAGAAGATTTGGAGTGTTTTTAGAGGCAGATTTTCAATGCGAGGATTTTGAGGATCAAGAATCCGTTCACAGCATTCCAATACACAGGCTTAATAAAAAGGGTGACAAAGCAATGTAAAGAGCCCAATAGCACATAGCGATAGGTGTCGGAAGCCATCTTGCTCGGGCGTTAGCCAAGTGCCAAGCATTACAAGTCTGTATTTAGTTAGTCTGTGCCAAGGACCCCAAAACTAAATCAGAAGCCTGAGAGACTGTAATTTTTCCTTAGGGTTCTTCTTTTCCAGCTCATTCTTAAAATGTCAGAGCGCTATTTCATTGATTACCCATGTGTTTTTGTTGATGTGTGATATGAGAAGGATGACATATTTGTGTGAATATTCTGTACAATTTCCCCTTGGACTGTCTTGTTTTCCATAATGTGCACCTGTGGTACATGAGAAGTCCGTCCCTACCGCAGAGAGATAGTCAAACTGAGAAGCACAGCCTCCATGATCAACTCTCCCAAAGAGCAGAATTCTTAACACAGAATGTATACAGGATTCAAAATGTTGAATAACTAGTGGGAAAAGCCCTCTGGTAAATGATAGTAGACTGCGAATAACGAAACAAGGTAATGGAGGAAAAGGACAGGGCTGAACACGCATGTTTCAGTTATAAACTTAATAAATGATATAGTGGATGGTCACTGGGGTAAAACATGTAGTGTCATGGCTGATGGTCCGGCAACTCGGGAGTATGGGCACTTGACTGCTTGCATCATAGAAACACAAGAACAAGCATCCAGATACAATGTTAATTAAATCACTTTAGTTATGATAATGAAGTAGGTGATTATGTTGGTGCTGTGGCTCAGTGAGCTAGCCAAGGCGATAGCCCCATTCCAGGCCTCCTCCAGAAAATAAAACTATCCATAAGATTGCTTTTCACTACCTTCCTAAACTGGGGTTTATTTGTGCAACCACTCAGAAAGGCACCTTTTGGGAGGTAAAAGCCTGCAAGAGCAATGAACACTTGAAGGGGATATTAACTGTGCACTACTAGAGGATAGCATTTGCTTTCCTGTGCTCAGGGTACCGAGATGATCCTCAACAAGAGCATAATTGACTTATGTCACAGCCAGCAAAAAAGTTCCAGGCAGGTGGGGCACTATATGCCAAGTTCTCTGCCTTACACCCAAGAATAGTAGGCAGATTTTTTGTGACATCTGTACACCTAAAAAAACTGGCGACTTAATCAAGAGATGTGAGATTGCTATGACCCATTCAATATTATGAACAATCTCTGTCCATCCAAAAACATCCATGTAGCATACAAATTGTCCAGCTTAGGGAGCACCACAACCTACCGACTTCCATATCAAAAGAAGAAGGTATGTGGAACGTGCTAGGGTTTGAAAAAAAGTGCTGAAGCCTTCTTCTAGGTCGAAGGCTACCAGATGGTGCAGCAGTCTGGTTTGCTTAAAACGTATTGGGGACGTTTGGAAAGCATCCATGGGAATGCATTTTGCCCATTTGCTCACCATTTCCTTTTTTAACTTACATTGCTTGCTTTCTATTAGCTGGATTTATTTATTTAGGTGTCCAGCTTGAGTTTATCCCTCCCATGGAGCATACCCTATTTACTGTATTCTTCCACCAAGTGCTCGCTTTTTGTGAACAGACCTTTATATTTTGTTCTTATCTTGTCACATTTGCTGTGCATTCAAGTACTGAGGTCAAATGTCAGGCTCTTTCACCCGAGGAAGCTTGGTGTTTACGTTTCTTTCTCTGACTTAAAAGTGAGAGGATTTATGTGACAATTTTCCTGTGAAAGAAAAAACCTTTTCTAGCTGACAACATTTAAATGTCTGTAAATTAACTGTGCAGATATTTCAGAATATATCAGAATTATGAAAGCCAAATGAACATATTTTTTGTAATTCTGAAGTGTGGGGAGAACAAATATTTTTATACGATCAAAACAAACCAATACACTGGGTGATGACATTTCCACACATTGTTTGTGCACTGTATACATTTATCAATATAACTGTATATCTGTGCATTTGTAATTGTCATTTCCATTGAAAATGTGTTGTTTGTAATGTATTGTGCTACCACACAATGCATACGCCACTCTGCACTATTCCAGTCTACATTACTCCACTCTGCACTGTTCCACTGTGCGCCACTTCATTGCACACTTCACTCTTCTCTACTGTGAACCACTTTGTTTTGTGCCAGTGCATTCTACACCACTGCACTCAACACTACTCCAGTCTAGGCTTCTCCGCTCCACTTTATCCAGTGCAACTCCGTTTTATGCCACTCCTCTCTACGACACTGCACTCTACGCCACTCTACTCCACAAACCTCTACTCTATAACACTGCAACACTCTATGCCCCACCACTCCCCTCTATGCTCCTCCACTCTGTGAATCCACACTACGCCACTCTGCACCACTGCACTCTTCACCACTTCATTCTCTACGCTACTGTGAACCACTCTATTTTGTGCCAATGCTCTCTACATCACTGCACCCAACACTATTCCAGTCTGGGCAACTCCGCTCAACTCTATCCAGCCCCACTCTGCTGTACGCCACTACGCTCTCCGCCACTGCTCTCTACGCCACTCTACTTCATAAATATCTACTCTATAACACTACTACACTCTATGCCCCTCCACTCCCCTCTATGCTCCTCCACTCTATGCAAATCCACTCTGCACCACTGCTGTTCTACCCCACTGCATTCTAAGTCCCTCTACTCTATGCCACTGTACTCTATGCCCCTCCTCTCTAGGTCCCTCCACCAGTACATATTTTGAGCCGGCACCACCACTTAATTGTCAACACCGGCACTTATGACAGCTGCCACATGGTGGCGCTGTTTGTACAATTAAAAGATTAACAGAATAACAGTTGTTTATTAATTCAATATACCTTAAAACAAATAATACCAGCCTCCCAAGCCATTCTTATAGCTTTGGGGGCCCGAACAGTCTGAAAGGTCACACTTGTAGCAGTGTGATGGCTAGTAGTTGTGTAGGTACTGTCATTGGCAGCCCTGGCAGTGGCAATGGGTGGTGTCCTCCTGATGAGGGCCCTGGCACTTTTTATATTTAATTTGTTTGCAAATTAAGCACTACAGTCCACTCTGCGCAAACTCACTCTACGTACATCCACTCTACGCACATCCACTCTACGCCACTCTAATCTACTCTGCATTTCTGCACTCTAAGCCTCTCTACTCTACGCCACTGTATTCTACAATGCACCACTTCACTCAATGCTTCTTGGCTCTATTCTGTAGCAATCTACTCTACGCCACAGTGCTCCACTCTTTCCCACTCCACTCTATGCCACTGCAAAACTACACTGCACCACTCCAATCTGCATGCTTCACTCTACTCTGCATCACCTTACGCCATTCCACGCTAATCTGCAACTGTCCACTCTGCATCACTTTACGCCATTCCATGCCACTCTACGCTACAATTGTCCAATCTACGACACACCACTCTGTGCCAATTCCACTCTACTCTATCCCACTCTACGCCGGTCTTGTCTGTGCCACTGAACTCTACCCTACTCTATGCCACTGCATCCTATGCCACTCCACTCTCCTCTTTCCTAAAACAATCTGCTCTACTGCACTCTACCCCACTCTATGCCTTTATATGCCTTTACACACACTCTACTCCTTTCTATGCTGCAACACTTCATGTCACTACACTCTACTCTGCACCGCTATACTCTTTGCCGCACTACTCCAACCAACTGCACTCTGCGCCAATGCACTCTATTCTAAACCAATGCACTCTACCCCAATCTACTTTGCACCACTGCACTCTACTCCACTATACTCTACAACACTACTGTATTCCACTGCACTCTGCACCACTGAACTCTAGGTCCCTCTAGTCTACTCTGCATGACTCTGATTTATGCCATTGCACTCTACAACACTTCACTCTAAGCCACTCCATAGCACTCTTCTCTGTTTCACTAACTTTTAGTCATGTTGAACAGCAGCCACGCTGTTGTACAACGTGGCTAAAACACATGTGAAAAGCCAATAGCTCTTGCATAGGCGCCATGCATTGGCTTTGCCATTGCTTGTTTTATTGTGGTAGCAAATCCGAAAGCGAGCTCCAGCCGCTTCATGTGAATGTGTTCTGGGGTAGTGGGTGCCAAAGCAGGGCCTGGCCCGAGCTCAAGATCCGAGAGGAAGTTTTCTACTCAACACTGTGACACTGTGTGAACCTTTCCAGCCTCGTGGAAACATTAGTAGAACAGAGGACGTTGGGATCCTGCAGCCCTGGATCTAAAACAGGTTGCGATCATTCTCAGCCACGTGTTTACTATTGGACTTGACAGCCCCGGCTCAAAAGTGGCCACGGAAACTGAGGAGAAAAGCAGGTTTATCTCTGGGATTATTTCCGAGAAAGGATTTTTCCATTGAATTAAAGAATGACAATAGCGCTCGCCGGTGGTTCCGGTGGTCGGAAGGTCTGATTTGGTCTACGCTCCTTTCTTCCCGCCGGGCCTCTTCTCCGCATTGTTCGTGGGGACAGCGATGGAAGCACCTGTGACAGCTGGCGAAAGGCAGGATGAGGAGTCCCATGACGGCATCCGCTCAGGGCCCCACGCAAGCGCCTGGAACACATCCAGAATCCATCGCGTCACTGGCTGTCATGAAAGAAACTGCATCGAGCCCGTCCTCGCATACCTTAGTGCCAAAGACCGTGAGGAAATGTGGGTGACAAGTGACCGTTAGGCAGAAACAACACAGTCCTACTCCGGAGCCCAGAATTACGCCATGGTTCCTAGTCTTATGCAGACTCACTGTGCGATTCTCAAACCTGCAGCACATCTTTTTTAGGTCTCGTGTAGCTATCGCGTTAGCGATGCTTTGTGAGATATTTATTAGGTCTCGTATAGTATCGCGTTTGTGATGCTTTTTATAGGTCTCGTATATAGCTATCGCGTTAGTGATGCTTTGCGAGATTTTTTTTTTTTATAACACCTTTATTAACATTGTTCAAATCAGACACAGCTTCCCGCCTACAACCCACTTGCACTCACTAAACCAAAACTGGGTATGGGTTTCCGGACAGTAAGGCCAAACCCTGCCTTAACTATTGATCCAACACAAAATGCCAATACTGTCAGGTGTTTTCTGTACAACTTAATTTATACCAAGCATATGAACAAGACTGTATGCAAGGAAGAATTTATCTCATCAGAATAAATCAATTTCAAATCTGCATTTTATTTGCACAATTTATTAATTTTTCTCGTTTTTGTTCCCTTTTTAAGGAAGCTTTTTGAAGCACATTACAAATACATAATACAAAAAATCATCATGTCAAAACATCACCTATATACCTCATTCATACAAAAAAGACATTACAATCATACTGTGAACTCATTCAAACTTCTCACACTCAGAAAGGTAAAGAAACACACTTTATGTACAATTATATACAATATATGGAAGAGAAACCATAGATGTACAATTTCATGTGAATCACTTTGATTTACAGATTTGCTCAATTCTCTTATGGTTTCCACAAAATAAATGTGTTACAAGAAGGGGGGGCTTTGCGAGATATTTATTAGGTCTCGTATAGTATCGCGTTTGTGATGCTTTTTATAGGTGTCGTATATAGCTATCGCGTTAGTGATGCTTTGCGAGATATTTTTTTTTTATAACACCTTATTAACATTGTTCAAATCAGACACAGCTTCCCGCCTACTATCCACTTGGGCCAGCGATGCGACCATGTTGGGTACAGCCAAGCACCAGATAAGACAATGTACACAGCCTGACGCGGTCAACCCGGGGGTACGGCAGCGCAATATCTGAGTGCAACAGGCAAGCTAAGCGTAAGCCAGCGCCGGGGCCGTCGCCCCCCACTTGTCGAGGTATCCCAGTGGCTTAGGGGGCCGGGCGCGTACGACGGGTGCTGCACTGTCAGAAATGTAGGTGTATTTTGTATTTAATAAGACCCCCCAAACTCCCAGAAAGAACCTCCAGCCCCCCCCACCCCCACCCCCCCTGTCCAGTCTGTCCACAATCCCACTCAAAGCAACTACTCTACGTCTAGGCCGTGTTGTTGCCCCCTCTCCAGTTCCTGAATGTGACAACCTTGGAGTGTATCAGGTGAAGCCCGCTCCCATCCCCCCTGCATAGCTCGGAGTCCCCCACTCATCCCCTGCCTTGTGACAGCCGGGTATCAATACTCCACCTGGCCATCATCTCTCCCGCAACTTAGATCCCGGGGGGGGGGGGGGAGTGCCTTATAGTGAAGGCTATCATTGCGTATCCCCCTGTCCGTCTCCCTGCGTGTCCGCTACCCCCTCTCTAGCATATCTGAAGGTGTTATACAATCCCCAAAAGTTTTTCGGTCTACTAGGGGGGGGGGGAGGAGCTCACTATAGTGTTCAGCCTGCGTACAACAGTACACCATATCTTTGGCCCATCGTTTTTTGGTCGGGGTTGACCCTCTCATTCAGCACTGTGCCACTGTGCGTCTCGCCAACAACAATCCCATATCCGCCAAACGCCTATACGCCACTGGCAGAGGTTTCGAGTAGCCCAGCAGCGCCAAAGCTGGATCGACTTGCAGTTCGTGCTCTAGTATTTCACTGAGTTCCGAGAAGACCGCGACCCAGAACTCTTGGATTTTGCGGCAGCTCCACGCGATATGTAGGAAGTCTGCCACAGGAGCGTGACAGCACTCACATTCCGGAGACTGACGGAGGCCATATCGGTGTAGTCGTTCGGGAGTGTAGTACACTCGCTGCAGAAATTTAAAGTGAATCGGCCTGTGCCGTCCATTCAGAGAAACTTTTTTGGTATTACTGCAGCAGTACGTCCACATTGCATCGTCGATGTCCACTTCCAGGTCCCTCTGCCAGGCTAGCCGGGCCTTGGAGGGTTCCAGCGCCATGTGTGAAGTAATGCTCTTGTACATATGCATCGTCGAGTGCCGTGGGGAGGGGTGGGCTAAGACGTAGGCGAGTTCCGGAATGTCTGGCGGCTCTGCCAAATCTGGGCCCAGGACTTCCTTCAAGGCTCCACGAAGCCTATGAAATTGGAACCGCTGCAGCAGAGTCGGGTGCTCCACTTCTAGGGCCGCCTGGCCCCATGTTTTGGCCCGACCATCCGCAAACAACGCGCCCGCCGTTTTGATCCCAAGGTCGTGTAGCGCTCGAATGACATTCCTGTCTCCGATGGGGGCTAGCCACTTCAACCATTCCACCGCCATCGCAAGGGAATACAACAGCACTTCTCCCCTAGCCTGCAACAGCTTGTTCCAGGCATGCTTTGTGGCCGTTATGGAGTCCAGGATGCCCACTCGGCGGTCCACAGGAGTGCAGACCGTGGCCGGGAGCGGGAGAGGGTCTGCAAACAGCCGCTCCATCCGCACGTGTGGGATGTTCTTGTCCCCATGTATTCACATATGCAAGTGAGTGGCCTGGGCCTCCCTATAGTACCGCTCCAAGTCGGGGGCGCCGAGTCCTCCCAGTTCGTACGGCAGAGTAAGCATGTTCCAGCGCATACGCAGCTGTTTACCTCCCCAGGCCAGTCGAGTCATAAGTTTCGTCAGGTTCCGAAAGAAGGTTCATGAAAGTATTATGGGCAAGGTGGCAAACAAGAACAAGAATCTCGGGAGAAGCACCATTTTCATGATGGCCACACGGCCCATCAAGGAAAGCGGGAGCTTGCACCAGCGTTCCACATCGTCCTCACACTTACTGAAGGCCACCCCATAGTTTTCATTGAAGAGCACTTCCGGGTCTGTATGGATCATCACACCCAGGTAGCGTATCGGGTCAGTGGTCCAGTTTAGCGGGTAGTCCATTTCGAAGCGATCCGTTACTGGGGTCAGGGGGAACACCGCCGATTTCTCCCAGTTCACTTTCAGACCCGAGAGGGCACCAAAACGGACCACCTCCCTGAGAACTGGGGCGAGGTTTGATTCCGGGTTTCGAACGTACAGTAATGTATCGTCTGCGTATGTCGAGATGACAATTTTGTATGACGGAAAGCTAACCCCCCCGGAACCAGTGGTATTCGCGAAGAGCAAACGCCAGTGGTTCTGCCACCAGGGCGTACAACAGGGGGGAGAGAGGGCATCCCTGTCTCGTTCCGCTGCTAATAGGGAAGGGCTCAGAAACCCATCCCCCAGTCTCACCCTGGCTATCGGTTTCCAGTACAGTGAGCCAATCATCTGTAAAAACTGCTCTCCCAGCCCCATACGACAGAGCACCCGTATCATGAATGGCCATTCGACGGAGTCGAACGCCTTCTCCATATCCAGGAAGATGGCCACCGCTTTCGCGTCTTGACGGACATGTTGCATCGTGCCGAGCACCGTTCAAATATTATAGGACAGGTTCCGTCCCGGGACGAAGCCGGCCTGTTCCGGGGCTATGATCTCCGGCGCAATGAGGGATAACCGGGCAGCCAGAACTTTGGCATAAAGTTTCGCATCAACGTTTAAGAGGGAGATTGGCCTGTACGAGCTGCAACGGTTAGGGGGTCTACCCGGCTTCAAGATGGTAACTAACTGGGCTTCCCTCATCGTTTCCGGCATACTGCCCTCCTCGCCTATCTCGTCGAATAGAGAGAGCAAGTGCGGAATGAGTTTGTCCTTAAAGGCTTTATAAAACCCCACTGTCAAGCCATCAACACCGGGAGCGCTGTGGGCCCGCATGGATGCCAAGGCCTCACAGACCTCGTCCGCCTGGATGGGTGCCATGAGGAACTCCCTGTCTGACTGCGCCAGGAACGGTAATTGTATATGTTCTAGATAGTCGTCTATGTCCGTTTCCAGATCTTTGGATTTGGTAGCATACAGGTCGGAGTAATAGTCACGGAAAGCAGAGATGATGTCCACGTCTGTCGTGACTATGGACCCTCCCGGGGCATCCAATTCTGTCAGCCTGGGGGCGCGTTTTTCCTCGCGCAGTATTCTGGCCAGGAGTGAACTGGGGCGTTCAGCCTCCCCGTAAGTCCTCGCCGTGGCGTATTTCCCCATGAAGCAGACCTCCCTGTCTGCCTCCTCATTAAATTCGGAGACCAGAGCCCGTAGATCGGCGGCCACCGGGGGATCAGGGTGTGTAAGGAGTTGCGCCTCCAATGCGGCTAGTTGAGACTCCAAGGCATGAAGCCTCTGCCGGATAGCCTTCAGAACGCTGGAGTGTTTGGCCATGACTACCCCGCGAATGAAAACCTTGAATGCCTCCCAGATAGTGTGGAAGTCTGTTGGGATTTAGAACGGGTTGCGTCCAGTCCTCTCTCTGTGCACATGCTGTCGATTACACCCCTCCGTCTTGACCCATGTGATCACATTTAAGGAGAAGAAACCGGGCAGTCAGTGCTTGGTTTAGTTACCGGTCACGTTGTCTTTTCTGGTGACCGAGCTACGTGGGATTATCGGCTGTGTTCGTGTTGGATTACTGGGAGATACTTTGCTTGCTGAGCGAGGCTTCGCTCTGATAGGATACCTCCTGGATCTGGATTGGGAGTAAGGACGTCGTTGGGTAAATTACCTGATTCAGGCATTGGAAATTGTACGCGGCTGCATGCGGACATTTCAAAACGCCAGTGCATTCGTTTCCGGATTTTGGACCTCACTCGATATCCTTTTGTGTTATTCGGGTTCATTTTTACGAACCAGCTGCTAGTTGGCGGGTTTTTTCCCTTTTCTTTTTGTGGCCACTGAATTTTCGGGTTGTTGGGAAGCGGGACGTTTTTTGTTTACACATATCCAGGACGGAAGGGGTTTTTTATGTCGGAAGACTTTTTCCCCTAATGTGTATAAAGTATCCCGGAAGCTACTATAGAGTGGAGTTAACTCTAGAAGATTTCAATGCTAAGGAAGAGGCACGACGTCTCCTGTCCAGCGATACTGACACCTTCAGCGGGTAAGACGAGAGGGGTTGTTATGGTTCCGAAACCCTGGGTGTGCATAGAGAGAGTACAGGGGGGTGCGAATTCTCATTTGTATTCTTTCTGTTTATTTCTCCTCTGCAGGGTGTGTTTCTCTCTGTACCCCTGGAGAGCCATAAGAACTGGAGACGTACTGGGTCCTCCGAAGTCTTCCTCTTCCCCGGGACGGGTTCTTTTTTATCCTGCCCCCTCTCCTGGCGCAGGCTGTAGTGCGCAGTGATATCCATATTGCGGGCTGTGGTCTGTGTAGGGATAGAGGGCTGGGAATATCGTCGCTCCTGCAGCGTGGTTCCTAGTGGGAGACAATCTGACAAAAAACCAAGCCCACGAATAATTGCGCTGCCTGAGCGAGGATGGATGTAGATAAGAATGAGGAGTATGGGCAGGAAGAGAGGGTCCCCACTATGCAGGAATTAATGGGTGCCAAAACTGCTTTACAAACACAATTGCAGGACTTAAAACAAGAGAATCAGGGGTTGCGTGGGGAGTTGGATGTGGCTAGGTCCTGAGAACAGGGAAGTTGGGGAGCAGGTAAACCTGTGATACAACCCGCCACTTTTCAATATGACCGAGGTGCTAGTAATAGCTCTGCTCCTATGACAGTCAATGTTACCACCCCTACTCCTGTCCCTTTAGCGGTCCCTGAACGCTTTACGGGTGCCTCGAATAAATACGCTGTCTTTATGAATCAGTGCCATCTCCACTTCTTGTGCAGGCCCGCAGCTTTCCCTAACGATTCCTCCAAAGTGGCATTTGTGATCTCCTATTTGGCAGGGACAGCAGCTACCTGGGCTGTGCCTTTAGTGGAGAATGACGATCCCGTCTTGAACAATTATGATACGTTCAAAGAATTGATGCATGCCCTATTTGCTAAACACGCGTTTATGCAGGGCAGTGACCCTGAACTATTGAAGTTACGGCAAGGTAAACAAGATCTACTTACATATGTATCTACCTTCAATAGATTGGTGTCCGAAACGCATTGGCCTGTTGATAAACGTACCTCCATTTTCTATCAGGGGTTATGCGAGGAACTAAAGGATGTGGTTTCCCAGGTGGTTAATCCTCCGTCTGATTGTACTGAGTTTATTGATCTGGTGGTGAAGTTGAATCACCGGTTATTGGAAAGGAAGGGAGAAAGAACTAGACACTTTCTGTCACGACCTCTGCCTATTCGGAGTGAATCACGGGGAACAGGGGGGGGAGGTAAAACAGACCCCTGAACCGATGTTAATAGGTGGAGTCAGAGGACCGTTGTCATCAGTAGAAAAAGAAAGGCGGAGATCCAATAACCTGTGTTTATATTGTGGCCATGAGGGACATTATGCAAGGGATTGTCCCGTGAAACCCTCTAAAGAACCTTCAGGTGAGGCGGTGGCTTGTGTGCACAGGGGCGCCCTGCTTAAGGACTCTATGGTTCCTTGTACCCCGTATCAAATACCCGGCATAGTGAAGAGGGTCCCCAGACATTTTACTATCACCGTTTGTTTGGATATATCAAACAACCATAGGGCTCCAGTGTCGGCTTTATTAGACTCCGGTGCTACGGGGAACTTTATGGACATCCAATTAGCCGAGAGAATAGGAGTTCCCTGGGTTTATAAGGAACAACCGGAACCGGTAAGGGCCATTGACGGTACTGAATTGTCATCTGGTACAATCACACGTCAGACCGAACCACTATGTATGGTAGGAGATAATGGTCATTCAGAGGAAATAGGTTTTGATTTGATCGATGCCCCTTCTTTCGGTGTGGTTTTGGGAGTACCGTGGTTGCAGACACATAATCCCAAAATAGATTGGATAAGGAGAACAGTGACCCTTGACTTCGTTCATTGTTTGCAGAATTGTTACAAGGTCGCAACAGATTGAATAACCCCCTTGACTTGTGCTGCGAGTTCTGGGGGAACGGGGGAAGTGTTGGGAGTCCCTGAATCCTATTCGGCTTTTAGTGATGTATTTGATAAAGGGAAAGCTAGAGAACTTCCCCCGCACTGCGCTTTTGATGCCAGGGGCTACGTTACCTTGTAGTCAGGTTTATGCTTTGTCGGGCCCTGAGGAACAGCATTTGAAGGAGTACATCGAAGAGATGCTGGAGAAAGGGTTCATCCGTCCCTCTTCCTCGCCTGTGTCATCGGCTATCTTTATTCCGAAGAAGGAAGGTGGACTTCGGGCGTGTGTAGACTATAGAGCGCTCAACAAGGGTACGATTAAGAACAAATACCCTCTTCCCTTGATACCTGTGTTGCTTGATCAACTGAAGCATGCGACGGTTTTCACCAAGTTAGATCTTAGGGGTGCTTACCATCTCATCCGCGTCCGTGAAGGCGATGAATGGAAAACTGCCTTCCGGACCAAATTCGGCCTTTATGAGTATTGCGTTATGCCTTTTGGGCTATGTAACGCTCCGGCTGCTTTTCAGTTTTTCATCAACGAGGTATTGAGGGAATATTTGGATTTGAGCGTCATAGTCTACATTGACGATATCCTTGTGTTTTCCACCACTGTTGAGGAACACGAAGTCCATGTAGGGCAGGTCTTGCAGCGTCTGAAAGAACATCAGTTGTACGTTCGACTCGAAAAGTGTAGCTTTCACACGCCTAAAGTGGAGTTTTTGGGATTTGTGATTTCCGAACAGGGGATCATGATGGATCCCAAGAAAACAGAAGCTATCACTTCTTGGCCGTCTCCAACTTGTGTGAGAGATATTCAAGTCCTACTTGGGTTCGCCAATTTCTATCGGCGGTTTATTTCGCATTTCTCAGAGATCATAGCCCCCATGACGGTGTTGTTACGGAAGGGGGTGCCTTTTGTTTGGTCTGATCATGCTCAATCTTCTCTGGATCTATTAATTGAAAGGTTCACTACAGCACCTGTTTTGGTTCATCCTGACCCCTACATTGCCTTTTTTTGTGGAAGCGGATGCTTCTTTGTGTGCCGTGGGGGGGTGTTGTCCCAGAGAGACGTGGAGAACGGATACATGCATCCGATTGCCTTTTTTTCTAAGACCTTGTTGCCCGCTGAGAGGATTTACACCGTGGCGGAGCGTGAATTGTTGGCCATTAAATTGTCTTTTGAAGAATGGCGCCATCATTTGTGGGGTGCTCGGCATCCCATAACTATCTTCACTGATCATAAAAACTTGGAGTTCTTCCGGTCAGCGCGCGCCTTAACCCCTCGGCAGATGAGGTGGGTCTCATTTTTTAATGAGTATGATTTCATCATTACTTATAGGCCCGCGGTGCAGCAGTTAAAATCAGATGCATTGTCCCGTATCCATGTGAAACACACTAACCTGACAGTTGAGAAAGAGAGGTGTTCATTCATAGCCCCTGAAAGAATAGTGGGCAGCATTTCCATTGAGGACTTTAACGAATTGGTTCGGGAAAAACTGGCCAAGATTGATCTTACACCTTGGTTGTCGCAGCCTTTGATTTCCTTAAGAACTGGGTTGCTGTATCATGAGGACAAACTGTATATTCCCCCTGATCTTCGAGATATGGTCTTGGAATGGTGTCATTCTTCATCTCTTGCTGGGCATCCTGGTTCCACCAAGACCATGGAGTTTTGTTTGCGGTAGTTCTGGTGGGAGTCAGTGGCTAGAGACGTACAGTCGTATGTAAAGGACTGTCCTGTGTGTGCAGTGAATAAACCAACTCATGCTAAGCCCTCAGGATTGTTACATCCTCTCCCTGTCCCCAAGGCTCCTTGGCAAACAATAAGTATGGATTTTGTGACGGACTTACCTCTGGAGTCTGGTTTTACAGCCATCTTAGTTGTGGTTGATTCATTCACTAAGATGGCACATTTCATACCCTTAGCTAAGTTGCCTACTGCAGGGGAATTGGCCACGATCTTTTTGTCTTCAGTGGTACGCCTGCATGGATTGCCTCTGGCCATTGTTTCGGATAGGGGGGCTCAATTTGTTTCTCATTTTTGGACTGAATTGTGTGCTGCCTTACGGATGAAACTATGTCTCTCCTCCGCATATCATCCTCAGTCGGATGGTCAGACGGAGCGCACCAATCAGACCATGGAGTAGTATTTGAGGTGTCTGGGAACGTCATTGTCTTGTAATTGGGTTGTGGCTCTCCCGCTGGCTGAATTTGCATATAACAACAGTGTGCATTCAGCAGTGGGAATGACCCCTTTCTTTTGTTCCATGGGGTTTCACCCTCGAGCAATCCCTATTCAGCCTTCAGGCCAGGTACCGGCAGTGACTGCCTTAGGTCTCTCTTTGGTTCAGATCTGGAACACGGCTTTGGAACATCTAGAGAAGGCCAAGGTTGACATGAAGAGGCAGGCAGATAAACATAGGGCCCCGGCTCCTTCCTATCGGGTGGGGGATAAGGTGTGGCTTTCCACCAAGAATTTGAGATTAGGGGGGTCGCGAAGATTACAGCCTAGATTTGTGGGTCCTTTTCCTGTTCTCAAGGTAGTTAATCCTGTAGCAATGAAGTTGGGGTTACCTGATGAGTATGGGATCCATCCTGTCTTTCACACCTCCCTCTTGAAACCCTATGTCGTTACCGCACAGGTTTTGCCCCCTCCTCCCCCTGTGATGGTAGGTGATGAAGAGGAGTTTGAGGTTAGTGCTATCTTGGATTCCAGGAGAAGGAATGGGAAACTCATGTATCTGATAGACTGGAAGGGATATCCCCCGGAGGATCGTACATGGGAGGCAGCGAGTGGGGTCCATGCTCCTAGATTAGTGAGGCTTTTTCATTTGTGCCACCCATCCACGCCCCGTCCGGTTGGGAGGCCTTTGAGGGGAGGTACTGTTGGGATTTAGAACGGGTTGCGTCCAGTCCTCTCTCTGTGCACATGCTGTCGATTACACCCCTCCCTCTTGACCCATGTGATCGCATTTAAGGAGAAGAAACCGGGCAGTCAGTGCTTGGTTTAGTTACCGGTCACGTTGTCTTTTCTGGTGACCGAGCTACGTGGGATTATCGGCTGTGTTCGTGTTGGATTACTGGGAGATACTTTGCTTGCTGAGCGAGGCTTCGCTCTGATAGGATACCTCCTGTATCTGGATTGGGAGTAAGGACGTTGTTAGGTAAATTACCTGATTCAGGCATTGGAGTTTGTACGCGGCTGCGTGCGGACATTTCAAAACGCCAGTGCATTCGTTTCCGGATTTTGGACCTCACTCGATATCCTTTTGTGTTATTCGGGTTCATTTTTACGAACCAGCTGCTAGTTGGCGGGTTTTTTCCCTTTTCTTTTTGTGGCCACTGAATTTTCGGGTTGTTGGGAAGCGGGACGTTTTTTGTTTACACATATCCAGGACGGAAGGGGTTTTTTATGTCGGAAGACTTTTTCCCCTAATGTGTATAAAGTATCCTGGAAGCTACTATAGAGTGGAGTTAACTCTAGAAGATTTCAATGCTAAGGAAGAGGCACGACGTCTCCTGTCCAGCGATACTGACACCTTCAGCGGGTAAGACGAGAGGGGTTGTTGTGGTTCCGAAACCCTGGGTGTGCATAGAGAGAGTACAGGGGGGTGCGAATTCTCATTTGTATTCTTTCTGTTTATTTCTCCTATGCAGGGTGTGTTTCTCTCTGTACCCCTGGAGAGCCATAAGAACTGGAGACGTACTGGGTCCTCCGAAGTCTTCCTCTTCCCCGGGACGGGTTCTTTTTTATCCTGCCCCCTCTCCTGGCGCAGGCTGTAGTGCGCAGTGATATCCATATTGCGGGCTGCGGTCTGTGTAGGGATAGAGGGCTGGGAATAACGTCGCTCCTGCAGCGTGGTTCCTAGTGGGAGACAATCTGACAAAGTCTTCCACGGAGCCCAAGTTCTTCTCAAAGAAGAGGTCAATCTCCTCTGCTACCTCTCCCCGGAACGTGTCGTCTAGCATGGCAAAGGGCGGGAAGCGCCAGGCAAACTGGGGGATCCCGCGTCTCGGCGCCTCTAGTGCCAATAGTATTGGTGAGTGGTCCGAGAGAGTTCGCGCGAGCACGGTGCACTCCACAATTTGGTTAGTGATGGAATGAGAGGCCAGCCAATAGTCAATTCTAGTGTGGATGTCATGAAAGGAAGAGTAATGTGTAAACCCACCCATGTCCGCATTCCGAGATCTCCATACATCGACCATATCCAGGGTCAACAGCTCGGCTGTAAGAGCCACCGCTGCCGCAGCAGGTTTCCCCCTTGGGGCCCGAAGACCTATCTAATCCAGGGTTCAGCATCAGGTTAAAGTCTCCCCCCCCCCTCCCCCCCCCCCCCCCCCCCCCCCCCCCTCAGAGCATGGATGTGGAGGCATACTGCCTAAAACTTTGAGCTAACCGGGTATAGAAGTCCGGGGAGTCGTAATTCGGGCCATACACATTAACTACAGTCAGATCGTGTCCCTTCCCCTGACATCACGAAATGAGATAACAGCCCTCAGGATCTGCTGTAATCGGTCGCAGAACCAGCTTGGAGCGAGGGTTCACCCACGTCAGCACCCCCCTGGAATGTGTAGTGTAGCCCGCCACGGTGGAGTTACCCAACAGGCCCCTGTGCTGTAGCAATTTGCTCGTGAGAGGCAAATGTGTCTCCTGAATCAAGGCAAGGTCTACGTGGTGTCTTTGCAGGTAGTGGAGTACCTTCCTCAGCTTTCCGTGGTCATTAAGACCCCTAACATTCCAGGTTAACACCTTTAGGATATCAACAGAGGAGGCCGAGGCCGCTACCTGGGCATCCGCCATTGGGGTTGACACAGGGCAATATAACAGCCCACGTCAGCATGGTCACCAATATTCTTCGAGATGCCTGAGCGGTGCAGTGAACATTTCAAGGACAGTCCCCTCCCTTTCGTGCCACCCCCCCCCCCCCTCCAGCCCTCCCCAACTCCGCAACTCCAAGTGCAGCAAACCCCCATTCCCACCCCATACCAGAACATACCAGCCCTCCACCCACAGCAGACCCACCCCAACCTGGTCCGACAGCATTCCCCCCACCCCGCACCCCAACAGACCCACCCCAACCAGGGTCATCAACCAAAACAGTGTGCTTAACGCGCAGGGCGGCTGGGAGCCGAGTTACATTGTCTCTACCCACATTTCAGATCGCTCGTGTGGCCCTCCACCCGCTCCCGCCGTGCACAGCACCCTAAAGCTACGCAGCTGTCATAACCATGAAGATTGTCCATTACTCGCCTCGCCCCACCAGCCCTTGCACACAGTGTCCAGGTCCAGGTTCAATGTCTCTAAGGGGCTAATAACAAGGTTCCCGCACCAGGCCCCAGCGCGCACCCAGAGCAGAAGAAGCATAAATTCCCACCATGGTGGTCCCCCCCCCGCCCCGCACACCCCCCCAGCAATGCCACTTATCTATGCATTCAGCAACGGTCCCATCTGCACGAAGAAGGATCACCAGGTCCACTCCTCTCTCGTCCTTCGTCGCGGTCCCGCTCTATCCTCTAAGCGGCGCTTCAGTGCTGCTCTGCTGGTCAGGAGTCCTTTGCGCGCACTATTTCGGGGGGGTTCCCCACCACTCGAGCGAGCTGGTCTAGCAATCTCCGATGGGACCCAGAGCCACACAGTGTAGCGCGCATGGCACAAGGAAATGGCGCGGCGTGGTCCAGGGGGCCGGTCTCCTCGCCCCGCGGGTCCTCCTCGACAACACCCCTCAGCGCGGCCTCCAATACACTCCCTGGGTGGGGGCGCCACACCACCAGTCTGCCAGGGGGCTCCAGCGGCCACTCACACTCCTCCGTCGTCCCAAAGGGGGGCAGGGGGGGGGGGCCTCGCGCCTCCTCGACTCCTCAAGTTCCTCAGCGGCCAGGAGGATGTCACCGGGGGTCCCGTCGTGGTCAGCCCAGTCGCCGGCGCTGTGACATAGGGCAGCGGACCATCCGGTATGTTCTCCTCGGGCGTGCAAGGGGGAGGGGCGCCGGACCGGCAGCAGGCGTAGCCCGCGGCTGCACGTCGCGTGACGCCAGGCGGATGATGAGCACACTCGAGCCCGCTGCTTGCGGCCTTAACCCTCAGAGATGCTGGCTCCGTCTCGCCCGGCCGCGCCTCTCGGTCACCAGCGCCGCCGGAGCCACCGCCGGATTCCCGCTGGTTAGGGGGTTGGCTGGGGCCTGGATCCGGCGAGATTAAGCAGCAAAAGAAGGATTTTTGAGGATATTTAGGGCAGTGCACGGTCGGAGCTGTGGAACTAGGCAGCCATTTCGCTTGCCGGCTAGCTCCGCCCCCATGCTTTTCGAGATATTTAGTGGGGCTTGTGAAAGTGCTCCCAAAGCAGGCCGATTGGGTACAGTGCATGTGTTCGGGCGCGCGCACCATTTGTCCGCCTTCTGATCAGTTTTGCGGCCGCTTTGATGTTCTTAGTGAGCCACGCGGCCACTGAGAACATCAAAGCGGCCGCGAAACACATCAAAGCCTCGGGCACCAGCATGCTGACACTTTACAGTTTAAGTTAACATCTGTGCGTGATAGCATTCTGTTCTTTTAAGTTTTTCAATCTGTATGTTTGAATCTTCATTTATCATACGATTTACACAACACTGATTTGGGCACAGGTACGCCGATAATTATTGCTTTTAGCATGCTTTTTGCATACACATGAGTTACTGTTTAAAAGATGCGAGTTGGCTCACTCTCACTCTTGGTTAACCTCTGAAGCGTTAAAACGGATCACATCGGGTAAGTGCTTTGTCATAGGATTATTGCATGCAGGTCACTTTGGAAACGGTGAGTGACAACTGTGGCCACTTTTATCATTGTAGATCTCACTGAATGAGGAAGTAAAAGGTTGTCGAGCAGACACGCTAGATATTTTCTTAAATGCACGATCACTAGGATTTTGTCTCCGGTCAACATGCTTTTTTTGTTGTTTAATTTTCTGTTAATTAATTATTTTCCTTTTTTGATTTGGTGAGAGTTTGTCAGAAACACACGTCACTGTAATGATTTGCGTGTTAATTTTTTCATACCGCACTGACCACCACTGAACACAGGTCTTTTATCGAGTGTTTTGTTTCATTGAGTCACCAACATGATCCGTTAGCATGGGTGCTACATGTGTAAATATAAACATTCTGACATTCCTTGCCCCGAGGGCTTAAGTATAGCTACTTTTTGTTAGGTCGAGCCTACAGCAGCGCACCACCACACCCTCCACCACTACCACATCCACCACCACTACGTCCACGTCGTCCACCACCACACCCACCTCCACCACACCCACGACGTCCACCACCACGTCCACCACATCACCATGTCCACCACCACAACATCCATCACCACCATGTCCACAACCACCATGTCCACTACGTCCACCACATCCACATCCACCACCACCACGTCCACCACCACCACGTCCACAACCACGTCCATCACCACCACGTCCATCAGCACCACGGCCACCACCACCACGTCCACCACCACCACCACCACCACCACCACCACCACCACCATGTCCGCCACCACCACCATGTCCACCACCACCACCATGTCCACCACCACCAGATCTCACTGAATGAGGAAGTATGGGTTGTAGAGCAGACATGCTAGATATTTTCTTAAATACACTAGGATTTTGTCTCCGGTCAACATGCTTTTTTTGTTGTTTAATTTTCCGTTAATTATTTTAGTATTGAAGTCGAGCTATTTCCCACTCCATTCCTATAGAGGAAACAACACTCTTTAACAAGCGGATTCCTCCCAATGCATGTTGTCTACTGAAGCGTGACGCTTTGCCTGGCGCGCGCTTGGCCTCACTCACACCCCATATGCATGCCCCTGCTCCCCCGCCCATCAGCCTCGCAGCACCAGACTTCACATGCAGTTCAGGAATCCCTTCTGCTCCCCCCCACCTTACAAACCACCATTTGTCGCACGCATCAGACCCGCCACAGTGAGAGCTTCATACTTCAAAGGAATGCTCTCCCCCGCCCCCCTCTGCGCAGTGCCATCACACCATAACATTGAATATTAGAATTTCAGAGCACACATCTAGTTACCGCATCATTTCAGGGGTAGCCGCACAGCTGCAGCTTCCCTGCTACTTTGTGATTTAAATATTCATGTATAGATAAAGGGAGTGCAGCTTTTGTACATCCCGACATTACACCACACCTATATAAATAAAAGATCCGTAGCACCACTGAGCGAAAGAAACACCAATAAACTTGCTTCACAACAATTAAGTTCTCGGTTAGGGTGGGAGAAAGAAAGCCCTCATTTCATTCCTTTCAGAGATAAGACTTACCTTTGAAGTTTCAAACACATCACAGGAGCTGCGCCACTGCCTGCGGCCAACCCCGACGAGCACGGTTCGCCCCAGCGCTTCATAGTACTCAATAGCAACTACCCTGCAAGCCTGCTCCAGGCCGCAATAGGTTTATCAAGGTTATGTGCATTGGCAGAATGCACTGATGGCAAGGGCGTATTTTACTATTTTAACGTCTTAATTCTCATAAACTGACATTTTTATTGCGGGCGCTTCTTTACAAAGCCAATCACTTTGGTTCTGTTAGGGCAGCTGAGCAGCGCCTCACCCCACAACATCCCATTGCGAGCCTGTTGCTTTCGCTAAGTGGCAAACAGCTCATCTCTGCAAACAAATACCATTCATTAACCAACCACGCACTAATTCCCCCACCAAAAAATTAGTGCATAACTAGTCTCAAAATCTTATTGCACGCTATCACACATGTCGGGCATGTTCTCCTTACCCGTTGCCTCATGCACAACCTGGAACACTTATTTGTTTGACTTCCCCCCCACTTCTTCAAACATATGTAAATGTTTCTTCTTTGGCTTTAAATGTTTACACATCCTGGTATAAGGCCCCCTCTTCTTACATCTGCATACAATAGAAGACTCAACGCCACAGCACCCCTCAATGCCACAGCACGACTCAATTCCACAGCATGACTCAATTCCACAGCACGACTCAATTCCACAGCACGACTCAATGCCACAGCACGACTCAATGCCACAGCACGACTCAATGCCACAGCACGACTCAATGCCACAGCATTACTCAACGCCACAGCATCACTCAGCACCATTCAGCACCACAGCACCACTCAATGCCACAGAACCACTCAACACCACAAAACCACTCAACACCACAGCACCACTCAACACCACAGCACCACTCAACACCATAGCACCACTCAACACCACAGCACCACTCAACGCCACAGCACCACTCAACGCCACAGCACCACTCAA
The DNA here is from genome assembly GCF_964263255.1 of Lissotriton vulgaris. NCBI lineage: Eukaryota > Metazoa > Chordata > Amphibia > Caudata > Salamandridae > Lissotriton > Lissotriton vulgaris. The sequence continues at coordinate 1,102,068,820 of NC_141687.1, forward strand.
GGCCACAGCACCACTCAACGCCACAGCACCACTCAGCACCACTCAGCACCACAGCACCACTCAGCACCACAGAATCACTCAGCACCACAGAATCACTCACCACCACAGAATCACTCCACACCACAGAATCACTCCACACCACTGAATGCCACAGCACCCCTCAATGCCACAGCACCCCTCAATGCCACAGCACCCCTCAATGCCACAACACCCCTCAATGCCACAGCATTACTCAACGCCACAGCACCACTCAAGGCCACAGCACCACTCAACGCCACAGCACCACTCAGCACCACTCAGCACCACAGCACCACTCAGCACCACAGCACCACTCAGCACCACAGCACCACTCAGCACCACAGAATCACTCACCACCACAGAATCACTCAGCACCACAGAATCACTCAGCACCACAGAATCACTCAGCACCACAGAATCACTCCACACCACTGAATGCCACAGCACCCCTCAATGCCACAGCACCCCTCAATGCCACAGCACCCCTCAATGCCACAGCACCCCTCAATGCCACAGCATTACTCAACGCCACAGCATTACTCAACGCCACAGCATTACTCAATGCCACAGCATTACTCAACGCCACAGCACTACTCAACGCCACAGCACTACTCAACGCCACAGCACTACTCAACGCCACAGCACTACTCAACGCCACAGCATCACTCAACGCCACAGCATCACTCAACGCCACAGCATCACTCAACGCCACAGCATCACTCACCGCCACAGCATTACTCACCGCCACAGCATTACTCACCGCCACAGCATTACTCACCGCCACAGCATTACTCACCGCCACAGCATTACTCACCGCCACAGCACTACTCACCGCCACAGCACTACTCACCGCCACAGCACCACTCACCGCCACAGCACCACTCACCGCCACAGCACCACTCACCGCCACAGCACCACTCACCGCCACAGCACCACTCACCGCCACATCACCACTCAACGCCACAGCATCACTCAACGCCACAGCATCACTCAGCACCACTCAACGCCACAGAACCACTGAATGCCACAGCATCATTCAGCAACACTGAATGCCACAGCATCAGTCAGCACCACTGAAGGCCACAGCATCAGTCAGCACCACTGAAGGCCACAGCATCAGCCAGCACCACTGAAGGCCACAGCATCAGCCAGCACCACTGAAGGCCACAGCATCAGTCAGCACCACTGAAGGCCACAGCATCAGTCAGCACCACTGAAGGCCACAGCATCAGTCAGCACCACTGAAGGCCACAGCATCAGTCAGCACCACTGAAGGCCACAGCATCAGTCAGCACCACTGAAGGCCACAGCATCAGTCAGCACCACTGAAGGCCACAGCATCAGTCAGCACCACTGAAGGCCACAGTATCACTCAGCACCACTGAACGCCACAGCATCACTCTGTGCAACCATTCAAAAACTGGTTCTAATATGTTCTCTCAATGTTTCAAGCTTTATTACAAATGTCACAAAAAGATGTTAATATTTCACTGCTGTTCTTGGATTTTCATCACAATAAAACACAATGAACATAATCTTCCCAAAAGTTATTTACAAAAATTTAAGCTATTGCCATTCTAAATTACAATAACTTTTATTTAAGTATTAATTATTAAAAAAAATAAAAGCCATTGTTATTAGTAATATTAATACATCTAAGTCATGTAAATACAACACATATTGCATTACAAATGCTATAGGTGCCACGTTTGAGAAAGTTAAAACTATTGGCATTGTAAATGACAAAGCTATTACTTTCGCTATTTTAAAAACCAACACATAAATAAAATAATTGTCATTTACAATACCAATAGATCAAACTTTCCTAATGCGAGACCTATTGCATTGCAAATGCTTGTTTGATTTGGTGCGAGTTTGTCAGAAACACATGTCACTGTAATGATTTGCGTGTTAATTTTTTCATACCGCACTAACCACCACTGAACACAGGTCTTTTATCGAGTGTGTTTTTTCATCGAGTCACCAACATGATCCTTTAGCACGGGTGCTGCATGTGTAAATATAAACATTTTGACATTACTTTTCCCCGAGGGCTGAAGTATAGCTACTTTTTGTTAGGTCGAGCTTACAGCAGCGCACCACCACACCCACCACCGCGTCCACCACCACATCCACCACCACTACGTCCACCGCCACCATGTCCACCACCACAACGTCCACCATCACACCCACGTCCACCACGAGGCCACCACCACGTCCACCACCACCATGTCCACAGCCCCCACCCCCAGGCCAGCAGACCATTGGCTATTCAGCTACCAGGCCAGTCTGAGCCCTCCTCTCACACCTTAAGGCCTTTCTGGGTGCACCCCAAATCATTCCCCTCTATTGTGTCAGTTGCAGCCTACCTGTGCCCCAGACTGCAGTGAGCAGAGTCCAGGAAGTGGTAAAGAGACAGACTAGTGCTGTCTCTTCCCAAAACAAAAAGTTGTTTAACAAAAGATTTTCCCTTTCTGTGATTAGTGTCTTTGCCTGTGGTTGTTACAGCTTGAAATTGTAGTTTTGACCTGCTGTGATTGCCTATTTTATCACCTGTTTTGTGTTTTAAACTTGTGGTTTTCCCTGCCCATGATATCTCCCATTTAACATGTTGAATTGTGGGATTTGAAGTCCAACCTCTGTAGTTTATCCCTCTCATTCCTTGGTGACAGATCTGTTTTCCCTTCAAATTTCTCCTTTGCTCTGTACTAAGACCTGTATGTTAAAACAGTGCACCCCCAGCCACCATTTTGTGTTCACAAGTCAGTGAAACCAGCCCCTAGATGTCATTTTTGCTATTACTGAACTAGTTACCTTTCAAACTATAACTCCAGTCACATGGTCAGACAACCACTTGCTTGCTTTCCAACTTAAAACAACGCTAAGCGACTCACCTAAAACTACCTTGCATCCATCCACCTATCAGCCGTGGAACAAACTCAATTTTGAGCACTTGGAAACACAACTAACATCCAGTACAAATCTGGAACCATACATTCTGTTCAAAATCCATATGAGTGGCTACAGGAAGCTTTTGACATCCTGATACCACTCAAAACCACACAACAGAACAAAAGAAAAAAGTGCCTTGGAGAAACATAAAAATAAACGACAAAGACCAACAAATTAGAAAGCTGCAACGTACCTGGCTCAAAACAAACCCCAAACAAGACAAACTTCACCTACAGAAAATTAACAGATTATACAAGTCGGCTATCAAAAAAGCTAAGAAAATGTACTATTCAGACAGAATTCAAAACGCTAAATGTGCAAATAAAGAATTCTATAATATACTCAATGAATTTCGCAAACCAAATTGCCTTGAAAGAACTCCACCTGTTACTCAAGATTTCACAGACAAACATGCAAATCATTACACGGATAAAGCAGACACTTTGGACTCGTACTTAAAACAGAAACAAAGCACCAGCACTAACTCTTGTACAAAACAACAATCCAAGAATGTTCTAATCAAGCCTCTCAGTTCCTTCCAACACATCTCACACGATGAATTTATGGACCTGGTCAAAGCAAGCAAGCCTGCCGGCAGCCCTTCTGACCCCTGTCTGCCACAAACTTTCAAGACAATTCTTTTAACAACCTCTGCTGCCACTCCAGTAAGAAGAATCATCAACGATTCCTTAACTACCGTAATATTTACAGAAGAACTCAAAAAGTCATACATATGACCTTTACTGAAGAAAACAAACTTGGACCCGCTGAACCCTGATAACTACAGACCCATTACAAATGGACCTTTCCTGGGCAAACTGATAGAAAGAGCAGTGTTTGCCCAGATGTCACAATTCTCTGAAGAGAATGGCATACTTTCTGACTTCCAAACAGGATTCCGTCCGGGAAGAGGCCCTGAATCTGCCCTCCTTGCCATCTGGGATGACCTAAAGAATACAGTTGACCGAAACGGGGTTACTGCGCTACTTCTCTTGGACCTCTCAGCTGCCTTTGACACGATTGACCATGACACTCTGAAACAAAGACTTTATGAAGCTGGCATAGAGGGAACTGCTCTAGACTGGATCGCGTCCTACCTTCGAAACAGAACTAATGTCATCCATACCCCACCTTTCTCGTCCAAACCATACTCCACAAAAACAGGGGTCCCTCAAGGTTCTATCATCTCGCCCATGCTTTTCAACATCTACATGAAGTCATTACCAGTAGTGATCAATACATTTCACCTCACGTGCTATAACTATGCAGATGATACACAAATACTCCTTCAACTGGAATGCCCCAATGACATTGGCAAAGCACCAATTTTCAGCTGTCTCAGAGCCGTGGATCAGTGGATTACTTGGAGCCATCTCGAATTGAATGTTTCAAAAACTGAAATACTCACATGTGGCGATTGGAAACATTACAACCTGCTTGCCGCATGGTCTGATGAACTGGGATCACTGCGTAAAGTATCAAAGGAAGTAAGAAACCTCAGAATGACCATGGACTCCAAGCTGTCTATAAATGCCCAAGTGGATAAACTAGCAAGATCAAGCTTTGCTACTATGAAAACACTGCAACAAATTTTCCCTCATTTTGGATTTCCACACAAGGTCCAAGCTACCATCTCCCTTGTTCTGTCCAAACTCGATTACGCCAATAGCCTCTACCACGGATCATCTTTAACAACCATGAAAAACTACAACGGATTCAGAACTCGGCTGCCAGACTACTCTTGCATATCAAACCGCGAGACCACATCTCCCCTACCTTGAAAGCCCTGCATTGGTTACCGGTTGCCAGAAGATCCACGTTCAAGCTGCTTTGTATCACCCACAAAGCAATACATGGAATAGGACCACTCTTCATCAAAAATAAAATCACCAAACCCATTCAACAAAGGAACCTCCTCGCTAAAGGAGCATCTCGCCTCAAAATCCCACCATACAAGAAAAAAACAATGGGTGGCACATCCTTCTCTGTTCAAGCAGCCAAACTAAGGTCCACCGACAACCACCTTATCTTCAGAAAACTACTCAAGATTTGGCTCTTCCACCACATAAGCACCATACGCAAACAGAAATTTACAGCGTAACCCTCTGTATATAAGCATTTGTTTCCACTACAGATATGTACCTATCGTTGTGTATTACTTTGTATAAACATGTAAAATAATATTATGTTAAGAGAAAAAATAATAATAAATAACTAAAAATCATCTTTGGTCTACATATACATACTTTTATTGTGCATCTATGTACCTTCCATGTACTTGGATCTGTGTGTCTGTTACTTTTCTCCTGAAAAAGCATATCCAATGCACTACCCTATTTCTTATGCTGTGCCTCTATCAATATCTTTAATCTACATATACTTACCTCCTTTATGTATCTATATACTTTCAATGTACTTATGGATCTATATATTTATCACTTTCTTCTAATTTAACATTTCCAATGCACTACCCTATTTCTCAGCCTATACTTCGCTCAATACATCTTCTAGCCCAACCTTCTAACTCATCTCAAACTTCTTTCTACTACTCCTTCCAATGCACTACCCTATCTCTCATCCTATACATCTATCAATACATCCTCTACACCCAGTCTCTCATTTATCCCAAACCCCATACCACAACTATGATCGCCAAAATAACCCGTTCTAAACTCTCTCCTACTCTACCCCTCCTTGCATCATCTGACACCTCTTTTTACTATACCGATCCCTAAAACAAACCTTTCTAAACTCTTCCCTCTGACTCCTCCCCTCCAAAACTCCTTTTTACTCATCCAAAAGCCTCCTCCCACTGCTAAGACCTAAAAAAAATCCTTCACTCTTTTATCCCTCCACTATCCTTTTCAATCAAAATTAACAGACTAACATGTTCACTTCTCAAATTCCATATTCAACTATACTAATCTACTACCCAAATAACTGAATAACATATCCACTACTCAGATTACTTCATATTTATACTATACTAATTTTCAACAGTAATCCTTTATGGGTTCCGGAGTGGCGTGCTACTCGACAGAAAAGCGATTAAACACCCATCAGGGGAACAAGTGCTATATGAATGCAAATCTTTCTTCCCCTTTTTTCTCACTCCAAGAAACTGACTAATATCCACCACTGAAATTACTTCATATTTCACCATATTAATTCACCACTAATCCTTTATAGGCTTCCTGAATAGTGTGTGTCAACAAGCGTTATATAAATACAAACCTTTGTCCTCCTCTATCCTTCTGCTAACATTCCAAATCCAAATAATTGACTAACCTATCCACCTCTTAAAATGTACTTGCATGTTTCACTTTACTAATTACACACTAATCCTCTATGGTTCCCGGAGTAGCGTGCTACTCGCCGAAAAAGCGCTTTGACGCCTCGTCAGGGGTAGTAAGCGCTATATAAATGCAATTACAATACAATACAATACATGTCCACCCCCACCATGTCCATCTTCACCATGTTCACCTCCACCATGTCCACCTCCACCATGTCCACCTCCACCACGTCCACCTCCCACCACGTCCACCTCCACCACGTCCACCTCCACCACGTCCACCTCCACCACGTCCACCACCACCACGTCCACCACCACCACGTCCACCACCACCACGTCCACCACCACCGCATCTACCACCACCTCTATGTCCACCACCACGTCCACAACCAACACCACATCCTCCACCACCACATCCTCCACCACCACATCCTCCACCACTACGTCCACCACCATGTCCACCACCACGTCCACCACCACACCCACCTCCACCACCACCACACTCATGTCCACCACCACCACATCCACCACCATATCCACCACCACCAGATCCAACACCATATCCACCACCACCACATGCACCACCACCACGTCCACCACCACCACATCCACTACCACCACGTCACCACCGCATCTACCACCACCACCATGTCCACCACCACATCCACCACCACGTCCACAACCACCACCACCACATCCACGAACACCACATCCTCTACCACTACGTCCACCACCACGTCCACCACGTCCACCACCATGTCCACCACCATGTCCACCACCATGTCCACCACCATGTCCACCACCACGTCCACCACCACACCCACCTCCACCACCACCACACCCATGTCCACCACCACATCCACCACCACCACCACATCCACCACCATATCCACCACCACGTCCACCACCACCACATCCACCACTGCGTCCACCACAAGGCCACCACCACGTCTACCACCACCACGTCCACCACCACCACGTCCACCACCACCACGTCCACCACCACCACGTCCACCACCACCACGTCCACCACCACCACGTCCAACACAACCACGTCCAACACAACGATGTCCAACACCACCACGTCCAACACCACCACGTCCAACACCACCACGTCCAACACCACCACGTCCAACACCACCACGTCCAACACCACCACGTCCAACACCACCACGTCCAACACCACCACGTCCACCACCACCCCCATCCACCACCACCCCATCCACCACCACCCCCATCCACCACCACGTCCAACACCACCACGTCCAACACCACCACGTCCAACACCACCACGTCCAACACCACCACGTCCAACACCACCACGTCCAACACCACCACGTCCAACACCACCATGTCCACCACCACCATGTCCACCACCACATCCACCACCACTACATCCACCACCACTACATCCACCACCACCACGTCCACCACATCCACTACCACAACGTCCACCACATCCACTACCACAACGTCCAACACCACCACGTCCAACACCACCACATCCACCACCACCATGTCCACCACCACGTCCACCACCACATACACCACCACGTCCACCACCACCACTAGGTCCACCTCCACCACAGCCACCATGTCCACCACTTCCACCACCACCACGTCCACTACCACAACGTCGACTACCACCACGTCCACTACCACCCCTACGACCACCACGTCCACCACTACCACGTCCACCACCACATTCACCACTACATCCACCACCACCACATCCACCACATCGGCCACCACCACCACATCCACCACCACCACGTCCACCACCTACACGTCCTCCACCACGTCCACCACCCCCACATCCACCACCACCATGTCCACCACCACTGCATCCACCACCACCACATCCGCCATGTCCACCACCACCACCACATCCATCACCACATCCCTCACTCTATCGCCCTATCTATATATCGCCCTCACTCTATCTATATATTGCCCTCACTCTACCTGTCACCCTCACAACATCACTATGTGCTACCACAGCATCACTGAATGCCACAGCATCACTCTTCGCCACCACCACATCACTCAGCGCCACCACAGCATCAATCTGGTCAACCATTCAACAACAACTGGTTCAAATATGTTCTCTCAATGTTTCAAGCTTTATTACAAATGTCACAAAAAGATGTTAATATTTCACTTCTGTACTTGGATTTTCGTCACAATAAAGGACACTGAACATAATCTTCCAAAAGTTATTTGCAAAAGTTTAAGCTATTGCCATTCTAAATTACAAGAACTTTTATTTAAGTATCACTCTACCACTCTACCGCCCTCACTCTTCCACTCTACTGCCTTCACGCCACCACTCTACTGCCTTCACGCCCTCACTCTACCACTCTGCCACCCTCACTCTACTGCTCTCTCTCTACCGCCCTCACGCCCTCACTCTACCGCCCTCACTCTACTGCCTTTACGCATTCACTCTACCGCCCTCACTCTACCACTCTACCGCCCTCACGCCCTCAGTCTACTGCGCTCACTCTACCACTCTACCGCCCTCACTCTACCATCTCTACCGCCCTCACTCTACCCCCTTACCGCCCTCACTCTACCCCTCTACCGCCCTCACTCTACCCCTCTACCGCCCTCACTCTACCGCCCTCACTCTACCACACTCACTCTACCGCCTTCACTTCACCGCCCTCACTCTACCGCCCTCACTCTACCACTCTACCTCCCTCACTGTACCACCCTCAATCTACCACCTTCACTCTACCACTCTACCGCCCTCACTCTACCACTCTACCGCCCTCACTCTACCACTCTACCGCCCTCACTCTACCGCTCTACCGCCCTCACTCTACTGCCCACACTCTACCAATCTACCGCCCTCACTCTACCACTCTCCTGCCCTCACTCTACCACTCTCCTGCCCTCACTCTACCACTCTACCGCCCTCACTCTACCGCTCTCACTCTACCACTCTACCGCCCTCACTCTACTGCTCTCACTCTACCACTCTACCGCCCTCACTCTACCACTCTACTGCCCTCACTTTACCGCCCTCACTCTACCATTCTACCGACCTCTCTCTCTACCACTCTACCGCCCTCACTCTACCACTCTACGGCCCTTACTCTACTACTCTACCGCCCTCACTCTACCGCCCTCACTCTACCACTCTACCTCCCTCACTCTACCACTCTACCGCCCTCACTCTACCGCCCTCACTCTACCACTCTACCGCCCTTACTCTACCACCCTCACGCCCTCACTCTACCGCCCTCACTCTACCAATCTACTGCCCTTACTCTACTGCCCTCACTCTACCGCCCTCCCTCCCTCACTCTACCGCTCCACCGCCCTCTCTACCGCTCCACCGCCCTCACTCTACCGCCCTCACTCTACCACTCTACCGCCCTCGCTCTACCGCCCTCACTCTACCACTCTACCGCCCTCAATCTACCACTCTACCTCCGTCACTCTACCACTCTTTCGCCCTCACTCTACCGCCCTCACTCTACCGCCCTCACTCTACCAACCTCACGCTACCACTCCTCCGCTTCACTCTACCACTCTACTGCCTTCACTCTACCGCCCTCAGTCTACCACTCTCCCGCCCTCACTCTACCGCCCTCCCTCTACCACTCTACCGCCCTCACTCTACCACTCTACCACCCTCAATCTACCACCCTCACTCTACCACCCTCACTCTACCACTTTACCGCCCTCACTCTACCACTTTACCGTCCTCAATCTACCGCCCTCACTCTACAACTCTACTGCCCTCACTCTACCACTCTCCCGCCCTCAGTCTACTGCCCTCACTCTACCACTCTACCGCCCTCACTCTACCACTCTACCTCTACCGCCCTCACTCTACCACTCTACAGCCCTTACTCTACCACTCTACCACTACCGCCCTCACTCTGCCAATCTACCGCCCTCACTCTGCCAATCTACCGCCCTCACTCTACCACTCCACCGCCCTTACTCTACCACTCTACCGCTCTCACTCTAGCACTCTAAAGCCCTCAATCTACCGCCATCACTCTACCACTCTACCACCCTCACTCTACCGCCGTCACGCCCTCACTCTACCAATCTACTGCCCTTACTCAACTGCCCTCACCCTCACGCCCTCACTCTACCGCTCCACCGCCCTTACTCTGCCGCTCCACCGCCCTCACTCTACCGCCCTCACTCTACCACTCTACTGCCCTCACTCTACCTCCCTCACTCTACCACTCAACCGCCCTCACTCTACCACCCTCACTCTACCACCCTCACTCTACCACTCTACCGCTTCACTCTACCGCCCTCACTCTACCGTCCTCACTCTACCACTCTCCCACCCTCACTGTACTGCCCTCACTCTACCACTCTACCGCCGTCACTCTACCGCCCTCACTCTACCACTCTACCGCCCTCAATCTACCACTCTACCGCCCTCACTCTACCACTTTACCGCCCTCTTCCACTTTACCGCCCTCACTCTACCACTCTACCGCCGTCACTCTACCTCCCTCACTCTACAACTCTACTGCCCTCACTCTACCACTCTACTGCCCTCACTCTACCACTCTACTGCCCTTACTCTACTCCCCTCACTCTACCACTCTACCGCCCTCACTTTAGCACTCTAAAGCCCTCAATCTACCGCCATCACTCTACCACTCTCCCACCCTCACTCTACCACCCTCACGCCCTCACTCTACCAATCTACTACCCTTACTCTACTGCCCTCTCTCTACTGCCCTTCCGCCCTCACTCTACCGCTCCACCGCCCTAACTCTGCCGCTCCACTGCCCTCACTCTACCGCCCTCACTCTACCACTCTACTGCCCTTACTCTACCTCCCTCACTCTACCACTCTTCCGCCCTCACTCTACCTCCCTCACTCTACCACTCAACCGCCCTCACTCTACCGCCCTCACTCTACCATCCTCACTCTACCGTCCTCACTCTACCACTCTACCGCCCTCACTCTACCACTCTACCGCCCTCACTCTACCAATCTACCGCCCTTACTCTACTGTTCTCACTCTACCGCCCTCACTCTACCACTCCACCGCCTGCACTCTACCGGTCCACCGCCCTCACTCTACCGCCCTCACTCCACCACTCTAACGCCCTCACTCTACCGCCCTCACTCTGCCACTCTCACTATACCTCTCTCACTCTAACACTCTACTGCCCCACTCACTGTACCGCTCTACCGCCCTCACTCTACCACTCTACCGCCCTCACTCTACCACCCTCACTCTACCACTCAACCGCCCTCACTCTACCATTCAACCTCCCTCACTCTACCACTCTACTGCCCTCACTCTACCGCCCTCACTCTACCACTCTACCGCCCTTACTCTACCACCCTCACGCCCTCACTCTACCAATCTACCGCCCTTACTCTACTGCCCTCACTCTACCGCCCTCCCTCCCTCACTCTACCGCTCCACCGCCCTCTCTACCGCTCCACCGCCCTCACTCTACCGCCCTCACTCTACCGCCCTCGCTCTACCGCCCTCACTCTACCACTCTACCGCCCTCAATCTACCACTCTACCTCCGTCACTCTACCACTCTTTCGCCCTCACTCTACCGTCCTCACTCTACTGCCCTCACTCTACCAACCTCACGCTACCACTCCTCCGCTTCACTCTACCACTCTACTGCCTTCACTCTACCGCCCTCAGTCTACCACTCTCCCGCCCTCACTCTACCGCCCTCCCTCTACCACTCTACCGCCCTCACTCTACCACTCTACCACCCTCAATCTACCACCCTCACTCTACCACCCTCACTCTACCACTTTACCGCCCTCACTCTACCACTTTACCGTCCTCAATCTACCGCCCTCACTCTACAACTCTACTGCCCTCACTCTACCACTCTCCCGCCCTCAGTCTACTGCCCTCACTCTACCACTCTACCGCCCTCACTCTACCATTCTACCTCTACCGCCCTCACTCTACCACTCTACAGCCCTTACTCTACCACTCTACCACTCTACCACTACCGCCCTCACTCTGCCAATCTACCGCCCTCACTCTGCCAATCTACCGCCCTCACTCTACCACTCCACCGCCCTTACTCTACCACTCTACCGCTCTCACTCTAGCACTCTAAAGCCCTCAATCTACCGCCATCACTCTACCACTCTACCACCCTCACTCTACCGCCGTCACGCCCTCACTCTACCAATCTACTGCCCTTACTCAACTGCCCTCACCCTCACACCCTCACTCTACCGCTCCACCGCCCTTACTCTGCCGCTCCACCGCCCTCACTCTACCGCCCTCACTCTACCACTCTACTGCCCTCACTCTACCTCCCTCACTCTACCACTCAACCGCCCTCACTCTACCACCCTCACTCTACCACCCTCACTCTACCACTCTACCGCTTCACTCTACCGCCCTCACTCTACCGTCCTCACTCTACCACTCTCCCACCCTCACTGTACTGCCCTCACTCTACCACTCTACCGCCGTCACTCTACCGCCCTCACTCTACCACTCTACCGCCCTCAATCTACCACTCTACCGCCCTCACTCTACCACTTTACCGCCCTCTTCCACTTTACCGCCCTCACTCTACCACTCTACCGCCGTCACTCTACCTCCCTCACTCTACAACTCTACTGCCCTCACTCTACCACTCTACCACTCTACTGCCCTCACTCTACCACTCTACTGCCCTTACTCTACTCCCCTCACTCTACCACTCTACCGCCCTCACTTTAGCACTCTAAAGCCCTCAATCTACCGCCATCACTCTACCACTCTCCCACCCTCACTCTACCACCCTCACGCCCTCACTCTACCAATCTACTACCCTTACTCTACTGCCCTCTCTCTACTGCCCTTCCGCCCTCACTCTACCGCTCCACCGCCCTAACTCTGCCGCTCCACTGCCCTCACTCTACCGCCCTCACTCTACCACTCTACTGCCCTTACTCTACCTCCCTCACTCTACCACTCTTCCGCCCTCACTCTACCTCCCTCACTCTACCACTCAACCGCCCTCACTCTACCGCCCTCACTCTACCATCCTCACTCTACCGTCCTCACTCTACCACTCTACCGCCCTCACTCTACCACTCTACCGCCCTCACTCTACCAATCTACCGCCCTTACTCTACTGTTCTCACTCTACCGCCCTCCCGCCCTCACTCTACCACTCCACCGCCTGCACTCTACCGGTCCACCGCCCTCACTCTACCGCCCTCACTCTGCCACTCTCACTATACCTCTCTCACTCTACCACTCTACTGCCGCACTCACTGTACCGCTCTACCGCCCTCACTCTACCGCCCTCACTCTACCACTCTACCGCCCTCACTCTACCACCCTCACTCTACCACTCAACCGCCCTCACTCTACCATTCAACCGCCCTCACTCTACCACTCAACCGTCCTCACTCTACCACTCTACCGCTTCACTCTACCACTCTACCGCTTCACTCTACCACTCTACCGCCCTCACTCTACCGCCCTCACTCTACCGTCCTCCCGCCCTCACTCTACTTCCCTCACTCTACCACTCTACCGCCCTCACTCTACCGCCCTCCCGCCCTCACTCTACTGCCCTCACTCTACCACTCTACCGCATTCAATCTACCACCCTCACTCTACCACTCTACCGCCCTCACTCTACCACTCTACCATCCTCACTCTACCGTCTTCACTCTACCACTCTACCGCCCTCACTCCACCACTCTACTGCCTTCACGCCCTCACTTTACCACTCTACCGCCCTCACTCTACTGCTCTCTCTTTACCACCCTCACTACCTCACTCTGCCGCCCTCACTCTACTGCCTTTACGCATTCACTCTACCGCCCTCACGCCCTCACTCTACCGCCCTCACTCTACCCCTCTACCGCCCTCACTCTACCGCCCTCAGTCTACTGCCCTCACTCTACCGCCCTCACTCTACCGCCCTCACTGTACCACTCTACCGCCCTCACTCTACCGCCCTCACTCTTCCCCTCTACCGCCCTCACTCTACCGCCTTCACTTCACCGCCCTCACTCTACCGCCCTCACTCTACCACTCCACCGCCCTCACTCTACGACTTTACCACCCTCAATCGACCGCCCTCACTCTACCGCCCTCACTCTACCGCCCTCACTCTACCAATCTACTGCCCTCACTCTACCACTCTCAATCTACCGCTCTCACTCTACCGCCCTCACTCTACCACTCTACCGCCCTCACTCTACCACTCTACTGCCCTAACTTTACCACCCTCACTCTGCCATTCTACAGACCTCACTCTACGACTCTACCGCTCTCACTCTACCACTCTACCGCCCTCACTCTACCACTCTACCGCCCTCACTCTACCACTCTACCGCCCTCACTCTACCACTCTACAGCCCTCACTCTACCACTCTACCGCCCTTACTCTACCACTCTACCGCCCTCACTCTACCAATCTACTGCCCTTACTCTACTGCCCTCACTCTACCGCCCTCCCGCTCTCGCTCCACCGCCCTCACTCTACCGCTCCACCGCCCTCACTCTACCGCTCCACCGCCCTCACTCTACCGCTCCACCGCCCTCACTCTACCGCTCCACCGCCCTCACTCTACCGCTCCACCGCCCTAACTCCGCCGCTCCACTGCCCTCACTCTACCACTCTAACGCCCTCACGCCCTCCCTCTACCGCCCTCACTCTACCATCCTCACTCTACCATCCTCACTCTACCACTCTACCGCCCTCACTCTACCACTCTACCGCCTTCACTCTACCACTCTACTGCCTTCACGCTACCACTCTACTGCCTTCACGCCCTCACTCTACCACTCTCACTCTACTGCTCTCTCTCTACCGCCCTCACTCTACCGCCCTCACTCTACTGCCTTTACGCCCTCACTCTACCACTAAACCGCCCTCTCTACTGCCCTCACTCTACCACTCTAATGCCCTCACTCTACCGTCATCCCACCCTCACTCTACTGCCCTCACTCTACCGCCCTCACTCTACCACTCTACCGCCCTCACTCTACCACTCCACCTCCCTCGCGCCCTCACTCTACTGCCCTCACTCTACTACTCTACGGCCCTCCCGCCCTCACTCTACTGCCCTCACTCTACCACTCTCCCGCATTCAATCTACCACCCTCACTCTACCACTCTACCATCCTCACTCTACCGTCCTCACTCTACCACTCTACCGCCCTCACTCTACCACTCTACCGCCCTCACGCTACCACTCTACTGCCTTCACGCCACCACTCTACTGCCTTCACGCCCTCCCTCTACCACTCCACCGCCCTCACTCTACTGCTCTCTCTCTACCGCCATGTTAGATGGGAACCCGGAGGGTTGGCCGAGTACAGAGGGAGAGGCCTCCAGTGAGGACCGTCTCCAGCGATCGTACAGACAAGTAACTTCCCCCCCACAAATGGACACCACACAAAGATGCGATCTGCACACTTTATATAGGATTCTTGAGGCAAGGTTATCAACAATACAGTGGGGGCAGGACACGAGGATCCTCCCAATTCTAGTCTCTGTAGGGTAAGGGGTAGCCGGACAGTCTTGGTACCGGTCCGGTACAAGGGCGGCCAGAAGGAGCTCACAATCCTCGAGCTTGGAGGTCTGAAAGGTCGGGCCGCGGCGACGCCAGCAGGCTAGGATGAAAAGTCTCGGCAAGGAGGGCCGCGGCAGCGCCAGCAGGCTAGGACGATGGTTCTCGGTACGGAGGGCCGCGGCAGCGCCAGCAGGCTACGATGATGACTTCTTGGCAGAGGGGCCGCGGCAGCGCCAGCAGGCAAGAGCGATGGTTCACAAGGATGGGCCGCATCTGCGCCAGCAGGTCCAGACGAAGATGCACGTTGCAGAGGGCCGCGGCAGCGCCAGCAGGCATAGTAGGTGGTTCACAAGGCAAGGCTGCGGCAGCGCCAGCAGTCCGTCGGGGATGAGTTCTTCAAGGTGTCTCTCGACTCCAGGATACAACTGCCTTCCTGCTCTGGAGCTGCCCCAATTATAGGTCTGGCCTCCTTTGATGTCCGGACCCTCGTGTGAGAAGTTGGCCCGATATGCAGTGCTCACTATTCTAGTGATCACTATGCATCGGTCCAAACGACCCTTATGGTGATTGGTTGTAAGTCAACCTTAGACCAGCTATCCTAGTAGCGTGGATACGAGCAGTCTTCGGGCTAAACTCTAGAGGGCGTGTTAAGCCAGCTGTTATACCATCACATACCCCTTGAACACCAAGTGAAAGGACACCACACAAGTGTTATGAAAATAAACAGTGTATTTATTAGAATCACAACAGCCCTGGACTCTTTATGAGGACAGGGTACTAAGCACAGAACAAGACTCTTAGGAAAATACTTCAAGTGCACAATCAATACAAGTGCCCGAGGGCACGGAAAGTTTAGTGGTCTCGGGCGGACCCGATAAGGCAAGTCGGAAGCGAGGGACTCGGGACCCTTAAGTAAGGAGGCTATGCGGGCACCGAAATGCCGAAGTTACCTAGCCACAAGGGCTGCGGCTGCACAAGTCTTACAGGCGTCGGGGGTCTTCGCTGACAAGCCAGGAGCCGGAAGGAAGGAGTTGCTGGCCGGGGACCAGTGGAGAATAATTCGTAGAGATCCAAGCCTGGATCAGAGATCGATGATACCTGAAAGCAGAGGGGACCAAGTTCGTACTACTAGCCAGTAGTCAGAGGGTACCAGGAGGGCACCGGATGGTCGTCACCTCGACTAGGTGAGTGGGCGACGCTAGGCTCTGCAGTCTCATGGACCAGGAGGCGTTGTCGGCGACCAGGATGGAGGTGCGAGCTGTCCCACGAAGGTTGATGCTGTCTGCGTCGCTGGGCCCAGGATTGGGGCAACAAGCCTTGGCAGATTTCAGGGCCACGTGGTGGGCCTAAAATGGCATCTTGAGTGGACCAGGAGGGTCCGGGGTGCTCCTCTCGTAAAAAGGAGCAACGGGCTAGCCTGGAGCAACCAGACCAGCAACGTTGGTTGTCGTTCGTCGTCAAAGGTCACAAGCCAGCGGCTAGTGATCGGACAACGTGCTGAGCAGCAAAGCAGAAGGGCCCCACGCAGATCGTGGAGATACTGGGAGGCTGCGTCTCGGTGCTGGAGCGACTCAGGGTCGGGGCTTCTCGGACCCCAGAGCACTCACCAGAGGATTCCTTCGGTGATCGTGCTGGTTAAGAAAGCGTGCAGGTTTTGATGATGGCCGGTCCCTCGAGGTCTCGTCGCACTCACAGATCTCAGCTGAGCTGACGATGTGGGTAGAGGTCAGAGGTGCCAGGGAAGCCGGTTCTCGTCGAGCTGGGTCGTCGGATTCCTGAGGAAGGACTTGCAGCAAACCGCAGAGTTCTTAGATGGTGCCTGCGGATGCAGGGTGACTACTCCTTAGCCACAAGGGAGAAATCTTAAGAAGAGTCTCGAAGTCCTTTCGTAGAAAGTATTCTTGATTCAAAGATGATCTAATTTGGAAGGGTCCCCGCTCCGGCCTTTATTCTAAAGAAAGGGGTGGGTACATGACTAGGTCCTGCCCTAGGGGTGGGACCAGGAAGGGTGGTGGTTACACCCCTCTCCCATGCCGGACTTTCCCCAGGTCAGGGGCTGGTGTGCCCCTGGAACTGGTTCTAGCCGGCAGATGCGTAGTGAGCACCGGGGTGCCACTCCGCAGTCACCTTCCTGTAAAGCCCTGCCTACCCAGGATACACAAAACCCTGTCTGGGATGGTGCGAGCACCGCCCCGGACAGGAAACCCTTTGTCCAAGCTCGCCTCGCTGGAAGGACTCCCAGCAGCAGGAGGTCAGACTCGTGTCTGTGGTGGCAGCATCCATTTTGTGGAGCTGAGGCTTCAGTTAACTTTAACCGGGGTTCACAGTTACGTACATGTCGTGTCCCTCTAGAAGGGTGGAATGCTAACCCCATCGCCAGCATTGGTGAGGGGTCAGTATCCCGATTCGTATGACACCTTACTCGACATGTCTTGATAACGCGATACCGAAGTTATCGATATGGTACGCGTTATCATGGAACAGCCATTGGGTCTTGGTTCCGCAAGCTGCAACCGGGCTCGGCTCGTGCCAGAGCCTAATTCACACGATTCCACGCACCCTGCCTTCAGGATTGTCAAGGCCTGCCATAGGAGTGACTGATAGGAATTCGGGTGTCCATTTTAGGGTTAGATATAGGTATACTATAGCTAAAGCAAAGGGCGAGTACGCCACCTTGCCCCAGCTGTCGTGCAGCCAGTTGTGTCAGATTTAGATGACCATCCAGGGGTGGCATAATACATGCTTCAGCCCCTGGTAGGCCCCGGGTACACCGATGCCCTGAGTTACAGGGTCTGACAAGGTGGCCCAGTTCCAATTGGAAATGTACCTAAGGTACATGGAATCCATTTTAGAGAGCGAGAGCAGTAGGCCTGGGGTCCTGATTGGCAGGGCCCCAGGTCAACTAAGTCGGAAACCAGCAAAACACCAGGCAAAAAGTCGGGGGTAACCATAGTCGGGTATCTACCTTCCTACACCTCGCGCTTGGAGGTCGGGAGGTCCGGGATGAGGGAGTCCAGACACCCAGCAGGGGGGTGGAGCCAGCGCCCGGGGAGACCGGGGGCGATCGGCACCTGGCGGGGGAGAGCCATCGACACTCCTTTCTCCCATTGACCTGCCAAGTGGTCTCTTCACCTCCTGGGTGGATGGTGGCGCCTCGATGTCGGGCCTGGCCAGGCCCAGGGTTGGGGTCGAGCTGAGGCCACGCGGCCTCGTGGTGCAGTGTCCAAGATGGCGGCTGGGCCGGGGCAAGGGTGCTGACGGGGGCCCGGGACAGCCGATGCTGGGATGTTCGGGAGCAGGCGTCCCGTTGTGTTCGGTGGGTTGCCGGGGTGGTTCTTCGGGGGACACCGGGAGAGCTGGCGTTCGGGCCTTATCATACGGGGCGGGAGCGGCCCCTTCCACGAGGCCTGTCCAACATGCGTCCCCCCCAGCTGAAGGCAGGGAGAGTCACCCATCCTCTTGGGTACTCTCCTCGCCGAGGCGGAAAAAGTGTGACAGGCCGTCCGCGTTGTCCTGGCCAGGACGATGCTCCACAGTGAAGTCCATCCCCTGCAAGGAGATGGACCATCGCAACATCGACCATCGCAACAGTTTTGGGTTCTCCCCCCGCATCTGCATCAGCCATTGCAGGGGTCGGTGGTCTGTCTGTACCCTGAAATGGGTACCGAAGAGGTAGGGCCGGAGTTTCTGGAGGGCCCATACTACTGCGAAGGCCTCCCGCTCGATGGTGCTCCAGCGCTGTTCTCGAGCCAGTAGGCGTCGGCTGATGAAGGCCACTGGCTGATCGACTCCCTCGGCGTTGAGTTGAGAGAGGACTGCCCCAACGCCATGATCTGAGGCGTCCGTCTGGACTATGAATTCCCTGCTGTAGTCGGGGGCCTGGAGCACGGGGGCGGTGCACATGGCGGCCTTCAACTTCTCAAAGGCCGCTTGACAGTCCGAAGTCCAGTTGACGGTTTTGGGGTTTTTCTTGGATGTTAGTTCTGTGAGGGGCCCCACAATGCTGCCATAGTCCTTTACAAACCGCCGATAGTATCCGGTGAGCCCTAGGAAGGCCCGGACCTCGGTTTGGGTGACAGGTGGTTGCCAGGACTGGATGGCAGCGATCTTGAGCTGAAGGGGGGCCACCAGACCGCTCCCCACTTGGTGTCTGAGGTAGGTCACAGACCCCTGGCCAATCTGACATTTGCTGGCTTTGATGGTGAGGCCAGCCTGCTGGACGGCGTGCAGGACTTCTCGGAGGTGGTGAAGGTTGTCTGCCCAGTGGCTACTGTACACATCGATATCGTCCAGGTAGGCGGCGCTGAATTCTTCGAGGCCCGCCAGTACCTGGTTCACGAGTCGTTGGAAGGTAGCTGGAGCGTTTTTCATGCCGAATGGCATCACTTTGAAGTGGTAGTGGCCATCCGGGGTAGAGAAGGCGGATCGTTCTTGGGCCCTGGGGGTGAGGCCGATTTGCCAGTAGCCCGCTGTTAGATCGAAGATGCTCAGGTAGCGGGCAGCCCCCATGCGGTCAACCAGCTCATCCACCCGGGGGATGGGATGAGCGTCCGTTCTGGTAACAGCGTTCAGGCCCCGATAGTCTACGCAGAACCGGAGCTCGGGGGCAACGCCCGGGGCGGCAGCCTTGGGGACCAGTACGACTGGGCTGGCCCAGGGGCTGTCGGATGGCTCGATCACTCCTAGGGCCAGCATCTTGGTGACTTCCTTCTGGATGCAGGTGCGCACCCGATCTGGCACTCGGTACGCCCTGTGTCGAATAGGTGGACTATCCCCAGTGTCCACATCGTGAAGGCACCAGGGGGTGACCCCGGGGGTGAGGAAGAACAGGTTCGCAAATTGTAGCAGGAGAGCCCGACAGTCTTGGCGTTGTTCTGGGGACAAGGCATCGGAGAGTCTGACCCCTTCCACTGAGCCATCTTTTTCACGGGTCCTCAGTAGGTCAGGGAGGGGCTCGGAGTCTTCTTCCGTCCCACTATCTGTTGCCATCAGTAGGCTGAGCTCCGAACGTACGAAGTGGGGTTTGAGTTTGTTGGCGTGGAGGACTCGCAGGGGGTTCCGGGAGGACTCCATGTCTATTAGGTAGGTGACAGGGCCCTTGCGCTCTATCACCTTGAAGGGTCCTGTCCATTTGTCCTGCAGGGCACAGGGTTCGAAGGAGACATCACCCAACTCAAGGTTGGCTTTGGCGAGTTCCCTAAATCGCCGGGTCTGGTTGCGGAGGGTCAGGAGGTACTTATAGACGTCTGGAGGGGTCTTCTGGGGGGCCATCTCCCATCCTTCCTTGACCAGGCTGAGGGGGCCCCGGACGGGATGTCCGTACAGGAGCTCAAAGGGACTGAAGCAGAGGGATTTCTGGGGTACTTCTCGATAGGCGAAGAGGAGGCACGGGAGCAGCACGTCCCATTGGCGACGTAGGGGTTCTTCCAGGCCCATGATCATTCCCTTGAGAGCGCGGTTAAACCGCTCGACCAGTCCATTACCTTGCAGGTGATAAGGGGTCGTGAACCGGTAGGTGACCCCGCACTGTTGCCAGAGAGACCTCATGTACTTCGAGATAAAGTTTGTGCTCCTGTCACTGACGACTTCCCGGGGGAAGCCCACTCGAGAGAAGATCCCCATCAGGGCTCGGCCTACCACGGGTGCTGTCACGGTCCGAAGAGGAATGGCCTCGGGATAGCGGGTGGCGTGGTCCACCAGGAGTAGGATGAACCGGTGCCCCTGGGCCGTTCAGGGGTCTAGGGGCCCCACAATGTCTATTCCGACCCGTTCGAACGGGGTGGTGACGACGGGAAAGGGTTGCAAGGGTGCTTTAATCTTTCGGCCGCTCTTCCCGCTGGCCTGGCAGGTGGGGCAGGCCCGGCAGTGGTTGGAGACATCATTACGCATCTTGGGCCAGTAGAAGTGAGTTACCAGGCAGTTGTATGTTTTGTCTTGCCCCAGGTGCCCGGCAAGGGAGACATCGTGTGCCAAGTTCAAAAGGAAGTCTCTGAAGCGGAGGGGCACCAGCACCCGACTGGCCCCTAGCTCAGCAATTCTTTGCTCACTGTAGAGCAGGTCATTGTCCCAATAAATCCAGTGGGCCCCTGCGGTGTCTCCTGCGCTCTGGGCGAGGGCTTGCTGCCGGAGTCCCTCGAGGGAGGGACAGGTCCGCTGCTCTTGTCGGAATTGTTCCTGGGTGGGACCACCCTCTTGACGCCACTGGGCCAGTTCGGGAAGGTCCTGGAGGTGAACGGGCCCTTCTTCGTTTTGCTCTGGGGGATTGGTGCTTAGGGTGGCTCCCTCCGAGACAATGGGGAGAGGAGGTTCTGGCCATTCTGGGTCTTCGGGACTGGAGATGGCGCGGGCGGCCATGGACCGGGTCGTTATGCAGGCCCATTCAGGGAGGCCCAACATCCCCAGGAGCTCTCTTCTTTCGACGGCTGCCCAGGGGGAACTTTCGAGGTAGTTCCCCAGGAGGCAGTCCACTGGGGCATCATCGCGGACAGTCACCTTCAGCATTCAGGACACTCCTCCCCACTCGAAGGGGACGCAGGCCATGCGACACAGGCTCTCTGAGTTGTCGGCTGACCGGACGGGGCAAAGTACGTTCGGCAAGATCTGCTCCGGGGTCACCAGATGACAGCGGACTGCCGTCACACTGGCCCCGGTGTCGCGGAGGGCTTCAGCCCGGCGCCCATTAATGTTGACTCACTGACTGTATTTCTGCGTGTTGGCGGGAAGGGGAGCCCGCGGAATCATGTCTCTTTCCCCTAGGCAGACCAGGGACATGGCGGCTGGTTCCCACTCGGGCTGGTCGGCCTCGTACTCTTCAGAATCTTCTGGGCTTTGCTCTTCTCCCATGGCGGCGGCAGCGACCTGGCGGGGCATAGGGTTCTGGTTCTTCGGGCAATTAGGGTTGTTGGCATAGTGGCCGGGTCGCTGGCATCGGTGGCAAGTAACATTGGCTCGGAACCCTGGACGCATCGGGGGGTTTCCCCTGCCGGCCGGGGGCGGGGCGCTGCTGGCGGGAGCCACCGGGACGGCGTCTCTGCCCCGACCCTGGCCTCCTCCTCCCCCTCGGGGGCGATGGGGTCCTTGGTTGGTTCTGTTTGGCTCGCTGGGCCCGTTTCGGGCAACTCGGGTGCTTTCCCATCGGTCAGCTTCGGCGGCGAGTTGCCGAGGTTCAGTTAGTTTACTGTCGAGGAGGTGCTCCCACACAATAAGGTCAAAGAGTTGCTCGTAAGTGGTCACCTTGCTGCCCTTGATCCACCCCTCGAACGCTCTGCTGAAAAAGTTCACGTACTCCACCCAAGTTGTACCCGGGATCCGTTTGCAGTTGCGGAACCGCTGGCGGTACATCTCGGGCGTGAGTCCGTATCGAGTGAGGAGGGCGGCTTTCATGTGGTCGTAGGAGGTCATCTGATGGTCCGGGAGTTGCAACATGGCGTCTCGCCCTTCGTTGACGAACCTCCCCCATAACCCGGCTCCCCAGTCGCTTCGGGGAATCCGGTGGGAGGTCATGGCTACCTGGTAGGCTTTGAACCATTGCTGGATATCGTCGTTCCGGTAATATTCTCTGACGACATCCTTGGGGATGTAGACTTTAGGGTCTGTAGTGGCAGGAGTGTTCGGGCGCTCGGGCACCCCGAGATCTTTATTCTGTTTCCGAAGCTCTTTTTCTTTTAGGTTGCGCTCATGTTCGTAGGCTAGCTTTTTCTCTTCTAACTCTCTCTGTCTTTGTTTTTCTTCCCGCTCCTCTGGGAGCCGCAAGTGTTCCAATGTTATTTTTTGTTCCGCCAACTTCAGTTCTCCATTCAACCGAAGTCGAGCCAGCTCCAATTCATGGAGCCTGCTTTTTTCCCGTTCCCGGATCTCCTCTGGGGAGAGACCCGATCTTCTTTCTTCCGTCGGAGTGGGGTTCGTTTCCGGTGCCTCGAGGTTTTGGTTTTGGGGTACTGTAATGGCCGGATTTTCCGCTTAGATGGGATCAGCCCCTAGGGGCCCCGATAACCCAGCCAAAACGTACTCACCTCCCTCCTTAGAACGTATTCACAATGGATATGGATATATATATATATATATATATATATATATATATAGGTCGTACCTAAGGATGGGGAAATAGCAATACACATGCATGGATCTTTACAATATCTTATTCACATTAGTTAGTCTCGCGGCCGCTCCGACCCAGACTGATCTACCCCAGGGCAGATATGACACACAATCCGGTGCGTCTACACATGGGCCTGCAGAACCCAATGCTCTCCTTTCCAAACGGTTCGCAATCCGGCAAACCTACACGCCAGTCATCCCCCCTGACGCTCTCACTTATGCAAGCCACAATCCTGTGGGTATCCACGCTGGTATCCTACCCAACGTTCTCACTAACGCCGCATATCAACGACGACCACATTCCTATGAGCACTTATCGGAACAATTTCTCCTTTGTCTACTTGGGATAAAACTATAATAATGAGATTTGGTATGGTTTCCAAATAGTTTAATGTGCCTACTATCCTTGGCATCAAAGGTCCACGTTATTCCCTATTTATGTGATCACCTCTTACCTGAGTGGGATTACTCGTCCATTCATATAAATGGAAACCTCCTAGGAATACTGTTTACCAGGATTGAACAAGAATACCAGGCACGCATTAGTTCATTAAGAACTAGGGTATTTATTGACAAGGAACATACATCACATTACTATGCAACATAACTTCTGCAAAGAAAAGGTAAAGGTTAGAATGCGCGCTTATTAAAGAAAGGGCGGAGGTCACCTTGTTAACGTGAAGTCGGGACTCAGCAGTCATCTAGGTTCCCTTCTCGTCTCTGTGTCCTGGCTCGCCTCGCAGTCACACCCCAGCCGTCACAAGTACACGTCTGCACCGCTAGGCTCAACCTCGTCTGCTTCCCTCCAGGCCACCGGAACCTTGCTGGTTATTAACTACTGTCTCTCTCTCTCTCTCTCTCTGTTTCAGTGCGCTCCGCGCTAATTCTCCTTCAGTCTTTCTCAGAGAGTTTCGATCTTAAATCTTTCTCGGACTTCAAAGATGGCGACTGTCCGCCATGGAATAATTAATGGCAGAGATGCTAACGGCTAGATGCCGCCTACGGACTGACTGACGATTGACTAACACCTTCGCTAATATCAAAGCCCGTTCCTTCATGGAAAGTTACGGTCAGCCACCTGCCGCCCACCAAATTCTTGTACCTCCCCGTACCAAGGACACGTTCCCAGCCGGCCGGCCTGAAGTTGTGTCTTCGGAGTGGAGAAAAATACATTCCTTCGATAAGGGCCAGCCTGAGCCGGTTCTCTCCAAGCGAACAACAGCTTGAAACTAAAACACTACACTTGACCTAGAAGGCCTCTCAAGCTACCAGGCAGAGAGCAAGATGGAGTCTGTCTCGTTTAAGGCCTACAGGGCCCGCAATATGCGCAACTCCATAGAAAATATCCTAACACTTTAGCAAATGGGCAAATCATGGTTAATACTTGTGTATCTATCCCCTAACTTAAATTCACAAGCCCTACACTAAGAAAAGGGACACGAAAATACTCTACTATATAAGAGGCAGGGATCCTATCTATAGTCCTAATCCCTATGCTATGGGGGTGATAGACTGGAGTCACTCTCCATCATTCTCCCTCTTAAAGGAGCCAGAAAAGGGCAGCCATTACAGGTACGGCCGTACCCGTCTCTGCCCAAGATTCCAGGGCCTTTTTGAAGTCTTCTTTCGTGCTCAGTTCTGTGGTAGCAATGCCTAGTTCTATGCAGAACTGCTTTAGTTCTCTGTGGTTATACTCTTCTAATTTCTCCATCTGGAATTTTTCTGTGGTTCCGCTCTCTTTTGTGGTCATTGTGGTTGTGTCGTGGGGTGAGTTACTCTCTGTACGATTACGCGTTGGTTCGGATCGCGACGCTGGCCACCAATGTTAGACGGGGACCCGGAGGGTCGGCCGAGTACAGGGGGAGCGGCCTCCAGTGAGGACCGTCTCCAGCGATCGTACAGACAAGTAACTTCCCCCCCACAAATGGACACCACACAAGGATGCGATCTGCACACTTTATATAGGATTCTTGAGGCAAGGTTATCAACGATACAGTGGGGGGAGGACACGAGGATCCTCCCAATACTAGTCTCTGTAGGGTAAGGGGTAGCGGGACAGTCTTGGTACCGGTCCGGTACAAGGGCGGCCAGAAGGAGCTCACAATCCTCGAGCTTGGAGGTCTGAAAGGTCGGGCCGCGGCGACGCCAGCAGGCTAGGATGAAAAGTCTCGGCAAGGAGGGCCGCGGCAGCGCCAGCAGGCTAGGACGATGGTTCTCGGTACGGAGGGCCGCGGCAGCGCCAGCAGGCTACGATGATGACTTCTTGGCAGAGGGGCCGCGGCAGCACCAGCAGGCAAGAGCGATGGTTCACAAGGATGGGCCGCGGCAGCGCCAGCAGGTCCAGACGAAGATGCACGTTGCAGAGGGCCGCGGCAGCGCCAGCAGGCTTCGGAGGTGGTTCACAAGGCAAGACTGCGGCAGCACCAGCAGTCCGTCAGGGATGAGTTCTTCAAGGTGTCTCTCGACTCCAGGATACAACTGCCTTCCTGCTCTGGAGCTGCCCCAATTATAGGTCTGGCCTCCTTTGATGTCCGGACCCTCACGCTTGGAGGTCGGGAGGTCCGGGATGAGGGAGTCCAGACACCCAGCAGGGGGGTGGAGCCAGCGCCCGGGGAGACCGGGGGTGATCGGCACCTGGCGGGGGAGAGCCATCGACACTCCTTTCTCCGATTGACCTGCCAAGTGGTCTCTTCACCTCCTGGGTGGATGGTGGTGCCTCGATGTTGGGGCCTGGCCAGGCCCAGGGTTGGGGTCGAGCTGAGGCCACGCGGCCTTGTGGTGCAGTGTCCAAGATGGCGGCTGGGCCGGGGCAAGGGTGCTGACGGGGGCCCGGGACAGCCGATGCTGGGATGTTCGGGAGCAGGCGTCCCGTTGGGGACGGGTTGCGGGTTGCTTCGGTGGGTTGCCGGGGTGGTTCTTCAGGGGACACCCGGAGAGCTGGCTTTCGGGCCTTATCATGCGGGGCGGGAGCGGCCCCTTCCACGAGGCCTGTCCAACACGCCATCACGCCCGCACTCTACCGCCCTCACTCTACTGCCTTTACGCATTCACTCTACCGCCCTCACTCTACCACTCTACCACTCTACTGCCCTCACCGCCTCACTCTACCGCCCTCACTCTACCACTCTACTGCCCTCACTCTACCTCTGTCACTCTACCACTCTTACGCCCTCACTCTACAGCCCTCACTCTACAGCCCTCACTCTACCGCCCTCACTCTACCATCCTCACTCTACCGTCCTCCCTCTACTGCCTTTACGCATTCACTCTACCGCCCTCACTCTACCACTAAACCGCCCTCACTCTACTGCCCTCACTCTACCACTCTAACGCCCTCACTCTACCGTCATCCCGCCCTCACTTTACTGCCTCACTCTACCACTCTACGGCCCTCACTCTACCACTCCACCACCTTCCCGCCGCCACTCTACTGCCCTCACTCTACCACTCTACCGCCCTCCCGCCACTGCCCTCACTCTACCACTCTACCGCATTCAATCTACCACCCTCACTCTACCACTCTACCATCCTCACTCTACCGCCCTCACTCTACCACTCTACCGCCCTCACTCTACCACTCTACCGCCCTCACTCTACCACTCTACTGCCTTCACGCCACCACTCTACTGCCTTCACACCCTCACTCTACCACTCTACCGCCCTCACTCTACAGCTCTCTCTCTACCGCCCTCACGCCCTCACTCTACCGCCCTCACTCTACCACTCTACCGCCCTCACCCCCCCTCACTCTACCGCCCTCAGTCTACTGCCCTCACTCTACCGCCCTCACTGTACCACTCTACTGCCCTCACTCTACCACTCTACTGCCCTCACTCTACCTCCATCACTCTACCGCCTTCACTCTACCGCCCTCACTCTACCCCTCTACCGCCCTCACTCTACCCCTCTACCACCTTCACTCTACCGCCTTCACTTCACCGCCCTCACTGTACCGCCCTCACTCTACTACTCTACCGCCCTCACTCTACCACTTTACTGCCCTCAATCGACCGCCCTCACTCTACCGCCCTCACTCTACCACTCTACCGCCCTCACTCTACCGCCCTCACGCCCTCACTCTAGCGCCCACACTCTACCACTCTCCTGCCCTCACTCTACCACTCTCCTGCCCTCACTCTACCACTCTACCGCCCTCACTCTACCACTCTACCGCCCTCTCTCTACCGCCCTCACTCTACCACTCTACCGCCCTCACTCTACCACTCTACTGCCCTCACTTTACCACCCTTGCTCTACCATTCTACCGACCTTTCTCTACCACTCTACCGCCCTCACTGTACCACCCTACCTCCCTCACTGTACCGCCCTCACTCTACCACTCTCATTTTACCAATCTACCGCCCTCACTCTACCGTCCTTACTCTACCACCGGCCTCACTCTAGCACCCTCATGCCCTCACTTTACCGCCCTCACTCTACCAATCTACCGCCCTTACTCTATTGCCCTCACTCTACCGCCCTCACTCTACCGCTCCACCGCCCTCTCTCTACCGATCCACCGCCCTCACTCTACCACTCTACCGCCATCACTCTACCACCTTCACTCTACTGCCCTCACTCTACCACTCTACTGCCCTCACTCTACCTCCGTCACTCTACCACTCTACCGCCCTCACTCTACCACTCTACCATCCTCACTCTACCGTCCTCACTCTACCGCCCTCACTCTACCACTCTACTGCCCTCACTCTACCTCCGTTACTCTACCACTCTACCGCCCTCACTCTACCGCCCTCACTCTACCACTCTACCGCCCTCACTCTACCACTCTACCATCCTCACTCTACCGTCCTCACTCTACCACTCTAGCGCCCTCACGCCCTCCCTCTACCGCCCTCACTCTACCACTCTACCACCCTCACTCTACTGCCCTCACTCTACCACTCTACTGCCCTCACTCTACCTCCGTCACTCTACCGCCCTCACTCTACCGCCCTCACTCTACCGCCCTCACTCTACTGCCCTCACTCTAATGCCCTCTCTACTGCCCTCACTCTACTGCCCTCACTCTACCACTTTACCGCCCTCACTCTAATACTCTACCATCCACACTCTACCGTCCTCACTCTACCAATCTACCGCCCTCACTCTACCACTCTACCACCCTCACTCTACCACTCTACTGCCTTCACGCCACCACTCTACTGCCTTCACGCCCTCACTCTACTGCCCTCACTCTACCACTCTACTGCCCTCACTCTACCTCCGTCACTCTACCACTCTACCGCCCTCACTCTACCGCCCTCACTCTACTGCCCTCACTCTACCTCCGTCACTCTACCACTCTACCGCCCTCACTCTACCACTCTACCGCCCTCACTCTACCACTCTACTGCCCTCACTCTACCGCCCTCAATCTACCGCTCTCACTCTACCACTCTACTGCCCTCACTCTACCACTCTACCGCCCTCACTCTACCACTCTACTGCCCTCACTTTACCACCCTCACTCTACCATTCTACAGACACCACTCTACCGCCCTTACTCTACCACTCTACCGCCCTTACTCTACCACTTTACCGCCCTCACTCTACTGTCCTCACTCTACCGCTCTCACTCTACCACTCTACCGCTCTCACTCTACCACTCTACCGCCCTCAATCTACCGCCATCACTCTACCACCCTCACTCTACCACCCTCACGCCCTCACTCTACCATTCTCACTCTACGGCCCTCACTCTACCAATCTACTGCCCTTACTCTACTGCCCTCACTCTACCGCCCTCCCGCCCTCACTCTACCGCCCTCACTCTACCACTCTAGCGCCCTCCCTCTACCGCCCTCACTCTACCACTCTACCACCCTCACTCTACTGCTCTCACTCTACCACTCTTCTGCCCTCACTCTACCTCCGTCACTCTACCACTCTTCCGCCCTCACTCTACTGCCCTCACTCTACCACTTTACCGCCCTCACTCTAATACTCAATGTTGGACAGGCCCCGTGGAAGGCCCGCTCCCTCCCCGCATGATAGGGCCCGGACACCGGCTCTCCCTGTATCCCCAGAAAGAACCATCCCGGCAACCCACCGAGGCAACCCGCAACCCGTCCCCAACGGGACGCCTGCTCCCGAACACCCCTGTATCAGCTGGCCCGGGCCTTCATCAGCAGCATTGCCCCGGCCCTGCCGCCATCTTGGACACTGCATCACGAGGCCGCGTGGCCTCGGCTCGACCCCAACCCTGGGCCTGGCCAGGCCCCGACATCGAGGCACCACCATCCACCCAGGAGGTGAAGAGACCACTTGGGAGAAAGGAGTGTCGATGGCTCTCCCCCGCCAGGTGCCGATCGCAACCGGCCTCCCCGGGCGCTGGCTCCACCCCCCTGCTGGGTGTCTGGACTCCCTCATCCCGGACCTCCCGACCTCCAAGCGCGAGGGTCCGGACATCAAAGGAGACCAGACCTATAACTGGGGCTGCTCCAGAGCAGGAAGGCAGTTGTATCCTGGAGTCGAGAGACACCTTGAAGAACTCATCCCTGACGGACTGCTGGCGCTGCCGCAGCCTTGCCTTGTGAACCATCCCTGAAGCCTGCTGGCGCTGCCGCGGCCCTCTGCAAAGTGCATCTAAGTCTTGGCCTGCTGGCACTGCCGCGGCCCATCCTTGTGAACCATCGCTCCTGCCTGCTGGCGCTGCAGCGGCCCTCTGCAACGTGAAACCCTCATCCTAGCCTGCTGGCGCTGCCGCGGCCCTTCTTGCTGTGAACCATCATCGTAGCCTGCTGGCGCTGCCGCGGCCCTCCTTGCCGAGAACTATCATCATCGTAGCCTGCTGGCGCTGCCGCGGCCCTCCTTGCCGAGAACTATCATCGTCCTAGCCTGCTGGCGCTGCCGCGGCCCTCCTTGCCGACAACTATAATCCTAGCCTGCTGGCGCTGCCGCGGCCCGACCTTACAGACCCCTGAGCTCGAGGATTGTGAGCTCCTTCTGCCGCCCCTGTACCGGACCGGTACCAAGACTGTCCCGCTACCCCTTACCCTAACAGAGACTAGAATTGGGAGGATCCTCGTGTCCTGCCCCACTGTATCGTTGATAACCTTGCTTCAAGAACCCTATATAAAGTGTGCAGATCTCATCCTTGTGTGGTGTCCATTTGTGGGGGGGAAGTTACTTGTCTGTACGATCGCCGGAGACGGCCCTCACCGGAGGCCTCTCCCCCCTGTCCTCGGCCGACCCTCTGGGTCTCCGTCTAACATTGGTGGCCAGCGGCGCGATCCGAACCAACGCGTAATCGAACAGAGAGTAACTCACCCCACGACTCAACCACAATGACAACAAAAGAGAGCGGAACCACAGAAAAATTCCAGATGGAGAAACTAGAAGAGTACAACCACAGAGAACTAAAGCAATTCTGCATAGAACTAGGCATTGCTACCACAGGACAGAGCACGAAAGAAGACTTCAAAAAGGCCCTGGAATCTTGGGCAGAGACGGGTACGGCCGTACCCCAAAACCAAAGCCTCAAGGCACCGGAAACGAGCACCACTCCGACGGAAGAAAGAAGATCGGGTCTCTCCCCAGAGGAGATCCGAGAACGGGAAAAAAGCCGGCTCCATGAATTGGAGCTGGCTCGACTGCGTTTGGATGGAGAACTGAAATTGGCGGAACAAAAAATAACGTTAGAACACTTGCGGCTCCGAGAGGAGCGGGAAGAGAAACAAAGACAGAGAGAGTTAGAAGAGAAAAAGCTAGCCTACGAACATGAACGCAACCTCAAAGAAATAGAGCTTCGGAAACAGAACAAAGATCTCGGGGTTCCCGAGCGCCCGAACACTCCTGCCACTACAGACCCTAAAGTCCACATCCCCAAGGATGTCGTCAGAGAGTATTACCGGAACGATGATATCCATCAATGGTTCAAAGCCTATGAGGTAGCCATGACCTCCCACCGGATTCCCCGGAGCGACTGGGGAGCCGAGTTATGGGGGAGGTTCGTCAACGAAGGGCGAGACGCCCTGCTGCAACTCCCGGACCATCAGATGACATCCTACGACCACATGAAAGCCGCCCTTTCTAACAACTGCTTCGTCGAGCTCAGGCAGCACCTCCTCGACAGTAAACTGACTGAACCTCGGCAACTCGCCGCCGAAGCTGACCGATGGGAAAGCACCTGAGTTGCCCGAAACGGGCCCAGCGAACCGAACAGAACCAACCAAGGACCCCATCGCCCCCCGAGGGGGAGGAGGAGGCCAGGGTCGGGGCAGAGACGCTGTCCCGGTGGCTACCGCCAGCAACGCCCCGCCCCCGGCCGGCAGGGGAAACCCCCCGATGCGTCCGGGGTTCCGGGCCAACGTTACTTGCCACCGATGACAGCGACCCGGCCACTACGCCAATGATCCTAATTGCCCGAAAAACTAGAACCCTATGCCCCGCCAGGTCGCTGCCGCCGCCCTGGGGGAAGGGCAAACCCCAGAAGACCCTGAGGAGTACGAGGCCGACCAGCCCGAGTGGGAACCAGCCGCCATGTCCCTGGTCTGCCCAGGATAAAGAGACATGATCCCGCGGGCCCCCCTACCCGCCAATACGCAGAAATACAGCCAGTGGGTCAACATTAATGGGCGCCGGGCTGAAGCCCTACGGGACACCGGGGCCAGTGTGACAGCAGTCCGCTGTCATCTGGTGACCCCGGATCAGATCTTGCCAAACATCCTTTGCCCCGTCCAGTCAGCCGACAACTCAGAAAGCCTGTGTCGGATGGCCTGCGTCCCCTTCGAGTGGGGAGGAGTGTCCGGAATGCTGAAAGTGACTGTCCGCGATGATGCACCTGTGGACTGCCTCCTGGGGAACGACCTCGAAAGTTCCCCCTGGGCAGCCGTCGAAAGAAGAGAGCACCTGGGGATGTTGGGCCTCCCTGAATGGTCCTGCATAACGACCCGGTCCATGGCCGCCCGCGCCATCCCCAGTCCCGAAGAACCAGAATGGCCAGAGCCTCCTCCCCTGATCGTCCCAGAGGGAGCCGCCCTAACAGCCAATCCTCCAGAACAAAACGAAGAAGGACCCGTTCGACTCCAGGACCTTCCCGAACTGGCCCAGTGGCGTCAAGAGGGTGGTCCCACCCCGGAACAATTCTGACAGGAGCAGAGAACCTGTCCCTCCCTCGAGAGACTCCGGCAGCAAGCCTTCGCCCAGAGCGCAGGAGACACCTCAGGGGCCCACTGGATTTATTGGGACAATGACCTGCTCTACAGTGAGCAAAGAATTGCTGAGCTGGGGGCCAGTCGGGTGCTGGTGGTACCCCTCCGCTTCAGAGACTTCCTTTTGAACTTGGCACACGATGTCCCCCTCGCTGGGCACCTGGGGCAAGACAAAACGTACAACCGCTTGGTAACTCACTTCTACTGGCCCAAAATGCGAAATGATGTCTCCAACCACTGCCGGGCCTGCCCCACCTGCCAGGCCAGCGGGAAGAGCGGCCGAAAGATCAAAGCACCCTTGCAACCCTTTCCCGTCGTCGTCCGGGGTCCCCTCAGCCTGGTCAAGGAAGGATGGGAGATGGCCCCCCAGAAGACTCCTCCAGATGTGTATAAGTATCTCCTGACCCTCCGCAACCAGACCCGGCGATTCAGGGAGCTCGCCAAAGCCAACCTTGAGGCCAGCCAGGAGGACATGAAGAAATGGTACGATCAGCATGCCTCCTCCATCGAGTTCGAACCGGGACAACAAGTCTGGGTGAAGTCTCCGGTTGAACCCTGTGCCCTGCAGGACAAATGGACAGGACCCTTCAAGGTGATAGAGCGCAAGGGCCCCGTCCCCTACCTGATCGACATGGAGTCTCCCCGGAACCCCCTACGAGTCCTCCACGCCAACAGACTCAAACCTCACTTCGTAC
This sequence comes from Lissotriton vulgaris, assembly GCF_964263255.1. Classification (NCBI taxonomy): domain Eukaryota; kingdom Metazoa; phylum Chordata; class Amphibia; order Caudata; family Salamandridae; genus Lissotriton; species Lissotriton vulgaris. The sequence continues at coordinate 1,102,102,539 of NC_141687.1, forward strand.
GCTCGGAACTCAGCCTACTGATGGCAACAGATAGTGGGACTGAGGAAGACTCCGAGCCCCTCCCTGACCTACTGAGAACCCGTGAACAGGATGGCTCAGTGGAAGGGGTCAGACTCTCCGACGCTTTGACCCCGGAGCAACGCCAAGACTGTCGAGCTCTCCTGCTACAATTTGCAAACCTGTTCTCCCTCACCCCCGGGGTCACCCCCTGGTGCCTTCACAACATGGACACCGGGGATAGTCCGACTATTCGACACAGGGCGTACCGGGTGCCAGATCGGGTGCGCGCCTGCATCCAGAACGAAGTCACCAAAATGCTGGCGCTAGGAGTGATCGAACCATCCGACAGCCCCTGGGCCAGCCCAGTCGTACTGGTCCCCAAGGCTGCCGCCCCGGGCGTTGCCCCCGAGCTCCGGTTCTGTGTGGACTATCGGACCTGAACGCCGTTACCAGAACCGACGCTCACCCCATCCCCCGGGCAGATGAGCTAGTTGACCGCATGGGGGCTGCCCGCTACCTGAGCATCTTCGATCTAACAGCGGGCTACTGGCAAATCGGCCTCACCCCCAGGGCCCAAGAACGATCCGCCTTCTCTACCCCGGATGGCCACTACCACTTCAAAGTGATGCCATTAGGCATGAAAAACGCTCCAGCTACCTTCCAACGACTCGTGAACCAGGTACTGGCGGGCCTCGAAGAATTCAGCGCTGCCTACCTGGACGATATTGCTGTGTACAGTCGCCACTGGGCAGACCACCTCCTCCACCTCCGAGAAGTCCTGCACGCCCTCCAGCAGGCCGGCCTCACCATAAAAGCCAGCAAATGCCGGATTGGCCAGGGGTCCGTGACCTACCTCGGACACCAAGTGGGGAGCGGTCTGGTGGCCCCCCTTCAGCTCAAGATCGCTGCCATCCAGTCCTGGCAACCGCCTGTCACCCAAACCGAGGTCCGAGTCTTCCTGGGGCTCACCGGATACTACCGGCGGTTTGTAAAGGACTATGGCAGCACTGTGGGGCCCCTCACGGAACTCACATCCAAGAAAAACCCCAAAACAGTCAACTGGACTCCGGACTGTCAAGCGGCCTTCGAGAAGTTGAAGACCGCCATGTGCACCGCCCCAGTGCTCCAGGCCCCCGACTACAGCCGGGAATTCATAGTCCAGACGGACGCCTCAGATCATGGCGTTGGGGCAGTCCTCTCTCAACTCAACGCCGAGGGAGTTGATCAGCCAGTGGCCTTCATCAGCCGACGCCTGCTGGCTCGAGAAGAGCGCTGGAGCACCATCGAGCGGTAAGCCTTCGTAGTGGTATGGGCCCTCAAGGAACTCCGGCCCTACCTCTTCGGTACTCACTTCAGGGTACAGACAGACCACCGACCCCTGCAGTGGCTGATGCAAATGCGGGGGAAAACCCAAAACTGTTGAGATGGTCCATCTCCTTACAGGGGATGGACTTCACTGTGGAGCATCGTCCTGGCCAGGACCACGCCAACGCGGACGGCCTGTCACGCTTTTTCCGCCTCGGCGAGGAGAGTACCCAAGAGGATGGGTGACTCTCCCTGCCTTCAGCTGGGGGAGACGCATGTTGGACAGGCCCCGTGGAAGGCCCGCTCCCTCCCCGCATGATAGGGCCCGGACACCGGCTCTCCCTGTATCCCCAGAAAGAACCATCCCGGCAACCCACCGAGGCAACCCGCAACCTGTCCCCAACGGGACGCCTGCTCCCGAACACCCCTGTATCGGCTGGCCCGGGCCTCCATCAGCAGCATTGCCCCGGCCGCCATCTTAGACACTGCATCACGAGGCCGCGTGGCCTCGGCTCGGCCCCAACCCTGGGCCTGGCCAGGCCCCGACATCGAGGCACCACCATCCACCCAGGAGGTGAAGAGACCACTTGGCAGGTCAATGGGAGAAAGGAGTGTCGATGGCTCTCCCCGCCAGGTGCCGATCGCCCCCGGCCTCCCCGGGCGCTGGCTCCACCCCCCTGCTGGATGTCTGGACTCCCTCATCCCGGACCTCCCGACCTCCAAGCGCGAGGGTCCGGACATCAAAGGAGACCAGACCTATAACTGGGGCTGCTCCAGAGCAGGAAGCCAGTTGTATCCTGGAGTCGAGAGACACCTTGAAGAACTCATCCCTGACGGACTGCTGGCGCTGCCGCAGCCTTGCCTTGTGAACCATCCCTGAAGCCTGCTGGCGCTGCCGCAGCCCTCTGCAACGTGCATCTTCGTCTTGGCCTGCTGGCGCTGCTGCGGCCCATCCTTGTGAACCATCGCTCCTGCCTGCTGGCGCTGCCGCGGCCCTCTGCAACGTGAAACCCTCATCCTAGCCTGCTGGCGCTGCCGCGGCCCTTCTTGCTGTGAACCATCATCGTAGCCTACTGGCGCTGCCGCGACCCTCCTTGCCGAGAACTATCATCATCATAGCCTGCTGGCGCTGCCGCGGCCCTCCTTGCCGAGAACTCTCATCGTCCTAGCCTGCTGGCGCTGCCGCGGCCCTCCTTGCCGAGAACTATCATCCTAGCCTGCTGGCGCTGCCGCGGCCTGACCTTACAGACCCCTGAGCTCGAGGATTGTGAGCTCCTTCTGCCGCCCCTGTACCGGACCGGTACCAAGACTGTCCCGCTACCCCTTACCCTAACAGAGACTAGAATTGGGAGGATCCTCGTGTCCTGCCCCACTGTATCGTTGATAACCTTGCTTCAAGAACCCTATATAAAGTGTGCAGATCTCATCCTTGTGTGGTGTCCATTTGTGGGTGGGAAGTTACTTGACTGTACGATCGCCGGAGACGGCCCTCACCGGAGGCCTCTCCCCCCTGTCCTCGGCCGACCCTCTGGGTCTCCGTCTAACACTCAACCATCCACACTCTACCGTCCTCACTCTACCACTCTACCGCCCTCACTCTACCACTCTACTGCCTTCACGCCACCACTCTACTGCCTTCACGCCCTCACTCTACCGCCCTCACTCTACTGCTCTCCCTCTACCGCCCTCACACCCTCACTCTACCGCCCTCACTCTACTGCCTTTACGCATTCACTCTACCGCCCTCACTCCACCACTCTACCTCCCTCACTCTACCCCTCTACCGCCCTCACTCTACCACCCTCAGTCTACTGCCCTCACTCTACCACTCTACCGCCCTCACTGTACCACTCTACCGACTTCACTCTACCGCCCTCACTCTACCCCTCTACCGCCCTCACTCTACCACTCTACCACCCTCAGTACACCGCCTTCACTTCACCGCCCTCACTCTACCGCCCTCACTGTACCACTCTACCGCCCTCACTCTACCACTTTACCGCCCTCAATCAACCGCCCTCACTCTACCGACCTCACTCTACCACTCTACCGCCCACACTCTACCACTCTCCTGCCCTCAATCTACCACTCTACCGCCCTCACTCTACCGCTCTCTCTACCACCCTAACTCTACCACTCTACCGCCCTCACTCTACCACTCTACTGCCCTCACTTTACCGCCCTCACTCTACCATTCTATTAACCTTACTCTACCGCCCTTACTTTACCACTCTACCGCCCTTACTCTACCACTCTACCGCCCTTACTCTACCACTCTACCGCCCTCACTCTACCACTCTACCGCCCTCACTCTACCACTCTACCGCCCTTACTCTACCGCCCTCACTCTACCACTCTACCGCCCTCACTCTACCACTCTACCGCCCTCACTCTACCACCCTCACTCTACCACCCTACCACCCTCACTCTACCGCCCTCACTCTACCAATCTACCGCCCTCACTCTACCGCCCTCACTCCCTCACTCTTACCGCCCTCACTCTACCACTTTACCGCCCTCACTGTACCACTCTAGCGCCCTCATTCTACCACTCTACCGCCCTCATTCTACCACTCTACCGCCCTCACTCTACCACTCTACTGCACTCACTCTACCACTCTACCCCCTCACTCTACCGTCCTCACTTCACCGCCCTCACTCTACCACTCTACCGCCCTCACTCTACATCTTTACCGCCCTCAATCGACCGCCCTCACTCTACCGCCCTCACTCTACCACTCTACCACCCTCACTCTACCACCCTCACGCCCTCACTCTATCGCCCTCACTCTACCAATCTACCGCCCTTAGTCTACTGCCCTCACTCTACCGCCCTCCCGCCCTCACTCCACCGCCCTCACTCTACCGATCCACCGCCCTCACTCTACCGCCCTCACTCTACCACTATACCGTCCTCACTCTACCACCCTCACTCTACTGCCCTCACTCTACCACTCTACTGCCCTCACTCTACCTCAGTCACTCTACCGCCCTCACTCTACCGCCCTCTCTACCGCCCTCACTCTACCGCCCTCACTCTACCGCCCTCACTCTACCGCCCTCACTCTACCGCCCTCACTCTACCGCCCTCACTCTACTGCCCTCACTCTACTGCCCTCACTCTACTGCCCTCACTCTACTGCACTCACTCTACCGCCTTCACTCTACCGCCCTCAGTCTACCACTCTCCCGCCCTCACTCTACTGTCCTCACTCTACCACCCTCCCTCTACCACTCTCCCGCCCTCACTCTACTGTCCTCACTCTACCACCCTCCCTCTACCACTCTACCGCCATCACTCTACCTCCCTCACTCTACCACTCTACAACCCTCAATCTACCACCCTCATTCTACCACTCTACCGCCCTCACTCTACCACTTTACCGTCCTCAATCTACCGCCCTCACTCTACCACTCTACCGCCCTCCCTCTACAACTCTACTGCCCTCACTCTACCACTCTACTGCCTTCACGTTCTCACTCTACCACTCTACCGCCCTCACTCTACTGCTCTCTCTACCGCCCTCACGCCCTCACTCTACCCCTCTACCGCCCTCACGCCCTCAGTCTACTGCCCTCACTATACCACTCTACCGCACTCACTGTACCACTCTACCGCCTTCACTCTACCGCCCTCACTCTACCACTCTACCGCCCTCACTCTACCCCTCTACCGCCCTCACGCCACCGCCCTCACTCTACCCCTCTATTGCCCTCACGCCCTCGCTCTACCGCCCTCACTCTACCACTCTACCGCCCTCACTCTACCGCCCTCACTCCCTCACTCTTACCGCCCTCACTCTACCACTTTACCGCCCTCACTGTACCACTCTACCGCCCTCATTCTACCACTCTACCGCCCTCATTCTACCACTCTACCGCCCTCACTCTACCACTCTACTGCACTCACTCTACCACTCTACCCCCTCACTCTACCGTCCTCACTTCACCGCCCTCACTCTACCACTCTACCGCCCTCACTCTACATCTTTACCGCCCTCAATCGACCGCCCTCACTCTACCGCCCTCACTCTACCACTCTACCGCCCTCACTCTACCACTCTACTATCCTCACTCTACTGTCCTCACTCTACCACTCTACCGCCCTCACTCTTACCACCCTCACTCTACCGCCCTCACTCTACTGCCCTCACTCTACCACTCTCCTGCCCTCACTCTACCGCCCTCATGCCCTCCCTCTACCGCTCTCACTTTACCTCTCTACTGCCCTCACTCTACTGCCCTCACTCTACCACTCTACTGCCCTCACTCTACCACTCTACTGCCCTCACTCTACCACTCTACCGCCCTCACTCTACTGCCCTCACTCTACCACCCTTACTCTACCACTCCACTGCTCTTACTCTGCCGCCCTCACTCTACCGCCCTCACTCTACCACCCTCACTCTACCGCCCTCACTCTACCACCCTCACTCTACCGCCCTCACTCTACCACTCTCACGCCCTCACTCTACCGCCCTCACTCTACCGCCCTCACGCCCTACTCTACCACCCTCACTCAACCACCCTCACTCACTCTACCGCCCTCACACTCTCTACCGCCCTCACTCACTCTACCGCCCTCACTCTACCACTCTACTGCCCTCACGCCCTCACTCTACCGCCCTCACTCTACTGCCCTCACTCTACCACTCTACTGCCCTCACTCTACCACTCTACTGCCCTCACTTTACCTCCGTCACTCTACCGCCCTCACTCTACCTCTCTACTGCCCTCACTTTACCACCCTTGCTCTATCATTCTACCGACCTCACTCTACCACTCTACCCCCCTCACTCTACCCCTCTACCGCCCTCACACCCTCACTCTACCGCCCTCAGTCTACTGCCCTCACTATACCACCTACCGCCCTCACTCTACCCCTCTACCGCCCTCACTCTACCCCTCTACCGCCCTCACTCTACCCCTCTACCACCCTCACGCCCTCACTCTACCACTCTACCACCCTTACTCTACCACTCTACCGCCCTCACTCTACCACTCTACCGCCCTCACTCTACCACTCTACCGCCCTCACTCTACCACCCTACCACCCTCACTCTACCGCCCTCACTCTACCAATCTACCGCCCTTACTCTACTGCCCTCACTCTACCGCCCTCCCGCCCTCACTCTACCACCCTCACTCTACCGCTCCACCACCCTTACTCTACCGCTCCACCGCCCTCACTCTACCCGCCCACCGCCCTGACTCTGCCGCTCCACCACTCTCACTCTACCGCCCTCACTCTACCACTCTACCGCCCTCACGCCCTCCCTCTACCGCCCTCACTCTACCACTCTACCACCCTCACTCTACTGCCCTCACTCTACCACTCTACTGCCCTCACTCTACCTCCGTCACTCTACCACTCTACCGCCCTCACTCTACCGCCCTCACTCTACCACTTTACCGCCCTCACTCTACCACTCTACCACCCTCACTCTACTGCTTTCACGCCACCACTCTACTGCCTTCACGCTCTCACTCTACTGCTCTCTCTCTACCGCCCTCACTCTACCGCCCTCACTCTACTGCCTTTACGCATTCACTCTACCGCCCTCACTCTACCACTCTACCGCCCTCACTGTACCACTCTACCGCCTTCACTCTAGTCAAGTCAAGTCAAGTCAGAGAATTTATATAGCGCACTACATACCCAGAGGGTCTCAAGGCGCTTAGGGAGGGGAGGAGGATTACTTGTCAAATATCCACGTTTTAAGTTGCTTTCTGAATGCTAGGTGGTTCTGGGTGAGGCGAACGTAAGTGGGGAGTGAGTTCCATGTTTTATCAGCCAGGTATGAGAAGGATCTGCCTCCCATGGTGGTCTTGATGATGCGAGGTACAGTGGCGAGGGTTTGGCTGGAGGAGCGTAGTTGGCGGGAGGGGGTGTAGAAGGACAGACAGACTCTACCGCCCTCACTCTACCCCTCTACCGCCCTCACTCTACCCCTCTACCGCCCTCACTCTACCACCCTCACTCTACCCCCTTCACTTCACCGCCCTCACTCTACCGCCCTCACTCTACCACTCTACAGCCCTCACTCTATCACTCTACCGCCCTCACGCCCTCACTCTACCGCCCACACTCTACCACTCTCCTGCCCTCACTCTACCACTCTCCTGCCCTCACTCTACCACTCTACCGCCCTCACTCTACCGCTCTCACTCTACCGCCCTAACTCTACCACTCTACCGCCCTAACTCTACCACTCTACCGCCCTAACTCTACCACTCTACCGCCCTAACTCTACCACTCTACCGCCCTTACTCTACCACTCTACCACCCTCACTCTACCACTCTACCACCCTCACTCTACCGCCCTCACTCTACCACTCTACCGCCCTTACTCTACCACTCTACCGCCCTTACTCTACCACTCTACCCCCCTCACTCTACCCCTCTACCGCCCTCACACCCTCACTCTACCGCCCTCAGTCTACTGCCCTCACTATACCACCTACCGCCCTCACTCTACCCCTCTACCGCCTTCACTCTACCCCTCTACCGCCCTCACTCTACCCCTCTACCACCCTCACGCCCTCACTCTACCACTCTACCACCCTTACTCTACCACTCTACCGCCCTCACTCTACCACTCTACCGCCCTCACTCTACCACTCTACCGCCCTCACTCTACCACCCTACCACCCTCACTCTACCGCCCTCACTCTACCAATCTACCGCCCTTACTCTACTGCCCTCACTCTACCGCCCTCCCGCCCTCACTCTACCACCCTCACTCTACCGCTCCACCACCCTTACTCTACCGCTCCACCGCCCTCACTCTACCCGCCCACCGCCCTGACTCTGCCGCTCCACCACTCTCACTCTACCGCCCTCACTCTACCACTCTACCGCCCTCACGCCCTCCCTCTACCGCCCTCACTCTACCACTCTACCACCCTCACTCTACTGCCCTCACTCTACCACTCTACTGCCCTCACTCTACCTCCGTCACTCTACCACTCTACCGCCCTCACTCTACCGCCCTCACTCTACCACTTTACCGCCCTCACTCTACCACTCTACCACCCTCACTCTACTGCTTTCACGCCACCACTCTACTGCCTTCACGCTCTCACTCTACTGCTCTCTCTCTACCGCCCTCACTCTACCGCCCTCACTCTACTGCCTTTACGCATTCACTCTACCGCCCTCACTCTACCACTCTACCGCCCTCACTGTACCACTCTACCGCCTTCACTCTAGTCAAGTCAAGTCAAGTCAGAGAATTTATATAGCGCACTACATACCCAGAGGGTCTCAAGGCGCTTAGGGAGGGGAGGAGGATTACTTGTCAAATATCCACGTTTTAAGTTGCTTTCTGAATGCTAGGTGGTTCTGGGTGAGGCGAACGTAAGTGGGGAGTGAGTTCCATGTTTTATCAGCCAGGTATGAGAAGGATCTGCCTCCCATGGTGGTCTTGATGATGCGAGGTACAGTGGCGAGGGTTTGGCTGGAGGAGCGTAGTTGGCGGGAGGGGGTGTAGAAGGACAGACAGACTCTACCGCCCTCACTCTACCCCTCTACCGCCCTCACTCTACCCCTCTACCGCCCTCACTCTACCACCCTCACTCTACCCCCTTCACTTCACCGCCCTCACTCTACCGCCCTCACTCTACCACTCTACAGCCCTCACTCTATCACTCTACCGCCCTCACGCCCTCACTCTACCGCCCACACTCTACCACTCTCCTGCCCTCACTCTACCACTCTCCTGCCCTCACTCTACCACTCTACCGCCCTCACTCTACCGCTCTCACTCTACCGCCCTAACTCTACCACTCTACCGCCCTAACTCTACCACTCTACCGCCCTAACTCTACCACTCTACCGCCCTAACTCTACCACTCTACCGCCCTTACTCTACCACTCTACCACCCTCACTCTACCACTCTACCACCCTCACTCTACCGCCCTCACTCTACCACTCTACCGCCCTTACTCTACCACTCTACCGCCCTTACTCTACCACTCTACCACCCTCACTCTACCGCCCTCACTCTACCACTCTACCGCCCTCACTCTACCACTCTACCACCCTCAATCTACTGTCATCACTCTACCACTCTACCACCCTCACTCTACCGCCCTCACTCTACCGCCCTCACTCTATCGCCCTCACTCTACCAATCTACCGCCCTTACTCTACCGCCCTCTCTCTACCGCCCTCTCTCTACCGCCCTCACTCTACCGCCCTCACTCTACTGCTCCACCGCCCTCACTCTACCGCTCCACCGCCCTAACTCTGATGCTCCACCGCCCTCACTCTACCACTCTACTGCCCTCACTCTACCTCCGTCACTCTACCGCCCTCACTCAACCGCCCTCACTCTACTGCCCTCACTCTACTGCCCTCACTCTACAATTCTACCGCTTCACTCTACCACTCTACCGCCTTCACTCTCCTGCCCTCACTCTACTGCCCTCACTCTACCGCCCTCCCTCTACCACTCTACCGCCATCACTCTACCTCCCTTATTCTACCACTCTACAACCCTCAATCTACCACCCTCACTCTACCACTCTACTGCCCTCACTCTACCACTTTACCGTCCTCAATCTACCGCCCTCACTCTACAACTCTACTGCCCTCACTCTACCACTCTACTGCCTTCACGTTCTCACTCTACCACTCTACCGCCCTCGCTCTACTGCTCTCTCTACCGCCCTCACGCCCTCACTCTACTGCCCTCACTCTACCACTTTACCGCCCTCACTGTACCACTCTACCGCCTTCACTCTACCACCCTCACTCTACCAATCTACCGCCCTTACTCTACTGCCCTCTCTCTACCGCCCTCACTCTACCGCCCTCACTCTACCGCTCCACCGCCCTCACTCTACCGCTCCACCGCCCTAACTCTGATGCTCCACCGCCCTCACTCTACCACTCTACTGCCCTCACTCTACCTCCGTCACTCTACCGCCCTCACTCAACCGCCCTCACTCTACTGCCCTCACTCTACCATTCTACCGCTTCACTCTACCACTCTACCGCCTTCACTCTCCCGCCCTCACTCCACTGCCCTCACTCTACCGCCCTCCCTCTACCACTCTACCGCCATCACTCTACCTCCCTTACTCTACCACTCTACAACCCTCAATCTACCACCCTCACTCTACCACTTTACCGTCCTCAATCTACCGCCCTCACTCTACAACTCTACTGCCCTCACTCTACCACTCTACTGCCTTCACGTTCTCACTCTACCACTCTACCGCCCTCGCTCTACTGCTCTCTCTACCGCCCTCACGCCCTCACTCTACCGCCCTCAATCTACCACTTTACTGCCCTCATTCTACCACTCTACCGCCCTCACTCTACCGTACTCACTTCACCGCCCTCACTCTAGCACTCTACCGCCCTCACTCTACATCTTTACCGCCCTCAATCGACCGCCCTCACTCTAACACTCTACTGCCCTCACTCTACCACTCTACCACCCTCACTCTACCGCCCTCACTCTACCACTCTCCTGCCCTCACTCTACCGCCCTCACGCCCTCCCTTTACCGCTTTCACTCTACCACTCTACTTCCCTCACTCTACCGCCCTCACTCTACCACTCTACCGTCCTCACTCTACCACTCTACTGCCCTCACTCTACCACTCTGCCGCCCTCACTCTACCGCCCTCACTCTACCGCCCTTACTCTACCACTCTACCGCCCTCACTCTAATACCACTCTCACTCTACCGCCCTCACTCTACCGCCCTCACTCTACCACTCTACCGCCCTCACTCTACCGCCCTCACGCCTCACTCTACCGCCCTCACGCCCTACTCTACCACCCTCACTCAACCGCCCTCACTCACTCTACAGCCCTCACTCACTCTACAGCCCTCACTCACTCTACAGCCCTCACTCACTCTACCGCCCTCACTCACTCTATCGGCCTCACTCACTCTATCTATCTGTCGCCCTCCCTCACTGTATCTACCTGTCTATCGCCCTCCCTGTATCTATCGCCCTCCCTCTATCTATCTATCGCCCTCCCTCTATCTATCTATCTATCGATCGCCCTCCCTCTATCTATCGATCGCCCTCCCTCTATCTATCGATCGCCCTCCCTCTATCTATCGATCGCCCTCCCTCTATCTATCGATCGCCCTCCCTCTATCTATCGATCGCCCTCCCTCTATCTATCGATCGCCCTCCCTCTATCTATCGATCGCCCTCCCTCTATCTATCGATCGCCCTCCCTCTATCTATCGCCCTCCCTCTATCTATCGCCCTCCCTCTATCTATCGCCCTCCCTCCATCTATCGCCCTCCCTCTTCTATCGCCCTCCTGCTATCTATCTATCGCACTCACTATATCTATCGCACCACCACAGCATCACTCAGGGGCACAACAACATCACTATGCGGTACCACAGCATCACTGAACGCCACAGCATCACTCGTCGCCACCACATCATCACTCTGTGCAACCATTCAACAACAACTGGTTCAAATATGTTCTCTCAATGTTTCAAGCTTTATTACAAATGTCACAAAAAGATGTTAATATTTAACTTCTGTTCTTGGATTTTCGTCACAATAAAATTACACTGAACATAATCTTCACAAACGTTATTTTCAAAAGTTTACGCTATTGCCAATTTAAATTACAATAACTTTTATTTAAGTAATAATTATTTTTAAAAAATTAAAAACCATGGTTATTTGTAATATCAATACATCTAAGTCACGTAAATACAACACGTATTGCATTACAAATTCTATAGGTGTCACATTTGCGAAAGTTAAAACTATTGGAATTGTAAATGACAAAGCTATTAATTTAGCTATTTTCAAAACCAACACAATATTGCATTGAAAATGCTTGTTTATTCTGAGAGGGAAAGTACCGGCACAACTCTAGAGAAGTGCTGTACTTTTAATTGGAGAGTACCAGCACTTCTCAGAAACAAGCAGGTACGCAGAGTAACTGCACTTCTATTTTTCTACTGGTTTTCCAATACACTTTTATGGAAATGGAGACAGATTGGGAAGCAGAGCTATGCAGGAAACCTGGTAATAACCAGCGTAGACAAATGCAAGGGTGAAAGGTTGCACTGTATTGGTTGATCATATCCTGTTCCATCAAACCAAAGGCATCGAAGGCCATAGACTTCAAGCCACATGGTGTAGGAACCCGCAACATATAATCAATTCAATGGAAGTGAAATTGCAATAGTGCATACACTGTAGCATTCTTCTCTGGTATCCCTTTGTACCCATTGTCCCATAGTCAGTGTTGCAACTAGGCTCCCCTGACAACACCTGTACACACATTAACAGTGCAGGTTCTATCAAAGTACACATTCCATGATGCATACTGCAAAACTATTTACCTAGAAAATGCTTCATATTCAAACGATGCAACTCTGGTAAGAAATTCTTGCTTGTGCTTATCGCGAGAGAAAGCTATTGGGTGGCACAAGGACCTGCAGGTCTGGGATGAACAGATAGCAGTGTTATTTGCCCCAAAAAATAATGCACCTACTAAGCACCTGTTAGATAGGAGTAATTTGTACACTGTGCAAAAGGTGACGGCATAAGTGTCTGATACAATGCATACAATATTGTGAGGCTGTGTAGTTCCCACACGTGCCTAGGAAGCAATAGGATTCCTTGAGTGTGTGCCAGAATAGCGAGCACGACAGTGCAGTTCATGTCACCTTATGCAGTATTTATTAATTTATTCATTTAGTTATTTATGCGTTTTTATATAGCGCAGACTTTACCCGAAGGCGTCCGAGCGCTTCACAATAGGAACAGAAAATTGCAAGTGAACAAATTACCAAAGCAGACGGTAAGTTACATGAGGTAAATGTGACAATTGTGAGCAAACAAAATACATGAGGTAGCAAACAGTGCATTACAGGAGGAAAGAGTGACAAGTGTGCAGGTTACAAGAGAAAACAAAGTACAATTAGAGGTAATATACTGCAATATATGCTAGACACTCAGGCACAAGAATAAATGTTATGTAGGCAATGGTGGCACTTGTGCAAGTATCGAAAGCAAACAAAATTTGAGAGGTAGCAAACAGTGTGTTACAAGAGAAAAGTGGCATGTGCATGTTACAAAAGAGTACCAAACACAGGTACAAGGATAATACTGCAATAAATGGCATACACTCCAACCACAAGAACACACTGGGAAGACATTTCCATAGTCATGGAGAATAGAGTTTTCAGTAATGGGAGGTCTTCCTTCAGATAATAGAGAGGGCGTGAATTACTTTTGGAGGTGTCTTTGGAGGAGGAGAACTTTGTGGTCCGTTTTGAAGACCTGGGAGGAGGTGGTGGTCTAGAGCTGAGGCGGAAGTGAGTTCCATATTCTCACCGCGTTGCCTGAAAAGGATTGGGCCATCGATCTTTGCGTCTTGAAAGTGGGAGGTTCAAGCAGTAGATTTTCCGCATTACGTGATGGTCTAGAGCCTCCAGAGAGTTTCAGTTTTTTCGCCAGGTAGCGAGGAGAGAAAGAGTGCAAGGCTTGTAGATAGCTCTAGCCTCGATGGGAAGCAAGCGGAGGGTGGATAACATCGGTGTGATGTGGTCGCTTCTTATGGCCCCATAAATAAAATGAGCTTCTGAATGGAGAACAGATCTAAGGGGGGACAAGTGGGATTTGGGGAAACCAGTAAGAAGAGAATTGCAGTAGTCCAGTCTGGATAGGACCAGCGATTGCACCAGGGTTTTAAGGTCCTGCTCTGGGAAAAAGCGACGAATTCCCCAAAGAAGGCACAATTGGTATCGAGCAGACTTTGCAATAGAATTGATGTGGGAGATTAGATTGAGTTTTTTGTCGAGAGTGACACCAAGGGATTTTGCGCTGTCGACAATGATGGGTTTATTGTTAAGTAGATTCATCGGATCCATCCATGATTGAACCGGGGGAGGAGAGAGTGGGGAGGAGAGGAGGAGGAATTCAGTTTTGGAGGGATTCAGAATCAGTTGATGAGTTGACATCCAGTTTTGAATGGAGTCGAGAGTAGAGCTTAGGATGGAGAGATCGTGAGTGGAGGCAACCTTGAGGTAGATTTGAGTGTCGTCGGCATAGAGATGATAGTGGATCCCGGATTTACTTAATAGATTTCCCAGTGGTTCTAAATAGAGATTGAACAATGATGGGTGCAAGTATAGAGCCTTGAGGAACACCTTGACCTACCGCCACAGGAGATGAAAGACTGTTCGCTATTTTGATCATTTGGGATCTATCTCAGAGGAAGGAGGCAAACCATTTAAGCACAGTGCCCTTCATGCCCATTCTCTGTTGAAGAGTGTTGAGGAGGGTGTTGTGATTGACAGTGTCAAAGGCTGCAGAAAGGTCTAGGAGAATTAGAAGTCAGGACCCCCCCCCCCCCCGAATCGAGTATCCTCAGCGCGTCATCAACCACTTGCAGTAGGGCTGTTTCAGTGCTGCAGTTTTGGATGAAGCCGGACTGACAATTGTCAAGAAGATCATTGTCCTTGATATGACGAGAGAGTTGTTTCTCTACACATCTTTCTGTGATCTTCGCAAAAAAGGTTGATTAGTGATGGGGCGGAAGTTGTTGAGGTCATTCGCATCAGCAATGGGTTTTTTAAGCAGAGGGGTGACCTGCCCAGTTTTGAAGGAGACAGGAAGGAAGCCTTGACAGAGAGAGAGGTTGACCAGAGTGGTCCAATAGGAAAGGGAATGGGTATAGAAGTCAATGGCAATGGCCCTGGGGTCCAGAGAATGATTGGAGGGCTTTATTTCGCGGATGCACTTGAGGAGGACATGTTCAGATATGGGGTCAAAGTTCTGCCAAAAGGCTGAGGATTTGCGCTCCTCTGGAAGGGTAGAATGAGCGACCTGATCCACAAGTGATTTCACTTTTTCATCGAAGAATATAGCGAAATCCACTGCTTTCTTAGTAGAATCCTCCAACTTGGAGGTTGGGGGAGAGCAGTTGGGAATCTTGATGAGATCGAATAGTTTTTTTGGGTCTATTTTTGGCTGAGTCAAGAAGGATTTTGAAGTGCGATGCTTTCCCAAGGAAGATGTGCTTGTGGTACTTGGATCTTGCTGAACGAAGCATGGCCAAATTATCGGTGGAGGGCACATGCCTCCATTTTTTCTCCAGGAATCTTAGCTGCTTCCTTTCTTCATGGAGGGATTTGTTGAACCAAGGTGCAGAGGGAGTGGGCCTTATCTTTTTGCTTTTAAGTGGAGCGACGGAATTGATTTCGGCTTCAAGGACTGTGAGGCATTGGGAGGTGAGTTTGTCAACATCTAGATTCGGGTCTAGCCTTGGAAGTGATAACAAAGCTGATTCACAGAGGGGACCAACATCAATATTTTTAGCATCACGGAACCTGGAGGTAGCCCTCTTAGGTTGGTCAAGAGTTATAGAGTGTGATAGGTGAAGAGAGAATGGGATGAGGAGGTGGTCGGACCAGTCTACATGAATAGGGGTAGTGATGGAGAGCATGCCTGCTTTAGAAATAACAAGGTCCAGGATTGAGCCCTTAGAGTGTGTTGATTCTGTGCAGTGTTGGAAACGATCGTTTGCAGAGAGGAAGGTGGCCAGCCAGTTTGCAGAAGAGTCATGCAGTGAGCCCCAGTGGAGATTGAAGTCACCCACGAAGGTCTGATTGTCACTTCGCGATTATTGGTCGCTGATGAAGTCAGTGAGTTCCTCCATAAACAAAGGGCCACTACCAGGCGGGCGGTAAATGACATGGAATCTGAGGGGTGAGCGGTGGTTTAATTGAAGCTCAAGAGAAAGGCATTCAAAGGTGTGGAAGGAGCTGATAGGAGAAGCCTTAAGTTGAAGGGAGTTTCTAAAGATGACTGCAACACCTCCCCCAATGTTGTCAGTTCTGTCATTCTTAAATATAGAATAGCCTGTGGGTAATAGGAGATCAAACATAGAGTGAGAGGTATCGTTGAACCAGGTCTCTGTGAGGAAGATCATGTCAATATTGTGAAAGGTGATGGTATCGAAGATTTCAAGTTTGTTTTTTACTGCAGATCTGCAGTTGTGAAGCAGACAGCGCAGCTCTGTCAAGACTGTTTTGGTGACGGGGGCACTTGGGCTCTGAAGGGTGATCGGGATATTGTACTTTTGCGGGGGTGCTCGGGAGGGTTTAGGTGGATGCCTAGTTCTGACAGGAGATTGTTGAATAGTGTACATAGTAGGGTTACTAGGGGATGCAGGTTGAAGAAGGGTGGCGTTCAAGGGTACCATATCCACATAAAAAATAATCATTATCTTAGCAAACTTATGTAGCCCGACGCTCAGATCTTTGCCGTACACTTCGATATCTGTGCAACTATAAAAAAGTCACTTTTTTTTTTAAACCAGTTGTTTTATGGACAAGTAAGCTGTGGCCTGCTGCCGGGGTCAAAGGTCCTCTGTTTTAAAAAGCCAAGTTCTCTGACCTAGTGTCTGTGTCTTGTGGACTATCTGCTGAATAGGACCCCCTGAAGATGAACAGCTTCTGCAAACAGCAACTTCACTAGTAGCCATAATCTGAGACCTAGGTACTTTGTCGATGCTTGCTAAAGAATCTAATGATAGGTCATTAAAGGAATCCGAAACAATATTGTTATTAGGCCTTTCTGAATAATTTTAAATGGTCTATTTTTTTTGATCATGTTTCTAAACAGAGCTACGTTTTGTCAGCCATGCGAGAAGGTGCTTCATCCGTGTTCCAGTTGAAGCACAGTCAACTCAGTGCTTGTAGTCTAAACTGATGCAGAATTCAAGCCACTATCGCAAAGTAGGCCCAGTCGCAGGAATTGAAGCGTTTATTTAACAATTTCAATCTTCACTTGCAATGAAGAGAAGGCCTCGACCTCACCATGGACTTTTGACGCATCAGTACATAGTAAAACCATACACTTATCCAAAACAAGCATTTGAAACAAAACGAATAGGTCTGGATCTGGCTGTCCATCCACTTTATGTCTATTTGCCGAGCAAAGAAAAAAAAACTGTTGAAATGTAAACAGAAAAAGAAAGAAAGAAAAAAGAACAAAACACTATGATTTGGGGAGCCCTTGAATGAAGCAAAGAATGCCCAATGCACATTAAAACAAGCATTTGCAATGCAATAGGTCTCACATTTACTAGAGTTTGAGCTATTGGCATTGTAAATGACACTGCCTTTAAATTAGGTGTTGATTTTTAAAACCTGAATTAAAAGCATTGTTATGTACAATGTTTGCGTTTAAGCAGAGATGACAACCATAGCTTTGGGGTTTGTGAGGGAAGCATGGTGACATTTCACAGTAGACCTCAAATCAAACGGTTCTTTTTGTGTGGGCTTTTATTTTTCTTGACTCTGTTTACTTAAAATCCCCTCGTTTGCCCCTTGGGAATGACTACGCCACAGTGAGTGCCCGAAAGAATGGGTGCAACAGCAGCTGTCTACCCTCTCCCGCCGGGTAGAGGCCAGGCATCTTAGCTTCCATTCTGCCAGACCCCCGTGCAGAGTCAGGCACAGCTGCAATGAATGCAAGGAATATTGCCTTTACAAGACTAGTAAAGGGTGACTTTCTATATTGGTCTACAGTGCTCATAAAGCAAGAGCGATGGCTGCACGTTTGCCTTCGAGTGATTTTCTAAGTGTACGATATCCATACAGCTAGAATTATATTTGCTTCTTTGTAATGGGAGGGTTGTTTGTGTGGGACACTTATTTTATTATGGCGAGGTTTGCTTCAACATAAGATAACTCAGAGCTGCATTTTCCTATGTGCATGTGTCTTTAGTAAGCATCCCCTTTTTTTTCTTCTTAAAATTCTGCGACTTGCAGTGTAATTTAACCCAGTATAAATTCCATAATTCTAAGAAACAAGCATTTGCAATGCACTAGGTATCGCATTATTAAAGTTTGAGCTATTGGTGTTGCATTATTTATCAATGGCAATAGCTCAAACTTTAATGCGAGACCTATTGCATTGCAAATGCTTGTTTTATTTGCTTTAAAGGGAAAAAAATACAAACTTTTTTTGTACTGTCTCTGAAGTATAAAGAATACAAGGATACATCTACATGCCAATATTCTGCGGTAAAACAGTCATCAACTCAGGCTGTCATCCTTCTGAGGTTGATAAAGCTTTTCATTCGTTCATCTGACCGCAGACTCCTCACCTTAAGAACATTCTTGGTCACCTTATTGGCTCCAGAGAATTATCTCAGCAATGCTTGTACACACGGATTGGTGGCGCCATGTGGCTTCTCGGTAACTCCTTCCTATCCCGGAAATGCAATAAAATAAATATCTACAGTTATTGTTCAAATATCTTTATTGTTTTAAATAAGAAGTATAAAATGTTCATAAAAACAATACGATACAGCATAGCACAGTGCAATACATTATAAGTCATATCTACAGTCAGTTATGCCTTGGACTTTCAGAATGGAGACAGTGATGGCTGCAGCATCCTTCACATGCACCCCAGAGTGCGCGCAAATGTAATTACATTCTTTCCGCAACCATTTTGGATCTGGAACTCCACTTCCAAATTTGTTGGTTTTCCGATGACATAAATTACATCAAACAGTGTGACAGGGACGATCTCTCACTGGAAAACAACAGGATTCAAGCCTTACCGTGAAAGCAGAAAGCAGAATACCAGCAGGCCATTCCTCGGCTCCAACTAACCCGTTGGACCCATTCCAAAGACCGTTCCAACTCCAATTCATAGTTTATTCTGGTCCGAGGTTCACACTGGTCCCTACCATTCTGGCATTGAATACACTGACGCAGCCCAGGACTTGATTGTGACACTGATCTCTGACTCCAAACTGTTGTTTGTTCACTCTATTCTTTTTGTTCAAATCTGTTTTTATTGTGAACACAGCGATAAGCCTACAACCCCTTATCGGGGCCGGCCGCGCAGAGAAAAGTCAGTAGATGTAGTTAACCAGGGGAGGTGAAATCCTTAACACAGCGCCCTGCCTACAACCCCCGGGGGGGCCGGCCGCGTGGCTTAGGGGAGAATATTGCAAGAGGTGGCCATGCGCTGGCAACGTGCCGTTGTACGGGGGAGGCGCGTATGGGAAGGAGAGCAGTGGTGTCACATTTTCAAAGGCCCAACAGGGACCAAACTGCCCCAAAGGGGGGCGGAAGCCAGAGTGGCAAGCAAGAAAGAAGAAAAAGTCAGAAGAAGAAGAGCAGTGGTGAGGTGGAGAGGGGCCAGGGAGGTGTAGCTGCGGTCGCCTACAAGAGACGTAAAACGCAAACCAGCACTGGGGGAAGCGACTAAGAGCCTAGCCTGCTTGGATCAGCAGGGATGAGGGCGTCCTCGAACAATTGCAGAGCGCGGAGCCTGGGATTCATGTGGCGGGCATAGCTGATGGAGCACAGGTGACGCACGAGAGGTTCCCACACTGCCTTGAATCGTACCCCCCTTGATTGTATCCGCGCCGTGAGCAGCTCCATGGTCAGGACCTGCCAGAGGCGCACGAACCAGGAAGCTATCGGTGGTGCCTCAGCCCGCTTCCAGTACAGAGCAATGAGTTGCTTGGCAGCGCCTAACATGTGAAGGGTGAGGATCCAGTCGCTGCGCGTGAGTGCTCTAAGTGTGGGGGGTCGAACGCCCAGCAGGAGTGTGCAAACCTCTTCAGGGAGGGGAAAACCCAACACCTTCTTAATGTGACTAAGGACCTCCTTCCAAAAGACAGCCAGGGCAGGGCACGACCACCAGATGTGTATGAAGTCACCAGTCGCAGTGCCACACCTCCAGCACAGCGGTGAGGAGGCGGGGAACATTTTGCTGAGTCGCAGGGGGGTGTAATACCATTGCGTTAGCATCTTGTACGCGTTTTCCCTCTGTGGGATGCTGCGGTAGGTTTTGGGGATGTCACTCCAGAGCCTAGACCATTGAGATGGCGTGAGTTCAGTGCCAGTCGCCGTCTGCCACTGCCTCTGGTAGGGATGCGCGGGCGGAGTGAGGGGGTGCTGCAGGATATTGTAAATTTGGGAGATGAGTCGTTTCAGTCCCCCGAGGGAGCGTGCCAACTTCTCAAATGGAGTATACGCCCTGGAGGCAGCCTGAGACATGTCGTCTCCCGAGATCCAGTGGCGCAGCTGCGCATACTGTAAGCTGGCGGTTAAAGGGAGGCCAAATTCTTCCCTGCAGTCCAGCCATGATTTAGGCGACCCACCAAGAAAGAGATCCCCTGCAACCCTGCAATCTCCTTGCGTCCAGCTCTCGAAAGCTCGGGTCCGGGCAGCAGGGGGAAAGTGCGGGTTACCAGCAATGGGGGTATGCGGAGAGGGGAACGTGGTTAAACCCTTGGACACTGCCACTCGGTCCCATACCTCAAGCACCGTTCTCGTGGGGACTGCCATATACGCGCTTCTGGAACGCGCCACCCGCGGTAACCAAGGCAAGTCCCATATGGTGCGCCCCGTGACCACTCGGTCCATGTGGAACCAGTGTTTGTCGCTTTCGCGTGCACCCCATTCGATCACGAACCGGAGATGCGCCGCCCAATAGTAGTGGAGGAGATTCGGGCAGGCGAGGCCACCCCTGTCTCTCGGTTCCATGAGGACTTTCTGTGAAAACCGGGGTCGCTTACCTCCCCATATGAAGGACGTGAGGTCGCGCTGGAGGTTCCTGATGCAGTGGATCGGGATCGGAGTGGGGAGGCACTGGAAAACATAGAGAATGCGGGGGAGGACCGACATCTTGACCGCATTGAGCCGCCCCAGCCAGGATATCATCAAGGGTTTCCATTTCCGCAGGTCTGTCAGGACTTCCTTGCGGCAAGAGGCCCAGTTTCTGGAGGACCACGAGTCGAGGTGGGGTGTGATGTCCAGACCCAGGTATTTAATGTGGTCATCCGCCCAACGGTAGGGTGTGACCCCCTTCGGGGATGGTGAGGTTAAGTGCCCAAGATTTGGTATGGTTAATTTTAAGGCCGGACGCCTGCTCAAACAGTGAGAGGGCTTTGTGCACCGCTGGGAGGGAGACCCGAGGGTTCGTAAGAGTAAGGATCAGATCGTCCGCGAATAACGCTACCTTGTTGGTGCGTCCCCCGTGGGGGATACCGTGAATGTCAGGAGCGCGCCTAATCAGCTCCGCCAGCGGCTCAACCGCTAAAGCGAACAGGAGCGGCGAGAGCGGGCATCCCTGCCGTGTTCCCCTGTGAATCGAAAGCGGCTATGTCAGTTGGCCGTTGACCCGAATTCTGGCCTGTGGCCCGAGGTAAGGGGCCATGCACCTGGAGATCATGTTAGGGCCAAGACCTAGTTTCTTGAGAACCGCCCGTAGGAAGGTCCAGTCGACCCGGTCGAAGGCCTTTTCTGCGTCCAGTGAGAGGAGGCAGGCCGGGATTTTCCAATGGTGCACCTTTCCCACCAAGTGCGCCAGCCTGCGAACATTGTCGGCTCCCTGGCGATCTCGTATAAATCCCACCTGGTCCGGGTTCACCAATCCCGGCATGTGCGGGTCCAGCCGTTTGGCCAGGATCTTAGTGTAAATCTTGAGATCGGTGTTAAGGAGGGCGATGAGGCGATAGGAGGCGCAGAGGTCGGGATCCTTCCCAGGCTTGGGGATCAGGGCAATTTCCGCCAGACCCATATCGGGGGACGGGCCAGTGGCGTCAGAGAAGGAGCCGTAGAGCCGCAGCAGATGCGGGCGGAGCTGGGTCAGGAACAGGCGATAGAAGGCCAACGGCAGGCCGTCCGGCCCCGGGGTTTTCCCCACAGGGAGGTCCTTGACAGCTTCCGTTATTTCCTCCTCCAGCAGAGGACCCTCCAACGAGGCTGCACACGCCGGGGACAGTGGAGACCCCTCGAAGTCCGCGAGGACGGTCTCCCGTGCCTCCGCACAGAGAGGAGTAGTAATCGACAAATGCAGCCTGCTTGGCCTTCTCAGAGGTGACACTGGTGCCATCCTGCCGCTTGACATTGGCGATGTGGGCCCTAGCGGCACGTGCCCGCAGCCTGCCGGCCAGTAGGCGACCAACCTTGTCCCCTCCCTCGTAATACCGCTGCTTGAGCGCTAGCAGGGAGTGCTCCGCCTTGTTGGTGCGCAGGGTGCGGAGTTGCCCCCTGAGATTGGCGAGAGTCCTCTTTGACGCCCGCGAAGGGGTGTCCCGGTCCCGGGCCTCCGCCAGTTTGATCTCGGAAGCCAGGTCGGTTTCCATCTTGAACGCTTCCTTCCTCCGTGCCACCGCCAGGGAGGTGATGTGGCCCCGAATGGTGGCCTTGAAGGCATCCCAGACCGTGTGGAAGGGCAGGTCGGGGGTGTCGTTAACGGCGAAATACGAGTCTATGGCGTCACGGATGCTAGCGACGTCGTCCGGGTCCCGAAGGACCCTCGGCGGGAGCACCCACCTGCGTTCACGAGTGGCGCGGGCCAGGGGATCCTGAAGCAAGAGTTCCACGTGAGCGTGGTCCGACAGGGAAATGTCGGATATAGCGGCAGCTAAGGAGTCTCGGGCCAATTCAAGGGAGGTGAAGAGATAGTCGATCCGGGAGTACGTCCGATGGGAGTGTGAGTAGAAGGAGTAGTCTCGGGCCCCCGGGTTGTGGTAGCGCCACACATCCACGAGTCCCAGGTCGGTAAGTTGCGTTCTAAGGGTAGAGGACATCGCTCCCGCACCGTTAAAGGGGGCTCCCGCACGGTCTAACTCTGGGTCCCAAACAAGATTGAAATCTCCGCCCAGGATCACATTGGTGTCGCCCGATGGGAACTGATCCCGCAGAAGTGCCTGGAGGTATTTGTCCTGCGACTGGTTGGGCGCATACACACATCCTAGAGTGAACTGTGCACAGCCCATCTGTACCGTGGCTCGGAGGAACCGCCCGTCAGCGCTCCTGAAGGGTTTCACGGGTCCCCGCCTAATGCCAGCCCTGCAGAGGATTGCCACCCCCGCTGTCTTGGTGTCAGAGGATGCCCAGAATTGTGTGGGGTATCTAGGGTGCGCCATGCGTTTGATGTCCCCCCTGAGAAGGTGTCTCTCCTGGAGGAGGATAATGTCAGGGGAGTGGTGTAGGAGGTAGCGCCATATTTGCTTCCGCTTGTTGGGGGAGTTGAGCCCTTCGACGTTGAGGGAGAGGACCTTCAGGGGTGTAGGAATGTTCGCTGTCATAGCACTAAGGGGGAGTGAAGTCGCGCAGGACCCAGCGTAGCAGACCCCCCCGCAGAGAGAACAGCGGCAACCTCGTCTCGCCTCCAGCGCGCCAACCCCCGCAGGACCCACCATGCCGCCCCTCTGCAAGCGCGGGGAGAGAGTAGTAAGAGAGGGCAGTGTGAAAGAGAAGTAGGAAAAGGAAAGAGAGAAAAATGAGAAGAGGCGCAGAGAAGAAACAGAACCAAAACAGGCCAACAGGGCCAGTGCACATTGTCCCAGGTACCGGACATCCTCTACCCGAGGGTTTGGATGAACTCAGGAATGTCACTTCCTACAGGACAAAGGGAGGGGGCGGAGATTTGGGTAGGTGAAATGAAGTCAAGTCGTCTCAGAGTCCGTGCACCCCGCTGCCTCAAGGTAGTCCGGGGGTGTGTCGAGCCGTGGGGTGTACATGGTCTATGCAGGTGCCTATAGGGCGCTGGGGCTCAGTGGTGCGGCTCATGGCCTGGTAGAGGCAAGGGGTATCGTCCATTCCATTTGACCCCCACTAGTGAGAGGGGGGGGCCCCACCCCCAAGAACAGTGGGGTTAAGTCACCATAGTGCATGAGGACAGACCAAAGTGCCCAGAGGGCAAGTGCGTGTTCAGGGCAGCTTGGGTCCCAATAGCAATGGTCAGCGGCCTTCCGGGGTCGAGGGGCGATCTCCACCTTCAGAGCCAGAGGCGATAGGCTGGGAGGCCTGCTCCTCGCGATCGCCCTCAAGGGAGCGGATGTGCGCAATGATGTCCTGCTTGGTCTGCGAGGTAGAGAGTGCGTCCACCGGAGGGGACCGTCGCCGTTTGCGCACAATGGACCATTCTGAACGTGGAGGTGCCTTCTCCGAGTGGGGAGGGCGAGTTGGACTGCGGTCCGGGGATTCCGGCATGCCTAGCAGTTGCGCCGCTTCACGATAGGACCTGAGGGCCCTGCGCTTGCCCTCCCACCTGAAGATGAGCGCAAAAGGATGGCCCCACTGGTATGAGATGTTGAGGGTCCTGAGTCTCTCTGTGACCGGGCGGAAGACCTTCCTTCTATGGAGTGTGGTGGGGGCTAAGTCCTGGAAAATCTGGATCTTGTGGCCCTCATACCGCAGGTCCGGGTTGTCCCTAGCCGCCTTCAAAATGGCCTCCTTCTCAGTGAAGTAATGGAGTCTGGTGACGATGTCGGGCAGGAGGCCCGCTTTACCTCCCGCTCCAAAGACTCGGTGTGCGCGGTCGAGGCGCGGCGGGGGGGCGTCTTCCTCGCCCCACACCGTTTGCAGGAGTAGGGCCACGTAGGCCATGGTATCAGTCCCCTCTTCTCCGAGTGGCACACCCCGGATGCGGAGGTTGTTGCGGCGTCCCCTGTTTTCCAGGTCTTCCTGCTTGATCTGGAGCTGGATATGTTGCTCTTCAAGGGTCGCCACTCTCTGCCAGATCTGCTCTAGGTCCTCGGTGCGGGAGTCGACCGTCTTTTCCAGGCCGTCGACCCGGTCGCCAAGATCGGTGACTTCCCTGCGTAGTTCTTTGACGCATGTATGGACCTCCGTCCTGAGGGACCCGATTTCCGTCTTTAAATCGGCCATGAAGGAGGACATGAAGGCCTGGGTTACCGGTGGAGAGTCGGCCGGCGGCGGGGGCTTCCCCCCTGCCGATGCGGGGCCCCCAGAAGATGACGGCGAGCCCGTCTTGCCCCACATAGAAGCCACTGATGTTCCCCTTGTTGTCGTTGGTGGGGGGTCCGGTTTGTTCCCCTTGCCGCGGGTCATGATCCACTTAGGGCGTCAAGGGACTGTGGAGGGCAGGGTCAGCTGATGCGCGTAGCCCTTGTTCCTTGGTGGGGGAGAGTCTGAAGGAGGCCGCGTCGGCGTCCCAGTGGCCGAGTAGCCCAAGTCGCACGTTCAGGGGACAAGTCCACGTGGTAGAAGATGGCGGTGGGGGGTGTAGGCTCCACAAGCCCGAAGCAGGGTCAGATCGTACAGCTGGAGGCCAGGGTGCTGGAGTGCTGCTGGTGCGGGGGGAGGTGGGTCAGCCGGGTAGGCAGGGCAGCGTGCAGGCAGGGGGGCTGCCAGAGAGCCGTTATCAACAGGTGACCCACGGTGATCAGGGCTCAGGGCCTACAGGCGGAAGGCCCCCGATAGCTTGTGCCGGGATGCGACCACCCGCTCTCGCCTGGTGGAGGGCCTGCTCCCAGCACGGTGTCCAGGTGGCCCCACAGTCGTGGCCGGTGAGCGTCTAAGAGGGTCCCCTTGAGTGTCCCAGCAACAGCAGGCCCAGGGCAGGGGCAGCCGGCCGTGTGCCAGAAGATGGCGGGGGCCTCCCGGAGTCTCCGCAAGCCGGGTAGGGGGCTGCCCTGGCAATAGTTCGCTAGGCTCAGCAGGGCCTCAGGGGAGGGTCGGTTTGGGGTTGGATCCTGCAGCGCTGGGGCCCTCCGAGGTCCGGCCTCACCCACACGTGGGCCCTGATCGGCCTCTCAGCCCGCCGATGCGTCCAGGGCAGCAGGGGGCACGCAAGCGGGGGCTGCCTGCGCTAGGGAGCCGGCCCTCCACCTCCAGGAGCGCCGCCGCCGGGAGCCAGCCAGGGGAGGAAAGCGGCGGGCAGACCCGCGCCCGGGCCTCACTAACGCCGGGCCCCTCCAGGAAAAGACAGGGGGAGGGGGGGCGGCGCGCTGCAGCTCACCGGGGTATCCTGCGTCGGTGGATCTGCTGTCAGGCCTCGCAAGCAGGGGGCCTCCGGCGATCTCCTCAGTCCAGGCCTGCCGCTCCCGCCAAAGCCGGGGCCTCGCGTGGGCGCGGCGTCCAGGCAGCTGCCGCGTTCCCCGCCGGGGGTAGCCCGGCTCCAGCCGCCTCGGTGCTTCAATCGGCAGCAGGCAGGTCCGCTAGTGAAGTGTGGCCTCAGGTGGGGTCAGGGGGGCTCCGATGCCGCACTCGGACCGCTACGCAGGTCCACTCCGCAGGAGCCAGCCAGGACGTCTCGGCAGCAGACCCTCAGGCAAAATGGCGGCCAGGGGGCCGATCACGGAGGATCCGGGGCTCCGGTCGGTGACAGCACGAACTTGCCCAGCCGTGGAGTGCCGCCAGAAGGGATCGCTGGCAGTGTCAGCAATGCATGGAGGGTCCCCAGGAACAGAAACCCCCCGGAATCCGCTGAAGCAGGCTCAAGGAAGCAGCGGGGCGACGGAGCTCGCACGAGACGCGACTGATCACATCGCTGTCTCGGCCACGCCCCCCCGTTCACTCTATTCTTATGTTGCACTATCATATTACTAAGGTGCTACCAGGGAGTTTGCAACCAGAATCTAGTCCTCAACCTCTGCATTGACAACAGTACTATCGAGGCTAAAGGTCTTATTTGGGTCTGAATCTGACATGAGTCAGGGCATGCAAAATGGTGCACATGACATGGACGATCTCGTGGAGGCAGACAACCTTCTCACTATAGTAAGGATGGGCAATACCTAGATTTACACAATGTCAGTGGGATGGCTACATCCCCAGAGACTACCACAGATTGACAACCTTCCTGTATTACCACAGAAGAAGGTGGCTCTTTCACAGTAGTTGTATGTACGGTAGCAGAAGTGATTGAATAACAGTTGCCTACTTCTGAAACCAAGGTAAATGTGTCAAATGAGATCCTTCAACCAGGTCCATCTTCTTCTTAGCCACCTTTGCCAATCAGTGAGGCTTCTTATAGGCTCCCTTATGGCCACATGTATGAACCATGCTGGAACCTGCTGGTCAGGCGGCTCATTGCTAGGCAACAAGGACCGGTTTTCTGACGAGGCACCCGTTGCCTGAAAGTCTGGTGGTACTAGCATCGACAAGCAAATTCACTCCTAATGCCTTTCTGACTGACACCCTGGATAGAGAATTAAAATGTGGTGATCCCTTCAGAAATAGACTGTTCTCATCAGCTGATTTATCCTTAGAATCTGTGTGGAATGTTTCTCTTCTGGGAAGTTCCAACCATGCTTTATGGCACATGGCTAGCAAAACCTTACACATGGTCCTGGAAGACCTCAATGCCTCATTCACTCAGACAATATTTGATGGCCAGAACGTGGTGAAGGATGTCTTGCATTCTGGTTTGGACACCACAGACAGTGTGGGCTGAGCTAATGAAACCAGTGCAGTGCTTAGAAGGTACAAGTAAATGCAGTCTGATTCGGCCTGCAAGGGATTTAAGCATGATGCTTGGGACTATTAACTTCTACCAAGAATTTCCATCAACAGTCCCTGAGGTTCAAGTGTTATCATAGGAACTAGCCTACTGACAGCGAAAGCCCACCCCAAACTGTGCAGCAGTCACAGGCCCAGACTTTTTGGGGCACAGATCATGACTCCTGCCGAGGCTGTATAAACCAGCAGCAACAGCTCTTCTCTAATTCTTCCTTGACTACTGCAGATGCTTCAAACTCATTTTACTTTGCCCTCTATGGTGCACACTCAGCCGCTAAGAGGTAGAGAATGGGAATTTTCCCCTGATCTGGGGATCCATCACTTCAGACAGAGGGGGTCTGGCAAATAATGCCCCCGCTCTAGCAGTCCCGGTTAAACACTTAAAGATTATAAAAGACATTGATATCTCCTTTGCCCCACAGGTTACAGCTGCTGTCAAAATAGAACCCTTATGCAGTCAATGCAGATGCTCTTTCCTGATCTAGAACCGTCTTGGCATCCACCAGCAGCTGCTGGCTGATGACCTTACAGACCCATGGACCCAGTTGGTGTGGTGCTCACCCATCTTGTGAGAGACCCCCAGTGGCTGCTGAATGCAGTGGATAACACAAGTGTTGGTTCAACTTATAGAGCTAATATTACCTGTTCATTGGCTTCTGATTGAGACATGGATACAGTTGTTACATCTGCTCTAGAGCCCCTCGAGCCCCTTTGATATTAATTCCCGCAAGCAAGACCCATTCCCTAGCCAAAGGTTGCAGCCAGCTGATAATAATCTAGTACGGCAGCAGGGTTTTGGACAGAGCCTGCTGAGAGTACACTCCTATTCATTTAGTGGTTGCTTCCC
The DNA here is from genome assembly GCF_964263255.1 of Lissotriton vulgaris. Taxonomy (NCBI): domain Eukaryota; kingdom Metazoa; phylum Chordata; class Amphibia; order Caudata; family Salamandridae; genus Lissotriton; species Lissotriton vulgaris. The sequence continues at coordinate 1,102,130,952 of NC_141687.1, forward strand.
AAATTTAGAATAAATTCTTGAAAAATATGAGGTTTACTGATTTCCCATACTTCGTAAACCTCTCAAAACATAGCCTTTCTACCTGTAACAGGGCCAGTTGTTCCAGTAAACATTACCGGTGCAAAACACCTTCAAGTGACAGAAAGCTTTACCTAAAATACAAATGTGGTCTTTGACCATATTAACCTATACTAAACGAGCTCAAGTGGTTCACCCTCCAAGCATACTGTACAATCTGGTCAATTTGTATAATTTTAATGCACTGAAATTTAACACTGAGCTGGGATGTACTGCTACATTTAAGGACCAACTGACTCAAGAAGAAGTTAGTAATGCCAAAAGGAGTTCTGTGCAGATCAAATAGTTCCAGTCACACTGTGACTCGTTGGGACATACCACATGTCCGTGTAGGGTGTGTAACTTCTAACAGAAGGTGTTAATCAAATCGTCAGATAAATAGCTGTAACCCAAGCCTACAGACAAAGATTAAATAAACAAGGGGCAAGAAAACACATATTAAAGTAGCAAATGTATTATTTCATGATTGAAAAACAACCATAAACACACAATTGATCACCAATGTAACATATGCAGGGGAAATCCAATTACCCTTTTTACAATTATACCAAAGTATAGTAAAGGAAAGACTTGCCGATCAAGTTAGGACATTAGAAAGCCCAGAGTACTGAAGCAATTTATAATTGAACAAAATAAATAATTAAGAGCAGTTGTAGATAGATTGTTCACTCTCCGCTTTCCAACGATAAGTTTCCATCATCTGGATATGGCTAATTAGTGTATCCAACGATAAGTTTCCTTCATCTGGATACGGCTAATTAGTTTATGCATAGTAAACAGGCAAATAGAATAACAAACAATATTTCCCTATACTGCCGGGTATTTTGCAGCAAGTAGAGATGTTTGCTCGAAATCAGCTACCTCAAAGGAGATTACGCAGCATAGAGAATTTAAATGAAAAGCATCCCCACAGGATCCACCCTACATTAAAGCTCATGTGGTTCCTGATTGCCCTGTAGTCCCTACAGCAAAGAGGAGGACACAGTCCCCTGCTTCTGAATGGCCGCCTCCAGGTACGGATAGCTGGAGACTGGAGGTTGTAGTAAGTCAAATACAGTGAGCGGATGCTACTGAGTGGCGCAGAGCGTACTCAAGTTGTTTGTTTAACAGAGACACCCACCATCAGTGGGATAATGTGGAGGGTCTGATGATGCACTAATCTGAAACCAGTAGCTCTGGAATCCCAGTTTATTGCATCACCTTGAGTAGCTATTGCGAAAACGCCCCCGAGTGAATCATGAAGTAGCGCGTCAGTCTGAATCTAAGAAATGGCAAAAAGTGGAACTAAACATGCCATACTACCTGAAAAAGCTACTTCCCATGCCTAGGCATTCTGAGGAATCCTCGGAGTATTGGGTAATCTCCACCTCGAAGCCCAATGATGCATCATGACTTCTACCTTAGTTCGCTCTTTGTCCGTGTTTGACCCTGACATCTGGAACAATACACCCATTGAGATAAAACAGGGCACCTACCACTTCACAACTTTCGAAGACTGACCGGAAAAATCACGTTCTGCCGAACCAGCTCAACACACCTCAACTCCCACACCTTTATCTCACTTTGACTCTATAAGTTGCCTATAGCACAGTATACAACAACTTGAATACATATCTCCGATTGTCTTTAGGAACCCCTTTTTTCACAAGTGTGAATACATATTTTACTACTCTCTAAACCTGTGTTGATGTGCGCTTACCCCCACAACATCTTTTGTAAAGCCTCTGCCAGCTCCGGGGGATGATGTCAATACTATCGAAAAACAAGCACTATCTTAGACAATAGTTTTCGCATATGCAAGAGCTAATGGCTTATACAATGTCGTTTAGCGATGTTGTGTGGCTACATATATATTTTTTCCTCTAACTTTTGACTCACAACATTACTAACACGGCTAAAAGAGATTGAGAAAAACAATAGCTCTTGTATAGGCGAGACCAATTGGCTTTGCCAATGATTGTTTATATCTCTGCCTGCTACACAACGCTGCGGCAGAGAAAGAGGACGCGGAACTTGCAGGCGTAGCTTTTATATTACACCACTAGTGCTGCAGTGTTATATATATAGAGCGTCATTTCAGTTGAAGTAACCCAGTACTACAACCCGCTGAATGCATTGGTCTCTGGATGAAAGGCCTCGACTGGTCAGTGGATACATAGACTTTCAATTTACTGTATCAGCCATTCACACAGCGGTGATGAGCTAGAATAAAGAGAAAGCCCTTCCCAACCAACACAACATTTAAGCTATTAAACTTGCACTGATCCCATATTCCGAATTATACCTGAATCACCTGTTTCTGCTAGTTGCAGGCGGGACTATGGCTGTGTTCGCCAGGTTCACCGGTTGGTGCAACAACAGCAGCCGACAGTCCAGGTTGAAGAACGGGTCTCAGAGGTACACCTTTTCTATTGAATGCCATTTAAGCCCAAGGCGGGCATGTGGGGACAAGGAGGTGGTGGGCTGGTAGAGTAGGGCGCCCCCACTGTATTACAGGAGTAGGAAAGCGGATGAACTGGCATGCGAACTGAGAAGGAAAAATACAGAATGTTGAATAACTCATTGCTAAGACAAAGGGAATTTGGTTGCAGACATTTTTATACATTTACTGGTAATTTGTCTCCACCATAAGTTGTATACTATGAGATAAATAGCCCCTAGTAACAGGCAGTTTGGGACTCATTTGTGACACTGAGGATAAGGTGCGTTACAAACAGCATGGGCTATGTGATTGTCTGCTTCTCAGTGAGGTATTTGTTGGATCTATATATCCAGTCACTGTATGTCCAAGTTTTGTGTTCTGTTTCAGTATGTCCACTACCTCCAAGGGGCATGTTATTGTTCTCGTATGTTAAGCTATTGGGCGTCTAAGTATCGTGTTATATTGATATTTTTTGTTTATTACAGGTAGGTTTTGCGTTATTGTTCGAGCATGTTTAATTACGGTCATGTTATTTTTCGAATATATGGTCATAATGTACACTTAAGCATCACATTGAGGGTTTGAACGGGGATTTGAGAGTACTTGAAAACACAAGCATCCTTTTATGCAGTGCTTGAAAACAAATAAAAATATAGCTCCGAAAATGGAAGCAGTGGAAGGAGCCAAGTATTTGATCCATGCTCCACGGAAGGTCCAAACACAAGAAGAGGATATGACGCATGCATGCCTTGACAAACGAGAATGTTGCAAATGAGAGCGACGTTGAAGCTAACCAATGGTAAGCTATGGGCGAGCCGTAAGCCCAGTGATTGTAAACATTTCTGTAAGGGAGAGCGCATGCTCTGTGTAGGCGACCCCTAATGAATGCATTTGTTCTTAGTATAATACCAGTGCGTATTGGCGATACTGTAGTGTTCAGACGCCACTGATAAGGTACTAACCCAACCATTACCCAGTGTCCTAGTTGGTCAACGGAGCGACAAAAAGTCGCTTTTACATATCACAAGAAGCCTTTTCGCAGGAGCGTCGCTGTGCTCTATTTGTATTTATTTAAGAGACGGTCTCTTTTGCGGGAGCATACATTGAGAGTGCACACACCTCTTCCTCGATGGATGGGTTAGCTCGAGAGGCCCTGCACGCCCAGGCTGCCACCCTAAGCTGTTCCACTTTTATCTACATCCCCTGTAAGAAGGCTTTTTCTGAGCCCATACATTCTTTCCCACGGCGACCAGGAATTGCTGGAATCCCGCCTCGCGCGCCCAAGCGCACTCTCACACACGGGCTTTATTCTGTTCTTCGGCCGTTAGCGCGCCACAAGTCCCCATTGAGGGCAGACGAATGTTTGACCGCTGCAGTCATTTGCAACAAGTTATTATGAAAACATGTGCTCTATTCTTTTTCCTCAAATTCAGACCTAGTTTGTGTGTGTTTGTGGCCAGGGGCAAAGAGTCGTGGCTGCGACGGAGGGTCTTTTAATTAAGGTGCATCGATAGGATGAGCTGAGGGTGCTGGACTGGTGGCAGCCCATCCATTCCATCGACAACGGGATGCTGCCATATCGGCCCCGATATGGTGTCTGACGGGGTAGTGTCTAACGAAGCGTGTGCCAAATCTTTTTTTTTTTTTACACCTTTGCATTGAGCAGATGAATGTTTAAGCGAGTTTCTGCCTCTTTTTTTATGATTCCCATTGTCTCGTATACATCAGTCACATGGTGCCTTGTACCCTCTTTAGTGCTCGTTGTTGTACAAATACAGAAAGACTGGACTAATGTTGCGCTCGTGCACACCCAGTAATTACAACTATGAGTTCCGGTAATCAGGGCTGTAAGTGGGCCAGGTCCTGCTGGTGCTCAACTGTGGCAGTTTTAAAGAGAAGGTACTGAGACGGATCCCTATCGGGCTCTCCATTTTTGCCCTCATCCTCAGGGTGATTATTATTATTTTTTTTTAACTCTACAGTAGTACTACCCTTCACTGCCTTTGATGAAACGTCAAAGAGACTCGTTGTAGTTCTTTCACACTCATAATTTCAGAACTGTAGCATTTTCAATGTTCTATACAACGATGCCAACGTTGTTGCTTATTTAGCTTATGCAACTAACAGCCATTGATAAAGCCATTAGTCCCGGCTTGTTCTAGGTGGAATGTTACTTGTATGTTTTTTTATCTGGATGCAGTGACAGAAGCAGCAACTTTACCAGACGGGCGGCACAGTATGCTAGGCACAGATTTTTTACTTTACGTTTTCAAGCCACACCCTTAATTACATTGGTCACGTAACCTTGGAGCAGACCCCTCTTAATAAACCCCCACCACCATTTTTTTCATCCCACTTAAAGCCCTGCTGTTAATCTAATGCTAATTGCTGCTGAAGTTCCTGTTTTCATGTAAGCCTCTTGGTGCTGTGAAGGTAGCACAGGTTAATAGGATCAATTACTAAGCCCCTGCTGCTTAAATCAAACCTGGTCGATTGCAGATAACATTGGGATAGACCAAGAAATACTTAGTGACAATGCAGCACTCTCAGCTCCATCGCAAGATGTCCTGAGTACCCGCGGCTGTGAGGCAGGAGCACCACACCACGAGCACCAATGTCACAAGCTAGTTCTATGAAACTCTGATATGATTTGTCTATTCTGCAGCTCACAAGTGATGACCCAACAGCAAGGTCAAGTGATAAGTCTTTTGAGCATGGACCGAGGGCATCAAATGAGTAACCTAGTAATTTGAGGGTAGACGTTGCACTGTTTTATAGTTTATGTACTTCACATGTTAGTCTAGGTGAGGGCATGGGGGGGGGGGTCCCTGTCTGTTCAGTGGATGCTGCGCCCCTTCATCTACGGTGTTAGCCAATTCAAGTACTGGGATGTTCATGGCCATGTCCTTCCTGCTCTGAAAAGTGCTTCATGGACAGATAGCCGTCAGTTGGTCATCATATTACAAGCGAGGTTAAATGCCTTCATTTACTTCTGCTTCCCATCATTTCTAACAAAAATTAGGTCAGCAGCCATTTTGGGGCTGTTACTGGTATGAGAGTGGTAGATCGTTGTCTGCTCTTAATTGGTTGATTCACCTCATCTCCCACAGGGTTTTCATTGAAGGATTTAAGGTTCTGGTCTTGGTCCCAGGGGTTTCATTGCCGTACTTTAGTTGTTGCATCCCATTCTCTGAAGCATTGTTTCATAGATCAGTGACCATCAGGTGCTGTCAATGTACTAGGTTTAGTGCCATTCATTGGTGGTTGCATCCCATCATGTCAGCAATAATTTGTAGATTGGTGGCTATTTGGGCCTGGATTGGACATGAATGGTGGTGGTGGTGCTGGTAGTTCAATGTCCACTGTTTACTGCTTGCTACATCTCATCTTCTCTAATGCTTCATAGACTGGTGGTTGTCTGGTATTGTACAGCAGTTAGAGGGGTGGTTTCTTGTCTGCTGTTCATTCGTTATTTTGTCCCTTTAGCTCCAACATTTTCAATGATCAGCAGCTATTAGGAGCTGATCATGGCAACTGGAGGGTCAGTAGCTGTCATTGATTGCTGTGTCTCACCTGGTCCAGCCACGTATCATAGATCAAAGGCCATCTGGTCCAGGTCAGGGTATTTTCTGCATTTTGGAAGGTATTATTTGCTTAGTACTTCCCATAATGTCCAGCACACTTTTTTTTAATTAACTAGCTGTTGGCTGCCAATCCATGGTATGTAGGGGTGGGGGCAATACTTTCCAGCATTCGCTGCCAGCTGTATCCCATCTTGCCATGTCTCACTTCACAGGCCGCAAGAACTTTTCATTTTTTCTGTATGAAGCGCAGCTGGTTCTGTCTGGTCATAGCATTGGGCTGAGACCTCTGCTGGATCCTGGGGCTCGCTCTACTTTGTTGCTGCGGTGATGGTGAAATGATTGTATCCATTCTGAGGCAATAAATTCTTGACCGCTTGTTTTTCAACCCCGTGTGTCGTGATTTACTGTTAGTGGAATTGGCCGGAGGGTATTCTGGCTGCCTTGTCTTTTTGAGCATGGTGATCTGGAGGTCATGGTCAGTCAATCAGCGCGGCCTGGTGGTCTTCATGTGGGGAAATGTTTAGGCCCTCCCTTGATGTTTGTTGTAAACATCAAGAGCAGCCAAGAATAACAGCAGCTTGTGATCTTTTTTCAGAACAGTAAGTAGGACATAATTGCAAGTTAACCAGGCAATGTCAGAGATAGCAGGATAGTCGAGTATCTGTGCTTTCAGCAAGATTCCCATCAAATTAGCACAGACCCTCTTAAAAAAATTGCGGACCCAATTGATATGTCTGCGGTGTGTAGGAAAACAGCCCAGAATTGCTTGGCAGGTTCTTGTACTGCCTTATTAACGAGGTGGGTTTGACGCACCTGATCTTTATTTGTATTTTTTTTGTGCGCAAACGAAATATGCGCACTACTGGTATCAACCTCCAGCTTTTACACCTCATCTAGCAGTCGAGGTAAAAACAGCACACTCCTTACCACTATGAAATATTCTCCCCCAAACCTGCAGGGAGACCACACACACCGAGATAGACACAATTCACTGCACCGTAGCAGCATGGCACGCATTGGGTGTGAAAGTACACACATTACCCTGATATGCACCTTCACTCCCCTTGGGACATCATCCGGCCCGCTCGGTATCACAAGAGGAGGGGAGTCTATCGACCCGTAAACAGGTGGGCATCACGACAATGTGGGACATGTACCTGAGCAGGCGATTCATAGAAATTGTGGACTTGGCTTTCATCAGTAATAAGTCGCAGCTATTCCTTTTTATATATCACCGCCTCAGAACAGCTATTAGGACCCTATACCCCACATTCCCTGATGAGTACCACCCCGCCCCCACACCCACACACTTGTTGCGCTACAGATACTATTTAATAGCCCAACCCACAAAAACATGGTCACTAACTGTATAATGCTATACAGGCGGACAGCTCAATGTGCTCTGACATGGCGCTAGGGAGAATGAGAACGCAGCTAGACACAAGCTTGACATAGACTGAATGGGTATCCTGCTGCAGACTCAAGGTACTGCTGACCCAATTGTAATTTACCACTCATACATTTGAAATACCTGCAGCAAATGTACTACATACCTGCTAGATTGTGCGGATATGGTCTACGTGAAGAGGCGTAGTGCCAGAGGTGTGGGGACCTGAATGCAGACTTCAAACATCTAGCTTGGAGATGTGCAGTAATCCAGAGATTCTGGCGGAGGGTGGTAGGAGAACTGGGTTTGATGATGGGAAACTCGGTAGGCTGCATGATCCAGGTGTGCTTACTGGGACTGCTCTCTAAACTAAAACCTCAAGAACACTGGTTTGTGGCGGTGGCGCTTCTGCTGGCTAAGAGGCAGGTGGCAGTACACTGGGGCCAACGCATTGTCCCAAAATACCAGCGATGATTGCAAGATATGATATACTGTAGAGATACACTTACAATGTACCCAGAGGAACTGCTTGTGGCATCACGGCTGACGGGCATATGGCCCCCCCTTGCTGCATATTTGCCTGAACATCCTGGAGCCCTTCCTAATACATAATGATATGATGACTATACAGATGATGTGGGGGAGTGTGCTGTATTGCCAATTGCTATGTTCTTATAATTATGTGTACAGGGACGGGCGACTGATGATGCGAATGCTGAGAGCTGTATAGTTACTCTTTAATGGAATAAAATAAAATGAATAAAAAGTATGTGTGCTTTCTAGTGGTCATTATGCGGGTCAGGGCAGAGGCCAGCTATAATTATCGCTGTCCAGTGGTCTTCAAACAGGGCATTGAGCAGGCAAGAGAGAATCAATTGTGCTTGGTGGTCTTTGTGCAGGGTGGTAAAGAGATGCAAGTGAGAATAGCCAGGTAGGCACTGTCTGGATGGGATGAGTGCAGATCTGCTGGTTGTAAAGTGGATCGTGGGATTTCACACACTCTTTCGTTTGTTGGTCAGTTTAGCATTCGTTAATGTTTGGGAAATTTGAGGTGGATTCCTAGTTGAACAACGGATTGTGCTGAAGTTTCATTTTTTAGGGAGAAACTCAACTCCGACACAAGATGGGTGCCTTTATGGATCCATGGTCTGCACCTCCAGGCGCTACTGGTCTGCGGTTCTTTTACTATGCAGCTTAAGGGAAGTGTAATAGTGTTAAAGATCTGGCCTTAATGTAGTGGGGCACAATGAGGTCCCGAAGGGCTGGTCTATGTTTGCTGGAGTAGGGTAAAAGGCTTTTAAGGTAATTCCCAGAGCTGCCCAGGCCCTTGGTGGAAGCCGGCAGTGAATTACCTCGCACACAGCACGCAAGTCCATTATCCTGCAACCGCAGCTCGAAAATTAAAAGCCTGGCATTCTTTTATAAAATGAGAAGCTGTAATAATCCCAGAGGAGGTAAGTGAAGGCGGGGGCAAGGCCTCGGATGTCTGCCTCTTGCTAATAGTCTGCTTTACAAATCAAAGCTTTGGCATCTTCATTGGCAACTAGGATCGAGGAAACTGGTTAAACATTATCCCCACATCTGAGGATGTAAACTTCCTCTTTGAGCAGCTCTACTCAGATGATGACGTAAACTACTTGCCTGTGTTGTTGTATACTCTTAGAGACTTAAACTTCTCTTCTGCCTTAGGAATCAACTTCTTGCATGTGCTGTAGTAGCCTGGAGGCTATAAACTGTATTTCTGCTGTGTTGTATACACCTCGGATGTAAACTTCCATTCGAAATGGTCATACCCATCTTAGAATGTAAAGTTCCTCTCTGTGCTGTGGAACCCCTTGAAATTGTCAGCTTCTTGCCAACACAACAGTATCAACCTGAATACGGAAACGCTGTGCCATATTCGCCTGAGGATGTAAACTTCCAGCCTCTATGTTATACTTATGAAACGACATACCCCGTGTGCAAGTGTTGTACCCAAAGAGAATGTAAACTTACAGGATGCTCAGCATTACCCACTTCAGAACATGCACTATTTATACATGCTGTTGTACTAACATGAGTACGTACATTTCGTGCCTGTGCATTGTACACAACTGAGTACGTTTGCTTTCTGCGAGTGCATTGTCTGTGCCCTCACAGACTCATGTTTTAATTCTAAGAAGTAAACCCAGAAATCGTGGGACTGTTTTAAAAAGCTTAAGTTCTAGACAAGAAAGCAAAGACAATGCAAACCAGATCGGTCTACAATCACAGAAGGTCACCCGGGGCGAATCGGACAAGATCAAAGTCCAGTGGTCACCTTGGCCTTATGAAACTGTTCAGACATTAAGTGTGTTACGTTTTGGTCCTTCTGGTGCCCATTCTTGCAGTGTCTTTTTTGGGCGTGGAAAGTGGATGCAGTGCTGACATCTCTTGTGTGGTACAGGCATTTGCCCTACATATATCCCACTCGCCCTCCACCTCGGGTGCCTTATCCTTGCTGCTGACGTTTAATATAAGCTCTTAAGTGAAAGGGGTTGCTCTCATATTTCTTTTTATGTCTAGCCTAGATATAGCTTTATTAATCTAAAAACAAAATGTACAACTCGAAAATACATACATATATATTTAGATAAAGGGGGGGTTCGGTCAGGTTTGTTTATCCATTTGTCTGTTCAGCTGTTTCACATACCACTCCATACAGCTTGGGGCAGTGGACCATCGCGCTTCATCCAATGACACTCTTGCACTGGGGGTTGGCATTTTACCTGATCACATGTGCGCATCCCCAAAGGAGATTTGTACTTAAGTGCCGGGGGAAGGAGGGGAGGGGAGGGGAGAAGGGGGAGGTGGTGTGTGTTAATACTTTTCTTTAAGAATGCTTTTTTCTTTGCATTGTTTATGCCTACTTTAAGTAGTAATTTTTGCGTGTTTAATCTGTCTTCAGTTTACAATAATTAAAACATTGAGGTACCTTTTATTTGCCCATTGAGAATAATGTTTCCTGTAATGTGCATTAAAACTTTAAACAAAAAAAATCAGTGCCTCCATTAGGGTCACCAGCTTTCTAGCAAGCACTCTTACTGTTCTACCAAATGTAAAAATTATGTGCGATGGTTAATTTACTTTTACATTTAAGGTATTTATTTCCAGCATCGGTCCCTCAAATTAACACAGTACTATATTTTCTTTTTTTGTTTATTTTGTGGTATATGCTTGCAATACAAATAAGAAAATGAAACAATTGGACTTTCATTCTCGTCTTGTTGAAATGTGCCCATGTTAATTCTCGGGATCTCAGCGCTTCTTCACTGCAGATCCTTTTAGGTTGTTGGACAAGCCAGCCGGCGCTGAAACGGGCGCTCGGCTTTCCCTTTCCCAACGTCAACGCATTTGCAAACCCCATGCTGCAGGACCCTCTTCTGGAATACTGAAACTGTCTGCATCTAACGTACTTTTCAGATTTGTAATGTGAATGTCAGTGCTTGGATGCCTTGGTTTGTTCGAATTCAATATGCATCATCAGCATTGAACTAGAACGGTCCTAATTTTGCAAATAAATCCTTGCTGGGGTTTTCTTGTCCTTTTGTGAGAGACGTTTGTTCACATCGCACGACCTCCAGGCGTGAGTGCAACACTCCATTGGGCCTTTTTCTTCTACTTGGGAGAAGCCAATGGGGAAATAGCCAGTTGCGTAATCTAAAATGGTGGGGCCCTCCCATGCAGAATGTGATGAAGGGCTCTTGGGTCTCCCATACATTCAATTACCTTGAGCTGAATGGGGCTCTCTTTAATGTCTCAGGACCCCCTGGATTGTTGCCCCCCCCCACTCCCCCCCCCCCCCCCCTTCCCCTTTATGCCATGGGGGCCTGCGTTACGTCTCTGGATATGGAGGCTGCGTGATAAACGTACAGAGCTTTTCGTCTGGCCTCTTGCGGAGTAAGGGTTGTAAGACAAATGCAGGTTCTTATTGGTGCTATGACTCCATGGCCTTGGCTAGGGCCATTGTTCTTCAGTGCTTCCACAGAGTGCCTTGTGAGTTCACTATTTGCACAGTGACCTGACTAGAATGTGGTCGTCTGTACCCAAGCTGCGAGTGAGCAGGCCCCGAGAAGGCTGTCTTGTGTGGCGGGCTCGGGCTTCTGTTGGCTTCATGAATAGAATCTTTCATTCCCAGCAGACATGTCGGAGTGTAAACACTGTGCTCGGCCCTGCCAGCTGTGGGCAACCCTTGTGAGGCAGCCGGGCACTGCCGGCCATAATGGATACTCTTGATTCACTTTAACTGAATCTTTCAAACTGATGATCCAAATTACAGAGGTTTGTTACGGAAAGCTCGAGCTAAAAGCCTCTGACCCTGATTACGTGGAGTCACTTGTACCCCATATTTTAGGACTCACCCTTCCAGCCGTTTGGTTCCCCGTGAAGAGCCCTACTATGCAAGCCATAGAGTGGCTCTTGTGACTAGCCCTCTCTTACCAACAATATATATAGCTATTAAAGATTGTCGTCTCACTTTCCCCGCAAAGCCCCCCCCTCCTCTCCAAGCCCCATGGACTGTACAGGGTGATGTTTTCGCCTCTTTTGCTTCCCAAATAGGCTTGTGCACATCTGCAAGTGTCTCCCTGCCACTCCAGGCAAGTAACGCTTTGCCCTTGACAAAGAGCTTTTCTCTAGCTCTGAATGGGCTCTGTGTTGAACTCTTGTAAAGTTGCGCACTTCGGGGCCAGTGGTCTGCAATTTGGTTGCTCCTTAGCTAGAAACAGTGGCTTGGGCCCTTAAACATTTGAAATGGTCTGCAGAATTTAAAGTCATCACAGCTTAGCATGGTAGAGCTTCTGTGAAGCGCTTTAATGAAAGCGAAATGTCATGATGTAAGGGTATTAGTTCAGTGAAAACTGAACTGCACTAACTAGTTAAATGAAATGAGATTACCTCATTGAAAATAGATCAGTATTTCACTGCTAAAACGAAGATTTGCAAAATAAAATATGTACTGCATCTACCACAGTGGTTAAGGGTCTTTACTAAAACCACACTTACGGTCTGGACTGCTTTGACTGAGAGCTACCAATATGTGTTGATGCCAGAATAAACAGGTAATGAGATTCAGTTGTTTGCGTTTCTTGTATCATTTTTCTTGGTTTGCCAAAAAAATAATTAAAAAAGGAGACTATCAGAAAAAACAGCTTTGCATTAATATGTGCCGGGAAGGTGCATAAATGCATAAATGCACCTTTTTGTGCTGTGGGTTCCAACATACATCTTAAAGTGAATTACCAATGTAATCTATTATATTCCGACTCAGAAATAATTTTATGCCTAGAAATGTGGACTCTGTGCCCATTTCCTTAAGTGTACGAGAAGCAGGCAGGTCTCCTTCCATTGATTACCTTCCTGTATTGTTCAAAGTTGTCAGGGAGGTAAACATTGCTTGTTGGAGTCTAGAAAGCGGTGCTTATGCAGTTGTTCTATTGAACATGCCCTACACTGGTTCCGTTTTGGAGGAACCCTTCCTGCTTGCGTGCTGGTTGGTAGGATCAGGCGGGTGCCCCATAGGTTCTGGGACTTCGACTCTCTAACGCTTTCTTTTCTGCGATGCAAAGTAGGATGTAACCAGGAGCATAGAATCGCAGGACGAATGGAAGGCTGGCCGAATAATGGTCGTCAGGAGTACAAACGCAGTACATTAAGTGGGCCTGCATGATCCTGACCAGTTGGTTTACTTCTGGAGTAGAGAAGAGAGAGTACATGGCACTGTGTGCAGCATTTCAGGCAACTCTAATCAGTTTCCGCTCAAATGTTCCACGAATTTCATGCATGAAGCAGAGATGTAGGCTGCAAACGAAGAGTGATTTTATTGCAAGGCAGACACCCTTATTTTGTCCTAGAGGGTACACTAAGTGACAAATAGACTGATTTAATGTAAAGAAACTGTGAGTGTACCATTATGATAGTCAGTCAGTAAGAAAACTTTATTTGGTTAATTACAACCTTAAAAGTATACCCTATACATAAAATTACTGTTAAAACTTGAACAAGATCATATTAAAAACATGGCATTTGTACTTCCCGTAAAATAGTACATTCCTTCGAACTAAATACAAAAATACCCCTAGGGGTAATTAAGTCAGGTAATTTCCATCAGCATCAAATCAATTCCAAAGGTTCCAAATCATAACGTTAACCTTTACATGTACAGGCTCATCCTCCCCCCATGAGCGCCGCCTAAAATATTTACTCTGAACACTTTAGAAACAACTTGACTTTACACAAAAATTTCCCCATAGCACAAGCAATATCTAGATACCTCATTTCAGCTATAAAGCTAGCAGCTTGCATCCTATTTCTGATCCTGTATTTTTTAAAAATCGGACATAAAATTTCTTTTCGTAAATCTAAAAACATCATACAATCTAGTAAAATGTGTACAATATCGCAGTGGGTACCCAACCCGCAAGTACAGGTTCCATTGTTATTCAACATAAAATTTTTGGCTTCCTTGTTCCCATAGCAGGGGTTTATCCCCATTCGCACTTTTAGGACCTCACGTCTTAGGCGGTAGCTGGGCAATCTGTCTAAATAGGGGTACTGTTGGTTAAGTTCCCAGGCCAGGGTCATATATGACACCGAAACTTTCTGCGAGAGATACTCTCTATCATTATGATAGTGATAAGGCAAACAATTGCATGGTATTCTTGGTGGAATCATCCTGTACCCGGATGCCAATCAATCAAGCAGTCATTTTGGATTTGTTTTACTAGGTAATCACTCATAACAAATAACGATTGTGGCATTAAAATCAGGATCAAAATTAGATCCAGTTCATAAATCAGAATGATTAAGGACCGTCCCATCACTCACTACCTCTTACTTATTTTTGAAAATGTCTCTTTCATTGTAATGTTGTGTAGTTATTCGAATGTGGGACTTTTATACACCACGTACACATTGTGTGTACACATGTTTACTAGGTGTTTTTCTCGTTTCAGACTTTGGCTTCAGTAATCTCTTCAGTCCAGGGCAGCTGCTGAAGACGTGGTGTGGGAGTCCCCCTTATGCTGCTCCTGAACTCTTCGAAGGGAAGGAGTATGATGGGCCAAAGGTGGATATTTGGGTAGGTAATTGGCATTCTGTTTTATCAAACGCCATGTATTTCCCCTGAGGTCCCAGATGAATGTATCAATGAGAATGTTTATTAGGCAAGGTGTTGAGAAGCACATCAGAGGTAAAGGGGATATGCATTTAGTGATGTCAGAGTAAACTGTTTACAATTATGGTTCCAGGGTTTGCAGAACATTTTTCAGTTCAGGTTAGCAGCTCATAGCTGGATGCTCTTATTGCAGATGTGTTAAAAGCATTAACAGCTGAGCTATCAGACATTGCCTTAAAGTCTGAATAACTCAGTTAGGCCTTATCGTGCCTGCCAACTATTTTATCGCCACCCATATCTGAGGCTTTTCGTTGAGTAGTCAATGTCCCCTAAATGCAACCAATATAGCAAATCCAGTTCTTTGGAGACAGACTTAAACAGGGCAGCAGCTGGCCTTCCCTTGATACAATAAGCGGAGGCAAACATTTGTTTGTGTAGTGCTTTCTCAAAGAGAATACCTCACTTCTGTTTACTCAGGGCGGCTTGAGTTTGGTGATTCCAGAGCATCGTAAGGCTTTTAATGTTCTGAAATCGCAATGTATGGTAAGAAATGAAGATAGAACTTTCACCTTACTGAATTCTAAAAGTCTTTGTTCATTCTCAGAGCTACTCCTTGACAGTTTGGGACTTTTAATAGAATGACTATTTCGCAAATGTGGAGGTGCCACCTTTGGTGGATTTAGACCACTTCACCAGAACAAAGGCTTCTTCCGTTTGTTTTTAGAAGCCCCTTCCTGTAACTGAGCTCTGTAAGGCAGCACTGTGTCATCATCAACAAGGATTCTAAAAATATTACTGTTCAAATGAAACCTCATTGTCTGCGCTTTGGGAGAGTAGGTCCTGCGTGGATTCATTCCAGTACCCTAACTGCATGATATAATAGTATTAGGGCTAATATCTCCGACAGGAACCACTGGCTGGCGAGTTAACACAGCAGTGCAGACTGATGGTTGCATACACTGAAACAGTATCTCGTAATAAACATCTGCCATACAGTTACAGCACTGCAAAAGCTTGTGTAGGATTGCCTATGAATCGATGTCTTAGACTGGTGGCCAGTTGCCGCAGCACTGTGGATTCATCTGAGAGCATGTCTCATGCAAAAGTAGGCCAGGTCCAGTTACAGCAGAACCATGGTTTGTAGACTAGTCTGAAAGCTAATATGGTGGGTAGAAGCCGATGCATGCCAGTTACAGCAGCACCAAGTACTTCGCGAAGAGAGCCAGTGTCTCAGGCAGAAGCAGCACTGGACCATTTAAAGCCGCATTGTGGGTTCAGTGGAATAGTCAGAGTAGTTGACCGTAGCAGTCATCTTTTGTGTTTTTTTTACATCAGCAGCGCAAGTTTGGTGGAGTAAATGGAGTTCCATTGATTTTAGGGTGGGGTCTCTCTAGACAAGTTACTCTGTCCGATCTGTCTCTCCTTACCCTTTGACATCCCCATTCTTATTCTATTTGTTTCACAGAGCTTGGGAGTGGTCTTGTATGTCTTGGTTTGCGGTGCCCTTCCTTTTGATGGCAGCACACTCCAAAACCTGCGCGCTAGGGTCCTCAGTGGAAAATTCAGAATTCCCTTCTTCATGTCCACAGGTAAGAAGTGTTCCATTCCTTTTCCAATGTCCCCGCTCTGCTGTACTTTCCTCTGCACTAATATATGCCTGCTTTGGTAAATTGTCGTGGATGGTAAGAAGTTTTGATTTGCTCGTTTTGATCTGCAAGCGGATCTGTAGTTTTGAACTGCTCGTTATGGCTCCTGGTTGGCTCCTTGGCTTCTTGCATGATTCCCAATGGCATTATGGCTTTTGACTTTTGACCTTTGTCTATAGTACTCACACACTCCAATTTTGCACTGATGAAACTTAATAGTAATATATGTATGTTTTTTTTTAATTGGGAGTGTTTATAATACACAACCCCAGACGGAATACTATAGATAGCCAAGAGATGTAGACAACGTTTGAAATACAGAGGCATGTAGGTGTGTTTGCAGAGTTTTCAATGAGCACTGAGGAAAGAAAATGCATTCAAATAAAGAATTACACCATTACATTAGTGTGAGGCCAGAGGGAGAATGGCTGTAGTGCCCAATGACAGGAACATTTTGAACATGTTAGTTTTGAAACCACTCCTGAATTGCAACACATCACTTATGACTTACTAAAAGAGTACATTCCAGTCTCTCTGTTCATAAGCCGGGACTTCCGGTTGGCATGTGTGTTTTTTTGGAGTATTTTGGACTTTCATTCTGGCACAGGACACTATTCTGGTAGTAAGTTCATCAATAGACATGGAGTATTATAATAATAAGTAATATATAGTAATGTAATGTAGCATTTGCAACCCATCTAATGTGTACCTGTCGCCTCCATCAACATGTTTGTACAATGGTAATATCTGCAAACAGTGGTAATATGTGCATCGGACACAGTTGCCAATTCTAGTACCAAAAAACTCTGGAGCGTTTGAGGTATGGAGGATAATTGTGAATGTCCTCGTCAGGCACCAGGCTGAAGGGTTGCTGTAGTGGGTCTAAGCGACGTGAATATACAGCCCTCTACATCGTCACTTTAGCAGTCCCTCTATAAGAGACATTGTTTCCCCTGACCTATTTCCCCCTAGCTAAAACTTGTCTAGGGTAATGGGCATTCTTCTCCTAACTGCCACTGTCCCTATGTCTCAGGATTCATCCTTTAGTCTCTTTGTGTTGTCCCATTTGGTACTCAATAGCGGGTGAAACGGTTTGTATTGACGAAGCTGTTAGGAGCACCCACAGCACCACTTTAAGTAGATATGTTTGCATCAGCCCTCTTATGTAAATTTGTCGTTTTCAACTGGTTCTGTTGTAATGGGCATTAGCGCTACAGCTTTGGTGGCCCAATCACGGCAGTGGTTGTACTTAACAGCCAGTACTTGTATATACATTTGCCAGTGACTCTGTTGTTCTTTTCAACACACTATAATGTTGTACCCATCCTCAGGCCTGGCACCTGCTTTCAGTCATTTTGTGTGGATATTCAGTACCACAGATTCCTCTCCAGGTACCAGACTGGATCTGGAAACTTATTATAGCCTTGCTTCCGCTCACTGCTAGGTGACGCCATTGGCTCCATGATAGTTCCTTACTGCTCTGGAAGTGACGAAGTAGAGTCTCCTATAAGTTCCACGCTTGTGCTCTGATGTCAGTTCTTTCTTGCCACGCCTTCTTACTGTTATCCAGAGCTTCCTTCCAATCTTTCTCATCATGCACCCTGACTCTAACCCAGATCCTCTGCTGTGTCGCTCCAATCAGTAGAGGCTCGATTATCTTTTTGTTTCTGACCCTATGCCAGAGCAAAATGCACCCCATGATGTTGATGATGGTGATGGGGGTGGCTTGCTGCCCCCTCACCATACTGATGATGCCTTATACTTTGACATCTCGCCTACTCGCCACTTGGCCACAGCTTACCCTCTTTTGAGACCAACATAAATGTCCTAATAGAGATCTTATAGCCAGTGCCATCTAGTCCTGAGCCTTGCTTTCTTTTAATGGGGCACTCACTGATACTCTTATGGATACTTGGGTGAAGCCTTTTTCTTGTCAGCCTGTAAATAGTCAAGTGGGCAAATGTCTGTGGTCACTGCCTGTTGGCTTAGATTTCCTCCCCAATCACATATTCTTCCAGGTAGGGGATCCATCACGGCAGACAGATCAGTCTTGCAAATTATGACTACAAGGTTTTTAATGTCAGTGAGCAACGGGCGCACAGCCAATGATAGAAGCACAGGAGTATACGTCCTAAGCAGAAAATGTATTGGTGGTGCAACTGGGTGAATGGAAAACCTTACTAACCATTCATAAGTTAAACCAGCAAGCTGGTGAAACTCTTACAATCAGAAAAAGAAGCACCCTATGCACACACATCTATAATCAGAAAGTATGTATATCGTAGGATATGTAATAAGTAACATAAGTAAGGTTGCAGAGAGACAATGATTTCTTGTGTAGACTGAAAACTTCAGTTCTTAAATTTCTTAAACATATAACAGCAGCCAGCCGACATGTGTTTCATCGCTTACTCGAATCTTCAGAGCTCAAACACTACTGTGCATACTTTTGAAGGTCGCGCTGCCGGTGATATTTCCGACCCGGTAGGGCCCTTGACCGATTCAGATGAGAACGTAGACGTGTAGAAGGTCGATGTTGATTGTGTAAAATCTGACAGGAGTTCCAGGAGCTCTGGAATATTGAAAAGGAGGAGGTCGAGCTGATAGCTCAAACCAGCGGATTTGTGAGCTACAAAGTACCAATCGTTAATTGGGTATAATTATTCGTGTTGCATTGAGTGATAACGCGACGTGCGCAGCGTCAATAAAGCTCCCGGGTCATCGTGTTCCTGGTACAATCAGAAAAAGAAGCACCCTATGCACACACATCTATAATCAGAAAGTATGTATTTCGTAGGATATGTAATAAGTAACATAAGTAAGGTTGCAGAGAGACAATGATTTCTTGTGTAGACTGAAATCTTCAGTTCTTTGATTTCTCAAACATATAACAGCAGACAGCCGACACGTGTTTCATCGCTTACGCGAATCTTCAGGGCTCAAACATTACTGTGTATACTTTTGAAGGTCGCGCTGCCGGTGATATTTCCGACCCGGTAGGGCCCTTGACCAATTCAGATGAGAACGTAGACGTGGAGAAAGTCGCTGCCGATTGTGTAAAATCTGACAGGAGTTCCAGGAGCTCTGGAATATTGAAAAGGAGGAGGTCGAGCGGATAGCTCAAACCATCGGATTTGTGAGCTACAAAGTACCAATCGTTAATTGGGTATAATTATTCCATTTGTTCGTGTTGCATTGAGTGATAACGTGACGTGCGCGGCATCAATAAAGCTCCTGGGTCATCGTGTCCTTCTTGATGGTCCACAGGAACGTTTTCAGAGCCAGATGATGGGCGCACCTCCATCAGGCTAATGTGGAGCTCATCCTCCACAAGAGACATGAGTACCCTGATTACCCCCTCCCTCAGATGACCTCCCCATCCAAGCAGAGACATGTCCATTACGACCATCAGTTCTGGGTGGGGGAGAGAGGGGTCAGTCGCTGCACCAGCTGCGTTCAAGCAGCGAACACTGCATGTCTTGAGAAATGGATGATATCGGTCTTATTACCTTGATACGGGGCCCAATTAAACTTCCAAGTCCCATTGCATAGCTCACATGTGCCACCGGACATAGCTGATGAGGATGGAGGAAGCTAAGAAGCCTCATAGATGCTCTCACTGTTATCCAGGATTGCGCTTGAAGCACTAGGATTATAGCCAAAATGTCCTGGATTTGTTGGGATGGAAGGAAAGCCAATCACCAACATCCGACATTAACAAAGCTATTAGAGAAATACGTATACCTACAACTCTGCAATTACATTAAGCAATTTTAATTCCTTGATCATTACCAATATGGATTCAGAACCGGTCTTATCACTGAAACCGCTCTAACATACATTATTGTCAATGATGCTCTGAGAATCCTATACCAAAACAAACTCTACCTACTTATACTACTTGATCTCTCCTCTGCTTTTCATATGGTCAAAAATGATAACATAATTGACCTTCTCGAGAATAGGATGGGACTATCTGGCCCGTCTTAAATATAGCACAAAGAATCAAAGTCAATCATACCCTGTCTGGCACATCACCAGTCAAAATTGAAGTACCTCAAGGATCCACACTCTATCCCACCTTATTCAGCTTGCTTATGGAACATCTTACTGAACTTCTGAAGCTCTCAAACATTCACTACCAGATGTATGCAGATGATACACAATTGTGTATGAAAATGTCCTGATCCGTATATGTCAAACTGCTCAACTGCACCCTTCTGAAAACAACAATGACTGACCCACAATCACCTCATGCTTAACATTCTAAAAACTTAATTCCTACTGATCACCCCACCAATCACTCTGTCCCGTAAAAGAATGGCTCAGCCAACTCAAAGCTCTCAACTGCGTCCCACATGCTACTGATTCCAGTAGATCTCTAGGCATAACACTGGACAAATACCTGAATATGCAAGATCATATCAGTGCCACAACCAGGGGAGCCGATTACCTAAATATACTGAGGAAACTCGAACCTTTCTTACCCCCCCCCACTGACTTTCAGCTAGCTGTCCAATCTCTGGTCATCTCCCATTTAGATTAGCGCAGGCCTACCCAAAGTAAGGCTGGCACCACTACTGGCCTCATTGAATTCACCTGCTAGGCTCATCACAGGATCCAAGAGATGCAACTCCATTACCCCCAAACTCAACCATCTGTAATGGCTCCCATCTGAAGCTAGAATTCAGTTAAAGATAGCTTGCATGACTCATAAGGCCATCCACCACAACACAGCTGTCTCCTTGGCTAAAGAACGTAAACTGTCTGTGTTAGTCGCTCCTCAAGAGGCTCTAAGTCCCTGCTGCTAAAGCTACAGAAGTTCAACAAAAAGAAGACTTACAACCATTCCTTCTTTGGTCTAGCCCCAAGAATATGGATCGCACTGCCCCCAAAAACTAGGACAAACCCCTCATGTACCTTCAAAAACAACAGAAGTAAGAAAGCTTCTATGGAACAGATTCTTCCACTAGTTATCTTTACTCACTCAGCTTAATATTTGTCATATGGGCTTACCCAGATCATTGCTCTACTAAGCCGTTGTGGTTTACTGTATCAGTTTCTGCGTTTTGCATTGCTCCCTACATTTCCTCCTTGGATTTTGCCTGTTATGTATGGCCTAAATGCTATGTTTACAGTGCTCTGATACCTGAAAGGTGTGTAAGAACAACAGGAGAGAACCCATAAACCACGTTGGGATGGATGTGTCGTGTAAGCAGAAACAATTCCCAACAGGTATCATGTAAAGGCAATTTAAATAATGTATGCAATTTGCATTACAAAAAGGAAGAAACAAGGAGTCACTGGAGTTTTTTGAAAAAAGGCAGTATTATCCACCAAGGAACAAAGGAAAGGTCTTTCACATGACAATACAGTTAAGCAGCACTGTACAGAGCAGATCATGTGACAACCCAGTGGCACTTGGTGCAAGGTGCTATATACAATTGGTGATAGTGAAGGTGCAAGTGCTAAAGTGAACAGCGTACTCGACGCATAAAATCAGGTATTTACATCAAATAATGGCTCCACAAAAACAAGTTGTAATCACTTAAAACAAGATTGTTAAAATTTGAACAGGAGCACAAAACGTGATATGCGTCATATGATTTATGCTGTAAAGTCGACGGCGTTTCGATCCCCTTTAGTCAGGATCGTCATCAGGACAGGGTTGTCGATGGAATCAGTGAGTAATACCCAGGCTCACACATACTTGAAGTGGTCAACATCTCCCTCAGGACAGGACAGGTCCCGGCAGAATGGAAAAAGGCAGTGGTGAACCCGATAAGGAAAAATACATCATCTCCCTGGACAGACCTTTCCAACCTACGTCCTATCTCTCTCCTACCTTACCTGGGCAAAATCACGGAGAAGCACGTGAACACCTATCTCTCTCAACATCTTGAAGCGACGGACGGCCTGGACTATTCTCAATCTGGGTTCAGGCCGAACCACAGCACAGAATCAGCACTTCAAACAGTGACCAACAACATCAAAATGGCACTGGATGATGGTTGCTCTATGATTCTGGTGCTGTTGGATCTTTCCGCCGCTTTTGATACGGTGTCTCACAAGGTGCTTCTCCATCGCCTAAGGGAGGTGGGAATAGGAGGAGAGGCTTACGCGTGGTTGGAGAGTTTTCTGTCCGGGCGTTCCCAAGAGGTTAGGCTGGGCTCCCATCAATCCACCCACAGAGAGCTCAATAAGGGGGTGCCACAAGGCTCTTGTTTGAGCCCCACACTCTTCAATATATATGTGGCCCCCCTAGCCAACCTAGCAAGATCTTTCGGGTTCACCCCCGTGTCGTACGCTGACGACACCCAACTCCTTTTTCCTTTTAAAAATCTCACACCTGCAATAAAAAAATCTTTTGCAGATGGCATGAGTGCCATTGCAGACTGGATGTCATCAAATTGTCTGCAATGTAATGTCGGGAAAACCGAAGTTATGTTGTTCGGTCAAGCGACGACACTTTGGTCATCAGAGTGGTGGCCCCAAGAACTAGGTCCTGTCCCTACCCCTAATAGCAAGGCCAAAAACCTAGGAGTACTATTTGACCAACAACTCACTTTTAAGGATCACATCAATCAGGTAGCTGGTACCTGCTTCCGAGCTATCGGGATGCTAAGGCGTGTTTTCCCCTATCTACCAGACCATTACAGGAAAACACTGGTCCAGGCTCTTGTTATCAGTAGGGTAGACTACTGCAATGGTTTGCTCCTTGGAGCTAATGAGGAGCAAATCAAGAAACTACAAGTTATACAAAATACTGCAGCAAGGATTGTCATGAATGCTCCACCTAGGACTCCTTCCGGCCCCCTACTGACTCATCTACACTGGCTTCCTGTGAAGAAGCGAGTTCAGTTCAAGACCTTATGTACTATACATAAGAGCTTAATAGGGATGGGCCCCAAATATTTCATTGACATCTTTCAGCCCTATATCCCAGGGCGTTCTCTGCGATCCAGCAATCAGCAACTGCTGAAGGTGCCCAGAGTTAAGAAAGCCAGGCAGGGTGGCCGTGCATTGGCTCATACCGGACCCACACTCTGGAACACACTACCGCTGGACCTAAGATCCATTACCAACCATATGAACTTCAGAAGAAATCTAAAAACCTACCTGTTCCCTACCAACTAATGATCATATTACATCTGGCTACACCTCTTGTTCTCACTCTCATTTGCAGTTATAGCGCGGAGATACCCCTTCGGGAGTCTAGTCCGGCGCTTTATAAGCATATAAAATAAAATAAAATAAAATAAAAATAAAATAAGGCAGGGGAGCGTGGGTAGCTGAGGTCCATGCGGTCGCTCAAGAGTCGGAAGCTGATCGTTGATTGTATCTGATCAGCGGGCGGGACTTGCAGCGCCTGAATGAATCAGGGCGGCGGAAGGCAATTGGCAATTGCGAGCACGCAGCCCACCACTAGAAGAGCCCCAATTGCCTTCCGCCGCCCTGATTCATTCAGGCGCTGCAAGTCCCGCCCGCTGATCAGATACAATCAACGATCAGCTTCCGACTCTTGAGCGACCGCATGGACCTCAGCTACCCACGCTCCCCTGCCTGGGTTTTACTCACTGATTCCATCGACAACCCTGTCCTGATGACGATCCCGACTAAAGGGGATCGAAACGCCGTCGACTTTACAGCAAAATCATATGACACATATCACGTTTTGTGCTCCTGTTCAAATTTTAACAATCTTGTTTTAAGTGATTACAACTTGTTTTTGTGGAGCCATTTTTTGATGTAAATACCTTATTTTATGCGTCGAGTACGCTGTTCACTTTAGCACTTGCACCTTCACTATCACCAATTTTATATAGCACCTTGCACCAAGTGCCACTGGGTTGTCACATGATCTGCTCTGTACAGTGCTGCTTAACTGTATTGTCATGTGAAAGACCTTTCCCTTTGTTCTTTGGTGAATAATACTGCCTTTTTTCAAAAAACTCCAGTGACTCGTTGTTTCTTTCTTTTTGTAATGCAAATTGCATACATTATTTAAATTGCCTTTACATGATACCTGTTGGGAATTGTTTCTGCTTACACTGATACCTGAAAGGGTCATGTTTTCAGTGTATAAAACTCTTCGAATAAAATAAATACATATGCTTACGACCAGAAGGGTCTGACGGATGTAACAGTATGTTACATTCGTATATCACGTCGGAGCAAAAAATTACAGATGAAAACATCACCAAATTGCAATTTTATTACTACACATTGTCATTATTTTTCATTTCAACTATTATTTAATTTGGAAAACCGTGAGCAATATATTCAAATAACCCCTTTCTGAATTCAGATTTTTTTTTTTATTTAAAAAAATGTGTAGCTTTCCGGATCCATCCACGGGTTTTACACTTGTTTAAGCCACAAACTTGCAAGCAGGTTGAAAGTTGAAAAAATAAACAAAAATGCACTACAAGTTAGTAAAATGAAAAAACTGGGGTACAAAGTTTTTTTTTTTAACAGTTGTTGTTCATGAAAGGCGCAAAGATGGTGATCTCAGCTCCACAAAGGTTCTGTTGATGCCACTTTTAGGGAAAAAAATACTTGTTTTATTACACAGCACTTTTTCCAACTTTTTCAACAAAAACCAGAGTATTGCTATATTTTGGTTATATAGTTGGTTACCTACAGGGGAATCCGCAAACTCTGGGTACCTTTAGAATACCCAATATGTTGGAAAAGTCACAGCTGAAACCTCTTTGGTGAGTTTCTATCAAATAAATCATGTTCAGAGTAATATATTCCGATTCTCAGGAAGCAGCAAGAGGCATCCTTCCAGTTGAGTGCTTCCCCTGCCCAGGTCTGACTGTACCTCAGGAGTGTTAAGGAGGAGAGGAAATAGTCAAGACCTTTTGCCAGTTTACTTGTAGGCCATCAGTAATTCAGAGTCCGTCTGGTAAACTTCCTATGGAAGTGAATTGAGACCAGGTGTTTTGTCCTTTGCAGGGCCCATATTGCCTCACTTATTTCGTTACTGGATATAGGGTGCATCCGTCCTTGTTGCAGTTCATAGTGGATGTGAGGTAACATTATTACATTTAGCAATCCATCCACTGTACTGTCAGAACTATGGTTGGTGGTGCTGTATAGTATTTCATGATATTTGTGAAACTCTTTGAATCTCAATTTTTGTGTTCACGGAAGTGCCCGGTGCAGTTTATGTAGAATAAATCAGGTTGTATAGGTGTTCTTGTTAAATAATCCTTGCCAACGACCTTCTTGCCTACTCCCCCCCCCCCCCCCCCCCCCACCCCAGTGTAGGCTTTGGCTGCATGCGTGGCAAATTGATATGGTGGAGTTCCTCGAGTAAGGAATACTGCTCTGTGTCCGCAGCTTTCTAAGTGCCTCTGAGGGCAGGATCAGATATTGGAATGCTTTCGATTAAGAGCACTCAGTTTTCTACTGCTTCCAATTCTTTGTCAATGGCTTAGTGAGATCCCACCACCGCAGTGGTTTCTAGTCACTTCGTTGATTGCTTCCCTTTCAGTTTCAAGAGAGGAAGTGATTTTTCAGTTGTCTCAAATGTAGTCACCAATTTTTCTGTGGAGTTAGTTTGAAAATCTGAGTCCTTGTGGTTTGGTCTCTCTTCTAGGTTAAGATGGGAGAAATGCCCCTCTCCCTAATTAAACCCAGCCTGCATTGGATTGTGATCCTCAATAGTTCTACCATGATAATCTACCTGAGCAATGACCGGGCGAATGGCTCTGAAACATGTAGTTCAGTCCAGCATAACGTGAAAGTGATGGGGTGGGAGTAAAATGAGTACATTTTAACCCCTGAGTTGTGTTGTCTCCGTAGGTCAACCAAAGACCAGTGTTCTAACCAGAAGGATAGATATGTCGTGTTACGGTTTGTGAGATTAGCCTGGATACATTTCTGGAAGAAAAGCTAAGAAGGCTTAAGCCTGAACATCAAAAAAGGGTTCAATACTGGGGGTGAAAAAGCCTTAACAGTCAGGGGGTTAAAGGTTATTTCTTAGCACTTTCAGCCTTACTACTTTTCCTTGACCAGCAGTCCTGATTTGATGAGATTTTTAAAAGGTTTGACATACATTTTTCCTCCGAAACCATTTATGATGCCACAGTGGGACCTGAATATGGTCTGGATGTTTCTCATATGTATGCCCTTGAAGCCGTCGTATAACTACTTGCTGCGTCCCCTGGCAAAAAGGACTGCTTTACTCATTACGATCATGTCAGCTCATCGTGTGAGTAAACTTCAGCCTCTTTTAGTAGTACAACCTCCATTTAGAAACTTTTTTCTTGGACAATTGGATACTGGGTACTCGAGACATTCTTGCAAAAAGTCATGACTCCTTTCCACGTCAGGCAATCCATCACTCTTCTTGCAATCTTTGCTCCCCCACACCCTTTGAAAGAGGAATAGAGGCTTTGATTGAACTCCAAAAGGGCTTTAAGCTTTTAAATTGATCGTACAGAAGGCCATTGAGTGGATGATCAACTTTTTGTGTGATTCTCTAGAACAAAGAGGGGTAAGGCTGTGCAGAAGAGGACCCTGTTGAGGTGGGTAGTCCTCTGCATTAATAACTGCAACACACTGGCCAAGCAGCAGCCCCACAGGAATGCCTGACCGCCCATTCCACCAGGACTAAGATTGCCGCCATTGAGCTAGATGGGGGAATTCCGGTCTATGACTTCTGACCGACTGCAACTTGGGCATCCTAGCATATATTTATGAAGAACTACTACCTTGACAACCAGGTTCGGCGTGAAGGACTTTTCCTCCATGCAGACCTGCAAGACCTTTTGGTCTGAGTCCACTCTATAAAACCTCCACCTACAAAGGTACTGCTTTGGTACCTATTGTAAGTTGAGAAATCTGTGGTTATAGGTATCCTTGTGAAGAACAAGATACTTCCCATCGGTATCACCAGTTCTGGTGGATACTCTAACTGCAGGTTCCTCACTGACCTACCAACCCCTCGATTTCTTGAGAGGCCAACATCTGATTAGGCCCCAATTTATTATTCAGTGCAGTGGCACCCACAATTGTTCAACCTCCACGTTTGTGGCGCAGAGAGAAAAGGATGAGAAGTTGATGCCAGCATGCAGGTGTGGTGCTAACATGCAGGTTGTTTGACCCTTCGAGGCTAGTATTGAAACCAGTATGGCACTGTGCAGCGCCACCTAGCAGCACACTGGGACATTGCTTTTATACGTTTATGGATTCAGTTTTGCACCTGGTGAATGTTGAAATGTGAGGAATCTGTGGTTATATAGATTATTTTTCAGAAAGAGTGTTACCCAAGGTAAGTAACTTGTTCTCACTTCTCAGGTAAGGCAGGGCTGTGCTGCAGCAGGGCAGAGGGACCCATCGTCATTTCAGTTTTCAGTTGGGGGTCCATAGATGCGAAGACATTTTTTTATTTTAGTTAATGGGTTATCATATTCTTTTTTATAAGTCAAACAATCTGACATATCCTAAACTGCGTGAGCGCGCTCGGTCAGTGTGCAAGCTCACATCACTCAGTGTGTGTTACTGTTTTTATCCTTTCTTTGTTCCACAAACATTATATTTTTTAAATATCAGCAAATGAATGATGCATTATAAAGCACATTTACCACCTGCAATACTAGTGGTATATTGTTCTCAAATGTGCTTTTAAATGCACCATGCCATTAATAATTTCAGCAGAGTTCTCAAGAGAGTAAGGGTTCAGCACTCCCTGTATCTCAGTACTACTGTCCAGAATCATTAGTTCTACTGTCATTAATGGCATTTGTTGATCTAGTTAGATGCATTACATTGTCAATTAAACATAGTGAATAAAAAAAAGCTTTAGAAGCATAAGCACTTTGGACAGGCAGTACTTGTCACAATACTGTGATCAGAAGTGTATATATATATATATGAGACTTGTTCACAACTTATCGAAAAAAGTACAAGACAATATTTTCATCCTTTTGACTGCCTCGGGTAAAGAAATGCTACAGTGTCGGGATGTTAGTATTTGCTCACTGTAAAGTTAAGGAAACTTGAATTCTGTAGCAGGGGATCTCTGTGTTGTCATAATCTAGTGAATAGTCCCGCCCATGTGCGTGGACCCCAGAGCAATCAAAAATAATCTCTTAAACTGTCTTCTGTGCAGTCCTGCATAGACACTTAAGAGAAAATCAAAGACAAATAATACAGCCTATACTTACAAGGCTACACTGTCCAGTACTTCAACTAGAAAAGCAAAGGATATTCCACCAATATCACACTTAACACAATCTGCCAAGTTTCACCCATGGAGAAACTTCCCCTTCACAAAATCCTTGGAATGATAGAGAGGAAGGGATGGACAGACAAGCCCCCATAGGCTGCCATTATGTGTCTGGAAAAGGGATACCATGCCTTTAAGGAACTCTCCAGAGACCCTCGTTATCCCAGGATGCACAGCCAAAGTCCTTTTACTTTCAGTTCTTTTTTCCGGCTCCTGCTAGCAGGACCCTGGAGCATTGAGCTCTCCCTTTTTGGGTGTTTTTTAAATTGTTGGGCACTTTTCATGTGTTTTGAGTGTTTCACTCGACGTCTAACTGCTTCTTCTTTCTTTTGCTGGGGTTTTTGGCCAGTTTTGACCACTCTTCTGTCGAATATGCCAGCTTTGTTCGACAAGTGCCCTGAGTGTTCCAGGAAGAAGGTTAAATCGGACGCTCACAGAGTGTGTATCCTCTGTCTCCCATCCTCTCATGTCCCTGAAGACTGTGAGATTTGTCAATCCTTCTCCAGGAGGACCCTGAGGGACAGGGAGAAGATTCGCCTCCAAGGCGTGGAGCTAAGGAGGCATCAGGAACCAAGTGGGTCTGGGCATGGAGGGACTCGGTCTTCGTCCTCTGCCCGTGCTTCTGCCTCTGGGGGATCCCCAGTCAAGAAAATGCCCGGAAACGGCACAGATCTCCATCGACGTCGATAGCCTCGAGGTCGGCGTCGAGAGGGATGACCACCATCTGCTCCCCGTCGCCCCAGGGCTCTGGGTCTAAGCAACGTGGCCATTCGATGTCGAGGGGAAGGACGTCGAGACCTCGAAAGAGGTCGACATCGAGGACTTCATCGATGTCAAGACTCCATTGACATCGGGATGGGTCCAAGAGGCACCGGCGCTCGCCGTCGAGGCGACACCGCCGTTCACCGTCGAGGTCGACTCGACGTTCGACGTCTAAGAGAAGAGAGTCGACGTTGAGGGACGTATCGACGTTGAAGAAGAGGTGGACGTCTAGGAAGGAGGCATCGATGTCGAGGGGGCGATCAAGGGCCAGGGCTGTGTCCTCTGCCTCAGTAGTCAGCCTGTCTTCTGCACCACGAGCCCCCGGTCGCGGCGGCGCTCGTCTGAAAAGAGGTCAGCTTCGAGAACGTCCTCGTCAAGGCCTTCGCAGAAGAAGAAGAGGAGAGTGGTTAGGTCTTCGGACTCATTAATATTCTCAGACCTATTCGCCTTCTAGGCCCAGGACGCCTACGCCTCCTCCATTTCCTAAGGAGATTCCTCCTCCTCCTCCTCCTCCTCCTCCTCCTCCTCCACCGCGGCCTCCTCCACCGTCTCTATCACTGCCGCGCTTCCCGTCGCCGCCTAAGGGGCCTCCACAGCCTAGGACTCCGGTTCTGCCTCCGCAGCTTCCGCCTCCTGTACGGCCAGTGGATCGCCCGAGGCCTAGGAGGTTGAGGTCACGGTCCGGACGGTGACACCGATCAAGGAGTGACCGTCGCTCTTCGACACGGTCCCGGCATCGTCACCGGAGGGACAGGTCAAGGTCCCATCATACAGACTCTTCCAGTGCCCGGGGGTATTCGCCCACCTTATCGGATTCCCCCTTACGAGAGTGCCACCAGTGGATGACATTGTATCGTTTCAGGAGGTGTTATTGCGAGGGGCAGCGAAGCTGGGGATTACTCTAACGGTATCCACACCTTCTACATCAGTGATTTTCGAGACCTTGCACAAGCGGCAGTTGTCTCGTCCCTTGTTGCCCTTGGTGCCAGGGCTGGAGGAACCAGCCATGGAGCTCTTCCTGACTCCAGCATTGAAAAAATCAGCTCCTTCACGGCCGCAGAAAAAGTACAGGCCCCCAGACTCCGATCCGGCGTTCCTTAGATCAGACCCAGTGCCGGATTCAGTGATCGTCACTGCGGCCAGGAAGCAGCACGCTACTGCCCCGTTTTCTACGGTGCCTCCGGATAAGGAGAGCCGTCTGATGGATTCAGCGGGACGAAAAGTCTGCGGTACGGCTGCTACCTCCATGAAAGCCTCCAGTGCCGTGGCTCTCTTGCTTCGGTATGACCGGTCTTTGTGGGAGTCCCTGCAGCAGTTTCTGGAGCACCTTCCTAGGGACAGGAGGGAGGACTTCCAGGAAATCATCAAGTAGATTCCTCTCTCTTGGCAGCTCATGGATACTGCCATGGGATTAATCTGAGACGCCATGCCTGGTTGCGCCTGACATTGCTGAAACCAGAGGCGCAGCAGAGAGTCGCCAACTTGCTGTTCTCTGGTTCGACGCTCTTTGGAAAGCATGCGGATGAGGAGATGGCCCGCATGAAGGCGGAGGCAGAAACCCTGACGGCTGTCGGGTTAGAAAAGCCTTCCGCCCCTTCCAGAGAAGTTTTGGTGCCCAGGGAAGAGGGCATGGTCGTCATGCTGGCCAGCAGCAGCAGCAGTACCAGTGGCGGCCGTTCCAGAAGCGCCAGAGGGGCAGAGGCGGCCAGCAGTCCTCCTCGATGCCCAAAGGCCCGGCCGGGTCTAGGCCCTGAGGTGTTACTTCCTCCTCGTCCGTTACCCGCTCAGGTGGGGGAAGCATACAACATTACTTGGAAGAGTGGAGAAAAATTACTCCGGACAAGTGGGTGCTGAATATTGTTTGCAGTGGACACAGTCTTCGTTTCGTCAGCCCACTTCCAGCAATTCCACCGGTTTGCTCGCAGTTCCAACTGCACGAACTCCAAGTGGAGGCCGATACCCTGTTAAGAAAAAGAGCGATAGAAGACGTCTCTGTCTCAAAGGGGAAAGGACATTTACTCACAGTTCTTTCTGGTACGCAAGAAGGACAAGAACGAGTTCAGGCCCATTCTGGATTTGCGACAAGCAAACAAATGGATTCATAGAGAAAAGTTTTGCATGCTGTCTTTGCACCAGATTTATCCTCAGCTGCAGAGAGGAGACTGGCTTTGCGCGATAGATCTGCAAGATGCGTACTTCCATGTGCCCATTGCATGGAAACACAGGAAGTACCTGCGCTTCCTAGTCGGCACCAATCACTATCAGTGCACCGTACTACCGTTTCGACTGAAATCTGCCCCAGGACTTTTTCAAAATGCATGGTTGTGGTGGCAGCGCACCTGAGAAAGAACAAGGTGTTTGTCTACCCTTACCTGGATGACTGGTTGATCAAGGCCTCCACCTTCCAGGAAGCACAATTGCACTTTAACAGGACGGCCGTCCTGCTGAACCAGCTGGGGTTGCACATAAACATGTCCAAGTCTGTCCCGACTCCTGTCCAGTGCCTACAGTACTTGGGAGCCTCCATCAATACGCTGTCTGCAAGCGTGTCTCCTTCGACGGAGAGACGCTTCTCGATCCTTCGGAAGGCTCAGGCTCTCATGGCTGTTCCATCTACAACAGTGAGGACAGTGTCTTCTCTTCTGGAGTCGATGGCCTCTTGCATCTTCCTCACTCCACATGCACGCCTCCACATGAGGCCGCTGCAGGAATGTCTGGAGGATCAGTGGGACCAGAAGCGGGGGTGCTGGGACGACAGGATCTGGTTGTCCCTTCACGCTCAACAGGCCCTGGGATGGTGGTGCTCAGCAGAGAATCTCCTCAAGGGTGTTCCGTTCCACAAGGACATTCCTACTCAGACTATTGTGACGGATGCTTCTCTCCATGGCTGGGGAGCGCATTCAGACCATCTACAAATCAAGGGAACGTGGTCCCCGGTGGAATCCACGTATCACATCAATTTCCTGGAACTCAGAGCTGTTCACTTGGCACTGAAGGCCTTTCATCCGTCCTTCCAGACCGGCTCCTTGCTTGTACAGACGGACAATACGACCACGATGTATTACCTCAACAAACAGGGGGGCTCGAGATCGCACACACTGTCACAAGAAGCACAGGCGATCTGGCACTGGCTGCTACCCAGAGGACTGACTATAACGGCTATTCATCTGCCAGGTGTGCAGAATGCTCAGGCGGACGCACTCAGCAGGATGATGCAAGAAAACCACGAGTGGGTCATAAACGACGAGGTGCTCGAAGATGTCTTCGCCAGGTGGGGCACTCCAGACGTACATCTGTTCGCCAACGCCGAAAACAGAAAATGCCGAGACTTCGCCTCCAGGTATTACCAACCGGGGACTCTGGGGAACGCGTTATGGATCAGCTGGTCGAACAGCTTTCTGTACGCTTTTCCACCCATTCCTCTGATTCCGGCAGTGCTCATCAATCTGTCTCAGTCCAGGGCACGGATGATACTCATTGCTCCGGAATGGCCCAGACTGTGGTGGTTCACGGACCTGCTTCACCGGTCTCTCCTACCTCACCTGCGTCTGCCGTGTCGGCCGGACCTTCTCACGAAGTTCGGGGGGCATATGGTGCACCCCAACGTCTCATTGTTGAGTTTGGCGGCATGGCTCCTGAGATAGTGCAATATGGCCACCTGAATCTTCCTGAGGATTGCATGGACATATTGAAGGAGGCTAATCGACCTTCCACTAGGACTTCTTACGCTTACAAGTGGAAGAGGTTTTGTATCTGGTGCACGTCTAAGAACTATGATCCGGCGGCCTGCAAGGAAGATGTCATTCTTCCATACCTTTTGCATTTGGTTCAGTCTGGCCTTAATGTCCATTCCATTAAGGTTCACCTTGCAGCACTAACTGCATACAGGAAATGCCCTTCGCAGACATCCTTCTTCCAGATTCCTGTGATAAAGGATTTTTTGGAAGGATAGAAGAAAGTGTTTCCTCCTGTTCGGTTTCCTTCGCCTTCGTGGGAGCTGAATGTGGTGCTGTCCAGGTTGATGAAGGAACAGTTTGAGCCTATTCATAAAGCTTCATTGCAGTACCTATCGTGGAAGGCGGCGTTCCTCGTGGCCATTACATTGGCCCGACGGGTGAGCGAAATTCAGGCATTGTGTTGCCTGGAACCTTATACTGTTTTTCATGCTGCTAAGGTTGTGATGCGTACTCACCCTAAGTTTCTTCCTAAGGTGATCTCTGATTTTCATGTTAATCAGGCTATAACTTTACCTACGTTTTTCCAGAACCCTTCCACTCCAGCGGAAAGGTCTCTTTATTCCCTGGATGTCAGGAGGGTGTTGAAATTAAATCTGGATAAGACCAAGGATATTCGTAGGTCAGACCAATTGTTTGTCAACTTTGGGTCGGTCAGGACTGGGCTTGCTTACCTCTAAGGTCCATTTCTAGGTGGATTGTGTCCTGTATCCAGTTATGTTACCAAAAGGCTAATAAAACCTTAGGGGGTAAGCCTAAGGCTCATTCCACTAGGGGCAAAGCCGCTACAACGGCTTTGCTACTCAATGTTCCCATGGCAGTTATCTGCAGGGCTGCCAAGTGGAAGTCGGTCCATACCTTTGCTAAGCACTACTGTCTGGACTCTGATGCCAGAGCAGATGCTCAGGTTGGGCAGGCTTCGTTAAGAAATCTGTTTGCACAGTAGTGGTGGTGTCTTTTTTTTTCTCGACCGCCGGATTAGTTTGTTGGGATGGGCTTGCCATTCTATTCACTAGATTATGAGTATACACAGAGATCCCCTACCACAGAAGGAGTAGTTTCTTACCTGTAACTCCAGTTCTGTAGTAGTGGTATCTCTGTTATAGTCATAAGTGCCCGTCCTCTTCCCCGGTGGAGAAAATTGTACTGTTATGTATGCTACAGACTTTGCTTTATACATCATGAAAAAGAACTGAAAGTAAAAGGACTTAGGCTGTGCATCCTGGGATACCGAAGGTCTCTGGAGAGTTCCTTAAAGGCACAGTATCCCTTTTCCAGATACATAATGACAGCCTATGGGGGCTTGTCTGTCCATCCCTTCCTCTCTATCATTCCAAGGATTTTGTGAAAGGGAAGTTTCTCTATGGGTGAAACTTGGCAGATTGTGTTAAATGTGATATTGGTGGAATATCCTTTGCTTTTCTAGTTGAAGTACTGGACAGTGTAGCCTTGTAGGTATAGGCTGCATTATTTTTCTTTAATTTTCTCTTAAGTGTCTATGCAGGACTGCACAGAAGACAGCTTAAGAGATTATTTTTGACTCCTCCGGGGTCCACGCACATTGGCGGGACTATTCACTAGATTATGACTATAACAGAGATACCCCTACTACAGAACTGGTGTTACAGGTAAGTAACTACTCCTTCCTCTCGAGACCAGATAGTGTGACACCGTGTTAATCACTTTGTCCCTGTGGACCTCAGCTCCCATACTGGCCCTCGAAGCCAATTCAGTTTACAGTGTGTTTATTACAAGATAATAAATCAAGAAAGAGACAACAATCTTTTAACCAAACAGAAGACACAAAAATCTGCATAGAAGGAAGCTGATAAGACACATTAGGAATACCTTGCTTGGTAAGGCCATGCTGCCTTTAGAGGGTTTTCTTACCAGCTATCTTGGGGTTATGACTGAATTATTTTCAGAGTGAATTTGCCCCCCCCCCCCACTGCCCCCCTTTACATACCATAGTAGGCATAAATGTATTATCCTTCCTTTAAACGTCGTAGGTCTATGAATGTAAGCTTTGTTCTTGTTGACTTTGCAAAATGCATCTGTTTTTATATGACTATTTTGAGTGTACTGGTGTATATTCATTTACCCAAAACAAGGGTTTCTGGTCCTTAGGCCCTCATTCAGAGTATGTTGGGTCAAGCGAAATGCCATGAACTTGTGGTTGGCCTGCCAATCATTACTAGTTTTGAGACATCACAGAAGCATGATGAAAGTTTGAGTACAGAGAATCAACCTTTGCCTCATAGAGGTGGACGAACCAAAACATTTAGAGGGAGTGCTGAGCCAATGGTCTGGCTTGGTTCTTAAAGCTCTTGCACAAGCCGAGCTTAGGCATTGGAGTGCTTTACTTGAACACTCGTTAAATTACTTAAGTTTGCATGCATTTTTTAATGAGCACTGGAAGAATCTGGGATTTGCTTGGGCTCACAGGATGTTGAGCTGACACCGAGATTCGAACCTGGTTCTCCACAGGGGCGTAATAAAGACCCCTGCAGCCCTCTGGCTCAGTGGGGCCCCCAACCATTCAGGAGGCCCCATTCAGCCCAAGGTAAATTAATATCTGTGGGAAATGTGAAACGTCGGCGCCCCTCAACACTTTCTGCATGGGGACCCCATAGCTGCCATGGTTTCAGATTGCTATGTGTGGCATTTTTAACATTATAAGTGACATGTCAACGACTGAGTGACACTTTCTTGCTATCAAAATCAAGCTTGAAGATGAGGGAACCCTGCCAGGACAGAATAAATAAGACTTAACACAAAGGAGTACAGCGCCGTCTTAACAAAACTGTAATATTTCAAAAACTAACTTGATTCAACCTCTAATAAAAATCATTAACCCCGAGCAGTCTACCCAGGTTAGCGCGCAGCTACCTGCCCAGGCCCGCAGCCAGTTGCACAGATCGCACCATACCCTCAGCCTGTCACAGAGGCTCTGCTGACTTTAGTGACGCTGCTGGCACTGAAAGTAATTGGACCGGTAGCGGCACCACACAGTCATTCATAGTGTGGCTCAGTCAACCCAACCGGCCGGAAACGAGTTTAGAGCATCTGTATGCCGCTCCTCTTGGGTGAAAACTACAGTGACTCATCAAACAGACTAAGACTCTGAGTGACTGCAGAACTTCAGCTGTAACACAGCAGGCAACTGAAGATCATGACTGCGCGCTAAGCGATAGAGGGTGCTTTTATCATTTAAAAAGCATATTTTTCATTTGATTAGAAAGCAGAGTGAGAGATACCATTACCTCACTCCAGGCACTCACTCGAGGCGAGCAGTGATTTGGTACAGCCCGGCTGCCTTGTGCTCCAAAGACTCTCATGGCAAGCCACGCCGACTGGGCATGATTCACGCTTAGCAGCAAAGCTGCATAGCGGTCTGCTCTGAGCTCCAGCTGCCGCTGCGGTTCGTATGTTTGGGTCGGGTGGGTCTGGTCGTAGGAATCACATTAAAAAAAATAATTCCTGCAGTGCGAGCAGCGCTCATTGCCATGACATCTCTCACAACTTTGTACTCCGGAACTGCAGCCACCCGATTACGTTGCATCGGGCAGCAGCAGGATGTCATGTCGCGTGCCACTGCCCTGTGCCGGGAATAGAATGCTTGTTACATTGTAGCAGCAGCCCCCAAGCCTGCCGGGAGCAGAGCCATGGCACGCTGCCACAACGCTTTAGTTTAGCATTCCAATGCTGCATGATTAGCAGTGCTAATATGCGACCAGACAGCCGGGTAATCACTATGCGTATTATGCGTGGCTTTGCATTTCAGTGCTGTGATGCAGACCATCACACTGAAATGCGTTAGTCTAACGTCTGATGCGTTGTACTTTGAGTTACTCCACTGGGTCCCCAGTTCCAAAGTCAGCCACATGAAAGCTTGGCTCGTTGTGGTCTTGAGGTTCCAACAGGATCTTGAGCTGAGCCAGGCTGCAGGCTTGAGCTTTCAGTGGCTCGTCCACCTCTACGTTGCCGCTCATTTCACTCCACATGCTGCAGTGAAGTGTAGTGCTCTGACTGTCAAAGGATGAAGAGTGTCCTCTCCAGAAGGGAAGACCCTTTTGGTGACATGAGTGAGTCCGCGAGAAGACATTGGTATCGGGGGCATATGATATCCTTATTTGAATAGATTGCGTAAGTCTCATTTAGAGTCCTGTTTATAAGATGTCATGCTTATCTCTGTAGAAAAAGATACTTTGAGACAAGGCATTGACACTATCATTGACCACTTTGCCTCTGAAAGCAATTTTGCAAAAAGTTAACTGTTTTCTATATGAATGTGACAAGAATTTCAAAGTAGTGCACTGTTCATACAGTGCTTCAGTTTAATCCTGCTAGAATAGAGTAATTGTTCGTAAGTTGACAAAATGTGGCAGAGCTGCTTATGGTTTCCAGACCGGCTCTGATAGGTCAATTCCATTACCTCAGAGCTCTACAGGTCCTCACGTGGACGCAGACATTTCACCTAGCACCTACAGCTAATGACAAATTGGCCCATAACTCCTGGGTGCTCAGAGCCTGTGCTGTGAAACTGAAGAGCACATCTTGCTGCCTGTGTTGCCATGCCTTGCACTGTTGCATCCACTTTGCATATCTTACAACTTAGGAGGTTCGCTTTGTCAGCAGGATTTGGTGGGGAGGTTTAGCACATGGACTGTGTCTTTATGATGTATTGACCTCCAAGTCATCAAGCATTGAAAATGCAATAGGTCTCGCCTTTGATTAAATTAAAGCCATTTGCTTTGCTAATGGTATTGTATAGCAAAGCAAATGGCTTTAACTTAATGAAAGGTGAGACCTATTGCATTTTTAATGCTTGTTTGAGAGTGCAACCATGTTACCAGACAACATTTCTGCCATAGAGGCTTCCAAATTCTTAGAAGTGTCCACCATAGAAACAGATACAGCCTTCTGCACTGAGTCCTTAATGAAGGACTGCAAGTCTGCCTTAAAATCTTGAGCTTCTTTATCATTCCAATTATAAATACAAATATTGGGGACAAAAAACTGGAAAGAAACAACCAAACAGTAACGGCTGAAGTAAAAATCCCACAATAACAGTGATATCAATGTAGAACTAAACCTGGGCATAGGACTACGCTACACTCGCGGAGCGTGCTTAGTTTGCGCAACTACGCGCTACGCTAATTGCACGTAGCACAGTGCAAAAATGCGTAGCGGGCATTTTTTGCTTGCTTGCAGTCCTCAACGTCAAGTTGGCGACCGCGAGCGAGCAAAATAACATTCCGTCGAGACTTTTTCCTCGTTCGCAATCAGCAACTTCAAGTTGCCGATAGCGAGCGGGGAAAATAAACCTCCCGGCGAGATTCTCAATGCAGGGAAGTCTTGTTTCTCATTGCGAGTGGTCGCGTATGCTTGCGACACCCGCCATGAGAAACTACGAGTCCGTGTTGCGAAAGCTGCCGCTCGAGTACAAATCTACTTGAGCGGCAGAAAACGACAGCTTGCACTGTGCAAGATGCGGTTTGCAATGATTGCACAGTGCGGGCAAGCATCCAGCTCTGTGCAATCAGTGCGAACAGCATTTTCCCTACCACACTACCCTGTTTGAGTAGCTACACGTATCGCTACTACACGAACTACGCCCAGGGTTATGAAGAACAAGGTC
This sequence comes from Lissotriton vulgaris, assembly GCF_964263255.1. Taxonomy (NCBI): domain Eukaryota; kingdom Metazoa; phylum Chordata; class Amphibia; order Caudata; family Salamandridae; genus Lissotriton; species Lissotriton vulgaris. The sequence goes on from NC_141687.1 coordinate 1,102,169,579, forward strand.
TCAAAATGTTGTTCAATCATTAGCGCTAGCCAGAATAGACTACTCTAACTCCCTCAACCGGTCTTTCCACTTTTACTAAATCAATCCTACATACCAAAACGTTGTCTATGCTGCCAAAAGGAATTGCTGTATTTCACACATACTGGTTTAACTTCACTGGCTGTCCATTGAAACCAGGGCTACATATAAGGCAGTCTGTACTACTCACAAGACCCTACATACATTCACTCCATGCTACCTGGCTGGCAACCTTAACTTAGCTGGGGGCACTAGACTATCACAGAATGCCAAAGTGCTGCGACTAACACCTTAAGTCTTTAAAAGGAAACCAATTTTAGCACAATTCTTCTGAGGTACCAGAGTTTTGGACTCCTTATCTCCGAACCCACACACACCACCACCTCGAAGTTTATCATTAAATCTGAGCTGAAAGCCCTTTTCTTTCAAAGACATTTGAAGCAACCTCACACCCAGTTTTTAACCTCTCTGGTTTAGTATATGCTCTGAGTAGTGCCCTGAGGCTTACTTCTCTACCTGGATTTACTGGACTCCGTCTTGTACTTTGCGCCAGTCCATATCCTGTTTCTCAATTTTTATGACTGTTACAATTTATACCATCCTCTTTAAATTGTTTGGCTTTTTTAAATCTACCAAAGTTCTTGGTTAATGTGGGCCTTCTGTAATGTTCTATTTCCATTATACAGCGCTCTAGTACTTTTCAGTGAAGACCACATGTTGTATTGTAATGCAATATATACAGTATAGCAATGCAATCATGTGCAGTAATAATGTTTCCTACTGTTGCCATGTTTCCCCTGCCAAGCAATCAGATTGGTTCTTTCTAAAGCGTTAGGTTCGGGAGGATTCTAAGCTGAGCGCCTGTTCATTGTGAGTGACACCGAACAGCAAGAGGAAGTAAATAATGTATTCTCTTCAACAGAACCTAGATCTTTCCTCATTTGCCTGCATTACAACACTGCTCTATATAAGATAATTAAATACATAAATATTTGCTTCTTTTCTTCCCATGTCTGTCTACCTCTCTCACTAACAATTTATATTGCCTCTGCCAATCCACCTATGGATTTCAGTGAAGCGCGCTACATACAATTACAATGTCTGTGCTGCGACTCCTGCAATTCCAATTTGTGATCAATTACATGTGAGTCGATATACAATCTCAAACGTGACATCCATTCCGAGGTCATCTCCAGCACCTTAACATGGTAAGTCAATCATTATTTGAGCCATAACTTGTAAACATAGCTATCACTGCTCAAGCACCCCCAACCCTTCCTTAGATTCTCGAATCCACATTCTCAATGCACTACTGTACTCTCGATCTCACCTCCTCGCCACTTCCTCCAGGATCTGGAAGCTCCATCCCAGAAGCGCTTGTAGCAAAAGGATCAGCAACGCGGTGAACAGTAGTAGCCGGTACCTTCGGAGGAGAGACTGCACCCGTGCCCGGTTCACCATCTCCAAGTGTTACTGCTTTAGGGTGCGCGCACGTACTGGTGGTACGGTTGTCACGGATATAAATGATGGACTAGATGGCACATCGGATTACTGCAGGGCTGTTGATCACTGTTCAGACAACTAGTGTGCATGTGTGACATCAACATAGCGGTGGAGTTCACCTGTAGGGGGTCTTTCAAAACAAATAAATGCCGCCTAAGACTTTAAATGAGTTTGGGTATATTATTGCGCGCTAACTATCCATGCAATCCGCAGAGGCCGAACATCTGAATCTGAGTAAGCCCTTCTCAAGATCACCGCCATCCCAGCTCCGAGTGTAAAGTGCCGACGACAATCTTCGAGGTGTTAGGAGTAATCTCTTGTATTGCTGAGGAGATACTTTTCTGAAATTTTCAAATATGAGCTCACTACATTATATGTTCTAAAACAATTTGTAATATTTAATTTGTAAAAGCTTCCTATAATATCGCTGGTGAATTTCAGAATAGTTAAGAAACTATTGTTGGCAACTTTGAAAATACAAAATGCATGTTTTTCAGTTTCTCTCGGCTTCCCGCCCGTATTTCCTCTCTAACACTAAACAAGTTGTCGGCGTTGTGTGAAAAACATAGTGCCACCCAGCTAATGAAGGAGAGTGTGCGACGACGCAAGTGAGAGATCCTATCCCGGCGGGCGGGCCTAAAAGGAGACAAGGCGGCAACAAGGAGGGACTAAGTAGCCTCCTTTTCAATCGTGAGCCTGCGTTTTGCATGCGGGAGGGATGACCCCAGCCAATGAGGAAGATGGGCGGGGCTTCAACTCTGCCTCCGAGAGCTGTGGAATTTGTATTGATTCCACAAAGCTCTCGTATGACGAGAGCAGCGCATGCCCGCTGCTTTCGCCGGCAGAGACCTAAAAATAACTGTTGAGAACTTGCTCATTTGCTTATACTTCTGGCCTTGACTTGACCTGGTTCTATTTTTGAAACTCTACCTGAACCTGGAACTTCATGTAGCTGCTTAAAGAAATGTTTATATATATTTGTATTTGCTTAAAGAAATGTTTTATCACGTGCTGACCTATGACGTTAAAAGCTAGGCAACGATGTTAGTTAAAAGGTGCCATAATCGTTTTGAGATTGGCAGTTCTGCACGTTCAAATGTATACCATTTACTGTCAAACTGACCTATTGGACAATCGGAAAGAAGCCTTATTCACGTCTTCATTGAATATTATTGGTCATTCTAACTCATGGATCACACTTTTCAAAATCTATAAGTTAACATAATTTCCCGTTTGTTCTTGAAAGTCATCTATCACAAATTGAAGAACTCTTGACAACGACTGCTTTTCAGCCAATTATGTGCCTGCCATTATTAGAGCTGTACATTATAGCTGTGTTTGATTATCCTCTTGCTGATTTGCTGATTTTAAAGCACAAATTGCTCCCGTTTCCACCTCAGATTCCTCGTGCAGTAGATCTAACAAGGAGTCCTTACAGCACATGCGGCTTGTCAGAAATTGGGTCATTGTATCAGGCTGTGTAGTTTTAGGGACCAAATGCTCATGAGGTTGCTGCCTTGTGGCTGACGCTTGCTTCCTGAAGCAGCACAGGCCTCATCAGAATGGACAAGGCAAGACTAATCTCAAATTTGAAGGGAGTTCTCCATGTTGTGATCTAGTATTCTGCGAACCCCATGCTCTTGACGCAATAGTTGCTCTACTACTGACCCCAGCGGCCCCTGTTCTTTGAAATCATCTTTATACAATGTCAGGATTTTTTTCGAAGAACTTATCGGCAGCTGGCGCCTAAACCTCCTGTCTGGATCAGGGGACCGACCACTCAATCAGCGGTCTGGATACTCAGAGCTGATTACACGGTCGCACTGGTTAGGCTTAAAAGAACAGTTACACAAAACGCATTACAAAAACCCAAAGCGTTAAAAAAAAATAAGAACGTGAATAATAAGCAAGCAGCGGGTTTAAAGGAGAGCATACGTAGTGAACTAGAAACACCACACACTGTAAGAGAGAGCTGTAGTGTGTGTTTTTTTCACTGTGTTTACTTTTACAAAGTGCAGCACGAGGAGGATGCAATCGAAAAAGAGGTTGAAAAGTCTCCAGCAAATATGTAGAGACACAAAAAGTAAGGCTGGTGTCCAGGAGAGAAGGGTAGTAACATTGTAGAATAATTATTTGCACAGGCAAAAGGCCTGATCTACATTTGCTACCTGAAGCAGCATTAGCACATTAAAGAGAGCTACAGGAAGGGAGTCAGCTGGAGCAGATAGACAGCTATGAATGTAAAGTAGTCCCTCATGCAGTTAAACTCATCAGTCACATGGAGGCGGATGGATATATCAAACAGCCAGCGGTATTAGATGAGAGATGAATACTCCACTGGGCTGAGCCATGCTGACAAGCAAAGCCTCAAGCCAATGGCTGAAAGAGGCTGTTCAAATAAATCTAATTGAAAGGGGCGGACCTAGAGTCCACTTATAGCTACATATTGAAAGCAATAGGTCTTCTTGCCAGCTGCACTGTCAAAGTCCAGACCTAAAATAAAAATGGAGGTAGGAAGCAGGTAGGTCATCCTCAATTTACTGCGGTATAAGAACTAAAACAGAAAGAAGGAAACGTAAGAGGAGAAGAAATGGGAGCGTTAACTTTGACCCAGTGGTTATCAAAGGAGGAGGAGTGAGCATAGGGGTTCTCATCAGACAACAAAAAAAGGGTGGAAGCCTGGGCAGCAACAGGGAGGAAAATGGTACTGCGCAATAGTGAAGTGGGTAAATAGTCTGGGAAAACATTACTTAAAGCAGCACTCTTGGGAAACCAACAGCAACAAAAAAGGCAGTCAGATGATTTCACCATGAAAAGAAAGAATTGTGAGAAAGTACCTTGACTGAATGTCTTATAGCTAATCGCATAACTCGGGCACTGTGTATATGATCATGGACTGGTTCATTAGAGGCTTGGGTCTGACCAGGTTATCAACTCTCTGTAAGTGGTAACAGGCTTGTTCATGAGTGTGCTGGAGTCTTACCCAATAATCTGCACTCTTCTAGTAATCTTACAGTGGTTAATTATTGCCTTCTAGACAGATCAGATGATTCACACTGTGAAAACCCCTTTCAGAGGGCCACAGGGCACGCAAGGGTTACAGGCCCTCTTGTGGTGGTTGAGGCCTTTTACTCCCGATGTTCCGGGGCCCGGCTCCTAGAGACCATGAGCCACTGGGCCAAATACCCCTTTTGCACATAACGAGAAACTAACCCTAACGAAGATCAAAATGCTACTTGAGAAATGGTCTCCCAAATTTATCACATGGTGAGGGAGAATAGACACGATAAAAATGATGGTCACCCCGGTGGTCAACTACCTGGCCAGCATGTTACCACTTACCCTCTCACATGAGTTCCACTGCAAAATAGATCAAATGATAAACGTCTTTCTATGGCGGGGTAAAAAACCAAGAATAAGCCTGCGAAAAACTGAAACTAGAGAAGAAACTAGGGGGGCTAAACATGGCAGACTTTAGGACAGTCCAGACAGCCTTCATAGCCAGACAGGGGATGTACTGGATAATCAACAACCAGAAATACACGCAGACATGGCTCAACGTTGAGAGGGCTATGCTAGATAATACGGACCCTATAACTCTACTCACCGCAAGCTCTCTGGCACAACCGCACAGCCCCATACTCAAGAACACTAGAATAGCGCTACTCAAGGTAGACCAGAAACTCGAACACAGCATTAAGAACTCAAACTGGGAATCACTGTGGTGCAACACCAAAACAAAATACAGAGGAAAACATCTGGACATAGAACACTGGAGAAGACTAGGAACCTCGGTCCCAGCCCAACTGGAAGATGGGGGCAACCCCCATACCTTCAATACCCTAAAAGCAGAACACAACCTTCCAGACCTAGAACTCTATAACTTTCTCAAAATTAAAACTGCCCTAACGAGATCTAAGATAACAAGACATAAACCCACGATTATCCAATACATGGAGAATCTTAATAAAGTGGGCCACATGGCCTCCCACCTCTACAGACTTCTTCGACCCAAAGCCTCAAATCTGAACCGCAAAACTAATATGTATTGGGATTCACAACTTCCCTCCGCACTCACTTAACAGGAAAGACACACCCTTTGGGCATCACCATCGAAAAATATGATATTCCCGACCTTAGCGCAGACAAAATTCTGGCTATTGCACAAGATATACTGGACCCTGGCAAGATTAGCAAGGATGGGTCTAAAAGAGAATGACCGCTGTTGGAACTGTGGCATAGGTAAAGGAGACCTGGCACACCTTATCTTCCACTGCACTAAAGTTAAAAAAATTTGGAGAAGTGTAGTAGCCTTCATTAATAAGACACTAGGATGCGCACTCAAAGAGGAGTTCGCCACAATCACCTCGGCAATTAAAACAGCTAATGTAAAATCAAAACATGGCAAATACCTCATTTGACTTCCTACTAACAGCAGCTACGAAACTGGTACTCTCAAACTGGAAAGATACAGCTAAAGTCACATTCAAAGGCTGGATGTACTGGGTGACATACTTAAGAGGGGCTGACATGCAAGCTCTAAGAAACACGCCTTGGAGGAACCCCATCAGAGAGATGTGGACAAATCTGGACAGAGCCCTAGACCAATACGAACCCCCATGAACCAGAGGGAAAAAATTAAAATAAATAAAAGTGGTTGAAAGACAGAGAAAGACACAGAGCACCTACGCAACATCTAATCCTATTATGACCACCACACCCTATTTGTTTAGTGTTATATGTTACAACAGATGGAAACGAGGAAGTAAATGTAACGTAATGTATAAATATGTACTGCCCCTCAAGCAGCCACCTAACAGAGGCTGGGGGCCTTGTATCCAAAAGATAACCTGTGAAAGCTATATGTTTCATGTATATGTGTTTTTTTATGTGTATATGTGCAGGAAAATAAATAAATAAATAAATATTTAAAAAAGAAAAAAAAGAAAATAAATGCAAAGAAAGGTTACAACATTTATAAACAATAGCACATTTCCCCTTGAAGTTGGGGCTCTAGTGTTTTACTGGCAAATCCCTGTCCCAGCCACTCTTCGTGATGTGATTGAGATCATTCCCCATTTTCTGGTGCCCGCATTCAGGGAATACGGACTAGTAGGCCTTAACTCAAGAGTCCACTCTGACTCTTAGAAAATAGTCAAACGTGTCTTGGCACCACAGCGCTCTTAGCAGCAAGTTCCCCAGGGCCCGGTAGGCCCCTAACCAGTCGTATTCACTCCAGCAGCAAGGAAGAATGCAGCGTCTCAGTGGGTGCCTCGTCCATGGGTACTCTCAAGGCTCTGGTCCTGTTCGGCGAACAGGACCAGAGCATCTGATGGGTGCTGCGAGGAACTGCAGCACCCAGCAAATGCACGCTGTCCTTTGAGCTTACGTGGTTGATTCCAGCACCAATCGGAGATTCTTCTCCTGCACTGTAAGTTCTGTGCTCCCTAATGGGGGTAGGAGTTGGATTCCGATGCTCACGATGTGGGTCCCAGTGATGTGGTGATGCACACAAGGAGTCCTCAATTCACTGGGGCAGGTCAGGTGCAAACCTCAATGCTTCCTTGTGTCCGACAGGTCACACAGTTCCACAGTTCTCGGGCAATGCCCAATCCTCACATCACTCAATACCAGTAGTCCCTTCTGGGATATGGGGTTGCAGCAATACTACCCACCAAGGCGCCGACCCTCACCGCATGGCAGTCTGTACCACAGCTGCCCCTCCTGGCTTACGGGGTTGGTGCTAAGGTTCCGCATATGCTTCGGCCTTCATTATCTGGCAGCGTATTCCACAGCAGCCCTTCCTGGCTTAATGGGTCACAGCAATGGTGCAACACAGGTTTTACTCTCCCTGCACCGGACTCTGCTCCCGGCAACCCTCTCCTGGAATACGGGGGACGCCAACTTGAACATGGGCACCAACCTGATAGTGGATCATCCCTCTCCTCACATCTCGCTCCGAAAATCCCAGTGTTCCCAATTGGACCTCGCCTCTCCCAATGCTTTCCTTTTCCTCATGAGCACACTGGTCTTGGCAAGCAGACAATTGCTGATGCTCCAGGTTCCCGAGCAGGTGGGCTTGGTTTCCCTGGGGGATGTCCCCTCAACTAATAGGGAGAGTAGCAGGCCTTGACCGCCCCAGTCCTGGTCACAGGCCGAAGTCTTCAAGAGCTTCTCATCCTTACTAAGCCCGTCTGGCTGCTTGGCAGATGACAATTGTTTGGGTCTGAACCTCCCCTTTTTATAGTTCATTTCCAAACACCCACTGTGATTTAGGGTCTGTGGCTTTGAAGTTTTATTTTGGGATTCTGCTTCTTTTGAAGTACAAATTTCTCCTGAACCGCTTCCTCTTGAAAGGCCGTCTGTCACAGCCGGAGAGACTCCGATGCGGACAACCCCACACACAGGCCATTGGAGTGGCTAAAGTTCACACCTAGATTTCAGTCGCAGTGATGTGTTCGTCAAAAGGTTAATTGTAGGCTCCCAGCCCCATTCTTTATGATTCCATCATCAGACCCATCTCCCTCCTGAAATTTGTCTAGGCCCCTTCCTTGTTGTCTCTCACCGAATCAAAGAGCACCATTTGACATTTACAGAGGGTTTTTCGATCTCCCTTCTCCACTGTGTCCTACTTAGCTCACAGGAACGCAGCAATACACAAATATGTCTGAGGAGATTTCCCTACTCTTCATGTCTTCACCAGGCAGACCTGGGCTTCCCAAAATGGAACCCAAGGTCCTCCACGTAATGTACCATTATACATGTTGTAAGCACACAGCACACACACTGTCCAGCCCTGTTACTTACATGTGCAGTCCCACCACAGGCACACATATATTCTGCACACACATTCACACCGTGCACAATTCTCAGTGTTGTAGCCTTTCTGTATCGTACCACTTGCAGGCACACATACGGTGAGCACACACAATCACGATGCGCGTGCTGCATAACACTACATTGTCTCAGGTGCACATGCACCTCGTACATGATTTCTCCATGGGCACACTGCACAACACTACATTCTCTCAGGTACACATGCACTCAGTGCATGCTTTCACCATGCGTGCACTGCACAACACTACATCTCTCATATAATATATTCTGTGCAAGGTATACATACACTCAGTACATGCACTACAGAGCACTGCTCTATCCCTGTATTGTACCCCACCCAGGCACACACACAACCATGCACTGTGTAGCACCTTACATCTCACTGATATAGGACATGGGGTGAGTTAAGCACACAGCAGCAGAACTTCAAAAAGGTGAGTGAACCTGTAGGCCTTACTCCAGTGGCACAGGTTAAAAGGACTTGTTCACTCCTACTAATCAGTACGTGGTATGCTGCCTCAACCTGCTTCTTAACTCCTGGTGAAGGCAGTAGCTTTCCACCACTATAAGGGTAGCGCTTTTAAGCCTGCATACAAGTAACCCTGATTGTCAGCCGGGTTGTTTTATGCAAGTTGCTTGATGGTTTTTGATTTATGTTTATTCATGAGTCAGGCTGTCCTAAAAGCAGAAGATTGCCTGCCTGTTCGAACAAGTTTCAGCCTTGATTGCTGATCCACCACCTGGTTTAAGGCGGCTAACACCACCACTTAGATGGAATCAATATTTCAAAGTCCAACAGTGCGTAATCAATCAGGGTTTGTAAAGCACGGCTACTCACTCGTGATGGTCTCCAGGCAGTAGGAGGGGGTTGGGGGTGCTGGACTTCCCGAACGCTGGGGTTCAGACGAAGAGCCAGGTCTTGAGATCCTTCGTGAATTGGGTCAGCAACAGGGATTGTCTGAGGTGGAGAGGCAGAGTGTTCCAGGTCCGCTGCCTACAGTGAAATCCGACACCAGTGCCAGAAATAGTGAGACTAAGAAGCCAGAAGGAAATTGATGTTTTCAACCTTAGTCATGAAGGGAGGCTAGTGCAGCTCACACTACTGCACCAATCCTCCTGGTATCCCTTCCTGCTGGACTCACTCACTCCTGATTCCTCTCCAGTTTCCTCTCTTCTCCTGCCTTACTATGATCAATCGCTCCTGTCTCCCAGCCTTTCATCCGGCTTTGCCACTCTTCCCATATGTATCTAAGGGTTATAGTGGTCTTGCAGCCCGCCTGCTTTGAATTCACAGGTCCCGCCTCCTGCACATTCCTCTCCCTGCCACGACCTTGCATGTCTTATGGTAGTTGCCTAGGCATTGCAGTTCCTTCCGGAGCCATTGAGTCTTACCCTGTGACCCTCACTTCTGGGCTTTGCGCCATAGAGCGTAGGCTGCTGCAGCCCAATGTGTACAGTGGTGCTGCAGTGCCACACAGAGGCTGTTATTGGCAGTGCAGACTTCAGGTTTCGATCAAAATTTTGCTCGAGGTTTTACTTAAAAAAGCAGACCTCCTCCAGCTATTTAATATTTGTAATACAAAGACTCGTTGAAAATCTGAACAAACAGTAACATCAGCTGCCTTAAATGGGAACACTTCTTACACATACACTAATAGTCCTTGATCCCTAAATGTTGTTGCACACCCCATCTACATATATTAAACTTCACCTGTCTTTGATCAAGTGTTATAATTTCCCCCCACGCCCTTTTGAGAGGTTACACTGTGCCTGAACATACACGCTTTCAAGCTGATAAACATTCCTTAGTTTGTTCAGACACCGAAAAAAAATGGCAGCTGATCTTATTTACGAAATCATGGGATGGATGAGCAAGCCACAAGCCGTTAAGCATTTATAAACTTTATTGTAGCAACTGTTGCTTCATAAAGGGCGCTCACCATTAGGGCCCCAAGAGGGTTAAGTATTCCTTCCTAACATATGCACTTATCTTAGGTAAGCAAAAGATTACTTCAGGAGTGAAAAGATGCGACCAGCACCATACCATGCGGACACAATCACTGACATTATCAACATGGCACCTTGGGCAAACCTCTATGATGCAGGTGTTGATTTTATAGAACGGCCCTCAAGTGCAATGAACCATCTAGGATTTTCCACACATCTTAAACTGCGAGGTTGAATTAAACTCCCATATTACCTTCCATAATGTCTGTGATATCTCTAGCCCCGTCTCTCTCAGTGGCCTACACGCATGCTTGTATATAATTTGTGCACTACCTCTGTCAAAGCCTCAGTATTTCTGCAGTGGGGTCAAAGAATACGTGCAATCTGGTCATGGCGACAAAAATACCACACAATACTGTTTAATGATTTACCACCCACAGTCTAAAAACAAAAAAATTAACAGAGTAGTGCCTGTGGGGCCATATAATAGCCTCAGAGGTTTCACGGGGTTGCAGCTCCATCAGAATTTGGAAGATCCAGACTCTTTAGGCTAACCCGGGTGCCCTACTTAGAAAGTGAAAAAACTCTCCTTTTGCCTAATGCTGCTGTTCTTAACATTTGGACTTTTGTGGATCCCCACTGAATTTTTACTGGAAGCCGGGGTTCTCCGCCTATGCAATTTCTACAACTTGAATCTCAAAACAAAACTCAAACCTACCTAAACTAGTATCCATCGAACAAACACACAAATTATGAAATTGGAATTAATTTACAAACATCATCAACTCCGTCGTTGGATGATGCCCGATCCCAGATTCATGGAAGGGAGCTGAGATAGTCCCAATTTACAAAAAGGGGGCCAGAGAAGACCCCTCTAACTATAGGCCAATTAGCCTCATAGATGAAATGCAGACACTAGTTGGCAGGGTCATATTACAGAGAATTCAACTATGGGCAGAGGAAGAAGATATTCTCTCACAATTGCAAGCGGGTTCCCGGACCAAGATCGGAACGGTGGACCAGGTTCTTTGGCTTCTTATGATTTATTGGAAAGTGGTGACACTTGGTGGGGGCAGTCTTTACGTTGCCTATATCGATCTGAAGACTGCCTTCGACCTGGTCCCTTGAGACAAGTTATGGCTTGTATTGAAAGGCATGGGCATCCCTACATTAAATTCTTAACTTACTTATAAGGCTACACGAGGGTAACTATGCTCAGATTAGGTGGTGGTCACAGGGACAGCTTACTGGCAGGATTGCTGTAAACAGGGTTGTGTTATGGCACCCACCCTGTTCTCATTATATGTGAACTGGGTGGTTAAATTCCTGCAGGAAACACCGGCAGATGCCCCAACCCTGGCAGGCAACAAGGTGCTTACTCTCCTGTTTGCTGTCGACACGCTCTTGATCTCGAAGACACCAGCAGGCCTCCAGAAGCTTCTGAACAGGTTCCAGCTTTTTTGTAGTACTTGGGGGTTAGTCATAAATACGTCTTGTTGTAGATGATTCTAGGACTCTAGGAAATATTCCCGATTTTAGGCCCTTATGTGGTTATATCAAATCATATCCTTATATAGGCATAAGAATCATACCCACATTAAGACATAGCCAACGCAGTCCAAATATGGCAAGGCTACTCCCATAGACTCCTAGAAAGCAAAACGCGTTCTTAAACAAACCAAGCCTCCAGCAGCCCAGGAATTCCCCCTGCTTCTGTATTGATTTGTCCTAGAACTCCTAGAGTCCTGAAAGAACTGCAAGTTCTTAGTAACGTCTTATGTCCAACCTTACGTCAAGCTCGGCACCTTCCAGGTATAAATATACCAGCATCTGCATTAAGCAACACACAGTGGTTTTGGAGCAGATCGGCTATCTACTTGCCCGACGCCCTGCTGATGCGAGTGCCCACCCTCCCTGCTTACGCACTGAGAGAGACGCTGTCTTTTCTCCTGCCGAGAAATCCAGCTCCAGTGTTTCCCTGTCACACTTGCGGGTTGCTGGGAGATCGAGTCCTGAGAAAGAGATACAAGACCTCCTTCATTCTATAACCAAGGTACGGAGCTGATTAGACCCTTAGAGAATTCTTGATTCAGATTCTTGGCAAAAACTGTAATTCATCTACTCCTTCCCTGTACAAGGCTTAGGTTAGGTACACTGAGGTAGGCGTATCTTAGAAACACCAGTTGAGTAAGTTTAGTCATTATTTTATCATTGTATGTATTTTATCCATTTTAAGTATCTTATGGCTTAGAAACCATATAAATGCTTTTACAGTATTATTTCATAATACTCATTTTACTGTACGCACTTTACTTTATGACAATTATTGCAATTGTGGCAATTCACTTCTCTTGCATGAGAAAGTAGACTGCTCAATAAATAACCACTTTTATTGAAAACGCCCGTCTCTCTATTTCTCTGCACTTCTGGTGAAACTAAGCATGCACGATTAACTGAGTGAAATAGCTATCTATTGTTTCCGCGACTTTGGAGATATACTCCTTATTCTGGAGGAGCAAAGTTGTCATGTTTATGCGGTTGTCAGAAACTAATCCCTTCTTGTCTATTCTGGAAAGTTAGCACCTTCTTGTTTAGTCGAGAAAGTTTCTAGTGACCTCTGAGCTAGCTGGCATTCACAATTAAGTCTAACATATTCAATAGAGACCTAGTCGACTTCAGTCCTACGTCTAAACTTCCGTTTATGTTATTCCAATGCGCAGAGCCTATTGGGAATATAGGAACTACACTACAGTCTAAAACAAAGTTTATGACCTTCAACCTCCATAAATCTTTTGAGAGCAATATCATCTTAGAGGGAGTCTGTTTTGATAGATTTAAGTCCTTTGATTTGGGATACGTCTCTCTGATAAAGTCCAGTAGAAATTTCATTTGTGCAAAATGCTTCTGAATCACAAGCTCGCGGTTGGAGTGATAAGTAAGCGACATCACTTGTCATATAGCAGGCCTATTGCTCCAGCCCTCGCCGTGTACGAGGCTAAAGCAGTCAGTTTGGCTCTTTATGGTGCAGAACTATGGGGTTTCAACAATCTTGACAACCTTGGTAGTTCAGAAAATAAGTTCCTTAGGGACCTTCTTATGCTCCCCCAGGGAACACCTGTAACCCCCTTGTTGTATTACTTGGGCAGGCGTCATATTAAAGATCTGGCCAAACTTCTCCCTCTGCTGTACTGGGCACGCCTTAGGTACACCTCAGAACTTGCAAACTATTCTAACGCATTCACTGAGGTAATGACACTGGATACTGGTAAAAACATAAAATGGATTTCGAATGTCAAGGCTCTAGTGCTAACCTTGGGACTTAGAGTCATGGGCCGCCCAAAACCCCCCGACCAAAAAACGAGTTCAAACGCATTTACTGGGAGTGGATAGGTGCTAGAAATCATAGTAATCCAAACCTAGGTAGGCTCACAGAGGAGTTCTTTTATCACAAACCATTAAGAGCATTTGAACCTTACCTAGACGTAATTCCGATCCCTAGAGACAGGACTTTATACATCCAATTTAGATTTGGCACACTCCCAGTGCCGAATTTACTAGGAAGTGGCTTCTTTGCCATCTGACCACTGCAGAATGTCCGTCTTGCGGGAATCCTAATGAGAATATTACACATATCATGTTCGCCTGCCCTGCTTAGGCCAGCACTAGGTCTAGTTGGCTTGCGCCCATTTGCAAACAGCTAGGCACCACTAGCCATTGTGATGCCCTTCGCATATTGAGAACAGACCCAAAATCTTTATATGTCTGTGCCGTTGCAAAGTTTCTGGGTAGAGCCTGGTTAATCAGGCATAGGGCCATACATAGGGCTTCCAAAAATTGTATATAATGGTCATAAGTATGTGCATTGTAAGATTGACGTTTTCTATGCTGCTCCTTGATTAAGACAATTAATTTTTTAATATCTTCAACTGCCCTTTCTGTCTTAAATTGTTTTTCTTAATCATGCTGAATAATTATAATATTTGTCATAAGCTTTATCTTTTATTGACTTACCAAAAATCTTGTTGTAGGTTTTTATCTATTTGATTATTTGTTTTAATGAGCTATACATTTTATTGAATATGAGAGAATTGTGTTGTATGTTTTTATTTATTTATGCATTTCTCTCCCGCATTGAAACTGTAGTTGTGTTTATGATATTTATATCGAAATAAAGCTTGTTTGACTTGACTTGACTAGTATCCATCGAACAAACACACAAATTATGAAATTGGAATTAATTTACAAAGAGAAAATATGCAGAAATTATAATGTGAAGGGTGGATTTTCAAAAATGTTGGTTTATTTTTAAGAGGCAAAACAATATTTCATACTTCAGCAAATCACTCTCTTGCTCTTAACGCACACTCACTTTTTGTCAGCGTTATCAGTGCTTCAATTGAGTCCACCAAACGCCCATACTAATTTTGTGGGCTGTACACGCTGCTCCTCCGAATCACAATAAATATACACACTTAATTTTTAACCTCCAGTTTCAAATTCTTTATTTACAGGACATTTATAATTTTTTTATTTTCTATTTTGCTCTGTTTTGTCTATATTTTTTGTTAATCTGCAAATATTATTTCATATTCTGAATAGCCGAAGACCCCCGTTGATTAGGCGATGCAGTCTCCCAACGATTCTTAACCTAGGTTTAGAATCTCTGGCCTAAAGCATTTTATCTGTGATGTATTTAGAAGAGAGGGACAGAAAATGAAACGTGGAAGGATAAACATTTCCAAAAGCGACAACCTTTCTATAATTGATAGGGGAAGAGATTTGCATCACATAAATATTGTTTTTACCCTAGAGATTATGGATACACCATTACATTGGTAGAGATTTTGGAAGTTCGTTGTCACCCAAATCCTAAAATGACATTATTGGCCTGTGCTTCTTCCCTGTGCAGACAAAGTGCAGAAGAATCTGTACAGAGCTTTATGAAAATCAAAACCTCTGTATACTAGTCAACTAGTGCAGAGATAGAATAAGGATGCTGGTTGATGTAACATTTACCAGTCTCAACTTTTGTTGTCGTGTGAGGCCATGTGAGTGTGCTCTAGACTTAGCACATCCTCGTGTGTATCGCTTTTGCATGTGGTTGTAAGCAGAGGATTATGAGGAGAGCAACACAAACAGCATAAGGAAATCAGTCACACTATGTGGCCTGAGAGAGGGTTGAGTGCTGAGTTATTGAAAATTCAGTTCTTTATTTCTCTTCTGAAATTTCTGTGGTTATAGATGGTGCTTATTCTCCCTGGCAGTATATTCCAATGCTCGTGTTTGCACCGAGAAGAAGGGTCCATGTATATACATTAGGGTGCACATATGATTGGCATGGCCTAATCTAAAAGACCCTAGTACATAATAGGGCAGGGGGATGAAACCTACCTATAAGTCCATGGTATATAATAGGACATGGCAGTTTAGAGGCCAGCAACTCTCTCTGCACTTGCATGTGTGCACTGTTGAGACCCTCAGGTAATTTTGAAAGCAGCCCTGTTTTGCAGCACTGCTTTTAAATGTAAATTGTGCCCAAACTCGACTTTGGTGGTAGGGGCACTAAAAAGAGTTAAACTTCAATGTTTTGGCCTTTTAGGTACCCCCAGGGTCTCCCCTGTAGTGCTTGTAATTTGACACAATAGGACACACCTGGGCCCTGCACTCCCAAGAGGTGGCAAATGCACTACTGCACCTTTAAACAACACACGTTAAACAGCACTCCCAAAAGACGTGGCGATAAAACAAAACCCAGAGGCAAGAAAACAAATTCAGGTGCATTTAAAGAGACACACATGTTTATTAATTCAATATTTTAGAAAGGAAGGCAAAATATATCAGTTAATGCAGACTCCCAAATATCAATTCATTCAAGTACAAAACCAGAATAAAATGTAGCATATATACACATAGCAAAGAGCAAAGAAACTTATAAATTATGTACATAAAGTGGGGCACACCTGACCGATCGATCATGCAACATCCTTGCCAACTCAAGCTGGAGGAGCCCTTCGACAGCTCAGGAAGGCGTTCGATCGGGACCCAAGTTCCGTTTGTTTCACAGCAGTACATGTACTCTGAATGAGCTCATACCCGCCCTTCCGAAGACTTCCAGCTTTATTACCTTTACTCAACGAGAGGCGAAGCTTCTAGAAACCTCGCTCCCTTTCTTCTGTTGGAAAAAACTGAACTGACCGTACTGGTCTGTGTCAAGGTCAAGACAGAAGCTGGCCAGACTCCTGTATTTTGACTCTGAGACAGAGCTGTACATCTGAAAGAGACACGTTAGTGATAGATTCCTTACCTTAGAATATCCCCAGGCGTCAGACTGGATCCGGAAATTTTTGCGTAGCAATACCCCTGCGCGCTGGTAGGCGTCGTCTGCGGCTCCGCGTCCGTCGTCGGCGTCGTGAACGCCGGGATGACGTCATCGGAGTATATAGACGGCGCCCATGCGCGCTGACGTCAGTTCTTCTTTTTTCCGCGCCAGCTAGCGCAGATCCGGAAGAAGCTCTACCCCCAGTCACTTTTTGACTGAAAACTTTTTTTGATCTTTTTGATCCTCTACTTAGTCGATTCTCGACTATCGGTGCCAGGGATGCCCGGGTTCAAGCCTTGCTCGAAGTGCGGCCGACTCATGTCGGTCACGGACCCCCATCGCCGGTGCCTGAAGTGCTTAGGCCTCGACCACGACGATCGAACCTGTGACGACTGCCGGGCCCTGACGTCGAAGGCTAGGCGGGAGCGGTCCCGCAAGCGTCTCGAGCTGAGGCAGTCGGCCCCGCGCCGCTCCAGGTCCCGGTCCCGGTCCCACGGGAGGTCGAGGGACAGGTCGCGAGGTCGGAGTCATCGACGTTCCGGGAGTGGTCACCGATCGTCTGGTTCCAAGTCCTCAGGTAAGAGGCATGAGAGGTCGGAGCGACACCATCGGTCCTCCGACCCGCCCCGTCGCTCGCACGATGCGACCGGGGATTCGGGCGACACCGCCCATGCGGCTCCGCGGGAGTCGCAAGCGTCGCCGCCTGCCCCACACCTTCGGGTCCCTGGGCACGGCGCGTCGCAGGAGGAGGTCGAGAGGTACCTCATGGCCATGAGGGCCCTCCCTCCTCAGTCGGTTCCCGTGGCGCCTTCGGGCCGATCGGCTCCGTCTGGAGGTCCTTCCGGGTCGGGCGCTTCGGCCCCGACGACGTCGGGTGCTTCGGCCCCGGCGCCGCTGGCGACTTCGGTCCCGGCGCCGCGCGACCTCGCTGGATCCGGCTCCGGATCCGGGACCTCGCCGGTCGACCCTACGACCTCACCGGCGACGTCCCTTCAGGTGTCGTCCCCGGCAGCCGTAGTGGTTGCCGACCCCAATGCTTCCTACGGTCCGCCTCAGGCGTCGGAGGGGCGCCGCTGGGCGCCGATTCCGACGACCTTCGGAGAATTCTATCTCCACGAGGAGGCCCTGGCTGTTGATCCTGGTCTCCAGGAGCCGGGTGACGAGGAGCAGTGGGAGGGGTCCGAGGACCCTCTGGCACGTGATTGCCAGTCTCATCAGGACTGAAAATATGAGCTTGGGGAGGCCAGTGGTATTGACACATCGCCAGACACTGGATTTACGTCGCCCCCGACTGTGGCTTCGGAGGCGGGTTCTGCTTACAGTGTAGTGTTGACGAAGGCAGCTAAGGCCCTACACCTTGAGCTCCCCGTCGCGGCCGTGAGGACTAATCTCCTCACTGAGGTACTCTAACAGCAGTCCGGCTCCGCGGAGCCCCTTCTGCCGTTCAATGAGGCCTTGTGTGACGTTCTGCTGGGCACTTGGTCCAAGCCCGCCACAGGTCCCCCTGTGGATAGGAACGTGGCCAGACGCTACCGCCCGGCACCGGGCGACCCTTGCTTTTTGTCCACCCACCCCACCCCCGAGAGCCTGGTCATCCAGGCCTCCAACTCCCAGTCCGCATTCCCGTCGGCCCCGCCCGACAGGGAATCCAAGAGATTTGAGCAGTTCGGGAAGAAGGTCTTCTCGTCTGTGAGCCTAGGGCTCCGGTCAGTGAACACCAACTGTCTCTTGGGCCGCTACACCCACACTCTGTGGGACACGGTTGCGGAGGTGCTGCCACAATGCTCTGAGGAGGTCAGGGCTAAACTCAGCCAAACCCTTGCGGACGGCCGAGATGCGGCACGCTTTTCCATCCGGTGTGGGCTGGATACCACGGACTCACTGGGCAGGGCGATGGCAACGACGGTGGCGGTTCGACGCCACGCCTGGTTGAGGTCCGCCAATTTCTCGGCCGATGTCCAGGCCACTCTCCTGGACATGCCGTTTGATGGCCGTCGCCTCTTCGGCGACAAGGCAGACCATGCGCTGGAACGTTTTAAGGACTCCAGGGCCAGGGCCAAGTCCTTGGGCCTTGCGGCCCCACGCCAGCAATCGGGTGCCTTTCGCTCCTTTCGTGGCCACGGAAGGGGCGCCCCACCACGGACCGTCAGCCACGCGCCGCAGAATGTTCAGCAACGCGGTGGCGGCCGTGGGAACCGCCGTGGCGGTGGTCGGGGACAGCGGCGAGGCCAGTCCACACCTCCCTCAGCAGCCCCCGCCTCAAAACCTTCCTAGTCCGAGCTTTCAGGCCCATGTGACGCCTGTGGGAGGCAGGGTTCGCCATCACCTCTCCCACTGGCATACAGTCACTTCGGACAGGTGGGTGCTGCAAATTGTCCGAAGGGGTTTCTCCCTCCCCTTCGAGTCTTCCCCTCCATCCATGCCACCTCAATACCACCGTGTGTCGGGGGATCACTTGCAACTTCTGCAAGAGGAGGTTTCGGCCCTCTTGGCCAAGAGGGCCATCGAGCGCGTTCCTGGGCCAGAAGTAGGACGTGGCTGTTATTCCCACTACTTTCTGGTACCCAAGAAGGGCAAAGGGGGCCTACGCCCTATCTTGGACCTACGGAACGTCAACGGCTTCCTCCGGACGGAGAAGTTCAAGATGCTCACTTTGGCTCAGGTCCTGGCTGCCCTGGACCCAGGAGACTGGATGGTAGCGTTGGACTTGCAGGACGCCTATTTCCACATCCCCGTCCTGCCGGCCCACCGGCGTTACCTGCGGTTCACGGTAGGCCAAGAGCATTTTCAGTTTACCGTGCTCCCCTTCGGCCTTACCAGCGCCCCACGGGTGTTCACGAAGGTGATGGCGGTGGTCGCAGCCCATCTGCGCAGGCAAGGGGTATCAGTCTTCCCCTACCTCGACGACTGGTTGTTGAAGGCGGGCTCGCCCCAGACAGTCGTCAGCCACCTCCAGACTACGGCCGAACTCCTGCACTTGCTGGGGTTCTCCATCAATGTGCCGAAGTCACACCTGTGTCCCTCTCAGAAGCTCCTCTTCATCGGAGCGGTTCTCGACTCGGCGCAGTTTCGGGTTTACCCACCCGAGCAGCGGGTTCGGGATATTCAGGCTCTGATTCCTATCTTCGGGCCGTTATCCCGGGTCTCGGTCAGGTTGACGCTGCGGCTTCTGGGACTGATGGCCTCCTGCATCCTTCTGGTGCATCACGCCAGGTGGCGGATGCGGGCTCTGCAGTGGGACCTGAAGTTTCAGTGGGCCCAGCATCAGGGCAACCTGTCCGATCATGTCCTGATCTCGGAGGGCACTGCGAAGCAACTGCAGTGGTGGCTCACGGACCGCGACTGGGTCAGTGGCAGACCCCTCTCTCTACCCCAGCCGGAGCACGTAGTTGTGACGGACGCGTCCCTCCAGGGCTGGGGAGGCCACATGGGAGAGGCGGAGATCAGAGGCCTCTGGTCTCCGGCGGAGTCCCGGCTCCACATCAACCTTCTGGAGCTGCGGGCGATTCGTCTTGCACTGAAGGCATTCCTCCCCTCTGTCAGGGGGAGCGTGGTGCAAGTGTTCACCGACAACACCACCGCCATGTGGTACTGCAACAAACAGGGCGGTGTGGGGTCGTGGACCCTTTGCCAGGAGGCTCTGCGCCTCTGGCAGTGGCTGGAA
Source organism: Lissotriton vulgaris (assembly GCF_964263255.1). Taxonomy (NCBI): domain Eukaryota; kingdom Metazoa; phylum Chordata; class Amphibia; order Caudata; family Salamandridae; genus Lissotriton; species Lissotriton vulgaris. The sequence continues at coordinate 1,102,189,867 of NC_141687.1, forward strand.
CATCAGGGCGTGACTCTGGTGGTTCAACACCTGGCAGGTTCTCTGAATGCCAGGGCGGACGAACTCAGCCGCCGGTGCATGATGGATCACGAATGGCGTCTGAACTCGGACGTGGCGCAAGGTCTCTTTCGACAGTGGGGAGAGCCTTGGTTAGATCTATTCGCCACAGAAGAGAACGCGCAATGTCAGCAGTTCTGCGCGTTGGAGTTTCCAAGGCGGCACTCGCTCGGAGACGCTTTTCGTCGCGAGTGGAGCTGCGGCCTGTTGTACGCCTTTCCGCCTATACCACTTCTGCCCAGAGTGCTGAAGAAGATCAGGCGCGACCGGGCCCAAGTTATCCTTGTGGCTCCGGACTGGGCTCGAAGATACTGGTATCCCGAGCTACTCAGCATGTCAGTCGATCCCCCGATTCGTCTGCCTCTTCGGGAGGACCTTCTGTCGCAGCAGCAGGGGACGGTCCTGCACCCGAACCTGTCCAGTCTCCACCTACAAGCTTGGAGATTGAGCGGCGGCAGTTGAGGCCATTTGACTTGCCTCCCGAAGTCTGTGACATCATTCTGGCAGCCAGGCGTCCCTCCACAAAGTCGGTATACGCCTGCCGGTGGAATAGATTTGTGGCATGGTGCACAGCAAAGGCTGTGGATCCCCTCTCTGCACCCCTTTCGGAAGTGCTGCTCTTTCTTCTTTCCCTTGCCCAGCAGGGCTCTGCTCTGGGCACTCTTAAAGGGTACCTTTCTGCTCTTTCTGCCTTCTTGAGGCTACCAGATCAGCCTTCTTTGTTCAAGTCCCCTATAGTGAGTAGATTTCTGAAGGGCATCACACACATGTTCCCTCCTGTTCCCTTCGTGATGCCCCAGTGGGACTTGAACCTTGTTCTCACCTATCTGATGTGTGCTCCCTTTGAGCCACTTCATAACTGTCCTCTTCGTCTCCTTACGCTGAAGACGGCCTTCCTGGTTGCCATCACCTCTGCCAGGAGGGTGAGTGAGCTCCAGGCTCTTTCTTCTTCTCCGCCTTTCCTGTCTGTTCATCCTGATAAGGTGGTGTTGCGTACACGACCTTCCTTTCTGCCCAAGGTTGTCACGGCCTTCCACATCGGGCAGTCCATCACCTTGCCCACCTTCTTTCCGCCTCCGCATCCCTCGAAAGAGGAAGAGAGGCTCCACCGTCTGGATCCAAAACGTGCGCTCTCCTACTACCTGGACCGCACTCGCCAATTCCGGGTGGATGACCAACTCTTCGTTGGTTACGTGGGCGCGAAGAAGGGAAAGGCTGTACACAAGAGGACCATCTCCAGGTGGATCGTCTTGTGCATCCAAGCATGCTACTCCATGGCGAGGAAGGAGCCCCCGGCTGGATTGCGGGCTCACTCCACTCGGGCCACGGCAACGACAACTGCCCTGGGCCGCGGTGTCCCCCTGCAGGACATCTGTCAGGCAGCCACGTGGGCCTCGCTGCACACGTTCGCAAGACACTACTGCCTGGACAGTCAAGTCCGGAGGGATGGCTTCTTTGGCCGTTCCGTCCTCCAGGACTTTCTGGTGTGATATTGGTTCGCAGACCCACCACCGGGGTTGGTATTGCTGGGGTATCTATTCTAAGGTAAGGAATCTATCACTAACGTGTCTCTTTCAGATGCACAAGTTACTACTTGTGTAACGATATATCTGTAAGAGACATTAGTTAGTGATAGATTCCTTACCGCCCTCCCATCCTCCCCGTTCTGCGAACTGATATTTAGGGTTAAGGTCATCCCCTTTCAGGGCCCTAGTTTCAATGGCACCAGTGTTAGTTCTATCATGGCTCTGCGTATCTGGCGCGGAAAAGCTGTGTTATCAGAACTGACGTCAGCGCGCATGGGCGCCGTCTATATACTCCGATGACGTCATCCCGGCGCTCACGACGCCGACGACGGACGCGGAGCCGCAGACGACGCCTACCAGCGCGCAGGGGTATTGCTACGCAAAAATTTCCGGATCCAGTCTGACGCCTGGGGATATTCTAAGGTAAGGAATCTATCACTAACTAATGTCTCTTACAGATATATCGTTACACAAGTAGTAACTTGTGCATTCCGCACATTCCCTGAAAGGTACCAAGCATGCATCCCACACAACATGTTGTAGTTCACTCTGATCGGTGAGGAGTGAAAAACAAGCGAAGAGCGAAAACATGCGCTCCCCACTTTGCAGCTATGTGCGAGCACAGAAAATGAAAACTGTTACACAAGATGAAATCTGCACAGAAAATGGAATCAATTATGCCAAATGGAGCCAATGGTCAATATATAATTCTTAATATCAGTGCATCCCCTTTGTGTCCCAGGGGTGGCGGTGTTGGGTAATTATAAGGAGGGGCCTTATAAGAGATGTTTTGTATGCCCTGGGGATAGAGAAATTGCACATTTCACATTCCCCACTGTAGTAAAGTGCCTCCCCAAAATCGACTATGGTGCTAGGGGCAACTGTCAAGTGAGGATCTACACTATTTTGGCATATTCAGGACCCTTACAATGTCCCCTAGGTGTCCCGGGGTTGTTGGGTCCTGTAACTATAATAGGGGCCTTATAAAGCATGTTTTATATGCCCTGATGATGGAGAAAGCAAACATTGCATTTTCCCCATCGTAGATGCCTAGCCCAAAGGTTAACTTGGCAATAATTTATGAATGTAAAGCTATTGCTAGGTATTCATGTAAATATCATTCAAGGACTTAGGAGAATGGTATTGATAAATCAACAATATGCTATGATTGAATTTATCCTAAAATATACAGATAAGGAGTTATAAGACTTTGTCTGTAAACCCAAATTCAGCCTTCCTACCCTCTTTTCTGATTGGTCAGAGTGAAAAGAATTAGCCATGCTGCTTTGATGAAGTGATAAGTGGCTCACACAGGAAGAGGCTATCATGTAGAGAGAGAGCTCTGCTGCACAGGAATGCCAGATCAGGGGGAGGGGTCGTAAAACATGAAACTTCGAAGGAGGAATAGGACAGGCAGGTCCATCTATCCACCTGCCCCTCTGACCCAGCCAAAAGACAGGCTTAAGGCAGGAATGTGCAGATGGTAGGGGGAGAAACCTATGGAAATTAGCCATACTGGAGTTTGGTTCAACTAGTTCTTGCTCCTCTGCCGAGATTTAAGCTATACTGGATTTTGGACGAATAGTGTTTTCTGGGAGATGGTTATGCCCCACTATGGAGGAAGTGGTCATGCTCTGGGTGTTGCCCTGCACCTCATTGGACAGGAGTGCTCTCCTGCTTGATTCCAGAGAATACTGAATAAATATGTGAGAGAAGCCGAGCTTTGAAGATCTGCTTTGTGAAACTAAGTGCAGAAGAAGGCTTGCCATGCTTGAAGTTTAATTTGCACCATCAGGCCCTGCCTTTTGACTGACTATGCCTGCTGCATTATCTGGAAGTACAGCCCTGTGGATGTACCGCCTTGCTTCAGAAAGATTAAAGAGTGGACTCCCTGCAAGTTACAGGTTAACAGAGCTCACCTGGACCATCACCACTAAGAATCCCCTGCTTGGAGTGAATCCAGTGGGCTAGTAAGGGTTTTGCCTAGGAGATTCCAGAACCTTTGATTGTATTTTGGACCCTTTGGACCCTCAAGAGAAACTGCAGGAAGAAGTTCCAGAAGTTTGAAGCAACTTTAGAGAAAAGCTCCATAAAGGGACTGACTCAACCGCGAGAGCCTGCCGTTTCGTCCCAATTAAAAGTTTTGGAGGCTTCCAGAGTTTGATCGGGTGCTCCCTAAAAAGCAAGCTGGCGTGCCCTCACCGAATCTGGCATGATGAAGAGCATCCAGGGACCCCTGCAAAAAAAGCTCCAGAAAAGTTTCTAGGTCTGAAGGGAAAATTGCCACCGAAGCCTACTGCGAGGGGTATCTGAGCAGGGTTCCTTTGCGGTTGGCCTGAGACTTTGACTTTGTCCCAGTCAAGCTCAACCAGATGTTCCAGAGTGTCACTTTAGCTTTCTAAGCGCTATATAGTGTCAAATGTTGAAAAATTCATATTTCCGGTTCCCTACATTAGATGTTTGTCGTTTTGGTGTCTTTTTAAGGATACAAATATTTCCTATTTTTATAAATTTGTGTTGGATTTTTTTGAGTGTTGTGTTTTAATTATTTACTGGATTGGTGTTTTTAAATGCTTTACATACCTGACTCCTAAATTAAGTCTCGCAGCCGAGCTACCCAGGGTTGATTCTTGGAATACATTACTGAGACCTATACTGAGACCTAAACTGTGTTAGTGGCCTTATTAGTAGTCTTAAAAGCATATTTACCACTACCATTACCCCACTTTCCAACAGCAGCTAAGATCCAATTACACTGTTTAACAAGACTTCTATACAGAACAATCATGCACTACCAAAAAGGGTATCATGACATACTTACAAAATCTCTCAACCTACTGTAGAGGACAAATCCTGCAGAGGCCCAACCACGACTTGACACTACAAGAAGTACTGAGAGCTATTAGCAGCCTCCCAAACAATAAATACCCAGGAACAGATGGCCTCTTAGCCAGAATATATATAACATCTGCAACAATTTTACCACCAAAACCTCTAAATGTTTTTCTTGATTTCCACAATAAAAGTGCAGTAGGATGCTCAAAGATGCTTCCATTTAGTCCTGCCTTTAGTAGGGAAAGATCACATATCGCCTGCAAAAACAGCTCAATCTCCCTTTTAAATTTGAATGACAATCTGGGTGACGATTTCACCGAACCGGCTCAGAAAAGTTGTTGTTAACTCATACATACAGTCAGGATAATTGAAAGGCAAAAATGCAGGAGCCAATTTTAGATTGCTACTACATACAGTTAAAGACGAAAATAATTAATCTCCTTTGACTCTGAATAGGTGTTTCCCTTGGAACTTTTTCTGTGCCACGCGGTTAACGTTCAAGTTCGACCCAAAATATGATAAAGCAACAATAGCTCTGTATCAGATCCAAGAGCAGCAGTTAGAATCATTTGATTCACTTTGTTCTTTAATTTGAACAATGGCGGTAGAAAAGGCTGCCCTCATTCCAGCTTTTATTTACACTGTCACTTGAACCTCTCCTTGGATACTTTCGAACAAATTGTAAAATCAAAGGCATAAAAATTGTAAACATGGAACACAAAGCTTCTGTATATGCAGACAACTCCTTTTCATATCAAAAGTAAAGCATTTCTTCCCAGCAATGCTAAACATGATCCACAAATAGGCTATATTTTAAAACTGTTAAACAAAAATAAGATGGTATACCACTAGATGTACATTGTGGTCTGAAATGACGAAACAATCATCTTAAATATTTAGGGCTGTCCTTCACCAGTGACTTGAAGGAAACGAGAATTGTGAATGAGAAAGAAAACCATTTAAACTATGTGACACCACCAGCAAATGCGCACTGAAATGCTTACACCTGTGGCAGAGGAGAAGCTACTAAATCAATTATCACCAATTATAAACTGTCTCTTGCAAATGTTACCTCTCCAATTTAATTATTTAACTCTAAAAAACAGTAATAAGCAGAATTAAACTACAGTCAGACAAATCTAATTGAGGAATACTGTTACCAGACGTCATTTCTTATTAAAAACATTTATTTTGAGTTGGAGTGTACGAAATTTGTGCAAATAGATTTCGTGTTATTGAGCAAAATTGCATGTCATTACGCCTAACACAAACTTATGATTTTGCACTATATTTTGGCATGAAATGCATCATTGCGTCAATTTTTGTTGTGAGGTTTCATTTTCATTCTGCGCTAAAAAAGTGCAAAAACACGAAAGCACACACACAAACAGCCGCTCACAGTCTGTTCTTGTGGGTTCACTGTGTTTACTGTGTATGGTGCATGTGTGGTACATTTGAAGCGCAAATTATGTATGTTTGGGTGTAAGAAATTAGGTTGGTAGTTGAGAGGGGTAAGTGCCCACCTCAACTAAAAATCGCAATCCTTGTGAACCACTAAATAAACCTGAGCTTAACCCTCAAGTAGCTATGGCACAAAGCAGACCTGCTCAGCTTACAGACAATGTGTAAAGTATTGATGCAGGACTAAAACAGCTATAAAGTTGAAATGCAGAACAATTATTTTCCCCAAACTAATTGGAAAAATAAATTACAATTTAATAAACAGAATCACACCTAAATGACAAAACTCCAGTTAGAAGAAGCGGGGATATACATTTTGAAAGTTTTGAGTAGAAATAGCGCCAAGAAGCACAAAATGCCAATGGTAATTAGACACAATTCAATGCTGACTTTGACGGAGCATGGGTCGGGTACAAAGACCAGGTTTGTCGTGGGCAAAGGAATTTACCTTCTGACTTAGTCATTCAAGTTCCAGTCCACCAAAGGAGTACACTTATAAAGCCCCCAGGACTTCAGGGGAAGCACTTAGGGGCTCATGTGTCAGACAGAAGCCAACAGCAGGGTAGATTGTTGTGTCCCTGAGGCTTGAACAGCAGGTCAACCTTTTGATCCTCGGATTCCACTTCTTTGTCCTGGGTACAAGAGAGAGTGGGAAGAGCTCCAGGGCTCTTCTCAGGTTGCAGACAACAGGTTTTGTGCTCTACTGATCCTCCACAGGTCCACGAGTGTCCTGAAGTGGGTGCCTGGAGATGCCACACTCCTGCCTCATGACACAAGCTTGTTAATGAGAATGACCCCTGTGCGTGCCATAACCAATGGAGTAAAAGTTCCTAGGGATAACCCTACCTACTTGGGCAATTTAAAGATGCTGAAAATTTTCAGCCACATTGAATATGGGCACTGAGGGCTGAGTGTGTGTATGTGAGTGGGTGGGGAGTGTACTATGGTAATCCTAGTGTCAGCCTCCATCTAACACAAAAAGATTTGAAGCAGGTCCTGTACCTCAACCCAGCCTGAGACCGAAGTCTGGTTGATCAAAAAGTGAGTTTTTCAGCAGCCAGACAGTAAATGCATAATATTTGATCTGCCATTCTGTCCCTCATTTGAAGTGGTCTCAAGTATTATATGTAAACTCGGAAGACATTTAAGAGACGTTGATACTGTAATGTCATAAAGAGGCCCACTCTGATTGGAACCTGGCAGGCTGAGGGGACGAATAAGGGCCATGCCTAGGTGTCAGATAACTTTGATCTGTGACTTGAGAGGCCTCTTTGACGTGCACCCCAGCGACCTTTTATGGAGGATGTGACGTTTAAGCAGGATTTAACATCTTAATGCTCAAAAGGATGCTTGCGGCTCAACTGCATATTCTGTCAGGTTCAATGTGGTCATTGCTGCCCATTCAGGTCAGCCTGTTTGCTCCTGGAAGGCTTTTCTCACCTATTCAAATGCTTATTACTGGCTGGCAGAAGTGGGAGAGCAAATGCTGCTTAATCCCCAAGATTTTCAGTCTGGAAAAAGGCGAGTTTCTAAAAGTTACTTTTTCTTAGCATTTAGGTAAAAGTCCGACTTCAAAACAGAATTGCGTTTTCCATAGCTAATCTAGTAGTTGTTTAATTATTGTTTTCACTAGTAGCATTACTGAGATACAGTAATAGTATTTAATATTGCATCTCATTATTTTCTTATGGCACAACTATCCTTCCTCTGGTGAAAATAGCTTTTAGGGCTTTTTCCCTGGAGGGAGTGTAACATTAAGCATTAACATGTCTTTCTTTTAAATACCATGCAACCTGCTTTATGGGCAATAAGGCCTATGTAGGATTGACATAAATATTCAAAAGGAGGTTTTAGGCCTATCAGAGTTGGTTATTTGGACAGGTGTAATTTGCACTTTGAATTTGTTTCGTCAGTCTAAAGAGAGTAAGCCTGTTTACAGTGTCACTGTAGTGAATGGCACAATAGGTGCTACAGTCCACTTGTGACATTTAACATACAAGCCTTGAGTGCACTTTTGTACCATATACTAGCAACTAGGTCTGTTAAATATGCCAAGTAGGAATATCCTAATTTTTCCATGTTGAAAGGTGGAGCACGGGCGCTTTATCTTTGGTTAGCATGGCTGAAGTGCACAGAGTTCTACTGCCAGGGAAAATATAGGGTCCAGGGTAATCACACAGAAATGGCGAATTTCCTACATAAGTAACTTCACTTAACATACCATGAAATTCCCAAAACTATGCAATTCATGCTTTGTAATTTTAATTTCTGCGAGGCCTAATTTTGACACAAACCATATATTGTTTTTCACTTACAATCTCATACAAATACAATACCACCAATGGGTATCTGCTGAAGACTACCTATCATTCCCTTACTCTTCCTTGTCCTTAATACCCCAATCTACCATCACAGCAAAATCTACCATATTACGAGATACTGTTACGATCAAATCAAGGATTGCAATTTTACTGAAACCAATAACTAAATCTAAAAAGTAATTTCGCTGTAGGACAATAAAGACTTTAAAGTAGAAGGTAAAACCCATCTCCTGGCCTTATTAGGAATGTTAATGACCTCACATCTATTCAAGAATGGATGCCTCAAGTGATTTTCCCAACTTCATTCAGAATACAAAATCTATAATCCAAGTTTTACAATTCCCTTAAAACGATGTCCGCTAATACAAAAAGACACCACCCGCATAACCAACCGGACAACATCAAACCATTGACTGACTTTCAGACACTATGCAATCCACTTTCAATATTATATTGCCACATTATATATTGAAACTAAACCTAAAACAAAAAACCGGACCCAAATATGTGGTAGCTCCCATAGGAATCATGGCCTGTACTCTGTCTTAATTAAAAAAAAATAACCCAAGATATGTTATCAGAAATCCAATCAAAATTATTGAGCCACAGGTACGACTCCTGATTCTCTTTAGAGCCTTGGGACCCCTGAAATTAAGCGTGAGACTTGTTAACTGCCAACCCCTTTGTGCTTGCAAAGTTCGTATGGACAGAAGTCTGCAAGACATTAAACACATTTTTCTTTTTTACTTACAACCACCATTGACATTGCTTTAGGGTGTATAAGCACCAAAACAACTTAAAGCATCCTACTCAACAGTACTGACAAACAACCTTTCGGCCTTCTACTCACCTTAGCAAACAAGAATACTGTAATTGGAAACTAGCTTATTAACCGTCTGTTCGTACATGATGTCCTTGTTTCAGTCACATCTATAAATGCAATACTATTGCAGTGGGCAGTAAAGATCTCATATCATCCACAAGACCACCGTGGACCCGTCGTGCTATGTACCTTCAGTCAGTTCAACTTCCATGAAAATTGTGTGACTGAATCCAAATACTAAACTACACTCTTCTTCAAAATATCCAAAATGTTCCTTACCCATTCAAGCAAATTCTAAACTCTTTAAATTATGGGTGGTTTCCAACGTATATCTCATGCCCTGATGTCCATATCTCTCCTATTCTATTTCCACTACTGCTTTAATGCTAAAACCGTACAGGCATCAGAGGTACATGCCTTATATCAGTATATAAACCATCAAGAGTTTGTGAATTTAGCCTGTAATTTCTCTGCTGAACTCATGAAGTTTGTCAAAACTATCATTAAATTCTTCAGCCTTCAATTAAATGTCTCTTACACTCTATCAAACATCCTGGTCTTCCACTCTGGATGTAGTGGCTGGGCCCTAAAATCAGGGCTACATTACTTGTTCTTGGTCATGTGTCACTGAAAGACATTTGTAATGCTGCAGCATGATCAGCAGAACACGTGATTAACGCTCACTGTACAGGAGACATTTGAGCAAAAAGTGACACTGTAGCAGATCAGACTATTTTGAAACATTCATTTGGTACTACTCCCTTATCAAACTCCACTGCACTTGGGAATAGTACAACTACATAATAAGTGCACAGGATGTGACTCTGGAACAGATTTCACCCTGTGAAAGATACCAGTTAAATATTTGTAAGAATGGTTTTGCAGTTTGATATTCTTCTAGATTCACATGTGGCCATCCCACCTCGCCGGTGATCGAGCAAGTACTTCAAACAAGAAAAAGGAATAGAATATTGAAGTCACTTGCATGGGTTTTGTAGGCTTACGGTCAGTGTTGTGGCGAGTAATAAGGCTCCACCCCAAGACGACACCCCCCCAAAAAAAAAACTACTAAAACGTCTTCCAAACCCAACCTCTAGAGGGTGGAATTATGCTAAAGACAGTGAATCTAGAAACATTTCAAGCCGCAAAGCCATAACTACAGATCAGTAACAGGTGTGTTTTCCTCTGTTAAGGCAAGATACAGAAAGAAAATGTCACCTTTCATTTTACTCTTTTAAAACCGTACAGTGGAGGTTGTCTAGTTATCTGTACTACTCCATTTGGTTTAAACATACCTTTCATTTTTCCACTGTTTTTGACATTTATTTTATGCATTTTTATTAAAAGATAAAAACCAGCAAGAACATGTTTTCTTTAAATTGGCGTTGTATTTGCTTGGGTTGGAGAAATGTATCCTCCCAATTCATCAGCTTTTCGGGTAGCCTCTTTATGGCCAGAGGTATTCAGTATTGATGATTTTAATGAAGACACCATTTATTAAGGTCCGCTACTAAGGGTAAATAGCTTTAACTCCTGCTAATCTCACTGGGCTGGACATTTAGTCTTCTGGCAGCTACAGAATTGTTTTCAACTTTTTGACTTAATGTTCCAGTTCCTGGGGGCGTGGCTTAGCCAGCTGCAAGATGGCTGCATTTTGAGTAGGCTCTGCCGGCCAAGCCGATTATCCGCCAAAAATCCTGCAGACTTCCCCATCGCTGACACCATGCCATCCTCACTTACCTCACCCTGGGGCACTCCCTGATCCGACTTTCGGCCCCCTATGACACCTCTGAGACGAGTTCTGCCGCTGTACCTAGGCCTTGGATCTGGGCTTCTCTGCTGGCGTGGCCTGGCCTTCCTGCTACCCCTCGTTGGCGACCTCCTGTGACCGGAGCCTCGACTGTGCACAGCCTCCACTTCTCGACCGCCGAAGACGGTGAGTTCTGCCGCTGTGGGAGTGCCCTGTGGCGGGATTGGGAGTGTGCGAGCCGTACCATCTGGCCCTGGCCTTCTCTTTGTGGGAGCTATTTTTTAACTACTGGCGCTTGCCACGATGGACTACCTCCACCGGGCCTGACGACTTGGGTGGCGTGCTCCCCGCCACTCGTTGTCCCCCTCTGGTGCGCCCCCCCCGGCGCTCCGCTGCTGCTTCCAGGTTAGTTTCTGCTGCCCTTCGACTCCGGCCTCTCGGCTGTCTGCCTACCAGCACTGCCTGGCGGACGGCTCTTCACGGCCATCATCCCGACTGGCGGCCGGCCCTGGGCCGTACAGTGGCCGCCACGTATCTTCTGCCTGTTGGCACCGGTGGCCGCGCCTGACGTTCACCACGACCTTCCTGTTGGGCTCGGCTGGGGGCCGTTCTTGTGGGCGCCCCGGCCCTCTGCAACCTGGACACGGCCCGGCAGCCATTCTGCCCATCACACTCCTGCAGTGGCCCTCTGGGGGCCCGTCTGCTATTCGTCTCCCACCGGTCCAGGTAGGCGCTGCTGCTGTAGGGGCTTCCGCGGCAGGGTTGGGGGCATGTGAGCTGTGCCGTGGGGCCTCATCTTTCATCATGGCTGCTGGGTTATCCCAGTAGTTTCTCCACCCGCTGGTCTCATTGCACTGGCCCGCGCTGGGGGCTGCACTCCCCCATGTCTCCCCGCTGCTACCGACCCCCCCGGCTTCACCCTCTTCTGCGGCTACTGAGGTCGGGGCTGGTACTGCTGGGACCACTCCTAACCAGGCAGCACCTAACTCTGCGGGCTCCCTACACCACCTCACCGGTCCGGTTGCCCTACCGGACCGCCTTCCTCGCCATTCCTCTGTGGGACCCGTGTACCTGCTGGGCACCTGTTGCAAACCAACATCGTGGGGGGTGTCACCTGCGGTTTTCTCGCCGCACCGCGCATCTGGCCTGGCCCCCGCCTGCCTATTGAGGGCCTACACTATTGCCTCCTTGCCACCTGGGCACTGCTATCTTGCGCCCTAGCTGCGGCCTCCCTCATGTTGCCTGACTGCTTTTCTCACTTGCCTCTGCCCGGCCATGGGGAAAACCGACCTCAAACGACCAAAGATCGCCTTCGATCAATGCCCGCAAACACGCCAGGATGGTACGGTCCCTGATGGAGGTGACCCTACCGGCACTACAGAGAAGGCCTCAACATGGGAGGATGATCTTAAGTCCATCATGTTGGAAGTCACATTCACAGTCACAGGCATTGCGGCCCAGCTTGAACAGCAGTTGTCTCGTCTTGACACTTTCAAGGCCCGTGTGGACTCTCATGACGCTCGCCTGCTTCATGTTGAAACGAGGGTCTCTGATGCTGAAGATCGCCACTCAGGATCGGCAAAAGCTTCTTCAGATGGATAAGATACTGGAGCTGATACGGAACAAAAATGAGGATTTGGAGGCACATTCCCGTAGGAGCAACCTCTGCATCACGGGTGTGCCCGAATCCACCAATATCTCGTGAATGGAGGACTTGTAGAGCAGCTTGTTCGCAAACTTTTTGGCGATGTCCTATCCTCAGTCTTCATCGTTGAGCGGCTCATCGCTCCCTCGGTCCTCGTCTCGCCCAATCATTTCCAAAATCATGTACTTCAGGGACCGCAATGCCATTCTTCGAGTGGCCAGGGAGAAGGGCAAGATTCGTCATCAGGGCAACTCCTTGTCGTTCTACCCCGACCACACCATGGCGGTGCAGGGTGACCGTCATGAGTTCCTCCCTGCAAAATGGATCCTCTAAAAGCATGAAGTCTCATACTCCTTTGCATATCCCGCTAAACGGCGAGTCAGGCAGGGCTCGAAGATGCTCGTTTTTTCGGATCCCAAGGACGCTTTGGCCTTCGCAAAGAAACTAGACCGGTCACATCGATCCTCCCCTGCTAACTCTCAAGCCACTGCTGACGGCAACTTAAGGCACAATGCTTGTACTGTAGTGCACTTTTGACTCTTTTGCTGGTTTTTCTTCACGTTGCTCAGCTACCTGTTTCGAATTGGCCCACTTTGTTCTTTTTTCGCCGTAGGGCACTTCATATCATAACTATGCTTCAGGCTTGGTGCCTCTGATCCCCTGGTGTCCTTTCTTCTATTGTCTCCTACGACCTACGGCTTGGCCATCCTGCCTCTTTGGCAGGGGTGTGTGCTGAGCGACACCATACCTCCACGGGATGATTCCCTCCTTGGATATAGACTTCTCCCTTCCCAGTTGTGGGTATGGGTGGTATCTCAGCCTGATTGGCGGGTAGGTGTGGGTGGTGGGGTGGGGGGGTTCCTGGGGTTTGTTACCTCCTCCTGAGGCCTTATTGTTTTCGTCATATGCTTTTCTTTCTGGTCCCTTCATCACACGTCATCCCATTCGTACAGGTCGTTCTACTACAAGCCTCTGGTTTACTGTAATGTATCCTCATTGCGCATCTATTGCTAACTGACTTACCAGGGGTTTTGTGCTGTGGGGGCTGTCTCATCCTTACAAAGCTTTTGTTGTGATTTTGACTGTTATTTTATTGTGCTTCCAATGTTATTGCACAGTGCTTCTTCCTCTGCTACCTACAGCACCGCTCCATCCGACTGCACGAGGTTTCACCCTCGCATCCAGCCCCCCTCGACAGTTATTTCCTTTACATGGCACTATGACAGACACTGCTTTCTGGACCTGGAACGTCCACGGTTTTAACGACCACCGCAAGGCACGCCTGGTCCACGCCCACCTCACCCGGAATAGGGTAGACATCTGCTTTATGCAGGAGACTCACCTGCTCCCTGCGACCTCCTCTAGACTTCTTTCCAGGCATTGGTGCGAAATACACTCCTCCTTTTACTCTAACTACTCTCGGGGGCTATCCATCCTGCTGTGCAGAGGACTTCCGTGGCAGACTTCCCTGGTAGTTATCGACCCTGGGGGGCGCTTTGTGATCCTTCATGGTACCCTTCAAGCCCAGCCATTGACGCTTGCTGTGCTGTATGGTCCCAATAATCCGATCCAGACTTCTTTGCACACGTCTGGCACCACATTTCGTCCATGGGCCCTGCTGCACTCCTCTGGGGGGGCGACTTTAATGTAACACTGTCCACCACATTGGATTGCTCTGGTTCTCACGCTTCTCACCGCGCGGTTTCACTACTAAGCTCCAGTCTCACTGACAACTCCCTGTTAGACGTGTGGCGCCACACTCGCCCCGAGGCACCCGCGTAACCGGCTCTCGCGGCTGTTGGTCCCGCCTGGACCTTTGGATCACCACCCCGGACGTCCTTGCTTGGCTTACCTCTGTTGAACACATGGTGCGCACCCTCTCAGATCATTCTCCTGTCTGCGCCTCCCTCACTCCCCGCTGCCTCCCTTACTCCCCGCTGCCTCCCTTACTCCCGGGACCCCAACCCTGACATGCTAGCTCATAGCCCTTCTCTAAAGAAGAAATTCTTGCCGCTATCAATGGCATGCCTGATGTCAAGGCCCCCAGCTCGGACGGCCTGCCAGTCTCCTTCTATAAGTCCTTTGTGACCCTTCTGGTCCCGCACTTAGCTGCCATGTACAACGAATCCTATTTTGAATGGTCAATTTCCCCCCTCACTCTGCGAAGCTCTACTTACTCTACTCCTAAAGCCTTATAAATCCCCTGAGCTGCAAGACTCCTATCGCCCCTTGTCACTGATCAATATGGATAATAATATCTTCACTAAGTTACTAGCCTTCTCACCATCATGCCACTCATTGCCTGCCCCGATCAGTCCAGATTCATTCCCGGCCTCGCGACCTCTTTCAATCTCCGGACCATCTTCTCCATCCCCATCAAATTAACCTGCCGCTCCCGCCAGTGGCCGCACCACTTGAGGCCACCAAAACCTTTGATACCTTAGAGTGGTCCTTCCTCTTCTATCTCCTCCCCAGCTTGGGCTTCAGACCAGTCTTCACACGTAAAATATTACTTCTCTATACCCTCCCCACTGGCCACCTCTGGATTAACGATTAAATATCTGAGCCCATCTCCATCGAGCATGGTACTAGGCAAGGGTGCCCGCTGTCACCCATGCTTTTTGCCATCGCAAGACATCAGCTAGACTTCGACAGCACCACACCCAGAGAGTCCTCGGCTTTGTGGCTTGCGCTCTCATAGTCTCCATGTACGCACACAGCGTTACTCTTTATGTCCGCAATCCTCAGGAGAACCTCAGCCCTCTGGTTCATGAGATGATATGGTTAGGGGCTACTCCGGCATCCAGGTCAACTAGAATAAGTCTCTTTTCCCCCTCACTGATGCCACGGTGCCTTTCAATTTGGATTACCCCTTCGTGTGGGCGTCGAGTCCCACTAGATACTTAGACATCTGGCTGAGTAGGGACGTGGATGAACTTTGGAGAGCTAACTTTGCTCGCGCCGTGGACTGGTTTGAGTCCAAGATTCCCCTCTGGAACCGGTTGCTCTTGTCTCTGGCCGACCGCATAGCCATCGTCAAGATGGTGGCTCTCCCGAGGTTTTTATACCTATTCGTCAATAATCCCACCCCCCTCACTGCCCACTTTTTTGCAAAGTCCGCTCTTTGCTCATTACTCCAGTCTGGGCCGGTCGACAGCCCAGGATTGCATATAATATTCTCTCCCTCCCAATTTCGTGTGGCAGCCTTGGTGCTCCGATTTTAAACTTTATGCCCTTAGCGCCCAGGCCAGTTTTCTTCATTTCTGGCTCCACCCCACTCCTTTTCAGCCACATGTTGCGGTGGAGACTGACCTTGCTCCCCGTGGCCGCTCACAACTGCCTTGTTCGCCCTGGTGAAACTCCCACGCACTGAGATCGATACAGTGGAGACCTTGCTCTGGTCCTGGGATGGGTTCCGTAAATTTTCCAGCTCCGATATGCTTTCCGCAAATGCTATGCGTATTGCTCATCATCCGGCTTTCCCTGCCCTCCAGGCTTCTGGGATGGTTAAACATGCCACCTGCTTAGGGCTTTCCACAGTGTCGGACCTCTATCCTGAGGAGACATTCTTCTCACTTGCTGCCGACTCCGGCCCCATGACACTCTGTTTTATTATCAACTCAGGGCTAGCTGCCTGGAGCTTCACTCCTCGTTCCCCCAGCCACCTCCTCCACGACCTGACCTGGTCAGAGCTGGTCGCTCCTCCCGCACCATCGCTGATAAGTATTGAGCTTGTATTCGTGCCCCTGCTTTGTATTGAGCTGTAATTGTAGTATTGAGCTGTAATTGTATTGCCCCTGTAATTATTGTGCCTGCATTTGGTTTTGCTCCGTCCTCCGCCGCGCTCCCTGCCGCTGATCCGGCCCCACCCCCGCTCCCTCCAGCTGGACCGCTCTCCTCCCCACTCGCCACCCCGCTCCCGCCTCCCAGCTGCTCCTCCCTCGCTCCGCCCCCTCCACTCTCTACTTATGGCAGAGTCGCGTACGCGCAGCGGGCGCGCCAAAGGTAAGCCCGTCTTCGCCCATCCGTGCCTGGCCCGCGCCCAGCGCCAGACCCCCTGGCCCCCTCAAAATCCACTCCACCCGCCTAACATAAGACGCCACAACCCTCTCTGCACTCAACACAGGCCGTCTCCCCGACTGCCACCAAGCCGCCCCAGGATGCGCCCATGGACCCTTCACCTGTCAATCCTGCAAGTTCTGCTGCATCAGGACCCACACTACATCCACAAACGCCAAACAGAGCTCCGACAATAACCACCTGAAGTGCATCCTGCTCAACACCCGCTCGGTCCACAGACACGCCATTGAATTATGGAACCTACTAGACACCACAACGCCGGACGTCGCCTTTCTTACAGAAACCTGGATGAACGCCTCATCAGCGCCCGACATCGCCATAGCCATCCCGGACGGTTACAAGATCATCCGAAAGGACGCATCAACCAAACAGGAGGAGGCATCACCATCGTCCACAAGAACTCCATCCGCATCACGACCAGCTCCGACGACACCCTCACAGCCGCCGAACACCTTCACTTCCAGATACACACCGACCCCAAGACCACACTTAGAGGCACCCTCATCTACAGACCACCAGGACCCCGCACACAATTCAGCGAAGACATCACTGACTTTATCAGCCCACACGCCCTCCCCTCCGAGGACTACATTCTCCTAGGGGACCTCAACTTCCACCTGGAAAAGAACGACAGCAACACCACCACCCTTCTGGACAACCTCGCCAATCTCGGACTCAAACAACTGGTAAACACCCCCACCCACTACGCTGGACACACGCTCGACCCAATCTTCTCCTCCAGCAAGCACGTCTCCTTCAATCCCGCCACAGGACTCCACTGGACGGACCACAGCTGCGTCCATTTCATCTTCAGAAAGACCACCACCCACCACCACCCACAACAAGTCCCCCGCAGAAACTGGAACAAAATCACCACCGACCAGCTCACCGCATCGCTAAACCAAAACCCTCCCGCCAAATCTTCGGACCCAAATCAAGCAGCCATCAATCACGCACAATGGATCACCCACTGCGCTGATGAATTAGCGCCCCTGAAAAACCATCACAACAAGCCACTTGGCAAAAAAGCCTCCTGGTTCAATGACGACCTCAAGAACTCCAAAAAGAACTGCCGCACCCTCAAGAAAGCCTGGCGAAAAAACCCAACCACAGACAAGATGACCGCCCTCAAGGACGCCACCCGCAAACACCACCAGCTGATCCGATCCACCAAGAAATCAGCATTCAAGGATCGACTCGACAACAACGCCCACAACAGCAAGGAACTCTTCAGCACCGTCAAAGAGCTTACCAATCCCAGCGCCGGCACCAACGACATCACTCCCTCTCAAGACCTCTGCGACTCTCTAGCCTCGTTCTTCCACAGCAAAATCGCTGACATACATAACAGCTTCGGCGTCCAGTCCACCCCCCTCACCACCGATCTGAAGTCCCCCACCACCACCCTCTGCGCCTGGAACCCGATCAGCACCGAAGACACCATCCGCTTGATGAACTCTATTCACTCCGGATCACCAACTGACCCATGCCCTCACCACATCTTCAACAAGGCCGACTCCATCGTCGCACCTTATCTCCGTGATATCATCAACTGCTCCCTCAACACCGCTACCATCCCCGAAAGCTGGGAACATGCCGAACTCAGTGCCCTCCTGAAGAAACCTACAGCAGACCCCACTGAACTTAAGAACTACCGCCTCATCTCGCTTCTCCTTTTCCCCGCTAAAGTCATAGAGAAGACCGTCCACAATCAGCTCGCCGCCTTCCTCGAGTCTAACGGCTCCCTCGACCCCACACAGTCCGGCTCCGAGCCAAACACAGCACTGAGACCGCCCTCATCGCAGCCACAGACGACATCTGAACACTACTCGACAAAGGGGAAACAGCTGCCCTCATCCTCCTGGAACTCTCCGCAGCGTTTGACACGGTCTGCCACCGCACCCTTTTACAAAGCCTCAGCTATGTTGGGATACAAGGAAAAGCACCGGATTGGATCATCTCGTTCCTCGCCGGAAGAACCCAGAGAGTCCACCTCCCCCCTTTCATATCAGAGGCCACCGAAGTCATCTGCGGCGTACCACAAGGATCATCGCTCAGCCCCATCCTCTTCAACGTCTACATGAGCCCCCTCGCATCCATCGCACGCCAGCACAACCTCAACATCATCTCCTACGCTGACGACACACAGCTGATCCTCTCCCTCACCAAAGACCCAAACACCGCCAAAACCAACCTACACGAAGGGATGAAAGACGTAGCCGAGTGGATGAAGAACAGCCGCCTAAAACTGAATTCAGACAAGACGGAAGTCCTCATCCTAGGATCATCCCCCTCTGCATGGGACGACTCATGGTGGCCACCGGCCCTGGGCAGCGCACCTAAACCAACGGACCATGCACGCAACCTGGGAGTCATTCTAGACTCCTCCCTTTCAATGACCAGACAAGTCAACGCCATCTCATCATCATGCTTCAAAATCTTACCTATGCTCAGAAAGATCTTCCGATGGATCCCCGCCGAAACAAGAAAGACGGTCACCCAAGCACTTATCACAAGCCGACTAGACTACAGAAACACCCCCTACGCCGGAACCACAGCCAAATTACAGAAAAAACTCCAACGCATTCAGAACTCCTCCCCCCGACTCATCCTAGACATACCCCGCCACAATCACATATCCGATCACCTGAGAGACCTTCACTGGCTCCCCGTCAACAAGAGAATAACGTTCCGTCTCCTCATCCACGCACAAAAATCCCTCTACAACCTAGGACCCAAATACCTCAACACGCGCATGATCTTTTACACCCCCACCCGCCAACTACGATCGTCCAAACAAGCCCTCGCCACAATCCCACGCATCCGAAGAGCCACCATGGGAGGAAGATCATTCTCCTACTTAGCGGCCAAAACCTGGAATTCTCTCCCCACTCACCTCCGCCTCACTCACAACCTCCTCTCCTTCAGAAAACAACTCAAAACCTGGCTATTTGATAAGTAACTAACCCCCTCACCGCAAGCGCCTTGAGACCCTCTGGGTGAGTAGTGCGCTATATAAATTTATTTTGACTTTGACGTCCACTCTTGACCTCCTTTACACATCCCCTTCACCCCGGAAACTAGTCACTCGCCCTCACACTGGCAGCATCTCCCATCACCACCGACCGTGCACGTGTGGGGACCTGGGTGTCGAAATCTCTCAAGTGGACTGGCTCTATTGTTGCAATCAGATTACACGCCTATCTCCAAACTACTGTCTGCGCCTTATCCACTTCAAATATTTACATAGGCTCTACCGGACTCCAGCCATGTTGCTCCCTGATGATAGATGCCAGCGCGGCTCTGCGGCAGGCTTTTCCCACCTTGCTTGGCTGGGCCCTCAGGTTTCCACATATTGGCGCGAGGTCTGCGCCGCTATTTCTGAGATCACCTCGTCGCTGGTCCAGCCCTATCCTCTGCTCTGCCTTTTAGGCTTAGTTTAATTTTTTCCAGATGCCTCCCGCCGCTTAACTGCCATGTTTCTTGTCCTCGCACGGTGTAGGATCTCCATGTGCTTGGGTCGCCGGCTCGCACCTAAGGACGCAGGATGCATCATGCTGTCAGACACTCCTGTCCGAATTTTGGGACCTTATGCCAGTCAAATGCCGTCCAATTGACATATGGGGTCCACTTGTGTCTTACCGCTTAAGTCGCAACTCTCAGCTCCCTGGCGGCGCTCCGCCCGCATCGGCGTCCAGTGATGGTCAATAAGTAGCTTGCTCCCCCGCTCACACTACATTCTGCCTTATTATTATTATTATTATTATTATTATTATTATTATTATTATTATGCTCAGTTAGCTTCTCTCCCCTACTCAAGGTGACTCTTTCCGTGGTTCACTCTACTACCCTTGTGCTCCCACGATATATCTCCTCTGTATTGATTCCATGTGATACATGTTTGAGGTAACCTCTGCTGCAATATACTGTATGCCTGTATATAATGTCTTGATACGGTGCAATCTTGTAACCTTGCTGTGCAATTTTGTTCAATAAAGGTTTTTGGAAAATCAACAAAACAAATCCAGTTCCCAGCATTAGGTATCAATAGAGTGAAAACCAAAGCCTGACATACCAATCTACATTCCGTGCTACCAGAAAGTAACTTATGGTCCTTAAATTCAGAAGCAAAATTGTAATGACTTCTGATAATGCCATGCAATGAATTTGTCCTCTCTTTTGTTTCTTAGCCCATTTCATTGATAGTAGTTTTGTATCTCTGATTAAGTTTAAGATCAAATGGAAGACCTGGAGAATGTTCATGGTCTCCTTCCAGTCACAGTTGAGTCTATTGTCATTTTCAAGGAACAGTGTCTGAGAACTCTCCTATTATTTTGCAGAATGTGAGCACTTGATTCGGCACATGCTGGTCCTAGAGCCAACTAAGCGACTATCCATGGAGCAGATTTGCAAACACAAGTGGATGAAGCTTGGGGATCCTGATCCTGAATTCGAAAGGGTAAGCAGGCCATTACTTATGTCCTCTGGCACAGTTTTTGCCTATGATGTACTTGATGAGGGTGCTATTGATAGTGTATGATAATTTATGGTGCAGAGTCTGGTTTCTGGGTGTGTGCGGCGTGTCTTACTTTAGAAACAGCAGTACTTTAATAACCAGTAATATTTTGCTCCTGAGGGTAACCTTTGTCTCCCTTCTCTGCATGAGCAGCTCATTGCTGAGGGTCAACATCTCAAGATGGAGCGGCGCATGGAGCCCTTAAATGAGCAAGTGCTGCTGGCCATGGTGGAGATGGGGCTGGACAGGGAACGCACACTGCAGGTAACACTGTCCAGACAATGTGGGAAGGGGCAGGGTTGTCTGTGAATGCCGTATAGAAGGGGTTGTTATTACTAGAGGTCAACGTATCCCCCCAAACTTTCAGTCTTTTAGACTAGTAAGGTAACCGTTTGCTAACTTTGCACCACGCCTTTTTCAAAAACCACGTATTGTTTTGCTGCTGCGCTGTATCTCTAGCCATAACAAGCCTTCATATGACAATGTGTGCTCAGTGCCTCCTTTTCTGATGTCTCAGATTGAACCTGCCCCTCTCCTGCTATGTGAGTGCTGCCAGATGTCCCCAGGAGTGACTAAAATTCATTGCTTTTTTTTTGCTTGGAAAATCAGGGATGTCTGGTATTCAATCAGAAATTTTGAACCATAAAGAGAATTCAAGCCTCTTGCCTTATCCTGCTGGTGATAGGCTGGTCTCAGTCTATTACTATAGGAAAAGGGGTGGACATGGTCAGAGGAAAATGTCAGACCAGCCAATGATAAAAAATATAAAAATAATATTTTGCACAGATGCAGTTACATTGAAATTGGAGCTCACAAAAAGGTTATAAAAATAATGTGAAATTAAGCACAGGAATAGATTACCAAACCCCCTGTAATACAAAAGGCATTCTTTATTTTGAGATATTTGAATAGAAAAGAGAAAACTTCAAAAGCGGCAGTGAATCCTTTACAAGCAATTTCTGTTGCCGAAACTGAAGGGTAATTGAAAAGGGCCTTATTGATTTCTTTATACTGGTACTAAGTAGATACAAAATAAAGTATGGTGCTGTTGCATGGTATACACTACTGCCCCCCTTGTCCCCGTCTTCCCGAACTGTGAGTATCTGTAAACCTGCTTTTTGGAGTTTAGGCCCAGCATCACACTAATCCAGGGTTTGTGCGAGGCCTAAGGCCTAGGGCCTCTTGATTTATGATGAGTTCTGACCTTATCCTCAACCCGATGGGACGTACCAAGCGAACATTCGTAGTGACAGCAGGACTACTGCCCCTGTCACAAGTTTCACTCTTATAGCTTGGAGGTGACAGCATACCATTTTTTTTATTATAGTAAGTTTACCTCTGTCAGGTGAATGGGATCCTACTGTCCCATTTACCCAAAGTTCCTAGTGCTGAGATCCCATGCACTTGAACATATGCATGTATGTTAGTGGAGTTGGTACGCAGTCCATGAGTGCCTGAGTGAAACTGAGTGGCACAAGCCTGTTCCATTTTGGTAGCCCCAGGCCTCTACCTGTGACCACACTGGAGGTGCGGTTGATTTTCCAGACAGCAGGTGCGTTGCTGACCTACGCAAGACTGGAGTGAGATAGCCCAGACACTCAAATGGTGAAAGAGGAGCCCGCCTTTCTCTTAGAAATTCGATTCGTCTTCCTGAGATTTCCATTTTATTATGGCTGGGGTGGAGGACAGAACTGCAATACCTGTATCTGGTGTGAAGGGCCCTTCTGAAGGAGAGCAGTCTAGTCTCTCCTCGTCACTGTCCGATGTGGCTGTTGATAGTCAAGATGCTGACTGCTCACACTTCTTTGTGCCTCGTTGTGAGTGATCCAAACTGGAGACAGCCCTACTATGAAAACTATCACTCAAGCCAAAGGTTGAGCCTGGAAGACAGCTTTAAAAGGACACATGGCAGGGACACCTGAATGGGGAACCAACCCAAACCAGTTTTGCAAAGACAAGAATAAAGATGCTCTACCAACTCAGTGGAAAATGGAAATTGCTGTCCTTTTTGTTGTCGAAGTTCTCTTCAGCCAAGATGTGGGGGCTCTGCCAACCATCCAGAGGACTACTGCGCAACCAGTCCTGGTGTCTGTCTGACAGCTAGCTTCCTAGAGGTGAGGTGGACATCACCTGGAGTCTGATCTGGAA
Organism: Lissotriton vulgaris; assembly: GCF_964263255.1. NCBI lineage: Eukaryota > Metazoa > Chordata > Amphibia > Caudata > Salamandridae > Lissotriton > Lissotriton vulgaris. Next base: position 1,102,213,029 of record NC_141687.1, read on the forward strand.
GAGCAATTGCTGACTTGTCCTGGAAACCAAGGAGTTCTGCCTAAGTGAGATGGAAGGAGTAATCTGACTGCCTCCACGGGAGCTGATCGTCTGAAGGAGCCGAAGCATCTAACCCTGGTGCAGGAGTCTGTCCACCACAGACTCACAGATAGTATGATTGGTGTGATCCTGTCACTGAACAGTCTTTGCAACCGTGGATTAGCTGCAGCATTTTTGAAGCATGCCGAGCTGTCTCAACATGTTATCACGATCACCCAGTCAATTCTATCTAGTGTGCCCAATTGGCCGGCCCGAATTAAACTGAGCTAAAAACTTGCTCCGCTGTACTTGCTGTGTTTTGTTGACCCTGTAGCACTATTGACCCAGGCTGTGTGGTCCTGACTGGCAAGAAGTAAATAATTTCACCCACTAGTACCCAGTGTGAGTACCTGGCACTGACTCCAAGAGCACAGTGTCCAAGGAGATGGAGTAGTCTGCAAAGAGAAGCTGCCGCCTATAAGCATCCCATGCTGAAGCTAATGCCTGGAAGCTGTGGCACAGAAGTCCATAACTCACCTCTCTCCCCTTAATTCTGAGGGACTTGTGCACCCAAAGTAAAGACTCAGTACGGAACCCCACCGAGTCTAACCTAAAGGCTACCCATTCAGTTGAGGACAAGCACGGAATAAGCATACATACCACAGGAAATCCAAGTCTGACACCCTCTATCTCAAAACCGACAAGTACAGGAAATGCCCAAAAAGATGAGCGTACTAATAAATGGGAATCAGTATCAGGAATCTCTCGGGGCTAAGAGACAGAACCGGCTGACCCAGGAGCAACTTCTAATGCCAAACAAAGGCGGGCTTAAAGGAGAAAAGGCAAGAATCAAAAATCAATCTAAAAAAAGGAGGACTTTGCCCACCTCTTCAGGCAATTGCCACCTGAAAAATCTGACCTTTCACATCAGACATCTCCAGCGGAAACGGGCAAAACACAATAAAGTTCATTGTGTCCTGGGCAAGGGTTGGTCTCAAACTCTAATCAAAAGACTGCCTTCACTGGTTCCTTGCGACAAACATTGCCTGGGGAAGAAGGAGAAACCTGAACTCTTAAGGATTGCAAACTAGCCAGGGAGGAAGCTGAACATCAATTATTGCCATGCAGAATGAAACAGAAGAAACTACTACACAGCGTCACGCCACCAACCAAACATCTGCAGGACCCATGGTCAAAGATAACTAATTCTCTACAACCACCATCTCTACTAACCAGCCAGATCACCTAATAGAAAGGGCGCTAAATCATCCACCCATCCCTGCAGCCAATACTGGAGGAGATGAACATATAGAACTCAAACACTGTAGTATAAGAATTAAGTCCGCTCACGTGGAAGCTATGGAGCTACTCTGCGGTGGCCAGTTACAAACTTAATTCTAGACGATCAGAACAGGGCAAAAGGAATCATAAAACCACCTCAAGTAAGCATAAATACCCATGAGCCCACCAACAGACCACAATCAGACAACCGAGGAAAGGACCTCAATAGGAATGTAAAAACACTAGAGTTTGCACCAGCATATAGATCAAGAGGGGCTCATGACATATTAAATCGAGGGAACATTCTTTGTTTATTATCACATATACCCTCACTATCGGAGGTAAACTCAACTGACCTGGACTCAGTAGAGTTTGTCAGCCAAAGGGACCTTTGCTGGGGTGAGGCCACACGGACAACAAAGAGGTCGGAAACCATTGCACAAAAATTATTACAGGTAAGTATGATGTTTGAAAACTGGAGCTTAACCCCTTCACTGCTGGCCCGAATCCCCTGCTGTGCTGGGGGGAGGGGCGTGCACAGCGCCCCGGTGCTCATAACGAGCTCAGCTCGTCATGAGCCACGGTTCTCGTGTGCTCATGACAAGCTGAGCTCGCCACGCCCATTTCAATAGAACGCTCAGCACAGCAGGGGAAATATCCCCGCGTGTGAGCGTTCTAACGGCCGTGACGACCTAAGCTCGTCATGAGCACACGAGAACCGTGGCTCATGACGAGCTGAGCTCGTCATGAGCGTGGGAGGGGTTCAAAATGAAACCCATCAACTTGCCCGGTAATCCAGCACCACTAATACAGTGGCTAGGGGACAGACGGGTAACAGAATGGTCCAACACCTCTAAGTCAATACTGAGAGGGGCAAGGGGTCCCTCGCCGGTCACCATTAGGCAGCCACAGGATTCAGGGAGACATCACCTAAATCATTTACATCAATGTCTTTGCCACGAAGACTCGGGATGGCACATGAGGGTAGTTATCAATCAAGTAATAAGCAAATGACAGAATAGCAGGTATAATCTGCCAGAAGGTGAAATAAACTTATCACGGATATGTTCATGGAACATCAATGGGCTAAACCGCAAGCTGTCAGACCACGCCTTCATGAATTATCAAAATTCATTCCATATCATTGCTTTCCCAGAGAAATGGATGACGGACCCACCACATCTACAAGGATATTTACGCTTATATGCACCAGCCCTCAAAAGGGCAAGATTTGGTCATCTGCAGGGAGGTCTGTTGATCTATGTAAATAACATCTGCGCAAATTCAGTCCATTCAGTGGCCTTAACAACACCAGAATCCATTGCTATAAAAATCTCCACCACAAAGGGGCCATCAGTGAATGAGCACAAGGATATAGTAATGGTAAACACGCACATTCATCCTAACAAGAAATCTAACGATGAAGAACAATTGGCCAACTTCGTAGAGTCTTGCATGAGTGAGGTCAATACACCAGCTATGATACTGACAGGAGACTTTAATTTACATCTACTTGGCCCATCAAAAGCGGAGGAAGTTTCAATACATAACCAGTTATGGAACATCCCGCAACAGGGTACCAATTCATCAGTAGTTCCCTCAAAAATCGGTCATCGTCTTATAGAGGATTTTGAACATCTCCTGCTTAGAGCAGCGAATGGCAGAACTATAGGTGATACACCCCCTGCATTCACCTATCAATCATCAACAAAAAACTCAACGTTTGACTGTACCTTTGGGTCCCTAACTCTTTAATGAAATTTTCTCATTTAGTATGGGCGACAAAGTTGATAGATATTACTGGCCCCAGGAACTTATATTGCACACAAATATCCCAAGATTAACTCCTTCCACGCTCATGACGAGCCCAGCTCGTCATGCAGTAGCCTGCTGCTACACTCATGACGAGCTGAGCTCGGCATGAACTAATGGAAATGAGCCAAAGCCAGCGCAGCAGGGGAATTCCCATAGCATTGAAGGTGTTAATGAAATGGAAGGGCCTACCAGGCACAACCACTACAGTCAACTTTAGGAAAATGAAATGTACGCAAGAAACTCAAGATAACTTCCAGGAAGCTGCTAAATTTCTATTTGAATCACAGGAAGGGGACAACAAAATAGAGTGATGGCCAAATTATACATATGCCCTGGCAACATCTTTCTCTGTCCCAGTTAAATCTAAATCACAGCAGGGTTATAGAGGACACACTAACTTCACCATGCCGCAAAAGAGCAAGATAAGATCCATCAAAAATAGCATAAACTTCTTGCGGCAGGTGCGCCGGTCTCCAACCAATATCACAAAACTAGCTAAATTGGGACATCAGAAAGCACGACTGAAGCAAGCAATTTGGGAAGCCAGGCATGATAACGAGGATATCCTATGGGCGAAACGGCATGCGGACTCTAAGTTGAATAACAGTGCGAGATTCTGGGAAACAATAAAAAGATTCACCCACCCGTGGACGAGGGTCTGTCTTCAAATATAGCCGAGAAAGACTGGGCCACTTATCTTGGAAACCACTTTCAAGAAGGAAAAACCTTATTGCACACAGAAACTAGCATGGATTCCACACAGTGGCCTAACATCTTAATGCATCAATCCAACGAGAGAAATGCAACACCAGAGGAATGGTATGAAGGAGAATCTCCAGGATGTATACCCTTAAATGATTACATAAAATCAATCAACACGTACATCAAGAAGGGAAGACAAGAAGGGGCACCGGGGCCCAATGGAATTCCACCTGTGCTTTACAAACAAGACACAGAATATTGGGCGAAAGCACGTAGTCCTCTGTTTAGGGAAATAAGAACGACAGGCCTACTCCCTCCATCTTGGCGGGCTTCGATAATTTAACCAATCTTCAAATCAGGTGACAAGGCTCAGCCTAAGAGTTACCGGTTAGTTGCCCTCTTGGACAATGAGGCAAAATACTTTGCCGGTACTTTGCTGGATAAACTTCAACTCTGGGCGGAAGACAATTCGATCATCCCCCTAAATCAAACTGGCTTCTCCAAATCTGTTGGGACCACAACAAACATAACAATTATGGCTCTGTTAATCGATAAGGACGAGATCACAAGAACGCCATTACATTTGTGCTTCATCGATTACCGGGCAGCTCTTGATCATGTAAATCGTCACAAACTTTGGTTGAAACTGGCAGGCTGGGGCATTCCGCAGGCGTAACTGAACCTGTTAATCAATTTGCATACTAAGACCTGGGTTCAAGTAAAGCTGGGTGACAGGTCAACCCTATTGAGGAAAATTCCAACAACAAAAGGCCTCAAGCAAGGCTGCGTACTGGCCCCAATGCGATTTAATCTGTTTCTTGCAGAACTGATCCCGCTATTAAATGCCAGTAATTCAAACTCTCCAAAGATTGGGAACCTAGTACTACCATGCCTACTTTACGCTGATGACCTAGTATTGATAAGACAAATGAAGGTGGGTCTACAGCATCTTCTTGATATCACGTTTGAGTACTCTGAGGCTAACAATTTAAATATTAACCTGGAAAAAAACAAAACCATGACAATCAAAAAGAACCTTGAGAAAGTACCTGTCTGGTTTTGGGATAAGACTTGAATAGACTCAGTTACAGAGTACAAATATTTGGGGGTGATCATTGACAAGGGCAACCCAAAGAGATACAATTAAAAGGAAGGGCATAACCCTAGTCGCCTCAATGAGAAACCTCAATTCCAAACTGACGGGTCCCTCATTTGCCCCACTGGTTGAAGTTATACGAGCACAACCCCTACCTACAATAACTTATGGGAGTGAGGCACAGAGGGGAAGGGACTCGAAGCTCTTGAATGTTGTGGTCGCAAAAGTATGTAGAATAATGTTCGAGGCATGTGGGCTGCTGAATTCATATCTGTGCATAGATCGCCGCCTAGTGTTGGGTTCGGATGATTGCACTTTGTTGTTCTGGAAGAGTCTTGAAGTATCACGAGATAGGTGACTCCTCCCCTGGACTACAGTGCGCATGGGCATCTTCTCCATTCTCAGATTCTATTTTTCCGCCATTGAGTTCGGATGCTAACTCCTATACTGCAACTTCGGAATCGAAAACAAAACTTTTGTAAAGGCCAAAAGGCCTTCGATTTCGACGGTATTGTTCTCGTTCGGTACCTCTCTACTCGATCCAGCCTTCCATCTCGAATCGGTTGTCAACGCGGGCCGTTGGGCCTTTTGGACGCCACGTGAGCCGACCGTCGATGGAAAGAAGCCCGTTTAAAAGGTGCCCACAATGCCACTCCAAGCTCCCACATACTGATAAACACTCAGTATGCAACAAGTGCCTTTCCCCAGACCATAGGGAAGAAACCTGCCCAGCCTGCGCCCAGTTTCGATCGAAGAAAATTATACGAAACCGACGGGCCGCTAGGCAAGAAATGCAGCGACAGGCACCGGAACCGGACAACATCTTTGATGATGACAAGGATCTACCGGAAGCTCCAGACTCTGACCTAGAAATCGTCACCGTTGAGGACTACTCGAACTCCGATGACGATATGCCACTGGAGCAAATCGTGAGTACCCTGCCCCTGACACCAATTAGCCTGTTACCAAAGGCTCCGAGATCATAAAAAAGTTTCACCAGCCCCGCCATCCGGCTCGGCTCCGAAATCGAAACTGAAACCTTCAGAGACCCCAGGGCCCAGTACCATTGTCCCGAAGAAGGTTCCAGAGCCAAAGAAGGTCGTCGACCCGATGGGCGTCGATCCAAAAAAGGCTGTACAGCCAAAGAGCGTCGAGCCAAAGAAGACTGTCGACCCCAAAAAGGCCGTTCAGCCAAAAACTGTCTACCCCAGAAAAGTAGTCGAACCGAACAAAGGCACACAGCCAAAGGGTACCGAACCAAAGAAGGTCGCCGACCCGAACAAGCCTATGGTTCCGAAATCCGTCGACCCCGCAAAGGGTGCCGTACCGAAGCACGTAGCAAGGCTGTAAAAACCTGTTGACCCAAAGAGAACTGCTCCAAAGACACCAGTCGATCCAAAAAAGAACATCGACTCGGAAAAGGACACTCATCCAAAGAAGCCTATGGAGCACAAAAAACGTGTCAAACCGAAAGTTCCGGTCGACCCAAAGACACTTGTCGACCCGAAAAAAGGGCCCGGGCCAAAAAAATCCAACAAAAGACCAAAAGTCGTCGAAAAACCAGGTGTTACCGACCCAAAAAAGTCTGACACTCAACCCAGGACTGTAGAGGAAGAACTATTCCACCCAGATCCATCAGACGACCAGGCAAAGATATATATTAATCCAGAGACTGGTAAAGTTACCATCCTGCTTAGGAAAAAGAGGCCTTTGTACTTTGAACCTCATTCACCTATTCCATTGAAGAAAAAGGACTTTGGGACTTCCCCCTATAGACCCTTCATCCCTTTTCAACCTATCATGCCTACTACACCTTTTGCTCCTTACTCTCCTTACTCTCCTTCTCACTACGGGGACAATGAGGGGACCACAGGGGATGAGCCACAGCCTCTATATTGTTTCCCACAGGATCCTGAACCACAAGTTAACCTTGGGATGGGCCAACAGACCCTTACAACACCCATCCCTTCCCTGATGTACCCACTTATCCTACTAAGCTGTCACCTACTGATGACACCGTAGTCTTCAATCAACTCATAGACAGGGCAGCACAATTCCACCCTGTGGAGGAAGACTTCTTATTTGACACATTCCCTACTGCAGAAAAAAGTGTCAGAACACTTCCCATGTTAAAGGGAGTTCTAAAACAGACACCTGACATTTAAGGATACAGCCAGGGCACGGGTAATCAATCCCAGAATAGAAAAAATTATAGGGCAGCTCCTACAGACCCTACTTACATCAAAGGGCAGTTGCCACTAGACTCACTGGTAGTGGCTAACACACGTAAAAGAGCCATCTCCCAGACAACAGGGGAGGCACCTCCCCCTGACAAAGAGTCAAAAATACTGGAGACATCAGGCAAAAGGTTAGCAGCACAAGCCTCCAACTCATGGAGGATTGCTAATACACAAGCCCTACTGGCTCGTTACGACAGGGCGCACTATGATCAGCTCGAAAGCCTAATGCAACACCTACCTGAGCCTTTTAAAGCACAAGCTAATGATCTCATACAGGAGGGAAAATTCATATCAAACGCCTCCATCAAATGTGCGCTTGGCGCAGCAGACCCCGCAGCTAGGTCAATTAACACTAGCGTCTTACTACACAGACATGCATGGCTGCGTATTTCTGGTTTTAAGAATGAGGTGCAGTCCACCATTCTTAACCAACCTGTCAATCAGGACTTTGTATTTGGCCCTGCTGTCGACACCATTTTGGATAAAATGGAAAAAGACACAGAAACCGCAAAATCAATGGGTGCATTGCAATTTCTGCAACATAGGGGCTCCTTTTGACGCTCCTCATACAGAGCAAATACACGAGGAAATACCTCGCAAACATCTGCCTCATACAAAAGTAACACACAAGGTTCCTTCAACAAGAACACAACCAGAGGAGGTTACAGAGGTAACAATAATAAAGGAAGAGGACGTGGAGGCAATAACACCAGAGCCTCCACTGCCACAAAACAGTGACTTCATTACGCTACCTCCAGACCACTTAACACCGGTCGGAGGCAGACTCCAAGAGTTCCTACCTGTTTGGCACGCAATTACCATGGACAGGTGGGTGAGAGAAATTATCCAGTCTGGTTATTGCCTAGAACTGACTTCTACACCACCAAACATACCACCCAGACATCGTCCTATGTCCACAGAACACATCACCCTGCTACAACAAGAGGTGAAATGCATGCAGAAAAAGTGGGCCATAGAGCAAGTCCCTTTCCACCAACAAGGGACAGGAGTATACTCCCTATACTTCCTTAGTCCAAAGAAGGACGGTTCCCTCAGACCAATATTGGACCTCAGACCCCTAAATCAATATATACTATCCAGGGGTGTGGAATTTAATAAAATATCTACTTGTCCATGGGGCAGGTTGCTTCATAAATCTACTTGCCCTGTAACAAAATTCACTTGTCTCTTTTGTGCCATGTAATGCGGCGACAAATTACGGCAGCAATCTCATTATATAAGAGTTATGGTATAACCTCTCTAATTATGCCAGGGTTCGTACCATAGTAGGATTGCATACTAGCAATTCCCTTATGCTGCCACGTTTCTGCAGGTCTGCATACTGGGCTGAAGGTATTGGTAAGAAATAGTTCAAGGGTTGGAATGCCCTTTTGAGTCTGTGCAAACCTGAGTCTGTGCAAACCTACTGACATGCGTGTTGGGTTGCACCAACTTTTTTCTAATATTTTCCTGTACTGAAAAAGGTTGGAAATTTACTCTTGACAGTCGCAGACTTAAAACATCTTCCAGGGTTGGGAAAAAAGTGGTTGGAGGAAAAGTGAACTTGAAACATTAAGATTTTCACATGAGACAATCTACACATGCATATGTGCTCATGCTAAAATGCAGTTCACAAATAATTTCTAGGAGTACTATTTCTTGGCCTACTTCTGTAAATTCTTGTGAATTCATGAAAACTGTATATATGCACTTAATGCAAGGATATATACCATGGATGCACTTTGGAGACTTTCGTTAATAATTGGGCTTCTAATTAGGCCTGGTGTTAACCATGAACTATGTGTTTAATAAAATTCTGTCTCTCTCTCGCTCTCTTTTTCTCTCCGTCTGTCAGATGGCTTCACTGTCAGTGACAGTATTCTGCTCTTTGACAAGGAGCATATTGGCACACAAAGTAGTTTTGTTCAGTGCCCGGAACTGCTGTGGCAATGTGTGCTTTTTGAGACCAAAAACAATTTTTGCTTTTGCCAATGCTTGTTAGAATGGTGAGGGCCCAGCATCTCCCACACGGATACGGTTTTACAAAAACCATGCCTGAACAAGTCATGCATTGACAAAACCAAAAGGCTGACCACCAATTTCAGACGTACTGGCTTTGCCAATGCTTGTTTATTTTTGTTTCCAATAATCGTATTTAAACTGGTTACACTGATTTTCCATTATGAATAGGTTTTGGGAAATACAAGCATACATCAACATGTTGCTAAATGATGCTGCAAAGATATGGTACCTAAAATCTTACAGTAGCAAAATGTTTTTTTCCTACTTGCATTTTTTTAAAACATTTTATTTTGAAAGGAAAAAATCATCACTCTTGCTTTGAAGCTTCGGCAAATATTGCATATAATCAGAGAGCATTCTGGGAACATTATACTTAGCCTCATATTACTAAACTTTGAAAACGTGTATACACATTTATACTGAAACCACCGTCAGTAGTGCAGGCAGAGTTTACAGTGTTTACTTTTAGTGCTCACCCTAATAATAAAGGCTTTGCATTAATGAACCATAAATACAAGCTTGAACAGCATTTAACACATGGACACAAATATTACCTTAACTGCAGACATTGCCCTTTCCTGATCCATAAAGTGATACTGTAAACTGGCAGCCAAAGGGTTTGTGTTGTAGGGGGTTGGGCCTACTTGTCCCAAGGACAAAATACACTTGAAAACTTGTTGCCCTTGACCCCAAACAATATGTCCTGGGAGTCGGGCTATAGGAATTCCACATCCCTGCTATCGGAGCACTTCCATATGATCACACTACAACAAGTGCTCCCGTTGCTACAATAAGGAGATTTCCTAGCAACACTGGACCTCAAAAAATGCGTATTTTCACATACCCATCCATCCAGCCCACAGAAAATACCTCAGGTTCACAATAGAAGGTCAACACTACCAATTCAAGGTTTTGCCCTTCGGGGTTACCTCAGCTCCAAGAGTGTTTACAAAATGCTTCGCGACAGTGGCAGCACATCTCAGGGGGCAACACTTCCATGTGTACCCTTACCTGGATGATTGGCTAATACAAGCAAAATCGTACCAAGAGTGTGCAGCACACACGTCTCAAACAATTCAGTTGCTACACAGCCTTAGGCTTTTCAATCAACTACACAAAATCGCATCTGCAACCATCCCACGTACAGCAATACCTGGGAGCCACTATAAACACTTCAGTGGCGAAGGCATATCCAAACTCAGCAAGGATAGCCAGTATGCAGATACTCATTCGCAAATTACTGCCACAACACTCTCTGCCAGCTCGAGTCTTTATGCAGCTCGTAGGCATGATGGCCTCATGCATATTCATTGTCCCCCATGCCAAACTTCAAATGCGCCCATTACAGGAATGCCTAGCACGGCAATGGAACCAGGCTCAAGGACAACTAAAAGACCTAGTGTTGGTAGACAGTTGCGCTCACAACTCTCTGCAGTGGTGGAACCCACAAAACCTTTCCAAGGGGCGACTGTTCCAAGAGCCGGTTCCACAACTAGTACTAACAGCGGACGCATCACTGACAGGCTGGGGAGCCCATCTCCTTCAATACACAGTACAAGGGCTCTGGACAACCAAGCAGAAAAAGCTGCATATTAACCAACTATAACTGCTAGCGATATTTCTAGCCCTAAAAGCATTTAAAAAATACTTGTACAACAAGACGGTGTTGATCCAGACGGACAACATGACCTCAATGTACTATATCCAGAAACAGGGAGGAACGCACTCTCCACAGCTGTCCCATCTGGCACAAAGCATATGGAAGTGGGCGGTTCCCAAAAACATTTTTCTCCTAGCAGAACACCTTCCAGGGAAGGACAATCAGATTGCCGACCTGCTCAGCAGGCACAGCCAACAACGACAACAACTACACGAATGGGAGATTCATCCCCAAGTTCTCCAGCCATTCTTCAAAGAGTGGGGTCACCCAGCAATAGACCTGTTTGCCACAAAAGAAAACTCCAATGGCCAGTTCTTTGCCGCCAGATTCCCACATCCGTTGTCACAGGGCAATGCGATATGGATGAACTGGTTAGGCAGATTTGCGTACGTTTTTCCCCCAGCACCGCTAATCCCGCTGGTGGCACGCAAACTGCGGCAACACTCACTCACGCTGATCCTAGTTGCTCCCACATGGGCGAGACAACCGTGGTACACCACGTTCCTAGAACTTTCAGTAGTTCCTCATCAAAGACTGTGCCTTGCACCCCATCTTCTAACTCAGAACCATGGAGAAATCAGACACCCAGATCCCAATCAGATGAACCTAGCAATCTGGCTCCTGAGGTCTTAGAGTTTGGATACCTTAACTTGCCCCCAGATTGCATGAACATCATTAGGGAGGCAAGACGACCAACCACACGAGCGTGCTATGCAGCTAAATGGAAGAGATTTGTTATTTACTGACGCTTCCATACAAAACATTATATGTTACCTGCTGCATCTACAAAGATGTAACTTGGCATACTCTTCTATACGACTACACCTCGCTGCTATAGCAGCATACCTTCAAAACAAGCAACAGCTTTCACTGTTTAGGGTACCAGCAATCAAAGCCTTCATGGAGGGTTTGAAAAGGGTGATCCCTCCAAGACACCCCCCTTCCCCAGTCTGGAATCTAAATATAGTACTGACCAGACTTATGGGCCCTCCTTTCGAACCTCTACACTCATGCAAACTACAATTCTTAATGTGGAAGGTTGCATTCTTGGTTATCATTACCTCACTCAGAAGAGTGAGCGAATTACAAGCACTAACAATTCAAGAACCTTTCATGCAGGTACATGCCAACAGGGTGGTTCTTAGACCCAACCCTAAGTTCATGCCTAAGGTTGTATCCAATTTCCATATCAACCAATCAATAGAACTGACGGTTTTCTTTCAAAACCCACAGTCAGTAGCTGAAAGAGCCCTACACACATTAGATGTAAAAAGAGCTCTACTTTATTATGTGGACAGGACTTAATCATTTAGGAAAACAAAACAACTATTGGTTACTTTTGCTCCACAACACAAAGGAAATCTTATTTCAAAGTCCGGAATAGCCAGATGGATAGTTAAATGCATTCAAATATGTTATCAAAACGCAAAACGCACTTTAACCGTCCCCCCAAGAGCACACTCTACAAGGAAAATGGGGGCACCCATGGCTTTCCTAGGAAATATTCCTCTTGAAGACATCTGTAAGGCAGCCACATGGACCACCATACACACTTTCACAAAACAATACTGTGCAGACGTGCAAGCAAAACAGCAAGCTGCTGTAGGCCAGGCTGTCCTCAAAACTCTTTTTCAAACTGCTGCAGCTGGCACAGGTAGCCACCGCTAGAGGAGATACTGCTATACAGTCTATGCACAGATATGAATTCAGCTGCCCAAATGCCTCGAACGGAATATGCTACTTACCAGTATGCATCTGTCCTAGGCATGTAGGGCTGCAGACATTCATATCGCCCGCCCTCCTCCCCGGTGCCTGTCGCAGCTGCAGCATTATCTCTGGCATGCCCATCTCTTACTTTACTTTCTCCATCTCTGCCACAATGGCGAAAAACAATCTGAGGATGGAGAAGATGCCCATGCGCACTGTAGTCCAGGGGAGGAGTCACCTATCTCGTGATACTTCGAAGACTCTTCCAGAACAACAAAGTGCAATCATCCGGACCCAACACTGGGCGGCGATCTATGCACAGATATGAAAGTCAGCATCCCTACATGCCAGGAACAGATGCATACTGGTAAGTAGCATATTCCTTTTGGTTTACCAACACGAGTCTCTCCAGCACAAATTAGGCTTGAGTTTGATGTGCAAAAACAGACCATTGCAAGAAATGGTTTGATAGTCATTTTCTGGGACAAAGTAAGGAAATCCAAATCAGGTACCCTAAATTGGCACTTGTGGTCTGAGCTACAACAGAAAGAAGCTTCACCAGCGGCAAAATATTTAGCAACTAGCTTGCCCACTTTGGGTCTTACCGAACTTTAGGTAATTCTTATAAGTCACTGCCTCTTTAAAAAATCAACAAAGAAAATAGTAAAGAATCAATCTTGGATTGAAGATAAGGCAGCCCTAACAAGGAGGTCACATGGCTGGATCATCTTGAGTTCCTATTTCTCTCTGTCTGCACAAAAGTATCTAGCTTCTGGATTTTGCCACATATACAAAATTAAAATTTTAAAATACAGACTAGGCTTGCTGCCATGCACAAAGCATTTTCCATATTGGCTGAAAAACCAATCTGATCCCAATTGTCGCTTGTGTGGTACATTGCAAGAAGATATGGTGGACCTTCTCTGCACACGCAAAGAACTAACAAAGGAAAGGAGAGAGCTTTTAAAACCACTTTTTAATCAGAGAGGTATTCTCACACGGAGACAGGCTGTGCTGGCATGTTTTGCACCCGAGGACTCGCAGTTTAACTGCTGCTTTGTAAATTTCTTGAAACAAGTGGAGAAGAAAATGCCTAGTGAGAACAGCAAAACAGCTGACAAGGAAAAGTTGGACGCTGCTAAATAACTGCTTATTCCTTTAATGTACTGTGAACATCAATTGGTTATAGTGTGTTTTAACTGGTTTTAATATTTTTAAAAACTGATGACATGTAATGAGATATTTTGTAGCAATGGTTTTAAGTAACTCTGCCAAATAAATTAAATTTGAAACCATCAAGACAATAGGCCGTGCACCTTTGGAGATGGTTGGATCAGTTGCAGATCTTTCTGTTGGTCAGCATGATTGCCAGAACAGATGAGCCGAGCAGGCATAGGCTGACAGTCTACAAATGGTGTCTTCATGCAGAGGTGGAACTAGGCATCTTCGAACTATGTTGCATAGTATGCTATACTTTTAATCCCCCCACCCTCGAATAACAGGTTGACACGGGTATTATGTACACATTGCCATCGTTACCTCTCCAGCCTCAAAGAAAGCTATGACAGATTGGGTCGAAGTCATCTTGATAGCCCTGTATTAGGCCAGGAGGGTGCTGTACCTACATCTCTTGAGCCTGAAATTTTTCCATCTGATCAGGTCACCACCTCAGGAGAAGCTACTGTCTCTGCAACATGGGAATGTCCTACAACTAAATCTCTGTAACTTACACCTTCATAGTGTAGCTTGAGCGGCTACAGATGAGTTTCTTTGATTTTCCGCCTCCAGTAGTGGATGTCATACTTGCAGCCAGACGTTGGTCAACAAAATCCATTTATTCTGGGAGAATTTTATGGTCTGGTGTGGGATCCTGCACCTTGAACCTTTCAGGGCCAACCGTTCTTATGTATTGTTTGTTTTGTTGTTGGACCAGCAGTGCCTGGCAGCGGACTCACTTAGGGGTTACAAGTCTGTCATTTCAACTTTGTTTGCCAGATCAGCTTTCCCTTTTCAAATCACCTTTAGTGAAGTGCTTTCTGAAATGTCCGAATCACATGTTTTCTCTGCACCTTTCGCCATGGTGCAATGGGACCTCAATTTGGTCCTCACCTTCCACCGTTTGAGCCTATGCGTAGTTGTTCCTTATGGCTTCTGGCAATCAAAACATTCTTTCTCATTGGAATCCCTTCTGCTTGAGCGAACTGCAGGCACTGTTGGTACTACTTTCCCTTGCACCACTTTATTTCCATACAAATTGGTGCTGAGGACTCGGGCTGCCTTCCTACCAGATGTGGCGTACCCTTTCTCGTTGAACCGGTGATCACCAGACCCACCTTTTTCACTCCGCCATCTGCGTCTGAGGGCGTGAATGCAGAAAGAGTAAGAAACTGACATCACCATGCAAGGGTGCCACCTATATGCCGCCCGATCTGTCATTCAATGGGGGTGCGAGATTGCAGTGGCGCTACATAATGTGACAACTGTCAATGCTCAGGAGTCATTGCTGGGATAAATTTCTGAATCCAGTTTGGTACCAGGGATCTTTTAAAGGTGAGGAAGTTGCAATTATGTGGTCATCCACAATTAAAAGCGCTACAGAAGAAAAGTAACTTGTTCTATTGTACCAACGAATCAGTACTACAAATTCAGTGTCATAGATTTACTTATCTACGCAATTCATTCAGAGTAATCAAAAGACTGTGATTATTGATAGTGGTTGCTTCTTAGTGTGGTATTAGGGTCTGTGTTACCACCTACTCCCACTGTCACTCCAGAGTTCATTCTGAAACTAGTATTCCAATACTGTCCCCTTTATGGTTGGAACCTGACTTCAACTTTAGCCCAGCCCAGGAGGCAAGACTATGTCCACGCCCTTACAATTCTTGATTAATAGATTTCTAATACTTAATAATCTTTCATATATTTTTCTCACATTATCCTTTGTGCGTCTATATGCTAATATGGTAACTGTTTCTGTTGTGTTCACTCTTGAGGGCCTGTGCGCACAGACTGCAACCTTTGCCTAGGTGGCCATGCTGGAGATTTGAAGCTTTGCAGATTTGCATTGTTGCTAGTTCTGATGAAGAAAGCTGGTTCCAGTTTGCATAGTCCTTGGATGGTCCTGGTGTTTGTCAGTGTCCCAAGGGCAATTGCCAGATCCAAAGCAAGATGACCCCCCCCCCCCCAACCCAAACAAAAACCACAGATTAATTTCACTTCATGTTGGAAGCTGGGTCGCTGATGAGCAAGCTTCACATGAGTACTATGGTGGACCACTGATGGAAGCCGTATACAAAAGTTCCTGAGCAGGTATGATAAGAGTAAGTTTCTAGACCACAGCTTGGTGGTAGCAGGGATTTTTAGCAGCAATTTTGCTGTTCACTTTCAGACACCACAGCAAAGAGGGATTGGCTTGTGGGAATCCACTGCACCTTTGCGTGACATAATTTAGATGGGGTTTTTCTTCTAGGCGTTCCACAATCAAAGGAGAGTCTTCGAGCATACAAAGAAATTCCTACCTGTAGCACTGGAGGGTGACCGTGAGGTGTAATACCTCATACAACAGCTCTATGTGAGAGGAATCATATCCCCCTACATTGCACAATGCCATTCTCCCCTGGGTTTGGTCTTCATCCAGCTGCTCGTCTCCTGCTGGTAACTGGAACTTGGATTGGCTTCTAGTCATTTCCAGATCCTCTTTCGCCAGCCTGATAGCTCATTCCTAGGATCCTTCATACATTATGCTTCTATTGACATGGCAAGAGGAGGTGTGGCCTTGACCTAAAAAGAGGCTTGTTTTCCTAAAATGCCAGTCTTTGACCTCTGTAATCTTCTTGAGTCCTCTGCTAAAGATCACATGGACAACCGTCACAGAGAAAGCCTGAACCACGAGAAATGTTTATTCCCCAATCCTTATTTGAAGTCTATTACCTGGTTTTAGTGGAGTGGGTTTCACTTCCTACCTAGCTACTTAGCCACAGGCCGTTGTTCTGTAAATGTTGTGTGCTGGAGAGCGAAACCGTTTCTTTTCCGTCACAGGAGTAGGCAAAACAAATGGCCTCCCCTGTTTGACTGATATGCGAAACTTGTCTCTGCTCATCTCCTTACATTACTGCGGAGCTCCTCTCTTGTCTTGCTTTCACTGGAACATGGTGCACTAAAAAGCCCTTCAAACATAGTTCCAGTGCCTGCTTTCAATCTACATCCTCTGTCTGCCAAACTCTCTCTTCATGTGGTGAATCACTCATTCCCAAGTGATCAAGGATGGATTTCTGTAGACATTGACAACCACATGCGTGCACACATTATGCACATTCTGCTTCATAACAGCACAAAATACAGTACAGTAATAGATGCAAACCATTAAAATTCACTATTGCATAGCTGTCATGTCAAGAAAGGAGCCCCAACGAGGGGTGCTGAATTTCTTGGCTACTATGCAGTCTTCACATCCTCCATTTTAGAAGTTAGATAATAGTTTAAAATCAATGCACACAATGTGAATTTTAAATAGGTTCACACTACAAAAGAAACGATTTAACGTTAACGGTATTTTTACAGCTTAAAGCATGTTACCAGATTCGCACGTGACATTCCTGTTTCTCTCGTTTAAGGGAGTGGTGTGTTTACTATTAGAAATCATAAATCATCAGTATGTTATCAGTACCCGTTTCACCCCCAAAAAATTGTCGCAAAAAGGAATCTTAAAATGCTTGTCACCTACTTGGTCATTGTCCGCTTGCACTGAATGTCGGCTGTATTGCTGTTGGCACACCCCATGGTCCGCTCCTAAAATTAAAACTTTCTGATGGATACATCTGCCTGTGGATTCCTCACCTTTTAAATTACCCCAATGCGCAGCATTGCCATAGAATCTTTTCTCCTCTTCTCTCCCACATTGAGGACGTCACAATGGAACGGCTCCGCACGTGACTCCACGTCACATCATCGGAGCAATAAGATGTTGTCGCCGGTGTGCTGATGCCAGTTCCCGTTTTTCCGCGTCGTCTAAGCCTAACTTTTTTTTCCCCAGGCTCTCCATTTCTGGGAGTTTCTTTCTTGCTATTGCCGCAACTTTGTAGCCATCGAAGAGGACTACTCCGAGGAAGTCAGGTTTCTAGCCGTGCAGAGAATGTGGGGGCCAGATGTGCATCACTGACCCTCATGAAGATTGTGTATGGTGTCTCTCCTCGGACCATGATGTCGGTACATGCACTTTGTGCAAGCGCATGAATCCAAAGGCGCTGAAGGAGAGGGAGGCCAAATTATTCATTGCCAAAGCCAAAAAGGGGAAGAGAGGTTGCAGAAGGTTACGGATCCGCTCAAATTAGTTGACTCTAGACACTTCGAGGTCTTCTAAGAAGCACAAGAAGAAGCTGAGCCATGGTTCTCAGCATCGCTCTTCGAAGGATGTGACTCCAAAGTCATCGCAGAGATGAGATCTTTGCGACTCCTTCACCGCAGGCCCTGTCTCCGACTACAAGAGCAGTGACTCCACTGGCTCATAGAGCTGCAACGCCGCCACCGTTGCCAAAGTCAACCACTCTACCTCCGGCTCCGGGGTCTCTGGCGCCGCAACCGGAGCTGAATTTGGCGTCTCCTCGAAAGGCTTCAGAGCCTGTGGTACCGGATCTGGCATATTATGCTTTCCCACCTCGGATCCGTTGCATTTGTTAAATGCGATGTTCTGCTTGTTTGCCAGAGTTGGGAACCCTACTGGTGTGCCTGTTTGCCCCATGGGCCCATTGGGAAATTCCATGTGGGGTTTGCCACCTCACTTTCCCCAGGCACCGCTCATGCCCATGGCTCCAGGGAGTTGGCCTCCTCCATGCTAAGATTTTCGATGCCGTTGCAGTCCTTCGATGGAGGAGCTCCTCTTGATGGTTCATCCCTGACGCCTTCAGGCTTCAAGGCCTGTTGGAGGAAGAAAAGTACCAGCAGGAACCTGGAGGAGCTGGGAAGGAGAGATTGTAGATCCTGACGCAGATTTTGAGATTTTGCAGGAGGCTAGTGGCCCGGATGCCTCTCCTTAGTGGGAACCAGAAAGGCTGCAGACCTGTTGGAGTTGCCTCTTACACAAATGAAAGACGACCATAGTGAGACTGGATGCAGACACGTCCCGGCATTGATTTTAACCTGAAGAAGTCTACCTATGTAACCACAGTAAAGAGGATCAATAATTTGGAGATTGTTCAATCCCAGAACTCGAGTGACAGAAAATTCAAATTATATTAAGACTACATTTCATTGAAGGCTCACAGGGAGACCCCCACGTTTGATGGGAATACCCTAAAAATAGTTGGGTGATACTTGACCTTGAGGAGCCAGTTCCCAAGAGTGATCATTGAATGATAACAGATCACCAATTCTGATCTGAAGTTGTGGGAGACACCAAGTCTTTTTCCTGAAGAAGGTCGGATCATTTTAACCCACCGAAACACGTCTGCTGGTTCTACAAAAGCACTAAATCAACCCTATCATGGCCAAAAAAGAGACTACAAAATAGTTGTTTGACAAATGAATTTCTTTGTGATTAGTGTGTAACAATGACAAAAAACTAATGTCTATGATATTCTCCCATGTTCATTTACTGTGATTTTTGTAACAATTTGTATGATGTTTGTGAAATTTTTATGTGGCTCCCTATTTAGAGAGTTATTTTATCTTGAAATAATCCATGTTTTTATTAAATGCACTCTTCGTATGTCTTTTTTAACAGATTTTACAGAATAAACATTCATACATTGGATTTTTGCAAATAGTCAGCACTGTTTGGTGATATTGGTATGCTTGGATGAATGTTGTATGATTTATTACCGGTTTGTCTAAATACACACAAAGGGAATTGTTGTTTTTGATTTTGTCAATTTGGTGCCCTATCCCTTTGTGTAAAGTGGACCCTCTCTTGTTGTTTGGGAGTTGCCTCTTCCTACAGCGGGGTTAAGATCTAATATTCCTATGGAGGAGCTCCATTCCCCTTCCCCTGTTTCAGAAACTTTGCTTCCCTTCAATGAGGTTTTGACCGAGCCCATTCTGGATGTCTGGCAGAAGCCAGTGTCCACTCCAGCGGTTTCCAGGACCATGGCAAGGAGGTACAAAGAAGCTCTGGGGGATCCTGCATTTCTGTCCACCCGTCCTTCGCCAGAAAGCTTGGTGGTCAAGGCTTTGTGCTCTTCAAGGCTGACTGCAGGTTCCTTCCCATCTACACCTGTGGATAGGGAGTCAGAGCATGAAGCAATCGGCAAAGAAGGTGTTCTCGGTTGGGAGTATGGCCCTTTAGTCCACAAATGCCACATGTCCTTTGGGTTGCTACATCCATACCCTCATGGACTCAGCCAGGGAAGTTGTAGCAAAGTTGCCCGAGGAGGTACCAAGGGCATTTCTCAGAGGTTTTGTCAGATTCCCAAGCTGCTGCCCGCCTAGTGATCCAATCTGGTCTGGAGACGGCCAACTCCATAGTAAGGACAATGGGATAGTCTGTGACAACTAGGCGGCACGCATGGTTGGGAGGTTTGGGATTCTCGCCTGATGTCCAGGAACATTGCTGGATTTGCCCTTCGATAGATCTCGCCTATTCAGGGCTAAAACTGATTTGGCGCTGCAGCGCTTTAATGACAGCAAAGCCAGGTTTTGAAGGCTTCAATCTCAACCCAGGAGCTTTGGGCAGGTCTGCAAGTTTTGTGGCTTTGGAAGAAACTTGGCCTTTTGTGCCAAGCAACAACCACAGCAGCCGGCAAATCCCTTGTACAGATCCTACAGGGGAAAGGGCAGATGTAGTCTGCTGGAAGCTGCACGACAGCAAGTCTCCTCCTCCTCCTCTACCCCTCCAGCTGTTGTGGCAGGGAAGCAGCTCTAGCTCCACCATCCTAGAGCTTTGGAGGACGGATGTCCCATTTTCTACAGAATTAGAGGTTTGTTACTACAGATCTCTGGGTTTTGAACATCATGGAGAGTGGGTATGTCCTACCCTTCCGGGAGTTCCTCCCTGTCAGGGCTTTTGATTGAAAGAGCATATCCTGCTTCTCCAGGAAGTGGTCCTGTTGTTGCTGCGAAAAGGTGAAATCAAGGTGGTTCCAGAGCAGGAACGGGGTCAGGGGTGTTACTCTCTGTACTTCCTGAAACCCAAAAAGGATGGTTGTCTACGGCTAATCCTCAGGATTTTGAACTTCTACCTCTAACCGGAGAAATTCAAAATGTTGACCCTGGTACAGGTTATTCTTGCGCTGGAGAAGGAAGACTTGATGGTGTCAATCGATTTACAGGATGGGTATTTTCACATTCCCATCCTGTAGTCGCATCGGATGTATCTCCGTTTTGCGGTGGGGTCTCAACATTACTAGTTTGCGTTCCTTCCGTTCGGCCTTACTTCTGCACCTCGTGTCTTCACATGGTGTTGTCGGTGGTGGTAGCTCATCTCAGAGGGCCGGGGATTCCTGTTTTTCCCAATCTGGCTGACTGGCTTGTCAAAGCAAAGTTGCCAGCGATGGTGCTGTATCCTTTGCAGGTAGCAAAACAACTGTTGTTAGAGTTGGGGTTTTCTATAAATGTACCCAAATCTCAACTCAGCACAACCTGTTCATGGGGGCAATACTGGACACTACTGCAACTCGTGCCTTCCCACCTCTACAGAGGATTCAAGACATCCAGGCTATGATTCCACTTTTTCAGAATGGAGAGGCTGTTCCAGTCCTGAAGGTCTTGCACCTGTGCAGTCTGTATGCTTCCTGCATTCTGTTGGTCAGAGACGCTGCAGTGGATCTGCTATAGTGGAGTGTTCCAGGCAGCCTGTCTCAGGGGAAGCTGTTCCAACCTCCTTCTCCAGTGGCCACAGTGATAACGGAAGCCTCCACTCTACGGTGGGGAACCCATATGGGGGATCTACAGGTGAAAGGTCTTTGGTCTCCAGAGGAAAGATTGTTCCACATCAATCTTCTGATATTGTGGGCAATACGTTTGGCCCTCAAGTTCTTTAACCCTTCCCAGTCAGTCGGTTCAGGTCCTAAAAGACAACACTCCCACAATGTGGTATATAAACAAAGAGGGAGGAGTAGGATTGTATCTTCTCCACAGAGAGGCTATGTGACTCTGGTCCTGGTCTCATGACCATTGGATTTGCGTAATCGCAAGTCATCTGGCCAGAGAGCTGAATGTGTGTGTGGACAGTCTCAGTCGGCAGTATTCAACCAATCACGAGTGGCGTCTTCATCCGGAGGTGGTCCTTCACAGTTTCAGATTGTGGGGGTTTCCTAAGTTGGACCTGTCTGCCACTCACAAGAAGGCGCACTGCCCAGCATTCAGCAGTCTCCAGTATCCCAACACGGAGAGCGTTTTTGGATGCGTTTCAGTTACATTGCGGTGTACAGCTTCTTTCCGCGTTTCCTCCGAACCCATGATTCCTCAAGTTCTGAGAAAGATTCGCCAAGACCTAACCCAAGTCATATTGATCGCCCCGGATTGGCCGTGAACGGTATGGTACACAGACCTCCTTTGTCTCTCATTGCAGCCTCCACTCCGTCTCCCTCTCAGGGCAGACCTCTTCTCGCAATCACTGGGGCAGGTTCTACACCCCCAACTCCAGAGCCTGCACCTTCATGCCGTGGGCCAAGTTTATTAAATGGTGTGGAGACAATTCGATTGATCCTTTACTGGCCCATTTGTCTGATGTTCTGAGTTTCTCTCTTTCTCTAGCGCAACAGGATTGTAGCTACTGTTAAGGGCTATGTGTCTGCCTTGTCTACTTTTCTCTGTTTGCCAGATCAAACCTCGTTGTTTAAATCTCCCATAGTTATGAGATTCATTAAGAGACTCGCTAATAGGTTTCCTCCATCTCCTTTTATCATGCCTCAGTGAGGTATGAATTTGTTTTTCACATTCACGATGGGTTCACACTTTGAACCATTGCATAGTTGTCCCTTAAGGTTTCTAGCGTTTAAAGATATATTGTTAGTTGCAATCACTTCCGCTAGGAGGGTGAGTGAATTGCAGGCTCTTAGTTCCAAGCCTCCCTTTACATCTTTCCGTGCAGAAAAGATGGTTCTTAGAACCAGAGCTGCTGTCCTGCCTAAGCTGATCACTCCTTTGCACTTGGGGCCATCCATCACCTTACCCACTTTCTACCCTCACCCTCATCTTTCTGAGGAGGAGATACTTCATAGCCTTGACCACAAGAGGGCGGTCCGCTTCTACTTGGACAAACCCAAGGACTTCAGGTTCGACAATTAACTTTTCATTGGTTATGTGGGCAAGATGAAGGGCAAGGCTGTCCACTAAAGAACGCTGTCCAGGTGGATCATCTTGTGTATCAAGATCTGCTAGGCCCTGGCCAAGAAGGAGCCTCCTGAAGGTATTCCCACTCATTCTACGAGAGCTAAGTCTTCTTCTTTGGCTTTGAATAGAGGTGTCCCTGTGGTAGACATCTGCCAGGTGGCAACTTGGGCCTCCCACCACACTTTTGCAAAGAACTGTTGCTTGGATTCATTGGGGAGGAGGGACGGCCATTTTGCTCGTTCTGTGCTGCAGCATTTTTTGGTGCAGCAGGTACCCTCCTCCGGGAGTAGGACTGCTTGGGGAGTCAATTCAAAAGGTAAGAAATCCACAGGCAGATGTATCCATCAGAAGAACAAGTTACTTACCTTTGGTAGCGCTTTTTCTGGTGGATACAGTATCTGCCTGTGGATTCCTCAACTGACCTGCCCACCTCCCTGTTGCCTGTCTGCTTATACCGAAAAATAATCAGTGCAAATCTTATGTGATTTATTGTTGGAATCATGTGATAATTGGCACTAGGAGATGTCTATTATGAAGAATTTCCAGGTTTGGTTGTGCTTGCATACTGTGTATACTTGTGAAAATGTTGTCGTTTCACCCGTTCACCTCGAAGGCATGGAAAAAAGGGGTGGAACTGACGTCAGCACGCATACGAGGTCTTCGTGTGGCTCCGAGGATGTCGCGCGGAGTCGCGTGTGGAGCCGTCCATTGTGACGTCCTCGTCAACATAGGAGAGCTGAGGAGAAAAATGTCAGTGGAATGTTGCCATCGGGGTAATTCAAAAGGTGAGGAATCCACAGGCAGATACTGTATGCACCATAAAAAGCGTTACCGAAGGTAAGTAACTTATTCATTTGTGCTAAAGAAAATTCCTAACCAATAGTTGGTCGAATAATGCATTGCAGGTAACATAAGAAGAGTTTGAGGCAAAACTGTTGTTACAGGTAAGTAACTAGTTTATTTTCATTGGTAAAGCAGATCAGGATTTATAAGGAAATAATACT
The DNA here is from genome assembly GCF_964263255.1 of Lissotriton vulgaris. NCBI lineage: Eukaryota > Metazoa > Chordata > Amphibia > Caudata > Salamandridae > Lissotriton > Lissotriton vulgaris. Next base: position 1,102,236,840 of record NC_141687.1, read on the forward strand.
GTGATTAAATCTGGAAGCAAGCTCTAACCACTTACATAGCTGTATGCTATTTTTGGCACTCTTATTAGATACAAATGGCGGCATCTGAGTTAGTTGTTTTGCGAAGTTATCTTTTCAGACATTGTCTAGATTTGTTATTTTTTTAGCCTTTATCTGTTTGGTGATGTGCACAAATATCTCGCTTTAATGACTAAAGTGTGGGTTACTCTCTTTGCAGTCGTTAAGGACGGATGCCTACGATCACTATAGCGCCATATACAGTCTTCTGTGTGACCGGTTGAAAAGGCACAAGAACCTGCGTATCGCTACTCCCCCCAGTGTTCCACGGGCCATGTCTTTCCAAGCACCAGTCAACGTGCAGGTAATCAGAGCCATCTAATAGGTCAGTCAGCACATTAAACTGCTAGAGACAATTCAGAATTAACTGGTAGCAGGTTGAGATGTGGAGGACTGTTTGACAGAGACACAGTCTCTTAAACCCAAGCAATTTTCACTAAAAAAAAATAATTTTATGCATGGGGTTGACTGCGTCTCAGCCCTGGGCTGGTTTCCCTCTACGCCTCATCCCATTCTATAAGGTGCACCCCTCCAGTACAAAAGGCACTAATGAAGAAAATAGCTTTGCAAGTGTTTTTGTCAGACCATCCTCATAATTTCAGACCTAACATGGATTGTGTGTAGTGAATAAGAGGCATTTATAATAAAACATTTCCAGTGATTTAGGAGTTTTTCCTCGTAGGATTCTCATTGATGGCCATAAACGTTAATGTAATTCTCTGCTACAAGGCACTGCATATCAAAATATGTATGATAAAGTAAAAAGAGTCCAACATGTTGCAGAGCACACACCAAAAGCTTTTTTCTACCAAGAGTTTCAAATGTTTAGCCTACATGTAGATCCACAAAAAAGAACCTTCTAAAAACATTGCCTAACCTTTCACAGAAATGGCCCTTTTTGTGACTTGCCCGTCTTACAGTAGGTTAAAAGATGCCACTGTTCCACAATACTTATACTTTTTGTTTAAATTTGTTTTATTAAGTTTCAACGCATCAAACACAGTGCAATATGACAAACATGATTTCCGAGGGCAATCTTGTAATCCAGTACTGGACCACCCCCCTGCTTCAATTGGAGAGTTATTCAAACAGCCGGGTAACACGGCGTGTCCATTAAAGCAACCCTAGGAAAGCCCTCGGTTGGTAGTGCGTCCATATGCCCCATAAACAAACAAACTCCCCCCCAGTTCCCAACCACCCGTCCCCCCCCCCCACCCCACCCCTCCGGTGTGTCGCCTAAGTCCTCTTGATGGGGAACCTGTACCTTGGTTTGTGGGCTCTATCATGAGGGGACATCACTCCTGACAGGCTCGTCTGTGAGTCGCAGCACCCTGAGGTATTTCAGGCGCGTGAGTTCATTGAATTCCCCAGCTAACAAAGTAAGGAAGGGTCGCCATATAGTAGTAAAGGAGTCCGAGGCCTGAATTAGGGTTGCTTGGATCCGTTCCATACCTAGTATATACCCGAGCCAATGAAGCGAGCCTGTGTGTGTAGGTCTCTGTGTGGTGCCCCATAGCGGGAAAATATGATGTGCCGCTGCCCCTACCGCCAACCCCATCTGCCGCCTCCTAATTGATTTGGGAGGCCCAGTAGTGTGTAGGCAGGAAAACGGGGGATCTCAGTTTCAAACTGTTTGTCAATGTCGTCTAATACTTCCTTCCAATAGTCCGTCAACTCTACACATTCCCATAGCAAGTGAGTTAGCGTTCCCACCTTGCCACAACCCCTGCAGCATGGTTACCTTTATGCAGCCTAGCCGGCGTCAAATACCAGTAATATGCGATCTTAACTGCAAATTCCCTACTTGCTACATTCCTGGCAATGTGGTGGGCTCTATGATAAATATCTCGCAACTGCTTATCCTTAAGGGTCCTTCCTAGCTCCAATTCCCAGCGCTTCTGACCAGCAGTGCGTGAGATGGAAAGGGGTGGGCTTAACATTTTATAAAGGTCCGTAATCGCCTGTCTGTCGGTCTTTTTCATGATGAGCCATTTCTCAAAAGTTGTGAGACTACGGCTCACGTGGGGTAGGATGTCTCGTCGTGTTAGTCAATGATGTATCTGGAAGAATGGAACCTCTGCGGCATTATCAGAGTGTACATCTCCTTCAAGGTATCGAATTGGATAAAGCCGTCCAAGTCACAGGTGACCAGCGGATTTGCATTCCGAGGTTCACCATGGACCAAACGCTCGAGGCTCCACCCCCGGGGGAAATGCCGGGGTGTCAAACAGTGGCGTAAGAGGTGAGGGGAATGTAGTGAGGCCCCTGTTAACCGCTACCACATCCCACACCTTAAGGAGCGTGCGAGTAATTGGCGTTTTTTTTATATAAGACAGTCTGTCCGATCGATTCAGGAAGGGAACCTTCCAGAGCTACATTTGAGCCTTCGTGCGGTCCTGAAAAAGCCACCTCTTTTCCGACTCTGGGCGGTTCCACTCCAAGAGGTAGCGAAATTGTGCCGCTTGGAAGTATCAAAAAAGGTCAGGGATGCCCAAACCGCCCTCCGTGGGACCCTGTCTAGCCAAGTCCCTGCGAAGCCGCGGGCGTTTTCCTGCCCAAACGAACTGCCGTATGGCGTCCTGCATTTTCTGAAGTACCCCTATCGGTGGTGTCACCAAAATGGTATAAACACATAGAGGACCTTAGGCAACAGGGACATTTTGATCGCCACTACACGCCCGAACCAGGATATTGGCAGCTGCCGCCATCTCATGAGATCCCCCTGAATTCGAGCAAGGAGCGTCGCATAGTTATGATCGACCGTTTGTGTTGTGCTGGGCGTCAGGGTAATCCCTAGATACGGCACAGACATACTAGAGGTGAGGCCCCCAAACAGTCGCAGGCTACCAGTGGAGCTGCGGACGTTGTGGCCCAGAGGAAGAATCAGAGATTTGCCTATATTCATTTTGAACCCAGAGACTTTCCCGAAGGCCTCCATTTCAGCGAGAAAGGCAGGCACGGATGTTTGTCAACCGCCGCAAGTATGTAATCCGCATAAAGGCTGAGGGTATGGGGCTCGCCACCAAACGTGATGCCAGTGATATCAGAGTTATCTCGGTTTATTTGCACAAATAGTTCGATGTAAAGTGCAAATATTAGGGGTGATAGCAGGCACCCTTGCCTGGTGCACCGCCCGATATCTAAGGGCTGCGAACCAATGCCGTTAACCCGAATTGTCACCTGAGGGGAGTCATAGCAACTGGCGACCCATGCGCGGAATCGCTCCCCAATGTCGAAGTGCGCCATAGTCTTATCCTGGTATCCCCAGACCACTCTGTCGAACGCCTTCTCAGCGTCGACAGATAAGAGAGCCGCATCTGAATCGTTAAAATGGGCTTTATTTATAACGTGATGGAGACGTTTGGTGTTGTCGCTGCACTGCCGATTGGGAATGAAACCTGGTTGATCGGGCTCTATAATGCCCGGCAGGCAAGGTCCAAGCCTCGCCGCTAGAATACCCGTAAAGATTTTAAGATCCAGGTTGAGCAATGAAATAGGCCAGTAGGCGGCACATTGGGAGGTGTCCTTGCCCGGTTTAGGTAGGACAATGATATCCGCAGCGAGCATATCAGGTGGAATGGACCCCGGGCCCAAAAGGAATTAAACAGTCTGGTGAGAACTGGCGCCAGTAATGGGCAGACGGTTTTATAAAAGCCGGCGGAGAAGCCGTCTGGCCCTGGTGCTTTCAAAGGCTTGATTCGTGCTATTGCAGATCCCACTTCCTCCGTCTGTATCGGAGTGTCTAGGGAAAGCGCGCTAGCTCTGTTAAGTGCCGTAATCGCTGCCTCTCTAAGGTAAGCATCCCCTCCCTCAGGATATGGAGTTGGTTCCGCAGCGTAAAGCGAGGCATAAAATGCCCTGAACGAGTCTGCTATCTGCTCATCTTCATAGAGCGTTTGCCCCCCCCCCCCCCTCCCCCCACCGGCCCTGTATATTGGAGATCCTAGATCGTTGGACCCTTGCCCTCAGTTGACTGGCCTCCCACATAATAGGTATGTCTTAAGCGTAGGGCTGCGTATTCAGCACGATCAAGATCGAGGCTCGCTAGCTGTGCCCTGGCTGCTTTTAGCTGTCGCCAGATTCTAGGGGCCCCAGTCCGGCAGTGCACCTGTTCTAGCTCCAGCACTTGTGCCGATAAAGCCTGTCTCCTGTCCTTTTGTTCTTGAGCTTCAGCCACAGCAAGTGCTATGAGGTCCCCGCGCACTAGGGCCTTAAGTGCCCCCCAAAACGATGTCACTGAAACCTCTGAGTTGTCATTAGGGTGCAAGTACTCAGAGATGCTCTTGTGTATTTGCTGTGCAACCCCTTTGCACTGTAACAAGGCCTCCCGGAGGCGCCACTTGCATTTGTGTGATTTCGTGAGAGGGACTGATAAGTGTAGCGTAACTGCGTCCTGGTCGGAGAGTGCGACCGGTATAATGTCTGTGTCTGTGACTAAGGCAGCTAAGTCGGTGGTCCCCAGGAAGTGATCCAACCTAGCATAGGTGTGATGCACATGAGAGTAAAAAGTGTACCCTGTAGAGTGGGGATGCAGCTCTCGCCAATGATCCAGAAAGCCTCTACTAGCCAACCACTGCTTACCCTCTGATGAGATTACCCCTGTGGCCCGAAGCGGTGACTGGATCTATCTCTGACCTGGTCCATCACCAGATTGATATCGCCGCCCACCACCGTGTATCTCGACTGAACTGCAAGGACATCAGCTAGGGCCCCAGTGAGAAATCTTTCTTGCCTGGTGTTGGGAGCATATATTGACCCAATAACCAGTGATCTTTCTCCCACTTGAACATTATACGCCAGGTGCCTGCCTCGAATTTCAGCAGCTTTGTCACCCACCTAGCCCTTGAAGTGTCTGGCAAAAAGAAGAGCCATCCCGCCTTTTTCGCCGCAGTGGAAGAGTAGTATTGCAGGGGGAAAGCCCTAGAGCGCATCCAATGCCAGTCCCTGGAAGCAGATGTGTTTCTTGCAGCAGGCAGACCGAGGCCACTGAATTCTCTAAAAAAGATATGACGGCCCTCCTTTTTATGGGGTTATTAAGCCCTTTCACGTTCAGGGGGAGAATCTTCAGGACATCCTCAACCATGATGGAAACCCTGTCAATCCCCTCAGATGTATAGGAAGACCAAGAACCCATACCTCTCTGCCGGCACCCCCTGAAATGCGACACACCGGATCCCTCCCTCCCATCCCCTCCACCCCCGTACCCAGACCCCCGTCCCCAACAGTACCCCACCCCCCCCTGCCCTTCCTCCTCCTCCCCCCTCCAAATCCTGCAACTGTGCTTTACTTGCGTGGCCTCCCCAGCTCACTTCCCCCCCTGTCACATCTTACCGCCACACTTAAGCGCTCCTTTGCACCCTCGACTCTTTGAGGCTCCCAGGAGTGCCTCTACCGTATTGCCACTCAGCAGGGGTCTGTAGGCTGATTCTAGTTTATCTGTCCCTTCACAGTGTAATCTCCTGGCCGGTGGGACCGACACGGCCCAGCACTCTTCTCCCTTCGCCTGCTCGCTCACTGCCAGCAATGCTCATACCATAACGCCCCTAGGGCTAGCGGCATACCGGGAAGGCCGCCTACCTAGGTGCTCCTCTGGCCGTCAAAGCTTGAGCCCCCAGATTGCTCGTTCCATCGTCTTGTGCCCCCAAGGAGGGCCCCTAGCTGGCATCAGCGGTGCTTCTCATGAAGTGCGCTTTGGATGGAGGCGTGTCGCGATTGCCGCCATGTATCTCAGGGCCCTTCTGTGCCTATATGGCGCCTCTATGACTCGGGCGATGCAGGCCCTCGCTTCCTCCCGGGGGTTTCCTCAAAAGTCCCTCCAGTATGCCCCTTAGCTCCCGCAGAGGCCCAGAGCTCTCACTTGCCTCCTCCTCCTCCTCCCCCCCCCACCCAACAAAATGGCACTAGCAGGTACGCCTGGCCGCACCACAGCCCCCTGTCGCCACACCTCGCTGGGCCGCTGGTCTTCACCCCCTCGTCTGATGCTGCTCCGTATCTGGCCAAAGGCGCTGGGTGGATGCGCCAAGAATCGCTGCCAGACTACCGGCGCATCAGGGCCCGTCCGCCCCAGGGAGCCTCGGGCTCAATTTCCACCTCGCCGGCGCCCTCACCTCACAGCGGCCGCAGCGCCGTCACCTCCGCCTCTCTGTGTTCTCCGGGGTGCTGCCCGCCTCTGCCTCGCTCTGCAGATTCCACTCTGTCCCCGACCTCGGCACAGGGGCTCGAAGCGGATCGTCATCAAGCGCTCCAGTCCGCAGGCCCTCGGTCGCGGTCCGACCCTTGAGGATCGTCTCCTCACCAGGGTGCCATTTTCTTTCGACCGAGCCAGCCCGGTCGCGAAACTTTCCTCCATGGACCCCTGCTTCACCTGTTGTGCTCCGCGCCGGTTCCAGGTGGATTACCGGTTCTCCCCGCACTGCTCTATAGAGGGGGGGGGATTCATCTGTATTTAGCCCCTGGGGATAGTTTGACGCGGGGAGCCTACAGGATCTTCTACCACCTAGGTCGCCATCTTGGCCACGCCCCCAATACTTATACTTTTAACGCTTTGCTTCCACTGTGGTGGTGCCTGTTACCCCTAAGTACACTCACAGAGAGGATCCAGGGTGAAGACATCAGGAAAAGAGGAAAAACTACAACATTCTCATTGACATTTATCACACTTGCAGTTGAAGAGCTAGATGCTGGCAAAGGCATAAGCCTCGACTTGTTCTCGGGTGAGAACAGGCTAACAGACTTGACTTTGACAATCTGCTACAGGGATATAATCAATAAGTCTTCAATGTTGAAGCATTCCAGGCACTCAATGGTGTCTCTTTTGATGTCAGGCTATCTTAATTTGTTCAACTTAAATACATAGTTCGCTGGAAGCGCCCACACCGTCAGGGCACCTTTCCACATGGCCCAATTTGACATAACAAAATCTCAAAATCCATGTGTACAAAAGAGGCCGAATATACGTGAAAGAAAAGACTGAAGCTGCCACCATCTGCTGAGTCACCTACACATCCTTTGGGAATCCAAGGTTTGTCATTCTGATAGAAGATCCTCTGCAAGCTCTTTTCCAACCTCTCTATCTTCCCCCTTCCCTGAGAATTGTACCAAGGCAACGTTCAAATTGTCCTGTTTGAACTTTGCCTTGGACACCTAGAACATCTCCTGGAGGCATTCCTCATCTTGAAACACCTCAATCTGTCTTGAGGGATTCAGAGTCCACACACACACCGAGGAAGTGTATGAGAATGAGATCACAATGATCTCCTTGTTCTTGCACACACTCCATAGACTCACCCAGTCTCATATCCACCTATGTCTCTAGCAGGTTCACCATCAAGGATCTCCCCAGAGGATTACATCACCCACTTTCATCATGTTTTTTGAGGGGAGTATCTAAACTAAACAATGTACTGTAGATATGATCGACATCCATGTTTGCTAAAAAGAAGATACTTCAGCCTCCAGAAGGCAAATTCCTAACACTGGCCATTGTAAAAACAGCAACTCTGTCTGTTAAAAAAAATACCAGCCTCTCCAGCAGGATCCAAATTTCTTGGGAGTCTGATCCCAATCCGTAATCTTCCTTAGTCTCGGTTGTGAGAAGGAGGCATGCGCTGACACCTGAAACATCGATTCTACCTGATAGAAAAAATATGAGCATGGATGTTTCCGGAAAGAAAATAAGTGCTACTTCTACCGCTGCACCAAAGTCAGTGTGAGAAATTGCTCGTTTTGATCTTTATGACGGGGGGTATTGTGGAAGGCCTTAAATCCTACAGTGATGACCCACAAAACATAGTAGGCAGGATTTTGAGGAGATGGTGCATGAAGCTTCTCTTTTCTCAAATCAGGTCATCAGTACCCCTTTGGTGGAGTTAGCAGTCTCTGACTGTTAACATGGAATCACTCTGCACCGCTTTCCCTGGTTGTGCTTGACATTCTTGAAGCCTGATGCGCACTGAAACTTTCCACCCTCCCATATTCAGATTCCTCATTGTTCAGTCAGACGAACGGAAATATAACTGTTGAAAAGAATGAGGCTGAGACCCTTAACACCTTCGACGCTCATGACGAGCTCAGCTCGTCATGAGGTACACCTCCATACACTCATGACGAGCTGAGCTCGTCATGAAACAATGGTAATCATGAAATATCAGCACAGGAGGAAAATAACACTAGCATCGATGGTGATAAATCAGTGGATTTTGAGGTAAAGATATTATTTAAGTCACAGTACAGGAGCAGAGACTACAATTCTTTTCTCAGTCATTAAGTCGCTTAGCTGTTACTTAAGCCACTCTAGTGGAGGGAGCAATATTGGAAGAGTGGGGAAGATCAAGAACGACAAGTGAGTGCTGATTATTGTAAGAGATGGGTATTATCAGCATTTCAGTCCTTTCTGCTTGCTGCACAATTCCAACTAGTCATCCCGTGGAAGGAAGCTTCTTCATTACTAATCAGATGTAAAGTGCAACCAGGTTTTACCCTCACTGTTGGGAGAAGCACCTATTCAAAATATTGTCTGGTTCAGAAAAAATCCAGAAGAATTAATTCACTTCAGTCCTTGATGTACAAACCACCAACTGGATCTAAAGGAAAAACATTTCTATAGAGGCCTTCCAACAAATATTATTCATTTCAGGTTGTATGCTCAGGATCTGCAAGTGCTTACTTCCACGTTTGCACTGCAATAAAATACTGAAAGTACCTGAGGTTTGTAGTAGGAACATCAGGGTACCAATATGCTGTCCTTCTATTTGGTCTGAAATGTTCTCGTCAGGCATTTTTTAGAACAAATGGCAGCAGTGACAGCCAAAGAATTTAAATATTTTCTTACCTCAGGGATTTGTGGATAAAACGTACCACTCACACACCTAAAAAGTGGATAAAGGCTTTCAAACAAAGGATGTTATTACTAGATGCTCGTAATATTCTGACCCATGTGTAAACTCTTAGTCACTCAGGGGTCGTAATTACGAGTTTGAAGGTATTTAACGCATCTGATAATTATTAACCTCTTCTATCTGTCAGACGGCCTGGCCATCTGACGTCACAGTGGGCGTGTGCGTCGGACGAATGTCTGAATTGCGGTTAAATGCTTTAAATAACTCAATATTTACATTTCTGAACGTTAAACCTGCCGAAATGATCGGGGGTTAACATATGTTATTCGCTGTATTATGCGGATTTTCGTGTGTTAAATGCCAGTATCCTCACGTTATTGCCCATGGACCCGTAACAAGTGTTATTTGTTGCAGCTGATAAATATTGTACCACGTGGTATCTTTATCAAGGGCGATAAATAACGCCTTAGCTCGTAATCAGGCCTGTAGTCTCTCATGAATTCTGGGTCTACCGATAAACATCCAAAAGTTAATGTATCGGCCAGTCCAAGTTCTGATTTTTATGGGGGCGATTCTAGATGGCATTCGTCAGCTAATCTTCAGATTTTTGGTATCCAATGATCGATCTCTTTGCAACCTATAAAATAAAAAATGCCAATATTTCACAACCAGGTTACTGGCGCAAGCTTTATTGTCCAGTGCCTTTCTGATTGACAGGTCAGAGCCATTAGGTAAGGCTTCCCTAAGATTCGCTTAATACCCACAGTCGTACTGAAACTCCAGTATTGCCAAGGAACGGTGATCCTCATTGCTCGAGACTGGCTAAGTGATGGTACGCAGACTTGTTACAAATGTGTTTCAAGCCAAACTGGAAATTGCCATGAAGACTGAACATGCTAGCTAGATTGCAGTGTTTGATATGCCATGCAAACTTGACATCCTTGAATTTGGCAGCATGAGTCCTGAGATCAGAGAATATGGACATCTAAATGTCCCTCAGTCATGCAGGGTATTCGTAAGGAAGCCAAATGACCTTTGACTAGGACTTGCTTTTCCTTCAAATGGAAGATATTTTGTTATGGTGTCAACAGAGAGGCTATAACCCTATCAGCTGCCTAGAAGAAGTCTTTCTTTCATACCTAAAGCAGCTGGCACATTCAAAATTGCACTTTTCATCCATGACAGTACATCCTGCTGCTATTACAGCTTACAGGAACAATCTAAATCAAATGTTCTTTTTCAAAATTCTTACAAATAGAGACATTTCAGAAGGCCTGGAGAAAATCTTTCCTCCCTTAAGGACAAGCCCTCCCCTTTGAAAGCGCAGTGTGGTATTAACTAAATTAATGTGTACGCTTTTTTGCCTCTTCATAGTCCGTTATTGCAGCATCTTTCTTGGAAGACTACCTTTCAAGTTGCTTTCACCTTACCTCAAAGGGTTAGTAAGGTTCTAGCTCTTTCTACGGTTGAATTTTACACAGTCTTTCATGCAAATAGTGTGGTGATGAAAACGCATACTTTCTTTCTACCGAATGTAGTTTGAGGCTTCCTTGTTAAACAGGCTATTACCCTTCCAGTTTTAGCTACCAACCAATCCTCTCCAGCTGAGCGTTCTTTGGGCTTTCAGGAAGTGAAGAAAGTTCTCAATTTTTACTTGGATAGAATTAAAACCTTACACAAATCTGGGCAATTTTGTATTAACAGTCACAACCACCAAATTCTGGTCACTTTATAACAGTCTATCTCACTGGATTGTAGACTACATATGACTGTTATCATTTGGTTAGTAAACCCCTGCCAGGAAGTTTAAGAGCCCATTCCACTAGGATATCAGTCACCATGCATATGTAAAGTGGCTACTTAGAAGGCAGCCCACACTTTGACAAATCACTATTGTCTTGATTCTGATACAAAGATGGAAAGGTCGTCTCTACTGTTGGTCAAGCCACAAAGATGAACTGTTTTGTCTAACCCTGTATTCAAAATTCTTCAGTTGTTATTACTGGATATATATATTGTTTAATTACTTATGCCTAAGGGCGACGAGGAATCTAACATCTTTAAGATTTCTACTCTGTTCTTTCGTTTAGGACTTTCAATGAGAATCTTACAATGTAAGAGAAATTTTTACTTATTTGTGTTCCTGCCTCTGCATCTTAAACGCCTTCATTGACGTCATAAATGGCCCTCCCTTCTCCCTTACTTCGGCATCTAGTATAAAAATCATCTGAAATGGATTTGTATTCTCCATTATTAGCTTCAAAAAGACCTTAATCTGTGAGGTTACTGCAAGTACATGGCATCATTGGCATTGAAAGCTCCTATACCTCAAAAGGGACAAGGTTTTGTTTTCCAATCGCTAACGCAAGTCCTATCTATCTGATATTTTCTTAAATAGACGTATAGGCAGCAGATTCTGTGAGGGATGTGGCAATGCAAATTTTGGGGATATATTTAATGTGAGACAACATATGCCTAAAATTCGTAAAAGCTTGACTGGGTGTGCTGCAGCATGTTGGATTCTTAACAATTTCTATTCAGATATGTATATATATATGTTTTTAATGAATTGTGCCATGGCCCACCGCCCCAGTGACGAGTTATTCTTTCGTTGGTGACTTCAGTGAAAATTCCTGCAGTTTAGAACCAGAAATACAAGTAACCATTTCTTTCCCGAAAAAACAACCCAAAAAAAAATCTTTCCCAGCAACGAACTCTCCGCTCTTGTCCCACTTTTTATTTACTTTATTCTTCATATGCGTGTGCGGTTACTGCTCTTAGTTATAGAGTGGGTTTAACAAGCAGTCCCCGTGCAGGAATGCTCCTCTCTTACTTCTGTTTGTTTCACAATGTCTGGAAACCACTGTGATGGCTTCAGGTATGGGGCATCTAAGCTTAGCCCTATAACTGATTGGACATAGAATGGGTGATATGTGCCTTCTGCACTTCTAAAGTGGGGGGAATCGGCCAAGGCACTGGTGCCTGAACCACTACTGTACTGAGGATTTGGCCATCTTTTGCCCTCCAGTGATGTGGGCCAAGGAGATGGAGTTAGCACAAGTGTTCTTGGGTTTAAAGATGATGAAGGTCTGCCAAGTACATTGCCTGCCTTATGGAATATCTGCAGAGGGTCTGAGCATTTAGAAGTGTGTGATATGCCATGGTAAGAGGCTTAAATCCGGCTTTATCTTATGGATATCTTCATACAGAGCCAGGAAGTAGGATAGCAGTGGGAGGGAGAGAAAGACGTTGAGAAGATGGTGATCTCGATAACTTTATAGCTCACATAAGATTAACTGTCTACTCTTGAGATATTGACAGGCTGTGGCTTGGCTCCGGCTTCACTTTGTGCTTTACGTCTAGACCGGGGAAGGCCATGGCACCGTTAAAGGGAACACTTCTGTGGAGTTAGCTGATGCGCTTTACAAATTACAAAATGAACAGTAACGTGGCTCTATGATTGACAAGAACACCTAGGGTAGGGTCGTACAGTCTGGTGAAAAAATGGAAATCTGGTTTTCAGTTGGACCCCACAACTGAGAGATCATGACACATCACACATACACAGGTGGCCTTTGAACTGCCATAGTCATTCTGGTAAAGGGGTTGAAAGTTACCTTGGTAAACTCCTCACTTATTCAGTGATAGGGTGGGGTGTGGCAGGCGGGATCTCTGCATCGTCAGCACTCACCTCTCCTCCTCTTCTCAGCAGGCCGAGCCAGCAGGGAATGCTCTGAGCATGAACGTGCCGCAGGTGCAGCTCATCAACCCAGAGAACCAGATTGTAGAGGCAAGTATACACTTCCCGTCAAGGTACTGTAGAGTGGCTGCCATTTGTAAGCCACCGAAGAGCCTTCTGCAGCACATGTTCTCTGCAGAACCACTTCCCAGGCTGTGTCTGACAATTGTTGGTGGGCTGCTTATCGGAGGGGGGGGGGGAAGCTATTTCTCATCCTGGTTTGCTAGCCTACACTATTTCGTCTAGTTGTTTTTGAAACATTGAATATTGTAATGTCTGACTTTGTTTTTTCTGCTGTCACAACGAAGATCTCGAAGCACGTGGTTTGTTGGTTATTTTCTTATCGCTCGCGATGGCCATTTTAGGTGGTTAATATAATACGTTTTTTAAAGGGCCTATTAGCTGGTGCATTTTTATTTCTTCAATCACTGTCACATACCAACTGAAATATTTTCCGGTATACTTTGATTTTGGGGCCTTTTTTTGTAAATTAAGTTTTCAAAGTTCACTTTGCCCCTCAATCAGCTTGTTTACTTTTTTAATTATTTTGCCTGGGCTTCCCGTTAGGTTGTTTCCTCCGTGGTGGTCAGTTTCTTTTTTTCATTCCTGTGTGTCGTTTTCTCTGAGAATGCGGTGTTTTCAAATTGTAGGTTAGAGTTTTTAAGGCAAGTTTTGTTTATGGAACTGGGCCGCCTTTAATGAGGCCTGACCAAGAAACATTGAAGTGTTGCAGAATTATGAAAGGTTCAGGAGAACACTGCCAAATGTCTTTGTGCTTATGTAGAGTGAGACTAGGGCACTTCAATTCTCAATTTTGCGTGAGTGACACCCTAAAATGCTTTCGCATTGATGGTACTCTTTTGTTCTTATTTAATCCTGCTGAAATGTATTTTCTTTTTGTATAAGTTTTCAACGCCCTTGGAGCTTAAAGAAAGGCTCCTGGTGGCAAAAAAGCAATCATGCAAGACGGATTTTGTTATTCCTCCACGACTGCTAGACATTATGTACTTCTCACCAACCAAGGCAGGCCAGTGTGAGGGGTGACAGGAGTGTTCTGACAGTCGGAAGGATGTCTGTCTTTGGTGCTCTAAATGGAACTGAAACACTTACCTCTAAACCTAATTTGTCTATTTTGCCTATTGTCTGTTATTTTGAACCTCTTTTGTCCCCATCTTAAATTGTTTGCTTTGGATGTTACAGGCTGATGGAACGATGAATCTGGACAGCGATGAGGGTGAGGAGCCATCGCCTGAGGCGCTGGCACGGTACCTCTCCATGAGGAGGCACACGGTGGGCGTGCCAGACCCGCAGTGAGTATCAACCTATATCACTGGGTTCAAGCTGTGTGTGTCATGTACATATGTTGCGGAACATAGAATGCTGGCAACACTTTCTCACCTTCACATTTTTCCGAGAGAAAGTTAGTCTGTGCTGTAGGGTGGTCATTTTCTACGTGATTCTCCCTTCAGACAGCAAGGGTGGGCTGTTTATTCAGGGTTGTGTGTATGGAGGTGGATTGAAGGGTGTGTGCAGGCTCTTCGATCTTTTAACTGTGGGTATTTGGCATTCACAGCACGGAGGTGACAGAAGATATGCAGAAGCTTCTCCCTGGTTTCCCGCGAGTGACCCCTCAAGCTGCCTTCCAGCCCGCTGCCCCAAACATGAACTTTATGCACAACTTGTTGCCTGTGCCTCACCTGCAGCCGAGCGGGCAACTGGAGTACAAGGTACGCTTGTATCTCTTTAGTATAGCTGCAGTGCATCTGGATTGTAGGTTCAAGCACAGTAACTATTCGTAGCCAGGGCCGGTGGATGAACTGGATGAAGTTGGAAAGGTAATTATTGGTATCTTCCCCCTGAATCTTATTGACCTAAGACACCTTCACCCTTCCAGGAGCAGTCCCTCCTGCAGCCACCCACCTTACAGCTTCTGAATGGAATGGGTCCTCTTGGCCGGCGAGCGTCAGATGGTGGAGCCAACATTCAGCTGCATGCGCAGTTGCTGCTCAAGCGCCCAAGGGGCCCATCCCCTCTGGTCACCATGTCGCCGGTGAGTAGAGCAATGTTAGGGTTGCTTATGGAGAGGACCAAATGAACAGGATAACAAATGGCTGTAGGCATTAGTTGAGGAGAACCAGGTGGGAGCTGTGTGGCTATGAATTACAACAGTATTGGGGTGCAGGAGATGAGACCCGAGCTGGTGGGCCCAGATGGCAAGGAACAGATGGCTGAACTAAGATGGCGATACTAACAAGGCTTGAAAAAAATGAGACTGGGGATTCAAGTGCCAGATGAGGACTGTAACTCTCTGTAAGTGGAAGCTAAAAGACCAGAGGTGTCACTGTAGGGGGCCAAAGGTGCAAAGCAAATTCTCAAAGAGGATTCTAGAGGGTGTCTTAAAATGGACAAATGGTACCATAATTTTCAAATAGGACTTACTGTAGGGACTCGGATGGAAGTTGGGACACCAGTGAGCTTTGCATATGGAAACCACACACTATTCGTCAGGATCATAGAGTGATGGCAGCATCAAAGTCAGCCCTGCAGGTAGTGATGAAGCGTCACAGATGGTGAACTCCATTGGTGGCTCGCTGGTGGACAAACAAGAGACCTTGCAAGGGGATTCATGAAAGGCCTTTGCTGTTGGAGAGTGACAGGTTATAGATGAAGTGCATACATAGAGCAGCTTGGTTTGTACATGGTGAGGTCCCTTTTTTATGTGGTGCCTCTCTAAAAACCATGTCTTACTTTCTTCCTGTAGGCTGTGCCGGCTGTGACCCCAGTGGACGAGGAGAGCTCGGACGGGGAGCCCGACCAGGAAGCCGTACAGAGGTGTGTTGTAGTGCCTTCTTGTAAGACATGAGCAAAGTTGTGAAACCTATACTCTGAACAATACACATGATCAGTACATGCAGCTGCACCTGTTTCTTCTTTCCTTACCTGTTTCTTTCCGGCCTTTCCCATAGTGGTATCTTCTTAATCAGTTGTACCACTTTCATGCTTTAACTTATTTTGTAAAACAGACATAAAATGAAATATCACCACAAATAAAGATCCTAATTGTTGGGTAATGTGTCCAGAAGAGTAGTGTGCAAAACCTTTAACACATCTACCAGGAAGCATATTCACTTACATGGTAGGGGGTGCTCTTACAGTGGGATTCTGCACCCACATCTATAACCTCTCCGGCCCCCTCGTCCTCCATTTACACCAGATGTGGAAAGTTGTTGTTTATTCAAACAAAAGTCCTCTGGCATGAAAAGCCCATATAAACTACGGGCTTAACAATTAGTGAGTGATGGTGGGGGTTCTGCTGCAGAGCACATCCAGCAACGGTGTGTATATTCCCCTCTTCTAAGTCATGATCCACAGTGAGCCCTTTGAGAGCACTGTTGTCAACTTCTCAGAGATGTCAGTGCTCTGCTAGTTTCTGCTGTGTGGTTTTGTTGCGACCTACAGGTTTCTCCTTCAGATATTCTCTGTTGAGGGTGTGCACACTACAGTTCTGGTTTGGCGCAGGATTTCATGAGAAGAGTCTGTTCTCCCCTCTTGAGAGCATGATTTAGTAGCTCATGTTAGAGTAGAACAGCCTCTAAAAGAAGGCGGGAGCTTTCTATTGAAGCTAGTCTGGACACACAGACACAGAGGCGCAAGGGACAGAGTATGGGGTTACACGTTAAT
Source organism: Lissotriton vulgaris (assembly GCF_964263255.1). Classification (NCBI taxonomy): domain Eukaryota; kingdom Metazoa; phylum Chordata; class Amphibia; order Caudata; family Salamandridae; genus Lissotriton; species Lissotriton vulgaris. The sequence continues at coordinate 1,102,253,154 of NC_141687.1, forward strand.
TCTAAATAGCAGGGCTAGGCTTTTTTCTTCTGATTTTAGCCCACAGATCCGACCACGTTCTAATGCCATTCTTGGAGTGAAAAGGCAGGTGCTTTACCCTTTAATGGTACTGTGAGCACTAGGAAGCTGTGTTGAATTTTTTCCAATTATAGAATGTACATCCAGCCATCTGCAGTTGTACAGAGGGCCCATAAGTGATTTGTTTAAAAAAGAATCCTGTTAGGGCTCCGCCATCCTTTGAATTGATCAAGTTGATCCTTGTACCGTCAGCTGCTAGCCTGAGAGTAAAACAGGTCCACTGCATTAGTGTCTTTGGGTGGATCTGTTGCTGTGCCCAGTTCCCTTACCCATATCAGCTGTTGAGATGAGACCAGCCACAGGCTTAGCTATTCAGTCTAGATTTTGTGCCACGCATTAATGTGGCAAAAAGGACAGATGGATGGAATGCTGAACAATGCAAACATTCACCTCCAGTCAACAGATCTGGGTTTAATCCATAATTTCTTTTCTCACCATGCCTGGCTGATGACGGGGGATACCCCAAAACCGGTCCCACAATGCTTGTTTCCGGTCCAGGGAGGTCCTGGCCTGAAATCTCAGGCTGGACTGTTCCCATGAGGAGCCGGGTCAAGGCTGATTTTCATATGGCTGGGTCCAAACTTGTGTTGCTTGGTGCGCAAAAGATCAATGGATGTAACCCACATCTCTTGACTGGGGGTGAATGTTTGATTTATTCAGCGTTCCGTCCATCATTTGTTGCTGCAACATACGTTAATGTGGGGCGGAAGCCCATCAGGACTTTTTCTTGACTAAGTTTGCTCCCAAGTAACCACCTACATTTTTCCCACTCCTGAAAGCCCTGTTGTGGGTCTCTAATTAGATTTGTCAGAGGTTTCTGATTCCATCTTTTTATATGTTCGAACTGCAACCTATGTGAATTTGAAAATTGAGATATTGAAATTGAGCAATGGCAGTTTGACAATACAGCTGTGGCTGCCAGGCAAGAAACCTCCAGAGAAACATGGCAGACGATTTTAGTCCTTGAGTTGAAGCACCAAAGTGGCAGATGCCTATGATGAACGTTAGCCCTGATGGTTATTAATGGCTTTAAACCAGTGATAGGTGTGATAACCATTTTAACCCCTTCGAGGCTAATGACGAGCTGGGCTCGTCATGGCGCTTACCTGCCGTGCGCGGATGACAAGGCCAGCTCGTCATGAATAATGGTAATTTTCATCCTGCAGCACAGGACGGGAAAACGCCTAGCAGCCATGTGGTTAAATACTAGTAATGTTTCAAATTAAGGTATTGCAGTACAAGATATGGCGGTTGAACACTGTTAGAAATCATGAGATGCTCGAACATACATTAAAATGTTTCGGCACAGCTTTGTCTACAGGATGCAGTTTTCTGAAAAACAAATCTGGTCTCCAGATCCAAGGGCCCATAATCTAGTGGACTTTTGCTATGTAAGCACATTGTGGTCCAACTACTCTCCTCCATTGCCTGTCACAGAGCTAAAAGGGCAAATTAAAAAACTGACCACTGCCCTCCTATGTGGCACTATATTTGTATTAGAAATACCAAACTGGGAGATTAGTGGGGGTGAAGTCTGCTATGCTGGTTTCATAGACATCGAAGGACTGTGGCAGGTGACATTTTACAGTTTCTGCTTTTGATTTGGGGTGCAGTGCCTCTGGCAGCATTCTTGACGTCATCATTTTGCATCACCCCAGTTGTCTGATCCTTTCATCGAGTGACTACTGTGCGATTCAGAGTGGCCTACCAGTGTTTCTCATTTGCGATAAAAGTACTCGGCATGTCTGAGTAAAACTAGGCGGTCAGTGCCATGTGGGTCCAGGTGAGACCTTTGGCAATAACTTAAGTTTGGTTCTTTTTTTACAATCAGGTGACAGCACCCGATAGAACACTCCCAAGAGAGGCTAATTTCCCCATATTTTCTACCGCACATCGTGTGACAGGGATCCTCCCTCAATCAATCAATTTAAGTTTATAAAGCACCTGGTTGCACTAGCCAGTGCGTCCCCGCGCTGCGACAAGATACCGTGCCAAGAGAAAGAAACAATGAAGAATCAGACAATGGAATTATCAGATGAAAAAAGTCACTGTTAGACGGGGACCCGGAGGGTCGGCCGAGCAAGGGGGAGAGGCCTCCTGGCGAGGGCCCTCTCCTTAGATCGTACGGACGAGCAACTACCCCCCCCCCCCCCAGATGGACGCCACACAAAGATAGGTTCTGTACACTATTATCGGTATTCTTAGGCAGGTTAAACGTGAAGATACAGCAGGACCAGGATACGATGATCCCTTCAATTCTAGTCTCTGGGGGAAAGGGGGTAGCGGGACAGTCTCAGTACCGGTCCGGTACAGGGGTAGCTGGTGTATAGCTCTCAATCCTCGAGCTGGAGGGTTCGCAAGTAGGGGCCGCGGCAGCGTCACCAGGCCTTCAAGGATGGTTTACGAAGATGAGCCGCGGCAGCGCCAGCAGGCCTTCAAGGATTGTTCACGAGGATGAGCCGCCGCAGCGCCAGCAGGCCTTCAAAGATGGTTCACGAGGATGAGCCGCGGCAGCGCCAGCAGGCCTTCAAAGATGGTTCACGAGGATGAGCCGCGGCAGCGCCAGCAGGCCTTCAAAGATGGTTCACGAGGATGAGCCGCGGCAGCGCCAGCAGGCCTTCAAAGATGGTTCACGAGGATGAGCCGCGGCAGCACCAGCAGGCCTTCAAAGATGGTTCACAAAGAGGAGCCGCAGCAGCGCAAGCAGGCCTCCAAGGATGAGTTTGTCTCGGTGTCTCTCGACTCCAGGATACAACTGCCTTCCTGCTCTGAAGCTACCCCAGTTATAGGTCTGGCGCCCTTTGATGTCCGGACCCTCGCACTTGGAGGTCGGGGGTCCGGGATGAGGGAGTCCAGACACCCAGCAGGGGGGTGGAGCCAGCGCCCAGGGAGGCTGGGGGCGATCGAAACCAGGCGGAGGGGAGCCATCGACACTCCTTCTTCCATTGACTCGCCAAGTGGTCTCTTTACCCCCTGGGTGGATGGTGGTGCCTCGATGTCTGGGCTTGGCTGGGCCTGAGGCTGAGGTCGACCCGCGGCCACGAGGCCTTGTCGTGGCGGGTCCAAGATGGCGGCTGGGCCGGGGATGGTGGTTCGGGAAAGGGCCCGGGCCAGCCGAGATGTTGTAGTTACGAGTCTGGGTTCCGTCGAGGAAGAGCTGGGGGTTGACCCGGAGGGCTGCAGGTGTGGTTCTTGTCCGGGGAACAGGGGTAGCAGTAGTCCGAGACCCGCCATGCGGGGAGGGGTCGGGCATGCCATGAGGCCTGCCAAACAGCCACGTTTTGAGCTTCTTCCGAAAGATCGTCTCGGATGATTCTAGCCGGAGCCCCATTGGAAGCTTGTTCCAATAGGATGCAGCTAAGAACCTAAAAGAGCGTCCGCCCATCCTAGCTCTTCTGAAGATAGGTATGCGTACCTGACCAGTACCACTAGATCTTAAACCTCGCTTGGGAGCATACAGGTGAGGAGATCATGTAAATAGGAGGGGAACTTTTTGTGCAGGATACGGTGACTGATACACATCGCTTTAAACAGAACACGTTTCCTCATCGGAAGCCAGTGTAAAGAAGCAAGAGCCTTGCTGGATGATGCTCTCTTGGGGAGCATTAAGATGAGACCTGCAGCCGCATTCTGAATGTGCTGGAGTCTCTGAACACACTTAATGTTTGCACCCAGATACAGAACTTTCCCATAGTCTAGCCGCGATGTCACAAGGGCGTGGACCATCGACTTTCTTGCGGACACTGGGAGTACATCTAGGGTCTTCCGGAGAGTGCGTAGGACCCCCACACAGTGTATGAGCCTCAAAGGACAGTTTGGGGTCCAGCCATATCCCCAAGTTCTTCACCTGGTCCTTGGTGGAGGGGGTCTGGTCCAAAGTATTGGGCCACCAGGCAGATGACCAGATCAAGGGTCATCTGCCTGGTGGTCTCTGCTCAGTTTTTTCTTCAAAATGACCAGATATCTTTTTGACAATGTCGGATTAATCAAAGAAAGGTATCTTGAGGTCTTGTGGAATATGCGATAAGAAGAGGCTGTATGCTGAAGACCCCCATAAAAACTGTATTTACTGTCTCTACCCCCAATATAAAGTAGAGGACTGCAAAATGTGTAGTACTCTCTCAACATAACCCTTAAAGACAGAGAGGGTAGGTTGTTGATATGGCTGCAGAGACGAAAAATAAGTCTGATGTCGTCTCTGATGATGAGGGAAGCTCTGCCTCACATACCTCCCTGGAATGATCCAGAAGGAGAGAGAAGTCTCAAGAATCTCATGAGGGTTCTAGTAAGGAGGCTTCCAAAATATGACGTCATGAAGAAGCAGGTTCCTCACCAAAAGGAAAGCATTCATTTCCTACTGAGACATCTGACCTCTAAGCATGAGAAAACCTCAAACAGCCATCTATAAAGAGTGCAGTCTCTAAAAAACCTGTATAATCGCCGGCACCATTCTCTGGTTCTCCGTCAACGCCGAAATCGCAGACGGGATGTCTTTCCCCTGCGTCGTCGTCAAAGTTCTCGTAGAAAAATCCATAGTCGAGGACTCTGCTGTGCTGTCCATGGCTTTCAGCGACGGCTAAGGTACCATCACCGGCGACAATGTTTTCTCAGGTGATGATGACTTTCTCGGCAACGTCTACCTCCTTGTCGACAACGTTGTTCCGTCAACGACCACCTCTTCGTCGACTATGACCGCAAGAATGACAGTTCCTGCATCATCGACAACAGCGATGATAATTTCATCATCAGTTCCTATTATTTCCTCATCGATGACACAGACACCACTGCCATTGGTGAAGCAGACGACGATGTGTGCTACTCCTGGACTCAAGAGATTGTCAGTGTTACAACTAACACTATTATACCCGTTGACGAGGCATTTTCTCCAAAATCCTTCATTGGTTTCGCCTTTACTAACTTCATCTGTTTGGGAGGAATCTGTTGAAGATGACATGTTTGGCCCTGCTCAAATTCCCTCTCAACTTCACGTCAACTATCAGAATGATGATGATGAAAATGACTACAAAAGCTATTATCAACAGGACTTTCATACTCCACATACAAAGATACAATACATGGAGCCTGTTCGTGCCTGTTCGTGAACCCATGGTCTGTCTTCCTGGGCCATTAGTACAAGAATTGGAAGACATGTTGCAGGATTATCTCATTTTCCTTCATCGACGAGTGCACCTACACATCCACTGCCCCCTCCACCATCATCTCCGCCACATATGTGTTAGCCTTCGCATAGAACGTCTCAGTGACAGATAGTGTTTTACCTTTACAACAGCATGATACCACTGATGATGGGGATATAGAGGAAGGTGAACCTCAAGGTACAAGACCAATGGGCAATGAATGGGAAGATTATGTAATTTCAACACCTGCTTCCCTGTCTCCTCAGACAGCGGATTCTCCGCCGGAGGACATTGGCGGCTTTCAAGCATTGATTGAAAGGGCAGCTTCTCATTTTCAATTATCAATGACTGTGAAGCAGTCTGAGTGTTTTTTTATGACTTTAAAGATTTATCTCAGAATACTGTGAGAGCAATACCTATTATAGACCATATTCTGGAGGAAGGTGTAAAGGTTATGAAAACACCTGCTACAGTTATTGCAGTTCTGCCCAGAATAGATAAAAAATATAAGGCTCTTGATGATGCGCTAGCTTGTCTGGTAGAACAACCGAAACCAGACTCCGTTTTCACACAAGCTGCACAATGGACGTCAAAGTATCCTTCAGCGCCTATCACTGCTCCACCTGACAAAGAAGGAAGGCGCCTTGATAATATTGGCAAAAGGTTTACCACCACCTCAGGTACTACTGTGCACGTGGCTAACGCACCAGCGATAATGGGAAGACATGACCACCAAATGTGGTCCGATATCGCTCCATATGTGGTCCTCCTCCCAGAGAACAAAAGGCTTGAGTCATGAAAAATTCTTCTTGAAAGAGAAAGGTCTGCCTCAGAGATCATCGATTCTTCCTTGGATGTGGCTTCGTCAGCCTTTCGTCAGCTCCCTGGAGCGGCTGTTCATAAGCCACAAGGGTGGTTGAGAGCAACAACATTTCGCCCTGAGGTGCAAAGCAAAATACTAGATATACCTTTTGATGGCGATGCGCTTTTCGGTAAACATATTGATGAATAACCCTTTCATGAATTGTTTGATGATGCAAGAATAACTAACGGAAGAAGCATCGAAAGTGCGCCTGTACCGGGAGATAGCTGCGAGGTGGACCCTCACTGATGCATACACCAGTCCAGACTTTGCCAAAGAGAGTAGATGATCTATGGAAAATAGCAATCCTAGAGAACTGTAGTAACAGGTAAGTAACTCATGTTCTTCCTATCCCTTACGTTCCAGAGATATCATAGGTTAAAGTTGCGGTCCCCCATGTGATAACTGTAATATAGTGCTTATGTAATGTAGAGCTCAAACCATGTTTCTGTATGCTCGATCAGTATTTACAATTGCCTGCATGTTTCTCTTTGATTAGCACCTTAGAGATGGAATGTTACTGATCTGTGTTTAGTCAGTTGCACCTGACTCCTGCTTGTTGATGGATGGGATTTTTATATTCTCTGGATTAAACTTAGTCTTCATTACTTAATATTCCTCCATGGATGTATTTACTTACTTTACAATAACATTAGCCACATTGCTCAGTGTAAAGTAGCGCCATAGGCCTTACCATCAAGAATCTACAAAAAAAACTTTTGTTGTCCCGATGGCCGTAACAATTATGGTTTCACCTTAGAATGTGGAGTATTTAACGCACCTGTAAAAAAGTCTTTTGATAATTTTTGTAGATGAGAACTGATGGGACATGGAAATTAATACCAGTTGTATGAAATGTAAACTGTTACTAATTGTGTATCCTCAGACCAACTTCATAAGTAAACCTCGAGTACTCGACCCTCAAAAATCAGGTGCTAAATCGCGTACTTGATCTCCCGGTTGGAGAGTATAAGTCCTGTGGTCCGCGTATCTGCTGTGGTATTCCTCCTCGGTTATTACAGATAATGTTATGGCGACTTGCAAAGTAGGGAGAGAGACATCTATGTGGCGAGGTGTGGCAAACCATCAATCAGTGCTAAACTCGATAGGTTGAGCGGGAGAAATGGACCTCAGCCAGGCCAGCTGCCTCGCTCAAGACATCATGTCTCCCTGTCTGTCAGTCTCTGAGGATCCGAGGTGCCCATCTCGCGCTCTCTAACTTTTCGGAAGAGGTTCTTGTTGTCGGGTTCTCTCCGTCTTTAATTGCCAGTTGTTGCTCTCCCTTTCCAGGCAGAGGAATGGGTAGTCCAAGTCATAATCGAATTGTTCCCGAGTATTGCAGCTCTCCATGCGTCCACCTAGTGTCGCTGTTAGACAAGTTTGTAGCATTCATTCTTCCAGTTGTTATTTGAGCAAGTTACTGTCACTTATTCTAAGAATTCTTTCACTTTGGAATCAAGCTGAACTTCGGCTGTTGGTTCGAAAATGTCGATTCTTAACATAAAGGCAAAAGCGACGTATGTGCCAGTTGCATAATTTAAATCAATTTAGAAATGCCATATTGGACAGTCATCAGGAAGTGACATTTCTGATAGGGGAATCCTTGCACAGCCCTTCTGGTTTCTGGGGTCTCAGTGTTAGCAAGAAACGTTTCTAAGCTAACATTCAGCACGTTTGGATGCTGGACTACAAATTGAAGAAATTACGTTGTTTTGTTTGACTGCGAAAGAAACACACCCTCTATTAAAGCGAATTAGCAAAGGGTGATGAAGCAGTGGCCAGGCACGAACACCATAGGTGAATCTGGCACTGGCCAATTAAGCTTCTAGGCAGCAGTGAAAGTTGAATTTGTCTGCTCAGGAGCCTTCCTTCTGTTGTAGCCGATCCTGATGCATGTTGGTTTCATGTGAACCTGGTGTTGGTGCTTGGAAGACACCTCTTTTTCTGCAGCCGCCAGAGTACAGCGTGTTCAAGAATAGGGAATACTGGACAATGCTCTGACTTAGTGCCACTGCCAGATTGCAGTTGCAATGACCGATCTGTTTGTGTTCCTCCTTTGTTTGTTCCCATGTGATTCATTCACACACATTGCACATCTCGCCCCCGTAGACAAATAGTAGGGCCAATGACAGCTGTTGACGGACCTCCCTGTGCTTGGGTTAAGTGACTGCTGGGAAGGGTTGAAGGACAAGTACTGCATGTTCAGACATGTCGATCAAGCAGACATCGACAATAAATGGGGAATTTCAACCCTCATGGCATTTTGTAGTTTTCTTTAGAGATTTTTTATTTTTTATTTTTTTATTTAAGAAGTTTTGTATAGCGCTAGCCAGACCGCAAGGTATCGGATCCCTTCACATAATTACAAGGTGGTGCAAAAAGAAAGCAAACAGAGCATATCAAAGTACAATACAGTGCACCGAGACCATCAAGGTGCGAGTCACAGTAAGAGGAAGAGGGAGTCCCTGTTCGGGCGGGGAGCAGAGTCTCTTGTGACATTCCAGGGTGATCCTATCTGATAGTTGAGGAGCGATCCAGGAAAAGGATTTTGAGCTGCCTTTTGAATTTAGGGAAAGAGGGAATAGTTCTGATGTTGGCGGGAATAGAGTTCCAAATTTTGGGTGCATTCCCGGCGAAGGACCGATCCTTAGTTTTTTGTTTTCGAGTTTTTAGTGGGATCAGGAGTAGGGTGTTAGAGCTTCTGAGGTTCCTGTTCTGACCCGCTTTTTTAAGTTTGGCCGCCAGATATTCAGGTTTGCCAGTGTGAAGGGCTTTGTGAGTGAGGCATGCTGTTTTAAAGTTCACCCGCAATTCTATTGGTAACCATTTGAGTTCTGTTAGTGCCGGAGAGATGTGGTCAAATTTCTTCATTCGAGTGACCATTCTGGCAGCGGCGTTGAGGGTTGTTTTCAGTGGAGCAAGATGAATTTTGGGTATTCCGGAGAGGATTGCATTCCCATAGTCGAGTCTTGATAACACCAATGCTTGGGTGGCTTGTTTGAGATCATTGGGTGGAATGAAAGGTTTTATTTTGCTAAGTAGCTTCAGATTAAGGAAGGCGCTCTTAGCCGAGATCTTGATGTGTTTGGTCAGATCTAGTTTAGAGTCAAGTGTGATGCCTAGTGATTTGACGGAGTCCGCTAGGGAGAGATTCTTATTGAGCGCGTCTATATCTTTTAGCCTTTTGATCATTTGTGGGTTTTCTTCTTTGTTAGAGATGAGGAGTAATTCCGTTTTGTCGGGGTTCAGCTTTAGATGGTTGCTGGACAGCCAGCATTGGACTTCCTTTAGTGTTTCGTTGGGTCTGTGAATGTCATTAGCAGAGGAGATTTCCAGATAGATTTGAGTATCGTCTGCGTAGAGGTGGAAGGGGATGTTAGCTTTCCTGAGTAGGGTGGAGAGGGGTTCCATGTAGATGTTGAAGAGTTGAGGGGAGAGCACTGAACCTTGTGGAACTCCTCTATTGACTGGATGAAGGTCGGATTCAAAGGTTCTCATTTTGATTCTTTGAGAGCGATTATGCAGGAAAGAAAAAAAAACCACTTGAGGACCACATCATCTAGTCCAGCCCTTTCTTCGAGGGCTTTGAGGAGAAGAAAGTGGTCAACTGTGTCGAATGCTGCAGATAGGTCGATGAGGATGAGGAGGCAGCATTGGTCTAGGTCCAGTGATTTGTGTATGTCATCAATTATGTTAAGGATTGCAGTTTCCGTGCTACACCCTTTCCTGAATCCTGACTGATGTGAGTCAAGGAGGTTGGTATTGTTCAAGTGCTGTGTTAGTTGCTGGAGAACACACCTTTCTAGTATTTTGGAAAGGAGAGGAAGATTGGAGACGGGTCTGAAGTTATTTAAGTCATATTTATCAAGGCCTGGTTTCTTTAGCAATGGGGTGACTTGTCCCACTTTCAGGCAATCTGGGACGGATCCGGTTTTTAAGGAGCTGTTAATGATCCTGCACCAAAGTGGGGCTAGGGAGAGTTTCAGTTTTTTGGCTAGACGGGCAGGAAGGGGGTCAAGGGTTTGAGATGAAGGTTTCGCGGTGGAGATAAGTTTGACTATTTCCTCTTCTAGAATGGGATGGAAGAGTGACCATGGTTTAGTATTTGGTGGCGAAGCGCAACCAAGCATCCCCCTCATGCTGCTAAGAGATCGGGGAGAGCAGTTGAGGACCAGTGAGCGCTCAATCTTGGAGACCTTGTCATTGAAGAAGTTAGCGAAGTTGTTGCAACGTTCTTTGGAGGCCTGTCCAAGCGAGGAGTCCGGTTTGGAAGTTTGTTGTTTAATAATACTGAAGAGCTCCTTGGGTCTGTTTTTTGCGTTGTCGAGAGCAGATCTGAAATACATGGATTTCTTGTTCTTAATATGGTTGTTGTACTTCTTTCGGATGGATCTCAGTTTGTCTCGGTGGGAGATAGTAGGCACACTTCTCCATTGTCTTTCTGCAGCTCTTAATTGTCTCCTTTCTTCATTAGTGTCCGAGTCGAACCAAGATCTGGACGGAATGGTTCGGTTTTTTCTTTGTTTCATTGGTGCTAGCTGGTCGAGGAGGTTTAGCATATTGATGTTATAGAGTGAGGTAAGATCGGTTGTGGATAGATTTTTGTCGTTTGGGAGGAGCGACTTTAGTCTATCTTCCATGACTTCCAGGGGAATCTGGGAGAAATTTCTCGACCATTTGGGAGGATCCTGCACAGGAGGCAGGGATAGGACTTTTTGGTTAATGTGAAATAAGATCGTGTGGTGATCTGACCAGTCCACTGGGAGGATGTTGTCGATTGTAATTGTGTCTTGTTGAGCAATAATGGCATCCAAGGTCGCTCCTTTATGAGTTTCTTCAGCGCAATGCTGGAGAAGGTTATTGTCACAAAGGAGAGTATTAAGCGATTGGATTAGGGCGTTATTGGATTCATTCCAACGTAGGTTGAGATCCCCCAAAATTATGTGGTTAATGTCTTTGAGTGCGCAATGGGCAATCAGGTCAGAAAGGTGTTCCCCAAAAGTAGTGTTGTTGCCGGGTGGGTGGTAGAGAAGGTGACCTACTAAAGGGCTGTTGTCCTTAAGCTTAACAGAGATCGATAAGCATTCAAAGGAGCTATATTCGCAAGGGTCCATTACAGTGATGTCAATATCCTCTTTATGGATGATGGCTATCCCTCCACCGCGTTGGTCTATTCTGTCTTTATTGATGAGTTTGAAACCCGAGGACACTAACATGTCAAAGCAAGGTGCGGAGCATTCCTTAGCCAAGTCTCCGTGATGAACGCCATGTCTAAGTCCTGAGAGAGGATGACTTTGGCAAGTTCCGTTGCATGCTTGTCGGCAGATCTACAGTTAATGAGCATGCAGTTGGTAGGAATATTGTGTTTGGTCGGCTGCTTTTCTAAAGGGGCCCTTGGTATGAAGGTTAGGGCGGGTGGAGGTCTGGTAAGCGTCACAGGTGTGATATCTCTTCCGAAGCCCGTGATCACTTGAATCTTGGCGTTGGTGGCAATTGGGGGATGAGAGCCATAGGTGGAGGCTAGTTCCATAGCTTCTTCATCTGACATTGCTGCAGCAGATCTGAGAGGTCTATTTGATTGGGTCTTCACGTCTTTACTAGTGTATGTCTGAACTTCCGATGCGGGGGCTAAGGTTCTTGAGGGAGAAAGAAGTGGGATCCCCGCGTCAGTTCTCGGGGGCCTGGGTGGTCGTTTCTCGGGTGTAGGTAAGTTTCCAGAACAGACATTGAGAGTAAAAGTGTCATTCGAATCAGCGGCCCTGTGTTGGACATGTCTGGGCTTACGAGTCTTATCAAGATTGGAAAGGATGTCTTCCAGACCACTGCATATCATTTCAAGCTGACTCTCTAGTAGGGACAATCGGTGGGTCATATTTTTCAGGGTTGGTGATGAGCAGTTATGGGTAGAGGCATCTCGAGGGAAGGGGGGCCAGATCCCCATTGGGGGTTTAGTGCTGGGAGGGTCAGCTAGGCTGTCGGTATTGGAAGCCCTTGGTCGGGGGTTTGGTCTTGAGCTCTTCCTTCTTGGGTCGGTTGGGGTGATGCGGCGGTCCGTAGACCGGGCTCTAGGGAGGGTGTTGTGTTGTTGGCGCGGGTACGATTGCTGGGGCGGTGGAGCTGAGCCTTCTCTGGTAGGTTGCTGGGGGTCAGTGGGCTGATCTTGTGGGATGCTAGAGTGATGACGAGGAGGATAAGATGGCGGGGGGAGTGGGTGTTGGTTGTCTTTAGAGACCTGAAGGATGTGGTTCACTAGGACAGCGTGTTTAGTGGGGTTCTGAGGGGGGGACTGGGCTGTCTCGTCTGGAGGGGGGAGGAAGATATTTCTAGCTCTTGCAGAGGGAGGTAGCTCGGGGCATTAGGATGGGGTGGAGTAGGACGTCATGACTGTAGGTGTGCTGAGCAAAGGGTGGGGAAGAGGGAGTCGAAGGCCTCTAGGTTCTCATTATTGACCTGTACCAAAATTGTGCCGTTTGAGTATATGGTCACTGAAGTATTCCCTTTTCTATTTGCCTGGTTAGGTAGGGAGGTTGTCAATTTGCAGCTGTGTGAGGTGGTCGTCGTTTTGGATATGTGCAGTTGTCTACTCAATACGGAGTTCCAGCTTTCCGGACTATCTGTGTGGATGATGAGGTCCATCTTAAACTGTCCTTTGGAGGAGCAGTGGTATGTGTCGGCAAAGAGAGTTTCTGGGTGTTGTCTGATTAGATTGTGCTTATGGTTTCTTCTCGCTTTTGGAGAGAGGTGTGGGGGAAGCTAATCACGAAGGCGTTCACGCCGTGAGATTTCATGTGGGACAAGGTAGGAGGTATGACGGAGGGTGACGTGCCAGGTGGCATTGTTGCGGGCTGTTGGGGGGAGGGTGAGCTGAGCAAGGGGACAAGAGGTCTAGCCTTGGAAAGGGGGCCGTGATTGAAGAGGTACCGAGTAGACAGGTGTAAGATTGTAGGAGTTGAGAAGGAGGTAGTGGAGGGACAGGGCGTAGGCTGAGGTATGAGAGTGGATATTACAGGAGGGTGAGGGCGACGTGAGGATGATTGATACCTTAGAGCTTTCCTTAAGATGTTAACCTCATTGTGGTAGGCGGAGGGTAGACCTTATTGATTACCATCAATAGACTATCACTACCATCAATAAACTCTTGCTGTTTCGCCGTCTTAGGGGGCAGCCATCTCAGGGCCGGTCGTTGTCCATCAGTCTAGGCCTGGCTCCATACTGATTATTGAATTAATAGGCCAGGGGAGCCTCAGGTGGGGGGAGCCTTTCCTCAGCCCGCACCACAATCTGGCAATGCTGGGGGGCAGCCACTCAATCTTCCCTATGTCACTTTCTGTCTAGAGTGGCGGACATCTTGAGGTCAGGCACCGTTAATCAGGCAATTTCTACTCACTGGAATGCTGAATTGAGCCTGAGGGGCCCATCCTGTCAGAAGGAGGGGGGGGGGGGCTTGTCCTAGCTCGTTGTGTGCAACGGTAAGGTGGAGGCAGCCTCTACGATCTATCCTTCGGATGGTGTAGGTCCTGGGCGGCGGCCATCTTGGGGCCAGGCGTCGCCGGGTCAAAATAATCACCAGTTGTGGTGGTGGGGTAACGGGGTCCGTCCCACCATGAGGCGCGGATGCGGGAATGGTTAATTAGGCTTGAAGGGGGGGGGGGGGGGCGCTTTACCCCTGCTTGTTTTGGTCTCCGTTGAGGAAGGACATATAGTGTATGACCTGGGCGGTGGCCATATTAGTGCCAGGCGTCGCCGGATCGGTGTATTCCCCGGTTGTAGCGGAGGGGAGAGGTTCGGTCCCACCAAGGAGCGCGGGGGGCGCCTTACCCCTGCGTGTTGAGACTTCTGTTTTGGAAGGGGGCAGCTGCGCCGATCTTCAGCGGCCGCTGAGGACACGACACAATATCGCTCATCTCCGGTCGGGGCCCCGGGAGTTTCTCCACTCCGGTCTTCACTGCTGCCAGGACTCTTCCACGGCGGAGCGGCTATCAGACCAACAATATGCACAAGCTGAGTCCCACTGGTGGCGCGAGATCAGCCCGACCAGCCTAGGCGACACAGAAGCAGCTCTTGTTCCCGGGCGAGTCAGCAGATCAGACGCGCAGCCCAGCAAATCAGCGTGGTAAGTCGGGACCGGGGTTTAGATGTATTGCGGCGAGGTGAAACGGGGAGGACGGGCTGGGAGGGATTTACACAAAAGTGATCCCAAACCCGAGAGCCCGTTTTCCCGATGCTACCTCTGCGGCCATCTTCAATGAACTACACCCTGAGACTTTGCAAGTTGCTTTCTTGATCCGTATCTTACAGATGTGACACATTTCTACAGCAAACATCCAGGGGACCATTCCATGCCTGCCATCCCTCATTGGATGATTCTACACTGGCAGATTTCTGCAAGGATCCTTTGTGAATCTTTTGCATTGTGGTGAACTCTTTCCCTAGTCGTGATCTTCAATGTTTGTTCCATTTCTTCTTCGTGTAGTTGTCTTTACAGGCTGCTTCAGGACCTGCCAGATCCGAAAGTGACCGAATTTGTATTAGGTTCCCAATCTCATCTCCTCTAGCCCCATCTTTAATTAATCACCGCTTGTTGTTGTGAATTCCCCTTGGTCATGGGTGTTTTGGAGATTTTCCATCCCTCTTAAATCCTTGCTCTGGATTTTCCTCTTTACACTGGTGCATTGTAGGACCAGCTTCAGTGTCTGCATTGTTATGGTTTATGTGCAGGGTCTATTTCACCACTTGGCCTATTGCTCTTTCTGCCTTTGTGGCTCGAGTCAACCTAACATTTCTTCTTTGTGCTGATGGAGCAGGGCCAATGTTTCTTGTGTCTTCTTTCTTCATTAATGCATAACTGGTGGTCCTAATAAGCAAACACATCCTGTTAATTAGTTCTGCTGCCAGTAGGTTTGTAACACTATTACTCATGGTTTAAGTTCTGCTTTAGTATTTGCGTACTGTGGAGACCACAGGCCAACGTTTGTGTGTAAGCACTCTATCCATATACCCTGCGCTCCTACGCAAATGTTACTTTGTACATAGGTGTGAGCTCAAAGCTTTGTGGGGTTTTCCACACATTTTGAGTAAACATTCTTCTGTGCAATTTATTGACTGAAATGTACATTTGAGTCGAAGATTGTAAAGTCTTATGCTGGTTTATTAATTCTCTCAAAAGATGCATGTATAGGATCAAAGCAACTGACTGAGAGAGTTCTCTGATAAAGGGTAATCTCTGTATTGATGAAAAAAAAGCTGTACTGATCAACTAAGTTGATTTTAGTTGTTGTTGGGATGGACAAGCCCTCTGCATCGTTAAAGACGTGTACCCCTGATTGGAGTGTCAAACTGTACTGTTGTCTAGATCCCTAATGCTGATTGTTTCTGTCATACGGGAACACAGATCATGCGTGTGTGCCGCGGCATTGGGCTGTCTTCTGGATTGCGGTCTTGTTGGGCCAGGAGGGGCACCCAAAACGCTACTCTCATAGCGGTGGAAGGCTACAGTCTTCACCTGGAGTTAAGCAGCATGAGCATAGTGGTGTCAGCCTACGGTGTAGATATCCGTAGTAATGAATGTGAACAGGAACGTTTTACCCTGTGTCTAGGAGTGAGGTCTACAGACTCACTCACGTTTTTAAAGTTCCTATGCTGTGTACTTAACTCACCCTTCGCATACATCGGGTAGATGTGGAGTGCTGAATAGTGCAGTAGTCACTCTGCACTGGTTGTGTGTGTGCCTGGGAAGGGTATAGTTCAGTGATAGCGCAGTACTGTGTAGTACGTGTGATAGAAACATAAGCTGAGTGTATGTATCCCTGCACAATGAGAGCATGTGCTGGGAGTATGCATGCTTGCATGAAGTACATTGCATGAAGGATGAAGTGTTATGGAATACGCACATGGTGAGTGTGTGTGCTGGCAGTGTCTGTGTGTTTGTAAATAGCACACCCTGCAAACTTTCAGTGCTAAACAGTGCGCACAGACTTTGTGTGTGTGCTGAATTCATGTGCACATGTAAGGGTGAAATGCATGGAGGCACTGGTGCTGAACAGTAAGTGTGCTGTGAATGTACACCGAGTAAGTGTTCCTGCAATGGTATATTATATGTAGGACCCTGGGTTTCATTTTGGGAAGTCCAGCCCTGCCTGGTCAAGACATAAGGCGGAGTGGAATCCACCCTACACCCACCCAGAGAGAGAGAGAGAGAGAGAGAGAGAGAGAGAGAGAGAGAGAGAGAGAGAGAGAGAGAGAGAGAGAGAGAGAGAGAGAGAGAGAGAGAGAGAGAGAGAGAGAGAGAGAGAGACACACACACACACACACACACACACACACACACACACACACACACACACACACACACACACACACACACACACACACACACACACACACACACACACACACACACACACACACACACACACACACACACACACACACACACACACACACACACACACACACACACACACACACACACACACACACACACACACACACACACACACACACACACACACACACACACACACACACACACACACACACACACACACACACACACACTGCTGCATTCTTGTGAGCTAGGTGGGACATTCACTGGAGGGAAAAAGGAATACTTCAAAAGACTTCTCTTTGATTTAGTGATAGATCACAAGGAAGGGTCCTGGACACATCTCGGTAAGGTAGATGGGGCTGATAAGGGCATCATAAAGAGTTGAGGTAGGGTCAGGATGAACCTTTTGATACTCATATCACTGTGACTGACTTCCAGGTGGGAACTCATGTCATCCCATGAATTGTTTTATGGGACAATTTGCTCTAGAGTCTTACCTGCTATGACACAGTCTTTCATGAAGGAAGAAGTGAAGGAGAAGTCTCCACTTCAAAAGAAGCAGAACCCCAACATAAAACTTCAAAGACTCTGATCATAAATTACATTTTGGTGACTTTAATTGGATTATAAGTAGGGGAGGTTGAGACCCCAAACTTTGTCATCTATCAAGCAGCAAGGCATGATGCGTGAGAAGGAGATGCTGTGCAAGGCTTCTGCCTGTGACCAGGACTGAGGTCAAAAGCCTGCTAAATTTCCTGCTGGGTGAGGTCACATCACCCAGGGCACCAAGTTCACCTGCCTTGGAGCCTGAAGTACCAGCACCTGCCTGCTTGCCAATACCATTGTGAGGAGCAGAAGAATGTTGGACGGCGCAAAATGCAGTGGTGAGACCTGCAGGAGGATTCTCTGAGCGAGGTTTGAGAATGTGCACCAATATGGTTGTTGCATACTCGACTCCCGTATGTCAGGAGAGTGCCACTGGAAACTTAGCCGAGCGTGAAGCGCCAGGCAAGCCTGGGCAAACTCGTGCAAACCCGTTCTGCAGTAACCCTGTTGGACAGGCCTCGTGGTAGGCCAGACCCCTCCACGCATGGCGGGTCGCGGATCACTGCTACCCTTGTTCCCCGGACAAGAACCACCCCTGCAGCCGCCGGGTCAACCCCCAGCTCTTCCCCGATGGGGCCCCGGCCCATTACAACAACATTCTCGGCTGGCCCGGGTTCCTTCCCGAACCACCGTCCCCGGCCCAGCCGCCATCTTGGACTTGGAGCCGCCACGACCAGACCTCGTGGCCACGGGTCGACCTCAACCTCAGGCCCAGCCAAGCCCCGACATCGAGGCACCACCATCCACCCTGGGGGTAAAGAGACCACTTGGCAAGTCAATGGAAGAGGGAGTGTCGATGGCTCCCCTCCGCCAGGTTTCGATCACCCCCCAGCCTCCCTGGGCGATGGCTCCACCCCACTGCTGGGTGTCTGGACTCTCTCATCCCGGACCCCCGACCTCCAAGTGCAAGGGTCCGGACATCAAAGGGCGCCAGACCTATAACTGGGGCAGCTCCAGAGCAGGAAGGCAGTTGTATCCTGGAGTCGAGAGACACCGAGACAAACTCATCCTTGGAGGCCTGCTGGCGCTGCCGCGGCCCCTCTTTGCGAACCATCTTCGTAAGCCTGCTGGCGCTGCCGCGGCTCATCTTCGTGAACCATCTTCGAAAAGCCTGCTGGCGCTGCCGCGGCTCCTCCTTGTGAACCATCCTCAAAAGCCTGCTGGCGCTGCCGCGGCTCATCCTCGTGAACCATCTTCGTAAGCCTGCTGGCGCTGCTGCGGCTCATCCTCGTGAACCATCTTCGTAGGCCTGCTGGCGCTGCTGCGGCCCATCCTTGTGAACCATCTTCGAGCGCCTGCTGGCGCTGCCGCGGCCCATCCTTGTGAACCATCTTCGAGAGCCTGCTGGCGCTGCCACGGCCCCAACTTGCGAACACTCCAGCTCGAGGATTGAGAGCTATACACCAGCTACCCCCTGTACCGGACCGGTACTGAGACTGTCCCGCTACCCCCTTTCCCCCAGAGACTAGAATTGGCGAGATCATCGTATCCTTGTCTTGCTGTATCGCCAAGTTTACCCTGCCTAAGAATACCTATAAAAGTGTACAGAACCTATCTTGGTGTGGCGTCCATCTGTGGGGGGGGTAGTTGCTTGACCGTATGATCTAAGGAGAGGGCCCTCGCCAGGAGGCCTCTCCCCCTTGCTCGGCCGACCCTCCGGGTCTCCGTCTAACATTGGTGGCCAGCGGCGCGATCCGAGCCGACGCATAATCGTACGGAGAGTAACTCGCCCCACGACGCACAGCAATAATGTCAACGAAAGAGACCGGAACAACCGCAAAATTCCAGATGGAACGGCTGGAAGAATACAGCCACAAGGAATTGAAACAATTCTGCATAGACTTGGGCATCGCTACCACGGGACTGAGCACCAAAGATGACCTCAAGCACGCCTTGGAGTCTTGGGTGGAGACTGGAGCGCCCCCACCCCAAAACGAAAGCATTGAGACCACCCAAACAACGGCAACCCCCGAAGAAGAAAGAAGAACGGGCCTCTCTTCCGAGGAGGCCCAATAACGGGAGAGGAGCCGGCTCCACGAGTTGGAACTGGCTCGACTCCGCTTAGATGGAGAACTAAAACTAGCAGAGAAAAAGATAGCCCTCGAACACTTACGGCTACAGGAAGAACGGGAAGAGAAAAAAAGCCAGAGGGAGCTGGAAGAGAAGAAACTAGCGTACGAACACGAGCGCAATTTAAAAGAGCTAGAAATTCGACGACAAAACAAGGACCTCGGCGTCCCCGAGAACCAGAACTCAGCTCCCCCTACGGACACCAAGGTCCACATTCCCAAAGACGTCGTCCGGGAGTACTACCGGAACGACGATATCCAGCAATGGTTCAAGGCCGACGAAGTAGCCATGATCTCCCACCGAATTCCACTGAAAGACTGGGGTGCCGGGTTGTGGGGGAGATTCGTCAATGAAGGAAGAGATGCCCTGCTACAACTCCCCGACGCAGAGATGACCTCCTACGACCACATGAAAGCCGCCCTGCTCACTCGCTACGGGCTCACCCCCGAGATGTACCGGCAGCGATTTCGAGACTGTAAAAGAATTCCCGGGACCACCTGGGTAGAATACGTGAACTTTTTTAGCCGAGCCTTAGAGGGATGGATCAAAGGCAGCCAGGTCACCACCTACGAACAATTATTCGATCTCATCGTGTGGGAGCACCTCTCCAATAATTGTTTCGTGGAACTTAGGCAGCATCTCCTCGATAACAAGCTGACCGAACCCCGGAAACTCGCCATCGAAGCGGATCGATGGGAGAGCACCCGGGTCCCCCGGAGTTGGCCGGGCGAACAAAACCGAGCCTCCCAGGGGTCCCACCGTCCGCGAGGAGGAGGAGGAGGAGGAGGCCAGGGTCGGGGCAGGGACACCGCTACGGTGCCCCCCCACTAACAATCCCCCGTCCCCGGCCGCAAGAGGAAGCCCTCCGACGCGACCGGGATTCCGCTCCAACGTTGCTGCCACAATTGCCAGCGGCCCGGCCATTACGCCAATGATCCAAACTGTCCGAGAAACCAGTCAGTCCAGGCCCCGGGTCCAGTGAGCCGCCAGATCACCGCCGTCGCCCTCGGAGAGGAGCAAGGCGAAGAAGAAGCCGAAGAGTGTGAGCACTACCAGACCGAGTGGGAACCCGCAGCCATGTCCCTGGTATGTCTAGGAGACAGGGACATGGTCCCGCGGGCCTCCCTCCCCGCCAACACGCAAAAGTACAGCCAGTGGGTCACCATTAATGGACACCGGGCTGAAGCCCTCCACGACACCGGGGCCAGTGTGACCGCAGTCCGTTGCCATCTGGTGACCCCCGATCAAATCCTGCCCAACGTACTTTGTCCAGTACGATCTGCGGACAATTCCGAGAGCCTGTGCCAGATGGCCCGCATCCCCTTTGAGTGGGGGGGGGAGTATCGGGCATGCTGAAGGTGACCGTCCGAGATGACGCCCCCGTGGACTGCCTACTGGGAAACGATCTCGAGAGCTCCCCCTGGGCAGCCGTGGAGCGAAGAGAGCACCTGGGGATGCTTGGTCTCCCTGAATCGGTCTGCGCCATGACCCGATACATGGCCGCCCGCGCCATCCCATCCACCGAAGAACCAGAGTGGCCCGAACCTCCACCGCCGGTCGTCACAGAAGAGACCACCCCTGAACCGGGTCCACTGGGGCCCGGCAACGAAGACCCGGACCCACTGCAAGACCTCCCGGAACTGGCCCAGTGGCGCCAAGAAGGTGGCCCCACTCAGGAACAATTCCGCCGGGAACAAAGAGCGTGTCCCTCCCTCGAGGGGCTCCGACAGCAAGCCATAGCCCCGAGCGCAGGGGATGCCTCAGGGGCCCACTGGATCTATTGGGACAACGGGCTCCTCTACAGTGAGCAAAAGATTGCTGAACTGGGGGCCAGCCGGGTGCTGGTGGTCCCCCTCCAATTCCGAGACTTCCTCTTGAACCTGGCACACGATGTGCCACTCGCCGGGCACCTGGGGCAGGACAAGACTTACAGCCGCCTGGTGACCCATTTCTACTGGCCTAAAATGCGGAACGATATAGTAAACCACTGCCGGGCCTGCCCCACCTGCCAGGCCAGCGGGAAGAGCGGCCGAAAAATAAAAGTCCCCCTACAACCCTTTCCCATCGTCACCACTCCCTTTGAGAGGGTGGGGATCGACATTGTGGGGCCCCTGGAGCCCCCGGACAGCGCAAGGTCACCGGTTCATACTCGTCCTGGTGGACCATGCCACCCGCTATCCCGAGGCCATCCCTCTCCGCACCGTGACAGCGCCCGTGGTGGGCCGAGCCCTGATGGGGATCTTCTCGCGGGTGGGCTTCCCCCGAGAGGTCGTCAGTGATCGAGGCACGAACTTTATCTCCAGATACATGAAGTCCCTATGGCAACAGTGTGGGGTCACCTACAAATTTACGACCCCTTACCACCCGCAAGGAAACGGACTAGTGGAACGATTCAATCGCACCCTCAAGGGTATGATCATGGGCCTGGAAGAGCCCCTACGCCGCCAATGGGACGTGCTGCTCCCATGCCTCCTGTTTGCCTACAGAGAGATCCCGCAGAAGTCCCTGGGATTCAGCCCCTTCGAGCTCCTGTATGGGCACCCCGTCCGGGGTCCCCTCGCCTGGTCAAGGAAGAGTGGGAGGTGACCCCCCAGAAGACTCCCCCTGATGTATACAAGTACCTCCTGACCCTCCGGAACCAGACTCGGCGGTTCAGGGAACTCGCTAAAGCCAACCTCGAAGCCAGCCAAGAAGACATGAAGCGATCGTACGATCAAAATGCCTCATCCATCGAGTTCGAGCCGGGACAACAGGTCTGGGTCATGTCCCCGGTCGAACCTTGCGCCCTCCAGGACAAATGGACAGGACCCTTCAAGGTGGTGGAGCGAAAGGGCCCCGTCACCTACCTGGTAGACCTGGAGTCCCCTCGGAACCCTCTCCGGGTCCTCCATGCCAACAGACTTAAGCCTCACTTTGTGCGCTCTGAACTCAGCCTTCTGATGGCTACCGACAGTGGGGCAGAAGAGGATTCCGAGCCCCTTCCCGACCTCCTGAGGACCCGCGAGAAAGACGGCTCCGTGGAAGGAGTCCACCTCTCCGCTGCCCTGTCTCCAGCACAACGCCAAGACTGCCGAGACTTGCTACAGCAATTTGCCGACCTGTTCTCCCTCATCCCTGGGGTCACCCCCTGGTGCCTCCACGATGTCGACACCGGGGATAGCCCCCCTATCCGGCACAGAGCCTACACAGTACCTGATCGGGTACGCACCTGCATCCAGTCAGAAGTATACAAGATGCTGGCCCTGGGAGTAATCGAGCCCTCCGACAGTCCCTGGGCCAGCCCAGTCGTGCTGGTCCCCAAGACCGCCGCCCCTGGCGTCGCCCCAGAACTCAGGTTTTGCGTAGACTACCGGGGCTTGAACGCCGTAACCCGAACAGACGCTCACCCCATCCCACGAGCGGATGAACTGATCGACCGCCTGGGGGCCGCCCGCTACCTGAGCATCTTTGACTTGACAGCGGGCTACTGGCAGATCGGCCTCACCCCGGTTGCCCAGGAGCGATCCGCCTTCTCCACTCCAGCTGGCCACTACCACTTCAAAGTGATGCCCTTCGGGATGAAAAACGCCCCGCCACCTTCCAGAGACTCGTAAACAAAGTGTTGGCGGGACTGGAGGAGTTCAGCGCCGCCTATCTGGACGATATTGCCGTGTACAGTCACCACTGGGCAGAACACCTCCAACACCTCCGGGAGGTCCTGACCGCCCTCCGGCAAGCAGGACTAACAATCAAGGCCAGCAAGTGCCAGATGGGCCAAGGGTCCGTGACCTACCTGGGGCACCAAGTGGGAAGTGGCCAGGTGGCCCCTCTCCAACTCAAGATCGCTGCTATTCAGGCTTGGGAGCCTCCGGTCACCCAAACAGAGCCTTCCTGGGGCTCACCGGATACTACCGGCGCTTCATAAAAGACTATGGCAGCATTGTGGGGCCCCTCACAGAGCTCACGTCCAAGAAGAACCCCCCGAAAGTACACTGGACTCCTGAGTGTCAGGCCGCCTTTGAGAACCTCAAATCAGCCATGTGCAGGGCCCCCGTGCTCCAAGCCCCCGACTACAGCCGGGAATTTGTAGTACAAACAGATGCCTCCGATCACGGCGTCTGGGCCGTCCTCTCCCAAGTCAACACCGAGGGAGTTGACCAGCCAGTGGCCTTCATCAGCCGACGCCTGCTGGCCCGAGAACAACGCTGGAGCACCATAGAGCGAGAGGCCTTCGCCGTGGTGTGGGCCCTCAAGAAGCTCCGGCCCTATCTCTTCGGTACCCATTTTCGGGTGCAAACAGACCACCGTCCTCTGCAATGGCTGATGCAGATGCGGGGAGAGAACCCGAAGCTGTTGCGTTGGTCCATCTCCCTGCAGGGGATGGATTTCACTGTGGAGCATCGCCCCGGCAACGACCACGCCAACACAGACGGCCTGTCCCGCTTCTTCCGCCTCGGCGAGGAGATTACCCAAGAGGATGGGTGACTCTCCCTGCCTTCGGCTGGGGGGGACGCATGTTGGACAGGCCTCGTGGTAGGCCCGACCCCTCCCCGCATGGCGGGTCGCGGATCACTGCTACCCCTGTTCCCCGGACAAGAACCACCCCTGCAGCCGCCGGGTCAACCCCCAGCTCTTCCCCGACGGGGCCCCGGCCCATCACAACAACATTCTCGGCTGGCCCGGGTTCCTTCCCGAACCACTGTCCCCGGCCCCTTCCCGAACCACTGTCCGCGGCCCAGCCGCCATCTTGGAGCCGCCACGACCAGGCCTCGTGGCCACGGGTCGACCTCAACCTCAGGCCCAGCCAAGCCCCGACATCGAGGCACCACCATCCACCCTGGGGGTAAAGAGACCACTTGGCGAGTCAATGGAAGAGGGAGTGTCGATGGCTCCCCTCCGCCAGGTTTCGATCACCCCCCAGCCTCCCTGGGCGATGGCTCCACCCCCCTGCTGGGTGTCTGGACTTTCTTATCCCGGACCCGCCGACCTCCAAGTGCGAGGGTCCGGACATCAAAGGGCGCCAGACCTATAACTGGGGCAGCTCCAGAGCAGGAAGGCAGTTGTATCCTGGAGTCGAGATACACCGAGACGAACTCATTCTTGGAGGCCTGCTGGCGCTGCCGCGGCCCCTCTTTGCGAACCATCTTCGTAAGCCTGCTGGCGCTGCCGCGGCTCATCATCGTGAACCATCTTCGAAAAGCCTGCTGGCGCTGCCGCGGCTCCTCCTTGTGAACCATCCTCGAAAGCCTGCTGGCGCTGCCGCGGCTCATCCTCGTGAACCATCTTCGTAAGCCTGCTGGCGCTACCGCTGCCCCTACTTGCGAACACTCCAGCTCGAGGATTGAGAGCTATACACCAGCTACCCCCTGTACCGGACCGGTACTGAGACTGTCCCGCTACCCCCTTTCCCTCAGAGACTAGAATTGGCGAGTTCATCGTATCCTTGTCTTGCTGTATCGTCAAGTTTACCCTGCCTAAGAATACCTATAAAAGTGTACAGAACCTATCTTGGTGTGGCGTCCATCTGTGGGGCGGTAGTTGCTTGACCGTACGATCTAAGGAGAGGGCCCTCGCCAGGAGGCCTCTCCCCCTTGCTCGGCCGACCCTCCGGGTCTCCGTCTAACAAACCCCATATGCCAGAGAGGTATACCTGTAAAGTTAACACTTCTAAATCGCTGGAACCAGTGACCGTTTCAGCATGGGCATTTGCACCAAGAAAGTCGGCGCCAGTGTTTTCAAAGTACCACAGAAACCCCATATGCGAGCAGGGGCTGCCTGTATTATTGTGCCTGTTAGACTTGGCATCTTTTGGTGTTTATTCCTGAGTTTTTGCTTTCGGACCTCCCAGTTTTGACTCTGTTTTTGCTTGCGTAGTGTGTCTGGGCACTTTCTCACTGCTGATCAGTGGTAAAGTGCAAGTGCTCCTGTGGTAAATTATGTTATGGATTGGTCTTTCCATGAGTGGATATTTGATTTACTTTTTAGTCCCTAGTAAAGTGTACTGAGTGTGCCAGGGCCTGTGAATCAAATGCTACTAGTGGGCCTGCAGCACTGATTGTGCCAACCACATGAGTAGCCCTGAAAAGGTAACTCAGACCCGCCATTGCGGAGTCTGCACGCAGTTTGTAACTGTCATGTTGACTTGGCCAGTGCACCCACTTGCCAGTCCCTCACATTCCCTTTTCTTACATGTCAGCCACCTCTAAGGTAGGCCCAAGGTACCCCTGTGGGCCGGGTGCAGTGTATGTGAAAGGTAATACATGCCTTGGTGTATGTGGCATGTCCTGATAGAGAATTACAGCCAATTTCGTTTTTCGCCATTGCACGGTTACCTGTTCCCCATAGGACAGAATGGGGAGTTTGTATATTACATCTTATAAACATAACTAGCCCGGGGATTTAGGTAGGAAACAAAAGTTTAGTATGCATGCACTCCGAATCTAAAGATGCATCTTTTCGTGAAGGTGATTTTTACATTCTGCGTTTGAAAATACCACTTTTAGAAAGTAGGTATTTTCTTGCTCAGTCATCCCGTGTGCCTCTGCTGGAATGTGGATTGCCTGTCTGGGTTTTGGATGACAGAAGGCTGGGGAGCAGGAGTGTCTCCAGGTCAGGAAAGGGCTGAATAGGCCTGGGCTGCAATTGGGGAAGGGGGATGAGATTTCCTTGCATCTCAAAGGGCCTGGTCTGCCTCTGACCATGCCATATCCACCTCCTGCCAGGAACTCACACCAGAGAAGGGAGAACTGGTTCTGGCTGGGCACAGACACTCTGCCTAAGAGATCAAAAGATTTTGGGATATAAATATTGGGGCCCAGACCCCTGAACTTTAGAACTCTTTTAGACCAAGAAGAGCTGGAGAAGCTGTGAGGAGGAACCACCACTTTACTGTATGCTTTGTTGTGTTGTCCTGCAGTGGCTGCTTCTGTCTTGGGCAGTGAAAGGACTGGACTGAACTTTCTGCAATCTACTTTGAGTTTCTCCAAGGACTTTAGGTAGAGCTTGCCCCCCTGTTCAAGAATTCTCAGGAACAGCAAAGACTTCAAGCTTTTCTGCCCTCAGCACTGGGTACTGTGTGTTTTGTGCTGCAAGAGAAGAAAAGCAACCCACTACGCCTATGACGCCACTGCCGACTCAGTTTCCTGAAGGCACCGCAGAGGGCAACGCCGCTCCGCGGCCCTCGTCTCACCGATGATGCCTGCTGACGCCCCTTCTCGCACTGCGACATGTGGGCATCGCACTTTGCACTGCCTCGCTTTACGATGAAACCTTGGTATCCCCGCCGACGACGCTCCACGCCAAAATCTACACCGCTGCTTGCACCATGGTGCGAGGGCACTGCTCGTAAAGTTAGACTACGCACCCCCCTCATCCCGCACCACACCGCAGCCTTGGCCTACCGACACCGGCGCCATCGACTCCAGTTTGTCAGCCAACGACAGCGCTTCAGCAACGGCGACACTGCTGCTTGCACTCCGACCTGCCAGCACCGCAACCAGCATCACATTTACTACGCACTACAACCCTGGTCTCACCAACTATGCTATCTGACGCCGCCACCGAGCCGCTGCTCGCACCACACGCCGCACTGCTGCACTTCACACCACAGCACCCGATGCCTGCCGACACCAGAGCTCCTTACTTCAACAGAGAGATCGACCTGCAACGCTTGTGACTTCGAGGGCCCCGGCGACTCCTGCACTGACCTCCTGAACCGATGCCTGCGGATGCCGTGCTTTTGGAAGCTCAACAAGAGGTCGCCGACTCCCTGCATTTCTAAAAGGTACTGTTTGCGGGGGTCTTCCCGACACCATAGCTGGCCTGCAACGCTGCAGTCAGCCAGAACTGTTTGGATTTGTTTGCTCACAATGCCGTGATAGCCCCGGATGGAGCTATCAACATCAAGGAAGTGTTTTTCAAGCATATTTTGATAACCAAAGATTTTTAAGTACTGTACTGTGGATATTTATCGTTTTTGGTCTTGTCTTAAGAAGAAAAAATTATGGATATTTTTCTAAACTGGTGTGGTGTCCTTTTGTAGTGCTTAAACTGTATTACTGTTGGGTATATGCAAATGCCTTACAGACTGCCTCTAAGATAAGCCTGACTGCTCGTGCCAGGCTACCAAGGGGGTGAGCAGGGGTTATTTTAGGTCAGTAACTCCCTTATCCTGACTAGAGTGGTGGTATCTGCCCGACTGGCACATGTCCTAGTCGACTTAAAATCCCATTTCTAACAGTGCCTAAGGCTTCCAGTTGTTCCCTGAAGGATTGACTGTGGCTACATTCATTGGGTTGGACCCACACTGCAAGGGAGCTGCACCTGACTGACAGGAGGGCTGCCAAAGAAGCGATAGACGACATCAAACCCTCTCTTGGCTCCAGTGAGGAACAAAGAAAGGATTCCCCACATTTGCTGGGTAAAGCCAGCTTACTGCGTCATCATGAGCTGGGAGCTGCTCCAACAGAGAAGGACTCCTGAAGGGCCACTAAGGAGAGAGAGCCTGAACCGGCTGGTGCTGCCGCATGGGCTGCAGGCAACCTGAATTCTCCAAAATGAGCAGGACTCGCAAGCGCTCAGCCGAGGGCACTCGCTGCTCTGGCGAACTCTTCCTTGCTGTGAGAGCGGGTCAGGCATGATGAACTGGGCCAGTTGGGCCTAGGGTGATTTACTGCTAGCAGTGCTGTGGCAACATAGACACTTATAACTAAAATCCTGAAGAGTCAAAGGGGAAGTCTTGAGTATGGCTTAATAGTGCACATTCCCTGAATGGAGCAATCGGTGAATGGGCAATAACCCCAAGCACGTTAAACAAAGGAGACTGAGGCAGGGATTTGCCTGACAACAACTAGAGCCCCTACCTCAAGGGGGAATGTGTTGTTGCTTCTGAATGTCATATACCTTTGCATGTGTACTCTTAGAAATTACATACTTCTTATGCTTATATAAAAGCAAGCTTTTGACTGAACAGTGTTTTATTGTTCGTACGTGTGTACTTCAAATTATGGGTAGTGTTCACTGACCTGTATCTACACTCCCTGAGTAAGCCAGCCTTGACTGCTCGACCACAGCTACCACTGAGAGTGAAGTGCAGAAGGGGTGCTTGCCCCAGTTGCTCTGGATCCTTAGTAGGTCGAGCCCGGGTCATCAGGAGTATAAGGCTTCACCACCACGATTGGGCCCTGTAGCCCCTGCGTGTACCGTGTCCCTCTGAAAGGGGTTCATATGTGTAACTGTTGTAATTAATTTAAAAGTAATCTTTAAATTCGGATTTCCACACATTGTGAAAGTTGGCACACTTCAAATTAAAACAAATTCGCATTAAAATCAAAATTAAATTTTTTTACAAAAGTATCTTTATTCAAGATACGTTGAAAAAGTAAGAAAGCCTTTGAGCTCCTGGTGATGCACAGGGTAGCACAGCATGCAGAAGAACACTGTATATGAATGGACTCTCTCCCTTCCTTGAGCCAGCAGAGATTCTTAGGTGTTGCTACTTGATCATTGAAGTTTAGTGAACAAAGCAATTCAGGGCATAAACTTTTTCCATGGCTATGATATCCTTTTTGATGAGGAGGATGCTTTTTGTTTGCTGCTGACTTTACCATGGCTTGAAGATCTCCATGTGGCTGATTGTTGATTCTTCTCATTGCAGATATTTAACAAACCGTACCAAGCGGCATACTCTGGCTATGACCAACCCCACGGCAGAAATCCCAACAGACTTGCAGCGACAACTAGGAATGCAGTCTTTCCGCTCACGAACATGGGCCCCACACCTGGTGCCTGACCCTCACCGGTGAGTTACAGTAGTGTCCACCTTCACCCCGAGTTGAACCTTTAAAGTGCTTTGCTTGGGATAATGTGTACCTGCCAAGTGGGATACATAAAGGTAGAATGCTAAGCTTTTACAACAGAGGCTACCTAACCCATCTTGTTTGGTTGTTTTCTGTCTGCTCTCAAACACACTCAGCAAGGTCTCTGGGTTTATATTGATTTATTTTGTACTATCAACTACTTTTTGCCCAGGGACTACATAAATTATTTTGCTGCATTTCTCCATTCCGCTGTGATGCTGTTGCTTGCGTTTACTTCTTCTGTGGTCTTTGTGGTAAGATTACACTTAAGACTCTCCTCCCCCACTCCTTGTCCCAAACACAGTCTGTCAGGGCATTAAATTTAAGGTTCATTCTTCATCGATATCCTGGTCTGGGGGCTTGTAAGGCGGCTACCCCAATGAGTATGTACCGATGCCTGAATTATATGGAGGATCTCTCACTTCGAATCTTTTCTTGCCAGGTCGCCTCTTTCCTAGCACTGATGTTTTGAGGACATATATGGCCAGGGTGTCCATTGACGGAAGATATCTTTAAAAGTGTTGGGTCAGCAAAGTCCCTTGCACGGTGATGGACGTTTACCCCTGCCTTGAGTGCCCCAACTGTAATGACGTCTGGATCCCTGATGCGGATTTTTGTTTTCATGCGAAAACACGGATCCTGCATCTGTGCCATGACAGGCCTGTCTCACAGACTGCAGTGGTTTAGACCAGGAGGGGTGTCCAAAGTGCCACCCTCAGAGTGGTGAAAGGCTACTGTTTTTTGCCAGGGGTTAAGCAGCACGGGAGCGGTGGTGACAGCATACTGCGTTGTGATTAGTAGGAGTTAATGGGCCTTTTTACCTGTGTTCATATAGGGGGTGGGAAAACTGAGAAGTGTCCCTCACTCTCACCCACAAACGTCAGTTTACTCAGCTGACAAACGTTACATATAATTCATTGGGGATCACAGGGAGTAAATATCAGCATACTAATAAAAAATGTGAGTCACAAAAGTAAATTATTGTATTGCTGTATTTTCTTATTAATGTACCTAAACATCATTATCACAAATAATCTTATGTCAAGTGGTTTGCTCCAATTTGAAGCAATATCAATCACAAATCACAATTATGCTGTTTTGAGAAAAATTAATCATTTTTGACATCAAGCATAACATTCAAATAACAGAATTTAAAAGTTGAGGATTGCACCAAAAGTAGCCACAGCACTGAAGTAGCTAACCAGTATTTCGCAGAATCCCCACTTCTTGGGGGCAAACTCAAACCATGAAATGAAAGCTAATAGTAAAATTTTCACGGAAACCGTTGCATCTTGGGTTCTCATTGTGGTAGATCCCATTCACAACAGCCTTATTCGCCCAACAAGACGTTCTGGGATACAGCAGACATTTAGGACCCCATAAAATAATTGCAGATACTTAACTGCAGCAATGTTGTCGAGGATGATACCTGTTCCCACATAAACCACCTAGTCATCAAGCTACAGTTACCCATGCTAATTCCATTATGCTATGTTCAGCTATTAAATTCTGTTACTTGAATGTTTTGTTTGGTCTCAAAAGCACAACAATGACTCATTATTATCAAAAGAGCATAATTGTGATTTGTGATTGATATTGCTTTAAATTGGAGCACACCACTTAACATGATATTATTTGTGATGATGTTTGCGTACAGTACTATGAAGATACAGTAATACTATATTAACAATTTACTTTTGTTGCTCAAATTTTTATCAGTATGCTGATATTTACTCCTGTGATCCCCAATGAATTCTTTTTACCTGTGTCAATGGAGTGAAGCCTGTAGGCTCACTCATTTAAAGTTCAGCTGCTGTGTGCTGAACTCACCCTTGGTCTACATCGGATTGGTGGGTGGTGCTGCGCAGAATGTGTGTGTTGTATACATGTACTGGGTATATGTGTCCCAGTGAATGGTACAGTACAGGGATGATGCAGTACTGAGCAGTGCAAATGTGTCATATACATGTGCTGGATTTATGTATGCCTGTGGATGGTGCAATACAAGGAAGATGTAGAGCTGGACAATGCATGTATGTTAGATGCATGTGCTGGGTGTATGTGTGCTTGTGAATGGTACTATACATGGAAGATTTTGGATTCCATTTTGGGACACCCGGGATTAACTGGAGGAGAACGAGGAGGTATTGGAATCCCCCAGACAGATTTGTGGATTGCTGCAGTTCTGTGAGCTGGGTGGGATACACACTGGAGAAAGACCTGTGACAGGCTGCTTTTTGGAGCAGGGGAGAGGAGAGGGCACTTGAAAAGGATGCAGACCCCAACATAAACTTCAAAGACCCAGACTATAAATCACATTTAGTGTCTGGAAATGAGCTATAAGAAAGGGAGTTCAAGACCCCCAAAATTGTCAACTGTTGAGCAGCCAGTCTGGGTGTGCAAGGAAGAGACTTCTGCCTGTGACCAGGACTGGGGCCCCAGGCCTGCCAGTATCTCAACTGGGTGAGGGGACATCACCCAGATAATTTAGGATACACCTGCCCCCGGAGCACTAGTGCCCGCCTGCTTGACCAGTGAGTCTTGTGAGGGAGAGAAGGTTGGAGAGAGCAAGGTCCATTTGGGGAGTCTGGTGGTTAGATCCCTGTAGTGAGGTGTGAGGATTTGGCTGCTGCAATGTTTGAATTGTGACCCATGTGCAGGTTACTGTTGGTGACACCCTTATACCAGAGGATGGCCACCGTGAAGTGAGCTATGAAAAGTACTGGCATGCCGATCAGGTGTAGCCCATGTGCATAGTAAAGTGATGACCTCTTATGTAAGGAGGGGCCACTGTGAAGATTACTGCTGTGCAAATCAAGCCGTAGCACCTATGTGGGGTGAAGTCAGCTGCTCTGTATGCCAGGATGAGGCTACTTGAAAATTGCTGCTGTGCAGCTCGGGCCGTAGCCTGTGTACAGAGTGAAGACAGTGACACTGTATGCAAGGTGGGGCCACCGGGAGAAGGCAAGGTTGCGTGGCCTGGTCAAGAGGAAAAGGCAGCTGTGGATACCCATGCCGGGGTGTTATCCTCACAGTCTTTGTGATCAGCGTGATACTCAATGGGGGCCACCTCCTGATCTATCCAAACCCCGAAAGCTTTAATAGCCGTGGGCAAGGAAAGGATCAAGCGAGGGCAGGGAAGGAAGGGAACAGCAGGGAGGGAGACCTGAAAAGACAAACAAAGAATGTTGGACTTCTTCCTTCAATTACCCTATTCTATTCTAATCTCAACAATACATAATATACGAAAAGCTATACCCTCATACACTCTACCTGTAAAGTAAAAGAAAGCAACTGCAATTTAGAAGATAAGACTCTTCACAAGCTTCATGGGCCCTTTAAGGATGTGAACAGCGCTACTCCCCACTGCAACACACAAAAAACAACAACTGTTACCCACTGTCCTATATGCTTCTTGAAAATGGTTATTACTTGTAGGGTTTATACATACCCCATAGAGAATTATCTATAGCGGGAATGGGGATCATCCTTGACAGTTTCCTTGTAGCCCTACAACACCTAACAGTTGACTGTTAGTAAACAATACTCCATAAAAGGTTACGTCACCCCGTTGTATAAATATTAACATACAGTACCTGCATCAGAGAACGACTGATGTCCCATTAAGTAATATCCCAATATGTTCCAACACCAGGTGTGTGTACTCAGCTGTCCTTATGTGGACTTGAAAATACTGCTGCCGTAATATCCCATGAAGGTCCTCTGCATGAACCGCAAGACGCTGGCTCTCCAACAGAGGACCGAATTACCAAGCCTGGTAATTTGCCACTACAGGTATCTGGGATATCGTCCTCCGCATGAGCCTTTGCAAATCAGGCTCCCCAACGGAGGTTAAAACGATGAATAAGTATTGGGTATTCACAAAAACAAACACAGTTCGTCCTCCGCATGAGCCGTGAGGGAAAAGGCTCGTCCAACGGAGGGCAAAGCATGCGCACTCTAGGGCCCACAACACAATGAAGAATAACCAACCGTCCTCCGCATGAGTCGAGGAAGGACTCGCCAACGGAGGACAAACGCCGGAAAACAGGCCGCAATTGCCGAACTTCGTTGAATCACGAAGTTCACTAAAAGAAAGGCCAGGAAGCTTTCCTTACCCAGGAATCGAGAATTTCACAAGACCGGATCAGAACTCCTCCGTAAGGGTTGCAGTACTCCCAAAATATCCGACACAGGCTACAGGAAGCATACGCCTATATAGAACCGCCCATCTTCCTGATTGTCGCTAAGACTTCTGGGATTTTTAGTTTTCTGATGTTATCCCATTCTGTGACCAACCGCAGTGTCCAGAATACACGAGGCGCTCTTCTTGATAAACTTAACACGGGGACAAGCCCCGAATGAGACCAGGAACGCCACATTCCACCTTCCCACCTCCCTCTATGTGGGGAAGTTCCAAGGAAACTTACCAGCATCAGAGAAGGACACCCGACTGCTGCCTCTGCAGGACCGCGTGTGAGTATCTCAAGGACACCAGATTTATGTCACTGAAAGGCCTTGCTTGAGGAGCTAACTGTAGACAGCCACTGCAGCTTCAGTTCCCATGAA
Organism: Lissotriton vulgaris; assembly: GCF_964263255.1. Lineage (NCBI taxonomy): Eukaryota > Metazoa > Chordata > Amphibia > Caudata > Salamandridae > Lissotriton > Lissotriton vulgaris. The sequence continues at coordinate 1,102,286,640 of NC_141687.1, forward strand.
AGGACTGGGCTGGTCACTCTGGTCGTGCAGGTCTTCTGGTGTGGGTGAGACAGATTTATGGGCCAGATGTCCCTGGAGCAACTTCCCATTTAGTGCTTCGACACTGGAACATTTTTGACTTACTAGTCAGAGAAGGATATTTCTGACTCAGGCGACTGGTGGGATTTAACCTGACTGTCAACTATAGTGAAAGGGGAACAATCACTACCACTAGCGAGAGGGGAATGGGACTCAGGAACCCTCCTCCAATAACACTAGAGCTCTGACCTCAGGGGACTGTGTGGATTGTTTGCAAATGCTATATTTTACTTTGTGTTTGGTGTATAAATGCTACCTATGTTCATAAAGCAAGTATTTGACTGGAAAACTATGTTCGAAGCATATGAGCTGTTGATCATATGCGTATGTATAGATCGCCATCTAGTGTTGGGTCCGGATGTTTACTCATTGTTTATGTTCGAAGAAGTCTTTCCTGTCAAGAGGTAGGCGACTCCTCCTTTCGGTGATAGTGCGCATGGGCATCTACTCCATCCTTAGATTGTTTTTTCCGCCATCGGGTTCAGATGTGTATTGCAGCGCTCTGGTTCGGCACCGTTTCTCGGACCCCTTCAACGCGCAATCCATACCCTCGACGGTATTGTTATCGACCGCCATTCCCTATTTGTCGGGTATCGTCTCAACTGTAAAATCTTCAATTGGAAAAGTTGTGGAAGGCCGTCGGGCTTACCCACACCGACAGCTCTAGCAGTCGATGGAATGGATTCCCTTCAAGTTATATCCCGGGTGTTGTGCTAAATTTCCACGCACCGACTTGCACGAAGTGTGCAACCTCTGTCTGTTCCCAGAACATGACGAGAAAGACTGCGACGCGTGTTGATCATTCTGATCAAAAGAGACTCTTCGTGATCGTCGGGCTCGACGTCACGAGAGGCAACAGGAAAGCAAGTCCGCACCGGACATCTTCGGCAAAGAGTCAGACTCCGAACATCATGCCCAAGGAGCCGAAGAAGAAGAACATTTCTCTGTGTCCGAGGACGACTTGGACATCAAAGAAGAGGAGCAAGTTACTCTGGGTCAGCATACCTTTAGCCCCCCCCCCCCCCGCCCCCCTCCCCCTCCAATAACCTAAGACAAACGCTCCGGTCCCTCCTCTGCCTTCGGGCCAAGGTCGGCACCGACAAAAAGTCTCAGAGGCCCCGCCTTTGGGCCAGGCTCCAAAACATAAAGAAAAGCCTTCCGGTTCGGGCTGGAACCGACCCCATCTTGGTGCCACCCCATCACCTTTGGCACCGAAACACAGGTCCAAGCTGGCACCACTGGCGCCGAAAGGTGCGGAGCCTAAACCTTCGGTGCCGAAACAGGCAGCCAAGGATAAAGACACTCCTTTCTAAGAGCCTCGGTCCGACCACTCTATTTCATATCCGAAATAGAAGAAGTTGGTGATTCACCCTGATACAGGGCATATACCGGCCACTCTACCAAAAAAGAGGAAATTAGACCTTCCAGAGGACTACCACATTCATCTAAAGAAGAAAAGTGTGGGCACTAACCCTTATCCAGTATTGGGGTATCTTTCATAGATTCACATGCCTGAATCATTCCCAGTCGTCTAGATGGGAGTCCCACTGTAAAATACAAAAGCAGTGCCATAAGTAATAAATAGGCTAAAAAGGCCGAAGGCCATATCTTAGTAGCCCATATCTTAGTAGCCCATCTATGTCCTTTTTCAAAATGGGCCAAAAGTTGGTTCCAGCCAATAAGCTGATAGCACCCTCTAGAACACTCCCAGCAGAGGCAAGTTCTCCTCAGATTTTCACTGCACGTCGTGTGGAAGGGAGTCTCTCCCTGAGTGCTACTCAGTTTTTCCTTCTATTCAGCTATTCTGAAGAAAATGTCAGACAAGAAAGGCCTCTTCCGCCCTTGCAAGACCTGTGGGAAGAAGAGGGCCCATGTAGATGATCTACATAAAAACTATTTATTGCCTTTATCCAAGGCATGAGGTGAAAGACTGTAAAATCTGTTGCACTTTTTCTAATGAGATCCTCAAGGACAGAGAGGGAAGGTTACTTTTGTGGCTTCAATCCACAAAATAACAAACTCACACTTCAGATGAGGAAGAAGAACTGGCTTCAACTTCTCACAAGAGGGCTAGATCACAGGAAAGATTTTTAGGTGAGGAAAGGAAACATCTCAAGTCTTCTCAAGAAAAACCTTTGAGTAAAGAGAGGAGCTCCAAACACTCTTCTGAGCCAGCTTTATCTGTCCCCTCTACTCCTGTCAAGAGAGAAAAAGAGCATCCAAGAACCTCTTCTACTGACTGTGAGTAAAAAACATGTCACGAAATCTGTGTCGACGACGATTTCGCTGTCATCGCCGACGATATGTGTGACTTTGTCAACACGATCGTCGATGGCAACCATTACGAAGACACCGATTCAGTCCCCTATCTCATCAACTAAGATTTCCATAGTGACAAGACCTTCATCGGTTTCACCCGTCGACGACCCATCATCGACGAAGAAATCGTCAGCGAAAATATCGTCAACGAAGGAACCGTCGACAACGAAGGAACCGTCGACAACGAAGGAACCGTCAGCGACGAAGGAACCGTCAGCGACGAAGGAACCGTCAGCGACGAAGGAACCGTCAGCGACGAAGGAACCGTCGACGACGAAGGAACCGTCGACGAATAAGACAGTCGACGATGAAGGAACCGTCGACAACTAATGAACCGTCGACGACTAAGACACAGTCGACGATACTGTCGACGGAGATGCTGTCAACGACGACAGTCGACGTAGCCATCGTCAACTAAGTCACCATCAGCAACCTCTCCATCAGCGAAAATATCGTCGACGAAGGAACCGTTGAGGACAAAGACACGGTTGAGGACAAAGACCGGTTGAGGACAAAGACCGGTTGAGGACAAAGACACAGTCGAGGACAAAGACACGGTCGAGGACAAAGACACGGTCGAGGACAAAGACACGGTCGACGACTAAGACCCACGGTCGACGACTAAGACCCACGGTCGACGACTAAGACCCACGGTCGACGACTAAGACCCACGGTCGACGACTAAGACCCACGGTCGACGACTAAGACCCACGGTCGACGACTAAGACCCACGGTCGACGACTAAGACCCACGGTCGACGACTAAGACACGTTCGACGACCAAGACACTACCGTAGACGACGACATCGTCGACGAAGCCATCGTCAACTAAGTCACCATCAGCAACCTCTCCGCCACAATGGCAACACCGTTGACAACACCGTTGACGACAGGTATTCCTTCAATATTGATTTCTGCACTGACGACTAGAATATCTCACACCATGACTGTCTCGAAGGCTTTTCTTCACCCACCTTTACAAGATTATACCATGTTATCACCTTTACTACCATCTCACCTTTTGAGGGTTATGTTGGGGAGGAGGATGATGAGGATGAGTACGGACTATATAATATCAAAATGACAATGATGACGAGGAAGATTATCGTGAAGCGTATTATTATCAGGAGCATTATATAGCTCCTCGTCATACTTATCAATTTAATCCTCGACAGGAAGCAAAAGATATTCTCGTTTCTTCCAAATAAAAAAGAAGTCAGGAGAATGGCGACCGATTGTGGACCTAAGAAACCTCAACAAGTTTCTCAAAAAACAGACGTTCAGGATGGTGACACTCCGATATTTTGGGATGCTTAAACAAAGGAGATTTCATGACTTCTCTCGATATGGAGGACGCATACTTTCATATCCCAATTCACCCGAACCACCGGCAATATGTACAGTTCAGAGGCTGATACCCACTATCAATTCAAGGTGCTCCCATTCGGTTTAAAGTCAGCACCACGGATCTTCACCAAGTGCCTAGCACCAGTAGTAGCGACCTTGCGATCTCAGGGTTTTCAAGTTTTTCCATATCTCGACGATTGGCTGCTCAAAGCCGCGTCAAAGCAGGAAGCCGATCAGACAACAACAGCTTGTCTCCATTTATTCAATACATTGGGACTCACTCTAAAAAGGGAAAAATCAAATTTGCATCCAACCCAAATAATTTTGTTTTTTGGGTGTATCCCTGGACACCATCCAATGCAAAGCAATCTTGTCTCAAGAGAGACAGATGCAGCTCTAAAGGTTGGCAAGTACCATTTAAAAAAGGAAGTCCGTATCTGTTCGAATATTCAAATCGCTGCTAGGGATGTGCTCGTCAACAATAAACTTAGTGCCTTTAGCGAGACTAAAGATGAGACCTTTGCAGGAGGAACTACAGAAACAGTAGCAACAAACTGTAGGATCTTTTGAAGATGTAATTGTAATCACAACAAGAATGGTGGAAGCACTTCAATGGTGGTCTCAAGCGTCAAACCTTGCTCCAGGTTTAACTTTTCCCCAAAGTACCCTGGATTTCATTCTCACGATACACGCCTCTATGGAGGGATGGGGAGGTCATTTGCAGGATTTACAAATCGAGGGAAAGTGGTCTTTGATGCAGAAAAGACAACACATCAGCAGCTTGGAACTCAAGGCGGTATTCTGATCTCTCTAGGCATTTCTTCCCTGCTTTTCCTCTGGTGCGTGCACCTCCTCCAGAGTGGAAGCTCAATGTGGTTCTAACACAATTGATGAGACAACCAGTCGAACCAATTCCTAAAGCAGAACTTAAATTTCTTACATGGAAGGTTTCTCTCTTGTGGTCAAGGAAAACTCGAAACCGCAGTAATTAAAGCCATGATCGCCATGTGGGTCGCTTCTGCGATACAGTTCTGCCACGAAAAAGCAAATAAACCTCTAACAGTGAAGGCTAAAGCTCACTCCACAAGAACTGTTGCTGCATCTACAGCTTTGTTTGTTGAAGTGACATTGGACAAGATATGCCGTGCTGTGACATGGAAGAATGTCCTCACGATCACAAGACACTACTGCCTCCAGTCTCCGCAAAAGGAATATGCAGCGGTTGAACAGGCTGAGTTGCGTCATCTTTTTAACTAAGGTCAGATTCTTTAAGTTTCATAATGAACACTCTCTTGTTGTTTTCTTTCTCTAATTTTAAGTGGATTCAGTAATTGTACAAATGTATTTGACAATTGATTCCTTAATATGATTTATGACCTATGTGTATGTATAAATACATTATTGGTTATATCAACTCTCTCTGTTTTAACATTGCTATAGAGTATAATGCTTAGTGCATGCGTTGTGTAAAGATAGTGGATAACTATTGGGAGTTTAAAATTACACGTCTCCCACCTTCCACTAACAACAGTAGTGGAAGGTGAGAGACTGGTAGGAGGGTACTGCTTGGTATTCTGATTCAGGCATGTGAATCTATGAAAGATACCCCAATACTGGATAAGAAAACACGTTACTTACCTGTAACTACAGTTGTCCAGTATTGGTATCTTTCATAGATTCGCATGCAACCCACCCTACTCCCCGTGGAGTCAGCTCTCTTTGATTTTGGGTGTACTTACTTCCCACTTGTGCTTGGAAAATCTGAGGCGAACTTGCCTCTGCTGGGAGTGTTCTAGAGGGTGCTAGCAGCTTATTGGCTGGAACCAACCTTTGGTCCTTTTTGAAAAAGGACTTAGATAGGCTACTAAGATATGGCCTTTTTAGCCTATTTATTACTTATGGCACTGCTTTTGTTTTTTACCGTAGGACTCCCATCTCGACGACGGGGAATGATTCAGGCATGTGAATCTATGAAAGATAACAATACTAGATAACTGTAGTTACAGTTAAGTAACTTGTTTTCTTCTCCTTACATTACACCTTCTTCTCCTACTAATCCTAATTTACTTATTTCACTTGGAAATTCACCACCAACTTCACCTAACCCACAAGATGATGGGGATGGCAATGGGGATGACAATCAAGATCCCCCACAGGACACTGATCCTTGGCAATTACTATCACTCTGATCCAGATAATGATCCAGATGTGTACCCTGCCAGACTCTCCCCACCAGATGATAACATTGGGTACGTTGAGCTCCTTAATAGGGCTGCTCAATATCACAGGGTCGAGTTACATTCAGAGACATTAGAGCAGGATTTCCTCTTTAAGACCCTTAGCTCCTCTCACAGAGTCACTCATACATTACCTATGCTCAAAGGCATGTTAAAGCATAATGAGGACATTTTCAAAGACCCTGTCGGGGCAAGAATATTTACTCCTAGGGTGGAGAAAGAATATAAGCCCACACCCACCGACCCTACACACATCAAAGACCCGTTACCTTTAGACTCTCTTGTAGTCTCTAATGCTCGCAAAAGAGCCAATTCCTAAACTTCAAGTGAAGCTCCTCCACCAGATAAGGACTCCAAGCTCATTGGCGCCTCAGGCAAAAGAGTAGCTTCACAAGCAGCTAACAATTGGCGTGTTGCCAATGCTCTAGCTTTGCTGGCTTGTTATGACAGGGCTCACTATGATTAGTTAGAGAAACTTGTGCAGTTCTTGCCAGATGAACATAAGACTAAGGCTAACGACCTTATTCAAGAGGGTAAGCTTGTTACAAATACATCTATTAGGTGTGCCCTAGATGCGACTGACACAGCAGCTCGTACAATTAACACTAGTGTAATCTTACGAAGGCATGCTTGGTTGAGAATTTCCGGTTTCAAACCTGAGGTGCAAACCTCCAGCCTCAACCAACCCTTTGATAAGGAACATCTCTTTGGACCAGCAGTGGACACCTTGCTGGAAAAAATGAAAAAAAGATATAGAGGTCACAAAGTCCATGGGGGCTTTGCAATCACCCACCAATAGGGGTTCCTTTCGCCGTTCACTTTATAGTGGTGGGTCTAAAAAGATTTCCACCGAGACTACCTCCTCTTACAAAGGTAATAATCAATCCCCCTCACAGAGAGGTTATTTCAGAGGAGGTTTTAGAGTGAAAAATGGTAAGGGAAGAAGCAGAGACAACTCCACATGCTGCTCTCCCACCAGCCACAAACAATGACTTCCATCCCATGCCCCCTGATCATTCCACTCCTGTTGTGGGATGTCTTTCCCAATTTCTCCCTGTCTGGAACTCCATCACTTCAGACAAATGGATACTTCAAATTATCCAATATGTTACTGCCTGGAACTTACAGACAATCCCCCAAATATCCTTCCAAGACCGCATGCAGTGTCACCGGAACATCTCTCACTCTTAAAGCAAGAAGTTCTCTCTCTCTCCTAGAAAAACAAGCTATAGAACCAGTCCCATTACAATACCAAGGAACTGGGATATACTCCCTGTACTTCTTAATTCCCAAGAAGGATAGCTCTTAACCCCTTCGCTGCTCATGACGAGCTCAGCTCATTATGAGGCACAGTGAAGCTGTGCTTATGACGAGCTGAGCTCGTCATGAACAATGGGGTTCAAGTAGGATCAGCACAGGAGGGGAAAACCATTAGCAGCCAAGATGTTAAAGACCTATATTGGACCTCAGAGAACTAAGTCTCTACATCCATTCAGACCACTTTCACATGGTCACACTTCAACAGAGACACTCTCCAGCTCTCACAGCTAGCCCAGAGCATCTGTAGATGGGCCATACCCCAAAATATATATCTCCTTGCAAAACACCTCCCATGAGTAGACAACCAGATTGCAGATCTGCTCGGTTGTCAACGACAGCAGATCCACAAATGGGAACTCCACCCTCAAGTTCTACTTCCATTCTTCCAAATGTGGGGATTCCCAGAGATCTGTTTGCCACTCACCTAAGCGCAAAATGGCCAAACTTCGCATCCAGTTATCCACACCCATTGTCCAAAAGCAATGCACTATGGATTAATTGGTCAGAGATATTTGCTTACGCTTTTCTGCCTCTCCCACTCATTCCGTTAGTGGTACAGAAGCTCAGAAAGTAGTTCCTGACACGAATCCTAGTTGCTCCCACATGTGCCCGCCAACCCTGGTTCACAACCCTGTTTGAGCTATCAGTACTTCCTCACCAAAAAACATCTTACTCTCAATCTTCTCACTAAGAACCATGGAGAGATAAGGCATCCAGATTCCAGTCATCTCAACCTTGTGATCTGGCACCTGAAATCCTAGCATTTGGTTATCTTTATCTTCCGCCATACTGCATGAATGTTATAAAAGAGGCAAGGCACTCTACCACAAGAGCATGCTATGCAGCAAAGTGGAAGCGGTTCGTCATTTACTGTAACAACAATAAAATCAATCCGCTAGATGCTTCAATTCAAAATATAATTTGCTATCTACTACATCTACAGCGCTACAATTTAGCATACACATCTATATGCTTACATTTTTCTGCAATAGCTGCCTATCTACAAAACAGACAGCATTTGTCTCTCTTTAGAGTGCCTGCTATCAAAGCATTAATAGAAGGACTTAAAAGAGTCATTCCACCCAGACTTCCATCCGCTCCAGTGTGGAATCTTAACATAGTCCTTACAAGACTCATGGGTCCACCTTTTGAGCCATTGCACAAATGTGAACTACAATTTCTCACTTGAAAGGTAGCTTTCCTCATAGCCATCACATCTCTGAGAAGATTGGTCGAGCTTCAGGCACTAACCATAGAACAGCCATTTTTACAAATACACCAAAACAAAGTGGTTCTAAGAACTAACCCCAAATTTTTACCTAAAGTAATTTCTGCCTATCATATCAACCAATCTGTTGAGTTGCCTGTGTTCTTCCCTCAACCAGATTCAGTGGCAGAACGTGCTCTTCACACCTTAGATGTCAAAGGAGCTTTACAATACTACATAAAAAGAACAAAACCTTTCAGGAAAACCAAGCAGCTTTTTGTTGCTTTTGCTCCACCACATAAAGGCAATCCAAAATCAAGTATTGCAAGGTGGATAGTTAAGTGCATTCAAATATGCTATATTAAAGCTAAATGCACATTAACAATTCCCCCTAGAGCGCATTCTACACGCAAACCGGGAGCTTCTATGGCATTCTTAGGAAATATACCCATAGATGACATCTGCAGAGCTGCAACATGGTCTACAACACACACATTCACAAAGCACTATTGTGTAGATGTGTTAGCAAGACAGCAAGCTAGTGTAGGCCCGGCAGTGTTACGTACAATATTTCAGATGACTGAAACAGCTGATTAGCCACCGCTTTGGGAGATAACTGCTATGTAGTCTATGCATAAGCATATGATCTACAGCTCATATGCCTCGAACGGAAAATGCTACTTACCCAGTATGCATCTGTTCTTGGCATATAGAGCTGTGGAGTCATATGCCCCCACCTGCCTCCCCGGGTACCTTTACCTGTTGCATTAACCCCTTCGCTGCGGCGGCTAAGGGGGAGGCGGGGCCGCGCGGCGGTCCCGTGCTCGTGACGGAACCGCTCCGTCGCGGCCCGCGGGTGAGCTGTGCTTGTGGCGGAACAGTTCCGGGGTTATTATCTTAATTAGATACTATATACATGGACATCTCTCTTTACTACTCTTACTAACTCCATCATCACCGTTTACGGCAAAACAATCTAAGGATGGAGTTGATGCCCATGCGCACTATCACCAAAAGGAGGAGTCACCTACCTCGTAACTGGAAAGACTTCTTCGAACAAAAACAAAGTGCAAACATCCGGACCCAGCACTAGATCTTTGCATATGAATATGACTCTACAGCTCTATATGCTAAGAACAGATGCATACTGGGTAAGTAGCACTTTCCTTTTTGCTGCTCCTGAAGGCTATAGTGTGCTGTTAGTCTGTGTTCACCCCCCTGTATCAATTTCCCTCCTTCCCCCGAGAAGCGGTGGACTGCTCAACCCACACTACCACTGAGAGTCACGTGCTGAAGGGGTGCTTGGCCCAGTTGATGAGGATTCATAGTAGGCTGAGCCATGGGACATAAGCAGTATGTTTTTTCATTTTCTTAGAAAGTGGGTTGATCGAGTATTATGTTTTGGATTAGCACAGTGCTATGTATGGCCACTACAGAGCTGTGATGGTATCAGCCAGGCTCGTGAACTTAGAGCAGAAGGGCAGCTCTGCTGCCACGCTGGAACAGAATAGGACTAAAGTGCTCAGACAGGAAAAGAGGCAGAGATAAGGGATGATTTCAGCACTGCACCAGAAGATCTAGAAATTATGAGCCGCCCTGACTGTAGAGAATATGCATTGCAGGTTTTAGGAAGGATCCTCACTTTAGAGCAAAGCAGAATGTGTGTGAGGAAGGGCCAACTCTGCAGTCAGAAGCGCCTTTAATGAGAAAGGTCCCTCCCTGCTAATAACCTGTATTGTGTATAAGGAAGGGCCAAAATTGCAAAGATCCAGCTGAGTGTGTATGAAGAGCATTCGCTTCAGAGCATTAGTAATATGTTTGAGGGGACCTCTCGCCAGAAAGAACCAATCTGTATATGAGGGGGAATAAATTGATGCAGGGAACCAGCAGTGTTTTGAGTAGGGTTGCTACCTTCCCAATATAAAAATACAGCCCATTTGTTGTTTTAAGAGTTTGCAAAGGCTCCGACATGATACTAAATAAGACATTAAATATATTTTAGGCCTTTGTTTAGTTTAATTATTAGTCTGGTATTGTGACTGCAGCTTCCAAATGCATTTGTTTTCTACTGATATTTGCCATTTGAATTATGCACTGATGAAGTGTAAAAATGCCGGCTTTAGGTGGTTTTGCTTATTTTGCTACTGGCCAGGATATTATAATACTGGTGGTGCTGGTAGAAAACCAGCCAGGTGTCAACCTTAATTCTGAGGAGGGACATTGCTGGAGAAAAACAATATTGTGTATGAGGAATGCAACTCATTGCAGAGAAACAGGAGAGCGACCGAGGGAAAAAAACTCACTGCAGAGAACAACATTGTGTGTGTATGAATGTTTTGAGGTGGGACTCTTGGTACATTGTACACAACAGTGTGTATGAGGAAGAGCCCTCACAGGAGAGAACCAACAGTTTGTACATGATAAGGGGGCCTCTACTGTTGAGAACCAGCAATTTGTGTGTGTGTGTGTGTGAGAGAGAGGAATGAGTCTCTCTGCAAAGAGAAATGTGTGTGTTGGGTGCACATGTCTGTCTGTGCATCTGTCTGTAATACTTACTGTAGAGAACCAACAATGTCCATCCAGAAACAGAAACGGGGTACTTAGGTTTATATGTTGTCGAGAAGGGAACACTGTTGCAATAGCGACGGAGTTCCCTTGCCCCTAACATAGTGGTCCACCATGGCCAGATTTATATGCGGACATACCTTAAGTTTAGCTGCGCCGGAGACTACTCCGTCTCCGCCATGTCCAAACTTCTCTGGAAGCCATGTGGAGTAAGGGCAGTTGGAGGCTTGCCTGTCATTCTGCCCACCTGTTTGGATGGGCTTAATGACAGGTAATTTTCACTGGCCATCACTGCCAGAAAAACACTGGCGGTAAGGGGCAGTGGAAACTGCTAAATACTCATTAGACTCCCATAGTGAGGGGAGCAGTGCATTTTTTATTTTCAAAAAATTAAATCCTGTTTCAGGATTTTCTTTATGAGAATAAAAACAGAAAACTGTTTGCATGAGGGCTCTGTCCAACTCACGGAGCTCTACACAAAACAAAAATGCACTGAAAGGAACCGCAGTGAAGGCCGTTCCTGCCAGCGCTTTATACATGACCACCAGCTTGGTGGTCATATATAAATCTGGCAGCCAGTCCCTCCACCAGGGCGATGGAGTAATTTGCTCAATCGCCCTGGCTGAACAATGGGCCCTTAGTTGATAATATTAAATCAAGGACTGCAAAAGAAGCGACGATCTTAATGAGAGAACAAAAAATTATTGTAATTAACATAGTTCATTCAAATTGCAACCACATTTTTATAAAAGTATAATATTGTCAGAAGAACTCCCGTTGAGGTTATAGTTGACCAATTTAGTCCAAAGCATTTAAAATCAAGGTCCCTGTTGCTCATATCAAGTCCTAATGATAAGGAAGAAATCAACCACATTTTCAATTCCTCCTTTTAGTGCAAACAGCAGACGTTTAAAAACGTTGACACACGTTTCATGGATCTTTTCAAAAACGTGTTCCACCTTCTTAAGGACCAGTGGTTACATAATTGATGAGAAAATCTGAAATCTTGATTCATGCACAATTAATTGAGGGGGTCGTCGCTACATGATGTTTGGGGTCCGATGAAACTAAAGCATAATTTCACAAACATACATATTTAATTTCAGAGAAGATAATCAAAATCAAATAGATGGAATTAAAGAAAGACCACGGTCTGGCGTGATAACAGTGAAAAGAAGAATTAGTCACCATTGGTTGATAGATCATATAGACACTTTCTAGAAATAAATCAGGCTATACCTGAAACTGCCATCTAAGTAAAGTGGCAGACAGGCCCACATACATGTAGAATGACCCATAATCTGAGGCATTATATTGTCCCATACATGTTGGCCATAGAGTGTTAAGATCCAACAGTGTTTACATGTAGAGGGCCCTCAAACCGAACCACAGCGAACCAGAAATGTGTGTGAGAGGATAGACCCTCACTGCAGAGAGAGGGAGAAAGACAGTAATATCTTTATCATGAAAAACTGTAATTGTTGAGACCCAGCAGAGACTGCGTGTGCACGTTTGTATGAGGTAGACTTTTCAGTACAGTAGACCAGCAGAGTGTGTATTCGTGGGGTTTTCAAAGCACACTATCAGCAGCATGTGTATGAGGAAGAACTCACTGCAGGTAACAGTATTGCTTACGAGGAAGAATACTCACTGGAGAGAACCAGAAGTGTGTGACCCTCTTTGCAGAGACCCAGCAGTGTGCCTGTGCAGAAGGCCATCAATGTAGCGATCCAGCAATGTATTTATAAGGGAGGTAGGACTCCCACTGTGGGAAAGAGCAGTGATGTGTATGAGTGAGTACACAAGTGTAAGAGAAACAGAGTGGCTATGACAAATGAGGAAGAGATTTTAACAAAGGAGGGAGGGAGAGGATAAGTGGATTCGATCTCCCCTGGCAATTTACATAAACAAAGTAGAATCCACTCTAGTGGTGGTAGTGGTCCCTACAGTGGTGGGGAGCACACAGTGTTGTGTAGAATACCCCTCACACACCAACAGGCCCCTTGGTGTCATGCTTCATCATCGGGGTCTTTGCACCCCTCTACGGGATGCGGCGTGCTGCGACTCACGACTACGTAGGAGCACTTGAAGTGAACTATGTGTTGGTGAGTGTGGGGGGGTTTATTGTGTGAGTAGTGAAGTGGTGAGCGGTGAAAGTTAAAAAATACCTGGCTCGTAGGGTAAAAATAAAATGTATTAAGCCCTCGGCTGGTATTGTTAAAAGGGTGCAGGGTGAGGTTGTTACTGTATTTTAATGTACATCAACCTCAGAAAGTGCGTGACCATGACATGTTTCGGAGTGTGGAAACTCCTTCAGGACGAGGGAGTGCACGAACCTCCTCACCTTACTCACATGCGTAGTATATGTTAAAGTGTTAATTACAAAAATCTACAAAAAATGAGGTGTAATGTTCCTAATTATGTTTTTATGATCCAGTGGTCTGTTGCGCCCAATAGGCGATAATAGAACAAGACCTGTGAAGATAAAGTGCATAATAAATCAAGACATCACATTAGGATAAAGATTATCATCAGTAAATGTCTGTTCAGAAAATAGGGCAATCTGTGACCTAGTGTGGTCAGGAACCCTGTAAGAAAAGAGACAAGGACACACATGTAGACTAATACACACACATTTACAAATGTTAAGTCATAAGCATCTCCTAAGTTGATGTGTTTTAGGAGAGAGATTGATTTGTTCAGTGCTTACTTATTTATTAAGGCAGGATGGCCTCATGAGCCCTGCGTGGTATTGGGCGAAGTCTTCCGTCTCAATGCGGCTGCCTAGAGGACATAGGAAACTAGAATAAGGATTTGTAGTTGTTCCTCGTGGAGAAAATAGGGTAGGTTCCCTGCATAACAAACTCACGGTTACAGCATGCTTCGATGGACTGTCATCTCCTCAACGCGGCTCCGACGATATGCCGTGTGTTCGGAGGATCGTACCTTATATACTAACCAAAGTGCCCTTAATTATTGGCTGATTGGAATCGGATACTGCCCATAGAAGGCGAGATACCCCAATTGATTCTCCGGTTGTGCTCGGAAGAGATGGGCGTTGTTGCTAGTGAAACGCACATGTACGCGGGAGTAGTGGCAACCCTGCCCCTCCGTGCAGAGAGGGCGGGTCGCCAAACAGCGCGCATGCGCCGAGAGGTAGCGTGTGGCTCTCCGTGCAGAGAGGGCGTGTCGCCGAACAGCGGGCATGCGCCGAGAAGAAGCGTGTGGCTCTGTGTTAGTCAGGCGCGCTCGCGCTGTAGGCATTCCTGGAATTGATAGAGTAGCGTTGTTGAATTTAAACGCGCTCGCTGCATATCGCGCTCTGAGAAATTCTTTCAATTGTTAGTGCTGGGGCCCTGCTTATTTGTACATCGAAGCTGATGTTCTGGTATGGGCCATGGTTTTGTCGTGCACTCAACTTAGCAACACCTGTTAATATGGGTTTGTGAACCTATTTAGCATGAGCAGGTTCACTAGATTATAAATGGCACATGGAAAAGAAAGTTTACAGGTCAATCAGATATGCTGGGATAGAATGACAACCCCTATATACATCCATCCTTCGCATCCATGCTCCTTGATCAAGCCCCACTATAGTTGATCACTAGGGGGTATGTACTGGATTTTTTGTGGAACTTATGAATCCTTAAGTCAACGTAGTTGGCCCCATGGGATAGAGTCATTGAGTCCGTTGGTGTCAGTTCCCAAACGGAAGACCCACCTCTGTTCCTTCTCAAATAGTCCCACATCAGTGGGGAGCTGTTCAATTACAGTCCAGTGCAGTTCGTTGACACAATGTTGTGCCTCCAAAAAATGCGCTGCCATTTTTGTGGTAGATTTTTTACATCTCATATTACTTTTATGTTCGTTTATTCTGGTTTTGATTGCCCTGGTGGTCATACCCACATATTCCAAATTGCAAGGGCAGGTGATTAGATAAACGACATTCTTGCTATTGCAATTAGTGAACGCTCGTTGCTCCCATCTTGTGCCATTTTTGAAGGTTAAAGTGTTGCTTTGACAAATGAGGTTCACTGAAGAAAATCAGCAGTTGATATGGGGAAGGGCATTCTCTACAGAGAATATGAAGTCTGCTACTGGATAGATGTCTGGAAGGGCTCTCACTACCAATCGTGCCTATGTGATTAAGGGCCTTCACTGCAGACAAGCAACACTGAGTTTGGAAAGGCTTCCACTAAAGAGGTTGTCTAATGTTTCAAGGAGGGACCCTCACTGGAGAATCAGCGCTGTGTGTGTGTGGTGTGGGGGGGAGGAAGGGCTCTCATCAATCTCACTTTGTAGTAAGGGCTGTGTGGTGTGTGCTCTGTTCTAAAGTTTTCAGTTATATTCTCATCTCTAGGTAGTAGGAAGTACTGTATTTCATTTTGGGGCAGAAGTGTGATTGTTTCATTTCCTCCTGCTATGGCTGTACTTCCTTTGTTTATAATGCTATGCTTTGTAATGTATTCTCTAGGCATGGCTGTGCACCATGCCCCCTCTCTTTCTGTATTTATGGTTGTGTTTCTCCTTCTGTAAATGATTGTGCTCTTCCTTTCATTCTCTAGTTATGGCCTGGCTTCATCTCATTCTGTAGGTAGGACTGTGCCCCTGCTAGTTTTCCTTGGTCAGTGCCACTTGCTGAATATCATTGTGGTGTCTTCTTTGGTGTTGCAGCTCTATGTACAAGGACTCAAACACCCTGCACCTCCCCACTGAGCGCTTCTCGCCCGTCCGACGATTTTCTGATGGAGCAGCCACAATCCAGGCCTTTAAAGCACACCTGGAGAGGATCTGCAACAGCAGCAGCATTAAACAGCTGCAACAGGTAAGAAAACTTTGGTGTAGGTGTGTATAGATAAGGCACAGCAACAAACAGCTGCAAAAGGTCATGGATCCTATGCGTGGGCTGATCTGATGAGATTCAGCAGCCAGTTGCTGCAGATAAAGGACAGCAGATGTAGATGCATTTTGATGAGATGCTAATTCGTCAAACAATTTCAATAGGTAATGAAACGTTGACTTGTCTTGTACTGATGACATGTAGCCACATCAATCAGCTGTCACCGGTAATGAACAGTAAGTTTGTGTGTATTGATAAGATGCTGTTGCATCAGTTTTAGTAGGTAAGGAATCTAAGATTTGGGCGTGTGCTAAAGTGGTGCACACATCAATCAGTTGTAGCCGTTAATGTTCCAGAGCTGCAGTACAGGTTTCTGATGCCCACTGTTTCAGATAGCTCCTTCGTTAACCTTCCTCCCACCGATGAAGTGCACTGGAGAGCTTCAGGAGTGCCACTTGGGCATTCCTATCCCCGCCCTTTAAAAGATACTGCCACCTGAAGAGGGGATCACAGAGCTTTTTATCCATGTGGGTAATTTCAAACTATGAAATGATTTGGATTGCCCAGATTGTAGAGCATTGGGAAGATAGTGCATTATCTCTATTTAATGACTGCTGACAAGGGTGTCCCCCTTATTATCGAGTGTCTGGATAGGTGTGCTCTCTGGTTGTAAAGTGTCAGTGAGGAAGGAAGGGTAATGATGTTTTCTGACCCTGGTATGCCTGTTTAAAGGGGTGCTTCACTGAATGGTGAGGATCAATGGAGAGACGTATGTCTTGTTGAATCTTAGACGTGTCCCTGATTATGGTGTGCTACATTTGACTATGCAGTGTTATGAAGAGTGGGAGAGTTAGATCACCCAACTTGAATGTCCAGGGGAGGGGTTCGGATGTGATTGCC
This sequence comes from Lissotriton vulgaris, assembly GCF_964263255.1. Taxonomy (NCBI): domain Eukaryota; kingdom Metazoa; phylum Chordata; class Amphibia; order Caudata; family Salamandridae; genus Lissotriton; species Lissotriton vulgaris. Next base: position 1,102,303,452 of record NC_141687.1, read on the forward strand.
TGCGCTTTGGGTGGAGATTGTTATGGTGCTCTGTGCTGTTCATGCTCACCCTTATCAGTTTTGTTTTTGATCACGGAATTCCATCTTGCGCAATAAAAAATATACGTAATCACTCGTCGGATGGATGCGCTTACACCGCGGCCATCAAGGGCCTCTCCTTTTGGGGCCTCCATTTTTTATCTCCATCAGGTTCACCAGAGAATGTCCTGCTTGTGATGGAACACACGCCTTTCCGTTTCTGCCTGAACTGCCACGTAAAGTTCCCCCGGACCAACCATCCTGTGTTTATCACCAAAACACAGGTGAGGGGTTTGCGAGGTCTGCCAAACTTTTGCTCCAAAAAGACCCTTCGAGAGCATCGTGCACATAGACGCGAGATGCAGCGGAGCAGTTTCAAAGGCACTCCTGACATCAAGATGTCGAGGAAGAACTTCCCAGACTATCCGTGGCGGAGTAAGAGGCATTCTCAGTTGAAGGTAGTTCTGGCTCTGACCTCAAACTTGAAATGGAGATGCAGGGCATTTCGCCAGCTCAACAGTCCGTGCGTATGGTAGCCCCTGTTACTCAGCTCCCTGTTGAACCACCTAAGAGACATTTGGTTCCAACTGAACAAAAGGCCCGCAGACCACCACTGTCTTAAGGCCATGGTCTGCACCAAAAGACTGACTCAGGCACCTCGAGTTTCAAGAAAAACTAGATGCTTGTCAAAAACAAATCCATATTCAGCCCCATGCAAGGCATGTTCCTGCCAAGGTTTCGGTTCCTACTCCATTGCCAGTGAAGAGATTGCTCTTCTTCGAAGAGACTGTTGACATTCTGGTCCCAGCCGAACAGACAAAGCAGGCAGAGAAGGCCACCAGTCCTTTGTGAATTCCATCTCCATTCACCACCTTCACTCCCTCCTCCACCACATTCACTATCTCCAACACACTCCGATGGAGATCCCCTGAATGGAACACATCAGGGGTCTCTACATTCGGACATAGGTGGATATAAGGCAGATTATGGTACTCTTGATGTACCCACCACTGACCCCGGTCAGCATATGATCTAGATCCTCCAGGAGACGCTGGCCCAGATCTTTATCCCGCTTGTCCATCTTCCTCTGATGACTCCACATTATAGCAGGTGCTCATTGGTAGAGCAGCTATTTTTTGTGAGGTCAAGCTACACAGGCTACCTCTGGAAGAGGACTTCCTTTTTTTAAACACTTTCTTCCACACATAGGGCCACTTAATATCTCGCCATACCTACTGGTATGACTGTGCCCACTGAGATGAAATGGAGAAACTTCTCCAATATCTCAGAGAGGAACAAAGGAAAAGGGGTCCGGAGCTTGTATCAGACGCAAAGCTTATATCAAACACGGCTGTCCTCTGTGCCTGAGATTCAGCAGATAACGCGGCTAGGGGCATTAATGCTAGTGTTTTTTTTGCTGCACAATGCATGGCTCTACATATCTGGCTTTAAGCCAGAAGTCCATCTAAGTTTGTTAAATGTTCTTTTTGAAAAAGAACATCTTTTTGGTCGCCAAATTGACCTGACCCTAGAAAAAATGAAAAAGAGACTGCCAAATCTATAGGTGCACTCAAAGACCTAGTCATCGTGGTTTCTTTCGCCGCTTCACCTATAGAGCGGGTTAAAAAACCACCTCCTCAGATGCCTCTACCTCATACCAACGTGGCCAGAGTCATCTCTCCTCTCTCCAAAGTTACTTTAGAGGGTCCTAAAGGGGCAACAGTGCTAAAGGTACAGGAAAAGGAGCGTCAGAACGTGGTGCCACCCCAATAGCAAACAATGACTTATTTCTCCTTCCCCCCTAAACATTTAACACCTGTTGTGGGACAACTAAAGTTTTCTACCCACATGGCAATCAGTAACATCAGGTCAGTGGTATTGGACATTATCCAATGTGGTTACTATCTGGAGATCATTACCACATCTCAACACCTTCCACCTCACCCTCACAGGCTCTCTCTGGAACACCACACACTACTCCGAACAGGAAGTTCAAGCTCTATTGTTCAAAGGAGCAATAGAACCTGTCCCTCTACAATTTCAGAGATCAGAGGTATACTCCCTGTACTTCCTAATCCCCCAAAAGGATGGATCTTTATAGCCAATGTTAGATCTACGGCCCTCAAATCATTACATCCTGCAGAACATTTCGTTATGGTCACTCTCCAAGATGTGATCCCACTTTTTACAGCAAGGCGACTTTCTCTCAGCCCTTAACTTCAAAGATGCCTACTTTCACATTCCTATACATCCAGCACATCGCAAATAAGTCAGATTTGTGATAGCAGGCAAACATTACCAATTCAAAGTCCTCCCATTTGGGGTGACTACTGTACCTCGAGTATTCACCAAATGCCTGGCAGTGGTAGCAGCGCATTTACACTGACAAAACATCCATGTCTTCTTGACGACTGTCTTATCAAAGCCAGCACTCTTCCTTTATGCAGCAAAACATCCAAAATACCATTAACCTGCTTCATCGACTTGGCTTCACCATCAATGTTCAGAAAGCTCATCCTCAGCATTTATAGGTTCAAACATATCTGGGGCTAATTTAAACACACAACTTGCATTATCATATCCCAATACAACAAGAATACATAATTTCAAAATGTTATGTTCGAGGCATATGGGCTGCAGACCACACACTATTGCATTAGATCACCATCTGGTGGTGGGCCCGGATGATTACACTTTGTTGTTGTCTTGGAAGAGTCTTTGTCTGTTGGATGACTCCTCCCTTAGATCGTAGTGCGCATGGGCATCAAGTCCATCTTCAGATTGTTTTTTTCCGCCATCGGGTTCTGACGTGTTCATCGTTCGGTCCCGTTACCGATCTCTTTTCGAATCCATAAATCAATCAAAATACCATCTGCATCGTCGTCGACATTGATTCCGGTTACCAGCGTCGAATAGAGACTTCACTTCTCGATTCCAGCGTTCGTCTGGGCCAACTGCGCCATTTGGCCTTTGGCTCATGGAAAGAACACCCTTCAAGAAGTGCCCTCGGTGTGGACACAAATTCCCTCACATGAGGTTTGCAATCTCTGCTGATCTCCAGAGCAAGGGAGTCGAGACTGTGAGGCATGCGCTTCGTTCCGGTCCAAGAAAACAATCAGGGACCGTCAAGCTTGAAGAGTAACAGCGCAGTCATCTTCGTCGACACCATACCTCATCATAGACGAGGCTCCAATTGAAGTAGTCACCGAAGAAAAACAGCACGAAGATATCGCTTCCGAAGCAGAGGATTCAGCTTCTGGATCGAGGATCAATCCGAAGATGAAGATCTTCCAGCTGGTCAACAGGTCGTGAGTACAGACGTCGACCCTGTTCACCCCACCATACCGGGACAGGCTTCGGTTCCACCTCCACCTTCGGGTCCAGGTGCACACCGACCAAAACCTTCCGACGCCCCGCCTTCTGGCTCGGCAGCAAAGAATACAAAAAAGCCTCCAGTCAACTCGGGCTCGAGTCAGTCTGTCGGTCCCAAAAAGCAGAAGGTCCTTAAGCCAAAATTAACACCGGCACCAAAGCATCCTTTGGTACCGAAAGTGGTCAAACCGAAAGCAAGTTAGGCACCGAAAGAGGTTCCCAAAGCTACCGAACCAAAAACCACCCGGTTCTGAAAAAAGTGGACCCGAAGAAGGTTCCGGTACCGAAACATACTTCGGCTCCGAAGGTAGATGAGTCGAAACGTACTCCGGGAACAAAACCTCTGGATCCAAAGTGCACGGATCCTAGGAAAAAGTCTTTGGAACCGAAACCAAAATCTGCTCCAAAGACAATAGACACTGTTAAACCTAAGCATTTCACCCCCATATTACATAAATCGGCGCCGAAAAAAGATTTGCCAGTAGAAGAGCTTTTTAAACCTGATCCAAAGCAAAAAACTCTTCATATTAATCCAAAGACTGGACATATCCCTTCTGTGCCTGAAAAGAGGAAAATTGACTATCCTAAAACACCGCCAGTTCATCTAAAAAAGCATGCTCAAACTTCACCAATGAGTATCCCTTCACCAGAAAGAGAAGTACCAGTAGATATTTCTTTTGTACATTCACCATCTAGTACACATAGTCTTATACCACAAGATAAGGATGATGGGGATAGTTACTCACAGTACATAGAGAGTGAACATCACATGGATGACAATTAAGGAACCAGATGATTTTCCTGGGCCATCAGGTGACCCATGGAAAGATTATAATGCACCAGATCTGCCACAAGATGATGTATACCCGTCTAGACCAGATGACACTTTTGGGTTTACGCAGCTCATTCATAGAGCAGCCACTTTGCATGGGGTAGACCTGCACACAGATACAATGGAAGAAGATTTCCTAATGGACACTTTAATGTCATCACATAAGACCACACCCACCCTTCCAATACTTAGTGGAGTGGTAAGACTTGCACCTGAAATATTTAAGAACCCAGTCGAGCATGGGTAATTATTCCCAGACTAGAAAAGAAGTACAAAGCGGCTCCAACTGATCCAGCATACATTAAAGGATAGTTGCCTTTAGACTCACTAGTAGTGTCAAATGCGAGAAAAAGAGCTAATTCGCATAGAACAGGAGATGCTCCACCTCCTGACAAAGAGTCTAAGCTTTTAGATGCTTCGGGAAACGCACCATTTCACAAGCTGCTAATGTCTGGAGGATTGCTAACACTCCAGCTTTGTTAGCAAGTTATGATAGAGCTCATTATGATGAGTTAGAGTCACTCATGCAACATAACCAGGGCTTCTGACCTAATACAGGAAGGCAAAGTTATTACAAATACCTACATAAGATGTACACTAGACACAGCTTCTAGAGCAATAAACACAAGGGTATTGTTGCGTAGACATGCATGGTTATTCATCTCTGGGTTTAAACCAGAAGTACAAGCCAGTATCTTAAACCAGCCATTTGACCAAGAACATCTTTTCGGTCCATCAGTTGATAGTACACTAGAAAGGATGAAAAAAGATAGACACAGCAAAATCCATGGGAGCTTTACAAACACAAGCCCATAGACCTTCTTTTCGTTGTTCCTCATATAGGGACGCCTCTAAAGGTTTCCAAACTGACAATACCTCCTCTTCTTTTAAAGCGCCCAACCAAACCTCGCCTAATAAAGGGTATTATAGAGGAGGTAATAGAGGAAACAACAATAAGGGTAGAGGAAACAACAATTGTAACACCTCTACTCCCAAACAGTGACTTTACTTCCATCCCGCCCAGACCATTCCACTCCTGTCGGGGTAGGTTACAACAGTTCTTACCTGTCTGGAACTCCATCACCACAGACAGGTGGGTAAGACAAATAATTCAGTTAGGTTATTGTCTCGAGCTCACTACCACTCCTTCAACAATACCACCCAGAAAGCGTCCTATGTGACAGGAACACCTTATACTGCTAAGACAAGATGTGGAATCTCTACTGCAAACGAATGCAATAGAACCAGTCCCAAAAGAACATCAAAACACAGGAGTTTATTCTCTATACTTTCTCATACCCAAAAAGGACGGGTCCCTCAGACCTATTGTAGATCTACGGCCCCTAAACCTGTACATACAATCAGACCACTTTTGTATGGTCACACTACAACAGTTCTACCATTGCTAAAGAAGGGATACTTCCTTGCCACATTAGATCTCAAGGACGCCTACTTCCACATTCCCATACATCAATCGCACAGAAAGTACCTAAGGTTCTTTCTAGAAGGTCAACACTACCAGTTCAAGGTACTCCCTTTCGGGGTAACTACAGCACCTCGAGTTTTCACAAAGTGTCTAGCAGTAGTAGCAGCACACTTAAGAAGGGACAACATTCATGTCTTCCCATATCTGGACGATTGGTTAATAAAATCCAAGTTATACAACCAATGTGTACAGAACACGCATCAAACAATATGTCTGCTACACAAACTGGGATTCACAGTAAATCAAAAGAAATCCCATCTCCAACCATCCCTGTCTCAGCAGTATCTGGGTGCTACAATAGATACCTCCAAAGCAATAGCGTACCCCAACCCAGCAAGAATGCAAACTATGCAGGATCTTATGAAAAGATTCCAGCCACAACACTCACTACCAGCTTGAGTGTTTATGCAACTAATAGGAATGATGGCATCCTGCATTTTCATAGTGCCATATGCAAGCCTAGAAATGCACCCCATTCAAGAGTGCTTGGCAAGTCAGTGGAATCAGGCTCAGCAACAAATAACAGATCTGGTGGTGGTATACGACGGACATATCGCTCTCTGCAATGGTGGAACACCAAGAACCTTTCCAAGGGCTGGCCGTTTATAGAACCTGTTCCACAGATAATATTAACCACAGACGCATCTCTCACAGGATGGGGAGCGCATTTACAAAATCACACAGTAAGGGGTACATGGACAATGCAACAAAAACAACTCCTCATAAACCATCTGGAGTTACTAGCGATTTTTCTAGCTCTAAAATCGTTTCAAAATTACCTATCAAACAAAGCTGTACTAGTCCGGACGGACAATATGACAGCAATGTATTACATTAAAAAAAAATAACAACAAGAGGGTGGAGAGGCGGGGAAAGCAGAAAAGAGGTGGAGAGCCTTATGCACACATCAAAAATGCAAACAAATCAAAGAGTCACTGGGAAATGCACAAAAGGAAGGAAATATCTTTTAGCGTTACAAACATGCAAAAGCAAAGCCATGAGACAAAGTCAACAAGAACACGTGCCAGTGCTCCCCACTCACCGGAATCTAGGACATACCGAGCTGAGCGCGGGCGTTCATCAGAACAGGACCCCCGCCGGCCGCCATCTTCGGAGAAATGGCCAAAACAAACCAAAAAAAAATAAACCACCGCCCACCGCCACAATGATGTTCTACAAGGGGCGGAGAGGGAAAAAATTGCCGGAACGCTCACGAATCGCCTCTGACAATGACGGACAGATCTCTCTTCCAATGGCTAGCCTCCATTTATGGAGCTAGCCAATGGAAGAGAGAGGCGGGACAAAGCCACATACTGTTCCATCTGTTCCTGCGCAGCGGACGCCAGGCGAAACCTAAAAAGGAGGAACAAACTCCATACAGCTCTCCCGGCTGGCACAGAGCATATGGAGATGGGCCATTCCTCAGAACATTTTTCTATTAGCAGAACATCTACCAGGAGTTCACAATCAAGTTGCAGATCCGTTAAGTCATCAAAGACAACAGATACACAAATGGGAACTTCATCATCAAGTTCTTCAGCCATTTTTTCAAAAGTGGGGTCAACCAGAGATAGATCTGTTTGCTACAAAACACAATTCCAAATGCCCAAGCTTCACCGACAGATACCCACACCCATTATCCAAAGGCAATGCCGTATGGATGAGCTGGTCAAACAAATTTGCGTTGGCTTTTCCATCTCTCCCACTAATTCCATTAGTGGTACACAAGCTACAGCAACATTCTCTCACATTGATTCTCATAGCCCTAACATGGGCAAGACAACCCTGGTTCACCACGTTACTAGTGATGTCAGTAGTACCACATCACAAACTAAAACTCTCTCCACATCTAGTAACACAGAACCATGGAGAGATTATGCATCCAGACCCAATGCAGCTCAATCTAGCGATTTGGCTCCTGAGGTCTTAAAATTTGGATATCTAAATTTACCACCTAATTGTATGAATGTCATAAAAGAAGCAAGACACCCTACCACTAGAGCATGTTATGCAGCAAAGTGGAAAACAACATCAATCCCTCAGATGTTTCCATGCAAAACATTATATGCTATCTGTTACATCTGCAAAGATCTAATTTAGCGTATTCCTCAATCAGGTTACATGCTGCTGCTAAAGCAGCATATCTTCAAAACAGACAACATTTGTCATTGTTTACAGTACCTGCAATCAAAGCGTTTATGGAAGGACTTAAAAGAATAATCCCTCCTAGAATACCACCCTCTCCAGTGGGGAACTTAAATGTTGTTCTCCCTAGACTTATGGGTCCTCCTTTCGAACCCTTACATAATTGTGAATTACAATTCCTTACATGGAAAGTTGCTTTTTTAGTAGCTGTAATTTCACTTAGAAGAGTAAGTGAGATACAAGCATTAACAATTCAAGAACCCTGTATACAAATTCATCATAATAAAGTGGTTCTTAGAACAAATCCAAAGTTTCTGCCAAAGGTTATTTCACCTTTCCACCTCAATCAATCTATGGAGTTGCCAGTATTTTTTCCCTAACCACAAACAGTGGCAGAAAGAGCTCTACATACATTAGATGTAAAGAGAGCGCTTCTCTACTACATTGATAGGACAAAACATTTTTTCATAAAACTAAACAACTGTTTGTGTCTTTTTCTCCTCCACATAAGAGGAACCCAATTTCAAAATCAGGCATTGCAAGATGGATTGTTAAGTGCATTCAAATGTGTTATTAAAAAGCAAAACACACTCTTTCTATTCCCCCTAGGGCTCATTCTACCTGAAAACTAGGGGCATCTATGGCATTCCTAGGGAACATACCATTAGATGACATCTGTAAAGCAGCTACATGGTCTACTCCGCACACATTTACAAAACACTACTGTGTAGATGTGCAGGCGAAACAACAAGCAAGTGTGGGCCAGGCTATACTCAAAACATTATTTCAAACTACAGCAACAGACACGGGTGGTCGCCGCTAAGGGAGAAACTGCTGTGCATTCTATGCAATAGTGTGTGGTCTGCAGCCCATATGCCTCGAACGGAAAATGCTACTTACCAGTATGCATCTGTTCTTGGCATGTAGGGCTGCAGAACCACATACGTCCACCCGCCTCCCCAGCAACCGGTGTCTGTTCCAGCATTATCTTATTTAGATACACAATACATGATCATCTCTATATGTACTCATACAACTCCATCATTTGCCCAATGGCGAAAACAATCTGAAGATGAAGTCAATGCCCATGCGCACTACGATCTAAGGGAGGAGTCATCCAACAGACAAAGACTCTTCCAAGACAACAACATAGTGTAATCATCCGGGCCCACCACCAGATGGTGATCTAATGCAATAGTGTGTGGTTCTGCAGCCCTACATGTCAAGAACAGATGCATACTGGTAAGTAGCATTTTCCTTCCACGTTTCCTACCCAATCAACAGCTCACAGTTAGAACTGTCAGGTGCCTACTGGGTATGGTGGCCTCATGCATCGCCATAGTGCTGCATGCGTTACTACACTTGCACCTGTTACAGGAATGTCTAGCACCACAGTGTTCTCAGAGAATCTTGCGTTGATAGACAGCTGCACTCATCGATCTCTACAGTGGTGGAACAAAACCTCTTAAAGGGGTGGCCTTTTCTAGATCCTCTTCCCCACATCATTCTGACAACGGAAGCATCACTGACAGACTGGGGTGCTCACTTACAGAATCTCACAATCCAGGGTCTCTTGAATACCAAACGCTAGGGTCTCCACATCAACTTCCTAGACTTCAAGATATTCATCCAGCAATGAAAGTGTTCACACCTAACCTGACTGCCAAGGTTGCCTTGGTCACGACGCACAGTATGTCCACCATGTACTATTTTAAAAAAGGAAGGGGAGGTGGGGGGGGGGGGGGGGGGGGGGGGGAGGGCGTCACATTCTCTACAGTTATGCCCATCTCAGACCATTTGGCTTGGGCGCTACATCATAACATTCATCTGTTATTGAACATCTCCTGGTAACGGACAACAATTTTGCTGACCTCCTCAGCAGGATGCGGAAACAAGTCCACAAGTAGGAACTCCACCCCCTGAGTCCTCCCTGTCTTCCACAAGTGGGGATTTCCACAAATAGATCTGTTAGTAACTGCGGACAAGGCACAATGCCCAAACTTCGCCTCCAGGTTTGCACAACCAGTATTCAAGGGCAATGTCCTATGGTGTAGTGTAGTTCCTATATTCCCAATACACTCTGCTCATTGGAATAATATATCCTATAGAAGTGTCTACTACGTCTCTATCGAATATACTAAACTTAATTGTGAGTGCCAGCTAGCTAAGAGGTCACTGGAAACTTTCTTGAATTCACAAGAAGGGATTCGTTTCTGACAACCGCATAAACATGACATCTTTGTTCCCTAGGACTGGAATAACTATCTTCAGAGTCGTGGAAACAATAGATAAGTATTTCACTCACTCAATCGTGCTTGCTTCGTTTCTACAGAGTTTGTAGAGAAATAGTGAGACGGGCGTTTTCAATAAAAGGTTTATTGAACAGTCTTCTTTCTCGTGCAAGAGAGGTGAACTGCTACAATCGTTAGACAGAATGCAAAGTATAATGCATACAGCGAGAATAGTATTATAAAATAATATTATAATAGCATTATGTGGTTTCTAAGCAATATAAAAATACATACATAAATAACAAAGGCTAAAATACTAAACTGGTGCTTCTAAAATACGCCTACCCCAATGTACCTAACCTAGTTCTAGTACGAGGGAAGAAGTAAGTATGGTCTTTAGCATAGGTTTAGTTTTTACCAAGAATCTAACAAAGGTTTCTCTAGGTTCTTATCAGCTCCATACCTCAGAATGAAGGAGGTCTGGTATCTGTCTCGGGACTCGATTTCCCAACACCCCGCAAGGGAAGTGAGAAGCACTGGAGCTGGATTTCTCAGCAGAGGAGGGAAGCTTTCTGATGAGTGCGTCAGTTGGAGAGTTGGCTTCCTTCGACACTTGCTGTAGTGAGCTGCGTCGGGCAAGTAGGTCGTTGAACTGCTCCGAACCACCGTGCTTTGCCATAGCAAGTGAAGGTATATTTATACCTTGAAGGTGTTTAGGAATGCCATGTTTGACGTAAAGTAGGGCATATGAACATCCTGAATGAACCCCTAAGGAATGATGTTCATTGTAAAACTGAGTTCTTGGAGAAATCAATATTCAAGAAAGGGGAAGTCCCAAATGGCTTAAGCTGGTTTTCCAAGAAATCGTTGTGACGTTTGGTGAATGGATGGAAGTAGCCATGCCTGCATTTGGGTTGCATGGGCTATGCCTAAATAAGGGCTTTATTTCTATGCCTATATAAGGGCAACCGTAATTGTACCTATATAAGGGCATGAATCGGGGAAAATCCATCCGGAATCTAAAACGCCTTACAACAATGGATGAACTGGTCATGGGTTTTTGCCTATGCCTTTCCGCCTCTCCCTCTTCTCCCGTTTGTGGTCTGGAAGCTCAAGCAAACATTTCTCACACTAATACTAGTAGCTCCCAAGTGGACCTGTCAGTCTTGGTTCACAACATTAGTAGAACTATCAGTAGTTTCCCATGAGAAGCTACCCCTCAACCCTGACATTCTCACTCAGGGCCATGGAGAAATCAGGCACCCAAATCCCAATGAACTCAACCTAGCAATTTGGCTCCTGAAATCATAGAATTTGGTTATCTCGGTCTCCCGCCTGCATGTATGGCTATTCTCAAAGAAGCTTGTAAGCCTACTACTAGAACATGCTATGAAGAGATTTGTCTATTATTGCCATATTAAGAGTATCAATCCATATAATGCTGCAATACAGTACATTGTTTGTTACTTGTTGCATCTAGAGCTTTCTTGCCTTGCATTCCCATGCATACCCTTACATCTGGCTGCAGTAGCTGCTTATATGAAAAATAGGCAGCACTTATCTTTGTTCAAAGTACCAGTCATCAAGGCATTTATGGAAGATCTTAAGAGTGATTCCACCCTGGGTTCCACCTGCATCTAACTGGAATCTTAACATTGCTCTTACAAGACTTATGGGTCCACCATTTGAACCACTACATAACTTCCCTTTCGGGTTTTACCTTGGAAGGTCATCTTCTTAATTTCCATAAATCCACTCAAACGTGTTAGTAAGCTCCAGGCATTAACCTTGGAGGAGACTTTATTCCAGCTCCACAAGAGTAGGGTGGTCCTTTGCACCAAACCAAAATTCCTTCCAAAGGTGGTGTCTTATTTTCCCCTTAATCAATCAATTGAATTACCCGTCTTCTTTACTCAACCAGATTCTGTTGCAGAATGGGCTGTTCATACATTAGATGTTAACCTCATGCGCGCGGGCCGTTTTCCCGCTGTGCGCTGAGTTTTAAAAAAAACCCGCGTTACATGACGAGCTCAGCTCGTCATGAGCATATGACAGGCATAACTCACGACGAGCTGAGCTCGTCATGAGCGTCGAAGGGGTAAAAGAGCCCTTATGCACTACATTGACAGGACTAAAGACTTTTGCAAAAACAAACAACTCTTTGTTGCTTTTTCACCCCCTCATAAAGGAAATACCATATTTAAATCAGGCATTGCCAGGTGGATAGTCAAATGCATTCAGACATTAAAGCCAAAAGGACACTACCTACACCTCCTAAAGAACACTCTAGGCAACATCCCACTAGCTGATATATGTAAAGCAGCTACATGGCCTATAACACACACTTTCACTAAACATTACTGTAAGGATATTTAGATACACCAACAACCTAATGTAGGTCAGGCAGTGCTATGTACACTATTTCAAACAACTGCAAAACCCACACGTTAACCACCACTTTAGTGGGCACTGCTATACAGTCTATGCAAAGCATGGGTATCTACAGCCACACATGCCTCCAACAGATTGTTACTTACCCTGTAAGCATCTGGTGTTGGCATGTAGTGCTGCAGATTCACATTCACCCGCACCCACCCCCCTCCCCAGCCACCTGTGGCTGTTGAAGTTCCTTTCCTTTCCTTTTTTCATATGCATGGGCATTTCTTTACTTACACTTACGTTACGCTCCATTTTTATCTGCCTGCGGGAAAACAATCGTAACAATGGAAACTGCGGGAGGCCTGGCATTCTTCCCACCGCCGCTCCGGGTCCAGGGATCGTTCCCGGGACCGCTCGCAGGCCTTAGTCGTCGCTCCTCGGGCTCCAAGTCTTGCCCTCGGATTCCGGTAAGCGACGACATAAGAAGTCGTCGAAGAAGCGTGTTCGCCCTCTGACGTCCCCCCATCGGTCCTCTGATGCGGACGAGGGGGACAGGGGTTCTGCCCCTGCGGCTCCTTATGGGCCTGGGAGTCCAGCGGCCTACCTACCCTACCCGGGTCCGTTGGCAACTCCCAAACAGGTGCAAGAGTTTCTTGCTGCCATGGACCGCCTTTTTAGGCCTCTGGCTCCCGCCGGCGCACCTTCGGGCCCCGTGGTCCTGTGTCCAGATCCTGTTGGTCCGTCGGCACCGCCGGCGCATCCAGCTTCGGCGCCACAGGATCCTGCGAATTGGCTCCGGCACCACGAGGTCCAGCGCTGCCGGCTCCGGCCTCAGCGCCGCAGTGGGTACCATTCCTTTCAACCTTGCCCCGGTTCCAGGACCATTTTGTTCCTGCCTGGGATCCGTATTGGGAAGCAGCGCCGGTCCGGCCCCGTCCGACGCCATTCATGGCGCCGTTTCCAACACCGTCTGTCCCTCCTCCAGCTCCGGCTCCTCCTGCAGCAGAGGTGGAGGATTGGGAAGGGTCCGAGGACCCTCTGCCCGGTAGTGTGACTCCAAGTGGGACTCGTGGACGATCTGGAGGACGCAGGTGACCTTGATGTCTCTTCTGATCCTACAATGGAGGAGGGCGCTTCCTACACGATGGTGCTCCGTCGGACTGCTGAGGTCCTCCACCTCGATCTTTCTACGGAGACCCTCAAAACTAACCTCCTCACCGAGGTGCTCCATACGACGTCTACTTCGCTGGGGCAGCTGCTTCCCTTCAATGACGCCCTCACCGACGTCCTGTTGGAAATTTGGTAGCGCCCGGCCAGAGGGGCCCCGGTTGATAAGAATGTTGCCAGGCGTCACCGCCTGGCGCCTGGTGACCCTGCCTTTCTGACCACTCACCCTACGCCTGAGAGTCTGCTCATCCAGGCCTCGACGTCGCAGAGTGCCTTTCCCCCGGCTCCACCGGATAAGGACTCTTAAGAAGCTGGATCAGTTTGTTAAGGGGCTGTTCTCTTTGGCCAGCTTAGGGCTGCGGTCGGTGAACACCGCCTTATTAGGCCGCTTTTCCCACGCAGTGTGGGATATCGTTGCCCAGGTGTTGCCTCAGAGTCCTGAGGAGGTCGAGGCTGTACTTTTCCTGGCGGTTGCTGAGGGTAAGGATGTGGCTAAGTTTGCCATTCGGTGTGATTTGGATACCGCTGACTCGTTAGGCAGGGCGATTTCTACGACTGTGGCGCTACGTCGCCATGCCTGTTTGCGTTCTACTGGGTTCTCGCCCGATGTCCAGAGCTCGCTCATGGACATGCCTTTTGATGGCACTCGCCTGTTTGGCGATAAGGCCGATAGTGCACTGGAACGTTTTAAGGACTCGCGCGCCACGGCCTAGTCCTTGGGTCTTTCTGCAAAGAGCCCGGTCACTTCTGGATTTCGTTCCTTTTGTGGCCACGGCAGAGGCGCCCAGGCATGTTCCGTCAGCAAGCCTGTGCAGAACCAGCCTCCGCACGGTTGTGGCTTCTGCAGGGGCAGGTCTGGGAATCAGCGTGGTGGTCAGTCCGCCCCTGCTGCTTCTACCTCCAAACCTTCCTAATCCGAGCTTTGTGGAGCACCCCACACCGGTGGGTGGCAGGATCCTCCACCACCTCTGCCACTGGCGCGATATCACATTGGACAAGTGGGTTTTGCAGATCATCAACATGGGTTACTCCCTTCTTTTTCAGTCCACCCCTCCAGCCATGCCATCTCAGTACCACCGATTGTCGGGGGACCACTTGGCACTTCTCCGGCAGGAAGTCACAACCCTCTTGGCCTAGGGGGCCATCGAGTGCGTTCCTGGGCCAGAAGTAGGTAGTGGTTGTTATTCCCACTACTTTCTGGTCCCCAAGAAGGACAAAGGGGGTCTGCGTCCTATCTTGGACCTCCAGGACGTCAATCGCTTTCTCCGGAAGGAGAAGTTCAAGATGCTGAATCAATCAATCAATGTTGTAAAGTGCGCTACTTATCCGTGAGGGTCTTAAGGCGCTGAGCGATGGGGGTGCTGCTATTGCTTGAAGAGCCAGGTCTTGAGGAGTCTTCTGAAGGTGAGCAGGTCTTGGGTCTGCCGTAGGTGGATGGGGAGGGTGTTCCAGGTCTTGGCGGCGAGGAAGGAGATAGATCTGCCGCCGGAGGTTGCTCGTTGGATGCGGGGGACTGCAGCGAGGGCGTGGCCGGCAGAGCGGAGCTGGCGGGTGGGGTTGTAGAAGCTGAGATGTCTGTTGAGGTATGCTGGTCCGGCGTTGTGGAGGGCTTTGTGTGCGTGGGTGAGGAGCTTTTTAGGTTATCCTCTTGTTGACTGGTAGCCAGTGTAGTTCTCTCAGGTGGGGAGTGATGTGGCTGCAGCGGGGGATGTTGAGAATCAGTCATGCGGAGGCGTTCTGGATGCATTACAACCGTCTCAGGAGTTTGGCCAGAACTCCTGCGTAGAGTGCGTTTCCGTAGTCCAACCTGCTGCTGACGAGGGCTTCGGTGACGGTTCTTCTTGTTTCAGTGGGGATCTACTTGTAGATCCTGCGGTGCTACTGGAGGGCGTTGACGCAGGAGGAGGAGACAGCGTTGACCTGCTTAGTCATAGCAAGGGTGAAGTCGAGGATGAATCCTAGGTTGCGTGCGTGGTCGGTGGGTGTTGGTAATGTTGGTAATGTCCCAGTGTGGTCGGCCACCAGGTGTCGTCCCAGGCTGAGGGGGTGGATCTGAGGATGAGAATCTCCGTCTTGTCCGAGTTCAGCTTCAGTCGGCTGTTCCTTATCCATTCGGCGATGGCCTTCGTTCCTTCGTGGAGGTTATTTTTTTCGGTCTGGGGGTCTTTGGTGAGGGAGAGGATCAGCTGGGTGTCGTCGGCATAGGAGATGTTGTTGAGGTTGTGCTGTCGGGCGGCGGGCGAGAGGAGCCATGTAGATGTTGAACAGCGTTGGGCTGAGGGATGAGCCCAGGGATGAGCCCTGGGGTACGCCGCAGAATCTGGCTCAGGTCTTGGCTGCTCTCGACCCTGGAGACTGGATGGTAGCGTTGGACTTGCAGGACACATATTTTCACATCCCTGTCCTGCCGGCCCACCAGCGATACCTGCGGTTCACGGTAGGCCAGGAGCATTTTCAGTTTGCCGTGCTCCCCTTCGGCCTTACCAACGCCCCTCGGGTGTTCACGAAAGTGATGGCGGTGGTCGCAGCTCATCTGTGCAGGTCAGGAGTGTCAGTCTTCCCCTACCTCGACGACTGATTGTTGAAGGCTTGCCCGCCCCAGACAGTTGTCACCCACCTTCAGACTACAGCCGGCCTTCTGCCTTTGCTGGGGTTCTCCATCAAAGTGCCGAAGTCGCACCTGAGGCCCTCTCAGAAGCTCCTCTTCATCGAAGCGGTTCTGAATTTGACACAGTTTCAGGTTTATCCTCCTGAGCAGCGAGTCCTGGATATTCAGGCTATGATTCAGATCTTTCAGCCTCTATCCTGGGTTTCAGTCAGGATGACCCTCCGGCTCCTGGGCCTGATAGCCTCCTGCATCCTGCTAGTGCAACATGCCAGATGGCATATGCGGGCTCTGCAGTGGAACCTGAAGTTCCAGTGGGCACAGCATCAGGGCAACCTGTCCGATCATGTCCAGATTTCGGAGGGCACTGCACGACACTTGCAGTGGTGGCTCACGAATCGCGATTGGGTCAATGGCAGATCCCTCTCCCTTCCCCAACCGGAGCACACAGTGGTGATGGATGCGTCTCTCCTGGGATGGGGAGACCACTTGGGAGAGGCGGAGATCAGAGGCCTCTGGTCTCCTGCAGAGTCCCGGCTCCATATCAACCTTCTGGAGCTGCAAGCGATCCGACTTGCACTGAAAGCATTCCTTCCCTCTGTCTGGGAAAGTGTAGTGCAGGTGTTCACGGACAACAGCACCGCCATGTGTTATTGCAACAAACAGGCCGGGGTGGGGTCCTGGACCCTTTGTCAGGAGGCCCTGCACCTCTGGATATGGCTGGAACATCAAGGCATCACCTTGGTGGTTCAACTCCTGGCAGGTTCCCTGAACGCCAGGGTGGACAAACTCAGCCGTCTGTGCTTGATGGATTACGAATGGCGTCTGAACTTGTGGCCCGAGGTCTCTTTCAACAGTGGGGAGAGCCTTGGTTAGATCTATTCGCCACCGAAGAGAATGCGCAATGTCAGCAGTTCTGCGCGTTGGAATTTCCAAGGCGGCACTCGCTCTGCGACGCTTTTTGTTGCGAGTGGAGCTGCGTTCTGTATTCCTTTCCCCCTATACCACTTCTGCCCAGAGTGCTGAAGAAGATCAGGCACGACCGGGCCCAAGTCATCCTTGTGGCCCCTGATTGTGCACAAAGATACTGGTGTTCGAGGCATGTGGGCTGCTGAATTCATATCTGTGCATAGTCCGCCACCTAGTGTTGGGTCCGGATGATTGCACATTGTTGTCCTGGAAGAGTCTTCGAAGTATCACGAGATAGGTGGCTCCTCCCCTGGACTACAGTGCGCATGGGCATCGCCTCCATCCCCAGATTGTTTTTTTCCGCCATCGGGTTCGGATGTGTTTTCGGTTCCCTCTATCGGAACCGATAGTTGTTCGACTTTTACTCGAGACCAAAAGGTCTTTAGGCTGGGCGTCGGTATAGTTGCGTTCGGGTTTCTTACTGACTCTCAGCTCCGATCTCCTACACTACACCCTTTGCTATGGAGCGGACTCCATTCAAGAAGTGTCCGCTGTGTCACTCTAAATACTCGCACCTCGACGTGCACCCCGTGTGCAATACATGCTTGTCACCGGATCACCGTGAAGACACCTGCATGGCGTGTTCCAAATTTAGGAGTAAGAAGACTCTGAAGATTCGCCGGGCTAATCGGCTCCAGGCTCAATTGTCGGCTTCGGCGCCCCCGCCTGATGACATCTTTCAGGAATCTGTCGAGGAAGCGGACGACGTACAAGGATCGGACTCTGGCCCCGCGTCTGAGGAAGAGACCTATGACGCGGATGAGGAGGCCTACGACGAAGTCTCCGGTGAGGTAGGGGACGACAAACTGATTTGTGCCACGATGGGTGATAGCTCGGAGGAAGAGCATCCCCAACCAGACTCCGGGGTTACTCCCCGTCATACGGCCCAGGTCGAGGGATCGCCTTCGGGCCTTACCCAAGATCTAACTTTAAGTCCTACGTCCCCGCCCCCGGGCCCGGTCACGGACATTTCTGCCAAGAAACCGAAAGTGAAGCCAACTGGTCTCGCCCCTTCGGATGCGAAACCGAAACCGAAAGTGGCGCTAGTGAAGAAGGTTCTGGAGGCGTCAACTTCCACGAAACCCAAAATGGCCGACTTGAAGAGCCACGCCAAAATGGCCGACCACAAGAGCCGCGCCAAAATGGCCGACCCGAAGCCTTTGGGGTCGGCGCCGAAGGTGACGGCACCCGACGCGGCTGCGTCGGCACCGAAAGGGGTCGCGGACCCGAAGACGGCTTCGAAGAAGCGTCACGCCGACGGTGCGCCAGGCCATGGGGCGTCGGCACCGAAGAAGAGGCCTACCGACGACCGGGCTCTCGGAGACGAAGAGTCGCTCGAGACGGTTCAGCCCTCGGCATCCCTTACAAAGAAGGTGGGAGAATCCTTAAGGCGGATCCAACAGTCTACTGTGGTTCCCAGCCAGGACACTGTAGTGCCTAAGCCCACGCCGAAGCCTGCCAAGGAACAAACGCCCATTCGTTTTACCCTTCCTCCCAAGTCGGCGCCGAAGGCTTTCGCGCCTAAGCAGAGCGGACACTCTCAAGAAGTGTTGACGCCGAAGGCTGCATTGGTGGTATCGAAGCTTCGGCTCCAACCGCTGGCGGTGGAGGAACGTCGTGAGGTGATCATCGACGCCAACACCGGAAAATTATCGCTCCTCAAGCGAAAGATTACATCGGAGCCGGCCTTGGAACCTTTTAGGATTCCACTCAAGAACAAGAGAGACTCTTCGGCTCTGATGGAACCTCTGTCTCCACAGGCCCCGGAACACTCGCCGGCACACTCCCCCGTGCCTGAGGTGGACGAGGAAGAGGATGAGTACAACTATCCTGCCTACTCGGATCCGGAAGAGGAGCATGTGCCCTGGACAGCAGGAGGCGACGCAGACGACCCGCAGTCGGGCCAGGACACTCAACTTTTCGCCGCGAAGACGTCCCCGACGGAGGACTCGGCGGCATTCAATGCATTAATAGAGAGAGCTGCAGCGAACCATGACGTCGAACTGCACTCCGACCCCGTGGATGCCGATTTCTTGGTCGACACCTTCTCAGTAGCCGAAAAACAAGTCAAGACACTGCCGATGCTTAAAGGGGTGCTGAAGCATGCACAGGAGGTGTTCAAGGAACCCACCCGGGCGCGGGTGGTCAACCCTCGCATCGACAGGAAGTATAAGGCGGCGCCCACGGACCCCACGTACATTAAGGGACATTTGCCATTGGACTCCCTGGTGGTGTCCAACGCTCGAAAAAGGGCGAATTCGCAGACTACTGGTGATGCTCCTCCCCCAGATAAGGAATCCAAAATATTTGAAGCATCAGGCAAACGCATTGCTGCGCAGGCAGCAAACATATGGAGGATCTCTAACACCCAAGCCCTGCTTGCACGTTATGATAGGGCCCATTACGACACATTAGAGGCCATCCTGCAACACTTGCCTGACCAATACAAGGAGGCGGGGGAGATGCTCATTCAGGAGGGTAAACTTATAACAAATGCATCCATCAAATGTGCCCTTGACGTGGCAGACACTGCCTCCAGGGCTATCAATACTAGCGTTTTACTTAGACGCCATGCCTGGCTTCGAATTTCTGGGTTCAAACCCGACATACAAACCACTATATTGGGTCAAACAGTGAATCCTGACCATCTGTTCGGCCCTGAGGTGGATGCCTCCCTAGAAAAGATGAAGAAAGATACCGAAACTGCCAAGTCTATGGGGGCTTTGCAAAGCCAGCAGTTTCGGGGGAGTTCTTTTCGCCGCTCCAATTCAAGTGGCACCTCAAGGGGCCAGGCATCCCAGTCAACGCAATACTACAAGGGTAACACCCAGTCCTCGTATAACAACAACAAGGGCAGGGGTGGCTACAGAGGCAATAATATCAAAGGCAGGGGACGTGGAAACAATGCCTCCAGGTCCACCACCTCCAACAAGCAGTGACGTCTTGTCACTCCCCCCCGATCACACGACACCTGTCGGGGGGAGACTCCAGCAGTTCCTGCCGGCGTGGAGGTCCATCACCACGGACAGGTGGGTGAGGTCTATTATCCAGTGCGGGTACTGTCTAGAACTTACGTCCATTCCACCGGACATACCGCCAAGAGGCCGTGCTATGTCCGACGAGCATTTGACCTTGTTGCAGCAAGAAGTACTGGTCATGCTGCAAAAAGGGGCAATAGAGCTCGTTCCATTGCAAGAACGGGGAACAGGAGTTTACTCCCTGTATTTTCTAATCCCCAAAAAGGACGGATCACTCAGGCCGATCCTGGACCTCAGGCCCCTGAACTGGTACATCAACTCGGAGCACTTCCATATGCTCACATTGCAGCAGGTGCTTCCCCTGCTTCAGCAAGGGGACTTCCTAGCAACGCTGGATCTGAAGGATGCCTATTTCCATATTCCCCTGCATCCTTCCCACAGAAAGTATCTCCGATTCAAGATCTTAGACCAGCATTACCAGTTCAGAGTCCTGCCGTTCGGGGTCACCACGGCACCGAGAGTATTTACAAAGTGCCTAGCGACTGTGGCGGCGCATCTCCGTCGCCAGCACATCCATGTCTTTCCGTATCTAGACGACTGGCTTATTCAGGCAAAGACGGAGCAGCAGTGCGTGGACCACGTGTCACGCACCATTCATCTCCTGCACGATCTGGGATTCTCTCTGAACTACCCAAAGTCCCATCTCCAGCCCGCCCACGTGCGACAGTATCTGGGCGCGACGATCGATACTCTGGCAGCCACTGCGCAGCCGAATTCAGTGAGAATCGCCAGTATCCAGGCGCTGATCCAACGGTTCAGACCCCAGCACTCGCTTCCGGCGAAGGTGTTCATGCAGTTGATAGGCATGATGGCCTCCTGCATCTCCATTGTCCCGCACGCGAGACTACATATGCGTCCGCTTCAGGAGTGCCTAGCACGTCAGTGGACTCAGGCTCATGGGCAACTAACAGACCTAGTGTTGGTGAGCGGTCGGGCATACAACTCTCTGCATTGGTGGAATCCACAAAACCTTTGCAAGGGCCGACCATTCCAAGAGCCTGTCCCACAGATCATCCTGACAACGGACGCCTCTCTCCAGGGATGGGGAGCGCATGTACTCCACTACACTGTGCAGGGACTATGGACACTTCAGCAAAGGAAGATGCACATCAATGTGTTGGAACTGATGGCAATCTTCATGGCCTTAAAGGCGTTCAAAGTACATCTGTGCAACAAGGTCGTGTTGATCCGGACGGACAACATGACGGCCATGTACTACATCCAGAAGCAGGGAGGCACACACTCTCCACAGCTGTCTCATCTGGCTCAGAGCATGTGGAAGTGGGCCATTCAGAGGAACATCTTTCTCATGGCAGAACATCTCCCAGGCAAGGACAATCAAATGGCGGATCTGCTCAGCAGACACAGCCATCAGATGCACGAGTGGGAGTTACATCCATCAGTACTCCAACCGTACTTCCAAAGGTGGGGTCATCCAGAGATAGACCTGTTCGCCACAAAGGAGAACGCAAAATGCCAAAGCTTCGCCGCCAGATTCCCACACCCCCAATCACAGGGCAATGCGATGTGGATGAACTGGTCAGGCAGATTTGCGTACGCTTTTCCCCCAGCACCTCTGATACCGCTGGTGGCACGCAAGCTCAGGCAACACTCGATGACGCTCCTGGTTGCTCCAACGTGGGCTCGCCAACCGTGGTACACCACGTTTCTGGAACTCTCCGTGGTACCGCATCAAAGGCTTCATCTCACTCCCAGCCTTCTGACGCAGAGCCATGGCGACATTCAGCACCCAGATCCGCAACAGCTCAACCTGGCGATCTGGCTCCTGAAGTCCTAGAGTTTGGCTACCTTAATCTTCCTCCCGATTGCATGGACATCATTCGGGAGGCAAGAAAGCCCACTACTAGAGCTTGTTATGCGGCTAAATGGAAGAGGTTTGTCGTCTACTGCGTGGAGCACAGCATTGACCCGCTAGACGCTTCCATTCAAAACATCATATGCTACCTCTTTCACCTGTATCGTTGTAATCTAGCTTACTCTTCCATCCGCATTCACCTGTCGGCTATGGCAGCATACCTCCAGAATAGGCAGCACCTGTCACTCTTCAAGGTCCCTGCTATCAAGGCTTTTCTGGAAGGACCCAAAAGAGTCATTCCACCAAGGACTCCACCAGCTCCGGAATGGAACCTCAATGTGGTTCTTACAAGGCTGATGGGTCCTCCCTTTGAGCCACTACACTCTTGTGAGCTGCAATTTTTAACCTGGAAGGTTGCGTTCCTAGTAGCAATCACATCGCTACGGAGGGTTAGCGAACTGCAGGCGCTCACCATCCAAGAACCTTTCTTCCAGGTACATGCTAACAGGGTGGTGCTCCGCACTAACCCTAAGTTCTTACCAAAAGTGGTCTCACACTTTCACTTAAACCAAACCATTGAATTGCCGGTGTTTTTCCAAAACCCAGAGACGCTGGCGGAGCGGATGCTCCACACCCTTGATGTAAAAAGGGCTTTGATGTATTATGTGGACAGGACAAAAGATTTCCGCAAAACCCAACAACTTTTTGTTGCTTTTGCCACACAACACAAGGGAAATGCAATCTCCAAAGCAGGAATAGCTAGATGGATAGTAAAGTGCATTCAGATCTGCTACGCTAAAGCAAAGCGCACTCTCACTATACCACCGAGGGCCCACTCCACTAGGAAGTTGGGGGCCTCTATGGCTTTCTTAGGTAACATTCCCTTAGAAGACATCTGTAGAGCAGCCACATGGTCTACCACTCATACTTTCACTAAGCACTACTGTGTAGACGTGCATTCAAAACAACAGGCAGCTGTTGGTCAGGCTGTTCTAAAAACACTTTTTCAGACTGCTGCAGCTGGCACGGGCGGCCGCCGCTAATGGAGGGACTGCTATGTATTCTATGCACAGATATGAATTCAGCAGCCCACATGCCTCTAACTGCAAATGCTACTTACCAGTATGCATCTGTTCTTGGCATGTAGGGCTGCTGACATTCATATCGCCCACCCTCCTCCCCGGCGCCTGTAGCAGCTGCAGTATGTATTCATATACACATATATGCTCATAGCATGGTCATCACTCACTTCTCACTCCATCTCTGCCAATGGCTAAAAACAATCTGGGGATGGAGGCGATGCCCATGCGCACTGTAGTCCAGGGGAGGAGCCACCTATCTCGTGATACTTCGAAGACTCTTCCAGGACAACAATGTGCAATCATCCGGACCCAACACTAGGTGGCGGACTATGCACAGATATGAATGTCAGCAGCCCTACATGCCAAGAACAGATGCATACTGGTAAGTAGCATTTGCAATCGCGAGCTACTCATCCTGGCGATCGATCCCCCAATCCTACTGCCTCTTCGGGAGGATCTTCTGTCGCAGCAGCAGGGGACGGTCCTCCGCCCGAACCTGTCCAGCCTCCACCTCCATGCATGGAGGTTGAGCGGCGACAGTTGACAGCTTTGGATCTTCCTCCTGAAGTCTGTGATGTCATTCTGGCAGCCAGGCGTCCCTCCACGAAAACAATATACGCCTGCAGGTGAAACAAGTTTATGGCATGGTGCACAGATAAGTCTGTGGATCCCCTTTCTGCCCCTCTTGCCGAAGTCCTTCTGTTCTTTCTTTCCTTGGCCAGGCAGGGCTCTGCTCTGGACACTATCAAGGTTTATCTTTCTGCCATCTCCACTTTCTACGGCTTCCTGATCAGCCTTCTCTTTTTAAGTCCCCGGTTGTTAACCGTTTCCTGAAAGGCATTATACACACGTTCCCTCCGGTCCCGTTTATAATGCTTTAGTGAGATTTGAATCTTGTGTTGACTTATTTGATGTGCGCTCCCTTTGAGCCGCTTCACAACTGTCCTTTACTTCTTCTCACCTTAAAGACTGCTTTCCTGGTTGCTCTCACCGCTGCCAGAGGAGTGAGTGAGCTGCAGGCTCTGTCTTCTAAACCTTCTTTCCTTTCTGTTCATCCGGACTAGGTGGTTTTACGGACATGTCCTTCTTTCTTGCCAAAGGTTGTTACGCCCTTCCACATCAGGCAGACCATCACTTTGCCCACCTTTTTTCCGCCTCGGCATCCTTCTAAAGAGGAGGAGAGGCTCCATCGTCTGGACCCAACACGTGCGCACTCATTCTTTTTGACGCGCACACAGCAGTTCCGGGTGGCTTACCAGCTCTTTGTTGGCTACGTGGGTGCCAAAAAAGGTTGGGCCGTGCACAAACTGACCGTCTCTCTCGTTGGTTGTTCGCTGCATGAAGGCCTGTTACTCCATGGCTAAGAAGGAGCCTCCTGTGGGGCTGCATGCCCATTCCACCAGAGCAATGGCAGCCACTACTGTCTTGGGACGCGGCGTTCCCTTGCAGGGCATTTGTCAGGCAGCTACTCGGGCCTCGCTGCACACGTTTACCAAGCATTACTGCCTTGACAGTCAAGTCCAGAGAGGCGGCTTCTTTGGCCGTTCTGTTCTCCATAACTTTCTGGTGTAATCTTGTTCGCAGACCCACCACCGGGGTTTGTATTGCTGCGGTATCTACTTTATGGTAAGGAATCTATCACTAACGTAGCTCTTTCAGATGCACAAGTTACTACTTGTTTAACAATATATCTGTAAGAGACATTAGTTGGTGATAGATTCCTTACCGACCCACCCATCCTCCCCTTTCTGCGAACCGATTATTAGGGTTAAGGTCATCCCTTTCAGGGCCCTAGTTTCAATGCACCAGTGGTCAGTATCTTGTATAGCTCTGCGTTCCTGGTGCAGAAAGTCGTGCACAGAACTGCCGCCAGCACGCAGGGGTGGCGCCTAAATAGTCTCCGTAACATCATCTCGGTGCATACAACGCCAGCGAGGCACGCGGAGCCGCAGGATGCCACCTACTAACGCGCAGGGGTACTGCTAGGCAAAACTTTCTGGATCCAGTCTGACGCCTGGGTATATTCTAAGGTAAGGAATCTATCACTAACTAATGTCTCTTACAGATATATCGTTAGGCAAGTAGTTACTTGTGCGCCAAGAACAGATGCTCACAGGGTAAGTAACATAATCCATCCTTGCTTTGTTTAAGTATTTGTGAGTGGCCCCTTATTTCTCCATGTTGAACAGAAGCTTGAGAAGGCATGCTTGTTTTCCCGCTTTGTGTACTCATTGTGGTTTCTATAAGTGTGTGCGAAAAGTGGAAGAGTCAGTCAGTCATGCATGGTTGGGATGTTATAGAGGATCTAAGGCTTGGTTCTTATGCCGTAGAGAAGTTGTGTAGTTTGTGACTGTGTTGAGCTTGGCAGAAGATTAAAGGGAGGGAGTTCTCTGGCTGTCGTGCTTATCTGGGTTGGGGATATTGAGGATGGACTTTGGGATTGTTGGAGGTCCTCCGATGCATTTTCCTTGGTCCTTATGATGTAGTCTGTAGGGTCTGCACTGTTGGTGGTTGTGGAACATTTGGGTTTCTTTTGGTGGGAAGCACTTAGTGGTTCTACTACTCTGGGGACATTCATCAGTATCCTCTGGTCTCCTTTGCAGGAGTACGAACAACTTCAAAAGATGTACGGTGTGCAGGTTGACGAGAGGACTTTGGAGCAGACTCAACAGCAGCACATACTCTACCAGCAGGAACAGCACCAAATCCTCCATCAGCAGATACAGGTATTCACCCCTGCAACTTTAGGGAAGAGGTTGTATCCCAGGATCCTAATAGGGTGAAAATAAATGTATGACCCTCACAGAGAGTATTCTCCAGCCCCTACTTAATTGAGGGGAGCTGTGATATAAAGTTAGGTCTATCACATGCTACAAATGTATGCGTCTGTATCATAAGGCCGCCATTCCTCCGCCTGGGCCTTCAAATGAAGATATGATTCCTACAGAATGCTGACAGGCTCCAGTTATGGCCGTTACGGAGAGACTCATCCTGCCCTGCATCTTTTTGACTAAAGATTCAGCACCCCAAACCCTCTCAGGCTGCTGCCACTATTTACTTACTGGCTTGTTCCTGGTCATTACACATTGAGCTGGGCATTGAGTGCCAATAAGAAGATGCCCGAGATTGAAGTAGCTTAAAACTGGTTTGTATTCAGGTCTGCGTCCTGGCGGAAGCTCAGACACTTTTGTCGCAGGGTTACGAAGTTATTTCTCTGTGGCAGACTACTAAGGATTGTCAGTTCTAATGTCTGCCATTATTTTCATCATCTGTGGTATATCGCCACTCCCCCTTTGACATTCTCCCTACTCTCCCTCTAGCTTATTTACCCGCTTTCACTCTGGCATACACCTGATTTGTGTCATGTCAATCTCTGCATTTTCTCGCACCTTTTTTGTATCTCCCCCCTGTCGTTCTCTCTTGGCCATGTTACTATAATTGTGTACCACCTCATGGCTGGCTCATTTGATAATAGCGGGAAAAACTTATTGCTGTGTAATGTCGACTGAAACCCTTAAGTCGTGAGGGAAGGGGGCCTTGCCTTTTGTGACTTTTACTTAAGGTTTCTCTGGTTCAGTAACTCTTCTCTTCGCTCTTTTTCAAATCAGGACTGTATCCGACCAGCACAGCCTTCACCTCCCCTTCAACCTCAGGCGATGGGACAAGCTTGTGAAAACCAGCCAACTCTCCTTACTCACCAGCTACAGAGGTAACCCCATGGGGGATGCAGTACAGTAAATCTTTAGTAGGATGGTGTATGGGTAAGGGCTGCTCTGCCTGTGGAACACACTGCAGCAATTTCTGGCAAGAACCAGTAACACAGAACTCTGCTATAGCTGGCGCTTCCCATTCATACACGCTAACAGTAGTGTTGGTATCGCCTAGTAATAATGCAGTTCTTCCCGAAGTACATATCACAAACAAACACGCTCAGTGAGTCAAACCTCAAAGTTCAGGGAGCTCTGCCAGCAGCTCCTTTTACTTTTATACACACCAGCATTGTGGACCTGCTCCTGGTAATGAAAGGTTGTATCTTAAGTTGCTTGTCCCATTCAGCTTGTCCGCGTCATGCTGGCTGATATACCCTCAATTTCCCAATACTTCACTCGCCCTACCCTCACTTTTCATACTGCTCAACTCCCTTCATTCTTATCCCTGAACAGCAAATGTGTCACTGATCTGTAAGTAAAGATGTGCATTCTGCGTGGACATTCATATAGCACTTTTTAATGAAAGTGCTGCCTTTTTCCAGGTTTTGCATTTGTGCCTCTGTTATTGTTCAATAATCAAATAACAAGCACTGTTTTGGCACGTGGGACCTGCACTAAGCATTCGCAAATCCTTTACATGTACATGTTAACACTTGCCCTGCTGGAACCTACAGTTATTTCTTTGTTTTTCCCATCATAGGTTACGAATCCAGCCATCTAGTCCACCTCCGACCCATCCCAGCAATCACCTCTTTCGCCAACCAAATAACAGCCCTCCCCCTGTCACCAGCACTATGCTGCAGAATCACGGTAAGTACATAAGACTCTGTAGGTCACCTGATAGTATGTCACTTGCTGTACACTACGTCTTTGGCTTTTTTAGATTTTGCTGTATCAAAGCGAACTGTGAGTATCCAGCTGGCCCTTGTCTTCCACTTGGTGGAACTGCCAGTTGTAATTTTATTTCTGGTATAGTTGTAGAGCACAAAATTATTTCCCCACACAGGATTTGTTTACACAAAAAATAGACATACCATAGCCTTGTAATGTACAACTAGTAGCAGAAAGAACGTAGAGGGTAAACTGTATTACTTCGAAGAGAACAACCACGTTTTCAAAAGGTTGCATAATTTAAGTAAGCTTGGTTCTTGCCAGAAGAACAGAGTTTTTTAGGATTTAGATTTTGAACTGGAGCTAATCCCTTTTATGGCTTTCTTAATTTAATTTCCTCAAAGTCTGCTCTCAGGATTTCCCTGTTTGCTTTCTACTGTCTTCTGGTCTTTTAAGAGTTACTGTACCGAGGTCCTCCTTACTAGTGGCCTCTTAATTCTGTTGGGGCCAGTTACAGCAGTGTTCAGCCTCATCAGCATTATGAAATCTGCAGGTTACACAGCATACCTCTTTATCTTTACACAGAGATTTTGGATGCTAAAAACAGCCACAATCTCTATGTGAAAGTATGGTGGAATATTAGGAAATGCTGTGTCCCATTTCCCCGGTAATCCCACATTTAATAGAGGTCTCTTCAGTGCCAGCATTTAATGGGCCAGAATTTACCCACCCCTAATTACTGGTACCTGCCGGTATGGGTAACTCAGTAGTTGGGAAAAATCTGGCCATTTTACTGGCCCACTCATAATGCGGGCCAATGGTATCTTCCTCCCCTCAGTTGGAGTTGTTGCTTGATGGGTTTTCCTTTCCTGCTGGTCCGCTTCGAATCTTTTAGTCATGACACATGAATTGGCGGGGTAGTTAAAATATACCTCTTGATTGTAGGAGTTGAAAGTCGTTTGTCAAATCCAGTGGTTCATTGAAGCCATTTTAGGAGTAAGGAAAACTGTGAAGAACGTTTCACTCTCTGGTCCTCTACTCTAGGTCTTGGGCTTATGGTCCTTGTTGTCCAGCTTTGTCTCTGTACCCTTGTGGTTGATTTGCTGTAAGTTGACGAATCACCTTAAGCAACTTCCTTGGTCCTGGGGCTATTTCTGTGGCAAGCTCATGTGGCTTCTCATTCCAGGGTTCTGCTTCTTATAGTGCAAAAGCAGACTTTGCTCCTTTTGGGCATCTAATACTGTCAGTTTTAACAGTCATGTGATCGAGACAGACATGGTGCAAGATCCACATATGTCCATGAGCGGTCATCTCCCCAATAATGGTCTTCCCGGTTTGTTGCCCAGATACAGAGGTGAAATTCTTTAGGACCACAGTCTGGCTTCTGAGAACCTAGAATTCTATTAACTATGCTTATTCGGGAACTCAAAATTGATTGATTGCAGTCATTTTCAAAGAACACTTACACCAATAGGCTTCATGTTACTAATATACCTAGCAACCTAATTATATGCAGCAGAAGATGATTAAGATTCTGTCGTGGGTGCACCTTAGAAATCTAGAACCAGTCATTCAATTTCTTCGGTACCATGCGTCCTTAAATCTTCTTTATGCTTACATTTGAGTGCACCTTCCATCAGTGCCAGATTACAGAATAAGGCGAGCCCAGTAAAACGATTCCCTCATGCTATGTAAAAGATCTTGTGCAAGAATTATCGGAAAAATCTTCTCTTTTAAGGGCCTTTGTTCTCCTGTGGGGAAATAAGTAAAATTGTTTCTAGTTTGCTGGTGTCTCGTTACGTGCGATCCGTAACACTTGAAGTTGTAAGCAAATATCGTTATGGCAGTCACCTCAAATAGAGGCTTCATCCACTGAGAATGGATAAATGTCACCCTCCTATCAATTTCTAGAGGGACAAAGTAGTCCAGCATTTATTTATTTGATGGTTTTAAAAAACGTTCTCTTGCTCAAATGAGTATTAAGGTGTTTCACAGAGAGTTACAACAACAGAAGGTATCCAGGAGTCCCGACTCAGTGTTTTAACTCGAGACTTACCACTATGTGACTTAGACTGTGTGTTTATATTCAAGTGTAAACCAACATTCAGTATGCAACTTGGGCAGGAATTTTTCCCATCAGTTGCCGCTCTATACCACCATTATCACATCATTTGGGTCCTCCATACCCAGGAGTTTGTACACAGAACCGGTCACACTATGAATGGTGTGAGGACTATGTGAGTGAGGAGACCGATGTCATATGTGTTTGTTAGGTGGTGTCTTGAAAGTGATGTCGACAAGGTTTACACCTGAGGGAAGCAGTGCAGTGAGGAAAAAGTGAAGGTGAGTTAAATTAGGTGGACCTGAGTAGAAAAAGTGGTTTATTGGCTTCTCTCAGACCCCTAAGACTAAAAACAGGTGAAAAAAGTAGATTTAACAAAATATCTACAGGCAAGTGGTCAACATGTTTCTGCATTTACCAGGAGTGTTTCCTATGCATTCTTCAGGACCAAGATATTGCTACTGCTTGCTTACATAAGTGAGAATAAAATTAAAAAGGGAAAATTTCACCTGAATATCAGGTGTAGAATCTCCGCCACAGTCTAAAACAAGTCACATAAGAAGAAAAGAAAAGAGAAAAACAACATGGAATTATGGAATGCACTACAGACATTGCGCTATTCCTGTGTTCACGTATATTCATTTAGCACGAACATGGTAACACTCACCCAATGCTTGTGGGGAAGGCGCCTCACCTCACCTGGCAGGAGCTCAGGTAAAATAGGAGCACCACTCTGTTAGCAAAAGAACAATAACAGGGACACTCAACCGATTCAATAGGACAAAGCAAGAAAAAACTAGGTTTGTTAAAAGTATACTCGGTATCAGACCGAGATAAAGGATTTTACCTGTAACAATAGGGGCCGTAGCGGGATATTACAATGTACGCTGCCCGTATTGCTGCTCGAGAAGGACTACCACACGCACTCACCTCTCCGTCAGTGTCTCCAAACGTCCCTCTGGGCTCTTCTGGGGAGGCACCGAACAAGGGAAATGGGCGGGTATATCAGTGGAGATTATCGGGCGAGTGTGATGTATGATGGGAATTGTAGTTCCTCGATAGACGGTAAACAGTGGTATTGGTTTTTTGAGGAAGACTATGTAGTGTTATAATGACATCCATGGTATAGGTTCGTTGAGACCATCCTTGTCACTATTCAATTTGTACACCCATTTTTGCTCGATTCTGAACAGGAATTTACCGACATCTGGACAGTGATCAGGTATCGTGGGCTGTTCTAAAATAGTCCATTGGAATTCGCTCGGCCCATGTCCTTTTTCCAAGAAGTGTGCTGTTAAGCGAGTCGCTTGTTTTCGACAGCGGACTGTGCTTTTGTGTTCACCAATTCTTATTTTGGTTTTGCGGGTTGTCATGCCAACGTACCTCTTTGAGCATGGGCACGTGATCATATAGATCGTATTTTCGCTGTTACAATTGGTGAACTTGCGCTGTTGCCATAGGCGCATGGTTCCGATGTCAACACTGGTGGATCTCGTGGTTTGAGGGCATGCCGAGCAGTTGCCACAGGGGTGGTGTCCTTGTACAGGTGGCATGTCCCATAAGGTACCGATCTGTCTTGGTGTCTTATTTCTCGGTCTAGTATGGACCAAGTGGTCTCTTATGTTTGGTCCTCTTTTGAAGGCAAAAAGGGGCGGCGGTAAGGTATCTCCGCTGGTGTTTAGAATAGACCAATGTTTTGTTATAATCTTTCGAACTTCATTTGATCTTGTATGGAAAGTATTAACAAAAGTCATTCTCTGAGTCTTTTCTTTTTGAATGGCGACCTCCAGAAGGGCTTCTCTATTATTGTTAGAGGCCCTTTTCTTGGACTGACGAATAATCTTTGCCGGATATTTCTTTTCTCGCAAAAATTTGGAGAGTGTCCCTGAGTGTTTTTCAAACGATTCCTTGGTTGAGCAGTTCCTTTTTAATCTAAGAAATTGCCCAAACGGCAAGTTTTCTCTTAGTGCTCTCGGATGGCAACTTTCAAAATTGAGCAGTGCGTTGCGTGCCATTGGTTTCCTATATAGTTCCGTGTTGAGCCCATCTTCTGTGACCACTATGAGAAGGTCTAGGAAGGGCAATTCTTTCTTGCTGCATTCCAAGGTGAATTTCAGAAACTCATTACAATTGTTCAACCAGCTGTGAAACTCCTGAAGGCTGGTCTCTGAGCCCCTCCATATAACAAGGATATCGTCTATGTATCGCTTCCAAAGTCGGAGCGATACATAGTGAGGGTTGTCTTGATGTAAGATTTTGGTTTGTTCCAGTGCATGGACGTATAAATTCGCCAAGCTCGGCGCGAAAACGCTGCCCATGCTGGTGCCAGACGTCTGGAGGTAGATGGTATCCTCAAATCTGAAGTAGTTTTCCTTCATTGCCAGCTCCGCCAATTCCATGATGAAAGAGACCGGAGTGATTGTTTGTAGGTCCCTTTCTTGGAGGATGTTGCCCACCACTTCCAAAGTCTCTGTTTGTGGGATAGATGTATATAGGGACTCTACATCAAAGGATACTAGTAGGTCCATAGTGGGATCAAAGTCTACAGTCGGAAGGAGTCGCAGCACGTCTTTTGTATCCTTAAGGTAAGTTGGCATTTCTTTAACGATAGGATTGAGGAAAAAATCAACAAATATTGAGAGTGGCTCCAGAATAGACCCGATACCAGAGATGATTGGTCTCCCCGGGGGTGGTCTCTGTGGTTTGTGCACCTTTGGTAGGCAGTAGAAATAGGGGATTGTTGGATGGGAAGTGCACAGAAATTGTCCCTCTTGAGGAGTTATCCATCCTTGTGATGTGGCCTCTTCGACCAGATGGTTGATTTTGTTTTTTAATCTCTCTGTTGGATCGTCTTTCAGAGGTCGATAAGATCTGTGGTCCTGTAACTGTCTCAGGCATTCTTGTCTGTAGGTGTCTCTGTCTAAGATGACGATTCCTCCGCCCTTGTCTGCAGGCTTGATTATAATCGATTCATTGGTGGTAAGAGCCTGCAGAGCTAGTTTCTCTTTGTTGGGTAAGTTTACATAAGATCTTGGTTTTTTGGTTTTGAAGAGTAAGTCAATGTCAGTTTCCACTGCCTCCTCCCTTTTTAATTTTATTCTCACTTATGTAAGCAAGCAGTAGCAATATCTTGGTCCTGAAGAATGCATAGGAAACACTCCTGGTAAATGCAGAAACATGTTGACCACTTGCCTGTAGATATTTTGTTAAATCTACTTTTTTCACCTGTTTTTAGTCTTAGGGGTCTGAGAGAAGCCAATAAACCACTTTTTCTACTCAGGTCCACCTAATTTTACTCACCTTCACTTTTTCCTCACTGCACTGCTTCCCTCAGGTGTAAACCTTGTCGACATCACTTTCAAGACACCACCTAACAAACACATATGACATCGGTCTCCTCACTCACATAGTCCTCACACCATTCATAGTGTGACCGGTTCTGTGTACAAACTCCTGGGTATGGAGGACCCAAATGATGTGATAATGGTGGTATAGAGCGGCAACTGATGGGAAAAATTCCTGCCCAAGTTGCATACTGAATGTTGGTTTACACTTGAATATAAACACACAGTCTAAGTCACATAGTGGTAAGTCTCGAGTTAAAACACTGAGTCGGGACTCCTGGATACCTTCTGTTGTTGTAACTGTACGAGTGGGGCATGTATCCAGTGTAGAGTCATAAAACAGCCCTTAGACCCTCCCCTAAGTAGTGTGTTTTTGTGTTTCACAGAGAGTGACATATATAAGTATAATTGTGCAACAGGTTATATGTCACTTTACCAGGCACTATGAAGAAAAAAACACACAATAGCATAGTGATGCAACTGGGGGGGTGAACAAATGAGGGGAAAAAAGTGGATACATTATTGGGATGGAGGGAGACAGGAGAAAGAGAGAATAGGAAGAAAGAGAAATATACAGTTAAATACAACAAAAATAAGAGGAGATTGTATAAGGTCAGAGACCAGTGAACTAATCGCCATCAGAACATTTCCTGGGTCAGATATGGGATTATGAAGAAATGCGTTACTTACCTGTAACTGCAGTTATTCAGTATTGGTGTCTTTCATAGATTCAAATGCCTGAATCATTTCCCGTCGTCGGGATGGGAGTCCCCGGTACATACATAAGTAATGTCCTATAGACATATAGAGAATAGTAGGCCTAAAGGCCTCACCTTAGTAACATATCCATGTCCTTTTGTAAAAAGGACCAAACTCTAGAGAAGAGCAAATCCGCTGTCACCTCCCTCTAGAACCCTCCTGGCAGGAGCCTCAGTCCCTCAGATTTTCGTACGCACTAAGCTAAGTAGGCGTGTTACTGAGAGAATTAGGTGAGTCCTTCCAGGGGAGGCGGAGGGTTGCATGTGAATCTATGAAAGACACCAATACTGGATAACTGCAGTTACAGGTAAGTAACGCATTTCTTATCCAGTATTATGGGTGTCTTTCGTAGATTCACATGCCTGAATCAGAGTAGCAAGCAATGTAGAGTGCACATTTCTGATGGTACAGTGTATATACAAGTCATTAGATAATAACATATCATGCGACTAGTAGCAGCCAATAGACACCGATAACAAGTATTAGCAAAGAAATGTGCATACCAGAGAAGGATGGAGGGATGAAAGAAGGCTCACCTCAGTGAAATAGATGGCGTAATACTGCTTGTCCCACCGCTGCATCTTTCATCAGCTCCGTGTCCAGGCAGTAATGCCTAGTGAAGGTATGCGGCGACTTCCATGTTGCCGCTCTGCAAATGTCAGTGACTGGCACCCCTGCAAAGAGTGCCATAGAAGTGAACATAGCTCTCGTGGAGTGGTTTCACACTTTAGAGCGTAGTGGCTGTCCTGCTTGTTCATCACAGAAAGAGATGGCCGCAGAAATCCATCGTGAGATGCTCTGCTTAGTAAGTGGGAGACCCTTCCTAGGTCTGCTGTAAGCCACAAACAGCTGGCTTGACTTCCTGAATGCTTTTGTTTTGTCGATGTAAAATTTCAAGCATTTCTTGAGATCTAAGGAATGTAATGATCTTTCAGTTGCTGTGCTAGGATTTGGGAAGAAGGAATGCAAAACCACAGGCTAATTAAGGTGGAAATCCGACTGAACCTTCAGAATAAACCTCGGATTGGTCCTCAGGATCACCCTGTCGCTTTTAAACTGTAGAAAACAATCCTGAATTGAAAACGCCTGCAGATCACTCACCCTTCTTGCAGAGGTGAGCGCCAGTAGGAGCGCTGTTTTCCAAGAGATGCATTTTAGGTCAGCTCTGTGCACTGGCTCAAATGGATGCTTCATGAGCTGATTAAGGACTACATTCAGATGCCAGGTAGGTGGTAACATCCTTACTGGCGGGAAAGACCTGTATAATCCCTTCAGAAATTGTTTGATCAACCTGTTTGACCAGAGGGATGGACCCGTTGAAGTTCTCTTATAACTGGATCTCACCGTCAAGTGGACTTTAATGGAGCGGTGGGCTAGGCCTGACTTTGCCAGATGTAACAGGTAAGGTAAAACCTGTACCGGTGAGGAAGAGAAAAGGTGTATCCCTTGATCTGCACACCAAACACAAAACCGCTTCCATTTCAGGAGTACGTTTTGGTAGTGCTATCCGCTCGTGCTCTGGCAAGAATGTCTCTACAGTCTTGTGGAATATTCAAATTTCGGAACTCAGGAGCTAGGCGGCTAACCTGAGAGATTTCAGATCCGGATGTTGAACTTGCCTGTCGTTCATTGTGAGCAGAGACGGACACTGCTTCAGACGGATTGACGGTCTCAGGGACAGACGGTGGAGTTCTGTGAACCAATGCTGCCTCAGCCAAGTTGGGGCTATTAGAATTAGAGTACAAGACTCCACCTTCATCTTCCTGAGGACTCTGGGAAGCATCGGGAATGGCGGAAAAGCGTACGCAAAGACATTGCGCCATGCGATGGAAAATGCATTCCCTAGAGACCCTGACTGGGGATGCCAACTTGCGAAGTGTGGGCATTTGGCGTTCATCCTCGTCACAAAGAGATCGATCCGTGGCGTGCCCCATCTGGAGAAGATTTGATTGAGGATCTTCTGATCCTGCCCCCACTCGTGTGATGATGTCTTCTGCCTGTTCAACGAGTCAGCGAGTACATTGTCCGTGCCTGGGACATATTCCACCCGTAGGGCTACTTTGTTCATTATAATCCAGTTCCAGATTTTTTGCGACTCGCAAGAGAGTGTCAGCGAGCGCGTCCCTCCCTGTTTGTTGAGATTGTGCATCGTCGTAGTGTTGTCTGTCCTGACGAGTACTAGGGAGTTTTTGATCCTTGGTAGGAAAGACTGCAGGGCCAGGAAGACCGCTCTCAGCTCGAGCAGATTGATAGGAAGTTTTTTCTCTGCAGCTGACCATTTTCCGCTTATCTGCAGCTCCTGCAGAAAGACTCCCCAACCTTCTAAGGAGGAGTCCGTTGTATTGACATGGGGAGCAGCTGGAAGCAGGAATGTCAATCCTTGAGACAGGTTTCGTGATGACATCCACCATTGCAAAGCTTTGACCATCTGAACAGTCACCTTTATGCGGTCGTCGAATGACCCTGTGCATTGGACCCACTGCCTGGAAAGTGCCTCCTGCAGAGGGGGCATCCGTAGACTGCAATGAGGGATCAAAAGTATGCACAATGACATCATCCCCAAAAGGGCCTTGAAGAGTCGGACCGTCAACACTTTTTTCGAGGCCACTCCAGATGCCAGTGCTAGGAGTTTAGTTTTCCTCTCCTGCGATGGGAACGCTCTTGCAGAACATGTATCCAGGGTTGCGCCTAGAAAGTTGATGGTTTGAGAAGGTCGCAGAGTTGATTTCTCCTGGTTGAGCGTGAGACCCAGGTGATTGAAGAGACTTAGACAGGCGTTGGAAGACCTGGACGCGTCTTCGAAGGATGGTGCCTTGATTAGCCAGTCGTCCATATATGGGAAGACTTGATGACGGTGCTGTCTGAGGTATGCCGCCACTTTGGATAGACATTTCGTGAAGATGCGGGGTGCAGACTTGAGTCCAAAGGGCAGGACAAGGAACTGGAAATGCTTGCCCGCTGCTGCAAATCACAAGTACTTTTTGTGATTTTTGTGAATTGGTATATGGTCCTGAAAGTCCAGAGACGCCATGAAATCTCCCTCCTCCAAAAGATGTAAGACTTCTTGTATCGTTACCATGCGAAACAACTGCTACTTCAGGAATTTGTTGGGCCCTGAGGTCTAGGATCGGCCTCCATTTTCTTTCTTTCTTCTTAATCAGAAAGAATCTGGAATAAAATCCTTTTCCCCTCTGTGATGGTGGTACCCTCTCTATTGCTCCCTTCTGGAGCATGACCGAGATTTCTCGTAGAAGCAGCCGTATGTTCTTGTGATGCATTGGGCGAGGTGGAGTTTGTGGAGGAGTGTTTATGAATTCCATGGAATGGCCGAATTGTATTAATTGAAGGACCCAACGGTCCGTAGTAATTATCCTCCAATTTTGTAGAAAGTGGGTAAGTTTTCCTCCAATATTTAATAAGTCAGCTGAGGTCCAGACGGGCTGAATAAACAAGTCATTGTCTTAGTCCGTTATTTCTCTTTTGTCCTTTACCCCGAAAGGACGACTTTCCATACGAGGATTGTTGACCTTGTTGCTGCTGGTGTTGCTGGTACTGTGGTCCACTCTGGTTGGAAGAGTAAGAGGACCTGTATTGGAAACCTCCTTTGTAGGAATATTGAGCCCTTCCTCTGTTTCCTCGAAAGGACTGATTTTTATTTTGGAGTGTGCCCAGGGCCCTTGCAGTGTCAGTGTCCTTTTTAATATTTTGTAGAGCCTCGTTAATTTTGGAGCCAAATAGTAGTTGGCCATCATATGGCATATCTAGAACCTTTGACTGCACCTCAGGATGGAATGAGGTCGCTTTCAGCCATCCTTGGCGCCTGAAAACCGCTGCTCCAGCTAGTTGGCGGAATCCTGTCAGAGCGACGTCCATTGCACAGTCTATAATTTCTGATGCTGATGTTTGACCCTCCAGAAGTATTGACTTTACCCCCTCTTTGGATGCATCAGGCAATTCATTACAGGTATGGGGCTATATCCGCCCACAATCGTCTATTATAACGGCCAAGAAGCGCTAGGGCATTTGCCACTTTGACAGTCATTGCCGACATTGTGGAAAATTGTTTTCCGATGTTGTCCAACTGCCTTCCCTCTTTATCCGGCGAAGCCGATAAAGGCGATGAGGGATTTCTGGAATTTTTCTGCGCCGCCTGTGTCACCACTGAATCAGGTTTAGGATGACCTGTCAGACAGGCCGGTGCCGTATTTGGAGCTTTGTATTTCTTGTCCAAACGAGGGACCATTGGCGAAACAGAGGTGGGATTCTGCATAGCTTGAACCCCCTGTGTCCAAACATAATCAATAATAGGAATTGACCTCGTTGACTTCTTGAGAGGTTCCTTGAAATCGTACAGAAAGCAGTCCTGCTCCTGTGAATCCATCTTAATTTGGAAGCGCTTAGCGGCCCTTTCCACCACATTATGGAAACCACCGATGTCAACCGGCGGAGAATCCGAGGTTGCGGGCACTGGAGATGCTGGGGAAGGTGTAAAGTAATCCTCCCACTCCTCATGGACAGATTGATCACCTGCAATTCACCTTCCTCTTGTTGTTCCTCCTCTTCTTCTTCATCAGAAGACTGAGGACTTGGCAAATGCACCCTTTCTTTCTGAATAGATAAGGGCGGCGGCCGCGGTCTTGGCAATGGAACTGCTGTGGAAGTTGGAGGAGCTGGAGATTCTGGGAACCTCTGCTTGTAATCTTGGATGAGGTATCGCAGATCTGTAACTAGAGATGATGGAAGACAGACCATAGGTGTAGGTGGTGGATGAACTACCTCTTCCTGAACATCCTCCTCATCTGAGCTCTGGCATTTAACATGCAGTTCTGAGGGGCTATTTGCTTGAAACATATCCCCGTCATCAGAATCCTCATCTTGAAGGAGACATGCTGGCGGGAAAAGTTGCACACTGCTAGGAGAGGTTAACTCAGGCGTCAGCGTCTTTCTCGTGATCTGTAGACTCACAGAAGCTGTTTGCAATCCAGAATCACTCAGCGTCGACGGGCCCGTCGACGATGTGTTCGTCGACAGAGCAGTGTTGACAGTTGTCATAGCCTGTGAATCTGCAGTGGACAGGGTCGTCGTCGACGGTATTGTTGCTGTCGTCGACAGTGTCTTCATCGACGGTGTCTTCGTCGACGGCGCCTTCATCGACGGCACCTTCGTCGACGATGCTTTCGACGACGAGGCCTTCGTCGATGGTGCTGATGTCGACGGTGATCGCGTCGTTGACGCTGTCGTTCGGCGAGGCAATCGTCGACAGGATCTTGGGCGTCAACGATGATCTCTTAATAACTATGGTAGACGATAAAGCCTTACCCGCGGTCGACGATGGGGTCATCGTCGTCGATAAAGATAAAGACGTTGTCGACGTAGACACATAAGCAGGAGACGCCGCTTTCTTGGATGCTGAAGATGTCGACGATGTCGCCGACGGCGCAGGCTTCCTGAAGATGTGAACCTCTTTCTCAGAAGCTGTTTTTGACATAGCCTCTGAAGACTTTCTTGGTATCTTCTTATGAGGAGCGTCCAGGGGGCTAGGGAAAGCTACCCTTGGCCTTTTCAGAGATGTTTTTGAGGAGACTGAAGAGCCTCCACTTTCCTCAGAGGAATCCAAGTTATCTCTATCTTTAAGCCTTTGAAGCCAGATTAAAAGGCGTCCTTCTCGGTCTTTGAGAGTTTTGGTAGAAAAGGTTCGACATACCTTGCAGTCCTTAGCTGAATGATCGGGATATAAGCAGTACAGGCAGTCCTTATGTTGGTCATCGATGTGAAGTCTTTTCTTCCCACAAGAGCCACAGGCTCTAAAGAGACCTTTCTTAGGAGTGTCAGCCATAGTGTATAGCTTTCACTTTGGAAAAATATTCCAATTGCTGAAGAAAAAGCTGTGCATAAACAAACCTGAGTAGAACTCAGGGGGAGACTCCCTTAGCACAACGTGCGGTAGAAAATCTGAGGGACTGAGGCTCCTGCCAGGAGGGTTCTAGAGAGAGGTGACAACTGATTGGCTCTTCTCTAGAGTTTGGTCCTTTTTACAAAAGGACATGATTATGTTACTAAGGTGAGACCTTTAGGCCTACTATTCTCTATATGTCTATAGGAGATTACTTATTTATGTACCGGGGACTCCCATCCCGACGACGGGGAATGATTCAGGCATGTAAATCTATGAAAGACACCCATAATACTGGATAATAGGCCCTACTATTGGGGGAAGGGAGCCATGCAAGAAGTATCTGAGTGGAGATTATGGGGCTTGGAACCCACAAGGTAGAATCTAAATAGAAATAGGTCCTTTTCTGAAAGTCTATGGGTTCAGTATTTTCTACTGAAGAGCCCCAGCCTGACAGGGGGGACTATTCAGAAAAGCACATGACACTATAAATGACAGGCAAGATGTAGACCAGAATGTATCCTGGATTACTTAATTCTGCTCCTGGTAGTGGCTCTTTTACTGGTGGTATCATTCCTCAGGACTAGCCATCGTCTTATTCTGCTCTGTGTGAGTCTTCTGTCGATACTTTTCACAGCACATTGGCTCCGAGATATCAGAGCTACAGGGCAAAGAAAGTAGCAACTCCTAGTTATGGATAAGATGTTCGAGCTCCCGGGCTTCTATTGTTTATCGAAGTATTGTGCTAGCCCCAAATAATCCCCGTACTGTAGTCTGGCAACCAAGATAGCCCATGAGTCTGCTGGCGGGTGGAAGGGAGGGGGGGCGGGGGTGTTCAAACAGTTCAAGGGCACCTCTCCTCTGCATCATGTAACTTTGACTTCTTGCTGTAACCTCAATTACTCTGCTGGCCCGCCTGCAGCTTATTACATCTGACACTTTTGTCGCTGGCTTTCACTAGCCAACGTGTGAGCTGCTGCTCACTTGGGAGTGGAAGGCTGAAGGACAGGGGTGAGAAAAAACATGAATAGTGAGAGGAAGACAGTGAGAGACCGAACAAGGCTAATAACAAATTTGACAGAGGCAGGGTTGTTCTTTCTCCCTGTCCCTTGAACAGTAAGAGGGAGACCGTGGGTATGTTGTGACTGGGAGGCATGTAGAGACAGTGAGGGGGTTTAAGACAGCAGCAGTGAGACACAAAACGTGGAAGCAGTGAGAAGGAACTTCCCTCTGCATCTGTACACGCGAATGTTTTTGTGGGTTATACACACTGGTATGAATATCCTCCCATGCAGCGGCTGGCATGAATCAAAATGAATCTGCAGAGTAGAATAGAGCACACCTCTTTACCCACCCTGCCTGGTTTGTAGCTCATGTTCTTGTAGTCTGCACTCGAGGGATCGTCCAGAAAGCTTCTAGTCTGCTTGTCTAAAAGAAGAGCATTCCTTTGCAGGTGCAGCCTCTCCATCGCAGTATCAGGCCATTCCCTCTCACACGGCCATCTTCCAGCAGTCGGGCACAAGCTCTCCTCCTCCATTGCCGCGCATGAGCCTCCAGAAGCAGACGCCTCCAGTCACGCAGGTCACCATCCAGGTGCAGGAACCATCAGACATAATGGGGAACAATGTGATGCAAGGGGCCCCAGTTCAGGGCATGGCTGCCCACACGAGGGGCATGCCCGTCAATCAGTGTGCCAACCAGATCCAGATGCAGCATCGGGCCAACCTGATGGCAACAATGACCAGCTATACACACAAACCGCTGTCCAAACAGCTGAGTGCGGACAGTGCAGAGGCCCACAGGTGAGTGTCAATATTACTGTGTTTAGAAGGACACCCTTGAGTGCCGACCTAATTACTGGCTATAATGTGGAGGTCCAGGTAAGTGCCATTATTACTGAATGGTGCGGTCACAGGTGAGTGCAAGTTCATTTCTGACCTCACTGTGGAGGTGTACAGGTGATTGCTACCTTTACTGAACATAGCAGGTCTCTTGTGAGTGCGAGCTCATTATTAGTTGCAATGGGGAGGTCTGTTGTTGGCAGTCACTATTTTGACGTAGAAGAGGCCACAGGGAAGTGTGAGGTTGTTAATGAGTGCGGTGTGTTACCAATACATAGAGGGGTGCAGAGATGAGTGCCAGTATTACCAGCGCCAAATGCAGACTGTACCAAGACCCACAGATTATTTCGAACTCATCATTGAGTGAGGGTGTATGACACTTAATCAAGGTTAATAATGGCAACCTACAATTATATCCATCCACTATATGGACATGGTTTGAATATTATTATTTTTACCTTTGCATTGTCTACCTAACCATGTTAACTGTTAAAATTCATTCACTTACTATACTTACTCTGCTTGGTAGGGGTGTAACAATGTAGGGGATGCAATAGAATTGTCATGTAATGAAGCGCAATGATCCCATGAGCCCAGTAACCACCTCCCTTGCATGGTATGAGTGTGTGTATGACGATGTGTGAAGAAGTTGACTGCCACTCAAATATTTGATCCCCATGTGTTTCTTGTACACTATATCCAGGGTATAGTTCCTTTGAGTAACGCAACCCCCAGCGCTCCTTCTTTTGCACACTGCGTTGTATCTGACAAATCTTTTTGCCAACCCCCCTTGGACAAACATTTCTAGCCAGAAAGGAAGGCTTTCACTGGGCTAATGAAGCCCAACCTGGTGAAAGCCCTTCTTAGTTATTTTTTTTAAACACTATTTAAGGCAGTATTTTGTTCTCAAGTGTATCGGAGCCTTTGAAAAAGCCCTTCTAACAACTCCACACCCTATCCAAGTCACCCCTATGCTCAGTTCCCATACACTTTATCCTTCTTACCTTTACCTCGCGCTCTTCTATTTTTTTCCTGGGTCATTGTCCTCTTCTTCGCTACTGGTTTGCGTTAGACATAGAAAAAAACAAGACCATTGCATTCCAACCTATTTTCTCTCTTTTTTAATTTAAATTAACTACGTATTCTTACAATTTCTATTGTAATAGGAATTGTATAAAGTTTTTCAAAGGTTTTTCCCCCCGACACTATCCAATCCTCAATACCTTTTCCACTAAATTATTCTATTTTCGTAGAAAAGCTATATTGTCATTATGGCCTTTCTCCAAAATGAAGTTTTGACGTCCTGATTTCCTGATGCTGGCTTTCTTCTTTTTGGACTTTCACCATAATTAAAAAATGCCGACTTGCACCGTAACTGCGAGTATTCTTGAAATATTCCTTATCCTAAGGCTCGGAATAGTTCTGTCCTGTGAATCTGTGAAAGATTCCCAGTGCTGGATAGCCATAAATGCAGGTAAATAACCTTTTTAATCAGTTGTGACATAAATCCTCCTATGTTAGTGGGTATCATGCAGAGTGCGATCAAAGTAGCTGTTCTCTAAATGGTAATGTCTGTGTTTCTTATTTTTGAGGATGGTGTGTACGATTATTAACTTATCTTATCTGATATATGCAGAAGGTAGCTAGCCACACTCAAAGAAACCCTGCCTTAGTACTCTGTATGAGTGTGTATGTTCGTGAGAGAGCTGGCATCATAACTGAAATAACATCTGTTTTGCTTCTTTGCAGCTTAAATATGAGCAGGTTTCCTC
The DNA here is from genome assembly GCF_964263255.1 of Lissotriton vulgaris. Lineage (NCBI taxonomy): Eukaryota > Metazoa > Chordata > Amphibia > Caudata > Salamandridae > Lissotriton > Lissotriton vulgaris. The sequence goes on from NC_141687.1 coordinate 1,102,346,804, forward strand.
CTGCGAACTACGAGCAGGCTCACATTCATCCCCACCTCTATTCCGAGCAGCCAAGGGCCCCCACCACAACCTACAGTCCTGCATCAGGTGTGCCGTATTCCCAGACACAGGTCCTGAAAGTCCCACAGCTGGACCAATTCCCCAGTTTTTCTCAGAGCGCCCAGCAGAATTATCCCACCTCAGCACTGCAGCAGGCCCTGCTCTCCCCAACACCTGGGGACTATATGCGTCACCAGCAGCAACAGCAGCAGCAGCAACAAGTGCCACACATGCTCCAGGGACTCCTGTCGCCACGGCATTCTCTGACTGGGCACACAGATGTGCGATTGCCGCAAGTGGAGTTTGCACAGTTGATCAAGCAGCGCCAGCAGCAACAGCAGGAGTTTAACGAACTAGTCAGGCAAATGAACCAAGGGGATGCTGGGACAATGGGCCAGAACCTGTCTGAACTTCAGAGCTTGTCGTTGCCTTATCAGAACGCTGACTCCTATCCTCACCACCACACCAGCCCTCAGCACCTGCTGCAAATCCGAGCCGAGTGTCTACAGCAGCAGGCACCTACACCAGCACATCGGTATGTACACCAGCCGCCCCTCGTCCATTCAGAAAGCATGGAGGAGGAGAGTTCGAGTGACGGGGGCAGGGACAGCTTTGACAATGAGCCAGAGATTTTGTGCACAATGACCAAAGGCTGCCATGAAAGCCCACGGCTGCACAGTGCCAGTGGGCATGGGGACCCTGAATCCTTGCGTAGGACAACGCCTCATGGTCAGGACTCTTCACCGCATCATTATAGACATTCACCTGTCCCTGGCTTTGGTAGAAATAAAACGCCCAGCAGAGGTAAGTTGAAGATAGTGGTTGATTTTGGTGCAATTTGGTACCCAGAGGATTTTTATGTTATGTTTGCAGGAGATATGCAGAGGTCTGCAAAGGTCTTTGTAGTCAAAAGTATCCCCTCTAGATAACTCATGGTAATGTCCATGGCCACTGAGAAGACGCATAAAGGAAAGCAGTTATTATCGTCATAGCTGCTGGTGGATGGTAGGTAAACACGTGACCCCAAAGGAATATATGATTTTACCTCGAATACAAGTTCCACGCATGGCAATACCACGCGAATTTTAGTTCGCAAGTGGCTTTACCACGCTGGAATTTGCAACGAAGGATCATACCACGCATTTTTACGTCCTAAACACAAACACAAATGCTAAAGATTATTTTCTTTCCTGACACCTTCCTGTCTTTCACCAGCAGCCCGTACCTTCCATCCACCATCGAAACAAGCGTGAAAACACGTCTGCCAAAATTAAAAAAGGACTGCCGTAACGGCACGTCTTTGGGGGAGGCACTTTCCTTTTACCTCAGTGCTACTGAAGTGCGTTTTTTTTTTTAAATGTAATTAACCCGCTCCTTTGTTTATTTTTGGGGGGGAGACCCCCCCAGGCCCCCCCATCCCCTTCCCAGCCAACCCCCGCCAACCCCCCCCCCCCCCCAATCCCACGCTGAACGACTGGAAAGAATTCCACGCCTCCCCCCTAGCCAGAACGTATATTCGTGGTAAAGACTGTCGTTGAAGGCATACGCGTGGAAAAGACGTTTGCGAGGTAAGTGCCTCGTAGTAAACGTCACGCGTGGAAAAGCCTTCGTTGAAAATGATGTTTCCCACCCCAAAGAAGCTATGGAAACTGAATTGAGGGCCCTCGCTACAAATACATAGTAGGTAAAGGTTGCTCTGGTAAAAAAAAAAAAAACGGCAGCTACTCGAGTGTCATTCCTTTAAGAAATGTAAACAGATGGTTGATTTATGGCCGCTGTGAGGCAGGTAATGGGAAACAGTTTACAGTATGAGTAATCTGTTGAAAGCATCATAAATCCCTTTGAAAATCTACCTTCTGTACCAGTGATAAGCAGGTAAAGTTTTGGACAGGCAGTGACCAGGCCTCGGCGATAAAAGAAAAATCTCCAATCTCTCTTGGGTCTTTACCTTTTTTTAGGGCTCGTCCTATTAATTCCGCAAGGAATAATAGGACGTCAGTATAGTGAGTAAACCAGAGCTCAGAGCTAAACCATCGGGCAGATCGGATTTCGGGCAGTGCACGTGAAAAGCGAGTCCACAAGCCACCAGCCTCCCTCCCACATGCATCTGAAGCTTCCCCCAGCGTGCACTCGGACGGTCTCTGGCATTTCTCCTCCCCTAATTATTCACTTCCTTTTCACGGCCGCCATGCCGTGACTCGCATTTCTCCTCCCCCCAGCCAATGTAGACACCAATTAACATCTTTAAGCTTTCCGTTCTGTTCTGCATTTTACATCTAAGGTTTCAGATGATGATTGAATTTATCTTTAAAGTATTCGGACTCTGTCTCTTTCAAGGAATTCAAAGGCATTGTAATCACAGCCATCCTACTTTTTATTAACCTTGCACACATTTAATCACCCCGGAGATTACTTTTATTGTTATGAATATGTTCAGTCTACACTTTGGGACACTTCATCCTGTGAACGTCCATAGGTATCTCATTTAGAATGCCAAACACTGCCATAAAAATGACTGGTTCATGTTATAATTGCAGTTTACTGTTGCTGTGACTGTGAGCTGATTTTGTTTCCGTGTTTTCACGACGTCCTTTCCCCACCCCTCTTTTCCTGTCACCTCCTTCCTCTGTCACTCCACTGAAATCTTCCTATTCTGTTACACTCTCTTAGCCCTGTGACTACATACCACTACCAGTTACTTCTCACCTCCACTGCTGGACTATCTCTCCAGTATTCACTCTCACACTCTCTCCTCCCCACCTGTCCCATGCATCCTCATTTGTTTCCGATACCCTCTGTCTCCTTCTCCTCTGCCAGGGGCTCTCTCTCTCTTTCTTTCTCTCTCTCGCCTTTGTAACAGTCCCACTACCTTCTGCCCTCTTTCTCTCTCTCTCTCCTTTTCCTTCTCAGTTTATCTTTCTCAATCACTCTTTTTCTTCTCCACTACGGCGCTCTCTGTCCAATAGTCCTTGGCACACTCTCCTTCCCGCCTGTCACCCCTTTCCACGCTGGCCCCTGTCACACTCTCCTCGGTAACAGTAACACTGCCCCTTTCCACTAGTAACCTGCCTGCCCCCTTCCCTCACGACGTTCCCTCTGCCACTCTCTGTTCACCCCTCTCTCTCCAGTGACAGCGCCCCCGCAGACCCCAGCTGCAGCCTTCGCTTCTGTGGCAGCACAGCAGCGTCGCGAGTGAAGAGAGGGGAAACAACACCAGCAGAGGCGCTCTTTCAGCCTTCTGACTTTGATTTGACTTCAAGCCGCTATCACGTGATCCAGCTTATCATCCAGCAATTAACAACCCCTTTTTCTCTCACAAGGAGAGGTGCCCCCCTGCGCCCCCATCACCTGCATGCCAGTTCGTTCCTCATGCGTATTAGTTTTAGCCCTTCACATAAAGTCAAGAAAGGGAGTTCTTTGAGTTATAACTTGTTTTATAAGAGTTTCCGCCCCTGGCAGCGTATGTGACTAGCATACAACAGGAAGAAAGCTAACAGATTTAATCTTGTCTTACCAATGGATTTATTCAGCAGGATAGATCGCTGAAGGAGGGGGGTGTTAACAGCAAGGAACTGCAAATGGTAGACAGTTCCCTGAAAGTGCAACCCCGTATGTTCTGCAGTCCCTGCAGGAGTCCACAATAACCAGAAACCACCACCTTTTCGCCATTTTGTGAATCACAACATTCCCAGTAATTTGCCAAATACCCGCTATTTTAACTGATCTGCAGTGAAACACCATCATGTTGTTTGCTTTATTACTGCAGCGCCAGCGACCTCCTGCCCAGGATGAGATAAATAAATCATGGCCGCAGCAGGGCAGGCAGCAGCACAGAGGCACCTTTCCCCAACCCTCCTCCCTATTTGGGGACATGCTGAAAGCTTAGGTAGTATACATTCCTCTCATTGGTTACCATTGGCTTTGTGGTTTGTCACTCACATTTGCTTGCTTTATATTTGCTGGGTTAGTATTTGCTACCTTTATTTTAGTCCATTAGCATGTCTTAATCCCTCCTATGAAGCTTACCCTGTTCACCATCATTCTGATAGGCTCTTTCTATTCTTAAACTTTTCGGAAAGTCTTTTTTTTTCTTTTCTTGTAAAACACTGCATGAGTGTGCATATTTTTTGGGCTGTTTTCCTGAGGTATTTCTCTGCTCCCCCCCCCCCCCCCCCCCCCCCTCCCTCCACGTTCTATCCTTAGATGCTCCCCCACCCACTACTCCACATTGTTTTCTCCGAGTCCTCACCCCATCCAGCGCCCCACTTTGATCTCTCCACGTGGATCCCTCTTACACCCTTCTCTTCTCCCGCCCAGTGCTCCACATTGTCCTCTTTCTTGCCTGTCGTGCTCTCCTCTGACCAGCACTCAACGGTCCTTCCCCAGGCACGCGCTTGGCCTCACAAAGGCTTGAAAGCTTGGAGGCAGTCTGCTCCCCCGCCCCCCTGTTTATGGCTTTTCTCGCTCGCTAATGCGTTTTTTTTAGGTCGAGCCTATTCCATTCCGCAGGAATGGTAGGCTCGAATTTTAGTTAGCAAAACGGTTCTCAAACCACGGGCCTATTTCTGCAGATTTCCGACAGTTCACGTGAAATCACGTGACCACGAGTATTTCCCCACCTCAAAGCCATCAGCCTCCCTCCCACAGGCTTCCCCAGCGTGCGCAGTGCTCGCTGGCCTCCCTTCTCCTCCCCCCCTAATTGCTTTTTTAGGTTTCGCTGGGGAACGGAGCCTTTAGGCTCCGCCTCCAGAGAAATCTCTTGATTACAGTAAGGACTCTGGAAAACGCCCCCCTGTCCCATTGGCTAGCTCCATAAATGGAGGCTAGCCATTGGAACAGAGAGGCGTCCGTCATGGCCGGAGCAGACTCGGGGGCGTTCCCGAGATTCTTTGGCTTTTGCCGACGTCACGCGACGCCGGGAACGCCCCCGAATCTGGTCCGGCCGGGCCGTGCTTGCTGCTGTCCTGGGCATCGTGAGTGTTTTTCCCCGGCACGTTCTCCCGCCGTTCGTGTTCTCTCCCGCCCCCCTCACGCCCCCTGTGTCCTCTCCCGCCCCCTCCCGCCGTCCGCCACTGCTTTAATGTTAATTTTTTTGTCATCATGGCGCCAGCTTCTTGGGTTGCTGCTTTCATATTTTGCCTTGCCGTTCCCGCCCCCCCTCGCCCACCCGGCATCTGGACCGTTTTGTGGCGGACTTGTGGGCCGATCGAGTGCCCACCTCGATTGATGGTTATCTTTAAAGAGCCGGTGCCCACCCGGCATTTGCCCGATAAAATCAGCCCCCGCCTGCCTGCCTAAGGAGAAGGGCCGCTGCGCTGCCCGCAGCGACCCGGAAGTGGTTGGCCGGAAGTGCCCGCTCCCGCAGCCCGGGGGGAAGAAAGAAGAAGCCTGGCGGCCGGTTTGCAGGGCTCCCGTGATGCGAGGGAGCCCTGCTGCATCTAGGAGAGCCCAGGAGGAGAGGAACCCCGCCCGCGGCCCCAAAGCGACCGCCGGAGGAGTGCTGCAGGGAGCAAGGCTCCCGTGTGAGGAGGTTAGCCCCGCCCGCCAGAAGACAGCCGGTGAGTGCGGGTGCTTTCAAAGAGAGGGCGGGGGCTGTACTTGTAAATGCTTGTTTCTAATAGTGCGGGTCCAGGGCACAGGAGGCTGTTGAGCATATTTGCTTGTTTGTTGTAGAAGTTGCTTTCTCGGGTCTTATGCAAATGTTCCTCCAAACCTCGTGGTAGTAGTAACACACATGTAACTCTTTCTCACCGATGTGACTAGTTTCCTATGGCGCGGACCAGGTATTTTATTTAATTTCGGTCAACATTACATAAGGTAGCAGAAGTGAGGTGCAAAATTGCACTCCCCGACAAGCGATAAACACGACATTTGCATCAGTCGGTCCAACAATGCGATGCCAACTTAAGTCCGTCTATGCAAATTTCGTGTTTGCTGTGGTCTCTCAGTGCCAACTGGCATTGAACTGGGGCCGAATTATGCAATCTTCTTCGTGTTTCATTACCTAGCTCACAATGATGTTTATCTTCGAACCTCGGAAGCATGAAATGCTAAGTTTACCTACCATTTTTTAAACCTTTAACCTGTACCATGCGCACATCACTGCAGCCGGCACTCCACCAACTTAGTTATGTTGCTTGAATTTATCTTGAATTATACTGTTGAAAGAACAGGCTCGTCATGTAAAATAACTTCTCGTTTAATCTGATTTTATATGCAGATTCTCACCAGTGGCGCTTTATTTGATGCCCTGTTACACTCACTCCCTGTTCTGCCTTTTGCTACGAGTTTTGGCATTATTTGTCTGTGCCATTGAATGGCTGGTGCCTCTGCACACTTTTATGTACTGATTGACCTAATCATGGAAGATGTGGTGTCCTTGCATTCTTTGTGTGCTGTACTGCTACACAGTTAAATGACTGGTGCACTTCACCCCTAGGGGGATATTTGAGTGTACCGCTGATTGATTGTTGCTCCATCATATCATTATGTGTTATGTGGCTGTACCATTGGGTGATTGGTGTGCTTCCTACACATCAGTGAGGTATGTTATTGCACCATTCATTGGTTGGTGCCCAGCAGCTCCTTATGTGTAATTTGATTGCACCAATGACAGACTGATGTTTCTGCTACACCTTCCACACAGCCTCAAAGTACCAATACTCTCACATCTCTGACGTTCCGTCCATTTGGATAAAAAAATGATCTGTTCTTTATATCCACGTCACTCGGCCATTATCATACTCTCCCTGGGTCGGACTGGACTACAGGGCAATCACACAGCATCCCATGGGCTGGCCTGACAGATCAGAGTATGCACCAGATTTTTGGCTATTTGTGGGCCCGTTTTATGGTCTGCTGAGCCTGTTTTTACTGTTGATTCTACTAATATTAAAACATACATTGGCTGAAGCAAGCGAATATCCACACAGCATTCCAACCTTGCAAAACATGTGTGCAGCCTGTCTTTACAAGTTTAAAACTGCTTCAATTTGCAAACATGAGCCACTTTTTTAGCTGTCTAAATCGCTAAATGAGGCCACTTTTATTTTGGTGCCCGGTCCATTTTCAGTAACAGTCAGACCCTGTATCCTCCCGTTGCCCCCTACATATAAGCCCAGTTTTAATGCAAAAAGGTGGCAGCAGCACAAATCGCTGCAATAATCCAGTTTTTAGGTTTCGCCTGTCGAAAGTTGCGCAGCAGCGTTTCGCGCAGGCGAAATCTAATGTTAGAACAGTACTGGCTTTGGTCCCGCCTTCTCTTCCATTGGCTAGCTCCATAAATGGAGGCTAGCCATTGGAAGAGCGATCTGTCCGTCATTGCCGGAGCAGATTCGTGGGCGTTCCCGCGATTTTTACTCATCCCACATCTTTTCCTACGTCATGCGGCGGTGGGCGGTGTTTTTTTTTTTCTTTTTCTTTTTCAAGCCATGTTTTTGTCATTTGGAAGGTGTCTGTTGCACGGATGAGCTGCGCTATTTCTGTTGCCTGTGGTCTCCATGTTATGTCGTGCTTGGCTCGTGGCTGTCGTCTCGGTCTTTGCCCGGTATGTATGCTCCGGTTTTCGTGCGTGGCTGTCGTCTTTGTGCCTGTGGTCTCCGTGTTATGTTGTGCGCGTCTTTGCCCGGTATGTATGCTCCGGTTTTCTTGCGTGGCTGTCGTCTTTGTGCCTGTGGTCTCCGTGTTATGTTGTGCGTGGCTGCTTTCAGGAGCTGCTCGGCTCCACTGGCCTCCCCCCCCTTCTCTCTGCCCTCCTCCGTCACGCTCTGCTGCTCCCCCGGGCCCCCACCACTCCCCTCCCTCCCTCTCCAGCGGCCATGCTGCCTCTGCTTGTTTTATCCTACTGCAGCAGCGGGAGGAGAAGAAAGCTGTCGGTATGTGAGATGCTGGGCGTGGGGGCCGTGTGTGCGAGGCTTGAAAATGCACATAAAGTGCTTCCAAGATCGGAGGGGGTGGGGCGGGTGCACGTTTCGGAGTTCGAGACGGGGACTGTTCTTGGAAGGGGTCCCTGTGAATGTGTGGAGGGCCTTTGACAGTCACTTTCTTGGGGCCACAGGCATTGCACACTCTGCCCTAGCAGTCCACCCACTCAAGCTTTCTTCCAAACTGTCCTTGTGCAGCTGGGGAGGGGTTCCGTTGCCATTGTTCCCGCACTTTTAACTGGGGAATCTTCAGCCTTTCCCAACGTGCTGCCTGTCTAGCAAAGGTGCCTCCACACATCGCCGTGGCTATGAAGCGCTACAGAAATATTGCTTAAAAGCAATAACATACGGCATATTTCTGGAATATGTATGTGGATACTGAGGGATGAGTTCATTTATCTAAAAATGCCAATTCAGAGATCTGCCAGGCTCAGAAAACAACACAAAAACATGCAATAAATAGAAGACAAACAGATTTGCACAAACATTTTTATTTTTTCATGCTGCCCTGTTGGCACATTCAGCTCGCGCGCTGTACACCTGCACTTCCAATTGCCTGTAACAAAATTGGTTTGTCTTAGCAGTTAAAGGCAGTTCCACAGTGTCCAGCCTCACAGAACTTTATCGCTGCCCATAAACCCTGAAAGGATTTTTCAAAATGCCTCCTCGCGCAGCAATGCTTTGCGTCATGGCCAGGGAGAGCCAAGGCCGATATTGCCAGCACAATCCCCTGGAACTTCATTTAGAAGGATAGGATCTCAAGAGAGAGAGAGAGCTTTAAATTCACACATCTCCCCTGGCAACCCTCACCACTTTCCAAGCTCACCCTCCTCTGCTGACCTCATCTGCTGTGACAGATGTGAGGATGTGGAGGGGCTGAAAGAAGACGTCCCAATCAATAACGTGGAGCGACAGAGGCATCGCTGCACTTGGTCCACTCCCAGAAAAGCTAAATCTTCTCTAAACTTGTGTAACCAGGGACGGATCAGAAACGGCAGCGTAGTAAGTAACAAGACACACCAAGCAGCAGCCAGAAATGCATAATAAGTGTGGAACTATTTTGCATTCGTGTTATTAATAAATAATGCATGTTACACAATTCAATCTAGATTATAAACACAATTTGATGCCATTAATAATTCATAATCACTCAGCACCCTATTAATTATTTTCTATGTGCTCCTTTACTGTACATGACTTTTCATTCCTCTGCATTTGTCAATGTGAATTAATACTGTAATTTTCAAAAATCGAAGGTTTCTGACTTGTTTCTTCGTGAAACATTGCTTAATTTTCATAAGTGTGTGAATGTAGCTATTACGCTTTTAGAAACAGTGATTGGACGGTCCCGCCTGCCAATGCAGAGCCGTCATTGGATGGAGTAGACCCATGAACAGCAGCTTTCAAAAATAGAGGTGGGCAGATGGGCACATTCATAGAGAACCAAGCCAGTATGGAGCCAGAGCTCTGGCTTGTTATTAACTTCTACCGTGGGAGTGTAGTAGCTGTGTGTGTGGGGAGCTCTGTGTGTGTGGGGGGCTCGGTGTGTGTGTGGGGGGGGGGCTCTGTGTGTGTGGGGGGGCTTTGTGTGTGTGTGTGGGTCTGTGTGTTTGTGTGTGGCATTTGCGAGAGATTAAGCTATTGGCATTGTAAATGACAATGCCATTTATTTATCTGTTTTCAAAACCAACACATAAATACAAATTTTGTCATTTACAATGACAATAGCTCTAACTTTTCCAAAGGCGAAACCATTGCATTGTAAATGCTTGTTTTCACGGCCGCCAGGCCGTGAGCTACATAAAAGGGTTCATCTCCCCGCCCCCTGCTTCACGGACGCTTTCTGCTGCTTGTTTCCATGTGTTTGTAAAGGGTATTACTTAATTTTGCCCGGGTTTCTGTGTTACTACTTTTCACTGGGCTTCTCGTCATGCTTTATTTTTATTGCCCATCTTGTCCCGCTTATCCGATCCCCCCCATGTCATTTTTGCAGGAATCATTATAACATAATTTTTTAATTGGTCCCGTGCGTGTGGAGCCTTGCATTCCACACGCACCAGCTTTCATCTATGAGCCCAGACGTGACCTCCACGCTGGGATCAGACTTCCACTAAGATGACGGACTAACTCTGTGGTCCTGCCTTGGCCGCATCTGATCTCGCTAGACAGCATGCACATTACTGCCTCAATCTCGGACTCACTCTGTGGCTCATAGTTGATTTAAGATATAAGATGCACATGATTATGTCTGCTAGTACCCGTACGTAACTCTCACACCTGGCACAGTCGCACACCAATATGGCAGCCCCAATCACAGTCTCTATATCACATTGTAATTATTCAGTTTTTCTCTGTAAAAATGCATTTTTACATTTCTCATACTTGAATATTCAATCTATAACAATACGGACGGTGGCTACCATTCCCCACCTCCAAGCCATCAGCCTCCCTCCCACAGGCTTCCCCAGCGTGCGCAGTGCGCGCTGGCCTCCCTTCTCCACCCCCCTAATTGCTTTTTTTTCACGGCCGACAGGCCGTGAGCTACATCAAAGGGTTCGGCTCCCCGCCCTCTGCTTCACGGACGCTTTCTGCTGCTTGTTTCCATGTGTTTGTAAAGGGTATTATTTAATTTTGCCCGGGTTTCTGTGTTACTACTTTTCACTGGACTTCTCGTCATGCTTTATTTTTATTGCCCATCTTGTCCCGCTTATCCGATCCCCCCCATGTCATTTTTGCCGGAATCATTATAACATAATTTTTTAATTGGTCCCGTGCGTGTGGAGCCTTGCATTCCACACGCGCCAGCTTTCATCTATGAGCCCAGACGTGACCTCCACGCTGGGATCAGCCTTCCACTAAGATGACGGACTGACTCTGTGGTCCTGCCTGGGCCACATCTGAACTCGCTAGACAGCATGCACATTACTGGCTCAATCTCGGACTCACTCTGTGGCTCATAGTTTAAGATATAAGATGCACATGATTATGTCTGCTAGTACCCGTACGTAACTCTCACACCTGGCTCAGTTGCACACCAATATGGCAGCCCCAATCACGGTCTCCATATCACATTGTAATTATTCCGTTTGTCTCTGTAAAAATGCATTTTTACATTTGTCATACTTCAATATACAACCTATAACAATACGGACGGTGGCTACCCACCCCGCTCTGCTTTCATCAGCAGCAGCTCACAACGCATTCTCACTGACATGGGCGGCGGTCTAATTTTTTACTTTTTGTTTTTGCAGAGATGCACAGCAGAATTGATTCAGCTTGCACGCAATTAGTAACCTTGATTACAGCACCACTCAGCACCACCACATTATCACTCAGCACGTCAACATTATCACTCAGCACCACCACAGCACCACTCAGCACCACCACATTATCACTCAGCACCACCACAGCACCACTCAGCACCACCACATTATCACTCAGCACCACCACATTATCACTCAGCACCACCACATTATCGCTCAGCACCACAACATTATCACTCAGCACCACCACATTATCACTCAGCACCACCACATTATCACTCAGCACCACTCAGCACCTCCACATTATCACTCCGCACCTCCACAGCACCACTCAGCACCACCACAGCACCACTCAGCACCACCACAGGATCACTCAGTGCCACCCCAGCATCACTCAGAACCACCACAGCACCACTCAGCGCTACCCCAGCATCACTCAGCACCACCACATTATCACTCAGCACCACCACATTATCACTCAGCACCACCACAGCACCACTCAGCACCAACACAGCACCACTCAGCACCAACACAGCACCACTCAGCACCAACACAGCACCACTCAGCACCACCACCACAGCACCACTCAGCACCACCACATTATCAATCATCACCACCACAGCACCAATCAGCACACCACAGCACCAATCAGCACCACCACATCACCACTCAGCACCACCACAGCATTACTCAGCACCACCACAGCATCACCACAGCATCACTCAGCGCAGCCCCAGGTTATAGGTGTCACATTTGCGAAAGTTATAACTATTGGCATTGTAAATGACAAAGCTATTAATTTTGCTATTTTCAAAACCAACCCATAAATAAAATAATTGGCATTTACAAGACCAATAGCAAAAACTTTCCTAATGCGAGACCTATTGCATTGCAAATGCTTGTTTCCCCTCCCACCCTTCCTTTGATGTCCCCGTGGCCTCTGCCTGTCGCCTCCATCCTTCACAGCCCCTCTCTGTCGTGGAATCTGAAATTTGGGGACTACATCTTCAAAACAAGCCTGTTCATGTTGACACTTGCAATTAGAATCCTTTCCTTCTTTCCTTTTATCCTTTCTTTCCTTCTTTTCTTTCTTTCCTTCCTTCCTTTCAATCCATTCTTCCCTTCCTTCATTCCTTTCCATCCTTCCTTTCCATCCATTCTTGCCTTCCTTTTCTTTCTTCCATTCCTTCCTTCCCTCCCTCCCTTTCATTCCTTTCTTTCTTTCCTTCCTCCCTTCTTCCTTCTTTCTTTCGTTCTTTCTTTCTTCCCTTCCCTTCCACATTATCACTCAGCCCCACCACGGCATCACTCAGTGCCACCCCAGCATCACTCAGCGCCACTCCAGCACCACTCAGCACCACCACAGCACCACCACAGTATCACTCAGCACCACCACAGTATCACTCAGCACCACCACATTATCACTCAGCACCACCACATTATCACTCAGCACCACCACATTATCACTCAGCACCACCACATTATCACTCAGCACCACCACATTATCACTCCGCATCACCACACCACCACAGCACCACTCAGCACCACCACAGCACCACTCAGCACCACCACAGCACCACTCAGCACCACCACAGCACCACTCAGCACCACCACAGCACCACTCCGCACCACCACAGCATCACTCGGCACCACCACAGCATCACTCGGCACCACCACAGCACCACTCGGCACCACCACAGCACCACCACAGCACCACCACTCCATCCTTCGCCCACACTCCATCCCTCGCCCACACTCCATCCCTCGCCCACACTCCATCCCTCGCCCACACTCCATCCCTCGCCCACACTCCATCCCTCGCCCACACTCCATCCCTCGCCCACACTCCATCCTTCGCCCCCTTTCCCTGCCTCTATCTCTCACCCTGCCTCTATTTCTCGCCCTCCCTCTATCTCTCACCCTGCCTCTATCTCTCGCCCTCCCTCTATCTATCGCTCTCACTATCCATCGCATCACCACAGCATCACTCAGGGGCACCACAAATCACTATGTGCTACCAGAGCATCACTGAACGCCACAGCATCACTCGTCGCCGCCACAACATCATTCAGAGCCACCACTGCATCAATCTGTACAACCATTCAAGAACAACTGATTCAAATATGTTCTCTCAATGTTTCAAACTTTATTACAAATGTCACAAAAAAAGTTAATATTTCACTTCTGTTCTTGTATTTTCATCACAATAAAGTACACTAAACATAATCTTCCAAAAAGTTATTTGCAAAAGTTTAAGCTATTGTCATTATAAATTACAATAACTTTTATTTAAGTATTAAATATTGAAAAAAATACAACCCATTGTTATTTTTAATATTAATACATCTAAGTCATGTAAATACAACACATATTGCATTACAAATGCTATAGGTGACACGTTCGCAAAAGTTAACACTATTGGCATTGTAAATGACAAAGTTATTAATTTCGCTATTTTCAAAACAAAAACAAAAATACAAAATGTGTCATTTACAATACTAATACCTCTAACTTTACTAATGCGAGCCCTATTGCATTGCAAATGTTTGTTTAGGTATATTTTGCAACGACCGGGATGGTTGAAATTGCATGGCAACCTTACTTTGAGAAATAAAATGCTGATGAGGAAAATAGTTTTTTGTCTAATAAGAGAGGGCCTGCCCAACAAATGTTGGACTAGGCACAGTCAATGTTTTTTCTATTACTATGATGGTTTGTTCTCGAGCAGTTGCGGCCTCAGAGGAATTGAGACAAAAAAGGGGTAACCAGGTCTGTGGAGCTGAATCCTCACCAGGTTCGGGTGACAAGACTGAGCAGGTTCCTGTTGTGCCCCAAATAGTGATAGATTTTCTTTCCCTTCTCTGGCCTTGTCAGGATACTGCACTTCTCAGATGTTAACTCCATTAGGACATGGGTATACATCCAAAGTAGTTTGTGATAGCAACAGAAATCAGAGAATTACTGCATGCAGATGCTACTAATTGTGATTTATTGTATGTTGCTGACAGCCAGACAAGTTCTTCGGCACTGTGTGGTTTGGCTGTTTTCATAAATATATACATGGGAAACACGAAGAGACTGGCACTGCTCTTTGATGCTTGAACCCAGGTAGTAAAGGTAAACAAGCTGTTTGGGCAAATGTTGTTGCAAAACCGGTAACCGTACCTCAGTTTGTCAGAAGGCATTTAGAACGTTCATTGATAATATCAGTTAAACACTACCTCCCTTGTGTAATTCATCTAGGTAGTCATTCTTAGAAAGTAATGCGCAATTCCTTGTTTCAGAAGTAGCTTGTTGTATCCCCTACAGACCCAGTGGTTACATCCACTCACCCTCCTTTCTCTCAAGGGTATATGTCGGCAGGTTAATTAGAGGTTATGTCAGGACTACATTGTTTGTTTTGTAGAGTCAAGCACACTCTTAGAGGCCTACTCTCCTTTAATGTGTCTTCCTGCAGTTATCTCATCAAATTGTGTAATCAGTCTTTTGCTGTACCAATACCTAAATTCCTAGAATTGGCTTTTTTTTTTTTATCAAAGAGATTCATTTTGTTTTGTATAAAATTCCAAATTTTTAATACAGTTCATCTTGTAGATTTTATAGAACATAATAGTAGTGACCATTTATATTTTTGAGAAATTTTACACTGCGGTTGTTTATTGAAATGATTGTAACACGTTACCTTGTGATGCGTTTACATGTTCATTATATAAGGCAACGATTCCCAAACGTTTTTGACCCGCTGTTGGCCGCAGCTCCCCATTACTTGACTTTTTTTAGTGTAGGTAGGGCCGGTGGTAGGATGTAAACCCAGCCTTGGCAGCTCTTTTCTTTTTATCCCTGAAAAGAATTGTGCTGAAGGTAGGGAGAATAGTGCATGCAATGCTAGGATATCTCTAATCTCTCTTTTCACAATATTTGTGCGCTCTGATGTCATGCAGTGACTGCAGCTGTTTGCTATTCGTGCACGCTCAGCCTGGATCTTGGCACATCCAGCCAAAATCAGCCAGGGCCACTGGGGACTGCGGTGCACAGTTTGGGAACCACTGGGTTACAAGCTTAAACCACACATTACCCATGTGAACTAATGGGAGATCAGTTTATATGTAAAGGTCAACCCTGAAGATCACAAATGGATTTCATGAATCTCTTTGCAAAATGGAATTCAATCCCATGTGAGGGCCAAAGTGAGGATACATCTCGAGAGATAAAAATACTGGACTCTCCTCCCTTTCCAGCAAGGACCCTGGGATAATTAATATATTCAGATTGGCCTGTAAAAGCATCCACAATATTCTGAATAGAAGTCTGAAAGCAAATTTGGACATCTGACCAAAACAGTTAGTTATAGATTCCTTACCTTAGAATATCCCCCAGGCATCAGACTGGATCCGGAAAGTTTTTCATCAGCAGCATCACTGAACGTCGGTAGGTGGCGTCGGTAGACTCTGCATCAGTCGTCGGCATCGTGGTTGTCGGGATGACGTCTTAGAGGTTACTTAGACACTGCCCTCGCGCTTTGATGTCAGTTCTTTCTTTTTCCGCACCAACAAGTGCTGATTCGGAGAGAGCTGTACCCCCAGTCACTTTCTGACTGAGTTTTTGCAACTTTTGTAAACTTCTTTTTCGAGTATCATTGACTCCTGGTGTACGAGGGATGCCCGGTTTCAAAGCCTGCGGTTCCTGTACCCGACTGAGGTCGGTAACGGATCCGCACCGTGTGTGCCTCTACTGCCTTGAGCATGACCCCGACCCCAGGTCGTGCTCCGACTGTTGAACCATGGCCCCAAAATCTTTGCGGGAGCGGTCCCTTAACCTCTTGACAGAGGTGCTTCAGCCGGCATCGAGCTCTTCGAAGCCCCTACTGTTGTTTAATGAAGCCCTAATAGACATCCTTTTGGGCACCTGGTCCAGGCCCAACAAAGGGGCTCCTGTGGAAAGGATGGTTGGGCGACCCCACTTTCCTCCCCCAACACCCCCCTCCCCCCCCCCCCCCCCCGGAGAGATTGGTGGTCCAAGCTTCTACGTCCAAAGGAAAGCTGGACCAACTTGGGAAGAAGATGTTTTCTTCCAGCATCTTAAGACTGCGGTTGGTAAACACTGCATGTCTGTTGGTCCGTTAACCCCACTCTGTGTGGGATACGGTAGCGCAAATGCTGCCTCAGTGCCCGGAGGAGGCCCGAGCCGTGCTCTCCCCTGCAGTCGCCAAGGGGAGATACCGCTGACGCACTTGGCAAAACAATTGCCACATCAGTAGCCCTTCGGCGCTACGCCTGGTTGCGTTCATCTGGTTTTTCTGGAGATGTCCAATCCACAATTACGGACATGCCCTCTGATGGCTGTTGCCTTTTTGGCGACAAGATAGACAACGCGCTACAGCGCTTTAAGGACTCTTTGGCTACGGCCAGGTCCTTGGGCCTCTCCACCACCCGACCTGCGCAGCCTGCCTTTCGTCCCTTTTGTGGCTATGGAAGGGGTCCCCCACTATGTTCTGCCCAGAGCCACAGGGTGGCACAGGCTGCTAAGCTCCAGCACGGCCGGGGATGTGGGAACCACTGGTATGGTTCTGGGGTCCAGCGAGCAGGCCAATCCACCACAGCCCCCTCTGCATCAGCCTCCAACCTCTCTTAGTCTGACCTTCCAGGGCTACCAAATGCCAGTGGGCAGCAGGATCCACCATCACCTGCCACCATCATGTTTTGTTTACAAGTGGGCTCTGCAGATAGTCTGAAGGGGCTACTCCATCCTCTTTGAGATTACCCCTACCGTCATGCCACTTCAGTACCATCGTATGTCACAGTATCACCTGGCCCTTTTCCAACAGGAAGTTTCGGCCCTCTTGGCCCAGGTGGCCATCGACCGCGTTCCTGCCCCAGAAGTAGGTCGTGGTTGCTATTCCCACTACTTTGTGGTGCCCAAGAAGGACAAATGTCTGCGTCCTATCTTGGATCTCAGGAACGTCAGCCGTTTTCTTCGGAAGGTGAAGTTCAAAATGTTGACGCTCGCTCAGGTCTTGTCTGCCCTTGACCCTGGAGACTGGTTGGTAGCGTTGGACTTGCAGGCACTTATTTTCACATCCCTGTCCTGCCCGCCCACCGACGTTACCTACTGTTCACGGTAGGCCACGAGCACTTTCAGTTTACCGTGCTCCCCTTTGGCCTTACCAGCGCCCCTCAGGTGTTCACAAAAGTGATGCCGGTGGTCGCAGCTCATCTGCGCAGATCAAGATTTTCAGTCTTCCCCTTTCTCGACAACTGGTTGTTGAAGGCGGGCTCATCCCAGGCAGTCGACTCCCATCTCCAGACAACAGCTGACCTCCTGCATTTGCTGGGGTTCTCCATCAATGTGCCAAAGTCACACCTGGTTCCCTCTTAGATGCTCCTTTTCATCGGAGCAGTTCTGGACACGACGCAGTTTCGGGTTTATCCTCCCGAACAGAGAGTCCGGGTTATTCGGGTATGATTCCGATCTTTCAGCCTCTATCCCAGGTTTCAGTCAGGATGACCCTGAGGCTGCTGGGCCTCATGGCCTCCTGCATCCTGCTAGTCAATCATGCCAGGTGGTATATGTGGGCTCTGCAGTTCCAATGGGCAAAGCATCAGGGGAATCTCTCCCTTCCCCAACAAGAACACACAGTGGTGACGGACGCATCCCTTCTGGGATGGGGAGGCCACATGGGAAGGCAGGGATCTGAGGCCTCTGTCTCTGGCGGAGTCCGAGCTCCACATCAACCTTCTGGAGCTAAGGGCAAGCCGTCTTGCACTGAAGGCATCCCTTCCCTCTGTCCGGGGAAGAGTAGTACAGGTGTTCACGGACAACACCGCCGCCATGTGGTACTGCAATAAAAAGGCGGGTGGGGTTGTGAACCCTCAATCAATCAATCAATCAAAGCATTTATGCAGCGCACTACTCACCCAGAGGGTCTCACGGCGCTAGGGGAGGGGGGGTCCGCTACTGCTCGAACAGCCAGGTCTTGAGTAGCTTCCTGAAGGCGAGGTGGTCCTGGGTCAGGCGGAGGTGGGTCGGGAGGGAGTTCCAAGTCTTGGCGGCGAGGTAGGAGAAGGACCGACCCCCTGTGGCGGCTCTTTGGATGCGGGGGACGGCGGCGAGGGCGTGGCCGGTCGATCGAAGCTGGCGTTTGGGAGCTTAGAAGTTGAAGCGGCTGTTGAGGTATCCTGGGCCTTGGTTGTGTAGGGCTTTGTGTGCGTGGGTGAGGAGACGGAAGGTGATTCTCTTGTTGACCGGGAGCCAGTGCAGGTCTATCAGGTGTCCGGAGATGTGGCTGCGACGGGGGATGTCCAGGATGAGTCGTACTGAGGCGTTCTGGATCCGCTGGAGTCTCTTCTGGAGTTTATCAGTGGTTCCGGCGTAGAGGGAGTTGCCGTAGTCCAGACGGCTGGTGACGAGGGCCTGGGTGACCGTCTTCCTGGTCTCGGTGGGGATCCACCAGAAGATCTTACGTAGCATGCGCAGGATGTTGAAGCACGACGAGGAGACGGCGTTGACTTGTCTGGTCATGGAGAGGGAGGAGTCCAGGATGAAGCCCAGGTTGCGTGCGTGGTCTGTTGGTTTGGGTGCGTTGCCTAGGGTGGGGGGCCACCAGGAGTCGTCCCAGGCAGAGGGTGAAGATCCCAGGATGAGGACTTCCGTCTTGTCCGAGTTCAGTTTCAGGCGGCTGTTCTTCATCCATTCGGCTACTTCTTTCATCCCTTTGTGAAGGTTGGCTCTGGCGGTGGCGGGGTCGTTGGTGAGGGAGAGGATCAGCTGGGTGTCGTCGGCGTAGGAGATTATGTTGAGGTTGTGCTGGCATGCGATGTTTGCGAGGGGGCTCATGTAGACGTTGAAGAGGGTTGGACTGAGCGCGGAGCCTTGAGGAACGCCGCAGATGACTTCGGTGGCTTCTGATCTGAACGGGGGGAGGCGGGCTCTCTGTGTCCTTCCGGCGAGGAAGGAGATGATCCACTCAGTGCCTTCTCCTGGATTCCGACGTTGCTGAGGCGCTGCACTAGTGTACGGTGGCAGACGGTGTCGAAGGCCGCGTAGAGGTCTAGCAGCATGAGGGCTGCTGTTTCTCCGTTGTCAAGCAGGGCTCGGATGTCATCGGTGGCTGCGATCAGGACGGTCTCGGTGCTGTGGTTGGCCCGGAAGCCAGACTGCGAGAGTCAGTTCGTCTCGAGGAAGGCGGCCAGCTGCTTGTTGACGGTCTTCTCGATGACTTTTGCAGGGAACGGGAGCAGCGAGATGGGGCGGTAGTTCTTGAGGTCGGTGGGGTCGGCTGATGGCTTCTTTAGTAGAGCGCTGAGTTCGGCGTGCTTCCAGCTCTCCGGGAAGGTGGCGGTGTCGAAGGAGGTGTTGATGATGTCCCGCAGGTGGGGTGCGATGACAGCGTCGGCCTTGTTGAAGACGTGGTGAGGGCAGGGGTCGATCGGAGATCCGGAGTGGATGGAGTTCATCGTGCGGACAGTGTCTTCGGTGCTGATCGGGGTCCAGGCGCGGAGGGTGGTGGTGGGGGGCGGTGGTTCGATCGTGGCGTGCGTCGGTTGAGTGCTGAAGCTGTTGTGTATGTCCGCGATCTTGTTGTGGAAGTAGGAGGAGAGGGAGTTGCAGAGGTCTTGCGACGGGGTGATGTCGTTATTTCCGGCGTTGGGGTTGGAGATCTCTTTAACGATGTTGAAGAGTTCCTTGCTGTTGTGTGCGTTGTTGTCCAGTCGTTCCTTGAATGCAGTTTTCTTGGTGGCGTGGATCAGTTGGTGGCGTTTTCGGGTGGCGAGCTTGAGGGCAGTCATGTTGTTCGGTGTTGGGTCTCTGCGCCAGGCTCTCTCGAGGGCTCGGCAGTTCTTCTTGGAGCTCTTGAGTTCGTCGGTGTACCATGGGGCTTTCTTGCTGCCGGATCTGCTAGGCGGGGTCCTCAGGGGGGCGAGGTCGTCTGCACAGTCGCTGATCCACTTCGTGAGGTTGGTGGCCGCTTGGCTGGGGTTCGTTGCGCTGGTGGGTGGGTTCTTGCTCAGGGAAGTCGCGAGCTGGTCGGCTGTGATCTTGTTCCAGCTTCTGCGTGCAACCTGTTGCTGGTGGTGGTGGATCGTGGTCCTTCTGAAGCTGAAGTGGACGCAGCTGTGGTCCGTCCAGTGGAGTCCGGTGGCGTGGCTGAAGGTGATGTCCTTGCTGGATGAGAAGACGGGGTCGAGTGTGTGTCCGGCGTAGTGGGTGGGGGTGGTCACCAGCTGCTTGAGTCCGAGGTTTGCAAGGTTGTCCAGCAGGGTGGTAGTGTTGCGGTCGTTGTTGTTCTCCAGGTGGAAGTTGAGGTCCCCGAGGAGGATGTAGTCAGCGGAGGGGAGGGCGTGCGGGCTGACGAAGTCGGCAATGTCCTCGCTGAATTGTGTGCGTGGTCCCGGGGGTCTGTAGATGAGGGTGCCTCTGAGGGTGGTCTTGGGGTTGATGTGGACCTAGAAGTGCAGGTGCTCGGCGGGTGCGAGGGTGTAGTCGGTGTTGGTCGTGATGCGGATGGTGTTCTTGTAGCCATCTGGGATGGCGATGGCGATGTCGGGCGCTGAAGAGGCGTTCATCCAGGTTTCCGTGAGGAAGGCGACGTCTGGGGCTGTGGTGTCGAACAGGTTCCAGAGCTCGACGGCGTGTCTGTGGACGGAGCGGGTGTTGAGCAGGATGCATTTCAGGTGGCTGCTGCTGTTGCTCGTCTTGGTCTTGGTCGGTGCTGGAGTAGTGCAGGTGCAACCCTATGTCAGAAGGCCCTGTGCCTCTGGACATGGGTGGAACATCAGGGCATATCCCTGGTGGTTCAACACCTGGCAGTTTCACTGAACGCCAGGGTAGACAAACTCAGCCACAGGTGCATGATGGATCACAAATAGCGTCTTCACTTGGAGGTGGTGCAAGGTCTCTTTCAACAGTGGGGAGAGCCTTGGTTAGATCTATTCGCCACCGAGGAGAACGTGCAATGTCAGCAATTCTGCTCGTTGGAATTTCCCAGGCCGCACTTGCTAGGTGACGTTTTTCGTGGTGAGTGGAGCTGCGATCTTCTATACGCCTTTCTGCCTATACCACTTCTGCCCAGGGTGCTGAAGAAGATCAAGCGCGACCGGGCCCAAGTCATTCTTGTGGCTCCGGACTGGGCACGAAGAGTCTGGTATCCCGAGCTGCTCAACATGGCCATCGATCCTCCGATCCGACTGCCTCTTCAGGAGGATCTTCTGTCGCAACAGCAGGAGACAGTTCCCCACCGAAAACTGTCCAGCCTCCACCTCCTTGCATGGGGATTGAGCGGCGGCAGTTGACGTCATTTGACTTGCCTCCTGAAGTTTGTGATGTAATCTTGGCAGCCAGGCGTCCCTCCACTAAGACGGTGTACTTCTGCAGATGGAATGAGTTTGTGGCATGGTGCACAGCAAAGGCTGTGGATCCCCTTTCCGCCCCTCTTTCTGAGGTTATCTTGTTCCTCCTTTCTTTGGCCCCGCAGGGCTCTGCTCTGGGCACTTTAAAAGACTACCTATCGGCCATTTCAGCCTTTTTTAGGCTTCCTGATCAGCCTTCTCTTTTCAAGTCCCCTGTTGTAAATCGCTTTCTTAAAGGGATTACTCATCTCTTTCCTCCTGTTCCCTTCGTAATGCCTCAGTGGGACTTGAACTTGGTGTTAACCTATCTTATGTGCGGTCCCTTCGAGCCGCTACATAACTGTCCTCTCAGACTCTTAACTCTCAAAATTGCTTTTCTGGTGGCCATCACCTCTGCATGCAGGGTGAGTGAGCTGCAAGGTTTGTCTCCCAAGCCTCATTTTCTGGCGGTTCATCTGGACAAGGTCGTCCTCAGAACTCGAACTTCCTTTCTTCCCGGGGTGGTCTCTTCTTGTCATATTGGCCAAACCATCACTTTGCATCCTTCAAAAGAGGAAGAGATGCTTCACCGTCTGGATCCAAAACGTCTGTGCACAAACAGACCATCTCCAGGTGGGGCGTTTTGTGCATCAAAGCCTGTTACTCTTTGGCTAAGGAGCAGCCTCCAGTGGAGTTGCGCTCCCATTCTACCAGGGCGACGGCAGCTACTACTGCTTCGAGACTGGGAGACCCCCCCACATGACATCTGTCAGGCAGCTACGTGGGCATCACTGCACATGCTTATGAGACACTACTTCCTGGACAGCCAAGTCCGGAGAGACGGGTTCTTCGGTCTTTCTGTTCTCCAGAACTTTCTGGTGTGGTTCTCAGACCCACCTCTGGGGCTGGTATTGCTGGGGTATCTATTCTAAGGTAAGGAATCTAGAACTAATGTTTCTTTCAGTTGCAGAAGTTACTTACCTTTGGTAACAATATATCTGTAAGAAACATAGGTTAGTTATAGATTCCTTACCGCCCAACTCATCTTCCCTGTTCTGCAAACTGATTTCTAGGGTTAAGGACATCCTTTCAGGACCCTAGTTTTGTGCACTAGTGGTCAGTGTCTTGCATGGCTCTGCGTTCCTGGCGCGGAAAGAACTGTTGTGTACAGAACTGAAGTCCGCATGCGAGGGCGGTGTCTAAGTATCCTCCGCAACGTCATCTTGGCGACCACGACGCTGACGGCGGACGCAGATTTGACCAACGCCACCTACTGACTGCTTCTGTTTTATACTTGGGTGTAATAAATGGTGTAACCATTTTTATATTACATGGGGTTCTTTGTTTTGCACCTTGTATCTAAATACCCCTAATCTGGAATTTTGAAGTCCTGCAGTGATACTATGTATATCCTTGCTTCCACTCTTCTAGGTAGCAATACCAAAGCATACATAAGAGTTGTTGGTCATATCTAGCAGTCAAACTGGACTTGTTGTCCAAATTTGCTTTTGGATTCCTATTCAGAATAATGTGGAGACTTTTTACAGGTCAATTTGAATTTATAAATTATCCCAGGGTCCTTTAGCGTGCTGGAAAGGGAATAAACGCCTGTATTTTTATCTCTTGACACATATTATCACTTTGGCCCTTGCATTGGAACATATTCCATTTTACAAAATCAAATTCCTGGAATACATTTTTTGACTGCAGAGTTGATCATTGCACATAAACTGATCGCCCATTAGTTCACATGGGTAATGTGTGGTTTAAGCTCATATCCCAGTGGTTCCCAAACGGTACGCCGCAGCACCCCGGTACCCCAGGCAGATTTTGGCTGGATGCGTTCATTTACAGCCTGAGCGTGCACGAACATCAAACAGATGCAGCCACTGCATGGCCCAAGGGTGCACAAATATTTGAAAAGAGAGAGTAGACATATGCTTGCATTGCACCCACTGTTGTCCATACATTAATCCCAATTCTTTTCACGGATTAAAATCAAAGTGCTTCCGAGGTTGGGTTTACATCCCTCCACTTGCCCCCCACCTGCCAAAAAATGTAATTTTATGCGGAGCCGCGGCCAACAGGCAATTGTTGAAGGCAGAGGTGGCTTGAAAAAGGTTGGGAACCACTAGCTTAAAACCTTGGTGCGTAGCTTCTTTCATGTGAAAGAGCGAGCATGTTTGCAAACATGAAGAATAAAAATAAAACCTCTAGTGCAAAATTAAACACATCAAAAACCTCTTAGATATGTGTTGCTAACAGATATTACAAATAGTTTATTACAAGTCTGCTTTTTAAAAAAAAACAAAAAAGCTGCAGTAGCTTAGAATGTGTAGAAACGTGCAGAAAGATTATAGATTTTCTCTAACAATCTAAGGAGTACAAAAAATAAACATGTTCTCTCGCTTGTCATTGTAAGCTAAAAACAGAGCAGAGGAAGGAAAAGCTCAATTTCTTTTTTGTTTTAAACAAAAGCTTCAGTTATGCTTTGTGACCTGACCTTCACCTTGGCTGCTGGCTTTGGCAGCCGGCATTGTGACATCTTAGCTGTAATCATGTGTAATAGTCGACTTCTGACGTCTTTTCTTTATAATCTGGACTTGGTGCTTCACAAGTCTCAGCCTATTATTATAGAAGCTTTTGCTTAGTTGAATTATTTTATGTATAACAATACAAAGGCATGTATTCAAAACGAAAATGTATGTATGTATTATCAAAAGCTGATGTTTGGAGAAAAATGGATGAAGTTTTTTTACCGAGGTTATTTGATTTAAAGGGATTTATTACTCACATTAATACATTGGTACAAGGGGGTTGGAGCTATGGTTTTTATGCCTTACCCATATAGAGGCATTCCAAATTGATAATTGTTTTATGTCTGGCGTGGCGTGGCAGATTTATTGTTAACAAGGACTTTCAGAAGAGGGCTTTAAGCCCCACCCCTCATTTCCATTGGCTGATGTCACCGTTTATGATAAGCAGTGGCCTGCCATTGGAAATGAGGGTTTTTAGTTGACGCCCTTTCGCCTCCGAGCCGGACTCCGTGGCCTGCTTTGCTGCTGTCGCAAAGCAGTTTCTTATCTTTATGGAGCCATGTGTTTCTAAAAACACATGGCCCCATAATGACAAGAGGTCGATGCTTGTTTTAACATGGCGCTTTCAGTTTCAGCTAAAGTGAAAGAGCGATGCTAAAATAAACACACTGCTGTGTGCGTAATGGCATAAGTGTATCAGCGTGTGATTAAGTGATGGGTGTGAGTGTCGCCTGTGTGCAAGTTGTGTGTGTGTCATGTAAGGTGTGCGTGTAAGCACAAGTCAGTGTGTGCACAAGTTATGGTGTGTGTGTGTGTGTGTGTGTGTCAGCGTGTTTGTTCTCTCCCCACCCTCCTCTGAGATCGCTGTCCTTTCGCGGTCATTAATTGGATAACTCCTTGTGCTTAACGGTAACTACCCTTAGCAATACACATATCCAAAGCCCACATGAAGATGTGCAGTTGCAGCCGTGTTTAAGAAGAGCTGTAAGCACCAGGATGCCAACACTGCCCATAGGGCATTATTTGTTTACATGCAGCGCTTAGAAAAGGCACATATGCGATATGTAGCGTAATGTGAAAAGCGAATACTTCAATAAGCAAGCCAGTAGAGTCCACGTGTAAACAAACTTAAGGATGTAGTAAATGCATTGATATTTTCGTCGAAAGACAACCTGCCTGCTGAAGAGGCGTATGTGTCCCTGAGCTCGGTCAGTTTTGTTGTCTCCGGCACAGGACAGCCTGTGGGTGGGGCAGACAATCACCGTCCTTACTTATGCTGCAGGATCTCGCGGCAAACACCCCAGAGTGTGATCTATTTTACTGGAGTCATTGAAATGAAGCAAAAACTATCTGTTTGCAACTCTGTGGGAATTGTTTTTGGGACGTTTTAAGGGAAGCAATTTACAAGAGCGAACAAGAGCAGGTCCCATATTTTGCTTAAAATTGCTTTGACAGTTATACGATTCTATAGCTGAGAAAAAGAAATTGATTTTATTTCAGGAGTTGTGACTGAAAAACGTCGGAACGGTGACTGCCACTGCAATAGGTCTCTGTCTTCCATCCTTCATTCTTTTAATGCCTGCCGTCTAATTTCAGCGTTCCGAAGTAACTGAATGACTCCGCTTAATGCTTTAAGAAAACATTAAATAACTTTGCTTCCACCCAAACGAGGCGAGCGCTTCGGCTCCCGAATACCCACAAAGCCAGAGAGCTGTTCTTCAATAGGACGTTTATTATGAATATTTTTTTGGCTGTACCACTGTTAACTTTTCCCATTATGGGAAGTGTGTAATCTATATTTTTCGTTCTTAAAAATATAGAGATGTCCGAAGCAAGTTTTATTAAAAACAGTGACTCTGTTAAACTTTTAGATGCTCGGTTGCCTCACTTGTTTTTTCTATTAAATCCCATAATTGATCCCGCTTCATCCATAATCCCTAGTAATTAAAATGCTGAAAATCCTGCACTGTTACCTCTCATCGGTGCAGTATGTGGGCGCATTTCCAAGAGATTGGTGTTTATACTTATAGTCGTGTGAAATCGGTCGCTCTAGTGCTTCACAACGTGCATGTGCCGCATCAAAGCCCTATATTCCTATTTTCCTATTAGCACTGTGATGCCACACCACTGGCAGAATGTACTCTATATAAGCACGTGTATTTGAAAACTACAGACTATAATAATACTTGGAATTGACCCCTCTTGTTGTTCCCTGGCATCAGTAGTCTATCTGAGTTCACGGGGGAGAAGGGGTTAGCAAGAAGAGGGGGCGAGCACAAGACTTTTTAGGTTTCGCCTGGCGTTCGCTGCACAGCATCGTTCGCGCAGGCGAAATCTTATGTTAGAACAGTACGGGGGCTTTGTCCCGCCTGCTCTTCCATTGGCTAGCTCCATAAATGGAGGCTAGCCATTGGAAGACATGGTTGTCCATCACTCTTTCCCCCGTCATAACGCGATTCCGGGGTGTTTCTGTGTCTTTTTTTAAGTCCCACCCCCCCACACCCTCCCTCTCGCCGTCCCGTTGTCCGTGCCTTCTCCATCCCGCCCGCCCACTGTCCGTGCCTCCTCCCTCCCGCCCGCCCACTGTCCGTGTTCGATGCTGTCCAATGTCGCTTACAGATCCTACCGCTCTGCCTCTCCCGATCTATATAAAAACACAACAAATATATATTGTTAGGGTGCTTTTTGTCAGAAAGCTATTTTCCTCATCTCGAAGCTGATGATGTCGTACAGAGGTCGAAGGACGAGCGAAGGGTGGTCTGCTGAGGGGCGGGGCCTCGGCGGCTCAGCTGAAGGGGGACGACCGGTGGGGTCAGCGGAGATGATGGAGAAACAGAAACGAAGGAGGCGGCGGAGCAGGCATGAGCGGAGGCAGGAGGAGAGGGAGGGTGATCAGCTGACGACGTTGGTGGCTGAGAGGAAGAGGAGGGTGACGCGGGAGCTCATCAGAGGAAGAGGCTACTGCAGAGGAAGGCCCTGCCAAGCTGCTCAGGTACAGACTCGGCTGTCAGAGCACGGGGGGGTCAGAGACAACTTGGGGCTCTTGGTGGGGGTGACGCTGTGGACAGGCAGGGTGGAGGGGATATCGAGAGAAAGGGAGGGTGGTCAAGATGAAGGCAAGGATGTCGAGAAATGAATGGAGAGCGGTGTAGGGGATTCGAGTGATACCGGGGCTGGAGGGAGAGTAACGGGGGGCGGAGGCTGATGGTATGGAGAGCTGGAAGCAGATGCAGGTTTCAGGGAGAATTAGATCCGGCTGAGGTTAGCTGATTAATGGATGCGTGATCGGTGCTCTGGGACACGATTTCCATCCTGGTTTATTCTTTTTCGCGGGTGCGGGGGATGGATACATGTCAACTCTGCAGCACCGAGTGCATCACACAGGAACTTTGCTGGTTCCTGGCTCATCGGGGGTGGGGACCGGAAAATGTTTTAATAGTTTGCAATACTGGATACCGATCCAGGACCTTGTCTTCCTCCTGCTGAACACCGACGTTTTATGTTTATTTACTTCAGGTCCGATCTCAGCAGAGGGTTTTGTTCTGCGCAGATTGGGCTTCAATGGAAGTGGAAGACACCCCCTTCCTCAGTCCAGCGTATGGGGCTGGAGGCCGGGGAGGGCTCAGATGCATGACCGCTGGTGCTCGGCGGGGCACGAGGCTCTAGAATGGGAATATTTATCTTGTTGCTTACACAATAAACAAAACATACTGTTTCATCATTTGTGAGGACCCGACACAGAAATACAACTTTACCGACCACTTCCATAATGTAAACATGCCCAGTAATCTATTAGTCACGAGCTTGAAAGTACAGAATATAACAGCTATTGTGACTTTAAAAAGTATTACAACGACACTCATACTAGCTGCGTACTATCACTGCTACTGTTTTTTTTTTGTTTCACCCCTGTATCCAGACCCTCAACGTAGGTCCACTGGCTGTCAATGAAACAAAGGCACACGCTGTGGGGCCTTTTGTGTGTGTCCTGTGGCAGCCAGGGGAGGGACGTCATGTGTAGTGTCTGTGGTAATTCCTGGTATCCAGCAGGTTTTTTTTAGGTTTCGCCTGGCGTTCGCTGCGCAGCAGTGTTCGCGCATGCGAAATCTTATGTTAGAACAGTACGGGGGCTTTGTCCCGCCTGCTCTTCCATTGGCTAGCTCCATAAATGGAGGCTAGCCATTGCAAGACATGGTTGTCCATCACTCTTTCCCCGTCACGGCCCGATTCGGGGGAGTTTCCGTGTCTTTTTTTAAGTCCCGCCCCCCACAGCCTCCCTCTCGCCGTCCCATTGTCCGTGCCTTCTCTCTCCCGCCCGCCCACTGTCTGTGCCTCCTCCCTCCCGCCCGCCCACTGTCCGTGTTCGATGCTGTCCAATGTCGCTTACAGATCCTACCTCTCTGCCTCTCCCTATTTCCTCAGTGCCTCGATGCTTCAAGGAAACACTCCCTATACACGGTCCCTCTCGCCGTCCCGTTGTCTGTGCCTTCTCGAAGTTCTCCCTCCCGCCTGCCCACTGTCCGTGCCTCCTCCCTCCCGCCCGCCCACTGTCCGTGTTCGATGCTGTCCAATGTCGCTTACAGATCCTACCGCTCTGCCTCTCTCTATTTCCTCAGTGCCTCGATGCTTCAAGGCCGGGGTGCTGGTACTGCCAGGGGTGCCCGTGATATCGAAGCACTGATCAACGCAAGAGGGAGGCAACACCTCAGGGTGGAAAGATCCTTTCTAGACATGTTGGAGCCCTACATAAATCGAGAATTCCAGGCGCCCTGCCTGTCACACAAGGGCAGATAGGGGTCCCGAGGACGCCTTCTCTCAAGGACGCAATGCCCGAGTCCTGGGCTTTTCTTTTACAAATCATTGTTTTCAGGCGGGTGAGTTGAGTTCTTTTGGAGCAACGGAACTGAACCAGTCCTATAAGCCCCAGAATGCACTGGGGTTTTAAAACACACCGCAGGAGTATAGCATTGTGTCATTGGCGGCATGCTACCACGTGGTACACTGCAGTATACAGGTCCGGTGGGGTGCCACGCGCCTGGGTGGGGTCAGTGTTAAGAAGTGCTTAGGTGCGGGGTGGACCTGTTGCAGACCCTTGCTCTGGTGACCTTGAAAACAGTGGGGTCTGTAGTGGTGAGTGCTCGAAGGGCAACACGCCCAGGTCAGAGTCACACTGGGTGGACGTGGCTTGCTGCAGTCCACGCCGGCATCCGTCAGGCTTCCTCCAACCTTACACCATTAGAAAGAAGAATTGTTCCCAATTAAGTAACGAGAATTAATTGCCGAGGCTGGCAGTGGCAGGTTATATGGAAATCAGCCGCGGTCCTCGTTGCGCAGAGCCTCACGGGTAGTTTACATGCAAATGAGGCCGCATTGGCGCTTTAGGGACGGGCCGCGGCGCTGCCTCTAAAAACATTACGGAGCTGTTCAGAGTCAGCCGGGCAGGAGAGCACCATGAAGGCCAGCAGGGCCGGGGCCTGGTACTGCCAGGGGTGCCCGTCGACACCTCAGCCTTTAAACGGCACCGAACTATAGCAACAAATATGATGAGACGTTTCTTTGCCAGCACGGCGCGAGGACCACAAGGAGGAGGGGTGAAGGGCACCGAAGATCACTGCTGAGATATGGGGAGATGTGTGGGCCATGGGGAGGGTTCGCCGCGTATGGAGGAACACGTAGGGAGCAGCAGGGCTTTAACTGGGACGAAAAACTGGAGGGTCTCTACAAGGGGCGTGGGCAGTGTAATTAAGGGCGTGGCTTAAAAACATATACAATAAAAATCTGCCTTAACATAGTGTGCCACCCGACTTGTATGTTGCTGTTTCTGTCATTGCATCCTAGGTGTGTGGGTGTGTGTGGCTCTGGGTGTGTGGGTGGGTGTGTGTGGCTCTGGGTATGTGTTGCTATGGGTGTGTTGGGCTCTGGGTGTGGGTGTGTGTGTGTGGCTCTGGGTGTGGGTGTGTGTGTGTGGCTCTGGGTGTGTGTGTTTGTGTGGCTCTGGGTGGGTGTGTGGGTGTGTGTGTGGCTCTGGGTGTGTGGGTGGGTGTGTGTGGCTCTGGGTGTGTGTGTGTGGCTGGCTCTGGGTGTGTGTGTGTGTGGTAGTAATTGCTGTCTGCTGAGCTCGTCCAGTAGGGTACAATAGGTCTTACATTTGCGAGAGATTACTCTGTTGGCAATGTAAATGACAATGCCATTGATTTATCTGTTTTCAAATCCAACACATAAATAAAAATGTTGTCATTTACAATGCCAATAGCTCTCTAACTTTTGCAAAGGCGAAACCGTTGCATTGTAAATGCTTGTTTGTAATGGGGTGTGACACTTACCCATGCCTGGATTCCCACTAAACAAGCATTTGCAATGCAATAGATCTAGCATTTACGCAAGTTTAAGCTATTGGCATTGTAAATGACAATGCCTTTTATTTAGGTTTTAAAAATTAAAACAAAAATAAAAGGGATTGTTATTTGCAATGTCAATAGCTCAAACTTGAGTAAATGAGAGCCCTTTTGCATTGCAAATGCTTGTTTTACTTTACTGTTGGCAATCCTGCTTAATGCACTGATGTTATCAATGCTTACAATCTTAAAAGGGGTGGTCATCATTACTAATAGTAGCTTGGGGTGATTTTAATTGAACAAACAGGGTTCTTATTACATGAAAAGTTTGGAGATTCCCGAACTAGAGACTGGCATTTATATAGGGATTACAGAATCCAATGTATTATATATTTCTTTCTACCATCTTTTAAAATCAAACTTTTGTGTGAATCCGTGCTATGGTGGGGTATCTGCTGGGCCTCTGTAAACATATGATAAATCTCATGCACAGAGCAAAGGATATCCTTCAAGCCAATCAAGGGTTGACAGCGTGGTATGACAAGAAGGCTTTCTGGACTAGCTTTGAAGGGGTTCAGGAAACTTGTCTCTGGAATGCCTTTGAGGACAAATGGTGTGGCCCCATATGCTGTTTTGAGTGCCCACGTTCTTCTGGATAGATCATGCTGTTAAAATGCACCTTTTATCTCCTTGGCTAGGATTTCGTTTTTCTTTGCTGAGAGGTTTTAAAGAGTTACAAAACTGTGATTAGTTATATATGTGCACCATAGTATGTTGTGCCCAAATATGTAATATGTAATATGTTCTCGGCAAAAGGTTTTGAATGGTAAAACAGCAGTAGAAGGTAAAACTGTACGATTAAAGTGAAGCCCAAATAATGCCTAGATGTAGACTTCAGGTTTGTATGAAGGGTATCTTTGCCCATGGGGAATTTTGTGTAATATTCATCAGGGAAGGCATAGAACTCACTTGCTTCCATTGCTGTAGTAAAATACTGATAAAGGAGGCTTTGTCGAAGGTCATGAATTTTCTGTTTGCAGAGTGTAGATACACAAAGGAAAAAGTGTTTATTCTCAGTAAAAGTTCATTCAACTTCCTAGTTTGAGGTGGTGGTTTCATGTGGGCAAACACTTTTTGCAGCCAAGTTCACATATCAAATGAGTCATGTTGTTCTTCAGATGGACGATAAAGGGTCCTGGGCTGGAGGTCTGCCCGTCAGTATTCCTTTCCTGTTTATTGAAGCTCAAGTTCTGTCAAAATGTTAGTTTCCATTGTGCAGGGCCAGTAATGAATGGGGGAAGCAGGTCTCTGTGTTCCTCTCTGTGCCAACAGAGCCAAGTGTGTCACCTGTTTGAGCCTGTTAGGGCATTCAACGATGTCCCTCACTACTCTGCCACCACAGTAAGCGCCTACAAGATAAGATCTCATCATGTGCCTTAACCAGCTCCCCACACTATGCAGCCATACAATCCTACCCAGACCTGTATCACACACTTACAGAGCATCAACATAGCATAATTGCAACCTCATATATATATACCCCACTAGCCACCACACACCCTCAAACCATCAAACACATCTTGCATCTCATGTTTAATACATTCTCAGCATTACACAATGTGCCAGACATTGCCAACCTCCTTACCTATTACATGTTTGACACACTCTTCATCAAAGAACCATGACATACCCCCACGTCCTAATAATTTTTGTTCCCAAAGGCTACAGCATCCTGCATGCACATCGAACACATAAGAAAGGGAGGAGACATTGCTTGTGGTCTTCCATTCAAGCAAGTAAGCAACACTTAGATCCATTAAGCTCCTTACAATCCACTTTCCACTCTCCACAACTGATCTGCGACCTCCTGCTTTATCCGTAAGCCTCCTATGCAAAACAAGGACTTCAATGATAATTTCTCCGTCACCCCGCCACTTTATCCATGTGTCATGCCCACACACCACCTTCCAAGGTGACTTTAACCTCTCAGACAATGCAATCGCCAAAAACATGATAGGCACTCTTTTGAACCTCATCAGCACCCTCAGTGTGGTATAGCATATCAACCAATCAATACACTCCAAAGGCTGCATCCTCGACCCAGCATCCAAAGCAAACGTCCCAACCCCATACACTGGACTAACTACCTCTGTTTCTATCTCCTTGCTTACTGCCCAACCAACATATCCAGGTCAACCCAAAAGAGAACCACAAAACTTTGATCCTTCAAAGACTATTCTGTCCGCAACCTAAGGTTTGAGCTCATCACTTGCCTTGCTAACTTCAGTTCATGAATTGTACAAGTGGGGCCTTGTAGTGGTCTGGCATCCTGCTCTCACCATTTCCTGTACTAGCACACCATGTTGTGTGGTGCCAACAGCAAAGTCCGGTATTAGCATTTCTTTGTGCCTGAGACAGCAATATCATGATACCTGTGTCTTATGAGCGAGCAGTGTCCTTAACCCCAGGGCTTGCTTGTATCTTCACTGCGATAGAGGAGACTTCCACCCCGACGAGTAGAGTAGTGTGACTGGTAATGTTGGACTTTGTTAAGCTGCAAGCTCCCTCCGTACCCTGCCTGATTCCAAAGGCTGAAGTGATTATTTTCAGAGATTCTTCCCTCATGAGCTTATTACATCTTTATCTTGAGACAGTGGTATGTGTCTGAATTTTGAACTTGTGCTCAGCACAGACTTATCTTTGAGTCCCCAAGTGTACTTGCACTCTTTGTCAATTGTGTAAGTACCGCCAGCTGTACACATATCTCTCAGAAACAGAGTTGAGTGCTTCTTGGTAGCACCTCGTGCCTTAAAAAGAACCCCACATTATCTGTGCTCATTTACCCTTCCGATAGTACTGTCCTTCAAGACAAGCCCCCATGTGGGCCCAACCAGTCTGAGAGCTTTTCAGGCATACAAACTGCCCCTTTTTATTTTGGGGCTTGGACGTGGTTGCACCATAGAAGAAAGTCAGCATCATTTTGGGGAAACTCTCTGCCTCTCACTGTAAACCATTTGATTGTGATGCAGTGGAACATGTATGAGAACTTTTCACAACCATCTCACTCACACTGATGGTCATCAGCAGGTATTCTTGGCAATGCTATGAACCAGCACGTACACGCACATCACCTCAAACACATATTTACACTCATGCCTCTCACACATACATAGCGGACTGCATTTATATAGTACCTAATAGTCATGGGTCTTGCCTCAAAAATACACAGACAACACACAAACACATAATCTCTGAACATTGCAGTGACCCTACCCCTACTTTGCATAAAGCCCACTCATTTGGTGCAGTGGTCTTTGCATGTCCTTGGTGGCTGAGCCATGTATTGGGGTTGACTAGCTTGATATGTTGGCCCCAGGAAGCCTGCAAAGTGCCAAGGAATTGAAGAAGACATTAATTTTTTAGGGCCAGCCCCTAATATTCAATCAATCAATCAGTCAGTCATTTATTAGGCG
This sequence comes from Lissotriton vulgaris, assembly GCF_964263255.1. Classification (NCBI taxonomy): domain Eukaryota; kingdom Metazoa; phylum Chordata; class Amphibia; order Caudata; family Salamandridae; genus Lissotriton; species Lissotriton vulgaris. The sequence goes on from NC_141687.1 coordinate 1,102,380,698, forward strand.
CACTACATACCCGCGAGGGTCTCAAGGCGCTTGGGGGTTGGGGGAGGTGGGGGCCGCTACTGATCGAACAGCCAGGTCTTTAGTATCCTCCTGAAGGTCAGCAGGCCTTGGGTCTGTGGGAGGGTGTTTCATGTCTTGGCGGCGAGGTGGGAGAAGGATCTCCCGCCGGTGGTGGTTCTTAGGATGCGCGGGACGGTGGCAAGTGAGAGGTCGGCAGAGCGTAGCTGGCGGTTGGGGGTGTAAAAGGAGAGCCGTCTTTTGAGGTAGGCTGGGCCGGTCTTGTGGAGAGCCTTGTGTGCTTGGATAAGGAGCTTGAAGGATATCCTCTTGTTGACTGGGAGCCAGTGCAGGTTTCTCAGGTGGGGGGTGATGTCGCCGAGTCGTGGTACATCGAGGATCAGTCGTGCCGAGGCGTTTTGGATGCGTTGCAGTCGATTGATGTGCTTGGTTGGGTCTCCCGCGTAGAGGGCGTTTCCGTAGTCGAGTCTGCTGCTGACGAGGGCCTGGGTGACTGTCTTTCTTGTATCTGTCGGGATCCATCTGTAGATCTTGCAGAGCATGCGGAGGGTGTTGAAGCAGGAGGAGGAGACAGCGTTGACTTGCCTGGTCATTGAGAGTGTTGAGCCGAGGATGATTCCCAGGTTGCGTGCGTAGTCTGTGGGGGTCGGGGCGTCCCCCAGTGCCATTGGCCACCAGGAGTCAACTCAGGCTGACGGGTTAGAGCCGAGGATGAGGTCCTCCGTCTTGTCAGAGTTCAGCTTCAGACGACTGATCTTCATCCAGTCAGCGACAGCCTTCATTCCTTCATGGAGGTTGGCTTTGGCGGTGATGGGGTCCTTGGTGAGGGTGAGGATCAGTTGAGTGTCGTTGGCGTAGGAGATTATGTTGAGGTCGTGCTGTCGGGCGACGTGTGCGAGCGGGGGCCATGTAAATGTTGAACAGTGTCGGCTGAGGGAAGATCCTTGGGGTACGCCACAGATGATCTCAGAGGCTTCCGAACGGATCGGTTGGAGGCGGACACTCTGGGTTCTGCCGAAGAGGAAGGAGGTGGTCCATTCCAGAGCCTTTTCTCGGATCACTGCGACGTGGAGGCGTGCGCGTAGTGTGAGGTGGCAGACGGTGGCGACGGATAGGTCTAGGAGGATGAGTGCTGCAGTCTCCCTGTTGTCTAGCAGGGTCCTGATGTTGGTGGCGGCGATGAGGGCAGTCTTGGTGCTGTGGTTGCTGCTGAACCCTGACTGGGAAGGGTCCAGGATTCTGTTCTCATCGAGGTATCGGGTTAGCTGTCTGTTAACGATTTTCTCGATGACCTTGGCCGGGAAGGGAGCAGAGAGATGGGTCCGAAGTTCTTGAGGTCTCTTGGGTCTGCCTTGTTTTTTTTTTTGTAGGGCGTTGGTCTTGGCGTGTTTCCAGCTCTCTGGGAAGGTCACGGTCTCAAGGGAGAGATTGATGACGTTGCGTAGGTGGGGTGCGATGGAGCTGCTTGCTTTGTTAAAGACGTGGTGCGGGAATGGGTCTGACTGAGAGCCGGAGTGGATTGTGCTCATGGTCTTGATGGTTGGTGTCATCGCCGCTCACGCTGGTCCAGGCTAGCAAGGGGACGTGGTCGATGGTGTGCAGAGGGTCTGTTGTGTTGCTGTCTGTTAGGGCTGTCTGGGTGTTTAAGCTGTCGTGGATGTCTGCTACTCTCGTGGTGGGAGAAGGTGGCGAGGGAGTCGCACAGTGCTTGCGACGGCGGGATATCGTTGGTGTTGGAGCTGGGGTTGGAAAGTTCCTTCACGATGTTGAAGAGCTCCTTGCTGTCGTGTGCGTTGTTGTTGAGGCGGTCTTTGAAGGAGGTCTTCTTGGCAGCGCTGATGAGGTGGTGGTGGTTGCGGACGGCGTCTTTGTGTGCTGCGTGGCTGTCCGGAGTTTGTTCACTGTGCCATTTCTTCTCTAGTTTCCGGCAGGCTTGCTTGGAATCTAGGAGTTCTGGGGGGAACCAGATGACCCTCTTGCTGGTGTCTCTGTGGGGGTTTCTTCAGCGGGGTGAGAGTGTTGGCACAGTTCTCGATCCAGCGTCTGAGGTTGTGGGCAGCAACGTCGGTGTTGGAGGGTTCGGTGGGTGGGCTGAGACCGTGGTTTGCATGTAGTTGATCTTCGGTGATTTTGCTCCAGAGGAGTTCGGTGGTGTGGCTGACTGAGACGTGCGGGCTTGAGGAGAAGACAGGGGTTGAGCGTGTGGCCGGCAGAGTGGGTGGGCGCTGTGACGATTTGCCTCAGTCTGAGGTTCGCAAGGTTGTCGATAAGGGTGGTGGAGTTGCTGTCGTTGTTGTTCTCAAGGTGAAGGTTCAGGTCTCCGAGGAGGATGTAGTCGGTGGAGGTCAGGGCGTGCGTGCTGATGAAGTTGCTGAACTGGGGGCGTGGTCCGGGGTGTCGGTAGACGAGGGTGCCTCTGAGGGTGGAGTTAGGGTCAGTGTGGATCTGGAAATGCATGTGTTCCCCGGTGCTGAGCGCGTCGTCTGTGCTAGTCAAGACCCTGGTGCTGTTCTTGTGGACAATGGCGATTCCTCCTCTGACTCCATTGGTGCGGTCTCTGCGGGTGATCCTGTAGCAGTCTGGGATGGCTATGGCGATGGCGGGTGCGGAGGAGTTGTTTAACTAGGTCTCTTGTCAGGAAGGCGACGTCCTGGGAGGTTGTGTTGAGCAGGTCTCAGAGCTCGACGGCGTGTTTGCGTGCGGAGCGGGTGTTCAGTTGTATGCATCGGAAGTGGTTGAGGTCTTTCTTGGCGGGTGGTTCGTCGGCTCTGTGGCTGGTGTAGCTGCAGTTCCGGCAGGTAAAAGGACCATGTGTGCATTTCAGGGCGGCCTTGAAGCAGTTGTGGGTCCGTCCGGGTTGAGAGCGTGCAGAGTGCTGGCGTCGTAGTGGTGGGTGCGGGGGCCAGGGGTTCTGGCGCTGGGCGCGGTCCAGGCGCAGACGGGCTTGCCACACGCCAGCGGCTGGCATGGATGGGGAGGTGGGAGTGAGGAGCAGCTGGGAGGCGGAGCCAGCGAATGGGCAGTCAGGGGGGATGAGCCGCAGGGGACGCAGCGGCGTGGGCAGTGACGGGCGATGAAGGAAACAGAAGGCAAAGGGCACATCAATTGAGGGGGAAATGAGTGGCACAGAGGGCAGAAAGGGCAAAAAAGGGCAAAAAGGTCACAAGAAATCAGGGGGAAACGAGTGGCACAGAAGGCAACAAGCATTTACAATGCAACGGTTTCGCCTTTGGAAAAGTTTGAGCTACTGGCATTGTGAATGACAAACTTTTTATTTATGTGTTGGTTTTGAAAACAGATAAATAAATGGCATTGTCATTTACAATGGCAATAGCTCTAACTTTTCCAAAGGCGAAACCTTTGCATTGTAAATGCTTGTTTAATTTACAGATCCAAGATGGTGAACGCCACTTGCTGCAGAAAATATGTGTAAAAAAAATTCTATTCGATCGAAGTGCCTTTTCTGGAAACGTAGTGGCTAGTAGCAAACCGGAGTTGCCAGGCCCACCAGCAAATGTAATATTCATTTTTAAAAAGCTGTATAAGGACTGCGAGGGGTGGGCGAGCATTGAAGGAGTGGATTAATTAAAAAGAAAGAAAGCGGGGGGAGAAGAGTTGGAGGAGGGCAATACAGGAACGTGGGCTGCATGGGGTGCTGGCATTTAGTAGGGGAGAAGCACAGGAGTGACGAGTTTAAACACATGCTCCAATATGTACTCAGCCAATCAAAAGTATGATAAAAAGAGGCTATGCTGTAGGGAAGGAGCAAACACAAGCGCACTACATTTTTGGTAGGGTCCTCTAGCGGCTTTCATCAACGATCAGCTAGAAGGTGGCTGGTATATCTGGTAATGGGTACCTGTTAAGGATTGCTGTAGAATTAGGTCTTCCTGGTCAAATGCCACGATCCACTATGGACTGTAATAGGTATGAAACAGGTTGAACTCTCCACCCATTAACTTTGTAGCTAATTAGATCGTTACATAATTTCTACGCTCACATCAGGTTTTTATCCTTGAAAAAGGGAACCTGGAATTAAAACTTTACTTCCTGTCCGGATCCCTTCAGTCAATTTTAACACACCTTTTTTTCATCCATTCTACCTCACACTTCACCACCCGTCATTGCAAAATACATTGGCTAACAAGGGTTCTCACCTCCAGCCATCGCTGCGCCTCGGTGAAAGCCGGCTCGCAGTTTTCCGTGGGACTGTCTCTCCACTCCATGGCCGGCGAAAGCCGGCTCGCAGTTTTCCGTGGGGCTGTCTCTCCACTCCATGGCCGGCGGGACTGGTGCAGGCGCGGGCAGGGGTGGTCAGCGGGCGGGCAGGGTTGGTCAGCGGGCGCGCCGAGACTTTATGCCGCTGCAGAGCTGTTGTCCGAGGTGCCGGCCCTGTCTTTACACCAACGGGATAGGGGTGAAGAGTCAAGCCGAATAGTTGTTGCATTGCATTTCATTTCACGAGCAGCAGCGGGCTGGGGGCCTCCGCCGTCGCCGAGCCCCGCCTGGAGCCGGGCCCCGGGGACGGGCGGCGGGCAGCGCCGAGGCATTCTCCTCCAGCCACCCCAGGGGCTCGCTCCGCTCCGAGGTCATCCCGCCCGCTCACATGGAGGGAGGGCCGCTCTGTCGCAGTAGGACCCCCACCTCCGGAGCTGCACATCGCTGCCCACGAGCTGGAGAACAGCTTCCTCCCGCCTGGGGAAGAGGAAATGGAGCCCACGAGGCTCTTCTTTGTCCCAGCCGGCCCCGCCCACCGTCAGGCACAGGCGCCGGCTCCTCTCTCTCTCTCTTCTTGCGCTGCAAGGCGCGCTAGAACAAACGAGAAATGACGATCCTCACCGGCAGATGATTAAAAAAAAATAAAAAATAATGGCGGCAGCACCTACGAGGACAGGGTGGGGGCGGGAAAGGACGGCGGGAGGGGGGCTGGAGAGGACACAGGGGGCGGGAGGGGGTGGGAGAGGACACGAACGGCGGGACGGAGGCGGGAAACGTGCACAGGACAGCGAGGGGAGGGGGGACGGCGGGAGGAGGGACACAAGGCAGGACAGCAGCAAGCACGGCCCGGCCGGACCAGATTCGGGGGCGTTCTCCGCGTCGCGTGACGTCGCCAAAGCCAAAGAATCTCGGGAACGCCCCCGAGCCTCCTCCGGCCATGACGGACGCCTCTCTGTTCCAATGGCTAGCCTCCATTTATGGAGCTAGCCAATGGGACAGGGGGGCGTATTCCACAGTGCTTACTGTAATCAAGAGATTTCTCTGGAGGCGGAGCCTAAAGGCTCCGTTCCCCAGCGAAACCTAAAAAGGTCACAAGAAGGGCAAAATGGTCACAAAAAACGGGGGAAACAAGTGGCACAGAAGACAGAAAGGTCCCAAGAAAGGGCAGAAAGGTCACAAAAAACAGGGGGAAACGAGTGGCACAGAGGAAGAAAGGTCCCAGGAAAGGGCAGAAAGGTCACACACAAAAACGAGGGGGAAAGGAGTGGCACAGAGGGTACAAAGGTAACAAGAAGGGCAGAAAGGTCCCAGAAATGCAAAGGCAGCTAAGCAACAGAAGGCAAAAACGGGCAGAGAGACACGGGGGCCGCGAGGGGAGCAGAAGGAAAACCGGGCAGAGAGACACGGGGGCAGCAAGCGGAACAGAAGGAGAGAACGGGCACAGACCACGTACAGGCAGGTGACAGACACCAGCAGTCACAGACACAACACTGAAAATGCAGTCACTACAACGGGAGCATTGAAAGAAAATTCAGGCAATACAATGGAGGATGAGCAAACCTACGGCCTACCACTGGTCACCAGGGATGAGGCGCAGGTGGTAGCCTGCGGGTGGAGGATGGCCTCGAACTTCCTCAGCAGCGGCAGCTGGGGCAGGGACACACAGGCGGTGCTGTATTGGATCTAATATGATTCAATGTTCACTTCAGAAGGTTTGTTTCTGCCCAAGGCAATTCCTTATGTCCCAGTCATTGGTGGCTCTGTGACATATGAGAGGCAAGTCTGCAATGAGAAACCATTGTTAGGTTTTGCCTGGGGCACGGAGCTTTAGCTCCGCCCCCAGGAGAAATCTCTAGTTTTCAGTAAAGGGGACTTGAATACGCCCCTCTGTTCCATTGGCTAGCTCCATAAATGGAGGCTAGCCATTGGAACAGAGATCTGTCCGTCATTCACGGACCAGATTCGGGGGCGTTCCCGAGATTTTTTCCATGGGCGTGGTTTCACTCTCCGTGGCGTAGTTTCACTCATTTGCTGCCTTTATTTGCTTGGCTTTTCCCTCCTACCGCTGAGAGCGCTTGATTGTTGGTCCTAGCGCTGGGGAGCGCTTTTGTGCACAGCCGGTGCCCACCCGGCATTTGCCCGCTTTAAATTGCCGATTTTAAAGCCCCCAGGACCTTTTCTCTATGTTTGAGGCCCTATCGAGTGCCCACTTCGATTATTGTTTATTTGACACAAGCCGGTGCCCACCCGGCATTGCCCCGTGCTTTCTCTGCCGTCGGCCGGGGAGAAAGGGAGAAATCAGGAGACGCTGTCCCGCCTCCCGACCCCAGGGCCGCGCTGCGATTGGCTGCAGCCGCGACCCGGAAGTCAGACAGGCCGGGGGCAGGACCTAGAGACAGCCGGAAGCGGACGGGAGGCCATCCCGCGCTCCGGTGCGAGGAGAAGCCGGCATATTTATTCTCCCCCCCCCCTCCCCCGGCTCCCAAGGAGCTCAGGAGAGAGAGGGGGAGGAGTGTGCAGAAAGAGCCCCGAGGAGCGGGAGCTCTCGTGAAGCCGCCCGCGGACCGGAGCAGAAGCAGAGGAGCCCTTGCCTGCAGAGACCCGGTGAGTGCAAGAGCCGGATTGTTGTTCTCCGGGAGGTGCGGGGCTCCTCACACCCATCACCGAGCGGCCCCGACTGGCAGTGGGCCGCTCCAACGAGGCCCCCGCATTGGTGCCCAACCCCACGAGGGGCATCAGCCTGCATTCCGCATTTGGAGCCTGAGGGCTCAGGGGCATCTTTTGGCTAAGAGCCCACGAGGCTCAAGAAGGCGTCCCAGTGTTCCCGTGTCCCCCGTGAGGGACCCCGACAGCCCAGTGAGGCTGCAACTTTGCTCTTAGAGAGTCCAGAGAGGCTCTGAGGGCATCCTTTGTTGTAGAGCCCAGCGAGGCTCCAAGGGGCCAGTGCTTTGTCATTTAGAGCCTGGGAGAGGCTCAAGGGGGCATTTGTTTATTCAGAGCCTGCGAGGCTCCCACGTTGGCCCATCCTTGCTTGCACACCCGGTAAGTGGGGCAGAAGGAGAGGGAGGGGCGCCGGGACACATTGACGGTGTCCGCAACCCCCCCCCCCGACTTCCCAACCCCCCCCCCCCCCCCCCCCCCCCCCGTAGCGCCATCACGAGTAGCCTGAACCTGCATGTCAAAGTGCAACACAGGGAAAGAAGTCCCTAAACCAACATCTTCACAGGACAGAAAGGACCGAATTACCGCAGAAATAAACTATGTCTAAGAATGTCTCTTGGAACATGCCTTCACGTGGCTCCCTGGTAAACCAGCTGATATGTAAGGAAAAATGTTATTCTGTTCGCTGCCAACTGCTACTTTCCATGCAGGGTGAACTTGATTTTAAGTTATTTAAAACAAAACAGTGATGCAAATTTGCAAAGTTGAAAAAAATATAAGTGTGTCAATTCTCACTAATTTAATTTTGACTGAGACGAGCATGTATAACTGTCACTTCACTCATACAAAAACAACTTCCATTACCTACTGTCTTTTTTCAGCTTTAAATAGCGCGAAACAGGCCTGAAGGACCTGTAGCACTTTACACGAGCACCAGCTACATTACACATGGACACATTCATATTGGGGCACAAGGAGTGGACGTGACGTAACCAAAATCACAGGATGTCGAGCTGACACCTAAACAGAACCGGATTCCCCTATTCAAAAGTCGGCAGCTCTGACCATAACGCCACATCCTCTCGCCTCTGTCCAACAGCTTTTGACGACCAGAGGACAGCTAGTCTCACTAAACTAGAGCGGCCTTAAGAGCACGTGGCTGTAGAGGTTTTACTGGTCATAAGAATTGACTTCGGCGCTTGGATACTTACAAAGAGCGGGAAAAGATACTCGGTGTCAAAAGACTTAAAAGAAACATTGCCACATTCCCAAGGGTGGAAATGAATGACCGGCTCGAGCCTATTCGGCAGCAAAGCAATTTAAGCTACATGTGGTAAGAACCTGGGGGTATCCACATATCTGCACAACAGCCACACGTATGGTCGAGGCAACAGGAAAGATTAAGTGCTGATTTCAATGCGATGGAACAACCAGGTCTTCTTGCTGTACCCTTAGACAGTCAGTGGTGACTCAACGGTTCTTAGGCAAGAAACTTGTTCACCATTGGTGTCCTAAGGCCTTTGGTATGATAGACATGTTAAAAAATGCAGTAGGTACACTTTTTGGGTCTTGGTTTCCCCGGTGTAGCATGGTCGAAAAGTTAGTCTCAGTCTAGAGATGGTGCTGGATTAAGAATTTAGAATCTGTACAAATCAGTCAAAATAACACTTTACGTCAGCGCTACAGCTTACAAAATATAGGTTTTTGTTGTTCACATTATAGCAGAGTGGAGCAGTTAAAATGATAACTAATGCACACCAGAAGGGTCTGGTATCCTCTGTGGATGAGATCTAAAGCCAGAGTGTTATAATGTCACTACTGTCTCACGGCTCATCAACGATGTTGTAGAAAGCCCTGTGACTCGCATTAAATGTAGCATACTTCGTCTCTGTGTGGGTGTGTGTGGGGGGGCTCTGTGTTGGGGTGGGGGCTCTGTGTGGGTGTGTGTGGGGGGGCTCTGTGTGAGTGTATGTGTGGAGGGCTCTGTGTCGGGGGGTGTGTGGGGAGGCGCTGTGTGTGTGGGGGGGCTCTCTGTGGGTGTTTGTGTGTGGCATTTGCGACAGATTAAGCTATTGGCATTGTAAATGACAATGCCATTTATTTATGTTAAAAAACTATAAATAAAAATGTCAAGGGCAATGCTAATAGCTCTAACTTTAACAAAGGCAAAACCCTAGCATTGTAAATGCTTGTTTTTCTTTTTATGTATGTGTCAAGAATTACTCTATGCAGCCAATAGCTAATTTTTCACCACCATTGGGATGTCCTATTTGGCCATGCTTGACCTATGAGCACTCTTATCAAACTATGTTTTGCTATGATAGTTCCTAGGACGACATTTCTAATTAAACTGGCCTTAATTTTCAGTTTGGCAATCTCATGGGTTTCTTGTTCGAACAGGAAGGTCTTAGTGAATTGACTTTTGCCTCCCTCTGAAGAAGCTAAAATGGAAAGTATGATGGTGCTGCTAAAGGACGCAGCAGGAGAAGAGCGTGTCAAACACGCTGGATACGCCAATCCTGACAAACCCTTTTTGCATGCCACCGCTGTCTGCTACAACTTTTTATTGCTATACCCTGAAGGCTTATTTGTCTGTTGCTTGGATGTGTCTAATCTGAAGTGCTATACGCATGACTCACCACTGATGTGGTGCCAGTGCTCCGGCTGACAACGTACATTGGAGGCTTTCTCCATTTTCCTCGTTCATGACCTATCTAGGACTTCTATTTGGTTAATTGTTAGCCAGTATGGGAAGGTTTTTCAGCGATACCTGGAAATGGCAGATAGGCATGCAGATTCCGGAGTCTCTGAAATCGGTGGTCCTCTGATAACTTTACAGATCACTCTAGAGCTTATCGTGAATGACAATGTTGACTAAAGTGCTTTGGATTGTTATCTTATTGAAAGCAAGAGGGACTAGGGCATTCCTACTAAGAGAAGTGGATGATTCTTGACAGGCCATTGCATATTAAAGGGTAGCATGGTTGGGGTACAAACAGTCTGGTGCAAATGAATGTCTCCTGTGTTTGTTTTTTGTAATATAACTTTTATGTGATTCATTTCGTAGCCTAATTACAATGCATTAAATGTTTAGTGCCAAGAGGGCCTCTGTCTGAGGGAACAAGCACTTACAAAATGCTCCTTACATTGCGTTCAATAATGAACAAAGGTTCCAGAGATGCTTTCTATGTCGCTCTTAAAAAAGGACTGAAGGGACTGAAATCAAACGGCAACTGATTAAAAACCAGACTGACTTTGGAATTAGGGTCATGATCTATAGGCATATGTAAGTAGTCTACTGTGTGCCTAGACCTATATTTTTCTAATCCACAGAAACGTCCAGAGAGACAGCCATTATGATATACACTATAAACTGAAAATTAGTTTTAACAAGGCAGGTTTAAAAGCTCTTTGGTGTTTTGATAAAATGTCAAAATTGTATTGCTCCCGAAAGGATTCATGACAGATTGGATTATCTTTATCTAACACCATTAGCTGCAGCCACATTTTTCATAATCCTGAATACGTAGGTATTCAATGTTTATACAAAATCATAAATTACGTAATCTATCCCTACAAAGGCCTATATGAAGAATTTGCATGCCAAGCATGAACCATTAATGTGTAAAACCTAAAAGGCTGTGATTGAAAATGTAAATTACATGTCAGCAATGTTTTAAATATTTATAACCATATTGATTGTTTAAGATTATGGGGGAAGTTAGGAATGTGAAAATTAAGTTGAGTGATGTAAATGCCTTTTGCTTGGTTACAAGTGCTTGTTAGATATAAGTGAGAAATGCGAAAGCTTTAATTTAAACATGTATATAGTTGCTTTAGACTGGATTTAGAATTAGAGTTTAGTTTGCCATTATATGAATAGCACTGTATCTCAGAGCAAAGACTATATGGTAGTCTTTTTTTGACAAAACATAGTGTCACTGTTTTTGACTGTCGGATTACTCTCAGTTCATGTGGTGGTAATGAAGAAATTTTTCATTGTTAGGTAGAGAGCACATTTTGTTTGGAGGATACCTTGTTTACAAAAGTGTCCTTTTCCTATGGTCACCCTCTCACTTTTTTCTCCATTGATGTTTTTTGACTCTGTAAGTGCACTGGTAACTCGGGCCTCCTGTGCCAGTCCTCTCGCCCTAAAACACGGTGCATGTGAATTGGTAACGCCAATTGGCAAGGACTTTAATCCCCTCATAAATCCCTATTAAGTTGTATCAGTGGTAGCTAAGGCATGGGAGTTAAAGGGGTGACCAGGGCCTGCAGCACTAATTGTGCCACCCTGGGTGATCCAAGTAAAAAGATGAAAGCAGTCCTGCCGTTGCATGCAGACTCCATGAGCAGTGCAAACTGCTTGAACTCGACTTTGCCCTCACCATGAGTGGCAAGGTCATAGCACTATTTTTAATATATGCGGGTGCCGCTCGAGGCTGAGAGACATCGGAGGATTGCCTGTGCTACGGACTCACCGAGGGAGCTTCAGTAAAGGCTTCCACGAGGGCGGAAAGAGGCAGAGACACCATCCACAGCGGCGCAGCGGGACTGCGAGTTCCAGGTTCCCCAGCAGCTGCTGTGACGCCGCACCTGGAGACTCTTCCCGGCTGGCCACGCCTCCTAGTCCTAATCAACTATATCTTCACTCTCACAGACACGCATCGCGGGACGCGCGCGGGCGGCCGCCGGGCTAAGCCCGGGACAAGGGCGGGACAGTTTTGGCCGTCCGGGGCTGAAGGAGGCTGGGCTAGGCCCACTCTCTTTCGCCCGCACCTTCCTGATACTAGCCGAACCAAGGAACAGATCACGAACATGCCCTCACCTGCACTATGTGAAACTCCATCAAGGGTGGGGGGAAGCAACACCGGGACTCTGGACAACTATTTTAAATCCGCTAAGGGAGAAGGGGGAAAAGAAAGCTCTTTAGAGAAGCGCAGGGCAGAGCGCCGCCGCTCCATCGAAATCATGAAAAGCAGACCCCTTAGGGGGATAATTCCCTATCCCATCTCCCAAGAGGAAGGCACCCCCATTGACAGCCAGGATCTATCAACCCAAGATGGTGTCCCATTATTGTTACGGGATAGCATTACCATGCCGGGTACATTGTCCGAAGAGATCACGGAGGCCATTCCACTCCTAACCTCTACTAATATGGCTGTTGACTTGGTTACCCAACCCCCCCCCCCTAAACAAAACCAAGAAAAATAAGCCTAAGCATATTGTTGTGGTGGAACTGCATGGCCCCCCACCCAACAAGCGCAGAAGAAAGACGAGAGGGGGACAGGGGAAAACCAAAATATCCCACCTAGATTTTGGTAAAAAACGCAAGCCTGCACTCACCCCCGTTGGGGCCAGAGATAATGCCCACACCACTATTTCTACCAAGGACACAAGTGCTATCACTGCTGTTACTAGCAGTGACCCAGGGGCTAACCCGTCTAACACAGCTCCCCCTCTTATATCCCAAGGGAGTATAGAATTCCAACTCCGCTCACTCTTGCAGCCCATTAGTGAAAGCCTGAAAAAAGTAGAGATCAGGCTTACCATCCTAGAGGCAACTCTAACTACCCTGAACACCTCGGTCAGCAAGCAGACTAGAACTACGGGGCCAAATCCACCTACAGGAACTTTCCCTAACAAACAAAATCCCCCCTCTAATATAGGAGACCCACAGGGTGCCAATGCAGGAGCTCCACAGGGTGCCACCACTGCCCCCCCCTTGCAGCCACTTATGGCTATTTCTGTCCCGACCCCACGAAGCATCTCAAATATCATGCCTCCTCAGTTAATAGACCCGCCCCCCCCCCTCCAGTCTAGAGCCTGGCATAAATCATGGGCTCCCCCCAATTGCTAGTATTCCCTCTCCCCCTCCTGGCCAGCCAGTTCAAAGAACAAGGAGAACAGATCTGCCACCGGAAGCTAATAGTCTTATGGTGGTTTTAGCGGGTGCCCCCTCTCTACAAAGGGGTGAAAACGAAGATTTCCAATCCTTCAAGAAGAAAGTCATTAAATGGCTGAATTGGAACAGACCCCTACCACCACACTTTAATAATGAGATAATTATGGTTAGAAGGGTGCCATGGCTGGGGAAGACGAGGAAAACAATAATAGGAGACTGTATAATGGTGACCTTCAGGGACCCCGGTACTGTTTCACATATTTGCGCAGGGTCAAACAGATCATTGGATTCCACCATACAGACCTTGCCAGTCTCCTTCTTTTCCCCACCCATCCGCATGCATTATGACTGGCCACAAGGAAATTGGACAAGGCTGGAACGGAGACCAAGATACAAAGAATATGTCCGACGTCCAAATTACCAGCCACCTGAAACACCCTATTTCCACTTCAACCGCTTTAATTGCTTGAGCGGGCTTGACGGGGTTGATTGACTGTCTGTCCACCAACAATTTTGCGACCTTGGACAGTGGTTCCTGTAATCTCCCTGAGCCATCTGAACTCATTGTTGATAATGTTCCCGATGCAACAACTGGTGTAACACCCGGAACTGTCTCCCCCCACTCTCCCACCCCGGCAACTCCAACCATTGAACATTTGAGACTAATTTGGTGGAATGTGGCCGGATTAGCTAATAAGCTGGCTGCTCAAGACTGGGAAACTTACATTGAGACTGGGGATGTTTGTATGTTCCAGGAGACCTGGGCAAGGGAAGACTATGGGCACCAAGGTTATCAGTCATTTTTCATCCCGGCCAGGTGGGAGGGCAAAGGACGCCCTTCAGGCGGGCTCACAACCTGGGTGGCATCCCACCTAGGGTGCGAGGCTACACGGTTACCGGCCCCCTCCGACGACATCCTTGTGGTTCTATTGTCCTGGCCAAATCAAGCGAAACTTGCCCTAATAAACATTTACTCTAGGCCAGTTGGAATTGCCAGGGAATCGTCCACTATAGACGAACTTTCGGACTATCTATCCGAAATACCAAGAGATCTACCCTATGTAGTGGGAGGGGGTTTAAATTCCCACTTTGAGCCATTGCCAGGCCTTTTAGAGGGTTTTCCAATGGAAGAAGTCAGTTGGTCAGTGCCTTCGGTAGAAGCTCCCCCCCGAAGACATGGACTCCTGTAGCATTGCAGATCACAGCTCTTATCCTGAAATTAGGAATTAAAGCCTGTAATGGGCGTATTAGATCTGACATACCTAGCAGAACCACCTATAACAGAGTGGAAAGAGAATCTCGCTTGGATTATGTCCTGGTAGAGATAGCGAACTGGCCAGCTATACGGGATTTTAGGGTTATGGAAAGGCTAGACAGCGATCACAATGCCCTTGAACTTGACCTCATCCACCCGGTCGCCTAACCTGCACAACGTCTGGGGAGGGGGGCAAACCTGAACTTCTACTGGAAAACAACAGGAGAAGAATCAGGTGGGAACAACTGGCCTCAAGTGAGGAGAAACTCCCGAGGCTTTATGCAGGGATAATCCCCATTTTGGAAACTGTGGGAGACTTAGCTACCGGAGTGAGTAATAAAGACTCACAGGCCAAATTATACCAGGCCCACGAGGACCTTATAAAGGCCGCGGCTCCCGTCCTCTTCAGTAAAGCACAGAATTCAAGGAGGGGGCAGCCATATAAATCCTCATGGTATAACACAGCCTGGAAAAGGGCGAAGGGGGAACTCCTTAGATCCATTAAGGAGGGTCTAGGCGGGGAACAGTTAAGAGAACGCAGACGGGCATACAAAAAACGCATTGCCCACGCCAAAACTGAATGGGAAGAGAACCAATGGTAAGAGCTCACTAAGTCCCTAGCGATAAAAGATCACCGAATGTTTTGGAGAATAGTAAGCGGGGGGGTCGGGGAATCTCCATTCGGCAAATGAGCCAAACATTGCACCAGGGGTGTGCCAGGCACACTTTCAATCCCTTTATAGCTCGGAGCCGGGAGAACCTACCATCGACACCGGCGTTGGTTGGCCTGATTACGAGGGAGATCCAATAACACTGGGCGAGGTCAAGGTTGCAATAGCAGGACTCACCTCGGGAAAGGCGCCAGGATTGGACGGCCTACCAGGGTACCTGTTTAAGCAGGAGCCCAACGTCTGGGCGCCCTACCTTGCCGCGCTGTTTAATGGAGCGGCATGGAAATCCCCAGTACTTGGCTGGGGGCGGAGGTGGTCCCCATATTCAAAAAGGGCTCGCCTCTTCTCCCAGCCAACTACAGACCAATCAGTCTAATCGATGTGGCACAGAAGCTGTTTGGTAGGGTATTGTTGAACCGGCTCCAAGATTGGGCAGAAGAGTTGGGTGTTCTTAGCCCGTACCAGGCGGGATTCAGAAAGGGAGTTTCCACAGTGGACCACGTTTTCCGATTGAATATTATCTACTGGAGGGCAGCGATACTCGAGGGCGGCAGCCTATACACAATCTTTGTGGATCTGTGGGCCGCTTTCGACCTGGTGCCCAGAGGGAAACTCTGGAGCGTTTTGGCTGAGATGGGCGTTCCCCCGGACATCCTGATAATCTTGCAGAGATTACATTACAATAACTATGCTCGAGTGAGGTGCGGGAGGTCCGGGGCTCTGACGGATAGATTCCCCGTTGATCGAGGGGTTAAACAGGGTTGTGTGCTGGCACCAACCCTGTTCTGCCTCTTTGTCAACGGGGTGATCGCCCACCTAAATGCCACTGAATACACTGATGCCCCCAAATTGAACGGCAGCAGGGTGCCTGCAATCATGTTTGCAGATGACACCCTGCTGCTGTCCAAAACCCCAATGGGGATACAGAGGATCCTCGATTCATTCGTGGCCTTTTGCACTGATAGGGGCTTAGAAATTAACGCGGCTAAAACCAAGTTTATGGTTTTGAACCCAAGCCATAAATTGCGGCCGAATCCACTATTGGGAGCCTCACGGCTCGAGAGAGTCTCCACCTTTGATTACCTTGGTGTAACTCTCAATGAAACTATGTCTTGGGGATCACACCAGAGCAGGGCCAATCTCAAATTGGTACAGACTACAGGGGGTATTGCGCGGATGATGAATGGCTCCACATACCGACCACTGGGGCCGATCATCCAGATCTATAAGGCGCAGGCCAGGGGTGCTACTATGTATGGGGCGGAATTGTGGGGACATACATCCTGCCGCAGTCTGTCCTTAACCGAGAATAATTTCATCAGACAGATAGTTGCACTTCCGCCCAGCACCCCGCTCCTCCCCCTTAGGTTAGATCTGGGTTTGAGACCAATAGCGGACGAACTAGGCTTGAGACCCATAGCCTTCTGGCGAAGGCTGTGGAGCAGCGACGAACTTCTTGCCTATAGGGAGCTATTGACCCACCCGAAAGCGCTATCGATCCCCTGGGTAAAATACATCCAAAACTCCTGTATGGTACTGGGGTTTCCGACCTTTGGTCTAACACTGCAAATGCTTCATTAAACATCTCAAAGAGAGCTCTGGCCATCGCTTATCATGAACAAAAACTAGCCACGGCCCTAGGCAGCCAGTGTGAAGGGTCACTAACTTCTGTATTTGTGCAAAGTAAGGACTCGTACAGGCAGGAGAGGGTTTTAGATGCCATCTCCCCCGTGCTGGCCAGGAAGCTGTTTCTCCAATGGAGATATGGTACATTGCCCCTACGATCTTTCACCAGCTCCTGGTCAACACCCCCCTCCACTAAGCAGTGCCCGGCTTGCGCTGCCGCGGACGAAAGCGATTTACACGTGGTCCTGTTTTGCCCAGTTTACAAGGCAGCGAGGAAATATTGGCTCCTACCATTGATCAGAAACCTGGGTTGTAGGGAGTACCTCCCAATGTACAGAATCTTAAAAACTGATGCCTCTAGCCTAACTGTGTTTGTATTAGCAAAATTCCTCACCAATGTCTGGCACACTCGCACCCGAATTCTGAAGATGCAGGCTCCCTCTTAATTTTAAGGTCTACACTTTTTTAATGAAATTTTATCAGTATGTAATCTCAAGGTTTTATATCTTATAAAAATGTATTGATTGATTATGTATGGAGATTATAAAATGATTATATATGTTTTATTGTATATCTTTGATGGCCAATGGCCGAAATAAAGATTGAATTCATTCATTCAAAATATGCCAGTCGCGACTAAGGTAGGCCTCCTGAGCCTAGTAGGCAGAGTGTATTTTAGTAAAGTTGTGGACATATACGTACAAGCTTATATGTCCCTATTGTAGCCTCCTTTCATAAGGGGCTATTAGAAGTGCGTACTCAAGGGGCCATGGGATAACATGGGCTGGCACCTGGGCACCCCCAGGTTGCCAGTTTCATTATGGTCCCACTGAAAAGTGTCATGTTTGGTATCAAACAACTTGTCTCATCAAATCTGCCCTTTTTCCAAAGTCAGATTTGAAGTGGCATACACCCAGTTGGCTTCCTTGGAGGATGCCCACTTGGTTGCCTCAGCATTTCCTGTGCTCTGGCTGACAGCCTGCAGCTGCTGCTGCCCAGACAGGAATCGGCCCCTGGGAGGTGTTACCTCCCTCCTGACAGGATGGCTAGCTTCAAAGCTCTCACCACCTCTAAAATGCAAGTAGGCTTCCTCCCTGAGGAGGAAAACCCAACACAGGCACATTTGCAACCTGGGCAGGCAGGAACATGAGGTAGTCAGAAGGTGTGCATTCCCAAAAGGCTAGCCACACACCTAGGGTGGGCTACCTAATCTGTACAGCCTAAATGATGTTCTCTCATTTTTCAAAGTGGCAGAAAAGAGGCTTCTGTTTTTAAAAGGTGCCAACTCCCTAGGATGTGGTCGCCTCATGGACGGATTAGCCACTGCGGATAGTAGCCCAGTTACTATTAGCAACAATATCCCTAATGCCCCTAATTCTAGGATTTAAGGGGCTACCATTGCACCAGAACCTCAGATCTAATCGACATGCAACAAGAGAACAAAGAAGAGTCTGCGACTTCAGCAGGACCTGCACAAAGCAAAGGCGACACATACCCCACCTGCTGCAACCACCATACGACTGCGACTCGTCCTGGACCAGAGACTGGTTTCAGAGGAAACAGAAGCCCCTCTGCAAGCCAAAAGCATCTCCAGAACTCCCTTGGACAAGATGTACTAGTCCCCTGAAGGCTAGAACCGCACTCGGAAGCAGAGTCATTGGCCATCAGGCCCGTTCAGGGAATCGCCCAAAAGTAAATGGTCTAGTGCATTGTGGGAAACGTAGTCCTGCCCTCCAGCAATTTTCAGGCAGCTACCTTTTGCCCTGGACTCCAGGACGTTGAAGTGACCGAAGCCTGAGCTTGCCACAGCCAAGGCTTGCTGGTGGGTAGTCTAGCCACACCACCTTTCTTAGGCACTGTGCCTCGAGGGAACCTCCGCAACATCTTCCACCCAATGCTTCTTTGCCCCTGTTGTCAAGAGTTTGCATCACCTTCCTCACCAGCACCCTCTAAGTGGTAAGAGCTGCAACTGCGGCTCCCGTTCTTCAGCACCCTGGACTTCGAGGACTACCCTGCACCCAGGCCCTACGTGCCAGGTAAAAATTAACTGACTGTCCGAGCCTGGTCCCATGACCCGCCTCAACTCTACAACCTGCGGTTTCCACTGAACTCGACCGGCAAGTGACAAGTTGTCACTAGTGTTTTTCCACATTGATCACAACATTAAAGTTTGGCAAGAGTGAACTGCACTGATTTATTTTTCCTTTAAAAATCCATAACTCTGATTATACTCATCTGATTGTGTTTGTTTTAGTGTCTAAATTTATATAAAACCCTGCTTTATATTTATAAATTGGTTTAGGATTTCTTTTGCGTCATGTCAATTACTTATTGTCTATGTTGGTACTCTGAACTGCTTAATACATGTTCCTATAGTTAAGCACGACTGCTCAATGCTGCACTACCATGATTAAGCTAGTGTGATTCCAAAATACCTATTTGAGGTAATTTAGTATTGCATAGTGAAGTCTAACCAGGCTCACTACATAAAAACCCACTTTCCTACACCTTGATACTGCTGTTCTTAGCTAGTTGGAATTATTGAAGAAGTAAAAGAAAATGCTTTTGCTGGTGTTTAGTGCAAAAGCTCACTTTGTGTGTTAATTTGAATTCCCATTAGACACTTCTACAATTTATAGTCAGGCATGTCACTGACCGTTTCAGCGTCTTAATGCGGGTGCAAGGAAATAGAATTTGGAGGAATTGGGATTAAAACTAATAAATATATTTGAGTTTCTTTAGGTGTACTTCAATTGGAAACTGGGTGTAAATGCACCCCTTTGAAGATAGGCGCAAATTCACTCTTGCAGCTGGGTGTAAATCCTGACTTTTGAAGCTAGATGTAAATTCAGCAGTGTGTACATTCAGACCAGTAAATTTGCTTAGATAGTTAGTCCCTTGAAAGGGGTAGCCACGTGTGTGTAGATTTAGCACCTTGAAGCTGTGGGTGTAAATTTACCCCCACCCTAAGATGTGGGTGTAAATACAGGCCCTTAAAGTCGTGGGTTTAAATTTTGCCCCGTAAAGCTGAAGGTGTCAATTTAGCCCTTTGAAGTTCGATATCAGTAGTGTAAATTCAACCCCTAGAATCTGTATGTATATTTAGCCCATTGAAGTGTGCCTAAATGTACCTTCTTGAAGCTGTGTATGCACATTTTATTTGTGTGAGTGTCCATGTCTCTTGATTCTTGCTACATGTAAGTACACCTTCTTAATGCAGAGTGTTAATTCAGCCCCTTGGTTATAGTTGTTAAAGGTAGCCCATTGAAAATAGGTAACTCGAGCCTCTGAACCTCGCTTTGTATTTAGCCCCTAGAACCTGGGTGTACGTTTTGCCCCTAGAACCTGGGTGTAAATTTAGCCCCCAGGACCTGAGTGTAAATTTAGCCCCCAGGACCTGAATATAAATGTATCCCCCAGGACCTGAGTATAAATGTAGCCCCCAGAACCTGGGTGTACATATTTCCCCTTGAAGCTGAGCTCTGTGGATGTAAATGTAGCCCCTTGAATCTTTGATTAAATTCAACCTTTTGAAGCTGGATGTAAATTCGTCCCTTGAAACCGTGTAAATTCATCAACTTAGTGCAGAGTATAAAAGTAAAACCTCTGAAGTTGGTTCTAAATTTTGCTGGATATTTTTGTCCTCGAGGCTGGGTGAAAATTCAGATTCCTTTAACATGGGTGTATTGGTAGATAGCCACTTGAAACCACGTGTCAGTTCAGCCTTTTTTGGTGGGATATAAAATCTTTTAAGGGCCTAACATCGAGGCCTTTATTTTGGCATAGTTGAAGGAAGGCCATTTATTTGAAAAAACATTAAGACTATTCTGCACATGGCTCTTTTGTTCAGTTTGTATCTCAATTCTTATTTTTGTTTAAATAAATCAAATAATGATCAGTAGTCAAGTATGATCGCAGAAACATAAAGCATTGATGATACATAAAAGTACAAGCAGTGCTTTAAATGGGCCGGTACTGTCCGGTACGGAGTACCAGCACTTTTTTATTTTGGGAGGGAGAGTACCGGCACTTCTCAAGAGAAATGCTATACTTTTAATTGGAGAGTACCGGCACTTCACAGAAACAAGCAGGTACTCTACTACAGAGTACCTGCACTTCTATTTTTCCATTTCAAGCCCTGAGTACTATGCAGAACAATGACAGAAGAAAATTTCGCCAAGTACCACATGTACAAACATAAATGATCAGTTGCCTCAACAATATTTAAATGTATACAGCAAATCAAGAGATTATGTAAACATTAAACTTTAAATAGATATAAACCCATCAATAATAAGTGAATACTAAGAGATCGGATCGTGATGAAGGTAAAAAAACGCCCCCAAATCTGACCAAAATGTAAAGTCTTTTTTTTTTTTAACTCTATCCACTTTAAACATATTCTCAATCAAAGAATGAATCGTTGGAATAACATTTGTCCTCCAAAAACGTAATATATTAACTTTGGCTAAACTGAGAGCTGGTGAAAGCCATTTAAAGAATGAATGGACATTGGAGGCAATTCATGTCTGAGCCCTTCAGCCTTGACCCCTTCATGACTGCAGCTTATGTAGTGACAATATTGACTGATGGCTCCTTGTTACTGAGTACTCTGACCTCAAACATCACAAAAGCAGCAGAAATTGAACCCACGCCTCCTCAGAGAGTCGGGACTGGGGTGTGCAAAACGTTTTTTTCTTCCTTTTCTTTTCCTGTTAAAATCGTCCCATTTGGTACAATTTGTATAGCCCACATCCTTATTTAACAAACATGAACAAAACGGTTCCGCAAAAGTAGTTAAAAGAAAACTGCGAAAAGGACTGCCTATAGTTTACTTGCACACGAATGGCTTGCATACATTTCCCCTCTTTCTACGTCCAATAAGATTGAAAATGATCTCGCAATTCGATGAAAAAAATTGCGCAGAGGAAAGTAGGTAGCCAGGCTTCCTTGCTTGTCTATGCCCCCTAAGAGTGCCTGTACACCTGAAGCTTAGAGGGGAAGCATAGAAAATATCCTTTAAATATTCGATCAGAGTTCGATGTATTATTCTAACCCCAGCCTCGTGCTTACTGGCTAAGTGTTAGCGCGAGCATCAACGTACTTTCAAAAGACCGGGAGAGCATACTTGCCAGGCAAAGCACCGGGATAAAAAGCTCTCTTGCGCACGCGCATAATGGAATGAAGGGCGCAGACCGATCTATCACCGGAAACCCACATCCTGGAGGTATTCGTCTGAAAAGAAGGAAACATTCTAACAATTTCAGAATTCCAATTTCCGTTTTCTAATTGCTTTGTATTTTTGCCATTGTTCTTCTTGTGCAGTGTTTTGTGTCCACGGTTAGTCGTTGACATGCAGGGCCTTGTACATCAGTCACTTTGCTGCGCACAATATTTTGATAACCTGAAACACCAATCCAGAGAGCCCAGGTAACGGGTTTGAGCATTTTTAAGCTTTCCAGTCTAATATATTTTCCTCTTTTTTTCTGAAAGCCGTATTGTCTAATCTGTGCCCATAAGCAATTCATAAAGTATGTCTTTTTAAAAACATTACCTCATCTATTACTAACGACAACATCGATGTCTGTCACTTACCTCGAACTCTTTCTATAGGGCTCATTTAGTTGAGTTATAAAGCAGATGGTTGCGGGAAAGGGTACTCTTCGAGGGTAGGCAGTGGCACCGTCTAAATCTGAGGCCCTCCACTTGGAGCAGCACACAGGCCAAATCAAAGCCATGT
This sequence comes from Lissotriton vulgaris, assembly GCF_964263255.1. NCBI lineage: Eukaryota > Metazoa > Chordata > Amphibia > Caudata > Salamandridae > Lissotriton > Lissotriton vulgaris. Next base: position 1,102,402,792 of record NC_141687.1, read on the forward strand.
GTGGGCAATGATGCCAGCTGAAACTGACCGTTATTATGTACAATAAATATGAAAATACCAAAAGTCATGCACAGAAAGTTCACCGATTACCTCCAAATGAGATATCTGAAAGAAACAGGTTAGTATTAGATTCCTTACCTTAGAATATCCCCAGGCGTCAGACTGGATACGGAAACTTTTGCGTAGCAGTACCCTTGCGCGTCGGTAGGCATCGTCTGTGGCTCCGCGTCCGTCGTTGGCGAAGAGATGACGTCGCCGGAGTACTTAAACGCCGCCCTCGCACGCTGATGTCAGTTCTTCTTGTTTCCGCGCCAGCAAGCGCTGATCTGGAAAAAGTGGTACCCTTAGTCAATTTTTGACTAAACTTTTTCGATCATTTTTGATCTTTCTTCGAAGTCGAACGACTCCAACGGTGCCGGTAGGGATCCCCGGGTTCAAGCCCTGCGTCGACTGCAGCCGACTGATGTTGGTTACCGACCCCCATCGCTGGTGTCTACATTGCCTGGGACCCGACCACGATGACAAGTCGTGCTCCGACTGCCGGGCCTTGACGTCGAAGGCTAGGCGGGAGCGGTCCCGCAAGCGCATCGAGCTCCGGCAGTCGGCCCCCCGCCGTTCGAGGTCCCGGTCCGGAAGGAGGTCGAGGGACCTGTCGCGGGCCCGGAGTCATCACAGCTCCAGGAGTCGAGACCACTCCTCGGGCTCCCAAGTCCTCAGGTAAGAGGCACAAGAAGTCGAAGAAGCGACATCGCTCTTCTGACTCCCCCTAACACTCGCACGACGCGGCCTAGGGTTTGGGCGACACCACCGGAGCGGCAGGCGTCGCAGTCCCCCACTTGTCCCTGGGCAGAACGCAACGCCGGAGGAGATCAATGCCTTCCTCACGGCCATGAGGTCGCTCACTCCTCTGTCGGGTTCTGCGGTGCCTTTGGGCCCCGCGGGCCCGACTGGGAACCCAAGCGGACCGGGTGCTAAGGTCCCGGCGCCGTCGGGTGCTTCGGCCCGGCTTTGTCGGCGACTTCGGTCCCGGCGCCGCAGGGCCGCGCTGGATCCGGTTCCGGATCCGGGTCGTTGGCAGTCGACCTTACGCCGGCGCCGGCCCCTTGGGTGTCGCCCCGACGCCGTCCCCGAACGACGACGTCCCCGAACGGCGTCATCCTCGGTCCCCCCCTCCCACCCCCCCCCCCCCCCCCCCCCCCCGACCCGGTTCCGACACCGGAGCGGCGCCGCTCGACGCTGCATAAGACATAGAGAGCGGACTTTTTCTTCTATGATCCAGCCCTATCGTTTGAACCTGAGTACCAGGAGATGGGTGGCGAGGCTGATTGGGAGGGGTCTGAGGACCCTCTGGCACGTGAGTGCCAGTCTTATCAGGACTGGGCAGGTGAGCTAGGGGATGCCAGTGGTTTGGACACTTCGCCAGACACTGGTTTTGTCTCCCCTCCTACCGCTGCTTCGGAGGAGGGGCTGCCTATAGGGTGGTGTTGACTCGGGCGGCCAAGGCCTTATCCCTTGAACTCCCCGTCGCGGCCGTGAGTACTAACCTCCTCACTGAGGTCCTTAAACCGCAAGCAAGCTCGTCGGAGCCTCTGTTGCCGTTTAATGAGGCCTTGTCTGACGTTCTTCTGGGCACCTGGTCCAGGCCCGCTACAGGGTTCCCCTGTAGATAGGAACGTGGCCAGACGCCACCGCCCGGCTCCGGGCGACCCTTGCTTCCTGTCCACCCACCCCACCCCGAGAGCCTGGTTATACAGGCCTCTAACTCCCAGACTGCATTCCCGATGGCTCCCCCCGATCAGGAATCCAAGAGGTATGAACAGTGTGGTAAGAAGATGTTCTCCTCACGGACTTTGGGGTTGCGGTCATTTAACACCGCTTGCCTCTTGGGCCGTTATTCCAAGTCTCTGTGGGACACTTTCACGGACATGCTGCCACAATGTCCGGAGGAGGCCCAGACTAAACTCGCCCAAGCCCTTGCGGAGGGTCGAGATGTGGCACACTATTCCATCCGGTGTGGGCTGGATACAAGGGGCTTGCTAGGCAGAACGATGGCAACGACGGTGGCGATTCATCGCCACGCCTGGCTGAAGTCCGCCAACTTTTCGGCTGATGTCCAAAACACCCTTATGGACATGCCGTTTGATGGCCGGCGCCTCTTTGGCGACAAGGCAGACAGTGTGCTTGAGCGCTTTAAGGATTCCAGGGCTACGGCCAAGTCCTTGGGCCTGTCGGCCCCGCGCCAGCAAACTGCTGCCTTTTGCTCCTTTCGTGGCCAAGGAAGAGGTGCCCCCACACATCCTGCCAGCCACGGGCTGCAGACTAACATCCAGCGCGGTGGCGGATGTGGTAACCGCCGTGGCGGTGCCCGGGGACAACGGCGAGGCCAGTCCACATCCACCCCCGGAGAATCCGCCTCAAAGCCTTCCTAGTCCGAGCTTTCAGGCCCATACGATGCCAGTGGGGGCAGGGTTCGCCATCACCTCCTCCACTGGCGTACCATCACATCAGACAGGTGGGTGCTGCAAATTGTCCGAAGGGGCTACTCCCTCCCTTCGAGGCGATCCCTCCAGCCATGCCACCGCAGTACCACCGCGTGTTGGGGATCACTTGAATCTTCTGCGAGAGGAAGTTACGTCCCTCTTGGCCAAGAGGGCCATTGAGCGCGTTCTTGGGCCAGAAGTAGGGTGTGGTTGTTACTCCCACTACTTTCTGGTTCCCAAGAAGGGCAAAGGGGGCCTACGCCCTATCTTCGACCTGTGGAACGTCAACAGCTTCCTCCGGAAAGAGAAGTTCAAGATGCTGACACTGGCTCAGGTCTTAGCTGCCCTGGACCCGGGAGACTGGATGGTAACGTTGGACTTGCAGAACGCTTATTTTCACATCCCCGTCCTGCCGGCCCACCAGCGCTATCTGCGGTTCATGGTAGGCCACGAGCACTTTGTTTACCGTGCTCCCCTTCGGCCTTACCAGCGCCCCACGGTTGTTCACGAAAGTGCTGGCGGTGGTCGCAGCTCATCTGCGCAGGCTAGGGGTTTCAGTCTTCCCCTACCTCGATGACTGGTTGTTGAAGGCGGGCTCGCCCCAGACAGTCGTCAGCCACCTCCAGACTACGGCCGACCTCCTGCACCTGCTGGGGTTCTCCATCAATGTGCCGAAGTCACATCTGTTTCCCTCTCGGAAGCTCCTTTTCATCGGAGCGGTTCTAGACTCAGCACAGTTTCGGGTTTATCCTCCCGAACAGTGGGTTCTGTATATTCAGGCTCTGATTCCGATCTTTCAGCTGTTATCCTGAGTCTCGGTCAGGTTGACGCTGCGGCTTCTGGGGCTGATGGCCTCCTGCATCCTTCTGGTGCATCTTGCCAGGTGGTGGATGCGGGATCTGCAGTGGGAACAAGGAATAGGGGGGAGAAGGAGGTTAAACCAGACTAGGTCGGCCTCCAGTCAGTATCAGAAAATCAGGAACCCACTTTGAAGGGTTCAGAGACCTAGTTGGTGTGTGTGGTTACTGGCAAATTTGTCAGTGTGTACCAAAATGAGAAAGAAAAATTTCTTTCTGGAGTCCCCTCACTCACCGGGGTTTCCCCACGGTGACACGCTTCATCATTGGGGCCATCCCAGTTCTCTACGAAAAGGGGCGTGCTGCGACTAGCGAACTACGCAGGAGCACTATTTTGTGAAACGACTATGTGTGGTGTAAAGTGTTGTGGTGGTGGAGTGGGTGTGTGATTAAAAATACCGTGCTAGTGGGCCTCAACAATTTATTCTGCTCCTAGTTTGGTATGTTAAAATGGGGTAACACTGTGTTCGAGGCATATGGGCTGCAGATGGTACATTATGAATAGATCGCCATCTGGTGTTGGGCTCGGATGATTGCACTTTGTTTTTCTCTTGGAGAGTCTTTTGTATGTTGGTGACTCCTCCCTTAGTTGGTAGTGCGCATGGGCATCGGCTCCATCCTTAGATTGTTTTTTTCCGCCATCGGGTTCGGATGAAGATCGAGACGCTCCAGATCAACTTCAGAAGAAAGTGATTTTTCGGCGCGTATTCCCTTTCCAATTCGACGGTATTGTTAGCGAACGCGTTCTTTTCCATTCCGACGCGTTACAAATTCAAAATAGAAGAGAAAAACTTGGATCTACGTCGAAGAACAGGAGACCTTTCTCGACGCAGTCAAGCCCGGAGTCCATGGAAAGGACTCCATTCAAAAAATGTCCATCGTGTGGTGCTAAGTTCCCACACAAGGACCTACACGAGGTGTGCAACCTCTGTCTATCGCCTGAACACGAATCCAGGGACTGCGAAGCCTGCGCAGCATTCTCCTCCAAGCTAACGATTAGAAATCGTCGAGCTCGAAGACACGAGGCTTCCAGAATGCAGGCGGAGGCAATCCCGGAGCTGTTCGGAGACGAACAAATCGAGGAAGAAGAGGACCAGTCGGGGTCGGAAGGGGACCAGTCGGAGGTTGAAGAACTCTTCGAGCAACAAACCGTGAGTGACGACGTCCCCTTACCGAAAAACCGACCCCGTGCGGTAACGACCCCGCCCTCGGGCCCGGTCAAACCGCTGAAAAAAGTTTCCGACGCCCCGCCTTCGGGCCCGGCAACAAAACCGAAACTGAAACCGAAACACTCGGAATCCCACCACGTCGGATCCGAGAAAAGGGCGTCATCGACTTCGACACCGAGGCTGCATACAAAGGAGAGCTCGGTATCGAAACATTCCATGTCGAAAAAGAAATATGATGTATCGCCCAAAAGACACTCGATACCCAAAAAGTCGGAATCGAGCAGACATTCGGTGTCGAAAACAGAAAGATCTGAAGATCGAAAACAAAAACAGCTCTCGGAACCAGGACCCTCGGTACCGATTCAAGAGCAACAAACAGATCCCAAACAAAAGATCTTGTTTATTGACCCACAAACTGGGAAAGTGGTCACGAAGAAGAGAAAGAGTGAACAGTCAGAAGATAAACCTCTTCCTTCAAAAAAGAGAACAATGGGGACGAACATAACTCCTCCTGCTTCTCCTCGTCCTAGAGACACACCCTCTTCTCCTATTCCTCACAATAGGCCACATATTCCTACACCCTCCACACCAAGACCAGCTACACCTCAGTCAGATGTAGACAGTGATATAGGGGAGGGAGAACCTCAAGGGGATGACGAATCTATCCCAGATGAGGAAGATCCATGGGAAAATTACGATGTAGGGTCAGATGAGGACAACGACCCAGAGCTATACCCCTCAAAGCCTTCACCACCTGATGATAACACAGGTTTTGTGCAGCTCATTAATAGGGCAGCAAAATATCACAAACTAGATATGCACACAGAACCTCAGATAGAGGATTTCTTGTTAGAGACTCTACCTAGTGCACAGAGAACATCAGGTACTCTTCCTATGCTAAAGGGTCTTCTCACTCACACAGAAGAAATATTCGAAAACCCAGTGAGAGCCAGGGTGTTAAACCCAAGAATCGATAAAAAATACAAAGCGGCTCCGAAGGACCCAATATTTATTAGAGGGCATGTACCTCTAGACTCGCTGGTGGTCTCAAACGCTCGTAAAAGAGCAAACTCATTATCTACAGGAGAGGCTCCTCCACCAGATAAAGAGTCGAAGTTAATAGATGCATCAGGCAAAAGAGTAGCATCACAGGCAGCGAATAGCTGGCGTATAGCTAATACACAAGCACTACTCGCACGTTACGACAGGGCACATTACGATGAGTTAGAAAAACTTCTCACACATCTTCCAAAAGAACATCAGAAGAAGGCAGACCAATTAATACAGGAAGGTAAAATAATAACCAATACTTCCATTAAGTGTGCATTAGACGCAGCAGACACTGCAACAAGGTCTATTAACACTAGTGTCATGCTAAGAAGGCACGCATGGCTTAGAATCTCAGGATTCAAACAAGAAGTTCAAACAGCCCTACTGAACAGACCATTTGATCAGAAGACATTGTTTGGTTCAAGTACAGACGAGACATTAGAAAAGATGAAGAAAGATACGGAAACGGCTAAGTCAATGGGGGCATTGCAACAGCCAACGCACAGAGGTTCCTTTCGTAGATCCACCTATAGAGGGGGCTCAAAAAACACAGGAACAAATCAGCAATCCACATCTTTCACACCAACATCACCCAGAGGTAATTCAAGAGGTAATTACAGAGGTAACAACAATAAGGGTAGAGGCCGCGGAAATAATAACAACCGCAACGCCTCAACACCAAAACAGTGACTTCATAGAACTCCCCCCAGACCACATAACACCGGTCGGGGGACGTCTATCACAGTTCCTACCTGTCTGGGAAAACATCACGTCAGACAAGTGGGTGAGACAAATTATCCAACATGGTTATTGCCTAGAACTCACAGCTACCCCACCAAACATCCCCCCCAAACAGCGTCCAATGAGTCAGGATCATCTGACATTGTTAAGAGAAGAAGTGCTAGCACTTCTACAAAAGCATGCAATAGAGAAGGTCCCAAAGGATCAACAAGGAACAGGAGTATACTCTCTATACTTCCTGATCCCCAAAAAGGACGGGTCCCTACGACCAATATTAGACCTCAGACCTCTCAATGCTTACATAAATTCGGAACACTTCCACATGGTCACGCTCCAACAAGTACTCCCTTTACTGAAGAAAGGGGACTTTCTTTCTACACTGGATCTAAAAGACGCTTACTTTCATATCCCAATTCACAAAGCCCACAGAAAATACCTAAGGTTTGTGTTAGAAGGACAACACTACCAGTTCAAGGTCCTTCCGTTCGGTGTCACAACAGCACCGAGAGTTTTCACAAAATGCCTAGCTGTGGTGGCAGCACACCTAAGAAGACAACAAATACATGTCTTCCCATACTTGGACGATTGGCTAATAAAGGCCAAATCAAAGGAAGAATGTCTTCACAACACACAGAAGACAATTCAACTGCTGCACCACCTAGGGTTTACGGTGAACTACAAAAAATCACACCTGCAACCAAACCAGATCCAGCAATACCTGGGGGCTACAGTAGACACAGAAAAGGCAATAGCATACCCCAACCCAATCAGAGTACAGACAATGGTCGGGTTAATACAAAGATTTCAACCACAACACTCACTACCAGCACGAGTGTTTATGCAACTATTAGGCATGATGTCCTCTTGCATACTGCTAATACCACATGCCAGACTACAAATGCGCCCACTACAAGAGTGTCTAGCGACACAGTGGAATCAGGCTCAAGGTCAGATTACAGATCTGGTGTTGGTAAACGACCGGACGTATCGCTCTCTGAAGTGGTGGAACACAGAAAACATTTCCAAGGGACGGTCGTTCCTAGAGCCAATTCCACAAGTAATAATAACAGCGGACGCATCGCTCTCCGGATGGGGAGCGCATATGGACAAATACACAGTACAGGGGAAGTGGAGTGCGCAGCAAAAGAAACTGCACATCAACTACCTAGAACTATTAGCAATATTTCTAGCACTAAAAGCTTTCCAAATGCAAATAACAAACAAGGCAGTCCTGATCAGAACAGACAACATGACTGCAATGTATTATATTCAAAAACAGGGGGGGACACACTCTCTCCAACTGTCCAAACTAGCACAGGACATATGGAGATGGGCCATTCCTCAAAAAATCTACCTGTTAGCGGAACACCTACCAGGAATTCAAAATCAAATAGCAGACATCCTAAGCAGACAGTCAGAACAAGTTCACGAATGGGAACTGCACGACCAAATACTACAGCCATTCTTCCAAAAATGGGGGCAACCAGAGATAGATCTGTTTGCAAATCATCAGAACGCAAAATGCAAACAATTCGCATCCAGGTACCCACACCAAAGGTCCCAGGGCAATGCACTGTGGATAAATTGGTCCAACAAATTTGCTTACGCGTTCCCTCCTCTACCACTAATTCCATTACTGGTGAGGAAACTGCAGCAACACTCAATGACAATGATACTAGTGGCACCCACGTGGGCAAGACAGCCGTGGTTCACCACGCTGCTACAACTCTCACAAGTACCACATCAAAAGCTAAGGTTATTACCCATGCATCTTACACAGAACCATGGAGAAATAATGCACCCAGATCCCAAACAACTGAACCTAGCGATCTGGCTCCTGAGGTCATAGAGTTTGGGTATTTAGATTTACCACCAGAATGCATGGAAATCATTAAACAGGCAAGACGTCCTACCACCAGAGCATGCTATGCAGCAAAATGGAAGAGGTTTGCTATACACTCTAACAGTAAGCACATCAACCCTCTGGACGCATCCACTAAACAAATCATTTGCTATTTATTACACTTACAGCAATGTAATCTAGCATATATCTCTATTAGGGTTCATCTAGCAGCCATAGCGGCGTACCTACAAAACAGGCAACACCTGTCACTGTTTAAAGTACCAGCAATTAAAGCTTTCATGGAAGGACTCAAAAGAGTCATTCCACCAAGAAGACCACCTTCCCCAGTCTGGAATCTCAACATAGTGCTTACCAGACTAATGGGGCCACCCTTTGAACCTATGCATAGGTGTGAAATACAATTCCTCACATGGAAGGTGGCCTTCCTCATAGCTATCACGTCACTTAGAAGAGTAAGTGAACTGCAGGCTTTTACGATTCAAGAACCATTTATGCAGCTACACCAAAATAAAGTGGTTCTTAGAACAAACCCAAAATTCTTACCAAAGGTTATCTCGGCATTCCACATCAATCAGTCAGTGGAATTACCGGTTTTCTTTCCAAAACCACAAACAGTAGCGGAAAGAGCCCTACATACACTGGATGTTAGGAGGGCCATATTGTACTATATAGAGAGAACACAAACTTTCAGAAAGACAAAACAGCTATTTGTTGCGTTTTCTCCCACACATAAAGGCAATCCCATCTCCAAAGCGGGCATTGCCAGATGGATTGTAAAATGCATTCAAATATGCTACTTAAAGGCAAAGAGAACATTAACTGTTCCTCCTAGAGCTCACTCTACACGTAAACTAGGAGCATCTATGGCATTTCTGGGAAACATTCCACTAGATGACATATGCAAAGCGGCTACCTGGGTTACACCGCACACTTTCACAAAACACTATTGTGTAGATGTGCACACAACACAACAAGCTAGAGTGGGACAAGCAGTATTAAAAACATTGTTTCAGACAGTTGCAACAGACACGGGCGACCACCGCTAGGGAGAGAACTGCTGTATAGTCTATTCATAATGTACCATCTGCAGCCCATATGCCTCGAACGGAATATGCTACTTACCAGTATGCATCTGTTCTTGGCATAGAGGGCTGCAGAGTGGTACATGCCCTCCCAGCCTCCCCGGAAACCTGTGTCTGTTCCAACATTATCTTATTTAGATACACTTACATGGGCACTCTTATCTGTATTCTACTATACTACTCCATCTAACCCTACTATGGCAAAACAATCTAAGGATGGAGCCGATGCCCATGCGCACTACCAACTAAGGGAGGAGTCACCAACATACAAAAGACTCTCCAAGAGAAAAACAAAGTGCAATCATCCGAGCCCAACACCAGATGGCGATCTATTCATAATGTACCACTCTGCAGCCCTCTATGCCAAGAACAGATGCATACTGGTAAGTAGCATATTCCATTCTAACCTTAAATTTGGGCTAAATCAGTGTTCTATGGTCGACATGTTTCAAGCTCCCCAAGCTTTTCATCAGGACCATACAGGGTCCAGCCCTGTATTTTCCACTCCTTTATTTAAATAAATAGGTTGTATTTCAAAATTATTTATTTGTTGTACTATGCGCTGTTAATGGTTAAACATGCGTTTGTATACATACGATTTGTATCCTATTCGTATTTATGTATGAGTGTTAAGTTACACTTCATGGTCTCAGGCGAGGGCAGGATCGCCTCGTGGAAACATTGTTCCTATCGGCAAACCCGCTCGGTACTACCTGTTCGATCCTCACCGGACCGCATATTGTGTCCGATGAAGCATGTCACCGTGGGGAAACCCCGGTGAGTGAAGGGACTCTAGAAAGAAATTTTTCTTTCTCATTTTGGTACTCACTGACAAATTTGCCAGTAACCACACACACCAACTAGGTCTCTGAACCCTTCAAAGTGGGTTCCTGATTTTCGGATCTGCAGTGGGACCTGAAGTTTCAGCGGGCCATCATCAGGGCAACTTATCCGACCATGTCTTGATCTCGGAGGGCCTCTGGTCTCCGGCGGAGTCCCGGCTCCACATCAACCTTCTGGAGCTGCGGGCGATCCGGCTTGCACTGAAGGCATTCCTCCCCTCTGTCCGGGGGAGTGTAGTGCAGGTGTTCACGGACAACACCACCGCCATGTGGTAGTGCAACAAGCAGGGAGGGGTGGGGCGTGGACCCTATGCCAGGAGGCTCTGCGCCTCTGGCATTGGCTGGAACATCAGGACGTGACCCTGGTGGTTCAACACCTGGCAGGTTCCCTGAACGCCAGGGCGGACAAACTCAGCCATCAGGTCATGATGGATCACGAATGGCGTCGTAATTCGGACGTGGCGCAAGGCCTCTTTCAGCAGTGGGGAGAGCCTTGGTTAGATCTATTCGCCACAGAAGAGAACGCGCAATGTCATCAGTTCTGCGCGTTGGAATTTCCAAGGCGGCACTCGCTCGGAGACACTTTTCGACGCGAGTGGAGTTGCGGTCTGTTGTACGCCTTTCCGCCTATACCCCTTCTGCCCAGAGTGCTGAAGAAGATCAGATGCGACCGGGCCCAAGTCATCCTTGTGGCTCTGGACTGGGCACGAAGATACTTGTATCCCGAGCTACTCAGCATGTCTGTCGATCCCCCGATTTGTCTGCCTCTTCAGGAGGACCTTCTGTCGCAGCAGCAGGGGATGGTCCTCCACCCGAACCTGTCCAGTCTCCACTTACATGCGTGGAGATTGAGCGGCGGCAGTTGAGGCCATTTGACTTGCCTCCTGAAGTCTGTAATGTGATTCTGGCAGCCAGGCATCCCTCCACAAAATCGATATACGCATGCAGGTAGAACAAATTTGTGGCATGGTGCACAGCAAAGACTGTGGATCCTCTTTCTGCCCCTCTTTCAGAGGTTCTCCTCTTTCTTCTTTCTTTTCCCCTGCAGGGCTCTGCTCTGGGCACTCTAAAGGGCTACCTCTCTTCTAAGGCTCCCTGATCAGCCCTCTTTGTTCAAGTCCCCTGTTGTAAATAGGTTTTTGAAGGACATCACTCATATGTTCCCTCCTGTTCCTTTCGTGATGCCTCAGTTGGACTTGAACCTTGTTCTGACTTTTCTGATGTGCGCTTCCTTCGAGCCACTTCATAACTGTCCTCTTCGCCTCCTTACTCTTAAGATTGCATTCCTGGTTGCCATCACCTCTGCCAGGAGAGTGAGCGAGCTCCAGGCCCTTTCTTCTAAACCTCCTTTCCTTTCTGTCCATCCGGACAAGGTTATGTTGTGGACGCGACCCTCTTTCCTGCCCAAGGTAGTCACAGCCTTCCACATCGGGCAGTCCATCATCTTGCCCACCTTCTTTCCGCCTCCGCATCCCTTGAAAGAGGAAGAGAGGCTCCACCGTCTGGACCCAAAACGTGCGCTCTCATTCCATCTGGATCGCACACGCCAGTTCCGGGTGGATGACCAACACTTTATTGGTTACGTGGGCGCTAAGAGGGGATTGGCGGTGCACAAACGGACCATTTCTTGATGGGTCGTCTTGTGCATCAAGGCTTGTTAATCTCTGGATAGAAAGGAGCCTCCTGTGGGGCTATGTGCCCATTCTACTCGGGCCACAGCGGCTACTACTGCCCTGGGTCGGGGAGTCCCGTTGCAGGACATCTGTCAGGCAGCTACGTGGGCCTCGCTGCACACGTTCACAAGACACTACTGCCTGGACAGCCAGTCCGGAGAGATGGCTTTTTCGGCCGTTCTGTTCTCCGGGACTTTCTGGTGTGATCCTTGGTTCGCAGACCCACCACCGGGCTTGGTATTGCTGGGGTATCTATTCTAAGGTAAGGAATCTAATACTAACCTGTTTCTTTCAGATGCACAAGTTCTCCAGTATTCAATCTTTCATAGATTCACATGCTTGTATCTTCCCCGTCGTCATGGTGGGAGTCTCCCGGTAAATAATAATCATAGCAGTAGAAGAAAAACTGCCTGAAACCATAGAGTAGAGAAACCAGAGGGTAACCTCTCCTCCTCATTATGTGGCCCAAACTACAGCCAATCAGCAACCAGCCCCAGCCTACACCATTCCCAGCAGAGCCACCATACCTCAGTTTTCTAACCGCCTTCGTGTGAGAAGGAGTCTCCCTGAGCTCTGCTCAGTTTTTTCTCTCTCTTCACTGAACTTTTGACCTTTGTCAGCTGGATTCAGGTACTGTTTTTTCTTGTTGGAATTACTTCAGTGACGATGTCTGAAAGCTCTAAGAAGAGTCTTTTCAGAGCTTGCAGATCCTGTGGCAAGGCCAGACTTTTTTCTGAGGATCCTCACAAGGAATGCTTGTACTGCCTGTACCCCAAGCATATCCCTAAGGACTGCAAGTACTGCCAGAACTTCCCTCCCAAAACTCTGAGGGATAGGGAAGGGCGCCTCCTGATATGGCTTCAGAAAAGGAAGGTTCATGACTCCGAATCTGAAGGAGAAGCCATGGGACACTCCTCTAAGAAGTTAAGAGGGTCCTCTGAGGAAAAGGGAGATGTGAGGCAAAAAGCAGGAAAATCTAAGGAAGGTGAACCTTCTACTTCACTCCCTCCAACTCCTCTCAAGCCTTCCTCAGAAAAGAGGGCTCAGTCGTCGCTTCCGTCAACGAGATCTGTTAAAAATCCAGTCAGATCGACGACGAGATCGTCGACGACGGCGGCGAAGACCGTTCCGGCGACGACGACCGTTCCGTCGACGACCAGGACCAGTCCGTCGACGACGACGACAGTCTCGATGTCGACAGCTTCGTCGACGACAATGACAACGACGACTCCGTCGACGGTGAGTGTTAAGTCTTCGTCGACGGCGAGATCTTCGTCGACGAGCATCCCGTCGACGACCCCGTCGACGACCCCGTCGACGGCGGATAAATCATTGAAGATGTCTTCTCCAACAAAAATAACGTCAACTTACATTTCTGTTAAAAGGATTGCTCCGTCGACGGGGGGGTTGACGAGCAGAAAAGGAGAGTTTTCAACGCCAAAGATCTCACATCTGCTACCTTCCACCATTCTAGATGGCCAGGAATCGGAGGAGGAAGGATCTTTTGGAGCGGCGTACAGTCCTTCGCAGCTCCATATTAAGCATCAGGACACTGATGAGGAAGATCAACAGGAGGACTATGCCTTCACAGACCGGCCGGTCAGGGGCCAAATGAGATATGAGTCTTTCCACCAGGCCTATCACTATGATGATGATGAGGAGGAAGTGGATACGCCTGCACGAGATGAGTCAATGTCGGTACCAATCTCTTTAATATCCGACTTAAGGAGTATGATAGACAACTATTATCGGCGTTTTCCAGAAGATAATGCTCCGGCGGCCTCTGAGAAAAGCTCTCAACCTGTTAAAGAGGCGCCTATAACTCAACCACCTCCCCCTCCTCGGAAGGAGGTTCAAAACGTAATTACAATTCGTGATGACCTGAATGAGTCGGATCATGAGGAGGAAGAAGGAGAAATTGCTCAGGACGAGGAAGTGGGAGACGAATGGAACCAATATATTGCTCCAACGTCTCCGGCGTCACCCTTGCCTCAATCAAGTTCTCCTCCAGCGGATATAGCCAGCTTTCATGACCTGATGGAGAAAGCGGCTACAAGGTTCAAGCTTTCTATGCCAGTAAAGGAAAACGATTGCTTCCTTTATGACTTTAAGGAGTCCTCCAGGAAGTCGGTAAGAGCTATTCCTATCATTGAGCATATCTGGGAGGAAGGACTCAAATTGATGAAGAATCCAGCTTCAGTCCCAGCGTCCATACCCAGGCTGGACAAGAAGTATCGCGCTGTAGAGAAGGCTCCAGCATGCCTTATTGGACATCCTCGTCCAGACTCGGTGGTGACTCAAGCAGCCCAGAAGCGCTCCAAGAACCCGATGGCCACATGCGTGGCGCACCCAGATAAGGAGGGCAAGAAGATGGATGGCATAGGAAAACGCTTTGCGGTGATGGCAGCGGCTTCCATCAAAGCTACCAACGCAATGGCTCTGCTGAGTCGGTTCAATAGACAGATGTGGTCGGACATCGCGCCTTTCCTGTCGCACCTTCCGGAGGACAAGAAAGAGGAGGCAACTACCATTCTTCAAGATGGAGCCAGAGCAGCGTCGGAGTCCATAGATGTGGCAATGGACATATCATCTTTAGCTTTTCGCCAAATGGCCGGGGCGATAACCCTACGGAGGCAGGGATGGCTCAAGGCTACGTCTTTTCGGCCGGAAGTCCAGTCTAAGATATTGGATATGCCATTCGATGGAGAAAGTCTCTTTGGAAAACAGATTGATGAGGCGTTGCAGGGGATAAAAGCAGATACCGACACTGCTAGATCCTTGGGATCATTGCAACAGGGCCGTTATCAGTCCTTTCGCGGTCGAGGATCCAGAGGACACTTTCAACAACAACGTTCCTCTTATCAATCTAATCGGTACCAACCGTATAACCAGCAGGGCTACCGTCAGTACCCCTCCAACCAACAATATCGGTCCTCAAACACTTCCTTCCAGCAGCAGGGAAGGAGAAAGTCCGCAGCCAGAGGAAAGCAGGACTCTGGGCGCAGACAGTGATGTTCCGCAGGCGCCTCTATTGCCGCTTCAGATCAACCAGTTCCACTACCTCTCTCAGTTTCTCCCGTATTGGCAGTCCATAACATCGGACAGATGGGTATTGGACATTATTACACAGGGTCACACCCTGGAATTTTCGCAAAAACCTCCAAATCGTCCACCCCTTTGCAGAGTTCATCAACACCTAACGGCTCTCAAAGCAGAGGTCTTATCGCTCATTCTGAAAGGAGCAATAGAGGAGGTACCACCAAACCAGCGGGGAACAGGTTTTTATTCGCACTTTTTCCTTATAAGGAAAAAGCAGTCATCGAAATGGAGACAGGTGCTGGACCTCAGAGATCTGAACACATACATAAAAAAGATTTCTTTCCGTATGCTATCCTTGCAGGAAATTCTGCTACTGCTTCGCAAAGGAGACTACATGGTCTCTTTAGACCTGCTGGAAGCATACTTCCACATTCCGATTCACGAAAAGCACAACAAATATCTTCGATTCATGGTGGAGGGGCGCCATTACCAGTTCAGAGTTTTACCTTTCGGACTGAAATCCGCCCCCAGAGTTTTCACGAAATGCATGGCCCCTATAGCGGCGCACTTAAGAAAACAAGGTCTACAGGTGTTCCCATACTTGGACGACTGGTTGATAAAAGGACCATCGTTCCAAGCAACGCGAAGATCTCTACAAATGAGCATGGATCTCTTCCAAGGTCTAGGTCTTCGGATAAACAAGGAAAAGTCATCCTTTGTCCCGACTTGCGTTCTACAGTTCTTGGGAGCAATCTTGAAAACACAAGAATTGAAAGCTTACCCTTCAGAGGAAAGGATAATGAAAATCTTAAATCTGACTGCATCCCTAGCAGCAAAAAAGTTCACTTCCATCAGGATATTCAAATCATTACTGGGAATGATGTCCTCTTGCATTCCGCTGATCCCCAACTGCCGGTTGCAAATGAGACCGTTACAGGAAGCCCTGGACAAGCAGTGGGTCCAAGCCCAGGGTTCCTTCGACGACAAGCTGGTCATAACAAATCAGATCAAGCGGGCAATGTCATGGTGGGGTATCAGGAGCAACCTAACAAAGGGCCTCACTTTCGAACTACAATCACCAAGCTACGTCATGACGTCAGACGCTTCATTGCGAGGTTGGGGGGCTCATCTGCAAGACCTAGAAATTCAGGGCCTTTGGTCTCCTCAAGAGGCGAAACGTCACATCAACCTCTTGGAATTGGAAGCAGTCTTTCTGGGCCTCCAGGCTTTCCTTCCCAGGATCCAAGGTTCAGCGGTTTTGGTGCGGACAGACAGCACAACAACAATGTTTTACCTGCGCAAACAGGGTGGAACGAGATCAAAACCCTTGTCGATTCTGGCACAAAGAATCTGGAAATGGCTATTGTGTCAGAAAATATCGCTGCAAGTAGAACATGTTCCGGGAGTGGACAACACAAAAGCGGATCGGTTAAGCAGGTCATCCGACATTTGCCACGAGTGGGAAATCAACCAGATCCAGCTGAATCGGATTTTCAAAGTGTGGGGCAAACCAGGTCTGGACCTGTTTGCGACTCAGAGCAACAAAAAATGCAGTCATTATGCCAGCAGATTCCCTCAACAAGATTCGAGGGGGAACGCTCTTCACCTCAGATGGACAGGGATGTTTGCATATGCCTTCCCTCCTTTTCCCTTAATTCCCAGACTACTAAGGAAAATGAGAGCAGAACCTTGCCAGATAATACTGATAGCCCCGGCATGGCCGAGGCAGTTCTGGTATACGGAGCTTCTGCAGTTGTCGGTAGAACCGAGAATACAGCTCCCGATAACCAGAGATCTGATTTCCATGAACAGAGGCCAAGTACTTCATCCGCAACTGACCTCGCTAAGATTGTCTGCTTGGAACCTTTTGAGCACGAATTCCGGTCCCTAGATATCACCCCAGAATGTCGTGAAATACTGCAAAGTTCTGTGGCTCTGTCTACCAACAGGACATATGTAGCAAAATGGAAGCGATTCTGTAGTTGGTGCATGACTAAGGCACTGCATCCCTTAACGTCCTCGGCTGAGCAAATCCTTCCGTATTTACTACATTTAGCCAGATCAGGACTGGCTCACTCATCTATAAAAGTCCATCTAGCTGCAATTTCCAGGTATAGAAGATCACCAGGATGCCCTTCCTTGTGGTCTAATAGGCTAATCAAGGAATTCTTGAAAGGGCTGTTCAGGAAGTTTCCTCCTGTCAAGCATCCTCCACCTTCATGGCAGCTTAACACAGTATTGTCGCAGTTGATGAAAGCTCCCTTCGAACCCATACACAAATCAGAATTACAATTTTTGTCATGGAAGGTGGCTTTGCTGTTGGCGCTCACGTCTGCCAGAAGAGTGAGCGAGATACAAGCTTTTTCTATATTGGATCCCTTCATTCAATTCAAGCCGGATAAGGTGATGCTAAGAACCAACCCTAAATTTGTGCCTAAAATACCCTCTTATTTTCATCTAAATGAACCTGTCATCCTGCCAACATATTTTAAGAACCCATCCACAGCGGCTGAAAAAGCCTTGCATACTTTGGACATCGGCAGATGCCTAAAATTTTACATTGAAAAGACTAAAAGCTTTCGCAAATCAAACCAACTGTTCGTTGCTTACTCAGGGGTCAGAAAAGGGCTGGCCCTTTCACGTTCCTCCATATCCAGATGGATTGCTTCCGCTATTTGCTTCTGTCATGAGAAAGCAGGTAGACCTCTCGACAGGAAAGTCCGTGCCCATGATACACGGAAAATGGCGACGTCTTCTGCATTGCTGGCAGGAGTACCCCTTCCAGACATATGTAGAGCAGCAACCTGGTCGACTGCTCATACATTCACCAAGCATTACTGTCTGGACACGGAATGGAAAGCAGATGCAGCAGTGGGACAGGCAGTCCTGCGACATCTCTTTAAATAAGGTACATGTTTATGACTTGTATTCTGCAAATTTCTGTTTACTGTATAATATGCTTTTCTCTTTACGCAAATAATTGTGATGTCAATGTTTAATTGATCATGCCTTGGTATTGTGGAAAGTTCTTTTGTAATGGAAGCAATTTATGGCACACAACCCAGAGATAGGAAAGGGGTCTAGCCTGGAAACGCTCTAACTACAGGAACTGCTATCTAATCTGATACAAGCATGTGAATCTATGAAAGATTGAATACTGGAGAAAGAACTAGTTACTTACCTGTACACTATGGTTCTCCAGTATTATCTTTCATAGATTCACATGCGCCCGCCCGCCTCCCCGTTTCCTTTAGGTAGACCACCTTTTATCTCTGGTTTTCCTGTATAGCTCACTCTTGGGCGGTAGGAAATCTGAGGTATGGTGGCTCTGCTGGGAATGGTGTAGGCTGGGGCTGGTTGCTGATTGGCTGTAGTTTGGGCCACATAATGAGGAGGAGAGGTTACCCTCTGGTTTCTCTACTCTATGGTTTCAGGCAGTTTTTCTTCTACTGCTATGATTATTATTTACCGGGAGACTCCCACCATGACGACGGGGAAGATACAAGCATGTGAATCTATGAAAGATAATACTGGAGAACCATAGTGTACAGGTAAGTAACTAGTTCTTTACTTACCTTCGGTAACGATATGTCTGTAAGAAACAGTAGTTAGTATTAGATTCCTTACCGCCCCACCCATCCTCCCCGTTCTGCAAACCGATATCTAGGGTTAAGGTCATCCCCTTACAGGGCCCTAGTTTCATGGCACCAGTGTTGGTTTTTATCATGGCTCTGCGTTTCTGGCACGGAAAAGCTGTGTATAAGAACCGACGTCAGCACGCGAGAGCGGCGTCTAAGTACTCCGGATGCGGAGCCGCAGACAACGCCTACCGACGGGCAAGGGTACTGCTACGCAAAAGTTTCCGGATACAGTCTGACACCTGGGGATATTCTAAGGTAAGGAATCTAATACTAACTACTGTTTCTTATCGTTACTGAAGGCAAGTAACTTGTGCTTTATCACACCACGCGTGTATACAGACAACACACGGCATAACACCTCTGACAATGAACACATTGGGACAAGGTCATCAGGTCAAAATGATGGATCATTGTAATGCAGTGCGCCACCCGACCATGTATCTGTCTCCTGCACAGGCCACCCCTCGGCAATCACTACACAAGCAGATTTGTAAACTACAAAGCACCCTCCTGTTCAGATTTAGCCGGTGGAACTGTGCACGAGCTTCCACCCATTTTCCTACTCACTCGGTCTTGGGTTAAAAATCTGCAGAATTTAACATGTGGCGATCTACTTGACTGCCTGCTGTGCTAATGATCCCTTTCAAGCCCTTCTCTTAGGCCCTGCTTTTTGCCAGGACTTCTCAATGTGTGCTACTCCTCCAAGGACTTTAAAACTGCCCCAATTTTTCACTTCTTGAGGTGTTATACTAGTGCCGTCATTTGTTCATCCATTTCCCCGTCAATTGGGTGTGGAGGTGAAAAAGACAGTGTTTGCCGGGTCACTTAAGTGTCTCTCGTATGGCTACTTACCTGGGAGGTTGGGCTTGTCCCTACTTGACAACCTTTGTTTGCCATGCAACATGAAGAGGTTTGAATCGTGTTCGGAAATGTACGGGTGAGGAATTTATTTTTGTTGTAAGTATCTCGAATTTTAATGCATATTATGTTTCTAGAGTGCTGAAGGTGAAAAAATTGACTTCTGACCAATCTTTTTGTCCTTGTTTCCCAAGAGTCCGATCCCATAGCTAATTGTCTCGACAGAGGTGGCCCAGGCCAGGCAATGGAGGTGCCAGATCACAACGGCACTGGCTACTCTCCCCGGTCGACCAGCAGTGATCACCCCCGGACCCGCACGCTTCAGCGACATCACACCATCCAGAGCAGCGATGATGCCTACGTATGTCAGGGGTCTGGCTATAAGCCATTGCGCATGAGTCTGTCAGTTGACTTGCTAACCATGCAGGGTGTGGTGTGATTGGGCAGTGTTGATGAGGTTGACAAGATCATTTCTCTGTCTGCATGGGATGTGTTATCTCTGGGGGTAGGGAAGGCAGTATTCTTGAGGAAGGTTCCTCTACAAAGGCAAGTGTCATCTTTCAACTTAAGATGGTGTCGACCGAGCATGTAGCGAGTTGCTAATGTTGGAGACACAACTGCAGAAATATTTAGCAACATGAGAAACTTTAAAACCTGCAGGGGTCTAATATCACACAGGCAAAGGCTACCCTATGCCATATAATGGTTAAGGGATCCATAAGCTCTTATGTCTTGCAAGTCGAAGGACCTCCGATTCTTGTATGCAGGCCATGGCGTTTCTGGGTATATCGAAACTGGAGCACCTTAGATACATGGACGTCAATCAAGGTTAGAAGCTGCTACCATTGGCACTTCCTTTTATACCTTTTGGTGTCCTGCCCTTCCTACTCTTGGTTCCAGTGGTCCTGAAGACAGCCACAATACTTGTTTTCTGTATCTTACACTCCTTGTCCTACCCATAACACTTAAGTAGCAAAGTTATAATCCCACCACATTGCCACTAGTGCTTCGAGTTGAGCATTATATTGCGTGGCATTGCAACATCAATTGTAAGTACGATTAAAAAATGGTTTAACTTAATTTGATTATATTAATTACAAATGGTGAAGAATGCTTTGTAATTTAATGGGAACATTAATAAATATTTAAAATGGAATTCCTAAGGGTGTTTGCGAGGTCTACATTGATTAGCATATAACAAAGTAATAAAACAATGCTTTATTTAATGTAATTAATAATAATTAACAAGTTAAATTATTACATTAAAACATGTATACAATTAGAAATAAATTTCCATTAGGGTTTACCATTAGGGAATTTGCCAATAAAGTTATATTGGGGTGCATAAAGAGAAAACATAAAAAATGTAATAGGTTGGCAACAGAGGTGGGTTAAGTAGCAATACTTAGAAACATTAGATATATGGCAAATGGAAACATTTACAAATTATATTTACATTGAAAAAATAATTAAACAGAAAATAATTTATGTAGTTGGACAAGTGATTTGTGGAGATTGAGGTGGTGGTAAATTATATTAAATACTTATCATGATGATGCAGTGGCCCACATTGTAATGCAGATGACTTGGTACCCCATGATGTAGTAGTGCACGATATGGTAACCTAAAACTACAGCAGTAATGAGGCTCTCGAGGGACCATTGGGTGGCAAGGGGTCTACCATGTGTGTGTGTGATATTATCAGAGGTTATAAGACTCCATCAACCACTACGGACATCCGTGAACTTGATATGTAGGTTGAGTGACCTTAGCGTCTGCAATGCAATCTGTGGCACTGCAGGGCCTGGTTTTATGTAGGCAGTGTGAAAATGTGCGTCTGATATTGTGCAGAGGGAACTTCAGGTAGACCTTGCAGACGAGACTGGAGAGATCATCATGATGTAAACAGATATTGTATAAGCCAGAACTTAATTGCGGCTCTTTTTGTATTTATCGTCCTATGTCAGTTGGTAGTCACAGAGCCTATGTCGAAATCTATTGAAGAAACAAATTATAGACACAGGAAGGAGGACCAGCTCTCCTCACATATTTAAACAGTCACCTCTTCAAAGATAATCATTGCCCCCAATCCTACCTTTCTCACAAGATACTTTTTTGATTATTTATTTGTATCCTAGTTCCTCCCCAAGCATACCTAGATGTAAATGTTCATGGTCAATATCAGTTAACCTAGTTTCCACCCTATCCAACTCCAGCGGAGCTTCATTTTTGTTTTTATATTTCATTGCCATTGCAGTAACTCATTTTTTGAAAATCTATCTTGTTTCTTTGAAGGCCACGGCTGATATTATGCAAATGCCTAAATTACCCAGACAGCTTCTTCTGTCAAATAAAGGTGCAGTAGGAGGTCTGGGACTGACTAGTCCAAGTCTATGGCTTACGAGCCCTTCTGTGCCTACCAAAACATAGCCTACATGATCTAGGCAACTCGAGCAACAGCATCACCCGCACAATTTAATTGTATTCATTTTTATTGAGGAATAGTAAATTCACTCAAAATTAGAGGGGCTAGTAATCCCTTAAAGGTTGGTCTTAGTTGAGAGCTTCCGAAAGCACTAGTATGGCTTTAGTTGTTATTCCATCCAGTAAATTATTGAACTTGTTGCTACCTCCTGTGTCTGCAATGTGCAGTTTGCCAATCTGTGTTGTTGGTACATGCGGTTGATCTGTGTGTGTTGTGGTATTGGTATGTGCAGATGGCTGCTCACTTTGTGATGCTGTTCTGTGAATTTGGCCGGATGCGTGAGTTTGCTTTTCCGTGTGGCATTTTACATGTTATGTCGTGCTGCTCTTATGTGCGTTTGACCCAGTTCTGTTGGTACACTGAACCTTGCAGTGGGTGCGGTTGCATTGTGCTTCTCTTATATTCATTTTGCCTGGTTATCTTGTGTCCCTGACCTCTGCGGCCAGCCCAGTTGTGTTTTGCTGCTGACACTGTGTAGTATCCCAGGTTTTGTAGGGCTCCTGTCGAGTGAGTCGGCGATCCAGTTGCTGGAATCGTAGATATCCTGTTGTGTATCTGTTCTTGCTTACAGTCAACCTGGTTTTGTTGTGCTGATGATCTCGGTTTTCTGCTTATTTCTGCTGTGCTGTTGTCTTGTGTACTTTTCCGTGGTTGTGCTGTGCTGCTGACGTGGACTATCCTTGTGGTGTGCAGAAGTCAGGTAAAATGTGCCTGGTTCTGTTGAGCAGCTGTCGTTTGCAGTCACGCTGGTTGAGTTGCTTTTGTGTGAAGCCGGTCTGATTCTGTCTTGCTTTTGTGACGTACAGTCATCTTGGTTGTGTTGCTTTTGTGCAGTGTGTGTGATTATGCTACAGTCTTGCCCATTTGGCCTGGTTGTTTTGCTTTCACGTGGAGTCAGCCTACTTGTGCTGTGCTGCCAACTGGAATGCGACTCTCCCATCCCTCCTTTGATTTCTCCCTTGCTTTCCGTCCCTCCAGGTGCAGTTAGACAACCTAGCAGGGATGAGTCTGATGGCTGGGAAGGCTCTGAGTTCAGCGCGGATGGCTGATGCAGTCCTTAGCCAATCATCGCTAATGGCTAGCCAGCAGCTTCGAGACGGTGAGCATGAAGGTGAAGACCGTTTCTCAGCTCTGAAACACTATTGTGACAGGTTGTAACAGAGAAATGGATAAAGTGCCTGATGGCTAACACTGGTTCCAAGCAGTGTCTAATGTCTAATACATTTATGCATTGTCTGACAACTGCCACGGTTTCCATGCAATGTATGAAGGCATACTTCTCCAGGCAGTGCTCTAGAACTGTCACAGACTCTGTGTAGTCTTTGAGCGAGAACACTGTCTCTCAGCAGTGTCCGAAGGCGAAAATATTTGTTTACTGTAAATGTGGACGGTCCACCACAGGTTTGTTGCTGTTTTTGAAGGTGAACATTGATTGCGTGCGCTGTTTGAAGACTTACTCTGGCCCTGTGCTTTTTCTAAGGGCTGTGCTGTGTCTGAGGGCAAACACTGTCCCTGTGCAGTGTCTGGGAGCCAGTGCCTGGCCCGTTCAGTCTCTGAGAAACAATATGTGGGCTACACAGCATTTTACTGCCCCAATTTCGCAATACAGGGTCTGTGTAGCAGCCGAAGGTCAACACCGGGCTTGTGCAGTGTCTGATAGCCGACATTAGCTCTATTCATTGCTGAAGGCCAACACTTGACTTTTGCGCTGTCTGACAGTCACTGCAGACACTTTGCAGTGTCTCATGGCCACTTAGTGATGGGATGAGATGGGATGGTAGTCCTCAGCTTGGCTTTGTGAAGCAGTGTTGCTTTGCCCTTTTATGGGTTTTTTTCTGGATAGGCTGTGCCTTTCCACCCATGTGAGCTTGACATTCATATGAGCCTGGTGAGGGTTACTCATTTGTAATGCTGTTGGGCTTTGATATAGAGAGGTCATCCTTGTTGTAAAGTGTACAGTCTCCCAACTCTGGAGTTCTTTACCTGGATGATGACTGCCTGCACATATTTTTGAGTGTTTCTTGTGTAACTGTTGGTGTCCAGGAGCCTACACATGGTTATCTCCTACCTCCATCCCCAAAATCAGTTGTCTCTCTGTGTGAGAGAGATAGCCCACAATAGAAATTTGATGTTCCTGCCAAATCCCCTTGCACAGTAAAAATTGCTCCAATCACCTTCATGTTTGGCATGGGCATTTTATTAGAAGATGGATTCCTGTCTGGAGCCATTCCTCATTTCACGGAGGCAACCTAAGCCAGACTAAGCTGTGGCAGCATGGCTGCTTGGCCTGGATTTATCATGCAAATCTAAAAAGTGGTGAACACCTGTTGGCTAGGCCTGGGGACAGTAAGTACTAGGCTTTTTACTCTGCATCCAAGAGGGCCAACGCAGCAGCGCAGGAGGAGAGGAACATAGAAACGCTGGGAGCGGAAAAGCTGCTAAGCTAGTACTCTCCCTCCTTACTAGGCCTAAATCTAGGAAGCATCTGTGGAGCTACTTTGCTGAAGGTATTGAGAAAGGGAGACCTGCCTGCTTTCTGAAGAACCGAAGTTCACCTGCCAGGATGTAGCGACGTACCTCGCAAACTTCCAAATCCCTATGGTTGGAATGGCCTGCTTGAGACAAGCTTAAGTGGAGTGACACTGCCACAGAAGACTATGGCACTCATGAAGAGAACCACAGCAACTCATGGGTCCATGTTAGACACCATCACCTTCAGGCATCAAAAAGTATAGACGTCCTGGCATCAACCGTCTTTATAACCTAGTTTAGCTGTACTTAACCTCTCTTAAAGACCTTAAAGTGCCGAGCATCCCTCCAGGCCCGGGTCCCTTGCCATAACCTGGCGAGGTATAGTATTTGCATAATTTGTCAGCAAAGTTCTGCCCTCTGTCAACGCCCTCCAGTTGGCTTCTAAGCTCCAGGGTGCCTTTATATCTTTCAGCCATTCCGGTGCCATCAGCTCCTGTCCTTGTGTCCGTCAGTCTCAATAGTCTTTTCAACGTTGGTTTGACCGTCACAGCTCTACTTCTACTGCTGGAGGCCTTCTCGGTTTCTTCGGGGTTGACATCTGCATTAGTGCTGAGAATGGCTTCATCCTCCAATCCACTTTGTGGTTCCTTTGTTCCCTGATGCAGGAAAACCATTCTAAATAACACCAACTGTTTACCAAAGGTTTGTGTGGATGTAACCGACTTGGTTAATGAGTCTTTACAAACAGGCATAGTACCCCCCAGTGGAAACAAGCAAAACTCCTCCCACTGATCAAAAAACCTTCAGCGGACCCTCTGATTATTTCTAACTATAGGCCCATCTCCTTGCTCCCGGCTCTAGCCAAGGTCTGTGAAAAGGCTGCTTTTCGACAGCTGGAGAAGTTTGTGGAATCTTCAGGGGCTCTACATCTTGCCCAGTCCGGGTTCTGTACCTCATTTAGTACCGAGACCGCGCTCGTGGAAGTCACCGAGGCCATTAGGGAATGTCTGGACGGGGGCGGCAGAGCGGCTCTAATTTTATTGGACCTCTCTGCCGCGTTAAACACGGTTCCCCACACCCAGCTTCTCTCTAGGCTGGAGGATATTGG
This sequence comes from Lissotriton vulgaris, assembly GCF_964263255.1. Lineage (NCBI taxonomy): Eukaryota > Metazoa > Chordata > Amphibia > Caudata > Salamandridae > Lissotriton > Lissotriton vulgaris. Next base: position 1,102,428,153 of record NC_141687.1, read on the forward strand.
CATCACGGGCGTGGCCCTCAGCTGGGTCAAATCTTTTCTCACAGACGGGTCCCAACAAGTATGGCTGCCCCCCTACCATTCATCGAACAGCAGGGTAGAAACAGGAGTTCCACTAGGGTCGACTTTGAGTCCCCTGCTTTTTAATGTTTATTTGACCCCCCCTGTCTGCTTGGCTGAGGGCTTGGGTGCGAAAATAATGGCTTACGCCGATGACACCCAACTTCTCTTCACTTGGGACAAGAACAACCTCTGTACAGACGGTGTCCGGCAGTGCCTGTCCTCAGTGTTTGCCTGGCTTGCCCGGGCTTGTCTCAAGTGTAACGAGGACAAGTCAGAGATACTTCTGTACGGCCACTTTCCGGTGGCCTTTAAGGAATCCTTTTGGCCTAGGGGATTGCTTTGGCCCACCGGGGACTGTGGGGTTGCAAAGAACTTAGGGATCTGGTTTGGTGCTGACTTATGCTTCCGGGAACAAATCACGCGATTGGCGGGAACTTGTTTTGGGACCCTAACCACTCTCCGGAAGTTTTTTCCTCTTCTTCCCCCAAGAGGCAAAAGAAACAGTGGCCAGAGCACTTATTCTCTCGCCTCTGGATTACGCCAACGCCCTCTACATCGGCGCGCCTGACTTTTTGCTTCACAAATTGCAGGTGGTCCAATACGCGGCTCTAAGGCTCCTTTTTGACATTCCTAGGAGACTCCGAGTACGCAAGCAGCTCTTAGAGTTACATTGGCTTCCAGTCGCTCTAAGAGTACGCTTTAAGATCCTGATATTGGCTTTTAAAGCCTTACATGGCCCGTGTCCGTCCTACCTAAGGGACAGATTTGCTTTCTACCACCCTTCTCGTCAACTGCGATCTGCCACTCATAGACATTTGGTCATTCCCAGATTTAAGAGAGTTCGTCTTGGGGGACAATCCTTGATGGTCAGAGCTGCTCAGCTGTGGAACAACCTTCCCGACATTCTCAGGCATACGACAAACCTCACATATTTAAAAAAACATCTGAAAACTCACTTATTTAGGCAAGCCTTGTAGACCATCTGCTTTTATTTTAGCTGACATCTGGATCCTCTCTCGCGCCAGGACAGTCTCGACTAACAGTGCGCGCTACAAGCAACTATATAACATAACATAACATGATGAACACCCTGTAGACATTCTTCCCGGGTTACTGTACTCTTGTTGCTCTATTGACTCTGATACGTACTTCACAGTGTTACCCATTGTGGTGTTGTGTTTCATCACCAGAGTTGATGAGGGGCTTCCCCTCTCTTCTTCTGACTTTATGAAAGGGTTCTATTAGATTTCCATTTTGCCAATGGTTCGATCTCTAAGTTAGGGAGACATAGCATTGTCTTGGTAGTGTGCCTTATCCTTCAAACCTACCTTGTGTGAGGTGACTAATGCCTTGAAATTACTCCTGCATATAGTGGAGGTGGCGTTGACAGAAACCTACAGCCTTGATCGCGCTCATCGAAATCCTTGTGGTCTTTTGAGATGCTTAGTGTCCCTTTCCGGGCAGTCTGGGGGTAAGTGTGCCACAGCTCCTTCTGTTAGTGCTCTCATCGCACTACTGTATCCCCTTTCTTAGGGTGGGTCAGAGTTTTGGTCTTCTGTGTCCATAATAGATGACCTGTCGGGCTCCTCCTATTTTGGCCCAGTGTCGGATAGTACTTCCCTTGCTCCTTCCCCCTCTCCTCTGTCTGAGGAGTGACAGCATGTCAGTGCATTGCGGAGGAAGGTGTTCTTGTTAGGGACTCCTTCCCTCCATTCTTGTGTGCTTGTTGACCAGTTACTCCCATGCCATTTTTGAGATGGTGGGTCTGCTCCTTCCAGATCTTGTAAGTGGTCACTTTGCAGAGGTGCTTGTGATGGGTATGGTGCCAACACACAGATTCTCCAATCCCACCTTGATTCAGCAGATTTTCGGCGAGCCTTGCTGGCTCATGTATGCCATTGTATTTTTGCCCTTTTGTGCCTCCCCTACTTTATCTTTGGAGACTTTTGGTTTAGTGTGTGCCTCCGCCATTCCCGGCGAGTAATCCCTCCTGCATGTCTAACTCCACAGGCAACTCATGTTTTCTGATGGTTGCTCGAGGGCCAGGCTGAAAATGGTGCACATGTGTGTTTCACTCGACGTTAGGTCTTCCCCTTCCACTTTAGTTTTACCTCTCTCTTTGGTCTTTTGACATTATGTCTCATGCCCCTCTTGTTGTGAGATGCAGGGTATTTTTTATTTGCCTTCCCGCCACTCCAGTGGCAGATTTATTTATCCTGCTCACTTAATTCCTACGGATTCCCGAAGGGCACAAATTCTAGATGCATGTTGTTTATCTTTCTGTTTTCTCTTCCCTACAGGGTTTTGATTTGGGAAAGGTTGTCGTGCTCCCTACTGCTGCGGTGGTGGATGCTCCTGACGTTCTAGGTCCTGTTTGGTGGATAACCAGAACCTTGGGGTTGATTCCCCCAGTGTTTGTGGGGTTGCTGATGGCTACTTCTTGTTATCTTTCTTTTTGTATTCTCAGTCGCACAGGCTTTTCTTTTGTTGTGCCCCTTCACTGTACTGGAACAGGCTTCTCTGGGTGGTGGGGCCTCGTTTGATTTGAATGTGCCTTATATCACATCACCTCTTTTTGCAGCAGTGTTTTATCACTGCGAGCAAGTCTTTATTGGCTGAGCCACCTGTCGGTCTCATGCTAGGGGGTAGTGTGTCCCTTTCCTTTGAGTTCTTGACCTTCATATTCTTTGCCTGGTTTCTAGCATACTTTCTTCCGTGCCTTGCAGATCCTTTCACCGGTTCTGACTCCATCTTTAATTGTGTGGAAAAAAGGACAGGGACTGACATCAGTGTTCTCAGTGATGTCCTATATGGCTCTGTCGCATAACACCAATGGAGGAACCTGCATCAAAGCGCCATCTGCTGGTGTGGGGAAGCTACTTCAAGTTTCCAGATGCAGTCTGGCGCTCTAGGAGGATCCATTAGGTGAGAAATCTGTAGTTGGGTTATCCACAAAAAAAGCATCACCAAAGATAAGTAGAAAAATTCTGAAAACCTCAGCAACGGATCTTATCCAAAGCTGACAGTCTTGTAATGTAATATATTTATAACCTTCCAAAAACAATGGTTTACAGAGAACACACTTTGTGCATTTGTGGACCAGGCTACTCGTGATGGTTTGACTGCCCCTAGAGAGTTGATGGTTGGACGAATATATGAATGAAAGAGGCAGTGAAGTGAAATTCTCCAGTATTGCGGTGTCTTTCATAGATTCACATGCCTGAATCATTCCCCGTCGTCAGAGTGGGAGTCCCACTGTACATAAAAAAGCAATAATATGCCATAATGACATAGAAAAAACCTGGTAATAACCAACCAGGAAGTAAAGTAGCCCAAGCTACAGGAGAAAAAACTTCCACACTCATGACTATCCTAGTCATTTTGTATGGTCCAAACTGCAGCCAATCAGGCGACAGCACCCACTAGAAAGTTCTCCCCAGAGGCTCAGGCTCTCAGATTTTCTACCACACTTCGTGTGAAGGGAGTCTCCCTGAGCTCTGCTCAGTACTTCTCTTTTTTCCTTCAAGAATCTGGATTTGAAGATGTCTTCATCTAAGAAATCTTTATTCAGGCCTTGTGACTCTTGTGGTAAGCTCCGGCTTTTCAAAGAAGATCCGCACAAGAAGTGCATTCACTGCCTGTACCCTGACCATCAGGTAACGGACTGCAAGATATATAGGACCTTCCCTTAGAAGACCCGCAGGGACAGAGAGGGCCGCTTGCTTTTGTGGCTACAAAAGCTCAAGGATCAAGATAATCCTGTTTCTGAGGTAGGCAGTATTGCCTCTGGGTCTACAGCTGCTTCTAGGAAGAGAGCTGCTGAAGAGGTGTTATCTTCTCCTGGTGCCAAGATTGTAAAGAAGCAACAATCTTCTAAGGGGTCTGAGAGGCCTTCCACTTCTAAGGTTACTCCCCCTACTAAGAGCAAACTTGTGCCATCCACACCCCTGAGAAGAACAACCAAACATTTACCTCAAAAGACAACTTCTGAGAAGACTTTACCCCAGAAAAAGACCCTGTCGTCGACGACACCATCGTCGACTCTGTCGACGAAGATTCCCGTCGACGCAACATCTACATCTACAGTAACTTTCTCTTTGCCTAAGCCTGAGATGATAATGTCGACAGCGTCTTCTCCGTCGACGATGGTCTATGTCTCTGTCAGGCCTATCTCGTCGACGAGAGAATCTTCATCTGCCATCGTCAGTGCCCCGTCGGCGGCCAAGCTGAAGAAGATTCCGTTGATGATAGCTTCGTCGAAGCCACCGTAGAGAATTGCTCCATCGTCGTCGACGAACATCCAGTCGTCGACAAGCTTGTTGACGACTTCTGCACCGTCGACAACTAGATCGTCGACAAAGACACCATTGTCGACGAAGACTCCACCATCGACGAAGACACCGTCGTCGGCGAAGACACCATCGTCGACAAAACCTTTCTCGTCGGCGAAGACAACTTAATCATCGAGGACGACCTTATCATCGTCCGGATCCAAGCCCCCGTCGACAAGCCCGTCAATGGGGCCTCCGTTGATGCCGCAACTGTCTACATGTACCACCATGCAGGTTTGGTCACTGTCTACGGCTTTCACGTCAACACCAAAGTCATCCTTGCTTCAGAGACATGGTTCTGTTCTAGAACCTTTATCTCCTCTATGCCTGTCACCTCAAACAGTACCCCTACAGGTCCCTGACAAGTTGCTGGACTCTGAGGATAGTGAGGAGGATTCTGACCTGGATGAAAAATTTTGGAACAGCTACAAGTCCTTCGGAATTGCACATCAAATACCAAGAAGAGGACGATCAAGAGGGCCAACCTTCGCCTGAGCATGTAACATCACCCGTTACTAATGTCCCCTCAGCCCAGATGCCAGTAGCATTGCTAACAAATCTACAGCACTTGCTAAATAACTATTACAGGTGTTTTCCACCGCCTGAGTCAGCGGACTCTGTGCCTCCTACACCTGTGGTGCAAACGTCCATATCAGATCTCCAAGGTCTCATCCGCCTGTAGCTTCCCATCAGCCTGAGGAACACCAATCTTCTGACGAAGAAGAGAGAGAAGAAGGTGAAGTCGATGACCGATCCTTGATGTCGGAGTGGGACGATTATCAGGTCCGAAGACCTTCTCCTTCACCTCCGGTTACCACTTATTCACCTCCAGTAGATGTTGGAGGATTCCATCTTCTTATGGAAAGAGCTACAAACCGCTTCCATATTGACATGGAGATTACACAGCAGGAATGCTTCCTCTATGATTTCAAGGACCAGCCAAGGAAGCAGACTAAATCAATACCCATTATTGATTTCATCTGGAAAGAGGGAATTAAGGTAATGTCCACTCCTGCATCTATCCCACCAGTACTGCAGAGAATAGATACAAAATATAAGGCTCCTGAAAAGTCCCCAGCTTGCCTTATAGGACACCCGAAATTGGATTTGGTGATCATACAGGCTGCACAGAAGCGATTTAGAAATCCTTTCTCTCCAATCGCAGCCCCACCGGATAGAGACGGCAGGCGTCTAGATGCTATTGGGAAGCGTGTGTCTACAATGGCAGGAACTACAGTCCGGGCTGCCAACTCATTAGCCATTCTGGGCAGATATGACCGGCAAATGTGGTCTGACATCTTGCCATATATCAACATGCTTCCAGAGCCCTCCAAGGCAGAAACTCTGAAAATACTGCAGGAGTGTGAGAGAATCTCGGCTGAGATGATTGACTCTGCAGTTGATGTGGCTTCGACTGGATTCAGGCAGTTAGCAGGAGCTGCTGTCTTGCGCAGGCAAGGCTGGCTAAGAGCGACTTCGTTCCGCCAGGAGGTACAAGCTAAGGTATTAGACATGCCTTACAACAAGGAATTTTTGTTTGGCCCGCAAGTAGAGGAAGCCTTGGAGACAAACAAAAAGGACACGGAGACAGCCAGGTCCATTGGCACCTTGCAATTTCGGAAGCCGCCCTTTCGAGGTGCGAGAGGACGTGGATCGTCCTCTACTAGAGGAGGTTATAATCAGCAATCCTCCTACAGGCAAGGGAATCAACGTTGCCAAATCCAACGTTACCAGTCTTACGGTCAGCACAATACTAATTATTCCCAAAACAAAAGAAAGCCTGCCTACTGAGGAAAGGATAAAAGACAATGAGTTTCATCACCTGCCACCGCTACTGCCGCAGTCTCACATAAAAATTGGAGAAAAGATCTCAAAATTCTACTCAAAATGGTCCTCAATAACGTCAGACAGGTGGGTCTTAGACATTGTGGCCAAGGGCCATGCCCTCGAATTTGAAAAGTTTCCTCCAAATGTTCCCCCAAGGGGCCCACCTCCAGCTCATCTCAAAGAGTTGTTTTCCCAGATCAATTTGATGTTAAAAAAAGGAGCAATCGAAAAAGTCCCTCGGGTTCAGAGAGGAGCAGGATTTTACTCCAGATTCTTTCTAATAAAGAAGTAGCCTGGGGAATGGCGTCCAATTCTGGATCTTCGTGCCCTCAACAAGTACTTGAGAAATCTAACGTTTCGGACGCTATCACTCCAAGAAATACTGCACCTTCTTTCGGCGGGAGAATACATGGCCACCTTGGACCTTTAAGATGCGTATTTCCACATGCCCATTTTACCCCATCACAGGAAGTAAAGCGTTTCGGGCTGGATGGCATGGATTTTCAGTTCAAGGTCCTCCCCTTTGGGCTGCGTGCGGCGCCCAGGGTTGGCCTGCGTGCGGTGTCCAAGGTGTTTACGAAGGTCCTGGCTCCAGTAGCAGCACACCTCCGGCTGGAGGGAAAACAAATATTTCCCTACTTAGACGATTGCCTTATCAAGGCTAGTTCTTACGCAAACACAGACAGCCATGTCCAACGGTGTCCGTCTCTCTTCCAGTCACTGGGTCTCTTCATCAATTTCAGCAAGTCACAGCTAGAACCGTCGCAACGACAAGCTTTCTTTGGAGCAACCTTGGACACACAACTGGTCCGAGCTTTCGTATCGGACGAGAGACAAGAAAGCATACAGGACATGGCTCGGATTTTACTCTCAAGAAAGTCAGTTTCAGTCCGACAGTTCAAGTCTTTTCTGGGGATGATTTCTTCTTGCATTCCTTTGATACCGAATTGCCGTCTCAGGATGAGACCTCTTCAAGAAGAAGTCAACCTGCAATGGCTGCAGGTCTCCGGCTCATTCGAAGATCTCATCCGAATCACCCTTCGCATCCGAGGTGCTCTTCTCTGGTGGATTCAAAGGAAAAATTTACAACAGGGTTGCGCGTTCCTCCAAGACGCGCCAAACTTCACAATCACCACGGAAGCATCCCTCGTAGGTTGGGGAGCACATCTTCAAGGGCTGACGGTCAGCGGGAGATGGAACCCTCAACAGAAGGTCTTGCACATCAATCTATTGGAGCTAAGAGCCATCTTCCTAGCCCTCAAGTCCTTTCGCGTAATTGTTCAAGGGGCCACAGTATTGGTTCGCACAGACAATACTACAAGCATGCATTATTTAAACAAACAGGGAGGAACGAGGTTGGCTCTTCTGTCTCAGGAAGCCCAAGAAATATGGGCATGGGCAATACGACACAGAATCGATCTTTTGGCGGTCCATGTACCAGGAACGGCAAACGTTCTTGCGAACACTCTCAGCAGGACAACGGTGTCCACCCACGAATGGGAACTTCATCAACCAACGGTGGATCGCATTTTTCAACAGTGGGGCCATCCAGATCTAGACCTCTTTGCGACCAAGAAGAACAGCAAATGCCTGTTCTTTGCAAGCTAGAAGCAAAACCCAGATTGCTATCGGGGATACCCAATGCACTACAAGGGCGTCGCAAATTGCGTTTCAAAAACGTTTGTACATAAGCTTTAACATTAGTTACACAACATGTGCATTATTAACAATAGTTGACTACATTCACACAATACATCCAAAGAAACCAATACTCCAAGTTCTGAATAAAGAAAGTTAGGGAGTAGATTTTATTCTCAATATTTTGTCATAGTCTAGGCCCTCGTTCGGGTGCTTGGTTCATTAAGTTTCTAGGTAGGTCGAGCTATTGCGTGTTCCTTTCCCCCCTTTTTTTTCTTATGCTTGGTGTGACGGAGCTTATCGCAGTAAGAGCACTTTGGGATTTCTACTTTTCTTTATTTTTGTGTTGCGGAGTGTTCACAAATTCCCCAACCTTTACACTTTTTTCACGTTACCGGTTGGCATGAAATTTAAAATTGTTTGTTCTCTCTCTGAATAGTTGTTAGCCCTTTATACATCATTCATAGCACTTATGGTCATTTTGTTTTCAATGTTGACAGATTCCCCTGATGAAGGGCTTCCCTGTATTAGCCCGAAATGCATTGGGATTTTAAATCACCGTTTAAGCTGATTGAAAGCATCTCCATCTTGATTTTGTGAAACTTCTTTGCGAAGATTGAGAATAAAATCTACTCGCTAACTTTCTTTATTTGGAACTTGGAGCCTTGGTTTCTTTGGATGTATTGTGTGACTTTAGTCACCTATTGTTAATAATGCACACGTTGTGTAACAAATGTTAAAGCTTATGTACAAACGTTTTTGAAACTCAATTTGCGACACCCTCGTAGTGCATTGGGTATCCCCAGATAGCTATCTGGGTTTTGCTTCTTTAGTGTGTAGGCGGCTTGCAGGGCCTCTTACCCGTTGCACACATATTTGTTTTATGTTTGGTATAAAATTATCCAAGTGATTACTGTATCTAAATGTATTTCTTGAGTGCATTACGGCTGCAATTTATCATTGTTCTTTGCAAGCTAGCATCCCCAAAAGGTCTCTCAGGGGAATGCGTTTTCGGTCAACTGGTCTCAAATATATGCTAACGCTTTTCCTCCAATACCGTTGGTTCCCAGGGTTCTCCGGAAGATGAAAAAAGAACTGTCGCCTGATTCTCATTGCCCCCAGGTGGCCTCGTCAATACTGGTTCACCGAGCTCCTTCTCCTATCGGAATGCGAACCAATTCAGTTTCGACCAATACCGGGTTTCCTCTCCATCCAGGATGGTCAGATTTACCATCCGGACCCGGCTTCTCTGAAATTAGTGGCTTGGCGCCTGAGTATCTTGAATTCGCCCATCTGAATATCTCTGCAGATTGCAAGGAGGTACTAGCCAAAGCAAAAGCACCTGCTACGATAAAAACATACAGACTTCAATGGAAGAGATTCTGCATCTGGTGCCACTCGGCTGGGATTCATCCTTTTCAAGCAAGGCCAGATCAGATATTGCCTTTTTTCTTACATCTGGCAAAATCGGGATTATCTCACGCAACTCTAATGGTTTTCCTAGCAGCCATTTCAAGGTATCATCAGGATGGGTCCACTTCACTTTACTCTTCAAGAATAATACAGCAATTCTTTAAAGGACTTTTCAGAAGGTTTTCTTCGGTACGTCATCCACCGCCATCGTGGCATCTCAATAAAGTGTTAGCGCAGCTCATGCACCACCCTTTTGAACCAATTCACAGAGTGGATTTAAAATTTCTTAAATGGAAAGTATTGCTTTTGTTGGCTTTGACTTCATCTAGAAGAGTCAGTGATATCCAGGCTTTCAAGGTCCATCCACCTTTCTTGCAGTTCACGTCTAATTCGGTAGTGCTCCGCACGAACCCAAAATTCATGCCTAAAGTGCCTTTGGACTTTCCCCTGAGCGAGCCACTCATCTTGACGTTTTTTCCTAACCCACAATCCCCTGCGAAAGGGCATTGCATAGACTAGACATCAAGAGGTGTTTAAAGTTCTATTTACAAAGGACCTCTACAATACGCAAATCTGATCAATTGTTTGTCGCTTATGGAAAAATTCGACAAGGTCATGCAGTGTCTAAACAAACAATAGCAAGATGGATCTCTGCAGCTATTGACTTTTGCCATATACAAGAAGGAAGACCTTTGCAGGCCGCTCCAAGGGCTCATTCTACTAGAGCCATGTCTTCCTCAACTGCTCTTTTCGCTGGGGTTCCTCTTCAGCACATCTGCAGAGCAGCAACCTTGGCCAGCAGACATACTTTCACCAAGCACTATTGTTTGGATGCAGCCAGCGAGACTGATGCTTCAGTGGGTCAAGCAGTTCTGCGTAATCTTTTCAGATAAAGTGAGCCTCTGTTTCCCCCCTCCTCTTACTGCTTTTCAGACGGTTATTCATGCTGATTATTATGTACATTCTTATGTAACTGCAATGTTTTCAGGCTTAGAAATGAGACATTTATTACATGATTATGTGTTTTTAATATGTACAAACTGATGCTACAAATAGCGTCTTCCAAGCATGGATGTTTACTGCTATCTGCTCTGATTCAGGCATGTGAATCTATGAAAGACACCCCAATACTGAAGAAGAACAATAGTTACTTAACTGTAATCTGTGGTTCTCCAGTATTGGTGTCTTTCATAGATTCACATGCAACCCGCCCACCTCCCCTCAGAGGCTCATGTGCGAGAAAATCTGAGAGCCTGAGCCTCTGGGGAGAACTTTCTGGTGGGTGCTGTCGCCTGATTGGCTGCAGTTTAGACTATACAAAATGACTAGGATAGTCATGAGTGTGGAAGTTTTTTCTCCTGTAGCTTGGGCTACTTTACTTCCTGGTTGGTTATTACCAGTTTTTTTCTATAATATTATGGCATATTATTGCTTTTTTATGTACCGTGGGACTCCCATTCAGACGACGGAGAATGATTCAGGCATGTGAATCTATGAAAGACACCAATACTGGAGAACCGCAGATTACAGGTAAGTAACTATTATTCATGTTGGTATGTGTGATTAGAAAAGCTGCACTTCTAGGGCCACAAGTGCTAGCCTAAGTGTGGGGTTACAGTGGCTCTTACAAGGTTCCTGTGCATTGTATAGGTTGCCTGTTAATCTCGTAAGTTGCTTATGGCACTATTGCAGTGACCAACCTCTAAAGTGGATATTTGACTTATGAATGCTCTTTGCTGCTCTTGTAAGCTACTTGTTCCCGCCATGATCTGGCCATGGCTCTCATAAACATCCTGCCTGAGCTTTCTAGGGATGGACAACTGGGATTTACAAAGATGCGAGAGAACACCATTTAAAACTAACATCAATGAGAAGAGAAAATAGGGTAATTGAACACGTAAAAAGATTTCAGTAATATTTATATTTAAATATATGAAAGGGATTAAGCACTTGGAAAAAGCATTATCCATATGGCCAGCCCAGTTGGATCTGGCAGGCACCATTTGTCCATCTTGAGTGCACACTTGGGTTTTCAGGCACTTTTGCTTGTCTGAAACCCGCTACGCCTTGAAAGGACAGTGGGGTTGGCAGGAACTCCTTACTTAATGGTGTTTCTCTGTCCCTATGGTTAACATTGATGTCTGATGAGCAGTCCTTAATTACCTACACTTTCTCTCAGTCTTGAATGCAAAATGGATCAGGTAGTTGCTTCTTGTGCACCTGCAGTCTCTCCAATTATTGAATGCTTTCAGGGATTGCCTGTCACTACTTTGCTTGCATGAGTCTCTCTTCTTAGGTTGTGAACCAATAGTAATTCCTTGCTTTACTGAGCGCCCCTCCAACTGAATTGCACAGTGGGCTAGTGGCACCACTTACAAATCTTTGTCTTCCTTCATCTGACATGCTCATTGGTGTTTAAATGCACCAAATAAGCCCCTGTCCACCTTAAATTCGCAATGGGGTTGACCGTCTCTGCTTGCTTTAAGTCCTACTCTGTCCTGAATGTGCAGTATAGTTGGCATGCTGTCCTAGCACACCTAAGCCCCTTTACTTTTTCAGTGTGCAGGGTGGGTGACAGGCACCGCTTGCTAGTTCTAATGCTCTGCCTTCAATGATCAGAGGGGTTGGCATGCAATCCTTGCATGTGCCTCACCCAACTTGAATGTGCCTTGACTTTGGCAGATATTCCTTGCTCACCTGACTTCGTATCCACCTTTGGTTAGAAGCGATGTCTGGCAGACGCCCTCTGCTTGCTTACACTTGCTCTCTCTATCTTGAGTACACAGTGGATTAGCTGTCGCTCCGTATTCACCTGCATTCCGTCTGTCAGTCACTTCACCTGCACTTCTCAGTGTCCAATGTGCATTGGGCTTGTTATATGCTCCATGATCGCGGGCAGCCCCACTTAATCTTGAATAAGTAGTGGGGTCGGGAATCGCTCCTTTCTGTGTCAAATACCTTTCATTGGTTGGGAATGGTGTCTAGCAGGCATTCCTTGCTCCCTACAGTACCTCTCCATCTCGAATGTCAAATAATGTTGCTAGTCACTCCTTATTTGTCAGCAGTCCCTCTGTATCTTAAATTTATAGTCTGATTCGTAGAGATCACCTTGTTCACATGCACTCCCTCATGTTTTGTTTCTTTGCTTTCACAGATGGCAATGAGACGGAGGATGAACACGATGTGGATGAGAGCCAACACTTGCCCAGCTCTTGCCACGTGTCCACCTGTATTAATGACGTGCTGCTGACCTACAAACACCCTGACCTACCTTTTGGCATGGAGCAGGCGGGGGTGTAATGGGAATGAATCTGTAAGTAGTTCAAAGTGATGAATATCTTTTCTTGGAAGGGACTAGTTTGTTCAGAAGGTTGAAATGAGGGTGCTTGGTTCTGGAAGAAGGGAGCTTTGAGGATTAAAGTGGTGAGACTGCATATCTTTGAAAATGGGTAAGCTTTCTTATGACAGAGTGGTGAGGCTGGTTATATCTGGAAAAGAAGTGAGATTTGAAAGGTAGATGATTATGGTTGGTTGATTCCAGAAAAGGGCAAACTTGGTCAACCTAGAAATGTGAAGCTGGGTTATTCTCATAAGGGCACCTTGACCAGTTAGGAGAAGAGGCGTGTTATGTTTGGCAAAGGCGGAAGCTTTGAAAGGTATAAGGTTGATGCTGGTTTCTTCTGGAAAAGGGCATGCTTGAAAGATAAGGGTGTAGCTGGTTTCTTTTGGAGAAGGGTGTACTTAGAGGAGATCAAAATAAAAGGTTGTTTATCAATGAAAGGCTATTTACCTATAGAAAAGGGAATAGTGGTGTTGGTGGTTAATTCTGTTAAAGGAGGGATCTTTGGAAATGTAGGGTGTTTCTGGTTCGTTGTGGAAAATTGCTAGCCTGGAAGAGGTAGGAGTGGAGCAGGTTATCTGTGTAAAAGGATGAACTTTACACATTGCATGGGCTTCTTGTAGATCTGTCCCAATCGGGATTTAGACCAGGCTATTCTACCGAATCAGCAGTCCTTTACTCTACTGAATGTATCCGCAAGATGGTGGACGAGGGCGAGACGGCAGCGTTGGTCATGTTGGACCTTAGTGCAGCATTTGACACCGTGCTGTACTCAACGCTGTTGTCTCGTCTCTCGGACATAGGAGTAAAGGGCCCAGCACTTGCCTGGCTTGAATCCTTCCTAACCAACAGATCGTTCCAGCTACACTGCCCACCCTTCAGATCATCACCTCGCAGGGTGAGCCATGGGGTTCCACAGGGCTCTAGTTTGAGCCCTACATTATTCAACATCTATATGGAGCCCCTGGCACACATTGTAGAGGATTTTGGGGTGGGCATTGTCAGCTATGCTGACGACACACAATTAATGTTCAAACTAACACCGGACCGTAAAGAATATGCCACCAACTTTTCAAACTGTATGTCGGCAGTAGCCACCTGGATGGACAATAATTGTCTCCGCTTAAATGGAGACAAGACCGAGGTATTGGTGGTAGGGAAAGAAATCTCCGTATGGTCTCACGCATTGTGGCCCAGTGAACTGGGTAAATTACCCAGTCCTGTAGAAACGGTAAGAAACCTAGGGGTCATGCTGGACTCAGACCTCTCTGGCAAGACCCAAGTTAATAAAATAACAGGAAAATGCTTTGGCATATTAAAAGTCCTCCGAAAAGTACTTGATCTTATTCCCATCGGAGTTAGAAAAACAATAATCCATGCTCTAATAACACCCAGTTTAGACTATGGAAATGCCCTCCTGATAGGTCTCAGCCAGAAGGGCCTTCACCAGCTTCAATGTATACAAAATGCAGCTGCTCGACTGGTACTGGGTCTTTCGAGAAAAACTTCTACCAAAGCAGCCTTAGCAAAGCTTCATTGGCTCCCTGTTAAGGAGAGAATTAGATTCAAGAGTCTCTGCTATGCCCATCGGATAGCTCACAATAAAGGCCCCATTTATCTTAGAAGTCTTTTGACCATCCACCGTCCGACTAGAGACTTAAGATCATCAGGCATGATGCAATTTAAACCACCCCGAATTACAAGAGCTAAAATGGGAGGCAAATCATTCCGTTACTTGGCCACAAAATATTGGAATACTCTTCCACTCCAACTGCGGATGGAACCTTCCGAAATGAGATCAGGACACAACTAAAAACTCTCCTATTCCCGAACTGATAATTGATCGGATGATCCCCTGCCTCTATTCCTCTAGATTGAATTGTGAGCAGTTAGCAAGGGGACACACAGTTTTGTGCAGCCAGGCGCTTTACAAACGTTTTTACTATTTATTATTATTATTATTGGCTCCTATATAGAGGATCCAAGTTCTCATCCGTGTGTCGCCAAAAGCAACTGATTTCTTGTTTAGTGAACGAGGTGAGAATTGTGCAGCAAAGACCACTATTGGCTGAGGTTCCCAAGGTGTTGCTACACTCTGCCTCTCAGATCCTAGGTTCCTGTCGGAACGTGGATGGAACAAGGGAGTGTCTAGAGTGATCACCCCTCCATCCTCTGCAAGCCAAAACTAAGCATATAGACAACAGATGATAAAGATGGGTCTCTCTCCAGTAGATGGCTTCACTTTGTCTTCCCTGGGTGGATTTTTCTCAAGTATTTTTAGACTGTCACTATGACTGCTCTGTTTTTCTTTTCTTTTTTTTGTCTGCGTTTATTGGGGCAGGTCATCAGTGTTAAAGTCAGCATAAGTGGGTTATGAGCTGCTGTACGCATCCAGAGGACACTCATTTTCCAACCCGCTTGGCCTTCATCCAACATTTGAGTGATAGTGATTTGGAAGTCTAAAAAGAAATATGATTGTCTTATGCAGTGACACCATTTCTCAGTACTAGAAGATGCTACATTTTTACTTGGGACATTCTGTCCTAAGTTGATGCTCAGTTTTCTCAGATCTCTGGTGAATACATTGAATAACTTATAGTAATTAGTAAGCTTGACACCCCATTGCAAGATATTGTCTTTTAGTGAGTTTGAAGGTGAAATAGTAAGTAAATGTTGAAAATATTTGTGAAACTTGAATTGATAGTCAATATCCTGCCTTTCCTACCATCCTCCAGATGATCCAACCACCTTCCTATGTCTGGCCTCATGTATAGACAGAAAACAGAGGTATGGCTGTTCGGTGTGCATGGGCTTAGCGTCCAAAAGGTTAACTCTTGCAATGATTTAGTGCCTCCTTTATGGCGGGGGTCTGAAAGAAGGAGGCTATCATTAGAAGAGTAAGTAGTTTGTAATTTGACGGTGCTGATTCTAACGTTGCAATAGGCCAGTGACATACCCACTTACAATTTAATCTTTACATGTTATTTATGAGACCATCTCTCACATACACATTTGTCTGGCAGACGCATGCAGGGCATGTGCACTGATTTCTTACAGGAATAGGTAATAAGCAATCAACAATAACTAATATCTCTTTTTCTCTTTCCCCCACCCGCTTCCCTTATTTTCTACCCGACACTGTCTTCTTTCCGCCCGTTTGTCTCCCTGACCTTCCCCTGTTTTCCTGATCTTCCCCTTTTTCTTCCTGACTTCACCTGGTTTCCCTCTCCACTCTCTTGTCTGGCTGTCCTACCCACCTCTTGGCTCACCCACTTTCTCACCTAACTCCCCCCCCCCCCCCCCACTCCATCTGACTCCTCTTCCTTCTCTTTTCCTGACTCCTCTTCCTTCTCTTTTCCTGACTCCTCTTCCCTCCCTATTCCTGACACTTCTTCCCTCCCTTTTCCTGACTCCCCTTCCCTCCCTATTCCTGACACTTCTTCCCTCCCTTTTCCTGACTCTTCTTCCCTCCCTCTCGCTGACTCCTCTTCCTATCCCTTTGCTTGACTCTTCCCCTCCCTCTGTCTGACTCTTCCCCTCCCTCTGTCTGACTCTTCCCCTCCCTCTGTCTGACTCTTCCCCTCCCTCTGTCTGACTCTTCCCCTCCCTCTGCCTGACTCTTCCCCTCCCTCTGCCTGACTCTTCCCCTCCCTCTGCCTGACTCTTCCCCTCCCTATGCCTACCTCTTCCGCTCCCTCTGCCTACCTCTTCCGCTCCCTCTGCCTGACTCTTCCCTCCCTCTGCCTGACTCTTGCCTCCCTCTGCCTGACTCTTCCCTCCCTCTGCCTGACTTCTACTCTCCCTCTGCCTGACTTCTACTCTCCCTCTCCCTGATCCCCTCTCCCCTCTCTCTGTCTGACTCTTCTCCCCTCCCTCTGCCTGACTCTTCTCCCCTCCCTCTGCCTGACTCTTCTCCCCTCCCTCTGCCTGACTCTTCTCCCCTCCATCCGCCTGACTTTCCCTCCCTCTGCCCGACTCTTTCCCTCCCTCTGCCTGACTCTTTCCCTCCCTCTGCCTGACTCTTTCCCTCCCTCTGCCTGACTCTTTCCCTCCCTCTGCCTGACTCTTCCCCTCGCTCTGCCTGACTCTTCCCCTCGCTCTGCCTGACTCTTCCCCTCGCTCTGCCTGACTCTTCCCCTCCCTCTGCCTGACTCTTCCTCTCCCTCTGCCTGACTCTTCCTCTCCCTCTGCCTGACTCCTACCATCCCTCTGCCTGACTCCTACCATCCCTCTGCCTGACTCCTACCCTCCCTCTGCCTGATCCTCCCCTCCCTCTGCTTGGATCCTCCCCTCCCTCTGCCTGGCTCTTTTCCTTTAACTGTCTCTTCTCCTTTGCCTTCTGCCTAACTCCCCCGGTCCCTCTGCTTTTTCTTTTTACAGGTGTTATGTGCAGTTTTGACATGACAAGGTCCCATTTTTAAGCTGACCGTATCGAGCAGCATCGCACCAAATCCTCGTCTTGTTTCCTGCCCGGCTGAAACCCGCAGGCTGTGCTGCGCAGTCCGATCACCCCTTATGTTTTTTTTTATCTCTGCCATGTTTGCCTGCCTGCCAGGAAGTCGTGAAGAAAAGCAGACAAGAGAAAATCACTGTTTCGCAAAAACTGAACGACATTTTCTTCCTTTTAAATTATTATAAACCCTCCTACCCCCAGGTATCAGCTGGTGTTGGAGGCATCATGGGGTCAGGGACTGGGTTTATGGCGCCATCTTGGATTGGGGACAACAGGCTTAATAGTCAAATGCAATCACCGAGGAAGGCGTTTGAACACATGGCGTCAAAGTATGAGCAATAACAGAGGGCTGTTCAACCCATCTCGAGAACATTGGGAGATCGGTGAAGGGCAGAACTGTTTATTTCCACAGCTCGGTGAGGGAGCAAGCAGGAGCCACCTTTCTGAACCAGTAGGCTCAAAAAGAAACACAAGCAAAAGGACTACATTAAAAGTTGTATTTGAACCTCTGGATACTCGTGATGTTGTAATTTTGCAGCACACGCTCTTGTAAAGAATTTTAAAGACCGGACTCATGCATAACAGAACAGGGCAACCGACTCATCCTGACCTCACAACAGAACCATCAGAATGGCCATCAAAGGTGCAATAGAGTCTTGTTAATTTATCCTGCTGCGCTCTCTATGCTGAACAGCTTTTACAGAATGCACAAAAGTTGGTGTGTGCGCAGGCATATACGTAAACCCATCCTTAGGCAGGGCAGTATTGAGTCAAGAGCCATGGCTGTGGCATTTGTCAGCAGTGGCACACCGGAGGCCTTGTATTTGATTTGTTTTGAAGAATTCCCTCTTCACCTGTGCTAGTGAGGGATGTTATACTACCCACCAGTGCGTGCCACACTGTCCCAGAAGGTATTATTCACATTGCGTGCCAGACTGTCCCAGAAGGTAGTGTTCACATTTGTTATCACTCTTTCAGATGTGGTACCACTCTTTGTCAGATGCATTGTACATTTCCTAAATTGGATTAAATCCATGTCTACAGCTGTATTGCCAAAGTTAGTTCAACTTACTGTCTCACACAGCTTGGCAAAAGGGCAGTTTCTGTGAGAGGCAACAGTTAGTTGTTGTCGTCTGATGCTGCTAATTGTGGTTACATTTGATTGATTGCGGCTGTTTATTGCTTTTTAGATGGATATTTGTGGTAGACTTTGAATGAATGTGACCCACCATGGCCTCTCACAAATGATTGTGTATAATCGTGGGAGAAAGCATGTGATCATGGGCAGCAGCGACTGATAGTGGACGATCGTCAACGCATGTGGCTGGTGGTTGTAACTAATTTTGACCCAACTCACATGATTGTGGTTGATAGGGAAAGACTGCAGCTGATCTTAGCAATCACAGAAAAATTGTCCGATACTGAATGTGTCTGACTCTTGTAGCTGAAAATGGGTGACCCTGGCTGTTAGTGGACGGTCATGGGTAATACCTTCTGACAGAAGACAGTGGTGGTTAATTGGTGGTCTTTGCAGGTGGAAGTAGGCAGTTGAAGATTGTCGATTGCAGCTGGTAACAGGCGATTGGAACTGTTCTCATGCAGTGGTCACTGGTGGATCGTTTGAAATGCTAAAACCATGGTGGCTCATAGACAGTGGTGCTGACGACAGATAGTAGTGGCCAATGGTGACCTTTTGTAGCTGTTAGTAGCTGAAGTTTACAATAGTTCATGCTCAGAATTCAGTCCGGGTGGGTTCTTCCCTGCTGACCCTTACCGTACGTCATGTGTACCACCCTTCCACAACACACACTGGGTGCGTCTCTCCCAAGTACTGTCCTTCCACATCACATTCATCCACTTTCATACAAATATGTTGTGTACTTTTCTTTCTTTACAGCTCATCTCATCCCTAGTGTGGGTTATATATATACACACACACACACATACATACATCCGTGCCTGGCGTTTACTGATCACCCTCTTTGCTCCGTATTGCGTCTGCTCTTTCCTTCTTCTCATCACTCAATTCTTTTGCATGGGTCTCCTGCTGTTTTCACTCTTCATGCCCTCCTTCTGTTTTCACTCTTCATGCCCTCCTTCTGCACGTCTTTTCATCTCCACTTTGCACTCTTCACTCCGACCCTTTGCAAGTCCCTTGAACAACTGTTTTCTCTCCACCTTGTTCTCTGTTCATAGTTTTCCTGCCGCATTTGTTTTTTTACTTTTTGCATGCTATACATCAATCACCCTATCCCAAAGAGCACCATGCCTAATGGATGGTGCATTGTGTTTGTCCCTGCTATATTCTTTAAGGAGATGACAAATGTTCACTACATTGAAATCTGCCCATTGCTCTCATCGGCTTTAGAATATTTTATTCTGACTCACTAGCGGACTTGCGGCATGAACATCTTGCACCGGTGGGAATGGTGAATTTCTGGCACTGGTGGACAGTGTAAGTAGTTTGGGCATGCTGGCGGAGTGAGTAGCAGGGGAATGGTGGACAGTGTAAATAGTTGGCACTGGTGGGCAGTGTACAAAGCTGGCACTTCTGGACAGAGTGAGGAGTTCAAAGTACAATAGAGGGCTTCGGGCCCCTGTGCTCCCTTGCTAGCACCATATTCACACCCTAACTACACCCAAGCGCCTACAGGTGTTCCATGTAGCGCCTTAGAAAACAGCCTCTCTTTTTGACAAATACACATCTCTTTGGCATAAGTCCTCTCTCGAGCATGGCATGACCATTTGTGCATCTAGGTGCCAACACACACCTGCAAGTTGGTTTGCAGCCTTCTCTCCTCCTCCTTTTTAATGACCTGCAAATTGAGGTTGCACGACTCTGGTTGTACATCTTACTTTCCAATCAGGTGAGAGCTGCTTTTGATAAATGTTTGTTGTTGTTCTAATTATTCTTGATATTAATATAAAAAAGCGAAAGAAATTTATGTTGTAAAGAAAGTACAAGCAAAGTGTCAGCGTGAGGACCTGCCCTCCCTTCCCCCTGTAACGCTCTGCGTCTTGCTGGAAGTATTTGATTCCTCCTTTGAGTTTGGAGCTGTGAGCCCATGCGCTATTGTGGACGTTTTGTTGTCCTCTTCCGTTAGTTCTTTTATGCAGCACCCGCAGTAGTTATTCCTTTGGTAACTGTATAACTTGTTCTTCTCATGGGTGGCCTACTTGCTCGAAGTGGGTGAGTGTCAAGGGTAAGTCCCAAAAACAATGCATGTCAGTATCCTGTTTTTTATTAGGAAAATGAATTGGACATCAGCTGCAATTCTGCTAAAGACGATGTGCAAGTGTCCTGACTTCAAACTTGTCCTCCTCTCCTCCTGCCTGTTTCGTAAAATACGAGATGAACTAGGATGAAATAAACTCAAAAAAGGTTCTTCCTTCACTACGTTTTTTTGAATATCTTGCCTTGGCCGCTAACTTGACTCACGCTTTGTGATAAATTATTCTGCAGCAGGTGCATACATCACACTTGAAAATGATTGGTTGCAGCCTGTAAAATCTGTTTAAAGGACCAAGGGTGAAAAAACACAGATTTAGCGGTCAATGATTGTATCTACATCCAAGAGATTTTTTGTCCCACTAATCTGTGTATTAAACACACTATAAATAGAGAAGTTGCTGGTTTCTTCTGCCAAGTCGTCTGGCCACCAGCTATACTGAATACTATTTCACAGGTAGATTCTGTTGGGCTTCATATCTTTTCAGCCGTTTCCTGAAATTCTACTGGGTGACCCTGGCCTATTCCTCGTTCCACATACTGAAGCTACTATTGCACAGTCCACTGCATAAGACAAGTAAGTTGAGCGGATGGAGGACAGAGAGTGAGCTCTCTACACAGCATTAGTGCTGCACTTCATTGAGAACATAAATGGACTGAACATTCCACTGTCCTGTTTCCTCAGCCTTTCCCTCAAACATACATTCACACTAAAAAAGTGTGCCTCTTTGACAGTAGATTAGCATCGTATAATGAGGATACCCAAAATTAGCTTTTGTCCAACCCTCAAAAGGCACACTTAATAACCACCTCAGAGGATCAGTAAGGAGGTTCCAGACATGGGACATCCAACAGGCGTGATGAGTCGTGCACATCTTTCTTTGTCCATCTCTGGGCTGGCAAACAATACTGGTAGAGTGGTCATCAGACGAGATCAAGGCCTGGGCAAAGCCCTGAAATATCCACAGGCTAAGATGTCAGTAAGACGTCAGCTACAATATATCTTTATCATCCGGATATGACTCCAAGCCCCACCCTCACGTGAACTTTTAGTCTCGACTCAAGACACTTTCTGCACAACACTAAATATGCACACCCAGATAATTGTGCACTCAAGCTTTGTTGCTAGAAGGCCGAGAAGGTATTGGTCTTAGGTTATATTACTTCAGGCTTATAGTGTCTCTTATGAAAGCAAGTTCCTTGTGCACCGAAAGAAGTACTAACACTGAGTATGCATTTTCGACCTACAGTGTTGCCTTTTGGAGAGCGTACTTGTTTGTGGCTGGACTTGGCAGTTTAAGCCCATTTGAACAATGACAGTGGTACTGGTTATGCACGAGTGAAAACGGAGCACCAGGTGCAACCCTACCATTCCCGTTGTAATTCCTCAGCAAGCAATTTTTTTTTAAGACCAAAAGTCCCAATTAATCTTGTGGTGGTGCGCTGCTGCCCACACCGTGTACCTGCGTCCTCCTGTAAAATATTCACTGCTGGAAGTCCAAGGTTCAGCGTTTTCTTGGCAAAAAAGCAAGTGCTGCAGTTATGCACAGGTGAAGGAGAGGTGTCCCATCCCTTATGCGTCCTTTGAACTGTCCTGCTATCTCAAGTGTTGACAGTTCAAAGG
Source organism: Lissotriton vulgaris (assembly GCF_964263255.1). Classification (NCBI taxonomy): domain Eukaryota; kingdom Metazoa; phylum Chordata; class Amphibia; order Caudata; family Salamandridae; genus Lissotriton; species Lissotriton vulgaris. Next base: position 1,102,450,068 of record NC_141687.1, read on the forward strand.
ATATGACTTGCACAATGATTCGTGGTAAATAAATGTGCCCCTGTTCCTAATGGTTTGTGTTACAGCCCATGACGCCAAGCCATGCCATACAATGTTCAGAACTACCCCTCCCCCCCCCCCCCCCCCCCGCCGCCATTTTGGGGATAAAACACATTTCCCACAACATCTCGTCATTGTTGACACAATTTACACCACTGGGGAAATCCATTAAAAGACTATTTTATTTTATTATTTTATTCTTCGGATCTTTTAACTAAAAGAACTTGCGGAGCCCTCCCCTCCCGTAACTCTTTGTGTACACCCCACTGCCAAAATGATGATTCGTTCACGAGTTCTGCTCCCAGAATACATTAAACTGACAGTTTTGTTTTAGCCCCGTATGCACACCCCAGTGGTGTAAATAGCTCTGTAAATCTTTTAGCTCCTTCGTTTTATTTGATTCCACTATGTTTACTTAGTGGTATTGTGTATGATAATTTGGCTGCCTTTTTAAAAATAATTGTTTTAAAGAAAAAAAAATGAGAAAAAAAGCAACGAGATCCCTGACTTTATCAGGCCTGCCAGCTCTCATATCACATGTTTAAAAGTTTTCTATCATTGCTTTGTATTGTAGTAACCAATACACGCAGTATATGTTGAATGTATATTAATATACTTTGCTATTATTTCTGTTTTTTGGAAATGTCCGAAGTATTTTTTTCTTTCCTTCCTAATTTATGTTGGACTAAAAAAAGAAAAAAGTTTCAGTGCTATTCAGTCCATATTTTTTGTGGTTCACTTGCAACTAGTAATTTAGTTGTAAAGTGAAATTTATGACAGAAATAAACTTGTGATGATGACCTTGTTTTTTGTGCTCCTTTATTCCAATTTCTTATTTCAGTGAGTATACGAGGGAAGGGGGGTGGGGCTTACAAAGGTTCACCCGCTGTGGTACGCTCATGTTAATGCTTTTTAGGGCCCTCCTTTAATTCTTTATACCTCTGTAAGGCTTTGACTTGACCATGTTTTCGGATACTTTAAAAAAAATGTAAATAACTCCTCCCTACTAAACTATTGTTTGTTGCCCTTAATGTCGACAAAGACGCAACGAAAGCCCCTTCATTTAAAGCGTAGAACAACAGAAACAAGATATGTCCTTCCTCTGGACATTTGTTGTGCCTTCTCTACTTCTACCAATCCAGCTGTGGGAGAGTTTTTGGATGTGGAAAAGGCCAGATTGCGGCTCTCAACAAAACATTCCCAGGCAGTCTTATAATACAGTACTAGCAGATTATTTATGAAATTAATTCACAAACTGATACTGGAGCAACATGTAATAATTACTTTATTAATCTGCGGGTCAAGGAGGCAGAAGCTGATGGGCCACTCTAAAAATGGATGTACGCCTTTTACCAGTTTAAATATGCGAGATCTAATAGGATTTCATCAGTTAGTGTTTGGCGATGATCCGCCCTTTGGATCTTGCTTGCTACAAAATTAAAAGCCTAATTGATCCAAGTGAGTGGGAAACTGCTCGAATCAACACCAATTACCATCAGCCAATATGCCATGATTTTATGAAGCCTACTTGAAAATGAACCCTAGTGGATTGTGGTGTCCAGTTGACAGCCGGCTGCTAAAGACCTAAGTACCTCCTAAGCTGTCACAGTCTATTACGGTTACTGGTGTAACATCCCTTAAAAACTCAAGCGGCGTCAACAGAGCAGCTTCCAAGAGAGACACAGAAAGGATAAGGACTCAGAAGAAGACCAGATACGTTGTGTTGATAATCTGTCGACAGAAATCATAAGTGATCATTTTGACACAGAAATAATGTATTCTTTCTATACCCTCCTGAATGTTTTGTCTTCCTTCCTCAATCATACACTCTGTAACACAGTTTTTAACTCCTTTTGCATTAAAATTAAACTATCAGGACAAGCATGAAGAAGATTACTGAATCGGATGCCATACGCATCGAGTTGTTTGTGATTTCATTTTGGGCTGTTGTGGTGAGATATGCTTTGTTTGCTATGAATTCCGAAGATGACTCTTCCTTGTTAAAGCATCCCACTGGAATGCCTTTTTATTATGCTTTTTATTACTTTGTTATGCTCACACCCCCCCCCCCCAACACTTTTTATTTTTGCTTCTGGTTGTCAACATCTTCCTTCTCTTCACTTTCCACTTGGTGCCCTTCCTGATCCTGGCTCATTACTGGCCCTCCTTGTGCCAGCAGCCGTAATTATCCACACGCTCCTTGTCCTCCTCTCTGCCCTGGTCCTTTTCCTTCGGGTCCGGATCCCTGTCCTCCCGGTTCTGTTTCTTCGGGGCATGGTCTACTTGGCACTGCCTTCTTTTTTTTTTTTTTTTTTTTTTTTTAGTCCCCCTCACCTGGTCCAGATCTTGTCATGACCTGCCCCCTGGTCCCCCTCCTGTGGAATTGGTCTTTCAAGTCCAGTTTAGATCCTCCTTCTTAGTACTGAACCTCACAGTCTACTGATCCTTCTGGTTTGGTCCACCTCCAGGTCCAGTGCCTGTTGTTGATACCGTTTGCCCTGCTCCACCTGCTACTGACCCTCATACACCTGGTCCTGTTGGCCATCACCTTCCTGGTCCTCTTTGTCCTGGACCTCCTAGCACTGAACCATCTGGCCTTGATCCACCTGATCTTTAAAATAATCTCCATGGTGCTCCTGGTGTCCTTTATTCTCCTGGTTCTTGTATTTTTGGCCATCCTCATTTTGGTTCCCCATGTCCTCCTAGTCTTGATCTTCCAGGTCCTCTTGGCCCTTATGCTCCAGATCCTCATCTTTGTTGTCTTGTTAGTTCTGATCTCTCAATATTCATGTTCCTAGCTCTTCTTTTTTAATCTCTTATATATAGAACATATATTGGCCGTTCTAGTCTGGCTTTTGGTCCTCCAGTCTTAGTCCCACTTGACCTTCTCCTCTGTGCTGTCAATTTCCTGGTGCTGCTTGTTATGGTTCCCCTTGACCTTGGTGTCCCTGGTCCACCGGGTCTTTGTTCTCTTGGTCTTGATCCCCCTATTCATGATGTTTGTCTGCATCCTGTTCTCTGTCCTTATTACCCTGGTCCTGTTCATAGCCTAGTCTTGTTAATGCCTCCGAGTCCTAATCCTCCTGATGCTAGTCCCTATAGTCTTATTCCTGGTCCTCCTGTCCCTTTTCCTTCTGGCACTGATCTTCCTGGATCTAGCCCATCTGATCGTTCTTACCCTTGTGCTCCTGGTGTTCACCTTCTGGTCATTTTATCTTCCCTAATTTAAATCCTCTTGGTCCTATTCCCCCTGGTCCTCTTGACAATCCTGTTGGCCCTGATCTTACTAGTAATACTGGTCCTCCTCTCCTTCCATTAGGTCAGCCAGGTACCACTTCAAAGATGGTCACCCTAGATATAGTATGTTTTTTTAGCAACTTCTGGAATTTTGGGCAGGACTAAGTGAACGGAGGACGGAAACCGAAAGCCTATCTGATAGAGACATCTAGCTGCAGATTACCTACCTTTTAATATCCCCAGACATCAGACTGGATCCGGAAGATTTTTGAGCAGAACACTTGTGCACCGGTAGGTGGCATTGTGCGACTCAGTCAGCTGCTCTAGAAGTGACATGCATGGGACCTACACAGGCACCACCTCAACATGCTGACATCAGTTCTTTCCTTTCTGTGCCAGGTAGCACTGATCAAGATTGAGCTACTCCTCAGTCATTTTTTGAATGGTCTTTTTAATTTATTTTTACTTTTTATGAGATTTAATCTCCTTGTGTGATGATGTCACCCAAGAAACTGGCTGGTTTCAAACTATCTAGGGCCAGTTTACGCAGATGTCCTCCACTAGGTGTGCTTGTGGTGGCTGAAGCCGGAGCATGACACCAAGGCGTGTGAGGACTGCCATGCCATGCACCCTAAGGTGCTGAGGGAGGGATCCCTTAAGCTCCTTGCTGCCCGGCGTCAGTCGACTCTGTGACACCCAAGGTCCTGTTTGCGTGGGAGGTCCCGGGACTGTTCATGGAGCCCTTCCCGAAGCTCCTCATCGCACTCGAAGTCATCAGGGAAGTACCACAAGCACAAGAAGTACAAACACGCTTCAACTTCAGCGCGTCCGTCAAAGTTATCTGACAAGACAATAGAGCGTCAGTACTCCAGACCACGCAAGTCGGCTAGGCATGAACCTGGGTCTGCTCTGTGCTTCTTGGATTTTCCTGGAGTGACCTCCACCCAGCTGAAGGAATTTTAGGAGGCCATGTGCGTCATGGTTGGGATGGCCAAATCCTCTGGAGAGCCTATGGGCCCCATGGGCGTAGGAGGGCCCCTTATCCGGGACCACACCAGCAGGCTCGCCCTCTGTGCCATTCGGGCTCCAAGGTTCCCTCTGTATCTGGAGAGGACCCATAGATTAGACTGAAACCTTCCTCAGCACCCTCTCCAGTGCCAACGTCGACCATGCCACTAGGCAGCACCATCCATATCGTTATTCCCGACACAAAGAAGAATGGTCGTCGTCCGAATTCAAATCTAGCACCGACCAAGAACATTCTTCCCAGGCTGAAGCCAGTGCCTTATTTGATTTATGGACCTGGTGAGGGAGACAATTGGATAGGGTCAATGGACCCTTATGGAGAAGATCCAGTTGAGAAAGACAACTGGTATGAGGAACTGGGTGAGTCCAGTGGGTTGCACACCTCGCCTGGCACTGTCCTGGTTCTCCTCCTACTGTTTCTGTGGAGGAGAGAGCCTAATTTGCTATTGTGCTGCACCTTAACCTTATGTCTTCACGGAGGTGATTCAGCTGCATGTCACCCCTTCCAAACCTTTACTCCCATTTATCAAATCAAGCTCTTGGGGACGTCTTTCTTGGGGGCCTGGTCCAAGTCCTGCACAGTGGCTCCTGTGAATAGGATGATTACCCACTGCCCTCGCCACACTCCCGGGGATCCCAGATTTGTTACCTGGCACCACATACCAGAAATCTTGTTGGTCCAAGCCTCCCCATCCCTTATTCATCCTGATGTGTTTGCTATCACCCTACCGGATAGTGAATTCTAAAAGGCTGGACACCATAGGTAAGAGAATGTTCTCTTCCACCAGCCTGGCACTGTGGTGGGTGAACATGTATGCCTCATTGGGCTGTTATAGTCCATATATAGTTAGGAATTTGCATTTACAAAACCTTGAAAATTCAATGAAAAAACCATTGGTTTTAGGCCATATATAGTTAGGGATTTGCATTTAGAAAACCTTATTTTACTCGCATAAAACCATTGAAATTCCATATATAGTTATAAGCGCTAACTATATATCGCACACCCGCAATCCACTGCTGATGATGTCACATATTACATCATTCATGACATGGTTAGTGACATCACTGATGACATCACTGATGACATCTCAAATGACATCACTGATGACATCTCAAATGACATCACTGATGACATCACTGATGACAACATCCAGTGACTGTATGTTTCTGTAAAGTTAAAATATGTTTTACATATTGAAGAATGAGTGGATGTATAAGTGTCTGGATGAAGGATTTACTAGGTGCATGACTGACTGATTGAGTGAGTGATTAAATGTGTCTCACTGAGTGCATGGGTTAGTGACTAAACTGTTTTAATTTGTGCATCATTATATCTGTTGTTCTACAAACTGCTGCATATGTTGATCAGTAGCTATATGAGTAACTGTATGGGTTATTGATTGGTTGTCCAAGTATTTGTATGGGAAACTGAGTGTGTGTGTATGGGTGGCTGGGAGGTGTGTGACTCTGTACATAGATGTGTGAGTAGTTGATTCACTATATGTATAGATTCAAAAGTGCATGTGGAAACAACTGTATGGGCGGTTGACTGTGCATGAGTGTATTAGTGAGTAAATGGATATCTCAGTGCTACATGTCAAATTAAGTACATATGTAAAACACAGTACATGTGAGAGTTGACATCTATAAATAACTGTGCATAAGAGCCAGTGAATGTGTGAGTGGCTGTATGGATCATTGTGAACATGTATCAGAGATTGTATAAGAGAGTAAAGTAAATATGTGTTAGTATATGTTTGAATAAGTAAGGTGTGTATAACTGTATAGTTGAGAAAATGGAGGTGTGATTGATTTTTGGCATAACTGACTAGGTGTGTGAGTAACTCCATGGATGAGTGACTGTCTGTTTACACTGATTGTATCTAAGGTTATATTAGAGTCTGAAGAGGATCATGGTATTATCACATGAATGATATCATCAGTGATGTGATCAGTCATGTCAAATGAGATGTTATCAGTGATGTCATCAGTGATGTCATTTGAGATGCCATCAGTGATGTCATCAGTGATGTCACTAACCATGTCATGAATGATGTAATATGTGACATCATCAGCAGTGGATTGCGGGTGCGCGATATATAGTTAGCGCTTATAACTATATATTGAATTTCAATGGTTTTATGCGAGTAAAATAAGGTTTTCTAAATGCAAATCCCTAACTATATATGGCCTAAAACCAATGGTTTTTTCATTGAATTTTCAAGGTTTTGTAAATGCAAATTCCTAACTATATATGGACTATAACCGATGGTTTTTTCTGTGAATTTCAATGGTTTTTTAATAGTAAATATCAAAAGCTGTCAAATGTCAAGTACGTGATAGGTAAAAACGTTTTCGTGTTTATGCACGCTGATGTGCTTTGAACGCTGCCCCCCCCCACTCCCCTCTTTTCTCTTAGTAGTACTCTCTCTTTGCAGATAGTGAACGGTAGTTAACGCAGACCTTTACCCCTGTTGTAATCCGTCGTACCTGCTTGTCTCTCCATTTGATTGATTATTATCCAAGCATTTACTGTTTTACAATTGGTTCTCTTTGGATCATTCTCTATTTACAAACAAGCACAAAGTCGCAATACTCTGTTTAGTCTTTGCAGATAGTGAAAAATCGTGTAAAAAAATAAAAGTAATCGAGCAAAATCAGTAGACCACTAATTCGATCTCTTTTTGACCTCGGTAAAATACAAACATTAGGAATAACCCTTCATGAGAAATACGAAAATAGTGAAATGAACTGAGCTCCACACCATGAGGGCTGCAAAACAGCTCGACTCCGCCACCCACACCGCCCAAAATAACGACAAACCCTATGCAAATATTATAAATATACACAACACACCAGCAAAGAAACAGAGTAAAACATTTTATTAAATAACTATTTACATAAATATTTTATACTTTTTATTGCCCGATCCGGCTAGCTCAATCGATCGAGCATGAAACTCATGCACTGATAACAAGCGTTGAGAGTTTGTAGAATGATGGCTTCAGATTTTCCACATACGGTGTAGTGGCGCGAACTGGCAGGGGGCGTTTGGATTCTACTCCTTCTCCAAATAAGATTTTCATACGTGAATGTTCGTTCATGCTTTTTGTCCCTGAGTTGCTTCCATGTCACTGCCTTACATAAATGGCATAAGTCCTGGTTGTTGAGTGCCATACTTCAGAGTTCTAAGCAGCTCTTGTAACACTGTTTAAACCTTATTTGCACCTGCTGCAGCTTCACTATTCAAAGTAAGTGGAGTCCATTTGTGGACCTGACTGCATTAGAAAACAATGTGATACGGTGCCTCCCTAAACAGCTTGACGGAGGCCCCCGAGGGGCGGTGAGATGGCGCGGACTGAGAGGGGGCGCTTAGCTCCTGCCCCCTCCCCAAGTCGTGTTGCCCTGGTGAGGCCTGAGATCGCCCCCGGCATAGGCGGCCGGCTCCCGGGGTCCGGCGGAATTTTTTCCCTTTTGAAGAATCTTCCATTCTGGACCTTGTCCCACAATCCGTTTGACCTGAAGACACGCTGTCGTGGGACGCCCCTTTACCGTTTTAGTTGCCATTCCGCCCGCTTTTGGTACTCTGTGCCTCTTCCGCCATTCAGCTGTTTACCGCCCGCTCTTGCGACTACAACGTCTCGCTCACCATGTAGTTGAGTTGCTCCCGCTCTTAAGATTTAACCGAACTTTTTGGACTGCTGAAAGCGGTTGTATTCCGACCGCTGGTTGGTGGAGACATTTTGACTATATTCTGGACCTGCATTGTCGCGTAATGCGTCATATGACGCGACGCGTTAGCGCACCCGGAAGTGCTCCGCTGCGCAAGGCGCAGCTTCCCGGAAACGATCCAGAGCGCGCCGCGCAGCGCGTAACGTAAGCATAACAGGTCATGTGACTTGTTAATAAAACTTTTCATTGGTTCATTTTACTTTTCTTTTCCTAATTATGTAAGACTAGGTCATGTGACCTAAAAATAACACTTTTCATTGGATTAAAACATTTTTTTCCCAAACGATGAAAGCCCCACCTTGTTTCTGGATGTTTCAGACTGAAGCTGGCGTCACCATGAGAGCACCACCATCTCGTAGCTCCGTCGTGGCCATTCCGCAAGCAATCATGGCAGCCGCTCCCCACCGGAAGCCTGCGGGAGTCGACGGCCCCCAAGACTTTTGTACAATCTTCAAGGCTGAGGGGACGCTTTCGAGAATGGAACCCAAGCCCTGGCAGACAAGCGTCCGAGTTCCAAGGTGTCCCAGGGCCATTTTACTGGACCAGGCCCAAATCCGAAGAGCCGACCGCCATTTTAAGAGTCCTGTGGAAGCCGCCTATCGCTGCACCGCAAGAGTGGGAGCAAATCAACTACATGGTGAGCGAGACGCTGTAGCCGTAAGAGCGGGCGCTAAACAGCTGAATGGCGGAAAAGGCACAGTGTAGCAAAAGCGGGCGGAATGGCGACTGAAACGATAAAGGGGCGCCCCACTACAGCAGACAAGCCTCCGCCATGTGCTTCAAAACTGCATATGTATCTCGTGATATCAAGGTTGGGCAACCAGTACACAACAAGCAGTTACGAGTCCCATTTACACCGGCGCCATTTTGGGCGCGGCCGGGCAGGTCCAGGATCTACTGAAACATAACAAATGAGGCTGACGTCTCTGAAGCAGTTGACGAACAGCAGGACATAGCAAATAAACATGAACTCTCTAAAGCTGTTAACTCACTGCAGAACAAAACAAGTGAACCTGAAACCTCTGGAATAATTGTCGCTGAAAAGAACAACACACAAAACTCTGTAGAGACTGAAGAAAAAAAAACAGAAGGACACTGTAGTTTCAGACACACTTAACACTAATGACTAAACAAAGATATCGTCTGTTTATGAAGCAGTTATCATCTTAACAGAATTGACAAAGAAGTGTACAGACACCAATGCTATTAAGAAACACAAGGAAATCCTAACGCATCAGCATTCTCGGAAGAGGTTGACACAGATAACATCTTAAGGAACAAAGAAAGACCTGTTCACTCTTGACACCCCAGGTGCTGTGTATGTTGCACTATAGTGCTGCATCGAGAAAACGGGCAACCCTATTGATGTGGATTTTTCATTATTGATTATTGTAAAGAAATGACGACTCCCCCCTTTAGCAGATTAGCTAAATGTTTGCGTAATTTAGGCATAAAAGTTATATTATTGTTGTTGTTGTTGTTATCGTTATAGTTCTGGTTAATTTCAAAAAATGGTTAAATATATTTACAGTTTTTGTTGCGTTCGTTATATTTAAATGTTAATAAAGTTTTAAAATCTAACTTTGTTGGAGTGCTATATATGTTTAAAAAATCGGGTGAATGGGGCCTTGAATCGGGTTATTGTCATGTGTGGGCTTTGCAAGTGTACTGCTACAAGATCGGACATTTCAAACTCAAATGCACGTTCTTTTTCTTACCTTTCCGAAGCATGGAGCGCAATAGCAGGCAGAGAAAGGGTGATGCATGTGTTGAACACTGCCTGGCCTGCAAATTGCTGGCAGTGCCCCCCCGCCCGCTCCTGAAAGAGGGCACGCACACACACCGCCGCCCCGAGTACTTCACAAATCTTTAAAAGACCATGCGCTTGTTCATGAGGCTTAAATGGTTTATCACCCCTTCTAGAACCCCTGCATCGACCCTCTGACGTTTCCTGGAAGAATTAGCACGTAACACAATACCAAGCCCTGTCAGCTGAAACCCCCGAGAAATCATGGGGCATATTATCAAGGGGGTTTATTTCCGCTTTTTTGGCTTTAAAAGCCAAAAAAAAAAGAGATACAATTATCTCCCTATTACCAAGCTGTCGCTAACACCAGTTAGTGACAGCTAAAAGGAGATAGCGACCATCTTGGGCCCCGCTTTGCATATCAGTGATATTTATCACTAATGACATGCAAAGTGGGCGTGCCAAGATTTTAGCGACTGGAAACAGTCCCTAACCATCGCTATCTCCTATTACCAACTTTTGGAGATATTCGCGCTAAGCGCGAATATCTCCAAAACCTAACACCTGCCCTGAGCAGTTTTAGCCATGTTATCCAATGGGAAGTGGATAACATGGCTAAAAGCATTTGCTGGATAATGCATGAATATCGCTGACTTTTCAACGATATTCATGCATTGCGGCCGTTTTTTATCGCATTTGCGATAAACCTTGCTAATAGCAAGGTTTATGTGCGATAAAATTCGCCGAAGTGCGGCGATAATTTTTGTCTCTAAACAAGTTAGAGACAAAAATTACCGCTAGTTGTTGGTAATATGCCCCCGGGTTTTTCCTTGCAGGAATCGGGAAGCGAAAGACTAGCACTGAAATCAGTAGTCTCACGCCTGAATCGGGAGGGTTGGCATGTCTGCATACTCTACAGCTGGGGCCATAAACTACATCCGCAGGGCTAGGTGATAGCCTAGGTCCGGCCTGGACAATCGGACACAGAGGAAGAGGAGTGTCAGAGGGTGCGGTAGTGAATAGGGTGAAAGGGAGGTGTCGGGCGGGCACAGGGTGTGATTCTCAGAGAAGAGCAGCGCAGATGGGGGGAAGTATATGTCCCATGCATGAGAGAGAGAGCGGGGGTGACCAGTGCGTGGGGGAGATGCTTGCGAGGGTGGGGAGCCATGCTGAGGATCGGCGGCGTGCAGAGAGTGGCCCTGGTCAAGGCATCTAAAATGGCTGCCGTGCACGACAAAATTGTGGCATTGGACAAAAACGCAAGATGGCGCAGACAATGTTTATCAATAAGGATTCATTTATAACAAAATATTTACTCGCAGTGACAAAATGGTGGTTAACACTTCCTGATTTCCATCGAATCGAACGTTAACAAACGTCACGCAGCAAAAAAAAAAAAAAAAAGCTCACGCACAGAGCAGTTTTTAGCCATGTTATCCAATGGAAGGTGGATAACATGGCTAAGAGCATTTGCTGGATAATGCATGAATATCGCTGACTTTTCAGCGATATTCATGCATTGTTGCCGATGTGCGGCGATAATTTTTGTCTCTAAACAATTAAAACGAAGCACAAAATGGCGAATTCCCCTTTCGCTACCAGTTTGCGGCCCAGTTCGCGGCCCGTGAAGCGCTTCTACCGTGAAAAATCATTTTTTTTTATTTTCCCCACGGGACCCTTTAATAACCCCAACAACATTCCTAGGGGGTCAAGAGGGGTATACTTTGCCCCCTTTCAATAAATTCCCCCTTCGTTTTTCACCTCTTCTTCTCTCTCGATCCTACCGAGAGATAAGATGGCGGCCGCTCCGGACTGTTTAGAATGTTGACAGACACCGGAGAGCCAATCAGCTTTCTGCGTGCAAAGTTCCGTTTCGCGAAAAGTAAGCGGACCGGATCGCTGCCTGGAGCGCTGTTACAGATATATATCTTGTTTTGAACGTTAATTTCTCAAAAACTACTGGAGCACATATATTGAGACCTAGCAAAGGCACATCGGGCTAACAGTCCCTACAATTTTGCCAAGTTTCGTGCAAATCCATTCAGCCGTTCGAGCTAAAAGTGAGTCCAACCGCCCTATGGAAAAATGAATGGGAAAAACGCGTTTTGGGACCCCCCTTTTTTCTCAGCCCCCCCTCGACGAAACCCCACCAAATTTTCAGGGGCTGCTCAGAAACAAAATGTGCCATTTTCCTGAAAATTTCAGCCGATTCCGTCCTCAAACGCCAAAGTTATTAGACATAGAATTTTCAAAAATCCCATAGGGAATTAATCCTAACTATATATACCTACTGGCGATAGCCAGTAGGTAATATATATATATATATATATATATATATATATATATATATATATATAAACATATTCCCCAACTAAATTACATTGAGGAGCCAGCACACGTTGTTGTGGGGGTTCTTTCCGTTTTAATTTTCTTGGTTACAGCATTTACACGAACAGGGACGCGTTTCAGCAGTCAAGCTGCCTTCTTCAACCTGAGTTGCGCCATATTGGTGCCTCTTTTTAAGGTTTACAGTTCATTAAAATCGAAGATGCACTTCACTCCACAGTGATTGGGTCGCTGCAGGCATGGGAAATAATGTAGTTCATTTTCCCACAGAAGGCATAACCAAAATATGTTTAAACAAAGCCACAACAATGTAAACCCTGCAAAAACGAAATTTGCTTCATGGTTATTTTTACAGACTATGTTATTCAACGTTATGCCCTCTTATTTTGTACTGTTGAAAGTCAATTCCCAACATGCTCTATTATGTTGCATATGAAAACCCGGACTGGATTGTTACGAGTCCTCCAACCGCATCTGAAGGCATCACCATTAATATCCTTCCTTTTAAAATCAAAGTCACGCTTTTAGGCAATTTACACATTCTTGCTTCAGATACCATTGCTGATTTCCAAATACTGCCGATTCCTTAACAGTTCCTTTCTCTCCGTTTAAAACACACTCTGCATTCGGAGACATCTCACAGTTTTGGATCCGATACCGAAATACAAAGGAAAAGGGACTTACAGCAGTAATTCAAAATGAAGCTTGAATTTTCGTGTGTCCGGTGTAACCAAACCTTAGAGGCAATAGTACGGTCCCACAAAACCACCACATTCTTAGGTCAGTGCCATTTGCGGTGTCCAGCTCCATCTTAGGAGTGATTGTACTCGGGTGAGGATGTGCTGTATATATATATATATACAGCAAAGTTCTCCTATCAGATGAGTAGTTGACACAAGCAACTTGCTAGGTAGAGCAATGCCATCGTCGATGGGCCTTACGGCGTGACGCCTAGCTGAGAACATCTGACTTTTCAGGGGATAGCCAGGCCTCCCTCATTGATATAGCCTTGGTGGCTCTCGCTTGTTTGGAAACTAGGCGGATTCAGCACTGGGTACTTCAAGGACAGCATGGCTACAGTCAGGTCCTTGGGCTTGTCTATGTCCCCTCGTCAACTTCGCCCAACCCTTTTATGGCTATGGAAAGGGGCTCCAACCTCGCCCTTACCCTCGCAGCCACCAAGGGCAACAGGCTTCCCAGCATTTTCGTGGCAGAGGGCACTGATCCAAGCAACCACTTGGGACAGGCAGCCAGCAGTAAGATCAGTTCACCATCCCACCCCCTATGGCAGCCTCTGCCACCAAACTTCTTTAGTTCACCCTCAAACCATCATGGGCACCCAGTGGGAGGCAGGATACGCTATCCCCTCCTCTACTGGCAGTCAGTAACATCAGGCCGATGGTACTAAAGATAGTCCAAAGGGGCAACTCCCTCCTCTTTGTGATACCCCCTCCACCTATGCCACCCAGTTACGATCGGCTGAGGGAATACCTTCTCTCCTTACTCTGTCAAGAAGTGCAGGCTTTTTTGGCCAAGGGAGCCAAAGGGAGGGTGCCTGCATCAGAAGTGAGTTGTGGTTGCTATTTGCGCTACTTTCTGGTGCCAAAGAAGGACAGAGGTCTTCTTCCTATCCTAGATTTGCACTTCTCAACCTCTTCCTGAAGGAGGAGAAATTCAGAATGCTCACAATCGCTCAAGTTTTGTCTGCCCTATATCCAGGAGAACGGATGTTGGCAATGGACTTGCAGGGTGCCTATTTCCTAATTTCCATCCTACCAGCCCACAGACGCTATCCGCAAGTCACAGCGAGCCATTCAGTTGGCTGTGCTACTTTTTGGCCTTACCAGCGCCCCTCGGGTATTCACCAAGGCGATGGTCACAGCTCATCTGCGGAGGTCGGGATCACAGTCTTCCCCACCTTGACGACTGGTTGTTGAAGGCGGGCTCGACCCACTGTAGCAAACCTCCTGCACGCACTGGGGTTCGCTATCAACATGCCCAAGTCTTACCTAACTTCCTCACAGATGCTTCATTTCATCAAAGCTGTTCTGGACACAGTGCAGTTTCGGGCCTATCCTCCCGAGCAGTGAGTCCAGGATATTTAGTCTGATACAGATGTTTCAGCCTCTATCCTGGATTTAGGTGAGACTAACTCTGAGGCTGTTGGGCCTCTTGGCCCCCCATGTATCTTGCTGTTGACACATGCCCGCTGGCATATGCAGGCTCCATAGTGGTACCTTAAGGCCCAGTAGGGACAGCATCAGGAAAACCACTCCGAAATGGTCCAGATCTCGCACAGAACTGCAACAGATCTGCATTGGTGGTTAGCGAACCACGATTGGTCAGAGGCAGACCCCTTTCCCTTCCCTAACCAGATGTGACAGTGGGGACAGATGCGTCACTTCTGGGATGGGGAGACTTCTGGGAAAGGTGGAGATCAGGGCCCTCTTCTCTGGCGGAATCGAGATTCCACATCAAGCTTCTCTAGCTCTTAGCAATCCGGTTGCCATTGAAAGCCTTTTTACCCTCCATCAAGGGAGGACTAGTACAGGTGTTCACGGACAACCACCACCATGTGGTACTGCAACCAGACCCTTTGTCAAGAAGCTCTGCTTCTCAGGGGGCGTGGCTTGGACGCCGATCGGGATGGCGGCGTGAGCTCGCAGCTCCGCGCGGAATCCTGCTAATTCTCCTGATTCCTGCACCCTGGGCAACCCGTGATCGATACTACTGCCCTACGGAGTGTAGGGGAACCACGGGGTATTGGCAGAAAGTTGCTGGGGGACCGCTGGCCCCGAGGAGACCTCGATGAAAAGACGGCCGAGGTGTCGCCGAGAGTGTGAAGAAAATGGCGGCGGAGCGGACCGGCGGCTCCGGACATCGACATTGAGCAGCCTTGGCACCGACTGGTGGGGGTCCCACTGTTGTGAGATCGATGCTGTGGGGGCTGTGGCGATAGCCCTGAAGATCGGGGGCCTGGAACCCGGCACTGCTCGGGCATCGGGGACGACTGCTGGCCGCTACCCCTCTTCCTTCCCTTCCTCCCCCCGACCCTGGAGGGGGCGAGTCAGGCGGTGCTAGCCCATTTGGCCCTTGGAGTTGCGGGCATCGGCGGTCGCACTTGATCCTGTACATTATTGGGAAGTTTGCCCCGTCCCACGAGTGCCGGGACCAGGCGAGTTTCCTAGCCTGTGACCCAGTACCCTAAGATGGCGGCTACAGGGGGACCGGCGGCCATGGAGCGCGGACAAGAGGACCTAGCTGCGCTGTCCCAGGTGGGCGAGACCCCCCGCCGATGTTGGACCAGGAGCAGCGGCTGAATCGGCGCTTGGATGCCATACTGGACGCCATCACCTCGACCAAGGAGGCGTTACAGCAGGACATTGCGCAAGTCGCCACGGGGCTGGGGCTATTGCGAGCGGACCATGCGAAGCTGGCAGATAAGGTCAAGGACCATGATCAACTGCTATTGGACCTGAAACCATCTGTGGTGACCGCGGAACATAAGATCACAGATATCCTGGCCCGGTTGGATTCGCTGGAACGGCGAGCGGAGGATGCCGAAAGCCGCAACAGGAGGAACAACGTGCGGGTCGTAGGCCTGCCGGAGCGGATTGAGGGGGAGGATGCGGTGGCCTACATGGAGGACTGGTTTCGAACTGTGGTGGCACCAGAGGGGCTTACTCCTTTCTTTACCCTGGAACGAGCCCACAGGGTGCCGGCTCGCCCGCCTGGGCTTGGCCGCCCCCCCGACCGATGGTGGTGCGGCTCCTCCATTATAAGGACCGGGACCTCCTCATCCAGAGGGCTCGGGCATCGGGCCCGTATGAGGTGGAGAACAGCAGGGTCACGATTTTCCCGGACTACACCCAGGCGGTCCAGAGGAATAGGGCATCGTTTTTGGCGGTGAAGAAGGAACTGCGAGAGGAGGGCATCCAATACTCCTTGCTCTTCCCGGCCAAGCTGCGGGTCATTCTGGATGAGACCACGCACTTCTTTCAGACCCCGGACGAAGCATGGCAGTGGCTGGAGTCTTACAGAGCGGGGACGGATAGGTCTCACAAAAGTAGGCGAGATCGGCCTAAACCACCTCAGGTCAGACAATCACAACGAATTCGGTCCCGCAACAGGCGCCAGCGGGAGAAACGGGAGGCCCAAATGGCTGCGGACAAGAGAGAGGCGCTTGCGGCGACGGCGGCCATTACGAGGTCGCAGCAGGAAAGTGAACTGGCGGAGACGGACTCTGGCGGCGAAGGCAGCAGGACGGGAGAGGACCTTTCGGAGGCAGAGAGTTCGAAGGGGCCGGTGGTGACCCCTCAGACATCCGATGGGATTTTTCACGGTTGAGACTGCATTGGGACTTGGACACGATCTTTTGGTAGGGTGCTATCCTGTTGGTGATGGGTGGGTTGCCGAGTAGGGTGCCGCGTTGGCAGGATGGGATGGGGAGCGCGGGGCGTGGGCTCCGCTAGCTGGGGTCGGCGATAACTCACCCCCCCAGGGCCCTTAAGGCCTTCTGTGGTGGCGACCACAGGTTAGAAGGATGTGTGTTTGGATTGAGGTTTGGATCGGGGCTGACACTGGGTTTGTAGGCTCTGTCCTGGGGAGTGGGGTTTGGGGTGTTTTCCTTTTCAGAGTTTGTTTCGGGGGGGCAACTGCTATGGTGGGGATACGATCTGGCAATGTTTGACTTGGATTGTTCACTGCTGGTATGGGGACGTTACCTAACTTAAAATGCCTAACGTGGAATGTCCGGGGGCTGCGAACCATGGTCAAGCGCCACAAGGTACATGCGTATTTGGTGCGAAGGGGGGTCCAGGTTGCCATGCTACAGGAGACGCATCTGACGAAAAAGGAATGTGCTGCATTGCAAAAAAGATGGCGGGGTCAGGTGTTTGGCACCACTTATTCAGCGTATGCTAGGGGGGTATTGATATGGGTGAGAGCGGGGATACCGTTCCAGGTGCTGAACCAAGTGGTGGATCCTGAGGGCAGGTTTGTGGCGGTGGAGGGGCGGTTATATGGTCGGGATGTGGTTCTCTGTTGTGTATATGCGCCAAATGCTGATCGGGCCCGATTCTTTGATGGCCTTTCCGGGTCCTTGGCCTCTTTCCTAGCGGGCCCGGTGATACTGGGGGGGGGATTTTAACTCGATTACGGATGTGGTCTTGGACAGGTCTCACCCTCCCCTTGTTGATTCCCCGGTACGCAAGTTAGCCATGCATAGGAAGGATTGGCAGGACAGGTGGGGGTTGCTGGATATGTGGCGGGAACAGCACAGGGATACCAGGGATTATTCCTTTTACTCAGCCCTCCATGCACTACACGTGAGAATTGATTCGGTGCTCTGTGGCGGGTCCCTGGCCCCATTGATCTCTCACACGGAATACTTGGCCAGAACCATATCGGATCATAATCCCCTATTGGTACATGTCCAGTGGCAACGGGAGCGCTCAGCGATTCCAACATGGCGGCTCCGGCCAGACACGTTTGAGGATTCATTGTTCAGTGCAGCGGTCCAGCAGGGCATAGATCATTATTTCAGTGAGAACGAGGGTACTGCAGCGTGTAGGTCCACTGAGTGGGATGCGATGAAAGTGGTGGTGAGAGGGGTATGCCTGGGTCGGTTTTCGAATGCTCGTACGACTGTGTTGAATGCACTTGCGAATGCGGAAGAGAAACTGAGAGATCTGGAGCGGCGCAGGCCGGAAAGACCGGACTTGCAGGCCCGGTTGCTGGAAGCGAAGGAGGTGGTCGCTACCGAAACGGAGCGGTTGAGGAGCTACGACTATAGGCAATACGCCATCAGAGTGCATGCTGAACGGGATAAGGTGGGCACGCTCCTGGCCAGACTTGCTAATCCTGAAGTTAGGGGCTGCCCGGTCCTTAGCATCAATAACGCACTGGGGGAAACGGTGTATTCTCAGGCAGCGGTGTTGGAGTGCTTTCGTATGTATTATGAGGAATTGTACCGGAGTCAGTTGGGAGTGGAGGCCCAGGAAATTGCAGAGTACCTAGAGGCGAGGCAGCTTCCGGTCCTTGACGATGAGGACGCGAAAGAGCTGGGCAGGCCGATCACGCTAGCTGAAATAAGGGCGGCCATTAAAAATATGGCGCGGAATAAAACACCCGGTGTGGATGGGTTGCCAATAGAGTTCTACCAGCAGTTTGTGGATAGCTTGGCACCCAGACTGCTGGTGGTGTACACGGAGGCTTATGAGTCAGGGGGTTTGCCCGGATCCATGAGGGAAGCATTGATAGTGCCGCTGCTGAAGCCCGGCAGGGATGCGACGGATGTGAGGTCCTATCGCCCGTTGTCCATGTTAACGGTGGACTATAAGATACTTAGCCGGATCCTGGCCACCAGGCTGGCTCCACATATGACTGGCCTGGTGCACAGGGATCAGGCGGGGTTTATCCCCACGAGGAGTACGGCGCTGAATATCCGTCGACTGGTTGGGATAATGGACGCTGTATTGGATGAGAACGGGACCCAGGCGGTCCTGTCAGTGGACATTGAGAAGGCTTTCGATAGTTTGGAGTGGGTTTTTCTAGATGGAGTGCTGGAGAGATTTGGTATTGGTGAGGGGTTCCGCCGATGGACGAAGGTGCTGTATTCCTCGGTGACAGCACGAGTATGTTTGGGTGGCTTGGTGTCTACGGCTTATCCGGTAGGTAGAGGCACACGGCAGGGGTGCTCCCTTTCCCCCCTCCTGTTCGCCCTGGCGATGGAACCCTTGGCGGTCCATGCTAGGTCGGGAGACAGATATGCGGGGATAGACAGCGGTGGGCGGCTACATCACATCTCGCTGTATGCGGATGATCTGTTGCTGTATTTAGACGACACGGAGCAGGCTTTGGAAGGGGCGATGGACCTGTTGTCGGAGTTTGGCCAGTTGTCGGGCCTCAAGGTCAATTGGGCTAAGACCTGTGTGTTTCCGCTGAGAGCGGAATCGCCCTGCCCTGCTCGTGACTTGGGGGTAGTATGGGAGCCATCTTGCTTCACTTATTTGGGAGTCCGTATCTACCACGTGACCGCGGACCTGTTAGAGGGCAATATTGGACGGTGCTTTCGGGCGCTGAGAGGTAGTATGTCTTTTTGGTCAACCCTTCCGCTGACGGTACTGGGTAGGATTGCTCTCTTGAAAATGGTGGCGCTCCCCTGGCTCCTGTACTATTTTCGGACACTGCCCATTTGGATTCCTCAGAAGATCTTTAGGGACCTGAGGACGATGGTCATCGGTTTCCTGTGGGGACATGGCCGCCGTAGAGTGGCGTTGAGCACGTTGCTACGCCCCAAGATTGAGAGGGGGATGGCTGTCCCCGACTTTGAACTGTATTACTTGGCGGCGCAACTCCAGGTTCTTACGCAGCATGTGGCTCGGGTGTTTAGGGGACCGGAGTGTGATCGAGAGTTGGGGATACAGCGCCATGTGCTGGCCTATATCGTTATGCAGCAGAAACTGGAGTTGCGGGGCCTCACTATGGAGGAACGGACGCTCAGGTTATGCTGGCAGAGGAGTCTCAGGAGGGCGAAGGCGACTCGACCATATGCGCCGGAGATACCGATTGGCAAGCTGACAGCCCTACCGCATGGAGGCGATTGGTCCCCATTGCTGGAATGGGAAGAGGCGGGCCTTCAAGTGGTGGGAGACCTGTATGTCGATGGGACTTTAGTGCCCTTCGGAGTACTTCAAGAACAGTTCGGGCTACCTGACGGGGGTTTCCTATTACATGCGGCGGTGGTAGCGGCTATACAGAAGCATTGGAATGGAGGGCTCCTTGAACCGGACACAACTATGGCATGCCAGTATGTGGTAATGGCAGCGGGCACCTTTAAGGCGGTGACCTGCCTCCATAACAGGATGTTGAACGAGGGACTGGAACCGCTCCTGGGGCTCAAGGCGAAATGGGAGGAGAGTGTGGGCAGGCCCATTCCGGACACGGCATGGAGCCATATTTTACGGCGTACGTGGAAAGGCACGAGGAATGCTCGGTTCCAGCAGGTGCACTTCTTTGTGCTACATAGGGCCTATCTGACTCCGGAGAAAATAAGGCGGTACTTCCAGGTGCAGGACGCACGGTGCCCGAGGTGCTTGTCACCGGAGGCGGACATGGATCACTTGTTTTGGGGTTGCCCGCATTCGGAGGCCTATTGGGCAGAGGTGGGGGACCTTCTAAACGAAGTGACTGACAGGGAGGTGGAATTTGACATGGCGGCGTGTCTGTTGCTCTGGTTCCCGCACACCAAACACACTAAGGTGACGAGCAAATTCATTGACCTGGGATTGATACTAGCACAAAGAGAGATTTCGTGGCATTGGAAGTCCAGGGGAGGGCCGTCAGTAAGGAGGAGGAAGAATGACTTGTTGCGGTGGTCTGAATGTGAGAGTGTGCTCCGAATGAGGCAGGCTGTCAAGCTTGGTAATGAGAAAGCCTTGGATACAGCGCGTGCGTGGGAATTGGTGGTGCAGGCCTTACGTGATTCATTAGTAGAGGATGAGGACTGAGTGGATGGAACCTGAGGACACCGCGAGGCATACTAGTTCAGAGTTATCATTGACACTGTGGCGGGACCCATACTACAATTAGGAACATGACACACACCATTAGCGGTTGCCGGGGCGGGGGTACTGGGGGGTTGTTCAGAGGGCGTTCAGGGTGGGTTGGGAGCCAGGGGGTTGATGGACCGCGGTGGCGATTTTGGGACTGAGGAGGGCCTGTGGGGCGTAGGTGGCTAGTGGGAGGTAGCAGAGGGGTGCGGGACAGGTATGGTGGGCCCCACAGAGCACGGGGGGGGGTACGGTAGCGGCTTGTAGAACTGACCTGCATATGTAGGATGGCTGATGTTGTTATTTGTTGTGGGTGGGGGGGGGTAAAATGCAGATACGTAAAACGTTCTTTTCGACCATTGTCCCATAGGGACGCTCACCATGATGTCTTCCTGTTATTTAGGACACTGTGCCGCCCTGCCTCCGGGATGCGGGCTGAATGGCTGTGTATGGTACACGCTTTTACGATTGATGCGGGGGGACACCATGAGTGGACTGGTTGAGCAATTGTAAGCTGTGGTTTCTAATTCTGCAATAAAAACAAATAAAAAAAAAAAAAAAAGAAGCTCTGCTTCTCAGGACAGGGCTGGAACGTCAGGGCATTTCCCTGGTGGTTCAACACCTGGCAGGTTCTTTGCACGCCAGGGTGGACAAACTCAGCCGATGATGCCTAGCGGATCATGAGTGGGTTCTCCATTCAGAAATGGTGAAATGTATTTTTCAGCAGTGGGAAGAGCCTTAGTTGGAGAATACTAAACGTCAACAGTTCTGTGCATTGGAGTTTCCACGGCAGCTCTTGCTTGGAGAAACATTTATTCTCTAGTGAATCTCAGGCCTCCTGTATGCCTTTGGGCCCCTACCACTCCTGCCCACTGTTCTCAGATCAGGAACGACCGGGCCCAAGTCATCCTTGTGGCTCCAGACTAGGCTCAGAGATTTTGGTATCCTGAGCTGTTTGGTATGGCCATCAGTCCTCCAATCAAACAGCCCCTTCGGAAAGATCTTCTTTCGCAGCAGCAGAGGAGGTTTCTCTCGCTGAACCTATCAACGCTCTGCCTTCTTATGTGGAGATTGAGCAGCAACAATTGATAGCTTTCAACCTTCCACTCGAAGTCTGCAATGTTATCTTGGCAGCCATGGTATCCCTCTATCAACACGGTATATGTCTGTCGTTGGGGCAAGTTTGTGTCCTGGTGTGCAGAAAAACAGGATCACCCCCTTTCTGCTCTTCTTTCACAGGTTCTTCTAATTGTTCTTTCCCTTACCCAGCAGGGCTCTGCTCTGGGCACCTTAAAGGGCTGCCTTTCTGCTATATCAGTCTTTCTGCGGTTGCATGACCAGCCATCCGTCTTTAAATCCCCTATTATGCATAGGTTCTTGAAAGGTTTGCAACTTATGTTTCCTCTTTCATCATGCTTCAGTGGGACCTTAATCTGGTCCTGGCGTTCCTGCTGTGCACTTCCTTTGAGTCCTTGCACAACTGTCCTCTCAGGTTTCTTACCATCAAGACGGCCCTCCTGGCAGCAATAACATCGGCCCAGTGGGTCAGTGAGATTCAGGTTTCTCATCCAAGCTTCCATATTAAAACATCTCCACAGACAACCAGGTTCTATGACCTAGGGCTTCCTTTCTGCCAGAAGTTGGCGCTACCTTTCATATAGGCCAGTCCATCCTCTGAAGAACAGAAGCAGCTTCACCGACTGGACCCAAAAAAAGCGTTGTTCTACCTTGACCGCATGAGAGTTCCGGGTAGACCACCATCTCTTCCGGAAGTATCTCGGAGCGAAGAGGGGAGGGAAAAACTGTGCAGAATCCGATGGATTGTGCTCTGCTTCAAAGTTTGATATGCATTGGCCAAGAATAATCCTCCTGAGGGCTTTCGTGCTCATTCCACCAGAGCTGAGGCTGGGACCACTGCTATAGCACACAATGTCCCTGTCCTGAACATCTGCCAGGCAGCAACATGGGTGTCTTTGCACACGTTCATCAAGCACTACTGCCTGGACAGTCGAATCCGCACTAGCAGGGCACCTTGCCCGTTCGGTCCTGCATGACTTTTTGGTGTGAAATTGTTTAGCATACCCATCTCCAGGGAGGTATTGCTTGGGTATCTATTCTAAAGTAAGGAATCTGTGGCCAGAAGTCTCGATCAGATGAACCAGTTACTTACCTTCAGTTACATCTTTTCTGGCAGAGAATCTATCTAGCCACAGATTCCTTACCGACCAACCAGTCCTCCACGATCTGCGAACTGATTTGTAGGGACAGGACTTTCCACTTTCAGGGAGCTAGTTTTCCACACTAGTGTTTTTTGTGGCTCCACACTCCTGGCGTAGGAAGTCTCGAACAGAAACTGATGGCAGCGCACTGGGGTGGCTGTTATATAGGCACTGCACACGTCACTTCTGGCAGAGACTATGCTTTGTGGAGCTGAAGCACGCCACCTACCGGTACGTAGGGGTACTGCTCACAATCTAGTCTGACGGCTGGGGATAAGTCTAAGGTAAGGAATATTTGTCTAGAAAGAGTCTCTACTAGATAAGGCGTACATAAGGTAGACAGCTTCTTCATTAGGAATCTGTCTCAACACTTTGCGGTGAACACCAGCTGGACCTGCCTACTGAAAACACTGGTGTTAAGGCATGTGTTGCAGAGATCTATGTGCATCCAGCAAAGTTCATGGTATAATACTGGTAAGTTAACTTTTATGGTTAATGCATTTGTTGGGGATAGGTTTTCCTTCTTTCGCCACAGCTTTCAAGGACCACCATCCAGAGTGAATCCCGGCACGTTCCCTGCCACTCCACCGGATAGGGAATCCATGAGGCTGGATACTTTAGGGAAGAAGATTTTCTCCTCCACCAGCCTTGCACTGCGAACATTGAACACCATGTGTCTCTTGGGCTGATACAGCCACACTGTGTGTGACTTGACACAAGTGCTACTATGAGTAGGCCCAAGCCATCTCGAACCTGGCTATCGCGATGGCTGGGAAGCATCCATCCGATGCGGGTTGGACATGACAGACTCACTGGGCAGGGCCATTGCTTCTGCAGTGGCACTCCGCTGCCATGCCTAGATGAGGTCATGTGGCCTTTCAGGGGATGTGCAGGCATTTTTTATGGACATGCTCATTGATGGCACTCAATAGGTTCACCACCCAGTTGTTGGGGCTAACCATAGCCCCACGCCAACCTCACTCTTATTTTTCCCCATTCTGTCATTTTGGTATGGGCTATCAGGTAATTTCTTTTCAGCATCAGAAGTAGCTCGTGGTTGCTATTCCTGCTACTTTCAGGTGCCAAAGCAGGATGGAGGCTGCTCCCCTATCTTAGATCTGCACCCTCCATGCCTTCCTGTAGAAGCAGAAATTCAAGATGTTAACACGTGTTCAGGTCCTGTTTACGTTAAACCCTAGAGACTGGATAGTAGTGTTGGACCTGCAGGAAGCCTATTTTCATATTTATATCCTGCAAGCCCATTGACGTTACCTGGGGTTCATGGGGGTACAGGGACATTTTCAGTTCGCTGTCCTCCCCTTTGGTCTCACCAGTGCCTTTCAGGTGTTCAAATAGGCTATGGCAGTGGGTGTTGCACATCTGCGGAGGTTGAAAATTCCAGTCTTTCCTTATATTGACGATTGGCTGCTCAACGTGGGCTCGCCCCAAGCAGCAGGTACCCACCTCCAGACTACAGCAGACCTCCTGCATTCACTGGGGCTCATTATCAACGTGCCGAAGTCATACCTGACCCCTTCTCAGATGCTCCCTTTCACCTGAGCCAAACTGAACACAGTGCAATTCCCTCCGTAGCAGATGGCCAAGGACATTCAAAGCATGATCCCAATGTTTCAACCTCAGCCCTGGATTTCTGTGAGATGGACTCTAAGAACGCTGGGTCTGATGGCCTCCTACATCCTCCTAGCGAGACCAGCTCAATTGCAAATGCAGGCTCTGGTGTGGGATTTGACGTCCCAGTTGGCGCAAAACCAAGGCGATTGCTCCTACCTGGTCCAGATTTCGATGAAGACTGCAAAAGACCTGCAGTGGAGGCTAACTGACCATGATTGGATCACCTCTCCCTTCCCAATTTCAGAGTGGACAATGGTGACCGATAGATCGGTTTTGAAATGGGGCCACCATCTGGGAGAGATGGAGCTCATAGGCCTCTCGTCTTCGGCAGAGATTTGGCTCCACATCAATCTTGTGGAGCTATGGGAATTTGCTTGGCATTGACAGCTCTCCTGCACTCCATCAAAATAAACCTAGTCCGGGTATTCACGGACAACACTACCGCCTTGTGGTACTACAACATGCAGTGCGGACTGGGGTCGGGGACCCAATACCAGAGGGCTGTGTGCCTCTGGACATGGCTGGAATATCAGGACATTTTCTTGGTTGTGCAGCACCTCGCAGGATCTCTAAACGTCAGGGCAGACAAACTCACAAATGCCATCTGCACCCGAAGATACCTCAAGGTCTCTCTCAGGACTGGGGAGCACCATGGCTAGATTATTTGGCACCGCTGAGAATGCGTAATGTTAGCACTTTTACTCACAGGAGTTCCCTAAGCAGATTTCGCTGGGTGACACATTCAGACTAGACGAATATGTGGTGACTCCTGAACACCTTTCCACCAATACCTCTCCTCCCCTTATTTCTTAAAAAGATAGGAACCGACCAGGCACAAGTCATCCTGGTGGCACTGGATTGGGTGAGCTAGAGCATGTGCATCTGTCCTCTGATAAGGCTGCTCCTTTTGGAAGAATCTCCTGTTGCAACAAGGGGGACGGTTCTGTGCCCAAACTTGCGTACTCTCCACCATCATGCTTAGAGATTGACTGGTGACAGTTGAAGGTCTTCAGTCTCCCTCCCGAAGTCTGGGTGGTCATCGTGGCAGCCAGGTGTCCATCATGTAAAACTGTATATGCTTGCTGTTGGGACAAGTTTTTGGCTTGATGCGCTGAGAAACACATTGGCCCACTTTCTGCGCCCTTGCCCGAAGAGCTGTCTGTTTTGTAGCTAGCCCTGCAAGGCCTTGCTCGTGGCATAGTTAAGGGGTATCTATTTACGATCTCAGCTTATTTACTGTTGCCGGACCCCCCCTCCCTGTTTAGGTCACCCATTCTGACATGTTTTCTGAAAGGTCTTGAGCACTTTTCCTCCCAAACCCTTTGTTATTTCCCAATGGGATCTTAATTTGCTTATAACGATTTTGATGTCTCCCTTTGAACTTATGAATAGCTGCCCTCGCAGACCTCTGACGATCAAATCTGAAAGAAACAGGTTAGTATTAGATTCCTTACCTTAGAATATCCCCAGGCGTCAGACTGGATCCGGAAACTTTCGCGTAGCAGTACCCTTGCGCGTCGGTAGGCGTCTGCGGCTCCGCGTCCGTCGTCGGCGTCGTTGGTGCCGGGATGACGACGCCGGAGTACTTAGACGCCGCCCTCGCGCGCTGACGTCAGTTCTTCTTTTTTTTCCATGCCAGCAAGCGCCGATTTGGAAAAAGTGGTACCCTTAGTCAATTTTTTACTAAACTTTTTCGATCATTTTTGATCCTTTTTTCGAAGTCTAACGACTCAGACGGTGCCGGTAGGGATGCCCGGGTTCAAACCCTACGCCGACTGCGACCGACTGATGCCGGTTACCGACCCCCATCGCCGGTGTCTTCACTGCCTGGGCCTTGACCACGACGACAAGGCCTGCTTCGACTGCCGGGCCCTGATGTCCACAGCTTGGCGGGAGCGGTCCCGCAAGCGACTCGAGCTCCGGCAGTTGGCCCGCGCCGCTCGAGGTCTCGGTCCACGAGGAGGTCGAGGGACCGGTCGCGGGGTCGGAGCCACCATAGCTCCGGGAGTCTTCTTCGGGCTCGAAGTCCTTGGGTAAGCACAAGAAGTTGAAGAGACGTCATCGCTCTTCCGACTCCCCCCGACGCTCGCGTGACGCGGCCGGGGTTCAGGCGACACCGCTGGAGCCGCAGGCGTCATGGCCTGCTTCATACCCGTCGGTCCCTGGGCAGAACGCGACGCCGGAGGAGATTGAGGCCTTCCTCACTCTTCCATTGGGCTCCGCAGCGCCTTCGGGCCCAGCGGCCCCGACATGGGGCCCCAGCGGGTCGGGAGCTAAGGCCCCGACGCCGTCGGGTGCTTCCATCCCGACGCCGCCGATGACTTCGGTCCCGGCGCTGCAGGATCCGATTCCGGATCCGGGTCGTCGCCGATGGACCTTACGACCTCGCCGGCGCCGGCCCCCAGGGTGGTGCCGATCCCTCCCGAGGTTCGGGTCCAGCGCCGCTCTCAACGCCGATGGGAGATTTCTACTTCTATGACCCGGCCCCATCCTTTGGTCCTGAGTTTCACGAGATGGATGGCGAGAGGGATTGGGAGGGCTCTGAGGACCCTCTGGCACAGGAGTGCCAGTCTTATCAGGACTGGACAGGTGAGCTAGGGAAGGCCAGTGGTCTGGACACCTCGCCAGACACTGGTTTTGTCTCCCCTCCTACCGTGGCTACAGAGGAGGGGGCTGCCTGTAGTGTGGTGCTGACGCGGGCGGCCAAGGCCTTGGGCCTGGAGCTCCCCGTCGCGGCCGTGAGGACTAACCTCCTCACTGAGGTCCTTAAACCTCAGGCAAGCTCGACAGAGCCTCTGCTGCCGTTTAATGAGACCTTGTCTGACGTTCTTCTGGGCACTTGGTCCGAGCCCGCTACAGGTCAGCCTGTAGATAGGAACGTGGCCAGACGCCACTGCCCGGCTCCGGGCGACCCTTGCTTCCTGTCTACCCACCCCACCCCGAGAGTCTGGTCATCCAGGCCTCTAACTCCCAGACCGCATTCTCGACGGCTCCCCCCGATCGGGAATCCAAGAGGTATGAGCAATACGGGGAAAAGGTATTCTCCTCCCTGAGTTTGTGGTTGCAGTCAGTCTTAGTCTTAGTCAACTTTATTTCGGCTATCTTAGCCATAAAAGCAAGAAAAGGAAATAAAACATTTTACAGCAAGACAAATGAACAATTTATCCATATCTACAATATTTGCAGTTACCGCCCTAAAACCAACAATCTCATTACGTAGAAAAGTTAAAATTTTAGTTTAAAAGCCAGATTAAAAGAGTTTAAATACATTAATTAAAAAGATATACAATGTACAAAATGTGCAAAATCGCAGAGACTGGAATCAGGTTTGTTGCACCATAACTTAAGGCCAAGCTTCTTGCTAATCAGGTACACATTAAATAGAAACCTACTTGTACAAAACACTACCAATTGTGAGGTGTTGGACTTAAATATACGTTCAGCTTCTTTATAGGACCTAACACCCACATTTTTACTGAAGGATCTGATCCAACGAACCCTAGGAGTCTTGTAGGTCGGGCAGAAGAAAAGTTAGTGAACGTCATCCTCTTTTGCCTTTTGTGAACAAAGGTTGCAAAGGTCAGTGTCCTTGTTGCCCCCCCCCACCTGAAGGTATTTGTATTCGTCTGTAGGACCCCATATCTAAATTGAAAATATAGGGATTTCGCTAGAGGTGGTCCTATCTCGTTCATAAAAGGTTCGAAGGAGGCAGTATCCTTCATGGTCAAAAACTTCTGAGTCAAAGAGCTGATTGATGAATTATGTAGTGTTTCATTAGTGATGTAAGACCAAAAAGTGGACTTTAGAAGCTTTTTGCAAAGGGGTGTCATGCTCAGGGGCTCTTCCTAAAAATTGGAAAGCCCTAGCCTAATGCACCAGAATGAAATATGTTTTAGCCATGCAATCTGCATGATTTCTATTAATCCGCTTCTATAGTTAATCAACTCCGGAATGGTCCACAACCTTACCCAATAGAGTAGCGGTCTTAAAATAGCTTGATGATCTGTGCGTTTAATGTCAATATCCAAAAACACAGGAACTAGGGGAGTTCTGGTCGGTAGTTTGAGTAGCCTACGTATGAAGTTGTTTTCATCCCTTTCAAAGTTTCTTTTGCAAGAAGACCCCCAGAGCTCAGCACCATAGAGTGCCACTGATTGGGACTTTGCTTTAAATGCTTCCAATGCTGGAGTAAAAGCCTTTGAGTAACTCCCACCATGAACTTTTAGGATCGGCATCGAGTTTTGTTTAAAGGATAATCTGCTTTTCTCTAGGTGCCCTTTCCAAGAAAGGTTACTGTCCAGCATTATGCCTAGATAGTTAAAGCTCGCCACATATTCTAGTTTTTGGTTGTGTAAAGCCAAGTTTTTCTTGAATGATTTTTGTGGGTTTATGGACATGTATTTGGTTTTGGATGAGTTGATTTCTAGTCCCTTTTCCATGCAATAACTGTAAAATGAGTTCACTAAGTTTTGAAGTCCCTTCGGGGTTTGTGAAATGAGGATTGTATCATCGGCGAAGAGTAGTGCCATGATCGCTTCATCACCCAATTTCGGGGAGTCATGGCTACAATCCCCCAAATGTGTAGGTATATCATTAATATACAGTGAGAAGAGCGTAGGTGCCAGCACGCAGCCTTGGCGCACGCCCTTTCTCACTGGTATGGCCTTTGTAACTTCACCTCCCTTCCCCCATCGCACTTTGGCGTAGTTCCCTGTGTGGAGTCTAATTAACTCTACAAGGAGTTCGCCCGGGACCCCCATATTTCTTAATGTGTCCCACAAGAGGGTGCGAGGGACGAGGTAGAAGGCGGCCCTCAGATCCATGAAAACAACGTACAAGCAGCCCTTCCTGATACTAATGTACTTCCAGCAAATGCATGTGAACCTGAATACTTGGTCTACAGTGCTGGCTTTTGTTCTGAACACTGCCTGATATTTAGTCAGTATCTGGGTCTCCTCCATCCATCCTAGAAGTCTATTTAAAATATGTCTGGCAAAAGTTTTCTGTAAAAGATCAATTAAACTAATTGGGCGGTAATTAGCTGGGTCATAGCGATCCCCTTTTTTTAAAATTGTTACAATTTCTGCCCCTTTCCAGGTCTCAGGGATTGGAGTGCCTGCCACTATAGAATTGCATAAGAAGTTAATGTAAGACCCCAAGACTTCCGTATCATGTATTAATAGATCACCAGGGATCTTGTCAGGTCCAGGGGCTTTATCAGCTTTGATGGCCTTTAGTGCCTGGTTGGTCTCCTCTAAGCTAAAATGTAGAGAAGCTGTGCTAGGGGTTGAGTCGACCTCTTGTTCTACTATGCACGAACCCACTTCATTTTGTGAATATAGTTTGGAGAAGTGGTCACACCATGTTTTTTCATCTAAGTAGAGATCCTTAGTTGACCTACCGGTCTTGTTCCCCTTTGTTAGTAAGCTCCAAAAGGTGCCATGATCTCTCATTTTAGCGGCAGTTAAAAGATCCTCCCAGATTGCCTCATCCCACGCTTTTTTCGTCCGTGTTAGTTTTGTTGTACACCTGTCTGCTATCTCTTATATCCTGTGAGTTCTTGGTTTTAACTGCCTGAATTAGGTGAGACTTGGCTAAGCGGCATTCTTTATTGTACCAAGGGTTACCTAGTCCAGGGTGGCTACTATTTAAATGTTTTTCCTTGTCATTGATTTTACTCAACAGGGGTGTTAAAGCACCTATCAAATGGTAGTGCATATCTAGTACACTTTGGGAGCCTAATGTAAGATTCTGGCAGGATGCAACGGTGTCTGAAAAAGTGTTATAAATATTTACCATCGTTGCTTCTTTGGCCAAAATATAGGGCCATTTTAGGGCACGCCTGTTATTTGTTACCTGGGATTCGCTGTCAGTACCATTTACTGCAGCGTCAACAGCTAATTTGGTTATAAAAGGCCGGGAATCTAAACATAATTGGAGTGGCAGGTGATCACTTTCTGTCCTAAAGTCTACTTTGAAATCAGTAATTAAAAACCATAGACTTAGGGAGACCAGTAAATAGTCTATATGCGACTTGGAGTTACCTTTATTAAATGTTGGTACTGCTGGCCTATCTGACTGAAGACGGCCATTACAAGCCCTTAAGTCTTGTCCCACCGTTACCTGTAAAATCTGAATTGCTGCTACCGTACTTTTGACTGCCCCAGTGCTATCTATAGCAGGGATGTCATTTGCCCTGTCCTGTTCATCAAATAAATTATCAAGGACCAGTACTGGCTCAAATTTACAGTTAAAATCCCCGCTTATTATCACTTTTGTGTTAAATCCTAGTGTATCAAGAAAATAGTCCAATTGCTCTATCATCTTGGATTCCTTATTTAGGGGATTTGGCCTGTTGTATACATTTATTAAGAATAGAGTTTCGAGTTTCTTTGTCATTTGTCACCATTTTGACGCCCAGGAGATCTTGAGATGGAATAGAGAGGGGAGTAACTTCAATTTTCAAAGTGATTCTTTGCCAAATCACTAAGCCCCCAGACGCTCTTCCTCTTACTGAAGGGATAGCTTTGCGGTAAAAAGTTTTATAGCCAAGCCTGTGTGTAGTATTTAAAGCCCAGGTCTCCTGCAGGAGAATTATATCATAATCATCCGTATAGGTGCATCAAGCGGTGTCCCGGAGGTTCCTGGTTAAACCTGCTATATTCCAGGACATAGGTTTACAACCGGGCTACCATGAGAAGGAATTGAGGGTGGAATGACTTGACTAGCTTGAGGATCTGCACCCCCTACTGCGATAAATGTATCCCTGTTACCTACTTTAGGGACTTTACTAATGCTAATCATCTTCATCTCAGTACTACTGTCACGGGTTGGAAGCAATGAACCATTACCAGAGTCCTTGTCGCTCCGTCCTAGTGTATTTGACACTTGTTTATTAATAGAAATCTCATCCACCATGCCCCACTCGGACTCTATATTGTTTTCCCCGGGAATTATGTTTAAACTGAGATTGGGTAATCAATCTTCCTCCTCTAGGTTGATGAAACCGTCAAATCTATTCTCCAGGGAGACAGTAAGAGGCTGCTGTCTTGGGATCCCAACATGCTTTGGCTTATAGAAGTATCCCAGGGGGAGTGCACTAATAAACTTATTTCCACCCTGGGGATCTTCCATACATTGTATGGCCCTCCTAACTTGTTGGGGACGCCTAAAGTTAATAACCACACAATCTCCTCTTAAGTCTTTTGGTGAAGGCCCCAACCACCCTACCCTGCGGACCATCAGAATGTCATGAGTAACCCCCGGATGGAACCGCTTGAATTTTATCAACCAGTCAGCAACCTTATTACAGAGGTTTTGCCAGGATTCTTGTTGATCCCTTTTCAGGGAGGGTACCCCTGTTAGAACTGTTACATATGGTGAAGATGCCGGGGGTAAGTGTAGGACATCAGTATTTGGCATCAAGTCAGTTCCTTTTGGACTGAATACTTTATTCATACCAGATGGTTTACTCGGACTTCCCTGGGCTGTTAATCTAGCTGTTCTTCCAGAGTCAGCACATTCTCTGTTGTGTGTGGAGTCCTTTCTATCCTCAGTCAGGCAGGCGGCCTTTTGGATGGAATTTGTAGGTGCTGCCAAGCCCTCTACTTCCCTTCCCGTTGGGATAGATTGGGGTGGAGTATTACTTCTGCTCTTGCTAGTGGGTCGTTCCGCATTCCCTTGCTTTACACACAGGTGTTCTATTCTAGCGGTGAACTGCGTTAAGGTAGCTATCAAGTAATTCTCAAGGCCCTCCACTTTCTCCTTTAACATTGCTTCAAGGGAATCTTTCAGTGTATTTTCTAATTTCCTAAAGCATTTCTCCAATCCTATGTCCCAAGAGGTGCTCCCACTATCTGTTTGTGTGCTAGTGTTCTTTGTTAAGACCACTTGCCGACCCGTCGCTTGGGTGTTACCAGCCTTTGGTCTAGCTCCCCCGACTTCTGTAGTAGGGGATCTCTGTGTATAGTCATAATCTAGTGAATAGTCCCGCCCATGTGCGTGGACCCCGGAGCAATCAAAAATAATCTCTTAAAGTGTCGAAAAAAATGCAGAACTGCACAGATACTTAAGAGACAATTTAAAGACATATATTGCAGCCCATAACAGGCTACACTGTCCAGTACTTCAGCTAGAAATTCCACCAAAAATCCGCAAAACAGTAAAGCCTGTCCAGATTTCCCTTGCCTTCAGCACAAACCCCTCTGGATGATAGAGAGGAAGACATGGACAGACAAGCCCCATAGGCTGCCATTATGTGGCTCAGAATAGGATACTGTGCCTTTAAGAGAACTTTCCAGAACTTCACAGTATCCCAGAATGTCCTGCAGGTCCCTCTTACTTTCAGTTCTTTTTTCCGGCTCCTGCTAGCAGGACCCTGGAGCATTGAGCTCTCCCTTTTTGGGACTTATTTGGTGTTTTTTCACTGATTTTCGAAGTTAAAGTACTTTATTGTGCTGTGGGGCCTTTCTTCTTGGTTTTCTCACTCTGTTTTTGTCGAAGATGCCTGCCTTATTCGACAAATGCCCGGAGTGCTCCAGGAAAAAGGCCAGGTCGGACCACCATGAGGTGTGTATCCTCTGCCTTCCAGCTTCTCATGTTCCAGAGGAGTGTGCGATCTGCCAAGGCTTCTCTGGAAGGACCCTGAGGGAAAGGAAGAAGATCAGACTTCAGGGTCTCGAGGAATGGAGACTGAAGGCTCAAGGTGGGTCTGGAGGGGCTTCTTCTGCCCATGCTGAGGCCCCTGGGGGGCTCCCCATGGGCAGGAAGACCAGAAAACGTCACTATTCTCTGCCGGGGTCCGTTGCGCCCACTACGGCGTCGAGAGGAATGACTGCGGTCTGTTCCCCATTGTCGTAGACGAAACAACGTCAAGGATCGGCGTCGAGGGATGTTACCAGACCTTCGAAGTCTCCGGTGTCTGTGTCATCGTCGTCGACGTCGAGCGATCGGCGTCGACGAGCCCGGCGTCAGCGCTCGCCGTCGAGGCGATACCGCCGTTCGCCGTCGACGAAGAGGAGGCGGGCGTCGTCGGGGAGTGCCTCGCCGTCAAGGTCGCCGTCGAAGGCCAGGTCGCCGTCGAGGCACAGGAAGTCGCCGTCGAGGCGCATGAGGTCGCCGTCGAGGCGCATGAGGTCGCCGTCAAGACGCATGAGGCTGAGTCGAGGCACCGAGCTTCGGCACCGAGGTTCGACGTCGAGGCGCAAAAGGTCTCCGTCGAGGCATGGAAGGTCGCCGTCGAGGCGCCGAAGGCGTTCGACGCCGAGGAAGAGACGCTCGACGTCCAGGGGCCAACGCTCGCCATATAGTCGCCGTTCTTCGACGCCGAAAAGAGGTGGAGGCAGACCTGACGCCGTGGGAGGTTCGCCTACGTCCCAGGCAGGAAAGGAAGGGGGTTTGCCGCGCTCGGTGTATTCCGAAGTATATACCCCGTCGGGGAAGATGACTCCCCCCTCCTCTGTTACCGAGGGGTCCCCGTCCGAGGACATCTACGCCGCCTCCGTTGCCTCCACCGCAACCTGGATCTGGGTTGCCTGAGGTGCCACCTCCGGTTCCTCCGAGGTCGACCTCGTTGCCTAAGCTTCCGACGCCTCCAAAGGGTACGCTTAAACCTAAGGCTCCGTCAAAACCTAAATCACCTGTTCCGGTGGACCCGGTTGATCGTCCTCGGCCGAGGAGGTCCTGTTCACGCTCCGGACGGAGAGGAAGATCAAGGAGTCGCCATAGATCCTCCACCAGATCAAGGCGTCGCCATAGGAGGAGGGGGTCCAGGTCACGCACGGACTCCTACAGGACCCATACTTCCTACTCGCCGACCTTATCGGACTCTCCAGAGACCAGGATCTCTCCAGTGGACGACATTGCTATATTCCAGGAGGTTCTCCTGAGGGGGGCTGCGAAGTTAGGTATCACGGTGACGGCTCCAACACCTACGACGTCCGTGATATTCGAGACGCTTCACAAGAAGCACTTGTCTCGCCCTCTTCTGCCTCTGGTGCCTGGACTGAAGGAACCTGCGGAGGAGCTGTTCCTCACGCCAGAGGTGGTGAAGGCCGCTCCGTCCCGGCTTCTGAAGAAGTACAGGGCCCCGGATTCGGACCCTGCATTCCTGAGAATGGATCCGGTACCGGATTCGGTGATTGTGATGGTGGCCAGAAAATTACACTCTACCTCCCCGTCATCTACTGTGCCGCCAGATAAGGAGAGCCGGTGGATCGACTCAGCAGGAAGAAAAGCGTGTGGGACCGCTTCCGCAGCCATGAAAGCTGCCAGCGATACAGCTCTGCTAGGCCGTTACGACCGGGCGCTGTGGGACTCCCTTCCACTGTTCGTGGAACTGCTTCCGAGAGACAGGAGGGAGGACTTCCAGGAGATCCTCAAGGAAGGGATGCTGGTTTCAAACCAGGTGATCAGTGCAGCGGCGGACACCTCCCTGTTGGCCGCACATGGTTACTGCCATGGAATTAACCAGCGGCGGCACGCCTGGCTTCGGCTCACGTCACTCAAGCCGGAGGCCCAGCAGCGGGTGGCCAATCTGCCCTTTTCCGGAGAGACCCATTTCGGTAAACACGCAGATGATGAGATGGCCCGCATGAAGGTGGAGGCAGAGACCCTGACGGCTGTGGGCTTGGAGAAGCCCAAAGAGAAGAAATCCTTCAGGCCTTTCCAGAGGCGCTACGGCGCACAGGGAAGAGGACGGGGGCCGTCTTCGGGACAGCAGCAGCAACAACAGCAGCAGTTCCGGAGACCCTTCCAGAAACGTCAGAAGGGTAGAGGGGGACAACAGTCCTCTACCGCGAACAAGGGCCCGGCCGGGTCTCGACCCTGAGCGGTTACTTCCCCGTCATCCGTTACCCGCTTCGGTGGGGGGAAGCGTTCAGTTTTTTCTGGCCGAGTGGAGAAAAATTACTCAGGACAAGTGGGTGCTGAATATTGTTTGCAATGGATACAGTCTTCGATTCATCAGCCCTCCTCCAGCGATCCCTCCGGTCAGCTCGCGGTATCAACTGCGCGAGCTCCAGGCGGAGGCCGATATCCTGTTAAGGAAAACGGCAATAGAAGACGTACCTCTGTCTCAAAGAGGAAGAGGTCTGTACTCCCGGTTCTTTCTGGTTCGCAAGAAGGACAAGAACGAGTTCAGGCCCATTCCGGTCTTGCGGCAGGCAAACAAGTGGATTCGCAGAGAAAAGTTTTGCATGCTGTTGTTGCATCAGATTTATCCTCAGTTGCAACAGGGGGACTGGCTTTGTGCCATAGACCTACAGGATGCGTACTTCCACGTGCCCATCGCGTACAAACACAGGAAGTTTCTGCGATTTCAAGTCGGCACCAACCATTACCAATACACAGTGCTGCCTTTCGGGCTGAAATCTGCGCCCAGGACATTCTCGAAGTGCATGGCAGTGGTAGCGGCACACCTCAGGAAGAACAAGGTGTTTGTCTACCCGTACCTGGACGATTGGTTGATCAAGGCCTCCTCCTTCTCGGAAGCTCAAGCAGACTTCCAGAAGACGTGCGTTCTCTTGAACAAGTTGGGGTTGCACATCAACATGTCCAAGTCTGTCCCGATCCCGGTCCAATGCATTCAATACTTGGGAGCCACCATCAACACGCTGTCGGCAAGCGTGTCTCCTTCGGAGGAGCGACGGCGATCGATCCTTCAGAAGGCTCAGGCTCTTATGAGCGCTCCATCTACAACAGTGAGGACGGTGTCTTCTCTTCTGGGGTCGATGGCCTCTTGTATCTTCCTCACTCCTCATGCACGACTACACATGAGACCTCTGCAGGAGTGCTTGGAGGACCAATGGGACCAGAGGAGAGGATCTTGGGACGACAGGATACGACTGTCTCTGCATGCTCTTCAGTCTCTGAAGTGGTGGTGTTCAGCGGAGAATCTCCTCAGAGGGGTTCCCTTCCACAAGGACATTCCTACTCAGACTATCGTGACGGATGCTTCTCTCCAAGGCTGGGGAGCGCATTCGGGAGACTTACAGATCCAAGGCACGTGGTCTCAGACAGAGTCCACGTATCACATCAATTTCCTGGAACTCAGAGCTGTTCACTTGGCACTGAAGGCCTTTCATCCATCCTTCCGGACCAACTCTCTGCTTGTACAGATGCACAATACGACCCGATGTATTACCTCAACAAGCAGGGGGGGGTCGAGATCGCGCACCCTGTCTCGGGAGGCGCAGACGATCTGGCGCTGGCTTCTGGCCAGAGGATTGACGATAACGGCTACCCATCTGACAGGTGTGCAGAATGTTCAGGCGGACGCGCTGAGCAGACTGATTCAGGAAAACCACGAATGGGTCATAAACGACGACGTACTAGGAGAAGTCTTCGAAAGGTGGGGGACTCCAGACGTAGATCTGTTCGCCACCGCCGAAAACAACAAATGCTGACACTTCGCCTCCAGGTACTACCAGCAAGGGACGCTGGGGAATGCACTCTGGATCAACTGGTCGAACAGCTTTGTTTACGCTTTTCCGCCCATTCCCATGATTCCAGTGGTGCTCATCAAGCTGTCCCGGTCCAGGGCACGGATGATCCTGATTGCCCCGGAATGGCCCAGACAGTGGTGGTTCACGGACCATCTACACCGGTCCCTCCTTCCACACATACGGTTGCCGTGCAGGCTGGACCTTCTCACGAAGTTCGGGGGGCAGATGTTGCACCCCAACCTCTCGTCCTTGAGTTTGGCGGCATGGCTCCTGAGATAGTGCAATATGGCCATTTAAATCTGCCCGAAGATTGCATGGACATACTGAAGGAGTCTAAGAGACCTTCCACTCGGACGTCCTACGCTTACAAGTGGAAGAGGTTTTGTATCTGGTGTGTGTCCAGGAACTTTGACCCTACGACATGCAAGGAAGATGTCATCCTTCCCTACCTTCTGCATTTGGCGAGGTCTGGCCTTAATGTTCATTCCATTAAGGTTCATCTCACTGCATTGACTGCCTACAGGAAAAGCCCTTCACAGACTTCCTTCTTCCAGATCCCTGTGATCAAAGACTTTTTGGAAGGCTTGAAGAAAGTGTTCCCTCCTGTCAGGCTTCCTTCGCCTTCATGGGAATTGAATGTGGTGCTGTCCAGTTTGATGAAGGAGCCTTTTGAACCCATTCATAAGGCTTTGTTGCAGCACCTGTCCAGGAAGGCGGCGTTCTTCGTGGCCATTACATCGGCCCGCAGGGTGAGTGAAATTCAGGCGTTGTGTTGTAATGCACCTTATACTGTATTTCATGCGGCTAAGGTTGTTATGCGTACTCACCCTAAATTTCTTCCCAAGGTTATTTCTGACTTTCATGTCAACCAAACTATAACTTTGCCTAAGTTTTTTCAGAATCCTTCATCTCCAGCGGAAAGGTCTTTACATTCCCTGGATGTTAGGAGGGTGTTGAAATTTTATCTGGATAAGATCAAAGGTATTCGTAGGTCAGACCAATTGTTTATCAATTATGGATCGGTCAGGACGGGTCTTGCGACCTCCAAGCAGTCCATCTCTAGGTGGATTGTGTCCTGCATACAACTATGTTACCAGAAAGCTAATAAGACCTTAGGAGGTAAGCCTAAGGCTCATTCCACCAGGGGCAAAGCTGCCACGACAGCCTTGCTCCGTAATGTGCCGATTGCAGAAATTTGCAAGGCCGCCACTTGGAAGTCGGTTCATACCTTTACTAAGCATTACTGTCTGGACACTGATGCCAGGGCGGATGCTCAGGTTGGTCAGGCTTCGCTGCGGAATTTGTTCGCACAATAGTGGTGTTGGTTTCTTTTCTCCACCGCCGCTTTTGTGTGGGGATGGGCTTGCCATTCTATTCACTAGATTATGACTATACACAGAGATCCCCTACTACAGAAGGAGTAGTTTTTTTTCTGTAACTCCAGTTCTGTAGTAGGGGTATCTCTGTTATAGTCAAAAGCGCCCGCCCTCCTCCCCGGTGGAGAGATATTCATGTAAGGAATGCTACAGGTTTGGCGTG
Organism: Lissotriton vulgaris; assembly: GCF_964263255.1. Classification (NCBI taxonomy): domain Eukaryota; kingdom Metazoa; phylum Chordata; class Amphibia; order Caudata; family Salamandridae; genus Lissotriton; species Lissotriton vulgaris. Next base: position 1,102,488,583 of record NC_141687.1, read on the forward strand.
TTACGCCTTCAAAAAGAACTGAAAGTAAGAGGCACCTGCAGGGCATTCTGGGATACTGTGAAGTTCTGGAAAGTTCTCTAAAAGGCACAGTATCCTATTCTGAGCCACATAATGGCAGCCTATGGGGCTTGTCTGTCCATGTCTTCCTCTCTATCATCCAGAGGGGTTTGTGCTGAAGGCAAGGGAAATCTGGACAGGCTTTGCTGTTTTGTGGATTTTTGGTGGAATTTCTAGCTGAAGTACTGGACAGTGTAGCCTGTTATAGGCTGCATTATTTGTCTTTAAATTCTCTCTTGAGTGTCTGTGCAGTTCTGCATTTTTTTTCGACACTTTAAGAGATTATTTTTGATTGCTCCGGGGTCCACGCACATGGGCGGGACTATTCACTAGATTATGACTATAACAGAGATACCCCTACTACAGAACTGGAGTTACAGAAAAGAAACTGCTCCTTCCTTACTATTCTTTCTGTTCTTAACTGTGGGGATTACCATGTTTTTCATCGGGCCCGAAGTTTGTCCCTTATGTAATGTAGCTAGTCTATGTGAGCGAAGTCTCTCGCCCAGTGACGGGCTGGATTTAAATATATATTCCTCAGGGGAAGTAATCATAGAAGTCCTTGGGGTGTTAGACAAACATGATGTGTTGGGTGAAACTTCTATTGGGCTGGGAAGAGTTATGCTTGCAGTAGCCAGAAGAGGTGATGGTGGAACAGAGGGGTGTTCAATATGAGAACAAGGCGTCCCCACGAGAAAACAGTCAAAGACTGTGTGTCACACCTAGTTTCTAGAATCTAGGGTGAGTGTTCCATTGATCTAGACGCGACTTTATAAAGCATGCCAATAATCTGGCGGGAAAGGTAAAGTTACAGTGATTCGTGCTTACTTCCTATCCGTGTATGATCAAAAGGAGCAATGTCTACCTACTGTTATAGTTATTAGTATCCCTAAAGATGCCAGCTGTTATTTGAAAGGGGATTGTTGTCTCACCGTATAACCCACATTAAAAATGACCGTTTTTTAGTTATACCCACAATAGGTTAAAATACCTAGCTTTCAACAAACATGTACATAAATCGATATCTTCAGTAAATATAAAAGGAAAAGTTTACCACACCATTAGTTACTCTGTTACACATTTATTACACATACAAATTTAAAATTCCATCTTTACAAAATATACAATCAATCAAAGAAACAGTGTTAATACATTTGTATAAAACAATCTAAAAACAAAGAATCACAGGTCGACGCGGCGTTTCGGTGTCTTGTATTTCTACCTTCTTCAGGACAGATTCTACATGAGTTTAAAAAGAAATTTAAAAAAAAACAGAGTTACTCTACGTAGCATTGGTGCAGAACATTAGATATACACATTTCTAAGTCATCATGAGATCATTTAACTGAAACTTCCTTACTAGGCATCTCTAGTCCAAACAGACCTTATTACATCTCCCCAAATTTCCTATTCCATATTGTTGGTGATGTTTGCACACAGTTAGGTATATATAATTTCTTACTGGTAATTCTAAAAAACATTAGTTTAAGAACACATAACGACCATGTCTTTACAATCATACACTTCGTACAAAACTAGTGGTGTTTACCTCTCCCATGGACTGTATAGTCCAATGCTTATGAAGCCCACATGGAGCAACCCTATCACGACAATCTAAATAGTTGTATATCTGTTGCATACCTTAAAACAAGTGGAGTAAATTTCCCCACAAGACAGTATTTTCTGTTTAAAACCTTGTTGCCATCTGATTTCTGGACTTATTTTCGGTTGTGTTCGGTGTATTACCTCTGGATAGAATAAATTCAATATAAGGGTAGCACATTAATAAATTTGCTTGTTTAAAGATGTTCATCTGTTTGTCACAATAGACATCCTTATGGGATATACAAGAGGTTTGTGGTAAATTCATATTTCCACGTATAGTATTACCTCTGGAAAAGAATAAATTCAATGTACCAATCGCACATCAAAGATTATATCTATATGTCACAAAGGACATCATTAAAAACACATAGTTTTATGGCAACTTCATAACTGCAGGTATAACGTGTGGAATTAGTTATGTACCTTATATTAAGACTTTTCACGCTTGGTCTTCGACTACCAGGAGGAGCCACCGTATTATCCTATGTAGGTTTCTTCAATGACCCTGAGGAGTATTTTAATTGTTTGGTTATAGGTTTTATCATTCCAAATATGGGCTCTATTTGATTAGCAGTGCCTAAGTCTTCACTCACCATTTAAAAAAGATGCTGATAATTGCAATTCTTTTATGTTCAGGTTCTCAGGCACCTCGTTGTAGATGTCGGGGTTCCTGTTGCCTAAAGTGATGGAAAAGACATTTTGCTATATTCTTCCAAATTCCAGATAGTTTTTCTACAGTCCTTGACTTAATCATTGCTAGTGCTGTCAGGTTGTTTGTCTTTAAACCCAAAAACGCTTTTTGGATGTTGTCATTCAAACTATTTTAATGTTATCACTAAGTTTATAGCGACCGGAATTGTGCCCACTCTTTTTTATAGTCTTTACCTTTAAAATTACAAGCGGCCTCCCTGCTCCTGGGTCCCGGTAGTCTTTACACAGCGTTCCTCGGTGGTCCTCTTCGATCCGTCAAAAGAATGGAATGGAACGCTAGTCTCTCTCGCGGTGTTAATATAGCAGCCGTGTGTTAATTGGCTTCTTTAGACACCCGCGCTTATTGGTTCTTTATCCTCCTATCAGCGTCCGGTTACCGTGGTAACCGAACGCTTTTCGCCGAGTGCGGAACCGGCATTTGATTTGCCTTCCACATTATCCAGTAGCACCTCCGGTTGGATCGGCAGGTTGCTAAGTTACCGAACGCGTTATTACTGTCACTATGCGCACAGTATTTCGCGTTTGCACTAAATAAGGCTAACACGAGGGGGACTCGAGGAGTGTCCCAAACGCGCATTTGATACAATACCTCCTAAGCTTCATGAGCGCTAATCCCTCGAGTACCGCTGCTTGTGTTACGTGGGGTTAGCTGAAGTATTTTGCAGTTTTCCGTGTGCACTGTACAAGAGGTTGACACGAAAGGGGCTCGAAGGATATGTCCCCCACTAATTTAAAACACCTCATAGGGTTTTTTTATTTGCTGTCTGATTTGGCAATGTGCTGGATATCCTATGTGATGTTTGATTATTTTTGTGGGCCAGCAGTTCAACTAGACCTACATTGCTAGGCCTCTGGTGATATTACTAAGTCATACATTCTTGTATTGTTACCACTCCCTACGCAGTATACTATTTGATTTGGTAATATACTGGAACTACTGTATGATGTTAAGTTATTATTGTATTAAGAATGTTTGCCATTCCCTACGCAGTATACTATTTGATTTGGTAATGTGATGTTTGGTTATTTTAGCGGACCCGCAATTCAGCTTGACCTATATTGCTGATGCACATACCTTTAGTGATATCACTACTTCATCTCTATTTTTGTTGTTTACCACTCCTTGCGCAGTATGGTATTAGGTTATTTCCGCGGGGTAGCAGTATCACTCGACCCAACTTACTGCTGCCTGCCCGTTTGATTGTAATGCTACATCATCTCTTCTGTAGGCTTACAGGTACACAAGTTTTGTTCAGATCTTGTGTATTGTTTCTGTCTGTCTTCTACGTTCTTTTATCCTTGAATAATTCTTTCCCAGTCTTCCTTTGAATTAAGGCCACACCTGACACTATTCAGGGTTGACATAAAAAATTGTTCCCTGCGTTTTCTTTTATTGTTCAGATTCCCTCCCCTGGTGTTTTCACTTACTCTTTCTAGGCCACACCATTTAATGTCCTCAATTTTATGGCCTGCTTCCCTCCAATGTTCAGTTAGAGGTGCTCCATTTTTATTAGTCCTGATGGCTGAGCGATGTTCATTGAGCCGCAGCCTGAGTTCCCTAGATGTCTCACCTACATATGGTTTTTTGGAGCACCTCTAACTGAACATTGGAGGGAAGCAGGCCATAAAATTGAGGACCTTAAATGGTGTGGCCTAGAAAGAGTAAGTGAAAACACCAGGGGAGGGAATCTGAACAATAAAAGAAAACGCAGGGAACAATTTTTTATGTCAACCCTGAATAGTGTCAGGTGTGGCCTTAATTCAAAGGAAGACTGGGAAAGAATTATTCAAGGATAAAAGAACGTAGAAGACAGACAGAAACAATACACAAGATCTGAACAAAACTTGTGTACCTGTAAGCCTACAGAAGAGATGATGTAGCATTACAATCAAACGGGCAGGCAGCAGTAAGTTGGGTCGAGTGATACTGCTACCCCGCGGAAATAACCTAATACCATACTGCGCAAGGAGTGGTAAACAACAAAAATAGAGATGAAGTAGTGATATCACTAAAGGTATGTGCATCAGCAATATAGGTCAAGCTGAATTGCGGGTCCGCTAAAATAACCAAACATCACATTACCAAATCAAATAGTATACTGCGTAGGGAATGGCAAACAATCTTAATACAATAATAACTTAACATCATACAGTAGTTCCAGTATATTACCAAATCAAATAGTATACTGCGTAGGGAGTGGTAACAATACAAGAATGTATGACTTAGTAATATCACCAGAGGCCTAGCAATGTAGGTCTAGTTGAACTGCTGGCCCACAAAAATATTCAAACATCACATAGGATATCCAGCACATTGCCAAATCAGACAGCAAATAAAAAAACCCTATGAGGTGTTTTAAATTAGTGGGGGACATATCCTTCGAGCCCCTTTCGTGTCAACCTCTTGTACAGTGCACACGGAAAACTGCAAAATACTTCAGCTAACCCCACGTAACACAAGCAGCGGTACTCGAGGGATTAGCGCTCATGAAGCTTAGGAGGTATTGTATCAAATGCGCGTTTGGGACACTCCTCGAGTCCCCCTCGTGTTAGCCTTATTTAGTGCAAACGCGAAATACTGTGCGCATAGTGACAGTAATAACGCGTTCGGTAACTTAGCAACCTGCCGATCCAACCGGAGGTGCTACTGGATAATGTGGAAGGCAAATCAAATGCCGGTTCCGCACTCGGCGAAAAGCGTTCGGTTACCACGGTAACCGGACGCTGATAGGAGGATAAAGAACCAATAAGCGCGGGTGTCTAAAGAAGCCAATTAACACACGGCTGCTATATTAACACCGCGAGAGAGACTAGCGTTCCATTCCATTCTTTTGACGGATCGAAGAGGACCGCCGAGGAACGCTGTGTAAAGACTACCGGGACCCAGGAGCAGGGAGGCCGCTTGTAATTTTAAAGGTAAAGACTATAAAAAAGAGTGGGCACAATTCCGGTCGCTATAAACTTAGTGATAACATTAAAATAGTTTGAATGACAACATCCAAAAAGCGTTTTTGGGTTTAAAGACAAACAACCTGACAGCACTAGCAATGATTAAGTCAAGGACTGTAGAAAAACTATCTGGAATTTGGAAGAATATAGCAAAATGTCTTTTCCATCACTTTAGGCAACAGGAACCCCGACATCTACAACGAGGTGCCTGAGAACCTGAACATAAAAGAATTGCAATTATCAGCATCTTTTTTAAATGGTGAGTGAAGACTTAGGCACTGCTAATCAAATAGAGCCCATATTTGGAATGATAAAACCTATAACCAAACAATTAAAATACTCCTCAGGGTCATTGAAGAAACCTACATAGGATAATACGGTGGCTCCTCCTGGTAGTCGAAGACCAAGCGTGAAAAGTCTTAATATAAGGTACATAACTAATTCCACACGTTATACCTGCAGTTATGAAGTTGCCATAAAACTATGTGTTTTTAATGATGTCCTTTGTGACATATAGATATAATCTTTGATGTGCGATTGGTACATTGAATTTATTCTTTTCCAGAGGTAATACTAAACGTGGAAATATGAATTTACCACAAACCTCTTGTATATCCCATAAGGATGTCTATTGTGACAAACAGATGAACATCTTTAAACAAGCAAATTTATTAATGTGCTACCCTTATATTGAATTTATTCTATCCAGAGGTAATACACCGAACACAACCGAAAATAAGTCCAGAAATCAGATGGCAACAAGGTTTTAAACAGAAAATACTGTCTTGTGGGGAAATTTACTCCACTTGTTTTAAGGTATGCAACAGATATACAACTATTTAGATTGTCGTGATAGGGTTGCTCCATGTGGGCTTCATAAGCATTGGACTATACAGTCCATGGGAGAGGTAAACACCACTAGTTTTGTACGAAGTGTATGATTGTAAAGACATGGTCGTTATGTGTTCTTAAACTAATGTTTTTTAGAATTACCAGTAAGAAATTATATATACCTAACTGTGTGCAAACATCACCAACAATATGGAATAGGAAATTTGGGGAGATGTAATAAGGTCTGTTTGGACTAGAGATGCCTAGTAAGGAAGTTTCAGTTAAATGATCTCATGATGACTTAGAAATGTGTATATCTAATGTTCTGCACCAATGCTACGTAGAGTAACTCTGTTTTTTTTTAAATTTCTTTTTAAACTCATGTAGAATCTGTCCTGAAGAAGGTAGAAATACAAGAAACCGAAACGCCGCGTCGACCTGTGATTCTTTGTTTTTAGATTGTTTTATACAAATGTATTAACACTGTTTCTTTGATTGATTGTATATTTTGTAAAGATGGAATTTTAAATTTGTATGTGTAATAAATGTGTAACAGAGTAACTAATGGTGTGGTAAACTTTTCCTTTTCCTTTGATATTTACTGAAGATATCGATTTATGTACATGTTTGTTGAAAGCTAGGTATTTTAATCTATTGTGGGTATAACTAAAAAACGGTCATTTTTAATGTGGGTTATACGGTGAGACAACAATCCCCTTTCAAATAACAGCTGGCATCTTTAGGGATACTAATAACTATAACAGTAGGTAGACATTGCTCCTTTTGATCATACACGGATAGGAAGTAAGCACGAATCACTGTAACTTTACCTTTCCCGCCAGATTATTGGCATGCTTTATAAAGTCGCGTCTAGATCAATGGAACACTCACCCTAGATTCTAGAAACTAGGTGTGACACACAGTCTTTGACTGTTTTCTCGTGGGGACGCCTTGTTCTCATATTGAAGATTCATTATCCCCCCAGTCCCCTATTAGTCTGTGTGGGGTCCTCCTTTTCTTTTTAACGGGAACAGAGGGGTGTCCACTAGGGTTGACTTCATTTGTAGCCACATCAGATGTATCCATATCCGGTCCACTGCCAGACCCTTGTGCAGTACCCTGCTTGTTGATAAGGACTACAGGATAAAGGTTTGTTTCAGGTGACTTAACATTGCTAATTGTGTCCAATGAGGACCTCTTTTGCACCTCAGCTATACCCAGCGACAATCTCTTCTCCGTCAAGGCTATCTGCCGTTGCAAGACCGATTCGGCTCTAATCAGGAAAGCATCCATTGTGCCCGCTACACCCTGCCCCACTCTTAATGCATTCTTACGGTTTGATGCCATAGGGTAAAGCAGGGATATGGAAAATATAGAACACGAAGTCCAAATATCAGAGTCTTACTTGACAGGGGGTGGCCCAGCCCGGCCTCGGATGGCCGCAGATGGCCCCGCCCTTATCCCGGGCGAGCCCGCGCGCTTCCCGCTGCGCGTTGGGCCGATGGTCAGTTTAAAGGTCCAGGGGCCGTGTCTTCCAGCTGGCACCCTACGCGAGACTGCGCTGCCTGCTGGATGTTGTAGGCAAACAGCACGCGATCCGCGGGTGTCTTGGGGCACGGATGGCCAGTGTCTGCTACGATTCCCCAGCTCTCACACAGCAGGCAATGGTGTCAGTTTCTCCCGCACTGGCTCCGCAGCAAAGGTCGTCCTGGTCCAAAGCTAATACTCCTCTTACGTCAGGCAATGGTTGCGATCAGTCAACACCGCATGCCTCTTGGGACTTTACACCCACTCTCTGTGGGACACGGTCGCGGACATGCTGCCACAATGTCCGGAGGGGGTCCGGACTAAACTCGTCCAAGCCCTTGCGGAGGGTCGAGATGCGGCACGGTATTCCATCCGGTGTGGGCTGGATACCACGGACTCACTGGGCAGAGCGATGGCAACGACGGTGGCGATTCGTCGCCACGCCTGGTTGAGGTCCGCCAACTTTTCGGCTGATGTCCGAAACACACTTATGGACATGCCGTTTGATGGCCGTCGCCTCTTTGCGGACAAGGCAGACCATGCGCTTGAGCGCTTTAAGGACTCCAGGGCTACGGCCAAGTCCTTGGGCCTCTCGGCCCGCACCAGCAAACGGCTGCCTTTCGCTCCTTTCGTGGCCAAGGAAGGGGCGCCCCACACGTCCTGCCAGCCAAGGGCCGCAGACTGCCGTCCAGCACGGTGGCGGTCGAGGAAACTGTTGTGGCGGCGGTCGGGGACAACGGCGAGGCCAGTCCACACCTGCCCCTGCAGCATCCGCCTCAAAACCCTCCTAGTCCGTGCTTTCAGGCCCATGTGACGCCAGTGGGGGGCAGGGTTTGCCATCACCACCTCTACTGGCGCACTGTCAAATCGGACAAGTGGGTGCAGCAAATCGTCCGAAGGGGCTACTCCCTCCCCTTCGAGGCGACTCCTCCAGCCATGGCACCGCAGTACCACCGCGTGTCAGGGGATCACTTGAAACTTCTACAAGAGGATGTTACGGCCCTCTTGGCCAAGGGGGCCATTGAGCACGTTCCTGGGCCAGAAGTAGGGTGTTGTTGTTACTCCCACTACTTTCTGGTACCCAAGAAGGGCAAAGGGGGCCTATGCCCTATCTTGGATCTGCAGAACGTCAACGGCTTCCTCCGGAAGGAGAAGTTCAAGAGGCTGACACTGGCTCAGGTCTTAGCTGCCCTGGACCCAGGAGACGGGATCGTAGCGTTGGACTTGCAGGACGCTTATTTTCATATCCCCGTCCTGCCGGCCCACCGGCGTTGCCTGCCCACCGGCGTTGCCTGCGGTTCACGGTAGGCCAGGAGCATTTTCAGTTTACCGTGCTCCCCTTTGGCCTTACCAGCGCCCCGCGGGTGTTCACGAAAGTGATGGCGGTGGTCGCAGCTCATCTCCACAGGTTAGGGGTTTCAGCCTTCCCCTACCTCGACGACTGGTTGTTGAAGGCGGACTCGCCCCAGACAGTCGTCAGCCACCTCCAGATTACGGACGACCTCCTGCACCTGCTGGGGTTCTCCATCAATGTGCCAAAGTCACACCTGTGTCCCTCGCGGAAGCTCCTCTTCATCGGAGCGGTTCTAGACTCGACACAGTTTCGGTTTTATCCTTCCGAGCAGTGGGTTTGAGATATTCAGGCTCTGATTCCGATCTTTCAGCCATTATCCCGAGTCTCGGTCAGGTTGATGCTGCGGCTTCTGGGGCTGATGGCCTCCTGCATCCTTCTGGTGCATCACGCCAGGTGGCGGATGCGGGCTCTGCAGTGGGACCTGAAGTTTCAGTGGGCCCAGCACCAGGGCAACTTATCCGACCATGTCTTGATCTCGGAGTGTACTGCAAGACAGTTGCAGTGGTGGCTCACGGACCGCGATTGGGTCAGCCGCAGATTCCTCTCCCTTCCCCAATCGGAGTACGTAGTTGTGACGGACGCGTCCCTCCAGGGCTGAGGGGGCCACATGGGAGAGACAGAGATCAGAGGCCTCAGGTCTCCGGCGGAGTCCCGGCTCCACATCAACCTTCTGGAGCTGCGGGCGATCCGGCTTGCACTGAAGGCATTCCTCCCCTCTGTCCGGGGGAGTGTAGTGCAGGTGTTCACGGACAACACCACCGCCATGTGGTACTGCAACAAACAGGGCGGGGTGGTGTCGTGGACCCTATGCCAGGAGGCTCTGCGCCTCTGGCAGTGGCTGGAACATCAGGGCCTGACCCTGGTGGTTCAACACCTGGCAGGTTCCCTGAACGCCAGGGCGGACAAACTCAGCCGTCGGTGCATTATGGATCACGAATGGCGTCTGAACTCGGACGTGGTGCAAGGCCTCTTTCTGCAATGGGGAGAGCCTTGGTTAGATCTATACGCCACAGAAGAGAACGCAAAATGTCATCAGTTCTGTGCGTTGGAATTTCCAAGGCGGCACTCGCTCGGAGACGCTTTTCGTTGCGAGTGGAGCTGCGGTCTGTTGTACGCCTTTCCGCCTATACCACTTCTCCCCAGAGTGCTGAAGAAGATTTGACGCGACCGGGCCCAAGTTAAACTTGTGGCTCCGGACTGGGCACGAAGATACTAGTATCCCGAGCTACTCAGCATGTCTGTCGATCCCCCGATTCGTCTGCCTCTTCAGGAGGACCTTCTGTCGCAGCAGCAGGGGACGGTCATCCACACAAACCTGTCCAGTCTCCACCTCCATGCTTGGAGATTGAGCGGCGACAGTTGAGGCCATTTGACTTGCCTCCTGAAGTTTGTGATGTGATTCTGGCAGACAGGCGTCCCTCCACAAAGTGGGTATACGCCTGCAGGTGGAACAAATTTGTAGCATGGTGCACAGCAAAGGCTGTGGATCCCCTTTCTGACCCTCTTTCTGAGGTTCTCCTCTTCCTTCTTTCTCTTGCCCAGCAGGGCTCTGCTCTGGGCACTATCAAGGGCTACCTTTCTGCCCTTTCCGCCTTCTTAAGGCTACCTGACCAGCCTTCTTTGTTCAAGTCCCCGGTTGTTACTAGGTTCTTAAAGGGCATCACTCATATGTTTCCCCCTGTTCCTTTCGTGATGCCTCAGTGGGACTTGAACCTTGTCCTTACTTTTCTGATGTGTGCACCCTTCGAGCACCTTCATAACTGTCCTCTCCGTCTTCTTACCCTTAAGACTGCTTTCCTGGTTGCCATCACCTCTGCCAGGAGAGTGAGTGAGCTCCATGCTCTTTCATCCCAAGCCTCCCTTCCTTTCTGTCCATCCGGACAAGGTTGTGTTGCGGACGAGACCCTCTTTCCTGCCCAAGGTAGTCACAGCCTTCCACATAAGGCAGTCCATCACCTTGCCCACCTTCCTTCCGCCTCCGCATCCCTATAAAGAGGAAGAGCGGCTCCACCGTCTGGATCCAAAACGCGCGCTCTTTCTATTTGGATCGCACACGCCAGTTCTGGGTGGATGACCAACTCTTTGTTGGTTACGTGGGCGCTAAGAAGGGACGGGCGTTGCAGAAACGGACCATCTCTCGGTGGGTCGTCTTGTGTATCAAGGCATGCTACTCTTTAGCTAAGAAGGAGCCTCCTGTTGGGCTGAGGGCCCATTTCACTCGGCCACGGCGGCTACTACTGCCCTGGGCCGGGGAGTCCCCTTGCAGGACATCTGTCAGGCAGCTACGTGGGCCTCGCTGCACACGTTCGCAAGACACTACTGCCTGGACAGCCCAGTCCGGAGGGATGGCTTCTTTGGCCATTCCGTCCTCCAGGATTTTCTGGTTTGATCATTGGTTCACAGACCCACCACCGGGGTTGGTATTGCTGGGGTATCTATTCTAATGTAAGGAATCTAAAACTAACCTGTTTCTTTCAGATGCACAAGTTACTTACCTTCGGTAACAATATATCTGTAAGAAGCAGTAGTTAGTATTAGATTCCTTAGAGCCCCACCCATCTTCCCCGTTCTGCGAACCGATATCTAGGGTTAAGGTCACCCCCTTTCAGGGCCCTAGTTTCATGGCACCAGTGTTGCTTTTTATCATGGCTCTGCGTTTCTGGCGCGGAAAAGCTGTATATAAGAACTGACTTCAGCGCGCCAGGGCGGCTTCTAAGTACTACGACGCCGACAACGGACACGGAGCCGCAGACGACGCCTACCGACGCGCAAGGGTACTGCTACGCAAAAGTTTGCGGATCCAGTCTGACGCCTGGGTATATTCTAAGGTAAGGAATCTAATACTAACTACTGTTTCTTACAGATATATCGTTACCGAAGGTAAGTAACTTGTGTGACAGTCTGCTTGCTGGCCATCACATTTGCTAGGAGGGTCGGTGAGCTAAAGGCTCTTTCTGTTCATCCTCCATACACCAGCTTCTATCCAGACAAGCTCATTGTCTAAAGCCATGCCTCTTTTCTGCCGAAAGCTTCACCCTACCCACCTTCTTTGTTTCACCTCACCCCTCCAAAAAGGAAGAGAGCTCCACCATCTGGAACTTAAGAGCGCACTGTCATTCTATATCAATTGCACCAAAGAACACTGGGTGGATGATCAGCTAAGTAAGTTAAGGAATCTATGGGGCTAGAAGTCTCTATAAGATGAAAAAGTTACTTAACTTCTGTAACAACTTGTCTAGTAGAGGCCATATTTAGCACAGATTCCTTACCACACACCCCCCTCCTCCTTGTGCTGCACACTGGACTTTTTCACCTAAAAAGGTCCTGGTAGGTACTTAAAATCTGCACACTGGTCGATCAGCCTTCTGACATGGCTACGTGCTTCTTTATAGGCACTGAACCCATCACATCTGGGACGGACGGCTCATACGATGTCAACGTAGAGCTGTTCGACCCCATCCTCTGGCGCGCCAGGGTTCTGCTCAAAATGTTCTGAATCCAGTCTGACGCCTGGGTAAGTAAAGTAAGTAACTTGCTCTTTTTTTCCTTGTGGCATCTTTAGGTTCCTATTTCTGTCACTTCTGGAGATTTGTAATAATGGTGCGCTTTTGCAAGAGCATTGACTTCAGAATAGAATTTTCCATGAGAATTTGTGATTTAGAAAACCACAGGGTTCCTTGTATTCTTATGCTTGTTCAGAGACCTCTTTTAATAATTTTCATGGATGACTCCTTTCCTTGGGTACCTCTCCCCTCTATAGATTTGTTGTACTGGCATTTTGAATAGGGGAGTACCGCCTTATCTTTTGAATGTTTTTCAACCATTGAACATTTCTTGCACATCTTTTCGCCCTTAAGCCTAGAGAAAAATGTTTGCTATTTTATATTGACTGCCTTGGTGCACAGTTATCACTTTTTGTCACGACTGTCAGATCAAAGGCCATACTAAGCTGCTATATGCAGATTGAATTGAAATTCTCATGTCAGTTCTGCATATATGTGGCCTTAAGTAGCTGCACTTGGATAGTCATAAGTTCTTCATGAATTTGATCATCAATGGTTTATGGAGCAGACTACAATGAAAAACTTTCCACAGACTGACCTTTCAGTATCAGCTTCACATTCTGCATCAAGTCCTGGTCTCCTCCTTATGCTACATACTACCAGAGACTGACATGATTCATTTGCGTAGCAGGAGTAGAAGTTGTCTAAGTTGCTATACCTCCCTTTCTGCTTGTAAGCTCGTTAATGACACCAGCAGATGTTGAGACACTGAGTTGTTAAAAGTCATCTAAAGAGGTTTCTGATGTCCCAAGAATTTCTTCCTCCACAGTTTCACTATTTCCCAAATTGAAGTGTCTTAATTCCTGCAGATAAGGAATGGAAGCATCCCAAAAACACTTCTGCCCCTGCAGATTTGGCCCATCTCTTCACATAGCAGTCGTCATTTAGAACGCTCTGGCCATTCACACTATTTCTGATGGATACTTATAGCTTCAAGATTCCGCATTTTAGAAAATTCCCCAGGCACCAGACTGGATCCAGAAACTTTTCTGCACATGCTCCTGTGTGCTGCAAGATGGCAATTTGCTGTCTGCGCGGTCTCTCTAGCGCCCCGGACATGACAGAGCCAAGTCATATATAAGTGCCTCCCCTGTGCACTGATGTTGTGTTCCTTTCGTTCTATGCCTCCTAACGAGGGCCCGGAGCTCTGCTCCCAAACGTGTAGGTATTCTTACGAATTCCAGTGTGCTACAAATTCATTTAGGAAGGGAATGATGCCCCTCCCCACCTAAAAAACTAGAGGTTTCAAACCATGCCCAACTGTGGAAAGCAAATGTCGATCACAGACCTGCATGATGTGTGTCTGTGGTGTCTGGACTCGGGCAACATCAGTTGTGCAATAAATGTGCCCTCATGCACCCAAAGGCGATCTGGGACCCAATGGCGAAGTTGTATGTCACCAAATTCAAGAAGAGCTCAAGTCCTTCATGTAAGTCCTCCTCCCATTCCAAATTGGTGTGGCTGGGGTGGCAGTGAAGTATCTATAATTGTTCCCAGAATGGTGAGGTGTCACGTCTGTCAGACGAGTCGAACAAATAATTCAACATGGCTATGCCCTTTCCTTTTTGTCCCAACAAATATCCCCCCCCGCGCCCATCAGTGAATTTCAGATGCGCACCTGTCTATTTTACTGCAAGAGATATGAGCGTTACTCTCCAAGGGTGCTATCGAGAGGGATATCAGGAAAAGAGTAGGGTTGTCCTTGTTCAGAAGGAGGACTGGGATCTCCAGCCTATTTTGGAGTATCAGCCTCCGAATGCCTTCCTGTCGAAGGACAGATTCAAAATGCTTATGCTGGCCTAGATACTGTCTGCCCTTAACCCGGGCAACTGGATGGTGTCCTTGGACTTGTGGGACATGTGTTTTCATACACCTGCCCTGCAGTCTCATAGTTGTTATCAAGGTAGGCTTGAAACATTTTAGTTTGCTGCACTCAATTCTGGCTTCACCAGCACCTCTCAGGTGTTCAAAAAAGTGATGGTGGTGGTCGCTGCCCACCTCTGGTGATCAGTGATACCACTCTTCCCATAACTCAACAACAGCCTTTTGAAAGAAAGGGACTCAGCCACAGTCAATTGTAGACCGCTTCCAGATGATGGCCAACCTCCTGACCTCATTGGGGTTCATTATTATTGAGTCAAAGTCGCACCCACTCCTTCATGTAGGCTTCCATTCATTGGAGCGGTCTCGAACACAGTCCAGTTCTAAGCCTTCCTTCTACAACAGTTAGTCCAGGGCATTCAGGCCATGATCCCGATGTTTCAGCTTCGTTCTTGAATGATGTTGAGAGAATCCCTTAGGCTTCTTGGCCTTTTATCTTCCTACATCCTCCATGTGACCTACACCAACTGGCACATGCGGGTTCTGCTGTGGAATCTGAAGTTCAAATGGGCCCTGCACCAAGGAACGCTGACATATGCCATCTAGATCTTGCAGAAGACTGCACATTATCTACAATCATGGTGGTAGCTGTACGACAGTGATTGGTCGTGCAGCACGCCTCTTTCCCTTCCTCGCCCAGAGCAGATGGTAAGGATGGACACACCACGGATGGGCTGGGATGGCCATTTGGGGAAGGTGGGGATCAGGGGACTCTAATCTCCATCTGAAACCTGCTCATCATCACTGCTAGAATTGTGAACCATTCATCAGACTCTGAAGGCCTTTCTATCGTCCATCAAGGGGAGGCTGATGCAGATTCTCAAGGACAACACCTCAGTGTTGACCTCCAAGTAGGGTGGAGTCCTGGGTCCTGCACCAAGTGACAATGCACTTCTGGGGTTGGTTGAAGTGCTAAGGCAGTTCCCTGTTTGCAAAAAACCTGGCACTGTCTCTGAATGCCAGGGTGGACGAGCTGGTTACATATATAGTCCATCAGCACATAGCAGTCTCCCTTCTTTGTTGATGATGAGAATCAACTAACTTCTATTACTTTAACTTTCCAAGCATAGTATTTTCTATTTGGAAAAATAAAATTGAAATACAGTCAGAAAATCTTTACACCATCAGTGAGGGTTTCAGTGGTGGGATAATCTTAGCCTCCATGTCTTTAATAAAATCCAGATTTTCCGCCCACCAGGCTGTGAAAAATCTAAATTTTATGGCATGACACGAAGGCTAACATTATGCAAGTTTAAAGTGCATTTAATACAGTATCAGTAGTGCTACTAATAGGTCTAAAATAACAGCTTTTAAATATTGTTTCATTGACCATTCTGCAGTTCTAAGGATATCTTGTAGGCCTCTCTCCTAGAAAGAAAGCTTTGGAAGCAGAGGCACCCCTTAGGGAGTGTACACAAAATATAGTAATGTCTATACCTGTTTCTTTCATTATCTCTTTGACCCATCTAGCTAAAGTGGAGGAGAACTCGCTTCTCCACTATACGCAGTCAGGGTTCAGAGCAGGCCACTCTACGGAGTCAGCGGTTCTATTCTCCATAGAATGTTTGAGACAACTTGCAGATGAGGGGCAGACAGCAGCATTGGTATTATTAGATCTGAGTGCAGCTTTTGATACCGTGCTGCACTCTACGCTGCTGTCTCGCCTCTCAGACCTGGGGGTAGATGGACCAGCTCTGAAATGGATAGTATCCTTCTTAGAAAATAGAAGTTTCCAGGTACATTGTCCTCCTCACAAATCATCCATCCACAAATTGAGATATGGGGTTCCACAGGGCTCAAGTTTGAGCCCCACGCTCTTTAATCTTTATATGGAGACGTTAGCCCATATTGTGGAAACTTTTGGTGTGGATATCGTCACATATGCTGACGATACCCAGTTGATAATTAAACTCACCCATAATCAGCCAGAGGATGCCATCAATTTTTCCAACTGCATGCGCTCTGTAGCAGAGTGGATGCATAATAATTGCCTACGCCTTAATGGCGAGAAAACAGAAGTGCGGATTGTTGGCAAATCCCCTTCGGCCTGGTCGCAGGCTTGGTGGCCATCAGAATTGGGCGTGTTTCCCCACCCCGCCAATTCAGTGAAAAACTTAGGAATATGGATGGATGCAGAGCTTTCTTTTAAGCAACAAATCAGCAAAATCACGGGCAAATGTTTCGGTATTTTAAAAACTCTCCGTAAAGTCTTAGATCTTCTCCCCATCAGCGCCAGGAAGACACTCATACATGCTCTGGTTACTCCGCACTTGGACTACGGCAATGCCCTTCTGTTAGGACTAAGCCGAAAATGTCTACATCAATTACAGTGTGTCCAAAATGCCGCGGCCCGCATGGTACTGAATCTCCCTCGCAGGGCTTCCGGTAAAACAGCACTACAAAAACTTCATTGGCTTCCCATTGAGGAACGCATCAAGTTTAAAGCTCTATGCTTTGCCCATCGCATTGCACAGGGAAAAGGGCCGAGCTACCTACGCAACCTGCTGACTATTCATCGCCCCACCAGGAATCTTAGATCCGCTGGCGCGATGCTGTTTCAACTCCCGCGCATACGTAAAACCAGGATGGGTGGTAGCTCCTTTCACTTTCTTGTAAGTAAGCACTGGAACAATCTCCTGTTAGAACTACGCATGGAGCCCTCTGAAATAAGATTCAGACGCCAACTTAAAACTTACCTCTTCCCAAAGTAATAATGGTTTCGTATCCCTAGATTCTTCTTGGGCCTCTGACCTCGGCCTCTTCGGGACACTGGAGCATTTCTTAGCGCGGGGACACACTGTCATAAGTGTAACCATGCGCTTTATAAGTGTTTTTATTATTATTATTATTATTATGATACTGCCTTATGAGGTGAGCTATAGGATAGTTGCTCTTGATCTGTGCTTCCTCTCAGTGTTACAGTTTTTCTCATACTCTTGCAAGCATTTCACCACGCAAAGAGTCTCATTCTGAGAAAAAAGGGATACAAAAATAGAGGTTGACATTGTATTGGTTTGTCTTTTTAGGTAAAAGCAACCCCCTTCTGGTTCGTAGGCCCTACTGTTAACATCTGAAAGAAACACTTTAGTGTTAGATTCCTTACCTTAGAACATCCCCAGGCATCAGGCTGGATCCGGAAAGTTTCCGTCAGCAGTACCCCTGCGCGTCGGTAGGTGTCGTCTGCGGCTCCGCGTCCGTCGTTGGCGTCGTGATCGCCGGAATGACGTCGTCGGAGTATTTAGATGCCTCCCTCGCGCGCTGACGTCAGTTCTTCTTTTTTCCGCACCAGCAAGCGCAGGTCCGGGAAGAGCAGTACTCTAGTCATTTTGTGACTAACTTTTTTGATCTCTTTTGATCACTTTTCAAGTCGATATCGACTCGCGGCGCCGTTAGGGATGCCTGGTTTTAAACCTTGCGATGCCTGTCACCGCTTGATGTCGGTGACCAACCCCCACCATCAGTGCCTTTACTGCCTTGGGGCCGGCCATGATGACAAGTCGTGCCCCGACTGCCGGGCCTTGACCTCGAAGGCTAGACGGGAGCGGTCCCGTAAGCTGCTCAAACCCCTCAGTCGGCTCCGCGCCGCTCGAGGTCCCGGTCAAGAAGGAAGTCGAGGGACCGGTCGCCACTCGTCTGGCTCCAAGTCCTCCGGTAAGTCGAGGCATTCGAACAAGAAGTTGAAGAGGCGTCATCGCTCTTCCGACTCCCCTCGACATGCGGCCGGGAGTTCGAGCGACACCGCCCACGCGGCTCAGCCGGCGCCGCAGGCGCCGCATCCAGCTCCACACCTGCCGGTCCCTGGGCTGCACCCAACGCCGGAGGAGATAAGTGCTTTCCTCGTGGCCATGAGGACTCACTTCCCTCCGTCGGAACCTGCCGAGGCGCCTTCGGGCCCCGCGGGTCCAACTGGGAGCCCTAGCGGGCCGTCAGCTCCGGCGCCATCGGGTGCTTCAGCCCCGGCGCCGTCGTTGACCCTGGTCCCGACGCCGCAGGACCCAGGCCTGGATCCGGGTTGTCGCCAGTCGACCTCATGACTCCTCTGCTGGCGCCCACCCCCAGGGTGTCTCTCCCGGTGCCGTCTTCATACGATGCCGTCCCCGGTTTCAGCCCCGTTCCGACGCCAATGGGTGACCAATTCACCTACGACCCGGCTCCATCATTTTTGCCTGGTTTCCAGGACATGGATGACGAGGAGGACTGGGACGGGTCTGAGGACCCTCTGGCACAGCAGTCCAAGTTCAGCCAAGACTGAGCAGAGAAGCAGGGGGAGGCCAGTGGTCTAGACACTTCATCTGACACTGGATTCATCTCTCCTTCCTCCGTGGCTTCGGAAGAGGGGGCTACTTATAGCGTGGTGTTGAACAGGCGGGCCAAGGCCTTGGCTCTTGAGCTCCCTGTCGCGGCCGTGAGGACTAACCTATTCACTGAGGTGCTCAAACACAGGCAAGCGTTTAACAAAGCCCTCACTGACGTTCTGATGGGCACCTGGTCCAAGCCCTCGACAGGCCTCCCTAAGGATCAGAACGTGGCCCGACTCCGGACGACCCCTGCTTTCTGTCCGTTCACCCCACCCCAAGAGCCTGGTGATTCAGGCCTCTACGTCCCAGACCGCATTCCCAACCGCTCCTCCGGATCGGGAATCCAAAAGGTAAGATCAGTTTGGGAAGAAACGGTTCTCCTCTCTGAGTTTGGGGCTGCGGTCTGTCAACACCGCCTGCCTTTTGGGCCGTTACACCCACTTTCTGTGGGATACGGTTGCGGAGGTGCTGCCATAGTGTCCGGAGGAGACCCGGACACGGCTCGCCCAAGCCCTGGCGGAGGGGCGGGATGCAGCACGGTACTCTATTAGATGTGGACTTAACACCACAGACTCGCTGGGCAGAGCGATTTCCACGACGGTGGTGATTCGTCGGCATGCCTGGCTGAAGTCTGCCAACTTCTCGGGGGATGTCCAGGCCACGCTCATGGACATGCCCTTCGATGGCCGTTGCTTCCTTTGCGTCAAGGCGGATAGTGCGCTAGAACGTTTTAAGGACTCCTGGGCTACGGCCAAGTCCTTGGGCCTGGGCCAGCACCAGCAAACTTCTGCTTTTCGCCCCTATTGTGACTAAGGAAGGGGTGCCCCCACGCGTCCAGCCAGCCGCAGAACCAGTCTTAACGCGGTCGCGGATGTGGCTACTGCTGTGGCGGTGCTGGGGGACAACGGCAGGGTCAGTCCACATCCGCCCCGCAGCATCTGCCTCTAAACCTTCCTAGTCCGGCACTTCAGGCCCAATCGACGCCAGTGGGGAGGTAGGGTTCGCCATCACCTCCACTGGCGTACCATCACGTCGGACAGATGGGTGCTGCAAATCGTCCGAAGGGGCTACTCCCTCCCCTTCGAGGCGACGCCTCCAGCCATGCCACCGCAATACCACAGCATGTCAGGGGATCACTTGCAACTTCTGCAAGGGAAAGTTACGGCCCTCTTCGCCAAGGGGGCCATCGAGCGCGTTCCTGGGCCAGAAGTAGGGTGTGGTTGTTATTCCCACAAAACAACAATAGGAGAGGCAGGGAGATTAAGGAACACTCTCTTAGTCCCCGGTTAATTGCAAATAAACAAAAGAAGAGAGGTTAAATAGGTCTCAAAAAGCCACAGAGATGGAGCGAAGCAACTGGGGGATCACACACCCACTTTGGGTGGAAAAGAAAGCCCTCACACACCGACCTAGTCAGTGTCATGCTTCATCATAGGGCCCCACCAAAGAGGCCGAATGCCTCTTTGGTGTGCTACGACGCCAGAAGCCTGCGGAGCTGGTTGTGTGAAAAGGGCGTGCTGTGAGGTTTAAAATTAAATGTGCCTAAAAGGTATCTACAAAAATGTTTAATGGTTGATCCCTAGGACACGAATAAAAGGGTTATGTGTCTGAATTTACTGCCAAAGGTAATGGATTGGTTAATTCAGAATATACGTTAGTCAGTCAACATGTTTCAGCCTTAACAGTGGTTTAAATTTACCTAGGCATTCATCAGGACAGAATTATACCCCAGCGGTATGGACTCTCTAATCGTCAACCCTGACCTGGGGGCGTGAAAGTGAAAAAAATCAAAAAAGTGATGAAGTGCATTAAAAAAGGGGGAAGAGCAGGTTGCTCATTCCAAAAATACTCCTAATTGCGGAGTGTTTCTGCACCTGTAAAGCAAATAACACAGACAAACACAGAAGACATACACACAATTAGTTGTAAATATAGGTCATTGCGTTTGTCCAGGGTGCTCCATAGTTGTGGCATAAATTGTGTTCCCAAATAAACACTAGAATTAACACCATCGATATAGCCCTATAGGGATGATACCACTAACTCTGGGAAGTGAAGTGGAAAAAGGTGTTTAAAACACACAAAGTAGCTAGAAAGGGGTTAAAAACACGACACAAGTACTCCATAGGAGGGATCAATGGACCAAAGGTCTGTGACCCCACTGAAAGGTTCATAAATTCAAATCATATCTCACTTTAGAATATGGCGCTAACTGCACCATGGGTCTCGGGAGGAGGGTTGGAGCGTACCTGGCACATCCTGAAATTAGAAAGCAGAGGCTTGAAATACACAGGATCGGGTTTTACTTAGCTCGATCTTGTCGAAGTAGGCAGATCGTGGTGGTGGTGTTACTCACGTCCTCAGCGCTCTCAGCCCGCTTTTGCACCTCGCATAGCCTCAGAACCGGACCCCGACGATGGAGAGCGGGCCGGTAAATGGGTTTAAAAGCGTTTCTTTGTTTTTCCGCGCTCTTCCGGGTGGGCGTGTCCCGAGCAAGAGCGAGGCTTGGAACGCGCCGGCCCTGGTTGGAGGGGCGCGGCGTGTATCCAAACCGTGGCTTGAATGTCATAACCAATAGGGAGGCCCAGCGGATTGAATGTAAGTAGAAAGCTTTATGCGATCATAACACTGTTAAAAAACAATGCAAGAAACGATGCGTGGGTATAAGCAGCCATAGGGGCGAAGCTGCGAGTCATCAAATGCTAAGAATTGCATAAGTTTAAACACTGGGTGGCACGGAGTCCAAATGTGCAGACCTTGTGAAAAGAAAAGTTATTGGTGAAAATACCCAGAGTGTCAAAAATGCTCAGAATTGCCAAGAGCATGAGTATGAACACGGGGTGCAACAAATGTGCAGATCTTGTGATAATAAAGCTGCGTGGGAGTAGGAGTTTTCGCAACCATTGATGTCAAAGTGCATTATACCATAAATAAATTGTGGGGCAAGCTGTCTAGACTGTTCAAGGCTGGTGAGGGTTTCCAAGACACTGACCATAGCTATGCACACATTATGACAAAGGGCGCGAGTATGCAGACAATGTGACAATAAGGCTACACAGTGATGGGGTTGTCATTCGTTTAGAGAGTAACCTTTTGGATGGAAAAAGAGTACTATGTTTAGTTTGCAGATATAGCTGTACATGGGCATAAATAGAGACTATAGGGTAGTTGAGACCATCTTGTTAACCCAGAACCGTATTCCACGGGATGTCATCATTCAGCCCAACGGTGTTGGTACCTAAACGGTACATCCAGCGCTGCTCCTTTTCAAAAAGCCTGCTTGTTACATTAGTGGTACCAGTGATTGCCTCAATAATTGTCCATTTCATGTCATTGGTGGTATGATTGGAATCCAGAAAGTGACGACTCAACTTTGTTGTTGTTTTTTTGCACCTGATATTACTACGGTGTTCACAGATACGCTATTTCACTTTGCGTGTAGTCATGCCAACATAACGTAAGGCACAGGGACATGTGATTAAATACACCACATTCATTGAATTGCAGTTAGTGTGTGCAATCTGTGTCCAGGTTTTCCCTTGTTCCAACGAGTGTTTTTGAAGCCTCCGTTAGGTGGCACACGCTGCAATCTGAACAGGGGTAGTGCCCTATGAGTTGAGGCAAACCCCATGCCGCCGTGACTGTCGGGATTTTGGGGGGTGTCTTTTCTTTTGGACGGGTGTGGACTAAGGCATCCTTCAGACTACGACCCTTTTTGAAAGAGAAGAGAGGCTTTTCCCAATCCTCTTTGGAGGATGTTATGATACTCCAATGTTTGTTTATTGTCTTCTTCATGAGGTTAGACAGGCTGTTATATGTGGTTACACATGTGAGTGGTACTGCTTCTTGGTTATTGGTTTTTTCTTCCAGCAGGGCCTCTCTCGGCTGGTTTCTTGCTCTCTTGAAACCCTTGCTAAGGGTTGATACTGGGTACCCCCTATCTCTCAGTTTCTCAGTTAGTCCAGAGGACTGTTCTTTGAAGTCTGTCAGTGTGCTGCAATTTCTTCTCAGTCTTAAATACTGCCCATAAGGAAGATTCTCCTTCAGAGGGCGGGGATGGAAGCTGCTGAACTCTAGTAGATTATTCTTAGCTGTTGGCTTGTGATGAGTTTTTGTAGTTAGACACGTGCCGGAAACAGAAATTACTACACCGAGAAAGACGGGTCCTAGTCTGAAGGATGCCTTAGTCCACACCCGTCCAAAAGAAAAGACACCCCCCAAAATCCCTACAGTTACGGCGGCATGGGGTTTGCCTCAATTCATAGGGCACTACTCCTGTTCAGATTGCAGCGTGTGCCACCTAACGGAGGCTTCAAAAAAACTCTTGTTGGAACAAGGGAAAACCTGGACACAGATTGCACACACTAACTGCAATTCAATGAATGTGGTGTATTTAATCACATGTCCCTGTGCCTTACGTTATGTTGGCATGACTACACGCAAAGTGAAACAGCGTATCTGTGAACACCGTAGTAATATCAGGTGCAAAAAAACAACAACAAAGTTAAGTCGTCACTTTCTGGATTCCAATAATACCACCAATGACATGAAATGGACAATTATTGAGGCAATCACTGGTACCACTAATGTAACAAGCAGGCTTTTTGAAAAGGAGCAGTGCTGGGTGTACCGTTTAGGTACCAACACCGTTGGGCTGAATGATGACATCCCGTGGAATACGGTTCTGGGTTAACAAGATGGTCTCAACTACCCTATAGTCTCTATGCCCATGTACAACTATATCTGCAAACTAAACATAGTACTCTTTTTCCATCCAAAAGGTTACTCTCTAAACGAATGACAACCCCACCACTGTGTAGCCTTATTGTCACATTGTCTGCATACTCGCGCCCTTTGTCATAATGTGTGCATAGCTATGGCCAGTGTCTTGGAAACCCTCACCAGCCTTGAACAGTCTAGACAGCTTGCCCCACCATTTATTTATGGTATAATGCACTTTGACATCAATGGTTGCGAAAACTCCTACTCCCACGCAGCTTTATTATCACAAGATCTGCACATTTGTTGCACCACGTGTTCATACTCATGCTCTTGGCAATTCTGAGCGTTTTTGACACTCGGGGTATTTTCACCAATAGCTTTTATTTTCACAAGGTCTGCACATTTGGACTCCGTGCCACCCAGTGTTTAAACTTATGCAATTCTTAGCATTTGATGACTCGCAGCTTCGCCCCTATGGCTGCTTATACCCACGCATCGTTTCTTGCATTGTTTTTGAACAGTGTTATGATCGCATCAAGCTTTCTACCTACATTCAATCCGCTGGGCCTCCCTATTGGTTATAACATTCAAGCCTGGGTTTGGATACACGCCGCGCCCCTCCAACCAGGGCCGGCGCGTTCCAAGCCTCGCTCTTGCTCGGGACACGCCCACCCGGAAGAGCGCGGAAGAACGAAGAAACGCTTTTAAACCCAATTACCGGCCCCGCTGTCCATCGTCGTGGTCCGGTTCTGAGGCTATTCGAGGTGCAAAAGCGGGCTGAGAGCGTTGAGGGCGTGAGTAACACCACCACCACGATCTGCCTACTTCGACAAGATCGAGCTAAGTAAAACCCGATCCTGTGTATTTCAAGCCTCTGCTTTCTAATTTCAGGATGCGCCAGGTACGCTCCAACCCCCCTCCCGAGACCCATGGTGCAGTTAGCGCCATATTCTAAAGTGAGATATGATTTGAATTTATGAACCTTTCAGTGGGGTCACAGACCTTTGGTCCATTGATCCCTCCTATGGAGTACTTGTGTCGTGTTTTTAACCCCTTTCTAGCTACTTTGTGTGTTTTAAACACCTTTTTCCACTTCACTTCCCAGAGTTAGTGGTATCATCCCTATAGGGCTATATGGATGGTGCTAATTCTAGTGTTTATTTGGGAACACAATTTATGCCACAACTATGGAGCACCTTGGACAAACGCAATGACCTATATTTACAACTAATTGTGTGTATGTCTTCTGTGTTTGTCTGTGTTATTTGCTTTACAGGTGCAGAAACACTCCGCAATTAGGAGTATTTTTGGAATGAGTAACCTGCTCTTCCCCCTTTTTTAATGCACTTCATCACTTTTTTGATTTTTTTCACTTTCACGCCCCCAGGTCAGGGTGGACGATCAGAGAGTCCATACCGCCGGGGTATAATTCTGTCCTGATAAATGCCTAGGTAAATTTAAACCACTGTTAAGGCTGAAATATGTTGACTGACTAACGTATATTCTGAATTAACCAATCCATTACCTTTGGCAGTAAATTCAGACACATAACCCTTTTATTCGTGTCCTAAGGATCAACCATTAAACATTTTTGTAGATACCCTTTAGGCACTTTTAATTTTAGGTTTAAAGTATTTTTATTAAAGTACAAAAAGAGCATGGGGAAGGGAATAGGAGGTCAAGCGAATACACAGTACAAGAAGCGGAACGCTGCAGCGGTTCAGAAGAAAAGGAGGGAGGCAGGAAGCCCCAGAGGGTAACAAGGCATAAGTCATAAAGCAATAAGGTATTGTGAATGACCCCCCAGGAGACCCCCACTCCCCAAGCAAGGCAGAGCTGGAATAACGTCCCGCATTACAGTAAAGAAGAAAGCACACCATCCCCCCAACCCCCCGTCCCCAGAAAAAGAGAAAAAAGAGAAAGGAGGAGGAAAAAGACGAAAACAATACCCCAACATCCCCGTCCGAAAATCAGCATTAAAAGCATGTAACCCCACGCCCCACCCCCAGCCCCAGTCCCCCGAACCCTCACATTCACTCCGCTGTAGCCGCCGGTGGTGTCAGCCTAAGGAGTCGCAGGTACCGTGGACATGTGAGTTCGCGAAACTCCGTGGACAGCAGTGCCAAAAAGGGGTGCCAGAGCTCTTCAAACTGGTCAACATTCCCAGCCACCGTGAGCGACATCTTCTCCATGCCTAGTACCTGCCAGAGCCTGTGTAGCCAACCAGTGATGGAGGGGGCAGTAGGGGTGCGCCAGAGTACAAGGATGTTTTGGACCGCGGAACCTAGCGCAATCGCAATCTGCCTACCCCTACGGGACTTCAGCGGGTACATCAGGTCATTGGGGAGGCCTAGCAAAACATACGCGGGGAAGCGCGGGAGCTCGATCTCAAAATGCTTATCTACCTCATCCAGGACCTCCTTCCAATAGGTCGACAGCACCGGGCACTCCCAGAGAATATGCGTGAGGGTGCCCTCCTGTCCGCAGCCACGCCAGCAACCTTTATCACCGATTTTGCGCATCTCGTAAAGCCTCTCCGGGGTGTAATACCAATAGGTGGATACCTTAGTAAAGGTCTCCGTCAGCCCAGTGTGGTACGCAGAGTGCCTCGCCCGATACGCAATCTTGTCCCACTCCTTGTGGCTCAAGGACCTGCCCAATTCCCTGTGCCAACGCTCCCTCCCTGGGTTATGGTAATAAAACGGCGGGGGTTGGAGAAACTTGTACAAGTCGGTGATAAGCTTGGCATCCGAGGCCCGGGTTACCAGCCATCGCTCATAGGGCGTAATCGAACGGGCAGCGACGTCGCGTACTGAGGGTTGAAGAGCCCAGTGGCGGACTTGCATATAACGCAGTCTGTCCCCCTCCGTCAGGCCAAACTCCTGTCGGAGCTGCTGGAAGGGGAGCACACCCTCCGGCCCGTAAATCTGGAAAAGCACCCTGCAACCCGCGCTCACCCAGTGGGAAAAGGCTCCCGGTTCCAGGCCCGGAGTGAAGTCTGGATTGCCAGCAATGGGAGTGAATGGCGATGGAAAAGTGGTGAGTTCACGAAGCTCACCCACCGCGTCCCACACTCGCAGCGGAACCCGGGTGATAAAAGAGGCGTAGAGATTAGGCGGGCGGTGAGTGCGCCGCAGGAACGGGACTTCCTGGAGGGTACGGCCCGCAACTGCCTGATCCTGAAAGAGCCAATGCTTGTCCGATTCCCACCGGCTCCATTCCACCAAGTACCGAAGTTGCGCCGCCTGAAAGTACTTCCGGAGGTCCGGGACCCCGAGACCCCCCGCCTCCGGGGCAAGCATGGAGAGGACCCGCTTCATCCGCGGCTTACGACCCTGCCACACAAAGCGGGAGATGTCTGCCTGCATCTGCTGTATCCAACCTACAGGAGGCTGGAGAGGCAGAGCGCGAAAAAGATACAGGATCTGAGGCAGTATCGTCATCTTCACCGCTGCGATACGGCCCAGCCACGAGAGCAGGCCTTTGTTCCATCGGCCGAGTTCATCCTTGACTTTTTTGCCCAGAGCGGAATAGTTAGCGGCGACCATTGCAGGCAGGGAGGGAGCAAGCAAAATACCCAGGTAAGGCACCGTGGAGGAGGACCACTGCAGAGGAAAAAGACGCTGGAGGTCCCGCCTGGTGTTGACAGAGAGCGACACGTCCAGGGCGGCCGACTTAGTCATATTCATTTTAAAGCCCGCCACGCGGGCAAAGGAGTCCAGCTCCTGGACGCAGGCAGGGAGCGACCGTCTGGAGTCATCCAGGGTCAGCAAGACATCATCCGCATATAAGCTGACAGTATGCGTGTATCGCCCCATCTTCACCCCAATAGCGTCCGGGTTATCGCGAATCCTCTGGGCAAACGGCTCCATATAGAGGGCAAACAGGAGCGGCGAAAGGGGGCAACCCTGTCTCGTGCCACGTTTAATGGCGAAGCTGCTGGAGCTGTGCCCGTTGACGCGCACAGATGCTGACGGTCTCCTATAACAATTGAAGACCATAGTGCGGAACTTCTCGCCGATCCCCAGTTTCCCAAGGACCAGCTCGAGGTACGGCCAATGAACCCTATCAAAGGCCTTCTCCGCGTCGACCGATAGCAGCATCCGCTCCCCCGGGACACGTGAGGCCTTTTCTAGCACGTGCGTCACCCTCTTGGTGTTGTCGACCGTCTGCCTACCGGGTACAAAACCGGCCTGGTCCGCTTCCACCAAACCTGGCAGGTGTAGACCAAGCCTGGCCGCCAAGATCCCCGTGTAAAGCTTGAGGTCCACATTCAAAAGCGAGATGGGCCGGTACGAGCCACACAGAGTCCGGTCCTTTCCCGGTTTCGGGATAACCGACACAGTCGCCGAGAGAAGGTCCGGCGGGATAGCTCCTGGGTCGGAGAAGGAATTGAATAAGCGAGCCAGGAGAGGCGCGACAGTGGGACAGAAGGTCTTGTAGAACAAGGCCGTATAGCCATCCGGGCCCGGAGCCTTGCCGTGCTTGAGCCGAGCAATAGCGGAGATGACTTCCTCCACGTGAATATCCCTCTCCAGGTGGTCCGCCTGGGCGGAATCCAGGGTCGGGAGGGTCACGGAGTCCAGATAGGCTTCAGCCTCTCCCGGTGGGGAGGGCTCTGCAGTGTACAGCGCCTCGTAAAAGGCACGAAAGGTATCCGCCACCTCCGCGTCACCGGAAACCGGGACCCCATCTACTCCCACCAGCTCTTTTACCACGTTGCGTTGCTGCGCAGCTCTGAGCCGATGGGCCAGGAGCTTACCGCACCTATCTCCGCCGGTGTAATAGGCATGCTTCAAGCGTAACGCCGCATACTCCGCCCGGTCCAGGTCCAACGCAGAGAGGAGTTTCCGCGCCGCCTTCAGCTGCCGCCAAACACGAGGAGCCCCCGTCCGGCGGTGAACCTGTTCAAGTTCCCTGACCTGCGCCGTTAGTTCCTCCCTCTTGCGTTGGCGCTCCTTATTCTCCGCCGAGGAAATGGAGATAAACTCCCCCCTGATGACTGCTTTCAAAGCCGCCCACTGCGTCGCCAGGGACGTATCGGAGTTGTCATTGTGGGTCAGGTACTCTCGGATGACCTCCTCTATGCGCTTCACCACCAGTTTCTTATGGAGAAGCGTGTCCCGAAGCCGCCACATCCCTCTGGAGGGGGGGGCCGCCGGCCAAGCAAAAACTCCGGAAACCGGCGCATGATCGGACAAGGACAAGACCCCGATGTCCGCCGCCGTGGCGGCCGAGCGAAGTGGGCAGCTCACCAAGAGATAATCTAACCGCGAATAAGTGCGGTGTGCGTGGGAAAAATATGAGTAGTCCCTGTCGGTGGGATGCATGGTGCGCCAGAGGTCATGTAGGTCCATCTCAGCAATCTGGTCTTGCACCGCCCTAGAAAGCTCCCCCGTCTGCGGAAAGCGCTGGGCAGACCTATCCAGGGTGGAGTCGAAGACCATGTTCAGGTCTCCCCCCAAGATGATATGGCGGTCGGGCGAGGCAGTAACGTCCACTAACACAGAGTCCAGGAAGCGATCCTGGTGGTCATTCGGGCTGTAAACGGAACCAACCGTAAAGGCAACACCTCCCAGACGCATGCGATACACTAGAAGCCTCCCCTTCTGCTCGGCATGTTTATATAACACTTCACCCCTGAAGGAGCTAGCTAGGAGAATGGTCACCCCCGCAGTCTTAGTCGCAGCCGAGGAAAAGAGTTGCGTGGGGAACTTGGCAGAGCGCAACCTATGGCAGTCTTTAGAGAGTAAATGGGTTTCCTGCAGGAGGCAAATATCCGCCTGCGACCCCTCTAGCAGGGAAAGGATCGCCCTACGCTTTACAGGGTTATTCAGACCCTTAACATTAAGGGTCACTACTTTCAGGGGCGGCATCGCTCACGGGGAAGCAAAGCGCTATGCAGCAAGCGAGGGATCAGCGGGAGGGGCACGCGGGGCAGGGGAGCAGGGAAGGCCAGGATCGGCTTCGCAAGTGTTCGGACAGTATCGGACGGGACCCCCCCAGCACCAAACCAGTTCTTAAACCCCCCCAAAACCAACCCATGGCAACCAGCCAAAACCAAAAACAAGAAAAAACACCCCATTGTCTCAGTCCAGCCCAAGAGGGCGAGTCTGCAGAAAACAGTCAAGTGGACGTCCAGCCACACACCTCCAACCGCTCCCCCCCAACCCCCAGCCCCAGCCCAGCATCATAGAAGCTAAGAATCTCTCCCCCCGGAGTAAAGTTAGGCCGTCAGGGCCACACCGTCAGATTCAGGCAAGTTCCTGGCCGCAGTCCTCAGGGCCTCCGCCATATCCGCCCTAATGGTAGGAGAGTCAGGGCGACTCGCTGTAGCCGACGATTGGCGCCTCCTCGATCTCCGTCGGCCTCGCCGCTCGGGGCGCCTCCATGCGGGCGTAGCTCCTTCTTCCTCCGTAGCTGTGAGTCCCAGCACCCCACAGACATCCTGTAGGGAGCGCAGCTGATGTAGCACCCCATTCCATCGAAAGATAAGACGGAAGGGGTGACCCCAGGAATAGGCCGTTTCATGCTCCCGTAGAAAGTCCGTGGCGATGCGGAAAGACCTGCGCTTCTGCAGTGTGATGGCAGACAGGTCTTGATAGAGCGCCACGGGTCGTTCTCGGAAGGACAGCGGTTGCTTCCTGCGGGCCTCCGTCATGATGCGCTCCTTCAAGGGGAAATCCGGCAGGAATGCCAGAATATCAGGCGGGGGCGCCGATGACTGGCGCTGGCGGCCCACCCTATGTGCTCTGTCGATGCGGATCTGGAAGTCCGCTCCTTCTTCCAAGATGTCGCGGAACAGGTCTTGCAGATAGGCCACTAGGTCCGCACCCTCATCCGCGGACGGAACGCCTCGCACCCGGATATTATTCCGCCTGGACCTGTTCTCGAGGTCCTCCGAGTGGGCCTGGAGCTCGACACACTGCTCCCGTAGGCGGAGGACGTCCTGTTGAAGGTGGACTATCTCTTCGTCGCGACGCTGGGCTGCCGTTTCCACAGTGTCGACCCGCTCGCCCAGGCCTTCAACCTCCCTACGCACTTCACGAACCTCTCCGGCCACCTCGGTCTTGAGAGTCTGGAATTCCTCCTTGAGGGAGCTGAATAAGTCCTCCATAAAGGACCTCGTGACTGGCGGTTCGCCTCCGGTGGCGTCCGTTGAGGCCCGGGAGGACCCCGGGGACGGCTGCGTCCTGTCGCGTAGTTGCTGGGACCTGCCGAGCATTTCCGGGAGAGTGCGATCTCCCCGTGCCGCGCCTCGTCTCCCAGTCATCTTGGCCTCCGCGGTGGATGAGGCCGAGAGCCAGCCGCTGTGGATGAGCCCCACTGCTCGAGGGCACCAGACGTGAAGGCCTCACCGAGGACAAGGGTGGTGCGTCACAGGCGACAAAATGGCGGCCCGGGTCAGGGCGAGACGACCATCGAGCCAGTCAGGGTGGTCAGCAATGTTCCAAACGGAGGCCTTCAGCTGTGTGCTCCCAGGGAGGACAGCAAATGTGTAGGCACCAGGAGGAACCAAGGCGCCCACATGATAAGGGCGCGGGCGAGGCCACCAGTTCCAGCTCCACAAAGACAAGATGGCGGGAGGGCGGCACCCGGGAGGGCAGCCTAGGCCAGCAAGTCTATGGGCGACCCCAAACAGCAATGGGTCAGGAAGAAGCGAAACCAATGCCTCCCATTAACCCCGGCCAGTACGCCCAGGCTGGGCCCCGCTCCGACTCTGTCGTCCTCCACTTCCAAGCTCGGGGTCCGCAAGGCGTCACACACCGACACCCGTGGCAGGGGGGTGGATCGCCGTCGCCGGGCTGGGGTCTGTCGTCCAGCGATGGTCTTTGCGACAAGGGCGCCGGCCCGGAAGCCTCCACACTCCGCGGAGTCCGTCTAGTCCGCTCCCCGGGGTCTCCAGCTTTTCAGCACTCGGCCCAGTCGAGGCGCGCGGACAGCGCCGCGATATGCTCCGCCTCCAGGTCCTTCTCCTCGGGGCGACCCAGGCTCTGCTACCCGGAGCGATCGTTGAGCAAACTTTTCGGGGACTTCCCCCGGGGCTGCAGAAGTCAAAGTGGTATCAAACTGTGCTCCAAGAACTCCGCTCGCAGTGCAGCCGCGGGGGGAGAGAAGCGCAGGAATCGGGGCTCGAGCTGAGCTGGGCCGGGGGAGCTACGGGAGGAAGCGTCCGCTCACCCCGCCATCTTGGCCACGCCCCGCACTTTTAATTTTAAGCCTCACAGCACGCCCTTTTCACACAACCAGCTCCGCAGTCTTCTGGCGTCGTAGCACACCAAAGAGGCATTCGGCCTCTTTGGTGGGGCCCTATGATGAAGCATGACACTGACTAGGTCGGTGTGTGAGGGCTTTCTTTTCCACCCAAAGTGGGTGTGTGATCCCCCAGTTGCTTCGCTCCGTCTCTGTGGCTTTTTGAGACCTATTTAACCTCTCTTCTCTTGTTTATTGTTATTCCCACTAATTTCTGGTTTCCAAGAAGGGCAAAGGAGGCCTACGCCCTATCTTGGTCTATCGGAACCTCAATGGCTTCCTCCGGAAGGAGAAGTTCAAGATGCTGACATTGGCTCAGGTCTTAGCTGCCCTAGACTCTGGAGACTGGATGGTGGCTTTGGACTTGCAGGACGCTTATTTCCACATCCCAGTCCTGCCGGCGCTACATTCGGTTCACAGTAGGCCATGAGCACCTTCGGCCTTACCAGCACCCCTCGGTGGTCGCAGCTCATCTGCGCAGATCAGGGGTTCCAGTCTTCCCCTATCTTGACGACTGGTTGTTGAAGGCGGGCTCACCCCAGACAGTCGTCTCCCACCTACAGACTACAGCCGACCTCCTGCACCTGCTGGGGCTCTCCATCAACGTGCTGAAGTCGCACCTGTGCCCCTCTCAGAATCTCCTCTTCATCGGAGCGGTTCTGGACTTGGCGCAGTTTCGGGTTTATCCCCTCGAGCAGCGGGTTCGGGATATTCAGGCTCTGATTCCGATCTTTCAGCCTTTATCCCGTGTCTAGATCAGGTTGAAGCTGCGGCTCCTGGGGCTGATGGCTTCCTGCATCCTACTGATGCATCACACCAGGTGGCGGATGCGG
This sequence comes from Lissotriton vulgaris, assembly GCF_964263255.1. Lineage (NCBI taxonomy): Eukaryota > Metazoa > Chordata > Amphibia > Caudata > Salamandridae > Lissotriton > Lissotriton vulgaris. Next base: position 1,102,521,167 of record NC_141687.1, read on the forward strand.
GCTCTGCAGTGGGACCTGAAGTTTCAGTGGGCACAGCATCAGGGCAACCTGTCTGGCCACGTCCTGATCTCGGAAGGCACTGTGAGTCAGTTGCAGTGGTGGCTCTCCCTCCACAAAATCGGTATACGCCTGCAGGTGGAACAAATTTGTGGCATGGTGCACAGCAAAACTGTGGATCCACTCTCTTCCCCCCTTTCAGGGGTTCTCCTCTTCCTTCTTTCTCTTGCCCGGCAGGGCTCTGCTCTGGGCACTATCAAAGGCTACCTCTCGGCCATTTCAGCCTTCCTAAGGCTTCCTGCTCAGCCTTCTCTTTTCAAGTCCCCTGTTGTAAATAGATTCTTGAAAGGCATAACACACATGTTTCCTCCTGTTCCCTTCGTGATGCCTCAGTGGGACTTGAACCTTGTACTGACTTATCTAATGTGCGCTCCCTTTGAGCCACTTCATAACTGTCCTCTTCGTCTTCTGACTCTTAATACTGCATTCCTGGTTGCCATCACCTCTGCCAGGAGAGTGAGTGAGCTCCAGGCTCTATCTTCCAAACCTCCTTTCCTCTCTGTCCATCCGGACTCATCCTTCTTCCCTGCCCAAGGTGGTTACAGCCTTTCATATCGGGCAGTCCATCACCTTACCCACCTTCTTTCCGCCTCCGCATCCCTCGAAAGAGGAAGAGAGGCTCCACCGTCTGGACCCAAAATGTGCGCTCTCCTTCTATCTAGATCGCACACGCTAGTTCCGGGTGGACGACTGGCTCTTTGTTAGTTACGTGGGCGCTAAGAAGGGACAGGCAGTGCACAAGCGAACCATCTCTCGGTGGGTCATATTGTGTATCAAGGTTTGCAACTCTTTGACGAAAAAGGAGCCTCCTGTTGGGCTGCGCGCCCATTCCACTCGGGCTACGGCGGCTACTACTGCCCTGGGTCGGGGAGTCCCCTTGCAGGACATCTGTCAGGCAGCTACGTGGGCCTCGCTGCACACGTTCACAAGACACTGCTGCCTGGACAGCCAAGTCCGGAGAAATGGCTTTTTCGGCCGTTCCGTTCTCCAGGACTTTCTGGTGTGATCATTGGTTCGCAGACCCACCACCGGGCTTGGTATTGCTGGGGTATCTATTCTAAGGTAAGGAATCTAATACTAACCTGTTTCTTTCAGATGAACAAGTTACTTACCTCCGGTAACGATATATCTGTAAGAAACAGTAGTTAGTATTAGATTCATTACCGCCCCACCCATCCTCCCCGTTCTGCGAACCGATATCTAGGGTTAAGGACATCCCTTTCAGGGCCCTAGTCTCATGGCACCAGTGTCGGTTTCTATCATGGCTCTGCGTTCCTGGCGCGGAAAGCTATGTACAGAACTGACGTCAGCGGGCGAGGGCGGCGTCTAAGTAAGACGACGCCATTCCGGCGATCACGACGCCGATGATGGACGCGGAGCCGCAGACGACGCCTACTGACGCGCAGGGGTACTGCTGACGAAAACTTTCCGGATCCAGCCTGACGCCTGGGGACTATTCTAAGGTAAGGATTCTAACACAAACTAATGTTTCTTACAGATATATCGTTACCGAAGTGAAGTAACCTGTGCTTCTAAGGCTTTAGTGTCTGAGGTGTGTCTAAAAGATACCAGGCAGAGTAAAACTGTGAGTTTGTAGGCTAAATGTTTTAAGGATAAATTAGAGTTTTCAACCCAATTCACTAGAACTTGAAGAACATCTTTTACATTCCGCAGAGTGGCGTATTTTGCAGAAGGAGGGTTTAAGACCTGCATACTTTGTATAATTTTTTTGGTTAGTAAGTGTTGTCCCACAGACATTTTCTTTACATGGCAGTGGTCTGCTGCAATTGCGGACCTATAAACATTAACTGTTCTGTAAGACAGTTCAGATGTGAAAAGCTTAGGTAAGTAGTTTAATACATGAACTAAATTAGTTGAAACTGGATTGTAATTTTGTTGAAGACCCCAACAAGCCAATTTGTCCCAAGCCAGTCTTTATGCTTTCCTTGTGCCAGGTGTCCTTGACTCTGATATGAGTTTGAAAGCATATGCCGAAAGGCCTGCGATCTGCTACTGTCTCCTGAAACTATTCACTTCTGGCAAGATCTTTTTGCCACCGTGAGAAAGTGCACTGTTGAAGGTTTTGTACTTTGGAGTTTCTGTAAAAAAGCTTCCTGTAAGATGTGTTTAGGCTAGAATGGAACACGGAACTCCTATACGCCTTCCCGCCGCACCTATCCAGAGTAATGTAAAAAAAGATCAAGAACAACCAGGACCACGCCATCCTAGTTGCTACGTCCTTACCCAGGAGACTTCAGGGCATGAGCAGCTGTCGTCCGATCAAGCATAAGGATGGTCTGTCACAACAACAGAATAGGGTCTTGCACTCGGATCTGCCATCTTTACCCACATGCATGGAGACTATGCAGTGGCAACTGACTGCATTTGAAATGCAGCCTGAATACTGGGTGTCCTACTTGTTGCCAGGCACCCTTTAACGAAATCCCACTATGCTTGACGCGGAGACAAATGTATGGCCTTGGGTGATCGTTTACAGGAAAAACTGTTGATGTCCTGATGTTTACTTTATCTTAGACCCCGCAAGAGCTTGCCCTGGTCACCTTTTAAGGTTCATACCTTTTGACCTTTTTGTGTTTAGTAGACCCACTGTCCCTGTTAAAATCACCTATTGTGATGAGACCAATTAAAGGTTTGAAACACACATGATCCTTCTCAAGCCATTTGTGGTGCCACAGTTGGACATTAGCTTGTTATTGGCATTTCTTATGTTTAAGACTTTTGAGCCGAGGAATAGCTGTTCGCTACATCGCAGCTCCTTCAGCTGGGCCCCAAAAGAGCTTTGAACTTTCACACCAAGGAACACTTTGTGTGCAATTAGCTTTTTATGGGGTTCTCTGGGGTACAGGAAGGAATGGGTGTGCAAAAGAGGACCCTCTTGAGGTGGCTTGTCCTCTGCTTTAAGATCTGATAGTCACTAGTCAAGAAGCAACCTCTGGAATGTCTCAGAGCCCATTCTACCGGGGCTAAGGCTGATACGACTATATTGGTTTGTGGAGTGCCTGTTCTTGGTATGTACTAATCAGGTATGTAGCTTCAGTGCAGAATTTAATGAAGCACTGCTACCTTGACTGCCAGGAACAGCCAGTAGGGCACTTTGCCTTCTCTGTTCTGCAGTACTTTATAGTCTGGGTCCACTCCACAGACCCACCATCTTGGGAAGGTTCTACTTTGGTATCTATTCTAAGGTGAGGAATCCGCAGCTAAAATATCAATCAGAAGAATAAATTACATTCTGTAATGGTGCAGTTTGGCCCCAGCAACATGTTCTAAGTTTAGAAATCTCCGGTTATATAGAGTATCCACCAGAAAGAGTGTTGCCAAAGGTATGTAACTTGTTTTCTTACAGGCAAAGCTTTTCAGCGAGCACACAATGCAGAAACAAAACACTGACCAGATAAAGCTTTGCATTTCTGCAGCCCGAACCGTCCACAACATTCCTGATTTCTAGTTTGCATTTAACTGTCCACCCAAGCATTTTTAGTTCCTCCGATAAAATGAAGAACAGTCCAGGTCAGGTAAACAGAGCAGTATAGGGAGAGAGACAGGAAACGGCAAATCCCAGAGAAACAGTGAACGATAGGAGAGACATAAAAAGTTATAGAACAGAGAGGGAACGAGAGGTCAGAGAGTGATGGAGAGGTCAGAGAGTGATGGGGAAAGAGATGGGGTAAGACATGCAGTGAGAGAAAGACATGAAAACACCTAGAAAGACAGTAAGACTTTAAAAGATAGAGGGAGAGGCAGCCATAGCATTGATATCAAAGACAGGGAGAGTCATACAAAGAGGAACAGAGAGACAGGGAAAAATGGGAGAGAGAGTGAGGGAGTCTCAGGGCGGACAGAAGTCAATGACCTGGAGGAACATGGGAAGACCCAAACAGGGAGACTGACCGGGTGAGGCGAACAAAGACCAAGAGAGACAGAATGATATGGAGAGAGAGACAAGGAGAGCCAGAGGAGATAAAACAGATGGAGACAGACAGTGAGAGAGAGAGATATGAGGGAAGAGAGAAACCGAGAATAAGGAAAAAAAACAGGGAAAGATGTAGAGATAGAGACAAGAAGAGGCATAATGAGACGGAGAGTCTCAGGAAAAGATAAAGACAGAGAGGAAGAGAAAAAAAGAGAAATGGTTAGATTGGGACTTTCAGGGGAGAAAACTAGATGTCAAACACTGGACCCTTGGTTAAGAGGGGCATTTAGAGATTTTAAACTTAAAAGTGCCCCTTGTAAATGTTACTTTTTTAGCACGTGTAGTATATTGCATTTTAAAATTCTGTTATGGCAGATGCATAGTCACTTAGCATGTCTTGTACACATTACGCACAGAAACCTGGTGGTTTACAAGTACCCATTACCGGAGAAGTAGGTAATGTTACACATGCATGCTGCATCCTGTGCCTATAGCTCTATGTGGCAGTACTCATTCCATGTTTTTAAAGTTTCCCATGTGAGTTGTACAAATCTACGGCATTGTACGTGCCAAAATACTTTTATGCCAATTACGCCATTAATAGGCAACTTTACCATGACTATATCTAAAGGTCAGATATGCCTGATAGGGTTTTTTGCACCCAGAGGTGAATTATGCCCGAAAATCCAGTCCCAGAGATGCAAAAAACCTTACAAAACAATACAAAAATACAATTTTCCAACTGCTTGGCGTTTGTGTAGTGTCACTTCTCAGAGGCACACGTTACGTAGGCATGCATGCACAGATTCTCGCACAACTCATCTAGTTGCACCTATTGTCCCAAGAGCCATGTGACACCCATGCTCACATTTTAGCAAACATACAGGCATCAATGCCTTCAGACCAATATTTTTATTGCATGCTGGGCAGCAAGATGCAAAGTGGATGTGCTAGTTTCTTCAACGCTTCGTAGACCGCAGTAAAATACCTGGTCCCTAACCCTCGAACTCGCACACCCCTTCATGGCTCCACTTCCATTCCTTCTATGGATTTCGGAGAATGAAGAGTCGTCGTAGAGGAGGATAGACCATGCCCTTCAAAATGTGCCTTCAACGCCACACTAAATACCCCTCGACCAACCTTCACAGAGCGTTTAATACCCAATTCTCTCCAGCCCAAGGACACAGAGTGCACCTTCTGCCTAGCATTTCAGTGCAAGAAGCTTAGAGTCAGATGCCAGATGCACATCAGCCTGCATCATATCTGCTCAACTCAGAGTACAAAGAGGAAGATGATGTTTAATCCCAAGGTCTGCCTGCACACTCCCACATCCCAAAGGTAATCCTCTCAGGCATCTCTGAGCCAGAAGAATAGTATGAAAAAGCTGCATCCTCCACCACCAACACTCCTCAAACTAAGTTGAGGCTGAGGACCGTGAGTATTGCTCAACCCAGACACCTTATGTCTTACTAACAGCCACACACTGAGATGAAACACTGCCCCTCAGAAGGACGAGGTTCCAGCCGAGGGCACAAAAGCAGCCGCCTTCAGGGACTCCCCAACCTTCGTCCTCCAATCAGCACCAGGGCAAGGCATCAGAAACGACTCGACCATGAGCCTCGACTTCCATCGGCCCTACAGCACCAAAAAGAAAACACACCCATCAAAGCCAAAGGTCACATCAGTGTTGACACAACATTCAGTGCCAAAACCAGTACTGGTCCGGAAGATTGCCCAAAAGACACTGTGATGCAGAAACCACCCTCCGTCAGTGTATCTGAAGACTCCCAGAAACCAATCCTGGAGTGACTGCAGGAAGAAATAGATGAAAGGTAAAAGCATGTTGTCATCCACCACCAGAATGAGAATATCACTTGTGATGATCCGAAGTTCTCAGAGCCTCTACCAAAACAAGAGAAGGCTGCCTTTCGTAAAGAGCCCACGCCAGAAATTTCTTCAGAACGTATGCCACATCCCACAGGTTCAGGGATGCTACACCTCCACTAGATGGTACCCCCATCACTTGCTTCCCAGTCCCCACAATCCTTCTCGGATACACTTAGCCCCAGTCCCGATACACCCACCTGATGACGAGGCACATTTCTTTCCTCGACCTACAGTAGGGCCCATGGAATGATTATGACTTAAACCCCCAGGGGCAGAAAGCTAGGCCTGGTTTTACTTACTGCTTCTCCCCCAGGTGACACATTGGCATATGGGGTCATAAAATGAGCTGCATCATACTACATGGTAGACATAGATACCATCCTTGAGGACGTTAACTTCCTGGTTGAAACACTTGTGAAGTCAGAATACTCTATGCAGTTCCTTTAAGTGTGGAAGAGGATGGTTAACTGTGCCACGAACGCCCTCAAAGAATCTGTCACGACCTGGTTGGTTACTCAGAGTGGAGAATAAGTATCCCTCAGATCCGTCTTATATTAAGGGACATGTCGCTCCCAACTGCCTATGAATGGAGAGGGTGCTGTGCAAACCACAGTGGATGCTTTTCCAAAGGATAAAGAATGAAAGAATTGACGTTACAGGCAAAAGGTGTGCGGTGAGGGCAGCCATAACACTGGCAGACCACTAACTCCATGACCCTCCTCTCACAGTATGCTAGATCCCAGTGGGAGGAGATGAATGGTTTGCTACAGGCACCTCCCTGCACAAATCTAGGAAGAGGGCAGAGGAACTTGTATCAGAGGTCAAACTATTCTCCTGTGCCACCATACGGTGTGCATTCGATGACGGATATACAGAGACTAGGGATGTAAACATATCTCTCATGCTACAATGTCATTCGTGGCTCAGTTTCCCTGATTCTAAACCTGAGGTTCAACAGCACCTCATCAATCTACCTTTTGATGGTGAACACCTCTTTTGCCCCCTAAGTAGGCCAAAAGTTGGAAAAAATAAAAAAGGATACAGAGATATCTAAAACTGGATGGGCCCTCCAAACATAATCCACCAGGGGCTCCTTAATAGGCAGCGATATAGGTGTGTATTAAGAACTACTACGTCAGAGCAGCCTCAGTCTTGCCAATGACTGCAGTGGTCTTACCACCAGCAGCAAGAAGGCAGGGACTATACACATGGAACATTACAGAGGCAATGATGGAGGTATTCCTACTAAAGGAGCCTCCACCTCAAAACACTGACTTGCCACATCCTACTGGTTTAACCACCTGCTGCAGGGAAATACATTATTATTGGTTCTTCCCCATTTTGAAGAAATCACCTTGGATAATTGGTTTCTCAGCATAGTCCATGTTAGAAATGGGTGTCTCTAAATGGCAGAGGTACGTACCTTTGTCCAAATAGGGACCATTGCTTCTAGTCAGGGTAAGGGGGATACACTTCTAAAATAACTCCTGCTCCCCCCCCCCCCCTTGCTAGCTTGGCACCAGCAGACAGGCTTATCTCAGAGGCTGTATGTAAAGCATTTGTGAACACGTACAGTAATACAGTGAAAACACTACAAATGGACACCACAACAGTTTAGAAAAATAAGTAATCTTTATCTAAACCAAACAAGACCCAAAATGACAAAAATCCACAATACAGTATTACGAATATGACTCTCAGATGGTAGAAAGAGTTCAGTTCAAAGCAAATTGCAGATGCAACACTTTTCACACAAAGTACCTTGGATGCGTCATGCAAACAGAATGGGCCGCAGGGAAGGTGATGCGTTGGTTCCTTATACCCAGAAAAGGTGATGCGTCGGTTCTCTGCCCCGCGGGGAGGTGATGCGTCGGTTCCTAACTGCTGTGCAGGGGAGGTGATGTGTTGTTGATTACCAGAGAGGAGATGATGCGTCGGTTTCTAACTGCTTGGGGAGGTTATGCGTCAATTTCTTACTGCGCCCCCCAATGATGCAACAGAATTGGCGCCTCAATGCGACGATCCGGGATGATGCATGGATTCTTGCAGCCACACAACAGCGCTTGCATCAGAATTGGTGTGGTGATTTCAGACTTCGGCGATCATTGCACTTGATGCGGCGTGCAGCGACTTCTCGAGCTGTGGCAGGCGCTGCAATGGTTTCTTTGTCGATGTGTCTGTCCTCTCTGGTGCAGCTTCCTGAACGGAATTGGAGACTGCATTGTGAAAGGCAGACCAGGCCCATTCCGGGGAAAGGAAATCTCCTCCCCCTACTCTAAATGCAGTCCAGGTCTATTCACCCCCGGCAGACATGCAATACACAAACCTAGTAGAGGCACACTGGAGGGCTAAGCAAGAACATACCTACTTTCTAAAAGTGGTATTTTCAAACACAGAATCTAAAAATCACCATCACTAAAAGATGAATTCTAACATTCTGAGTTCAGGTCTACTAAACTTTATTTTCCTACCTGGTTCCCACGGGTAGTTATGTTTATAGGATGTTATAAGCAAACTCCCCATTCTATCCTATGAGAACAGGTAGCCTTGTAATAGTGAAAAACGAAATTGCCAGTATTTCGCTATCAGGACATGCCAAACACACCAGGGCATGTCCCACCTTTCTCATACACTGCACTCTGCCCACAGTGGTACCTTGGCCCTACTTAGGGGTGACTAACTTGTAAAAAAAGGGAAGGGAAGGGTAGGGCCTGGCGAATGGTGCACTCGCCAAGTCGACATGTCAGTACCAGACTGCACACAGGCTCTGCAATGGCAGGCCTGAGGCACATTTACAGGCTGCTTATGTGGGTGGCACAATCAATGCTGCAGCCTACTAGCAGCATTTGATTTACAGGCCCTGAGCACACACAGTGCACTGTACTAGGGACTGACTAGTAAATCATGTAGGAGAGTAGGGTCTGCTTCCTATGGTCACCCCCACTTTTTGCTTTTGCTTTACTGGTTTTCGACTTAGATGTGGCTGTGGGCCTGCTAATCAGACCCACAGCCCAGATGCACTCTCTCTAAATTCACCATGTACTCTAGGTACATCCACAATTGAGAATTGGTTCACCTTGTCAGCCCCTGTAGAAGTGTACCATAGGTACTCAGGGCATAGGTGTAACTAAGGCCTACCAGGAGCTGCAGCATGTATTATGCCACCCCTGGCTGGCCACTCAAATATACACAACTGGCTGATCACTCAGCTGGGGCGAGGTCGTGTAATCACCCCTTGCTTAGGTGTAGTATTCCTATACCTACTTACATATAGACACATAGTAACCTATAAGTCACTCCTATGGCAGGCCTTAACAATCCTGAAGGCAGAGTGCTTGGTTATGTGTCAGATGGTGCTCTAGCATGAGCTGAGCCTGTCTGCAGCTTTCGGAACCATGTCCTTATAGCTTTTCTATGATATTGCCATACCATATACTCTTAAGTGTATTATGAACCTCGCGGTTAAATGCTAACTTTGGTTTGGCTTTATCCAAACATGTCGTGTAAGGTGTCATACGCTTTGGAATACTACCCCCTCGCCAATTCTGGCGACGGGGGTAGCATTCCACCCTTCTAGAGGGAGAAGACATGTTAGTTCTGACTATCCCGGTTAAAGTTAACCAGAGCCCCAGCATCACAAAATGGATGCTGCTGCCGCCACAGACACAAGTCTGTCCTCCTGCTGCTGGGTGTCCTTCCAGTCATGGAGGTTTGGACAATAGGTTTCCTGCTTGGGGAGGTGCGAGCACCACCCCAGACAGGAGGATGTGTATTGGGACAGGGAGGGCTGAATAGATTGAGACACTGCCTGAGGCACACTAGGTGCTTCATGCATACCCCAGTTCAAACCGGTTGCTGGGGCACTCCAGCCCCAGCTCTGGCGCAAAACTGGACAAAGGAAAGGGGGGTAAACACCCCCCCCTTCCTGGTCCCACCCATAGGAGGGACCTAGAGAGCAAACCTGCCCCCTTTAGTTGTATAAAGGTAGGAGCTGACCCAGGAGAAATTAGATTAATCCTGGAATCGACTGAAGACGAAACTCTGGACCCTTCGACATTCATCCAAGCTGAAGACTGAAGAATCTCCCTTATGGTCAAGGAGTGACCACCCTGGGAAACCAGGCACCATCCAGCAACTCGACGGCTTGCTTTGTCCCCGTTTCAGCCGGAACCCGAGCACAGAGCCTGACAAGACCTCGACTCCCGGATCCATCTGACCCCACTGCACGACTCCAGCACAGCTGAGCCCCGTGGAAGGCGTCGGGACCCGTGGAAGCAGGTAACTTGGAAAGTCGACAGCTTGCTAACAGCGCAGCTCCTGAGGCCTCCTCGAAGCTGTGCCCTGGGGACTGAGATACCCCGACACCGAGCTCCACCTGCACCGAACACCAGCCCTCCACACTCCACGAGATCTGCGGGGGGCCCTCGTGCTTGTGTTCTGCTCGACGCGTTGTCCGGTTGCTGGCCCGTTGGCTAGTAGCCCCTGGCGACGATCCTTTTTGAAACTCCATCGCTGGTCTGGCTACTCCAGACTGGCCCTAGCTTCCCTGCAAAGGTGAAGTACCTCAGACCCTCCTGGTCTGCACCAGGAGCTCTTTGTGTATCCTGCGTGGGTTGCCTTTGCTTAGGCTTGTTGGCTCTAATATTGAAGCCGACCCCTCCATCTGCGAGATTCTTTGTGGGACAGCTCCTCTCCAGTACCTGGTCGTCCTCGACGCCTCCTGGTCCGCGTGGCTGCAACGACAAGCTTCACCCCAGCACCTGATTGCTCCTCTACGACGTCTGGTTCCTTCCCTGGTTCCACCCGGTCGACTAGTGACCTAGACTCTGTCCCTTCTGCTTTCAGGTCCTCTTCATCCTCGATCCACCTGGACATCTTCCTCCTGGTAGCCTGCAGCATCTTTCTTCACAGGCTCCATAGACTTCAACGGCGAAACCCGACACATCTTCACACCTATGCACCCGCTTACTGTGGGTGAGGTAACGCGAGTGCCTCACACCTGGTCTTATCCACTGAGACGCCGGCAGACCCCCTTATCGGAAGGCGAGCAGCAACTTCCTAACAGATTCTCCCCGCATCACTGCTCTGATGACGGCACCCGTCCGGTAGTTGTCAGCGTCCACAGAGACATCTATAGACCCCACAATTGGAAGGCAAGCGGCAACGTTATAACAGATTCTCTCGGTACCATTACCCATATGACGGTGGCCGATCAGTAGTTTCCAGCACTACAATCCTTGTAGGACTATCTTGACAGCTCCCAACCTTGGTAGGATCCTCACAGGCATCAGAATACTCAGCCACTGGAAGGCAGGCGGGACCCTCACCACAGGCTCCCTTGACATCCTTCCATCGATGAGAGTACCCGATTTGCAACATTTATCATCTTAACCCTTGCAGGACCCACCCCAATTCCCACAGGATTACCTACACGGATAACTCGTCGGTCCAATATCCATACTTTTACATAATATGGGACATTAAGACAGAATCTCAAGAAAGTCACCCCATCTTTTGGACCACTTTGATATCTGTCTTCGTGAGAAACTATACTATCCACATCCAGGTTCATTTGGATATTTGCATGGCTTCCTGATGAAGGCCCTCAGCCGAAACGCGCGTAGTTACATCTAGCCATGTTTTTAAACTGCAACGATTAGTGTGTTTAAACAGCCTCCATACAGTTCCCAAATAATGAAATTCTTTGAAATGTATTGAACTGTGATATGAACAAAACTGTATATTACTCTGTATAGGTAGATTGACCATCACATGTACAGTGGAGGCACATACACAGAGAAAAACACAAAACAAAACAAAAATGTTTGCATTTTAATGATAAAGATACTTCTTGAATAAAATTTATATATATTTTTGTACCATGCACGGTGTTTATCTATAGTCATTGCTGTCTGATGTCAGGTCTTGTCCGTTAGTTAAAACTGTTCCTAATTATCCTGTTTTTTCAACCACTGTATACATCCCGAATTAGGAACTCTAGTCGGGGATACCCCTTCCTTCTTTGCATACATATCCTGCGTGGGTTGCCTTTGCTTAGGCTTGTTGGCTCTAATATTGAAGCCGACCCCTCCATCTGCGAGATTCTTCGTGGGACAGCTCCTCTCCAGTACCTGGTCGTCCTCGACGCCTCCTGGTCCGCGTGGCTGCAACGACAAGCTTCACCCCAGCACCTGATTGCTCCTCTACGACGTCTGGTTCCTTCCCTGGTTCCACCCGGTCGACTAGTGACCTAGACTCTGTCCCCTCTGCTTTCAGGTCCTCTTCATCCTCGATCCACCCTTGGATCCACCTGGACATCTTCCTCCTGGTAGCCTGCAGCATCTTTCTTCACAGGCTCCATAGACTTCAACGGCGAAACCCGACACATCTTCACACCTATGCACCCGCTTACTGTGGGTGAGGTAATGCGAGTACTTCGGTGCTCTCAAGGGTATTGACTATGCGGGTGTCTAGGTTTTTAGTTGTATCCTTCTAGCTAGACCGGAAGTGTCCTAAATCTTCATGTACTTACCTTTCACGTTCCTATTGACTTTCTATTGACTCTCGCGTGAGAGTACTGACTCTGCACGCGCCGCCTGTGGGCCTCCTACTTCTAACCTAAGGGTCAGATAGTGTAGCCCCAGTGCTTCCCTAGGCCCTAGGCCTTCTCCTTTCCCGAGTCGTGGTTCTTATACCACTTACTTAGTATATGGTTTTACGTGCCCCTAGGGCCCAACTGTAAATTGTGCTATTTAAAGTATTTCTAAGTGTAACTTGTTATGTGCTTTTGCCTTTGATCTCATAAAGAGCTCAGAGGATTGTGTTAGTAAATAAATACATATATATTTGATATATATCCTGTGTGGTGTCCTTTCATCTGATATTCAAGGGCTTACATTCGGTAAAACAGCTGGCTTTACACACCCTCAAGAGTCGTTTAGCCTAAGACTGTTCTGTCCACGCTACCTCTAGGATAGCTGGTCTATAAGGTTGACTTTACACCCATCACCATAAGGGTTGTTTGGACTGGTGCAAGGTGTGCACTAGAATAGTGAACATCATATACCAGGCCAACTTCTCACAAATCAGATATGCTAATCATGGAATTACCAATCCATAACAATAATTTACACAGGGATCACTTGCACTTTGGCACTGAACAGCAGTGGCAAAGTGCCCAAAGCATCTAGACCAGCAAAATGGAGTCCAACACACAGCAAAAAAACAGGAGGTCAAGGCAAAAATACAGGAGAAACCCACTCCAATTATGCCAGGTCTGACAGTCCAACATGGATAAGGCCTGGACCTCCTCTCAACTCCACCAAACGATCTACCCGAGCACACATCTTAAGTACAGAACACCTCCACCATCTCCAAGAGGTATGTGTACTCCTGCTGAAGGGGGCTATTGAACCTGTACCTTTACCACACTGAGGCAGAGGGATTTATTCCTTGTACTTTCTAATTCCAAAAAATGATGGCTCCTTCAGACCAATCCTCAACCTCATGCCACTCAAAAAATATATCATATCAAAACACTTTGGTATAACAAGCCTACAGGATGCTATCCTCCTGCTGCAACAAGGCGACTTTGACCACTCTAGATGTGAACAATGCCTACTTCCATGTACCCATCTATCACACTCATCGTTAATTCTGTTGCTTTATGGTAAATGGACAAGGATACCAGTCCAAGGTGCTACCCTTTGAGGTTACCACAGTCCCAACGGTGTTCAGAAAATGCCAAACAATCGTAGCAGCTCATCTCAGAAGGGAGGCACACAAGTCCTCCAATACATGGATGACTGGCTGATCAAGAGCACATGCAGGCAGCAGTGTCTAGCACACACTGAGGCTGCCATATCCCAACTCCACATCTAGGGATTACAAATAAATGCCACCGAAGCCCACCTCGTGCCCCACCAATTTCAGGCTTTTCTAGGATCACTTCTTAACGCCATCACTGGCAAGACTTGTCCCAACTCTCAGAATGCTAACTTTCCAGCGGCTTTTGCCTTTTTTTCAGCAAATTTGTCGCCTTCCAGTCAGAAAAGTAATGCACTTATTAGGGATGATTGCTTCCTGCATTGCCATAGTTCCCCATTCCATTGTAGGAGTGCCTCTCAGCTCAATGGTCACAAGCAGAGGGCCATCTTTAGGATATAATGTTGGTAAGGGTCAGTACTCATTGCTCTCTGCAGTGGTGGAACAGCAGAAACCTGTTGCATGGCAGATCCTTTGTTAATCCCATTCCGCAAGTGACCATCACCGTGGACATATAGTTCAAAGTTTCCAGTCATCTCAGCATCTGGGGTTCCACATAAACTATCTGGAACTTCTTGCCATCCACCTAAACCTCAAAGGCCACTTCCAAAACATTCAGCACAAGGTGGTGCTGACACAAATGGACAACATGACAGCCATGTACTACCTGATGAAACACGGCGGAATTTACTCACCACAGCTTTCAGTACTGGTGCAAATGATTTAGTATTAGGCGATTCACAACCACATTCACCTGCTTGGGGAGTGTAGGAGGGTAGATACCTGACTATGGTTACCCCTGACTTTTTGCCTGGTGTTTTGCTGGTTTTCCGACTTAGTTGACCTGGGGCCCTGCCAATCAGGACCCCAGGCCTACTGCTCTCTCCCTAAAATGGATTCCATGTACCTTAGGTACATTTCCAATTGGAACTGGGCCACCTTGTCAGACCCTGTAACTCAGGGCATCGGTGTACCCAGGGCCTACCAGGGGCTGAAGCATGTATTATGCCACCCCTGGCTGGCCATCTAAATCTGACACAACTGGCTGCACGACAGCTGGGGCAACGTGGCGTACTCGCCCGTTGCTGTAGGTATAGTATCCCTATATCTAACCTTAAAATGGACACCCGAGTTCCTATCAGTCACTCCTATGGCAGGCCTTGACAATCCTGAAGGCAGAGTGCATGGAACCGTGTGAATGGGGCTCTGGCACGAGCCGAGCCCGGTTGCAGCTTGCGGAACCAAGACCCAATGGCTGTTCCATGATAACGCGTATCATATCGGTAACTTCGGTATAGCGTTATCAAGACATGTCGAGTAAGGTGTCATACGAATCGGGATGCTGCCCCCTCACCAAATCTGGCAACGAGGTTAGCATTCCGCCCTTCTAGAGGGACACGACATGTACGTAACTGTGAACCCCGGTTAAAGTTAACTGAAGCCTCAGCTCCACAAAATGGATGCTGCCACCACAGACACGAGTCTGACCTCCTGCTGCTGGGATTCCTTCCAGCGAGGAGAGCTTGGACAAAGGGTTTCCTGTCAGGGGCGGTGTTCGCACCATCCCAGACAGGGTTTTGTGTATTCTGGGTAGGTAGGGCTTTGCAGGAAGGTGACTGCGGAGTGGCACCCCGGTGCTCACTACGCATCTGCCGGCTAGAACCAGTTCCAGGGGCGCGCAGCCCCTGACCTGGGGAAAGTCCGGCAGGGGAGAGGGGTGTAACTACCCCCCTTCCTGGTCCCACCCCTAGGGCAGGACCTAGTCATGTACCCACCCCTTTCTTTAGGATAAAGGTCGGAGCGGGGACCCTTCAAAATCAGATCATCTTTGAATCAAGAACTACTTTCTCCGAAAGGACATTCGAGACTCTTCTCAAGATTTCTCCCTTGTGGCTAAGGAGTAGTCACCCTGCACCCGTAGGCACCATCTAAGTACTCTGCGGTTTGCTGCAAGTCCTTCCTCAGGAATCCGACGACCCAGCTCGACGAGAACCGGCTTCCCTGGCACCTCTGACCTCTACCCACATCGTCAGCTCAGCTGAGATCTGTGGGTGCGACGAGACCTCGAGGGACCGGCCATCATCAAAACCTGCACGCTTTCTTAAACCAGCACGATCACCGAAGGAATCCTCTGGTGAGTGCTCTGGGGTCCGAGAAGCCCCGACCCTGAGCCGCTCCAGCATCGAAGTGCAGTCTCCCAGCATCTCCACGATCTGCGTGGGGCCCTTCTGCTTTGCTGCTCAGCACGTTGTCCGATCACTAGCCGCTGGCTTGTGACCTCCTTGATGACATCCGACAACCACCGCTGCTGGTCTGGTTGCTCCAGACCGGCCTTTGCTCCCTTTTACGAGAGGAGCACCCCGGACCCTCCTGGTCCACTCAAGACGCCATTTTAGGCCCACCACGTGGCCCTGAAATCTGCCAAGGCTTGTTGCCCCAATTCTGGGCCCAGCGACGCCGACAGCATCAACCTTCGTGGGACAGCTCGCACCTCCATCCTGGTCGCCGACAACGCCTCCTGGTCCGTGAGACTGCAGAGCCTAGCGTCGCCCACTCACCTGGTCGAGGTGACGGCCATCCGGTTCCCTCCTGGTACCCTCTGACTACTGGCTAGTAGTACGAACTTGGTCCCCTCTGCTTTCAGGTATCAACGATCTCTGATCCAGGCTTGGATCTCTACGAACTATTCTTCACTGGTCGCCGGCCAGCAACTCCTTCCTTCCTTCCGGCCCCTGGCTCGTCAGCGAAGACCCCTGACGCCTGTAAGACTTGTGCAGCCGCAGCCCTTGTGGCTAGGTAACTCCGGCATTTCGGTGCCCGCATAGCCTCCTTACTTAAGGGTCCTGAGTCCCTCGCTTCCGACTTGCCTTATCGGGTCCGCCCGAGACCACTAAACTTTCCGTGCCCTCGGGCACTTGTATTGATTCTGCACTTGAAGTATTTTCCTAAGAGTTTTGTTCTGTGCTTAGTACCCTGTCCTCATAAAGAGTACAGGGCTGTTGTGATTCTAATAAATATACTATTTATTTTCATAACACTTGTGTGATGTCCTTTCACTTGGTATTCAAGGGGTATGTGATGGTATAACAGCTGGCTTAACACGCCCTCTAGAGTTTAGCCCGAAGACTGCTCGTATCCACGCTACTAGGATAGCTGGTCTAAGGTTGACTTACAACCAATCACCATAAGGGTCGTTTGGACCGATGCATAGTGGTCACTAGAATAGTGAACACTGCATATCGGGCCAACTTCTCACATTGGTGAGCAGCGGTTGGGATTTGAGCTTGCTGTTGTTTTACCACGCGTATCCTAAGAATATCTTGTAAAAGATCGCATAAGTACTTCAGGTACATATAACTTAGCTTAGAATACTCTGAGTTCTACTGAACCAGCTGTTGTAGCTCCCCAAGGCTTAGCACACCTTGGCTACAACTCTTAGCAAGGGATCAGTAGGTAAACACATAGTGTAGGTAGGTGCATCACTTACACCACACTAGAAGCAGCATGTCAGACAAAGGAGGAAACTCTGAGTCTCCCCTTGTGTCAGTCGACCTTCCACAGGTCACCTCCAGATATGCCGCACTTAGCTTCCAAGAGATGCGACAGATCTGTACATCTCAGAAGCTAAAACAGGGTGCAAACCCTACCATTCCGTGTCTGATTGGTCTCTTGGAGACTTATGATGCAAGGAGGGGGGGTAACACCGACCCTTCTCATCCAGAAGTGGATATGCCCCCCCTCGAGGGAACCCGAGGTGACCCTGACCTTATCCATCTCTCCGCAGAAGGTGAAGAGGAGGACGAGGAGCCAGAGACATCTGGGGACGAGGCAGACAAAGGTCCAGTCATAGTTAGCAGCTAACCCAGGACAACTTAAGCCGGCACGAGAATGGTACCAGGAGACTCCTGGGGCCTCTCTCAGGCCAGCTTAACATTGGGAGTGGACGAGTTAGGTCTCTGTCGAGAGGCTCTAATAGATCCGCTCGAACCAATGGCTCTCGAGGCTCTTCTCGAAGAGGGATGACATCCCCTCAGAGTAGAGTGTACGAAGCGAAGGAGCGGGAAGTCAATCTGAGGATCGAAAGGGAAGAACTTGCCCTAGCCAAAGAAAGACTCGCCTTTGCTAGAGAGCAAGAATTGTGTGGGACAAATCCCACTGGTGGCAGCATTCCCCCACGGGAACCCAGGAGTTTAGACACTAAGCACCTGAATAAGATAGTGCCCCCCTTTAAGAAAGGGGACGACATCCACAAATGGATTACTGCTTTGGAACGGGCCTGCACTGTACAGTGCGTCCCCCAGAGTCAGTGGGCAGCTATCTTGTGGCTCTCATTTGAGGGTAAAGGTAGAGATAAGCTCCTCACTACTAGAGTCGAGGATGCTAACAATTACCAGGTCCTGAAGAACACACTGATTGATGGGTTCGGCTTAACCACTGAGCAGTACAGGTTGCTGTTCAGGGATACCCAGAAAACTCAGTCTCAGGACTGGTCTGACTTTGTCGATTGTGCCACTAAGGCTTTTGAAGGCTGGCTACTGGGAAGTAAGGTTACTGATTTTAAAGGATTGTACAATCTAATTATGAGAGAGCAAATCTTAAGTAATTGTCAGAACCAGTTATTACACCAGCACCTGGTAGACTCTGATCTGACCTCTCCACAAGAATTGGGTAAGAGGGCGGACAAATGGGTCAGAACCAGGGTCAGGCCGAAGAACCAGGGTGGTGACCAAAAGAAGGAATCGACCAAGCCTCAAGAGAAGGGTGGGAATAAATCTTCTGATCAAACCACAGGGCCCCAAAATTCCTCTGAAAAGGGTGGGTCCCCAACTTCTCCCAAAACCCAAAAGAAACCTTATTGTCACACCTGCAAACAGGTGGGCCATTACAAAACTGACAGCAGTTGTCCCAAGGCCAACAACAATAAGGAGAACATACCCCCAAATAAAGCTTCCCAGCCTCCTGTTACTACTAGTAGTAATCCCCCAATTGGTGGGAGTGCCCCCAAGAATCTGGGTGCATTTTCTTTGGGAGTGTCTGGGGACTCTGGCCTAACCAGGTCCCCTGACTTAGATACTCTTGTCTGTGAGACTGGCATGGGGTTTGCCAACTTCACAGCCTGTCCCAACACTTTGGGCAGGTACAGGCAGGAGCCCCTCATCAATGGTTCAAAAGTTGAGGCCTACCGAGACACAGGGGCTAGCATCACCATGGTGGCTGAGAGCCTAGTCCCCTCAAGGCAACTTATGCCTGGTGCCACATACCAGGTAGTGAACATTGATGGAGTGCAGAGAGATCATCCCATAGCAGTGGTAAACCTCAGCTGGGGAGGTATCACTGGTCACAAGAGAGTGGCAGTGTCACCAAACTTGCCTGTAGATTGTCTACTGGGGAATGATTTAGAGACCTCAGCCTGGGCTGAGGTAGAGCAAGAAACCCATTTTAAAATGGTAAACCTCCATGGTAAGGGTAGTGGGGCAGTGATAGCCACAGCCCCAGTCCAAGATGTCCTCCCTGAACAGGTCAGGAGGGCTGTGCCAGTCACAGCCCTATCCCAGAAAGATGCCTTTCCTGAACAGATTGGCAAGGCTGTGATGGTCACAGCCCAAACCCAAACTGAGTCCCTTCCTGAAAAGGTTGGTGGAGTTGTGATGGCCACAGCTCAAACTCAGGCAGATAACAGTGTTGTGAAGCCTGAAACCGTGGATCACTCCACTCAGACAGAGAGCATTGAGGAGGAAGAGAAATCTTCCCCCTCCCAGACACTAGGTGAGAGCCAGCCTCCTCAGGGAACTGACTCTACCCCTGGTGAAGGAACTGCCCCAGAGGTAGTTAGGCCTAGCCTGGCAGAGCCCCTGATGACAGTGGAACCTTCCCAGGTGGGACCCAGTTTGGAGCAGGTAACCTGCCCCTCTCTACCCTGCCTCAGTCAGCCCAGGGCTGTAGAGGTCAGGGAGGCCAGTGGTGGACCCCAAAGGGCCCCCTGTCCAAAAATCCCAAATCAGCAGATTAGGATCACTGAAGCTAGTAGCCCTAGGCAAGTGAAAATAAAACAAACTCCTGAGGGATCCCCCTTAAACTTAGTTAGGGAACTCCCACAGCTGGGCACTGCTGGGCACAGCCAAACCTGGGGCCTAAAAACCCCAAACCTGACCTGTCCCTCCAGTAAGCCAAACAGAGGGACTCAGCCTCCAGCTTTAGGTAGCCAGAGGTTGACCCTGAGAGCTCATAGCAACTCAGTACGGGAAAGAAAGGCACATATGGTGGATGGTGATTGGAGGAAGTTGAGCCCAACAGTAGTGGAGTCTCACTTCAGTACTCCATTCCCACACCAGCCTTTTACTTTGCCAAAGCACGCCACAGGTAGTGATTCCCTATGGTGGAGACCCTCAGATACCCTTAGGGTGAGGGGTTGCTTAGTGGACCATGATACAGGGGGTAACCATGCCAGTGCATGTACCACCTCATATGGCCACTCGGGCAATATAGGCTTACCTGGACAAGGATAGCCTTATCTCCTTTCGTTTGGGGGGGGGGGGGTTGTGTAGGAGGGTAGATACCCGACTATGGTTACCCCCGACTTTTTGCCTGGTGTTTTGCTGGTTTTCCGACTTAGTTGACCTGGGGCCCTGCCAATCAGGACCCCAGGCCTACTGCTCTCTCCCTAAAATGGATTCCATGTACCTTAGGTACATTTCCAATTGGAACTGGGCCACCTTGTCAGACCCTGTAACTCAGGGCATCGGTGTACCCAGGGCCTACCAGGGGCTGAAGCATGTATTATGCCACCCCTGGCTGGCCATCTAAATCTGACACAACTGGCTGCACGACAGCTGGGGCAACGTGGCGTACTCGCCCGTTGCTGTAGGTATAGTATCCCTATATCTAACCTTAAAATGGACACCTGAGTTCCTATCAGTCACTCCTATGGCAGGCCTTGACAATCCTGAAGGCAGAGTGCATGGAACCGTGTGAATGGGGCTCTGGCACGAGCCGAGCCCGGTTGCAGCTTGCGGAACCAAGACCCAATGGCTGTTCCATGATAACGCGTATCATATCGGTAACTTCGGTATAGCGTTATCAAGACATGTCGAGTAAGGTGTCATACGAATCGGGATGCTGCCCCCTCACCAAATCTGGCGACGAGGTTAGCATTCCGCCCTTCTAGATGGACACGACATGTACGTAACTGTGAACCCTGGTTAAAGTTAACTGAAGCCTCAGCTCCACAAAATGGATGCTGCCACCACAGACACGAGTCTGACCTCCTGCTGCTGGGAGTCCTTCCAGCGAGGAGAGCTTGGACAAAGGGTTTCCTGTCAGGGGCGGTGTTCGCACCATCCCAGACAGGGTTTTGTGTATTCTGGGTAGGTAGGGCTTTGCAGGAAGGTGACTGCGGAGTGGCACCCCGGTGCTCACTACGCATCTGCCGGCTAGAACCAGTTCCAGGGGCGCGCAGCCCCTGACCTGGGGAAAGTCCGGCACGGGAGAGGGGTGTAACTACCCCCCTTCCTGGTCCCACCCCTAGGGCAGGACCTAGTCATGTACCCACCCCTTTCTTTAGGATAAAGGCCGGAGCGGGGACCCTTCAAAATCAGATCATCTTTGAATCAAGAACTACTTTCTACGAAAGTACATTCGAGACTCTTCTCAAGATTTCTCCCTTGTGGCTAAAGAGTAGTCACCCTGCACCCGCAGGCACCATCTAAGAACTCTGCGGTTTGCTGCAAGTCCTTCCTCAGGAATCCGACGACCCAGCTCGACGAGAACCGGCTTCCCTGGCACCTCTGACCTCTACCCACATCGTCAGCTCAGCTGAGATCTGTGGGTGCGATGAGACCTCGAGGGACCAGCCATCATCAAAGCCTGCACGCTTTCTTAAACCAGCACGATCACCGAAGGAATCCTCTGGTGAGTGCTCTGGGGTCCGAGAAGCCCCGACCCTGAGCCGCTCCAGCATCAAAGTGCAGTCTCCCAGCATCTCTACGATCTGCGTGGGGCCCTTCTGCTTTGCTGCTCAGCACGTTGTCCGATCACTAGCCGCTGGCTTGTGACCTCCTTGACGACATCCGACAACCACCGCTGCTGGTCTGGTTGCTCCAGACCGGCCTTTGCTCCCTTTTACGAGAGGAGCACCCCGGACCCTCCTGGTCTACTCAAGACGCCATTTTAGGCCCACCACGTGGCCCTGAAATCTGCCAAGGCTTGTTGCCCCAATCCCGGGCCCAGCGACGCCGACAGCATCAACCTTCGTGGGACAGCTCGCACCTCCATCCTGGTCGCCGACAACGCCTCCTGGTCCATGAGACTGCAGAGCCTAGCGTCGCCCACTCACCTGGTCGAGGTGACGGCCATCCGGTGCCCTCCTGGTACCCTCTGACTACTGGCTAGTAGTACGAACTTGGTCCCCTTTGCTTTCAGGTATCAACGATCTCTGATCCAGGCTTGGATCTCTACGAACTATTCTTCACTGGTCGCCGGCCAGCAACTCCTTCCTTCCGGCTCCTGGCTCGTCAGCGAAGACCCCCGATGCCTGCCCTTGTGGCTAGGTAACTCCGGCATTTCGGTGCCCGCATAGCCTCCTTACTTAAGGGTCCTGAGTCCCTCGCTTCCGACTTGCCTTATCGGGTCCGCCCGAGACCACTAAACTTTCCGTGCCCTCGGGCACTTGTATTGATTCTGCACTTGAAGTATTTTCCTAAGAGTTTTGTTCTGTGCTTAGTACCCTGTCCTCATAAAGAGTACAGGGCTGTTGTGATTCTAATAAATATACTGTTTATTTTCATAACACTTGTGTGGTGTCCTTTCACTTGGTATTCAAGGGGTATGTGATGGTATAACAGCTGGCTTAACACGCCCTCTAGAGTTTAGCCCGAAGACTGCTCGTATCCATGCTACTAGGATAGCTGGTCTAAGGTTGACTTACAACCAATCACCATAAGGGTCGTTTGGACCGATGCATAGTGGTCGCTAGAATAGTGAACACTGCATATCGGGCCAACTTCTCACGGGGAGTACCTACCGGAAGTCGACAACGTCTTTGCCAACCTGCTCAGCATGATGTATCAACAAGTCCACGAGTGGGAATTCAGACCACAAGTCCTACTCCTGACATTCAATGCTGGGGATTCCTGCAAATACATTTTCACCATTCATGAAAAAGCAAAATGCAAAACTTCACCCCCGGGTTTCCACACCAACAGTCCATGGGCAGTTCTGTATTAATGAACTGGTCAGGGAAATTTGCCTAAGTTTACCTCCTCTCCCACTCCTTCCATTTGTGGTAAGGAATCTGCGGCAAACATCTCCCACCCCCCAATCAGTGGCTCCCACATGGGCCAGACAACCATGGTTCTCAATCCCCCTTGAGATGTCTGCTGTTCCTTGCTTGAAGCTCCCCAGCTTGCCAGAACTTCTCATGCAGTAACACAGCAGCCTAATCCCAGACAACTCAGTCGAGCAATTTGGCACCTGAGGTCTTAGAGTCTGGCTATCTAAGTCTCCCACAAGAGTACATGAATGTCGTAAAGGAGGTTGTATAACATTACAATAAGTGATTTTACCACACATGGTAAGTATAATTAAGGTAAGTCAAACATCTATGTTATGTTATATGTTATGTTATGTTATATGTATATTTATTGCGCGCACAACTACTCAAGAGTATCCTGGCGCGAAGCATAACCACAAAGAAGTCGAGAGCTGAACAGCCAAACAGAGCAGCTTTAGTAGGCTATATTAAAAAGATGGGTCTTAAGGAGCTTCTTGAAGCAGCCAAGGTCTCTGGTGTCTCTGAGAGTGAATGGGAGGGAATTCCAGAGGGTGGCAGCTTTGACTGAAAAAGATTGTCCGCCCAATCTGGTTCGCTGGAAACGGGGAACTGTCATCCTTCGTTGGAAAGCTGACCTTAGATGGCGATTTGGAACATGGAAAGACACTCTTTTCCTGAGATAGGTAGGACCTGTATCATGAAGGGCTCGATGGGTAAGTACCAGGGCTTTGAATTGGACTCTTTGGGCCACCGGTAGCCAGTGAAGGGTAGCCAATTGATGTCTTATGCTGTTTCGTCTGGAGATGCCCAGCAGGAGTCTTGCGGCAGCATTCTGGATAAGCTGAAGTTTATTAACCAGAAAGGAAGGGGAGCCCAGATATAGCGCGTTAGCATAATCCAGGCGAGATAATATGAGGGCCCTAGCGACCGTTTCTTTTGCTGGCTGTGGTAAGAGAGGGAAGAATCTGCTCAGAGATTTGAGGGTCCCAAAGCAGGCACCCGTCAGTCGCTTGATCTGTTCTGCGAACCTCAGATCTTCATTGAACCATATGCCCAGGTTCTTGGCTGGGCCACCTTCAGTGAGGGGACGGGGAAAGTCAGGGGGCCAAATTAATTCAGTAAATTGGCTTGGAAATTGACCGTATAGAAGGATCTCTGATTTTCCCTCATTGCATTTGAGTTTGGCATGGGCTAACCAGGTGAAAACGGTTGCCAAACATTTTTGTGCTACATCAGTTTCTACAGTCGAGTTGCTCCAAGTAAACAGGAGCTGGGTGTCATCGGCGTAGGCCATAATTTTTGCACCCAGCTCCTCGGCTAGGTAGATCAGCGGGGTCATATAGATGTTAAAAAGAAGTGGGCTCAATGTAGAGCCCTGTGGGACCCCGGTCTGAACAAGCCTGGCCGAAGAGGAGTAAGGGGGCATCCAGACTTGCTGATATCGGGAATCCAGAAAAGATTCCAGCCAGGACCACACAGTCCCCGTGATGCCAATCTCAGTGAGGCGAGCCAGGAGGAGTTGGTGAGGGACCGTATCAAAGGCGGCAGAGAGGTCCAATAAAATTAGCGCCGCTCTGCCACCCCTATCCGTACACTCCCTAATGGCTTCCACCACCTCCACCAGGGCTGTCTCAGTACTGAAAGATGACCTAAAGCCCGACTGGGCTGGATGTAGCGCACCAGACTCCTCCACAAAGGCATTCAGCTGCCGAAAGACAACCTTTTCGCAGACTTTCGCCAATGCAGGGAGCAGGGAGATGGGGCGGTAGTTGGCTGCCGTAGCAGGGTCTGCCGAGGGTTTCTTCAGGAGAGGCAAGAGTTTGGCTTGCTTCCACTGCTTAGGTACCACTGCCGATTGTAGAGACCAATTGATCAGAGTAGTGACCTCAGATCCTACACAGTCTGCTACTCCCGCCAGAACTCTTGCCGGGCAAGGATCCGAGGGGGAGCCA
Organism: Lissotriton vulgaris; assembly: GCF_964263255.1. NCBI lineage: Eukaryota > Metazoa > Chordata > Amphibia > Caudata > Salamandridae > Lissotriton > Lissotriton vulgaris. The sequence goes on from NC_141687.1 coordinate 1,102,546,029, forward strand.
GATTTTAAGGATTTTAGAAGTGTTAGGATGTCCAATTGTTCCACCATAGTGAATTTGGAAAGGCAGCTACTAGCGGGGGCGCTAGGTGCCAGCTCAGGGGGGTGTGAGGCAGCAATACTCATAGCTAATCCCTCTTCAATAAGCTTGATTTTATTGATAAAGAAGGAGGAGAGCTCCTCACACCATTCGGCGGAAACTGGGATCTTTTTGTGCTCCGCTATAGGTGAAAGAAAGCTTTGGACTATTGCAAAAATTTCCTTATCATTGTTATCCGCTTTTAGGATCCTAGCCGCAAAGTAAGCACCTTTCGCAGTCTTGACTGCAGTGTAATACTCTCTTTGGGCTACACGGAGGTCTGCTTTAGTTTGCGGGGAGTATGCAACCCTCCAGAGCCGCTCAAATTTTTTTGCAGGACCTTTTTAGTTCTTTTAATGCTGGCGTATACCAGGGTTGGGAAGGTAACACGCGTTGGGAAATGTTCCGAGCCGGTTTAGAAGCAGTCTCGACCCCCCGACTGACCCAGCTGTTGAAGAGATCCACTTGGTTCTCTAGGTTGGTGGACCGGTCGATTTGGGAGTGCATGAGGGCTTCCACCAACCAGGAACGTTAATTTTTCGTGCTAAGGGGCCAGACTGGGTAAGAGGGTGATGGGATGACAATGTCACATACCAGGAGAAGATAATCACGGCATGGTCGGACCAGGTAACAGGCTGGGGATCTTTTAGGACCAGAGCAAAGTTAGAACAAACTAAGTCCAACACGTGACCTAGTGAGTGTGTCGGTTTCGAGACCCACTGAGTTAGGTGCGTTAAGGCCAAAATGTCTAGAAGGCCCAATGTGTCCGAGGAGCTAGAGGAATCCATGTGAATGTTAAAATCCCCTAAAAGGAGAAACTTAGGGAACCGTAATGCACGGTCCGTCAAAGTCTCACCCAAGGAGTTCAGGAAGGAGCCAATCGGCCCCGGCGGTCTGTAAATCAAGGTCCCTCCTAAAGTGAAGTGGGGAGAGAGTGTAAAGGAGAAGTCAAGGGCTTCACCATCCAGCACACTCGGAGATGTATCGCAGGAAAAGGTCCATGTATCTCTGAATATAACAGCAATGCCGCCCCCTCTGCCTGAGGGGCGATCGGCTCTAGCCAGGCGATAACCACGTGGGACTGCTAGTGCAACCACTGGGGCACATGATTCGCTTAGCCATGTTTCTGTGATGAACAGAATGTCTAGATTATTGTCTCTAATGAGCTCGAATACATTTTCTGCATGTTTCACCATAGAACGGGCGTTTATAAGAGCTGCCTTAATAGGATGCTCACTCGGGTTTTTAGAGGATGAATGAGATAGGCATGAAGGGAGCTGAAAGTTACAGACCTTACAGTCCCATATGGTGTCGGCGCTCGGCGAGCACCTCTGCATACCCACATGTGAACCAGGGTTCAGGGAAATCAGGGAGTCACGGCTGTAAGACAGGGGACTCAAGATGTCTAAGGGAGAAAGGACAGCCGGACCGGCACTGGGCACGGTCCAGGCGCGGACGGGCGCAGACGGGCTTGACTTTTGCGCGACTTCGGCGCGCATTCGGCGCGCCCGCTGCGCCCGCCCGCTGCGCCCCCACCAGCACATGCTGATAAATAGAGAGAATAAGGGTAGCGGGAGGCGTGGTCACCTGTCTCCGCCCTCCGGCTTGCTGTATCTATAGATATATGTGTGTGCATTTATGTATCTGTGTGTGTGTATTTATGTATGTGTGTCCTCAAAGTCCCCCCCCCCCCCCCCCCAAAAAAAAAGCTGCAAAAATGCTGTAATCCCACAAGACACTTGCGGGATCTGAAACAAAAATTGTGGTCATGGATGCATTTACTTATTATAAGCCCTGGGGTGTCTACCCCGAGGCTGTGTTTATAACGTGGACGGGGGCTATGAGGTCACCCTTGCCACAAGCCTCCAGAGGTGCCAGGGACCCCACTCCCAGGGCACAATACTTAAAACAATTTGTATGAGGACAGACGAAGCACGGCCCCCCTCCCCAAGCCTTTAGAGTCACTGGTAGAGCCAAACTCCTCCCCATTTTATATAATTTTGGCCCCGGGGATGGACTTCCCGAGGCCTGTCATGGCTCAGGGAGGGGGCTACGTGGCCCCCTCCCCGCACACAATATGTGTGGCCCCAGGGGTGGGTTCCCCGGGGCCTCGGATGGCTCGGGTGAGGGGACTCTTGTCCCCCTTCCTCATTAGGCAATGTGTTTGAGGCATGTGGGCTGCTGAATTCATATGTTAGCATAGATCGCCGCCTAGTGTTTGGTCAGGATGTTTGCACCTTGTTGTCTTGGAAGAGTCTTCGAAGTATCACGAGATAGGTGACCCCTCCCCTAGACTACAGTGCGCATGGGTATCTTCTCCATCTTCAGATTGTTTTTCTCTGCCATTGGTTTCGGATGCACTTCGACAACTCCATCTTGGAGACCGAAGTTTTCCAACTTTCCAAGGCCAAGAACTTCACACTTTCGACGGTATTGTTTCCGCTCGGTACCCTTCGACTCGACAACTCTTTCCATCTATATCTGGTAGTCGACGTGGGCCATTGGGCCTTTTCAACGCCACGTGGGCCTCCTGCTGATGGAAAGGACCCCATTCAAAAGATGCCCACAATGTCGATCTAAGTTTCCACATAGCGATAAGCATACGGTATGCAACAGGTGCCTATCTCTGGAGCACAACAAGGAAAACTGCCCAGCTTGTGCTCAGTTCCGGTCGAAGAAAACCATCCGGAACCGAAGAGCTGCTCGACAAGAGATGCAGCGACAGGCACCGGAACCGAAAACATTTCCGATGACGAACATGAACTCCCAGAGGCAGCGAACTCTGACCTAGAGCTCGTCACAGTCGAAGACCAGTCGGACTTTAATGACGACATCCCACCGGGGCAAACCGTGAGTACCAAAGCCCCTTCCCTGCCTCCACCTCAAGACAAGGCTCCGATCAAAGCATCGCCGAAAAGCCTTAGCCGCGACTGAAACACTGCTTTAGAATCCCCGCCTTCCTGCCCGTTTCCAAAGACCATACACAAGCCTTCCGGTACCCCAGGATCGAGCAAAATACTTCCCAAGAAGGCCATCGACTCAAAAAAGGCCTCAAAGCCGAGACAGGGCGCCAACACTAAAAAAGTCGTCGACCCAAAAAAGGCCGCCGAGCCAAAGAAGGTCGTTGATCGAAAACAGACAGTCGACCCGAAGAAGGTCGTAGATCTGAAAAAGACCGTCGACCCGAAGAAGGTCGTCGACCCAAAGAAGGTCGTCGACCCGAAAAAGGTCGTCGACCCGAAAAAGGGAATCGACCCAAAGAAAGTCGTCGATCCGAAGACTGCCGCCGAGCCGAAGGCCATCGAACCGAAAAAGGCAGTCGAACCCAAAAAGGCAGTCGAACCAAAAAAGGTAATTGAGCCGAAAAAACACATCGAGCCGAAAAAGGCAGTCGACCCGAAAAAAACAGTCGAACCAAAGAAGGTCGTCTAGTCAAACAAGGCTGTCGAGCCAAAAAAGAGCTGTCGAGCCGACAAAGGACGTCGAGCCGAAAAAAGCTCAACAGAAAAATAAAAACAAGCAAGCGACCGATCCAAAACCATCGGCGCTAAAGTCACGGACAGAAGAAGAACTTTTTCATCCTGATCCAGTGAGCCCAGAACAAAATAGATTGTATATAGACCCTGATACAGGACACATATCAGTTTATAATAAGAACAAGAGAAGACTGGACATTGAAGCTCCTTCTCCTGTTCCTCCTAGGAAAAAGGACTTTGGGACATCCCCTTCAAGACCTTTCACACCTCCTCCTTTCACTCCTGACATGCCTTGTGTGCCATATTCTCCTACAACACCACATTATGAGTGAGAAGACATGGGTGTAGATCCTCAACAGGATTTTATAGACCCTGATAATCAAGGAAACTAAGATTACACATGGAACGATCAGAATGATCTTGGTGACCCATATGATACGCAACCCATACCCGATCCCTCAACATACCCCACAAAGCCATCTCCTACTGACTACACTGTCGCTTTTAACCAGCTACTTGACAGAGCAGCTCAGTATGATAGTGTAGAAATACGCACTCACCCTGTAGAGGAGGATTTCCTATTTAACACCTTCCCAACATCAGAGAAGAGTGTACGTATGCTCCCTATGCAGAAGAGAGTACTAAAGCACACACCAGACATCTTTAAAGACCCAGCCAGGGCGCCTGTCCTCAATCCTAGAATTGAAAAGAAATATAAACCAGCCCCTACAGACCCCTCTTATATCAAGTCTCAGCTACCACTAGACTCCCTAGTTGTATCTAATGCCATGAAAAGGGCAAATTCGCAAACAACAGATGATGCCCCCCCCCCTCCCGACAAGGAATCAAAAATTTGAGAAGCCTCAGGGAAAAGAGTGGCTTCTCAGGTAGAAAACACCTGGAGAATTGCAAATACACAAGCTCTCCTGGCACGCTATGATAGAGCACACTATGATGAACTGGAGGGATTATTACAACACCTACCAGAACCCTTTAAGACAAAAGCAAATGACCTAATACAGGAAGGGAAATTCATCACTTTCACATCTATAAAATGCGCCCTTGATGCAGCTGATACAGCCGCTAGGTCTGTCAACACTAGTGTGTTGCTACGCCGGCATGCCTGGCTCTGCATCTCGAGTTTTAAAAATGAGGTCCAATCTACTATACTCCATCAACCCATTAACTAGGATTTTTTGTTTGGCCCTGCTGTTGATACCATCTTAGAAAAGATGAAAAAAGATACTGACACCGCTAACTCCATGGGTGCACTTCAATTCCAACAGTCCAGGAGCTCCTTTCGTGGCTCCACTTTTCGAGGCTCAGGCAGAGGCAACACATTCCAAACCTCTTTGTCATTTAAAAGTACCACACAAGGCACCTTTAATAGAGGTTCCAATAGAGGGGGTTATAGAGGAAACAATAACAAGGGCAGAGGACGCGGTTGTAATAACACCAGAGCCTCCACTGCCAACAAACAGTGACTTGTTCACACTCCCTCCAGACCACTTAACAACAGTCGGAGGCAGAATAACACAATTCCTACCAGTCTGGAACGCCATTACCACAGACAGGTGGGTGAGACAAATTATCCAGTATGGTTATTGCCTGGAACTCACTTCTACTCCACCCAACATACCGCCCAAACACCGTCCAATGAACACATCACGCTGTTACAGCAAGACGTGCTATCTATGCTGGAAAAGGGTGTCATAGAGCCAGTCCCACTCCAACATCAAGGGACAGGAGTATATTCTCTATATTTCCTCATTCCCAAAAAAGACGGATCCCTCAGACCAATATTGGACCTCAGACCTCTGAACCAATACATACTCTCAGAGCATTTCCATATGATCACTCTACAACAGGTACTCCCACTACTCCAGCAAGGTGACTTCCTTGCTACACTAGACCTCAAAGATGCTTACTTTCAGATCCAGAGAAACACCCAGCTCACAGGAAATACCTCCGGTTCACAATAGAAGGTCGCCACTATCAATTCAAAGTTCTCCCCTTCGGGGTAACTACAGCTCCAAGGGTTTTTACAAAATGCCTAGCAGTAGTAGCAGCACACCTCTGAAGGCAACACATCCATGTGTTCCCCTACCTAGACATTTGGCTCATAAAAGCCAACTCATACGCACAGTGTGCTTGAAGTTAATAAATGCAGCCCGGCTGCCATTTAATCCTGCGAAAGTCGTGGAATTTTGTCCCTTTTTTTTGTTTTTGACAATGGTTGAGGGGGTCCCACTGGGTCCGCCCTTCAGGCTCAAGGCATCAGGGTATCCCGGCCTTGCCCCATATACTATTTTTATTTTTGATTTCAGGGCAGGAGATTAAATCCCCACGTCCTGTAATGACTACCAGCAAACTTTTTCTTATGTGGCTGGCAGCCAATCGAAGTGCTCGCTCCCACAGGAGTCTTACTCTCGTGGGAACGAGATGGCCCAAGGGAATCCAAGCTCCCTGGGCCAATCCGCGTGTGCTGTTTTTTAATTGCCACTCCCTCGCACATCCAACTGCTTAAATATACAATAATTTTTTACCCTAATTTCTGAAAAACTACTGAACGGATTTACACCAAATCACAAAAAACACAATCTGCGGACCAAGATGTAGCATCTTTCCCAATTTCGTGTAATTCCGTTTAGCGGTCTATGGAAAATACATGGGAATTTTTAATGTTGGGAACCTCCTATTTTCTCGGTCCCCCTTGATGGATCACCCCAAAACTTCCAAAAAAGACTTTCTGTATAAAAAAGCAGACCTAACTAGAACTACATAGTGAAATTTATAGAGGGGGGTTGTACCCAGATATAGTTACAGGGACCTGGGTTATCAAATGAGGTATGGGAAGGGGTCCCAGTAAACATGAACAATAATCACAAAGAAAATATAAACACTAAAAGAAACCAATTGGAAAGACACATTGTTTTATTCACAATGTGCCAGTATCATGTATATACGTCACTTTAAACATACATTGATCTGTGACTATTAAGTAGTGCCCCAAAGGTTGGGAAAGGGGGGGTGGGTATGTGATACGTGTGGGAAATAGGTGAAGGAAAACAGGGTTTTCAGTGACAGTAAAAATCGGCGAATAGGAGTGATTCAATGTGGTTACATGTCAATGTACCCAAACAAAACGACCAATTGGTTCATATACATTCTTTCACAAAAGTCATACTCCAAAATCACAACAAATGAGAGCAATAGGGTGAGGAGTTGACTGTATAGACCAAAGTGATGTCGACGTTTCGACCCTCGTTCGCAGATATGGGTTTAAATCTTGCCGTGGGGTCTTCTTCAGGACTGGGGAGATGAGGGGCACGTGACCTAGTTGGTGTACAAATATTCACGAATTACTGTGGGGGAAAGGAAATTCCCATATGTTACTCATGCTTAAAAACACACCAAACAATTAATGCAGGCGGCTGACTATTGGCAAAATCTAGTTGAATGCATATAATTTAAATAATTTGAACAATGAGTCGCCGCGAGTACGACTTGCTCAGCCAGTGGATGTATTCTCAGTCGACATCATTGTGCTCTCACATGGAGGGAAGCAGTCTGAAGATAGGTCTTACCGCACTGGGGCAGCCCATCCAAAATACCAATGAGCTATACGTGAATTAGCAACAAACGCTAATATGCATAGGTCCAACATATTGATCAACACTTTACAATCCATGGATACCAAAATATACCAGTATACGAGTCTAACTTGGAAAGGTTGTGACTTACCACCGAGGTGGTGTGCATAGGGACCCGATAAGCTGGAGGGTAGATAACGGTAATGGATCTGTGAATTAAAATCCAATAGGGTCTTATTATGTTGATAGTGTATTATGTGAAAAATACAAAAATCACCGCATTACAGATAACTTACCGAGGTGTCGCTCGGAACCGCCTAATGATTTAATGGTCGGAGTTCAGTAGAAACATCAGAAGGGGAAATCGCTCTAAGAGTAAAAAACCATAGAGGGAGCCTTTAAAAACTGTCCCCGCAGGGCAGGGGAAGTTAGAGCAAATAGCAAATGGCAGATACAGATCTAGAAACTTACCCAACAGCCGTGTTACATCGACTTTCGGCGTGGGTTGGCAGGCAATCGCGCTGTGGCATCGAGTGCTTGGCAGGACTAAATAAGGGGTAAGAGGGTATGCAGAACGTTAGTTGTCTGCTGAGATTGAGCGGACTAAACGCAGGAACTCCGAAAATTGCAAACGCTTACCGGGGTGAGGAGTTACTACGGAGCCGTTCACTGCTCGCCGAGGGAATGGCGAAGCAGAGTTCCGCTTACCTGGACGTTGTCAAGGTTGCACGTCACGTGACTCATGGACACGGTAGACAGACTCAAAGAGTTGGTGAGTAGTGTAGAGTCAGGCACTCGTTTGTGACACATATACGGATTAACACCCATAACGCTGGATGGGTTGGTGCACATTTATGATATAACGGTGCAAAGTGATTGAATAACTTAATCACAAATGACGGGGCGACTGAAAGATATCAGCGATGGAGGTGTTACTGTCACGGAACTGGGCAATCGGGTACCTATCGGTCGGGCAAAATACGTGCATATGGGTAGATGTATCAATTAGGGAATAAATGTAAACAACCACATACAATGTTGTTCTGTATAGCAAGCTGAGCACTGGCTAAGGCGTAAAAATACATGGGTGAATAATATCACCATAACCCCGAACTGATTATTCTCATAACTTGGATATCACTCCATTCATTAGCTGGGTGCTCTCGTATACGGGCGTACCTCACACAAGTGGGTATAGGCCACTGTTACTCGCTCCTGATGATAGTATATGGGAACAATTGCTGGTTGTTGCACAAAGAATGGTTCAAGAATGATTACATCATATTCACAACAAAGTTGGTCCAGGTCTCCGAAGCCCTAACTGCATTTATTGGCAATGGTCAAACTGCGTGGCGTACCTCACACACATGTGGGTATAAGCCACTGTGGCTCTAAACAAATGGTTGGAAATGTACACATAATCAAGGTTATTGCGACATTGTGAGAGTGGCGTACCTCGCGCACGCGGGTAAAGGCCATATACACAATGTCGCTGCGCGTAAGTGCAAGAATAAGCTGCTGATGTCTTGACTACACGCTGAGGCCCGACATATTGGATAATCATACTAGGCAGATTAGCTGGTAAACAGAGTGTAATGTCAGGCTCATTGTAAGTATGGATACAAGAACATTTATCATTAACAAAGTCATTAAGGTAGAATAGCCAATTGGGAGAATGAACTATCATGTTCGTTTAGCCCAGATTCAATGGAGTTAAAGGTGAATATCCACTTTAATTCCCTGGTGTTGAGGATACTTGCGATATTACCTCCCCGTGGACCCAGTGTCGCTTTCTCTAAGACTACCCACTTGAGGCTTTCGGGTGTGTGGCCTGCTGATAAGAAGTGGTCCACTAGTGGAGCCCCCTGGGTTTTGCACCTGATCCGGCTCATGTGCTGAAGTATCCTTGCTTTCACTTTTTGTTGGGTCTGGCCAATATAAATCAATTGACAAGGGCACAAGATGGCGTAAATGATGTTTTCAGAGTTACAGTTGGTATGGGATTTCATCACAATTCTGTGTCTTCCATGTGAGAATTCCTTTGTTTGGATAGTGCTGGCACAGGCTTTGCAGCACCCGCATTTAAAGTGGCCCAGGATGGGAGGCAAATTCCACAGAGTTTGGATAGTCGGATCCTCCGGTGTTTGCAGGAAGGAGCGTACCACAAGGTCCCTGATGCTTCTGGCCTTTTTGAATGCATGAAGGGGCAAGTCACTTTGTTGAATGTCATCAGAGATAAGGGCCCAGTGGTGGTTTATTATCTTTTTTATTTTGTTGCTGGCGGTGTTGAATGTAGTAACACACACGATTCTCTGTTCAGATTCATCTCTGTTAGTTTTGGGGGTCAATAGTTCTTCCCGAGGATAGAACCAGGCTCTTTTGCGTGCACGCTTGACTAGTTGTTTTGGGTAACCCTTCGACAAAAGTCTCTGTTTGAGTTCTTCAGACTCGCTGAAATAGTGATCCTTATTGGAGCAATTGCGGCGGATGCGCAAGAATTGCCCAAAGGGGAGGTTGTCTCGGAGGGCACGTGGATGATGACTCTCGTAGTGCAAAAGGGAGTTCCTTTCCGCCGGTTTTCGATATAAAGTAGTGAATAACCAACCAGCTTCCTCATAGATGGTGAGGTCTAGGAAATCGATCCGATGATTGTCAGACTGAATGGTAAATTTTAGAAAAAGAGATTGTTCATTAAGCCACACATAGAACGCCGTTAGTTCTTGTAGGTCCCCGTGCCATATCAGAAGGATGTCGTCGATATACCGCATCCAAAGACTCAATTGGTCTCTGAATGGGTTGATCTGATTGAGTACAGTTTCTTGCTCAAAGGCCGCCATGTATAAAATTGCCACATCAGGAGCAAAGGGAGCCCCCATAGCTACTCCTGAAGTTTGAATGTAAAACTTGTCCTTGAACACGAAGAAGTTTTGGGTCATCGCTATGCGTAGTAATGCAACAATAAATTCGGTGGGTACTTGCATCGGGGCAGGTCGCTGTTGTAGGCACTGCGTTACTACCATCAGAGCTTCCTGCTGTGGAATACACGTGTACAGGGATACAACATCGCATGTAGCTAATAGTTGACAGTCTGGATTGAAATGTTGGCCTTCCACAATATTTATAGTGTGCATCGTGTCACGTAAATATGCTGGAGTAGCTTCTGCAATGGGTTTCAAGAAGAAATCGATGTATTGACCTAGGGGTTCGAGGATCGACCCACACCCGGAAACAATGGGGCGGCCTGGGGGGTTGGTCATTGACTTGTGTATCTTTGGTATCGTGTAGATGGTTGCTAAGCGTGGATGTGGTTTGTTGAGGAAATTGAACTCAAGTTCCGATAGAAACCCTTGTTCCAGACCCATTTGGGTTATTTCAAGGATGTCACGAGCAATGGCCGAAGTTGGATCTGATCGTAGAAGTTGATAACTGTTAGTGTCATTCAATTGGCGGAGAATTTCAGATTCGTATGTGGTGACATCCTGTACCACGATTGCCCCACCCTTATCAGCTGGCTTGATAACTAGTTGGTCATTTCGTGCCAGAGATTGGAGAGCTAGTTTCTCTTTTTTGCTGGTGTTAAATCTAGTGAAGGTTTTGGTTCCTAGGAGATGTAGCGTGTCTCTCAGTACGACCGTTTCAAAAGCCAGGATCTTATGTGACATGGTGTTGTTAAATGGAACAAATGTGGACGGCGGTCTGAGTCCAGTGATGGAAGGCGAGGTGCTTGGTTCTTTGTTGCGAAAAAAAAAATATTTCAGTCTTATTTTTCGGAAAAATTTGGAAAGTTCCGTTCGGATGATGATGCAACAACCAGCAATTGTTCCCATATACTATCATCAGGAGCGAGTAACAGTGGCCTATACCCACTTGTGTGAGGTACGCCCGTATACGAGAGCACCCAGCTAATGAATGGAGTGATATCCAAGTTATGAGAATAATCAGTTCGGGGTTATGGTGATATTATTCACCCATGTATTTTTACGCCTTAGCCAGTGCTCAGCTTGCTATACAGAACAACATTGTATGTGGTTGTTTACATTTATTCCCTAATTGATACATCTACCCATATGCACGTATTTTGCCCGACCGATAGGTACCCGATTGCCCAGTTCCGTGACAGTAACACCTCCATCGCTGATATCTTTCAGTCGCCCCGTCATTTGTGATTAAGTTATTCAATCACTTTGCACCGTTATATCATAAATGTGCACCAACCCATCCAGCGTTATGGGTGTTAATCCGTATATGTGTCACAAACGAGTGCCTGACTCTACACTACTCACCAACTCTTTGAGTCTGTCTACCGTGTCCATGAGTCACGTGACGTGCAACCTTGACAACGTCCAGGTAAGCGGAACTCTGCTTCGCCATTCCCTCGGCGAGCAGTGAACGGCTCCGTAGTAACTCCTCACCCCGGTAAGCGTTTGCAATTTTCGGAGTTCCTGCGTTTAGTCCGCTCAATCTCAGCAGACAACTAACGTTCTGCATACCCTCTTACCCCTTATTTAGTCCTGCCAAGCACTCGATGCCACAGCGCGATTGCCTGCCAACCCACGCCGAAAGTCGATGTAACACGGCTGTTGGGTAAGTTTCTAGATCTGTATCTGCCATTTGCTATTTGCTCTAACTTCCCCTGCCCTGCGGGGACAGTTTTTAAAGGCTCCCTCTATGGTTTTTTACTCTTAGAGCGATTTCCCCTTCTGATGTTTCTACTGAACTCCGACCATTAAATCATTAGGCGGTTCCGAGCGACACCTCGGTAAGTTATCTGTAATGCGGTGATTTTTGTATTTTTCACATAATACACTATCAACATAATAAGACCCTATTGGATTTTAATTCACAGATCCATTACCGTTATCTACCCTCCAGCTTATCGGGTCCCTATGCACACCACCTCGGTGGTAAGTCACAACCTTTCCAAGTTAGACTCGTATACTGGTATATTTTGGTATCCATGGATTGTAAAGTGTTGATCAATATGTTGGACCTATGCATATTAGCGTTTGTTGCTAATTCACGTATAGCTCATTGGTATTTTGGATGGGCTGCCCCAGTGCGGTAAGACCTATCTTCAGACTGCTTCCCTCCATGTGAGAGCACAATGATGTCGACTGAGAATACATCCACTGGCTGAGCAAGTCGTACTCGCGGCGACTCATTGTTCAAATTATTTAAATTATATGCATTCAACTAGATTTTGCCAATAGTCAGCCGCCTGCATTAATTGTTTGGTGTGTTTTTAAGCATGAGTAACATATGGGAATTTCCTTTCCCCCACAGTAATTCGTGAATATTTGTACACCAACTAGGTCACGTGCCCCTCATCTCCCCAGTCCTGAAGAAGACCCCACGGCAAGATTTAAACCCATATCTGCGAACGAGGGTCGAAACGTCGACATCACTTTGGTCTATACAGTCAACTCCTCACCCTATTGCTCTCATTTGTTGTGATTTTGGAGTATGACTTTTGTGAAAGAATGTATATGAACCAATTGGTCGTTTTGTTTGGGTACATTGACATGTAACCACATTGAATCACTCCTATTCGCCGATTTTTACTGTCACTGAAAACCCTGTTTTCCTTCACCTATTTCCCACACGTATCACATACCCACCCCCCCTTTCCCAACCTTTGGGGCACTACTTAATAGTCACAGATCAATGTATGTTTAAAGTGACGTATATACATGATACTGGCACATTGTGAATAAAACAATGTGTCTTTCCAATTGGTTTCTTTTAGTGTTTATATTTTCTTTGTGATTATTGTTCATCTTAGAACTACATAGTGGCACTGCCATAGATATATATGCGTGTGTGTGTATATATAGATAGATAGATAGATAGATAGATAGATAGATATGTATGTGTGTGTGTGTGTGTATATATATATATATATGCAACAGGAATCCCTTCAGTAAGAAAGGCGGAGGCCACACCAGGGGAGTATTCTGGAGTCCTTTATTCTCAATTCAGGCAAAAAAGGGGCGAATGCAGCATTTCGGCTGAGTAGCCTCGTCAGCGCCCAGAAGTAAAACAGGAAGTGAATGAGTTGCCACGAAATCCATAGTCCAGCCCTACTTAAGCAACTATGGTTTGCTCCGCCCAGTGTGATGATCAATGTCACCTGCAGCCGTTCCTGGATGGTCACTGAACTGCAAATCCCAGCATGCATTGTATTGCCGGGAAAGGGCCGCCGAGTGTTGGCGCAAGCAGCGGGGCGTCATGTAACCCACCACAAGTGTCCTGCAATGCCCATTGAAATGTCAAGGCTCCTTGGGTCCCCCGACTGCACCACCTCCGTTAGCAGGTATTTGATCCGCGGGGGTAAGTACGGGATTCCGCCTTGCCCAGTGCAGAGTGCAGTGACTCTGGCTCCGCTTCCATTCCTCCCGCATTCGAAGGTGGACCTGATCCTTTCCGATACCTCGGAATGTAGAATACTTCGCAGGAGCAAAGACAAACCAGTGATGATCAGGCCACTTATGTGCAGGGACCTCCGTAGCACGCCGCTGGCTGGCGTGGTAACATGCAACAGGAATCCCTTCAGTAAGAAAGGCGGAGGCCACACCAGGGGAGTATTCTGGAGTCCTTTATTCTCAATTCAGGCAAAAAAGGGGCGAATGCAGCATTTCGGCTGAGTAGCCTCGTCAGCGCCCAGAAGTAAAACAGGAAGTGAATGAGTTGCCACGAAATCCATAGTCCAGCCCTACTTAAGCAACTATGGTTTGCTCCGCCCAGTGTGATGATCAATGTCACCTGCAGCCGTTCCTGGATGGTCACTGAACTGCAAATCCCAGCATGCATTGTATTGCCGGGAAAGGGCCGCCGAGTGTTGGCGCAAGCAGCGGGGCGTCATGTAACCCACCACAAGTGTCCTGCAATGCCCATTGAAATGTCAAGGCTCCTTGGGTCCCCCGACTGCACCACCTCCGTTAGCAGGTATTTGATCCGCGGGGGTAAGTACGGGATTCCGCCTTGCCCAGTGCAGAGTGCAGTGACTCTGGCTCCGCTTCCATTCCTCCCGCATTCGAAGGTGGACCTGATCCTTTCCGATACCTCGGAATGTAGAATACTTCGCAGGAGCAAAGACAAACCAGTGATGATCAGGCCACTTATGTGCAGGGACCTCCGTAGCACGCCGCTGGCTGGCGTGGTAACATGCAACAGGAATCCCTTCAGTAAGAAAGGCGGAGGCCACACCAGGGGAGTATTCTGGAGTCCTTTATTCTCAATTCAGGCAAAAAAGGGGCGAATGCAGCATTTCGGCTGAGTAGCCTCGTCAGCGCCCAGAAGTAAAACAGGAAGTGAATGAGTTGCCACGAAATCCATAGTCCAGCCCTACTTAAGCAACTATGGTTTGCTCCGCCCAGTGTGATGATCAATGTCACCTGCAGCCGTTCCTGGATGGTCACTGAACTGCAAATCCCAGCATGCATTGTATTGCCGGGAAAGGGCCGCCGAGTGTTGGCGCAAGCAGCGGGGCGTCATGTAACCCACCACAAGTGTCCTGCAATGCCCATTGAAATGTCAAGGCTCCTTGGGTCCCCCGACTGCACCACCTCCGTTAGCAGGTATTTGATCCGCGGGGGTAAGTACGGGATTCCGCCTTGCCCAGTGCAGAGTGCAGTGACTCTGGCTCCGCTTCCATTCCTCCCGCATTCGAAGGTGGACCTGATCCTTTCCGATACCTCGGAATGTAGAATACTTCGCAGGAGCAAAGACAAACCAGTGATGATCAGGCCACTTATGTGCAGGGACCTCCGTAGCACGCCGCTGGCTGGCGTGGTAACATGTAACAGGAATCCCTTCAGTAAGAAAGGCGGAGGCCACACCAGGGGAGTATTCTGGAGTCCTTTATTCTCAATTCAGGCAAAAAAGGGGCGAATGCAGCATTTCGGCTGAGTAGCCTCGTCAGCGCCCAGAAGTAAAACAGGAAGTGAATGAGTTGCCACGAAATCCATAGTCCAGCCCTACTTAAGCAACTATGGTTTGCTCCGCCCAGTGTGATGATCAATGTCACCTGCAGCCGTTCCTGGATGGTCACTGAACTGCAAATCCCAGCATGCATTGTATTGCCGGGAAAGGGCCGCCGAGTGTTGGCGCAAGCAGCGGGGCGTCATGTAACCCACCACAAGTGTCCTGCAATGCCCATTGAAATGTCAAGGCTCCTTGGGTCCCCCGACTGCACCACCTCCGTTAGCAGGTATTTGATCCGCGGGGGTAAGTACGGGATTCCGCCTTGCCCAGTGCAGAGTGCAGTGACTCTGGCTCCGCTTCCATTCCTCCCGCATTCGAAGGTGGACCTGATCCTTTCCGATACCTCGGAATGTAGAATACTTCGCAGGAGCAAAGACAAACCAGTGATGATCAGGCCACTTATGTGCAGGGACCTCCGTAGCACGCCGCTGGCTGGCGTGGTAACATGCAACAGGAATCCCTTCAGTAAGAAAGGCGGAGGCCACACCAGGGGAGTATTCTGGAGTCCTTTATTCTCAATTCAGGCAAAAAAGGGGCGAATGCAGCATTTCGGCTGAGTAGCCTCGTCAGCGCCCAGAAGTAAAACAGGAAGTGAATGAGTTGCCACGAAATCCATAGTCCAGCCCTACTTAAGCAACTATGGTTTGCTCCGCCCAGTGTGATGATCAATGTCACCTGCAGCCGTTCCTGGATGGTCACTGAACTGCAAATCCCAGCATGCATTGTATTGCCGGGAAAGGGCCGCCGAGTGTTGGCGCAAGCAGCGGGGCGTCATGTAACCCACCACAAGTGTCCTGCAATGCCCATTGAAATGTCAAGGCTCCTTGGGTCCCCCGACTGCACCACCTCCGTTAGCAGGTATTTGATCCGCGGGGGTAAGTACGGGATTCCGCCTTGCCCAGTGCAGAGTGCAGTGACTCTGGCTCCGCTTCCATTCCTCCCGCATTCGAAGGTGGACCTGATCCTTTCCGATACCTCGGAATGTAGAATACTTCGCAGGAGCAAAGACAAACCAGTGATGATCAGGCCACTTATGTGCAGGGACCTCCGTAGCACGCCGCTGGCTGGCGTGGTAACATGCAACAGGAATCCCTTCAGTAAGAAAGGCGGAGGCCACACCAGGGGAGTATTCTGGAGTCCTTTATTCTCAATTCAGGCAAAAAAGGGGCGAATGCAGCATTTCGGCTGAGTAGCCTCGTCAGCGCCCAGAAGTAAAACAGGAAGTGAATGAGTTGCCACGAAATCCATAGTCCAGCCCTACTTAAGCAACTATGGTTTGCTCCGCCCAGTGTGATGATCAATGTCACCTGCAGCCGTTCCTGGATGGTCACTGAACTGCAAATCCCAGCATGCATTGTATTGCCGGGAAAGGGCCGCCGAGTGTTGGCGCAAGCAGCGGGGCGTCATGTAACCCACCACAAGTGTCCTGCAATGCCCATTGAAATGTCAAGGCTCCTTGGGTCCCCCGACTGCACCACCTCCGGTAGCAGGTATTTGATCCGCGGGGGTAAGTACGGGATTCCGCCTTGCCCAGTGCAGAGTGCAGTGACTCTGGCTCCGCTTCCATTCCTCCCGCATTCGAAGGTGGACCTGATCCTTTCCGATACCTCGGAATGTAGAATACTTCGCAGGAGCAAAGACAAACCAGTGATGATCAGGCCACTTATGTGCAGGGACCTCCGTAGCACGCCGCTGGCTGGCGTGGTAACATGCAACAGGAATCCCTTCAGTAAGAAAGGCGGAGGCCACACCAGGGGAGTATTCTGGAGTCCTTTATTCTCAATTCAGGCAAAAAAGGGGCGAATGCAGCATTTCGGCTGAGTAGCCTCGTCAGCGCCCAGAAGTAAAACAGGAAGTGAATGAGTTGCCACGAAATCCATAGTCCAGCCCTACTTAAGCAACTATGGTTTGCTCCGCCCAGTGTGATGATCAATGTCACCTGCAGCCGTTCCTGGATGGTCACTGAACTGCAAATCCCAGCATGCATTGTATTGCCGGGAAAGGGCCGCCGAGTGTTGGCGCAAGCAGCGGGGCGTCATGTAACCCACCACAAGTGTCCTGCAATGCCCATTGAAATGTCAAGGCTCCTTGGGTCCCCCGACTGCACCACCTCCGTTAGCAGGTATTTGATCCGCGGGGGTAAGTACGGGATTCCGCCTTGCCCAGTGCAGAGTGCAGTGACTCTGGCTCCGCTTCCATTCCTCCCGCATTCGAAGGTGGACCTGATCCTTTCCGATACCTCGGAATGTAGAATACTTCGCAGGAGCAAAGACAAACCAGTGATGATCAGGCCACTTATGTGCAGGGACCTCCGTAGCACGCCGCTGGCTGGCGTGGTAACATGCAACAGGAATCCCTTCAGTAAGAAAGGCGGAGGCCACACCAGGGGAGTATTCTGGAGTCCTTTATTCTCAATTCAGGCAAAAAAGGGGCGAATGCAGCATTTCGGCTGAGTAGCCTCGTCAGCGCCCAGAAGTAAAACAGGAAGTGAATGAGTTGCCACGAAATCCATAGTCCAGCCCTACTTAAGCAACTATGGTTTGCTCCGCCCAGTGTGATGATCAATGTCACCTGCAGCCGTTCCTGGATGGTCACTGAACTGCAAATCCCAGCATGCATTGTATTGCCGGGAAAGGGCCGCCGAGTGTTGGCGCAAGCAGCGGGGCGTCATGTAACCCACCACAAGTGTCCTGCAATGCCCATTGAAATGTCAAGGCTCCTTGGGTCCCCCGACTGCACCACCTCCGTTAGCAGGTATTTGATCCGCGGGGGTAAGTACGGGATTCCGCCTTGCCCAGTGCAGAGTGCAGTGACTCTGGCTCCGCTTCCATTCCTCCCGCATTCGAAGGTGGACCTGATCCTTTCCGATACCTCGGAATGTAGAATACTTCGCAGGAGCAAAGACAAACCAGTGATGATCAGGCCACTTATGTGCAGGGACCTCCGTAGCACGCCGCTGGCTGGCGTGGTAACATGCAACAGGAATCCCTTCAGTAAGAAAGGCGGAGGCCACACCAGGGGAGTATTCTGGAGTCCTTTATTCTCAATTCAGGCAAAAAAGGGGCGAATGCAGCATTTCGGCTGAGTAGCCTCGTCAGCGCCCAGAAGTAAAACAGGAAGTGAATGAGTTGCCACGAAATCCATAGTCCAGCCCTACTTAAGCAACTATGGTTTGCTCCGCCCAGTGTGATGATCAATGTCACCTGCAGCCGTTCCTGGATGGTCACTGAACTGCAAATCCCAGCATGCATTGTATTGCCGGGAAAGGGCCGCCGAGTGTTGGCGCAAGCAGCGGGGCGTCATGTAACCCACCACAAGTGTCCTGCAATGCCCATTGAAATGTCAAGGCTCCTTGGGTCCCCCGACTGCACCACCTCCGTTAGCAGGTATTTGATCCGCGGGGGTAAGTACGGGATTCCGCCTTGCCCAGTGCAGAGTGCAGTGACTCTGGCTCCGCTTCCATTCCTCCCGCATTCGAAGGTGGACCTGATCCTTTCCGATACCTCGGAATGTAGAATACTTCGCAGGAGCAAAGACAAACCAGTGATGATCAGGCCACTTATGTGCAGGGACCTCCGTAGCACGCCGCTGGCTGGCGTGGTAACATGCAACAGGAATCCCTTCAGTAAGAAAGGCGGAGGCCACACCAGGGGAGTATTCTGGAGTCCTTTATTCTCAATTCAGGCAAAAAAGGGGCGAATGCAGCATTTCGGCTGAGTAGCCTCGTCAGCGCCCAGAAGTAAAACAGGAAGTGAATGAGTTGCCACGAAATCCATAGTCCAGCCCTACTTAAGCAACTATGGTTTGCTCCGCCCAGTGTGATGATCAATGTCACCTGCAGCCGTTCCTGGATGGTCACTGAACTGCAAATCCCAGCATGCATTGTATTGCCGGGAAAGGGCCGCCGAGTGTTGGCGCAAGCAGCGGGGCGTCATGTAACCCACCACAAGTGTCCTGCAATGCCCATTGAAATGTCAAGGCTCCTTGGGTCCCCCGACTGCACCACCTCCGTTAGCAGGTATTTGATCCGCGGGGGTAAGTACGGGATTCCGCCTTGCCCAGTGCAGAGTGCAGTGACTCTGGCTCCGCTTCCATTCCTCCCGCATTCGAAGGTGGACCTGATCCTTTCCGATACCTCGGAATGTAGAATACTTCGCAGGAGCAAAGACAAACCAGTGATGATCAGGCCACTTATGTGCAGGGACCTCCGTAGCACGCCGCTGGCTGGCGTGGTAACATGCAACAGGAATCCCTTCAGTAAGAAAGGCGGAGGCCACACCAGGGGAGTATTCTGGAGTCCTTTATTCTCAATTCAGGCAAAAAAGGGGCGAATGCAGCATTTCGGCTGAGTAGCCTCGTCAGCGCCCAGAAGTAAAACAGGAAGTGAATGAGTTGCCACGAAATCCATAGTCCAGCCCTACTTAAGCAACTATGGTTTGCTCCGCCCAGTGTGATGATCAATGTCACCTGCAGCCGTTCCTGGATGGTCACTGAACTGCAAATCCCAGCATGCATTGTATTGCCGGGAAAGGGCCGCCGAGTGTTGGCGCAAGCAGCGGGGCGTCATGTAACCCACCACAAGTGTCCTGCAATGCCCATTGAAATGTCAAGGCTCCTTGGGTCCCCCGACTGCACCACCTCCGTTAGCAGGTATTTGATCCGCGGGGGTAAGTACGGGATTCCGCCTTGCCCAGTGCAGAGTGCAGTGACTCTGGCTCCGCTTCCATTCCTCCCGCATTCGAAGGTGGACCTGATCCTTTCCGATACCTCGGAATGTAGAATACTTCGCAGGAGCAAAGACAAACCAGTGATGATCAGGCCACTTATGTGCAGGGACCTCCGTAGCACGCCGCTGGCTGGCGTGGTAACATGCAACAGGAATCCCTTCAGTAAGAAAGGCGGAGGCCACACCAGGGGAGTATTCTGGAGTCCTTTATTCTCAATTCAGGCAAAAAAGGGGCGAATGCAGCATTTCGGCTGAGTAGCCTCGTCAGCGCCCAGAAGTAAAACAGGAAGTGAATGAGTTGCCACGAAATCCATAGTCCAGCCCTACTTAAGCAACTATGGTTTGCTCCGCCCAGTGTGATGATCAATGTCACCTGCAGCCGTTCCTGGATGGTCACTGAACTGCAAATCCCAGCATGCATTGTATTGCCGGGAAAGGGCCGCCGAGTGTTGGCGCAAGCAGCGGGGCGTCATGTAACCCACCACAAGTGTCCTGCAATGCCCATTGAAATGTCAAGGCTCCTTGGGTCCCCCGACTGCACCACCTCCGTTAGCAGGTATTTGATCCGCGGGGGTAAGTACGTAAGTGGTAGGCTTTGGTTACGATGTTCAACAAAGTTTCTTGGAATTCTCTGGTGGGATTATGATCGAGTTGCATATAGATATCTGTATCCTGTATGTGTTCATTGAGTCGTTGTGTGTACAAGGTGGTGTCAAGAATTACGAGGGCCCCGCCCTTATCGATACTAAGTAAGTCCTAAGCTTGAACTAGTGGTACCTGGTACCCCGGTACATTGTGCCCTTCACTGGTTTTTATCTTTTATATCCTACGCACATCCTGCATGCTGTTTCTTACCTCTTTACTTCCCTTAGCACCATTATATACCTCACTCGTCGACATGCTTTCCTTTAACACCGAGCACTTTGCACATACCATTTCGCATGATTTCACTATCATGACTTCTGATCTTTCTCTGTCTTCCTTTCAGCACTCCGTGACAAAGGGCCACCCGCCCGAAATGCATTGGAGCAGTTTAATTGTATCATGGCAACCTTAATGAGTATAACATCGGAATGATATCAAATCAATGTCGCCGAAATACTTTCCAACAAAAAATATTGTGAAAAATAAAACTACAACTCCCATGAACTTTTGAATCATTGTTATGATCGTGTATGGTGTGCCTCATCTGGGGATTTATTGACAGCATGCCAGCAGAGAATGTTTCAGGAAGGCAGTATAATCCATCATGCCAGACTCGTTTCAGGAGGTTTATCCTTTCTTCAGTGGCTTTGGAATAGGCAAGGGGAGGCGTTTTCGGCGCATGCTGTTCTTAATGAATCACTCCCGCCCTGATGGGCGTGGCCTCATGGTATTCTGGGACTACCTGGACCTGAGAGTGTTCATTGAAGATGGCAAGGTAGAAACAGCCCTGCATCGGAAATCTACAGCAGGGAACTCCATTCTGTTTGCGACAAGCAGTCATCCTTAGAAATTAGTGCAAAGTATACCGTATGGTGAACTTCTTAGGCTTAAGAAGAATTGCACACGTGATCAAGAATTCTAGATAGCAGCATCAGCAAGTATAGATAGGTTCAAAGTGCGAGGATATAATCCTAACACATTGAACACAACACTGTAAAGTCAGGGCCATACCAAGAGAAACACTGTTAGTAGAGAAAAAGGTCAATATGAAAGATAATGGAAAATTCCGATTCATTACACCTTATTCTGCAGAGGCCAATTATTTGAAATCCATGCTCAGAAAGAATTGGCACATTATTAAAACGGACAGTGTAATAGGAGAGGATATTCCGAATTTCCCACTAGTAACTTTCAAAAAACTAAGATCAATACGTGATAAGTTGGTAAAAAGTCATCTGGAAAAGATACCGACGAGAATAGGTACTCTTAAAGAGATGTCAGGTTTTTACCCCTGCAGTCTATGTAAAGCCTGTTCGTGTAGCAAAAGGGTTTTAACATATACTATACCAGACATAGGGATGTTAAAGCATATAAATAAATTCATTACATGTAGCACGCCCTATGTGGTGTACTGCCTGGTTTGCCCTTGTGGGCTGCAATATATAGGCAGTACAGTACATCAGTTAAAAATAAGAGTTCTGGAACACATGAGGGCAATCGATAAGCTAGATCAGTCTTATCCAGTGGCGCGACACTTCGCAGAACTTCATGGAAGTGATAGAAATAAACTACAATGTTTTGGTTTAGATCACGTTCCCCTGAATATTAGAGGTGGCGACAGACTAAAGAGACTACAGAGACTTGAATCACGAAATAGAATAGACCTCCACACGAAAACTCCTGGGGGGTTAAACATTGGGGAAGAACTGACTGTTCTCATACGAATATGAAAACTGTAGGAATGTGAAGAATGTTGAGGGACAGAAATGTAAGGGGGATAAATAAATCCCATTATTGTCTAGTCTTTTTAGTAAGTTTCTTACCTGAACTGTTGTTGTAACATGTCATAACTTAATGAAGTTGAACAATGTATTATGAAATCATGAATAGGTACCTCTTTGAAAATTTTAAAATGTTGAAATTTTGAAAAACCTTGTTTAGTATGTATATACTAATTTAAAATTATGATTAATTGATTCACAAACGTTAATTCTAATTTACTCAATAATTGATATAAGACCAGAACTGAACAGGGAAGGGACATTAGCCGATCCACGGCAAGATGTAGATGATCTTAGAACAACTGTCGCAAAGGCCGATACACGGCTAACTTTGGAAACTGTATATGTAAATTGTGATAAATTTGACGCATATCTATAAATTAATATGGTCAGAAATAGCGACAATAGTGGCTCCAAGTATGTATAATTGTATATAACAATTGATGTAGTTATACATTTATAGAAGTATGTGACGCGATAGTCCTTTCTCTATTGTGTTGAAAATTTAAGTGTTTAAAAACATGTCGATTTCAAAAGGCTATTGACATAGAAGAAGGCACTTTGCCGAAACGCAAACGAGTCTGTTGCTTGTGGGTTAAATAAATAACCTTTAAAAAGATTCCCCGTGAGTGCGGATTTCCTTTTTGATCACGAAGGATCCTGGAACTATAGAATTTAGCGGTGTCTACGACTGCTTCCCGCACCCGCTGAAGAGTGCTTCGCAGTCGTGGAAAACTGGAGCGTATATATATGTATGTATATATATATATATATATATATATATATATATATATATATATATATATATATATATGTTCACTGGAAAAACCATAGGTTTCAGGGGCGTTAGAGTTAGCTGGACATTTCACTCGTACAAAACCATTTAAATTCCCCGTTATAGTTAGTTCAGCTAACTATAACTCGCGCACCCGCAATGCACTGCTGATGACGTCACATATTACTTCACTCCTGACATGGTCAGTGACATCACTCATGACATCACTGATGACATCTCAAATGACATCATCCTTGTGATAGAGTGGCAGACCTCCTCGGCGACCGCCAGTAGGTAATACATATGTGTGTATATATATATATATATATTTATATTATATATATATATATATATATTTATATATATATATTACCTACTGGCGGTCGCCAATAGGTAGTTATAGTTAGGATTTTTTTCAATGTTAAATCTCAAAATTCTATTTGGAATAACTTTGGCTTCAGTTGACGAATCTGCCTGAAAATTCCCTCAAAATGGCCTCGCGGCGCCCCGGTCCTTCCCTGAAAGTTTTGGGGGGATTCGTCAAGCGGGGGCCGAGATAAAAGGGGGGTCCCAAAACGCGTTTTCTCCATGTTAATTTCCATAGGGCGGTCGATTTCACTTTTAGCCCGAACGGCTGAATGGATTTTCACCAAATTTGGCAAAATTGTAGGGACTGGTAGCCCGATGTGCCTTTGCTATGTCTCGAGATATGTGCTCCTGTAGATTTTGAGTAATTTAGGTTCAAAAAAATATATATATCTATAGGCGCGCCCCGGGGAGCGCTCCGGGCGCGCCACGTGAGGTGCGCACGGAAAGCTGATTGGTTCTCGGGTGTCTGTAAACATTCGAAACAGTCCGGAGCGGCCGCCATCTTGTGTCTCGGTAAAATCGAGACACAAGAGGTGGCTAAAACAAAGGGGGAAATGACCATAAGGCGTCAGGGATAGACCCCCTCTGACCCCCTAGGTTTGATGTGGGGGCAATAAAAGGGACCAGCGGGGCATTTAAAATATTTTTTTTTTTTCGTTTTGCGCGGGGGGAGCGCTTGGTGCGCTCCCCGGTGCGCGTACCGGGGAGCGCACTATGAGGAAAAAAGAATGACAGAGTTTTTAAAAAAGAAAGCCTTTTTTTAGAATTTGGAAGTAGTTCTAAAAAGAACTTTTTTTTTCTTCTTTTTGTTGTTTTATATTTTTTTTGTGTTTTTTGAACATTTTGTACTATTTTTGTCTTTTCAAAACAGTTTTATATTTTTTTTGTATTTTTTTAGGGGGAGAAACAAAAAAAAGGGAATTGAAACTGGCTCAACTGGAGCAAAAAAACAAAAACCCCCCAAAATTTGTTCTTTTTGGGGCACTTGTGATTGTCACCTGCAAGGACGATTAGCTTTACGCTCTGTTCACCATAGGCGATAAGCTTGCCACATGCAGTACAAGTGATTTTAAAATCAGAAAATCTTGGCTGAATACAAGGCATCATCTCTGATGTTTCTGGTCCTGATGAAGAGGGTTTGTTTCTTTGGGAGGTGGTCCTTGAAGAATGGGGAAGGTTACTGGCCAGTTCCCTGAACTCTGCACGAGAATAGTTGTTAGGGTGCTTTCTGGTCATATGACGAACCATGGTATAGTTACCAAATGAATATTTTTTGTTTGGGTTGCCCCTTGAAAGTTCTTCATTGCAGATTAGGCAAGTTACCTTGGCCGCATTGACTTTTTTCTTGCCCTCTGGGATTGAAAAAAACTCACATACAATGTGTGGCTTGGGCTTGTATGGGGTATTTTCTTCAGGAAGCCATCTTCTCCTCCCCTCCTCCTCTTCCTCTTCCTCCTCCTGTTGTTGACCACCAATAAAATCTTGTGCTGGTCCTCTTGGTGGTGGTGGTGGTGGTGGTGGTGGGGCAGATGCACCAGCTGCTGCTGCTACTGAAGCCATTATTAAGATCAAAAAGGTACAGAGATGTACAAACAGGTCTTCCTCAGTCAAAGGACAAAGTCAGAATAAGGAAAAAAGGTGGGGTCTTTCATCATTTGGAAAAAAAACTGTACTGAACCAATGAGAAGTGTTATTTTCAGGTCACAAGACCAGGGGCTTCATCATTATGAAACCAAAACTGTTATGAACCAATGAAAAGTGATATTTTCAGGTCACATGACCGACGCGCTTACGCTACGCGCCCCGGGGCGCGCCCTGGGTCGCGCCCTGGGTCGCGTAGCGTAAGCGCGTCGGATGTTTACGTTGCGCGATCGTATTCGCTCGAGTACTTCCGGGTGCGCTTACGCCGTGCGTATCACGCGGACGCGGCTACGCGATACGTCACGATCATGTTTTCGTTTGCGATTTTGGCGCTCACGGGACGCTCCCCGGAGCGCGCCCCGGGGCGCTTTATAGAAGTACGCTCTCCGGGGCGCTCCCCGGGGCGCGCTCCGGGAGCGCTCCAAAAATAAATAAAACATTTTAAAAAAATGGGATAATTGTAGGGACAGGTAGCCCTATTCTGAAATGGTTTTTAAAAAAATTTACTTTTGAAAAATATGTATTGTGCTACATTGGGCTTAATATATGTTAGAGCCAAAATGTAGCCCAAATGTAGCCCAATGCAGCCCAATGTAGCCCAAAGATGGCCACCAGAGACAAAAAAAAAATATATCCCAAATATCAGCCAGATGTAGCCAAACTGTAGCCCAATGACAGAATGTACCAGAGTGTTCTAAACAACTAGAGCGCTAACAGTCTTACTTATAAAGTGAGATTTATAGTTAGGAATTAGTATAAAAAAACCTATAAAATTCACTGAAACAACCATAGGTTTCACACCAGTTAAATTTAGGAATTAGCATTTACAAAACCTTTGAAATTCACTGAAAAAACCATAGGTTTCACACCAGTTATAGTTAGGAATTAGCATTTAAAAAACCTCTTAAATTCACTAAAAAACCATAGGTTTCACATCAGTTATAGTTAGCTGGAAACTTTACTGTGGGGACGCACTTCAGCGCACGGAGGCACTTTGGAAGTTGACCTTACCGACGGAGGGCGGCTTATCCAGCATTTGTCACCACAACTCGCCCCTCTGGACCTTGGGACACCTGGCGAGGGACTGTGAGCAGGCCACTGGGTGAGTGCGGACAGCGGGGCTGCGAGCGTGCAGGGGACTCCATTGCCCAGGAGTCCCTGCAAGACCATTATCCCACTTCCGGTCCGCTCTCCCTGCTGCCACGCCCCCCCTTTTTTACTCGTCCACTTATTTATTGACTCAGCCCTACCGCAGCGTGGGACGCAGCCCGGGGCGAAGACAGGGTCGTTTGAGGCCGTTCGAGGTCTGAGCGGTCTGGTCTGGGCCCCCCCTCTTACGCCCTCCTCCTGCAACTTGGGATTTGTGTCTGTCCATTCTTGTTGCCCTGGTTGCCAGCCATAGTTAGCCCACATGTGTACCCGCGTTACACGTAATAGGGCGGCCAAGGGAGGGTTGGTCCAAAATGGGCCCATGGACGATTTCCTCACACGGACAAACAAGGCGATAGATCACGAAATCAACAAATTGCAAACTAGAGTGTCCCTTGACTTGGAAGCGGCTAGGAAGCTGTCACTCGAATTTGCTTCCCTCAAGAAATCCTCCCTTGGACACATAGCTTCTGCTACTTCTCCTAATCGCACTTGTAATCGGGAGGGTGTTGTAACGTTGGTTGATGTTCACGATATTCCAGCTTCGTTCATCCCCCCCACATCTTTAGGCTCACCCGCTCTGCCTGACGGCTTGCCCATCGTTGTGGGTAGCCCTCCCGTTCCCCCCATCTCTACTTCACAATCCTTTGACACCTCTTTGGCTTCCACTTCATACGGTGGCCTTGATAGTATCCCGGTGAATTTAAACAAGAGAAAGCGTTCCCCCAGTCCAACCTCCCCACGGAAAAAAATGACAACGCAGGGGGGTAACTTGTCCATCGTTGATAATACATTAGCTGATGGCAGTCCCGATATGTCTTATTCTTCCCCACTGGCTCTTTGTGGCGAAAATAATGTGGGGAAAGCCCCCGTAGTTTCTGGAAGCACCTTACCAACTGAGAGAATAGATCCGGGTTGGAATAACCAAGAAGGGAGGGAGAGGGAATTTATAGGAGTGGTTTGGGATTCTCTAAAAAATCTTCTATCTCCCCTAGATTTAAGGCTTTCTCGAATAGAGAACAACCTCCTCGAGATGGAGAAAAGCATTATTGCCTTGGCCACTCTTGGCCTGAGAGGCCTTGAACGCCAGGGTTTGATAGACAGTAACATGGTCCCCCAGGTTCCTACCCCACCTCCCACAGTCATTCCTGGCTTGCCTCCTAATCCTATTGTGCCTTGTCCTACCCAGCCTATTCCTAAACCCCGCACTAGGAGTGTTATTACTGCAAATCCGCCCCTTCAGCCTAGGGCTAACACCTCAAATGCTCCAACAACACAATCACATATTAGCACCAAGTCAGCTGCCCCGAGAGCACAGAATTCCGTTAGCTCTAGTTCCCGACTTGCCCAGGCCCCCCAGAATAAATCTTCTACTCGTTCTTTTGGGGGTCCTCATACCAGGAGTAACTTTCGAGGAGGTTACATCGATCTTCCTCCTGAAGCTAATGATTATGTGGTGGTTTTGACGGGTGTCCCGGAATTAGAGATTGGCCATCACGAACACCAGCATTCCCTACATAACAAAGTCATGCATTGGCTCAATACTTATAGACCTATCCCCAATGGTAGGAGGAGCAGAGTCTTAATGGTACGTCGCGTTCCGTGGGTGGGAACCACAAGGAAATCGACCCCCGGTGACTGTATAGTCGTAACCTTTGATGATGTCTATACGGCCAAACACATCTGTTCTCGTGGGAACCAAGATTGGGGCTCCTCCATTGCTCCGAGGTCCTTGTCATTCTTTTATCCTCCCCGTGCTGTATGCCCGCAGGGGGGTAATTGGTCTACGGTCCCCCAACAGCCCAGTTGGGGGTACCCTCCCAAGGTGTATCATCCAAACAGAGGTTGGCTTGGTATTGCAACTTCAAACAGGTTTGGCAGCCTTGAGGATGTCGACTGACTCCTAACGCCCCCAGTACCAGCACTACTAATTAAATCCAATAGCCTTACACTGGAGGCTGGGAGATCCTCTCTGTCGACTACCTTGGGCGTGACTAGTACTGCCCCTCCGACCCAGTCCTTAACCCAGGT
Source organism: Lissotriton vulgaris (assembly GCF_964263255.1). Taxonomy (NCBI): domain Eukaryota; kingdom Metazoa; phylum Chordata; class Amphibia; order Caudata; family Salamandridae; genus Lissotriton; species Lissotriton vulgaris. The sequence goes on from NC_141687.1 coordinate 1,102,574,273, forward strand.
CTCTCTTGCACAGGATCTGGTGCACCTTCCTACAACTGACTGCTCTTCTAATATTCCCTCAGTTTTAAGTATGATAGCCCCCGATTCCTCGCCATCTGCAGCTCTTCTTCAGTCTTTCCGGGATGGTGACATCCATGCCTTTTCCCCAGTTTCTGCGCCCCAGTCTGGCGAGATCTCGGCAGACATTTCCCAGCTTAAGATTCTAAGCTGGAATGTGGCAGGGCTTGCCCGGAATTTCGACAAACCAGACTGGAATTCTTTCATGGAGCCTTTTGGGATTTGCCTCCTACAAGAAACCTGGTGCCTGGAGCCTGTCCACAGGGTCGGCTTTACGACCTACTCTGTGCCAGCCTCCAGGCCCAAAGGCAATAAAGGCCGTCCTTCTGGTGGCCTTCTTATCTGGGTCAGTATATCGTTGGGGCTCATTGTAAAACATATAAATACCCCATCCCCAGATCTTCAGAGACTCACTATTCAATGCCCGGGGGGCAAGACTCTAGAGCTTTTTAATCTGTACCTCAGGGGGGCCAGGGCGGGGAATTCTTCCCCCTTGTTCTCAACTGGAGTTGAAGAGGAGCTCACTGGCTGCAATAATGACTCCTTCATTGTCTTGGCTGGGGTTTTTAATTGTTGTTTTGAGCCTCTGGCCAGTGATGACATTTGGGACACATGGGAGGATGACGTCAAGAGAGGCATTCCCTTGCTTGCTCTTGACCCCATTAAGAAATGGACACAGAATGCCATTGATATTAACGCACTCTGCTTGGAATATGCCCTCAGAGCCACTAACGGCCGTTGCAAGTCAGATACTGGGGGTGTGCACACATTCAACAGGGTTGGTCACACCTCCAGAATTGATTACATATTGCTAAACTACAACCTGTGGGAATATGTCCTTGATATGGTCGTCCAACAAACCACGGACAGTGACCACAATCCCTTGGTCCTATCGCTTGCTCACCCGTGGGAGACTGGGGTCTCAGCATTACCCCGGCCAACTTGGAAATCATCCCATGAAGTTGCTCCATCTAACTGCGGGAGGCGATTGAAATGGGCTAAGGTTGCTTCTGACGATTCAAGAATGGCTCAAGTAAAGACCATAATGATGGAAGCAAAGTGTGTCGTAGGCACGTTGGATTCCGACACTCCCATTCTTGTGCCATTTGTGGAGACCATTGTATCACTTAGCAATCTATTCTTGGTTCCTCAGGGGAGGGGTGGGTCCAAGCGGAGAAACGAGACTAGGGGCAGAGATCAATGGTACTCCCCCGCTTGCCGTCTGGCAAAAAGTGAGCTTTACTGTCATAAAACCATTGAAATTCCACGTTATAGTTAGTTGGACTCACTATAACTTGCGCGTGTAATGCACTGCTGATGACGTCACATATTACATCACTCATGACATGGTCAGTGACATCACTCATGACATCACTGATGACACCATCCAGTGAATGTGTGTCTTTCTGAATTTTTTTTTTTTTTAATATATGTATTTGTAAAGGACGATGGAAGAATAAATGGTTAAATAAGTGTGTAAATGGATGTTTTTTTAAAAAAGAATTGATTGGTTAACTGCCTTATTAAGTGTATTTTAGTGAATACATATATTAGCAAGTAACTTTTAAATATTGTAATATATGTATCAGGGTTTCACTTTGTGTATAAGTGGCTGCATGGGTTGGTGACTGACTCACTGTTTCTATGTGTTTAGAAGACAGCATATGTGCAGGACTGTATGGGTGGATGAGTGTGTATATGTGTGTGTTAGTGAGTGAATGACTGTCTCACTATTGTCTTTATCAGTAACAAGATATGTTTTTATCTAGTATATGTGAGTATTGATGTATATAAGTGAGTATATGAGAGAGTGAGAGATTGAAAGAGTTCTTGTTTTAATAAGTAAGTGTTTCTATAAGTGATTGTTTAAGAGAGTAAGTATGTGTAAGTTTCCTTAGAAGTAAGGTTGTAGTGTGTGTATACTTGTATATGCAAATAAATGGATGTTTATTAGTTTATTTGCATATGTGAGTATATGTGTGAGTAACTTTTTGATGACTGTCGGTGTGTAACAGGATGAATAGGTGTATCACTACATATGATGAGTGAGTATATGTATGAGTGACTATATGGAACTGTTGATGAATGTGTAAATGTGTATATAGATGGTGGAATTATTGAATTGGTTGTTGTAACTGGTATGGGTATCTCCATTTTTTAAAATGTTTTAATTTATATTTTTCAATACGTTTTTTATGGGTTACATTACAGTGAAAGGAGGTCTGTCACTCTGTCACAAGGATGATGTCATCAGTGATGTCACTGACCATGTCATGAGTGATGTAATATGTGACGTCATCAGCAGTGCATTACACGCGCAAGTTATAGTGAGTCCAACTAACTATAACGTGGAATTTCAATGGTTTTATGACAGTAAAATTTCCAGCTAACTATAACTGATGTGAAACCTATGTTTTTTTTAGTGAATATATATATATATATATATATATACGGACACTTGTCCGTATCAATATGGGTGAAGAATATTATAAAATACATGTTGGAACCTTGAAACCTGCTTATGTACCTTTTTTGAAGTATATTCTGCTGTGGTCTGTGCCTGTCAGTAGTCCCTCCTCTGATTTGGAGGGTCAGGTCTTTTGTTTCTCATATATATATATATATATATATATATATATATATATATTCAAAGAACTCCGTTTCCTTTCTGAAGTTATGTAGAAAAACGAACACGGACCCAATGCAGGTAATTTGTAGAGTCTTTAATGTGCGCTACACAATCTCTGCCATGACGCGTTTCTGGCCCTGTGAGCCCTTGATCACATAATACATAACACATGGCGACCTCTAGGTGATATAGATAGAGAGATAAACACACCTTATTTATAGTTTACATGTGTGCAAAAGACTGCGTAGTAAAGGATGATTCCCCTTAAGGAGGCTTACAGACCAGCTACTAGAGCCTACTATGCAACAAAGTGGAACAGGTTTGTCCACTACTATACCTCTAAACATCTAGACCCCCTTAAACCAGCATTGTTTTTTTCTTCACCACCAGAAATCCAGGTTGCAATATACCTACATATGAATATACCTTGTGGATATTGTCGTATACATCCAAAATTGTGACCATTCTTCTCTTTTAAAAATCCCAGTCATTAACGCATTAAAAGGGTTATACAATCCAGAGCTCAATCTGTCCCTCTCTGGCATCACAATATAGTGTTGACAAGACTGATAAGTCCCATTTGAACAATTGCATTCATGTCCTTCTTTTCTTGGAGAGTAGCTTTCCTGATTGTGATTCCCTCCATATCTGAAAGAGACACGTTAGTGATAGATTCCTTACCTTAGAATATCCCCAGGCGTCAGACTGGATCCGGAAATTTTTGCGTAGCAATACCCCTGCGCGCTGGTAGGCGTCGTCTGCGGCTCCGCGTCCGTCGTCGGCGTCGTGAGCGCCGGGATGACGTCATCGGAGTATATAGACGGCGCCCATGCGCGCTGACGTCAGTTCTTCTTTTTTCCGCGCCAGCTAGCGCAGATCCGGAAGAAGCTCTACCCCCAGTCACTTTTTGACTGAAAACTTTTTTGATCTTTTTGATCCTCTACTTAGTCGATTCTCGACTATCGGTGCCAGGGATGCCCGGGTTCAAGCCTTGCTCGAAGTGCGGCCGACTCATGTCGGTCACGGACCCCCATCGCCGGTGCCTGAAGTGCTTAGGCCTCGACCACGACGATCGAACCTGTGACGACTGCCGGGCCCTGACGTCGAAGGCTAGGCGGGAGCGGTCCCGCAAGCGTCTCGAGCTGAGGCAGTCGGCCCCGCGCCGCTCCAGGTCCCGGTCCCACGGGAGGTCGAGGGACAGGTCGCGAGGTCGGAGTCATCGACGTTCCGGGAGTGGTCACCGATCGTCTGGTTCCAAGTCCTCAGGTAAGAGGCATGAGAGGTCGGAGCGACACCATCGGTCCTCCGACCCGCCCCGTCGCTCGCACGATGCGACCGGGGATTCGGGCGACACCGCCCACGCGGCTCCGCGGGAGTCGCAAGCGTCGCCGCCTGCCCCACACCTTCGGGTCCCTGGGCACGGCGCGTCGCAGGAGGAGGTCGAGAGGTACCTCATGGCCATGAGGGCCCTCCCTCCTCAGTCGGTTCCCGTGGCGCCTTCGGGCCGATCGGCTCCGTCTGGAGGTCCTTCCGGGTCGGGCGCTTCGGCCCCGACGACGTCGGGTGCTTCGGCCCCGGCGCCGCTGGCGACTTCGGTCCCGGCGCCGTGCGACCTCACTGGATCCGGCTCCGGATCCGGGACCTCGCCGGTCGACCCTACGACCTCACCGGCGACGTCCCTTCAGGTGTCGTCCCCGGCAGCCGTAGTGGTTGCCGACCCCAATGCTTCCTACGGTCCGCCTCAGGCGTCGGAGGGGCGCCGCTGGGCGCCGATTTCGTCGGCCTTCGGAGAATTCTATCTCCACGAGGAGGCCCTGGCTGTTAATCCTGGTCTCCAGGAGCCGGGTGACGAGGAGCAGTGGGAGGGGTCCGAGGACCCTCTGGCACGTGATTGCCAGTCTCATCAGGACTGGACATATGAGCTTGGGGAGGCCAGTGGTATTGACACATCGCCAGACACTGGATTTACGTCGCCCCCGACTGTGGCTTCGGAGGCGGGTTCTGCTTACAGTGTAGTGTTGACGAAGGCAGCTAAGGCCCTACACCTTGAGCTCCCCGTCGCGGCCGTGAGGACTAATCTCCTCACTGAGGTGCTCAAACAGCAGTCCGGCTCCACGGAGCCCCTTCTGCCGTTCAATGAGGCCTTGTGTGACGTTCTGCTGGGCACTTGGTCCAAGCCCGCCACAGGTCCCCCTGTGGATAGGAACGTGGCCAGACGCTACCGCCCGGCACCGGGCGACCCTTGCTTTTTGTCCACCCACCCCACCCCCGAGAGCCTGGTCATCCAGGCCTCCAACTCCCAGTCCGCATTCCCGTCGGCCCCGCCCGACAGGGAATCCAAGAGATTTGAGCAGTTCGGGAAGAAGGTCTTCTCGTCTGTGAGCCTAGGGCTCCGGTCAGTGAACACCAACTGTCTCTTGGGCCGCTACACCCACACTCTGTGGGACACGGTTGCGGAGGTGCTGCCACAATGCTCTGAGGAGGTCAGGGCTAAACTCAGCCAAACCCTTGCGGACGGCCGAGATGCGGCACGCTTTTCCATCCGGTGTGGGCTGGATACCACGGACTCACTGGGCAGGGCGATGGCAACGACGGTGGCGGTTCGACGCCACGCCTGGTTGAGGTCCGCCAATTTCTCGGCCGATGTCCAGGCCACTCTCCTGGACATGCCGTTTGATGGCCGTCGCCTCTTCGGCGACAAGGCAGACCATGCGCTGGAACGTTTTAAGGACTCCAGGGCCACGGCCAAGTCCTTGGGCCTTGCGGCCCCACGCCAGCAATCGGGTGCCTTTCGCTCCTTTCGTGGCCACGGAAGGGGCGCCCCACCACGGACCGTCAGCCACGCGCCGCAGAATGTTCAGCAACGCGGTGGCGGCCGTGGGAACCACCGTGGCGGTGGTCGGGGCCAGCGGCGAGGCCAGTCCACACCTCCCTCAGCAGCCCCCGCCTCAAAACCTTCCTAGTCCGAGCTTTCAGGCCCATGTGACGCCTGTGGGAGGCAGGGTTCGCCATCACCTCTCCCACTGGCATACAGTCACTTCGGACAGGTGGGTGCTGCAAATTGTCCGAAGGGGTTTCTCCCTCCCCTTCGAGTCTTCCCCTCCATCCATGCCACCTCAATACCACCGTGTGTCGGGGGATCACTTGCAACTTCTGCAAGAGGAGGTTTCGGCCCTCTTGGCCAAGAGGGCCATCGAGCGCGTTCCTGGGCCAGAAGTAGGACGTGGCTGTTATTCCCACTACTTTCTGGTACCCAAGAAGGGCAAAGGGGGCCTACGCCCTATCTTGGACCTACGGAACGTCAACGGCTTCCTCCGGACGGAGAAGTTCAAGATGCTCACTTTGGCTCAGGTCCTGGCTGCCCTGGACCCAGGAGACTGGATGGTAGCGTTGGACTTGCAGGACGCCTATTTCCACATCCCCGTCCTGCCGGCCCACCGGCGTTACCTGCGGTTCACGGTAGGCCAAGAGCATTTTCAGTTTACCGTGCTCCCCTTCGGCCTTACCAGCGCCCCACGGGTGTTCACGAAGGTGATGGCGGTGGTCGCAGCCCATCTGCGCAGGCAAGGGGTATCAGTCTTCCCCTACCTCGACGACTGGTTGTTGAAGGCGGGCTCGCCCCAGACAGTCGTCAGCCACCTCCAGACTACGGCCGACCTCCTGCACTTGCTGGGGTTCTCCATCAATGTGCCGAAGTCACACCTGTGTCCCTCTCAGAAGCTCCTCTTCATCGGAGCGGTTCTCGACTCGGCGCAGTTTCGGGTTTACCCACCCGAGCAGCGGGTTCGGGATATTCAGGCTCTGATTCCTATCTTCGGGCCGTTATCCCGGGTCTCGGTCAGGTTGACGCTGCGGCTTCTGGGACTGATGGCCTCCTGCATCCTTCTGGTGCGTCACGCCAGGTGGCGGATGCGGGCACTGCAGTGGGACCTGAAGTTTCAGTGGGCCCAGCATCAGGGCAACCTGTCCGATCATGTCCTGATCTCGGAGGGCACTGCGAAGCAACTGCAGTGGTGGCTCACGGACCGCGACTGGGTCAGTGGCAGACCCCTCTCTCTACCCCAGCCGGAGCACGTAGTTGTGACGGACGCGTCCCTCCAGGGCTGGGGAGGCCACAGGGGAGAGGCGGAGATCAGAGGCCTCTGGTCTCCGGCGGAGTCCCGGCTCCACATCAACCTTCTGGAGCTGCGGGCGATTCGTCTTGCACTGAAGGCATTCCTCCCCTCTGTCAGGGGGAGCGTGGTGCAAGTGTTCACCGACAACACCACCGCCATGTGGTACTGCAACAAACAGGGCGGTGTGGGGTCGTGGACCCTTTGCCAGGAGGCTCTGCGCCTCTGGCAGTGGCTGGAACATCAGGGCGTGACTCTGGTGGTTCAACACCTGGCAGGTTCTCTGAATGCCAGGGCGGACGAACTCAGCCGCCGGTGCATGATGGATCACGAATGGCGTCTGAACTCGGACGTGGCGCACGGTCTCTTTCGACAGTGGGGAGAGCCTTGGTTAGATCTATTCGCCACAGAAGAGAACGCGCAATGTCAGCAGTTCTGCGCGTTGGAGTTTCCAAGGCAGCACTCGCTCGGAGACGCTTTTCGTCGCGAGTGGAGCTGCGGCCTGTTGTACGCCTTTCCGCCTATACCACTTCTGCCCAGAGTGCTGAAGAAGATCAGGCGCGACCGGGCCCAAGTTATCCTTGTGGCTCCGGACTGGGCTCGAAGATACTGGTATCCCGAGCTACTCAGCATGTCAGTCGATCCCCCGATTCGTCTGCCTCTTCGGGAGGACCTTCTGTCGCAGCAGCAGGGGACGGTCCTGCACCCGAACCTGTCCAGTCTCCACCTACAAGCTTGGAGATTGAGCGGCGGCAGTTGAGGCCATTTGACTTGCCTCCCGAAGTCTGTGACATCATTCTGGCAGCCAGGCGTCCCTCCACAAAGTCGGTATACGCCTGCCGGTGGAATAGATTTGTGGCATGGTGCACAGCAAAGGCTGTGGATCCCCTCTCTGCACCCCTTTCGGAAGTGCTGCTCTTTCTTCTTTCCCTTGCCCAGCAGGGCTCTGCTCTGGGCACTCTTAAAGGGTACCTTTCTGCTCTTTCTGCCTTCTTGAGGCTACCAGATCAGCCTTCTTTGTTCAAGTCCCCTATAGTGAGTAGATTTCTGAAGGGCATCACACACATGTTCCCTCCTGTTCCCTTCGTGATGCCCCAGTGGGACTTGAACCTTGTTCTCACCTATCTGATGTGTGCTCCCTTTGAGCCACTTCATAACTGTCCTCTTCGTCTCCTTACGCTGAAGACGGCCTTCCTGGTTGCCATCACCTCTGCCAGGAGGGTGAGTGAGCTCCAGGCTCTTTCTTCTTCTCCGCCTTTCCTGTCTGTTCATCCTGATAAGGTGGTGTTGCGTACACGACCTTCCTTTCTGCCCAAGGTTGTCACGGCCTTCCACATCGGGCAGTCCATCACCTTGCCCACCTTCTTTCCGCCTCCGCATCCCTCGAAAGAGGAAGAGAGGCTCCACCGTCTGGATCCAAAACGTGCGCTCTCCTACTACCTGGACCGCACTCGCCAATTCCGGGTGGATGACCAACTCTTCGTTGGTTACGTGGGCGCGAAGAAGGGAAAGGCTGTACACAAGAGGACCATCTCCAGGTGGATCATCTTGTGCATCCAAGCATGCTACTCCATGGCGAGGAAGGAGCCCCCAGCTGGATTGCGGGCTCACTCCACTCGGGCCACGGCAACGACAACTGCCCTGGGCCGCGGTGTCCCCCTGCAGGACATCTGTCAGGCAGCCACGTGGGCCTCGCTGCACACGTTCGCAAGACACTACTGCCTGGACAGTCAAGTCCGGAGGGATGGCTTCTTTGGCCGTTCCGTCCTCCAGGACTTTCTGGTGTGATATTGGTTCGCAGACCCACCACCGGGGTTGGTATTGCTGGGGTATCTATTCTAAGGTAAGGAATCTATCACTAACGTGTCTCTTTCAGATGCACAAGTTACTACTTGTGTAACGATATATCTGTAAGAGACATTAGTTAGTGATAGATTCCTTACCGCCCTCCCATCCTCCCCGTTCTGCGAACCGATATTTAGGGTTAAGGTCATCCCCTTTCAGGGCCCTAGTTTCAAAGGCACCAGTGTTGGTTCTATCATGGCTCTGCGTATCTGGCGCGGAAAAGCTGTGTTATCAGAACTGACGTCAGCGCGCATGGGCGCCGTCTATATACTCCGATGACGTAATCCCGGCGCTCACGACGCCGACGACGGACGCGGAGCCGCAGACGACGCCTACCAGCGCGCAGGGGTATTGCTACGCAAAAATTTCCGGATCCAGTCTGACGCCTGGGGATATTCTAAGGTAAGGAATCTATCACTAACTAATGTCTCTTACAGATATATCGTTACACAAGTAGTAACTTGTGCAACGTGTATAAAGTTACCTGCAGGCCTCACAATACAAGAGCCTTTCATCCAGGTTCATGCAGTTAGTGCTGTCCTTAGAACTGACCCTAATTTCCTTACCAAGGTGCTCTCTCCCTTCCACCTCAACCAAATAATTGAGCTACCAGTCTCTTTTCCTCACCTAGACTCGGTTACAAAAAGGGCCTTTCACACCTTCAACATAATAAGAGCCTTAATGTACTACTTTATCTGAAAGAGACATGTTAGTGATAGATTCCTTACCTTAGAATATCCCCAGGCGTCAGACTGGATCTGGAATTTTTTTCCATCAGCAGTACCCATGCACGCCGGAAGGTGGGGTCGCGCGGCTCCGCGTCCGTCGCTGGCATCGTATGCACCGAGATGACATCACGGAGACTAGGCACCACCCATGCGCGCTGACATCAGTTCTTTCTTTTTCCACGCCAGCAAGCGCAGATCCGGTTAGAGCACGTACCCTAAGTCACTTTTTGACTACATTTTTTGAGACTTTTTGTCTCTACTCTCTTTGAGTCGTTGGCTCCTGGTGCCACGTAGGAATGCCTGGGTTTAAATCGCCGTACAATGTCGGTGGCCGACCCCCATGGCATCTGTCTCTACAGTCTGGAGCGCGACCATAACTCCCGATCATGTTCTGACTGTCTGGCCATGGCTCCGAAGGCTTTGCGGGAGCAGTCCCGTAAGCTGCTGGAGGCCCAGCACTCGTCTCCACGCTGTTCAAGGTCAAGGGGTCGATCGAGGGACCGACCGCGGGGCCATCATCATCGCTCCTGGGGGTCGAAGTCTTCACACTCGGAATCAGGTAAGACACGCGGATGAGGGTGCCATGTGTACCTCCCCCACGGCTCCTGAAGTCTTTGAGTCCCGCGGCCTACCCACCTTATCCAGGTCTGTCGGCAACTCCAGCCCAGGTGCAAGACTTTCTTGCTGCCATGAACCGCCTTTTCAGCCTCGGGCTCCCGCGGGCATGCCTTCAGGCCCCGCGGTACCAGCTGTGTGCACGTCTTTGCCGGCAGCACACGTGGTCCTCTGCCGGCGGCCCCGGCGCCGCAAAGTCCTCTGCCTGCAGCTCTGGCGCCTCCCGTAGCTCCGTTTCCAGTGCTGCATTGGGCTCCGTTTGTTCCACCTCCGCCCTTGCCCAGTTTTCCGTACAATTTTGCTCCAGGTTGGGACCCTAATTGGGACATGGAGCCGAATTGGCGCAAACCGGTGCCGTTCCCTATGCCTTTGGACCATTTATATTCCCTGTCCCTCCCCTGCTGCCGCAGCCTGTGCCACGGGCAGTGGAGGGGGACAACTGGGAGGGGTCTGAGGACCTTCTTTTAGGGCAGTGCGAGTCGGAACAGGAGTGGGCGGAAGAGTCGGAGGATGCAGGTGGCCTTTGCCTCTCCTCTGAACTTGGTTTTCTTTCTCCTCCTGCTATGGCCATGGATGAGGGCGTCACATACACTGTGGTGCTCCGTAGAGCAGCTGAGGCCCTTGACCTTGATCTGCCTATGGTGACTCTCAAAACCAACCTCTTCACTGAAGTCCTTCAGCCGGCGACAATCTCTATGGAGCCACTGCTCCCGTTCATTGGGGCATTGACTTGTGTTGATGGGCACCTGGTCTAGGCCATCCACGGGGGTTCCTGTGGATAAGAACGTGGCCAGGCGTCATCGCCCGTCACCGGGTGAACCTGCCATTTTAACGGCCCACCCAACTCCGGAGAGCCTGGTCATCCAAGCCTCCACTTCCCAAAGTGCATTCCCTACCGCCCTCCGGATAAGGAATCTAAGAAGTTGAAACAGTTTGGCAAGAAATTGTTTTCCCCTGCCAGCTTGCGGCGGTGGTCGGTGAACACCGCATTCCTTTTGGGCCGCTACTCGCCCGCTGTGTGGGACACAGTTGCGCAGACGCTGCCCCAGTGTCCGGAGGAGGTTGGAGTGGAGCTTTCCCAAGCTGTTGCTGAGTGGAAAGATGCAGCAAAGTTCGCCATCCGGTGTGGGCTGGACAAAGCGGACTCACCAGGTTAGGGCGATCTCCACGACAGTGGCCCTCCATCGCCACGCCTGGTTGTGATCCACTGGGTTTTCAGGGGATGTTCAGAGTTCCCTCATGGACATGCCCTTTGATGGTACTCGCCTGTTTGGCGATAAGGCAGACAGTGCACTGGAGCGTTTTAAGGACTCTTGGGCTACGGCCAAGTCCTTAGGTCTCTCCACCACGCGCCCGGCCACGTCTACTATTCGTTCCTTTCATGGCCACGGATGGGGCGCCCGAACACGTTTGTTCAGCCAGAAGCTGGTGCAGAACCAACCTCAGCACGAACGTGGTGGCCACTGCGGCGGCACAGGGGGCCAGCGTGTGGGTCAGTCCTCCTCCGCTCCTGCAGCATCCGCCTCAAAGCCTTCCTAGTCTGCGCTTTGGGGTGCACCCCATGCCACTGGGAGGCAGGATTCAACATCACCTCCCCCAATGGCGTTCTATAACCTCGATACTGGATAGGTGTGTACGCACGAAGTGCTAATACATCCCCAAGTGAGGCACACCGTACACGATCATACCAATGATTCAAAAGTTCAAAGGAGGTTATAGTTGTTTTTCACTATTTATTCCATTGAAAAGTTTTTCAGTGACATTGATCAGCTATCATTCCGATGTTACACTCATTGAAGTTGCCATGATACAATTAAACTGCTCCAATGCATTTCGGGCGGGTGGCCCTTTATCACGGAGTGCTGAAAGGAAGACAGAGAAGGATCAGAAGTCGTGGTGGTACAATCATGCGAAAAGGTGAATACAAAGTGCTCAATGGGTGGCGGGTGGAATGGTGTTAGGGGAGGTGAAAGGTAAGGGCTTACATGCAGGGTGTGCATAAGATATAAAAGATAAAGTCGGTGAAGGGCACTGGGTACGAGGGTAACAGTAATCATAAGTTTTAGACGTGGGACTTACTTAGTATCGATGATGGTGGCAGCCGCTACCTCAACGAGTCGGGACAAACGCGTGGCGTTGTGACGGTTAGTAAGGGGTGTGTGGTGAAATTTTAAAGTGTGTGTAAGGCAGTGAAGATAAACGAAGGACTAAGATTGGGATGGTGATGGTGGGGTCAAGGTGACGCCATGTCAGAGTGGTGAAAACGAATAATAGGAGTGAATGTGAAGAAAGGATGTTGAAAGTAGAAGAGAAGTACAAAGAACAATGCAGGACATATATACAACTATGTACAATAAAGTTACAGGTAACAACTGTATTCAGTGCGGTCATTAAGACCGTGTGGTTTGAGAGTCTGTAAACGGTAAGTCCATTCGAGTTCTCTTCTGAGTAAAGTTTTTCTGTTGTCAACACCTTCTTTGGGGATGATGGTTTCCAAGACGATGAATTGTAGTTGTGCTATGGTGTGTCGGGCTTCAGAGAAGTGGACTGCAATGTTTGACTTCTCCTGTTTTAGACGAATGTTCGATTTATGTTCATTCAGACGCGTTTTGATTTTTCGTTCAGTCTTGCCGACGTATAGCTTGCCGCAAGGGCATTTTAATGCATAGATTAGGTTAGCGGAGTCACAGGTGGCGTTGACTTGGAGGTGAATCGCGTGTCCCTTCATGGGGTGTCTGATGCTGTTGCCCTTAATGATACTGTTACAATGGTTATAATTAAAGCAAGGTTGGGTGCCTTTGTAGGTTTTTGGTGTAGGAGTTGGTTTGGAGAGGATTTCTTTGATGTTTTTGTTCCTGGTGTATGCAAACAATGGCGGGTTTGTGAACATGTCCATAAAATCGGGTTCCATTTGTAATATGGGCCAGTGGCGAAGTATGATTCTTTTGTAGGCCTGACTTGCTGTTGAGTATTTAGAAACCAATACCATGCGTTGTTCGGTGTTCTTTGATGTTCTGCTGAGGGTTTGTGCTCTCGAAATTGTGGATACACGGGTCTGAGCTTCCTTGATAACTTGTTCAGGATATCCTCTATCCAAAAATCGGTTTTGCATTTCTTTGATGCGTAGGTGATAGGTTTGTTCATCAGACACAATGCGTTTGATGCGCCGCATTTGGGAAAATGGCAAATGTTTTTTAAGCGATCCCTGGTGGAAACTGGTGTAGTGGAGGGTATTATTTCGGTCCGTATCTTTTCTGTGGAGGTCTGTGATGAAACCTTGTTGTGTAATTGAGATTTTGACGTCCAAAAATGTTATTTCTTTCTCGCTGATTTGCCAGGGTAGTTTAATGCATTCATCCCTGGTGTTAAGTTCCAGAAGAGATTGATTGAGACTTTCTTTGGAATCTGTCCATATTAAAAATAAGTCGTCGATGTATCTGACGTACATTTTTATTCTTTCGTTGAAATGACTATTGGCATATATCTGAAGTATTTCAAAGTTTTCCATATAGATGTTAGCATAGGTCGGGGCAGCACAGTTTCCCATAGCCATTCCAGATAGCTGAAGGTACCATTGGTTGTTTTCTTGAAAATAGCTGTGGTATAAAGTAAAACCCATAAGTTCAATCAGAAAAGTTTGCATTTGTTGGTCGATGTTACTGTTGAGTAAAGCGTGTTCAATGGCTTCAATTCCGCCCTGGTGCGGAATGGAGGTGTATAGTGAGTTGACATCTGCGGTGCAGAGTAAGACTGTTTCGTTGCTTTTGCATTCAACGGTAGAAAGTTTTAACAAAAAATCCGTTGTGTCTTTGTGTAACGACCGGATTTTTGGACCAGATGGAATCAGCTCCTAGCAGCCCCTCTAACCCAGTCGGAACGTACTCACTTCCCTCCTTGGAACGTATTTACAATGGGTATAGATATATGTATGTACATCTCGTACCTAAGGATGGGGAAAATAGCAATAAACATGCATAGGTTTTTCTACAATATCCTATTCATACCAACTAGTCTCGCGGCCACTTAGGCCCAGACTAATCTACCCTAGGGCAGGTCTGATTATGTACCATTACACACTGATCACTCTCAGTGCTCACTCGACACGCAATCCGGCGTGTCTACACACGGGCCTGCAGTCCCAGTGCTCTCTCTCTCATCCGGTCCACAATCTGGCGGGCCTACACACCGTGTCCTCCCGGTGCTCTCACTCACTTCCAACACGATCCACAATCCGGCGGATCTACACACCGTGTCCTCCTGGTGCTCTCATTAACGCCGCGTACCAACGACGATCACTTTCCTATGAACACCTATGGAAGAAATCTCTCATTGTCTACTCAGGATAATACTACAATAATAAAAGTTAGTGCGGCTTTCCAAATTGAAATATGTACCTTTTGCTCTTGGCATCAAACGTTCCCCTTCTCCCTCATTGCTCAGTCACCTCTTACCTGACCGGGATTCACATCCGTTCATGCAAACAATGTCTGACTAGAAGACCAGGTTACCCTGTTTGAACAAGAATACAAGGCACATGTCGGTTCACTAAGAACTGGGGTATTTTATTACAATGATTATAAACACAATACTATACGATAATATATATATTCTGCAAAGAACACTTCACCCTTGACTCCAGTCTATTAACCATGTACTATATGGAACTAACATCTGTGGAAGAATAATAAGAAACAAAATTAACTGATCTATTTCTCTTGCCAAATCTACAATATTGGAGTAGAGAAGGAATGCACTGAATAAAGCAGCAAACGGCTACCAAAATACAAATAGAAATCACAATACCCCCTAATATCTGTCGTAGAGAATGTAAGTCAGGTAACCAATTGAAGAGCCAGTCAAACCAACCCTGATCAATATGTTGTCTAACTTCTGCAGTCAAGTCGTGAAGTTTATCAATATGGGCTTGAATAGATTTGGTGTGGTCGGATAAGTTGAAGCAGCAAAGACCCTCAAAGTCAGAACAATCATGTCCATGCTTTAACAAGAGGTAGTCGAGGGCCGCGCGGTTCTGCAGAATTGCTCTGCGTTCACCCTGGGCATCTAATAACATGTCAGATAGAATGGTAGAGGTTTGATTAATCGATTTTACCATCCAACAGGCCATTTTACCAATGGACTTGGCGTTGTAAACTGCCAACGCCGGGACACCAATAATGGAAATAGCTAAACTTAGATATTCAGATTTAGAATAAAGATGAAGGGAAGAATCACAGTCCTCATGTAACATCATAGAATCACAGACTACACGGGAATGGGTATTGGGATGTGAAGAAAACATTAATAAACTCAGTCTGGTGATGGCACATGGACCGCCGGAAATATTTGCAGGAATATAGGGCCAGGAGGAATTTCCGCAGGAAAATAACCAACCAGAGGGTAACAACATCGTACGGTAATGGCTAGGAGCAACTAATATACGTTTGCATGTCATATTATTTTTAACAGAAATACATGAAGACGGGAGACTTTGTAAGCATAGCAAACGTTGATGAGCTGAAAAAGAAGTGGCAGCATTTAACTTCAATCTGACAGATTCAGTAATTGCTTTAGGATCACAGGTCAAAATAAAGCATAAATCACCCTGCGTGATATTGTAGGTAGTAATTTGGGAATGAATCGGGGGAATGGAGTCTGAAAGAACAGTACACAAAGGGCAAAATTTGTGGGCCGCGAAATCGCCCAGAATAATATTGGTTCGGGCACTCGATATATTGAAAATGTGCCGCAACGTTTCAGTGGAGGCAGGGACGGCAACCAAGCAGGTCGCTAAGATGTCAGTCACAGAACGCATAGGGGTAAGGCAGCAATGCGGAGAGTTAGTAACCCGCTTAGCAAGGGTGATCCAAAAGTTCGATGAGGAATCCCACGCAGCGAAGGAACGCGGAACTCGGGTTCTCCAATCAACCGAAGTCTGTGGGTCCTCTCCTCTCCCGGTGTAGCAGACCAAAAGGAGTCCAACGCCGGCACATCCTGCAGCAGCAGTCCAGAGAATGATCTGAAAGAAAATTAAATACAGGCATTATTCATTCTCTTAAATAACATTTGTCAGCCGGGACAGCTTCCCAGCTATCTTTCCCTGGTCTCATTACCAAAATGGTATTGTCATGACCGGTCGCAATGACTTCAGCCTGTTCAGGGGGATGTTTAGGCGATTGCACCCATATTTTCGCTCCAGGATTATCAGTAGAGCCGAAGCCCTTTTGGCCTCGTACAGTTAGCAAAGTCGGAGCAACGCCTTTCTTAATCTCACCACTCAAAACAGGCATAATTAGCAACTGAGCAACACGGTCAGATTTTTTAATCGATAATTCAATCTCACTGCTATTCAGCAGGAGAACCTTAATCTCTCCCTGATAATCACTGTCAATCACTCCTCCGAGTACTTGAACACCTTTTAAGGCAAGGCCCGATCTAGTGGCAATCAGTCCAAAACTTCCAGCTGATATACAGACACCAACGCCTGTTTCAACAATTATTCGGTCCCTGCTCTTTAGGACAGTATCATTCATAGCATGCAGGTCCAAGCCTGCGGAACCTGGGGTTGCTCTGCAAGGAGCCAAAGCTCCGGGGGTAATTTCCCAATACATAACAGTATTACCAATGGTGTTGGGCTTTGCATCAACATTTGGAGGAAACAAACGCATTAAAGGAGATTCAGCATGCAACAAGGGACGATTATTCAGAATCAGCAATGCCTGGAGCAGAAAGTCCCTCCAGTTCTTGTAGTGTTCATCAGTCATCTTTCGTAATTGGTCCTTTAGCAAACCATTCATTCTCTCAATTAGGCCCGAAGCCTGCGGATAATATGGAATGTGAAACACCCATTCAATGTTATTCTCCACACAGAATTCCTGCACCAATCTTCTACGGAAATGGGATGCATTATCAGATTGAATTTGAAATGGAACACCATAATATAATATGAGTAATTCCAATGTTTTAATGGTATTGATTTGGGTAGCTTGTTTGCATGGGAAGGCAACCAAAAGGCCACTATAGGTATCAACAGCTGTACAAATATACTGACAATTTTTGCTCATAGGGAGCGGGCCAATATAATCAATTTGCCAAATTTGAGCGGGCAATTTTCCTCGATGTAAATGTCCTTTAACAATATGAGGCACTTTTCTCTTTCTAGAATGTTGACAGATGGGACAATGCAGAATGATATCTTTAATGTAATTTAAAGGAATATGAATTCCTCGATCGGCAGCCCACCTGCTAGTGGCTCTCTCTCCAAAATGTCCTGCTTTCTGGTGGGCCCATTTCGCCAATCCCGCCAAATCAGAATCTTGCATGTCCACCACTGCCTCAGCAATTTTAGATTTTTCATCTGCAATGTTATGAAAGAATTTGTCAAGGGAGTCTATCGGAGTATGAGCATCCACATGAAAGATTGTCACAGTACTCTGTGGGAGCATTTCCCAAATTTCTTGCCATAATTCTTTACCCCACAATTCTTTTGAATGCAATTCCCAATTATGAGAATGCCAAGTTGGTAACCATACCGCCAGTCCATTAGCTGTGGACCAGGAATCAGTGAAAATATGACATGTGCCAGGTAGTTCCTGTTTCAAAACCTGGTAAACTGCATACAATTCAGCATATTGACTACTCTTTCCGTCACCAGTTGTACTCAGTAATTTCTGCGTGATCGGGTTATAGGACACTGCTTTCCAATCCCGTTTCTCACCAATGAACCTCGCTGAACCATCCGTAAACCACACATGTTTTCTGTCCTCCGCGGACAAATCATCAAATGGCTTACCCCACTTGACAGGAGATTCCTGCACTACAGGTACGGAGCAATCATTTCCAGTCTCGTTCGATGGCACCTGCGCCACTCGCTCATGTAACACTGCCACACCTTTCGGACCCACACGTGCCCTGTCCTGAATGTACCATTTCCATTTAATCACGCTCGCCTCTTGAGCATGTCAATGTCAATGGTACTTATAGAGCGCAAACAATCATCCTAAATAGGATATCACGGCGCTGTTATGACAGAAGTGGGTAGTGGCAATTAACAGGATCATCATTGTAATTTAATCAGATTTGGGGAAAAGGAATGTTTTTAATTGCCTTCTAAAGGACAAATGGCAGTCAATTAATCTAAGTTCCATAGGCAGTTCATTCCAGCTATTTGCCGCCAGGTGGGAAAACGCCCGTCCACCCATCCTGGCTGTTTTCGCACGAGTATTTCTTGCTCTGGCTGCCGTATGGGATCTCCGATTCCTGGAGGGAACGTAAAATCTGATTTTGTTTTTTAGGATGTGAGGGCCCGTTTTGTGCAAAGCTCTGTGCGTTATGCACATCAGCTTAAACGTGGCTCTCTGCCTCATTGGCAGCCAGTGAAGCTCACGCAGGCAACTTTTAGCTGGATCATACTTTTTTTTATTACAAATCGCCTTTGCCGCTGCGTTCTGTACAATTTGTAGTTTTGAGAAGAGGTAGTCAGCCATTCCGACAAACAGAGAGTTCCCATAATCCAGTCTGCTCATTAACAAGGATTGGACCAGTATTTTCCTACACTCAATAGGGATCCATGGGAAGACTCGCCTGAGCATCTTAAGTATAGCAAAGCCTTTACCACAAATAGATGATACGTGGGCTTTCATGCTCAAAGTATTATCCAGAGTCACACCTAAATTCTTGGCCGTTGTTGCTGGACTGCGAGCGGTGCCCAAGGTTGTGGGCCACCAGCTGTTGTCCCATAGCTGTGTATGTCTACCAAACAGCAGTACTTCGGATTTATCTGCATTTAGCTTAAGGCAGTGGCTGTGCATCCAGTTGGCTAGTTCCGTTAAACAGTTCAATAACCTGTCCTTAGGGTCATCTTCTTCATCCAGTGTAATCATCAGCTGGGTGTCGTCTGCATAAGAACAGATCTCGACACCCCACTTTCTCCCTATCTCTGCCAGTGAGGAGACGAAGACATTAAATAGGGTTGGACTCAATGAGGCCCCCTGTGGGACCCCATATTTGATGTTCCGGGGAGGGGAAACAAAATCACCCATCCGTACTGACTGTGTTCTGTTTTGCAGAAAAGACTGCAGCCACCCTAGTGCATTTTCCCGGATACCCTTGGCAGCAAGGATTTCAAGGAGTCGATGGTGTGGAACGGTATCAAATGCCGCCGAGAGGTCCAATAAAATCAGGGCGACTGTTTTTCCCTGATCAACCTTGGTTCTTATGTTGTCCATCACTGCTAGGAGTGTTGTCTCGGTACTGTTGTTTGCCCGAAACCCTGTTTGGGGAATATCCAACAAATCGTTGGTTTCTAAGAAATTGGACAACTGCCTGTTGACCAATTTCTCCATCACTTTGGATAGATATGGCAGTTGAGAAATGGGCCTGTGGTTTGCTGGGTTATTAATATCGGACCCTGCTTTTTTTAATAAGGGAGTGACTATGGCACTTTTCCAGGTCTTCAGGAATTCAGCAGAATTTATTGAGGAATTAAAAACTTTAGTTACAGCCGGGCAAATTATTGGTGTTAGTTGAGAGAAAATATGGTGTGGGCATGGATCCAATGGCGAACCTGATTTTACTTCTAACATAGCATTGGCCACCTCCTCCTCTGTGAATGGGCATAAAAGTAGGACAGCTGGCCTGAGCCAGGGGTGGTACAAGGGTTTGTGATTGTTTCAAATCGGTGTTGGAAAAGGAGGTATAGATCCTATCTATTTTTTCACAGAAGTATTCGTTAATTTTATTAAGGCCCTCTTGTGAGGGCGTAAGATCCAGTGAAAGACTGGTAGGGCTACTTAGCTCCTTGACTATTTTAAATAGTTCTTTTGATGAATTTTTACTTTCTGTTATCCTCCGTGAGAAGTATTCTTTCTTTGCTTTCCTGATAGCTTTGTCCAATTCGATGGGATTTCGGCGAACTCAAACCCACCTCATGATAGGAATTTCAGGTCTCAAAATCACAGCATGACCTAAGGTCAATTGCTCGGTATCCACCAGAGCCCAATAACATGCAAGCAACTGTTTCTCAAAAGGTGTATAACGCTCACCAGCCTCAGGTAACTTTTAGTCCAAAAACCTAATGGCACTTTTTGTCTGCCCTGCTTTTGCCATAAACTCCAATTGGCATACAGACCTTCTACAGACACATTCAAATCCACATCACCATCGCCCACAGGCCACAGATCCAAGGCGTACTGAATCGCTTCTTTCGCCAAATTAAAAGCATTTTGCTGTGGTTCACCCCATTCAAACGCATTCTTTTTACGAGTGACTCGATATAAGGGAGCCAATATCTGACTCAAATGGGGAATATGTTGGCGCCAAAAACCAAACAAGCCAATGAAACTCTGAGCTTCTTTCCTATTCCTTGGAACTGCAAAGTCTAAAATTTTTCGTTTCACTTGCGGGATCACTTCTCTGTGACCTTCATGCCAATTGATGCCTAAAAATTTAACATTTTGGGATGGACCTGGTAATTTATCAGGATTAATTTCCCAACCTTTTGCACGTAAGCAGTCAAGAATCTGATCTAAATGGGTCTGGACCTGACCTTGTGTCTCACCTTGAATTAAAATGTTATCAATATAATGACACACTTGAATTTGCGGATGTACAGCCACTTCATACAAATGCTCCGCCACCAGCCGGTGACCGATCATAGGACTATGTACATAACCGTGAGGAAGACTTCTAAACGTCATTTGACGTCCATTCCAGGTAAAACTGAATTGTTCCTGACACTCGGGGGCAATCGGAATCGAAAAGAAAGCATTAGCAATATCAATGGACGCATACCATGTACCTGGATGCTTTTGAATTCTTTGAATTAAAGTAACAATATCGGGTACTGCAACAGTCAAACGAGGTGTGTGTTTGTTCAGCTCTCGATAATCAACAGTCATGCGCCAAGAATTATCACTCTTGCGCACAGGCCAAACGGGATTATTCCAAGCAGAAGTAACCGGAGTTATAACTCCTGCATCAACCAAATCCTGAATTGTGGCACTAATTTCTTCATGACCACCTGGAATACGATATTGTTTCTGAGAAACCACTTTCGTAGCTTGGGGAATCTTAATGGGGGGCATCCGTAAACGGCCAACCCGTACGGGTCTGGACGATATTTAATGCTTAGTTCCAAATTGATAACAACCATCATCCAAATGCAAAGTCATTCCTTTCAAAATATCTATTCCAATTATATATTCCAAAAGCGGTACAACTAACACAGAATATTCTCTACGGGGAATTCTACCAATTTTCATCCCAAGTGTAGTCTGCACTGCGGGGGTCTCTTTTCCACCTAAACCAGTAATAGTGAAAAATTGTCCTTTAAATTTCTTAGATTTACCATGAATTAAAGTGGCCTCCGCTCCTGTATCTACCAATGCTCGGGCCCTTTGGATATTACGATGTTTCCAAAAAATTTCAATATCTACATAGGGTCTGTTGTTTCTGTGGGCACACCTGCGTACCGGAGCGTGACCTATTTCCTAGTCATTTTTATTGTGGTCTGTCAACCAAGACAAATCAGGATAAATACTCTCAGGTTTCTTGGGAATCAGAATGTCCTGCTCATATCCATCTCTATTACGAAACGGATTTTTGTCATTTTCAAAGTATTGAGAATTACGATCCGAAAGCTTGTGGCGAACCTCCCTTCTCCTCAACTCAGGGGAATAACCTCTTTCATCTCTGTGTCTGTTGGAGACACAATCATCTCTCCCCCTTTCTCTGTCCCCCTCTCTCACCCTTACGTTCTCACGACGAGGGGATACATCACGTTCATAGCGCCGTTCATCACGGCGATCAGCATCCACACAACGCCTCTCATCACCACTGCCATCAGAACCACGGTCACAATCATTCTTTCGCACACGACGGGCACCCTCCTTCCGATCTAAACCACGCTTACGAAATATGTCCCATAAGCGATTATTAGGTTCACCATCAATGTCCTCCCTCTTCACACCATCAGCCAATAGCGCAAGAAACATATCACGTCTAGAGAACTTATAATCCCCAGCGGTACGACCCTCAGGTCGAGATTGTCTCTCAGGTTTAAACCATTCACCCAACTCACCAAGCTGACGAACAGATTCAAGCACCATAGACAAAGGATTGCCAGTCTGATTGATCAATAAAGTCATCATAACCTGTTTATAAGCAACAGGGGAAGAACGGATAATGCGATTACGTACGGAAGATGTTAATAGACCATCCAACAACCTGTCAGAAGTACTGAGAAAAATCGCAGTCTTCATCACTTCCTCTTTCAAACGTTGCGACGCATCGCGCAAAGTATACCACGGCTTGTCATTGACAGGCCAGTCAGATTCAGTAGGGTATTTATGGTTACAGCCATCATTCGCAAGTTGGAGCAGACTAATTTGGCCAGCACCATTATAATTCCGAAAATGATCTTGTACAGTAGAATCGGAACTCAAAGAGCAAAATCGTAAACAATCACCAGCATCAAGCATGATACCAGCAGCACCCAATTCATATAGGCGTACCATCCATGTAAGCAAAGTTTCACCGGGCCGTTGTCGAAATCGTTGTAAAATATCACTAACCTCCTGTTGAGTAAAATCTTCAATACTATCCAAATGAATACCATTCGGCATACCAGGAGCCTGTTGCAATTTGCGTCGAAAAACAGGGTGAGCAGAAACCTCCGGAAGAGCCTCCGAAGAAGCCCGGTCCTCAGATTTAGATGAACAATCAGGGCGAGATACGTCATCAGAACGGGAAAAGCGACCACGGTCGCTAGAAATATCGTCTTTGTCACAAGAAGCAGATTTACAATCACGTCCGGAGCGAGAAGACTCGCGCTTATCACCCTCCTCAGCCGAGGAGCCAGAATCATTTGAATCCCAGATATTACCATCCCACTCATCGGGGTTCCAATCCAGTCCGGCTTTCGCCGCGACCAGATGCACTTTCCGTGTAGAAACACGACCACGACGGTGTCTATATTTGTATTTCGCAATGCGCACAGCAGCCCTTTCGGCTATAGTTTGATAAGTCTCAAGTTTGTCGGCAAGCAATTTATTTTGACATCGCAAAAGAGTATGCGCATTCTGCACTTCAACAAACTTTTCTTCCATATCCACAAACCGCCTCTGCAATTTAACAAACTTCTCATGAAGCATTCTGTAAGCAGTCAGCACAATCCAACCTCTGCGTCCTAAAATAGGAAGCTCATCACCCTTCACTACTGGAGCTTTCTGCAAGCAAGAAACCACATCAGCAGGCTCCGCCTGCTCCAAACAAGAAGTCCAATTCTCACTCAAACCAGTAGAATCGGCCCACTCACGGGCCAAGGCCTCGTAAGGCGTTGATTCCCAGCCGGGAATTTCAGCAGGCAATTTAAAAGTAGATTTCGATTTTTTCAAAAACATTTTGACACACAAAAAATATATACACAATTATCAACAAAGAAAATACGTACGAGCCGAGCGCAAACCAACAAGATCAAAACAATACAGCGCACACAGGCTTCGTAAACAGTTTGTGACGCCAGATGTAACGACCGGATTTTCGGACCAGATGGAATCAGCTCCTAGGAGCCCCTCTAACCCAGTCGGAACGTATTCACTTCCCTCCTTAGAACGTATTTACAATGGGTATAGATATATGTATGTACATCTCGTACCTAAGGATGGGGAAAATAGCAATAAACATGCATAGGTTTTTCTACAATATCCTATTCATACCAACTAGTCTCGCGGCCACTTAGGCCCAGACTAATCTACCCTAGGGCAGGTCTGATTATGTACCATTACACACTGATCACTCTCAGTGCTCACTCGACACGCAATCCGGCGTGTCTACACACGGGCCTGCAGTCCCAGTGCTCTCTCTCTCATCCGGTCCACAATCTGGCGGGCCTACACACCGTGTCCTCCCGGTGCTCTCACTCACTTCCAACACGATCCACAATCCGGCGGATCTACACACCGTGTCCTCCTGGTGCTCTCATTAACGCCGCGTACCAACGACGATCACTTTCCTATGAACACCTATGGAAGAAATCTCTCATTGTCTACTCAGGATAATACTACAATAATAAAAGTTAGTGCGGCTTTCCAAATTGAAATATGTACCTTTTGCTCTTGGCATCAAACGTTCCCCTTCTCCCTCATTGCTCAGTCACCTCTTACCTGACCGGGATTCACATCCGTTCATGCAAACAATGTCTGACTAGAAGACCAGGTTACCCTGTTTGAACAAGAATACAAGGCACATGTCGGTTCACTAAGAACTGGGGTATTTTATTACAATGATTATAAACACAATACTATACGATAATATATATATTCTGCAAAGAAAAGTGAAAGGTTAGAATGTGCACACTATAGGGGAAAGGGCGGAGGTCACCTTATTAACGTGAAGTCGAGGTTCGGCAGTCATGTAGGTTCCCTTCCCGTCTGTGCCTTGGCTCGTCTCGGAATCACACCTTAGCAGTCATGAGTACACGTCTGCACCGCTATGCTCGATCTCCTCTACTTCCCTCCAAGTCACTGGAACCTCTCTCGTTATTAGCTGCTGTCTGTCTCTGATCGCTCTGCGCTACTTCTCCTTCTCCTTCAATCTTTCTCCGAGAGTCTCAGTTTCATGATCTGTCTCAGACTTCAAAATGGCGACTGTCTGCCTGGAAATAATTAATGGCATAGATGCTAACGGCTAGCTGCCGCCTACGGACTGACTGACTCACTGCCTAACACTTTCGCTAATATGGAAGCTTGTCCTTTCATGGAAAGTTACGGCCAGTAACCTGCCGCCCACCAAATTCTTGTACCTCCCCGTACCAAGGACACGTTCCCAGCCGGCCGGCCTGAAGTTGTGTCTTCGGAGTGGAGAAAAATGCAGTCTTTCGATAAGGGCCAGCCTGAGCCGGTTCTCTCCAAGTGAACAACACTTCGAAATTAAAACATTACACTTGACCTAGAAAGCCTCTCAAGCTGCCGGGCAGAAAGCAAGATGGAGTCTCTCCCGTTTGAGGCCTACAAGGCCCGAAATAAGCATAACTCCATAGAAGGTATACTAACACTCTTGCAAAAGGACGGATCATCACTAATACCAATGAATCTATCCCCTAACTTAAGTTTATAAGCCCTGATCTAAGGAAAAGGGTACGAAAATGCACTACTGTGCCTTATGGATAAGTCCTGTTTATAGTTCTAATCCCTGTACTAGAAGGGTAATAGGCTGGAGTCATCTTCCATCATTCTCCCTCCAAAGAGGGCCGAAAAAGTCGGTCAGAACACTTTGATATAACTGGTAGTTTGTATCACCAGTGGTTGTAGGTATTTGTCGATGAATTTACCTGTGGGTTCGTGTATCAATCCTTTAGTAGACACGATCGGTCTAAATGGTGGGTTGTTGAGATCCTTGTGAATTTTCGGACACAAGTGGATGGTGGGGCTTCTTGGGTGTTGTTGCAAAAGGTAATTCTTAGTGCGTTCTTCGATGGCACCATTGTGGCATGCTTTGGTTACGATGTTCAACAAAATTTCTTGAAATTCTCTGGTGGGATTATGATCAAGTTGCATATATAGATATTTGTATCCTGTATATGTTAATTGAGTCGTTGTGTGTACAAGGGGGTGTCGAGAATTACAAGGGCCCCGCCCTTATCGGCTTTAACGCATCTGATTTCGGGATTGTTCGCCAAGGATTTAAGAGTGTCACGATCTTTAGTAGTTAGGTTCTGATGTTTGGTTTGTCTGTTGAAGTTAATTTTAGACAAATCATTGCGTACAAGGTTCTCAAATGTGTCGATACTTTTGTGACTGTTAGGCGCTTGGAATGTACTCGATGGTCTTAGACCTCTTAATTCATCGGGTTTGGTTTAGTTAGTCGGTGAAAGAATGTTGTCAAAAAAATGACGTAGTCTGAGTTTTCTCGTAAGTTTGAAAGTGCTCACTTCCAGTTCAAGTAAATTGGTATGTGTCGTAGGAATAAATGAGGTACCTTTTTCAAGAAGAGTGATTTGATGGGGTGTGATGTTGGTTTTGGAAATGTTGATGACTAGGTGTTTCTTTTTTTCGTGAGGTCTTTCTTGGCAATTGCGCTTCGTGTAGTGGGGGGACTTGTTTCCTTTTCTTTTGTTTTTGCTCCGCCGGGGTCTTCGGTTCTGTCCTGGCCTGGCTCTAAAAAAGGAACCGCAGTGGTTTGATCTTGTGCTGTAGTAGATGTAGTAGCTGAGGTTGAGGGTTGATCGGTAGTAGCTCCTCTATTAGGTTGTCTTGGTGGGCGGTATGAGATGTCGCTTTCTGAAGAGGATGTGTCAGTTTGTGCCTTTTGAGGTCTATTGCGGCGACGTTGGGCAAACACGTCAGCCCACGTGTATACTTCATCAAGCTTGTAATCAAGCGTGTCTCTTCGAAACTTTCTGATTTTCCGTTCATTAACTTCCTTGTGATGTTTGTCAAGGATGTTTTGCACCTCGTCGAGGGATTTTGTCAATTCTTCAGATGTTAACATTTCTTTCAATTCTTTATTGATTTCTTTCATTTCCTGTTCAAGATCTTTAAGTATACCAGAAAGTTCTTCTACTATCAATAAGATCAAATCAAGGCTGCACTTATTGAGAATTCCTTCCCACTTTTCCTAAAGGTTTTGGAGTTTTTGCAGAGCGACGGTTTGAGGGCTATCCGTAAACCGCGAGGGATCCTGAGTGCACGGTGGTATTTTAATAAGGTGCTTGCGTGAAGTTTTTGATTTATATGCCGTTTGGATAAGTAGATGAATTGTCTAATGCATTGTTCCTTGTTACGGGTAGTGGACGTGGGGCTAATGTCTTCTTCGATCAGCGAATAAATTCGTTTACGTTCATCTTCATTGTATGCTAGAGTCTTTTATATCTTATGCACACCCTGCATGTAAGCCCTTACCTTTCACCTCCCCTAACACCATTCCACCCGCCACCCATTGAGCACTTTGTATTCACCTTTTCGCATGATTGTACCACCACGACTTCTGATCCTTCTCTGTCTTCCTTTCAGCACTCCGTGATAAAGGGCCACCCGCCCGAAATGCATTGGAGCAGTTTAATTGTATCATGGCAACTTCAATGAGTGTAACATCGGAATGATAGCTGATCAATGTCACTGAAAAACTTTTCAATGGAATAAATAGTGAAAAACAACTATAACCTCCTTTGAACTTTTGAATCATTGGTATGATCGTGCACGGTGTGCCTCACTTGGGGATGTATTAGCACTTCGTGCGTACACACCTATCCAGTATCGACTTACGTGTTTTTGACGGAAACACCACCCTCGAGAGCACCCTAAACCTTTGAACTTCCAACATCAACCGCACTCAATTTTCATCTCTAACCCGGCTGTGCAACACCCATACCCTTTGTTCTATAACCTCGGACACGTGGGTGCTGCAAGTTGTCCGAAGGGGCTACTCTCTCCCCTTTGAGTCTGCCCCTCCAGCCATGCCACCTCAGTTCCACCGCATGTCTGGGAATCACTTTGCGCTTCTCTAACAGGAAGTCACGGCCCTCTTGTCAAGGGGGCCATCGAGCGCATTCCTGGGCCAGAAGTAGGATGTGGTTGTTATTCCCACTACTTACTGGTCCCCAAAAAGGAGAATGGAGGCCTGCGCCCCATCTTGGACCTCAGGAACGTCAATTGCTTCCCCCAGAAGGAGAAGTTCAAGTCGTTGAATCTGGCTCAGGTCTTGGCTGCCCTTGACCCTGGAGACTGGATGGTAGCGTTGGACTTGCAGGACGCATATTTTCATATCCCCATCGTGCCGGCCAACCGGCGTTACCTGATGTTCACGTAGGCCACCAGCATTTTCAGTTTTCCGTGCTCCCCTTCGGCCTTGCCAGTGCCCCTCGGGTGTTCACGAAAGGGATGGCGTTGGTCGTAGCTCATCTGTGCAGATCAGGGGTTCCAGTCTTCCCCTATCTCGATGACTGGTTGTTGAAGGCGGGCTCGCCGGCAGTTGTCTCCCACCTCCAGACTACGGCCGACCTGCATTTGCTGGGGTTTTCCATCAACGAGCCGAAGTGGCACCTGAGTCCCTCTCATTAGTTCCCCTTCATCGGAGCGGTTCTGGATTCAACGCAGTTTCGGGTTTATCCTCCCGAGTAGCGAGTCCGGGATATTCAGGCTATGATTCTGATTTTCAGCCTCTATCCCGGGTTTCAGTCAGGATAACCCTCCAGCTCCTGGGCCTGATGGCCTCCTGCATCCTGCTGGTGCAACATGCCAGATGGCATATGCGGGCTCTGCAGTAGGACCTGAACTTCCAGTGGGCACAGCATCAGGGCGACCTGTCAGATCATGTCCAGATCTCGGAGGGCACTGCACGACAATTGGAGTGGTGGCTCATGAATCGCGATTGGGTCAATGGCATATCCCTCTCCCTTCCCCAACCAGAGACACAGTGGTGACGCATGCATCCCTCCTGGGATGGGGCGGCCACTTGGGAGAGGCGGAGATCAGAGGCCTCTAGTCTCCAGCGGAGTCCCGGCTCCATATCAACCTTTTGGAGCTTCGGGTGATCCGTCTTGCACTGAAAGCATTACTTCCCTCTGTCCGGGTAGTGCAGGTGTTCACGGACAACACCACCACCATGTGGTATTGCAACAAACAAGGCGGGGTGGGGTCATGGACCCTATGTCAGAAGGCCCTGCTCCTCTGAACATGGCTGGAATATCAAGGCATTACTCTGGTGGTTCAACACCTGGCAGGTTCTCTGAATGCCAGGGTGGGCGAACTCAGCCGCTGGTGCATGATGGATCACGAATGGCGTCTGAACTCTGACATGGCGCAAGGTCTCTTTCTGCAGTGGGGAGAGTCTTGGTTAGATCTATTTACCACCGAAGAGAACGCAGCACTCTCTCGGCGACACTTTTTGTCGCGAGTGGAGTTGCAGTCTGTTTTACACCTTTCCACCTATATCACTTCTGCCCAGAGTGCTGAAGAAGATTCAGCGCGACTGGGCCCAAGTCATCCTTGTGGCTCCAGATTGGGCATGAAGATACTGGTATCCCGAGCAACTCAGCATGGCGATCGATCCCCCGATCTGACTGCCCCTTTGGGAGGAATTTCTGTCGCAGCAGCAGGGGACGGTCCTGCACCCGAACCTGTCCAGCCTCCACCTCCATGCGTGGAGATTGAGCGGCGACAGTTGACAGCTTTCAACCTTCCTCCCGAAGTCTGTGTTGTTATTCTGGCAGCCAGGCGTCCCACCACTAAAACGGTATACGCCTGCAGGTGGAACAAGTTTGTGGCATGGAGCACAGCAAAGGCTGTGGATCCCCTCTCTGCCCCTCTTTCGGAGGTCCTTCTGTTCCTTCTCTCTTTGGCCAAGCAGAGCTCCGCTCTGGGCACTATCAAAGGTTATCTTTCGGCCATCTCCACCTTTCTACGGCTTCCAGATCAGTCTCCTCTTTATATGTCCCCAGTTGTTAATCGTTTCCTCAAAGGTATTACACACACGTTTACTCCCGTGCCTTTCATAATTTAAATCTTGTCTTGACCTATCTGATGTGCGCTCCCTTCATAACTGTTGCTTACGTCTTCTTACTCTCAGACGGTTTCCTGGTAGCTATCTCCTCTGCCAGAAGAGTGAGTGAGCTGCAGGCTCTTTCTTCTAAACCTTTTTTCCTTTCTGTTCATCCGGACAAGGTAGTTTTAAAGAACCGTCCTTCTTTCCTGCCAAAGGTTGTCACGCCCTTCCACATCGGGCAGACCATCACTTTGCCCACCTTCTTTCCACCTCCACATCCTTCAGAAGAGGAATAGAGGCTCCACCGTCTGGACCCAAAATGTGCGCTCTCGTTCTATCTGAAGTGCACACGACAGTTCCTGATGGATGACCAACTTTTTGTTGGCTACGTGAGTGCCAAAAAAGGTCGGGCCATGGACAAACAAACCATCTCTTTTGGGTCGTTCTGTGCATCAAAGCATCAAAGCATGTTACTCGTTGGCTAAGAAGGAGCCTCCTGTGGGGCTGCGTGCCCATTCTACCAGTGCAACGGCAGCCACTACTGCATTGGGACGCGGCGTTCCCTTGCAGGACAATTGTCAGGCAACTACGTGGGCCTCGCTGCACACGTTTACCAAACATTACTGCCTTGACAGTCAAGTCCAGAGAGACTGCTTCTTTGGCCGTTCTGTTCTCCGTGACTTTCTGGTATGATCTTGTTTGCAGACCCACCACCGGGGTTGATATTGCTGGGGTATCTATTCTAAGGTAAGGAATCTATCACTAACGTGTCTCTTTCAGATGCACAAGTTACTACTTGTGTGACAATATATCTGTAACAGACATTAGTGATAGATTCCTTACCGCCCCACCCATCCTCCCCGTTCTGCAAACTGATATCTAGGGTTAAGGTCATCCCTTTCAGGGCCCTAGTTTTATAGCACCAGTGGTCAGTTTCTTGCATGGCTCTGCGTTCCTGGCGCGGAAAGTCGTGTACAGAACTGACGTCAGCACGCATGGGTTATGTTATGTTATAATGAATTTGTAGCGCACACTAATACTCATCACCACCCCCTTTTCTGAATCATTTTGTCCACCATAAGCGTGGAAGGGTATACTCAGATGTGAGTCCCTTGCTCATTGCACCATCAGGATTCAAGCAAGCCGGGCCGACGACGGCTGAAATGCCAGAAACCGGTCCCCGGAAGCTTGTTTCCTTCCCAGTATAAGAATTGGCTTGGTAGTTTAGTTTGCCCTGTTCCCATCATGCACTGGGACAGGAACAGACTAATTTGCATGTAGCCAGGTTCTGAGCTGGGATGGTGCAGTGAGCTAAAAAACGGTGATAGATCAAGCCCTGATCTTTGGACTGGGTAAGAGTGGTCTGCTTAATTCAGACACTCTGTTCATCACCACCCCCTTTTCTGAATCATTTTGTCCACCATAAGCGTGGAAGGGTATACTCAGATGTGAGTCCCTTGCTCATTGCACCATCAGGATTCAAGCAAGCCGGGCCGACGACGGCTGAAATGCCAGAAACCGGCCCCCGGAAGCTTGTTTCCTTCCCAGTATAAGAATTGGCTTGGTAGTTTAGTTTGCCCTGTTCCCATCATGCACTGGGACAGGAACAGACTAATTTGCATGTAGCCAGGTTCTGAGCTGGGATGGTGCAGTGAGCTAAAAAACGGTGATGGATCAAGCCCTGATCTTTGGACTGGGTAAGAGTGGTCTGCTTAATTCAGACACTCTGTTCATCACCACCCCCTTTTCTGAATCATTTTGTCCACCATAAGCGTGGAAGGGTATACTCAGATGTGAGTCCCTTGCTCATTGCACCATCAGGATTCAAGCAAGCCGGGCCGACGACGGCTGAAATGCCAGAAACCGGTCCCCGGAAGCTTGTTTCCTTCCCAGTATAAGAATTGGCTTGGTAGTTTAGTTTGCCCTGTTCCCATCATGCACTGGGACAGGAACAGACTAATTTGCATGTAGCCAGGTTCTGAGCTGGGATGGTGCAGTGAGCTAAAAAACGGTGATGGATCAAGCCCTGATCTTTGGACTGGGTAAGAGTGGTCTGCTTAATTCAGACACTCTGTTCATCACCACCCCCTTTTCTGAATCATGTTGTCCACCATAAGCGTGGAAGGGTATACTCAGATGTGAGTCCCTTGCTCATTGCACCATCAGGATTCAAGCAAGCCGGGCCGACGACGGCTGAAATGCCAGAAACCGGTCCCCGAAGCTTGTTTCCTTCCCAGTATAAGAATTGGCTTGGTAGTTTAGTTTGCCCTGTTCCCATCATGCACTGGGACAGGAACAGACTAATTTGCATGTAGCCAGGTTCTGAGCTGGGATGGTGCAGTGAGCTAAAAAACAGTGATGGATCAAGCCCTGATCTTTGGACTGGGTAAGAGTGGTCTGCTTAATTCAGACACTCTGTTCATCACCACCCCCTTTTCTGAATCATTTTGTCCACCATAAGCGTGGAAGGGTATACTCAGATGTGAGTCCCTTGCTCATTGCACCATCAGGATTCAAGCAAGCCGGGCCGACGACGGCTGAAATGCCAGAAACCGGTCCCCGGAAGCTTGTTTCCTTCCCAGTATAAGAATTGGCTTGGTAGTTTAGTTTGCCCTGTTCCCATCATGCACTGGGACAGGACAGACTAATTTGCATGTAGCCAGGTTCTGAGCTGGGATGGTGCAGTGAGCTAAAAAACGGTGATGGATCAAGCCCTGATCTTTGGACTGGGTAAGAGTGGTCTGCTTAATTCAGACACTCTGTTCATCACCACCCCCTTTTCTGAATCATGTTGTCCACCATAAGCGTGGAAGGGTATACTCAGATGTGAGTCCCTTGCTCATTGCACCATCAGGATTCAAGCAAGCCGGGCCGACGACGGCTGAAATGCCAGAAACCGGTCCCCGAAGCTTGTTTCCTTCCCAGTATAAGAATTGGCTTGGTAGTTTAGTTTGCCCTGTTCCCATCATGCACTGGGACAGGAACAGACTAATTTGCATGTAGCCAGGTTCTGAGCTGGGATGGTGCAGTGAGCTAAAAAACAGTGATGGATCAAGCCCTGATCTTTGGACTGGGTAAGAGTGGTCTGCTTAATTCAGACACTCTGTTCATCACCACCCCCTTTTCTGAATCATGTTGTCCACCATAAGCGTGGAAGGGTATACTCAGATGTGAGTCCCTTGCTCATTGCACCATCAGGATTCAAGCAAGCCGGGCCGACGACGGCTGAAATGCCAGAAACCGGTCCCCGAAGCTTGTTTCCTTCCCAGTATAAGAATTGGCTTGGTAGTTTAGTTTGCCCTGTTCCCATCATGCACTGGGACAGGAACAGACTAATTTGCATGTAGCCAGGTTCTGAGCTGGGATGGTGCAGTGAGCTAAAAAACAGTGATGGATCAAGCCCTGATCTTTGGACTGGGTAAGAGTGGTCTGCTTAATTCAGACACTCTGTTCATCACCACCCCCTTTTCTGAATCATTTTGTCCACCATAAGCGTGGAAGGGTATACTCAGATGTGAGTCCCTTGCTCATTGCACCATCAGGATTCAAGCAAGCCGGGCCGACGACGGCTGAAATGCCAGAAACCGGTCCCCGGAAGCTTGTTTCCTTCCCAGTATAAGAATTGGCTTGGTAGTTTAGTTTGCCCTGTTCCCATCATGCACTGGGACAGGAACAGACTAATTTGCATGTAGCCAGGTTCTGAGCTGGGATGGTGCAGTGAGCTAAAAAACGGTGATGGATCAAGCCCTGATCTGTGGACTGGGTAAGAGTGGTCTGCTTAATTCAGACACTCTGTTCATCACCACCCCCTTTTCTGAATCACTAATACTCCAGAGTGTCCTGGCGCGGCGTATAACAGATACCTGATGGAATAGGGCCGGTTAATATACCTGCTTAAAGAGGAAGTTCTTCAGCTGCTTTTTTAAAAAGTATGAGGCTTTGGGTATTCCGCAATGACGGGAAGAGAATTCCAGAGGGTGGCTGCTTTAACAGACAAAGACTGGCCCCCACACCCGCATTCTACGGAAGCGTGGGATCGCCATCGTCTCATAGAGGCAGAGCGCAGTGGTTTGTTAGGTATATAGAAGGAGAAGCGCTTCCTAAGATACAATGGTCCAAGATCCTTCAAAGCTCTGTCAACCAGAACGAGAGCCTTAAATTGCACTCTCTGAGCCACGGGCATGCAATGCAGCTCGCAAAGATGCTGTTTTACACAAGACCTTCCAGAGATGTTAAACAGGAGTCCAGCCGCGGCGTTCTGTATGATCTGAAGCTTATTAAGTAGGTATCCAGGGATACCCACGTACAGAGTATTGGCGTAGTCATTGCGGGAAAGAATAAGCGCCCGCAAAACCATCTCCTTGGCCGTCCGTGGAAGCAGCGGAAAGAACCTTCTCAGTGCTTTAAGGGTGCTAAAACAGACTCCAGTGATTTTCTTGATTTGCACCCCGAAACGCAGATCCTCCTTGAACCAGACCCCTAGACTTTTAGCTGGGGCGCCCACAGAGTTAGGACGGGGATAATCCGAAGGCCGTAAAGACTCCCTAAAGGCGGGCGGAAAGTGGCCAAATAGAAGGATGGCGCCTAAGTAGTCTCTGTGACGTCATCTCGGTGCATACAACGCCAGCGACGGACACGGAGCCGCACAACGCCACCTTCCGACGAGCAGGGGTACTGCTGATGAAAAAAACTTTCTGGATCCAGTCTAACGCCTTGGGATATTCTAAGGTAACGAATCTATCACTAACTAATGTCTCTTTCAGATATATTGTTACACAACTAGTAACTTGTGCAACAGAACTAGACCTTTTTTTAAGCTTTTTGTCGATTTTCCTAAATCTCCTGAAGGTTACCCAATATCAAAAGCTATATGGATAGTTAAATGACGATCAAAGAAAGGCTACATTGGTCAGTCCAAAAAGGTCATGCTAGACACCCTGTACCAGAGGCCCCTTGCACAGTCTACACACTTGTAAGCCCTCGCCCATCAAAACTCCCTTATGTACCTAACATAATTATGGGTGCTGCATAGTTAGAAAGTCGGCCACCACATTAATCAAAGGCAGAACTTTAGCCCTTCAGTTATTAAGTATTTTAATAATAAGTACATTTTAAGGTGGTGCCACGATTCTTTTGATATCAGAAATATGCATTGGTTTTGACTTTCTTTTTTGCACATACCATTTCTTCATAATAAAACATAAAGACAATGAATATTTCCTTGTCCGAGTCCTAGTTCTACATTGAACATTATTGGCCACTAATCTCAGAGACCCTTTTACCAAAGCCCCATGCCTTCCAGAGCCTAGAGGCCAAACCCTCAACTTGATTTTGATAAAGAAAATCTTGCA
The DNA here is from genome assembly GCF_964263255.1 of Lissotriton vulgaris. Lineage (NCBI taxonomy): Eukaryota > Metazoa > Chordata > Amphibia > Caudata > Salamandridae > Lissotriton > Lissotriton vulgaris. The sequence goes on from NC_141687.1 coordinate 1,102,609,086, forward strand.
CGAACTAAAGTTCTTTGTCTCAGAAGACAGGATGCGTGGTATTAAAAAATAAATACATAATAATATGGGCTCCTTCGGAGAGGGTGGGGGGGTCTGCAGCTTCTCTGGCAGCCCCTAAAGTACAAGACAGATTTGTTCTGGGAATGGCCTTGCTCCTTTGAGCCCCCTCCAAGTATTATGCAAAGGCTGCATTGTTTCCTTTTATTTTCTTTTGTCCTGATTTACTTGCTGCTGGTACTGTTCACAACTGGCCATTGCTACAGGAGCCCTTAAGCATATATGGTTTTGTGAGCTCCTTCCCCCCCACTCCCCACTCCCCTCATTCACTCCAGCTGCAGCAGGGGAACCAGAGTCCTTCTCCTGTCTATCCTACCGTCTGGCGCTCCGGTGTAGCAGTGGGTACGGAGGCAGGCTGTCACTCTTGGCTTCTGTTCCTATGCCAGGGAGCATGCAGCCAAGTGTGTGATTGTCCTGAGGAGCTCCCTGCTCACACTGCCTCTTGGATCCTTGGGTGAGAGATTGCTGCACAACGCCCCACTTCAAGGGATCAATGACTCTTAGAATGAGGGACCCAACTGGCCTTGTGCTCCTGTGTTTGGTTTGAATAAATTGCTGTACAAGAAGTGTTTTTCTCAGTCCAGTGGTCTCTGAGGACCCCTGCACATGATCAGTCAGAACAGATTTGAATATCTCTGGGCCAAGGGATGGTTTGACAGATGGTGTTTAGTTTTCTGTTGACATGCTCCAACCACTAGAAATGTTCTCTAAAGGCCTCAAGGCAGACGACGTGGCCTGCCTGCACTCTACAGGCGCGAAGGCCTCCTAGCCAAATGCATGACCTGTGTCTCTCGCTGGAATCTGGGATATCCTTTCCCAGGGTAGCTCCAGCCAGAACTGGTTCACAGAAGCCCCATTGTACCCTCTCGTCCAAGGTCCCCCAAGTAAACCCTCTACTGTCCCCTCAAAGTAGTAGGAATGCCAGGGGAACTTGCCCTTGGGACAGTCCACAGACTCCCAAAAAGCATAACTCTGGTGTTCTCTTCAGGAAGCTCACTGGTCCGCCCTTCTTTTTCTGTAGAATGCTCTTCTGTCAAAGTCTCCGCCCTTTTGCATGGGTTATACAATCAAAGAGAAAAGTTGTAGACGGTGGACGTCTCTGCTTACTCCAAAGATGCCACATCATCCTCTCATGCCTGACAGATATGTATCGAGAACAGCCTACAGACTGCCCCACCCCCTTACAATGTCTTGAAATTTTCCAAGATAGCAGAATCAGGCTGTGGTATGCAAGACCTCTCCCTTAATTTAGCGCCTGACTGAAACTGCAAAACTGATTTAAGTTTGTGACTATTCCCCCTTTGTCCCGGTGAGAAGGTCATGCCTAAGCTTGTCAGGGACTGTGACCAAATGACCCCAAGCATTTTTCTCCCCTGCCCTCTTCCTCGACCGGGAGGAGGCTAATTCCATCAAATGGCCTTTTGTCTAGGGGAGGCTTTTGAACTACCAGCTCGCAAGCAGAGTAGTTAATGTGGCTCAACATTGCAGTTCAAAACCCAAATCACATTCGGACTGGCTCAGGGAAACATTGCAAAAACCAAACAGATTGAGAAGAACACGTATTGTCAAAATAATACTTCATTATGCTCAGAACTCTTTTAAACATAAAGTCATGCTAATCACTTTTTTGGGTTAAGCCAATGCGCTATTATGTTTTGTTCAGTTTTCACCAAAGTTGTAACAACCATGAAACACTGCAGGTCTATGCTTTAGTAAGAAAAAAATAAATCTTTCTTTCTCATGCTCAAATATAGTCTAAGACCTGCAGTACCATAATTCAGCATCCTAAATGTGACAGGCTCCCTGTGTGCGGATAGTGCGCTGAATCGGAGAGTAGTCTTTCTCACTTAGTCTGCACATGAGTTCATATGTAACTAGCACAAGAACTTATTCTAGCTGTGCAGCAACAGGCCTTACTTTAAAAGTAGAGTGGTTACCATTCAAAACCATTTAGACCAGGGATCTCCAAAACGGGCCTGGAGGGCCGTATCCATGCCAGATTTTTGGGATACCCCCATTGAGATACATGTAGTTATTTTAAAAATCTGGCATGGATCCGGCCCTCCAGGACCGGTTTGGAGACCCCTGATTTAGACGGTAGCTAAGATTTTGATATCTCACTTACCCCAAAGATCCAAAAGCCAGGTGATAAAAAGAAAAACAATTGCGAGGAGAGTGGGTATGCGGTGAGTAAGAAGGTCATAACTCACTTTATTGTGGGAATAGAGAAAGCTGACTTACACGCCACTTCTTTTTTTTATTCTAAGAGTTTTATATAGCAATTCATATTTGTAAGGCACGGGGAGATAGAGTGATTTGCCCAGAATCACAAGATGTTGAGCGTCATTGCCGGGACTCGAACCCGGTTCCCCAGCTTCAAAGTAGACCTGCTCTAGCCATAAGGCTACATCCTCTCCCAAACTCTGGTAAGGAATATGCCTTCCAGAGCCCAGACAAGGATATTGAGAAATTGTCAAGACCCGAAAGATCAGTTCTCCGTATGCCCTAGCAGTGGAGGCTAAGGTGTCAGGACCTTCTTTTTTACAGTGCCTATTTCCTGTTCAACAGGAAGTTGGAGGTTCTTGGGGTGTGACAATAGCCACTGTTTAATGTTGTCTGTTAAATGCTGCACTGGCTTGGGGTTATTTGGGGAGCTCAAGGAAGGGATAGCCGATTGTGCTAACCTACTAACCACCCTGCAAGGAGATCACCACGATCTGCTATTTCTTCCTAATACTCCCCAAATAGCCCATTCCAATGTAGCAACCAACAGTAAACATAAAACAGTGGCTATATCACTTAAGGTTAATCAATAGATGCCTCAATCTTTGAAGTGCAAAGTAGAGGATTGGAAGGTATTGGGTGAGAATTATCTTTGTTCTGTTTGTGGTTCCTCTATCCATTGGATGCTTTCCTTTCATATGTCGTACCCCTGTTGTAGGATAGGAGGCATGCCTAAGTGGGAACAACTCTGGTTTCTAAATGAAATATGGATCTGACTCGTCCATTCACATTGGCTTCACTGAAAGCGGCGAGTCTTTTCCAGCACTTCTTCCTATTTGAGGTTCAACACTCAAGACCATTTGGTGTCTTATCTAATAGTTATTTTTTTTTTAATTCTTTTTATTGAGGATACAACAAAGCATTTGGCGGCAAATACACAAAGATAGTCAAGGATATCAACAGGGTATACAACATACATATTTCTATGCACCTGCTCCCAGTGAGTGGTACAGACACCTGAGAAGACTTTGAGCAGCATTTCCAGCACCTCCAAAATAACTTGTTGCTCTCTACTGGTGAAGGAATGAATCCAGAAACAAATATCTAGAGTTACACAGCTCAGGCTGCACAACAACGGTGAAAAATTAAAGACTACTACTCAAGTAATTGTTATCATGCACTGATTTACCATTATGCATTTTGGCAAATTGAGTGCTGGAAAGTGAGGCAGTGTGCTCTCACCCTCCTGCTTTCAAACACAGCACCTGAAATGAAATGAAATTCGGTTTTATAAAGCGCGCTTCTACCCTGAGGCCTCGTAGCACTTCGGACAGGTGGGCAGAGACAACAATCAGGCTGCGCAGATTAGTGGAAAAGAAAGGTTTTCAGAAGTTTGCGGAACTTTTGTAGATCAGGTTTACTGCATATGGTGTGGGGCAGGGAGTTCCATAAGGAGGCAGCACTCCAGGAGAAGGAGCGACCTCCCTATCTAGCTCGTTGCACTTTCCGTGAGACTGTAAGAAAGGATGTACTGGAATGCAGATTTCTGGATGGGTGGTAAGGGGTCACTAAAGAGCAAATCATAACAGGGCCAGCATGCAACATAGCTTTGTGGGCTATACACATCACTTTAAATCGAATCCTGGCCTGGATAGGCAGCCAGTGGAGTTTTTTCAGAGCGGCTGATCCTGAGTGTCTCCGAGGCAGCTTCAGAAGTAAACGTGCTGCGCAGTTCTGGGTTACCTGATGTTTTTTTATGGTGGTCAGCGGGGCACCCAGGTATAGGGCGTTCCCGTAGTCCAGGCGGGACAAGATCAGAGCCTGCACCATAATCCTTCGGGCCTGAAAAGGGAGGAGGGGCAGAATTATTCTCAACAACCTCATCAGGCTGAAACAGGTGGCAGAGAGCTCGATAGCTTGATGGTTGAAGCAGAGAGTGCTATCAAGCCATACTCCGAGACTCTTAATCTGATCTTTAGGCTCTGGCATAGTGCCCATACATGTCGGCCAGTCTATAGCTGCTCTAGATGGCGGGGACTTACCCAAGAAGATAAGTTCTGTCTTGTCCCCGTTTAGTTTTAGGTGGGAGAGCGCCATCCAGTCGGCCACTGCCCCTAGGCAACTGCCCAGGGTGCTAGATGATCCCTCAGGGTGGTTGAAGGCAACCACCAGTTGAGTATCATCTGCATAGGTGACAATTTCAATGTCGAAAGGGCACATATCCCAGCCAAAGGCTCCATATAAATATTGAAAAGGGTGGGACTTAGAGAAGATCCCTGAGGAACCCCGCAGCTAATGGGCCAGGGTTTGGATTGAGTTGCGCCTTCCGAGACCTGAAAGAACCGGTCTTCCAGAAAGGAGTGCAGCCAGGAGAGAGCCAGTCCTGTCACTCCAAGATGTTTTAGACGAGAGAGCAGGATGTTGTGGTCTACCGGGTCGAAGGCGGCACTGAGGTCCAGCAGAATAATTGCTGCAGAGCCGCCTTGATCCAGATACTTCCGAGCGCTCTCTGTCACAGCCAAGAGGGCTACTTCCGTCCCGAGTTTCGGGCGGAAACCTGCTTGAGAGTCATGGAGTAGATTGTTAGACTCCAGATGCTTCTCAAGCAGCTTGCCCAACCATGGAAGGAGGGAGATCGGGCGATAGTTCGCCATGATGGAAGGATCCAAACTGTGTTTCTTCAATAATGCTCTGACTTGGGCATAATTCCATGCCAGCGGCACCTTTCCTGCTGTGATGGAGGCATTTAGAACCTTCAGGATCACTGGCCGGATTACATCAGAGACTAACATAAGATGGCGCGGCGGGGCTGAATCAGTCGGAGAACCAGATGATACTCTCGACACTAGAGTGTTCAGTAGTTCCTCCTCAAGCAGGGGGAACTCCACTAGAGGGCAATACGTAAGCAAAGGGCAACTATTGGCACCCAAAAGAGTGGGTTTGCCCTGTGGCGAGGTGAAAGAGAGGGAAATCCGCTGGATTTTTTGGTGGAAATATCCCCCCTGCTTCTCTAAGGTGCGCAATTAAGGTCGACGGCGTTTCGATCCCACTACATAGTTATGGGGAATCATCATCAGGACATTTAGTAAATGCCTAAACGATACAAGCCTCATTTGCCGTGACTCAGCCAGTGTGGAGAGGGCTCATGAACCGGTGACTTGCAATGAAACAAGTTCTGGACGGAACCCAGAGTCTGAGTCCAAAATGAAGCGTTGGTTCAATTAGTAAACAATACGAGTGATCGCTTCGTATTTAAGCAAAATAGCCGAGATTTCCAAAGAGTGTCGGTCCCTCACAATACCACTCCATCGTGAGGGACCGACACTCTTTGGAAATCTCTTTTTAAAACAAAAAGCAAATATCAAGTTAGCAGTTCCAGCAACAGAATGTGCAGCGCCGCGTAGCTGACAGCGTCTCCTCTGTGTCCACCGCACATGCACATTAGGTGTCCTCTAAATACCAGTGGGCGCGCGTATGCTAGAGCTCTAACCCGATCGGAAGTTGTGTTTCCTCCTAACCGGCTCTCCGAACAAATCGGCTCTACCGGAGCCTAGGAGTGCTCAGGTAGATAATCAGTGAATTTAAAATCGTTTTTTTAAAACAAAAAGCAAATATCAAGTTAGCAGTTCCAGCAACAGAAAGTGCAGCGCCGCATAGCTAACAGCGTCTCCGCTGTGTCTGCCGCACGTGCGCATTAGGTGTTCTCTAAATACCGGTGGGCGCGCGTATGCTAGAGCGCTAACCCGACCGGAAGTTGTGTTTCCTCCTAACCGGCTCTCCGAACAATCGGCACCAGCTGCGTTGGACCAGAGCCTAGGAGTGCTCAGGTAAGTAATCAGTGACTTTAAAATCGTTTTTTTTGTAAGCAAAAAGCAAATATCAAGTTAACAGTTCCAGCAGCAGAATGTGCAGCGCCGCGTAGCTGACAGCGTCTCCGCTGTGTACGCCGCGCATGCGCATTAGGTGTTCTCTAAATACCGGTGGGCGGGCGTATGCTAGAGCGCAAACCCGACCCGAAGTTGGGTTTCCTGCTAACAGGCCCTCCGAACAATTGGCACCAGCCGCATCGGACCGGAGCCTAGGAGTGCTCAGGTAGGTAAGCAGTGACTTTAAAATCGTTTTTTTAAAACAAAAAGCAAATATCAAGTTAGCAGTTCCAGCAACAGAATGTGCAGCGCCGGGTATGCTGACAGCATCTCCGATTTGTCCAACGCGTGTGCGCATTAGGTGTTCTATAAATACCGGTTGGTGCACGTATGCTAGAGCGCTAACCCGACCGGAAGTTGTGTTTCATCCTAACAGGCCCTTCGAACAATCGGCACCAGCCGCGTCGGACCAGAGCCTAGGAGTGCTCAGGTAGGTAAGCAGTGACTTTAAAATCGTTTTTTTAAAACAAAAAGCAAATATCAAGTTAGCAGTTCCAGCAACAGAATGTGCAGCGCCGGGTATGCTGACAGCATCTCCGATTTGTCCAACGCGTGTGCGCATTAGGTGTTCTATAAATACCGGTTGGTGCACGTATGCTAGAGCGCTAACCCGACCGGAAGTTGTGTTTCATCCTAACAGGCCCTTCGAACAATCGGCACCAGCCGCGTCGGACCAGAGCCTAGGAGTGCTCAGGTAGGTAATCAGTGACTTTAAAATCAGTTTGTTAAAACAAAAAGCAAATATCAAGTTAGCAGTTACAGCAACAGAATGTGCAGCGCCCCGTAGCTGACAGCGTCTCCGCTGTGTCACCTCCACGCGCTTAGGCCTCACTTCCTAAGGCAAAGTCAAAACTGGCTACGGGACAGCGTCCCATTCACTTAGGCCATTCTTTGGTCCTGATTTTGAAGCTGAAGGTGACAACTCTGGCCAAGGAGTCCATAGGAAAAAGTATCATACTTGTGGCAAAAGAGGTGGTCAATGAGAATTTTAAGGAAGAATCCCATAGTGAACAACTCCCCATTACATGGATGTTCACACACTAACAATTTTGGTTCAGATTCGAAGGCTATGGAGGATAAAGACTTTACTGGATGAAGGAAGATGACTTAAGGGCTGCCACCTAAAAATAATGATGATGCAATAACAAAATGGCAGTGGCTTAGATACTTCACCAGAAGGTGATGTTTCCTACCCCTGTGGCATGCCTCATAAGGGATTTCATCTCTTGTGACCGACGTTTGGAATGTGGTGAAAGTCTTGGAATTGACTTTATCTTCTGCAGACGTAAAATCTAAAAGTTTGAAGTTTTGCAGCCCTCCACAACAATGCTGGAGCCTGTGCTTCCATTTAATGAGGCCCTTCTAGATCCTCTATTGCGGAGAAGCTATTTTTAGGCCCGACAACACACAGGCAGATTACCAGATGCCTCAGGCCAGCTCTGGATGACCTGCACTTTTTAACCTCCCAACCATCACCAGATTGTCAGGTTGTTCAAACATTCCCATCAAAGCAGAATCCAAATGTCTTTCTTACAGCTCACCAATAATTGGAATTCAAGAAACTTGATGCCTTGAGCTTCAACGTTTTTGCTTCTAGCACTTTGGCCCTCCACACCTCTATTACTTCCAGCCTTTTAGGCCAGTGTGCCCTTGCTTATGGGACATCGTCAAACTTAGTTATGAGTCTTCAAGATCATTTGAAAAAGCCATTAATTGAACTGGTGAGTGATGGCCTGGATGCCTCAAAGCAGATCCTAAAGTGTGGCCTAGAATCTGTAAATACCTTCCCTTAGTTTATAGGTATGGCTGTCAAGCTATGGATACGCTTGGATGAGTCCACTGGATTTTTGTTAGATTACATGGTTATACTTATGGACATTCAATCAATCAATCAATAATTTGTAAAGCGCACTACATACCTGCTAGGGTCTCAAGGCGCTGGGGGGCGCTACTGATCGAACAGCCAGGTCTTGAGTATCCTCCTGAAGGTCAGCAGGTCTTGGGACTATCGTAAAATACAAAAAACAGAATGGAAGGTGCACTCGAATAAAGTCAATAGAAATGGTAATTTAAAGTTTCTTCTTCTTTATTCAAAAAGTATTCATGGAACATAGGCACAGCCAACGCGTTTCGTTCCTCTTGCCTTTTAGGAACTTCGCCAGGGCTGTAAGAGTTACAAACATATATATACATAAATATACATTTAAAATGACACATCTTGACATAAATAATCACAATAGACTAAGTTTAACTAACCCAAACAAACAGCGACTGACAAGACTTACTCACTACGATAGACCAATTGACAGGTGTTAAAATACAACAGCTACCACTGTTTACATTACATTGTTAAAAAACGACTGTTGGAACACTTATTGAAAAACATTTTACAATTATATTTACAAAGATTTGTCACTTCAGAGGACTGGCATGAGAGGTTTCAAATGCAGTATAATATGCATTTTTAGAGAAAGAGAGGGGGGGGTTAGAAAAGAAAGGAGCAAGCTGCATTAAAAAGAGTTTGTTGCTTCTATATGTGCTATTGACAGCAGCAAAAACCCACAAAATATAGTGATTTTGGACATATGAGAGGGTCCCTAGGAATATATAATAGTATGGCGTAATCCAGACACATATGTCGTGATGGATGGAATCACAAAAAATTAGAGCAGTTGAAATATACAGTAAGTTACATGTGCTTACCAAGTTCTTTGTACAAGTTGAGCTGGAATCAAGGAAGTCAGGTAAATATGGATCAAAAGTGGTAGTAGTTCGGTAGATTAGAACAGAGTAACCTGAGGTAGGAAAAAAATATTTAGAAAATATGGTGATGCAATAAAGAGGAAGATCACATCGCACGGTAAGGCCAATGCACTAGTCATTATGGGCATTGGAAATAATCAGTATCCTGTAGAGTATAAATTGGAGGGTTGGTACACAACATTAAAAAGTAGAATCTTATATGCATAGGTCAGCATAGTACAGTATAATTGGATGGTGAGAAGTCTATATAGATCCTAACTTCTATCTTAGTTTCCATTGCATACTGTATATATAACTGTACCTTTACACTTGAAAAAATGAGCCTCACAATGAGAGGCCTCAAGTGCATCCGGTCGATTTTCCAAGGTTCGGGAGAAGTTTTGGAATCTGATAAGGAAACAAAGAGAACAGAAGGTCCTAGATAAGTGGAAAATAAAGGCCATGGGGTGCATAATTAAAAGCACAGCCAAGCCAATGAAAAATGCGGTTTCTGCAATATTAGGTGGCCCCTTACACATTAAAATTCGAATTAGCAATGAAGGGACCCCACATAAAGTTGTATTTCTGTTCCATTTGTTTAATTAATCTCTACAAATTATACTAATTATAGGTGTACTAGGACCTACTTATGGCCCAAGAATATATGCGCAGTGATCCGTAGGTCCCATCCTTACCTAGAGTCTACCCCACAACCAAAGTAGTATAGGATATGTTAGGAATATATCCTCCTCAACACAGTTTCTATAATATTAAAAAGAAGGATAAATTGAAATGAAAAGGTGGTCGGAGCAGTGTCAATTAAGAGTCCAAGCAGAACGGTTTTAGATTGAAAAACGACCAGACAAAATAGCATTCATATTGAATTAAAACAAGTGATGCATCGTTGGCCAATGAATGTTATGACAACCAGGGAATACGGAAGCCCTTTCAAACATCAAGTGCCTCATGACGACCAAGGAATATGGAAGCCTTTTAAAACATCATGTGCCTTATTTAAAAAAACACAAACTACTGTTTGCCAAGTATGAGAAACACCGTGTGTCATAGGTCATGAACTTTACGCTATGTGCATAGTTTCAACAACCAGGAATCAGCAGAAACCTCTTCTGACATAATGTAATTTTATTCTTTAAAAGAAAAGCAATACCAATTCCTATTCATAACATGTAAATCAACAAGGACCATTAATTAATATGAAAAAAGAGCAAAATATACATTGCTAGTACCTAATATCAATTTTGTGAAGCATATGACTTTAAGTCCCACAAAGCCAACCTCCAAGATAAAGGAGTCGAACAAGGTCAATTGAAACGTCACCGGTCCGGATTAATTAAAACACCACCGGTCCGGAAGATATCCGAGTAGATGTGGCAATAACCACGGAGCACCTATAAACAAAACAGAAACATGACGGTAATCGGGACTTGCTCAATAGCCCGAGAAGTAATAACGGAGCAAGTGAAAGGGACGTTCCAAGAACCATAGTCCCCCCGTTCAAGCGTGTAGCATTCGTACCTGTCATAGGGTGCCCGTTCCCGTAGTACCGACACGACCGGCGTCCTGCAGTGAGAGGAAGGCCGCCATCGTGTTTAAATGCGGAAATAAACAAAAAGCCCACCTCCTTGTTCCGTGTGGGACCCGCCTATCGAGCACCTGTCACATGATGGGACACAGTGTGGCTTCCAGTTAGAATTCAGCGCCATTATGAAAAGTGTTTTGGATGAAATAACATAGAGCACCTGTCACGTGATGGGACACAGTGCGGCTACCAGTTGGAATTCAGCGCCATTATAAAGAGTGGCACCTTCCATTCTGTTTTTTGTATTTTACTAATTTACACACCCTATGGCAGCGGGTGTTGGAAGAAGTTTGCACCATCCAAAATTGAGAATGAAATGATCCGTAGTGCTTGACCTGGTCTGCTGTCTTTGGTTTTTTGGTTTCCTTGGGACTATCGTAGACTCCGTGGGAGGGTGTTCCATGTCTTGGTTGCGAGGTGGGAGAAAGATCTCCCACCAGTGGTTGTTCTTTGATGCGCGGGACGGTGGCGAGTGAGAGGTCGGCGAAGCATAGCTGGCGGTTGGGGATGTAGAAGGAGAGTCGTCTGTTGAGGTAGGCTGGGCGGGTCTTGTGGAGTGCCTTGTGTGCGTGGGTGAGGAGCTTGAAGGACATCCTCTTGTTGACGGGGAGCCAGTGCAGGTTTCTAAGGTGGGGGATGATGTGGCCGTGGCATGGTACGTCGAGGATCAGTCGTACCGAAGTGTTTTGGATGCGTTGTAGTCGTTTGATGAGCTTGGTCGGGGCTCCCGCGTAGAGGGCATTTCCGTAGTCGAGTCTACTGCTGACGAGGGCCTGGGTGACTGTCTTCTATCTGTCGGGATCCAACTGTAGATCTTGCCGAGCATGCGGAGGGTGTTGAAGCAGCAGGAGGAGACGGCGTTGACTTGCTTGGTCATTGAGAGCATTGAGTCAAGAATGATTTCCAGGTTACGTGGGTGGTCGTTGAGTGTCGGGGCTGCCCCCAAAGCCGTCGGCTACCAGGAGTCATCCCAGGCTGAAGGGTTGGAGCTGAGGATGAGGACCTCCGTCTTGTCCGAGTTCAGCTTCAGACGGCTGGTCTTCATCCAGTCGGCGACGGCCTTCATTCCTTCGTGGAGGTTGGCTTTGGCAGTGATAGGGTCCTTGGTGAGGGAGAGGATCAGCTGAGTGTCATCGGCGTAGGAGATTATGTTGAGGTCGTGCTGTCGGGCTACGTGTGCGAGCGGGCCACGTAAATATTGAACAGCGTTGGGCTGAGGGAGGATCCCTGCGGTACGCCGCAGATGATCTCGGAGGCTTTGGAACGGAATGGGGGAGGCCGATGCTTTGGGTTCTGCCGGAGAGGAAGGAGGAGGTCCAATCCAGAGCCTTGTCTTGGATCCCTGCGGCATGGAGGCGTTTGCATAGTGTGTGGTGGCAGACGGTGTCGAAGGCGGCAGAGAGTTCTAGGAGAAGGAGTGCTGTGGTCTCGCCGTTGTCCAGCAGGGTCCTGATGTCATCGTGGCGGCGATGAGAGCAGTCTTGGTGCTGTGGTTGCTGCGGAACCCTGACTGGGAAGGGTACAGGCTTTTGTTTTCTTCGAGGTATCGGGTTAGCTGTCTGTTGATGGTTTTCCCGATGACCTTGGCCGGGAAGGGGAGCAGAGAGATGGGCCGGAAGTTCTTGAGGTCTCTTGGGTCTGCCTTAGGTTTTTTAAGTAGGGCGTTGATCTTGGCGTGTTTCCAGATGTCTGGGAAGGTCGCGGTCTCGAGGGAGAGATTGATGACGTTGCGCAGGTGGGGTGCGATGGAGCTGCTTGCTCTGTCGAAGACGTGGTGCTGGAATGGGTCTGACAGAGAGCCGGAGTGGATTGTGCGCATGGTCTTGATGGTATCATCAATGCTCACGCTGGCCCAGGCTAGCAGGGGGTTGTGGTCGATGGTGTGCGGAGGGTCTGTTATGTTGCTGTCTGTTGGGGCTGTCTGGGTGTTAAGGCTGTCGTGGATGTCTGCTATCGTGCGGTGGAAGAAGGTGGCAAGGGAGTCGCACAGGGCTTGCGACGGCGGAATGTCGTTGGCTTTGGAGAGTTCCTTCACGATGTTGAAGAGCTCCTTGCTATTGTGTGCGTTGTTGTCGAGGCGGTCTTTGAAGGAGGTCCTCTTGGCCGCCCTGATAAGGTGGTATCGGTTGCGGATGGCGTCCTTGTGTGCTGCGTGGCTGTCCGGAGTCTGTTCACTGTGCCATTTCTTCTCTAATTTCCGGCAGGCTGGCTTGGAGGCTAGGAGTTCTGGGGTGAACCAGCTGGCCCTCTTGCTGGTGTCTCTGTGGGGGAGGTTTCTTCAGCAGACGAGGGTGTTGGCGCGGAACTCGATCCAGCGTCTGAGGCTGTGGGCAGCGTTGTCAGTGTTGGAGGGTTCGGTGGGTGGGCTGAGAGCGATGATTGGGTGTAGTTGGTCTTTTGGTGATTTTGCTACAGCAGCGGTGGGGGATCTGTTGGGTGCGGTGGTGTGTGGTGGGCTTCTGGAAGGTGAAGTGGATGCAGCAGTGGTCAGTCCAGAAGAGTTTGGTGGTGTGGCTGATGGAGACGTGTGGGCCTGAGGAGAAGACGGGGCCGGCGGAGTGGGTGGGCGTTGTGACGAGTTGCTTCAGTCCGAGGTTGGTGAGGTTATCGATCAGGGTTGTGGAGTTGTTGTTGTTGTTGTTCTCAAGGTGAAAGTTCAGGTCTCCGAGGAGGATGTAGTCGGTGGAGGTCAGGGCGTGGTCGGTGGAGGACATTGCCTTTGATGGCAAGCGAGTGTGTGATACCCTTCCTTGAAATGTTCAAACACAGCTCACACCCTATGTCTTGTCTCTCCTGAACAATAGTTCAGCGTCAGTATTAGAAGTTCTGTCATTTTTCTAGAGCTGTGCAGTCTCAACGAGTGCAGCCGCATCAGCTGATTGAAACAACTCAACAACAGTATCACTCCTTTTGGAGCATGGTTGGATTTAGGGAACGTTGCCAACAGAAGATGTCCCCACCATCCTCCACAGATTCTTCCACTTCCAAACCCCCTTTAACATCATTCACCATGACATCACATTCCAGTGGGATAGTGTCTCCCATGTTGCAACCTATTGGGAGAAAATCATGATTACTAGGTCATCAAGCTGATCCTCTGGGGCCATGCCCTTCTTGCCCTATCTTTTACCCTCGCCAATGATATTCCTTCAGCGTGTTCACCCTGATGCATAGCTAGATTCTAGAGTTCAAAATCATTCTCTTACTTGGAAAGGGAGCAATAGAGATGTTGCCCTGGAAGAGGGATGTATCTGAAAGAGACACGTTAGTGATAGATTCCTTACCTTAGAATATCCCCAGGCGTCAGACTGGATCCGGAAACTTTTGCGTAGCAATACCCCTGCGCGTCGGTAGGCGTCGTCCTCGGCTCCGCATCCGTCGTCGGCGTCGTTAGCGCCAGAATGACGTCCCCGGAGTACTTAGACGCCGCCCTCGTGCGCTGACATCAGTTCTTCTTTTATCCGCGCCAGCTAGCGCAGATCCGGAGAAGCCGTTTTGCAATTACAAAAGCGGCAAGTGTTTAAAGTGTTCAATTATATAGCATTTTAAAGTATGCAATTATTACCTGTCTGATAACATTTTAATAAGGAGGAGGGGACTACCCCTTAGTCACTTTATGACTAAACTTTATTGATCTTTTGATCTGTTCTTCTCGAGTCGTTTGACTCCTACGGTGCCGGTAGGGATGTCCGGGTTCAAACCCTGCTCCAAGTGCAGCCGACTGATGTCGGTTACCGACCCCCATCGCCGGTGTCTTCAGTGTCTAGGCCTCGACCACGAGGACCGAACCTGCTCCGACTGCTGGGCCCTGATGTCTAAGGCTAGGCAGGAGCGGTCCCGCAAGAGGCTTGAGCTCTGGCAGTCGGCCCCGCGCCGTTCAAGGTCCCAGTCCCACAGGAGGTCGAGGGACCGGTCGTGGGGTCGGAGTCCTCGTAGTTCCGAGAGTCGGCATCGGTCTTCGGGATCAAGGTCCTCAGGTAAGAGGCATGAGAGGTCGGAAAGGCGTCATCGTTCTTCCGACCCACCTCGACGCTCCGCGTGACATTGCCGGAGGTTCGGGTGACACCACCCACGCGGCTCCAACGGAGTCGCGGGCATCGCAACCTGCCCCATACCTTCCGGTCCCTGGGCACGATGCGACACCAGAGGAGATCGAGCGGTACCTCATGGCCATGAGGTCTCTCCCTCCTCTGCCGGGCTCCGTGGTGCCTTCGGGCCCAGCGGTCCCAGCTGGGGGGCCTAGCGGGTCGGGTGCTTCGGCTCCGACGCCGTCGGGTGCTTCGGCCCCCGCGCCGCCGGCGACTTCGGTACGGGTGCCGCAGGCCCTCCCTGGATCCGGTTCCGGGTCGTCGCCGGTCGACCTCAGGACCTCACCGACGCCGGCCCCTAGGGTGTCGCCCGGCGCTGACTACGGGCGACGCCGTCCCTGATCCTGCCCTTGATTCGGTTCCGGCGCCGGAGCAGCGCCGCTCTCGACGTCGTATGGAGACTTTTACTTCCATGAACCGGCCCCATCCTTTGAACCTGAATTTCAGGTGATGGGTGACGTGGGAGATTGGGAGGGGTCTGTGGACCCTCTGGCACAGGAGTGCCAGTCTCAACAGGACTGGACATGTGAGCTTGGGGATGCCAGTGGACTGGTCACTTTGCCAGACACTGGTTTTGTCTCCCCTCCAACCATGGCTACAGAGGAGGGGCCTGCCTACAGTGTAGTGTTGACGCAGGCGGCCAAGGCATTGGGCTTAGAGATCCCCGTCGCGGCCGTGAGGACTAACCTCCTCACTGAGGTCCTTAAACCACAGGCAAGCTCGGCTGAGCCTCTGCTGCCGTTTAATGAGGCCTTGTGTGACGTTCATTTAGGCACTTAGTCCAAGCCCGCAACAGGTCAGCCTGTAGATAGGAACGTGGCCAGACGCTACCGCCTGTCTCCGGGTGACCCTTGCTTCTTGTCCACCCACCCTACCCCCGAGAGCCTGGTTATCCAGGCCTCTACTTCCCAGACCGCATTTCCAACGGCTCCGCCCGATCGGGAATCCAAGAGGTACTAGCAATTCGGTAAGAAGGTGTTCTCGTCCCTGAGTTTGGGACTGCGGTCAGTCAATACCGCATGCCTCTTGGGCCGCTACACCCACTCTCTGAGGGACACCGTCTCAGACGTGCTGCCACAATGTCCAGAGGAGGCCTGGACTAAACTCGCCCAAGCCCTTGCGGAGGGTCGAGATGCGGCATGCTGTTCCATCCGGTGTGGGCTGGATACCACGGACTCACTAGGCAGAGCAATGGCAAAGACGGTGGCGGCTCGACACCACGCCTGGTTGAGGACCACCAACTTTTTGGCTGATGTCCAGGCCACCCTTCTGGACATGCTGTTTGATGGCCGTCGCCTCTTTGGCGACAAGGCAGACCATGCGCTTGAGCGTTTTAAGGACTCCAGGGCTACGGCCAAGTCCCTGGGCCTCTCGGCCCCACGCCAGCAAACGGGGGCCTTTCGCTCCTTTCGTGGCCAAGGAAGGGGCGCTCCCACATGTGCTGCCAGCCACGCACCGCAGACTAATACACAGCGCTGTGGGGGCCGTGGAAACCACTGTGGCGGTGGTTGGGGACAACGGCAAAGCCAGTCCACACCTTCCCCTGCAGCTCCGCCTCAAAACCCTCCTAGTCCATGCTTTCAGGCCCATGTGACACCAGTGGGGGGCAGGGTTCGCCATCACCACTTCCACTGGCGCACTGTCACGTCGGACACGTGGGTGCTGCAAATTGTCCAAAGGTGCTACTCCCTCCCCTTCGAGGCGACCCCTCCAGCCATGCCACCGCAATACCACCGCGTGTCGGGAGATCATTTACAACTTCTGCAAGAGGAAGTTACGGCCCTCTTGGCCAAGGGGGCCATCGAGCACGTTCCTGGGCCGGAAGTAGGGTGTGGTTGTTATTCCCACTACTTTCTGGTACCCAAGAAGGGCAAGGGTAGGCCTGCGCCCTATCTTGGACCTACGGAACGTCAACGGCTTCCTCCGGAAGGAGAAGTTCAACATGCTGACATTGGCTTAGGTCTTAACTGCCCTGGACCCAGGAGACTGGATGGTAGCGTTGGACTTGCTGGACGCTTATTTCCACATCCCCATCCTGCCGGCCCACCGGCGCTACCTGCGGTTCAAGATAGGCCACGAGCACTTTCAGTTTACCGCTGTCCCCTTCGGCCTTACCAGTGCCCCACGGGTGTTCACGAAAGTGATGGCGGTGATCGCAGCTCATCTGCGCAGGTTAGGGGTTTCAGTCTTCCCCTACCTCGATGACTGGTCGAGGTACCTCCAGACAACAGCGGACCTCATGCAGCATCTGGGGTTTCCATCAACGTGCCGAAGTCACACCTGTGCCCCTCTCAGAAGCTCCTCTTCATCAGAGCGGTCCTCGACTCGGCGCAGTTTCGGGTTAATCCTCCCGAACAACGGGTCCGGAATATTCTGGCTCTGATTCCAATCTTTCAGCCTTTATCCCGGGTCTCGGTCAGGTTGACACTGTGGCTTCTGGGGCTGATGGCCTCCTGCATCCTTCTGGTGCATCACGCCAGGTGGCGGATGCGGGATCTGCAGTGGGACCTGAAGTTTCAGTGGGCCCAGCATCAGGGCAACCTGTCTGACCATGTCATGATCTCGGAGGGCACTGCGAGACAGCTGCAGTGGTGGCTCACGGACCGCGATTGGGTCAGTGGCAGATCCCTCTCCCTTCCCCAATCGGAGCACGTAGTTGTGACGGACGCGTCCCTCCAGGGCTAGGGAGGCCACATGGGAGAGGCAGAGATCAGAGGCCTCTGGTCTCCGGCGGAGTCCCGGCTCCATATCAACCTTCTGGAGCTGCGGGAGATTCGTCTAGCACTGAAGGCATTCCTCCCCTATGTTCGGGGGAGTGTAGTGCAGGTGTTCACGGACAACACACCGCCATGTGGTACAGCAACAAACAGGGTGGGGTGGGGTCGTGGACCCTCTGCCAGGAGGCTCTGCACCTCTGGCAGTGGCTGGAACATCAGGGTGTGACCCTGGTGGTTCAACACCTGGCAGGTTCTCTGAACGCCAGGGCGGACGAGCTCAGCTGAAGGTGCATGATGGATGACGAATGGCGTCTGAACTCGGACATGGCGCAAGGCCTCTTTCTGCAGTGGGGAGAGCCTTGGTTAGATCTATTCGCCACCGAAGAGAACGTGCAATGTCATCAGTTCTGCGCGTTGGAATTTCCAAGGCGGCACTCGCTCTGGGACGCTTTTCGTCACGAGTGGAGTTGCGGTTTGTTATACGCCTTTCCACCTATACCACTTCTGCCCAGAGTGCTGAAGAAAATCTAGCGCGACCGGGCGCTAGTCATCCTTGTGGCTATGGACTGGGCGCGAAGGTACTGGTATCCCGAGCTACTCAGTATGTCAGTCGATCCCCCGATTTGTCTGCCTCTTCAGGAGGACCTTCTGTCGCAGCAGCACGGAACGGTCCTCCACCCGAACCTGTCCAGTCTCCACCTCCATGCTTGGAGATTGAACGGTGACAGTTGAGGCCATTTGACTTGCCTCCTGAAGTCTGTACTGTGATTCTGGCAGCCAGGCGTCCCTCCACAAAGTCGGTATACGCCTGCAGGTGGAACAGATTTGTGGCATGGTGCACAGCAAAGACTGTGGATCCTCTGAATGCCCTTCTTTCTGAGGTTCTCCTCTTCCTTCTTTCTCTTGCCCAGCAGGGCTCTGCTATGGGCACTATCAAGGGCTACCTTTCTGCCCTTTCCGCCTACTTAAGGCTTCCTGATCAGCCTTCTTTGTTCAAGTCCCCGATTGTTAACAGATTCTTAAAGGGCATCACTCATATGTTCCCTCCTGTTCCTTTTGTGATGCCCCAGTGGGACTTGAACCTGGTTCTAACTTACCTGATGTGCGCTCCCTTTGAGCCGCTCCATAACTGTCCTCTCCGTCTTCTTACACTTAAGACTGCTTTCCTGGTTGCCATCACCTCTGCCAGGAGAGTGAGTGAGCTCCAGGCTCTTTCCTCTAAACCTTCTTTCCTTTCTGTCCATCCGGACAAGGTTGTGTTGCGAACAAAACCCTCTTTCCTGCCCAAGGTAGTCACAGCCTTCCACATCGGGCAGTCCATCACCTTGCCCACCTTCTTTCCGCCTCTGCATCCATCTAAAGAGGAAGATCGGCTCCACCGTCTGGACCCAAAACGTGCGCTCTCTTTCTATTTGGATCGCACACACCAGTTCCGGGTGGATGACCAACTCTTTGTTGGTTACATGGGCGCT
Organism: Lissotriton vulgaris; assembly: GCF_964263255.1. Lineage (NCBI taxonomy): Eukaryota > Metazoa > Chordata > Amphibia > Caudata > Salamandridae > Lissotriton > Lissotriton vulgaris. Next base: position 1,102,627,911 of record NC_141687.1, read on the forward strand.
AAGCAGGGACGGGCTGTGCACAAACAGACCATCTCTCGGTGGGTCGTCTTGTGTATCAAGGCATGCTACTCTTTAGCTAAGAAGGAGCCTCCTGTTGGGCTGAGGGCCCATTCCACTCAGGCCACGGCGACTACTACTGCCCTGGGCCGGGGAGCCCCCTTGCAGGACATCTGTCAGGCAGCTACGTGGGCCTCGCTGCACACGTTCGCAAGACACTACTGCCTGGACAGCGCAGTCCGGAGGGATGGCTTCTTTGGCCGTTCCGTCCTCCGGGACTTTCTGGTGTGATTATTGTTTCGCAGACCCACCCCCGGGGTTGGTATTGCTGGGGTATCTATTCTAAGGTAAGGAATCTCTCACTAACGTGTCTCTTTCAGATGCACAAGTTACTACTTGTGTAACGATATATCTGTAAGAGACATTAGTTAGTGATAGATTCCTTATCGTCCCACCCATCCTCCCCATTCTGCGAACCGATATCTAGGGTTAAGGTCCTCCCCTTTCAGGGCCCTAGTTTCATGGCACCAGTGTTGGTTCTATCATGACTCTGCGTATCTGGCGCGGAAAAGCTGTGTATAAGAACTGACGTCAGGGCGGCGTCTAAGTACTCCGGCGACGTCATTCCGGCGCTAATGATTCCGACGACAGATGCTAAGCTGCGGACGACGCCTACCGACGAGCAAGGATATTGCAACGCCAAAGTTTCCGGATCCAGTCTGACGCCTGGGTATATTCTAAGGTAAGGAATCTATCACTAACTAATGTCTCTTACAGATATATCGTTACACAAGTAGTAACTTGTGCGTCACAGCAAACAAATGATGGACGGAATGCTGACAATGCAAACATTCTCCCCTAGTCAAAAGATCTGGGTTAAATCCATTGTTCTTTTACCCACTACGCCACCCCAGTTTGGAGCCAGCCATATGCAAATCAGTCTTGACCCTGTGCCCCATGGGAACAGTCCAGACCGAACTGCCACGCCAGGTTCTCCCTGGACCGGAAACAAGCATCCTGGGACTGGTTCAGGGTATGTCACTCTTCAGCCAGGCTAGCTTGAATACAGTGGCACGGTGAGCAAGGGACCCACGTCTGGCCATACCCATCCCACTTAAGGCGAAAAGTGTTACAGCAAACAAATGGGAGCGATAGAGATGTTGCCCTGGAAGAGAGAGGCAGAGGACTTTACACCCAGTAAGCTTGGGGCTATCCTGGATCTCCATTTTCCAAATTAATTTGTTCAAACAGAGGTACACATTCCAAAGGCTTTTCATGAGCCAGGACATTTGACCATGAACTCTGGTGATTGCTTGGTGTCTCTGAACCACCAAGAGGCCTACTTTCATCTTCCATTTATATTTCTACTTAGATGAGTGGCTGGTGAAAATGGAGTTCCTGACACTGGGCCAGGAACATCTCCAGGGATGATAACCTTTCCCAATGATGTGCAATTTACCATCAACGTTTGGAAGTCTCACCTCACAACCACAGAGGCTTAGTTTTATTGGGGTAGTGCGTGACCTTACCTCGTCCTCAGAAGATCATGGATATTTGGGTAATGATTCCAGTGTGTCTGACTCAAGCTCCGGTCCAAATCCTGCAGCTCTTTTGCCTTCTGGGTCTCTTGGCCTTACCCATCCTGTTGTTGCCCCATGACGGGTGGCAAATGACCATCTTTTATTGGTGTTTGAGAAAGTTGTGGGTGTAACACAAAGGAAGTCTCTCAGCAGAGAGTTGAATTTCCAGTCGGTGATCAGGATCTGAACTTGTTGATGGACCCCCTCCAAACTTTTGAACCAATTCAACCCTCACAATTCTGAAGCTTCTGTGATCATGCATGACTCCTCCTTGGTTGGGGTGATCATCTGGGCAACATGACAGTGCTGACCCTCTCATCTATGTTGGAGTAGCACTTACACATAAATGTTCCAAACCACAAGTGATCCATCATGCCCTGAAGGCCTTTCTCCCTCTTATCTCAGGATGCAACATCTAGATTCTTTGGGGGCACTATCACTTTCTTCAATTACATCAAAACGTCACTGTGCTGGTGGGGTTGCCACTTCTCCAACACAAATATTAAGCATAGAGACCCACTTTGTATATTATGACTCTGTGCAATATTCTTTATTTTTGGCTAGCATAGGTATTATGCAATTGCTTTAATGTAGCTGAAGTGCAATTAATTGCGTTCACATTGATGCCTGATATGAGAAGGCCTAGCTAGGAAGAAGTGGGCAACAGCCATTACAACACGGCTGTTTCCACGCGGGGCCTTTACCAAGCAGGCCAGTCAGTCAAATCACTTTATTCGGTTAAATAAAAAACATAAAAGTACAGAACATACAAATATAGACCCTTACAAAATACATTTAGCCAGTGTATTTCATAAAATTCATATATTAATAAAGAAATATACACTACAGAATTTAAAAACATAAATATATATATATAAAACAATCTGATAAAAGACAATCAATTACGTAGGTTCCTGAGTCTCACAGCTGCTACAAAAAAACTTGCTATATAAAAAATTTCGCAAGGCTCATTTAAGTGTTGGAGGTACATTAGAGCTGGTTTAACCTGGGTTAATCCCTTTCTCTTTAGAACAGGAATTAAAAACTTCTTTCTGATATCATTGTAATGTTTACAAAGTATGGTGAAATGCATGGTATCTTGAGCTTAAAAATTGTCACAGGGGAGGGGCGTGGCCAAGATGGCGTCGGAGTAAGACGTGCTTTCGAGTCGCTCCGGCGCCCGACCAGCTAAGCTTTGTACAGCATCGCCTTCGTGGCGCCAATCTGCTTTGACACGGTCGCAGAGGCCAGCGGCATCGAGCGGAGTGGTCCGGTGTTCCCGGCGAGTCCCGGAGTGGCCGTACAACGCCACCGGGTGCCCTTCCTCATCGGGCCTGTTGAGCACCGGCCTTGCGTGGGAGCGAACCCGCCGCGGAGTGCAGTGACTCGGCGCCAGCTGGGCGTGGCTTCGCGGAACGGCGGACGCCTTCTACCTTCTTTCGCCATAGCGCTCCCTCCTCTACAGCGGGACTCTGGTCTGATGGTGGGCTCCTTGCTTTGAAGGGCTGAGGGCTTGACGGACGGCTGACCACGTGAAAAGCGAGCCGTGGATCTCTAGCGGAGCCGTGCGATCTGAGCGCGGCCGCTCCTGCACGCCGCGTCGGCGCCCTCGACGGCCTCTACTGTATGGGAGGGTCCTCCCCGTCCCTGTGAGTACTGTACTGCTTGGGGTGGCCTCGTGCCCTGCTTCACCTGCGGCTCGGGGCTGCTGGGTCTGTACGGAGCGCCCGGATTTGGACATTGGCTGATTCAGAGGCCTGCACTGTACCGCGGACTGCTTACCCGGCCCGCACTGCCCGGTGATGGTGGACTAAATTGTGCATTGGAGGTGTCGAGTGGCTGTATTTGAGATCCGGCTGTGTGAGACGGGCATTCTGGGCCTGCTGCCGTCCCTCTGGATCCTTGACGGGAAGTCTCCACGCCGCCATTTTTCGGGCGACTGCTGCTTGTGACGCAGGTGCTTTTGAGCGGCCTACATCTTGGGCGGCCTTGTTTCCGCGGCCCGCCGCGATGTCGAACTTGCCTCGCAAGGGGAGGACGGTGAAGGACGGAGCCTCTAAAGCATCGCAACCGCCATCTTCTCCCGGAGCTAGTGGCTCGACTAGACTGTCGGATGAGGAGGCGCCCGCCACCAAGGCGTTCATGTCGGAACTCTTTGCCTCGATCAAGGAGGATATCTCCGAGCTTCGCGCTCAACTAGCGTCGGACCTACTAGAGGTCCGCAGAGATGTGGACGGAATTGGTGAGCAGGTGGCCACGTTAGAAGATCATGATCTAAGTATGGCGAATGACGTTCACCAATTGCAACAAGATGTTCCTCGCCTTACTGACCAGAACCTGAACCTGCAAGCATACGCCGGGGACCTGGAAAACTGCTCCAGGAGAAACAACATCCGTATCAGAGCGGTCCCCTGGGACGGGGAGGCTGGAGACTTGAGAGAATATGTGCAGGCCCTCTTCCTACAGGTGCTGGATGAGGAGGACGTTCAGGAGGTCAAGTTGGATAGGGTGCACAGAGTCGGCCTGCCCAGGCGGGGTGGCCCCCCCCCAGACATCCTCGCGTGTGTCCATGACTTCCAGACGAAGGAACGTATCCTCCGGAAGGCCAGGGCCATCACCGCCCTGCACTTTCGTGACCATCGGCCGCAGCTGTTCCAGGACCTGGCGGCGTCCACACTTCAAAAACGGAGAGAATTTCGGCCAGTGACTGCTTTTCTGAGGGAGCGTGGCATCTCCTACTCCTGGGGTCACCCCTTCCGGATTATATTTAGATGGCAGAACAGGCTGGAGCAGATCCGCTCCCTGAAGGTCGCGAGGGAGCTGCTGGGACTAGAGGAGGAACCATCATCTCAGGCGGCGCAGTCTTCACCATCTTGGCACCGGGTCGGCGCCTCTCCGGATCGACTACGTCCGGACCACTCTATCAGCTTGCAAGAGAGGGGGTCGGCAGTGGCGTCGGTGGCCTCGGCCACCCTTGCGGACACTCAGCAGAGCTCTGGAGCGGCATGATCCCTGACTTCTTTGATGGTTGGGCGCCGGAGGGCCTCCGCTCCTACGGCCCTGGGGTACTTTTGGAGAAGACACCCCGGGCCTTGGCCCTGGGGGCCCCCGAACTGGTGCTCCCACCCCGATTCCAGTCTGATGTGGACCGTGTGACCTGTGGCCCATTGGAACTGCTGAACGTTCGTTTCAGGTTGCGGGCCTTGTGCTCTATTTTCCTTCTGGTTTTTGGGTTGTTGCAGGGGGGGGTCAGTTGGTGCTCTGAATGTGGGTACGGCGGCAGGGAAGTTGGGGTTGGAGTTGGAGGTGAGGGGGGGTGTGGTGGCGACCGTGTGTGATGGATGCATGATGTTGGTGGCTTCAATGCTATTCACCCTTGCGTTTTTTCTTTTGCTCTATGATGGTGCTTCCTCGGCTCTTGCCTTCTTTGGAAAAAGGGCTGTACTGGGAGGCTTGGGGAGAATGCACATGGTCCCCTCGGTATGGTTGTGGCTGGGGTCTCTCCCTTGGTTCCATATGAGTGAATGCCCCCGATGGGATCGGGACCTGGTGTGTGTCGGGGTCTGGAGGTGGAGCGTGGATGTCTGAACGTATTCATGGCGTGGAGTTTTAGTTCCCCATTATGCCTGTTAGCATAGGCACCTGGAACGTGAAGGGCCTCAATTCCCCACAGAAGCGGCAGAAACTTTGGAAGTACATTTCGGACCATCACCTGGATGTGGTCGCTCTCCAGGAAACCCACCTGGCTAGGAGGGACGAAATGAGACTTCGCCATAGGCAGTTCCCCCTTATCTACAGGGCGTCCGCGCCCACGAAACATAGAGGAGTGGCCCTCCTCTTCCGGGCTTCCCTCCACTTTCAGCCCCTGGGGGTGAGTGTTGATAAGGAGGGTCGCTGGCTGATGGTGAAGGGGACGCCTGTGTACTTTTGTTGTAGTGTATGCTCCGAATTCAGGTCAGAATGGCTTTCTGCAGGGTTTGCTGGATAAGATGGGGGACTTTGTGGATGGGCACCTAATTCTGCTGGGAGACTTCAACATGGTGTGGGACAGGGACTTGGATAGTTCTGGGGCGCGCAGGGCAGACACTGGCGTCTTCTCGGAGGAAACACAGCGTCAATTGAGTGAAATGGGGCTAGTTGACAGTTGGCGCTTTGTCCATACGCAGGCCAGGGACTACACTTTCTTCTCTCACGTTCATCGTTCATACTCCCGCATAGACTACATTTTGGTTAGCCAGGCACTCAGGGGGGATATACAATTAACTGATATATTTCCGCTTTCGTTATCGGATCACAGCCTGGTAGTTCTGGGACTGCACTGGGCCGCGGGGGGTGATGGTTGGCGAAAGTGGTACTTCCCGGCGGCTCTGGTGAGGGACGAGGTGTCCTTTAAGGCGCTACGCAAGGCCATTGGTGATTTCTTTCTCCTCAATCCCCCTTCTGACACGTCGGTGTATAATACGTGGGACGCATGCAAGGCTTCCCTGCGGGGCACGTGCCTCGCTCTCAACGCGAGCCTGAATAAATTGCGGCGGGAAGAGAGGGAAGCTCTGGAAACGGAACTTGCCGCCTTAGAACAGGCTCACAAGGCGAACCCCTCCAGGGTGACCCTGCGCCCCCTGACGGCGGTGCGAGGGAAGCTGAGGGCCCATTATAACAACAGGGCGGAATTCACTCTTCTGCGCCTTCGGCGTACCTCCTACTCTCAAGGCAATAAGATTGGGCTCCACCTAGCCCGGCAACTTCGTGACAAACGCGAAAGGGATTATATAGGGGGCGTGCGTGACCACGCGGGCTCTATTCAGCACAAAGACGCGGACAAGGCGGACATATTTGGTCGCTTCTATGCATCGCTCTACTCTAGCGACGCTCTCGACCCGGAGGCTCAATCCGAGTTTCTGGAAGGTCTGCCTATCCCGAAAGTCTCCAGAGAATGGAATGACTTGTTGTCCTCCCCCATCACTCGGGAAGAAGTTTTGGATGCTATCAAGGCCTTGAAGTTGCACAAGGCCCCTGGGCCTTACGGCTATACGGCCCTTTTCTATAAGACGTTCGCGCCCGACATTTGCGACTACTTAGTCTCCCTCTTCAACGCGATGGCGACGGATGGTAGAACCACGGACTCCATGGCCGAGGCGTTGATTACTATTATCCCCAAACTGGGTAAGGACCCTACCTCCTGTACATCTTACCGTCCGATAGCGCTCCTTAACCTGGATGCTAAACTGTACTCCTCCATCCTGGCGGGCAGGCTGCAAGATCTGATGCCTGCCCTAATCCACCCGGATCAGTCTGGCTTCATTAAGGGTAGGCAGACCCATGATAATTTGCGGCGCGTCGTACATCTCATTGAAAAAGCGGAACGGTTCCGCATACCGGCAGTATTGGTAGGGCTTGACGCGGAGAAGGCCTTCGACCGCGTTGATTGGGGGTTCCTACACCAGACGCTGGTGGCCTTTGGGTTCTCGCCACATTTCATACGGATGATTGAGGCCAATTACAATAGCCCTACCTCCCGAGTGTTGATTAACGGCCATAGGTCCGGGAGCTTTTGCCATTCCCGAGGGACGCGCCAGGGCTGTCCCCTCTCGCCCCTCCTTTTTGCCCTTAGCATAGAGCCGTTGGCATTGGCGATCCGGGAGAATGAACGAATTCTAGGGCTCCCCTTTACGGGCGAGCAGCATAAGATTTCGCTCTTTGCTGACGATGTCCTGTTGTCCCTTAGAGACCTGGCGTTGTCGCTACCCCATGTCCACTCGGTACTCTCGGCATATGAAGCGGTGGCGGGATTTAAGGTTAACTTTGATAAGTCCTACATCTTAAATCTAACCTTGCCGCCGGGGGAGGTGCAACAGATCCGGCTGCTTACTCCGCTCTCGTGGACGTCATCGTCCTTGCTCTACCTGGGAGTGCGCCTGACTTCTACCATAGGTGCCTTGTTCCAGGCTAACTTCCCCCCGATGTTGGCATCGATTCGGGCGGAATTGGACCGATGGAAGCCCAAATTCATCTCATGGTTGGGTAGGGTCCATACACTCAAGATGGTTCTTCTACCCAAGCTCCTTTACCTTTTTCAAGCCTTGCCTATCCCGATAGGGCTGGACTACTTTCGTCGGCTGAAGACCGTGATGCTGAAGTATGTCTGGCAAGGCGGCCGGGCGCGGCTTCCGTTCGCGGTTCTTCGGCGCCCACGATTGGAGGGAGGAGTGGGCTTTCCGGACATGCATTTGTATTACAAGGCTGCCCAATTGAGGGTCCTAGTGGAGTGGTCCCAACAGCTTTCGGAGAAGCACTGGCTCCACATGGATCGGAGTGTTGCAGGTCATTCCATCTGGGACCTGGCCTGGAAGCCTAAGGTAGACCGGCCCAGAAACGCGTACATTAGCACTCCCACCAGCACGGTGTTGAAGGTTTGGGACACGGTGAGTAGCGATGACCGGTGGACCACATTTCCGTCCCCGTTCACCCCGATCCATTTCAATCCGGCCTTTCCCCCGGCGTGGACGGAGGGTCCTTTCGAGACTTGGCGGGAGGGAGGCTGTAGGGCCCTCACCCATCTGTTCCATGGCACCGAACCCCTCACTTTCCACAACTGTATGAGGGATTATGGTGTTCTGCCAACGGAGCGCTTTCGGCATCTACAGCTCCTGCACTGGGCGACGTCACCTGGTGTAGTAGATGCCGCTACCAGACCCTTGACGAAATTCGAATCTTTCCTCCTTCGCACTTCCACCATGAAGGGAGCGATCTCTTTTCTATATGGGCTGCTGCTAGACACTGCTATATCCCCGCGGCCGCGATATCAGGATCATTGGGAGTCCACACTGGGGAGGGACATTTCCGACAGCGAGTGGAGGAGCTTATGACGGGACGTGACGGCACATAACCATTCTATTGACCTCAAGGAGGCCCATATGAAGCTCATCTTCGACTGGTATTTATATCCATCTAAACTACACCGCATATTTCCAACGGCTTCGGATAGGTGTTGGCGTGGCTGTGGGATGTTGGGGGACTTTAGCCATATATGGTGGGACTGCCCCACCATCCGGCCGTTCTGGACCGAGATTCTCTCCCACATTAAAGATATTCTGGGTTACCCGCTCCCCGATTCCATGGATTTTTTTTTACTAGGCCTTAGGGATCCATTGCTTGAACACCAGACTAGGGCGGATAAGCGCATTATGTGGTTATGTCTGGGGGCAGCTAAGTTGACTTTGGCAACCGCTTGGAAAAGCCCGTCTGCCCCCGCTATCTCCTTGTGGCATGCCCGGCTGTGGCGTTTGTTGAGTCTGGAGCGTCTCTCTGACATCTTCCTAGGGAATTTAAAAAACTTTATGTGCAAATGGGGCCCCCTGGTGAGGTTTTTGTCCCGAGGCCTGCCTTCGGCGGTTTGGCCGTCAGCGCTGCGGGCACTTCATCTTTTCCAAATTTGATTGCAGATGTGACTGTTGTGGATTGTGTGAATGCTGGTCGCCACCACTGGATGGGAGATGGGTGTTGGGGAGGGACGAAGGGTAGGGGGGGGTAGTTGGGGAAGTTTTTTTCTTTTTTTCTCTCTCCTGTTGCGACTTGCTGTGCCTTAGGAACGGACGCTATGTATCAGATGGAGCTTGGGCTGCTCTTCCCGGCTGGGGACATTGCATCCGCTGTTGGAGTCCCAGGCAAGGTTTGGACACTGCGGCGGACAGGCCTTCATGTCCGCGCTTCCGCTGCTTTACCTGGCTACCGCCATCTTTGATGTGGTCTTTGATGCTCTATTGCCCCTTCCTTTGCGAACATGTTCCTTTTTTTTTTGGCACCCCCTGTGTGGGGCTCTGTGGCGGAATGTCGCCTGTTCTTCTTTCCTTTCTCTTTCTTGATCCCCTTGTTCTGTTCCCCTCCCCTTTTCTTTTTCACCTTGCATACTACAAAATAAAAAATTTATAAAAAAAAAATTGTCACAGGTACAAGGCCCTAGCTCATTTTGTTTACACCACCCTTGCGGATTACCTAGAAAGAAGTGTATAAGATTAAACTGAAACCTAGTTAAAAGCAAACGATGGAATGGCCTATTTACAATTTCCAAATATGTATCCATCATAGGTACAGTCTTTAAAAGGTAATGTGCTCTAACGAACGGTTTTCTTAACTCCAACTCTTCTCGCTCACTTGACCACACATTCAGGAGCTGTGTTCTGACCCGTGCCAGATCAGCATTCACAATCTTATCCGGGTGGTCAAAAAGATCTTGGCAGCCCACATCGGCTAATAGGTTCTTAATATAACACAGCCAAGTAATTTTATTAGCTCCATCCAAAGAGATACAATCCGTTATAATTCTATGATTTACGTCAAGTTGTGAATTAAGCCACATTTTTAACCAGCAGATAACTGGGGTTAGCTTCAGTTTATCCATTATATAGCTCATCCCTAGTTCTTGATGTACATAGAGTGGATTGGGGGAACGACAATAGATTGCGGAGAAACTTGTTCTCCACTCTCTGTAACTCCTCCATCGGCCTATAGCCCAAAATGGATGAACCATACATAGCTATTGCTACACACTTGGATTTGCATACATTTAAAATAGCCTCTACCCGTTTTGCCCCTAGCCGCTGTGCAAAGCCATTTACTGCCGCAATTGCTCTAGTCATTGCCTTATGTTGTGCGGCCCAAGTCCCTCTTTCATCGAACAAAACTCCTAAATATGAAAACACGGGCACCCTGGTTAATTCTGTGCCTTCGCAAAAAAAGGTTGTGAGGTTGCTCTTTTTTTCTACCTAAGGTCATTACATGGCATTTAGCAGTGTTTACCCTAAGGTCCAATGAATTCATAAAAAGCCTAAAAGCATCTAAAAGCTTCTGTTAGCCGACTGATGTACGTGCTAGTAAAACAGCGTCGTCGGCGTACAGAAGTACTGGGCAACGATCATGACCTATTAGCGGAACATCCAAACTAGCCAAATCTAAAACTTTACTCAAATCATTAATATAAAGAGTTAAAAGCAATGGGGCTAAAATGCAGCCTTGCCTTACTCCCGGCCTGACTTAAAGTACCTAGTACAATTGCCTTCTTGATCAATCCTTATCCTAGCAGTACGATCCTGATGCAAACCTGCAAGAAAGGAGATCAGGCTGGTTTCTATCCCCATCTCTATTAAAATTTGCCACAATTTTGACCTATTGACCAGGTCAAAAGCTGACGATAGATCCATAAATGCCAGCTGTAATAACTCTTCTTTAGTTAGAGTATATTTCCCTGCTAGTAAGGATAAATTAAGACACTGATCTTGGGTCCCCTTGCCACTTCTAAAACCATACTGGATGTTAGACACAACCTGGTTTTCGTCTAGCCAATCCGTTAATTTACCCAAAAACACTCTCCCTAAAACTTTAACTACCAAATCAATTAGGGAGATGGGTCTATAGCATTTAGGGTCCCCTCTCTGGCCTTTTGTAAAAATGAGCACAATAATAGACGAAGTTCACGAAGAAGGAAAACCTTGTCTGGCACAAACGTTAAAAACATTGGTCAGAATGTTGGCCCAGAATGAGGGATACAGCTTATGCAAGTCCGCCGGGACTCCATCAGGGCCTGGAGCCTTATTACTCGTCATGTTCCTAATAGCCAGTTCTACATTCTCCTCACAAAATGTCAAGACAGTAGCAGCCCCTCTAGTAGCATATACAATCTCCTGTTTCACGCATTCAGGTGTCTCATAAATGGCCTCAAAGTGGGCAAGCCATTGTCCCTCTGTAATGTTGCATTCGATTGGAGTGTTATCTACACCCGAGAAGAATGGCTTGTTCACGATGGCCCAAAATCTACTGCAGTCTTTAAGAACTTCCACCGAGGTTAAAGCTTCCCAGGCCTCTTTTTTAATTTCAGTTTTCCTGTTATAAAGTGCTGACTTGTACACCTTTCTAAGTGTAGCTATTCGGTTTTTGTCTTGGGGGACCTTTTTAATGCGAAAATCAAGTTACTATGTACGCTGGAGCAATTACTATCGAACCACCTCTCTCCCATAAAATGGCTTGGTCTGACAGAATAGGTCAGTTCCGTAGCTACCTGAGCGCAAATACTTTCAAAGGCCCCCACAACTGCTGAGCCCTCATTCGACCCATTAAGGCATATTGCCATCTTGTCTTCTACCTTTGTGGCTAGTTCTTGAAAAAAATAATCCGGTAAAACATTTGCCCATTTTAACCGTCTACCTTGATCTGTGGGTTTCACACTAAGTTCCTCTCTCTGTATACCTATATTCCTTTTCAACCCACAGCTTCTGTCTAGTTCAAGGATAACTGGATTATGGTCACTATGGTAAGACCATCTAGTGTTATAAGAAACAACCTTCGATAAAAGGGATAAAGACATAAACATAAAATCGATAAGTGTTGCACCCTCTGGCTGTAAAAGTGGGGGTCCTTTCTGATAATACAGTATCACTTTTGTTCGTGGAGGTCCATTTCTGCCAGGAGCTCTTCCAGACAACCTCCAGAACGTGTAAGCTCAAAGTGAACGGGGCATATCTTGCTAAACCAATGGGATTATTGACCCCCTGGCAGCTCTGGTTGCAGAGATGAATGTTAAAATCTCCCATGATAATAATAGGGTGATAAGTGGTTTGACTCTCAAGATAATGTTCTAAAAACTGTCTCAAATTAAACATGTTCATTTTCCATATGACAATCTGCTGAATTGTAAAAACTGACCACCAGCAGTTTGAATGAATTATGGGCCACATATTCAATTGCTAAGCAGTTTGGGGTCCCCACCATAACCTCTTTATGCGTTCCCATAAGGGCAAGAGAGAACAACAATAAAAGACCACCTTTGGCTCTACCAGCGGGAGAATGCTGGGCTGGCATGCAATAAGATTTAAACCCATCAACCCAACAACCCATCAACCACCCATCAACCTCTGTGTCCCAAGTTTCTTGAAAACCCAGTATGTTGTAGGTTTTAATCAGCTCTAGCCATCTAGGATCTGCCTTTTTAGCTCGTAATCCTGCAGTATTCCAGCTAAAAATGTTGCAATTCATAGAAGTAGGCCCAACTACGCCAAACGAGCCAGTATCTTCTGCATTCCCTACAGCCCTTACTGTATCTTGGGGGTGATACACATCATTGGTTGTTAGTCACAAACTTCACCACCCTGTGGGCTCTGCAACTCATTAGCTTGTTGAGGACTAGCAATAGATCCCAGGTTGGGAATAAGCGTACTAGACCCCTCCTTCCCAGACATGATAGAACTATCATCCTGCACTTCCCCAGCAATCACCCTGAGGGGTTACCCACACCCCTCCTCTCTATGACAATCCACAATACCACCACAAAGGTGGGAGGTCTCATAGTAGGTCCATGGTCCTGATAAACAGGTCCTCTGGTTGGAGTTATCTCCCTAGGTAAGTCACTCCAACTGGTCTAAAACACTAAACCTGTTACTAACATGGTGACAGGCTGGTATTGAGCTATTGAAGGTGTTGAAGGTGTTACGCCCAGAATTTAAACTAACCTTCTGGGTTGGGGTGGACCATCTTTCCCATGATATAGCTCTTCTCACTTGTTGTGGGTGGGTTTGTTGGTGGGGGTAGAAGAAGGCTAGAGGTAGTGACTGAATACCAGTGGCCCCCCTCCCAGTGTACCAGTTAGATATATGGTCAACCACCCTCCTATCCCTGAAATTGATTACAATACAGTCACCCTCAAAACATTTCCTGCCTTGACCCACCCAGCTGACTCTTCATGCAAATAGTATTTCACTGTACACCTGTGGTGGTAAAGGCTTGTTCATATTTACCAAGTGGGTACATTTGTTTTTTAGCTCAGTATATGTCTCCACAACTCCCTGTTCTAACACCGGTACTTTGACCAGGACAACCACATATGGGGTCGATGCAGGGGGTAGATTAATGCATGGTAAAGAAGGGGTGAAATGGGACGAACGGTCATCAGGACCCTTAACATTGTGCGAAGGATTAAGTGTGCACACTCCCCCGAGGGAGCAAGGCTCCAGACCCAAAGGCTTAGTCAGTGGACTGCCCTCATTTTGTGTGTTTCCGATATTCACAGTAGTCCCACCCACAGCAGACCCGGTGACAGAAGTAGAAGGCAAACTCGGATCCACACTTGGCTGCTGAGTGATAATCCAGGGATTGCAAGAAGCGCTTTCAATTAGATCTAGGGGTCCCCTTTGTGGCCCCAGAGGTTTATCCCTTATTCGATGGTCTGTTAAGAAAAGTGAGTCAAGGTGTGCCAATTTTTCTTCGATGAGCTAAAATCTCTCCTTGCAAGAGTCAATGAGGAAATAATTAGCGTGCCCAGTTTATTCCAAAAGTCCTCATCGCCTTGGGGTACTAAGACCCTATCTAGATTTATCAGTGGTAAGCCTGCGGACGTGTGAAAAGACATTCTCTCGGGGGAGGCCAACAAAGTGGGGGTCTGGGGGGGACAATCGGGTTGGGTTTATGGGTTTTCGCATTCTTCTTTCTTTGTAAACCCCCAACTCATATTCTTTTTGCTGCAAGTTGCGGCACACGGGGCGTGGATTTCGAATTAGCACTGCATAACGACCTTGTCAATACTCCCGAACAAGTGGAGGAGTCGCAGACTGTTTGTTCTGGGACCACAAGTTTAGAATTGGCCGAATGTTCTTCGGTGAGAGTAATCCCGGGTGTGGTTATTGTTGCATGCGGGGACTGATCGGTGATTCTCCCCCGTACCGGAATATCAGTAATCCTGACCACGAGACTCTCCGGGGACATTGCATACGTCAGCCCTCCCAGGGACCAACGTTTGGATTGTACTGTCTCCAAGGAAAGCCTCCGCTCAGTCATTGCGATTTCGTGAGCCAATACAGAGGTTGCCCTTATTATGAACTGGTCTAGGGTGCCTGCGACAGAGCCACTCTTTAATGAGTTCTTCCCCTTTCCCCCTCCGCCAAGAGCCATCTTTATAGCCTCACAACCACTGTAATTGGTCAAAAAAGTAATAGAGACGAGCGCTGGGCTAGTGCCTAATGTAGATTACGAAAAGGGGGAGGTGATGGACAGAGTATCTGAATTAGGCAGAACACTCCTACCCAGTCCAAAGATCAGGGCTTGATCCATCACCGTTTTTTAGCTCACTGCACCATCCCAGCTCAGAACCTGGCTACATGCAAATCAGTCTGTCCCTGGCCCAGTGCATCATGGGAACAGGGCAGACCAAACTACCAAGCCAAATCTTATACTGGGAAGGAAACAAGCTTCCGGGGACCGGTTTCTGGCATTTCAGCCGTCTTCGGCCCGGCTTGCTTGAATCCTGATGGTGCAGTGAGCACCCCCTTTTTGAATTTTATTGAAATGTGAGTTTTTATGCACTTTTATGGCTTTTAGCCGAAATAAAGTTTTTTGAATTGAATTGAATCGTTTTGGCCACCACAAGTGTGGCAGGGTATACTCAGACATGAGTCCCTTGCTCACTGCACCACCAAGATTCAAGCAAGCCGGGCCGACGACGGCTGAAATGCCAGAAACCGGTCCCCGGAAGCTTGTCTCCTTTCCGGTGAAGAATTGGCTTGGTAGTTTGGTCTGCCCAGTTCCCATAAGGCACTGGGTCAGACTAATTTGCATATGGCCAGGTTCTGAACTGGGGTGATGCAGTGAGCTAAATAACGGTGATGGATCAAGCCCTTATCTCTTGACTGGGTAAGAGTGGTCTGCTTAATTCAGACACTCTGTTCATCACCTCCCCCTTTTTTAATCGTAATGTAGATTACGGCAATGAACAAGCACTAACCTTTTCGGATATAACAGGTTAGAGGGGGGGGGGCCCGGCCCGTCCTCTTCCATTCTTGAACGGGCTTAAACGGGCCCGCCCTTGGCCCCGCGATGCGGGAGCCGTGAGCCGTAATATGGCGCTTGTAGGCAGCGCAAGCAGGCACAGGAAGTGTGTCCCAAGGGCTCCTGGTCCCTAGAGTCCTCGTTTCTGACCCCAGCAAAGATCCGCTCCGGCACCCCATGCAGGCATTGCCACGCACACACCGTTACCATGCATAGCCATCGCCATGCATTTTTTTAGCAACGTACGTTGTGAGGGCATATGCCGGTAATGGCACCTGCATGGTGAATGCAATCAGCATCGTTAGAGGACCTAAGAGGTTCTTCTGCTTCCTCTTGTCGATGTGCGGGCAGTGCCTCTTCCGGAAAAGGTAAGGAGGATTGTTGATTTTAGTTGAGAAGATCTGGGGGCCAGGGGACAGATTTAGGGTTCAGGGCGGGGGAAGGTAATTTTTAAAAGAGCTGGAGGCTAGGACGGGGTCACGCAGGGTTAGAGATTATTAGAATTAGGGTCTTGTAATGCTGGGCGATCTGCGGGCCGGAAAAGCAGTCGGAGCCATCGGTTGGCGAGATCCTTGATCCGAAAGGAGAGAGCTCTCGGATTCTCTTGAGGTTTCTCCTTTGCTTGTCGCAGTTGAACCCTGTAGGTGTCATCATCGATACCCAAACGTTCTAATATACACCGTTTGATATCTGCATACGGGGTGGTGCCTTGAATGTTGGCCTGCTGGTAGGCCGCTTGTAAGTCGCCGGTCAAAAGGGGACCTAGGTATTGACCCCAACGATCCGCAGGCCAGTTGGCCGCTTGGGCTAGCCTTTCAAAGTTGGTGAAGAAGTAGTCCGGATCCTCTCCCGGGACATACTTCTGTAAAACGACTGACGGGAAAGAGGAGACCGGTCTAGGTTGTCCCAGGGCGGTAGTTAGCTTCTCCATTGTTTGTTCATGGGCCACCCCCTGACCTTAAGGACGTCATGGAGCTGTCCCCTGTCGGTCTCAGCGGTCTTAAGAAATTGTTCCATAAGTTTCCCGAATAGCTCCTGGGATTCCGCCATCTGTTTCACCACGGCCTCCATGCCTCCAGCAGATCTCACTTCTGACACCAGATGTAATGCTGGGCGATCTGCGGGCCGGAAAAGCAGGCGAGGAGGCCGTATGTAGTGTGCTATTCTGTAGGTTTATTTATACAAGGAGGCAGAATCAATGTCACAACAAAAAGGAATGTAAGAAGGGTTCCGGGTTCGCAGTCCGCTCCGGGTCTTGGGTGTAGTCCGGGGTCTGAGATTCTCCGACAGCTCCGGTGTAGGGGAGATCCACGGAGGGCAGTAAGAGAAGAAACAAAGGACCGTTAGTCTTATCCTTGATCAGATGTTATACCGAACACCGTCACCCGGGTCGTGAGGGGGCGGGAAGAGAAAGGATATCGTGAGGAAAGGAGGGTGTAGGGAGGTCGGAACACAAGGGGGTTTTGAGAAAGGGTGTCGGGAAGGGATGTGTGGGAACGGGGACACGGGGTCACTTCAAACAGTGCAAGTGCTGTACAAATATGCTACAGTGTGGGGTACGTGATGCTAAAGAGAAGGGTTTATTTACAGGGCACTAATAGGACTCCTAAAGAGTAGGGGTAAGGAAGGCTTAAGACACTCACCCGGTCCGCCGTAACTCTCCAAGTGAGTTACGGCCGCTCTTCAGCCACCTCCTGTGGGCCCCACCACTCTTCGGTCCACACCTCTCCGTCACACGTCTGCTCTCCTTCTTCAGCTCCAGTCCGAATCTCCTGCCACAAAACTCCGACAGGGTGTTCCACTCGGATCCCGCTTTTATCCTGTGCTGACTCTGCCGCTAAGGCGGGACTTCCGGGGTCGGAGGGATATACTTCCTCCGGGCTCGTGGTTCTGGTTGGTCCCTGGGGAAGAGAGAAGGGCGGAGCCTCGTGGGTTATGGCCGGTTTGCCGAGTTCTGTCTTTAGGATATGGTGTGCACTTTTGTAGTCCCGGTGGTGGAAGAGACTGAGGTAGGTGCGGGGTAGAACAGCCGTCCTGGGAGGCCCGCGGGGGCGCCACCTCACATACCCTTCCCCTAGCTGTCCTTCTTGTACTGGATGGAGTATGAGGGTAGCGTGACAGATAATCGGCATTGCCCTGGTCTGACCCTTTCCTGTGCAGTGTTTTGAAGTGAAATGGCTGAAGGGAAAGAAACCAGCGGAGGACCCGGTCGTTCTGACCTTTGTTCCGGGCCATCCACTCCAAGGGAGCGTGGTCAGTATAGAGGATAAAGTCTCTGCCCTCCAAGTAGTATCGTAGGTTGTCAATCGCCCATTTTATGGCCAGGGCATCTTTTTCCACCACTGCGTAGTGTTTTTCCCTGGGAAATAGTTTACGACTAACATAGAGAATGGGCCTTTCGTTACCTAGGGGATCTTTCTGTGACAGCACCGCCCCCAGCCCATGTTCGGAAGCATCTGTTTGCAGGATAAAGGGCAAGGAGTAGTCAGGGGGTATCAAAACAGGGCTTGAGGTCAAGGCTTCTTTTAGATCAACAAACGCGTGCCAGGCTTCGGGAGAGGGGTTTCGTAACAGCTCATCAGAACGGTTAGTCTTCTTTAGAAGATCCGTCAGGGCGGCGGCTCTCTGGGAGAAGTTGGGCACGAACCGCCGATAATACCCGAGAAGCCCTAAAAAGGCTCGAAGGTCTTTCTTTGTTTGGGGAAAGGATAGGGAACTGATAGCCACGGTTTTGCTTTCCTGAGGTCTTATTAGCCCCTCCCCCAGAAGATACCCCAGGTATTTGACAGTCTTTGCCGCCAGAGTGGTTTTGGCGGGATTTATGGCGAATCCAAAAGAACCCAGGGAAGTGACAACGCTACATAGATGTTTCATATGTTGTGGCCAATTGTCGCTGAATATGACGATGTCGTCTAGATAGGCGCCTGCGTACTGTGCATGGGGTCTCAAAACATGGTTCATTGCACGCTGAAAGGTGGCAGGCGCCCCGTGAAGACCAAAGGGCATGACTAGGAACTGGTATAACCCCTCAGGGGTGGAGAAAGCTGTCTTTTTCTTGTCTTGTTCCCTGAGTGGTATTTGCCAATACCCCTTACAGAGGTCCAGGGTGGAAATATACTTCACCTTCCCTATCCTCTCTATCATTTCGTCCACCCTGGGCAAGGGATAGGTATCGAATGTGGATATTTTGTTGACCTCCCGAAAGTCGATACAGAAGCGGACCGACCCGTCTGGTTTTGGGACAAGGACTATAGGGGAATTCCAGTCGCTTACTGAGGGCTCTATGATTCCCATCCTTTGCATGTCTTCTATCTCCTGCCTTATGACCGCCCGACGGGCCTCGGGTACTCTATAGGGTCGTAGCCGGACCACCTTTCCTGGCTCGGTTTCGATGGCATGCTCAGTGATACTGGTTCGACCTGGAGAAGAGGAGAAGACTCTCTGAAGGGGTCCTAGGGCTTTGCGGAGTTCCTGGACTAGAGCAGGAGGTAGTTCAGGGTCTACACAAGGGTCAAAAGGAATGGACAGGGGTGGGCTGGTTCCTGTTAACACCGGCCGGGGTCCTTCCCATTTCTTAAGCAGATTCACATGGAATATCTGGGAGATACCGCGTGTGGCATCCAGTTCTACCTCATAGGTAACCGGCGTGACCTGCTGTAGAATGGTGTAAGGGCCCTGCCACCGACCTAGGAGTTTCTGGTCGGACGAGGGCATCATAAGAAGGACCAAATCGTTAACAGCAAATACCCTGGGACGAGTGCCCTTATCATATTGCTTCTTCTGGCTGGTCTGGGCATTTTCGAGGTTCTGTCGGACTATGTCCCGTATCATGGCTAGATGTGTTTTAAGGTTATCCAAGTATTCTGGAAGCGGCCGTGTGCGATCCGGCTCTGCTTCCCAGGCCTCCTGTGCCATGTCTAACAGGGTGCGGGGAGGCCGGCCATACAGCAGCTCATAAGGGGAATAGCCTGTGCTGCTCTGCGTTTTACAGCGTATGGCGAACAGAGCCAGTGGCAACATATCCTCCCACCTTTTTGCTTCCAGACCTAAAAGCTTCTTGAGAGTTTGTTTGAGGGTGGCGTTGTACCGTTCTACCAAACCATCTGTTTGCGGATGGTAGGCAGAGGTACGGATTTGCTTAATCCCCAGCTCAGCACAGACCCGCTTCATAAGGGCTGACACGAAAGGGGTACCTTGATCAGTCAAGATCTCTCTGGGAAAGCCTACCCGAGAGAACAGGGTGATCAGGGCTTTTGCTATCGCCTGGGTAGTGGGTTGGCGCAGGGGTATGGCTTCCGGGAAGCGGGTGGCGTAGTCGACTATGACTAACGCATAGCGACACCCGCTGCGGGAAGGTAGGAGGGGGCCTATGATATCCATTCCTATCCTACTGAACGGGACGTCTATGAGAGGCAGGGGTTGTAAAGGGACTCTGGGTGGTCGGTAACGGCTGTTTTTCTGACAGACCACGCACTCCCTACAGTAGGTTTTGATCATTTGGTGTACCCCCGGCCAATAGAATTTCTCCTTGACTGCTTGGCTGGTTTTCTCATCCCCAAAGTGACCCCCTAAAAGGTGGCTATGAGCAAGGAAGAGGACTTTGTGCTGAAAGGGGCCTGGGATAAGTAACTGTGCGTTCTGTTGTGTCCCCCCTCCCCGGTACAGCAACCCGTTTCTCTTGAAAAAGTAAGGACCTACTTGCAAGGGGTCTTCGTGGTCAAGGGCCCTTCCCCAGGCTTCCTGCAGGAGGGGATCCTCCTGTTGTGCCGCCCTGAATTCTCTATCGGTCTGCCAGGGATGTTCTTCAGTTAACACGGGATATGCGCTGACATACTCTTTATTTTCTTTTCTCCTCTGGCTTTTGGGTTTGTGCGGTTTGGGTGTAGACTCCGGGGTAGACTGTCCCTGATAAGGAGCATCCTTCCACCATTGGGTCAGAGAATCGGAGGTCTCCTGAAGTAGTGTGGGTAATCCCGGATAGTCACTCCCCAGAATGGCTTGTTCAGGGAGAGCAGGTACGAGACCTACGGTGAGGTTGGTTCCTGGATCCTTCTGATTATGGATCCGCACTTGAGTGGTAGGGTAGTGCTTGGTGTCCCCATGGACACATTGGATGGCCACTACTCCCGTAGGGTGTTGGACAGGATGGGCCAGATCTTGGGGTCTTACTACACTCTGACGGCACCCAGTGTCAGCCAGGGCCATCAGTCGTCGTCCATCCACAGAAACCGGACAGTGAAACGGCGGGGGAGCGGCCCCGGGAGGGTGACACAGGTAGTTCCGTACCAGGCCGATCTCCATTGGCTCCTCCTTCTGCGGGCACATCCGTGCGATGTGTCCAAACCCACCACATGAGTAACACTGGGGTCCGGGGTTGGGGGGTCGGAATAGGACCGGAGAGGGCAGAAGAGGTGGAGGTTCCGGTCTTCGTGCTGTTTGGGGACGAGGGGGACGTGAGACCATACTGTGGGAATACTTGTGTGAATGTTCCTCCTTTCCCCGTTGGAGCTCTTGAGCCCGGCTATAGGCAGAGGCTATCTCTATGGCGGTTTCAAGAGTGAGCCTAGAGTGTTGCCTCACCCATCGCTGGGTGGCCGGGTGCAAGGAGTTCAGAAATTGTTCCAGATATATTTTTTCAAGGATATTGTCTTTGGTGGATGTCTCGGGTCGGAGCCATCGGTTGGCGAGATCCTTGATCCGAAAGGAGAGAGCTCTCGGATTCTCTTGAGGTTTCTCCTTTGCTTGTCGCAGTTGAACCCTGTAGGTGTCATCATCGATACCCAAACGTTCTAATATACACCGTTTGATATCTGCATACGGGGTGGTGCCTTGAATGTTGGCCTGCTGGTAGGCCGCTTGTAAGTCGCCGGTCAAAAGGGGACCTAGGTATTGACCCCAACGATCCGCAGGCCAGTTGGCCGCTTGGGCTAGCCTTTCAAAGTTGGTGAAGAAGTAGTCCGGATCCTCTCCCGGGACATACTTCTGTAAAACGACTGACGGGAAAGAGGAGACCGGTCTAGGTTGTCCCAGGGCGGTAGTTAGCTTCTCCATTGTTTGTTCATGGGCCACCCCCTGACCTTAAGGACGTCATGGAGCTGTCCCCTGTCGGTCTCAGCGGTCTTAAGAAATTGTTCCATAAGTTTCCCGAATAGCTCCTGGGATTCCGCCATCTGTTTCACCACGGTCAAAAGGGGACCTAGGTATTGACCCCAACGATCCGCAGGCCAGTTGGCCGCTTGGGCTAGCCTTTCAAAGTTGGTGAAGAAGTAGTCCGGATCCTCTCCCGGGACATACTTCTGTAAAACGACTGACGGGAAAGAGGAGACCGGTCTAGGTTGTCCCAGGGCGGTAGTTAGCTTCTCCATTGTTTGTTCATGGGCCACCCCCTGACCTTAAGGACGTCATGGAGCTGTCCCCTGTCGGTCTCAGCGGTCTTAAGAAATTGTTCCATAAGTTTCCCGAATAGCTCCTGGGATTCCGCCATCTGTTTCACCACGGCCTCCATGCCTCCAGCAGATCTCACTTCTGACACCAGATGTAATGCTGGGCGATCTGCGGGCCGGAAAAGCAGGCGAGGAGGCCGTATGTAGTGTGCTATTCTGTAGGTTTATTTATACAAGGAGGCAGAATCAATGTCACAACAAAAAGGAATGTAAGAAGGGTTCCGGGTTCGCAGTCCGCTCCGGGTCTTGGGTGTAGTCCGGGGTCTGAGATTCTCCGACAGCTCCGGTGTAGGGGAGATCCACGGAGGGCAGTAAGAGAAGAAACAAAGGACCGTTAGTCTTATCCTTGATCAGATGTTATACCGAACACCGTCACCCGGGTCGTGAGGGGGCGGGAAGAGAAAGGATATCGTGAGGAAAGGAAGGTGTAGGGAGGTCGGAACACAAGGGGGTTTTGAGAAAGGGTGTCGGGAAGGGATGTGTGGGAACGGGGACACGGGGTCACTTCAAACAGTGCAAGTGCTGTACAAATATGCTACAGTGTGGGGTACGTGATGCTAAAGAGAAGGGTTTATTTACAGGGCGCTAATAGGACTCCTAATGAGTAGGGGTAAGGAAGGCTTAAGACACTCACCCGGTCCGCCGTAACTCTCCAAGTGAGTTACGGCCGCTCTTCAGCCACCTCCTGTGGGCTCCACCACTCTTCGGTCCACACCTCTCCGTCACACGTCTGCTCTCCTTCTTCAGCTCCAGTCCGAATCTCCTGCCACAAAACTCCGACAGGGTGTTCCACTCGGATCCCGCTTTTATCCTGTGCTGACTCTGCCGCTAAGGCGGGACTTCCGGGGTCGGAGGGATATACTTCCTCCGGGCTCGTGGTTCTGGTTGGTCCCTGGGGAAGAGAGAAGGGCGGAGCCTCGTGGGTTATGGCCGGTTTGCCGAGTTCTGTCTTTACCATAGGATATGGTGTGCGCTTTTGTAGTCCCGGTGGTGGAAGAGACCGAGGTAGGTGCGGGGTAGAACAGCCGTCCTGGGAGGCCCGCGGGGGCGCCACCTCACAGGTCTGTGTGTTTTAAACAGGGCGAGGGGCGCACTGGGGACAAGAATCCGGGCTTAGGGCAGAGACGAGTATTTTATAAACAGGGCAGGGGGCGTGCTGGGGTTTAGATTTAGGGATTAGGGCAGAGACAGGTATTTTTTTTTAACAGGGCGAGGGGCGCACCGGGGACAAGAATTCGGGTTTAGGGCAGAGACGAGTATTTTATAAACAGGACAGGGGTCGCGCTGAGGTCTAGATTTAGGGGTTTGGCAAGAGACAGGTATTTTTTTTAAAGGGTGAGGGTGCCCTGGGGACAAGAATTAGGGCTTAGGGCAGAGACAAGTATTTTTTAAACAGGGCAGGGCGAGCTGGTGTCTAGATTTAAGGATTAGACAGAGACAGGTATTTTTTTTTAAATGGTGAGGGGCATGCTTGGGACAAGAATTAGGGTTAAGGGCAGAGATAAGTAGTTTATAAACAGGGCAGGGGGCGCGCTGGGGTCTAGATTTAGGGATTAGGCTAGAGACAGGTATTTTTCTTAACAGGGCAGGGGCATGCTGGGGTCTAGATTCATGGCTTAGAGTATGGTCATGTATTTTTAAAAAAGGGGCAATTTTACCATACATGCTTTACAACAAAATACATTGTAAAAGCATGCGTAGTAAAAATTATATGAGGTGAAAGCTTTCTCGTTGTAACACATGCGTGGTAAAGGCATGCGTTACAACGGAATGCGTTGTTTCATCATACAACTGGAAGAAGTCTGCTCAAAAACTTCACCTGGAAGAAGCCGTTGCTTGCTGCTGCTCTGGTCATACACATCAATAATTCAGCACCCAAAGTGACCACCGAGTGCAGTCTTGAGTAACAGGGGTGCACACTCTCACTGAGGTGGCCTGAACTCAGGGCTGTACAGGGGAATCAAAACCAGCCCTGGTAAAAATGCTCGAACCAGCTCTACTCCATTGGTCTCCTCTCGCTATCTCTCTCTCTCTTTCCATCCATCCAGTCTCTCTCTCTTTTCCATCTCTGATTACTTTCTCTCTACGTTCCTCCTCAATCCTATTCTTGAAGCCTCTCTGTGCCTGCTGGAATTAACATTGGGCAGCTGGGAAAAGTAACAAAGCCACCAAGAGTTGGCCTGGGCTCTCAAACCTGGCCTGCAAGGGCTCCAGCCTGCCAGGGAAATGCCTGTGGAATAGAAGGCCTGTCCGGCCCTGCCTCAAGTGCAGGATGTTGAGTAAATAGTGAGAACTTTTTGCAAATCAGTTTCTTCTATCACTTTATTGATGATGTGTTTTTGGATGATATTGTTGAGCAGACCACCTTATACGAAGAACAGTCTTGAGTGCCAACACTGCCACATTTAAGCCCCACGATAAACCTACCCAGTGGACCCCCACAAATATCCATAAGACATAGCAGTTCTGAGGTTTAACTTTTGTGATGGAATTACAAGGAAGCCGCTATTTGTTTTGGTCTATCTATTGGTCTACTAATCCTTAGATGGCAGCTGCCATTTTTCCTGCAACCATGAGTAGAGATCGATATTTGCGTCTGCAGAGATGCTGTATTTTGTAGACAGTGCTACAGCATTGCCATAATAGCACCCTGCTTGAGAACGTCGCTTCAAGATTCGGCTTGTCCCTGACCATTTAGTAGATTCTGCCTCCGGGATTTATGTATAGGTCATGATATAGTTGTGGACAAGTCTCAAGTCATGTTAAAAGGCTGTTTGGTTTTCAGGCAATGCATAGCCAGAAAGAGACCGTTTTGTGGCGTTACGTTGTATAGGTTGCGTGAAAGTGCTGCTGGATACGTGCATATTTTCCTGGTCTACACTTGCAAAGATTCTTCTATTGATCACTCTAGTAGTCCTATCACTTTTGGAGTTAGTAAAAAAATTGTGTAAGAATTTGCCAGGAACCTTTTTTCCCCAACAGTCACCATTTCTACTTTGACTGTTTCATGTTGCACAATCTGATCTAACCGCTAAGTTTACCCTAAAGAGCAAGTGTGGCAAAGCAGTGTCTTGTGTAATACTGAACTATGTGCTTTGACAGAACAGATGTTCACATGCTGATAACGATTCATGATTCATGATGAAAAGCACTTTACCTATGACTGTTTAGGGTCAGGTAGCAACAGTGCCCAAACCAGTGTGCATTCTAGATTACTACATGTACAGAGTGAGGTGTAGATAGGTCAGATCAAACGTTGGAGCCTTACAATGCTGTTTTATAGTCTGTTACAACTAAACAGCCTAACAACTCACCAGGAGCGGAGACGCTATCACAGCCAGCAGAGCCTTACAGGAGCACCTTCACCACTGCCGCCGACCTTGCCGCAGCTCCATTGTCGAGTACCTCCCCCCCCGCCGCAGCCTCGCAACAACTGTGCTGCCGCCGTGTGGGGGTGAGGGAAAGACTACACCTCCCAGCAGCCTCCGCGACCGGAAGTCGCGTCGAGGCGGAGCGCGCCAGGAGGCGCTTAAAAGCAGCCCTTAACTTTCAAAACGCTGGGTAACAACTAAACAGCCTAACAACTCACCAGGAGCGGAGACGCTATCACAGCCAGCAGAGCCTTACAGGAGCACCTTCACCACTGCCGCCGACCTTGCCGCAGCTCCATTGTCGAGTACCTCCCCCCCCGCCGCAGCCTCGCAACAACTGTGCTGCCGCCGTGTGGGGGTGAGGGAAAGACTACACCTCCCAGCAGCCTCCGCGACCGGAAGTCGCGTCGAGGCGGAGCGCGCCAGGAGGCGCTTAAAAGCAGCCCTTAACTTTCAAAACGCTGGGTAACAACTAAACAGCCTAACAACTCACCAGGAGCGGAGACGCTATCACAGCCAGCAGAGCCTTACAGGAGCACCTTCACCACTGCCGCCGACCTTGCCGCAGCTCCATTGTCGAGTACCTCCCCCCCCGCCGCAGCCTCGCAACAACTGTGCTGCCGCCGTGTGGGGGTGAGGGAAAGACTACACCTCCCAGCAGCCTCCGCGACCGGAAGTCGCGTCGAGGCGGAGCGCGCCAGGAGGCGCTTAAAAGCAGCCCTTAACTTTCAAAACGCTGGGTAACAACTAAACAGCCTAACAACTCACCAGGAGCGGAGACGCTATCACAGCCAGCAGAGCCTTACAGGAGCACCTTCACCACTGCCGCCGACCTTGCCGCAGCTCCATTGTCGAGTACCTCCCCCCCCGCCGCAGCCTCGCAACAACTGTGCTGCCGCCGTGTGGGGGTGAGGGAAAGACTACACCTCCCAGCAGCCTCTGCGACCGGAAGTCGCGTCGAGGCGGAGCGCGCCAGGAGGCGCTTAAAAGCAACCCTTAACACCCGCGTCGCGGGAGCGCGCGGGGCAGCGCCGGGCTAAGCCCGGGCAAAGGGCGGGCCCTCTGTGGCCCTCCGGGGACCGAGGAGTCCGGGACGGGGCCACCCCCTTGAGAT
The DNA here is from genome assembly GCF_964263255.1 of Lissotriton vulgaris. Lineage (NCBI taxonomy): Eukaryota > Metazoa > Chordata > Amphibia > Caudata > Salamandridae > Lissotriton > Lissotriton vulgaris. The sequence goes on from NC_141687.1 coordinate 1,102,654,222, forward strand.
CTCGTCCAGCTGTCATCAAGAAAGGTAAACGCCTACTAACATTTTATAACCTCAGCACCTATGATATCATCACCTCCCTACATAGTGCCACTGTATACAATTGACACAAAACATCGTGAGGATGAGTAAAAGTCGAAATACCCCCGTTGCCACAAGATCAGCTACCAGATTGAAAGATGTATCCAACAGCCCTCTACCTACAATAACCGCCATAGACATAATGCTACAAAAGACGATCAACGTCGTGGCGGATGCCATTCAGGACTCAGAAAGACGACTCTCACTTACTCCAGATTTATGTTTCCCCGACCTTTCTTTACACACTACTGGTAACATTAATATTCTGGATAACACCATAAATTCTGAGGAGTCTATTCTAACGCTGTCATTTTCAGGGCTTCCCAGTCCCCAAACAAGAGATAACACGCAAACAGCCTTGCTTATTTCACCTTCAGGCAACAGTAGGAACAACAGTTCCGCACCTACCGGTGAAAACGGCAGTAGCAATCATATTTCACCTATAGCTCACTTACACCCAGCAGCCCCTTCAGCGGGTGGTTATACATCTACAACGACAAAACCGGTTACCAGAGTCAGTCGCTTGACAAAGAGCAAAATTAGGACAACTGGCACACGAGGTAAACCTAAGCCATCTACTACAAAAAAACAAAAACCTCACCCCAAGGCCAAACATCCTAGCTCAGCTAAAGATGTTTGGTCTACTTTTAGACTGGCTAAATCTGCCCCAGAGAAGGGGACTTTGTGCCCTTTCTTAAGCAGTCAAAACTCAGACCTGGTCTTGAACAAAGAGACGACAGCACCCACAAATATGTCTACACACACTACAACCGGGGCTGAACAAACGATGTTAAATACAAAATCACTTCTGAGTGACCTTGAAAGTTTGATTAAGTCCCTTCTGCTACCTATCAGTGAGAGAGTCCTCAACATTGAGAATGCCTTAGGGAAGTTTGAAAGGGCCCAGAACGATGCAACATCGACCCTGCTAAAAACATTGAAGGTATCACAATCAACCTCTACCTTCACACCAGCCAGTAACTCTCTTACTCTGATTAGTAACAAAAATCCCAGGACAAAAAAAGCCATATCTAACCCTATCCCTGCTAGTAAGCAAAACCAGCCTAAGACTCCTCTAACCACCTCAGCGACAACCCAAGACAGCGGTACCATTATATCCCCCCCAGTAGCAGCCACACCAAGTAGCTCTCAAACCTCACAAGATGCAGAGACAGAAGATTGTGAATGGGCCGCAGAAAGCTCCCCAGCCAAAATTGCAACTACCCAGGTAGAACAAACGAGAACAGCCAAATCTCCTAAACAGGGCACATCCTCAAAACAAATAGGTACCACCAAGGCAAAACCGACGGTAGTAAAGAGTCCACCCCATGTTAACCTCCCGCCTGAATGTAGTCCGTACACCATTGTAATGATTGGGGTACCTAAATTAACAGGGGACAGGGTGGAAACTCATGGGGACCTAAAAAATAAGGTGAGCCACTGGCTCACAACTCACAGACCGATTCCTAAACATATCACTGGTCATATTGCACAGGTAAGAAGAGTAGACTGGGTGGGAAACAGATTTAAATCGACTGAGGGAGACTGTATAGTGGTAACCTTTAGGGATAGTCGTGCTGCCAGCTTTATAAGCAGCTGGAAAAGCGGTGTGACAAGCAGCTTGATCCGCACCATGGCTTTAAACTACTTTTATCCAAATAACCATGGACAACACCGTACTCATGTGCAGTCAGTCTACGGTCAGGAGGGGCTGCTTGAGCCCATGGTTGATAATCAATCAGGGCCCTATACACTGTCTACTGACCCATATATTCGAACAAACTACATTGATTATAGGCATGAACAACCGTGGCAGAGCAGACCTAACAACCATCACGGTAGATACCAGGAGAGAAATGAGCCTTTTACCCGTCCACAGCAGCAGCTCTACTCACATCCCCAACACTTAGATACACAATATGGGGTACCTATTTCTAACAGGTATGACGCTTTCTATAACATCGACTATCTAGATGAGATCGATTGACAAAGCGTATCTCCATCCTCTTACCTTATCCCTGCTGAACCCATAACTAAGGCAGCTCCCCTTCACAGAGTATCAAGTATGCGTCTAGAGTGCACAAGTGTTTCATCTCCGGAGATCAGTGAAGTGCTTAGGACAGCTCCTCCAGTACAATTTAAAGAAATCACATCAAATGCGAGTGGGTGCAGCTATCTTAGTGCCACCAGTTTAATCCAGTGCACAGTGCACAGTGGTGTACAAAACCCTCTAACTGTTAGCAAGGCACCGCAAGAACACCGAACAATAGATCATGGGGTTCAAGCAATTTCTACTCCCGCTGACCAGGCCCTGACAACAGGCTTGGGTCTCACCGAACAACGCTCCATACATCTTTTATCCTGGAACACAGCCGGCCTAGCCGTTAAGGTTAACGACCCTATGTGGTTAGCCTATGTAAAAAATTATACCATCCTATGTTTCCAAGAAACCTGGTTAGCAGATGCAAATGCACATATTGAGGGCTTTCAAAGTTTTTTCCTACCAGCTATCCCATCAAATAGCGGAAGACCTAAAGGGGGCCTCGCAACCTACATAAGCCTTGCACTCAGTTGCCAGGTTACAATCAGAGCATCGGATAACAAGCATATTCAAATCTTAGTGCTCAGGAATGGTAAAAGGGCACTGACACTCATCAACTTTTATAATGCCGTGTCACCAAATAAGGAGTGTAATATTCTCAAACTACAAAACCTCTTAGAGACAAAAGCGGATAGTCTACCTCGAAACATTATTATTGCTGGAGACTTCAATGCTTACCCCTGTGGCAACCCTGAAACGACACCTATTGGCCTCTTAGGTTGCAACAGGAGGTCTGGCTTTCATTTTGATCATTCGCCTCGAGGCACCAGTATCAATAACTTATTAGATGGAATGGATTTAACCGACGCAATGGCCACACTGGAGGACTCACACCAGTTAAACGTCCCCACGTTTAAAGGCCACGGCAAAGGCTCCTACATAGACCACATATTCCTTTCAAGAGACCTAGTTGATTCAGCCACAGACTTTGAAATCCTAACAAGCACTTTCAGCGACCACAATCCTTTATCAATCAAAATCGGAGGTAACCTTTTTGTTCAAAGGAAGCCACGACCTGATCACGGTGTTTTAAATCCCATCAACGGAAATCGTCGCTTGAAGTGGTCAAAGGTCAACAGCGACTCTCTGTATGATTCAATTGCCATCAGCTGTAGTAATGACCTAGATCTTTGTGTTTCTCCATCTACTTTGCCCGAAGCAACTCTGATTGCCTTTGCTACTGTTGTTGAGAAAATTGGCCAATTGTTGTCAGTTCCAACAAAGGGACGTCATGAACATCAACCAGGGTGGTTCGATCAAGCCTGTTCAAAGGCTGGCCGAGATTTAAAAAAAGCTCTCAAGGCTACCCCAAGAGATCCTGTTCTTATTAAGACACTGCGATCTAACTATAAGTCAGTCCTGGCAGCCCGGAAAAAAGCAGTAAAAGCCGGTGTCTGGGAGAAACTATGCGATCCTGCAATTTTGGGCAATAGCTCCAAGTTCTGGAGCATTGTAAACAAACCCTTGTTTGATGTCCCCTTAAACTCTAACGTCGGGACTAATATACCTGAGGAAGAGTGGGTATTACATTACAGCACAATTTTTAAAAGCGACAATTTGCAAGCAGACTCTGTTTTTAATTCCTTTGATGAAAATGTATTGTGTTTCACAGTGGGGGAGGTAGAAAAGGGGATAAAAGGATTAACCTGTAACAAAGCACCCGGTCCCGATGGTATACCACCTGACCTATTTAAATCAAATATTTCTCTATGGGCACCAGTCATCACCGCAGTTGTAAATGCAGGTATCCTGGCTGGGTGCCCAAAAACCTGGGGGTCCTCCACCATAGTCCCTGTTTTTAAGAAGGGTGACCGTGGTAGCGTTACATGTTATAGACCCATATCCCTGATTAACTCAGTCACAAAGGTGGTGGGGGGTATTATCCTAAACAGATTAACAGCCTGGGCCAATGACAATAACATACTGTCCCCAATACAATATGGGTTCAGACCAGGCCATTCCACGATTACCCAATGTCTGAACCTATATTTAATAAACAGTAAATACACCCTAGCAAGAAAAGGGACGATCCATATGGCCTTTATGGATTTATCGTCCGCGTTTGACTGCGTAGACAGATCTAGGCTATGGGAGGTGCTGTTAAAAATGGGGGTGGAACAAAACCTGGTCAACCTTCTTGTTGACCTCCACTCGGACACAAGAGCAAACGTCCGTTACACCCATGATTTAAAAGTAACCAGAGATTTTAAAATAACCCAAGGAGTCAGACAGGGATGCATCCTTGCCCCTTTTCTTTTTAATCTTTATATTAATGAGTTGGAGGAGCACCTATTAAAAACTGGTACAGACTTTCCTTATATTGGCAAGAAGGGCATACCGGTCCTATTATATGCGGATGACGCCGTGTTAATATCCAGAACGGCGCTTGGTCTTCAAATCCTGCTAGATTCTTTTAATGATTTCATGAACTCCCGTGGTCTGAGCATTAATAATTCTAAATCCTTTTCAATGGTGGTAGGTGTACCCCCCAAAAAAATATACCCTCACTCTGTAAACGGAGATAGAATACCCACCACAAAGACCTTTTCGTACCTTGGTGTTCTCTTTGACCATAAATTAACTTGGGCACCAGCAATACTAAAGAAAAAGGGCGAGGTAGTGCGGGCCAACGCAGCAATACTGGACTTTACTAGAAAAATGGGCAATAGTCCGGTGGCTGCTGTCCTGAAGTTATATCAAGCCAAAAGCACCGCTATTGCGCGTTATGGAAGTGAAATTTGGGGATCAGAATCACTAGGCGTCCTTGAAGTTACTGAGAATAACTTCCTAAAAAAGGTATTAAGGTTACCCAGGGGGACGGCCAACTTTCCGGTACATGAGGAACTTGGCATTTCATACCTAAGTGACAAGTTGGCAGTAAACCCCTTGTTATGCTGGCTGAATAGCTGGCTTAACACAGCCATACCTCTTACCAGAAATATCCTTCAAGAGGCACTACTGTGGGATGGTAGGCTCAAGATCCCATGGATAAAATATGTAAGAACGTGGCTCTTTGATTTAGGCCGACCAGATCTATTTCTATCCCCCGAAACCATAACAAAAACTGATGTAACCTTTGTAAAGAACACTTTTATGCTGTCTAGGTCTATGACACGGGAGGAAAACGAATATAAAAAAAGCAGTGTGAGACAGTATGCCTTAACCAAAACTTGTTTATATATGGAACCCTATCTGTCCTGGCCCATGTCCGGTTATGACCGTTTTTTATTAACAAGGTTCCGATTTGATATGTTCCACTTTTTATTAGCTGTCCCAAGCGGAGCGCACAGAGGACAAGTGTTGCCAGCTTGCGGCTGCGACAATAAGTCTCCGCAAGATCTGGCACACTTTTTATTTTTCTGTAAGTTTTATACACTCCCCCGAAACCTGTTTTTAAAACCTTTACTTAAGCACCTGAACTTTGTACAATATAGACCTGCTTTGTGTCACCTTCAAATGCTAAACAGCGAATGCACTATGTTTGTATGTAATTTTTTAAAACTCGCAGTTAAATTCAGAAAAAGCATGGAAGGGTAACCAACTCAGCTACTGATTGTACTCTCACTTTTTATGTATTTTAGCCTTTTTAACCATATTACTGTGTATATGCTTGTGAATGTCTTGCTGTAATACTACTCTCACTATCTTTTATTATTGTATGGATTATTGTGTATGAAATGCTCTTTTATGATTGTACCATGTAAACAATCGAATAAAGATTTTCTATTCTATTCTAGTCTGTTACAAGAAGTTGCTGTGCATTATTTCATTTGGCACCCTTCAACTCGTATATTGTTTTCAAATAACATTCTCCAGGATAAAAAATGACCTTTGTGCGGTTTCCACAGTCTGTAATAGGCAGCCTTGTTTCAGAGGAATAATCAACTGTTCCAAGAACTGGAGTGGTTTAAGATATGGCTAGACTAAAAGATGGTCACTTTCCTGAATAAATGACTCCAACACCTAAAAAAACTTTCCTTGTCGGAGATGTAGAATTATAGCCCTATATTTTCCCTTCTTTGTTACCCCATGTCATTAACCCCAAATTAGATATGCTCTTTATTTAGGTATGGGTTTCAAATATACATGCACACTTATTCATGTTGTTATTTATTGCAAATTCATAATTAAGTTTGATTGGACATATTCTTTTTTTGGTATAGATTGAATGAATGTTCTTTTCCAGTGTTTGTTTTTAAATAATGAGCAATGTTTCATAGAAGCTGATAACTTCACTTCGTATTAATTGTTTTTAAACAGCAGACAAGGTTTCACAGAATGCAAGTGAAAGGCTACCAATGCTTTACTGTGAAGTGCCTATTCTGAAAATGTTTAGGTTGACTATAGAAACTAGGAACAGCGCGTTATGCGATAGGGGGGAACTTCGTACCAGGGACTCAAGACTGAGCGCATACAGAGTTGTAATCACCTATCTTTGCTGACCGCTGCGAGGAAGGCACATCTAACCTTCAATCCGCAGGCTTATCTACCTACCGACACGTGTAGCAGATGCAAATTTTTTGCTGAACATTCGCTCTGTTCATCATAAGAGGAAGTGAACTATCTCTGAAAATGGAAGTAGGCCGCTTTTGGTGTTACGTTTTCCTTAATTTACCAGGAGGAAGGTGGGGTTGGAGATATTGATGTAAAGAAGCTTTGTGATCTCATCACACTGTTATATTTTATTTCATTATTCATCCATCTGATTACCATTGCCGCTTTTTTGCATGTCTGTATAATAGTTTCAACGTGTATTCTATGTACTAGGATAGGCTTTTGGTTTTAAATAAATCTTTAAAATATATTCCTGGTTTCTTAGTTTTCTTGAATTTGCCTTTCTATGATGAAAGAGGATTTGGATTCCACTCAGCAGCGGTTCCTCCATTAGGGTTGAGGAGCGTCATCCCGTCCTTCTGCCAGCGCAGCAAACATGAAAAAACGGTAATAAAATAATTGTATTACCGGCCAGGTCGAGTGTAGGGGTGGGGGGGGCCATTGTTGCTGGTTGACAGCAGGGAGTAGTGGTGTCTACTCCAGTTTAAAGTTGCATATCACTTAGGCAGATGTCTTGAGATGGCCAGTATGACATTCATGTTTTAAACCTCTCTGACCAGAGCGGTCATAGACAGCTGGGTGAGGAGCAGGCACAGGCCTCTAGAGCCAGAAGGAGCGCTGAGCCAACCAGCTCCAACCAATCCTGGAGCTTCTGTTGTGCTGGGTATTATTATCAGGAGCATGAGAGCTGCATTTGTATTGGTTATGAGAGTTGACTCTGAGACCCGTCACTGACTTGGAGCTACGGAATGCGGTACAGGATAGGAGTATGTAAGTACTTTATTTCATTTTTAATTCTTCAGATTTATTTTACCCAAATAAAGGCAGGGTCAGCACCATAAACTGCCTTCAGCCTCACCTCAACACTGTTCATAATGGACCATGATCGAGAGCTTTGGGGTTGCTGATTTCACACACTGCCTCTAAGCAGGCCCGGACTGGCCATAGCGGGCACCGGGCAATCCCCCGGTGCACCACAAAGGTGGGGGCCAGTTTTAAGCCCCTGGGGGCCGATTTTGTTACAGGGTCGTTTTTGCAGCATAATCGGCCCTGCAACAAAATCGGCCGAAAACCGGCCCCGGCAATGAGCTCGACGGCACCTCTAACCCCCCCGAATGGGGGCGGCCGAGCACTTTGCCAGGGCTGGTTTTGGTTCCCAGTCCGGCCCTGCCTCTAAGTGGGTCAAAATATTCACCCCACCATTTTCAAATATAAGCAAACATCACTGGTTCCACTTAATATCCCTGTAAAGCTCACAGCATCAATCGTTAAATAGAATGCCTCTCATTCAAGTAATCTCAATGAAGAGGGTCTACCTAAAGGAACTAGCCAAGGCCCTGGAAATGGACAACGTCCAAAACCTTTGGCCAATTTACCACCAGAGGCTACACCTTTTGTGGCTGTATTGGTCAATGCCCCGATACTTAAACCTGGAGAGATAGAAACCCAGGGCACCCTAATGGAAAATATAAAAGATGGAGCGACACAGACTGCTCAGGTCCAAGGGATGTTTCATCATTTATAAGCACGGCAAGAAGAGTCGCTTGGCTGGGATCCACAGGAAAATGCTTCCCTGATGACTGTGTCATAATAAACTTCAACAAACCTCATGTTTGTACTAAGCTATTCTGGGATGCGACTAATATAACACTGGGACAAATTCGAGCAGTCCCTCTGGGTTTCTTTTATCCCTGTCCACAGCAACAAACTCTCCTGCAGAATACGAATGCAGGAACTAGTATCCCAAGACATAACACTCGCCTAGCTACCTGGGCAACACAGCCACCAAGTTTCCAAATGAAATACACCAATAAACGTACTGTGGATACTGTTACTAACCTGGAACTGACAAATAGATTTGCAGCCTTATCAGATCTTGACGAGAACAACTGACTGCCTTACCAAGAGAGGGAGGAGGAACAGATTTGTGCAACCCCCAATAACTTGCCGGCAGAAGGGCGAAACTTGAAAATAATGACTTGGAACATTGCTGGACTCCGATCAAAAACAGAAGATTTATTATGGCTAGAGACTATAAAACAGTATGATGTCGTTGCGTTACAGGAAACTTGGGACACCGAATGTAATTTCTGGGTAGAAGGTTATGCATCCCATTTTTTACCAGCCCAAGAGTCACACATAGAAAGAAACAAGGGAGGGCTAGGGTTCTTAATCTCAGTGAGTCATATGGGGACGATGAAAGTATTAAATGCAAATTCCCCTACCTGTTTAGTCTTGGAGGTATCCATGTGCACCGGAGAAAAAATTCTATATGTTAATTTCTATAATGCTATAGACGGTACACATGGCAGTGATAATATTGTAATGCTGACTAAATTTTTAAATGAGTATAAAGAGGGTCAATCTACTTTTGTTCATTTTATACTTTTGGGCGATTTTAACACACACTTATGCGAGTTGAATTGTCAGTATGGAGCCTGCTTGGAAGATGATTATTTGACCCATTCGCACTTTGAACACTCGGCTAAAGGGGGTGCCCTAGAAGAACTTCTGATAGATATCGATCTTTCAGAACCAGAATTTGTAAACCCCAAAGATAGAGTGGCAACATATAGTGCGAGGGGCAGTAATACAATATTAGATTTTATTTTTGTGTCACCAAGCATGCTTAAGAATGTTATCTTTTATAATGCACTACAGTCGACATTCAGCGACCATAGCCCGGTAATTATGGAATTAATTAACAGCAACCCAACCATAATAAATAATTAAACCCAACCTAATTATCCTATAAAAGTTTGGGCCCATGATCAGGGTAGACGGGTTAAATGGTCTAAGATTATTCCTGAGGACTTTTTTAACGAACTATGTGGAAAAGTGGGAACAGAAATAAGTATTTGTAGAGACCCACTGACTGTTGGAGGGAATATTAAAAATGCCTTTGAAATAATATGTAAAAATGTAGCACAGTCACTTACGTGTAAACCAAACCATAAGCCTCGCAAAGTGCACGGGTGGTTTAATGCGGAGTGCTCAAAGGCCCATAAAACCCTGCTAGACGCTCTGAAAAGTACACCGCGAGACACCTTAGAAGTGACTAGATTGAGGAAGATGTATAAAATAATGGTTGAGGAACGTAAGAAAGAAATTAAGGCAAAGGCCTGGGAGTCACTCTATGATAGATCAACCCTGAGGGATAGTGTAAAGTTCTGGTCCATAGTGAACACGCCTCTGTTTAATGGTAGGGAAAATGAGGTGCTGGAGGTCAACATTACAGAGAAGCAATGGTTGGACCATTTCGAGACTATCTATGGCAGTAACATCACTATACATCCATTCACCCCTACAGAACCTATGATCACAGAGATCCTGCTGAGATTTTCGGTGAAGGAAGTGCAAAAAGCCATAGAAGACACTGCGGGTGGTAAGGCCCCTGGCCCGGACAGGGTCCCTGCAGACATGTATAAGGCACATTCCCACATATGGTCTGTAGTCCTTGCAAATGTTTTTAATTTAGCATGTATGGACAACTTTAGTATACCTTCCTCCTGGTCCCACTCCATTATAATCCCCATTTTTAAAAAAGGCCAAAGGGGAGACCCAAGGTGTTACAGACCGATATCATTGATTGACTCGTCTTTCAAGATATTAGGTAAGGTCATACTAGAAAAAATCAGCAAGTGGGAAAAAGAAAATGAAATCTTGTGTAACGCCCAATACGGATTTAGAACGGGGAGAGGCACGGAAGATCAGTGCCTTAATTTGTACCTGACCGTCAGTAAATATACTGTTGCCTCCAGGGGGTCGATCCATTTGGCTTTTATGGACCTGTCCACAGCCTTCGACCTAGTAAATAGGTCGAAGCTGTGGACAATGCTTTTGGAGTTTGGTATGGACCGGGCACTTGTAAACTTTTTAGCATACCTACATAGAGACCTGAGAGCATCAGTGCGTATGACACTGGATGGGAAATGTACTGCTGGGTTTAGATCAGTCAGAGGTGTGCGCCAGGGGTGCATTCTGGCCCCCATGCTGTTCTCCTTGTATATCAACTCACTGAACAAAACTCTATCTTCAGTCACTCCAGATATACCCAGCATGGGAGGGATTCCACTACCTGTCCTGTTATATGCCGATGACACGGTCCTAATCTCTAGAACCCCAAACGGCTTACAGCAGCTCCTTGATTCGTTTGGGGCCTTTATGCAGAAGTTAGATCTGGTAGTGAACATGGAAAAATCACATGTCATGTAACTGGGGAAAGGGAAGAAAAATACGAAAACCCTACGCTGTAATGGCGTAGTGTTGTCAAAAGTCAAAATATTCACCTATCTGGCAGTAATATTCGATGACATGGGCTCCTGGACCCCCCAGATTGCAAACAGAGCGATGGCAGTGCAAAGATCGTCGGCTGCCATACTGGGTTTTGCTAAAAGGTTGGGAGGGAAACCCATAGAAGCCATACTGACCTTGCATAGAGCTAAAACATTGGCTCTAGCAAGGTATGGTGCTGCGATATGGGGTTTTAAAGATTCTTCCCGAATACAGAAAGAGGAGAACAAATTTCTGAGTCTACTATTGGGCTTACCACACTCTACCCCATCCTTCGCAGTACATACGGAACTTGGGATAGGCTATATTGAGGACACACTTAAAATGGCCCCATTACTCCTCTGGATGAAAATATGGCTGAACCCAAGTTTAACATTAAACCATAAAATTATTAGCGATTGTATGGGGCGAGACAGAGTAAAAGATATACAATGGCTGACACACATTAAAGCTACTGCCACACAATTAGGCCGGCCTGAACTTTATTATAATCCCGAACGCCTGAGTAAAGATGATATCTCCTGGGTAAAAGCACACTTCACGGATAGCAGAAACCTTTACCGGGAAGCCCAGGAAATTGAGAAATCAACAGTAAGGGCCCATTATTCATTGGTATCCACTATGACAATACAACCCTACCTGACAATCGTGAATAGACCTTACCACCGATGGCTCTTAACGAAATTTCGTTTTAATCAGGTGCATTTCTTACTGGGTGAATATACGAAATGGTGTAAACCAAGGGAAAATGATCCATGTAAATGTGACAGCTTCTCGGATCAAGACTTGATACATTTAGTATTTTTTTGCCCTTTTTTTGCTGAGGGCAGAAAGAAATATATAATACCACTTTTGAGGGACAAGGGATTTAAGCAGGTGAAACCTGCTTTGATGTTCTTACAACTTATGGTGTCCCCTATAGTGATGTTTGGGGTTGCAAATTTTTTGGTAACATCTATACGTGCTAGACGGAATAGATTGATGAGAACCCCAATGATGGAATGTACACAAGTTTAGCATAATTTTATTCTTCAAGAGTAGCCGATTTTGGATTATAAAGCATTAAGTAACCCTGTAAAGTTAAATAATAGATAACTTCTGTTAATATGAGATGTTATGAAAAAATGAAGTTTTTTAATGATTTTTTAATTGTTTCTTATTTAATTATTTCTTACTTGTTTTTAAATAATTACTTCCCAGCAATTGCTCTATAATGAATTGAATTGATGATATGTGTATATTTGTATGTGTAGTATACTTTTATGATTTTAAATTAATCGAATAAAGTATTTTTGACTCGGACTCTGACTCAAGTAGTTCTCAGTGAGTTGCAGTCTATCAGGTTTTCTGATTCTGCTGGGTATATTGACTAAGTCCTTGGTACCAGAGGTTCTAGTAACTGATAACCGGGCCATGTTCTGGAAAGAAAATTGGGAAACCATATCAGTAGAATCTGTGTCTGAAGAACAATATGAAAGGAGAGTTGTATGTTTTGCTCTGAGTGTCATCCTAATTCTGGTCTCTGTGTGCATGCACAATTCAAGTTTTGGCAACAACCATGAGAGTAAACAGTTGAAGATTATGGTTTTTTAAGTTTGTCAGCAACACACTTAAAAGGACACCTCCTAGACCCTATTTTTTTGTCAGCAGCACACTTAAAAGGACACATCCTAGACTCTATTTTTTCAGGTCTGATGGAGCTATCCTGCCAAGCCCCAATACCTATTCCTTGGTCGGATTACTTCCTGATCCCCTTATCCTGGTCTCCTACCCAAGCCACTCCCCTAACCCGACTAGTACAAACTAAGTCCTGATGCTGGTCAAAACTCCCGCTAGAAACTTGGATATCAACTCTGGAGAGATCTAGGCCTGCTCCTGACTCTGATCCGATAGTGGCCAATGAGAAATTTGGCAACTGGATTAATAACTCACTGGATCAGTCCTTCCCAAAACAACAATCAAGCTGTATAAAGGACCTAATAAAGCGGCTTGGTACACTCCAAAGCTCTGAGAACTGAAACAAATTTGTAAAATGACAGAGAGAGGCTGGGGAAGGAATTTTCCCCCAGAAAAGTAGCAGGAATATAAGAATGCCATCAAAACTTATTAAACTGAAATCAGAAACACCCAAGCTTTCTATTATGAGAAGATCATAGCTTCTTCCGCTAACTCCTGATGTGAAACTTTCCAAACTGTCAAGAAATTAATGAATGTTCCCTCTCTTCCTGACCCCCCCCTCTATCTCAGATCTACGCTGTAATGAAATGGTGGAATTTTTTCACACCAAAATTAAGAATATCTAAGGATTCTTCTCTTCCACTGAAGACCCCAATCTTATCTATTATGATAAGCCCTATACAGAGGACAAGGAAACGTGCCTAGAAGCCTTTCTTACAATGGACTATAATTTTCTGTTAGCGACTGCCAGCCGAGTTAAAAGCGGATCACCTAGTGACCCTGCCCCACTTGGGATTCTCAAACAAGTAACAGAGACAGTTGGCCAGGTCATTCTAGACTTTGTTAATTCTTCCATCTTATCCGGAGTAGCCCCCCCCCCCCTTCCTGGAAAAAAATGCTATGGTCAGGGCTCTTTTGAAGAAATCTACCTTAGACCCTGACTGCTTGGTCAACTATCGTCCGATTTCCCTCCTCCCGGCAATCTGCAAAATCCTAGAGAAATATGTAAATATTACACTCTCTGTCTATCTAGAATCCAACCATCTCCTCCACCCAACCCATACAGGATTCCGTCCCGGTCACGGCACAGAGCCAGCTCTTAGCTGTCTTGGAAGAATCAAGAAAAATTTGCGATTCAGGAGGATCATCTGCCGTGATCCTTTTGGATCTGAGCGCGGCCTTCGATACGGTGAGTCACCGTATCTTGAATGGCCGTCTCAGAAATTTGGGTGTGTCTGGAACAGCTTTAACTTGGCTGAGTTCATTCCTGGAGGGGCGATCCTTCCAGGTATTTGAGGGTGAAACCACTTCCAAGCCTTGGCCCCTTTTATGTGGAGTTCCACAGGGCTCTTCTTTAAGCCCAACGCTTATTAATGCCTACATGGCCCCACTGGCAGAGATCATACAGCCTTATGGAGTGAACATTGTAACATACGCTGATGATACTCAACCAGTGGTTTCACTTAACCATACTGATCCATCCACATCCTGCCTCTGTACTTGTCTTGAAGAAGTGGCTAAATGGATGAACTATTCCTATTTGAAGCTGAACGGGGATAAGACAGAGCTCATGCTCCTCGGTAACCTGTCACTATTTAGGCCAATTGAGATGTGGTCGACTGCAATGAGACCAGCACCCATTCCCAAATCAAATATAAAGAGTTTGGGTTTCTGGCTGGACTCACACCTTACTCTTAAAGTACCAACCAGAAAGGTAGTCGCCGCCTGCTTTAGCATGCTTAGAATGCTACGTAAAGTACTTCCTCTACTTCAAGCCAGGAAACTTGCAGTCCAAGCGATTTTTCTATCACGCTTGGACTTCAGCAATGTACTTTACCTGGTTGCCCCGGAGGCAGTATTTTCTAAACTCCAAATGATTCACAACTGTGCAGCAAGAACCTTTATGGGAATTCCCTACCGACGGTCAGCCAAACCTGCCATGAAAGCTCTACACTGGCTGCCCATTTAGGAGAGAGTCCATTTTAAAGCTCTTTGTATCACTCACAAATTGCTTGGAGGGAATGGACCTAAGATTATCTCCCCTTTAGTCAAACCCTATCAAGCCAATAGGCCTTTACGATCGGATGAGCTGCACCTGGCCTTTGTACCAAGGATCAAAAGAGCCAGAAGCTGAGGTTGGCTTTTCTCCTATAATGCCGCCAAGCTCTGGAATTCTCTTCCCCTTCAGCTGCGGAAAGAAACCAACCATCTGGCCTTTCGCAAGCTGCTGAAAATCTGGCTCTTTCCCAGATAAGTTTCAGAAACCTCCTTCACTTCCTAGCGCTAGGATGCCCATGGGTAGCCATGCGCTCTATAAATGCCACTTCTATTCTATATATTTTACGTTTTGACACAAATGCACCTATTAATTGAGTAGCCCCTGTTGTACATTCAAACATAGTTGGTTTTTATCTTCCACTGAACAATGGGTTGATTGGAATCTGAAAAAAAGCCAGAAATTTGAATATGCTGTCTTGGTTGAATA
Source organism: Lissotriton vulgaris (assembly GCF_964263255.1). Lineage (NCBI taxonomy): Eukaryota > Metazoa > Chordata > Amphibia > Caudata > Salamandridae > Lissotriton > Lissotriton vulgaris. The sequence goes on from NC_141687.1 coordinate 1,102,669,410, forward strand.
TTTAATTTTTGTCGGCACATGTTTTGTGTTTAATCTGTTCATATTGGGAGTGTTTTAGAAATGAAAGTGACATGGAACTTGATAGTAATGCCTATCAGTTTCATGGTGGTGTGTGTAGTGACATATGGCTGGCGGTGTGTGTTTAGTGGCTTGTGTATGTAGTGGCAGTTGGCTGGCAATGTATACGTAGGGGCAGTTGGCAGGTGTTGTGTGTATTGGCCTTTGGCAGGTGGAATGTGAATAGTTATTTGTTGGTGGTGTGTGTATGTACATTGGCTGATGTCTGGGTGAATGGTGGTCTGATTGTTATGTCAATCATGTGGGAGTATGAAAATGGTAGGCCCTTAAATAGACTGGTTTGTGAATGTGAGTGTGTTGGACCCACAGCTGGCAGTGCTAATTGCTTTTTGTGTGTGGCGCATAAAAGCCATGCAAATGGATTGTAAAGTGTTTGTTGCCTTGATGTGGCTTTACACTTATTGTTACAAAAAAGTGATGGAGGGAATGCGTTAATTAATCTCAGCCACTGGTAATTACTTGGGACAGCATCTCAGTCCATAGTTTCTTTGCACACCCTGCCCCCTCAGTTTGGACACAGACCTATTCAAATGAGTCTTGACCCTGCTCCAATATCAACAGTCCAGCTTGAACTGTCAGGCCTGGTCAGTCCGGAACTGGAACACAAGCAATCCAAGACTGGTTACACCCTTGTTAGTTCTCTTCAGTTGGGTATAGCTTGGCTCTAGGGGGAGAATGTGCATATGACCCATGGGCATGGCATTATCGTCCCACTTAGGGCTTCACACTGAAGTTTAAAAAAAAAGTGATGGGTGTAATCCTCACTGTGCCTTAGGACTGAGGCTATACCTCACTTATGAGACCTAAGTAGAATCAAACCAGTCTGAGGTTGCTTGTGGTCAACTCTGGAGGGGTCCTTGCCTGGCAGTTTGTGGCAGACTGTTCCCATGAGGAGTAGGCTCGGTACTGATTTGCATAAGGCGGCTCTTTGTCAGGAGTGGCATAGTAGATGGAACATTATGGATTGGAAAATGGCCCAGGCAATTGCCAGTGGCTGAGATTATTTAACCCCTGGGGCGCGGCCGCGATTCTGCGCCTGTGCGGCACATTCCGATCGCGGGTGCGGTCATGACGGCCGGGAGCCGTCATCAGCACACGAGCACTGTGTGCCATGACGGCTCCCGGCCGTCATCAGCATAGACGGGGTTAAAGCATTATACCCATCACTTTTTTGTAGCGGAAGGACATTACATCACCCACCTTATTTTTAGTGGAGAGTTTAATGTTTTTGTAGATCTTGCCTAAAACAAACACACAGGTTGTCATTTGCAAGAGATTTTGTTTACTAAAAGGGGCTTGTATCTCGCCTTTTCTTACCATCCTTGTCACTCTTATTTACTGCCTTTTAATTATCCAGCATGAGCCAGTTTCACATCCTCTTCTTTCGTATGGAGCATGGAGCAAGTACTGATTGGCTCATTTTGATTAGGGCCCTTCTGTTGCTCATGCTGTGATTGAGCTACTATTTGTCTTTCTTCTTCCCCTGTTATTCATTGCTGTCCGTAGTGCGTCTTCTTTCTTGCTACTTTCCTCCCAACACGTTGTCTGTTTTTGTTTCTTAACTTCCACCCCATGTTATCCATGTTGCTTCTTCCCTCCCTCCCCCATTGTCTGTGTTGCTTCTTCTCTGCCACCCCCATATTCTCTATTGCTTCTTACCCCCACCCACCCTTGATCGTGTTGCTTCTTCCCTCCCTCCCTCCACCCACCCTTGTTCTTGTTACTTCTATGTTTGTGTTGCTGGAGAAATAAATTATTTTACTTAAAAGTGTACATTCTTCTCAGTAAAGCGTGTGTGTGTGTATTGCTATGAATAAGGACATAGGTGTATTACTATTACCACAGTGTCCCAGATCTCTTGCTAGGGATTGTTAGTAACCAAAAAGCAATACCTTTATCTCCAATAAAACATTGAGTAATGTTTTGCGGGGCTGCAGTAACCTATCTTTTACATTCCGCGTTGGTGCATTGAACCTAATTCTCCTTTGTCACCCGTGCATAGGGAAGCAAACCTAGAAGAACAATGCCAAAATTGCTTCTTCCCTCCCATCCACCCTGGTACATGTTGCTTCTAAAGTTCATGTTGCTTCTTGCCTCCCACCCACCCCAGTTCATTCTGCTTCTTGCCTCCCACCCACCCCAGTTCATGGTGCTTCTTCCCTCCCACCCACCCCGGTTCATGGTGCTTCTTCCCTCCCACCCACCCCGGTTCATGGTGCTTCTTCCCTCCCACCCACCCCGGTTCATGGTGCTTCTTCCCTCCCACCCACCCCGGTTCATGGTGCTTCTTCCCTCCCACCCACCCCGGTTCATGGTGCTTCTAGGGGTTCATGGTGCTTTTTCCCTCCCACCCACCCCGGTTCATGGTGCTTCTAAAGTTCATGTTGCTTCTTGCCTCCCACCCACCCCAGTTCATGGTGCTTCTTGCCTCCCACCCACCCCAGTTCATGGTGCTTCTTGCCTCCCACCCACCCCGGTTCATGGTGCTTCTTCCCTCCCACCCACCCCGGTTCATGGTGCTTCTTCCCTCCCACCCACCCCGGTTCATGGTGCTTCTTCCCTCCCACCCACCCCGGTTCATGGTGCTTCTTCCCTCCCACCCACCCCGGTTCATGGTGCTTCTTCCCTCCCACCCACCCCGGTTCATGGTGCTTCTTCCCTCCCACCCACCCCGGTTCATGGTGCTTCTTCCCTCCCACCCACCCCGGTTCATGGTGCTTCTTCCCTCCCACCCACCCCGGTTCATGGTGCTTCTTCCCTCCCACCCACCCCGGTTCATGGTGCTTCTTCCCTCCCACCCACCCCGGTTCATGGTGCTTCTTCCCTCCCACCCACCCCGGTTCATGGTGCTTCTTCCCTCCCACCCACCCCGGTTCATGGTGCTTCTTCCCTCCCACCCACCCCGGTTCATGGTGCTTCTTCCCTCCCACCCACCCCGGTTCATGGTGCTTCTTCCCTCCCACCCACCCCGGTTCATGGTGCTTCTTCCCTCCCACCCACCCCGGTTCATGGTGCTTCTTCCCTCCCACCCACCCCGGTTCATGGTGCTTCTTCCCTCCCACCCACCCCGGTTCATGGTGCTTCTTCCCTCCCACCCACCCCGGTTCATGGTGCTTCTTCCCTCCCACCTACCCCGGTTCATGGTGCTTCTTCCCTCCCACCTACCCCGGTTCATGGTGCTTCTTCCCTCCCACCCACCCCGGTTCATGGTGCTTCTTCCCTCCCACCCACCCCGGTTCATGGTGCTTTTTCCCTCCCACCCACCCCGGTTCATGGTGCTTCTTCCCTCCCACCCACCCCGGTTCATGGTGCTTCTTCCCTCCCACCCACCCCGGTTCATGGTGCTTCTTCCCTCCCACCCACCCCGGTTCATGGTGCTTCTTCCCTCCCACCCACCCCGGTTCATGGTGCTTCTTCCCTCCCACCCACCCCGGTTCATGGTGCTTCTTCCCTCCCACCCACCCCGGTTCATGGTGCTTTTTCCCTCCCACCCACCCGGTTCATGGTGCTTCTTCCTCTCCCACCCACCCGGTTCATGGTGCTTCTTCCTCTCCCACCCACCCGGTTCATGGTGCTTCTTCCCCTCCCACTCACCCGGTTCATGGTGCTTCTTCCCCTCCCACTCACCCGGTTCATGGTGCTTCTTCCCCTCCCACCCACCCGGTTCATGGTGCTTCTTCCCCTCCCACCCACCCGGTTCATGGTGCTTTTTCCCCTCCCACCCACCCGGTTCATGGTGCTTCTTCCCCTCCCACCCACCCCGGTTCATGGTGCTTCTTCCCTCCCACCCACCCCGGTTCATGGTGCTTCTTCCCTAGGGATTCATGGTGCTTCTTCCCTCCCACCCACCCACCCCGGTTCATGGTGCTTCTTCCCTCCCACCCGCCCACCCCGGTTCACCCCGGTTGATGGTGCTTCTTACCTCCCACCCACCCCGGTTCATGGTGCTTCTCAAGGTTCATGTTGCTTCTTCCCTCCCACCCACCCCGGTTCATTTTGCTTCTTCCCTCCCACCCACCCTGGTTCATATCTCTATATATATATTTTTTATCCTGATTGCTGTTAAAACTCAATGCACGCCACAATATACAAAAGTCTGTTACAAGTGGTTGTTAGTGGAAGATTCCATTATGATTCCACACTACAAGATACATTGTATCATCTTGATTCAATATTAAATCTGCCCATTAAAAATTGATCATAATTGAATATCAATATTTGTCCTGAAGAAGGTGATGTTAATTTTACGATTTCAGCGAAAAGCTGCATCAACAGATACACTCTACTGAGCATATTATGCCCAAAGGAACATGATTTGGTTTGATTTTTATACTTTATGTTTTTTTTATGATCATGAGAATTTTATGAATTTATCAACTGTGTTTTTAAGATTTGGGGATACTTCTTGATGTATAAAGTAGATAAGTGGAAATGTGTGTACCCATTGTTTTTATTATTTGTAAAACTGTATAATAAATAATTTTTATAGAATCTATGTCTTTATTTAATTACTGATCTATATAAATTTTCTTTTTCTTGTTGACTCAAGGACTGCTTTAGTTTTTAGGTTGATATTAAGTATGCTGCTATATGTCTAATGTAAGTTGACTTTAAAGATTTGTTTTGATTGTGATTTGTAGACCTCCATCGTTCATTGAGTTCCACTCCTTCCAATTATTCAAATGGTACAAATTAAGTGACTTTAAAAAGGGATTTTTTTAATGTTATTAGCTTCTTCCCTCCTAACCACCCTGGTACGTGTTACTCCATCCCTCCTACACACCCTGGTTCATTTGGCTTCATCCCTCCCACCAACCCTGGTTCATGTTGCTTCATCCCTCCCACCCACCCTGGTTCATGTTGCTTCATCCCTCCCACCCACCTTGGTTCATGTTGCTTCTTCCCTCCCACCCACCCTGGTTCATGTTGCTTCTTCCCTCCCACCCACCCTGGTTCATGTTGCTTCTTCCCTCACACCCAGCCTGGTTCGCATTTCTTCTTCCCTCCCTTCCAACCTGGTTTGTGTTGCTTCTTACCTCCCACCCACCCATTTTCGTGTGTTGCTTCTTACCTCCCGCCCACTCTGGTTCATGTGCTGCTGCTTACCTCCCACCGCCCTGGTACATGTGTTGCTTCTCCCCTCCTGCCCACCCTGGTTCGTGTATTAGTTCTTCCTTCCCACCCACCATGTGTAGTGTGTTGCTTTTTCCCTCCCACCCACCCTGTTTCGTGTGTTGCTTTTTCCCTCCCACCCACCCTGTTTCGAGTGTTGCTTTTTCCCTTCCACCCACCCTGTTTCGTGTGTTGCTTTTTCCCTCCCACCCACCCTGTTTCGTGTGTTGCTTTTTCCCTCCCTCCCACCCTGTTTCGTGTGTTGCTTTTTCCCTCCCTCCCACCCTGTTTCGTGTGTTGCTTTTTCCCTCCCTCCCACCCTGTTTCGTGTGTTGCTTTTTCCCTCCCTCCCACCCTGTTTCGTGTGTTGCTTTTTCCCTCCCACCCACCCTGTTTCGTGTGTTGCCTTTCCCCTCCCACTCACCCTGTTTTGTGTGTTGCCTTTCCCCTCCCAACCACCCTGTTTCGTGTGTTGCCTTTCCCCTCCCCCCACCCTGTTTCGTGTGTTGCCTTTCCCCTCTCACACACCCTGTTTCGTGTGTTGCCTTTCCCCTCCCACCCACCCTGTTTCGTGTGTTGCCTTTCCCCTCCCACCCACCCTGTTTCGTGTGTTGCCTTTCCCCTCCCACCCACCCTGTTTTGTGTGTTGCCTTTCCCCTCCCACCCACCCTGTTTTGTGTGTTGCCTTTCCCCTCCCACCCACCCTGTTTCGTGTGTTGCCTTTTCCCTCCCACCCTCCTTGTTTCATGTGTTGCCTTTCCCTCCCACCCACCCTGTTTTGGTTGTTGCTTTTCCCTCCCACCCACCGTTTTGATTGTTGCTTTTTACCTCCCACTCACCCTGTTTGTTTTGTTGCTTTTTCCTCCCACCCACCCTGGTTTGTGTGTTGCCCCTTTCCTCCCACCCACCCTGGTTTGTGTGTTGCTTCTTCCTCCCACCCACCCTGGTTTGTGTTTTGCTTCTAGGTTTGTATATTGCTTCCCTCCCACCCACCCCGGTTCATGGTGCTTCTTCCCTCCCACCCACCCCGGTTCATGGTGCTTCTTCCCTCCCACCCACCCCGGTTCATGGTGCTTCTTCCCTCCCACCCACCCCGGTTCATGGTCTTTCTTCCCTCCCACCCACCCCGGTTCATGGTGCTTCTTCCCTCCCACCCACCCCGGTTCATGGTGCTTCTTCCCTCCCACCCACCCCGGTTCATGGTGCTTCTTCCCTCCCACCTACCCCGGTTCATGGTGCTTTTTCCCTCCCACCCACCCCGGTTCATGGTGCTTCTAAAGTTCATGTTGCTTCTTGCCTCCCACCCACCCCAATTCATGGTGCTTCTTGCCTCCCACCCACCCCGGTTCATGGTGCTTCTTGCCTCCCACCCACCCCGGTTCATGCTGCTTCTTCCCTCCCACCCACCCCGGTTCATGGTGCTTCTTCCCTCCCACCCACCCCGGTCCTCCCACCCACCCCGGTTCATGGTGCTTCTTCCCTCCCACCCACCCCGGTTCATGGTGCTTCTTCCCTCCCACCCACCCCGGTTCATGGTGCTTCTTCCCTCCCACCCACCCCGGTTCATGGTGCTTCTTCCCTCCCACCCACCCCGGGTCATGGTGCTTGTTGGACGGACCGGGAGGGTCGGCCGAGGATAAGGGGAGCGGTCTCCAGGGAGAGCCGACTCCAGTGACCGTACAGACAAGTAACTTCCCCCCCACAGACGGACACCACACAAGGGTAAGGTTCAACGAGATTTTATAGGCGATTCTCACAGTACGATAAAATGGTACAAGGAGGTCTGGACTCAGGGGTCCCCTCGATTCTGGTCTCTGGTTTGGGGAAAGGGTAGCGGGACAGTCTTGGTTACCAAAAGATGGAAATAGCTCTCAATCCTCGAGCTCGGCGTTCTAGATGATCGGGCCGCGGCGGAGCCAGCAGGTCCCGAGATGGACGAAGGAAGCGACGGTCCGCGGCGGAGCCAGCAGGTCCCGATGAAGATGATGGTTGCAAACGGTCCGCGGCCACGCCAGCAGGTCCCGACGACGATGAAGGATTACGAAGGTTACGAAGGTTGCGGCAGCCCCAGCAGGCAGGGCGATGGTGCACAAGGCAGAGCTACGGCAGCGCCAGTAGTCCGTCAAGGATGAGTTCTTCTTTACGTCTCTCGACTCCAAGATACAACTGCCTTCCTGCTCTGGAGCTGCCCCAGTTATAGGGCTGGTGTTCTTTGATGTCCGGACCCTCGCACTTGGAGGTCGGGAGGTCCGGGATGGGGGAGTCCAGACACCCAGCAGGGGGGTGGGGCCAGCGCCCGGGGAGGCGATGGGCGAGCGGCACTTGGCGGGGAGAGCCATCGACACCTCTTTCTCCCATTGACTTGCCAAGTAGCCCGCTCACCTCCTGGGTGGATGGTGGTGCCGGGATGTCTGAGGCCTGGCCAGGCCCAGGGTTGAGGTCGATCGGGGGCCAGGCGGCCTCGTGGTGGAGTGTCCAAGATGGCGCCCAGGATGGGCGCGCGGGCCAGCAGTGGATCGGGTCCACGAGGTCGATATGTTCGAAGGCAGGGGTCCCTGAGGGGACGGAGGACGTGCAAGGGTGGTGTGTGGTACCTGTATGACCGGGCTCGGGCCGGTTTGGGCCGGGGGAGAGCAGCCCTTCATGTGGCCTGTCCAACATGCGTCCCCCCCAGCTGAAGGCGGGGAGAGTTACCCATCCTCTTGGGGACTCTCCTCGTCGAGGCGGAAGAACCGGGACAGGCCATCTGCGTTGGCGTGATCCGGCCCAGGCCGGTGTTCAACTGTGAAGTCCATCCCTTGTAGGGAGATGGACCAACGTAGTAACTTCGGGTTTTCCCCCCGCATCTGCATCAGCCACTGCAGGGGTCGGTGATCGGTCTGCACCCGAAAGTGTGTGCCAAAGAGGTAGGGCCGGAGCTTCTTGAGGGCCCATACCACAGCGAAGGCCTCCCTCTCTATGGTGCTCCATCGTTGTTCCCGTGGTAGGAGGCGCCTGCTGATGAAGGCCACTGGCTGATCAAGGCCTTCGGTGTTCACTTGAGACAGGACTGCCCCAATGCCATGGTCGGAGGCATCCGTCTGGACGACGAACTCCCGGTTGTAGTCGGGGGCCTGGAGCACCGGGGCGGAACACATGGCGGCTTTCAATTGTTCGAATGCCGTTTGGCACTCCGGGGTCCAGTTGACTTTTTTGGGTTGATTTTTTGACGTGAGTTCTGTGAGGGGCCCCACGATAGTACCATAGTCTTTCACGAACCTTCGGTAATAGCCCGTGAGGCCCAGGAAGGCTCGTACCTCGGTCTGGGTGATGGGTGGCTGCCAGGACTGGATGGCGGCAATTTTGAGCTGCAGAGGGGCCACCCGGCCGCTTCCCACCTGGTGTCCGAGGTAGGTCACAGATCCTTGCCCAATTTGACATTTGCTGGCCTTGATCGTGAGGCCAGCTCGCTGAAGGGCTTGTAGCACTGCTCGGAGGTGGTGGAGGTGCTCGGACCAATGGTGGCTGTATACAGCGATGTCGTCTAGGTAGGCGGCACTGAACCCTTCGAGCCCCGCCAGGACCTGATTGACGAGCCGCTGAAATGTTGCTGGGGCATTTTTCATGCCGAAGGGTATGACCTTGAAATGGTAATGCCCATCGGGGGTGGAAAAGGCAGAACGTTCTTGGGCCCGGGGTGTGAGGCCGATTTGCCAGTAGCCCGCCGTCAGGTCGAAAATGCTGAGGTAGCGGGCAGCTCCCATGCGGTCGATTAGTTCATCCGCCCGGGGGATGGGATGTGCGTCTGTTCTGGTGACCGCATTCAAGCCCCGGTAGTCGACGCAGAACCGGAGTTCCGGTGGGGTGCCAGGGGCGGCCGCTTTGGGGACCAGTACTACAGGACTGGCCCAGGGGCTGTCTGAGGGCTCGATGACCCCGAGTGTGAGCATTTTGGCTACCTCTTCCTGGATGCAGGCCCGTACCCGATCTGGCACGCGGTAGGCCCGGTGGCGGATAGGGGGGCTGTCCCCCGTGTCCACATCGTGCACACACCAGGAAGTGACCCCTGGGGTGAGGGAGAACAGGTTGGCGAACTGTGACAGGAGGACTCGACACTCCTGGTGTTGCTCTCGGGTGAGGGCCTCCGAGAGTCGGACCCCATCCACGGAGCCGTCTTTCTCCTGAGTCCGTAGGAGGTCAGGGAGGGGCTCGGAGTCTTCTTCAACCCCATTGTCGGTGGCCATCAGGAGGCCGAGTTCGGAGCGCACAAAGTGGGGTTTCAGTCTGTTAGCGTGGAGGACCCGGAGGGGGTTCCGGGAAGATTCCATGTCGATGAGATAGGTGGCAGGACCCTTGCGCTCGACTACTTTGAAGGGCCCCGTCCACTTGTCTTGCAGGGCGCAGGGTTCGGTGGGGGACATCACCCATACCTGTTGCCCAGGTTCAAATTCGATGGAGGAGGCATTCCGGTCATACCACTTTTTCATGTCCTCTTGACTGGCCTCTAGGTTGGCTTTTGCCAGTTCTCTGAACCGCCGGGTCTGGTTGCGGAGTGTTAGGAGGTACCGGAAAACATCTGGTGGGTTCTTTAGAGGGGGCATCTCCCAGCCCTCTTTGACTAGGCTGAGCGGCCCCCGCACTGGATGTCCATATAGCAGTTCAAACGGGCTGAAGCCCAGGGACTTCTGGGGAACCTCTCGATATGCGAAGAGGAGGCACGGCAGCAGTACATCCCACTGGCGACGGAGGGGTTCTTCCAACCCCCGATCATCCCTTTGAGCGTGCGGTTGAACCGCTCAACGAGTCCGTTTCCTTGAGGGTGATAGGGGGTCGTGAATCGGTAGGTAACCCCGCACTGTTGCCAGAGGGACTTCATATATTTAGAAATAAAGTTCGTGCCTCTGTCGCTGACGACTTCTCGGGGGAAGCCCACACGGGAGAAGATCCCCATTAGAGCCCGGCCGACTACCGGGGCTGTCACAGTTCGCAGGGGAACAGCCTCGGGGTAGCGGGTGGCGTGGTCCACTAGCACCAGGATGAACCAATGACCTTGTTTTGTGCGCGGGTCCAGGGGCCCCACGATGTCTATCCCGACCCTCTCGAACGGGGTGGTGACCACGGGAAAAGGTTGCAGGGGGGCTTTTAGTTTGCGGCCGCTCTTTCCACTGGCTTGGCACGTGGGGCAAGATCGGCAATGCTGGTGTACATCGTTCCTCATTTTGGGCCAGAAGAAGTGGGTCACCAGACGACTGTAGGTTTTATCTTGACCCAGGTGTCCCGCCAGGGGGACATCGTGGGCCAGGTTTAGCAGAAAGTCTCTAAAACGGAGCGGCACCACCAGTACTCGGCTGGCCCCCAGCTCCGCGATTCTTTGCTCACTGTACAGCAGGTCATTGTCCCAGTAGACCCAGTGAGTGCCGGAGGTATCCCCTGCGCCTTGGGCGAGCGCTTGCTGGCGGAGTCCCTCGAGGGAGGGACAGGTCTTCTGTTCTTGGCGAAATTGTTCTTGCGTGGGCCCCCCCTCTTGAGGCCACTGGTCGAGGTTAGTGAGGTCTGGAGGTTGAGCTTGTTCTGGGGGGACGTCACGGTCGGTGGTTTCGGCTGGGGCGACCGGAGGCGGTGGCGCCGGCCATTCGGGTTCCTCTGGGCGGGGGCTGGCACGGGCGGCCATGGACCGGGTGGTGACGCACGCCCAGTCCGGGACGCCTAACATCCCCAGGTGTTCTCTTCGTTCTACGGCGGCCCACGGGGAGCTTTCAAGGTCATTCCCCAGGAGGCAGTCTACGGGGGCATCGTCTCGGACCGTGACTTTCAACATGCCGGAGACCCCCCCCCATTCGAAAGGGACGCAGGCCATCCGACATAGACTTTCCGAGTTATCGGCTGAACGTACAGGGCAGAGAATGTTCGGTAGATACTGTTCCGGGGTCACCAGGTGACAGCGGACGGCTGTTACACTGGCCCCAGTGTCACGAAGGGCTTCAGCCCGGCGTCCATTGATGCTCACCCATTGGCTGTACTTCTGGGTGTTAGCGGGTAGGGGGACCCGCGGGACCATGTCTTTCCCCCCTAAGCAGGCTAGAGCCATGGCGGCTGGCTCCCATTCCTGATGCTCTTGCTCATATTCTTCTTGCTCCTCGGAGATCTGTTCTTCCCCCAGGGCAGCAGCAGCCACCTGGCGGGGTCTTGGGCTCTGGTACTGTGGGCAATTTGGATCGTTGGCATAGTGGCCGACTCGTTGGCATCGATGGCACGTAACATTGGCTCGGTATCCCGGTCGCGCCGGGGCGCTGCCCCGGTTGGCCGGGGGGGTGGTGCTGACCGCGGGGGCGACCGGAGCGTTGTCTCTTCCGCGTCCTTGGCCTCCTCCTCCTCCTCGGGGACGGTGCTGACCATTGTTGTTCCGGTTCTGTTCGTAGGACCCATTCCGGCCCACTCTGGTGATTTCCCATCGGTCAGCTTCGGCTGCGAGCTGCCGGGGATCGGTTAACTTGCTGTCGAGGAGGTGCTGGCGGAGTTCAATAAAGCAATTGTTCGATAGGTGCTCCCATACCATGAGATTGAACAGTTGTTCGTAGGTTGTAACCTTGCTTCCTTTGATCCAGCCCTCGAAGGCTCGGCTAAAGTAGGTTACATAGTCCACCCAAGTTGTACCCGGGATGCGGGTGCAGTCTCGGAACCTCTGACGGTACATTTCGGGTGTGAGGCCATAGCGGGTGAGGAGGGCAGCTTTCATATGGTCATAGGAGGTCATCTGGTGGTCCGGGAGCTGTAGCAGGGTGTCGCGGCCCTCATTGAGGAATCTCCCCCATAGGCCGGCTCCCCAGTCGTTTCTATCGATCCGGTGTGCAGTCATAGCGATTTCGTAGGCTTTAAACCATTGCTGGATGTCGTCCTCTCGGAAGTATTCTCGAACGACATCCTTGGGGATGTGTACCTTTTTCTCCGTTGTCCCTGGGGTGTGGGGTTGCTCGAACACCCCTATTTCTTTATTCTGCTTGCGTAAATCAATCTCAGCTAGTCGTCGCTCGTGTTCATATGCCAGTTTCTTTTCCTCGAGCTCCCTTTGTCTCTGTTTCTCCTCTCTTTCTTCTCGGAGACGCAGGTGCTCTAAATTTATTTTCTGTTCGGCCAACTTAAGTTCAACGTCCATTTTGAGCCGAGCCATTTCTAGCTCGTGTAGTCGGGTTCTTTCTCGTTCCTGGATCTCGTCTTGCGAGAGACCCGTTCTTTGCTCTTCAGGAGCCATGGTGGTTTTTGCTGCGATGCTTCGATCGGGGGTTCCGGCGACCCCGGTCTCTGCCCAAGACTCTAGGGCATGCTTGAAATCGTCTTTGGTACTTAGTCCGGTGGTAGCGATACCTAGTTCGATGCAGAATTGTTTTAGTTCACGATGGTTGTACTCGTCCAATTTCTCCATCTGGAATTTCTCGGTGGATCCGCTTTCTTTAGTTGTCATCTTGATTTCGTCGTGGGGTGAGCTACTGTCTGTACGATTATGCGGTGATTCGGATCGCGCCGCTGGCTACCAATGTTGGACGGACCGGGAGGGTCGGCCGAGGATAAGGGGAGCGGTCTCCAGGGAGAGCCGACTCCAGTGACCGTACAGACAAGTAACTTCCCCCCCACAGACGGACACCACACAAGGGTAAGGTTCAACGAGATTTTATAGGCGATTCTCACAGTACGATAAAATGGTACAAGGAGGTCTGGACTCAGGGGTCCCCTCGATTCTGGTCTCTGGTTTGGGGAAAGGGTAGCGGGACAGTCTTGGTTACCAAAAGATGGAAATAGCTCTCAATCCTCGAGCTCGGCGTTCTAGATGATCGGGCCGCGGCGGAGCCAGCAGGTCCCGAGATGGACGAAGGAAGCGACGGTCCGCGGCGGAGCCAGCAGGTCCCGATGAAGATGATGGTTGCAAACGGTCCGCGGCCACGCCAGCAGGTCCCGACGACGATGAAGGATTACGAAGGTTACGAAGGTTGCGGCAGCCCCAGCAGGCAGGGCGATGGTGCACAAGGCAGAGCTACGGCAGCGCCAGTAGTCCGTCAAGGATGAGTTCTTCTTTACGTCTCTCGACTCCAAGATACAACTGCCTTCCTGCTCTGGAGCTGCCCCAGTTATAGGGCTGGTGTTCTTTGATGTCCGGACCCTCGCACTTGGAGGTCGGGAGGTCCGGGATGGGGGAGTCCAGACACCCAGCAGGGGGGTGGGGCCAGCGCCCGGGGAGGCGATGGGCGAGCGGCACTTGGCGGGGAGAGCCATCGACACCTCTTTCTCCCATTGACTTGCCAAGTAGCCCGCTCACCTCCTGGGTGGATGGTGGTGCCGGGATGTCTGAGGCCTGGCCAGGCCCAGGGTTGAGGTCGATCGGGGGCCAGGCGGCCTCGTGGTGGAGTGTCCAAGATGGCGCCCAGGATGGGCGCGCGGGCCAGCAGTGGATCGGGTCCACGAGGTCGATATGTTCGAAGGCAGGGGTCCCTGAGGGGACGGAGGACGTGCAAGGGTGGTGTGTGGTACCTGTATGACCGGGCTCGGGCCGGTTTGGGCCGGGGGAGAGCAGCCCTTCATGTGGCCTGTCCAACAGTGCTTCTTCCCTCCCACCCACCCCGGTTCATGGTGCTTCTTCCCTCCCACCCACCCCGGTTCATGGTGCTTCTTCCCTCCCACCCACCCCGGTTCATGGTGCTTCTTCCCTCCCACCCACCCCGGTTCATGGTGCTTCTTCCCTCCCACCCACCCCGGTTCATGGTGCTTCTTCCCTCCCACCCACCCCGGTTCATGGTGCTTCTTCCCTCCCACCCACCCCGGTTCATGGTGCTTTTTCCCACCCACCCACCCCGGTTCATGGTGCTTTTTCCCTCCCACCCACCCCGGTTCATGGTGCTTTTTTCCTCCCACCCACCCCGGTTCATGGTGCTTTTTCCCTCCCACCCACCCCGGTTCATGGTGCTTTTTCCCTCCCACCCACCCGGTTCATGGTGCTTTTTCCCTCCCACCCGACCCGGTTCATGGTGCTTTTTCCCTCCCACCCACCCCGGTTCATGGTGCTTTTTCCCTCCCACCCACCCCGGTTCATGGTGCTTTTTCCCTCCCACCCACCCCGGTTCATGGTGCTTTTTCCCTCCCACCCACCCCGGTTCATGGTGCTTTTTCCCTCCCACCCACCCCGGTTCATGGTGCTTTTTCCCTCCCACCCACCCCGGTTCATGGTGCTTTTTCCCTCCCACCCACCCCGGTTCATGGTGCTTTTTCCCTCCCACCCACCCCGGTTCATGGTGCTTTTTCCCTCCCACCCACCCCGGTTCATGGTGCTTTTTCCCTCCCACCCACCCCGGTTCATGGTGCTTTTTCCCTCCCACCCACCCCGGTTCATGGTGCTTTTTCCCTCCCACCCACCCGGTTCATGGTGCTTCTTCCCCTCCCACCCACCCCGGTTCATGGTGCTTCTTCCCTAGGGATTCATGGTGCTTCTTCCCTCCCACCCACCCACCCCGGTTCATGGTGCTTCTTCCCTCCCACCCACCCACCCCGGTTCACCCCGGTTCATGGTGCTTCTTACCTCCCACCCACCCCGGTTCATGGTGCTTCTCAAGGTTCATGTTGCTTCTTCCCTCCCACCCACCCCGGTTCATTTTGCTTCTTCCCTCCCACCCACCCTGGTTCATATCTATATATATATATTTTTTATCCTGATTGCTGTTAAAACTCAATGCACGCCACAATATACAAACGTCTGTTACAAGTGGTTGTTAGTGGAAGATTCCATTATGATTCCACACTACAAGATACATTGTATCATCTTGATTCAATATTAAATCTGCCCATTAAAAATTGATCATAATTGAATATCAATATTTGTCCTGAAGAAGGTGATGTTAATTTTACGATTTCAGCGAAAAGCTGCATCAACAGATACACTCTACTGAGCATATTATGCCCAAAGGAACATGATTTGGTTTGATTTTTATACTTTATGTTTTTTTTATGATCATGAGAATTTTATGAATTTATCAACTGTGTTTTTAAGATTTGGGGATACTTCTTGATGTATAAAGTAGATAAGTGGAAATGTGTGTACCCATTGTTTTTATTATTTGTAAAACTGTATAATAAATAATTTTTATAGAATCTATGTCTTTATTTAATTACTGATCTATATAAATTTCCTTTTTCTTGTTGACTCAAGGACTGCTTTAGTTTTTAGGTTGATATTAAGTATGCTGCTATATGTCTAATGTAAGTTGACTTTAAAGATTTGTTTTGATTGTGATTTGTAGACCTCCATCGTTCATTGAGTTCCACTCCTTCCAATTATTCAAATGGTACAAATTAAGTGACTTTAAAAAGGGATTTTTTTAATGTTATTAGCTTCTTCCCTCCTAACCACCCTGGTACGTGTTACTCCATCCCTCCTACACACCCTGGTTCATTTGGCTTCATCCCTCCCACCAACCCTGGTTCATGTTGCTTCATCCCTCCCACCCACCCTGGTTCATGTTGCTTCATCCCTCCCACCCACCCTGGTTCATGTTGCTTCATCCCTCCCACCCACCCTGGTTCATGTTGCTTCATCCCTCCCACCCACCTTGGTTCATGTTGCTTCTTCCCTCCCACCCACCCTGATTCATGTTGCTTCTTCCCTCCCACCCACCCTGATTCATGTTGCTTCTTCCCTCACACCCAGCCTGGTTCGCATTTCTTCTTCCCTCCCTTCCAACCTGGTTTGTGTTGCTTCTTACCTCCCACCCACCCTTTTTCGTGTGTTGCTTCTTACCTCCCGCCCACTCTGGTTCATGTGCTGCTGCTTACCTCCCACCGCCCTGGTACATGTGTTGCTTCTCCCCTCCTGCCCACCCTGGTTCGTGTATTAGTTCTTCCTTCCCACCCACCCTGTGTAGTGTGTTGCTTTTTCCCTCCCACCCACCCTGTTTCGTGTGTTGCTTTTTCCCTCCCACCCACCCTGTTTCGAGTTTTGCTTTTTCCCTTCCACCCACCCTGTTTCGTGTGTTGCTTTTTCCCTCCCACCCACCCTGTTTCGTGTGTTGCTTTTTCCCTCCCTCCCACCCTGTTTCGTGTGTTGCTTTTTCCCTCCCACCCACCCTGTTTCGTGTGTTGCCTTTCCCCTCCCACTCACCCTGTTTTGTGTGTTGCCTTTCCCCTCCCAACCACCCTGTTTCGTGTGTTGCCTTTCCCCTCCCCCCACCCTGTTTCGTGTGTTGCCTTTCCCCTCTCACACACCCTGTTTCGTGTGTTGCCTTTCCCCTCCCACCCACCCTGTTTCGTGTGTTGCCTTTCCCCTCCCACCCACCCTGTTTTGTGTGTTGCCTTTCCCCTCCCACCCACCCTGTTTTGTGTGTTGCCTTTCCCCTCCCACCCACCCTGTTTTGTGTGTTGCCTTTCCCCTCCCACCCACCCTGTTTCGTGTGTTGCCTTTTCCCTCCCACCCTCCCTGTTTCATGTGTTGCCTTTCCCTCCCATGTGTTGCCTTTCCCCTCTCACACACCCTGTTTCGTGTGTTGCCTTTCCCCTCCCACCCACCCTGTTTCGTGTGTTGCCTTTCCCCTCCCACCCACCCTGTTTTGTGTGTTGCCTTTCCCCTCCCACCCACCCTGTTTTGTGTGTTGCCTTTCCCCTCCCACCCACCCTGTTTTGTGTGTTGCCTTTCCCCTCCCACCCACCCTGTTTCGTGTGTTGCCTTTTCCCTCCCACCCTCCCTGTTTCATGTGTTGCCTTTCCCTCCCACCCACCCTGTTTTGGTTGTTGCTTTTCCCTCCCACCCACCGTTTTGATTGTTGCTTTTTACCTCCCACTCACCCTGTTTGTTTTGTTGCTTTTTCCTCCCACCCACCCTGGTTTGTGTGTTGCCCCTTTCCTCCCACCCACCCTGGTTTGTGTGTTGCTTCTTCCTCCCACCCACCCTGGTTTGTGTTTTGCTTCTAGGTTTGTGTATTGCTTCCCTCCCACCCACCCTGGTTCGTGTATTGCTTCTTATGGTTCGTGTGTTGCTTCTAAATAGGTTCATGTGTTGCTTCTTCCCTCCCACCCAACCCTGGTTTGTGAGTTGCTGCTTCTCTCCCACCCACCTTGGCTCATGTGTTGCTTCTTCCTTCCCACCCAACCTGGTTCATGTGTTACTTCTTCCCTACCACCCACAATGGTTCATGTGTTTCTACTTCCCTCACACCCATCCTGTTCATTTGTGGCTTCTTCCTTCCCACCCACCCATCCTTTTGATTGTATTTATTGTATTTATTTATTTTATTGGGTTTTAAAGAGCACCAACTTGACCCGTTAGGGTATCAGAGCTCTTTACAGGGAACCTCACATTGTACATAAAGGTAGTGGGGGGCGGGGTGCAGGATACATAGGAGATAAAGGACACGTATTTACACATTACATTTACAATTACATAGACGCGACACGTAATGCAGATTACATTTACAATTACTCAAGATAAGATCCCAAGTTTCTTGGTGGGGTGACTCGGTAATCTGCGGGGAGGCAATAGACAGAGGTAGCTCAGGGCCGTAGTGGTGGTTGTATGCAAAGTTTGAATGAGGAATTTACCCATAAGGAAGGTTTTGGCCTACTTTTTGAAGCGAGCCAGAGAAGGGATTCTTCTGATGTCAGGTGGGAGAGAGTTCCATATTCTTGGAGTGGCCCCAGAGAAAGCACAATTGTATGTTTTCTTTTCCGTAAGCGGGCAGGTTGGAGCAAGAGGTCTCTGGAAGACCAGTAGTCTCCGATTCCTCCGGAAATCACAAGTTTACATGCAAGATATGCAGGGAAGTTTGAGTATAAAGCCTTGTGTTTGATGCATGCTAGTTTAAGCTGTATTCGTGCCTCAAGGGGAAGCCAGTTCAGAGCTTTCAGGTGAGCGGATATTTGGTCGAATTTTCTTGTGCCGGTAAGTAGTCTGGCGGCCGCATTGAGGCAGGCTTTTAAAGGTGCCAGGGAGATCTTGGGTAAGCCTGAGAGGGTAGAACAGCCATAATCCAGTCTAGAGATGACAAGTGTTTGTACTGCCATTTTTAAAACAGGAGCATCGAGGAAGGGTTTCAATTTCCTAAGGTAGCTCAGGTGGTATCTGGCTGATTTGACCATCAAATTGATGTGGTCCTGCAAGTTCAGGGTGCTGTCAAGGGTAATTCCCAGGGATTTGGCCGAATCTACGATGGTGGGTGGACAATTTGAGGCTGTGATAGCCTTAATCCATGATTGAATCTTGAGGTTGGAATTAAGAGGGGAAATTAGGAGAGATTCTGTTATCTTTGCAATGAGTTTGAGTTGATTGGAGGCGAGCCATTGGACAATGACTTTGAAGGTTTCGTTCAGGGAGAGAATCTCTTCGAGAGATGAGGTTTTGATGTAGAACTGAGTGTCATCTGCATACATATGGCAGGAGATGTTTGCAGTGCGTAGTACTTGGGCAAGTGGTTCTAGCTACAGGTTGAAGACGGTGGGGGACAGGGTTGATCCAAGAGGGACTCCGACCGTGACTGAGGAGGTAGCAGATAGGTTGCTGTTGATTAGGAGTCTCTGTGATCGGTTTTGGAGGAAGGACCTAACCCATTCTAGAACAGTGCCATCCAATCCCATACTGAGTTTGATGCGTTCAAGTAGCTTTTCATGGTTGACCGTGTCGAAGGCTGAGTATTGATCTAAGAGGATTAGGAGACAGGTCTTGCCTTAGTCAAGGGCTTGGAGGGCATCATCAACTATGTGGAGAATGGTGGTTTCTGTGCTGTGCCCAGGTCTAAATCTGGATTGGAAGTCATCGAGTAAGTGGAAGTTGTTGATGTGTTGACTTAGCTGTTGTTGCAAACACCTCTCCAGCACTTTGGCTAAGAGGGGGATGTTGGAGATGGGTCTGAAATTGTCAGGGGAAGTTGGATCCAGCGTCGGCCTTTTCAAAATGGGGAGGACTTGGCCGGCTTTCAGAGAGTCAGGCATCGATTCCTGCCAGAGAGAGGCATTAATTATTGCAGTCCAGCTAGGGATAATGGATTGGGCGACGGCAGATCAAGAGGGATGAGGCAGACTATAAGAATGGTAGAGTCTACACCTTTGATCGCAAATATGATTCCCTGATTCCTAAACCTAAGGCTGGCTCTCAAACTGGGAGACCTACTACTGCCAATTCTGCGCACTCCAGCACCACCTCTCTGAGTTCTACAGGACTCAGTGATATTGAAAACAAAATCTTAGCCAACGCGGAACAGAATAGTTCAACCTTTTTTTTTAGAAGTGGAACGGGTGAGGAAGGGCAACAGAACCCAGCCACCAAAGGTCGCTGTAGACCCAAACCCCATAGGGGCAAACGCAGGAACAAGCGAGGAATATCGCAGGAAACTGAGGTCAGGGACACAGAGGAACTAACCGCACCAGTTGACAATGTACAAGTCATCAATCTTTCCTCATTTCCATTAACACCTGAAATGATCTCCCTACTCAGCAAAGGCCTTAACTTTAATCCCTATGCCACGGGCGACTTATGCCAAACTAAAATTGACCTTTTCAAATTTATACGCAACCTTAAACTTAAGAAACATTTTGCTGGATCACAACAAACACAAAGACAGCCTAGACATACTCCGAATGTATTTGACGATGTACCTTTGACCATTAAAGATGTACAAACCACACACTTGCTTCTTTCTTTGACAGACAGGGAAGACAGTCCACTAGAAATGGAAAAACTACTTGTGGAACTTGATGTGGAAACTGATTATAGCATGGCGAGTGGCCTGAAATGCAAATCAAAATGGACACCCACACTATCAGGTGGTAACACTATTGACAACTTTCACAGACACGTTCTTGAGGATCTTAACAGAACCAAAATCAAGAATTTAAACAACAAGTTCAAATACAAAGACAACTTGACCAGAGGTGAACGATCGTCACTTTCTACTCTAAGCGAGAACCCCAATATCATCATTAGGGAGGCTGACAAAGGGGGTAATGTGGTGGTCATGGATCTGATTGACTACAACAATGAGATCCTAGGCCAATTGAGCGACGACTCATGCTATGAGTTACTGAATCATAACCCTATGGGTCCATTAACACTACTACTCAATGGACAATTACTACACTGGAAACAATCGGGTCTTCTGGATGATAATGAATACCTATATCTTAAAGTCTACAGACCCACGTATCCATGGCTGTATACCCTACCCAAAGTCCATAAAGATCTACCGTTCCCACCTGGCAGACCGATAGTGTCGGGGATTGGGGGTCCCACTGAAAGAATCGCAGAATATGTGGACCTTTTCTTGGGACCTCTAGTCAAGAACCTTCCATCATACATACAAGACTCCAAACATATACTGAACATCATGGCAGATATAGATTGGCAGAAAGACACCATACTAGTAACCATGGATGTGGTGTCTCTTTATACCAGCATCAATCTAGAACTAGGAATTGCAGCTATCACCAAACTTCTAGCAAACAGACCGGCTTCACTATGGGCACATACCAACATGTTAATACACATGATGAAGATTATTCTTGAGAACAATTTCTTTATTTTTGATCGGAAATGGTACCGTCCGAAAAAGGGAGTAGCCATGGGCTCCAAATTTTCACCCTCCTTCGCTAATCTCTTCATGGGGGCGTTGGAGGCTGATCTTATCTGGGGCACCAAAGGGATGCAATATACCGACTCCATAGTCTTTTGGGGTCGATATATCGACGATTGTTTTCTCTTGTGGTCAGGATCTGAAGAACTTCTTCTCTCTTTTTTCGAACACCTTAACACCAACACATGGGAAATCAGCTTCACTATGCGACACAGCCTGACCAACATTGAATTCCTAGACCTAGAATTTTATGTGAAGAATAATCATCTACACTCGAAACTGTTTAGGAAACCCACTTCTTGCAACTCCATACTCCATGCTTCCAGCTTTCATCCTGAACACCAGTTACGTTCCATCCCATATGGAGAATTCCTAAGAGCAAAACGGAACTGTAGTGAAGCCAGTGAATTCGATAACTGTATTGCTAACATGAAAGATAGATTCCATAAAAGAGGGTACTCAAGGACATCCCTCAAGAAAGCAGAATTGAAAACTAGGACCATCCCGAGACCTGATTGTCTAAAGACACGTACAGAGATAGAATCCTCTGATCAACATATCAGACTTATAACTGAATTCAATGCCTTAAACTACTTCACCAAAAAAAGTATAAATAGACATTGGAAACTCCTAAAAGATGACCCTACACTTAAGGAATTTATTCCAGACAGACCATCCATCACATATAGGAAGGGTTTCACTCTGAGAAACAAACTGAGCCCAACAGTTCCCCCTAATACCACAGCACGGGATTGGCTATCCACACGTGGCCTGGGATTCCACAAATGTGGCTTCTGTTCCATGTGCACGTGGGGGAAGCATGGCACCACGAGTTTCAAAGGACAAGATGGAACGGTCTATCAGATCAAACACAACATTACTTGCCTCAGCAAGTTTGTAGTGTATATAATCGAATGCCAATGCGGCAAGATTTATGTAGGGAGTACTATCAGGGCTCTTAAAGAGAGGATCTCGGAGCATATGAGAGCCATACAAAAGAGGGACCCTAGATACCCGGTAGCCCTCCACATTGCAGAATGTCAACCTCTGGAGGACGACATCAAAGTACGTGTCTTTGGGATCGATTTGATTCCCCTCAACATCAGAGGGGGCAACCGAGAGTTGACGCTCAGACGTAGAGAAGCTACATGGATCATGCGCTTACAAAGCGTAGAACATGGGCTGAACTACGATCCTGAGCTTCAATATTTCCTAGGTGATTAAAGAATCACCGGGGGGATCCATCATGTGCACACATCAACTGAATTTCTTTGCAATAACAGTAAACCATAAACTCATGAATAGAAAATGTAACAACATGAGAGGGGTTTTTCACTCTACGGAGCTAAATGTTATTACCGACTGTTTTGTACTGCACAACATGAATGCTTATAATGTACTGTTTGATTGATCAAGATGCTTCTATCATGTATGTAAGCTGGCACAAGCAATGTTTCATAACTTGTGATATTTGTTTATGCAACACATTCCTTATGTACTTCGACGAAAAGCGAGATTATGGGGAGATAATGGTGCACTCATATTCCTGGATCAATCACGTTATCAGGAACACCGTCTTCACCCTACATCACGTTAATAATTTCCGGCTAGACACTGTATCTTCCTGCATGTGCACTGTCACGTTCTCGTATATCCTTAGACATTACCGATTAGGCTCTTACCTAATAGTAATCATGTAGAGAATACACACCCTTGCGGCCTCTTTATCAACTCATAACATGCAAGAGTGGAGATTCCAAATTCCACTTTTAAACATTATCTAGTCTCCTAGCCTATATACACCATGTTGATTTACATTAGCTCCAACGCATAAGAATGACAGCAGATCACACTAGTGTTGGATATATACAAGTCAAAAAGATACACACGAGAGCTTTTCAACTACATTCCCCCTCTCAGCAATGGCGCCCGTGTAAACACAGTAAACATGAGGACATCATCGATGTCGACTAAATCTTTTTTTAATCTCACCTCGCCCGGGGTCACGTGTTCGTACACGAGAGACGACCGCCGGTAACTACCAGAGGAGGGATTGCCTTCAACGGGTGAGTGTCATTGCTTCCCCCGCCTATCTTGGAAAATATGCCAGTTTCTTTACAATTAACGTCTGGTGCCCAGAGCTCTGGGTGCTTGTTTGTCGTAATGGACATTAATATAATCAGAATCACTCTTGTTTCTCAGTACACCGCCGTAGAGGAGACGCACCCGTTTCCTTCGTGAGCACAACCGAAGAATCCCCTCCCGGCTTCCGCCTGAGACGCAGACGTACTCAGGTATTCCCTTGTTTTATAACACATGACTGGGCAACCATACCTGACGCACTAAAGCCAGATGTAACACTTTAGTGTAAAAATCGAATATAGCGCATTTACGCTTATACTCATGATTCTTTTATCCTAATATAGCGCCTAAACTCGAGACTCATCACCTACCAGTGAGGCGGGATCACAACCAGATGAAATACTCACCACACGTATGACCTTACTGGTGTAACGCTTCCATTTATTGATAATTCCGAGTCTAACTAGTTACATAGTGGTAAGAGAAAGATCTATTTTATGCCCAGTTATCCCGACCTTGGTTATTTAGAGGTCTAATGACATTTCCCCTTTTTTGATGCCTCCTTATGAGTTTCTTTTCTCTTTCTTTTCCCCTACTCAACTTACCCAGAACATAGATAACAAGGTCCAGACTTACTCCAAACCTAACATTTGGAATTGAAGTTTAAGGTAATAGAACTTATTACATAGAATAAGTATTTAAACGCATGGACAGTTCTTTCTGGATCTTTACCTATAATAGGCACCGCTATTTTTTCTCACGCTGCCACGTCACAGAGACACCTTGCTCTCTCATAACACTTTATTATTATTTTGTACACTTCCTTGTTAACGCCCTACCACTTCACGAACCCTCGAAATACAGGACCACTGTGTGCGAGCTATCAACGACCATACACATGTCCTCCACTTCACTTTCCACTTACCACGTGTACACTAGCACAATAGACCAATCACCCTTCCATATATTCTAGTTCTCTAATGACATCACCAATCACACCCACCTTGTGCGAATGAACACGCACGTCACTACTGCATGTTGGATGCACCTCTGTCACCATATGCAGTTTTGTCACCTTAATACAACGTAGAATGACAACATGCTTACGTTATTTTTGTATCACCAGCCCTGAAGAGTCGTGTTGACTCAACCGCACACGACGAAACACGTGTCGGCGAATGTAACATTTCTCAAGTCTGGAGAAAATAAAACCTACATCTTGCTGTGACAAGGAGATACACACCAAAGAATCTGCTTCTGTGCCTCTTTTCCTTTTGGTCATTGTACCCTGTTTGTTACCACACATGTAGTTGCGAGAGCGTAACCTTGTAGACGGCAGCTGGGCAGTTGGAAGGGAGCGGGTCATTGGTTATTCAGGTGTAAGGTAGATAGTATTTTAGAGACGGAGTCTTCGTCATAGACTTTGAAGTGAGTCCAGTGGGCCTGATTTTTGGGTGAGGCCTGTGGGGGCGTTGCAGCAGGAGAATGCAGGTCAGGAAGGGTTGAGAGTATGTAGCAGAGCTGAGTCCATTTACTAGGGCTGTGATTTTGTCAGCGAAGAAAGAGGAGAATTCCTCAGAGGATATGAGAGATTTGGGGGTTTCTTTTGATGTTTTGGCCAGTTGATTAGATTGGTGTTTGACCAGTTCGAAGAGCTTGTAGGGTCTGTTCTTGGCCTTCTCTAGTTCAGATCTGAAGAATTATTTATTATAATTGATGATGTTTCTGTTATAGACATTTCTGGCCTGGCGGAGAAGTTTTAGATGTGCGGCAGAGGGGTGCTGTCTCCAGGTTCTTTCATATTGCCAAAGGGATCTCCTCTCCTTGTTGAGGGATCCCGTGAACCAGGGGATTTGGGTACTCATCAGTTTTAGTGGGGCTAGATCATCAAGGATGTTCGATATAGTCTTAGAGTAGTGATCATTGAGGCCACTGACCGTTGTGATATGTGAGGGGGTCGGAGGCCAGATTTTCAGCGAGTCTCAAATTCCCTGAGGTCCAGGTTCTTGGTGTCTCTGATCCAGCGTTTAGGAATCACCTGTTATGGTGCCCTTATCTTGTGGGCTCCTGGTAGAACGAAGGTGATGGCGTGGTGGTCAGACCAGTCGCATGGCTCTATAGAGAGAAGCTCGACTGTTGATTCTTTAGAGATGATCCAGTCAAGACATCCAGTCAAGCGTGGCCCCTTTCGCGTGAGTTGGGAGTGAACAGGCTTGGGTCAAGGCTTGATCGGCCAAGAGGTGTTTGATGGCGTTGACATGCGGATCCTTGGGATCATTCCAGTGTAAGTTAAAATCACCAAGGAAAATATCTTTAGCGTTGGTGGAGATCTTAGCTGTGATCATTTCCATGATGTGGTCAGTGAAGGAGTCATTCATGCCTGGAGGGTGGTAAAAGATGTGCAGGTTGCACAGTTGTAAATGTAAATGTAAATTGATACTTGTATAGCGCACTACTCACCCGCAAGGGTCTCAAGGCGCTTGTACGAATACCGCTGTTGAACCCATCCTGGCTTTCCCTGTGAGGCGTCCACTCCTGGGCACCCCCAAGGTGGAGGCCAGGCATCCTTAGCGTTGTTGGGGCCGTTGTGGAGATTAAGCAAGCTATTGCCCAGAGTTGCAGAGTGGGACTCCATGATTGGAATAGGCACCGAGGCGAGAATTATCAGGTTCGTGGAATTTTGAGCCCAAGACCCGCCGAGGCGGGTCTTGGGTGGAGTTGGGTGGAGTTGTTGCAAATAGCGAGGGTGAGGTATTCAGTGGTGTCCGCCAGAAGTTCCTTGACAAGAAAGTTAGAGCGGTAGATGCAGGCGATGTCTCCTCCTTTCTTGTTAGATTGCCTGTCCAGTCTTGCAATGTTGTAGTGGGGAGGGACTAGGAGGTCAAGGCAAGGAGCTGAGGCTTCGTTGAGCCATGATTCTGTAAGGATTGCTAAATCTAGGTTTTTGTACAAGATGAGATCAGCAATATCGGCAGCATGCTTAGCTGCCGAACGGCAATTGATTAAGAGATCAGACAGAGAAGGGTTGGGGGGACTTTCGGGATTCTTGGCAGACAGGTGAACAGGCACTAGATTACTTTTGACCACAATTCTGTTTTGGAGGGTAGCTGGTCTGTTGGAGTTGATAGTGACCGTGCGGATGGCATGTTCGGCATTCCCGTCAAGATAATAGGTGGTAGCTGGGACAGAGTTGTAGTCCCGGAGGATGACAAGGATTTCCATTTCAGTGAGGTCTAGTGTGCTTGGACTGGCAAGAGTAGAGTTGAAGGAGAGGACAAGAGCAAGGGTTTCCTCCTCTGAGAGGTGGCATGGTTGCTTGTGGGGGCGAAGATGCCTCAGGGATAGTGGAAGCAGGAGTTTAGGCAACTCTGTGGTATGTGGGGGGTGGGGTTTGGCAGGGGCATGAGGCTGGCGAATGAGAGGTCAGCGAGGTGAAGTTCACCCTGGTCTGTGTTGCTTTATCTCGCCTCTTCCCTTCCACTCAACCTGATTTGTTTTGCTTCTTCTCTCCCTCCCACCTTGGTTCATTTTGATTTTTATGATTCATGTTTTGCTTCTTCCCTCCCACCCACCCTGGTTTGTGTGTGCTTCTCCCCTCCCACCCACCCTGGTTCATGTGTTGCTTCTCCCCTCCCACCGACCCTGGTTCATGTGTTGCTTCTCCCCTCCCACTCACCCTGGTTTGTGTGTTGCTGCTCCCCTACACCCACCTTGGTTTGTGTGTTGATTCTTGCCTCCCATGCACCCTGGTATGTTTGCTGCTTCTTCCCTCCCACCCACCATGGTACATGTGTGCTTCTTCCCTCCCACCCACCCTGGTTCATGTGTTGCTTCTTAAATTCCAACCCACCCTGGCGCGTGTGTTGCTTCTTCCCTCCCAGCCCCCCTGGTTTGTGTTTTGCTTCTTCCCTCCTACCCACCCTGGTTTGTGTGTTGCTTCTTTTCTCCCACCCGTCCTGGTTTGTGTTGCTTCTTACCTTCCACCCACCTTGTTTTGTGTGTTGCTTCTTACCTCCCACTCACCCTGGTTCGTGTGTTGCTTCTTCCCTCCTGCCCACCCTGGTTCGTGTGCTAGTTCTTCCCTCCTGCCCACACTGCCCACCCTGTTTTGTGTGTTGCTTTTTACCTCCCACCCACCCTGTTTTGTGTGTTGCTTTTTTCCTCCCACCCACCCTGTTTCGTGTGTTGCTTTTTCCCTCCCACCCACCCTGTTTCGTGTGTTCCTTTTTCCCTCCCACCCACCCTGTTTCGTGTGTTGCTTTTTCCCTCCCACCCACCCTATTTCGTGTGTTGCTTTTTCCCTCCCACCCACCCTGTTTCGTGTGTTGCTTTTTCCCTCCCACCCACCCTGTTTCGTGTGTTGCTTTTTCCCTCCCACCCACCCTGTTTCGTGGGTTGCTTTTTCCTGCCCACCCATCCTGTTTCGTGTTGTTGCTTTTTCGCTCCCACTGACCCGATCACCCTGTTTCGTCTTGTTTTTCCCTCCCACCCACCCTGTCACCCTGTTTTGTGTGTTGCTTCTTCCCTCCCACCCACCCTGGTTTGTTTGCTTCTTCTTCCCTCCCACCCACCGTTTGGTGTGTTGCTTTTTTCCTCCCACCCACCCTGTTTCATGTGTTGCTTTTCCCCTCCCACCAACCCTGTTTCGTGTGTTGCTTTTTCCCTCCCACCCACCCTGTTTTGTGTGTTGCTTTTTCCCTCCCATCCACCCTGTTTCGTGTGCTGCTTTTACCCGCCCACCCACCCTGTTTCGTGTTGTTGCTTTTTCGCTCCCACCCACCCTGTCACCCTGTTTCGTCTTGTTGCTTTTTCCCTCCCACCCACCCTGTCACCCTGTTTCGTGTGTTGCTTCTTCCCTCCCACCCACTCTGTTTTGTGTGTTGCTTCTTCCCTCCCACCCACCCTGTTTCGTGTGTTCCTTCTTCCCTCCCACCCACCCTGTTCCGTGTGTTCCTTTTTTCCTCCCACCCACCCTATTTCGTGTGTTGCTTTTTCCCTCCCACCCACCCTGTTTCGTGTGTTGCTTTTTCCCTCCCACCCACCCTGTTTCGTGTGTTGCTTATTCCCTCCCACCCACCCTGTTTCGTGTGTTGCTTTTTCCCTCCCACCCACCCTGTTTCGTGTGTTGCTTTTTCCCTCCCACCCACCCTGTTTCGTGTGTTGCTTTTTGTCTCCCACCCACCATGTTTCGTGTGTTGCTTTTTCCTGCCCACCCACCCTGTTTCGTGTTGTTGCTTTTTTGCTCCCACTGACCCGGTCACCCTGTTTCGTCTTGTTTTTCCCTGCCACCCACCCTGTCACCCTGTTTTGTGTGTTGCTTCTTCCCTCCCACCCACCCTGGTTTGTTTGCTGCTTCTTCCCTCCCACCCACCGTTTGGTGTATTGCTTTTTTCCTCCCACCCACCCTGTTTCATGTGTTGCTTTTCCCCTCCCACCAACCCTGTTTCGTGTGTTGCTTTTTCCCTCCCACCCACCCTGTTTCGTGTGTTGCTTTTTCCCTCCCACCCACCCTGTTTCGTGTGTTGCTTTTTCCCTCCCACCCACCCTGTTTCGTGTGTTGCTTTTTCCCTCCCCTTTTTCCCTCCCATCCACCCTGTTTCGTGTGCTGCTTTTAGCCGCCCACCCACCCTGTTTCGTGTTGTTGCTTTTTCGCTCCCACCCACCCTGTCACCCTGTTTCGTCTTGTTGCTTCTTCCCTCCCACTCACTCTGTCACCCTGTTTCGTGTGTTGCTTCTTCCCTCCCACCCCCTCTGTTTTGTGTGTTGCTTCTTCCCTCCCACCCACCCTGTTTTGTGTGTTGCTTCTTCCCTCCCACCCACCCTGTTTTGTGTGTTGCTTCTTCCCTCCACCCACCCTGTTTTGTGTGTTGCTTCTTCCCTCCCACCCACCCTGTTTTGTGTGTTGCTTCTTCCCTCCCACCCACCCTGTTCACTTACCGTCATTCATCGTTAGCCGAGTTGTTTTTCTCGATATTTTGCGAGTGCTGCGCCATTTTGGATCTTGCTGCGAGATCCCACGGGAGTTTGGCGACCACGATTACGTCATCGCGCCCGCCACCTTGCACAGCGAGAGTTTGTCAACGCGAGTACGCCGTGGTCACGTATCGCGGGAGTTCGCAATTGCAGCAATCTCGCACTTGCGAAAATACAAAATTTGCAATTCTGCACAAGAAATCCACCAGCAAGCAGCATAAACCTTCTGAAAATGATGATTTTTTATCAGAATAACTCCTCAGGTTGACATTTGCCTGCACTTTTTTTTGCAAGGAGTCCATTTTGGGGGGGGGGTGGGAGGAAGGAAGTGCCCCACAGTCTCCAACTTCCTGTTCCTGTCCAGCAGGCTCCTCCCAGTGCTTTCTTCATGTGCTCGTCATTTTCATTCGGATTCTTCACCTGGAAGGATTACTTTTTGTGGATGCTGCTGGATATTTGGAGTTGAGGCCTTTTTGACTTTCTTTGGATCACTTTTGGATTAGAAATTTCACAAGTAAGTTTGTTTGGGGCATTACAGTTGCTGCAACTACAATTTTGGAATTTTCGATTTTTGGGCTGTTGTTGGGGCCTTTTGCCCAGGGGTACTCAGTGGTGGGTGGACTGAGACTTTCTGTGGGGTGTCTTGAATTTAAACATCATGGAGGGCCTGGATGGCTTGGGATTTTCGATTTTTTGGGGTGTTCATGGGGACAGGCCATGTGGGTGGGGGCCATTTTGAGTACTGCTACAGGCAGGCCCTGGCCATGTGCTGGGAGGCTGGGGGCCATTTTGAATGCAGGCAGTGTTCTTAGGTCTGCAACCATTTTGCCTAGCTTTCAACCGTTATGCCCAGGGGTAGTGAGTGTTGCATGGGCCTAGTCTTTCTGTGGGGTGTCTTGAATTTAAACATCATGGAGGGCCTGGATGGCTTTGGATTGTGCTGATTTTTCTGTGATTTTCGTTT
The DNA here is from genome assembly GCF_964263255.1 of Lissotriton vulgaris. Lineage (NCBI taxonomy): Eukaryota > Metazoa > Chordata > Amphibia > Caudata > Salamandridae > Lissotriton > Lissotriton vulgaris. Next base: position 1,102,699,191 of record NC_141687.1, read on the forward strand.
TTTTGGGCTGTTGTTGTGGTCTTTTCACCAGGGGTAGTGAGTGGTGCATGGGCCTAGTCTTTCTGTGGGGTGTCTTGAATTTAAACATCATGGAGGGCCTGGATGGCTTGGGATTGTGCTGATTTTTCTGTGATTTTCGTTTTTTTGGGCTGTTGTTGTGGCCTTTTCACCAGGGGTAGTGAGTGGTGCATGGGCCTAGTCGTTCTGTGGGGTGTCTTGAATTTAAACATCATGGAGGGCCTGGATGCATGGGATTGTGCTGATTTTTCTGTGTTTTTCGATTTTTTTGGGGTGTATAACTGAACTGATGTTCCTCTGTCTTCCATTGCTTTTAGGTGCATAAGACTCAAGAGAACCACCAGTGCTAGGAAGAAGTCCTGCAGCGGTGTGTGTGCAGCATAACGTCACGCGACGTCACGTCTGGCCACAGATAACTCTGCAACTCGTGCAACTGCGGCCTGCTGTTCTGACCTGCTCTAAAGAAGATGGCCCCAAAAAAAGTTCCCTGTAGCTCCTCTAGCAAGAAAGTTGCCAGTAAGGAGCAGAAGAAGCAAGTTACCAAGGAGACTGTTGTGCCGCCCGCCACATTTTTTGGGAGTAAAAAAAAAAGTACGCCTGCAGCAGCAGCGGGATCTGCTGGGGACCAAGCTGGGAGCAGCACCCCCGCTCCATTGGGCTCAGTGCCACCACCACGCCAACTTAAGTCCAAGCCCTTGAGTGCTGCAGAGGCACTTAGTCTAGTTGTTCAATCACCATCGACCAGTGATGTTGGCTCATCGCAAGAAAGTAGCAGCAATGTCCCTCAATCAACACAGGTTGTTGTAACTCATCTGACGAGTGTTGAACAACCACAGCCGCAACAACAACCACTTGTGCAAGTACAAGCCCAAGTACATGTGGAAGGAGAGGCAGCGCAAGGAGATGCGCAAGCAGAGGTGCATGGAGGGTCACAAGTGCCCACAATAGTTGTTCCTCCCGAAGTAGGGGCACATTAGGAAATCGACATTCAAGCCGAGGTATCATTTGAGGAAGCCACTCCTGATCATTCATTGTCTTGCACATCCCTAGCAAGGAAAAGATCAAGGATGGTGTCTACATCTTCTTCAAGCCCCCTTCCTTCTGATGATATGGATCCAAATTGGGAACCACCACTGCCGTCTGAGAGTGAGGCACACGATGATGTGACAGAGGTAGCGCAGCGTAAAAGGAAGGTCCATGAAACTCTCGTACTTATGGAGTGTGATGAGGCTCAACAAGAAGTGGCAGATACTGCTGCTGATGAAGACTGTCACAACGACGACCCAGTCATCGTAAAGGTCACTGCAGCCCCAGCGGGCATGCAGCAAACAGACATTTTGACCCTAGCCCGAGAAGCTGCTGAACGTGATGATGTTGTCGACGAGGAGGCAATGGAAGAAACACCACAATTATTGGACTTAACTAGTACACCAACACGTATCACTTCCATATTTCTTCCTCGCCAGAAGGGACCTCCATCCACCTCGACCTCAATTAGTGGTGGTGAAAGTGCAAAACGTACTAAAGTTCGGCAATCCACATCCTCCACTTCATCTGGCATTAGCAGTAGGACCACCACCACCAGTATCGCCGCCTCCTCCGGCCCCCAAAGACATTTGAAGTCCGCAGTTTGGGACTTCTTTAGTGTTTGCCCAAAAAAGGAAAACCTTGCCATTTGTAGCATTTGTAAGCATGCAGTTAGTCGTGGTAAGTTTGGTACCAACTATGGTACCGGAGGCCAGAGAGGTCATCTTGAGAAGAAAACGTTGATGTTTCATCTGATGATGACGAGGAGGAAGAAGACGTGTCAAACACTTCACTTACACCCAGTACCCCTGTCAGCAGCACACCCCATGTGAGCCACACCAAGAGTGTGGGAGAGAGTGAGACACCAATTCGAAAAAGTTCATCAGCGAGCGTAACTGGGTCGAAGAAATCATCATCATCCCGTAAATGCTTGGTCCAGGGCAACATTAGAAACATGTTGTTTACAGAAGCGCCATATGAACGCAACCCCCCACTGACACGTCTGTATAACACTAAGCTGGCTAAAATGCTAGCTCTGGACCTTCTCCCTTTTTCTTTTGTAGAAGGGGTTGGTTTTCTAGAATTAGTGGTAGCGCTCTGCCCTAAATGGAAGGTTCCTAGCCGGTTCTATTTTGCCGGAGTTGCGGTTCCAGCACTACATGAAGATGTGCTGGAGGTGATTGGGGCAGCTTTGCAGAAGAGTGCTGTTCACACTATACATCTGACAACAGACATGTGGACCAGTGGCGCAGGCGCTGATTACATGTGCATCACTGCACACTGGGTCTCTTTTTCAGGGGTTAAAGCAAAGCTAAACGCAGGTGTTGACCCGGAGAAAGTTTTTAAAGCTGCTCGGAAACATGCAACACTAGCCATGTTTGGCTTGGAGAAATGTCACACAGCACAAAACATTTTGGATGAGTTTAACACAAAGGTCTTTCACTGGCTGTCCCCAAAAAAACGCCAGATTGGTTATGTTTCCACGGATAATGGCACCAATGTAGTTAAGGCCATGGAGCTGGGTGACTATTTCAGAGTGCCGTGTTTGGCGCACTATATAAACCTGGTTGTTAAAAAATTCTTGAGTGATGAAGACAGTCCAGCGTGCGAAGTAGTGGCCACCTGCCGAAAAATGTGCAACCATTTCAGCCATTCTTTTAAGGCCCGAAAGCATCTGAGGAGCCTGCTACATGAACGTCGAATGCCAGTGAAAGCACTCATCCAGGAGGTGGCAACACGTTGGAACTCAACCTTCTACATGCTTGAGCGTCTGTATGAGCAGTATACAGTACTCGATCACTATTTCTTAAAACAGGGTACAGCTCAGAAGGACCTGAGAATGGATGCGGCGCAATGGGACCTAGTTAAAAGCCTGACAGACATGCTTCGTCCTTTTTAGGTCTTCACGCGTTCAGTCAGCAAGGAGGACTGTAATTTGGGAAAAGCTATCCCATTGTTGTACATGCTGGAGCACCAACTGAAGGCGGTGTCTTCTGTGTTTCAAAAAGATGAAAAAAAACAAGACCCTTTTGTTTTTGTGGAGAAATTATTAGAGCGCCTACAAGGTGATGAACGTCTTAAAATGATCCACTCAGAACAGCATTACATTTGTGCTACTATTCTGGATCCACGCTACAAAAAGGCGCTGGCAGGCCGAGCATTCTTTCCTTTTGCTGATCAAGATGTTACAAAGTACAAACGTTGGCTAGCCTTGTCAGCCAAGAGGTTTGAAAGAGAACGGCAGCTCATTGAAGGAAAAGGCAGTACATCAGCATCAGCATCAGTAGGCCATCCCCAGTCAAAACAATCCACTTCTGCACCTGTGGCTGTGGCACAAGTGACCTCTCAGCCGTTAAAGACACCGGCAACCAGATCATCTGCACCAGACACAACAGTAACATTGGATGCTGAAGAGGATTGGCTAACTTGGCTTGGGTTTGGTTCTCAAAAGGTCACAGCAAAAGCTAAGCAAAGTGGAGGAACCTTGGAGGACCTTGAGTCGATGGTGCAGGACTATCTGAATGACTCAAAAGAGGTCTATGTTAATGCTGACCCATTGGCGTGTTGGCATGGGAAAAAAGAATTGTGGCCACAGCTCTCCAACCTGGCTTTAAACTACTTGTCTTGCCCACTCGCAAGCGTGTCTTCTGAACGTGTTTTCAGTGCTGCTGGTGGCATTGTAACTCCCAAACGGAGCTGCCTCTCACCCAAAAATGTGGAGAGGTTAACAATGATCAAGATGAATCAGCACCTCATACCACCAGATTACAAAGTACGAGAAAGCACGCCGGATGAAGACGAGGTGGACAGCAACGTAGATGAGGGAATTTCTTGTGTTAGGTGACACTGAGCTCACCCTGCCTGAATTCGCAGAGTATGATGACGAAGCCTTATTCTTATTCACTGACACCGAGCCCTTAAAATGAGACAATGAATCAATAATAGAATAAGAGAATCAGGAGAGCCCGCTCAGGGGGCAGGAGTTTTTCTATCCATACAGCGCTCGCCTGGAACTCCCTCCCATTCTCGCTGCGGTCCGAACCAAACCTTCTCAGATTCCGGAAACATCTGAAAACGTATCTGTTCCCAGAATAACTGTAGCTTCTCTGTTTTTTATTAGTAGCCTGCTCTTGGTTTCTATAAGCGCTGGGATGCCTCATGGTAACCGTGCGCGGTACAAAATTCAATAATAATAATAATAATAACTTTCTTTTTCGTCCTTATTCACTTTTATTCCTGTGTGTCTGTCTTTCTTTGTTGTGCACAGTTAATATAATTCAAACTTTAATCACCTAATCACCAAAACAAGCCCATCAGCAGAACTGTCTTCACTTGTTTGCTTATTGATTTGAAGGTGCCGCAGTCTGCATTCCTCAGGTTCACAAGTTCAGAAGAACATGCTCCTCTATCCTCCTCCTCCAGACTCCTATTTCCATCAAAGCAGAGGGCTGGATTACGACCAATGAAGAAAGACTCAGCACTTGTGGGGGTGTTCTACTTCTTTTCGGGTGAGTTGACGGCTCTGGGGCCATTGCTGGGAAGCTCTAATACCGGATAAAAGTGGTTTGGACCAAATCGGAGGCGGAATTTGTTTTGCGTTTTGCTGACTTGCTTGCCTTTGAGGTGCTCTTTGGGTGGGTTCCGGGTGTTTTTGGGTGAGTTTTGGGGTCTGGGAGCACTGCTGGGACAGTCTAATCTTGATTGCATTTGCTTTTCAGGAAATCCGTGGTGGAAAACGGGAGTTATGACCTAGCTGCACAGCGCGTTTGGACCGAAGGCCGAGAAATATTATAAGTATGAGATTTTCCTTTTTGGCTGTTTGGGGGTGTTGTGCTTTTTGGCGGGTGGGTTGGCGGGTCTTGGGGCATTGCTGGGAAGGTCTAATACCGGATAGAAGTGCTTTGGACAAAATCCATGCAGAATTTTTTTGTTGCTATTTCTGACATTTTGCTCAATGTAGCGTTTTCGGGGGACTGTTTCGGGGGCTTCCTGGTGTTTGTGGGTGGGTTTCGGGGTCTGGGAGCACTGCTGGCTATGGATACTTTAGTTTGCAAGAGGTTTGAAGCAAATCCATGGTGGCAGAGGGGAGTTAGGGCCTAGCTGCAGAGCGCGCGCGGAGTGATTTTGGAAATTGGCAAGAAAATGACTAAGTCCCCATTTTTGTACTTTTGCTTTTTGGCTGTTTGGGGTCTTCTACTAGTTTTCTCCTGGGTTGACGGCTCTGGGGCCATTCGTGGGAAGCTCTAATACCGGATAAAAGTGGTTTGGACCAAATCGGAGGCGGAATTTTTTGTGTGTTTTTGATGACTTGCTTGCCTTTGAGGTGCTCTTTCGGGGGTTCCGGGTGTTTGTGGGTGAGTTTTGGGGTCTGGGAGCACTGCTGGGACAGTCTAATCTTGATTGCATTTGCTTTTCAGGAAATCCGTGGTGGAAAACGGGAGTTATGACCTAGCTGCACCGAAGGCCGAGAAATATTGTAAGTATGAGATTTTCCTTTTTGGCTGTTTGGGGGTGTTGTGCTTTTTGGCGGGTGGGTTGGCGGGTCTTGGGGCATTCCTGGGAAGGTCTAATACCGGATAGAAGTGGTTTGGACAAAATCCATAAGGAAAAGCCTTTTGGCACTTTTTGTAACTTAGGGTTCGTTAGGGTTAGCCCTAGCAGCAGGATTGCATGTGTTTCGGGGTGTTCTAGATTTTTGCAACTGAGTTCTGGGGTCTTAGAGCACTCGTGAGAATGTGTAATTTTGGTTGCAAGTCATTTGAAGAAAATCCATGGTGGGAAAGGGGGGATTTGGCATAGTTAAAGAAAGCCTTTGCCACTATTCTTAACTTAGGGCTCGTTAGGGTTAGCAGTATTTCTATTGCATGTGTTTGGGTGGGGGGGGTTTCGAGTCTTGGAGCGATGCTGGCTATGGATACTTTTGCTTGCAAGTGGTTTGAATACAATCCACGGTGGGTAAGGGGGTATTTGGGCCTACTTTTACTTTCAAAGTACGTTTTGTCACCAGTTTTCTGCTAGGCCTCGTTTTTTGAGATCTGATTGGGGGTCTTCTACATTTTTGCGACTGGCTTTAGTAAGGGTCTGTGTGGGAGCACTGCTGGGAAGGTCTAATTTTGTTCTAAAACACAGTTTACAGTACACCTAGCTTAAGGGGAAAGATCCGCTAAATTAATTTGCCCATACTCATTTTTCCTTCAAAAGGTGACGCAGACAGAGTACGCACTTTCAAAAATATTGTACTGTCTATTAGGAAAATCAAAGTGTGACTTTTTGCACTACACAGCGTACATACCTTATATTTATTTATCAGTGGTGTTGTAATATATCACTTCCTGTTTTTCGTTCAATAATTACAGGCCGGGTTTCAGTCTGTGCAATGGGGAAAAAAGGATGGAGTCAGGCTTCACATTAGCGAGCCGCAAATCAGCATCCGCCAGGCAGGCAGTGGACAGGGTGTCTTCTGGTCACCAACATTGATGGACGAAGCGTCAGCTGGAATGGAGGAGTGCCGCTAATAAGAGGAATTGTTTGCTGCATGCAACTTACTTACCAAATTCAACAGGACAACTACAACAACATACAGATACAGTATCCATTGTTTTCTTCTATGAGTGTGACTGCATTTCTTGGATCTCTCTCTGCTTCTAAATTGATCCCTACGGCCATTCTATAGGTTTTACTTCGGCTATTTTTTAAACCTAATTTAATGTAAGAAGTGTTTCTCTGAGTGCAGAGATAGGCAAGTGAAAACGCTGCAGCCCTGTACTGTCGCATTCTAGTACTACTTACTTTTCAGTAACAATGCATGCAGTAGTGCATGCACTTCGTTTATGTCACTTAAAAGATTTATGGTTAGCTTTGTACCCAAATAATTCTTTATCTTCAATTATTGTTTGTCCATGCTGTGCTTTTTTTTTCTTCTCTCAACAAAACCTACCCAAAAAGAAACCCCCATTCCCATCCATTTTCCAAACCCTAACCCTCTTCCCCCGGGCTGTGTGGTTTTGCTTGATGTGTGACTAAATGACATCAATAATTCCACACACTTGCTGGGGAGGATAAGGTCATAGCAACAGGCTGGTGAAGGAATCCGAGGATATATTCTAGACTTACTCAGCTTCAGTACTATATTCTTGTAGTAGTAGCCAATGTCAAAGAAATCCAACACAAGTACAAGTTATACTTTCAATACTTTACCATTCGTTAGGCTACATTGTGGCACTGTTCTAGTGTACTGTCACCTGCTATATTCTCTATCGTACCGTTGTAATGCTACAGTAAGGACAAACCAGGTTTCATTTTCTTTTTTTCCATAGGCATGCAGCTGCCACTGTGTCACACCACTAGTACCACCGCAATGAGGAGGACATTTCATCCGCCCAGGATTGCTAACCTTAATCGCCATTTCCCGTGGAGCCAGCCCTGGGCCTAGCCCTACTTTCAAACACAAATTACAGGTAAGATAAGCGTTTGGTTGGAGGTAGTATAATGGAGTATTGGGAGAGACGAGAGAATGATGGTAGTACTACTAAAGTCCTAGGACTATTCAGGAAAACAAACTTACTGTTAAACCCCCACCCACCAGACTCAAAAGCAGTAAAAAACAGGTATGGTCAGATAAAGTTTCAAAAAGTATATTTTTGTAGCCCTAACAAAATAATCTCCCGCAAGACCCTCCCTAACCCCAACGATTGTCCTTCAAAAGTCCCAAAAACAACCCAGCTCCCAATTCCCACCCCCCAAAAAGTATATGCTGTGCTTGCAGTTGCAATACAAACTACTGCTACTATTCATGGTAGTATTTGGACAAAATTACAACTTCTTTTCCTTGCCTTTCCTACACTGGAACGGACGCGCGGGTGCGGTGTTACATGCTCTTCAAAGTAACACTTAGTTCATCCAGTGACCGTCTACTCTCTCTAGATACACATATGCTATCCAAGAGTCAGATAGTACCATGATCCAGGCATCCATCCATTCAAAGTATATGCACACATACAGTTTCTGTTTCACCCACCCAGGCTGTTCTCCTTCCACCCATCCTTGCTTCATCATTCACCCAGCCATTCACCATACCATATTCTTTCCTTCCCAGCCACCTCGGGGACCAAGCAAACACATATCATTCTTCTTTGCCAGTCATCATTAAATTTCTCGTCCTTCCACACTTACTTCCACCCTTCTTTCGCTTTTCGTTCATCCCATCCATCAAGTTCATCTCAGATCTGATTGGGATTCTTCTCACCAAAAACTTCACAGCTAAGTCGAAGTACATTTAGAGGAGGCTACTACCTGGTTGATTTATAATACACCCGTGCAGAAAGCTCACTCTGCAGTCTTCAATCTCAATAAGTAAGGAATATATAGCTTACCTCTGCCCACCACCACTGTGTTAACCCTCACAGGCATATCCGGCACTTGCACCGCCTCCTCCCCAGGGTTGTTCCCCTCGTCCAATACCACCACCTCCGCGCTGGCCCCGCCTCCAGATGATCCACCTACAAAGTACATTTAAGAATGTTAGAATACACCACTCACTACTATATAATATTTGGTCTAGGAGGAATAAAGAAATGTGAAAAAAACAGAATACAATGTAATAATTTGTGACTGTCTACTCTAAAGTAAAAGTGTCCCTTTTTCCAGGGAAGGCTGTTGTCTTGCTGCACTTTTTGGCACAACTGATGAATGCTTGCTTTTTATTTTTAACACGCACCACTTTTTCTCCTAACAGACAGAAGCTTGACTTCTAAGAACACGAGCAGGATCAAGTTCAAACCAGGTGAGAGCTTGGCTCGACCATAAGAAATGTGTCCAATTAATCGTCAGCACTAAGCACTTTTCCATTTTCAGTTAAACGTTTAGTTTTATGACAAACTTGATTTTAATAAATGTGTTTACTTTTAATAAAGCTTTTAAACTTAAATAGACTCTGTGGTTTTTGGTCCTCCAGACTAGAGTGGATGAGCTAAAGGTTTTGGAATTTTTGCAAGCATGAGTCCGTGCCTCTGACACTTCTTGACTCTGACTCCGTACTCTTTTCCTGCGTTGGATAATCTAATCATCATTGGGGATCAATCATCGGTGACTTTGGGAGCTAAATGACTCTGCCACACTATCTAGTCAGTAAGGAGATTGGGGGTTCAACTACAAAGTCTGTTATCACTGAGGTATGTGGAAAGTCTAACAGCGCCTATTATAATTGATAAGCTAAGCAATTCATTATTTAGTGTCCATAGTTCTGTTTGTGCAGATTTGTCCCTGCAACAGTAGTAGAATGGATTGTCCTACTATCCAAACCAAAAGTAAAGTAGCATCTTATTCTTTCTTGGTGGTCATTCACCTTTTTATTGTTGGCAATTGTCAAAGCATAAACATTTAGAAGACTTGAAAAGACATTATGGACAAACCCAGAGGACTGCACTCAGTGCATAGAGCTATTGCTGACTAGAATGGGAGTCCAAGGGAATTGCCAAATGTGCAATCTTAGTTAGCTACACAGACAGACTAATAAGAATAATCTAGTGATACCACAGGGAGTCATAGTCGAGGCAGGATAAGAATTTAGATCCAGTCTACAAGAAGATCAAAGACGATTTAGAAAAAATCGAATGAGGAACGCTAGGAAAAAATAAGTACTCTATATTAAAATTAAAACTTACTGGGGCGAGCAAAGGAGCCCTCGCCTGCCCGATCCTGGCCTGCATCCTGAACAGCACCCTCCTCCTCCTCCTCCTCCTGTGTCCTCTTGCCCCTGGGGGGAGCTGATGTACAACATGAAAGAAAGAAAGACCAGAAAACATGGATGATATTTGTCAACCAAATCAAACATTTCAAAAGAACAATAACAAAATATTTTGGCGAAATAGCAAATAGACAACTATTCCACAGGATATATTGACCGATCTCATGTGGTCTACTACGTTATTAGTATTGCTTGATTTGTGGACCGTTGAATTGGAAAGTTCTTATGTAACTCACTAAACAAAGTACTAAAAAGGTTTTCCTAGGATTGGCAGGCAGCAGTCCGCAGCACGCAAAGTGACAGACAAAGTCCATCGTGATTGCAGATCAGCGACAACACTAAAGTTTCCTACTACATTAACCAGTCATTAAAATACTCAAACTATCAATCCACCACCACTATTTCTTCTTATCGCCATGTGTACAAAGGAAGGACTGGACTTGAGTCTGTAGGGGCTGATTTAGAAGCCCCTTGCGGCTCTTTTGCTCCATTGTTGCGTGACTTTTGTGACGCGGCGGCAGAACAAAAGAGGGGCAATGGTGCAGCGTATATTAACAACGTGACGCATATGGGCGATGCATCACGTTGTAAAGCCCTGCGACATCAGGGGGCGTTCCGGCGCAAGGGAGGGCGTTCCTGCGCAGGAACGCATCCTAAAAGTGGCTGAGGGAAATATACAAGATTTCAATCAGTCACTTTAAGGACAATGATGCGTGACTCAAACCCTGCGCCTGCTTAAAGCAGACGTACGGCTTGACGCAGCATTAGGGAGATAGGGCACCCCAGAACATTGAAGGAGCTGCGCCATCGTTGCGACGCAACTCCAGCAATGCGCCGCCTTTACGGCACAGATGCGTAACGCTTTGGTGACGTTTTGGGCCCATGGTGCGCCGCATTGTAAATATGGCGCACCATGGGTGGTGGTGGCGTGGCGCACAATTACTGGCACATCCCTGCTACTTTGCAGGGATGCGCCGGTAATTAAAAATCTGAACCTTAGTTTCTAGCATTACACAGTTCTTTAAACTACACTCATACATAATTTCACAGGCCAATGAAATGAACACAAAATCGAAAACAAATAAGCATAGTAGCAACACTACTGAGAAGGAGAGCAGTGCACCTGAAATGCACAGAAGATTTTGAAATATAATTTACCTACAATGTAATGAGCACCATTATTGCTCTTGGTAAAAAACAAAAATTTGCTATATAATAACACACAGAGCAGGAGAAAACAGAGTAGTAAAGAAATAGCTACTACTACTCACCAAGCCCGGGGATCTCAAGGCCAAGCAGGTCGAGCAGATCGCGTTCACGGTCCAGGACATCCGTCCAGCGTTGGGTGGCCTGGTTGTAGGTGCGCCGGACCCGAGAGTGGTGGTACATGGCCCGGCACACCTTCTCCCACCGCTTCCGGCGCTCCCGGATCCCGTACCCGCTACCGATCCTGCCGCCTGCCATGATGGTCCTGGGGAGGCAGCGCTGAACATAAAAAATGAGTGCGGCCACCTCCTCCGGGCTGAAGATCTCCCGGGGTGCGACTGTCTTCCCCCTCAAACGCCCGCACGGGAGCCGGGCACAGGGTGCGGGACCCTTCCCCTTCTCGGGATGCTTCCCGGCTCCCTTCACCATGGTCTGGGCGGAAAGGAAGCTAAATAATAAAGAAAATAGAATAGGGAAGAGAAGAAAAGAAAAGAGTTTAAAAAAGTAGTTTAAAATTACCCAAAAGTAGCAGAAAACACAAAAATATAGAGTTAGAAAAATAGAGGGATAGATAAATATAATAGATCAAAAAAAACTTCAAACAAGCAAAGGATGGCAGAGATTCAGAGAGGATACAAGAAGCATGCCCAGAACCATAGCAATGAATGAGAAACAAGATGGCCGCGCCCATTCACGACCGAGTGGGTAAGTTCGCGTGAGATTTTCCTCGCGATCACACGCGAAATTGTACTAGCGAGCCGCACACTTTGCGAGATTACACATCGCGCCCGGAAACGGAAATATGTCATGGAAACAAGATGGCCGCGCCCGTGAACGACCGCAAGGGTAACTTTGCGCCGTTGCGCTACAAGCAGCTCGCTAAAACGCACAAAACCTTGCAAACTAACACGCCGCAAAGAAACAAATCGCATATTCGCACGAATTTGCGGCTTCCGAATTCAATCTCGCGCAAGTTCGCGCCCCGCGAATCCCGCGAAATTGCAGAAAAACGAGTTTTGCAAAAGTGAAAGCACTCAGCAGGTGCAAAAGTTCAAACTCATCATTAGTAACCATTCCCTGTAGTGCTTCCTGACAGGGGCCCCTCCAGAGTTCAGTTGCTAGTTACGACAATTGTATGACCCTGCTCTGACCCTCACAGCAGGCTCATAGAATAGCTACAAGTAGGCCACAAAGGTCCTGGAAAAAAAAAGCACTGCAACAGAAAGCAAATTACTAAGGAAGCAGGTGCCAGACTGGAATTTTAAAACAGTGACACATTAATAAACCAACCCCAAATTAATTCATGTCAGTTGAAGCAGGGCAGGTGTGCTTGCTTTTCCCCCCCATAATCTACAGTGATGATGAACCAGAGGGTGGCATTGATGTACCAGAGGGTGGCATGGGTGAAACAGATGGTGGCAGTGTTGAAACAGAGGGTGCTGTGAACCTGTGATGATGAACCAGACGTAGAAACAACATAGTCGCGACCGTTGCGTGCCGACAAGTAAGTTTGCAATTGCGAACTGGTACAAAACCCTCGCGAACTGGCAGAAACCCTTGCGAACACCAAAAAACTAAAAAAATCCACAAATTTGCGAGAATTCGCGGATTTTGCAGATTGCGAGTTCGCAAATACGCAAATTCGCGAACGCCAGATTCGCAAAATTCGCCCATGCTTAGTTGTTGCTTTTTCCCTCCCACCCACCCTGTTTCGTGTTGTTGCTTTTTCCCTCCCACCCACCCTGTTTCGTGTTGTTGCTTTTTCCCTCCCACCCACCCTGTTTCGTGTTGTTGCTTTTTCCCTCCCACCCACCCTGTTTCGTGTTGTTGCTTTTTCCCTCCCACCCACCCTGTTTCGTGTTGTTGCTTTTTCCCTCCCACCCACCCTGTTTCGTGTTGTTGCTTTTTCCCTCCCACCCACCCTGTTTCGTGTTGTTGCTTTTTCCCTCCCACCCACCCTGTTTCGTGTTGTTGCTTTTTCCCTCCCACCCACCCTGCTTCGTGTTGTTGCTTTTTACCTCCAACCCACCCTGTTTTGTGTTGGTGCTTTTTCCCTCCCACCCACCCTGTTTCATGTTGTTGCTTTTTCCCTCCCACCCACCCTGTTTCATGTTGTTGCTTTTTCCCTCCTACCCACCCTGTTTCATGTTGTTGCTTTTTCCCTCCCACCCACCCTGGTTTGTGTGTTGCTTCTGCCCGCCCATCCCCCTAATTTGTGTGTTGCTTCTGCCCTCCCATCCCCCTAATTCGTGTGTCGCTTCTGCCCTCTCACCCATCCAGGTTCGTGTGTTGCTTCTGATGGTTCGTGTGTTGCTTCTCATGGTTTGTGTGTTACTTTTAAATAGGTTCTTATGTTGCTTCTTCTCTCCCACCCAACCCAGGTTCTTGAGTTGCTACTTCCCTCCGAATCCTGGTTCGTGAGTTGCTACTACCCTCCCACCCACCCTGGCTCATGTGTTGCTTCTTCCTCCCACCTAACCTGGTTCATGTGTTGCTACTTCACTCACACCCATCCTGTTTCGTGTGTTACTTCTCTCTTCCAACCCACCCTGCTCTGTGTTACTATATCTTGCCTCTTCCCTCCCACTCACCCTGGTTTGTGTTGCTTCTTACCTCCCTCCTACTTTGCTTCATTTTGATTCTTATGATTCGTGATTTGCTTCTTCCCCCCCCCCCCACAAGGGTTCGTGTGTTGCATCTCCGGTTCATGTGTTGCTTCTCCCCTCCCACCACCCTGGTTTGTGTGTTGCTTCTCCCCTCCCACCCACCCTGGTTCCTGTGTTGCTTCTTCCCTCCCACCCACCTTGGTTCATGTGTTGCTTCTTCCCTCCCACCCACCCTGGTTCATGTGTTGCTTCTTCCCTCCCACCCTCCCTGGTTTGTGTGTTGCTTCTCCCCTCCCACACACCCTGGTTCGTGTGTTGCTTCTCCCCTTCCACACACCCTGGTTTGTGTTTTGCTTCTCCCCTACACCTACCCTGGTTCATGTGTTGTTCTCCTGTCCCATCCCTCCTCGTTTGTGTGCTGCTTCTCCCCTCTCACCCACTCTGGTTCGTGTGCTGCTTCACCCCTCCCACCCACCCTGGTTTGTGTGCTGCTTCACCCCTCCCACCCACCCTGGTTTGAGTGCTGCTTCTTCCTTCCCACCCACCCTGGTTCATGTTTTTCTTCTTCCCCCTCACAACCCCTGGTTTGTGTGTTGCTGCATCCATCCCTCCTTCCCTCTCTGGTTCATGTGTTGCATCATACATCCCTCCCACCCACCCTGGTTCGTGTGTTGCATCATACCACCCACCCACCCTGGTTCGTTTGCTGCTTCAGATGGTTTGTGTGTTGCTTCATCCCTCCCACCCACCCTAGTTGTGTGTTCCTTCATCCCTCCCACCCACCCTAGTTTGTGTGTCCTTCATCCCTCCCACCCACCCTAGTTTGTGTATTCCTTCATCCCTCCCACCCACCCTGGTTTGTGTGCTGCTTCAGCCCTCCCACCCACCCTGGTTCGTGTGCTGCTTCTCCCCTCCCACCAACCCTGGTACGTGTGTGCTTCTTCCCTGTGGCACAAATCGTGTGTTTTGAAAACTGCCCTTACTCACACACAAATGTGTGTGACATGCTTCATCATCGGGTCTGCTAACAAAATGCCCTGGCGTCGCCACGCACAGGATGGAGCATAGGGAGGGGGAAACACAAGACAACATAAAAGTGACAAAACATTGATAAAAAAGTGAGTGTTACCCTGTGACTGTGTATAGTGATAGAGAAAAGTTCAGCGATAGAAGGTGCTTAAAACTGGCTCATGGATACCTTTCGGACCTTTATTCATAGGTTCCACAGTCAGGATTAAAAAAGAGAAGGATGGGAAGTGTTTATAGAGAATATCAAGTTCCCAAAACACCCCTACTTAAATTGCCAATGTCAACATGTTTCGACTGTCTTATTGTGCCCCCACTAAGCAGGTCACGCCGGTCTTCATCAGGACGTCTATCAGTCCCAGTCCCCTCTCCCACCTTACCCTAATCAGGTTAATTAATGGGGTGAAATGATAATTGTCGATCAAAGAACGTGTGGAGGTAATTCCCACCGACACGGGATACATATACTGTAGAGAAACACAAAAATATAACAATATGCTATAACTAAAGCGCATGTCATTTCAAACATCCAATCTAGTAGGTATGCTTTTTAGTGAATCCCTACCTCCTTCAGTATTTCAAACTGTTAATTCAACAATTCCTCCCTCAGGCTCATTATGTAATAATATCTACCCTCCTTACCACAATATGGCTCTCCTGTTTATATAAAAATGTATTGCTGCTAACAACCTCAACATCCTCCTTTGATAAAACCAACTCTATTGTTAGAATTATTACACAGGGGAGTATGTACAATAAAACCCCAATGTTCTGGCAACTCACTGAGTTTATTGGTGAATCAAACTCGAAATGGCGCGAGGCAGGGAGAACTCCAAAGACACAACCTGTGTTTGAAAAAGAAAATTGAGCAAATCCGTTATTGATAAGAGAAGGATGCCGGGTTCTTTTGTTACAGAGTCACCCCGGGGCCTCCTTCACACACATAAGGTTGGCTCAAGGCGGTAAAAACAATCAGAGAAGGACCACCCCGCCTCCTTACTGTTCCGATGGAAGTCCACACCGATCGTGCCTACTCCTGCGGCGCTGAGTAGGGTAGTGCGAAGACGTCGGCTCTGCCATTAAATGAGCCTCTTCCGCATCCGCCCACTGCTCCACCGTGACGTGTAAGCATGCGCCAATGCAGGTGCTGACGTCCGGGGCAGCCCGGAGATGTAGTGCCACACTGTTATTGCTACGGCACCAATGCACCAGTTACCATGATTATTTATGAGTGTGAAAAATAAGGCAATAATATAGTCGACTGGATTTCCGACTAACGGACACTCTTGATTTAAATATTTACATCATATCGCAGGACATGTATCCAGGTAGTGGTAATTCATTATTCCTACCCCCGAGTGTCCCCTTACACTATCTAACAATCCTATGAGATAAGTCTACGGGCATTCATGCCTGATCATTTGTATAGTTAAATGTTACAAATTGTAAAGAGGCAAGTGGAGTATGTCTAACCACCTGGGGGGGGGGAGGAAGTCACCTTAGAGTTAAAGCGACAGCTCTCCTAGAGCTCTGTCTATTTCATACAAGATATACCAGACATCTGTTGCAAGTACATCACGTTCAGTTGAGACATCCCAAATAATGAACAACCAATTATCCAGCATGTGAATAGCAGATTGACATGAACTGCATCACCCAACAGATATTAAAGGTGAATATTACAGTCTGTAGATACATTGTCAATGCCATATATGGCCTGTACACTAGTTACCTGCAAAACAGGAGTACATGTGGGGGGTCCCCTGCTCAGGGCATGCCACGGAATGTCGTCATTCAGCCCCACCCACCCTGGTTTATGTGTTGCTTCTTCCCTCCTGCCCGCCCTGGTTCGTGTATTAGTTCTTCTCTCCCACCCACCCTGTTTTGTGTGTTGCTTTTTACCTCACCCACCCTATTTCGTGTGTTGCTTTTCCCCTCACACCCACCCTGTTTCGTGTGTTGCTTTTTCCCTCCTGCCCTCCCTGTTTCGTTTGTTGCCTTTTCCCTCCAACCCACCCTGTTTCTTGTGTTTCTTTTTTCCTCCCACTCACACTGTTTCTTGTGTTGCTTTTTCCTCCCACCCACCCTGGTTCGTGTATTGCTTCTTCCCTCTCAGCCACCCTGGTTTTTGTGTTGCTTGTTCCCTTGGTTCATGTGTCGCTTCTTCCCTCCCTCCCTCCCACCCACCCACCCTGGTTCATGTGCTGCTTCTTCCCTTCCACCCACCCTGGCTAATGTGTTGCTTCTTCCCTCCCACCCACCCTGGTTAGTGTGTTGCTTCTATTGGTTTGTGTGTTGCTTCTTCCCTCCCACCCACCCTGGTTCGTGTGTTGCTTCTTCCCTCCCACCCACCCTGGTTCGTGTGTTGCTTCTTCCCTCCCACCTACCCTGGTTCGTGTGTTGCTTCTGTTAATGTTAATGTTAATGTTATGGGTGTCTTATAAAGCGCTCGGCTACTCTGAGGAGTGTCCCGGCGCTTTCTGACCCACAGCAAAACTACAAAAGGAGGCAAGAGAGAAGGCGAAGGAAAAAAGACCGATCACTGTCCATAGAGCCACGTTTTCAGACCTTTCCTAAAGGCCAGCAGGTTCGAGGTACAGCGGAGCGACAGGGGGGGGGTGTTTCATAACTGAGGAGCCAGATGTTTGAAAGAGTGTCCCCCCACCGTTGCTTACCTAACAGCAGGGACAATAGCAAGACCAAGAGATTCCAATCTAAGGGATCTTGTAGGTTTGTAGAAAGCAAGGCGTTTCTGGATATATTCAGCTCCCACCGCGTGGAGTGCCTTATGCACCAGCGTAAGCCCTTTAAAAACAATCCGCTTCCTAAGAGGGAGCCAGTGTAGGGAGAGTAGCAGGTCCGAGGCTCTCACACGACGAGGCAGGCCAAAAATCGCCTGTGCCGCCGAGTTTTGGACCACCTGAAACTTTTGTAGTAGATAGTCCGGAAGACCCAAGTATAAAACATTTGAGTAATCCAGCCTGGAGCAGATAAGAGCCTGGACCATCGTCTTCCTATGCATCGGAGGGAGCAAGGGAAGAAACTTGCGCAACAATTTAAGGAGACCTTAGCAAGTGCCAGTCAGGCCCAGAATCTGGGACTTAAGAGATAGGCTGTTGTCAATTTTGACCCCAAGATTCCTAGCCACCAGAGAAGAGGACGAGGGAGGGAACATGTTCACAGGCCACCAATCCTGCCAACTGGGGTCAGCCTGACACCCGAAGAAAAGCACCTCTGATTTATCAGGGTTGCACTTGAGGCTGTTCTGCTGAAACCAGTCGAAAACAGCCCCAAGGCACCCGCGGATGCTCTCTCCGTTGAACTCCGCCCCCTTTCCACAAGTGAAAAGGAGCTGGGTGTCATCGGCGTATGACATGATCTGAGCCCCAAAGGACTCTGCCAGCACCGCCAAAGGGGTCATGAAGATATTAAAACAGAGTCGGGCTGAGCACCGACCCCTGTGGGACTCCGACCACCAAAGGCGCACTTCGGCAGAGTAAGGGGGGCTCAGACCATCTGCCGGCGACCAGCTAAATAAGATCTAAACCAGCTCAACACCGTCCCTCTCAGACCGATCTCATGAAGTCTGCTGAGGAGACCCTCATGAGGGACGGTGTCGAAAGCCGCCGACAGATCTAACATTACCAGCATGGCTCTTCCACCTGAATCCAGCACTTCCTTAATGGCTTCATTAACCTCCAGAAGTGCCGTCTCGGTGCTTAGATTGGATCGAAAGCCCGACTGGGTGGAGTGAAACAAGCTATGAGTTTCGAGAAAAGTTGAGAGCACAGAGTGAACATGCTTTTCCACTATCTTTGCAAGAGCAGGCAGAAGGGAAATTGGCCTATAATTGGCATGACTCTCGGGGTCAATACCGGGCTTTTTAAGGAGTGGAACAACCATGGCTTGTTTCCAGACCACAGGGACAACACCACTCATCAATGACAAATTAAGAATCGGATTAATCAGTGGGTTCAAAACCTCCTCAGCCCTAGCCAAAAAAGTAGCAGGGCAGGGGTCCGAGGGAGAACCTGACTTAAGTTTAGAAAGGAGGTCCTGAGAGAAAGAGTCAGAGATAGCTGGAAACTCAGATAGAGAAGGACCAGATTCAGCTGTCAAAATCAGCTGGTCCCTCGGGATGGTAACAGCACAAGGGCTCAAGGAGGAGAAGGAATCTTGAATCCGCTTAATTTTAGTTGTGAAAAAGTTCGCTAATGAAATCACCCATGGCTCAGAAAACTTATGATGCAATGCACTGGCCTTAGGGGTTACAAACTCCTTAACAATTGTAAAGATTTCCCTGCAAGAACTCGAGGCCGTCTCAATTCTTGCTGAAAAATAGTTATTTTTTTCGGCCAAGATATCCGCATGATAGACCTTTATAGTAGCCCTATAGGCAGCCTTGGCCTCCGGATCATACTGCTGGCGCCAAAACCTCTCTGCTGCCTTGCAATTACGCCTGGACAAAGCAAGAGACTCCGTAAACCAAGGCGCTGATATCCGCCTTGTAGATGTCCGGGGCGCAATAGGCGAAGCAAGCTCATCTAACCGCTCCACTAACCACTTCTGTAACAGGTCAAGCTCACTCTCTAAGTCACCTGATAGGGGACAGGGATGCTCCAAACAGGCCTGAGCCAAACTCTCAGGGTTCACCCGATGATATGCCCGCCTAGGGTGCCTAAAATGATTAGATTTTGCGCCAGGTGATTTGCTACTTCCCTGAATCTGAAAACAAATCGGAAAATGGTCCGACCAGAGGACAGGGGCGGGACTAGCCATAACAAGAGGAATGGTAGAAAATACCTGATCAAGAGTATGGCCCTTGTTATGGGTCGGAACAGACAGATAGGGAATAAGGCCCAGGAGGGCGGTGATGTCATTGATTTTAATCGCATCGCCGTCCGTCCCAGCATCCATGTGTATGTTAAAATCCCCAAGCACAATACAGTGTTCTGTTTTTAGGCAAAGTGCCGTGATTATCTCCTGCAACTCCTCATAAAAAAACCCACGCAGACCAGGTGGTCTGTAGACCAGGAGCCCAGAGAAGGATTGATGAACAGATAGGGCAATAGGCTTCTTCCCTCCCACCCACTCTGGTTCATGTTGCTTCATCCTTCCCCCCCCCCCCCCCCCCCGGTTCATGTTGCTTCTTTTCTCCCACCCACCCTGGTTTGTGTTGCTTTTAATGGTTCTTGTTGCTTCTTTCCTCGCACCCACTCTGGTTCATGTTGCTTCTTCCCTCCCATCCTACCTGGTTTCTGTTACTTCTTACTTCCCTTCTAACTTGGTTTGAGTTGCTTCTTGGCTCCCACCCACCCTGTTTTGTGTTTGCTTCTTACCTCCCACCTGCCCTGGTTCATATGCTGCTTATCTCCCCCTGCCCTGGTTCGTGTGTTTGCTTCTTCCCTCCTGCATGCCCTGGTTCGTGTATTCGTTCTTGATGGTTTGTGTGTTGCTTCTTCCCTCCCACCTACCCTGTTTCGTGTGTTGCTTCTTCCCTCCAACCCACCCTGTTTCGTGTGTTGCTTTTTCCCTCCAACCCACCCTGTTTCTTGTGTTTCTTTTTTCCTCCCACTCCCACTGTTTCTTGTGTTGCTTTTTCCTCCCACCCACCCTGGTTCGTGTATTGCTTCTTCCCTCTCAGCCACCCTGGTTTTTGTGTTGCTTGTTCCCTTGGTTCATGTGTCGCTTCTTCCCTCCCTCCCTCCCACCCACCCACCCTGGTTCATGTGCTGCTTCTTCCCTTCCACCCACCCTGGCTAATGTGTTGCTTCTTCCCTCCCACCCACCCTGGTTAGTGTGTTGCTTCTATTGGTTTGTGTGTTGCTTCTTCCCTCCCACCCACCCTGGTTCGTGTGTTGCTTCTTCCCTCCCACCCACCCTGGTTCGTGTGTTGCTTCTTCCCTCCCACCTACCCTGGTTCGTGTGTTGCTTCTGTTAATGTTAATGTTAATGTTATGGGTGTCTTATAAAGTGCTCGGCTACTCCGAGGAGTGTCCCGGCGCTTTCTGACCCACAGCAAAACTACAAAAGGAGGCAAGAGAGAAGGCGAAGGAAAAAAGACCGATCACTGTCCATAGAGCCACGTTTTCAGACCTTTCCTAAAGGCCAGCAGGTTCGAGGTACAGCGGAGCGACAGGGGGGGGGTGTTTCATAACTGAGGAGCCAGATGTTTGAAAGAGTGTCCCCCCCACCGTTGCTTACCTAACAGCAGGGACAATAGCAAGACCAAGAGATTCCAATCTAAGGGATCTTGTAGGTTTGTAGAAAGCAAGGCGTTTCTGGATATATTCAGCTCCCACCGCGTGGAGTGCCTTATGCGCCAGCGTAAGCCCTTTAAAAACAATCCGCTTCCTAAGAGGGAGCCAGTGTAGGGAGAGTAGCAGGTCCGAGGCTCTCACACGACGAGGCAGGCCAAAAATCGCCTGTGCCGCCGAGTTTTGGACCACCTGAAACTTTTGTAGTAGATAGTCCGGAAGACCCAAGTATAAAACATTTGAGTAATCCAGCCTGGAGCAGATAAGAGCCTGGACCATCGTCTTCCTATGCATCGGAGGGAGCAAGGGAAGAAACTTGCGCAACAATTTAAGGAGACCTTAGCAAGTGCCAGTCAGGCCCAGAATCTGGGACTTAAGAGATAGGCTGTTGTCAATTTTGACCCCAAGATTCCTAGCCACCAGAGAAGAGGACGAGGGAGGGAACATGTTCACAGGCCACCAATCCTGCCAACTGGGGTCAGCCTGACACCCGAAGAAAAGCACCTCTGATTTATCAGGGTTGCACTTGAGGCTGTTCTGCTGAAACCAGTCGAAAACAGCCCCAAGGCACCCGCGGATGCTCTCTCCGTTGAACTCCGCCCCCTTTCCACAAGTGAAAAGGAGCTGGGTGTCATCGGCGTATGACATGATCTGAGCCCCAAAGGACTCTGCCAGCACCGCCAAAGGGGTCATGAAGATATTAAAACAGAGTCGGGCTGAGCACCGACCCCTGTGGGACTCCGACCACCAAAGGCGCACTTCGGCAGAGTAAGGGGGGCTCAGACCATCTGCCGGCGACCAGCTAAATAAGATCTAAACCAGCTCAACACCGTCCCTCTCAGACCGATCTCATGAAGTCTGCTGAGGAGACCCTCATGAGGGACGGTGTCGAAAGCCGCCGACAGATCTAACATTACCAGCATGGCTCTTCCACCTGAATCCAGCACTTCCTTAATGGCTTCATTAACCTCCAGAAGTGCCGTCTCGGTGCTTAGATTGGATCGAAAGCCCGACTGGGTGGAGTGAAACAAGCTATGAGTTTCGAGAAAAGTTGAGAGCACAGAGTGAACATGCTTTTCCACTATCTTTGCAAGAGCAGGCAGAAGGGAAATTGGCCTATAATTGGCATGACTCTCGGGGTCAAGACCGGGCTTTTTAAGGAGTGGAACAACCATGGCTTGTTTCCAGACCACAGGGACAACACCACTCATCAATGACAAATTAAGAATCGGATTAATCAGTGGGTTCAAAACCTCCTCAGCCCTAGCCAAAAAAGTAGCAGGGCAGGGGTCCGAGGGAGAACCTGACTTAAGTTTAGAAAGGAGGTCCTGAGAGAAAGAGTCAGAGATAGCTGGAAACTCAGATAGAGAAGGACCAGATTCAGCTGTCAAAATCAGCTGGTCCCTCGGGATGGTAACAGCACAAGGGCTCAAGGAGGAGAAGGAATCTTGAATCCGCTTAATTTTAGTTGTGAAAAAGTTCGCTAATGAAATCACCCATGGCTCAGAAAACTTATGATGCAATGCACTGGCCTTAGGGGTTACAAACTCCTTAACAATTGTAAAGATTTCCCTGCAAGAACTCGAGGCCGTCTCAATTCTTGCTGAAAAATAGTTATTTTTTTCGGCCAAGATATCCGCATGATAGACCTTTATAGTAGCCCTATAGGCAGCCTTGGCCTCCGGATCATACTGCTGGCGCCAAAACCTCTCTGCTGCCTTGCAATTACGCCTGGACAAAGCAAGAGACTCCGTAAACCAAGGCGCTGATATCCGCCTTGTAGATGTCCGGGGCGCAATAGGCGAAGCAAGCTCATCTAACCGCTCCACTAACCACTTCTGTAACAGGTCAAGCTCACTCTCTAAGTCACCTGATAGGGGACAGGGATGCTCCAAACAGGCCTGAGCCAAACTCTCAGGGTTCACCCGATGATATGCCCGCCTAGGGTGCCTAAAATGATTAGATTTTGCGCCAGGTGATTTGCTACTTCCCTGAATCTGAAAACAAATAGGAAAATGGTCCGACCAGAGGACAGGGGCGGGACTAGCCATAACAAGAGGAATGGTAGAAAATACCTGATCAAGAGTATGGCCCTTGTTATGGGTCGGAACAGACAGATAGGGAATAAGGCCCAGGAGGGCGGTGATGTCATTGATTTTAATCGCATCGCCGTCCGTCCCAGCATCCATGTGTATGTTAAAATCCCCAAGCACAATACAGTGTTCTGTTTTTAGGCAAAGTGCCGTGATTATCTCCTGCAACTCCTCATAAAAAGACCCACGCAGACCAGGTGGTCTGTAGACCAGGAGCCCAGAGAAGGATTGATGAACAGATAGGGCAATAGGCTTCTTCCCTCCCACCCACTCTGGTTCATGTTGCTTCATCCTTCCCCCCCCCCCCCTGGTTCATGTTGCTTCTTTTCTCCCACCCACCCTGGTTTGTGTTGCTTTTAATGGTTCTTGTTGCTTCTTTCCTCACACCCACTCTGGTTCATGTTGCTTCTTCCCTCCCATCCTACCTGGTTTCTGTTACTTCTTACTTCCCTTCTAACTTGGTTTGAGTTGCTTCTTGGCTCCCACCCACCCTGTTTTGTGTTTGCTTCTTACCTCCCACCTGCCCTGGTTCATATGCTGCTTATCTCCCCCTGCCCTGGTTCGTGTGTTTGCTTCTTCCCTCCTGCATGCCCTGGTTCGTGTATTCGTTCTTGATGGTTTGTGTGTTGCTTCTTCCCTCCCACCTACCCTGTTTCGTGTGTTGCTTCTTCCCTCCAACCCACCCTGTTTCGTGTGTTGCTTCTTCCCTTCCACCCACCCTGTTTCATGTGTTGCTTCATCCCTCCCTTATACCCTCGTGGTTCATGTGTTGGTTCATCCCTTCCTCCTACCCACCCTGGTTCGTGTGTTGCTTTATCCCTCCCACCCTGGTTCATGTGTTTCTTCTTGTTGGTTTGTGTGTTGCTTCTACCCAACCACCCACCCACCTTTATTCGTGTGTTGTTTCTTTGTTCATGTGTCATTGTGTATGCCTAGGCTTTTTATTGAGTTTTTTAGTGCAGGAGGTGGGCCTAACTCTGTGGGCCAGTGGGCGAGGGGCCAATGCTGAAGTTTATTGTTGGGGATAATGATTTCGGTTTTTTCAGCCTTGAGGTTTAGTTGATTTTTTTCATCCATTTCATGATGAACTGCGTGGATTTTTTGAGAAATTCCTTAGAATCTGTAGATTTATTGATGGGGAAGACTAGTTGCATATTTGTCGTCAGCATATTTGTAGATTTGCTCTCCCATCTGCGTAACAAATAAGAGGGCGAATATATATATTGAAAACATGCGGGGATAGGGATGAGTCCTGTGGTACTCCACATTTCAAGTTTACTGTGCCCGAATTGTACGGAGAGAGGCAAACTGACTGTCTTCTATCCGCAAGAAATGATTGAAACCATTTCAGGGACGTGCCATTGAGACCTGCTGCAGCCAGACAGTCCACCAAGATGTCGTGGTTGACTGTATCAAAGGCTGCAGACAGGTCCAGGAGGTTCAATGCTTGAGGGCTGTCTACATCAGCCTTCCCATTTGGATTATCCATTACAGATAGAATAATGGACTCAGTGGAGTGGACTGCAAAGAAACCTGCCTGATGTGGGTCTAAGAAGTTTGCTTTTTCTATATAGGATCTGAGAGTCTTTGCGACGTGCGTCTCCAACACCTTAGCCGAGAAGGGGAGGAGGGATATTGGCCTATAATTTTCCAGCCTCTTAGGGTCAAGTCCTTGTTTTTTCTGAAGTGGAACAACCACTGCTTCTTTGAAAGCTTGTGGAACTGTCCCTTGAGGTAAGGATAGGTTCAGAAGAGAGAGAGTGATTTTTGGAAATGCTTTTAAGATGGATTTTTGCACTTCAGGTGGACAGACATTGTTTGGGGAGCCCGATTTTATTATGTTTAGGTACTCCAAGAGGTGGTCTTGGCCTATGCATAGGAAGGTGGTCAGGATGTCAATGCTGGTATTTACAAACCAATATTCCACCTCCTGATCTTTGGTATCTAAGGATTCCTGAATTATGTCAATGAAGAAATTGCTTAGGTCACAGCAGAGTTTCTGTGTAGCGGGGATTGGTGGGGTGACGCGATCGGGGATTGATAATTCCCTTACTTTGTTGAAGATGTCTTTGGTTTTATTAGTTGAGTTCAACACCTTGTTGGAGAAAAATTGTTTTTTTGCCCCATTATGGCATGCTTGTATTTCCTGAGATTAGATTTATAGTGTTCTTTGGACTTAGGTGAGTAGGAGTTACGCCATTACCGCTCTGGCTGACGTGTTTGGAGTTTGGTTGACCTTAACTCTCCCGTAAACCATTTAAGTAATTTGAGTCCCCTAATGCGTGAGGTTTGAGTTTTATGGGGATCATGAGAGTTGAAAGCTTCCTTTGCCAGTCTGCAAATTCTTGCTCCAGGTTATTTACATTATCCTTACTTTTAGGAGGTTTCCGTTTTAAGGTGTCACATAATGCTTCCAAGTTGATGTGATGCCAGTTTCTCGATAGGATCTTTTGAGAAGGTGTTGTTCTGGGTGTGTAGGTATCGCCTATTACAAACCTGATTATATAATGGTCAGGCCATATACATGGTTGTATTTCTAAATTTTGGAGGGTCAGATTGATAGACCATGCTTGGTCTTGAGTGAGACCTTTATTGTGTGTAGGCGCCTGAATATGTTGTGAAAGATTCAGGCTTTGTAGGGCGTTGGTCAATTCCCTAGCACTTTTTCCCCCTGTTTCTTCATTTGCCCAATAGTTAAGATCACTAATGAACAGGGCTTTAGAGAAATCAATTGTCACGGATGCGAATACTGTTAGATTTGGGGGTCTCTAGTTGGCACAGGTAGGTACTTGTGACAAGTAGGGACCATCTTCTCTATTCAGGACAAGGGGATTACACACCTAAAATAACCCCTGCTCACCCTCTAGGTTGCGTGGCGTGAGCAGTCAAGGCTTATTTCAGAGGCGTTGTAAATTAAGCAGTTGTGACCACATACAGTAACCCAGTGACAACACTACTAATGGACACCACACAGGTTTTATATCAAAAATAAGTAGACTTTATATAGAGTTACCACAAGACCATAAATGACAACAATACACACTATGATTACTTTAAGATGGTAGATTTAAGCTTAGTTCAGTTCTTAGATGCAACACTCTGCGTCAATGTACCTCAAGTTGCGTTGCGCTTCCACGACAAGCAATGTCGCAGCGATGGGAAATGCCGCAAAGTTCAGATACAAAGAAATAAAAACGTGAAGATCTTCCAGATGCGGCACGCTTCTCGGGGATGCGAGAAACTCTCGGTTCGATGCGAGGACTGCAGCGGCGACACCCTTACGATGCGACGGCAACAGCTCCAGCGGCGAAGCTCTTCTCCACAATGCATGAAGCTTCCGCTCGATGCGACAACTACAGCGGTGACATCTAAGATGCGATGGCAGCAGCTCCGACGGCGGCATGCTCTTCGGGGATGCGAGGTGCTCTTGGTCGATGGGGTGCAATGCGACAGTTCCAGCGGCGACACCCTCCGGCTTCGGAGTTGCGACGGCAGGCACAGCGACACGCTCTGACCTCGTTGCGAGATTCTTCTCCCGATGCGATGCAGTGCGACAGCTCCAGCGGCGACACCCTCCTTCTTCGGAGTTTTGACAGCAGCAGCAGCGACGGCGACACACTTCCTCTTCATTGCGGCACGCTCCTCTCCGATGTGGTGCAGTGCGACAGTTCCAGCAGCAACACCCTCCTTTCTCCGGAGTTGCGACGGCAGGCACAGCGACGGCGACACGCTTGTTCTCGGTGAGTCACGCTTCCAGCGCCTTGCGACACGCAGTTCCTCAGAAGGCCCAAAACAGCAGCAGGCACTTCAAAAAGACGTCCGGGGAGCTGGGGGTTGAAGTCTGTTGTCCCTGAGACTTCAGCAGGAGGCAAGCTCTTTTCCAAGCCCTTGGAGATCCTTACAAGTTGAAAGCAAAGTACAGAAAGTTCCCCTCTCTTTTCTTTGCAGTAAGGCAACCACTGCAGGCCAAACCCCCAAGCAGCACTTTAGCTTGGGAATAGTCTCTCCTCAGTTTCTTCAGGTTCCTCTTCTCAGTAAAGGTTTCTTCTTGTAGTGATCTAATTTCATGGGATCAGGGTCCCAATATTTATATCCCAAAATCCTTTGTTCTCTGAGGGGAGAGGGGCCTTTGCCCAGTCCAAACCAGTTCTGAAGCACTCTGTCTACCAGACTTCTCCTTTCCTTTCACAGTGCAGGGCAGAAACATCAGACGCCCCACTGGAGATGGAGCCAGCATTGTGGAAGGCAAGTACAATCCTGGAGCACTTTGTTTACAGGACTCCTTCTCTTCTATCAGTGTGCAGGGCAGAGACTTCAGCCGCTCCCCAGGAGGTCGAGCCAGCATTGTGGAAGGCAAGTACAGTCCTGGAGCACTTACTTTACAGGACTCCTTCTCTTCTTTCAGTGTGCAGGGTAGAGACATCAGCCGCTCCCCAGGGGGTGGAGCCAGCATTGTGGAAGGCAAGCACAGCCCTATTCAGAGTTCAGGTGCACTCCTCCCTCCCATCTAGATGCAGATCTCTCTATTCACCACTGGGTGACTCAGCCTGTACCCTGAATTTCCCCAGCCCTGTCACTCACAAAACCAGACATAGGAATGCACAAACTAGCAGAGGCAGGTTTGAATGGTTAGACAAGCAAGTACCTACTTTCTAAAAGTGGTATTTGCAAACACATAATATTAAAATAAACTTTACTAAAAGATGTATTTTATTATTCTGAGTTCAGGCAAACTACTAAACTCGAATTTCTACTATGTTCTCTGAGACAGTTAGGATTATAAAATGTAATAATTCCAACAGCCCATTCTGGCCTATGGAGAACAGGTAGCCTTGCCATAGTTAAAAATGAAAACGGCTGTAATTCACTATTAGGACATGCCACACACATCAGGGCTTGTCCTACCTTATAATTACACTGCACCCTGCCTTTGGGCCTACCATAGGGGTGACTGATATGAAGAAAAGGGAAGGTTTAGGCACTGGGAAGTGGGTGCACTTGCCCAGTCAGCATGGCAGACCTTTTTTAAAAATATTTCTTTTTATTAGAACAAGACATCAAGAAATACATCGGTGCATCATACAGAAGAGGGTCGGCACAACTTCAACATATGGTACAGAAAATGTTGACCGAGGGGGGTGGGCATGGAGCACAAATGTCAGGCAGATTAACATGAAAGGGTCATGGGGAAAGAGGAGTATCAAAAACAACAGTTGCAGGTGATACACAAATATTTCCTCTGTATTGATTCCAGGGTCCCCAAACATTGTTCTACTTTCTAGGGCGAGCCCGTGCCAGATAAATAGTTTTTTCGCGGAACATACACCAATCCAGCATGGCAGACCTTAGACACATTTTACAAGGCTGCTTCTGTGGGTGGCACAACCAGTCCTGCAGGCCCACTAGCAGCATTTTGATTACACACCCTGGCACACTTAGTGCAGTAGACTAGGGTCTGACAAGTAAACCAAATAGCCAACCATGGAATCACTAATCCATACATCAATTTACAGTAGGGAGCACTTGCACTGTGGCACTGAATAGCAGTGGCGCAGTGCCCAAAGCATCTAATACCAGCAAAATTACATGAGGCAACAGCAAAACTGAAAGGGAGATCCACGCCAAGGGTGTCAGGTCTTACAGATATAATTTGCAAAAGTTTTAGGATAGTTAGGCATAGCTATTGGAGGTCTGTCCACCAGTACACATATCATGGTCTCTTATGAACGGGAGCAGCACGTCACGCCATGCCGGGCCACACCGAAACTGTTCGGAGTGATGGACAACGCGATATAATATACGTGGATCCCGTTTACTAGTTACTTTCTCCCGTGGACCAAAACTGTGACAATATTAATCTGTGCTTGTCTCTGCAAGCCTGCGTTCTGGACATTTTTTCCTATATATTTACTAGATTTTTTCGAGGTTACTGTTTGAGAGGAATATAAATTAGTGCAATCCTTGAGCTCCACTAAGGCGTCGATCCCTGCCTTTGGATGTTCTGGGCTGGACTTCTAGGATCCTTTTGGATAACGACTGGCTTCAATACTACCAACCACGCTGCCTAGGACTATAGTAGCAATTTCAATTGAGGTATTCTCTTTTTGTGAAACTGACTGATTGCAGATATATTTTTGTGCCCAGAGGGAGCGAAATGCGTTGACTGATATTCTGATTCAACTGGTTTTACAATTTGAAATATTTTGATCTAATAAAGAAGTGACTCTTTTCATACATCTTTGGTCTACTGGACTTTGTAAGTTGTGCACCCCCATCATAGTTCAACTACACATATCATGGTGCTGTTGGGAAAGTCTAGCTTGAAGACTAGGCTATCCACTAATTCTATCTCCAGCGGAGAGACATTGATGGCGGGTAATCCTTTTTTTTTTATAGCCGCTGCTACTCCCCCCTTTTTTCCTGTTGTTCTGTTCGAAGATAGCAGGTAATAGTTATCTGGCAGTGCAGCTAAAATATCAGGTGTTGCTTAAGGTTTGTGTGTTGCTTCTTCCCTCCCACCCACCCTGGTTCGTGTGTTCCTTCTTCCCGAACCACCCACCCTGGTTCGTGGGTTCCTTCTTCCCTCCCATTCTCCCTGGTTCATGTGTTTCTTCTTTCCTCCCACCCACCCTGGTTCATGTGTTTCTTCTTCCCTCCCACCCACCCTGGTTCGTCTGTTTCTTCTTCCCTCCCACCCACCCTGGTTCATCTGTTCCTTCTTACTTCCCATCCACCCGGTAATGTGTGTTCTTTCTTCCATTCCACCCACCCTGGTTCGTGTGTTCCTTCTGACCACCCAACCACCCTGGTTCATGTGTTCCCTCTTCCCTCCCACCCACTCTGGATCGTGTGGTGCTAATATGGTTTGTGTGGTACGTGTGTTCCTTCTTCCCTCCCGCCCACCCTGGTTTGTGTGTTCCTACTTCCCTCCCACCCACCCTGGTTTGTGTGTTCCTTCTTCCCTCCCACCCACCCTGGTTTGTGTGTTCCTTCTTCCCTCCCACCCACCCTGGTTTGTGTGTTCCTTCTTCCCTCCCACCCACCCTGGTTTGTGTGTTCCTTCTTCCCTCCCACCCACCCTGGTTTGTGTGTTCCTTCTTCCCTCCCACCCACCCTGGTTTGTGTGTTCCTTCTTCCCTCCCACCCACCCTGGTTTGTGTGTTCCTTCTTCCTTCCCTCACACCCTGGGTTGTGTGTTCCATCTTCTCAACCTCCCACCCACCATGGTTTGTGTGATCCTTCTTCTCTACCTCCCACCCACTCTGGTTTGTGTGGTCCTTTTTATCAATCATGTGTTACTTCTTTCCTCCCACCCACCCTGGTTTGTGTGTTCCTTCTTCCCTCCCACCCACCCTGGTTCGTGTGTTCCTTCTTCCCGAACCACCCACCCTGGTTCGTGTGTTCCTTCTTCTCGAACCACCCACCCACCACACCATGTACATGCTGCTTCTATCCTCCCACCCGCTCCTTGTTCATGCTGCTTCTTCCATCCCACCCACCCCTAGTCCATGCTGCTTCTTCCCTCCCACCTGCCCCTTGTCCATGCTGCTTCTTCTATCCCACCGCCCCCCTCCCACCCGCCCCTTGTCCATGCTGCTTCTTCCCTCCCACCCGCCCCTTGTCCATGCTGCTTCTTCCCTCCCACCCGCCCCTTGTCCATGCTGCTTCTTCCCTCCCACCCGCCCCTTGTCCATGCTGCTTCTTCCCTCCCACCCGCCCCTTGTCCATGCTGCTTCTTCCCTCCCACCCGCCTCTTGTCCATGCTGCTTCTTCCCTCCCACCCGCCCCTTGTCCATGCTGCTTCTTCCCTCCCACCCGCCCCTTGTCCATGCTGCTTCTTCCCTCCCACCCGCCCCTTGTCCATGCTGCTTCTTCCCTCCCACCCGCCCCTTGTCCATGCTGCTTCTTCCCTCCCACCCGCCCCTTGTCCATGCTGCTTCTTCCCTCCCACCCGCCCCTTGTCCATGCTGCTTCTTCCCTCCCACCCGCCCCTTGTCCATGCTGCTTCTTCCCTCCCACCCGCCCCTTGTCCATGCTGCTTCTTCCCTCCCACCCGCCCCTTGTCCATGCTGCTTCTTTCCTCCCACCCGCCCCTTGCCCATGCTGCTTCTTCCCTCCCACCTGCCCCTTGTCCATGCTGCTCCCACCCGCCCCTTGTCCATGCTGCTTCTACTTGTCCATGCGGCTTCTTCCCTCCCACCCGCCCCATGTCCATGCAGCTTCTTCCCTCCCACCCGCCCCTTGTTCATGCTGCTTCTACCCCCCACCTGCCCCTTGTCCATGCTGATTCTAATCTCCATGCTGCTTCTTCCCTCCCACCCACCCCTTGTCCCTGCTGCTTCTTCCCTCCCACCCACCCCTTGTCCCTGCTGCTTCTTCCCTCCCACCCACCCCTTTTCCCTGCTGCTTCTTCCCTCCCACCCACCCCTTTTCCCTGCTGCTTCTTCCCTCCCACCCACCCCTTTTCCCTGCTGCTTCTTCCCTCCCACCCACCCCTTTTCCCTGCTGCTTCTTCCCTCCCACCCACCCCTTTTCCCTGCTGCTTCTTCCCTCCCACCCACCCCTTTTCCCTGCTGCTTCTTCCCTCCCACCCACCCCTTGTCCCTGCTGCTTCTTCCCTCCCACCCACCCCTTGTCCCTGTTGCTTCTTCCCTCCCACCCACCCCTTGTCCCTGTTGCTTCTTCCCTCCCACCCATCCCTTGACCCTGTTGCTTCTTCCCTCCCGACGTTCCTGTTTCTTTTACCTTCCCACCCTCCCCTTGTGCCTGTTACTTCTTCCCTATCCTTTGGTCCCAGTTGCTTCTTTTCTCCCAACCTCCCACCCTCCCATTGTCCCCGTTGCTTCTTATGTCTCTGCTCCTTCTTCCCCCCCCCATTGTCCCTGTTGCTTCTTCCCTACCACCCTTCAGTTGTACTTGTTGCTTCTTCCCTCCCACCCTCCTGTTGTCCCAGTTGCTTCTTCCCTCCCTCCCCTTGTCCCTGTTGCTCCCTCCCATTGTCCCACCCTGGTTGGTGTGTTTGTTCATCCCTACCACTCACCCTGGTTTGTGTGTTCCTTCTTCCCACCCACCCACCCTGGTTCATGTGTTCCTTCTTCCCGAACCACCCACCCTGGTTTGTCTGTTCCTTCTTCCCTCCCACCCTCCCTGTTTATGTGTTCCTTCTTTCCTCCCACCCACCCTGGTTCATGTGTTACTTCTTCCCTCCCACCCACCCTGGTTTGTGTGTTCCTTCTTTCCTCCCATCCACCCTGGAATGTGTGTTGCTTCTTCCTTTCCACCCACCCTGGTTCGTGTGTTCCTTCTTCCCGAACCACCCACCCTGCTTATTGTGTTCCTTCTTCCCTCCCACCCTCCCTGGTTCATGTGTTCCTTCTTTCCTCACACCCACCCTGGTTTGTGTGTTCCTTCTTTCCTCCCATCCATCCTGGAATGTGTGTTGCTTCTTCCCTTCCACCCACCCTGGTTCGTGTGTTCCCTCTTCCCTCCCACCCACTCTGGATCGTGTGGTGCTAATATGGTTTGTGTGGTTAGTGTGTTCCTTCTTCCCTCCCACCCACCCTGGTTTGTGTGTTCTTTCTTCCCTCCCTCCCACCCACCCTGGATTGTGTGTTCTTCCTTCTCTCCCTCCCTCCCACCCACCCTGGTTTGTGTGTTCCTTCTTCCTTCCCTCCCACCCTGGTTTGTGTGTTCCTTCTTCTCTACATCCAACTCACTCTGGGTTGTGTGGTGCTTTTTATCGATCATGTGTTACTTCTGCCCTCCCATCTACTCTGGTTCATGTGTTCCTTCTTTCTGCCCACCCACCCTGGTACATGTGTTCCTTCTTCCTTCCCACCGACCCTGGTACATGTGTTCCTTCTTCCTTCCCACCCACCCTGGTTCGTGTGTTCCTTCTTCCCTCCTCCCGCCCTAGTTTGCGTGGTGCTACTTCATGCCCCACAACTCTGTGCAACACAAGTCCACTCAACTCCACACCACACAATTCCACTTTACGTCATGCATCACAACTCCACGCCAGAAAATTCCACACATCTCCAAATCACACAACTCCATTCCACTCTGCACAATTACACTCTATGCCACACAATGCCACCTCAGGCCACACAATTTCACTCCATACACTTCCACTCCACACAATTCAACTCCATGCCGCAAAATTCTACGCAATGCCACACAATTCAACTCCACACCATACAATTTCACTCCACACAATTCCAATCAATTCCACTTCACTCTCTGCCTCACAATTCCAATCCATGCTACTCTACACAATTCCACTTAAGTCCACACCACACAATTCCCCTCCTCAGCACACAATTCCACTCCTCCCAATTCCATTCCACACCAGACAATTATAGTCCACAAAGCTCCACTCTGGACAAATCCAAGCCACACAATTCTGTGCCACTTCACCTCACACTATTCCACTCCAAGCCACACAATTTGACTCTACGTGACACAATTCTACTCAGCAGATCACAATTCTACTCAATGCCACACAATTCCAGCTAATACCATACAAGCACTCCACATAATTCCACTCAATTTCACTTCACTCTATGCCTCACAATTCTAATCTAATCCCTGCTACTCTACACAATTCCACTATAGTTCTCATCACACAGTTCCACTCCTGTCTTGATTTTCTTTTCAGAACACCTAAGCAAGACTTTAAAACACCAGGATACAACATGAAAACTCTTCAAAATAGGACTCTACACCCTAGAGTACCAAAATACAACCTAAACAGAGCTCAATACTCATTTGTCAAGTAAGGGGAAATAGTTATTGTAGCAAGTCCCCATATATCAAATGGCAATAATGCACTTCTAAAATAAATGCATATAGTGAACATATATACACAAGAATAAATGCATAGAAAGAAAACTGCATATACACCAAAATGAATAATTAAAACTTAGAATACTTCACCGGCTGTCTGTTTTGACTCATCCTGTCAGCATGATGGCGGAACCCGTTGACAGTCTCTGTAGAAGCTCTCAGCTGGGAAAATTCTCTAGGCAGTGCGTCCACTCCTAGAAGAGTTCCTGTCGAAGCACCAAGATGTCTCCATCTTTATACTCTTTACAAACAAAGAGGGAAACTTCTAAAGCTGCCACTCCCTTCATCTGCACTGTAGGGGCTGGTTAAACTCTCTGCATCAAGGTCACTTAATGGAGCTGACCAGGCTTCGATGATAGCTGAGGCAGAATTTGTCACATTCTCATCCTTGTACACTGTACACACGGTGAAGTGAAAAACATAAGCTGTTCTGTGTGTTTGGAAGTAACCTGGGCCTGCCTGCATTCCCAGCTGAAAGATAATCAGACAGACACAAGATAAAACTGTGCTCACGAATGTCTTTAATGCAACGTGGAACCAATGGTCAACACATGATCTCACAATATATAAATGCCTGTAGCATTACAACTCCTCCCAATTTTACTCCATGCCACACAATTCCACTCCACACCAAACAAATCTATGCCACACAATTCCAAGCCACTCCACCTCACACAATTCCACTCCATGCCACACAATCCCATACCACACAGTTCCTCTCCACTACACACAATTCCACTCAAAGCCACACAGTTGCCCCCCACACAATCCCAATCTACTCCACCCAATTCCACTCTACTCCATTCAATTCCACTCTACTCCATTCAATTCCACTCTTCTCCATAAAATTCCACTCCATGCCACACAATTCAACTCCATCCCACACAATGCCAATCCGCACAATGCTTCTCCACACCACACTGAGCTAATCCATGCCACACAATGCCACTTCACTATACCCCACAAAATACCACTGCACATCACACAATGCCACTCCACTCTATGCCACAACATGCCTCCTGAATCCATGCAAT
Source organism: Lissotriton vulgaris (assembly GCF_964263255.1). Classification (NCBI taxonomy): domain Eukaryota; kingdom Metazoa; phylum Chordata; class Amphibia; order Caudata; family Salamandridae; genus Lissotriton; species Lissotriton vulgaris. The sequence goes on from NC_141687.1 coordinate 1,102,734,048, forward strand.
TCCACTTCACTCAATGCCCCTTGATGCCACACAATGCCACTCCACAAAATGTCACTCCATTTGACTCTGCACAATGCTTCTGCATTCCATACCATACAGTCACTCCACTCAACACAGTGTCACTCTACTCCACTTCATGCCACACCATGCCACTCCTTGCTACACAGTGCCGCTCCATGCCACACAATACCCCTCCTTGCCACACAGTGACACTCCACTTAATGATACTACAAGCCACACAATACAACTATACTCCATTCCACACCACACAATGCCACTCCATCCCACATAATGGCACTCCATCCCACATAATGGCACTCCACTCAATGCCACTCCACTCTACCCCACACCATGCCACTCCACAATGCAATTCCACTCCACGCAACTCCACTTAATTCCACTCCACATAGTTCCACTTCACCCTAATCCACTCCACACAATGTCACTCCACTCAATGACTGATATTCCACACAGTACCAGTCTAACTCACACCACACAATGCCACTTAATGCTACACAATGCTGCCCCACTCCACACAATGCCACTCCACGCCACATAATGCTAATCCTCTCCACACTATGACACTCCAACCCATAATCTTAAAACAAGGAGTATGCTGTTCCTAGGGAGTTGGGAGGAGGAAAGTTGGCCAAGGGTAGGTCCCACACCGGGTACCTCGAGGACCGCATTTGACCCCCCTCACAACTTGAGCGAGTTCACTGGCCTGTCCCTGCTGGGGCTCCATTACCTTAGGGGTGGAAAACAAAGGTTGAGGAGGGTCAAGGGGATTATGTTTATAGACCTACCAGACTCAATACCCCTAATCAAACTACAAAGAACAAAAAGAGTCGGAAGGTCTGTTAAGCTACGTAGCTGAGTTTATAAGGTCCTACTAAAGTGACCCTTTTGGATTGCACTGAACCAGACCAAATGGTAACATGACACGAAAATGTGTTAGATATCCTATCAGCCCACCCATCTGGCGGAGCCTCGTCATGTAGGACGTCTGACCAGGGTGGTGAGTCCAAGCCCAGATGTATTGGCCAGACACCACACACTACTGGTTCATCATGTAAACGTGTCCGTGCCACAGAATGGTGCTGAGAAAATGCAGTGCAAAACAGGGAATAAAGAATAAGTGATCTTAAAATGACGGTCGAGGTAAAGAAAAAATGTTTTTATTAAAGATATTCACCAAGACGCCAGATTAAAAAAGAGTGTAGAACAGTGTGAAATAATCACTGTGATGCTTGGTTGTGTTAAGGATCAGGCCTTTTAATAAAAACATTTTTTCTTTACCTCGACCGTCATTTTAAGATCACTTATTCTTTATTCCCTGTTTTGCACTGCATTTTCTCAGCACCATTCTGTGGCACGGACACGTTTACATGATGAACCAGTAGTGTGTGGTGTCTGGCCAATACATCTGGGCTTGGACTCACCACCCTGGTCAGACGTCCTACATGACGAGGCTCCGCCAGATGGGTGGGCTGATAGGATATCTAACACATTTTCGTGTCATGTTACCATTTGGTCTGGTTCAGTGCAATCCAAAAGGGTCACTTTAGTAGGACCTTATAAACTCAGCTACGTAGCTTAACAGACCTTCCGACTCTTTTTGTTCTTTGCTCCATTACCTTAACCTTCCGGTGCTATCTTTTTCTAGAAGGTATGTATTCTTTATCTCACTTATGATTTTTTTTCACACACCAAGGACTACTAAAGAATCCTGATATAAGGGGATGTGACTTTGACTTCTTTTCTTCCTTACACAATCCGTCGCCCCCTTCATCGTAGATGAGGATTACAGGTCCTGATGAATTGCTGGGATCCTTATGGACTATTTTATAGGCAAGAAACATGTTAACCCTTTGCACAACTCTCTAGAACTGACACTGGTCTAATTTTCCCCACTCAGTTCATGACTTCTTGAGTCTGTTTTAATTGATGGCCCAGGTTCTCCTCAAATAAACTTCTTTTGGAGAATCCAGGAGACAATTTTAAATCTCATCCACACAATCCTACTTCTACTCACTTCACATAGGTTGCCCTCATATAAACCATCTTCCTTCACGACGGCAAAACCGAGAAGACATCCAGCAAAGAGCCCCCCCTGCCGTGCCCAATAGGCCTTGCAGTGCCGGCCCAACGAGGAGCTGCACTATGATGAAGCATGACACGCCTCTAGTGTGAGGGCCCTTGCTCCTTATTGGAGCTATTCCTGGACAAGCACTAAATACCCTGTCCTCCCAAGCACCTTCTAACAACTGCCACACTGACATGGTCTGACACCCTTTCCTCCTTCCAACCCCCTAGGAACAGCATACTCCTTGTCCTAAGCGTATGGTTGGGACCGGTATACTGGACCTACCAAGCCACCTGTCCCTCCCTGTGAGGCTTTATACTCCACCCCATAATTCCACTTGTTACAAGGTGGAAGTATTCCGTTGCCGGGGTGCCTTACATGTAATGCTAACACAATACACAAAGATGAACATCAGGTACTCTCTTGTACACCTTCTCCCAGTCCTGGTAGAGTGGCAAAGAGCAGACAGGCTATTTAGAGGAACATGTGCTAAGCATTTCACATCACCAACATGGACGATAAGTAATTGACACGACTCAAGAGAATTCCAACAACACTCCGATTTTTTTTATATATGTTTAGACAACAAAATTAAGTAGATTCGTACAGGATAACCAGAGGTATCAATTATCAAGTATTAACTAAATCAGTACTTTACAGTGAAACACATTTAATGTTGCATTTAATGGGACAGACACATATATGCAAAAAATATTTTATTGAGTAAGTTAAGGTCTTGTGAGTCCCTAGACCAGTTCACAACAGCTAGCACAATTTTACCTGGCTCAACTGAACTGTCAATCAGGCTTGCTGTCTTTAAATGCCTACCTTCGCAAAAAATATACTAGCGGGCATGTTCAGCAAAACCCTTTGGAGAATCAGCTGGCGGACGGTCTTGGACCAGGAGTCTCCAGGCAGATCCAATCTACCTGGCTCAGAAGACTCCGGTGCAGAGTTCCTACTGACTATTTGTGGTACTGAACAGGATCTGCAGCAACTTGAGCTGGCAGGCGTGCCAGGAGAAGATGAAAACAGATGTACAATCATGCGATGGAGCCACAGTGGTGGTCGATCATTGGTGCAGGAGAATCCCTTCTCTTGGAGCGCTGAGTAAAGCTAGTAGAAGTCGGACTGACCACCCACAAGCATTCGTACCTGCAAGCACTGGGGTTGAGGAAATCTTCTTCTTGAGGACACAGGGAACAGTGTAAAAAAGCAGAGCCTCGCTGAGGGTCTATAGTACAATTTCCAGAAGCCACCTGCTCAGTGACTTTGAGAGGCAACACCAGATGGCTCTGTGGACAGTATTTCAAGTTCATTGATTTAGCAGTTTGTGCCTGCCGACTGCAGGGGACTAGTTCCTCTAGCCCAAGAGAGTTCTTGTTAAGTCTGGAGTTTGCAGGGAGATCCACATTCCTCTTGAAACCAGCCTCTTGCCTTGGTTGGGTCAAAATCCAGCGGGTGTTATAGGTGCTGAGCTTAGTGCCTCTTCTTTGTGGGATCCTGTCCTGTCACGGAAAGAGGTATTTTCTTGGTATCACATTTAATCTGAGGTTCTGGTGCCAGGGGTGCCCCTTACATCCTGGATGTAGGGGATGCAAGTGGGTGTGAGGACAAGTAGCCAGTGGGCATCTAGTCAATCAATCAATCAATACAAAGTTTATTGTGTAGATTACTTAAAACCAAGACAATATAAAACATTAAAGGCATATTAGGCTAAGAAAAAAAAAAATGATGGTTCCGTGCAGTGGCTGGCACTTAGTGCCTAAATGTAACATTCAAGTATGAGACAGTTTAAATTTAAGATGTTTGAGTATTTGAAAACTGTTATAAGAAAGCTAGTTTCAATTTTTTCAACAAGAAGTAAAAAAAGATTTTTTTTAAAGCAACCTCAAAGTAAAGTAGATGCATGACAGATGTTAAAGCTCAAATGCAAGGAGGTCAAACATTACTATGCTTAATGTCCAAAGTGCAAGAACTAAATTGTGTCAATCCAATAGCATCTCTTTGCTTAGTTGTGTGTTTTAAGAAGGTACTGCATGGCTTTAAAACATGTGCCTATTCTTGCCAATTCAAGGGGAACCATGGTACTAAAAATACAGTTAATCGCGTTATTACATGTTCTTATACCATGGGTTAAAAAGAGTGCCTTTAATAATGTTCGCCGGGGCTCGAGCAACGTCTGGCAACTGCAGAGTAGATGTAAAAAGGTTTCAGATTCATAGCCACAAAGTCTGCTCTAGACTATCTTGGAAAACATAGGCCAGTTGGGGTTGAAGTCTTTAATGTGTAAAGCCAACATCCTTACAGCCAGAATTTGAGTCAGGCAGGCTATTCCAATTGTGCAATTGAGATGTCGTTATTGTATGATAGTGCCAGTGCCCTTTGTGGCGAGGTGGACTTAATGTTTTTACGTCCGCAGACTTCGAGAGGAATTTGATCTGTTTTTTCAATATGCTTTTTACTGCAGTATGCTTAAGTAGTGGGGTGTTCAAGACGGTCAAGTCGATGAGAAGAGTGGCTGCCGCCGTTGTTAGGTAGGTGGACCACGGGTTATTATTGATCTTGAATATGTGTTGCAGAATAAATTGCAGGGTGCCTGGCATCGTCCTGATGCATCTATGGAAGTACTTTAGAAAATACCCCATACTGGACCATGCGATGCCCTCTAGGCCAAATTCAAGTCTCACCAAGGATCCTATAAAATAATACGGCAATTTCAACACTTTTTTATAGACTTTTAGGTTTAATTTTTCGATGGTTTTAGTGAGTTGGCCTGGGAAGTAAGTAAGTGCAGAAGGTAATACGGCCCTAAGCACTTTTCTAATTGGGGCTGAGGTGGGACTTTCAAGGGCTGTGTGTAATTGGCAGAGTCTAGTTGTTATCAGTGCCGCCTGTGGCTAATCCGCCCTTGTAGTGACTACATCCTGTAGATGTATGTCACTAACACTAATCAGAACCTTATTTTTACACTCAATTTAAGATGGCCACAACCATCCTTGACTATATACCTCAGCTGCAACACCCTACAGGTGTGGTCAGCCCTGAGGAGCTGTACGTCTCCTGAATATCTAATTTTTCTGCCTGTCAGGGAAAAAATATGCCTGGGGCAGGGGGAGTCTTTGTACTTGAGTGGGGGACAAGTTCCATTGTCCACCAGCGCTGGTGAAGCCTTTGATACATGAAAGAGAGAGGTCCCAGGATAGCATCAATTAGTATAGTTACAAATTCAAAAGAATAGAAACAAAGTAGGAATTACCTTTGTTATTTAATCACAAAGTACTGCAAATAGACTTAGCGCACGTAGCATAAATGTACAGATTAACCTGTCATAGTGCCCAAGGTGGGGAGGGAAGAGGGGGAAACAAGGTGAGTGTAAATAAGTTAAGCAATAGTGCACACGTAAAATATCTTCATTGCACGTCACAAGTACACCTTTTGCATAAATATTCGGAGACTGGCTAAAGTTGCGCAAGGTACAGGAGAAGCACTAAATTGGCGCTCAATTAAATCACGATCATGCTTCCACAGAGGAGAGCCAAATTATTTGTAGCTAGGGCAGGAAGCTGATGGGGATCCAGTTGTCGACGTTTCAACCCCATATGGAAGTAGGAATATGTTGGCCCTTACAGGAGGGTTTTCATCAGGCACGTGGGAAAGGGGGTTGTAGGTAGGGCAGTGGTTCGTAGGTTAATTAGTCAAGTCTCCCAAAGGTTACATTCACGGCTCCTTGGTGTGGCCCAATGCGAAGAGTGGCAGTAGGTGAAAATGCAGTCGTCACTTTACCGGTATCTGTTGCTTGCTTTCCAGACGAGCGTAGCGTCCGGTGAAGCCTTTGAGGCTCAGCGCCCTGACAGCCCATTCACTAATCATCCTGTGTGGGCAAAGGATTCATCTACTGCTCACAAAAGTCTTTGTCTCTGACCTCTGCGAGTGGCATACACTCCCCAGCAAGATGTCCGATCTCTGTCTTGGCGGCAAACATTTACAAAAGTCTGCCAAGGCACGAGAACACTGGGTTAACTTGGTGGGCTTTGTCTAAAGTGCCACCCAGGTACATGCTGGTTAAACCTCAACACCACCACGTGTCTGGGGTTACAAAGCATGCTGTTTGATACCTTACATGTAAGAAATCGACTGTTCCATAGTGGAGCTGGACATATGGTTTATGTCCAGTGTCCAGCCTGTTACCCTATGGAGGGTTGGTCACTCGTGGTAGAATTACGTTGAGAATATAACCACAGGGCAATATATGCTTTAATATATATCTCCACGCATATAATATACTTCACCCTGCCTCCTGGGCTATATAAGGCCTACCTTAGAGGTGACTGACATATACTCAGTGGCACTAAGGTGGAGGAGCATCACCCCACTGAACAAAAGGGAAAATAAAATGATAACTATTGTTATAATTTTAGTTTTCCTATTGAGTCAGTGGCTCCTAAGGCATGGCTGGCCAGAGCAGGGGGAGGAGTGGTTTACACTTCCTAACTGCGCTCGAATGCTTGGCCAGCCCTCCGTCACGCCTGCCAGCTCTCCGGAGAACACTCAGACAACGCGAGGTCAATCCAAGATGTCCGCGCGACACTGCGCATGCGCGAGGGGATCGGACAGGAAACTAAAGCCTGACCTCCCTTCTACTCTGAGGTCCGCACCCTAGTTTCTTGTTGCTCTTGCAGCAAGTCACTTCCGCCTCGCCACTCTCTGTATCGCTCACTTTGTATCCTGTTGTGGACCGTGATTTGGGATCCGCATCTCAGCGTTTTTCTACCCCGACCATTGATGCTTAGCTGTCTGTTTCGCTAAGTCTGGAGCACAGTTGTGCTTCCCTGTGCCTCAGTGTTGGAGGCTTTCACTCAGTGTTCCGCCGGTTTCTTTTTGCTGAAGGTTCTGAGTTTTCCCCTTTGTGTTTCCTTAATTGTATTCTCCAGCCCCGGCTGTCTTCTCTCCATTCCCTTTGGGGACATCATAACTAGGCTCTTGCGGTTCCGCCTTATGGCCGGACTACGGTCCCGTCAAACGGCTGGACTTGAAGGGTGTAGGTTTTGGAAGCTACTGAGGAATTGTGGGAGTCGTGGTCCGCTTGGCGGTGCAATTACCCTTTCTTCTTTATCATTTGAAGTTTGCTGGATTTCCTGGATGCTGGGATTCGTCACAGTACAGGGGAAAGAAGACTTGGTAAAGCGCTTGTAGCGCACCATTATCATTATCGTTTCATCTGTAAGGGTTACGTAGTTTGTTATGCATATATTTGCTGTTCCTTTAGACACACTCTGTCTGTGACCCTATATATTCTCCTATTCTGCCACTCAGTACAGCCCGTTACTCTTTGGGTAAGACAGGTACAGATCCCTAGCATTACTCATTGGTATTTAAATACCTTAGACATACAAATGCTTTTATTCACAGCAGGCATTCCGTGGTATCTACACACATTGAACATTTAGGATTGCAGAGTGATCTATAGAATCCCCGGTCCCACCTTGTACTAACCAGGTAATAGACAGTCTATGTATACATTATATAAATGCTTGTTGATTGTCGTTGTACTAATTTTCCCTTCCTTTTAGTGCCAGCTTCCACCTTGAGGGAGATCCGTTCAAGAAGTCCAGTGTTTCTTCCCCTTCTTCCCTTGTTTTTTCCCTCTTTTCCCTCCATATCACCATTGCGTTGTAGTGTTTGATAGACGCAATAGGTGCAGGGTGGACGGGTTGGGTTAGACTTCGGTTCCTGGCACTCCTGCGGAAACTGCTCTTGGATCCTTACACCCCCTTGGGCTAACAAAACAGTCCTGCACATTTTGCAGCTTATCCACTAGGCTGCATTACACAGCCTGGCGAGGAACATGCAAAGCCTCCCATTCCCTGTCTAAGCACCGAACCACAGCGCGTTGTGATTGGCTCAGGGGAGCTTGGGAGCCCGGGTGCTTCCTCCTGCCGGCCGGGAAGGCAGGAAGAGAAGGAAGATGACAGAGGACGAAGGAGAGGCAGCGGCTGGCCGTTACATGTAAGTGTTTTTATTTTTTTCCTCTTTTCGTCATCTTGCCCCTCCTGCTCACCACCCAAGTCCGGTAGCAGCAGCCACTGCATATACCATCTGCAGTGAGGTGACCCAGTTACACATGGTGTGTGCAGGGGTGAATTGAGCAGGGAAGCTGCTCATGCAGGGCTGATGTCCAGCCTTTGTTTTTACTTGGGTCACTCAGGCTTGCACAATAAGTGCTGCAGCCCTGGTACCCCTTTTACATCCCTGCCCTTGGTGCCACTGGTACCATATACTAGAGCCTTACACGGTGTAAAAGTCCTTTGCCAATTGGGTGTACCAATTCACAGTTACAGTTTAAGGGAAATACCTCAGGGCTTGGTTATCACTTATCACAGCGTCTACAGCAAAAAGTGTGTGTGTGTGTGTGTGTGTGTGTGTGGGGGGGGTGATCATTCAAAAAGGGCACTTTACAACACCTCTCCACACAGTTCCCCTCTACTCCACTCCACACAGTGCCACTCTACTCCACATAATGCCAATCCACTCAATGCCGCACTATTTCACTCCACCCTGCTCAATTCCACTCCACACCACAAAATCCCACTCCACTCCAACAAAACTAATAGATATTACATAGGCGAGACCTATTCACTTTGCCAATGCTTGTTGACTGGTTCTATTACACTCTTTTTACACAACCCTTCCAGTGCTTCTAACTATCAAGACCTGGTTACTACATTTAAATCAGTCAAACAAGGTCAAAACACATTTGGCACAAAGCCATTTTACACCACACAATGCCACCCCATGCCACATCACACAGATCCACTCCACACAACTCCACTCCATGCCACACTATGCCAGTCATGGGTCACAATTTCACTCCACATCACACAATTCCATGTCACACCAATCAGTTCTACGCCATACAATTCCAAGCCACACAATTCCACACTACAAAATACCACGGCATATGTGCCACAAAATTCCAATACATGCCACACAATTCCATTCCACTTCACACAATTCCATTTACGCCAACCAAATTCCATTCTAATCTACGCCACACAATGCCACTCCACCTCACACAATGCCAATCTACTCTGCTCCATGCCACACAATTGAACTCCTCACACTACCAAGTCACACAATTCCATTCCAGTCGTTAGCTGGTCCTGCCCAGTGCCACAGTAATTCTATGTCTTTGAATGAAGCTTGCAGAGGCCCTGTAATACTATACTTGTTCCATGTCTTTGAAGGAAGCTTGCTCTGGCTGGGCCTGCAGTACCACAGTTGTTCTATGTCTTTGAAGAAAGTTTGCATTGGCCAGGAAGTACCTCATGATTTCCTTGTCTTTCAATGAAGCTTGGGCTGGCCCTGCACTACCATATTTGTTCAATGTTTTTGAAGGAAGCGTGACCTGAATAGCCCTATGGTAGCATAATTGTTCTGTCTCTTTAAATCAAGCTTGCATTGGATGTCACTGCCGTACCTCACTTGTTCCACATCTTTAAAAGAAACATTACTTTTTGCGTTGCTAAATTCCTGGTAGCCGCCTCAAGGGCGAAAGCTGCCTGCCAAGATTAGTTATTAATGTTAAACACATTTTTTCTTCAACTGTATATTATAAATCTTAAAATTGTTGCTAGATTTCTGTATCATGTGCATTATGATAAATCTTGTATGAAATGTATTTTATTGTTCATTTCTTTGTATGGTTTTTAATAAGCCGAATAAAGATATTTTGACTGACTGACATGCACTGATCACCCAGTACCACACTTGTTCCACGTCTTTCAGGGAGGATTGTTATGCTCTTGACCAGTGATGTGTGTCTTATGAGTGGGAGGAGAAGAGGAAGTGAAGCTGGCATGAGCTGGCCAATTAGAAGGTAGCAAATAAGAGTGACAATTAAGCCAACGGATGGTATGCAATGGGCTGGCTGCAAGCCCCTTATGGTACACAATATCTCTTGCAAGCGAGAGTGCATACACAGTTGAGGCGAGACCTAAAAAACCAGAGCCTGCTGCTACAGCTGCATGCTGGGCTGACCTCAAGATGACAACTTTACAGACACGTCTGCATAGAGTGAAAGAGCAAAACCTTTTATTTTAACAAGGCTGCTGTACGTGCACGGCAATAATTTATTCAAACAAAAAAATGTCCATTGCCATAGGTCTTGATTCAAGCCAGATACGAAAGAATTTTTAAATGTCTTTCCAGACGTACAGTCCTGGTACAGAATGAGCTGCAGATAATGATTTTTTTCACATGAAATGCCCCCTAATTAGCATTTTCGTTGCCATCGAGGTCATCCACTCTACCACGTAATTGATGCTGTCCAACACGCACCTCCTGCGGCTTTGCATTCAAGAGAGGTGTTCTGATTTTGTTCTCTCTGGCACTCTCAACGAATAACTCAAGCACAGCAAATGTGAAGCCTGTCCCTGGAACTTCCTAGTGAATGATTCTTAACAGAGACACTGTGTTGGCCGCAGGAATGAAGCCTGCCTGGAGATTCTCAGTCAGTGACTCCTCTAGGAGCACACTACTGGCCAAGGGTGTTAAGTATCTTCAAGGGCACGGCAAATATCCTTTGGTACAGCCCACTCTCTGGCCCCTGATGCAAAGGCTCTCCCTGCAGCGTCTCAGTGACGTCTAAGAGGGCACACTACTTGCCATGGAGGTGAAGCCACCCATTGAGTGACTCCTTGACACAACTGACTCTACAGCATACGAGTGTAGTCTCCTCATTGGCCTCTCAGTGAGTTACTCGTGGCCTCTCAGTGAGTGACTCCTTGACACAACTGACTCTACAGCCTCCGAGTGTAGTCTCCTCAGTGGCCTCTCGTTGAGTGACTCCTTGAAACAACTGACTCTACAGCCTCCGATTGTAGTCTCCTCAGTGGCCTCTCAGTGAGTGACTCGTGGCCTCTCAGTGAGCGACTCTTTGGCACAACTGACTACATCCTCCGAGTGTAGTCTCCTCAGTGGCCTCTCAGTGAGTGACTCCTAGACACAACTGACTCTACAGGCTCCGAGTGTAGTCTCCTTAGTGGCCTCTCAGTGAGTGACTCCTTGACACAACTGACTCTACAGCCTCCGAGTGTAGTCTCCTCAGTGAGTGACTCCTTGACACAACTGACCACAGCCGCTGAGTGTAGTCTCCTCAGTGGCCTCTCAGTGACTGACTCGTGGCCTCTCAGTGAGTGACTCCTTGACACAACTGACTACAGCCTCTGAGTGTAGTCTCCTCATTGGCCTCTCAGTTAGTGACTCGTGGCCTCTCAGTGAGTGACTCATTGACACAACTGACTCTACAGCCTCCGAGTGTAGTCTCCTCAGTGGCCTCTCGTTGAGTGACTCCTTGAAACAACTGACTCTACACCCTCCGATTGTAGTCTCCTCAGTGGCCTCTCAGTGAGCGACTCTTTGGCACAACTGACTACATCCTCCGAGTGTAGTCTCCTCAGTGGCCTCTCAGTGAGTGACTCCTAGACACAACTGACTCTACAGGCTCCGAGTGTAGTCTCCTTAGTGGCCTCTCAGTGAGTGACTCCTTGACACAACTGACTCTACAGCCTCCGAGTGTAGTCTCCTCAGTGAGTGACTCCTTGACACAACTGACCACAGCCGCTGAGTGTAGTCTCCTCAGTGGCCTCTCAGTGACTGACTCGTGGCCTCTCAGTGAGTGACTCCTTGACACAACTGACTACAGCCTCCGAGTGTAGTCTCCTCAGTGGCCTCTCAGTGAGCGACTCCTAGACACAACTGACTACAGCCTCCGAGTGTAGTCTCCTCAGTGGCCTCTCAGTGAGTGACTCCTTGACACAGCTGACTCTACAGCCTCCGAGTGTAGTCACCTCAGTGGCCTCTCCGTGAGTGACTTGTGGCCTCTCAGTGAGTGACTCCTAGACACAACTGATTCTACAGCCTCCGAGTGTAGTCTCCTCAGTGGCCTCTCAGTGAGTAACTCCTTGACACAACTGACTACAGCCCCCAAGTGTAGTCTCCTCAGTGGCCTCTCGGTGAGTGACTCCTAGACACAACTGACTCTACAGCCTCCGAGTGCAGTCTCCTCAGTGAGTTACTCCTTGACACAACTGACTCTACAGCCTCCGAGTGTAGTCTCCTCAGTGGCCTCTCAGTGAGTAACTCCTTGACACAACTGACTACAGCCCCCAAGTGTAGTCTCCTCAGTGGCCTCTCGGTGAGTGACTCCTAGACACAACTGACTCTACAGCCTCCGAGTGCAGTCTCCTCAGTGAGTTACTCCTTGACACAACTGACTCTACAGCCCCCAAGTGTAGTCTCCTCAGTGGCCTCTCAGTGAGTGGCTCCTTGACACAACTGACTCTACAGCCTCCGAGTGTAGTCACCTCAGTGGCCTCTCCGTGAGTGACTTGTGGCCTCTCAGTGAGTGACTCCTAGACACAACTGATTCTACAGCCTCCGAGTGTAGTCTCCTCAGTGGCCTCTCAGTGAGTAACTCCTTGACACAACTGACTACAGCCCCCAAGTGTAGTCTCCTCAGTGGCCTCTCGGTGAGTGACTCCTAGACACAACTGACTCTACAGCCTCCGAGTGCAGTCTCCTCAGTGAGTTACTCCTTGACACAACTGACTCTACAGCCTCCGAGTGTAGTCTCCTCAGTGGCCTCTCAGTGAGTAACTCCTTGACACAACTGACTACAGCCCCCAAGTGTAGTCTCCTCAGTGGCCTCTCGGTGAGTGACTCCTAGACACAACTGACTCTACAGCCTCCGAGTGCAGTCTCCTCAGTGAGTTACTCCTTGACACAACTGACTCTACAGCCCCCAAGTGTAGTCTCCTCAGTGGCCTCTCAGTGAGTGGCTCCTTGACACAACTGACTCTACAGCCTCCGAGTGCAGTCTCCTCAGTGAGTTACTCCTTGACACAACTGACTTCACAGCCTCCGAGTGTAGTCTCCTTAGTAGCCTCTCAGTGAGTGACTCGTGGCCTCTCAGTGAGTGACTCCTTGACACAACTGACCACAGCCTCCAAGTGTAGTCTCCTCAGTGGCCTCTCAGTGAGTGACTCCTTGACACAACTGACCACAGCCTCCAAGTGTAGTCTCCTCAGTGAGTGACTCCTAGACACAACTGACTCTACAGCCTCCGAGTGTAGTCTCCTCAGTGGCCTCACAGTGAGTGACTCCTTGACACAACTGACCATAGCCTCCAAGTGTAGTCTCCTCAGTGAGTGACTCCTAGACACAACTGACTCTACAGCCTCCGAGTGCAGTCTCCTCAGTGGCCTCTCAGTGAGTGACTCCTTGACACAACTGACCACAGCCTCCAAGTGTAGTCTCCTCAGTGAGTGACTCCTAGACACAACTGACTCTACAGCCTCCGAGTGCAGTCTCCTCAGTGGCCTCTCAGTGAGTGACTCCTTGACACAACTGACCACAGCCTCCAAGTGTAGTCTCCTCAGTGAGTGACTCCTTGACACAACTGACTCTACAGCCTCCGAGTGTAGTCTCCTCAGTGGACTCTCCGTGAGTGACTCGTGGCCTCTCAGTGAGTGACTCCTTGACACAACTGACTACAGCCTCAGAGTGTAGTCTCCTCAGTGAGTGACTCCTAGACACAACTGACTCTACAGCCTCCGTGTGTAGTCTCCTCAGTGGCCTCTCAGTGAGTGACTCGTGGCCCCTCAGTGAGTGACTCGTGGCCCCTCAGTGAGTGACTCGTGGCCTCTCAGTGTGTGACTCGTGGCCTCTCAGTGTGTGACTCGTGGCCCCTCAGTGAGTGACTCGTGGCCCCTCAGTGAGTGACTCGTGGCCCCTCAGTGAGTGACTCGTGGCCTCTCAGTGTGTGACTCGTGGCCCCTCAGTGAGTGACTCGTGGCCCCTCAGTGAGTGACTCCTAGCACGGCTGACTCCTCTGTACGTGGGTGTAAAGTCTGTTGCTGCATGGATGTTTTCGCTCAGCCCGCGCCTCCTGGCAGGAGACGTGACCCTTGAGCTCCGAATCCCACGTAGTCAGAGATTACTCAGGGATTTCCAAGTAGCGCGATAATGATCAGACACCGGACGGTATAAACAGCAGCTCGGGGCCGGGAGGGAGTCAGAGCCGAGGGGAGCAGGACACAGAACCACTCCGATAGCCTGGTAAGACTGACACTGCACGTGGCATGAGTGCCATCGAGGGCGGGGGTGCTCCAAGGAGAGGGGGTTTCTGTACTACAGAAGAGGGGATGTTTCCTCTCGCTTTCTACCCACTTACTTAACCGTACTCTTCTTACATTTTCCTTTTAACTAGGTCACTCACCTTTACCCACAATCTGTCTCTCAAATGTTCGCCCTCAACTTACCGCATCAGCATTTCTGCAACAATGTACCCATACAACTTTGCTGTCTCAAATTTCTCCTTCAATTTTCTTCCTCAACATTCCTGTAAATTCCCTCCCTGCTAGGTGTTCCCTGGCCTATTCATAGATCATTTTCCCCTTTCTCCTTTACTCTTTCAAGTTTACCACTGAGCTCATCTGTTTCTCCCTTTTCTACCTCCTTCTGCCTTTCTCCTTTCATCTTTTCCCTCAACTGTTCTGCCTGCACTTTCGCTACACCTTCGTCTCCTTTTATCTAGTGCTCTTATTTTCACTCCTCTTCGCTTTTCTCTCGACACTGTCACCGCCACTTATAACTCCACTGTACAACCAGTGTTCTGTCTCCACACTCCCTCCCTGCACACTTCCTTCTCTCTGACCCTCTCCCTTTCTTTTCCCGTGCCTATCCCTGTTTCTCCGTCTCTAACTCTCCTTGAATCTTGCACCCGTCTCCCTGGTAAACTGCAGAGTAGATGGCACCGTTACCTTTTACAACGGATGCCTGTAGGTCAACCGAGAGCACAAGTAATCACTTACTTTTTACGATTACTTGGTCGCTCCTGTGTTAATCTACAAATGACCGCGTGTGAATGCTGGCAAGCCTTGCAGATTGTTTATGACGTTTGTTGTGTGTTTTTTGTGAGAATAAACAGCCATGAATTTATGGAGTTTGTGGCATAATAATCTGCAGAAACAAGCTATGTTACTTCTGCCTTAGAATTCAAATGTGTGACGACATACACGAAAAATGCACAGGTCCGTGAACTGGCCTAGTGACTGTGCCCGATTTACTTTATAGGTTTAAATTCGTTTGTATTTACTTTTTATGTAGTTGATGCTTGCCTTATTGAGATTACTTATGAAACCACAATGTATTTTAGCACCTTACACATAACGTATTAAATGTCTTTTGATCAGAAAGTATTTACCAATAACCAATCATTTCTTAATCAATTAAATATGGAGCCATATGAATACAGTCTTAGATATGTATTTCTCTTTACACCACATTCATTTTCCTGTCCCTCTGTCATCTAATTTCACCAAAGTTGTAAAGACATGTAAGAACTTCTGCTATTTATAAGAGTCTCTGCCCCCCCCCCTCTACCCCACCCCAGCCCTGGCTCCCTCTCGAGCCAAATCCAGAACTTTTATAGGGAAAAGATTTAGCAGCAAATTGGGATATTGGGATGTCTGTTTTTGGTACAAGGTTTGGTCACAGGTTTATAAAATTTCTAGGTCAGTCAGCATTACACAATCCCTGTGTTTTTCTTTATCATAGACTATATTTTACTCCTGTACAATGGTGAAAATGTTCTGTGGATGCCTCGTCTCAATGCTGGTCTTGTGTGTTTCCTATGAGTGGCCTTATGCATTTGCTGTTTAGTTGTCCTCATACACTTTCTTTCTGGCATACAGTCTAGTCCAAAATTAAAAACATGTTTTACCTGCTGTCCCCTTTCAACACTCTTTATATTTTTTAGGTTCTTTAACTAATTAGCTTATCCCGTCCTTCCCTAAAAGTAAATTACTAGATATCTTACTCGCACTTGCCTTTTAGCAAATTACTTTTATCATATAAAGTGTGGTGGGACTGTGTTTGTTCGCATCATAAATTGAATACTATGTATAGTAATCAATGCTCATCCTCTCATAGTGTCCAACGGTTATGGGTACCATTAATCACATTTCTTTATCCGATTTGTAATTATGTTTCAACTACAATTGCTGCATTACCTACAAATGTTCAACCTCCATGAATATTGTGTCTGTGCTTTAGTCTTAATTTATTTTACCATTGTAATTTCGATTAGATGCTTCTGCTTTTTCTGTATAGTTTGATATGTCGATGAGGACGTATTTCTTTTGCTCTTTTAGTTATTTATATATGATGCTTTTCCTTACCTTCTCCCCCTCCCACCCTCTTATATAAGTTATAAAGACTTTTAATACTTGTTCCAAGGTTCTTGCTCGTCCATTTATTAATGCTTTTTCTTGTGGCAATAATATTCATGATGTGCTGAACATTATTGTATTAAATAAAATCTTTCAGACTGGAAATATGTAGTCATAAACATGTAGATCAGACTATGCGTACAGAAAGTGTAGGAGTGAAATATTCATTGCTCAAAGTAGCACGAGTTATAGAACAGAGACTACGTCAATGTGCCACTTTCAAAGTTTTCATAAATCTAATCAGAGGCACAAAAAGAAAGCTTGGTCGTGGAAAATTACACCATCCCTCAAAATAGTCCCTAAAGGGACATGCAGTGTAAATTCTATTTACCTAGCCATGCATCATTAACAATCGCCAACAATAGGCATGTTTTGTTTGATGACGTCTGCTTGGGGGTTTGAGATCAATTGTGAGATCACTGACAAGATAGTCCCTTTGCTTAAAATAATCACTAAATTGAGGGCAATTTAGAGAGAATATGGTAGATCATCAGTCAGTGTTGGTGCAACTCCCCATTAGGCTGTGTTGCATACTTCAATTGCAAAACTACTCCTGAACAAATCTTCTTAGGTGACCAAACAAAATTTCTTCTAGACTTAAAATTACATTGGTCCAGAGATGCATACATCAGTAGAAATAACAATTAAAATAAAAACAGGCACTTGAAGAATACATTCTACATTTAAAAAATGTTATTAACTTTTCAGCCCCAAACACAGAGTAAAGTATCCTTAGAAGTCCAGAGCAAATTTTTCAAACACTTTTTTCGAGCGACGAGGATCAGGGTAATAGAAATGTCTATGAAACTAATAAAATGGGTAAGTGAAGTGCTCGGGAAAACTTCCCAGAGCACATGAAAAAAAGGAAAACAGGATGAATTAGAGAGCCTTGCTCAGGTATAAAAAAGAAAATCCACCTCAAATCTGCCACCTCAATCTGTATTCTTAGGAATGTTCATCATATCGCCTAGAACTGATACAAATTCGATCTAATTGCTCCAATTTTGTCACATACAATCTTTGCCTTCTAATGCTCCAGGAAGGACGAAGTCCTTTATATTTTACCTTTGTATTTATTTTAGCCACAAATGCATTTGGAAATTATGTATCAATGGCCAAGGTTAAGGCGAGTTTGTGGCTAATTAAATGTTGGCTTCACTTAGATTTTTTTTTAAACTGACGATTTTAGCCCTTTCTTGGGGTTGGCATGTGTAGTCCAAGATCCAGCAATCTATATCGCACCTGAATCCATGGGATATATTTATAATTGTCAAGTAGTGTTTACATTGGTGAAGGTGGCCGATGGGGCCCATCGCATCATCCAATTTACCTCTGTGGTTGCTGGTGATGAAAAGAGAGATATCACCCTGCACTGTTCTCATCAATTACTCCTAAGCGCAGCATTACCGACCTTCAGACAGATAGACAAAAATTCCATCTAATGTGCAGTCGAGCTGATTCCCAGAGGTGACAGATGAACTGATGTGCAACCTCACTGCAGTGAACTAATGTCCTTTTATAGGGAGCCAATATACCTACTGGGATTTGTGGTAGATAAGAGAAATGAGAAGCGCGGAGATAAAAATGTGCTTAGAATCACAGAATATGGTTACACAACAAATACTGGAGGTAATTCCCAGTTTCTTGGTTTTGATACCCAGAATTAGCCAATGAGTGTTAGTAGTCAGATGCTCTCTGTTTCCAGGCTGATGTGGACACAGAAGGATTTAAATCCACCAGATTCATATAGTGTGCTCTGATATCAAATCTGCTACAGATTCATACATTTGGTAGTAAACAGTATATAAATGCAATTAACTTTGAATCCTCTCAGCACTCTCGAGGCCAACAAATTATTTCTCATCCCTATCTTCCTAAACACTAATCTCATTCCTAAGAATTTGCAAACAGCATGGCTTTTCCTTGCAACTGGCCAACCACCATCCATGACTGACCAACACCTGAACCTCTTGTACAAGAAGTCCGAAATGTAATGATGTACTGTTCTGGAGCATATGATATTCAGTGTGCCCTGCAAGAGGACTAAAGTAGTTATGCTGTCTCAAAGTTACCTATGGCTGAATTCGCCCAGATGTTGGTTTTGAAGAACTTCAGAGACCACTAGATATATACACTAATTTTAATGTATTTTTTAGATGGAATTAGGAAGCGAAAGGCTGTTACTCTTCTTTACTGGTTTAGTCTGTAAAATCCTTCTATGCTTGATATCTAAGTGGCTATAGGATAACCTTCCACTCCAGGTCTTCTGGACACCATTGCTTCTACCCTATGTGTTTCTGCTACAAATCATTGTTCTTAGATGTGTCAGTAAAATTAGTTCTGTAGAAGTTAACTATGGGTACAACCCCCGGACTGAATTATGGTGTCGAATTAAAGCCGAGGACTGAAAACATGGCATTTTGACCACTATGGGCTCAGTGTTAACCCTAAGCCTGACGTTAGCAGAGGTCCAAAAGCCAAGGGCCGTGTCCAGCAGATATTTTGTTTTATGTAACCAATGAAGCTCTGAATGTTGTGATTAGGGGCGACTCGAGCTGATCTGTTTTCATGTGGGCTCTTCACAGGTTGCCAGAGGAGCTTGGAAAGATGCGGTGTGTCGTGGTGGCCCTGACCGTACTGTTCCTCACAGGTAAGGTCTCAGATAGGAAATTATTTGTTTCTACTTATATGATGAATGCTTGTCAATTCCAGCCCTGTGGTAAATATTAGGTCCAAGCAAAACTTAAATTACTCAGGTGTAATTTTGCATAATTTCATGAATATCACTTGATACTTGTTACGCGGAATTCCTGAATTACACCACATCGCATAATTACGGCATAAAGTTCACTGCAAAAGTAAAACGAGGAGAATGACCAGAATGTGAGTGGCTATTATTCACTGCACTTGTGTTTTAGGAGCTATTTTTTTGTGATAAATGCGTCCTTGCGTCCAAAATGGATGTAAGAATGCCTTTTATGCTAAAAAATAGCGCTGATTACCCGATTTGCATTTCCTAAAATTAATCATAATTTCTGGTCATTTTCCCGACATGTTGCGTAATTATACGACAGCAAAATGACACATATATACGAATTATTTCATTAATCGAGAAAGACGGGAGAACACACATACATTTTCAAGACACCTGTAATGGCTGCTCTAACAGCCTGAGAGAATGTCGTCACTGATACACAAACGCTGGTATAAAGTCCGACCACGCTTAGGCATAGGTGGGCATCATTCCGCACACAGTGGTGCATTCTAGCGCCTACTTGATTAACTGTGGAGCTTGTCTTAGGCACCGTACTGGCAGATACGAGACCCATATAAATAAGTACTGCTTCGAGCGGTCCAGAGGGGGAATTCCAAGCAACTGGAATTATGCGGCAGAAGACCACATTGTATGCCAGGCGTAACAAAATATTGTGTAAGAAAAAGCAAACGATGCAACACGTTTCGTAGCATTATTATTTCACTAATCAGTCATTTTAGCAAAAAATATTGCTGATCATTGGTTTCACCTCGTTGAATCAGCTTATCACTTGAATTAAGCAATCTGTAACTGAGAGGTGGCCAGTGAAAAGATTGCAAAACATTTTCCACCGAGACACACAATGTATGGCTTATTACTTTTTTTATGCAACCAACTGATCCATTTGAGCTAGCAACATTCTTTAACGGTAAACTGTCAACCGGGCAGCAATTGACAGGTTACTTTGCAAGTGAGGTAAATCAGTAATTATGCAGAAAATGCCAGTCTCAGAATCACATAATTGCAGTAGGCCTTCTTACACCATAATATAACCCAAATTCGACCACAACTAGGAGGAGAAGCCTTGATTGGCCAACAGAGATGGAGTAGTTCTTGATCGGTGACTTGTATGTCTGTCTGACTGACTGACTAATCGTCTGTAACCTCCCTTTTCCTCTCCCACAGGGACGCAGGCTCGCTTCCTATGGCAGAATGAGGAGCCGCAGGGCCCGGCAGAGAGGGCCAAAGAAATCGTCCAGAACTATGTGCGGCAGGCGCTGCAGCTGGGCAAGGAAGCCGTCAGCCAGGTGGAATCCTCGGAGTACGGCAAGAAGCTTGAGTAAGTGGCCTCGTGGGTGGACACAGGCTCATAGGTCGCCGAAGGGCAGCGCGCCTCATCTGCAAGGAGCGCGTTATACAGAGCAGAGGTCTGACGTGGTCACAGCACACTGCCATCAAGGACAGGGGCTATTTAGAAATAATCCCTTCTGAAGGGCTTTATTCAGAACGCATCAATATTGGATGGGTTTAGCCAGCAATCCTCCTTACTCGAAGGGTTTATTTAGAAGTTATCCCTCGTAGAGAGGCTTATTTGATTGATACAGAACTCTTCGTCCTGAAGGGATTAATTCGGAACGCTGCCTTTCTGGATTAGAATGACCCCTTGCTGAGTGGATTTACTTATAACTGCTCCTTATTGAAGGGGTGTATTCAGGCCACTGTCGTCCTGGAGGGGGTTATACAAAAGCATTCCATCCCTTAGGATTACTGCAAAAGGCTGCACTTCTAGAAGTGCTTGTTTAGTTCACCACACAGCAACGCTGGATGGTTAATTTAGTTTATTGCATTGCTGGGGAGGGGGGGGGGGGGGTGTCAGTCTGAACACAACTTCTGGAAGGGTTTGTTCAGAAGTGCTCTTTACTGATTAGGTTCATGCTGAACTTCTTACTAAAGGGGTTTATTAAGAAATCTGCACTGCTCGAGTGATTATTCACAAATAATGTTTGAGGATGTAGTGGCGGCCTTGGGGCGGTATGCAGAACACTATTTTCCAGGTGAGGTTTATAGTTAACAATACCACTAGAGGCCTTTATACACATCGTTATCTCCCTGAATGTCTTTATTCAGATCTCTTTAAGCCTGGAGAGGTTTATTCACATCAAAGAAATCTTTAGAGTGCTCTATACATATCTTGGGTCTCCAGAAGCGGTCCTCGCAGAACAGCCTTTGAGGGTCATCTCTGGACACAGACCTCTATTTAAATGAACTCATAAGGAGTAGGGGTTTCCCATGAATGGATTTATAGTAGATTTCCTTCGACATGAATGTTTACCTTTCTGGAACATAGCAGTGGCTTTACCATGAGTTTATTTGTATGTCCTTCACTGGCAGCTTGTTGAGTTTCCAGTAGACTAGAATGAAATGTAAGTGCCTTTCATGACTAGAACGTTTGCACTTATTGCCCCGCGCGGTTGCTCGTTCTGAAACCGTATACCAATGCCAGCCACCATGCCTGCTGCTCCCCCTGCGATATTCTGTTACAATGCGTCCTTGCACGTTCCTTTTACCCATTGATCTGTAGACTTCACCTGCTATCTGGCATTCACGTTTGTTTGACCCCCTGAGCCATACATGTCTGCTATCCGCTCACCTAATACATGCCTACTGCTCTCCAACCTGATTTTCTATTGCCCTTAGCTTGCACCTTTCTTTTGCTCGCCCTCAGCAGAGATTGTTCCCCGCCTTGTGACCTCTGCCTCCCACCTTACCTTGGCCTTGGCTTCCCCTCTGTTCCATGCCACTTCATTTCCTGTCGCCATGTTCTCCGTGGCTCGGCAATGCCTTGATACGCATGTCTCTCGCACAATCTGGCTCACAATTCCATCCTGCTCTCTTGCTTCCATTTTCCATACCCATCCATGCTGACTTATTTACCCATTCATGCTGCGTGCCACTTCATGTTAGGATCTTACATGCCTGATTACTGCTAAGTTGACCCGCGCATCGATTCTGCCTTTTGGCCCTCTGTTCCTTGTTATAGTTGTGACCCCTGGTTTAATCTAACGCTCCTAATTTGCTCTCTCCATAGCCTCAAGATTTTGGAAAAGCTTGAGATATTCAGCACCAACGCGCAGCACCTACAAAAGCAGTTGACTCCCTACGTCGAGCAGGCGCGTGAGCAGGTGGCCAAGGAGTATGCACGTGACCTGAGCGTCGCTAAAGAGAAGATCCAGCCAATCCTGGAGCAGTTTCAGAAGCGCTGGGAGGATGACGTAAGGAACTACCAGAAGAAATTTAACCCTATGGCCGGCGAGCTGCAAAAGCAAGCCAAGGACAACCTGGAGGCCTTGTCCAAGACGCTGCTGCCCATGGCAGAGGAGGTCCGGGACAAGATGCGCACTGAGGTGGACCAGCTCCGTGTCAGCATTGGCCCATTTACCGATGACCTTCGTCAACAAGTGGCTCAGAAACTAGAGGAGGTGCGAGCAAAGGTCGGACCCCAGGCCGAGGAGTACCGGGCTCAGCTGTCATCCCAAATCGAAGCTTGGAAGGAAAAGGTTGGGCCCATTGCTCTGCAACTGAAAGAACGGCTTATCCCCCATGCCGAGGAAGTGCAGAGTAAGCTGAACGCCCTTTATGAAAAGCTGAAAGCACAGTTTTCCCCAGCTGCCTGAAGAAGGCACTATTGACCTCACAGTTCACATGGTGACTCTTTTTATATCTATCCAAAAATTGCTTCTTTGGCCACCTTCTCACTCGTACCCTCTCTCTCTGTAATAAAGCTTTTTTTGTCAGTTTACTTCGCTGTTATGTGTGTTTATTAGAATTTTGTCTTCTTTCATTGCCTGACAGACAAGTCCACTTAGAAGAGTCTTTCTTCATTTGACCTCCGCTCACTGCCTGGTCTCAGCCCTGGTCGAGGCCACCCTCTCCGCCATTCCCCATCACCCCCACGGATAGTAATGCCACTTGGAGCCAACTATCCCCCTGGTTTCGCTGTTGGTCTCTCTCTCACATCTTATCTTCAGTGTGTGCCCCCCCCCCCCCCCCCCATTGCTCTGCACTTTGGTCTCTGCTAACCTACCTATAGACCTGGACACAACTCAAGTCGTTACAGTGTCTGTGCTATCAGTGGCTACTGATGTGTATTTTTATTGAAAAGGTATTTGATCCACGAAATAGTCTGTAAAACCAATATTTAAAAAAAATCACAAAATAAAACAATGCAAATTCAAACCCATCCAAGTCTTTAAGTAAGTGAATATGTAGTAATCGCCATCTACTACCACCAAAAAGAATACTGGGAAGGTGTGCACCTTTTTGGAAGATGGAATCTGCATTAAGATGGACGAATGACACCTAACATGGCGACAAGGCTACCTGGGTTAAACGGGCGTCCATTAGAGGATAGCAGATCGAAAGAGGTCTACTTGAAACCACTCTCCCACAATACAATATTTTAATATTGTTCATTAATCAAAAGTAAAGTAACATTTATGGTTAAACCTCTGGCAGACAGGAACACCATACAGTAATAATCCTACTTACACCTGACTGCTTCACATCCCAGTGCATCTAACACCAACATCAGAACTCTTCCTCAGATGCATCTTAACCCATTCTCCCCATACCCCTACTTTTCACGCACTCCCATTAATCACTCCCGTAAGACTACCCCACCACTTCCCAATGGCTTCCTCACTCCAAATGTGCTCCAAGCCCAAAATACCCATTCCCTGTCCCTCACCTTCCACCACTCTCACCACTCCCTGCCATCCATCAGGTTTTATCCAACCATCCTGGTACTTGCTAGTCATACCCACCTACCCCTGTGGCAATAAAAACTTAAATCTAGCCTCCTTCCCCAACTGTCCCTCCACCCCACCTGCACTTCATTTTTCGTCAACCCCAGCCCCAATATCATCTTTCCTCCCCATGCGCCCTCCCCATAGACCCACATTGGCTCATGTGAAAATAATCACCCAAGCTCTCCACATCTGCCCCTTCTGTTTCTCCTACATCGACTCCAATGAAACATACTCATGTATTGAAAAATGTTGTGAAAGAGCAATACATGCTCCTACCCTTGTCTGTGCAGCAATGCCCCCCTTCAAGGCACTCCTGTCCTCACTATCATATATCTCTCAAACAAAAAAGACATCCTTATACAGGCATTCCCTCAGTTCAGAGACTTGCTTACAACTCACAGATACTACCTACAACATCCCGCACAGAATACTAGATACAGCCAATCAGTATCTTCTGGGACAACCACTCCTTTAGACCCAAACGGGCGCGCTCTTCCCTCAACTATATTGACCCGAACAACCTCATTAAATTCCCACCATCATCTTGAATCACATTCACCAAGACCCACATCACTCGACCCTCCAAATGTGCACCACCTCCCCCAATCTGATCCTAATCCCACTTTACCCATGGTACAATCAGTGCATAAACTCCCCAGTACTACCCTCATTTGCGTGCTGCATAACTGCTGCTGCAGTCAAACGCTGAATTTAGATCTCAGAAAAGATTAAGTACCTCCATCTAGACATCATGATTCTCACTAAAACCGGCTCAACAATACCTCAAACAATGTTCTGCCTCTTATTACCCCTCTGTACTTCCTTTTTCGCTGTGACTGAGAGGACAGACAAAGTGAGGGTCTACTAGTCATTCACAGAAACACGCTAAGCTCCTCCTGCCTAAACACTTTCAATCCTTTGAGTGCATGTAGCTGGAAATCTTGCATACTGCTCTGGACCTCAGGATAAACGTGTTGTATTACACCCCCAGGACAATGCAATACTTTAATTGAGGAATCTAGGAAATCCCTCATATTCCATTTATTCAGCTCAGTCAACATTATCTCCCTTGGTCACTTCAGTCTTCACTGGGACTCCAAAGGCAACAATTTTATGGACACCTTTTTCTACTCTCTCAGTGACAATTACCTCTTTCAACACTGCCAAAACCCCACACACTTCAAAGGCTCCACACTGGATATGGTCCTATCCAGAATACCCCTCCTAATGACCAGTGACTCCTTGCTGGTAGACTTGTCTGATCACCTGCAGATCCATATCATAGTGTGCTTCACCTACACTAAAATATATTGCCAACCTAAGAAGGAAAACATTTGTTTCAGGGACATTAGTAATCTCAGAATTGAAGGCCTTGCTAACATGGCCTTCCCAAAACTCACCTTGATAGTGCCTTGACTCGATATCAAAGAGGCCACGGACAAAGTCAACTTCGACACTGGAAATTCCTGTCTTCTTCTTCTCTTCAACATTGGCATTCAACACAATCAACCACCAGGCTCTAATAAATAGGATTTGAAAGTGTAATCCTGAACTGGTTCACTTCCTACCTAATAAATTACTCTCATACAGTGAAAATTGGGAACTCTGGTTTGAAACCGGTGAACCTATGGCAAAGGGTCCCTCAAGGCTCGATCCTTTTCCCAACCCCTTTTAACCTCTATTTAAAATCCTTCTGTGTGATCCTTAGGAACTCTAGGATCGTCTTTCATCTCTACGCAGATAATACCAAAACCTACCTGAAGGTCGCATCGCCGAGATAATCTCTTTCCTTTTCAACACCGTGATAATAATTCAATCATTAATCTTAAATCACCACCTCAAGCTAATCCCTGCAAAACAAAATTGCTTCTTACATCTCAGAAGAATGCAAATTCTTCTGTTCATGACTAGATGGAACTTCTCCCTGCCTGGAGCCATCTCAACCATCAGAGTCATATGAAAGCCATTGCCAAGAGTGCTGAGTTACAGGTTAGGCTTGTATGGGGAATTAATCAACTCATCCCAAAACAGAACTTAAAATCAGTTGTTCAGGTGCTGGTTCTTTCCAGATGTTACTACGGGGTTGCACTTCTCTCAGGCATCCCCAAAGTTCCCCTAGGCCTGCTCAAAGTGATTCTACATGGTGCTCCCCACTTTGTGACTGGGCAAAAGAACTTTGACCACATCCCCTCTATCCTCCAAACCGTACAGTGGCTTCCTATAGAGACGAGAGCCCAATTTAAAACTGCCTACACCACTCACAAAGGACTGCACTCATCTTCGCCCTCCCACATAACTGAGAAACTAAAAAGGTCGGGGGTCAAATTGGAAAAAAAAAAGGATCAATTCCTTCTCTTTGAACCCCCCATCTACAATCATGAGTAATTCATGAACCAATAATTCTCTGGAAGCGCTAAAAGCATTGAAACTCCCTGACCCTCCTTTTGACCACATGCCATCACACCTTCAAAAAAGATTTTATTTCGCTTCGATTCAAAAGACACTTGGGTTAAATCCCTCTTGCCGTCACCCACTCTCCAATATTCTATAATTTGCCTGAAGTTGTATCTCAAACATATCCTGCATGGACTTTTGGAGATATTTATACATGTGCATCTTTTCTCCAATTTTCCTCTGATGTTCTGCTTTTTTTTCGACCTAGCTTGCAACGTTATGGTATTTTTATTGTGATAATGTCCTGGTTTTATTGCAAAGTGCTCTGATGCCCCTCCCCCAAGTCTGCACTCTATATAATCACAAAAATAAAATAAAAAATCATGACAGTGTGTAGTCTCAATTCCCCCACAGGTACGTGCAACTCCCCACCATACACCAATATAACAATGGGAGGTTTTTGTTTTGGACTGTGCATACAATGTAATGGCACATCTAGAACTGAAATGGCAGCCTAAACTCAATAGGTTATCTCTGCTGTCTGACAAGTTTAAACACCACCTGATAAAATATTTCAGGTAAAAGAATGCTAGTGAGAATGCAGGCAAAGCTGCAACACGTGGTAGGACAGTATCAGCACTTCTCACCTGATCTATTATACCTCAGGAACAGCACCAACACTTCTTTTTTTCTTTTCTTTTTTAAATATTTTTTATTGAGCAGAACAGAAAACCAAAAAAAGAAATAACATAGCATTGATCATCAGGGAGGAATACTACTCATATTTCCACATATAACGCACATATATCGTATATCATATATACATATCACCTATATCATATGTACAGTTAAAAAGTGGAACCCACCAGACCAGAATATACACATCACAAGAAGAAATAAAACATAGAGTCCCCAGCACCCTAAATTCATAAACATCAAACCAGCAATAAATTACCCCTTTCACGCACAACAAATAACAATAACATAACATACATTACATAACTACCTAAAGTGACTAGTACCGGATAATCTCAAGAATACAAGTAAATCAGTTAGTTCATCTGTACCTTTTTCCATTTGACAAATCTTGACATTATTACTACAGTACAAAACCTTGACTTGAATTTAAAAGTGCAGTGCGTTAAAGTGCTTAATTTTCTAAAGTGCTAACATGCTATAATTCTAGAGATCTTGTAATACAGCCAAGTTGTCAAAGAACTTCCAAACTACTGCAAACTTTTTTGTTGTACCAACCCGTTTCGCATTTGCTTCCTCAAATCTCCTTATTCTTGCCATTTTATTGACCCATTTAAGATCAAATGGAGCCTCCTCTGACCTCCAATTTTGGAGGATTAATGAGCGTGCCACTGTAGAGTAAATAGATATATACAACTCTTCAGTTCTGGTCAATTCTGACCTAGCTTTGGAGAGTCCAAAGAGAGCCACCTCTGTCTCAGAGTTGATCTTTTTTTTAATTGACTGGCTCATTGCTAAAAAAATATTTTTCCAAAAGGTCTAAAGCTTCGGGCATGTAAAAAACATATGGAGCCAATCTTTCTCACCTTGGGAGAGACATCGAAAGCATTTATTGTCTACCTCCGGATGACATTTATTCAGCTTTTTCGTAGTATTATAAGCCAGCCATCGTGACAGGAAAGCCATCGTTTTCAAATTAGCCGCTCTTAGGGCCTTGCTTCCTAATTGGACTATAGACTGCCATTCCTCATATTAGAAGACACAATTCATCTCCCGGGTTATTTTTCCCAGAAATTCATCACCAAGGGAAGTGCCTTGTGCTTCATAAGTAAGGAGTACAAATTTCTGACTCCCTTCAAATTGACTTTGAAATGTGCATTACCTAGGGGAGTTGTAGCCCCGCTTACCTGGAATATATATTTTTTAATAACATTTATATTCTGTATATATTCTAAAAACCCTGGCTTCCTTCGGCTCCCTACCCTGCCTATTACACCTTCCCTGGGAATCATTTTATTACCGATTAGAAACTGGCCCAAATACTCAAGGCCAATATCTTTCCATACCCTAACATATGAATATCCCCCTACATTCATCCAGTTTCAAAAAGGCGAATCCGGAGATATTAACTTGTTTAAACAGCAATTTAAGTCAATTAGAATAATCATGCACGGTCTTATAGCGCAACATTTTCGGTAATTTAGATGTTTTTAGAAATGTGGGGATTTGTGTACCGGACTCAGCAATCATTTTCTTAAAAAAGAATGTGTCCATCTGATCATTCAGTTCCACCAAGCGTGCTGTAAGATCTAATAGCGCAGCTTCATATTATGTACTGATGTTTGGTAGGGCTAAGCCCCCCTGATTAGTCTGTAATCGTAGTATAGGCAATTTGACCCTATCCGCCTTTTTGTTCCAAACAAATTCCCAAAACATAGTGTCGATTTCTTTAAAATATTTAGAATTAATTTTTAAGGGTACATTGACAAACAAAAATATTAATAAAGGAAGAATTAACATTTTAAGAAGAGCAGCACGCCCAATCAGTGTGAAAGGCAAAAGGGACCAATTATCTAATAGAGTTTTAATTTTTAATTCGCCCAGCTGTATAGTTCAGATTGAATAATTGTTCTATATGGCATGAGACATTGATGCCCAGATATCTGATTGGCTCATATTTCTGGGCCTGAGTTCTTAAAAACGTGGGTAAACAGTCACCATTCGAGTTAAATAATAGCACCTCAGTTTTCTTTTAGTTTATCTGATAGCCTCCTATTTGTTCAAATTTGCTAAACTCTGAAAGGTACTTCTTCCACGTTCTGTTTTTCCGGTGAAAGGTACATGATTATGTCGTCTGCAAATAATTTTACTTTTGATATCTCTTCACAAGGAGCTCTAATAAGAGAGTTTCCGCAAATTCTTTCAGCAAGGGGTTCAATGAAAAAAGTAAATAAAAGAGGGGACATCGGGCACCCTTGTCTAGTACCACAATTTATTTCCACGGTCCCTATTACATCTCCATTGACTATCACCCGAGCTTGAGCACCTTTGTAGATATTTTTCAACATGTTTAGCACTGGAGCCGGAAAACCAAATTTACCTAATCCAAAAAAAAGTGCCTCCCAATTAACAAGGTCAAATGCTTTTTCCGCATCGACCATGGTAACGAGAGTAGGTATTTTATTATTTGTTACATAATCAAGTGCTTGCATTAAAAATTGAGTATTTGTAGACATGTATCTACCCGCAACAAACCCGGTTTGATCACAGTGGATAAGCTCCTGGGCAACAGGTATGAAGCGTTGTGCCCAGATTTTCATTAATATTTTAAAATCCGCATTAAGAAGACTAATAGGCCTATATGAATTAATATCTCTACCATCTTTACCCTTTTTCACAAAGCTAACCAATATAGATTCCTTAAAATTTGAGGGAACACATCCTCCTTGGGTGATGTAGTTGAAAAGATTTACCAAGAACGGGGTCAGCTCTTTGGAGAAATTTTTAAAAAACTCTATCGGAACGCCATCAGCCCGCAGGCTTTTGCTCCTGAAATGGACTTGATAACCCCTAAAATCTCTTCTTCAGAGATGTCCAGCAGAAGTTGTTCCACCCGGGACCCTGAAAGAGAGGGAAGCTCGACTCCGTCCTAATAGTTGCTAATTTGACTTGCTCCAGCATTATATCTAGTTGTATATAGCTGGGAGTAGTGATCTAAAAAACATGAGCTATCTCCTCTTTGCCTGTCACAGGCAGTCTGGTTTTAGGATCTATAATTTCCTTAATAGTGGATTCCTCCTGTTTGGTTTTCACAGACCCAGCGAGCAGCCTGCCAACCATCTGACTCTCCTCATATACCCGCTGTAAGTAAAAAACTCCTTTAACTCAAATTTGGCCCTATCTAACTTTGCTTTATCACCCCCCAAGCCTGCAGAATGTGCATATCTGGTTTTTGTTGCTTCTGCTACGGCCTGCTCGAGTTTAACAATTTTCTCTTTTCTAGTTTTAACTAGGGAGGCGGAAAGTGCAGTCATTCTCCCGCGAAGGGCCGCCTTGAACGCCCCCCAAACTGGGAAGATTTCTGACTTATTCAGATTAATCTTAACAAATTCAACAATCCACTCTTTGGTATCTGCCACCCATTGATTATCCTGCAGCAGGAGCCGATCCATCTGCCACCTGGATCTTGGCCTCATATTTACACCAATTTCTATCGCAGTTTGACAAGAGAATGGTCGGAAAAAGGATTGATTTCTATGTCGGAGGTTGTACAACCCAGGGATTGTGAAATTTAATAAAAATCGATTCGAGAGGCCATATGAAATTGACTAGAGTAGCATGAGAATTCCAATTTTAAGGGGTTGGCAGTTCGCCAGGGATTGATCAAGATATGCTCCTGTTTTAAGGCCTCAATCACCTTTTTAGTTTTAGGTTAAAGCTCTTTTTTACTTTTGTTCAAGGTATCTTTTTTTAGGACCTGGATAAAATTAAAATCCCCTCCCATAATTAATTTCCCGGGTATCCCTCTCAATAATTCGCTAATTTTACACAGGGCAATCGTGTCATCTACAATAGGGCCGTAAAAATTAATGAAATGCAAACTCATACCATTCAATTTAGCATCAACCCATATCCACCTCCCCTGAGGATCTTGCTTCACTTGGCCATATTCCCAAGGGAGATCCCTACCAAAATAAATCGCTACTCCTCGTTTTGCCTGACCTGCAGAAGCGAAGAAGGCATGAGAATACATTTTTGGAAGAAATATTGTAGGGAAGTTAGTTTTTAAATGTGTCTCCTGTAAAAATAGTACTTGGGGTGCAAACGAGGCTAGCCATCTAATAAGGGCTCCATATTTTTTTTGTTCAAAATTCCATTCGCATTAAGCAAAAGAATATAACATTTACTCATCATTAAACAACCTATGTCTATACGCCATACCAACTACAACAAAACGTTGTTTGCTCCTACCTCTTTTTCCAATCGAAACCCAGCTAACGCTCATTTTACAACTGCTTACCCCCCCTAGACCCTTCCAACCCCAAAAAAGAAAAACCCACCCCTTGAAATGTGGAAAACCCCCTTTAATCCGAGCTATCCACATTTCTCCCCTCCCACCATCTTTCTGGGTGTCATGAAGTTACACCCTGGGTGACCCCCTGCCCCCGGACCCCCCAGCAAACCAACAAAAAAAGTCAATCTGCATGCATGATGGCAAGAAATACTGATTATTACTATTGACAGTTACCTATCAATAAGTGCATTCCCTGACCCTCCCGGTATACATCTCTAGGGAGGGCACCCTTAATATAACCAGTACCACTGGCATTTTTCTATACATTCCTGTGTTCATGAGCTAGGCCCTGCTGGTAAATACAGGGAACCCCCTCCCCTTTTTAGGTCTCACCTAAGCTATTGTGTAAGCGATGCTTTAGCGAGATATTAATGTAAATGTACATGTATTTATATAGCGCAAATCACCGACCCAGTATCTAAGCGCTTGCTTAGGGAACCCGTCCTGGTATTCCCCTGTGAGATAACCCCGGCAGGGTATCCACAAGGTGAAAGCCAGGCATCCCACCGCTAGGGGCCGTTGTGGAGATTAAGCAAGCTATTGCCCAGAGTCGCAGAGTGTGAACCCGTGAATCGAGTAGGCACCGGAGCGAGAGTTGTCGAGTCCATGGACATTTTAGGACTCAAGACCCCGCCGAGACGGGAATTGAACCCTGGTCCCGGGCTGACCTCTGCTTCCAGGTCTGCCTCCTCTAACCAGTGAGCCACATTTCTCCACTCTGTCATTAAGTAAGGGGCTTTTGGAAATGCTCCCAAAGGTTGCAGGCGGATCGGGTACAGTGCATGTGCGCCTGGCGCGCACACCATTTGTCAGCCTGCAGCCTGCGGGATCACTTTCGCGGCCGCTTTGATGTTCTCAGTGAACCGCGTGGCCACTGAGAACATCAAAGCGGCCACGAAAGTGATCACAAACGGGTACAGTTGTGCTCCTTGCATTCCCCTCTCCCTTTTAGCCCATCCGTTTCAACAACAGCAGCAGCTGGCAGGCACCGTAAGGGGCAGAGCGGCGAAAACAATTAAACTCCAATGAACACCAGGGCTTTAAGTGGAAGCTTTTTCAACATTATATACAAGCCATAGTTGCTGTTTATGTATCTTATGCAACTAACAACCATTGACCAAGTCAATAGACCTAACTTGTTTAGGACTTGTGCCCTGCATGAAAGACTCCTAAACGTTGGACAGAGTTAGACATACAAAAGGATTACAGTGCTTAAAAGAGTCAGTTGCGGGTACATACCTTATGACGAAATCTTCCACAACCATCCAGGCCATCTATGAAGGACCGCCCCACCCCCTGCTTGAAGCAGCCCATTCTCTAACACAGAGGCATTTCAATTAAAGTCCAATCTATTTAGAGATCGGTATCATTTACACACTGTGTCCGACATCCTAGCACCACTGAAAAAACGACAAATCAAACTTGGCAGCAAGAAGGCCTCCTGGTTCAACGATGATCTTAAGAAATCCAAGAAACTCTGCCGCTCCCTTGAGAAGAACTGGAAAAAAGACCCAACCTCCAGCACCAAGGACGCCTTCAAAAACGCCACCCGCATACACCACCAACTGATTCGAAAGGCCAAGAAAAGCGCCCTCATGGACCGACTAGATAGCAACGCCCACAACAGCAAGGAACTTTTCAACATCGTCAAGGAATTTACCAATCCCTCGGCCAACTCTAACGACATCACCCCCTCTCAAGCCCTCTGCGACTCCCTAGCCTCATTCTTCCACAACAAAATTGCAGACATCCACAACAGCTTCGACAACCAACCCGGAGACCAACCCACCGAACCACATGCTAGACCTTCACCCCCCTCGAACACCCTTAACGACTGGAAGCCAATCTCCACTGAGGACACCATCCGCCTGATGAACTCTATCCACTCAGGATCCCCCACAGACCCATGCCCTCACCACATCTTCAACAAAGCAGACTCCATCATAGCACCGCACCTCCGAGACGTCATCAACTGCTCCCTCAACTCCGCCACCTTCCCGGAAAGCTGGAAACACGCTGAACTCAGCACCCTTCTGAAAAAACCCACAGCGGACCCCACCGAACTCAAAAACTACCGTCCCATCTCGCTCCTTCCATTCCCGGCCAAAGTCATCGAGAAAGCTGTCAACAACCAGCTCGCTGCCTTCCTCGAAGCCAACAAATCCCTCGACTCCTCACAGTCCGGCTTCCGAGCAAAACACAGCACTGAGACCCCACTCATCGCAGCAACAGACGACATTCGAACTCTACTGGACAATGGAGACACAGTCGCCCTCATCCTCCTCGACCTCTCCGCAGCCTTCGACACAGTCTGCCATAGTACCCTCCTACAGCGTCTCAGAAACATCGGAATCCAAGGAAAAGCACTAGAATGGATCACCTCGTTCCTCACCGGAAGAGCCCAGAGAGTCCGCCTTCCACCATTCAAGTCAGAGGCCACTGAAGTCATCTGCGGCGTACCACAAGGATCTTCACTCAGCCCCACCCTTTTCAACGTATACATGAGCCCCCTCGCGGCCATCGCACGCCAACACAACCTCAACATCATCTCCTACGCGGATGACACTCAACTGATCCTCTCACTCACCAATGACCCTAGCACCGCCAAAACTAACCTACACGAAGGAATGAAAGAAGTAGCCGAATGGATGAAACACAGCCGTCTGAAACTGAACTCAGATAAAACAGAAGTCCTCATCTTACGTACTTCCCCCTCTGCATGGGACGACTCGTGGTGGCCAGAAGCCCTTGGAAAGGCACCCATCCCGACAGACCACGCACGGAACCTGGGCGTCATCCTGGATTCCTCACTTTCGATGAACAGACAAGTCAACGCCGTCTCCTCATCCTGCTTCAACATTCTTCGCATGCTCAAAAAAACATTTCGTTGGATCCCCACCGAAACTAGGAAAACGGTCACCCACGCTCTGGTCACGAGCCGACTGGACTATGGAAACACCCTCTACGCCGGTACTACCGCTAAACTCATGAAAAAACTCCAACGAATCCAGAACGCCTCAGCCAGGCTCATATTAGACATCCCACGCAAAGAACATATCTCTGGTCACCTGAAAAACCTCCACTGGCTTCCCGTCAATAAGAGGATCACTTTCCGACTCCTAACCCACGCACACAAATCACTCTACGAAATCGGACCAGAATGCCTCAACACACGACTGTCCTTCTACACCCCCTCCCGCCAGCTACGATCATCCAACCAAGCCCTCGCCATGGTACTTTGCATCAACAAAACCACCATGGGAGGCAGATCCTTCTCCTACCTGGCAGCTAAAACCTGGAACTCACTTCCCACTTACCTTCGCCTTACCCAGAACCACCTAGCATTCAGAAAGCAACTTAAAACGTGGATATTTGACAAGTAATTTCCCACCCCTCCTCAAGCGCCTTGAGACCCTCTGGGTATGTAGCGCGCTATATAAATTCTTTGACTTGACTTGACTTGACTTGACTTGACTTGTGTCGCTTTCTGATGAGAAGGTCAAGACGGGCAGTTTCTGAAGAAGAAAGTCCCAGAATCCGCCCAAAGTAACACGATTACTTTTTATCTTTTAAGTGCTCTTTAATATAAAACGCAAGAACAATACAAAGTTAAATGTTATTGTACCTGCCAAACACTTTGTAGGATGAGCCATGCACGTGTCTAAGCCCCTCCCCAAAGCACAGACACTTTTGACAATGGTCTTGTAGAACTAAACCCCCTCTTACTGTAGGCCTACCAGAGGCGGCATTGTTTGTATTAATAAAGCCCCGGCGTGCCACCCCGCCTCCAGTCAGCCCCCATCAACCCGGGCTCGAGCAGCACGTCCACCCCCGCCACGTGGGAGTCGCATTGAAAGGGGAGGCAAACAGCCGGCCCCCATCACGAACCAGTGTCAAGTCAGCTGCTGCCTGGCTGCCCCACGCCCCCCTCCAACTCTCACAGCCGGGTGTCTGTGTGTAACAACAAACACACAGCGTTATTCTCTCCTGCCTGCATGAAACAAGGGGCAAGGTCTTCGGAGTGTCTCTGTCTGTCACATTGCTGTCTTCACATCACTCTCTTCTGCAGTCAATTTGTTACGGTACCATCAGTACAGACAGATTAAAAACATATCAGGATGATGAGGGCATTAAAAGCTTGGACAATACAGGTAGAATTGCCCATGTAAAAGATTTAATTTGGACTTTGAGAAAATGGGGTAATCTGAATAAATGGAAAACAAAATGGACAAAGAAAAAGGAGAAGGAAAAAGAAAATTTAGCTTTTGTAAGAAAATGTAAAAATGTGCCCAGAAATATCATTGAAAATGAATCATGGTGTCCACAGATGCAAAATGAGATAAATGAGCTGAATCAATAGCTACAAATACAGCGACAGGTGGTGATTCAGCAGAATGAGATACCTCCGCCGCCATTTCCAAATTATGTTAATGAGCAGAAATACAATACAGATACAGGATTCAGTGGAGTCCAGGAAAACAGACCAGATATAGTTAAAATTGCAATCAAGCAGGGAATTGAGTTTTCTAATGTTCCACAGTACAAGATGAAGCCAGAAACAATTGAAGGAATCATTCCAGTTATTGGAAATTTTGTTAAGCAGGGTGTCCTAAAAGAGATTAAAAACAGTCTTTGTAACTCACCAGATGAAACGTGCAGAATAGTACAGGACCTGAAAAAGGTTAACGAGATAGTTATCCCTTGTTGTCCTATTGTGCCCAACCCAGCAGAGATCTTTTGTCCGATAACATGATGCTGAGTGGTATTGGGTCCCAATGCACCCAGAGAGCCAACCAATTTTTGCTTTCAGGTTCCAAGAGAGAATTTTAGCATGGTGTTGCTTTTTTCAAGAGTTCACTGAGAATCCTATTTTTAATGAATTGCTGAAAAAGACCTTAGAAGATTTAGAATTACTTGGTAAATCAACATTGGTCCAATGTATAGATAATTTGCCTGTAGCAGCAAAAACAAGAAACAATTGTGTAATAGATACCATTATACTTTTGAATCAATTGGCAGATGAGGGACAGAAAATGTCACCTGCAAAATCGCAGTTTTGTAAAAAAGAGATTAAATACCTTGGACATAAAATTGCAAAAGGAACCAGACCGGTAACTATTGAGAGAATTAAAATGATTCAGGCAATGGAACCCCCAAAGACACAAAAACAGGTAAGAATGTTCCTGGGCATGGTTGGTTATTGTTGTCAATGGATTAGTGGTTTCTCGGTAATTGCGAAGCCATTGCAAAGATTGACAAAAGCAGATGTAAAAGACCCACTTGTCCTGACAGAAATTGAGCTTGAAGCCTTTGAGCAAATAAAAAAGAGTTTGTGTGAAGCTCCTGTTCTGGGCATGCCAGACTTCGACAAAGAATTTGAGCTTCTTGACCAAATAGCAGTGATAAAATATGCTGCAAATGGAGAGAAAAATGATTGTCTCAAAAGGCAAGGAGTACGCAAGTACCATTGTTAAGTTCTGTGCTCAGGAGAGGGTTGCAATCAATTGGGAAAAATGTAATGAACATGTTTCAAGTTTTCTCATATTAATCTTTGCAATTCAGACATGGCAAGAATTAAAACAATTACAAGATGAGGTAAAATGATGAGGAGAAAAACACATGGCTCAAAGAAGGTTGCAGACAGCGAGAGGAAGATGAAATTTGGGTTTACAAAGATGGCAGACCTGTTATGCCCAATTGCATTATTGCTGACATGGCACGGATATACTATGGTCCAGGTCATTTAGAAAGAGACACAATGATTCAACTGTTCAGGGAAACATGGTACAATTCGCAGTTCAGATTAGTTGCGGAGTCACTTTGTCAAAAATGTCTGACATGCCAGAAAGACAATCCAGGTCAAAAGGCAATTGAGAGTTTGGGAACCATAGGCCGGGAGGGTGGTTCATTTACAAGTATTCAAATAGATTTCTTTGAAATGCCCCAACATAACAAACTGAGATATGTCCTAGTCTTCATTTGTTTATTTTCAAAATGGGTAGAAGTTTTTCCAACAAGAAAAAATGACACAATTACTGTGGGAACAGATGCGATTTCAAAAGAAAAGGAGCAGGCTCATGATCTATTGGTAAGAGATTGGGTCAGGACAAGGGTTCATCGGAGAAGGAACTGTTTGGTACCCAGATGGCAAAAAGCAAGACAAGTGATATTAGTGACAACAAATGCCGTAAAATGCAGAGGTTTAAAAAGGTGGGTGCATGCTAGTCATACCCTTTGTGTGCCTGCACCTGATAACCCTGATGTAGATAGTGATGACACTATAACTGATTCAGACTCAGAAGAAGAACCTGAAGATCCAGATTCTGAAGATCGACAAGTAGGTCGACATCTGGAAAATTTAGAAGCAGATCAAGCATCAAATGAAAAAGATCTAGACATCGTTGTTGTTGATTCAGAGAATGATGAAGATGTTCTAGAAAAGAAAACTGAAAAAGAAACTGTGTCAGAATAGATTCAAGATCAGGAGAGTATTGAAAAGCAGATTGGAAGCTCTGAAAGCAGGAACATAAATTCTGGAACTGGGAAGTTAGAAGTAATTCTAGAGGAAGAGGACGAATTGCCAAGTACCAGCTACAGAGATGTTGTTCCCAATGGAGTGAAGCTGCCGAGTAAAGAAATTTCTACATACAGTATTGAAATCTCTGAAACTGACTCAGACGAGAGTGATGAAGAGTCTGATATAAGAAAATTCAGAAAAAGGGCTTATGAAATCGAGCCTAAGAAGAAACTCCTGAGAAAAGGTGTTGTCTGGCCTGAAGAAGACTTGAAGTTCAAGTTGGTGAAAAAATCGAAAGAGCAGATTAATGAGATATCTAGCCAAAAGAGTGATTCAGACAAAAAAGAACAAGTTGAAAAGGAAATTGAAGTAATTAGCAGAAAGAGCAAAAGATCTTTGAGGCCAAATCAGAAGTACAAATCTCTAGAATTGGGAGAAAATAGTGACAATGATTAGGTTTAGCTTTCTTTAGTTGTAGTTTTATTTTTGGCATAAGGCTGAAGAAATTGTGTTAGGGGACACAAGGTCGAAGAAATTGTGTTAGCTGGAAAAACACATTCATGTGACGCAAGGTCGAAGAAAAGCTGTTAGAGGGTTACTTTAAAAAAATATATATTTAAAAGGGGGAGAGATTAGTTTAATTACTTACATTACTTACATTATTTACACATTTTTAAAATTTTTGTTTTTGATTCCTTATTCTAAAATGCCTAGTTCTGATACTTCAAGGTGCTCCGTTTTGAGAAGATGTTGCAAAATGTCTTCAATTTGTGTGGTTCTTTTAATCCTGATTGATTCTTTTAATCCTGGTCTGGTTAATCTTAGCTGTCATTTACCCTTTTGCTATTGATAAGGAGAAATTCAAGGCAAATATGACAAGTAGAATAGAGACTAAACTGGATAAACACATTGGCAAAACTAACTGAGTTATTGAGCATAAACCAAAGATCCATCAAGATAGATATGTTGGAGATTTTTCTAGCAATTCCTTTTCCAGACTCTTAATGGTGGATATAGTAATGCTGCTATTCCCTTAGATGATTTGTTTGTTGGTGCAATTCAAAATGTAGATACCTATAAATTCATTGGGGGTTGGGGATTCAAAGGTGGAAAGGATCCAACTTAGCTGAATAAAGAAAGGGAAAAGGAAATAGAATTAGAAGAATTTTGTAGGACTCAATATGAGAGTTGCAGAAATATAGATCAAATTAAAGTTTAAATACTAATCCTGAGTAAGCCTGAAACATGTTCAATAGATAAAATTTGTGAAATTTTTGGATTTTGTTTGGTGATTTTTAAATCACCAGATGAGGGAGTTGATGGAGCGGGTTATTTAACAATATTTTGTTCAGGCTTGTGAAGTCAGACTTCCATAATCTTTAATAAAACTAATATGTTTTGCTGCATGTTATTAAATCAACCTAGAATAAACTGTGCAACATCAACACATGGGACTAACATTATGCTTATTTGTGCAAAATGCAAAAGAAATAATACAATAATTGTCTATTGTCTTTGTCATATACTAACTGCTGCTGTCAAAAATAATAGCATGTGCTTTTAAATGTGCTTCTGTCTTGTCTTTTCTGTGACAAATGCAGTTCCAGATCGGATTGGTACCTCAAAGGTAATATATGCTGCATAAATGTGCTTTTGCTAGGTAACATAATTAATGGGTTAACGTTTAGCAAAGGGGGTGGGTAGCAGAACAAATGTCAATTCTTTAAG
Source organism: Lissotriton vulgaris (assembly GCF_964263255.1). Taxonomy (NCBI): domain Eukaryota; kingdom Metazoa; phylum Chordata; class Amphibia; order Caudata; family Salamandridae; genus Lissotriton; species Lissotriton vulgaris. The sequence continues at coordinate 1,102,773,680 of NC_141687.1, forward strand.
TAATTGATGTTTTATGTTTGTTTAAATAATAGTTTACTGAAAGAAGCATAGAGTTGGCTGCAGAAAAATAATGCATTCTGAAAAAGTGACGCAAGCTAAAGTGGCGCAGAAAATTGACGCTTTCTGAAAAGAGGCCTGCTGATGTAAAGACACACGAGAAAACTTATTTTGAAAAAGATGAGAAGTCTATAAACTTTTATTGTGAAAAGTTTTGAAAAAGAACTGCTAAAGGCGACTCTGTGGAGAGGTTTGCTATTGTGCCACGGGAAGCTCAGAACGGACAGGCTCAAGGTTGGGAGGAAGAGTTGTGGTATTTTTGTGCATTACATGAACATCTTTGCTACAAAATGTAGCAGTCTAAGGAACTGACGCCAGGACTCTGTGCATGAACAATGGCTTTGTGTGAAAGCTCGGGCCTGAGATTGAAGATGTCACAATTTACTGTGGCATGAGGTGGTTCAGCCAATGGGGAGCCAGAAATTCAGCTGTTGGAATGTGAAAATAGTTAGTTTAGCCTTAGTTTTAGGGTATAAGAATTGGCTCAAGGAGCAGACTTTTGCCTATGCTTCTTGATTCCAGAAGGACTTGTTCTGCTGATGGACGAACGCACGTAAGGAAAGGAGACTTTTTAAAGACTTTGTTTTCAGGCAATGAGGGTAGAGACAGGGAATTAGTTAGGGTTTGGAAATGCTCTTTTTCACTTATTTCTATTAATGAATAATATTTTTCTTGAATTAAGCTCTCTTAATAAATGCTGAATAAACTTTTCTTTATGACATTTTCTAATGCTTGTTTAATAAAGTTCCAAAACCTAAGTTTTCATGAATATGTTTGAATAAACTAACTAAATGACAAGCTGGTCTTGTTTATTGTAGATAATTTAAACAACATATTAGATTAATTTGCCTCATGATTCAGCTGCTCTGTTATTTTTATGGGCCTGGTATTGATTGGTAAGTTTGGAGGTAGATGGTGACATCATTTATGCAGAATTTTAGTAGGAGCGCTGGATCAGTGGTTTACACTCCTTTTCTCAGCATATCTTTCTGAAATACTCAATCTGCATATCTCACGCTGTGTCTTCCTCTCCAGCACCTTCTTTTTACATTCTCTTTCACATACTTCGGTCGTATGTCCTGCACTTCACCAATCCCCCCACGCACAACATACCTGCTCACCTATATGCACTGTATTTTCTTTAGCTTTCACCGTCAGTATTTTGACAGCTGTGTTCATCCTTCACACGCTTTTTCACGTAATCCAAATTATAATTGGCATGCCAGGCCATTGCCTTGTGTGCTCCGCGGAGAGGCCAATGTTTGGATGAGCATGCGTTCAAAGCCCCTTTATGACACAGTGACAGGCACTGTGACAGGCACTGTGACAGATTCACACTGCATTCTGCCAGGAATCCACAACTGACAGTCCTGGCCCAGCCACAGCCTCAACCCACACAGCTCCATAGAAGCAACTCGTTTCACACTATGCACTATATAATAGTAATACCTTGCATGAAAAACTACAGAAACACATCATCCCGAGAAAAGAAAATACTCTTAGGGAATGCAAGAGTCATTAAAACATGACACTTAAACAAGAACAGCATTTCTTTTCCGAGGCTGAGGCAGTTTCTGTTTTGGCTTCTTCGGTCGTGCTTTCTTTTTAGCTCTCATTAGTGCTGGGGAATACCAGAACCACGTTATTAGAACTGGAACCCCCCAGGGTCTTAGCCCTGTATACAATTCAATACTGTAGCCTGCCATTTAGACCCCCAGGATGCCATATGTTCAGGATTTTACCAACACTTTGGCGTTTTTATGTCAAAGCCAGGAAGCAAATTGAAGGAAACCAGCCAAGGGCAGTATTTTCCTCATTCGAAAATAAAACTTTAAAATGCAAATACAAAGAAATCCCTTCAAAAGTTTTTGAGAGTTACGTCAACTAACTAGTCACTAATAATTATCAAAGCAAAAAGAGGCAGTATTTCAATGTTTAAAAATACAGAGGATTTTACACATTTCAATTTTCAAGTATAAGTTCCCGGTCTATCCAGGATTTGAAAACAAGTGGAAAATGCGCGTGTGCTTCCCAGGGAGGTACCGGTGGCCACTGCAGTCCCTGCGCCGCAGGGGGGGCCTCAACCTTTTAGGAGGGCCTAGTACTTTGGGGGGAGCCCTTTAAGCTCAAGGCAAATGCATATTTGTGATATATGGGAAAATCAGTGACCCCGTCACATTAGGGAAGGTGGGGGTGAGGTATAATTTTGTGTTACACTGCATATGCTTCACTGAGAAAGGTGCCAATCCTAACTCCAAGAAGCAGTTCAGTTTTTGGCGGGCGTTGAAAGCAGAGGTCTCAGAGTGACGGCTCGAGAGACAGAGGGCACAGTAGCACTCATCATGATAATAATGTGGTATTTGCTTAGTGCCAACTTGTCATGCATTTCGTCTTCAATGCACTGTATATAGAAGCTGCTATTGTAAATAGTGAAATCATTGAGACCTCTCTCCTCTGTGAAGTGTATGCCCCTAGGCACCAGCGTCCTCCACCTGAGAGAGTCTTACTGGGTATGTAACACTTACAACGCAACTTTTACGTCGCATTCCGTTACAACGCAGATTTTACAACGCAGGATCCATTACATCGGATGCCATTACAACGCATGGCATTACATAGCAGATGGTATTACAACGCATACCATTACATCGTAAGTATTGGTAAGTATATAATTATTTTTTATTTTATTTAATATTATATAATTGTTTTAATTATTATTAATTATAAATAAAAATATTTGTTTATGTTTTTAAATATTATAAATTAAATATATTAATTTAAGTAATTTTTTTAATAAGTATGAGTATAGGAGTATATGTTTTGGGGTACTGAGGTATACGTTTTGGGGTGTTTGGGTATTTTTAGGTTTTAGGGCAGAGTTTGGGTTTTGGGGTACAGGGGTGTTTTTAGGTTTTAGGGTAGGGTTTGGGTTTTGGGGTACAGGGGTGTTTTTAGGTTTTAGGGTAGGGTTTGGGTTTTGGGGTACAGGGGTGTTTTTAGGTTTTAGGGTAGGGTTTGGGTTTTGGGGTACAGGGGTGTTTTTAGGTTTTAGGGTAGGGTTTGGGTTTTGGGGTACAGGGGTGTTTTTAGGTTTTAGGGTAGGGTTTGGGTTTTGGGGTACAGGGGTGTTTTTAGGTTTTAGGGTAGGGTTTGGGTTTTGGGGTACAGGGGTGTTTTTAGGTTTTAGGGCAGGGTTTGGGTTTTGGGGTACAGGGGTGTTTTTAGGTTTTAGGGTAGGGTTTGGGTTTTGGGGTACAGGGGTGTTTTTAGGTTTTAGGGTAGGGTTTGGGTTTTGGGGTACAGGGGTGTTTTTAGGTTTTAGGGCAGGGTTTGGGTTTTGGGGTACAGGGGTGTTTTTAGGTTTTAGGGCAGGGTTTGGGTTTTGGGGTACAGGGGTGTTTTTAGGTTTTAGGGCAGGGTTTGGGTTTTGGGGTACAGGGGTGTTTTTAGGTTTTAGGGTAGGGTTTGGGTTTTGGGGTACAGGGGTGTTTTTAGGTTTTAGGGCAGGGTTTGGGTTTTTTGGGTACAGGGGTGTTTTTAGGTTTTTGGGCAGTGTTTGGGTTTTGGGGTACAGGGGTGTTTTTAGGTTTTAGGGCAGGGTTTGGGTTTTGGGGTACAGGGGTGTTTTAGGGTTCAGGGGTAGGTTTGTGTTTAGGGATAATTAAATTATATTTACCATTTTTAAAATAATTAAAATATATTTAATAAATTAAATTAATTATTTTACATTAATTACATTTTTTAATTCAATTAATTAAATTAAATAAATTAATAATTTTATTTAATTTCATTTCAATTTTAAAAATATGTACATAAAACTAATTTCATTATTTTAATTAAATTAAATTAATTACAATTTTTATTAAAATTACATTTATTAAATAGATATTATTTTATTAAAATAAATTAATGACTATTTTAAAATGTATTTTATTTAAATTGTTTAAATAAAATTAATTAAATTAACTTAATAACATTTTTAAAAAAAGGTATACTTACCTATACTTACGATGTAATGCCATGCGTTGTAATAGCATCTGCTATGTAATGCCATGCGTTGTAATGGCATCCGATGTAATGGATCCTGCGTTGTAAAATCAGCGTTGTAACGGAATGCGACGTAAAAGAGCGCGTTGTACTGACACCAATCCGTCTTACTGCCATCCGTGGCACTCAAGGCGGCAGCCGTGGGTGTGTGGGTAACTCTAGGGCTGATATGTCCCCCGAGCCCTCTCACCCACTCCCCTCATTCCTTTCCATCTTGTTTTTTTTTTCCATTACATTTACCAAACGGTTAGCTCCTGCTTACTATACACAATTGCCTATCTGTAGTACATTTCCTTCCTAGCCACCCGTGGATTTCTTGAGAGGGTGCCCTAAATGTTGCTGTTACTACCGATAGCTCTATTAAATACCAGTATTCAAACGCTGGACCCTGCTGAGATCTCCTTTAACAAAGCCTGGGCCATGTCAAGGTCTGAGAACATAAAGAACTTTCATTTGACCAAAACCCTCAGTTTAGACTGCTGGGCAATTGATGTCTGCGCACCCTGAGCTTTACACAGATGTAAGATTTTAACAAATTAGTTTCTCCTGCGTGCAGCCACAGCAGTCATGTCAGAGAATATGCTGCACTAATTTGTCTCATTCACAAAGAACTGTCTGTGCTTAATAGCTTTGGTCAAAATCCTTTCCTTTATTCGGAAATCACCAGCACTTCACTATACAGCTACTGCACTTCTAATGGTACAGTCCTAGCAGCCTCCTGCAGAAGGTTGACATTTAGGGCCAGAATTATCAAAGTTCTGCGTGGCCTTGCGCCACGCAAGCAGGGCTGGACTGGGAACCCAAAGCAGCCAATGTAATTTTCTCGGGCCTTTCTCTGAGGAAGCACTGCCTGGACCTGGGAGACTGGAAACTATTGCTTTCTGCTTTTGTTACAGGGGGGCGATATTTCAGCACCACTTCAAAACCGGCCCCGTGTAACAAAACTGAACCTCACCCTCCCAGCCTCCTGGAGAAACGCCTATTGCACGGTACGGCCAGTCCGGCCCTGCACACAAGGGTGACTAAAAACTCAGATGAGATTTACCCAAGCCTCGTAAGGCACCTTGTGTGGGCCTGTGTGGCTTAGTAAATCTTGAGTAACGCATGGCAACGCAAGTTGATGCCTTGAGTAACTCTATGCGGTGCGGACAATACATTGGTGAAGTACTCTTAGAAAGAGGAATATGCCTCTAAGTATTGTTTTTGTGCAGGAAGGTATCTTTTACTGCACAAAAACAGGCCTGCCTGTAACACAGGCACCCTTGCGCCATGGCGCAAGAATTCCTGCGTTGGCCTAGGCTGCTGATTGTGCGTCAGAGCAGAGGACAGGAAGGTGACATATCTTAATAGATATGGTACTTCCCTCTCCCTTTCAAGGAGCATAGAGAGCAAGTTGTTTTGATGTGTTGCACTGTGTGAAAGAATGATAAATCTGCCTTTGCTTCTGTACCCTCTTTGACGCGCTTTTAGATCACTTTGCTAATTAACTCGGAAATCTGTGCCTAACAAAAGTCTCACTGTGTGCTGATTTTTAGGTCTCGGCTAGTGAAGGCTGCGCTTGCACAGTCTCGCGGGTGAGAATTTATGTCTTAGAGTTGAGGACTTAAACCCGCCGCTCTTCTCCATTGGCTGGCTTCCTAAACGGAGCCCAGCCATTGGAGGAGAGGGGCGTCACTCCGTTTAAGCCCCGTCTTTTTCGGATTGGGTGGTGTGTTTTTTAGGTTCTTTCTCTTTTCTTTCTCTCCTCTTCCCATTGGCTGGAATTTTACATTCCAGCCAATGGGAAGAGGAGAGAAAGAAAACACGCCCCCGAATCCAAAAATGACGCTGCGTTTCTACGAGGCATTCCTGCCTTGCCTCGGAGAAACGTGGTGGGAAATGAAGGAGGATCACGTCTGCTCATAACTAATCACAGAAATAAGGCGGCCTTTCATGCTTTTTAATTTTGTTCAACGACATGGGGAATTAATTGCCAATGAATGCAATCTAACTCTTTCCATTGGACTGTGGCACTTTGCGTCCCCGTGTTTTCTTGCTTCCATTAAGAAACATTTGCTTCAAATGCAAACATTGGCCCCAGCGGTGCACCGTGTGTGCACAGACCCGTCCCTTTCAGGTGATCGGAAATGGAACGCACAGGCCGTCCCTGTCACAGGAACAACGCGACAAGGTCATCTTTTTCTGCTCCGCATAACTTGAAATGTGTGCTTGTGCGAGCCTGTGCTGTGCTCAGGTTGTCATTATTGGACTGCAGTGTTTCTTTCCAGAAACTCTGACCTTCTGTTCGTTTGTTTCTTGCCTTTTGACCGTGCTATACATTAGGCGCCAGGTTTCTTTCCACTCATGTGCACCCCCCCCCATTAGCACCCCTTAGTCTGCTTGAGGTCTCCTTTCTGTGGCGCAGCTGTTTCACCTTTTTATTGCTATCTAACCCGGTTGCTACGTATCTGTTGCTAAACCTATCTTTAGTAACTGTGTGTAAATCCTTGCATTTAGCTGTTTCTGATCGTGGTTCGAAGATTTTTCTTTTGATGATGTTTTGCTTTATTTTTATTTTTATGAGGTTTTGCTTTATTTTTATTTTTTATTGTGTTTCTGTTTGCAGCAGTCGTCCCACCCCACAACCCCTTTAGTCAACCACTGTCTCCTGAGTGATGGGATATCCTCAAGAACCACGGTGCGGGGCCAGGATGCCCCTGCGGCACTGGTGGGTGACTGCACTACTTCCCTTTATAGTGTAGTCTCACTCTTTCCACCGGTCCATGTCCTGGCCACGTCGATCTGGAAACATGATTCTGTATGATAATGCATACCACACCCATGACGTTATGGCGTTCATCTCCAAACTTGGATTTTCCTAATGCGTATAATTGTATATAGCCTCCTTGCCCCAGCCCTTTCGAACTGAAGTTCGCCTCTTACTATCGATATAATTTACTTATCATGAGTAAAAGAAACAAAATACCGTAAAACGCATGCCTCTGGTCTTTAGACATATATTCTATTTTGGCCTGTCTGTTGTAGAAAGAAAACTGAAATACCACCCTTGTTTTTCTGCATTCCAATACAAACCAGGCCATATGTGTGTGAGTTTTTAGACCGCCCCCTCCTTTCCTCCGGGTTCTCGATGTGCCCTTTGGGCTCCCCCTGCCTTCTTTTACTGCTGCAGGGGAATGGGGGCTGGCGCTCCGCCTGGGGTCAGTGAAAAGTTGCACTGGGACGATGAGCGGCGTGAAGTGTTTCCGGGATGGCGCATTGTCACCTCAGAGACTACGGTGGGCGAGGCAATGTGCTCCCGCTGGCTCCGGCTTGAGCACCTCCGTGGTGTACGTAGTGAAGGAGGCCAGCCCTGGGGTGCAGGCCTGCGAGGGCACGGCGCTGGAGAGCCTGCGGGAAGCGTGCGAGGTGGCCGGTGTCTGCCTGGAGATGCTGCCCTTTCGCAAGCTGGACTTCGGGGAGACCGGCGTGCTGGACCGCTTCTACAATGCAGGTGAGCGGCCCTTTTTTGCCCCCGTTCCCTCGTTGCGCTTGCTTTTCTGCCCCCCGTTCCCTCGTTTTGCTTGCATTTCTGCCCCGCCTGTTCCCTCATTGTGCTTGCTTTTCTGCCCCCCTGTTCCCTCGTTGTGCTTGCTTTTCTGCCCCCCGTTCCCTTGTTGTGCTTGCTTTTCTGCCCCCGTTCCATTGTTGTGCTTGCTTTTTTGCCCCCACCTGTTCCCTCGTTGTGCTTGCTTTTCTGCCCCCCCTGTTCCCTCATTGTGCTTGCTTTTCTTCCCCCCGTTCCCTCGTTGTGCTTGCTTTTCTGCCCCCCCCCGTTCCCTCATTGTGCTTGCTTTTCTGCGCCCCCTGTTCCCTCGTTGTGCTTGCTTTTCTGCCCCCCTTTCCCTCGTTGTGCTTGCTTTTCTGCCCCCTGTTCCCTCGTTATGCTTGCTTTTCTGCCCCCACCTGTTCCCTCGTTGTGCTTGCTTTTCTGACCCCCTGTTCCCCCGTTGTGCTTGCTTTTCTGCCCCCGGTTCCCTCGTTGTGCTTGCTTTTCTGCCCCCCCCTGTTGCCTCATTGTGCTTGCTTTTCTGCCCCCCCGTTCCCTCGTTGTGCTTGCTTTTCTGCCCCCCGTTCCCTCGTTGTGCTTGCTTTTCTGCCCCCCTGTTCCCTTGTTTTGCTTGCTTTTCTGCCCCCCCTGTTCCCTCGCTGTGCTTGCTTTTCTGCCCCCCCCCCTGTTCCCTTGTTGTGCTTGCTTTTCTGCCCCCCTGTTCCCATTTGTGCTTGCTTTTCTTCCCCCCTATTCCCCTGTTTTTTCTGGCCTCTGTTCCCTGAGTGTGGATCTCTGTGTGTGTGCATCGGTGTGTGGCTGTGTGTGTGTGTGTGTGTGTGTGTGTGTGTGTGTGTGTGTGGCTCTCTGTGTGTGTGTGTGGCTCTGTGTGTGTGTGGCTCTCTGTGTGTGTGTGTGGCTCTGTGTGTGTGTGTGGCTCTGTGTGTGTCTGTGGCTCTGTGTGTGTCTGTGTGTGTGTGTGTCTCTCTGTCTGTGTGTGTGTGTGTCTCTGGGTGTGTGTCTCTCCATGTGTGTGTGTGGGTGTGGCTCTCTGTGTGTGTGTGTGTGTGTGGCCCTGTGTGTGTGTGTGGCTCTGTGTGTGTGTGGCTCTGTGTGTGTGTGTGTGTGGCTCTGTGTGTGTGTGTGTGTGTGGCTTTCTGTGTGTGTGGCTCTGTGTCCGCTAATACTCTCTACTACTCTCTAATGCTCACCTATTGCCATTGTCAATGACAATACCATTTATTTATGTTTTTTAAAAAAACAAAAAATGAAAAAAATGCCATTTGCAATGCCAATAGCTCTAACTTTAACAAAGCTGAGGCCATTGCATTGTATTGCTTGTTTCCCCTGGGAGTGGGTAAGTTTAAAGGGGTGTATCGGTTGTCACAGTCATTCCCTGACGACGAATCTCGTGATTCGCAGGGTGAAGGGAAGTGTCTGTGTTAGTGGGTCCCAAGGACTTGCCATCAATGCCATGACCTGTGGAATTCTTCAACCTGTAAGCCTTAAAACACCAGCTGTCGCAGATAGCTCGCTACAAGTCTTGTCTAAATGAACAAAGAGCGAAGTCATTTACGATTTTATTGAAAGTAAATTGACAACATTTGTAAAAACAGTTCGCTTTTTTTTTAGAAAATTGATCGATTCACATAGAAACTGACTGTAGCACGGGGGACGTATTCAGAAGAAAGACAAAAACATAAACCATGACGAGAAAGCAAAGCTGGTTGACGCGCTCTGTGACGACATACGTCGCAGGCCAAGATATACACAGGCACTTAGTTGTCACAGGCGAGGAGGAGAAGGGTCACTAAGCACTTTAGGCAGTAAGTGCTACCCATTGATCTTGAACCTTATCCACCACGGTGTCGAGGGCAGTCCGGACATAACCTGCTCCTGTGTCGTACCAGCTCCTGTATGGCAGAGGGAGAACAATAAAAGCAGTCAGGCCCAGTTTGTGACAATGTTTGTTGTACCTGGTGCTTTGTTTGTGTGTGTGCCAGAAGACAGCTTAGCAGTCTAATTCTGATGTACAGTGGTAGGCCATGGCTGATATGGGAACCACGGGCCCTCATTAGTTTGTTGACAATAATTGTGACACTGTCACAGTGGCATTTTAAAGGCTATGGCATGACCCTGTGTCATACGAAAAACAAAGTTTGCAGTGTTAGACATTTATTTGGAGCTGTAAGACTGGCAATGTGTTCCAGGAGCCATTGAGCCTTCTATCTACCACAGAATATATTATTGATACCAGACTAATTTGCATGCTACAAAGGGAGTGGTTGGGTGTGTTACTCCACTGACACAACCGAACATTTAATTGGGGTGTGTAATCTCTCATGATTGAGGACCACGGCCAGAGAACTAAATGGAACACGCATTTGCAATGCAATAGGTCTCACATTTATGCAATACCTATTGCATTGCAAATGGTAGGCATCACGGATAACGGGAGGGAGGGTGGTAGAAGGCACGGACAACGGGGAAAAAAGGCACGGACAGCGGGAGGGTGGTGGGAGAAGGTACGGACAACGGGAGAGAGGGTGGGGGGAAATAAGGCACGACAACAGGAGGGAGGGAGGAGAAGGCACCAAAGCATGTCATGCCTGCAGTAGCAGAACCTCATTAATGAAAATAGTGCTCACAGTCTAAATAACACGTACCATGTAACAACCAAAGTAAAGGGGCCAGTTGCCATGGGAGGTTACAAATGAAGATTAGGCAGTACTAAGGAGGGACTAACAAGTCTATTGACGTATCAGAAGTCAGCATTTAGGACGGACAATGACACAAGCCAATGGCAAATATGTTTAACAACAAGGGGTGGTGATGGACAGAGTTTCTGAATTAAGCAGAATACTCTCACCCAGTCAAGAGATCAGGGCTAGATCCAACACCGTTTTTTAGCTCATTGCACCATCCCAGCTCAGAACCTGGCTATATGCACATTAGTCTGTTCCTGTCCCAGTGCATGATGGGAACAGGGCAAACCAAACTACCAAGCCAATTCTTACACTGGGAAGGAAACAAGCTTCCGGGGACCGGTTTCTGGCATTTCAGCCGTCGTCGGCCCGGCTTGCTTGAATCCGGATGGTGCAATGAGCAAGGGACTCACATCTGAGTATACCCTTCCACACTTAGGGTGGAAATAAGGCACGACAACAGGAGGGAGGGGGGAGAAGGCACCAAAGCATGTCATGCCTGCAGTAGCAGAACCTCATTAATGAAAATAGTGCTCACAGTCTAAATAACACTTACCATGTAACAACCGAAGTAAAGGGGCCAGTTGCCATGGGAGGTTACAAATGAAGATTAGGCAGTACTAAGGAGGGACTAACAAGTCTATTGACGAATCAGAAGTCAGCATTTAGGACGGACAATGACACAAGCCACTGGCAAATATGGGCAGCGAATGGAAGGGGCTTCTAGTTCCTACTCCTCTACAAAAAGTCTCGCAGAGCAGTACATGTGTGCTGGCTCTAGGCTCGACCTAAAAAGGGAAGGCTTCAAGGAGCATAACAGAGGTCCACAATTTACTGAAGGCCACACCCGAGCCAGTGTCCACTTGGCATGGATGCAGGGTGCCACCAGCAAGTACTTGGATTGGGTACTGAGTGCTTGGCTATGGTTTACATGTGCTCAGTCCATCCTTGACTAGTGGTGTCAAGTTAGCACCCAAAAATAGGCTGCAGAATATTTCCAGAAACTTGTCAAACCCAAATGTAATTTATAACAAAAAAATCTTCTGCTAACAAAATGTGTAGACTTCTCTACTATCCGCCAACCAACATTATAAAAATATACAAAAATTCCTCTAAAACAATAATTTGGAGGGGTGTGATGGTTTTGAATAAAAACCTACAATTCACTCAAATTCCCCTCATATAAGTAGCATCACAGCCATAACTACTGTGTCAATTCACTGGGTATGACATCGCACATGATATTATGACTTTGCTGGTGCCATCAAGTACAATTTCATAGGAGACATGGCTTATTGCATCATGGAAGATGCACATGATTGACCTTCTTCAAATATGTGTCAGGACAGGGAAAATCCTGTCTTGTTCCAGCGGGTCATCTCTGTGTGGACCACTAGGTGCTGGCAGGGGCACTGAAGCCTTTCAACTGCGTTTAATGTGTTGAGTTCTATATGTTGCTTGTGAGCATTACTGATATACTTTCTGCTGGGACTTCTACAGGATGACAGTGGAATTGCAACTGAACACTTAAACTGTATATCTAGGAAATACAAGCATTTGCAATGCAATAGGTCTCGTATTTACGAGAGTTTAAGCTACTGTCATTTACAATTGCAAAAGCTCAAACTCTTGTAAATTTGAAACCTATTTCACTTCAAAGAAGCTGCCTCATTGTCCGGGGCTGCTTGAAAGTGAAAGCACGCATGGCTAAGAAAGCACATCATGCCTGCAGTAGGAGAAACCCATAACAAAAGAGTGCTTACAAACTAAATACGACGTACCGTGTTGCAACAGAACTAAAAGGGACAGTCGCCATGGGAGGTTACAAATACAGACAAGGGGGTACCAAGGAGGGACTAACAAGCCTCATAAAGACTCGCAAGCCAGCGTTTAAGAACGATAATGACACAATCCAATAACAAGTATGTGCGGAGAGACTCCACTACTCCATGCCACCCAGCAGCGCATGTGCTGCCCTGGCGCGTCATAAAAAAGGGCAATAGATCCCCAACACTTCCTTTTCAGTCATATTCAAATCTATAATAGTATGGTGATGGGTAGGTATTACCTAAACCCTTCTTTGCAATCCTATAAATAATAAAATAAGAATACAAGTGAAGGGGAAGTATTGGAAACCGAGGGCGTCATTAGTATGGCGGGAGGATCGTCACCGCCCATATGGCGGTGGCAATCCGCCCGCCATTTTCCACCGCCTGCCTACCATTTCCCCCCACCATATTACGATGGCGGAGGGGACCCCGTGGACGGAAAGACCATCCGCCAGTTTTCCGGAGGTCGGAAGGGCTACAATATGGTGGCGGTGTCTGCAAGACACCGCCTTCCATATCAGGATGCCCAGCGGTGCAGGGCTTTCCATGGCGGAGACTCCGCCATGGAAAGTCAGGCGGAGTTTACTTTTGGGGGTCCGTTGCGGGACCCCACGAGTTGGAGGGGGATTCGGCAGTGCACTTGAGGGGTACCCATGGTACCACCCTCCGTTTGCATGCAGAAGGTGGCAGGCACCGCGCAGTGCCCGCCCCTTTGTACATGCAAATGCACAACATGCATATTGCTCATTGCGGCGGGTGCTACTGACATCACCGCCCGCCACAATGCATTATATGCAAGATGTGACTGCCAGGGTGGTGGTCGCATCCTAATTTGCACGGCGGGACCTCCGCACCCCTGGCGGGCGGTCCCGTATACCGTTATGGTGGCAGGCATCGTAAAGATCCCCCCAAGACTTTTAGTTGAATAATGTTAATTTGAGTCCACCCTGGTATTCTTCATGTTGTCCATTTTATATATGTGTCCGTGAGTGTTTGCCCATGAGCGTGTGTCTATGTTTTAGAATCAAAACTGGAAAACCAAAAAAAATCACAAGTTATGTTTAAGAAAGCACACAACACGCCATTCCTTATGGTCAGTCAGAACAAAAGACTTAACTGGAAAACAACCTCATGGCGGTTGACCATGAGTTATGTTGTGTGCAGTTCATTGTCCCTGCCCCATGATGGAATAGCACAAAACTGGACATATCAATCAGAGAACAAACCTTCCAAGCTTCTGTGTGATGATTTGTTACACAGTGTCAATGTTGTTAGAAAATGAACACTTTTTTGCCCCATCCCCCCTTTTTTAGGTATTGGACTAGCGAAGGCTGCACTTGCGCAGTCTCGCTCCGAGACTTTATGTCTATAGTATGGGGGCTTAAACCCGCCTCTCTTCTCCATTGGCTGGCTTCCTAAACGGAGGCCAGCCATTGGAGGAGAGGGGCGTCACTCCGTTGAACACCGGATTCGGGGGCGTGTTTTTTCGCTTCTTTCTGTTTTCTTTCTCTCCTCTTCCCATTGGCTGGAATTTTACATTCCAGCCAATGGGAAGAGGAGAGAACGAAAACCACGCACTCGAATCCGAAAATAACAGGGCTTTCTCCGAGGCATTCCTGCTAATGCCTCGGAGAAAGATGCTGGTGTTTTGGTGCTTTCGCAGGCTATCCATGTGTTTTACAAAGATAGACACGAGTGAAAGCCCAGGAAAATGTCCCACTACCGAGGTAGGCCTGCATATTGTTTTAACTTTTTACAGCAAGCCAAGGAAAGCTTCTTTTGAATATGACGGCTTGGGTTTTCCCTGTGTGTATGGCGTGGTCCGCTTTCCAGATGGAGCTTGCTAACTGTTAACAACCACTCTCGCGCTCCTCCATGAAAACAGTCTTTGTTAGCCCCCTGCTGCCTCTTCCACTGCCCCTCTGTGGCTTTACACAGCCCGGGTCCCTCCTCCTGCCTCCTCGTGGTGGTTCGTGTAGGGGCTCCCATGTGCCGGCTCCTCCTCCCGCTTCCCCAGCCGAGAGCAGCACGAGGACCAGCAGCGCCAGCCCTGCCACCGCAGCCAGCCCTGCCCGAGCCGCCTGCACGCTGCCCAGGCTCTGAAGAGCAGTCCCGCGCTCCCACTATGGTGGTGCTTTTCGAGCGGGAGAGCAGCTGGGCCGCCTCTGGGGCTGAGCAGCCGCCGGAGGAACCGGGTCGGCCGCTGTAGTGCTGTAGATGACCATTTACTCCTTCAAGGAGTAAATGGTCATCTACAACATTAATTAGCAACATCTGACCTATAGATGTAATGTTTTCATCAACTGGACTTCTCGTTGTTTGACTTTGTCTTTCATTTATTGAAATCAAGTTTATATGAATGTATAATGTTTTGTCTTGTTTAAAAATTTCTGTTTGGGATGAATGATATTGATAATTCATTTTTGATTTGGTGTTTTGTTATATGTATATCTTTAATGGTATTGTATAGTATTGTAAATGGATCAATGTACAGTGGACTTATTTTTTTGCATTTATGAGCTTTAACCACATGCGCGCTAGCGCAATTTTGCTCCTATGCTGAGATTTTCAAAACCGCATGTTACGTGACGAGCTGGGCTCGTCATCAGCGTGCGAGCAGGCTACACCATGACGAGCCCAGCTCGTCATCAGCGTCGAAGGGGTTAAAAAAAGTCGTAAAAAGAATATATAAATATGTACGGTATAAATAAAAATACTTGGTCAAACTAAAGAAGTTGTGGTTTGACCATTTGAAATAGGATTCAGTATAAATAAGGGTGGAGTAGGCATTTTTGTCTTGTTTTTCTTATTACAATAGGGTCCAGCCTACCCCATGCCCCTAGGGGCCTAACTCCTCTCTTCCCTGCTTGTCATCCTGGTTTTTCTGTGCCTCTGTTCCCTGCTTGTCATCCCGTTTTTTTTGTGCCTCTGTTCCTTGCTTGTCATCCCGGTTTTTCTGTGCCTCTGTTCCCTGCTTGCCTCTCTTCCCTGCTTGCCATCCCGGTTTTTCGGAGCCTCTGTTCCCTGCTTGTCATCCCGTTTTTTTTGTGCCTCTGTTCCCTGCTTGTCATCCCGGTTTCTCTGTGGCTCTGTTCCCTGCTTGCCTCTGTTCCCTGCTTGTCATCCCGATTTTTCTGTGCCTCTGTTCCGTGCTTGTGATCCCGTTTTCGTGCCGCTGTTCCCTGCTTGTCATCCCGGTTTTCATGCCTCTGTTCCCTGCTTGTGATCCGGTTTTCGTGCCTCTGTTCCCTGGTTGTGATCCGGTTTTCATGCCTCTGTTCCCTGCTTGTGCCTTAGTTCCCTGCTTGTGCCTCTGTTCCCTGCTTGTGCCTCTGTTCCCTGCTTGTGATTCGGTTTTCGTGCCTCTGTTCCCTGCTTGTGATCCGGTTTTCGTGCCTCTGTTCCCTGCTTGTGCCTCTGTTCCCTGCTTGTGCCTCTGTTCCCTGCTCGTGCCTCTGTTCGCTGCTCGTGCCTCTGTTCCCTGCTTGTGATCCGGTTTTCGTGCCTCTGTTCCCTGCTTGTGCCTCTGTTCCCTGATTGTGCCTATGTTCCCTGCTTGTGCCTCTGTTCCCTGCTTGTGATCCCGTTTTTGTGCCTCTGTTACCTGCTTGTGATCCGGTTTTTGTGCCTCTGTTCCCTGCTTGTGCCTCTGTTCCCTGCTCGTGCCTCTGTTCGCTGCTCGTGCCTCTGTTCCCTGCTTGTGATCCGGTTTTCGTTCCTCTGTTCTCTGCTTGTGATCCGGTTTTCATGCCTCTGTTCCCTGCTTGTGCCTCTGTTTCCTGCTTGTGCCTCTGTTTCCTGCTTGTGATCCGGTTTTCGTGCCTCTGCTCCCTGCTTGTGATCCGGTTTTCGTGCCTCTGTTCCCTGCTTGTGCCTCTGTTCCCTGCTTGTGATCCGTAGTTTTTGTGGCTCTGTTCCCTGCTTGTGCCTCTGTTTCCTGCTTGTGATCTGGTTTTCGTGCCTCTGTTCCCTGCTTGTGCCTCTGTTCCCTGCTTGTGCCTCCATTCCCTGCTTGTGCCTTTGTTCCCTGCTCCTGCCTCTGTTCCCTGCTCGTGCCTCTGTTCCCTGTTCGTGATCCAGTTTTTGTGCCTCTGTTCCCTGCTTGTGATCCAGTTTTTGTGCCTCTGTTCCCTGCTTGTGATCCGGTTTTCGTGCCTCTGTTCCCTGCTTGTGATCCGGTTTTCGTGCCTCTGTTCCCTGCTTTTGATCCGGTTTTTGTGCCTCTGTTCCCTGGGGCGTTACTGGGCAGAGAGCTGTGTGTGTGTGTGGCTCTCTGTGAGTGTGTGTGGCTCTGTGTGTTTGGCTCTCTGTGAGTGTGTGTGGCTCTGTGTGTGTGGCTGTGTGTGTGTGTGTGTGGCTCTGTGTGTGTGTATGACTCTGTGTGTGGCTCTGTGTGTGTGTGTGGCTCTGTGTGTGGCTCTGTGTGTGTGGCTCTGTTTGTGTGGCTCTGTGTGTGTGCCTCTGTGTGTGGCTCTGTATGTAGCTCTGTCTGTGTGCATGTGGCTCTGTCTGTGTGTGTGTGTTTGGCTCTGTCTGTGTGTGTGTGTGTGTGGCTCTGTCAGTGTGTGTGGCTCTGTCTGTGTGTGTGTGGCTCTGTCTGTGTGTGTGTGTGTGGCTCTGTGTGTGTGGCTCTGTCTGTGTGTGTGTGCGGCTCTGTGTGTGTGTGGCTCTGTGTGTGGGTGGTTTTTGTGCCTCTGTTCCCTGGGGCGTTACTGGGCAGAGAGCTGTGTGTGTGTGTGGTTCTCTGTGAGTGTGTGTGGCTCTGTGTGTGTGTGTGGGGGGCTCTATGTGTGTGCGTGACTCTGTGGGTGGCTGTGTGTGTGTGTGTGTGGCTCTGTATGTGGTTCTGTGTGTGTGTGTGGCTCTGTGTGTGGCTCTGTGTGTAGCTCTGTCTGTGTGTGGCTCTGTCTGTGTGTGTGTGTGTGGCTCTGTGTGTGTGTGTGTGTGGCTCTGTGTGTGTCTGTGTGGCTCTGTCTGTGTGTGTGTATGGCTCTGTGTGTGGCTCTATCTGTGTGTGTGTGGCTCTGTCTGTGTGTCTGTGGCTCTGTCTGTGTGTCTGTGGCTCTGTCTGTGTGGCTCTGTGTGTGGCTCTGTCTGTGTGTGTGTGGCTCTGTGTGTGTGTGTGTGTGTGTGGCTCTGTGTGTGTGGCTCTGTCTGTGTGTGTGTGGCTCTGTGTGTGTGTGGCTCGGTCTGTGTGTGGCTCTGTGTGTGGGTGCGTGTGGCTCTGTGTGTTTGGGTGCGTGTGGCTCTGTGTGTGTGTGTGGGTGCAAATGCAATAGGTCTCACATTTGTAAGAGATTAAGCTATTGGCATTGTAAATGACAATGCCATTTATTTCTATGTTTTAAAAACTAAATTAATGCCATGAGCAATGCCAATAGCTCTAACTTTAACAAGGACGAGACCATTGAATTGTAAATGCTTGTTTCACTGGTTGATCAGCACACATTTAAAAATAGTAAAAGAAAGTTAGGTGTGCTAGTTCCTGCCAAATTTCATGCAATTCCAAAAAAAAGGGTCAAAGTTATTAGTGAATCAAAAAATATTTTTGCCCCCTCTCTTTAAATTTGCCCCTCCACCTGTTCCCAGTTGGATCTTCACGACCATTGAAATGTGCACTGGGTACTGCTTGCTCGCTACTTGGCACAATTGACACAGATTGATCAAACAGCACCAAATTTACAAGCAAGTGAAAAATGTATTGAACCTCCCCTTTACGGATTGGCACAAAATGTAACATACAAATAGAAAACGAATCCTTCCTTGCTTCTGCCAAATTTTGTGGCGATTCATCACACTTTGCCAGACTAATTGGCAAATGAATACTTTTTTATTCCCCCTTTAAAACTCCTGCCCACTCCAGGTGATCTGCATAAACGTAATACTATTAAAAGAAGGTTAAATGTTTGAGGTCCTTGTCAAATGTCGCGGAGTTCCATCAAACGATGCCAAAGTTATTAGTAAATCAAAACTATTTGTGGTCCTCCAAACTTTAACATTGCCCCCCATTGCATCTTTATAAAACTTGATAATAGTGCCCACACATGTGAGAAATGCCAATTACTCAATGACTGTTGTTTCTGCAAAGACAAAGGGGTTTAGGTCGGGCTCAAGTCGGAGACGAATGTGATGTGTGTACGGAGTCTCCGCATTATTATTAGATGAGGGACCCATGGCATTTTTAGACAAGGAACCCCGGAGATGATGGATCCGACCCCCTTAGCTTGAGGCCAGGAAATGCTAAGAGGTGCGTGTACTGTCATATGCCCCACCACCTTTCTGCTTGCATTTTTCAAACGTTGTACAGCATTACATAGGCTATCAAAGTGAAGTCAGTGTGCTTTCAACCCATAATCCCAGAGACAGCATGCTCTTGTTGGCACAATGTCCCGGTAGGGAGTTATTTGTGAACTCCAGGCCACTGGAGTCAAGCTAGCCTGGCTGATGAGGGGTGATGCCTCGAAACCGGTCCGAGGATGCTTGTTTCCAGTCCAAGGCAGACTTGGCCTGGCAGTTCGGGCTGGACTGTTCCCATGCAGAGCAGGTAAAAAAACTGATTTGCATATGGCTGGGTCTGAACTGAAATGGCATGGGGAGCAAAAATATTATGGAATTATGCCCAGATCTCTGTACTGGGGTGAATGTTTGAGATTGTGCAGCATTCTGTCCATGAATTGTTCTTTTTGTGGTTATTTGTTAACCTCATACGCCTCAGCTATTGCCTAATGAGGTGCAAATGTTAAGAAGAAAAGTATGGATTCATAATTGTATAGCACGAACCTAGATAGGGAGCTGTATATTATGTGGATGGTTGGAAAACGTGGAAGTGTATATCAAGTAGGAATTACATTTTACACAATCGCATTTTTTGGCATCAAAATTTCAAAACTCTGTGTGTGGCTCTGTATGTGTGTGTGTGTGGCTCTGTGTGTGTGGCTGTGTGTGTGGCTCTGTATGTAGCTCTGTCTGTGTGCGTGTGGCTCTGTCTGTGTGTGTGTGGCTCTGTCTGTGTGTGTTTGTATGGCTCTGTCAGTGTGTGTGGCTCTGTCTGTGTGTGTGTCCGGCACTTCCCCATTATCATTGCAGAATCACATGATAGTAAGTCATGAATCGAGGTTGATTCGAACCAGATCCACAGATTGGCAGCTTTAGCCACTAGGCCACATCTCCTGCATTCAAAGCAAGTGACTACTGCATTAAAAAATAGCACATTTTTTACACTGTAAATCCAGTTACACATCTAATTACTGTGTACCACACTTTTTACAAATGTCACTTTCTGCACTTTCTAACCCCCATCTTACATTAATGCATGACAATCATATACGTAGTTTATAAAAGAAAAATGCATTATTAATGCGGTTTTCACATTTCTTTGTCAATCCATTAATGTGTTGTTTTTGTAAAGCACACATGCAGTCAGGAGGCCATCTCAAATTGCAAAGCACATGTGCCACGTCACATTTTTAATGCAACTCGAATTGTTGCTTTTAAGTTCATCTATCTTTCCCGATACAAACGTTGTTAGTCCCAAGTGTATCAGACAATGTAAAGAGTGCATAGCTTCTTAATGAATATCTATATTTGTCAACTTATATTTGTACATCGAGTATTTAGGTTTTGTCCGTTTTTTCAAACTCTGCACATAATGAAATGTTTGAAAATACAGGGACTATGGTCTAAAAATGGAATCACTTAACGCCTAAGAGCCAAACGATCGACTGTTTTTTGCGGTCGCAAACAATAAATCGGGAAGTCTGGCCTATGTACAAACCCTATTTTGTGAGTCGGTAACCAATTACTGACTCACAAAATAGGGTTTTTAACTCGCTATTAGGAAGGGGTGTGCCAAGGGCATCCCTTCCTAATAGCGAGTCCAAATGGTATGTACCATTGTTTTGCGACCGCATTTGCGCTTGCAAAGCACTCGCAGTTTACCACCTCCTTCACAAAGGTGGTAAGCCACTCACAAGCGGGATGGGGTCCCTAAGGGATCCATTCCCCTTTGTGAATGGGTGCAAACCTCCCTTAAAAAATGAAACCGAAACGTTTAGTTTTTCTTTTTTAAATGCATCTCGTTTTCCTACATTTAAAAAAAAAATGATTTATTAAAGAATCAGTCACAGACATGCCATCATCCCTGGAAATGCTAGTCATTCCAAATGGGGTCCTAAGTAGCGCCTGCCTCATGAATATTAATGAGTCATGCAATTTGCAACCCCATTAGGAATTGCTAACAGTGACTGAGACATTGTTGTAAATTGCATTCTGTGAGTCGTAAAACGATGCAATTTGCGACTCGCAAAATGTAAGGGTTTAACATCTGGCCCTTGAACATTCACTCCTTTGCATTCACTGTCAAGCTGGTAAATGGTTTAGGTATTGTTACGTACTTTTATATACTTTTTATGAACAGTAAATACCTTTTTGGCTGCAAAGTAATCATGTTTGATTTTACATGAGGGACATTATAATGGTGTGTCTTCACTTTCTGTGAAGTCACCTTGGATGTAGGGCTGAAGACTAGAAGGAATCATGATTCATGAAGATGCTATTATGAGGAAGCGGCCCAAGGGTACTTACAGTGCCTGCTGCCCCACAGTCGACTCTTTCACTTGGGTGACTGTGTCTGCGGCTTTGCTGAAGAGGTCGGCGGACATTCCTTGCAGCGTGTCGATGTACTTTTTGAAGTAAGACTCTTCCGCCGAGCTCAACTCTGCAATAAAACCAGTACGTTAATAATAGAGGACTTACCGCTTCCAAAGATCGACTTGCAGGTCAAGAAACCCGGGGCCCTTGGTCATGAAGGAAGTGACGTAGCAAGAGTGCCACAGGTTCTCATGCATGCAATAAACATGGGCTCCCCCCAGGGCACAAGTCCTAAAAAAAAGAAGTGGGGGGACGCTGTCACCTTTCGTGATGTCACAACAGGAAGTGACATCACGAAAGGTGGCTTGCACCAGCGGGCTCATCCCCTTGCTCACACCTTAGATGCGATTGTTCCATGCTCGGTGGCTCATGCTGCCTCTCAGTCACAGGGTCAGATTCCACTGCCTCTAATCTATTGCGTTAGCTTACTCTGAAATCACTGTTAAAGCGCTTGGCCTCTCTACGACGAGATCCGATCTCGTCCCAGAGAGGCCAAAGAGTGAAGTCCAGCTGTTTGGCAGGGGGGGACGGTGTCCACCCCTAAAATAAGTGGGGGGACGCTGTCCACCCGCGTGGTACCCCGACTCGAGCCCTGCTCCCCCTTCAAAAGTTTGGTAGTAAAAGACAAACATAAGTGGGGTCAAGAGGGTCTCTTGCACCCTGGGTGCTGGTGCCACTGTAGCTGCTGCACTGCTGTGAGGATGAGTGCCGGCCTCACGCCGCAGCATCAGTGCGGGCTACACATGGGATAAACTGTGCTGGGCAACTGACCCGGTCAGAAAACAGTCTGCCGCGGTGGTACCTGCGCCTGCAGCAGTGGCCGCCCATGGCGGGCAAACAGTTAATATGGCAGCTGATGTGACCAGCTCACCGACCAGGTATGTACAATACTAATCTATAGAAACAGCGGAGGTGCACATGGTAGTGACAATCCTTGCTACACACACAGCTCTGCCAGTGCTCCTCAATCCTGCCTGGTAGAGTAAATGGCAATCCAGTATCGAGAACCACACTCACCTCTGCAAGTGCACCTCAGTCACCTCTTTCGTTACTCCACCTACACCAGTGCTTTAAATGGAACTATAGAAGTGCAGATACTCACTATGTATAGAACTTGCTTTCTCCTTTGAAGTGCCGGCACTTCCCCATTAACTGTATTGCAGCAGTGCCGAGAAGTGCCGGTACTCTCCCTTTCAAATTAAAGAAGTGCTGGTTCTTTTGCTTGTTATTTTCTTTGTCTTACTTTGTAAGCTTATGTCATATTCTTTCAATAACATTTTTCTGAACTTAAAGAAGTGCAGGTTCTCAGTAACTGCCCATTTAAAGCACTGATTTACACCAGTACAGAAACCCACACAGAGCTGTGCCAGCGCACCTCAACAGTGCCCAGGAATGAGTCGCGGTGGTTTCCCCAGTGATATTTTTTTTTTTTGTTACTTCGGTTTCATTTAATTAACAAAAATGTTCAGCTTTTCTCTCCCAGCTCTGCCTTCCATAACCGCAGAAACATATCATTGTAAAACGCCCTTCCGCAACTTTCCGCTGGCGTATAGAGGTGAGGGTTCCTTAATTAATGATTTGGTACATGCTCACGGTTTGATGTGCTCTAGTTTCTGCGAGAACTGGGATATGAATTTAGCAGAAGCTCAAAGGAAGTAGAAACACTCACTTCCGGCCACAAATCTAGCATGAGCTCTTTCTACTATGTTATGAAACTTTTCTCTGCAATGTTTAGGGCTGCGTGGAAGGCATTTCTAAGAGACCTAGAATCTCGCACAACACCTTGCACTGTGTTTTGATGTCATTTGTTATCATGATTCTAAAGTAAGAATAGTGAGTGTTGAGAATTCCAGGACTGCCACTTGCACCCTGACTGTTTAGAGAGGATCACGCTCGCCTGTGTGCTGCATTAAACTCAATTAATATACAGCAGCTCTGTATCAGTATTTATTCCCCATTACAACACGCATTGGAGTTGAGTATGGGATTTAAAGTTAAAGGTTGGGAAGTTGGGACAGTACACGACCCAGTTGATCAAAGTAGAGAGAAAGGATATACAATCTTTTTTTCCACTAGCACCCAACAAAATGTAAATGTCTGTAAATGAACTGTGCTGACGATTAAATGAATGCATTGGGTGAAGACATTTCCGCACATGATCGTTTGTGCACTGTATACTTGTATCAGTACAATTGTATGTGAGTGCAAATGTAATGGTCATTTCAATTGAAAATGTGTTGTCTGTAAAGGCAGTGCATTACTACACCACACATACTCCACGTTACCCCACTCCATGCCACTGCACTCTACTCTGCACCACTCCACACTATGCCACTCGGCGTCACTACATTGTTATCTGCACCACTCCACTTCTATACCTCTCTACTCTGCACCACTCCACTCGATGTCAATGCGCTCTACCCCACACCATTCTACTATGCACCACTGCACTCTTTTACACTGCACTCTTCACCACTCCACGCCACACCACTCTATGCCACCCAACTTGTAACACTGCACTCTATGCCACTGCACTCTACGTCAATGCACTCTATTCTGTACCACTCCACTGTACGACAGTGCGCTCTATTCCCATACCCTCTATGCCACTCTAATCTACTATGCACCACTGCACTCTACTTTGAAACAATCTACTCTACGCCACCTCACTCGGCACCACTGCACTCAGAGTCACTCCACTCTACTCTGCACCACTCTACGCCACTGCACTTTACGCCAATGCACTCTACACCTCTTTACTGAAAACCAATGGAATCTACGCCAATCTACTATGCACCACTGCACTCTATACCACTATAGTCTAAGCCACTGTACTCTTCGCCATTGTACTCTGTCACTGCACTCTACGACATCCTATTTTACTCGTTTAAAAAAATGGGGTATACCCAGTTAAGGTCCTGCACCCGGGTGTAGAGTGATACAAAAGACAGTGGTCCTAACCTGATTTCGATAAGAGATGAATCATTAATCCTTTATGTTTTAATTTATTAATCGGCAGTCGAGCTAAAAAAGAGAAATCACTCAGTGCCACTGCACTCTACGCCAATACACTCAACGCTACTCTAATATACACCACTGCACTCTACAGTATATTCTGGAACACTGCACTCTCTGCCACTCTACTTTGTGCCACTCTACTCTATACCACTGCACTCTATGCCAATCCACTCTAAGCCACTCCAATCTACTCTGCATCACTGTATTCTACAGCACTCTACACAATACCACTGCACTCTACACAACTTCACACTACTCTGAAACAATCTACTCTGTGACACTGCAGTCTATGCCACTCTATGCCGCTCCAGTCTACCCACTCCATGCCACTCTATTCTACACTATGCACTCTATGCCAGTGCACTCGACACCAATGTGCACTGTACCACTTTACTCAAAACCAATAAACTCTACACCACTGCACTCTATGCCAATCTACTCTGTGCCACTGCTCTATATGCCACTATACTCTACTCAGCACCACTGCATTTTACGTCACTCTACTCTACACTATTGCACTCTATGTCACTTTACTCTACACCACTCTACGCTACTGCACTCTACACTAATAAACTCTACACTACTCTACTCTACACCACTGCACTCTACGACACCATACTCTGTAGCTCTGCACTCTATGCCACCAAACTCTATGCCAGAGTACTCTTTGCCACTCTACTCTGCACAACTTTATGCCATTGGACTCTACTCTGCACCACTTTACTGCACTTGACACCAATGCACTCCACGCAACTACACTCTACACCAATCTAATTCACTCTGCACTATGGTACTCTGACACTGTACTCTGCCACTTCCCTCTTTGCCTCTCTACTCTACTCTGGACCACTCTACTCTATGATAGTGCACTCTACCCCACTCTACTATGCACCACCGCACTCTACACCACTCCAATCTAGGCCATTCCACTCTGCACCACTCTACTCTACGTCACTCCACTATGCAACACTGCACTCTATGCCAATGCACTCTACACTTCCTCAATTTACTCTGAAACAATCTACACTATGCCACTGCACTCTATGCCACTACACCCTACACCACTCTGTACCACTCCACTCCACGCCACCTCACTCTACGCTGCGCCACTCTACACCACTGCACTCTATGCCATGCCACTCTACTCTAAACCACTGCACTCAATTTCAAATCACTCCACACCACTTTATTCAAAACCAATGCACCCTATGCCACTGCACGAATGCCAATTTCTTTGCACCACTGCACTTCATGCCACTGTTCTCTATAACATTCTACTTTATGCTACTGCACTTTACAGAACTGCATGCTACGTCACTGCACTCTACGCCACTCTATTCTACTCTGCACCACTGAACTCTGTGTCACTGCTCTCTGCAACACTCTACTCTGCACCACTATACACTGATGCACTCTATGCCACTTCACTCTACGACAGTGTACTTTATGCCAGTGCCCTCTATACCCTGCTCTTTATGCCACTGCACTCCACGCTACTGCCCTCTATACCCTGCTCTTTATGCCACTGCACTCCACACTACTGCCCTCTATGCCAGTGCACTCTACACCACTGCACTCTGACTGCACTCTACTCCACTGTACTCTACACCACTCTACTCTGTGCCAATGCACTTTACGCCACTCTACTCTGCATCACTCCACTCTATGCCACAGCACTCTACTCTGCATTACTCCACTCTACTCTGCACCACTCCACTCAAAGCCTCTTCACTCTATGACTTTATTCCGCAACACTGCTCTCTCTGCCACTGAACTCTTCACCACTTTATCCTGTTTCACTCCATTCCACGCCACTGTACTCTACACCAATCCACTCTAAGCCACTCTAATCTACTCTGAATTCTACCACACTGTTTATCACTGCACTCTATGCTACTTCCATCTACTCTGAAACAATCTACTTTATACCACTGACGTCTACACAACTCTATTCCACTCTCCACCACTCTGCTCTCCACTACTCCCCACTACGCCACTCTATTGTACGTCGCTGCACTCTGCGCCACTGCACACTACATCAATGCTCTCTACACTACTTTACTCAAAATGAATGCACTCTACACCACTGCACTCTATGCCAATCTACTCTGCACCACTGCACTGTAGGTCACTATACTCTGCCCCACACCATTGCACTCTGTCACTTTACTCTGTACCACTTTATGCCACTGCACTCGATACCACTGCACTCTATGACACTCCACTCTGCAGCACTGCATTCTCTTACACTGCATATTATGCTGCTCTACTCTATGCTAATCTACTCTGCACCTCTTTACTCAGTGCCACTGTACTCTACACCACTCTACGTCACCCTACTGCACTCTAAGCCAATGCACTATATGCCAGTGCACTCTCTGCCACTCTAATCCACTATGCACCACTGCACTCTGTGATAGTGTACTATATGCCACTTTATTCTATGCCTCTCTACTCTAATCTGCACCACTCTACCCCAGTGCACTCTACCCCACTCTACTATTCACTAATGCACTCTTCTGCAGTGTACTCTACACCACTCAAGTCTCAGACACTCCACTCTGCGCCTCTCCACTCTGTAATACTGCACTCTATGCCACTACTCTATACCACGCCACTCTTCCCTGCACTACTCCAGTCTGACCTGCACCACTCCACTCTGTGCCACATCACTCTTCTCTAAAACAATCTACTCTACACCACTGCACTCTATACTACTGCACTCTATGCCACTCTTCTCCACTCTCCACCACTCCACTCTAGGCCACTGCAATCAACGCGTTGCTAATCTACGCCACTCTGTTATATGCCACTCAACTCTACGCCACAACTCAATGCTACTGCATTCTAGCATGCAACACTCCACTCTGCTCTGAAGCAATCAACATTATACCACTACTCTCTATGCAACTACACTCTACGCCACTCTACCCTGCGCCACTTTGTGCCTCTGCAGTCTGCGCTATACCACTGTACTCTAACCCACTACACTCAATGCCAATGCACTATACATCACTTTACTCAAAACCAATGCACCCTATGCCACTGCACTATACATCACTTTACTCAAGACCAATGCACCCTATGCCACTGCACCTACACCAGCTACTTTTCACCACTGCACTTTATGCCACTATACTCTACAACATTCTACTCTATGACACTGCACTCTACACCACTGCACTCTACGCCACTGCATGCCGCACCAATCGACACCATTGCAATCTATGTCACTGCACTCTATGCCACTCTATTCTACTATAACCCACTGTACTCTATGTCAACACACTCTACACCACTCTACTCTGCACAACTCTATGCACCTGCACTCTATGCCCCTGAACTCTTCACCCCTGCATTCTACTCTGCATCACTCCACTCTGTTGCACTTTACTGGACTTTACACCACTGTACTTTACCCCACTACACTTTACCCCACTACACTATACATCACACACTCTACACCACTACACTCTAAACCACTCTACTCTACACCACTCTACACATCTGCACTCTACTCTTCACTACTCCACTCTACCCTGCTCCACTCCACTCTATGCCACTATGACCCAATACTCCGCACTACTCCTCTCTGACACTCTATGCTACTCCGCTCTATGTTACTCTATGCTACTCCACTCAACACCACTCTGTGACAATCCACTCCAGTCTACTCTACTCTGCAACACTCGACTCCACTCAACACCCTCTATGCCACTTTACTCTGCTCTACACCACTTCACAACACTCTATAACACTCCACTCTACATCACACTCTGAACTCTGACTCTATATTCCTGTCTACGCCACTCAACTCTGCGGCCCTTCCACTCTACGACACTCTACTCACTCCACAACATTGTACGTACTCCATGACACCCCACTTCACTCATCTCCATGCCACTCAACTCTACTTTACGCCGCTCCATGACACTCTACGCCACACCATAACACTCCACTCTTCTGCACTTTACAGCCTTCCACTCCACACCACTAACTATTAACCACGCTGAACAGCATCCACTCTGGTGTACAACATTGCTAGAACAAAGTGGCAAAGCCAATAGCTCTTGCATAGGCGAGACCTATTGGCGTTGCCAGTGCTTGTTCTTGATGCAAATAGCTGCCCACGTCTCCTGGTATACACACCTGCCCCGTGCTCTCGCCTCCTGGTACACACTTCAGACCACATACCTGATGCAATAAGCTGCCCGCGTCTCACAGTGTACACACCTGACCCATACCCACGTCCTCTGGTGCACATGATCTCGTTTCCCGAGGCCAACAGCTGCTCACGTCTTCTAGTGCACCCGTGCCACGTCTACTCTTGCACACGCCTGCCCAGTGCCACCACCCCTTGTGGTGCACACACGCCTGACCACATTTTCACATGCAAACAGAGCCTCGCGTCTCTTGTTGCGCGCTTCCCCCGTCGTTCCACGCGAGCCTACTTTGAACCCATAAGGGTAAATAGGAAACTTCTCACCTGTGAAGAGAGCCAAACAGAGCGCGAGCACCGCCGTCGTGAAGATCAGGCCTCTCATGTTGGCACCTTTCAGCGTCCTGTCCTGGGGGTCGAGAGAAGCCGACATGGGGTTAATGGGGGGCCGTAGCCCATCCCTGCACAAGCTTCCTCAGCTGAAACAGCTGCAGGCAGCGCAAAGGCATCACATCACACCAACATGTCACACGAACTTCGAAGCCCACATGAAAACTTTTCCGATACCTCCCCGACTGCCATTGTTTGCGTCTCACTTTGACTCATGAGCTCTCTTCTTCACCTTCTCATATCTCCCTCACACCACCTACGTTCACTCACCTCACATTTCCTTTCCCCTTTTCATCACCGTCCCTTGTCTCCACCATCTCACCGCTCCCCCATGTTACACCATCCTATGCCTTCACTTACAGAATCTTTGAATCTCTAACTCCCTCATCAGTTTCTCATACTACCTCTTACCCCCTCTCCCTCCCTTGGCCCTGTGTCTCTCTCCATAGCTTTCCACAATCTCCCTCCAATCGTCCATTCTCACCGATGTCCCCCTTTATCACCACGTCTTCCTCTCAGCATCACCTCCTGTCGTGCTTACTGGTTACCTATGTCTCCATTTCCCACCACGTGCAGCCTGTGACCCCTTTCCACCTTGTGTCCCACCCGACCCTCCCTCTCGATGATTCTACAGGATCCCAGATGTCACACCCAGGTCACGAGGGGATTTCCAGGTATTCTAATGAATTGATGACTTTCTGCATAATGCTGCTCCGCGGCGGGGCACGCTGAGGATACATGCCATCAGCCTCTCCACAGAAGGAACATATGCATTGTGCCTCCACATGGGGCATATGCACACGACGGCGCATGTGACTAGCGCCTCCACAGAGAAACACCTGTGCATTGCGCCACTATAAAAGGGGTCATTGAGAGTACGCATGCACAGTGCCCCCGACAGAGGGGCATGTGCCTATAAGGGTGCATGCGTATAGCGCATCCACAGTCGGGCACATGAACATAGCGCCTCCATAGTAGTATCAATACTCATTAAGCCTTCCAAGCGGGGGTCGGTGAGGCTACACACACGTTTATCTAGCGCCTACTAGAGGGATTTATTGGAGCTACATATGCTTGGCGCCTACTTAGCGGAGTTAGGTGGGGGGCACGGGGCCCACTGGCGCGTGCTGCTGTGCTTCACAGCGAGTAGCGGAAGTTGCCCTGTGTTCACCCACATCGCCACCCCTCCCCCGTGGTCACCCTGCCTACGCACCTGGCAGTCCAGAGAACACTTCGCTGGAGTGGTGTGATCCTGGGGTGAGCTGGGCCCACGGGAGGACGGTTTTATACCCGCAGCAGGGGCTGCGGAGGGTGTCTGGCCAAAGGTCTTTAGGCTGGACCCGGGCGTTTATGGCCTTTGATTTGCTGACAGTTCTGCTCGGACGGCAAGGTCTGATGGGGCGGGATAGAGACACGCCAGGGCGGCTAGCCGTCCGAGGGGGAGGGAGGCAGCGTGGCCACGGCATTTCAGACAGGAGGGCCTTGCCAAGGACAGAGGAGGGGGCAAAGCTACTGTCCTATAGGTGACAGGGTAGAGTCGGGGAGTCTGCAGTGCTGTGGCCTGAGGGTGCTGACAATCCCTGTTTATCCCCGCATGGTTGGTGGTGCTGGGTCCTTAATCCTACGGACACACAGGGTTGCTCTCCTGTCTGCGTCCTCAGTACCAGTGTCATGCTTCTCCCTGTACTGTCAGTGCTGCTATGGTCACTCCACCTGCAGGGCCCAAGTACCCTGGCCCTCCTCCCTGCATGGTTGGAGTGCTGCTGCTGGGACAGTGGTGCTGTTTAGTATTTCTCACTGCTGGGTCATTCGTGCTTCTGTAGGGACAGTGGCGCTATGTGGCGCTTCTTCCTGTTGTGGCTTTTTTTTTGCTACTGAAGGGCCAGGGATACTGCACGGTGCTTCTCCCTGCTGGGTTAGTTGTGCTGTATAGTGATTTTCACTGTTGGGACAGTGGTGATGCTGCAGGGCCAGAGGCGCCCCCCCCCTGCTAGGACAGTGGTGCTGCAGGGTCAGAGTTGCTCCCCCTGCTAGGACAGAGGTGATGCTGCAGGGCCAGAGGTGCTCCCCCCTGCTGGGACAGTGGTGCTGCTGCAGGGCAAGAGGTGCTCCCCCTGCTAGGACAGTGCTGCTGCAGGGCAAGAAGTGCTCCCCCTGCTAGGACAGTGGTGCTGCTGCAGAGTAAGAGGCGCTCCCCCTGCTAGGACAGTGGTGCTGCAGGGCCAGAGGGGCTCCCCCTGCTAGGACAGTGGTGATGCTTCAGGGCCAGAGGCGCTCGCCCTGCTAGGACAGTGATGCTGCTGCAGAGTAAGAGGTGCTCCCCCTGCTAGGACAGTGGTGCTGCTGCAGAGTAAGAGGTGCTCCCCCTGCTAGGACAGTGGTGCTGCTGCAGAGTAAGAGGTGCTCCCCCTGCTAGGACAGTGGTGATGCTGCAGGGTAAGAGGCGCTCCCCCTGCTAGGACAGTGGTGATGCTTCAGGGCCAGAGGCGCTCCCCCTGCTAGGACAGTGATGCTGCTGCAGAGTAAGAGGTGCTCCCCCTGCTAGGACAGAGGTGATGCTGCAGGGCCAGAGGCGCTCCCCCTGCTAGGACAGTGGTGATGCTTCAGGGCCAGAGGCGCTCCCCCTGCTAGGACAGTGGTGATGCTTCAGGGCCAGAGGCGCTCCCCCTGCTAGGACAGTGGTGCTGCTGCAGAGTAAGAGGCGCTCCCCCTGCTAGGACAGAGGTGATGCTGCAGGGCCAGAGGCGCTCCCCCTGCTAGGACAGTGGTGATGCTTCAGGGCCAGAGGCGCTCCCCCTGCTAGGACAGTGGTGATGCTTCAGGGCCAGAGGCGCTTCCCCTGCTAGGACAGTGATGCTGCTGCAGAGTAAGAGGTGCTCCCCCTGCTAGGACAGTGGTGCTGCTGCAGAGTAAGAGGTGCTCCCCCCTGCTAGGACAGTGGTGGTGCTGCATGGCCAGAGGCGCTCCCCCTGCTAGGACAGTGGTGCTGCTGCAGGGCAAGAGGTGCTCCCCCTGCTAGGACAGTGCTGCTGCAGGGCAAGAAGTGCTCCCCCTGCTAGGACAGTGGTGTTGCTGCAGGGCCAGAGGCGCTCCCCCTGCTAGGACAGTGGTGCTGCTGCAGGGCAAGAGGTGCTCCCCCTGCTAGGACAGTGCTGCTGCAGGGCAAGAAGTGCTCCCCCTGCTAGGACAGTGGTGTTGCTGCAGGGCCAGAGGCGCTCCCCCTGCTAGGACAGTGGTGCTGCTGCAGGGCAAGAGGTGCTCCCCCTGCTAGGACAGTGGTGCTGCTGCAGAGTAAGAGGTGCTCCCCCTGCTAGGACAGTGGTGATGCTGCAGGGTAAGAGGTGCTCCCCCCTGCTAGGACAGTGGTGGTGCTGCATGGCCAGAGGTGCTCCCCCCTGCTAGGACAGTGGTGCTGCTGCAGGGCAAGAGGTGCTCCCCCTGCTAGGACAGTGGTGATGCTTCAGGGCCAGAGGCGCTCGCCCTGCTAGGACAGTGATGCTGCTGCAGAGTAAGAGGTGCTCCCCCTGCTAGGACAGTGGTGATGCTGCAGGGTAAGAGGTGCTCCCCCCTGCTAGGACAGTGGTGGTGCTGCATGGCCAGAGGAGCTCCCCCTGCTAGGACAGAGGTGATGCTGCAGGGCCAGAGGCGCTCCCCCTGCTAGGACAGTGGTGATGCTTCAGGGCCAGAGGCGCTCCCCCTGCTAGGACAGTGATGCTGCTGCAGAGTAAGAGGTGCTCCCCCTGCTAGGACAGTGATGCTGCTGCAGAGTAAGAGGTGCTCCCCCTGCTAGGACAGTGGTGCTGCTGCAGGGCAAGAGGTGCTCCCCCTGCTAGGACAGTGCTGCTGCAGGGCAAGAAGTGCTCCCCCTGCTAGGACAGTGGTGTTGCTGCAGGGCCAGAGGCGCTCCCCCTGCTAGGACAGTGGTGATGCTTCAGGGCCAGAGGCGCTCCCCCTGCTAGGACAGTGGTGTTGCTGCAGGGCCAGAGGCGCTCCCCCTGCTAGGACAGTAGTGATGCTTCAGGGCCAGAGGCGCTCGCCCTGCTAGGACAGTGATGCTGCTGCAGAGTAAGAGGTGCTCCCCCTGCTAGGACAGTGGTGATGCTGCAGGGTAAGAGGTGCTCCCCCCTGCTAGGACAGTGGTGGTGCTGCATGGCCAGAGGTGCTCCCCCCTGCTAGGACAGTGGTGCTGCTGCAGGGCAAGAGGTGCTCCCCCTGCTAGGACAGTGGTGATGCTTCAGGGCCAGAGGCGCTCGCCCTGCTAGGACAGTGATGCTGCTGCAGAGTAAGAGGTGCTCGCCCTGCTAGGACAGTGATGCTGCTGCAGAGTAAGAGGTGCTCCCCCTGCTAGGACAGTGGTGCTGCTGCAGGGCAAGAGGTGCTCCCCCTGCTAGGACAGTGCTGCTGCAGGGCAAGAAGTGCTCCCCCTGCTAGGACAGTGGTGTTGCTGCAGGGCCAGAGGCGCTCCCCCTGCTAGGACAGTGGTGATGCTTCAGGGCCAGAGGCGCTCCCCCTGCTAGGACAGTGGTGCTGCTGCAGGGCAAGAGGTGCTCCCCCTGCTAGGACAGTGGTGATGCTTCAGGGCCAGAGGCGCTCGCCCTGCTAGGACAGTGATGCTGCTGCAGAGTAAGAGGTGCTCCCCCTGCTAGGACAGTGGTGATGCTGCAGGGTAAGAGGTGCTCCCCCCTGCTAGGACAGTGGTGGTGCTGCATGGCCAGAGGTGCTCCCCCCTGCTAGGACAGTGGTGCTGCTGCAGGGCAAGAGGTGCTCCCCCTGCTAGGACAGTGGTGATGCTTCAGGGCCAGAGGCGCTCGCCCTGCTAGGACAGTGATGCTGCTGCAGAGTAAGAGGTGCTCGCCCTGCTAGGACAGTGATGCTGCTGCAGAGTAAGAGGTGCTCCCCCTGCTAGGACAGTGGTGCTGCTGCAGGGCAAGAGTTGCTCCCCCTGCTAGGACAGTAGTGCTGCTGCAGGGTAAGAGGCGCTCCCCCTGCTAGGACAGAGGTGATGCTGCAGGGCCAGAGGCGCTCCCCCTGCTAGGACAGTGGTGATGCTTCAGGGCCAGAGGCGCTCCCCCTGCTAGGACAGTGATGCTGCTGCAGAGTAAGAGGTGCTCCCCCTGCTAGGACAGTGGTGCTGCTGCAGGGCAAGAAGTGCTCCCCCTGCTAGGACAGTGGTGTTGCTGCAGGGCCAGAGGCGCTCCCCCTGCTAGGACAGTGGTGATGCTTCAGGGCCAGAGGCGCTCCCCCTGCTAGGACAGTGGTGCTGCTGCAGGGCAAGAGGTGCTCCCCCTGCGAGGACAGTGGTGATGCTTCAGGGCCAGAGGCGCTCGCCCTGCTAGGACAGTGATGCTGCTGCAGAGTAAGAGGTGCTCCCCCTGCTCGGACAGTGGTGATGCTGCAGGGTAAGAGGTGCTCCCCCCTGCTAGGACAGTGGTGGTGCTGCATGGCCAGAGGTGCTCCCCCCTGCTAGGACAGTGGTGCTGCTGCAGGGCAAGAGGTGCTCCCCCTGCTAGGACAGTGGTGATGCTTCAGGGCCAGAGGCGCTCCCCCTGCTAGGACAGTGATGCTGCTGCAGAGTAAGAGGTGCTCCCCCTGCTAGGACAGTGATGCTGCTGCAGAGTAAGAGGTGCTCGCCCTGCTAGGACAGTGATGCTGCTGCAGAGTAAGAGGTGCTCCCCCTGCTAGGACAGTGGTGATGCTGCAGGGTAAGAGGTGCTCCCCCCTGCTAGGACAGTGGTGCTGCTGCAGGACCAGAGGCACTCCCCCTGCTAGGACAGTGGTGATGCTGCAGGTCAAGAGGTGCTCCCCCTGCTAGGACAGTGGTGCTGCTGCAGGGTAAGAGGTGCTCCCCCCCTGCTAGGACAGAGGTGATGCTGCAGGGCCAAATGTGCTCCACCCTGCTAAGACAGTGGTGCTGCAGGGCCAGAGGTGCTCCCCTTGCTAGGACAGTGGTGCTGCAGGGCAAGAAGTGCTCCCCCTGCTAGGACAGTGGTGCTGCTGCAGGGCAAGAGGTGCTCCCCCCTGCTAGGACAGAGGTGATGCTGCAGGGCCAGAGGCGCCCCCCTGCTAGGACAGAGGTGATGCTGCAGGGCAAGAGGTGCTCCCCCTGCTAGGACAGAGGTGTTGCTGCAGGGCAAGAGGTGCGCCCCCTGCTAGGACAGTGGTGCTGCTGCAGAGTAAGAGGTGCCCCCCGCTAGGACAGAGGTGATGCTGCAGAGTAAGAGGTGCTCCCCCTACTAGGACAGTGGTGACGCTGCAGGGCCAGAGGTGCTCCCCCCTACTAGGACAGTGGTGCTGCTGCAGTGCCAGAGGTGCTCCCCCCTGCTAGGACAGAGGTGATGCTGCAGGGCCAAATGTGCTCCACCCTGCTAAGACAGTGGTGCTGCAGGGCCAGAGGTGCTCCCCCTGCTAGGACAGTGGTGCTGCAGGCCCAGAGGCGCTCCCCCCGCTAGGACAGTGGTAGTGCTGTAGGGTAAGAGGTGCTCCCCCCTGCTAGGACAGAGGTGATGCTGCAGGGCCAAATGTGCTCCACCCTGCTAGGACAGTGGTGCTGCAGGGCCAGAGGTGCCCCCCCTGCTAGGGCAGTGGTGGTGCTGCAGGGCCAGAGGTGCTCCCCCTGCTAAGACAGAGGTGATGCTGCAGGGTAAGAGATGCTCCCCCCTGCTAGGACAGAGGTGATGCTGCAGGGCCAAATGTGCTCCACCCTGCTAGGACAGTGGTGCTGCAGGGCCGGAGGTGCTCCCCCTGCTAGGACAGTGGTGATGCTGCAGGGCCAGAGGCGCTCCCCCTGCTAGGACAGTGGTGATGCTGCAGGGCCAGAGGTGCTCCCCCCTGCTAGGACAGTGGTCCTGCAGGGCCGGAGGGGCTCCCCCCTGCTAGGACAGTGGTCCTGCAGGGCCGGAGGTGCTCCCCCTGCTAGGACAGTGGTGTTTCTTCAGGGCCAGAGGCGCTCCCCCTGCTAGGACAGTGGTGGTGCTGCAGGGCCAGAGGTGCTCCCCCTGCTAGGACAGTGGTGGTGCTGCAGCACCAGAGGTGCTCCCCCTGCTAGGACAGTGGTGCTGCAGGGCCAGAGGCGCTCCCCCCGCTAGGACAGTGGTAGTGCTGCAGGGCAAGAGGTGCCCCCCCCTGCTAGGACATTGGTGCTGCAGCAGGGCCAAATGTGCTCCACCCTGCTAGGACAGTGGTGCTGCAGGGCAAGAGGTGCTTCCCCCTGCTAGGACAGTGCTGCTGCTGCAGGGCCAGAGGTGCTCCCCCTGCTAGGACAGTGGTGGTGCTGCATGGCCAGAGGTGCTCCCCCCTGCTGGGACAGTGCTGCTGCTGTAGGGCAAGAGGTGCCCTCCCTGCTAGGACAGTGGTGCTGCTGCAGGGCAAGCGGTGCCCCCCCCTGCTAGGACATTGGTGATGCTGCAGGGCAAGAGGTGCCCCCCCCTGCTAGGACAGTGGTGATGCTTCAGGGCCAGAGGCGCTCCCCCTGCTAGGACAGTGATGCTGCTGCAGAGTAAGAGGTGCTCCCCCTGCTAGGACAGTGATGCTGCTGCAGAGTAAGAGGTGCTCCCCCTGCTAGGACAGTGATGCTGCTGCAGAGTAAGAGGTGCTCCCCCTGCTAGGACAGTGGTGCTGCTGCAGGGCAAGAGGTGCTCCCCCTGCTAGGACAGTGCTGCTGCAGGGCAAGAAGTGCTCCCCCTGCTAGGACAGTGGTGTTGCTGCAGGGCCAGAGGCGCTCCCCTGCTAGGACAGTGGTGATGCTTCAGGGCCAGAGGCGCTCCCCCTGCTAGGACAGTGGTGTTGCTGCAGGGCCAGAGGCGCTCCCCCTGCTAGGACAGTAGTGATGCTTCAGGGCCAGAGGCGCTCGCCCTGCTAGGACAGTGATGCTGCTGCAGAGTAAGAGGTGCTCCCCCTGCTAGGACAGTGGTGATGCTGCAGGGTAAGAGGTGCTCCCCCCTGCTAGGACAGTGGTGGTGCTGCATGGCCAGAGGTGCTCCCCCCTGCTAGGACAGTGGTGCTGCTGCAGGGCAAGAGGTGCTCCCCCTGCTAGGACAGTGGTGATGCTTCAGGGCCAGAGGCGCTCGCCCTGCTAGGACAGTGATGCTGCTGCAGAGTAAGAGGTGCTCGCCCTGCTAGGACAGTGATGCTGCTGCAGAGTAAGAGGTGCTCCCCCTGCTAGGACAGTGGTGCTGCTGCAGGGCAAGAGGTGCTCCCCCTGCTAGGACAGTGCTGCTGCAGGGCAAGAAGTGCTCCCCCTGCTAGGACAGTGGTGTTGCTGCAGGGCCAGAGGCGCTCCCCCTGCTAGGACAGTGGTGATGCTTCAGGGCCAGAGGCGCTCCCCCTGCTAGGACAGTGGTGCTGCTGCAGGGCAAGAGGTGCTCCCCCTGCTAGGACAGTGGTGATGCTTCAGGGCCAGAGGCGCTCGCCCTGCTAGGACAGTGATGCTGCTGCAGAGTAAGAGGTGCTCCCCCTGCTAGGACAGTGGTGATGCTGCAGGGTAAGAGGTGCTCCCCCCTGCTAGGACAGTGGTGGTGCTGCATGGCCAGAGGTGCTCCCCCCTGCTAGGACAGTGGTGCTGCTGCAGGGCAAGAGGTGCTCCCCCTGCTAGGACAGTGGTGATGCTTCAGGGCCAGAGGCGCTCGCCCTGCTAGGACAGTGATGCTGCTGCAGAGTAAGAGGTGCTCGCCCTGCTAGGACAGTGATGCTGCTGCAGAGTAAGAGGTGCTCCCCCTGCTAGGACAGTGGTGCTGCTGCAGGGCAAGAGTTGCTCCCCCTGCTAGGACAGTAGTGCTGCTGCAGGGTAAGAGGCGCTCCCCCTGCTAGGACAGAGGTGATGCTGCAGGGCCAGAGGCGCTCCCCCTGCTAGGACAGTGGTGATGCTTCAGGGCCAGAGGCGCTCCCCCTGCTAGGACAGTGATGCTGCTGCAGAGTAAGAGGTGCTCCCCCTGCTAGGACAGTGGTGCTGCTGCAGGGCAAGAAGTGCTCCCCCTGCTAGGACAGTGGTGTTGCTGCAGGGCCAGAGGCGCTCCCCCTGCTAGGACAGTGGTGATGCTTCAGGGCCAGAGGCGCTCCCCCTGCTAGGACAGTGGTGCTGCTGCAGGGCAAGAGGTGCTCCCCCTGCGAGGACAGTGGTGATGCTTCAGGGCCAGAGGCGCTCGCCCTGCTAGGACAGTGATGCTGCTGCAGAGTAAGAGGTGCTCCCCCTGCTCGGACAGTGGTGATGCTGCAGGGTAAGAGGTGCTCCCCCCTGCTAGGACAGTGGTGGTGCTGCATGGCCAGAGGTGCTCCCCCCTGCTAGGACAGTGGTGCTGCTGCAGGGCAAGAGGTGCTCCCCCTGCTAGGACAGTGGTGATGCTTCAGGGCCAGAGGCGCTCCCCCTGCTAGGACAGTGATGCTGCTGCAGAGTAAGAGGTGCTCCCCCTGCTAGGACAGTGATGCTGCTGCAGAGTAAGAGGTGCTCGCCCTGCTAGGACAGTGATGCTGCTGCAGAGTAAGAGGTGCTCCCCCTGCTAGGACAGTGGTGATGCTGCAGGGTAAGAGGTGCTCCCCCCTGCTAGGACAGTGGTGCTGCTGCAGGACCAGAGGCACTCCCCCTGCTAGGACAGTGGTGATGCTGCAGGTCAAGAGGTGCTCCCCCTGCTAGGACAGTGGTGCTGCTGCAGGGTAAGAGGTGCTCCCCCCCTGCTAGGACAGAGGTGATGCTGCAGGGCCAAATGTGCTCCACCCTGCTAAGACAGTGGTGCTGCAGGGCCAGAGGTGCTCCCCTTGCTAGGACAGTGGTGCTGCAGGGCAAGAAGTGCTCCCCCTGCTAGGACAGTGGTGCTGCTGCAGGGCAAGAGGTGCTCCCCCCTGCTAGGACAGAGGTGATGCTGCAGGGCCAGAGGCGCCCCCCTGCTAGGACAGAGGTGATGCTGCAGGGCAAGAGGTGCTCCCCCTGCTAGGACAGAGGTGTTGCTGCAGGGCAAGAGGTGCGCCCCCTGCTAGGACAGTGGTGCTGCTGCAGAGTAAGAGGTGCCCCCCGCTAGGACAGAGGTGATGCTGCAGAGTAAGAGGTGCTCCCCCTACTAGGACAGTGGTGACGCTGCAGGGCCAGAGGTGCTCCCCCCTACTAGGACAGTGGTGCTGCTGCAGTGCCAGAGGTGCTCCCCCCTGCTAGGACAGAGGTGATGCTGCAGGGCCAAATGTGCTCCACCCTGCTAAGACAGTGGTGCTGCAGGGCCAGAGGTGCTCCCCCTGCTAGGACAGTGGTGCTGCAGGCCCAGAGGCGCTCCCCCCGCTAGGACAGTGGTAGTGCTGTAGGGTAAGAGGTGCTCCCCCCTGCTAGGACAGAGGTGATGCTGCAGGGCCAAATGTGCTCCACCCTGCTAGGACAGTGGTGCTGCAGGGCCAGAGGTGCCCCCCCTGCTAGGGCAGTGGTGGTGCTGCAGGGCCAGAGGTGCTCCCCCTGCTAAGACAGAGGTGATGCTGCAGGGTAAGAGATGCTCCCCCCTGCTAGGACAGAGGTGATGCTGCAGGGCCAAATGTGCTCCACCCTGCTAGGACAGTGGTGCTGCAGGGCCGGAGGTGCTCCCCCTGCTAGGACAGTGGTGATGCTGCAGGGCCAGAGGCGCTCCCCCTGCTAGGACAGTGGTGATGCTGCAGGGCCAGAGGTGCTCCCCCCTGCTAGGACAGTGGTCCTGCAGGGCCGGAGGGGCTCCCCCCTGCTAGGACAGTGGTCCTGCAGGGCCGGAGGTGCTCCCCCTGCTAGGACAGTGGTGTTGCTTCAGGGCCAGAGGCGCTCCCCCTGCTAGGACAGTGGTGGTGCTGCAGGGCCAGAGGTGCTCCCCCTGCTAGGACAGTGGTGGTGCTGCAGCACCAGAGGTGCTCCCCCTGCTAGGACAGTGGTGCTGCAGGGCCAGAGGCGCTCCCCCCGCTAGGACAGTGGTAGTGCTGCAGGGTAAGGGTTGCTCCCCCCTGCCAGGACATTGGTGATGCTGCAGGGCAAGAGGTGCCCCCCCCTGCTAGGACATTGGTGCTGCAGCAGGGCCAAATGTGCTCCACCCTGCTAGGACAGTGGTGCTGCAGGGCAAGAGGTGCTCCCCCCTGCTAGGACAGTGCTGCTGCTGCAGGGCCAGAGGTGCTCCCCCTGCTAGGACAGTGGTGGTGCTGCATGGCCAGAGGTGCTCCCCCCTGCTGGGACAGTGCTGCTGCTGTAGGGCAAGAGGTGCCCTCCCTGCTAGGACAGTGGTGCTGCTGCAGGGCAAGCGGTGCCCCCCCTGCTAGGACATTGGTGATGCTGCAGGGCAAGAGGTGCCCCCCCCCTGCTAGGACATTGGTGCTGCAGCAGGGCCAAATGTGCTCCACCCTGCTAGGACAGTGGTGCTGCAGGGCAAGAGGTGCTCCCCCCTGCTAGGACAGTGCTGCTGCTGCAGGGCCAGAGGTGCTCCCCCTGCTAGGACAGTCGTGGTGCTGCATGGCCAGAGGTGCTCCCCCCTGCTGGGACAGTGCTGCTGCTGTAGGGCAAGAGGTGCCCTCCCTGCTAGGACAGTGGTGCTGCTGCAGGGCAAGCGGTGCCCCCCCTGCTAGGACAGTGGTGATGCTGCAGGGTAAGAGGTGCTCCCCCTGCTAGGACAGTGGTGATGCTGCAGGGCCAGAGGCGCTCCCCCTGCTAGGACAGTGGTGTTGCTTCAGGGCCAGAGGCGCTCCCATGCTAGGACAGTGGTGTTGCTTCAGGGCCAGAGGCGCTCCCCCTGCTAGAACAGTGGTGTTGCTTCAGGGCCAGAGGTGCTCCCCCTGCTGGGAGAGTGGTGATGCTGCAGGGCAAGAGTTGCTCCCCCTGATAGGACAGTGGTGTTGCTTCAGGGCCAGAGGCGCTCCCCCTGCTAGAACAGTGGTGTTGCTGCAGGGTAAGAGGTGCTCCCCCCCTGCTAGGACAGAGGTGATGCTGCAGGGCCAAATGTGCTCCACCCTGCTAAGACAGTGGTGCTGCAGGGCCAGAGGTGCTCCCCTTGCTAGGACAGTGGTGCTGCAGGGCAAGAAGTGCTCCCCCTGCTAGGACAGTGGTGCTGCTGCAGGGCAAGAGGTGCTCCCCCCTGCTAGGACAGAGGTGATGCTGCAGGGCCAGAGGCGCCCCCCTGCTAGGACAGAGGTGATGCTGCAGGGCAAGAGGTGCTCCCCCTGCTAGGACAGAGGTGTTGCTGCAGGGCAAGAGGTGCGCCCCCTGCTAGGACAGTGGTGCTGCTGCAGAGTAAGAGGTGCCCCCCGCTAGGACAGAGGTGATGCTGCAGAGTAAGAGGTGCTCCCCCTACTAGGACAGTGGTGACGCTGCAGGGCCAGAGGTGCTCCCCCCTACTAGGACAGTGGTGCTGCTGCAGTGCCAGAGGTGCTCCCCCCTGCTAGGACAGAGGTGATGCTGCAGGGCCAAATGTGCTCCACCCTGCTAAGACAGTGGTGCTGCAGGGCCAGAGGTGCTCCCCCTGCTAGGACAGTGGTGCTGCAGGCCCAGAGGCGCTCCCCCCGCTAGGACAGTGGTAGTGCTGTAGGGTAAGAGGTGCTCCCCCCTGCTAGGACAGAGGTGATGCTGCAGGGCCAAATGTGCTCCACCCTGCTAGGACAGTGGTGCTGCAGGGCCAGAGGTGCCCCCCCTGCTAGGGCAGTGGTGGTGCTGCAGGGCCAGAGGTGCTCCCCCTGCTAAGACAGAGGTGATGCTGCAGGGTAAGAGATGCTCCCCCCTGCTAGGACAGAGGTGATGCTGCAGGGCCAAATGTGCTCCACCCTGCTAGGACAGTGGTGCTGCAGGGCCGGAGGTGCTCCCCCTGCTAGGACAGTGGTGATGCTGCAGGGCCAGAGGCGCTCCCCCTGCTAGGACAGTGGTGATGCTGCAGGGCCAGAGGTGCTCCCCCCTGCTAGGACAGTGGTCCTGCAGGGCCGGAGGGGCTCCCCCCTGCTAGGACAGTGGTCCTGCAGGGCCGGAGGTGCTCCCCCTGCTAGGACAGTGGTGTTGCTTCAGGGCCAGAGGCGCTCCCCCTGCTAGGACAGTGGTGGTGCTGCAGGGCCAGAGGTGCTCCCCCTGCTAGGACAGTGGTGGTGCTGCAGCACCAGAGGTGCTCCCCCTGCTAGGACAGTGGTGCTGCAGGGCCAGAGGCGCTCCCCCCGCTAGGACAGTGGTAGTGCTGCAGGGTAAGGGTTGCTCCCCCCTGCCAGGACATTGGTGATGCTGCAGGGCAAGAGGTGCCCCCCCCTGCTAGGACATTGGTGCTGCAGCAGGGCCAAATGTGCTCCACCCTGCTAGGACAGTGGTGCTGCAGGGCAAGAGGTGCTCCCCCCTGCTAGGACAGTGCTGCTGCTGCAGGGCCAGAGGTGCTCCCCCTGCTAGGACAGTGGTGGTGCTGCATGGCCAGAGGTGCTCCCCCCTGCTGGGACAGTGCTGCTGCTGTAGGGCAAGAGGTGCCCTCCCTGCTAGGACAGTGGTGCTGCTGCAGGGCAAGCGGTGCCCCCCCTGCTAGGACATTGGTGATGCTGCAGGGCAAGAGGTGCCCCCCCCCTGCTAGGACATTGGTGCTGCAGCAGGGCCAAATGTGCTCCACCCTGCTAGGACAGTGGTGCTGCAGGGCAAGAGGTGCTCCCCCCTGCTAGGACAGTGCTGCTGCTGCAGGGCCAGAGGTGCTCCCCCTGCTAGGACAGTGGTGGTGCTGCATGGCCAGAGGTGCTCCCCCCTGCTGGGACAGTGCTGCTGCTGTAGGGCAAGAGGTGCCCTCCCTGCTAGGACAGTGGTGCTGCTGCAGGGCAAGCGGTGCCCCCCCTGCTAGGACAGTGGTGATGCTGCAGGGTAAGAGGTGCTCCCCCTGCTAGGACAGTGGTGATGCTGCAGGGCCAGAGGCGCTCCCCCTGCTAGGACAGTGGTGTTGCTTCAGGGCCAGAGGCGCTCCCATGCTAGGACAGTGGTGTTGCTTCAGGGCCAGAGGCGCTCCCCCTGCTAGAACAGTGGTGTTGCTTCAGGGCCAGAGGTGCTCCCCCTGCTGGGAGAGTGGTGATGCTGCAGGGCAAGAGTTGCTCCCCCTGATAGGACAGTGGTGCTGCTGCAGAGTAAGAGGTGCCCCCCGCTAGGACAGAGGTGATGCTGCAGAGTAAGAGGTGCTCCCCCCTGCTAGGACAGTGGTGCTGCTGCAGAGTAAGAGGTGCTCCCCCCTGCTAGGACAGTGGTGCTGCTGCAGAGTAAGAGGTGCTCCCCCCTGCCAGGACATTGGTGATGCTGCAGGGCAAGAGGTGCCCCCCCTGCTAGGACATTGGTGCTGCAGCAGGGCCAAATATGCTCCACCCTGCTAGGACAGTGGTGCTGCAGGGCAAGAGGTGCTCCCCCCTGCTAGGACAGTGCTGCTGCTGCAGGGCTAGAGGTGCTCCCCCCTGCTAGGACAGTGGTGGTGCTGCATGGCCAGAGGTGCTCCCCCTGCTAGGACAGTGGTGTTGCTTCAAGGAAAGAGGCGCTCCCCCTGCTAGGACAGTGGTGATGCTTCAGGGCCAGAGGCGCTCCCCCTGCTAGAACAGTGGTGTTGCTTCAGGGCCAGAGGTGCTCCCCCTGCTAGGACAGTGGTGATGCTGCAGGGCAAGAGGTGCGCCCCTTGCTAGGACAGTGGTGCTGCTGCAGAGTAAGAGGTGCTCCCCGGTAGCGAT
Source organism: Lissotriton vulgaris (assembly GCF_964263255.1). Classification (NCBI taxonomy): domain Eukaryota; kingdom Metazoa; phylum Chordata; class Amphibia; order Caudata; family Salamandridae; genus Lissotriton; species Lissotriton vulgaris. The sequence continues at coordinate 1,102,816,691 of NC_141687.1, forward strand.
TAGCTGAAACTACACGTTTTCCTGCTTAACTTGACAATACATGAAAACGCCATTTTGAATGTTACGGCGGCCATCTTAGATCATGAGCAGCCTCGTGGCTAGCGTGCCCTTTAGTCCGTTGTCCATACCACTGACCACTTCAGTCTGCCCAGCAACAGGCTATTTTTAGTATTGGTCAAGCTCGTACATGCGCAGTCCCCACTGACCAGTCACCCCTCAGGAATGTGCCGCCAAACTGACCAGTGGAGTTGTAAACCCTCCAATGAGCTGGCTGTATTCCAAAACATGACCATATATGTACATAATGTGTGCCGCCTATCTTTATTACCTGAAAACTGTATAAAAGACGGGGTCACACCGATGTTCGGTGTGATACCTCTTGCATTACCGAAGGGTGCTGTATGAGTGTACCACCACCCCATGGGGTCTTAATAAACTTGTTCTTTGACCTTTACAGTTTCCGTGCCAACAGTTCTTGAATGTAAGTGGGTTATCTACGGAGCATGTAGGCCTTGGGAACCCTGATTACTTCAAATTGGCGACCACGAAGGGACTCATCGGCGACTCGGATGCCCGAAGGAGAGGTCGTGACGAAGGCTTGGAAACTCGCCATGGACGCGCGCTGCCACTGAGTGACCCGAGTCTTGGTACCCACGGTGTTTTTTCCTTTCCTTCTGATCTGACCTTCCAGGTGGCGCCGGTCTCCGACTGAGTTTTCGATCGTCTGCGTTGCTGGGAAAGTGCCGTTTGGCTGATTTGATCACAAGACCTTGGCAGTTGGAATCTGGACATTTGAGATTTTGGGTAAGATTTGTGTTCGGTAAGGTAGTCTTCGGACGCTTACTGAAGTTATATGATTTGTGTTCGGTAAGGTAGTCTTCGGACGCTTACTGAAGTTCTATGATTTGTGACCGGTAAGGTAGTCCTCGGACGCTTGCCGGAGTCCTATGACCTATGATTTTGATTTGAGTTAGCTAACGTTTGTGAATTTGTGAACTTTGAATCTATATGTGTAGTGCACTTCACATAGGCAGGCATGTAGAGATGTTTCTCTAACTTTGTTTTTTTCCTCTGAGCGGCACATTTGTGTGAAGTACTGTAAGTGCCATTTTATACGGTGTCACGTTTTCGTGATACCTTTTGAACATGCCTGTTTTAAGTACACTCCGAGGGATGTGCTGTCTTGGAAATGGTACCACAATTAGGTTAGCAGAAGCACAGCCGGCTCCCCCAGAAGGCACACCGAACAGGGATATGAACATAAAATGTGGCCTTCCCCCTATAATGTACAGTAAATTATGGCATAAATACACCAAATCTGATCCTGAATTGCAATGGCCTCTACATGGGTCGTTCGATTTACGTAAAGTACAGTTTGTGGAACAATGTTTGTTTCAACGCAGGTCTAGACAAAATATGTTTGATTGTGTGCGAATGTGGGAGAAAGCGGTGCGTGAGCGAATGAAGCGTGAAGTTGCCTTGGCGGACAAAGAGCAGCGGAAGGCTGCTCGGGATAAGGCTTTACAGCTTGAGGAAAAGGAGGCTCAGGAGAAGAAAGAGAGGGAGGAACGGGAACGCAAATTGCAAACAACTGGTCAATTTCCTATTCGCCGACCGCTTTATCCTGTCCTTAATAATGAAATTGATGATTTTTCATTGCTAGATCGGTCACCGCCTCCGTATGTTTCGCCTACGGCTCCAGATGCAGATTCGGAAGATGATGGACAGGATAAGCTGCAAAAGAAGGGTGTATCTGCTCTCAGGTTTACTGCGGAGAGGTCCGCACATTTACGTAGTTGGGCTCGTAAAGTGAATAAGAACTGTGTTTCTCAGTCTGAGATGATTGCGGAAAGGGGTAGTTGGACGGATCAGGAATTGTTGTATTTTCTGTCTACTTTGGCGGATGAAGTTGTTACCGCGTATCGTCAACTTTCAGATACGTTAGAATCTAAAGCTGTGTCAGTTCATCGTGAGAATCTGGATAAAGGTTTATTTGCTCTTACAGATGTTGATGACCTTTTCAAGCAACTGGTCCAGCTGGGAGATGAGACCACCGGATTGCGGGAGGAGCGGAAAAGGAAACAAAAGGAGTCCGGGTCGGAGTCTAACGTGCAGACTAAGGAGTGTTCTCTCCGGGGTTCAGATAAGAGTTCTGCGTTGCATGTTATGCCTATGCGTGAAGCCGCACCTTTGTATGTCCCTCCTAAAGGGCAAGGTACAGATGATGATAAATTATCTAAGGATGCGAAGGGATATTTTATATATAACTGGGTGTATACTCCTTGGAATAGAGCAGATGTTATGGCATTGAAAAACTCTTTACCTGACCTTCGGAAAAATCCGGCGGCATTTTATGAAGGGGTGGAAGGGGCCATTTCGTCTTGTGTGATGACTCTTGTCGATATAGATCTGTTCTTCGGGTTAATTCTTCCACCTGATATGTGGAGACAAATTCGTAAAAATAATGATGAAACAATACTGGGGGGACATGGAAAGAAATAAACCAAGCAGATTTAGATAGGGAACCTGCATGTAAGCCATGTGACTTGATTCTAGACCTTCCCGCAGCTATCCTGACTAAACTAAAAACGCTTGTTCCTTCTAAAAAGATTGATTGGACCATGTTAGCTTCATGCAAACAAAAGCCTGATGAAACGGTTTCTGATTTCTTTACACGCTTCGAGGAGGCGTTTCATGATTACAGTGGTCAATCTTTAACAGACGATACGGGTAGGCATTTGTTCGTAGATAAGTATGTGGCTAATCTCCTACCGGAGATTGCTAAGCGATTGAAATCGAGTGAAAGTTCCTGGGCCACGGCGACCCCTGCGTCTTTGTAAACTATGGCTCAGTATTATGAGCGGCAGGAGTTGGAGGCTAAAGAAAGTGTTGATAAGAAGGCAAAAGAATTGAAAACGAAGGTGATGTTGGCACAGGTTCGGGGAACACAGGGTAGAGGGTATGATGGAGGTAGACATGGCGGAGGAAATGCGTCGTATGGTCGTACGGATATAGCGGAGGATCAATGTGCCTATTGTAAGGAGTTTGGGCATTGGGCTGACGATTGTCCGGTACTTCGTGAACAGCGTAGCCAGCGTGGTCGAGGAGGTGGTAGGTCGAGAGGCAGCTATACGGGGGCGAGAGGCGGTGGTGGTGATCGTGGAAGGGTTGAGGAAAGGGGCCGTGGCCAGGACGAACGAAACACGTTCGATAGACGAAACCAATATCAGATATCGGAGGGTGAAAATGTGGAACACCAGGATTATGTGCATGCATAGGATTGCGTAGGATGGGGTACGGAATCAATTGAAGTGCCGGTAGATCAGAAGGGTCCATATGTAACAGCGGGTATTCTGGGTTCTACTGATCAATTTCTAGTCGACACAGGAGCTACTCGTAGTGCTTTGTCAAAAAACTTGGTTCCGAGGGCTCCCCTGTCTGGCGAAATGATACCATGTGTAGGGTTCGATGGCACACCCTCCCCTAGCCCATTGTCAAAACCCCTTGCACTTTGTCTTGACAAATTTTTCAGTTTTGGTCAATTTTTGTTATCGCCCCATACACCAGATATTATCCTGGGCATTGACTTGCTTAAATATTTTCGAGCGACGATACGGTGCGCTCCTGAGGGAGTGCGGGTTATCTTGAATGACAATTATCCTGACTCAGATAGGTTTTGTACTATATTAGACATTCCAGCCTTGGCCTCTCTACCGCACACGTTATGGGCGACCTCAGATACGGATGTGGGAGAGATGCGTATTCCACCTATTCACATTACTGTTAAGGAGGGGGCCTCTCTACCACGTGTACCACAGTATAAGATTTCGAGAGAAGGTGAAATTGCTTTGACACACATTGTTCAGGATTTGATCACTGCAGGAGTGGTGGAAGAGGTTCCTTATAATGTTTGTAACAGCCCTATTCTTCCGATCCTTAAGAGAGATACTGACGACAAAGTCTATCGGTTTATTATTGACTTGAGAGAGATTAACAAAATTGTCATTCCCCAATACCCGGTGGTGTCCGACATTACGACCTTGCTTACATTGGTGCCACCTACGGCCACGACCTTTAGTGTAATTGATTTGAAAAACGCGTTCTTTTCCATCCCTGTCCATCCTGATAGCAGATATTTGTTTGGCTTCATGTTAAATAATAAATCGTATAGATTTTGTCGTGTTCCCCAAGGTTACACTGAGAGCCCGAGTATATACAGCCAGGCTTTGAAAAGACAGCTTGATTCCTTTGAGTTACGGACTGGTGTTGTCCTCATCCAGTACGTGGATGACCTTCTGCTTGCTGCAGACTCTTATGCACAATGTGAAGAAAGTACAATTGCGTTGCTTTCTTTTCTGGCACAGAACAATCATAAGGTTTCGAAGAAAAAGCTCCAATACTGTAGACCCAAGGTGACCTACCTCGGTCATCTTTTGTCTAAGGAGGGCCGTGCATTAACATCTGATCGAATTCAAGCAATTTTAGACACACCAGTCCCCCGCACACAGAGAGATGTACGTGCCTTCATAGGATTAACGTATTTTTGCAGACAGTGGATCATGGGGTTTTCGCACATTATAAAACCTTTGTTAGCATTACTGTCCAAAGCTACACCAATGCCCCTTGAATGGACAGATGAATGTCAGAATGCTTTTGAACAATTGAGACAGGCTCTTTGTTCTGCACCCGTGTTAGGTACACCAGATTATACAAAACTTTTTACATTATACGTGCACGAGAATGATGGGTGCGCATTGTCAGTGTTAGTGCAAGCACACGGGGATAAGCAGAGACCATGTGCGTATTTTTCTGCCATTCTTGATCCTGTAGCACGAGGGTTGCCTGGGTGTTTTCGAGCAGTGGCAGCAACAGCAGTAGCCATACGACAGAGTGAGGGAATCGTGTTATCACACAAACTGTTGGTCCTAGTTCCCCATGCAGTAGATGCTCTGTTGAATCAAACAAAGACCCAATATCTTACGAGTGCACGACTAACAGGATATGAGCTTACACTTTTGGCACCACATATCACACTGAAAAGATGCGCTACCCTGAACCCTGCCACTTTATTGCCCTATCCGGTCGAGGAGGGTCAGGAAGAAAAACATCATGACTGTGTTTTCCTGACCGAGGAATAGACAAAGGGTTGTGTCGACTTACAGGATATGCCACTTCCAGATGTGGATGGGGAACTGTGGGTTGATGGATCGTGTTTGAGGCTGCCAGATGGTACGACTTCCGCAGCCTATGCGATCACGACACTTAAGACAGTGGTAGAAACAGCACGAATACCACAGAAATCGGCTCAGGCAGCAGAGCTGATAGCTTTAACAAGAGCCCGTGAATTGAGTGCTGGCCTATGTGTGAACATATACACAGACAGCCGGTACGCCTTCGGAGTAGCACATGACTTCGGGCTACTCTGGAGAGAGCGTGGGTTTTTGACTTCTCACGGAGTACATATCATGCATGGAGAACTGGTGCGTGATCTCTTAAACGCGTTGCTTTGCCCAAAGAAAGTAGCGATAATCAAATGTAGCACCCATAAAAAGATCACTGATAAAGTGGGCCAAGGAAATGCCTTCGCAGACAGTATAGCGAGACAAACGGCTATGTCTCGGACTGACTCCCCCATGTATGTGACACAATCACAGGCTGAGCGATGGAGCGATGCTAGAGCAGAAATCTTGGATATTCAGAAATCAGCTACTGAATCAGAACTTGCGGCATGGGCAGCAGATGGGGTACTAGATGATGAGGGTTGTTGGAGAAGCAAGGACATGGAAAAATGGAAATTGCCTGCAGCTTACTTGCAGGCGATGGTCCAGATGACACATGGATTGGCACATGTCGGAGCCCTTGCAATCACTCGACTGTTAACACGAGTTTGGTAACATCCCGAGATTGCTAATACTGCTAAGAGAGTAGTGCAGACCTGCCTGGTGTGTTTACAACACAATCCTGGAAAGGGGACCTATACTCCGAAAGGAGGGTTCGTTCCACCCTCTGCACCATTTGAGGTACTCCAAATGGATTATATCCAACTCGAGCGCTGCAACAACCTGAAGTACGTCCTAGTGGTGGTATGTGCCTTTAGCAAATGGGTTGAGGCCTTCCCCACGAAAGACAATACAGCCCTAACAACGGCTAAGGTGTTGCTTAAGGAATTCTTTCCTCGCTTTGGAGTTTGCAAATTTTTGTGGAGCGATAATGGGCCTCATTTTGTTGGGAAGATTGTGGAGTATGTACTGAAGGGGTTAGGGATTCAGCAGAAGTTCCACGCTGTGTTCCACCCTCAGTCGGCAGGTCTGGTTGAGCGGTACAATGCTACGTTAAAACTCAAATTGGCCAAGATCGTGGCATCCACGTCGTTGAAGTGGCCTGATGCTTTGCCGCTAGCACTGCTCTCTCTTAGATCAGTACCTCATTCACGAACTGGCCTCACACCATATGAGGTGGTGTTTGGTCGCCCTATGAATATCTGGGGGGTGCCCAAGCCGCGATTGATACATGATGTGCCTTGTATAATGATGAACGATTATTTGGCACGATTAACAAATGATTTGCTTTCTATTCATCAACAGGTTCGAGAAGCGCTCCCTGACAACTCTACTGGAGAGGGCCATGATCTTCGCCCCGGCGACCATGTCATGATTCAGTCGTTTGAGAGAGCGAGCAGTTTGGAGCCGAGGTGGAAGGGCCCGAGCAGGTCCTCCTGGCGACCCGGACCGCTGTACGAGTGACCAACAGGAAGCGGTGGGTGCACTCGACACACTGCCATCGTGTCTCTCCTAATCTGGTGAATCCTGCTGTGTTGACTGACTACAAAGAGATTCTGGAGAAAGAAAAGAGCCCAGCTGTGACGTCGGCCGAAGTTGAGGGAGCCTTCCCGGACCACGCTGTTGCTGGACGAGAGCGCTACAATTTTTCGGCCACGATAAGAAGATTTTTGGGTTTTTTTTCCATGACTGGTTGGTTACCGCTCCAGGTTTGTGAAACGGAGACCGGGAATTCCAAGGGGGGGGGATCAGTTCTGCCCAGTGTAGCGACACCCGTCTTGGCCCGGAGAAGAAAACAACGGCTACCCCGGAGCTCAGCACCGTATTTTTCTTTTTTTTTAGGTATACACACATGTGTATTTGAGACTTTGTGAACAATTTGAATTATTTGAGACTTTGTAAGAACTTTTTTGAACGATGGCGTCATCTGCATCACGAGATAAACGAATACTAGGTGCCATTCTCTTTGTCTTGACTATTGTGGTGATAGCCGTAATAGCCTGGGTAGTTGAACTTGTGGTACCTGTACGTGAACATTTGCTGCCGACTACCCCGGCTCCATCTGAACATTTTCACTTTACCTTACCCTACCATGAAGAACGGCATCGGCAAACGTATCTGAATAACAGTTTTATCCAGATTCTCCATCACACGCATAATATGACTAATACTTCCAATTGCTGGGTGTGTGGGATGTTGCCAGGGCACCAGAAGAAAGGGGGCACCCCACTCATTCCACTCCCGTTCTCACATAATGGATCTTGCAATGCCTGGTACACTCTCCTCTTTACTCTGAGATGGCCAACGAAGGGGGGGTGCTTTTCCGTTTGAATAAAATATGTTTCCATGACAAGGATGGGTTTCCACGGGCTGAGGGTACTCGATTTGAATGGGAGGAGTAGCGGCCCGATAACATATCTGCCCCGCGCGTGTGTACAGTAATCAACGAAATATCAATGTATCAAGCTCACATGTTATCAATGTCATTGCTACTAAAGCCGATTTGTGTATAAGAAATAAAGGTTCGATTCCGGTAGGGAAAACTGAATGCAATACCACACTTACTTTTGATAGCCCGAATGGCATCTTGTTTGTAGCATCTCGAAATACGTATTTCATTTGTGGAACGAAGGGTTATCATCAGCTTCCATTGGGATGGTTAGGCACGTGTTATGTATCGTTTGTACTACCCCCTGTATTCATTGCCCCGCCGATGTATCACAATGACTATGTCTTGTATCACGACTTTGTCCTGAATAGAGTCAAGCGGACTGTTGTTCTGGATGACATCGACCAGACTGATACTGCCTTGCAGCAGTATGTGGACTTCAATTTGGGACTGTTTTCTTTTGTGGGGGCCGCATTGAACAGTCAGAAAATAAGACGATTGACACGTGTTGTTGAGGCTGTAGCAAATGATACTGCAACTGCATTTGGGAATATTAGTGAGGAACTTCAGATTTCTAGGATTGTTACGCTCCAAAATAGGATGGTATTGGATGTAGTCCTGGCTGACCGTGGGGGGGCATGTAGAATAATCGGAAGTAGCTGCTGTGTATACATACCTGACAATTCACCATCTGTTTATGATGCCATATCGAAGCTGCATAAAATAGCAGCTGAAATACACCCGGACAATGGAACTTGGACACTTTCAGGATGGTTCTGGTCAATACTTACTGCTTGGGGCTGGAAACTGTTAACGATTCTATGTATCATTGTAGGGGTACTGTTCTTTGTGTGCTTATGTATTCAATGTGGCCCAGCTTTATGTTCTATGTGCTTGTCAGCTTGTGTACCATCAAGACGAGCTCTTGCTCATGACAAAATGATGCTTCATAAAGAAGTGACGCAAATAATGTTAATAGACATTGAGGACGAACATCCTGATTATGTTCATTATGAGGTAGCTTCAGCTAAACGCTAAAAGGGTCGTCTGTCGTATTTGATATGACCGCGTTAGCGATTAGCTGAAACTACACGTTTTCCTGCTTAACTTGACAATACATGAAAACGCCATTTTGAATGTTACGGTGGCCATCTTAGATCATGAGCGGCCTCGTGGCTAGCGTGCCCTTTAGTCCGTTGTCCGTCCCACTGACCACTTCAGTCTGCCCAGCAACAGGCTATTTTTAGTATTGGTCAAGCTCGTACATGGGCAGTCCCCACTGACCAGTCACCCCTCAGGAATGTGCCGCCAAACTGACCAGTGGAGTTGTAAACCCTCCAATGAGCTGGCTGTGTTCCAAAACATGACCATATATGTACATAATGTGTGCCGCCTATCTTTATTACCTGAAAACTGCATAAAAGACGGGGTCACACCGATGTTCGGTGTGATACCTCTTGCATTACCGAAGGGTGCTGTATGAGTGTACCACCACCCCATGGGGTCTTAATAAACTTGTTCTTTGACCTTTACAGTTTCCGTGCCAACAGTTCTTGAATGTAAGTGGGTTATCTACGGAGCATGTAGGCCTTGGGAACCCTGATTACTTCACCCCCCTTCTAGGACAGAGGTGATCCTGCAGAGTAAGAGGTGCTCCCCCTGCTAGGACAGTGGTGCTGCTGCAGAGTAAGAGGTGCTCCCCCTGCTAGGACAGGGGTGATGCTGCAGGGCAAGAGGTGCCCCCCCTGCTAGGACATTGGTACTGCAGCAGGGCCAAATGTGCTCCACCCTGCTAGGAAAGTGGTGCTGCAGGGCAAGAGGTGCTCCCCCTGCTAGGACAGTGCTGCTGCTGCAGGGCCAGAGGTGCTCCCCCCTGCTAGGACAGTGGTGGTGCTGCAGGGCCAGAGGTGCTCCCCACTGCTGGGACAGTGCTGCTGCTGTTGGGCAAGAGGTGCTCCCCCTGCTAGGACAGTGGTGCTGCTGTAGGGTAAGAGGTGCTCCCCCTGATAGGACAGAGGTGGTGCTGCAGGGCCAGAGGTCCTCCCCCTGCTAGGACAGTGGTGGTGCTGCAGGGCCAGAGGTGCTCCCCCCTGCTGGGACAGTGCTGCTGCTGCAGGGCAAGAGGTGCTCCCCCCTGCTAGGACAGTGCTGCTGCACGGCAAGAGGTGCTCACCCTGCTAGGACAATGGTGCTGCTGCAGGGCAAGAGGTGCTCCCCCCTGCTAGGACAGTGCTGCTGCAGGGCAAGAGGTACTCCCCCTGCTAGGACAGAGGTGATGCTGCAGGGCAAGAAGTGCTCCCCCCTCCTAGGACAGTGGTGCTGCCGCAGGGCCAGAGGTGCTTCCCCCTGCTAGGACAGTGGTGCTGCAGGGCCAGAAGTGCTCCCCCCTGCTGGGACAGTGCTGCTGCTGCAGGGCCAGAGGCGCTCCCACTGCTAGGACAGTGGTGATGCTGCAGGGTAAGAGGTGCTCCCCCCTGCTAGGGCAGTGGTGCTGCTGCAGGGCCAGAGGTGCTCCCCCTGCTAGGACAGTGGTGATGCTGCAGGGTAAGAGGTGCCCCTGCTAGGACAGTGGTGCTGCTGCAGAGTAAGAGGTGCTCCCCCTGCTAGGACAGTGGTGCTGCTGCAGAGTAAGAGGTGCTCCCCCCTGCTAGGACAGTGCTGCTGCTGCAGGGCAAGAGGTGCTCCCCACTGCTAGGACAGTGGTGCTGCTGCAGAGTAAGAGGTGCTCCCCTCTGCTAGGACAGTGGTGCTGCTGCAGGGCCAGAGGCGCTCCCCCTGCTAGGACAGTGGTGTTGCTGCAGGGCCATAGGAGCTCCCCCTGCTAGGACAGTGGTGTTGCTTCAGGGCCAGAGGTGCTCCCCCTGCTAGGACAGTGGTGCTGCTGCAGGGCAAGAGGTGCTCCCCCTGCTAGGACAGTGGTGATGCTACAGGAACAGAGGCGCTCCCCCTGCTAGGACAGTGGTGCTGCTGCAGGGCAAGAGGTGCCCTCCCTGCTAGGACAGTGGTGCTGCTTCAGGGCAAGAGGTGCTCTCCCTGCTAGGACAGTGGTGATGCTGCAGGGTAAGAGGTGCTCCCCCTGCTAGGACAGTGGTGATGCTGCAGGGCCAGAGGCGCTCCCCCTGCTAGGACAGTGGTGTTGCTTCAGGGCCAGAGGCGCTCCCCCTGCTAGGACAGTGGTGATGCTTCAGGGCCAGAGGCGCTCCCCCTGCTAGAACAGTGGTGTTGCTTCAGGGCCAGAGGTGCTCCCCCTGCTAGGACAGTGGTGATGCTGCAGGGCAAGAGGTGCTCCCCCTGTTAGGACAGTGGTTCTGCTGCAGAGTAAGAGGTGCACCCCCCTGCTAGGACAGAGGTGATGCTGCAGAGTAAGCGGTGCTCCCCCCTGCTAGGACAGTGGTGCTGCTGCAGAGTAAGAGGTGCTCCCCCTGCTAGGACAGTGGTGCTGCTGCTGAGTAAGAGGTGCTCCCCCTGCTAGGACAGAGGTGATGCTGCAGGGCAAGAGGTGCCCTCCCCTGCTAGGACATTGGTGCTGCAGCAGGGCCAAATGTGCTCCACCCTGCTAGGACAGTGGTGCTGCAGGGCAAGAGGTGCTCCCCCCTGCTAGGACAGTGCTGCTGCTGCAGGGCCAGAGGTGCTCCCCCCTGCTAAGACAGTGGTGGTGCTGCAGGACCAGAGGTGCTCCCCCCTGCTGGGTCAGTGCTGCTGCTGTAGGGCAAGAGGTGCTCCCCCTGCTAGGACAGTGGTGCTGCTGCAGTGTAAGAGGTTCTCCCCCTGCTAGGACAGAGGTGGTGCTGCAGGGCCAGAGGTGCTCCCCTGCTAGGACAGTGGTGGTGCTGCAGGGCCAGAGGTGCTCCCCCCTGCTGGGACAGTGCTGCTGCAGGGCAAGAGGTGCTCCCCCTGCTAGGACAGTGCTGCTGCAGGGCAAGAAGTGCTCCCCCTGCTAGGACAGTGGTGCTGCTGCAGGGCAAGAGGTGCTCCCCCCTGCTAGGACAGTGGTGCTGCTGCAGGGCCAGAGGTGCTCCCCCCTGCTAGGACAGTGGTGGTGCTGCAGGGCCAGAGGTGCTCCCCCCTGCTGGGTCAGTGCTGCTGCTGTAGGGCAAGAGGTGCTCCCCCTGCTAGGACAGTGGTGCTGCTGCAGGGTAAGAGGTTCTCCCCCTGCTAGGACAGAGGTGGTGCTGCAGGGCCAGAGGTGCTCCCCCTGCTAGGACAGTGGTGGTGCTGCAGGGCCAGAGGTGCTCCCCCCTGCTGGGACAGTGCTGCTGCTGCAGGGCAAGAGGTGCTCCCCCTGCTAGGACAGTGCTGCTGCAGGGCAAGAAGTGCTCCCCCTGCTAGGACAGTGGTGCTGCTGCAGGGCAAGAGGTGCTCCCCCCTGCTAGGACAGTGCTGCTGCAGGGCAAGAGGTGCTCCCCCTGCTAGGACAGAGGAGATGCTGCAGGGCAAGAGGTGCTCCCCCTGCTAGGACAGAGGTGATGCTGCAGGGCAAGAGGTGCTCCCCACCCCCTAGGACAGTGGTGCTGCTGCAGGGCCAGAGGTGCCCCCCCCCCCTGCTAGGACAGTGGTGCTGCAGGGCCAGAGGTGCTCCCCCTGCTGGGACAGTGCTGCTGCTGCAGGGCAAGAGATGCTCCCCCCTGCTAGGACAGTGCTGCTGCAGGAAAGAGGTGCTCCCCCTGCTGGGACAGTGCTGCTGCTGCAGGGCCAGGGGTGCTATGTGTCTCCTTTTCCTGTTGGGACAATGGTGCAGCTGTAGGGTCGGAGGTACTGTCTACCACTTCACTCCGCTGGGACAGTAGTGATGCTGCAGGGTCATTGGTGCTACATGGGGCTTTCCCTGCTTAGACACTGATGCTGATTCAAGGACAGAGGTGATATCTGGTGCTTCTCCACACACAATCCGTGGTACTTTAGTCTTCCTCCTTGTGAGGTTAGTGATGATAGATACCAACCCCTCCATGGTCAGTGTTGATGTCCTTCTAAGGCTGTTCTCCCTGCAGGGTCAATAGTTTTGGAGTCCTCGTTGTAGTGTCATAGGAGCGAGGGGTCCTTCCTGCAGAAACGGTGGTTCTGCTGTCATCTTCCCATCAGGATGAGTAGCGCTGTGGCAAGGTTCTGTGGTGCTTCAACCCGCCTCCCTGTGGGGCCCATAGTGCCAGGATACTTTCCCTCAAGTGTCAGTGGTGCTGTGGTCTTCCTTCTGAGAGAGTCAGTGATGCTGGGAGTCTCTTCACTTGCAAGATACATGGTGTTTGGGTCCTACACCCTGCAGGGTCTATGATGCTGCTGCCCATCATCCTACAGGGTCTGTAGCGCTGCCCCCCCTCCATGCAGTGTACATTTTGCTGTTACCCTATTTCATATGGAGTCAGTGGTGATGTAGTCAGTCACCTCACTTTCTAGAATTGCAATAGTGGCCCCTGCAGGTTTGTGACTTTGTCAGAGGCATGCAGGCACCTTGCAGAGACATGTCCTTCTGGGAAATACCCACCCTCTTGACCCTGCTTCCCTATCATAGAATTTACTTCCCGTGGCTGATCTGGGCAACCTCCTGCAGATTCTGCATTTGGGCGCACTATGCTTTTTAATTTTTTTCAGAAGCTAGAAGGAAAAATATACAGCTAATTCATTGTTAAAAGGATGAACAGGATAAAGGAATGAATACAGTTGGGCTTGAAATGCCTAATTCATATAATAATCTATACATGCACGACTGTTGCTGAAATTCTCCAGGGCGCGTGTGACTCAAAGAAGTTTGTTAATCCGCTGTCCTAGGCCAAACAGGAACCTGGTACTAATAGAAGATCACTGAATTGCTGTGAGAAATGTGGCTGTTGTTTGGCTGGGGTGTTAACCCTGGTCAAGCAATGGCCACAATCCCTGGCAGAGTGAACCACAACAAGTCACTAAATTAACATGGGCAAAGTGAAGTTGCTTCAGGGGAGTGAAGTGGGTCATTTTGGAGAAAAAAAACAACTGTTCCCATAATTAACTCAATTCCCTGTTGATGGAGGTAGTGCAGTAATGAAGTCGGTGGAGACAGTATGTAAAAAAATGTAAATGTAAATTGATACTTGTATAGCGCACTACTCACCCGCAAGGGTCTCAAGGCGCTTGTACGAATACCGCTGTGGAACCCGTCCTGGCTTTCCCTGTGAGGCGTCCACTCCTGGGCACCCCCAGGGTGGAGGCCAGGCATCCTTAGCGTTGTGGGGGCTGTTGTGGAGATTAAGCAAGCTATTGCCCAGAGTTGCAGAGTGGGACTCTATGATTAGAATAGGCACCGAGGCGAGAATTATCAGGTCCGTGGAATTTTTGAGCCCAAGACCCACCGAGGCGGGGAGTTGAACTCTGGTCCCAGGCTAGACCTCTGCATCAGGGTCTGCCGCTCTAACCATTGAGCCACACTTCTCCACCAGTGCCAGGGTTTAGGTGGAATAGGAAGAGAATGTAGCAACCCTGAAGGCCGGATGTGGGTAGTCTTATTTTAAGCACAAATTGGGCAAGAAGTGACACAAAGTTTAGTGTCCATTCAAACAGATGGCTGCTAAAAAGAACAAAGTATTAGTTCTAGATTGGAATGGGTACCCCTGTGGCCTGCAATGTAGGAGATGGTTGCACATTTTGAGAGCATCAAGTTGTAAAACCGTGGAAAGAATATATAGGGCCTTGGCCTCAAAACAAGAACTTGTCTTGCTACCAAGTTAGTCCTTGTAAGGATGTCGAATCTTCTTTAGAGACTGCAGTATAACTGGACAGCACTCTGACTAGAAACGTTTTAGGCACTCCAATAATTCGCCGTGTAGCCAGGATATTCTGATCAAAAGAGGTGGGAGATTCAGAATATCTGCCAGAAAGAGCACCAGCTTACACATTCTTTGTGTTAGGAATATGGATGATGATAATTCATATTGGTTAAAAAAATAGGCCCAACGCGCCTGGTGGCTATTCCTGCACTGCATGTTTTTACGGACATTTGAGGTTTCGGTGGTCCGTCCTGATTTCAAAGGGTTCAGTAGCTCCCATAAAATGCCTCCATTCAGAGCAAGCTATTTTCATGGCTGAGTTCTCGTTCTAAAACTGAGCAATTCCTTTCAGAGTCAGGCAAGATGTGCGAGAGTTAGAAAATGGGGTGCTAAAGTAACACATCAGTTTCAACGATGAATTTCATGGTAGAATCTGGATGACACAATATTGTGGCCTGAGTGAAGGCTTGTTTTAGTTTAATATAGCCCTCCTCAGCTTGAGTGTCCCACTTGCACCTGAGACAAAGTATTTCCTTTTTAAGGATTCAGGTTATATTACTGGATAACAAGGCAAAATTCCCTATACATTGCCAAGAAAACACAGTGTTTCTTTGATGTTGGAAGGTGTAGGCCACTCTAAAATGTGGAATCATTTTGGTGAGCCATAGAAATTCCAGTATTGTTTAGGCGGAAGCGCAACTAATCAGCATCAAGATGATCACATTCACATCTTTCTGGCTTGCAAAATAATTGATTTTGACACAGCTGATTGAGTACTTGACTGACATGTTGATGATGAAGAGAAGGATATGTGGAAAAAACGAATATGTCATCCATATAGACTACAACAAATGGATTTAGTATGTCAGCAAAAATATGATCTTTGAAGCCCTGAAAGATTGCTGGGGCATTGCTCAATCCAAATGGAAAACATAGTATTCAAAGTGTTGGAGATAGGTTCTTGAAACTGTCTTCCATTTATCTCCCTCCTTGGTTCACAAAAGAAGATAGGCCCCACGAAGGTCCAAGTTTGTAACCATTGTAGTACTCTGAACAGATTCTAAAATATCTTTAACTAATATTAAAAGGTATCTGTCCTTATGGTTATTTTGTTTAAGGCTCTAAAGTCGAGTCGATGTTTCAGTACATTAGGTTTTTAAGGAACAAAGAACACAGAGGACCCGGGTTGGTAGGAGCATCAGTTGATGAGACCATTTTGTAGATTTTCCTTCAGATATATTTTCTCAAGGCCTCGTTTTCTGATTCAGAGAACGATTAGATTCTGCCGAATGGATCAGTGGCTCCCGGTTAAATGGGAATGACACAATCAAATTCTTGGTGCGGAGTTAATGACACTTCTTTGGGTTTCTGAAAAAGGTCTGCAAATTCTTGACATTAAAGGGGAATTTCTTCAAAGAGATTGCTAACAGGGTCAAGGAAATTTCGTTAGGAGTCCAATAATTTTCTGTTGCATAGCAAAATTGGTGACAGAACTGGGAAGAGAAAGAGATGGTTCCTTGTTTATGCAAGGGTTGTGTCAAACATGCCACGGAATTCCTAAAATAATGATATGGTGGGGAGAGGCCATAAGATCAGAGGAAACCGTCTCATGAAGTTTTCCGAAGGTTAACTTCAAAGGAATGGTCTTCTCCTTAACCAAGCAGTAGACCAATGTTGTTCTATTGACTGTAAGAACCTGTTCTGGAGACTCTTTAGGAAGTCAAAGAATCTGTCTTTCTTGAGCCCAACTGGTATCTAGATATAACCCACTGGCTCCGCTATCCAGAAGTGGCAAGGCCCTTTCAGTCTTTCCATTAGAAATGTCCAGTTGCCCAGGCAAAATATAAAGTGAGACTTGCATCTCTTCTGACCTACAGATCAGAGGGCTAAAAGATATTCCCGTCCTCTCCCCTTTTACAGAGGACGTGATCTGGCATTTCATGAAGCCTTCTGAGGAGGGATAGGGCAAGCATGGATTAAATGTTGAAGCGACGCACAATACATGCATAGCTCATGTTTCCATCTATGTAATCTTTTGGTTTCTGAAAGTGTTCCACAAAGTAGACCAATTTGTATAAGTTCTTCTCTAGATGATATGGAAGATTCTGCAGGGGTTGCTTTATCCCTTCAGACTAACAATCGGGTGCTTCCGAGAGAAGATGCAGGTGAAGTACTTCGTCTCTCTGACTTACGTTGATACAGCTGATGTTCAATTGATAATACCTGATTCATCATCAAAGAGATTGTCATGTCTCGGGCAGGGCAAACTAATTTGTCCTTTATCTCTTCTCTGAGGCCCCTGCAAGAAAGAGTAACAAGGGTTTGTTCAACCCAATTGGTCTCAGTTGACGGAAGTGAGTGATATAAGTTAGGATGTGTTGGTTGCCTTGCTGGATGTCACAATGGGCTTCTTTAGCAGGGCACTCTAAGCCTGGTCTTTCAAACATCGCTTGAGGTTTGCAAAAAAGGTAGCGTGATTGGACAGGTAAGCATCTTCTGTGGCTACCTAAGGGGTTGCCCAGGCTAGGGGGCTGATCAGGTATCCAACTTTGGCTCTATGTTGGAAGACTTGTGATGGGCAAAAGGTGAAAAACACCATCAGGGATTCCAAAAATTCCTTTAACTTGTTCTGATCGCCAGAGAAATGAGGAGTAGCTGATAAAACAATGGGATATCAGAATCTCTTGCTATTAGAGCTTGCCAAAGCATGAGATTCTCATTACATAGTTGTTGGATTTAATGTGATTGGTGTTGAACTGTTTGTACTAAAACTTGAGCAGGATCGACCTTCCCAGCTTGAGCTTTATCTTCAGCTGAATCCAGGTTTTCATAATCAGGACAGGAAAGTGGGTGTTACAATCTTTCAAAGCTCTTTGGAGATGAACATCTTGCAGAAGACCTCTGACTGCGGGAGGATCTTTGAAGCCCTGATCTTGATGGTCCTGGTAAAGGCGACCTAACCAGGAGTGTGACTGAGGGCCGCACTGATGCCAGCAGGGTGGCGGTATGGGGCTTGGGGGCGTCAGGGACTCAGTAAGAAGGTCTAAAAAAATGTTAAACAAATGTATAAGCATTTATTTGCAGGTTAATAAATGCTTTCCCGTTTATTTAACATTTTTTCTGAATGTTAGTGCTCAGTAACTAAACAGCAGCTTGTGCTGCTGTTCATCAGTGGGGCCACATGTAAAGGTCCCAGGGCCGTACTTTGAGTATCACGGCTCTACCCTCTGCTCCTCGGAACTCCCTACCCCTAAGGCTATAGTGACGTCTCTTGTAGAGCTCCCAGCAGTGGGTGGTTTCTCAGGACAGACAGAGTCCCCCTGCGTGTGTCCTATCTGGGAACACTAAAATCAATGGGGTTGGAATGTGGTGCCCTCAGCCACCGCCCACCAGCACCTCCTGCCTGTTTCTCAGAAGGAGCATGGGATCCCTTCCTCCCTACTTTACTCTGAGACCTGTCTAGGTCACCTTGGACTCTCCCTTCACTTTGCTTGGAGGAACCTGAACCACCCTTCTTGGGGTCACTCCCTGGTACCTTCTTAGACACTCTGGCACTAATCCAGAGTCTGCCTACTTAGCAAGTTCCCTGGAGCCAGTGGGCTCAGTATCAATGAAGGATGTGACAAATTCTAGGGCCACACGGGTAAACACCACCTACTATGCCTTCCCAAATGAAGAATCGGTCGGACAGTGGAGAAGATACAATAAGCGTTTATTAGCATATAACTCTATAGAGGAGCCCCATCAGAACCTCACCCTAAGGAGAGCATCGAGAGGACTGGCCCCCCAGCCCTTGGTAATACAAGATAAACACCTTGGGGAGCCTCAGCCACGCACGATGGAAAACTACCAGCCTGAGCCGGACATGAACAATGGGGGCACCGAGAGATGGGTCTGCACCTGCCAGCAGGTCGTGTTATCAGTGGCTCAAGGCCACTGAGCCGAGTCCCAGCATCTTACTTATGTGAGAACATCATGAAGTGTAACCATCGGAATGAAAAACAATTGTACTCTCATTAGCGGGTGCAGATGTAGCCTTGCGCATGGCAGAGAGAGGAAAAATAGCAAATGTACGGTTTTGCTGAAGCAAGCAGTTTCACATCTAGGCCTAAAGTGAGGCAAAGGCAGACTGGCAGTGATTACGAAATTCAAGATGGAGGCACTTTAGTAAAACAGGCCCTCTGCTTCATACATAGTCTATTAGACAGCAAACACAAATACCAGTGTGTGTAATACAGCCACCCACTGCTAACTATACTAAACATAATTCATTGCATCAGGAAGAAGAACATTTTGAAACCATCATCAACCAGGTGTTGGTGTAGCTCCATATAACAGATATTGAGCATATGCTCTCTAAGTTTCAGATTACATTTCCCAGTAAAATCATCAACTTTGCAGCCGCTCACCCAGCCATTCAGTGTTTTGGTGGATTTAATCAATGTAATCCACCGAAGACTGGTTTGACGGCATGTAGCTGTCCCTACACTTCATGTAGTATTTTTCTGGGGGGGAGCCCAACCTTAATGACAAGAATAACTTTCACTGGGTTATACTTAATCTGGTCATCTACCTCTACTGTCAGCAGGGCATCTCTTCTAACCATGGGCATGTGTTTCCAGAGACTCACGCCCCAATCCTCTTATGGGATCCTAAGCATCCTTAGAGCTACCTCACAAGTTGAAACCATTTGTCAATTTCAGATATGTTGAGTTAGATGTATCATTTTGTGCCATTCTATTGAGCTGTTTCTCAGAGTAATTGAGTAAATGTTGCCATTTATCAAAGCGGGCAATTTAAGGCATACTGGTCAAGTTCTGGCTTGTAGTCTTGGTTGGGAATCACTTGATCACCAATCCCAGGGATGGCAGCTAAAGCAATATTTTGGACACGTAAATTATAGAAATATTTTCCTAGATTTTTTTAGGTAAAAGGATGCCATTGCATGAAGCATTGACAGAAGCCATAATGACTTCATTTACCCTCCTATGAGAACCAGTAATTGCAGCTACGGTTGCAGTTGTGCCTGCTTATTTGGCAGCTTCATCTGCCTTAGAATTCCCTACAACGTATATTCCAACATGTGAATGACTCAATGTATGTATCACATGAGCCCATGGCAAACTGTCTTTAAGTTTTCCACCTTTCCCCAAAGCAGTTTGTGCTTTATAGTATTTTCTTTTGAGTCTCTGAATCCATTTAAGCTCCAGTAGCGTAAGTTTTCATTAAAAAACTGGACACATTAATATGAATCACATGCTTTCAGTTCAGCTACTTGTGCAGTGCAGTCCCCTAAGGACTGCGTCAAAGGTTTTTGAGGATGGAGTTTTCCATCCACCATGATATCGTGTACTGCAGCGCAAGCCACTGAGTAATGGTGTTTTGTGCCTATAGGAGGATGGTCTGAACCCTCACTGGGCATGGAGTATTCATGTTCATATTGGAGAAATTCTTGAGTTTGTAGTATTGGTTCAAACACATAATCTACATCAGTAGCCACCAGGGAAGTGACCTATTGTATCCATCTGGGATGTAAGGCTTTCATGTTGGAAACGCTGGCCTTGGTAGCAACCTCTAAGTCTGAAACGGGGGTTACGACAATTATTTGTTTCCATTGAGCCAGTGGTCTTTCCTCTGTGAGAGCCATCAATACTGCTGTTAGAATTTGTTCAGTGGATGCAAATGCATTTCTGAATTAGAATAATGCAATTTACCTGCAATCAGCACTGTGTCTTCTTCATTGAATGTGATATATGTAAAGCCAATATTAACTGCAATTATACGGATATCTTGGATAGCTAAATTTGTTTTGTTCAAATGTGTGTGTAAGTGTTGTGATGCAAGCATGTCAGTGTGTAATGATCTGAGTATTTGTGAATGTTCTGATGTCCAATGCGTGTTAGAGAAATAAGGACGAATGAAATCGTACAATGGTTTTTTTGTGCATAATCCGATATGTATGTTCTGCCAAAATGGAAGTATCCTGACAAGGATTGTAATTGTTTAATGGTGTTTGATGTTTGTAAAAGAGCACATTTCTCTAAGAAATATGGCACCAGGCTCCTGCCCTCATTTGATAACTCGTATCCCAGGAATAGAACACTGAGAAAAACTATTATTTTTTTTTAAATTAAATTTGTAGCCTTGTTCAGCAACTCTCAATATTATGGGATCTACCCTGGTTAATTGTGTGTTTAAGTCATCATCCATCAGATACATGTCATCAACATAGAACTAATCTTTTTGGTCAATATCATGTAGAATTGACATTGCTGGGGCACCAAGCAGTCCAGGACTATCCTTATACCCTTAAGGGAGTCTGCAAAAACGAAGTTGAGAGCAAAGTGCGGAGAATGCCATCAAATCTCTGCTTTCAGCTGCTATGTTTTGTCAGAAATAAACGTTGGAAATATCCAGGTTTGTTTTGTATTTTTTATGAACAATGTTGTTCATCAGTGCTCAACTCTGTGAATTTTGTATTGCAAAGGTGTGTGTGTGACTGTTTAAGTGTCTGTAGTCTAAGACTATTCAATAGGAATGATCTGGTTTCACTACTGTAAATAAGGGGTAATTCATAGGAGATACACAGGGATCAATAATTCCCCCCAGGTAATCAAGAAGTGAGAGAATTTATCTCACTGAAGCTTTAGCTTCATGTTTAATGGGGTATTGTGGTTGCACTTGTGGACTGGACCTTCTGAGTATAATATGATATGGAGACTCCTTAAACCAGCCAACATGGTTGTGGTATAATGCCAGGGCTTGTGCAAGAGCCAATTCTGTGGCAAACGCTTGTTTAACGTCTTTGGGTACAAGCACTGAGAAAAAAGGTTAAATTACCCCTCTCCTTGTGGGACTGTTCTGGGGGCCAATCTACGTCTGCTAAGAAAATGTCATAACTAAGTGTCGAATTTTACCAGAATATTACTGTAATGGTCCGCTGTATGTCACTTTTAATTTGTATATTTAAATATAAAGTCTGTCAGGAGGGCTGACTGGTTGATCTGGGGTTTTGACTTCTATAAAGTTATTAGACGCATCCAGAAACTCTTGAAGATTCTGGCGCACTTTTATGACTTCTGCCATGCTGTCTAGCAGAGTCACTGCCCATGTTTTGTTCTGAAGGAGCGTTCTCAGAATGTGTGGCCTATTTTACCGTAATTCCAGCAACCTTCTTTCTGAATTGGGGTTATAGTTTCTCTTCCTTTTTGATGCTGATGTCAGATATGGGGAGCATTGTGGGTCCTTTTTCAGTTTCACCTACTCTTCTTGTCTGCGCTCTGACCGCCCTCCCCTCCCTCTGATCATTTATCCGATGAGTCCTGAAAGGAAGGAGAAGGATGTGTATTGGTGTACTAATTCCGATCAGGCTGTTTATTATTATCACAGTGACGTAAATTGTAACGCCTATCAGAGGTCTCTGGTTTTGGAGATCCTCTGAGTGATTTTATTTTTTCTTTATTTTTCTGTTTATCCCAACGTTTGTTAGAAGACTCTGGTGCTTGTTTGGTTTTGTCCTTTTTGGAACTACCTCTAAGCTGTGGCTTATTTGGTTCCAAAATTATCTCTACCTATAAATGTATAGGTTTCTACGATAATCTTTGGTAACTCGCACTCCTGATCTACTCCTTCTACCTGCGCAAGACATTGGCGTATTGTCAGTGCTGCTGCTTCCCCTTTAATATTACTTAGTATAATTGAAGATATTGTAGGAAATTGCCAATTAATTTCATTCCCAAGTCCAGGGCAATGGCTGCCCCAAATTTGTTTAAGTACTTCTGGCAAGAACCCAAGTGATGGTGTACGATATGTTATGGTATAGATTGCAGCAAAAACTGTACCCCTTGTGGCACAGTCATTGAATGGGTGAACCATCCCAAGTGGCGTGCACATGATGAGAATTCTATGTTTATGCTGGGGTCCCAAATGGGGGCATACTTCTTTAGGCTGATTTGTTTTTTGTACAATCCAGAATGGGATTTCATTCCATCTGGTAGGAATTTTGCCCATTATAGTGTTGATAGTTACTGGACTTATTGCAGGTACAGATAACAGTGGTAGGTTGGTATTGTGCACATAACAAACTGTGTTAAATGTCTACATAGTTTAACCAGACTATTATGGAGTGCGCCTAAGTTTCCCACATTTAGGGGTCTATTAGGATGGCGGGTGGACTCTAGTCCGCCTGTCACACTAGTGGTGCTGGGACAGGCCGTCAAGTGGTGTGGCGGTCCCTCACCGCCAATTAGGATGCAACCGCCACCATGGTGGCCGCATCCTGTATATTTAACATTGTGCCAGGCGGTGCTGTATTCAGCACCTGCCACAATGTTGAAAGGGCATGTGGTGCATTTGCATTTACAATGTGACAGGCACCGCTTGGTGCATGTCACCTTTTGCATGCAAATATTGGGGGTACCATGGGTACCCCTCAACTGCCTGGGGGTCGGCAACGGGCCTCCAAAGGCATTTTCCGCATACCTTTTAATGGCAGAGTCTCCACCATGGATAGGCATGAGATCGCCATCATCATAATATGGATAGTGGTGCCTGGATGGCACCGCCACCATATTGCAGGTCTTTTCCACCTGGTAGGGAATCAGCAGATTGCCTACTAGTGGAAAACTGGTGGACGGTCTTTCCGTCCGCCTGGGTCCCCACCGCCATCGTAATATTGCAGGGGGAAATGTTAGGCGGGCGGATGGAAATGGCAGCCATACAGGCGGTGGCGATCCGCCCGCCATCCTAATAAAACACTCAGTGGTGCTAAATCTGTGTATGGTGTGTTGGTTGCTAGGACTGGCAAAGTAGCCCCATTGTTGATGAGGTGACCATTTTGATGTTATTTAATGTATGTGGTAGGGTGCCTGGCAAAAAAATTCGATGTTAATGGAATTTCTAAATCATTATAAGTTCTGTATAAATTTGCTAAAGGAGCTTCATCGCAATGATGAAATGTTTGTGTGTTAGCATTTATAGCTGGAAAAGTGACCAAGGAGCAGAATACTTCAGTTTTATAAGCTTTGTGAGCCTCGACCACAAAGGTAACATCCCCATCCCAATTGTGTAGCCCATGTAATGTTAAGTGTGGTGTAGCAGCAGGTCTGCAATTAACAAGAATATTAATTTAATTTACCATTGAAATTTATGGAATTCAGGGAGGAAATAACTATGGTGGAGTTCAAGCTTGAACAACCTACAGTCAAAAACAAATGCTGAGGAGGAATTATCCTTAAAACCATGAATGTCTCTGTATGAAAGGTGTATAGGGTACCTTGGGCACACACAAGACCTACTCAGTAGAAACGTTATATAGGTACCTGATTTAAGGACGCTAGTGGCATAATGTTATAAAGTTCCCACTTAGAAAGCCAGGACTGCATAATAGGACAACAGGACTTTCGAAATTAGATACTGAGTCTGTCTAAACCATCAGAAACTGTTGGCCCAACTCCTGACTAGTTGACAATGCTGCAGCCGAACCCCTAACTCTTCTGGGGAGAAAGGTGATTTTACCAACCTCGAACATGACTCTGACCCTCAAGGAAATTGTGGAATCAGATCCTACCCCTTTTGCTGGTTACTAATGAATGCCCTTGGTAGACATAAGAGAGATACCCAGGAAGTTTGCAATACATTTATTGAAACAATCACATTCTTACATAGAGAAAAAGAGCTGCAATTATTAGACAGGTGAAACAAAGCAATGTAACCAGCATTATGAACATGATGAAAAGAATGAACAATCCAACCATGGCAGTCTATTGATTTTCCTACTTACTACTATCCCTATTCGGAGTGCATAGTGGGTGTGCCCTCTGCTCGATCTCTGAGGAAAGCCTGAGACCCCATACCTGAATGACTTGGTCTGGAGTGGATTTACAATCCCTTCTGTAGGATCAAGATGGAAGATCAGCTTTAGCAGGACTGCATGTTGAACACAGAAGTTGTTACTCATCCGTTGTGGCAGGAGTGTCTTTGACCCGTAAAGGGACAGGGCACTGTTTGTATAATACAACCACCACACCAGAGATATAGCTATGATGCAATGGCATGTCTAGGTGTTAGATGCTATCTCCGAGCGGACAATCATAGGCACTAGGATATCTTGTACTGTTTTTAGCCTTGAACGAGGAGTACAGATTATGTAGCAGGAACAGCTTCCTAAAAACAAGCAGCATGTACTGTCTGCCAACATGTATAAAATATGAAACTAAACTGGAGGACCAATGTAGGTCCAAGCGGGCATCACCACGCACTGTCAATTGAAAGATTAGCTGAGGAGGAGTTAGATGAGTATGACTAAGTTTGATTATGCAGTCTATTTTCTATCATTTCCTGCTAGATTTTATCAAGAGAAAAAAACAAAGGATATTACTAAATTGACTGTGTTGGATACTTTACATGAAGTAAATATACTTAACCGATTGTAAAGTAGAGTTCATTTGGTAACTCAGTAAATGTCTTTCAAATGAGGCTGCAAATGCTGCAATGGCTCGGGCGTTGGCATAGGCCTGTGCCGTTTTCTCCAAACAGCAGAAAAGCAATGCATTTTTATGCCTTAGGCCCAGCACACGCACGTCACTGTATGTCGTGATGCTCCCCAATAGGGGTATGATCGCATTGTGACATAATTTTCTGTGATCGCAATTGATCCTGCTCTTTTATTATTTTTTATTTTCTAGGTCTTGTGCCTTTGAGGAGACAGGCAGAACCTTGAATCTCTAGTCATAATCAGTACAGCACCCAAACTGTGGCAGCCCACGATGAAGTGCAACAAGGGTCCCTACTAGGTGCTGAACCCCCTACTTCATGCTTTGCCGTCATTGCATTCTGGGTTTCCATGCCCTCTGTAGCCTTTTACTGTAAGTAGCGGTTTTATACAGTGCAAAGAAGCCAGAATCCTACCCTAAATGCTACAGAATTTGTGGGGTTTATAAAAGGATTTATGACTGTGGAAATCCTTTGAAGATTGCATGGCAGCATTGCATGGTTGGAGGATGTCAGCCTTCCAATGAGCTCTACCATGAGCTCGAGCTTGCAGGCTGGAGTCCAAATCAAGGGTAACCACTTCACTTTGAAATGAAAGGCAGAAAGGGAGAGAAAAGTGAAAGCAGATACAAGCAGGGGGTGATGCACCAAATGCGGGGTAGTGTGTGTAACATACTGCCCACAGACTCTAACCTTGGTGAAATAGGTCAGTGGTTAGTATACTGACTGCAGCCATAAATGTGTAGGCTGCAGGTCACCGGTTCTAAAACCCATCACAAGGCCCGAAGGGTTAATGCATACTGTTGAGAGGTATGTTTCAGACCTCCATCACATTCTACAATCATGTATTTAATGCCCCTGGTACAGAAATGTGTGTGTTGCAGGGTATGGTCCTAATGGGCACTTGCAGTGTTAGTTATGTATTAGCAGAGTCCTAGGGCTAAAGAAGAGATTCAAATAAAAATTAAGAAAATGTACATTCTTGTTGCAATGCTATGGGAACGGAAAAATGCCTGCCTGATAATGCACAGTGAAAACTAAACAGTAGTGTGCATGATTTCATCATTGTGTGCTGGACAAATATGTGGAAAGCTGCATGCCAGCATTTAGGCAAATGTGCAAGACTGGAGCTGGTCAAAGTCTGAGGACTATCGTAGACATGGAGAACAAATGTACATTGCTGCAAGTGTGCAAGTCTCGCACAGGTGTGTGTGTGAAGGTTAAATCTGCTTTGAATATCAGGCCCAAACCCCCCTCTGCATTAGACACTAATGCTATTTGAAAGGTGTCTTTAGTTAAATGTGCTTTGAAAGTTCCTCTCTGTTAGTAAATAAAACAAAAATAATAATAATAATAATCGAGGTGAGGGGCAATTAGTTTCCAATTGTATCAATTATTCGACCAATATTGATGCAGTGTAAACACTATTCATTTACAACACCCTTTCTTAAACATGACCTGATTAGCGATATTTGTGTTCTAACTTTACTGTACCTATGAATATACCACTTACTACAACATTTCTGTTAAAAAGCAATATGTTGTGTTAGTCAAAGGAGGCATAATACAACGTCTGCCGCTGTATATTTATAAAGGGTGTCTCTTACTCCATGTTGTTATGTTTGCAAGTCATTGTACGTTGTGCTGTTTGTCTGTGACTGTGGTGCAGTTGTTGCAGCCTGCAGCATCTTCTTTGCAGTCTGTGCTAATAGATTTGTGTTGCACTGGCACTGCAGTTGTGTTTATTTTCTGCATGTTGCAGTCCTGTGGTGTGGCTGCGTGTGTGTGCATCTGCTCTATATCTATCTCTAATTGATGCTGGTGTTACTAGTCCTTGTGCCCTGCTTCCCCTTTGCTTATACACAAGGCGTGCCCATATGCGATGAAAAAAAAGCTTTCACTCTCTCCGATGCACTACAGTCTCATCCTATCCGTCTTTCAATCTATCCTCTAACTCCACTCTGACTCATCCCAAACCTCATTCTATTATCTCCAAAATCACCCCTCCTAGACTCTTTGCTCCTCTATCCCTCCTGGCTCACCCCACACCTAATTTTACAACTATGATCTCCCAAACAACCATTTCTCAATGCTTCCCTCATGTATCCCCTTTTGACTTATCCCAAACCTCTTTTTACTACCTAATACCTTTATAGAGACTCTTCCCTCCTCCATCTATCCTTTTTACTCATCCCAAACCTCATTTTAATACTATGAGGTCCCAAATAACACTTTGTAGACTTCCCTCCTCTATCCCTCCATTATCCTTCTCAATTCAACTAATACACTTGCATTTCCATGGCTAAAATTAACTTGTATTTCCCTATACTTATCCACCACTAATCATTTTTGGTTCTAGAGTAGTATGCCACTCGCCGAAAAGCGCTTCGACCCCTCTTCAAGGATAGCAAGCACTATTTAAATACAATTACAATTACAATGTTGTAAGATAGATGCAGCCTTGGCTACTATAAGGAGGCTGAAAAGCTGGGGTGGTAAGAACATGTTCCCATGTTTGTGGGTTTCATCGTTGACAATGCTGACCAGACCCTCCAGGATTTCGCGATTTGCAAAAAAAAAAATTGCAAAATCTGTAATTTTGTAAAAAGGCTGTGACTTTTACAAAACTGCCCACGAAATTTGGAAACTGCTGTCTTTTAAAAAAAAAATGACAGGCTGTGAAAACACAACAGATTGTTAGGCGTGTATCCCATTTCTGGCAGTGAAGTGAACTTGCGCCGAACTCTGAACTCTCTCGTCTCTCGGTGGATCAAATCTTACTCATGGGAGCAGCTGCCCACTTCTGTGTGCTGGGTGAATCCAGTGGTCGAAGTGGGCGGGATCTGTGGGGCACGACACGCCCATGCTTTTTTGATCGTAGGAAAACCGTTCCCCTACTTTTTGTGAAAAGAGAACCGTCCGGGGACGGTTAACTCTGTGACTTGAAATGCTACAGCAGAAGTGTAAGGCAGACTAGGTCGGATTGGTAAAGAGAGCATTCGGTCAGTGCAGAGGCCCTTTGGTTGAGGCCAGCTGTGGAAAACCGTTTTTTTCCACCTACTTTTTGGAATGTTAGAGACTGTTAGCGGCCCATTGTCACATTCAGAATGACAACCGACATATCGCAACAATCACATGTGGGGCGCTCCTCCCGCCCCGCGTGAGGGTGCAAGTGAGAGGTATTGCAACAGGAGACCAGCAGAGCCCTCACTGCCTTACGGCAGGGAGAGACAGGCGGGCAACTAGAGCCAAATTTCGAGGGGGGCTGAAAAATATTTTTTGGGGCGGGGGCTAATTCTTCGAACCATAGACAGAGTGGCTGTAAGAAGGGGTGAACACACAACAAAAGCCTCATTTACAAGTAAATGGTCTTTTAAGGACCTGTTAAGTACTCGGCTGCGGCTGCAATTAGATGCTTGCCAGCCCGCGAAGCTTTCTCCGCCCGGGCTAACACACACGACGGGGGGGTGGAAGGGCAAAAGCCCCGTGAGCCCAATGGGTGTTGCGCGCCTGGGGAGAGAGTCTAGGCGGAGCCAGGCTCGAGGAAAGTGAGTTCAGTATACGGGGACAGACCACTGCGTTGCTCGCCACTCTCTGGTGCTGATATTAATTTATTTAAAATAACAAGGTTCATTTTATACTCCTCCTTTTGTTTATTACTGCAGCCTTTCATTGTCAACAGAGATGCTTATTACCTAAGCCGTATCTAGACTGATTCTGCCACCACACTAACTTTTTCTTCCTTTTACTTTAGCCCAACTGTTGGAATGTTTTGCTAATAAATATGAACAGGGAATCGAGGATATTTCTGTTATATGAGACTGAATGTTTGTATAAAAAAAAACAGCAGCAGCGCCTTGATGCCCTTTGGGCTAAGTCAGTGCATTACAAGACCTCTATTCATTCATTCATTCATTCATTCAAGTGACTTTATAACTGAAAATGCTATTGTTGTCTTTGCCGATGCTGTGATGAGCTACTGCAGCGGGAAATCACCTTGCTGCTGCTCTCTTGGCTGAATTGCCAACAGATATGCTTCTCATGCAGAGGCACAGGTACCAAGAGTACAGCAGGTGCAATAGCATAAATGCTAGAGGGTAATGAGTTAATGACTCCCCAGATATGTCCCATTATGCTCGAGGTGAACGTGCTGCTGACTTAAAGGAGGTCTTTTTTGCAGCGGGTGCGCAGTGCACTGGGATTACAGGCAACTCTAGTAAGAACTCTAGTAACACTTTTGAGGCCAATGGGAAGTTGGGGATAGGGGCAATGCACCTGGGTGACACTTAGTCATATCCAGCACCAATAATGAGTTTAATGTGTGCTTACCTTCTTCTCTTCCTCTCTTTATTACAGGAACAGAGGCCAGAAGGAACACCCCCAATAACCAACTAACCTTTCTTTCTGCTTACAAAAACCCGGAGAGGACATATTCAAAGTCTGCTGTGTCACGTTTTTCGTACATTGAAATGAAGAAGAAAGAAAAGTTTATTGTTTCAGTTCATTAAAATCAGAACAATACATTTTGTAAAACCGGATGCTACGAGTAAAAACTGTTAATGTTTTCCCACTTTTTGTTTTTCTAAACCATAAAACTATCCAAGTCTGAAGCATTAATTGGTCCATGTAAAGTGTTCCTCCCAATGTTCTAGTATTATTCTGTATTGTGTTCGGGAGTACACTCTGTTTCTGAGTTGGCCGTCTTGTTTGCTTTCTGTGAGCAGGGCACAGGGTTCAATTTTAGTAATTGTGCATGAGCTAAGAGGAACTTTATTAGTTGACAATTCAATGGAGTGTCAGTTGGGTCTAAGGTCGCCATAATTGCCGATCTGCATTGTCTTATGCCTCTGGTGTTCATGGCTTTTTTAGAAAGGTGCCTCATGCTTGGGATAAGTTCGGACAAATACAGACAAGGTGGATGGAGTCCTCCTTACTGCTCCCACATAGTCTGAAGTCTTTGGGCACGTCATGGACCCAAGTTGGCTGGTCCA
Source organism: Lissotriton vulgaris (assembly GCF_964263255.1). Classification (NCBI taxonomy): domain Eukaryota; kingdom Metazoa; phylum Chordata; class Amphibia; order Caudata; family Salamandridae; genus Lissotriton; species Lissotriton vulgaris. Next base: position 1,102,846,575 of record NC_141687.1, read on the forward strand.
TGATGGATGGGCCAATTACTGTCATTTTCTGTGGGCCGAAAACGTAATTGTTAAGTATGAAGCTGGGGTGAGCGATTTGTAATTGGATATTACCATCCAAGCATGTTTTCTCGTGCTAAAAGTGGTTTTGTCTGTTAGCAGCGAGTGGAACTTTGCTGATTTGTTTATAGTTTGCTTAAAAGCCGGGTAATACATGAATGTGGGGAGCGCAGAATCCACGCTCCACTCCCAGATGCACTGCATAATAGGATATTGAATCCAACCACCTTGTCATTGTTTCACATTATGCAAGAGTTCATCCTTTTCATCCGCGTTTTATCAGAAATTGTTTGCATTTTCAAATCCACATACGTAACAAAATGCACTTTGGGAACTTCTCGTATTTTAGTGTGCCCATCGAGGCCTCTTCCAAAATAAGATCAAAGTACAACAGATAGTTCGAGACAGCATTCCTTTTATTATAAACCCAATGCATTTCGGGCTGTAGCATCAGCCCTTCGTCAGGGGTCACTGCAAATTAATAAATTCAGAAAAAACCATCAGTACCTGATCACAGCGTTATTAACAATACTCATTATCATCTATATTTAGTCTTCATAAGATTCACTCTTGTACTGAAAACATCATTTAAAATCCATTGGGAAACTTTACACCACGTGATTATCCCCCCAGAAAAACAACTATGCTCCTTTCGTTCCAGTGTTATCACCCTCATTGCACATAGTACGCTTTATTAAACTCCTCTTTCACCGCTCAGTTGGATGTCTTTCTTAAACCGGCATCTATTCAACAAACCTAATCCAAACTTTAAACATGTGAGAGGACGAGCCCTCGTTATGCTTCCCTTCTCCTATGCTCACCTCTCCCTTCCAATCAAGACTGGGACACCCCCATTCTTCTACATACAGCATGAAATTCATCACCGTTTGAACCCGCGCCCTTATATTCGTGATAATTGCACTTTCACGCGTACCTGCTCGTTTCATTTTCTTCAAGCCGCTCGGCGTGCGCCCTAGCAGCCATAGAGTTTCCGCATGCCGGGCCCTGCATTTCCATCAATTTATAAAACGTATCTATTCTTCCCCCTTGTGTGCACTTAAGAAAAACACCTAAATATTTCAATCCTTTGATAAAAACTACAAATCCCAACGTACACTAATACATGCAATAAACAGCTGCAAATCAATAGCTCTTATTTCAAATATCCTGAATTTCCAACATAATGTTCTGTGTGTTTGCTCTCCCATCGTGTACACAATTGCTACCAAGAATTTGCCGAATGTAGGAAATTTTCATCTGCATCCATCTTCGTGTCAAAATGTCTTTCTTTCTCTTTTTGTATTCCGGGTGCAAGAACCAACAAAGGGCAAAAATATTTGAACATGAATGGGGTGGTTCTGCACACCTTGTTTCTCTACAGTTAATCAAAAAATTACTACTATCAACCTCCTTTTGAACTTGCGTGCAAAACTGGGTAGTGCTTTGCCCTAAATGCACTTAGCGTAATACATGAATGTGGGGAGCGCAGAATCCACGCTCCACTCCCAGATGCACTGCATAATAGGATATTGAATCCAACCAACTTGTCATTGTTTCACATTATGCAAGAGTTCATCCTTTTCATCCGCGTTTTATCAGAAATTGTTTGCATTTTCAAATCCACATACGTAACAAAATGCACTTTGGGAACTTCTCGTATTTTAGTGTGCCCATCGAGGCCTCTTCCAAAATAAGATCCAAGTACAACAGATAGTTCGAGACAGCATTCCTTTTATTATAAACCCAATGCATTTTGGGCTGTAGCATCAGCCCTTCGTCAGGGGTCACTGCAAATTAATAAATTCAGAAAAAACCATCAGTACCTGATCACAGCGTTAACAATACTCATTATCATCTATATTTAGTCTTCATAAGATTCACTCTTGTACTGAAAACATCATTTAAAATCCATTGGGAAACTTTACACCACGTGATTATCCCCCCAGAAAAACAACTATGCTCCTTTCGTTCCAGTGTTATCACCCTCATTGCACATAGTACGCTTTATTAAACTCCTCTTTCACCGCTCAGTTGGATGTCTTTCTTAAACCGGCATCTATTCAACAAACCTAATCCAAACTTTAAACATGTGAGAGGACGAGCCCTCGTTATGCTTCCCTTCTCCTATGCTCACCCCTCCCTTCCAATCAAGACTGGGACACCCCCATTCTTCTACATACAGCATGAAATTCATCACCGTTTGAACCCGCGCCCTTATATTCGTGATAATTGCACTTTCACGCGTACCTGCTCGTTTCATTTTCTTCAAGCCGCTCGGCGTGCGCCATAGCAGCCATAGAGTTTCCGCATGTCGGGCCCTGCATTTCCATCAATTTATAAAACGTATCTATTCTGCCCCCTTGTGTGCACTTAAGAAAAACACCTAAATATTTCAATCCTTTGATAAAAACTACAAATCCCAACGTACACTAATACATGCAATAAACAGCTGCAAATCAATAGCTCTTATTTCAAATATCCTGAATTTCCAACATAATGTTCTGTGTGTTTGCTCTCCCATCGTGTACACAATTGCTGCCAAGAACTTGCCGAATGTAGGAAATTTTCATCTGCAACCATCTTCGTGTCAAAATGTCTTTCTTTCTCTTTTTGTATTCCGGGTGCAAGAACCAACAAAGGGCAAAAATATTTGAACATGAATGGGGTGGTTCTGCACACCTTGTTTCTCTACAGTTAATCAAAAAATTACTACTATCAACCTCCTTTTGAACTTGCGTGCAAAACTGGGTAGTGCTTTGCCCTAAATGCACTTAGCGTAATACATGAATGTGGGGAGCGCAAGTTCAAAAGGAGGTTGATAGTAGTAATTTTTTGATTAACTGTAGAGAAACAAGGTGTGCAGAACCACCCCATTCATGTAAAAGCCGGGTAAGGCAGATTAGTTTCCCAGAGTTCTCTTGTACAAGTGTCTGTTAAGGACTTTTTTATGAATTGGTTGTATGGGGACTTAGCGTCATTTTTCTATTTCGTCCCACAAAGCCTTTGTCAGTTCCAAGGCTGCTATATTTTATTTCGAGCTATACCAATGCTTGATGGTTGCATACTTCCTTCCCAGCATTTCCTTTGTTACCCCAAATTCTAATCTGGTCTGGGCTGGTGAAGCTCCCTGATGAATTTGGAAGACTGTTTTGTAGATTGCCATCTGTACTTTGTTAAGCAGGGACGTGTCTTTCCCATGGAGAGCTATGCTGCCATATGATAGGGTAGGTAGCATTTTGGCTTTTGTTGTTGAAGAAGTAGGGGTCTAAATGAAGGCCCCTTAAGCTTTTTTGATAGGAACCTGAGGGTGAACGATATAGTGTTTGCTCTCTGGGAGATGTAGGCTTTTTGCTTCTGGTGGTTGTGCCGATTATCAAAGTAGAACCCCAAATACTTGTAATTAGGCACTGCTTCTATCTTTTTTGCCCTCCAATTGAATTTGTTGATTGACAGTGCGTCGTCTGGTGATAAGCATTGTTTTGCTTTTTGTGGTGTTTATCTCCAAGTTATTATTTGCTATAAATTCCGACATTCCCACAAGTGACCTTTGTAAGCCGATCTTGGTTAGACTCATCAATATAATGTTGCCCGCGTAGGATAAATGGGTTAGAGATAGAGTGCCTAATTTGGGTGGATGAGATATGATCTTGTGGAGTCTTGGCGCGAGGTTTGCCATGGAAAGATTGAAAAGATGAGGGGCTAGGACATAACCTTGTTTAAGCCCTTTGCTGGTTTTAATCTTTCTTGATAAACTTGCCCATCTCCCAATTTTACTTTCATCCATGTGTTGGAGTATAAGATCAGTATTCCTCTTAGTATTTTATCCGGGACATTCCAGTTACGCAGTTTTCCCTATAGAATATTGCGGTCTTCGCTGTCCAAGGCCGCCTTTAAGTCGATGAAGCAGAGATGCAGCTGCTGTTTCCTTTGGATGTATTTATCGGCTATCAGTGAGAGAGATAGAATGTTTGTTATTGTCCCACACCCTTTCCTGAAGCCTATTTGGTTAGACGGGATTTGTTTTATTCTGTCAGACCAGGTAGTCAGATCTTCCAGGAGTAGTGAGGCGTAGTACTTCGCGTCTACGTCCAAAAGTGCTATCAACCTGTAGCTTGCTGGAGATGTTTTGTCCCCACCTTTGAAGATCAGAGTTATTACTGAGCCTTGCCAGCTTGACGGAATTTGATTTTCTCTCTCTACCTCATCGAACAGTTTTTTTAGTCTCCTGCTCCAGAAGTACGGGTGAGATTTAAAAATTATTGGGGGAATGCCGTTTGGACCTGGGGCCCCGCTGCCATGGCTCTTTCTAAGTGTTCTTCTTATGTCTTCCTCACTGAAGCCTGGGTGTCTGAGTGTGTCTGCTATCTCATAGCTCTCAGTTGATTGTGCCTCTTCTAAGTAGTGCAGTGTAGGCCGTTGGCCCGTTCCTAGTTCTTGCACTGCCCTCCATTCTTCTCTCAAGTATGCTTCTTCTGTGTGGTGCATTGTGTGTCGTCCACAGGTTAGGGAGCTGTTTGTTGATTGTGGGGCCTTCTTGTTATTAATTTGTTTTTCCTCGCGTGCCTTAGGTGTCTCTTGCATACTCTGGCTCCATTCTAGATGTTTCATAGGTGCTGTGTCCGTGAATCTCTTTGTTATTAGTGCAGCCCAGTCGGCTTCTTGGACGCTTGATGTTATTGGGTTTGCAGGGTGGTTTAGCCTGTTTATTATTCTCCAAAATGTACTTGAGTTAGTGTTCTTTGCCGTGCAGTGTAGTTTTGCCCAAAAGTCGTTCTTCAGTGTTCTTTTGTGTTCCCACAATGCCTTTTTGTATTTTTTCTTGAGGTTCTGTCTTTGGTCCCAATCTGTGAGTGACGTAGTTGCTTTTTTTAGTGTTCTTGCGTTTTTCCTTATTTCTAGCTTGAGTTTAACCAGTTCGGTTGAGAGTGGCTTATTATGTTTTGGTGCATGAGCTTTTTTATGAGTAACGGACATAATTGTTGTTAGTTCGTCTATAAAACTGTCCCAGTTTTGAATCTGGTTATGTGCATTTGTTTGGCATTCTGTTTTTAGTCCCTGAACTTTTACTTGAAGGTCTTCAATGTTGTCTGTTGACCTTTTCAATCGTTTCAGGTTGGTTGAGAGCGAGCTGTTTTCAATTATCCTACTGTTTTGGGGTTTAATAGGCTTTAAGTTGAAATAGATGTGCTGGTGTGAATGATCACTTTTTGTCGTGAATTTAATTGAGAACTGCTGTAAGAAGGGCAGTAATGGAAGTGATACTGCTGGGAAGTCAAGCATAGATGTTGTCAACCCTTTAAAATGAGTGTACTTTGGAGGGTAGTTGCCTGGAGTTCTACCATTTAAGATCCGCAAGTCCAGGTAATCCAAGTTTGTTACCAGGTGTTGCCCTACTGGATCGAGGCGCTCTGTTTTGAACTGATATTGCGGTATCATGTTCAAGAATTCATTGTTTGCAGCTAGCTTTTCGTGGGAAACAGCCACTACAACGCGGCTGTTACCACGCATGCCATTACGTCGCATGCGTTACAACGCATGCGACGTAACAACGCATACTAATTACGACCCGGGTCTTTACATCGCATGCGCATTTAAAACGCATGTGATGTAATGGCGTCGGAGCACAGACGGCAATGCTGGGAACGGGATCGGAACACAAGAAACAGGAGCAGAGACGACCACGAGGAGAGAGAGGTAAGGGGGAGAGGTAAGGGGGATTAGGGTTTAGGGTAGTCTCAGGTGGTAGTAGTGTAGGCTTTAGGGCTTAGGGTAGTCTCAGGGGGTTGTAGTGTAATCTAGTGCTTTAGGATATAGGGCTTAGGGTAGTGTCAGGGGGTTGTAGTGTATGCTATTGTTTTAGGATTTGGGGTATAGGGTTGTCTCAGGGGGTTGTAGTGTAATTTCATGTTTTAGGCTTTAGGGCTTAGGGTAGTGTCAGGGGGTTGTAGTGTATGCAAGTATTTGAGGCTTTAGGGCTTAGGGCTTCGTGTAGTGTCTGGGGGTTGTAGTATATGATAGTGTTTTAGGATTTAGGGTAGTCTCAGGGGGTTGTAGTGTAATCTAGTGTTTAAGGCTTTAGGGCTTAGGGTAGTGTCAAGGGGTTGTAATGTACGGTATTGGTTTAGGGTTGTGTAAGCAGGTCCGGTATGGTAGTGTTTCATGTAAAGGGGACAGACTGTGCGTAGGGGTAGGGTCGTGTTTTGAGTGCTTTACTGTTTTTTTACTGTAGGGTATTACTGTGGACTGTGTGTTATGCAGGGTAGTGTGTTAGTGTTTGGGGGATATTTTGCGTTTTAAATACATGCTGGAAACTTGGGTCCGTTGCAAAGGCATTTAGTATGCATTTCAAAGGAAATGCGTACTAATGCCATGCGATGTGAAGACATGCGTTGTGACGGTACATGCAAACTAAAAACCGCGTTGTAAAAGCAGGCGTTGTTTTAGTTTGCGATATATCGTCATACATCCGCTTTTCGTCCTCTTCTGGAGTATAGATTAAATTTGAGTTAAAATCACCTGTTAAGATGATGTTCCAGGAAGGGTTGATGTTTCGTATGGCGTTGATTGTAGTTGTTAGCTGGTTTATCTGGGCTTGCTTCTCTTTCACGTAAGGGTGTACATAAGTGTTCACTAGTAATATGGGGGCCCTCTGCCCGGAAGAGACAGTTTTATTAGTTGCACGTTTGGCCCCTGTGGGCCTATTTGCTCAGATCAGATGTTGATGTCTGTCGCAATGTAAACTGATAGCCCCCCTTTTGGGCGGCCATACTTGCTGTTTTTTCTGCTACAGCTTGCCAGTATCCACAACAATGGTACTTGTTTTGTCAGACTTCAAAGGATAAAAGGCTGAGTTGGCCCCGCCATTATCCAAACTGTGCCCTGAAGTGTGTACATGAGCTTCTGCAACTGGAATTTAAATAATTAAGTGATTTTACAGACTTGTAAAATACTGTAATCCACCTGTTCTGGTCACCTGCTTTACTCACAGGGGGAAAATAGGAAGGGCAGTGATCCGCAGTGTGAACAAGAACTTCAGAAACTTAAGAGTGAGAGGTCTTAGGAGATTGGGGTTAAGAATGGTGAGCAAGAGTCTCTTGAAAGTGAGGTTAGCAAGAGCCTTTGCAAAACAAGATTGAGGCTGGACACGTAGATATCTGAATGTAAGCTGGAGCCTCAATGAACTAAATTGAGCAGGCCATTTGTTGGGAACCGAAGAGTGAGAGGGAGCCTGCAGGGCTTAGGTTTCTGCAGGAGCTTTGGCGATGTAGCTGTAAGTGGGAACCTCAGGACCATAGTTTGCACAGAGCATCAGTTGAGCTGAGAGAGAACAGACAGCTCAGAGAATTTCATGGAGAGCCAGGTCTTCACTGACATGGGAGTCAGCAGGAGATTCTGGTAAGAGTGTGGAAGAGATAGAGGGCCTAAGGGTGAATGGGGATATAAGTGAATCTGGGAGTGAACAGGATTGCAAGGGAAACTGAAAGTGGCATTCTAGTTTGAGCAGGAGCCTGAGGGATGTGAGGCTGAGCGGGAGCATCAGGGGACAAGGCGGTTGAAATGAGCTTAAGGTTCCTGATGGTGAATTGGCAGTCTTTGGACCAACTGTTGAAGAACAAAAGCCCCACTGTCTTCGAATGAGCAGGGCATAAGGTCCTTGTGAGTGAATAGAAACCAGATCTAAGGTGACCTGTTGGCCAGTGGAACATGAGGATCCATACAGACAAGTAGGAGTTTTATTACCTAATGGCCAGGAAGGAGTCATGGATCTGAGGAGGAAGAAGGGGGACACATTGATGAAGATAGATTCATGGACATAAAGATGAATGCCAAGAGACGAGTGGATGAGATGCAGTGAATAATGACGTTTTCAGTCCCGACCGATGTTACTGGCCCTAGAAACTATGAAAACGTTGTCTATCATAAAGTTTTTCGAAAGTTAGCCCCATGATACTAAACATGCAATACTTCACAAAAGGTCGTAATCCACAAATGTGGGCCAATTTCCTTTTTTGGGTGGCTAGGCCAATTTTTGGTCCAAATCCTACTCTGAAAGCAGGGAGTCTCCTGTGCTGAGGAACCTAGGGAGGGGCAGAGAGCTAAACAAGCCTTCTTGTAAGAGTGTCTGCTGCTTCAAAGAAATGTAAATGTGCACAACTGGTTAGCCTGCCCATGTAACTGCTGCTTGGAAGCCGGAAGTGGCTTTAATTAATGGAATCACTTGACGCTTCCCGATGACAGATGTATTCTTTTTGAGTGGTATTGCAAGGGAGTTACCAGCTGAGCTGTGAAGTGTGTGCTTTTAAAGCATAGTTATACAAATAATTGCACTGCCTGCAGTCTGGTTATTATTAAAATCTATATTTTGGAAGCACTTATCTTAAACTTTTTTGCACATTTCGTAGCAGCCTACCTTATACTGTGTGTAATGCAACGTTAAAATAATGACTTACATATTCACAGTGTTTCTTTCACAGACTGGCACCTCTTAGCACTAAGCATACACAAGTTACTATTCTCAACCAGAGTTCAATATTGTGGCTTTCTGGTTACAGACACAGACCGCTGGAGCCCCACTGCAAAGTGCATGGAACCCCCTCACACTCCGGACCCAGTCAGTAGCACTCAGGCCAGGGTCTGCTGTCAGTGTACAGTGATGGAGGGTGCCCCTTGGAGCTCAGGGACTCCCCTTGCAGTTCAGGGGCTAGTGTTACTTCTCTGACCTCTACAGTGCATTAACTAGTAAAGATTTCAGAATGTACGATAGTGCATTTCCCACGTATTAACTTAACTTATATTTATTTTTCATTAAATCTCTGTGTTATTTTGTATGTAGTTACCTGAAGGTGAAAGACCAAAAAAGTTATTGAATGTTTTGTTTTTAGCCACACCTTTGACCCTGCCCCATGCTCACTCTCTCTGCCCCAATTGTGCACAGCATCACAATTTCCTTTTTTTTTTTAATGCAATTCGACCACTGGATGAATCACAAGTGCAGACTAATGTCTGCACAAAACACTAAAAAGCCGAGTAGTTGGCGAAAGCTGCACCGTAGAAATACCAGTGACATAAAAACTTAGAGATTTATCAGGGTGCAGCCAAAAAGAACAAAATCCTGTTCCTGGAGTCCTGAAGCCAAACAGATGATTTTTACATGCCTGTACTCTCTGCATAACTGGCGTAGAATTTTACTAAAACCCTTAGCTAGATGTGCAAGTTATCAGATAGTTGAGTATAACATTACAAACAACATCATGGCTGCATCTGAAAAGTCACTGACGTTGTAAGCATGCAGAAATAAAAACACATGCATTGAGATCAGAAAATAAAGAAATAGCAGACAAAATTAGCTTTCAAACATTCCTCAAAACCCACAATTGCTTGGCAAATAAAATACAGACCAAAACAACATATTACAGGGCGTGTGTACATTGTATGTACCTGAAAATATCGATGTCTGTTATTAATTAACTTGTATTAAAAAGACTTTAACTTGTACTAAAAAAAACACCACGCCAGAATTAATATTTTCACAAAATCTGACCATTCACCATACTACATATATGTTATCTCCATTTCAAAACCTGCATATAGTAGTGCTTAATTTGAGCCGGTGGTTTCCGGTGCGCAGCATCCACACTTAATATTCAACACCGGCGCTTATAGCTCTGACACAAAGGTCATGGTCACCGTTTAAGGACACATTCATTTTTTGTAGGCACAGGGAAATTAAGTGATTTACCGAGAATCACAGCATGTTGAACCGACGTAGAGAGTGGAACCTGGTTCCCCAGCTCCAAGTCGGCAGCTCTGAACATTATGCCACATCCTCGCCCTCCTTCTAGGGTTTCATGGTTAGTAGTTAGTTCTGTAATAGGCAGCGCTAATAGGAGCAATGGTCTGGGTCAAGCTGACCCCTGACTAGAGTCCCAGCACTTATTTTTTCACAAATTAACCACTTGCATATAGTACAATGCAGGTTGAGTGACTGAAGTTGAATGAACTTTAATGATACAGGCACCTGATTAGTTATTACTACTGTGCCAAGTATGCACTGTTACTTATTCCGTGGGCTGTCTCAGTGGCTCTGAAGTTGATGTAAGGTAGAAATACTGTCAGTAACTTCAAGCTAAATCGAAATATTTAGAGAAGGCACGCCACACTAGAAGATAATACCAGAATATTTACAGTAAAATTGCTTCCGCGACCAAATAAAGACAGACCACTAACTTTTCGAGCAAAAACGCTGACTGTGTGCTTTTGTGCTTGGTGTAGCCTATGCTCCAGAATGTTACCCGAAAGAAGAATATAGCAAAAAAAACTCTCTCAGACAGTTTATATAATGCCTATTTCAAAGTTTACATTGATTTAAGGCTGAAAAGGAAAGATGACGAGTAAAATAAAGTGCCACAATAATGCCGCTAAACTTCATTTTTTTTTTATGCTAAATTTCCATTTTTGTGCCGCTAGATTTGCAAATCTATGCCGCAATATCCTGGGGGTCTGGCTGACGCTATCCAAGGTCCCCAGGTGTACATGTATGGATTGTGCCCTACGTTGAGGAGGAGAGAGCCCAAGATGAGTGGTTCCTGCATGGGAACCTCTATGACAACAGCAGTCTACAGCACACGCATATTGAAATGCTTTTGTTACATTAACACGGGAGTGTCCTGGTAATTTCTAAATATACTTCATCACGGCCGAAAGCCAATATGAAAGCATGGAAGCCAATTAGATTGCTCAACCCATTTTTATAGTTCCTGGAGCAAAAATTGTGCAGTACAAAAACCTCAATTAAGTGTCATTGAATAGACAATTGCTCTACGTAAACAATGCTGGCTGCATTTACAGTGAACATGATACACTGACATCTCTTTGTTCCCTTATGGCAATTTTGTCACAACATTGTAGAATAGGTGGAGAAAAGTTCATGTTAAGAAAGTATCACTTTTGACGAATGGCAAGGCAGCAATATAATCCAGTCTAATATGTTGAAACAAGTGTTCAAAAAATAACTTTTTTTAATCTGAATGAATCTTTACCTTATTATTTAGGACCGTTGCTGCATCATTTACATGCCGACACTTTCTGCGGTTCGACTTCTGCTTGGACTTTTAGAGCAAAGCCAAGGCTCGGGTCAGCTCAGCCTATGAATTTCCAGGTTTGCTCAGCTCTAGGCACCACTCGATGTGAAAGAGAGGCAAGTATAAAAGCCATGTTTGGAAGGAGCAACTCCAAACCTGGTTGAATACTGCAGACTGTCGAAAAAGGACACGTTCTTCTGATAAGTTTTATTATCAAGAAGTCTTCGAAAATGCAGTATCTCCTTGCAACCCAGTGTCAGTTTAGGACAGTGCACTATCTTTTTTTTTGGGAGGTGGGAGTTGAAGAAATTAGATAATTAAGATGCCAAGAGCTAAAAACCTTAAAACGCCTGGGTGGATATCTGCGTCATTCACTAACAGTTCTGGCAGTCTCCCCGGATTTACCACAGTGTGATCCTGGGCAAACTGATTCATCCTTCTCCATCTTGTTTCCTTACTCTGAGAAACTGGTCAACCTAAGAACCCTTTGAAACTTGCTTAATGTCACTGCTAAGCGATATACAGATGGGCATCTGAAAAGAGCAACACCCATCACCCAGGGAGGCCCTTATCAGTTGTGATTTCACCATAAAATAAAACTGACTTTTTGTTTGAAGGGTAGGTCCCACCACTATTTTAAAAGCTAAGCTGCTAGAGCTGTCAGAAGGTACTTAATATAAAGCAGACAATATATGCCTTTTTAGGTCTCGCCTGAGCCAGCGCATGTGTTGCTCTTCGAGACAGTTAGTAAGTGCATTTTCAAAGTGCTACACACAAGCATTTGCTGGCCTCAAGGTTGCGTGCACGCTTGCGTGCACACGCGCAGCCGTCATCTGCCTTTTTTTGATCTCTTTATCTGCATCGCTCGCCATTACTTTCACTTTCATGGCTGCGCGGCCGCCATTACACTCACTTTCAAGGCCGTGTCACTTTCACGGCTGCGCAGCCATTGCTTGTCTTGTTGATCTTGGACACACTCCATTGTGAAAACCCCATAAGCCTCAGTGGTGGCCAGTGATTCCTGCATCCTAACTTCACGTCACTACATTTCTTAGGAGATGGCACCTACCAGAGGCATTGTGGGCATCCATACCAATCTAAAAAAATCATATACAGTACACAATCAATCCAAACAAAGCTGCATTTTCACCCGAGTTATTGCTCAACTCCAAAGTATTTATTTTATCAACCTCGAAGAATAAACAGCTGAATCATCAATGGTTAGATTCCAGCCTCTGCCATACAACTTACAGACGGCAAGCACTGCAGTTTTCGAAGCTCTACACTCAAAGCTTTTTTACGCAGCAATAAAATAAAGATACCCTTTAAAAAATTGTGTTTGTCGTGCCTTCCTTTAAAATGAGAAATGCAAATTTTACCCGTACGATGACGTCCGAATTTGAATAGCCGGTTGAGTTTCAACTGCGATTAAAATAATAATAAAAAAAAAACTGTTTTCTTCAACCTAAAAACCCTTCAGTTCTCTGCCATCAATGTTTTAGTTACAAAAAGGGGTTTTCATTAAAATAAGCAAAATAAAACCTAAAATAATACAGGTATAAGACATTATAACTACCGTTATGAATATACACAAGCGCTTTTATTGTTTTATGAATGGCGTTAATGCGGATCGGAAGTAAATTATAAACAACAAATATGTTGCCCGCATTGGACTGAAGTGCACCGTTGATAACAGCATTTTTGCACATACGTATGGTGTTCCAGTCACATCTCTTTGGAAAGAGCGCCAAGCCAGCACAAGAGGGGTGTTCTCCACCGTCTGCCATGCCGTGACACAGTGTCAAAGGGATTTAGTGTTGCAGCCATCTGGGATGCTTGCGGCGGCTTCTAATTAAAGTTCAAGAATGCCATTTGATACCAGGTTTTCTGGATGCTTATATCAAATAAGTTTCCATTTGATTATTTTAAATGGAACTGATTTGCATCGTCAGCAGCTTTAAGGAACATCTTGCAATGATCCAGTCCTTCTTGACCCAAGTTGGACCCTGCTGGTTTAAACCCTTTGCTTGTATTTTAAAGATGAGAGGCAGCTGCAATATATCTTTTCTATAAAAAAAAGCACAACATGCCTTCAAGGCAACAGATACCGATTACTCCCATAACTATTGAAGGTAGGCAAGCGGCATATGCAAATATCCAAACGAAAAGAAAACGATTGCTTTGTGTGCCACAGAACAGGAACTCAAATAGTTCATGAGAACATACCCACAATGCAAATTAGGAGTTTTGTTGCACACATCGATGTGTTGAGTGGCACTTATGGGCATCGATAGTAAAAGGGACAGTGATCGGCGAAGATTTCTTATTCTGCTATCGATTATGTTTTAAGACCCATTGTTCCTGCAGGCGCTTTAATGCTTCTTGACATTAGTTACATAAGGTTCAAATGTATTGAGCCATTCATTAGCCTTTCACAGAAGAACACTGAACTACTCAGATTTCAAATTCATTAATAACTTTTATTTGTATTTACTATTCATTAATTTAGCAGCGTTATATAGCATGAACTCTAACCAACTGTCATCAGAGCACTTTACAAAAGAAATGAAAAACACCAGAAAAATTGAAGCAACAGATAATATACAGAGGCTTCAATAGCAAGAATTCATATTTAAGAGCAAGGTGCACACACCAATTATATCATCGGCATATCACTTTAAATGGACATGAACTATCAGGTACTTAGTTCCCCGCACTTCTTAGTTGGAGGAGGAGAGGAGGGTGTCAGAACATTCAATGAGAAAGTACTACCTAGCCTATCAACGGTAAACAGGCACCCTGGGATAGTGAGTGCCTGCACTTGCATATTTCCATTTCAAGCACTGCACAGGCATAAATGCCACAGTGCAGGTGTCACCAAGATTTCAGAGAACCTTCAGTGCCAAAGAGTGGTAGGGCACAAAGAACAGGTTTAGAGCCGAGAGTGGCATTTGGCTCTTAGGTATTTCAGGTCTTACTTGAAATTTCCATGCAATGGGTTAGTCTGCAACTCCGTGGTGGTGGAGTTCTTGATCACACAGAAACTTCCTCTAAATTAAGGGTTAAAAAGTTCTCTGTTTATTGAATATTTGCATTATCAGAAGAGTGATGGCGCTCCGTGGAAACAAAGGCCTCCAGAAATCATCTGTTTTTACAACAGACACTTATGAATGGCCCTTGAACGTAGGGCTTTGTGCGAAATACATGAATGTTTAAATAAGCTTCTGTCGCAGCAAATCCCCTACCCAAAACCCAACATGGGGGCAAATTTATGAAGGCCTTGTGCCGCCGGTGCGTCATTTTTAACATGGGAAAAAGTGACGCACCGGCGGCGCAAGTCCTTCATAAATCTGCCCCATGGTTCGCAACATTACTTTCTGAATCCACAACAGGCTGAGGACTATCTTCGACGCCACCGCTGCTCGACTACCACAGAGTCATAAGTCTGGGATCGCTCCAGGTCCCCGTCGCCGAGGTCGGACCCCAGCTGAACTATATAATTGACATTGGCATTTGCTGGAACTCTCACTACCACTTTACTCATGACAAAATGAACTACGCTGGTGATGTATAAGTATACTTACTATTTGGTATAATGTCTGGCTGGCTACTTGCCTCCCTCCCACCGCAACTGCCCACCTATTGGTGGTGTAGTAGGTGGGTGAGAGTATGGAGGGAAGTGGGCAGGTCATGAGCCCCTAGCGTGTTCCTGAGAGGGCGAACCCCCAGAAGCTATATTTACGAGGGGTACAAGCAGTTATGTTAAGTTGTTTTATTGGGAGGGGGGGTCTTGTACCCGGCAAGTTGGGGGAGCCGGTGTGGGTGGAGGGTGGTTTTCTGTTTATGACTGCCTTACAGTTTGTCCAGTCCACTGGGGTCATCATTGCGTGGGTTCATGCTGAATTTCACATATGGTACAATGGCGGATGACACACAAGACATTAATAGCATTACAGTAGCATCGTGGATCATACGAGGTCTAAACAACCCTAGGAAAAAGCTGCAGATTCTGAGTTATCTTGATAGGCATCACATTACAGTAGCTATGTTACAGGAGACACACTTGAGTCCCGGCACTACTCCCCAGTTTGCCTCGAGGTGGGCCTCGCACCGCAGTTTTGCATCATACTCTACGTACTCCCGAGGAGTGTCTATATTGGTCAAGTGAGGGGTTGCATTCGTACCCGGTGGATCGGAAGCTGATGCAGAAGACAGATTCTGTTTGCTTTGGGGTAGATTTCACTCTCACGATGTGACCTTTGCTAACTACTATGGACCTAATACTGACAACTCACAGGTACTCCTTCGCTTATGGAGCAAAATTCAGGAGATAGGTACCACCTACATTATCTCGAGAGGGGACTTTAATACTGTAATGCACCCCCGTATGGATAGGTCCTGAGATTCCCCAACACATTATACGACCACCCAAAGAGTGCTGCGAGACATTATTGATGAGTACTACTTGCTTTACTCCTGGAGACATATGCACCCCATGCAGCGGGAGGGCACACACTTTTCGGCATTCCACTCATCTTGGGCCAGACTAGACTACCTATTCGTGTCCACGGGTATGGCGCACTGGCTAGGGTGGGTGATCCAATTAGCTCGTACTCACTCTTATCATTCCCCGGACATCGCTTAGACGCATGCACCCCTCAACCACTCCCCATATAAAAGTTGGTGCATCAACCCGCTGCACCTTCAAGACGCGGTATTCAAAACTGAGCTGGAGCAGGACTTACGAGACTTTTTTGACCGCAATCTAGACTCTGTTCCCAGTATCACAACTGTTTGGGAGGCGTTCAAGGTCACGATTCTGGGTTGGTGCATATCTAAGGGCGGGGGTATACTTAAATCGCTGTGCACTAGCTTGTCCACACTGGAGAGAGAACTCAAACAATTGGAAAGCGGGCTGGGCTCCGGTCATGACAGGAATGACACCAGGGTCACCATATGCTGCAAACTTACGGAATATGAAGATCTTGCTAATAGAGTGCAAGTTTCGGGGAAACACCATATAGCGAGGGTTTATGGCAAAGGAGATTGCCCAGGGAAGGCTTAGGCGGCTATGGTCAGACCACCTAGATTTTCCAATTATGTGATGGAATTGCAGAATGCCCAATGTGGCATGCATAGAAATCTCCCTTATCAATTGCGTACGCTCAGAGACTACTATAGTAACTTGTACTCCTCCCACAGAGGCACCCCCCTCGACTTGCCCGACTACTTTGAAGATACTGCCCTCGCCTGGTTAGGGGACACTCAACAGAAATTTCTCAACCTAGATTTGGAACTGGATGAAATTACAGAAGCTATCATGCTGATGAAGTCTGGCGGCCCCCGGGGACCGACGGACTGCCAACATAATTTTATAAAACATACGTCTCCATTCTGGTCCCAATCCTGAAGGAGGTATACTACATAGAGCTGGAGGAGGGTAGTCTGCCTATGATGATGCGAGAGGCGCTTATAACCTCCTTATTAAAACAGGGGAAGCCCTCACACTGCTGTGACTCATATCGACCCCTCTCTCTTTTAAATTGCGATACTAAAATACTAGCTAAGGTTCTGGCGACCCGGCTCAATCTACTAGTGCAGCGCCTGGTATTACCTGACCAGGCTGGCTTTATTCCAAGCAGAGCTACATTGCATAATCTCCGAACCCTGGCCGGGGTGTTACAAGATATTGACCCAAAATGCCCGGCGGTTGCTGTATTCCTCGACGCTACCAAAGCGTTTGACTCCCTAGAGTGATACTACCTACTGGGCACTCTGGGATATATGGGGATGCCTACTGCCTTCCTCCAAGGGATCCAACTATTATACACTCGCCCGGTTGCCTCGGTACTCCTGAACGGGACCAAATCCTCTCCTTTCACTGTATCCAGAGGGTCACAGCAAGGCTGCCCTCTGTCCCCCATCCTATTTGCCCTGATCATCGAGCCCTTAGCCACTAAACTCCGGCAACACCATAATAATAAAGCATTAATCTACCCTTCTAGACAACTACTCATCTCCATATACGCAGATGATATGACGCTTTATGTTCAAAAACCCTTATGATAATCTTAACCCTATACTTCGGGAGATAACTAATTTTGGAGCCATTTCCGGGACTACCCCCTGGTTTGGGAGGCGACGAGGTGAAATACCTAGGTATATGGGTCACTAGAGACAGAGATGCGCTCATGCGGCTAAATTATGGCACAACTGTAGACAACATCACAGACACCATCACTAAGTAGTTGCGCCTTCCACTTTCCATGGCGGGGAGGAGATCCTTCATTAAAATGGTCTTACTGCCCAAATTACTGTACCTCTTAATTAACATACCTTATCATACTGGGACTTTTTTCTTTAAAACGCTTAACTCTCAACTTACGAGGCTCATATGGGGTGGGAAACAGGCGCGGCTAAACCTGACCACCTTGATGCTGCCATACCATCAGGGAGGATATGACGTCCCTAATATTGAGCAGGGTTACTACTGTGCACAGGCCCATTTCGATATGTATTGGTTTCACCCGGCACCCTTTATGCCCCACTTGGCGGTGGAGAATGGCTATATGGCCCGACACCCACAACTTGCTATCACTTTATAGCAGTGGAAAAGCGTGAACGCGACCCATCCACCGTGGACTGTACTATACTGGCATGGCAACGTATAGCTCACAAGCTGGAGATACCCATGTTTTACTCTCCCACGATGTCCCTCTTGCGAAACCCACTATTGCAAGTCACTTATGAGGGGGTATGCTGGACGATGCTAGAGAAACTTAAATATAGCAACTGGGGGGATCTTTATGTGGGAGGGGGGGCAGTTCCACTCCAGGGAACAATTTTTGGAGACCTGTGAGCCGACGACAATAGACACATTTATGTACACCTGTCTCCGGCAGAGTGTGAAGGCCGTAACTCCTGCCTTTCCGATGGAACCGGATACATTAGTCCCACTACATGCCTTATTGCAGGCAGATAATCCACGGCAGATCATATCTCTCCTTTATCAACACACACACACTTTGCCGTCCCCCGGCCCAATACGCGCTACGCAGGAATGGGATACTGATTTAAATATTACTCTAACAGATGTAAGTGGGAGCTTAGCTGTGCGCAAACAGAGGCAGTGACCGGCAACAGTAGGCTACGCCTCATCCATTTCAAGTTCCTGCACGCCTATACCATACACCGGCCAAGCTTTATAGGTTCCGCCTTCGGGAAAGTGATGCATGTACACGTTGTGGTAGGGAGGGAGCGGGGTTCTTCCACCTGGCGTTGGACTGCCCCCAGGTTATGGCCTACTGGACACAGACATTTCAGGGATTATCGACCATGATAGGTATCCAGATAACACCATGACCGCTCATGGCCCTTCTGAGCTTGACCCAGAGAATCCAAACAGTACACAAGAAGTTCCTAGCAATGGAATTACTGCTGGCAAAACGTCAGGTGGCGTATAGGTGGGGGAGAGGCCGTGCTCCTAAATTTAAGGACTTAATTCATACCATGTCCACATGGCAGGATTACATGCACCACTACGCAGACATGCTTCCCATCAAATCATGCCCAAAAGACATTTGGGGCCCACCCACCTCAAATCTCCTTGCGCAGGAAGCAGCTCGGGAGGAGGAGGGAGATGCACCCGGGACTGGAACCTGCCCCCAAACCTCACAGGAGTATCCATAAGAGACATGAACTGACACAACGGGGTGCTGTGGCATTCTGACTGGGAACTGAAAACGACGAGTTCCTAAATTCCGTTCCTAGCAAGGGTGTGAATGAGGGTGGCGGGATACTGTGTGATCTTTACTCGTAATGTTTTGTTTTAAAATAATGTTGTGACCTCAAGCAAGCCACAACGTATCGCTACGTTTCCATTTACGCCTATGGACTGTAATGCCAAGGACTAGACAGCTTTGCATTTTAATTTGAACTGTTTGCAGGATTGTTGGGGCAGGGGCAAGTTTGGTTCGTATATATAATTGCGTGAGACATTATACTGCATACATCAATGACGCTTGTACTTGGATTGTGGCCTCTTTTTTCTTTACATTGTAGCACTGTGCAAAAAGTCAATAAAGGTTTTTGAAACTTTAAAAAAATAAAAATACATTTTTTTTAAATAAGCTTGTGACTTCTAAAGAGAGCACATAGAGGAAACGTGCAGTCAGAATTTTTTTTCTGGGCATCAGACGTGCTACGCCATGTCCCGCTGTTTAATGAGGTGCAAGGTAGATATTCAGGATAGCTGAAGGAAACTGCCACAGTCCAACCGTGGTAGTATTTGGGACTTTGCTACTTGAAAAAAAAATCACATTCAGTGAGGAATGATGTAATCCCTCAAACACATGAGAATAGGTGTTGGACTCCCTCATCTTGGGCTCTTTTTAGCTTGGGCTTTGTTGTGAATCAGTATATTTAGTGTACCGTTGACTAAGAATCTTAGGAATCTAGCACATCCAATGGTCATGGTTTAAAGTCAAGAAAGGAAAGTATCCCAAAGAGACTGAACAAGGTCATAGTTGTGAATTGGGGGATGGGGGGGTAATGAGAACAAAGTCATTTTTATTGACTTCAGATTGAGATAGTCATCTAGGTATGGACAGCTTAAAAAAAGTATTGTCATATCCAATAGGTCTTACCTTTGGGACCTTATCAGTGTTTAGTTATCCAACACAATATCCTTGGTGCAACAACATCAAGTGTTGCATGGCTAAACACTTATAAGGTCCCATAGGCGAGACCTATTGGCTATGCCAATGCTTGTTGATTTTATATCACCATCACCCAATTGGTCATTTTGGCTAACTCAGGTGTCAGTTGGGTGTGATGCCACAGCAAGCTCAAAGCTGCCTGGACAGCATGCCATGAACTGTAAGGAGAGGTGACAGGGTGGTAATAGAAGAAACGAGAAGAGCACGGTCTCCCTTGACCCAGTGGGCACATAAGTCACATGTTCATTAATGGTACATAATTATTATGAATTGATGTTTGGTGTAGCGCATAAACACACGTACATGGAAGTGCAGAGCTAACTTAACAGTATTTATATCGATGACAGTATAAAAGGCGAAGGTGCCTCCGCTCCAGGTTACACACATCTTTGCAGCAAGCACACTAACTCACCAACTTATCAGTAGTGAAAATGAATCACTTCTCATCTTGACAGTATATATTTACAAACATTCACGCATTCAACAAGATACTATTCAGAAGTTTAGCTTAAGGAGGCTAAAGGGCAGCTTCGAATGTTTGTCAGCCACCAGCATGGTTGTAGATCTTTCCTGCTTTCAAACTTCTCAAAATAAGGGAGAAGATTCTCCTGTCCAATAATCCAGGTCTCTTTCTTTAATCGGCAACTTTTGATGTTGCCTTTAATGATGGAATCGGTTAAATTGATGCCATTATCCAATTTACCTCCTCAAACACCACATAATACAACTATACAGGAGAATATCGGACTGTTCAAGTACCAGCCCCTTGTCCCTGCCTCCCCTTTAAAGATAAAGACCCCTTATGTGTTTACTTACAATAACAAAAACAACAAAAAGACAGTAATCATTCTTTACTAATTGCACACTCCTCATATGCCCGAACAATCCACATCCTGTAAAAGCCACTTTAGAAAACAAGACGAAGAGAGCGAGGGCGAGCTGGCCCTGGAAACGCCTCCCCTCCCTTCTGTTTGTTTCATGTTTGCAGAGGAAGTTGTGGGGGAAGGGAGACCTGCTGGAGGGGCATGAATATGAGAACAACTTGCTCCACCAGTCACCGAGGGAGCTTGGCCACTTTAGAAAACAAGTGATGGGGACAAAGAGCAACAGAGTGAGAGGGATAGACGACAGCAATAAGCAACAATGTAGGATCGATGGTGGGGCAACAAGCAATGAAGGAAAAAACAATAATGGCGGGGAGCAACCAAAACAAGCTTGTACTGTGGTGATAAAAGGTAGGCGCAGCCACCATGCTGAAACATGAAGCCCGGTGACCGTGAAGCGAGCGCTGTGCTGATTAAATAAAAGGCTCATGGCCTCCAAAATAAATGAATTAAACAAATGTATTTTATGCTTATGAAATGATAGACAAGCACAATGCACTTGAAAAACACATACACACGCTACCTTCTCTTGGAGAACAAAAAAAACGTTTTTTAAAAGGGTTCCAAACACACGCTCACATTAAACCTATGCCTTTAAGCTGCCATGAGCAGGAAACAAAGAAAAAAAATAATGCCTCAGGAATAACACATAAGCACTCAAGTGGAACGATACCAATTGTTAGATGCTGCTCTGTGGGAGGAAACAAATTAAAACAAGGAGGGACAAAGAGGAAGGTTTAACTACTAGCAAGCAAACATTTTTGGACAACTATCAAAGGGACAAATAAAAAGGCAAAGGGCGGGCTGCAAGCCCACATAGTGAATACAACATGTCTCAAAGAGGCATCGCACACGCTGCCTAGGCTCAACCTAAAATTGAAAACTCCATTGCTCACTGTATTTAATGGGATCACCAAATCAGCATGTTTATTAACAAACTGAAAATTCATTATTCTGACCCAAGCCTTACTACATTAATCTAGTGAGTATCGTTACTCCAATTAGTCATGAAGTTCCAAAGTGTGTAATAGTCAATATTTTTACAATACTCAAACAATTATATTCCTTGTTGATCATAAGGTTGTTTTTTTGTCTTCTAGATTTTCCACACTTCTTTAATGTTTTTTTTTTAACTTTCAAGACGCCCTTGTGTGCTTATCCATTGGTACATGCCTTTGAAGGCCATGGGGACTCTCCAATGATGGCGGGTCACACAAAGAGGGGAATAAAATCTTTTGACTTGAGTCATCCTAACTTCTGGCTCTGAGCCTTAGCTTACTGCTGGGACGACCTGATTGCTCCATACTGCCCTGGCCACATCTTTCCAGCCGCTGCCTTCCATTTAAAAACTAAATGCATTCTGGGACTTGTAGTCTTGGCCAACTGATAGCACTGAATGTTTGACAAGGACTGGAAACATGGCGTATTGTAGACTTAGTGTGCCCATGCAACCTTTTCTATGCAGAACATGACCCAGGTACAGAGAGAGTGGGAGGGGCAACCTGGACGCTGAATATTTTTCTGCTAATTATCACACCATCTCCCATGAAACCCTCATCCATACACTGGAAAGTAAAGGAATGTGAGGCTCTGCACTGAAATGGTAAGAGAGTTTCTTGTCCAATAGGTCATTTCAGGTCTTTAAAAAAAATAATACCTCAAGCACTTTGAGCTCCCCTTACGGAGTGCCGCAAAGCCCACTGCTTTTTAATATCTACCTAAGTTCGCTGGCGGTAATAGCAGAAGGCCTCACAATATTTGCCTACTCTGATGACACTCAGCTTGTCTTCTCCCTTTCGGCAGTAGACAAGACTGAGGAGTCCCCCCTTCGTATTGGGCTTCAAAGGATGGCGGAATGGATGCACGCCAACAAATTGAAATTGAACGGCGATAAAACAGAGTTGCTTATCCTTGGAGAACAAAAAGAGCTCTGGGGTCCTTTACAATGGCCTACTGAAATGGGTCTAACCCGGCAACCAGTGCAGTCCGTTCGCAATTTGGGCTTTATGATCGACGGCAAACTGTCTATGCGATAACAAGCTGCAAAAATTGCCTCTATTTGTTTTGCCATTTTAAAATGGCTGAGGAAAATCCTTTGGCAGCTTCTGGAAGGGGCACAAAAGACAGTAGTCCAGGCCCTCATTGGCTCAAGACTGGATTGCGGGAACATCTTATATCTAGGCACCAACAAACAAGTCACTCGGCGGATGCAAGTCATCCAAAATGCTGCGGCTAGGGTACTTCTCTGCCTCCTCAAGTGGACTCACATCTCTGACTATCTTCACAACTTACATTGGCTCAAGATGGGTAACCGCTCTAAGTTTAAAGCACTCTGTTTCATGTTCAGAATCAACATGGGGATGGCGCCCAGCTACTTATGTAAGCTGGTACATAAATAAATCCCTAATCGTAACCTTCGCTCAATGAATCAGGCTAAATTTGTAGTCCCTAGATTCAAACGAGCGCAAATGGACGGCCGCTCTTTCGCTCAGTTGGCTCCGGCCTTATGGAATTCGCTCCCTCTCCCACTGCGGCTGGAACCAAGCTATATAAAATTCCGAAAAGGCATCAAGACCTGGTTATTTAATCAGTAAGCCCTCATCGGATTCTACAATCTAGTGTCCCTTCCTCATGACTTGAGCGATACAAGTTCGATTGAGCAGGGAGCGGGATTACCACGATGGAGAGCCAGGTGATTTCATTGCCGATGCTCTCCTACCTCCATGTATCGCCGCAAACAACAAAAAAAAGATTTTTTAGTCCATGGCGAGCTCTTGCAACCGGCACAGCAGGCACAAGCTTAAGCACAAGTGCGAGCATAGATAGTAGTAGTCTATGATACGAGTAGTACCAGTAGGTAATTGTAATCTTGAGATAGTCTTATGATACCAGCATGGTAGGACAAATCCAGTACTCAGGCCAGTACTCACAGAGCGAGGTCTGTCATGACAGCTCACACCGACGCCATCTTGTCTCTCTATGTCTAGTGTCCCTTCCTAATTGAGTGCAGATCCAGGATGCCGGGAAGCCTTATAAAATTCAATAAATAAATAAATTAAATTAAATAAATAAATAATTATGAACACAGGGTCATTTGATTTGTATCCAGTTTGCCTCTTACTTATCATGTTTTAACTGCTGTTTGTGTCCCCAAGCACTGTTGATGTGTCTGGGGTTTTATTAGCAGATATTCTTCTCATCTGGGTTACGACGCAGCTGCCAGCTGGTGACATCTGTTGCTGGTCAATTTCAGACAGTTTTTTTTTACCAAAGGTCATCTTGGACTTAGGAAGTTGTATTTCTTTTTCCATTATAAATACGGTGCGCTGGGTGTAGCCTGGAGCTTCACCACTGAAGAAGGGCCACTTTTGTATCTCTTGTGCCATAGTGGCCTGCAAAAGCAAATTTACTCTAACCCAAGTCCTCGACTCACCTATTTTATATGTATATGTATACTTCAACCGAACTTTGCAGAGTGGGTTATGTTTTTTCAATGTTGACATAAAAGTCTCAGCATGCAAACACTACACCTAGCTTTTGTGAACCTTGTAACATTTGGCCTGTTCCCAGCCATGAGTTTATCATTTCCTAGAATCCACTTGAGCAAAACGCGTACGGAACACCATGTTTTTTTCAACTCAAAAAGGTAGGCTTGTACTAGACTTTCAAGCAAATGCTTTTTTAAAAATTAAATAAGTAACATGGGCACGCTCCTCATTCAGGTGACCAGATGACTCTGTGCTTCCGGGGACGCAATTGTCTAGGCTTTGGCTTTTATTTAACAACCCAATGAATTGCGGTAGCTTTAGTCTTGATTCTGGTGAATGATCACTGTTGGACTAAACCAAAAGATTACAAGTGTTTGTAAAAGGAAAGCTCAGTACTGGGCCATCATGTCTTTTGTGACACTGGACCTTTGTTAGATTTAAAATGGAAATTATACAAGTTTTGGCTGAGGGAAGTTATAGCGTAGGGAGAACTTGAATGCTTGAAACATTAGAAAATGTTGAATACTCATTGTTTAAAAAAATAAAATATATATATATATATATTTTTTTTTAAAATATATATACACTAGCAGCCCGCCCCAGCGTTGCCCGGGGCAGAAGGGGCCTGGGGGCAGCATTTCAGGCTTGCGTGCATTCCCGCCCCGGCCCCCGCCCGCCACGACATTGTCTGTCTCCCGGAAAATGTTGTGGCGGGCGGGGCCGGGGCAGGAGTGCACGCAAGCCTGAAAAGCTGCCCCCAGACCCTGAGCCTTACCGCAGTTGTTCCGGGTCAACCTCCCGCACCGGCTCCCTCCCGTCCCGTGTCCCAGAGCCTTACCTGAGCTGCCGCTCCTCCCCGAGCTCCTCACTTCACCGCTGCTCCTCCTCGTCATCATGTACGTTGCGGCCAGCGCTATGTCGTGGCCGGCAGCGTCGCGGCCGGCGCTACTTTCAGGGCACTACTTTTTTTTTAAGTAATATTTTTAAATTTACGTTTATTTTTAATTTTCTATAGCCTATGTCCATCTGCGCACCCTGAGGATTACAACAATGTATTGGGTGTGTGGATTGGCGCTGTGGTTCCCGAGTTTACCTTGCCAAAAGGTTTGTGTTCTCTCTTTATAATAGTAGTGTAGATATATATATATATATATATATATACATATATATATATATATATATATATATATATATATATATATATATATATATATTTTTTTTTTTTGTCGGGGTGCTGGGGGGTTTGGAAATAAAATAACTTAAGAAACTACGACATTGGAGTGCTGGCCGTTTTTTCCTGGAACCGATTTCTGGGAACGTGTAACGATATATATAGCAACTTTGGAGTATGATGCTGGTATTATTTGGAGGGGCAAGTTTACAAAATGAACAATTCTGTTATCTGAACAGAATTAAATCATTTTAATCCCGGCAACAACAATGGTAAATATCAGTCTCTTTTTATTGAACAAAGGGAGGACTATGGGCAATAGTTATCCAGGTCCAGCATACATGCCCAGGAGAATTTATAAGCAGAAAGGTATGCAGTTCCTGGTGAACTCTGTAGGTCGACGAGCAGTAGGTGTGTGGTAGGTCACACAATTGAAGGCAGGAGAAAAATTCCTCCTTTCGGAACAAAAGAGACCCTTGCACACCCCACAACAGTGGGGTGTCTTGCTACATCATCGGGTCTGCTCCTAATCAGGTTGGCGCTGCAATACCCGATCGGCGCCCTTACCCGGGCCTTTTGGCGGAGATCTTTATTTCCTTTGCCGTAAGGTGCAGTGCGTGTGAGGGCCCTAGTGAGTGTAGATGTGGAAAGTGTAGAAGTGAAGTTAAAACAGAGTGAGAATGGGCATTCCGCAACTCCTCTACGCAGGCTGTAGAACAGGAGACACGACTGTGTGACAAACCTGCAAAACGCAGGGCGGTTGCCCACCCTACTCGTGGGTGGTTGCTGGGAGCTCAAAGGGAGGACATGAAGAGTGCAGGGGCATGGGGTTGTGGTCATCATTGGCTCCGTTGTAAAGACACCACTCCTACTTCACACCTCCCCCCCTGCTGGTTATCTGGGGGTTGTGTGATGGGATTCCTTAACACCCTCAATGGACGCATGAACCCCGTCTGTGTAGAATCATTACTAGCTGGGTCAGCCTCAAATCAAGGTTGAGGTGCACTGGGAGAGCTGTGACTGGGTCTCAGTACCCTACTAGGACAACACAGACTGCATGTCCGAGTTCAGGTGTGGTAGCAAATCTGTGTGTGAGTCCAAGGGCTTTCGTCATTCTTTGGGTGCCATGGCAAATCTATGGTGCTCATCTAAAGTCCCCTGTGCCGTTGGTACATCCCTTTTCCCCATATTAAGAGTGACATACCAGTGGCGCAAGGGGCTTGTAAGTAAGCCAGGCTGGGGCATTTTTACAAGAGAATGGCAGAGCTCGGTATCAAGCTACAATTGCTAATGAAGCGCTCTGCCATTCTGAAAATGCAGGGATGCATCGTATTAACAAGAAATCGGCACCCTTGCACCATAATGCAAGGGTGCCTTCATTGTGGATAATGAATGTTCATGTGCCGGAAGGTGTCCCTTCCTGCACATAAACAATCTGTACTGGTGATTTGTAACTTCTATGTGTGCTGCTTAATGTGATCTAATTTAGTCCGTATTGGATTTTGGCAGTGCACCCTGAGGGACACTTCCCAACGGGGAGGCTCAACAGAGTAATTTCGAATACGCCCAGGTCTATGGGACAATATCTCGGTGCATGCCCTCAAACTATCCTCAGATTGCAGACATTTGGTTCAAACCTGCTTTCATTTCAGGAGTGTGTGATCCAATACCTGCTGCTTCATGTAGCACACATACAAGTTGCAATGATTGTTTATGTGTAGGAAGGATCACCTTCCTAAACATGAACAAACACTAGTGTTGATTTACTGTTTCTATGTGTGCTGCAACAGGGAGAAATGAATCCTTTTCTCCTCATTGGCCAGGTTGAGACCGGGTTTTCCTTGTTCTTATTTTTTGGCACGGACTCCTATTTACACCACCCTTGTAAATAGGGTACAGTGTCAAAATCAATGGGTGTTCTGGCGAAACGCCCACCGCAACTCCCATTGCACGCACTTTCACACTAAGTGCTGTGTGAAAAGTGACCTTATTCACAAAGTGGTGGCTTAACACTGCCTTGTAAATAAGGCAAATGTCTTATTGCCACCAGAACGTCACAAAAAGTGACGTTCTGGTGGCGATAAGCTCTTGTAAATATGCCCTTATGTTTGGACCATTATTCTCATCTATAAGAGGGGGAGCACTGCAGGTCGGGAACGAGGTGTTTTGGTAGAGCTGTGTATTGGCTTTGTACTCGATAGGCAGGGGGCGCTGCAGGTGTTGGATGCCAACCGCCAATAACATGACTCAGAAGGTCGAGTGATAACGCCTGTCTTATCTCCCTTCCACCTCAGTTGTTTCTCTCACTTCTGTCCTTCAGTGCCCCTAGACTTTGGTACCCAGGGCCGCTACGTCACCTTCCCGCTGGAGGGCCACGCATCGCAGGGGACTTTGAGCCCGGCGATTGTTTGTCAGAACACGTGTGCTCGTGGTGCGTCGACAGATTCTGAGATTTGTTTTCACATTTCGTGGGAACATGGATTCCAATGTTTATGTTCTTGTTGGGAGGGAGGGCGCCTTTCAAGCCCGGGAACAACAAGGTCTATGCCGCACTAACGTCAGCTCTAAGGCCTGAGGGGACAGGCACCGTGTCGGTTATATTTTGTAGAGTTACAATTAGGCTGATAATAGGCATGGACTCCAGACTTATCCAGCTCCCATATTTGTGACATACAGCTCCATTTTGATTTACTCTTCCCTTCTAAGCACCATCGTTTCCTTGTCTATATGGATGCTTATGAATGGCAGTTGCTTCTATGAAGTAAGGTAATTCAGTGATCTAGGGCACTACCACGAGGTGGCGCTATACTATTAGA
Source organism: Lissotriton vulgaris (assembly GCF_964263255.1). Lineage (NCBI taxonomy): Eukaryota > Metazoa > Chordata > Amphibia > Caudata > Salamandridae > Lissotriton > Lissotriton vulgaris. Next base: position 1,102,874,771 of record NC_141687.1, read on the forward strand.
AAAAGGCGATAAATATATGTCATAAAAGCTGTTTTGCCTGGATGCACCAAAATCCTTTCACGGATCATGAATGCTTGCCTCGTGTTCGTTTCATTCACTCATGTTGCATCCATGAATTGAGTTGAACAGTGCTTAGTGAATTTCTTGCCCTTTCTGTACAAATACACTTTCAAATGCTACTAAGTTCAGGTAGTGTGCAGTCCTTCAAATGAAAATTATGCACTTCAAGACCCGACAAATACGAAGAAGGCCAGAAAAGGGGCTAAGTCTAACGGGACAGAACTATAGGGGGCCATGGTCATGATGACGTCTTGTGTCCTGAGTTGCAGCAGTCAATGAACGTAGACCTAGGGTGAGCCTGTACATATGCAATACTAACACAAAAAATGGCAACAACAAAAGAAAAACACAGTAAAGCTGTTCTGGCTTCCATAACATGTTACAATAGCATAAGGACTTACAGCATATGTTACACTGCTGTATGTGTGTCCAGCGAGTCGCAGGCCATAATACTGGTTAGGTAGATTAGGTGGCCAATGCACCTGCTGTAGAAATCTGTGTGTAATCTCTGTCGCAGGTTTGAACCATCATCAAATTGTGTAGTAGATGAATGTGGCTATAGTAGAACATTGTGTGTAGTACAAAGTGAGATTTGCTGTCTAGGCATCATAGCGCAGTGGGTTTGTGAGTTTGCTGCAGAGTAAACCACAGGTCAAAAAACTACAATCCTGTTAAATAGCTACGGGTGTTGTGTGCTTGCTACAAACTGCTGCATTTAACCTGCATGTTTGATCTCATCGTTATGCTAAGGTTGATACAGTGGGTTCCATTGAGTAGTACAAATATTTTTTGAGTGCCATAAAGTAATGTAATCAGTATTTTAAACTATAAAAAATTCTTATGGTTATTGTAATTACACACAAACCTATGCAACATAGCGCAGTGGGTTTGTGAGTTTTCTGTAGCGATTTAGAGTAAGCCACAGGTCAAAAAAGGCGATCCTGTTAAAATAGCTGCGTGTGTTATGTGCTTGCTGCAAACCTCTTCATTTAACCTGCATGTTGTTGCAAAGGTTATGGTTATTGAAATTACAACAAACCTGGCATTTCCACAGAAAAAACACATTTCAGCACATTATATATAGATATAGCGCTCGAAAAAGTTCAAAACAAATTGAAATCACCATTTATATCCTGTCACTGTGTAAAGTGACTGGCTTTCTCTGGGGCTTATTTATGAGCCCCTTGCGCCACCAGTGTGTCACTTCTTGTGACGCACAGGCGGCGTAAAATATGCACCACACTGCGACATATTTACAAAGTGACGAATCTAAGCAGTTGCCCTGTATTTCTCCAATATGGCGCATTGCTGTCCTTTTACCTTGCACTGGCGCCATTTTGGAAGCCTAGCGCCAATGGAGGCACCCTTGCACCATGGTGGCAGTGTGGTAGGCAGGATTGTTTTTGTGCAGGAAGGGGCCCGTTCCTGCATTTAAAGAACCTGAGAGGCTTTTTCCTCTTTCTATGTCTGCTGCAGAATGCCACACACTTTGAAAGAGGAAAAAACGAGGAGAGATAAAGAAATTTCTCCTTGTTACGCCTTACCTGGGGAGGCGTATCTTCTTGGCGCATTCCCCGGTTTACAAGGTCTTGTAAATCTGGGAATGCATCAAGAACCATGGGTGGATGCGTGCGAACATCCACACAATGCCTATAGAACGCCTACCCAGGGCAGAGTAACTCAAGGCAGCAATTTCTGCTGTGTTGTGTTACTTCATACTTTTTGAGCCACTCAAAGCCAGGCAAAGTGGTTTTGCTTGGCTTGAAAAATATAACTTAAAGTTTGCAACGCTCTTGCACCATGTTGCATGGTGCAGGAGCAACACAAACCTGATCATAAATATGGCCCAATGTGTATTAGGCCAAACACGCATGGGTAGCTGTCTAAATGAAAATTGCATGCGAAGTGTGCCATGGAGTACAAACGTCACACAATATACCTGATTAATGTATTTCTTTATATTTTCTAAATCACCAAGGATAACATTACTCATGGAGCACAAGCCACCATGGCATAGGTACAGTTTCACAGAGGCCGCTAGACTTATTTGCTCAAATCAGTCTTTCCTGGGCAAAAATTACAAAAAAGCTAACATGTGAGAAAACAAAAATTATACAAAAAAAACAAATTATCCGGAAGTATGCAAGATTACATTTGCATACTATAAATTTCACCCAGATCTACAGATAATTCGAGTCTCAGTACACCCATATTTCCATTTGTGACATAATTTCCAGGACAGCATCAACTTTCCTTTGAAGTTCTTCCACTTCTCTGTATTAGACTACAAGAAACATTCCTTATATTCAGGTACAGTGGAATCAATGCGATTTTGCAGTTGCTGCATTTTCTGGCTCAATGTGGATTTGCTGCATTTACCACATAATCCATAATCTACTGCATAATCTGTAGATTTTACCAACCTTTTTTGTTTTTTAGCACTAACAAATCAAAAGTTACTATAGAACAACAATGCCCCTGCACTATACAAGTATAGAACATTAAGGTGATACCATCTGTAGCAAATGACGATCAGTTAGTATACAACCACACTTTCGGAGTGACTTCAGGAGAATCAATGATCCAAGTTCGGGTACAAGAGTTCCAAAAGGAAAGAAATGTTCTGTTCTTGGTGTTACATAAATGTTTTATTGTTCCTTTGATAATGCCAACACGTGTTTCATCGCAGGGAACCTACTGCGAATCTTCAGGGCTGAACAGAAAACATAAGAAATTCGCACTTGCAAAAGGTTCTCGTTGTGAATGCAAAAGGCTGGTGACTTGCCAAAGTGCAGAAGTGGTCATGCTCATGGTGACTCTGTGTAATTGTGACTCATGTTTGAGAGCTGAGTGAATCAGTGAACTATAGAGTGTACGTGTGGTTAAGTGAATCTATTGTGACATGTATTGATATTTTTTATTACTTTTTGGTGCAAATGTCCATCTGAACAAAGAATTAGTGAAAATAGTAGGTCTAAACACTGGCCGTAGAGAGAGTGTGGTGGTATAGTGCAAAGAGTGTGGTTGTGTTTGAAAGGGCGGTATTCCCATGTGACAATAGTGAAAAAGCGAATAAACTAGATGTTGTATTGTCGCAAAACACACGTCGCAAAATTCTTTATATACACATAGTCGGATACTTTTCGCCACTTGTCATGCATTTCCCTACTAGGGCATATCATCACAGTTACTTCACTATGTATACTCTACAGGTTAAATAAAGAAATTGTCAGGTTGGCTAATTCTGGTGCCATGCGAAATGTTGTTGCGATTTTACAAAATATATCCAAAGTACCTAGATGGGAAAGCATCGTGTGTTCGCAGGTGTGTATGGTTAAGTGAAAGGACCTACATGTTGTGTGAGAGAAAACAGTCAATGGCTAAAATTAGTGAGGTGATTAAGTATATCTGCTAGGTTGAGAAATATCCGAGATGACAAAAGAGGAACCCGTAATATCGGGTAGAATCAATGAGTATAAGGGGCGGTGTAGTCACAAAGACTCTTAGTGTTTCTGAACACTATGATCAGTTCTCTCTCTGTTTATATTGCATGAATAGTGAAATCTTTCCAGCGACATCAATTCATACATACACTAAGAATTATACTTTGCTCCACTATTAAGTGTCTTTGTACAACAGAACAGCCTCTTAGGCCAGTTCTAACTTATAAATGTGAGGTACACTATAGTACTCTTCCCGTTCATAACCCACCAACTCAGACGTTGATTATTCACATATTCCACGAACCAATATACATGGCTCCTCGATAATACAAAAAGTACATTCACACTAAATGGGGCATCCATGGGGACATGCCCCTATTCAAATAAAACTCCGCCCGACTACCGACACCTCAGACAGCAATACTGCCATCTAGGTAAACACGGACCATACTATCATCACATTACACTTTTAACCTAAGCTCTGCTCGCATCAAAATGCTAGAGCTCTTCGATTACTAACGCTGCCTGAACGATCACCATACCCTCCCATTTCTTCCTACGCCTATGATAAACAATCTGTAGTAACTCTTCTTTTTGGTGCCATGACTATTTCCTTCTGAAAAGTTATACACGCTCTAGTCTATTCAGGGAGTGTCAGCCGGACTTCCTGTATTTAACCTGAAAACACTTCCCGTCACGTGACCGTCATTGGAAAACGGCACCGGGAACCACAAGAGGGAGTTCAGCGCGCACAAGGTAAACCGACTCTCCCCCGCTCTTAGAGGACCCCATATCCTGGCGTCCAAATCGTCCTTAATATTACGGTATATATTTTTTCTTAGCCACCTTCACCCAATCCTTTTCTTTCAGGTGTACCCGCCTGTTAAGGGATACTGTGTCTTAATTAAGACCCCTCGTATACTCTCTTCAACTCCTCCCGGAATTGACACATACCTAAACTGAATAAGGTACGAGTGTGTATCTACTTATTACGAGTCCTTGTTTTTCCTTTTCCTTTACTTGTGCGCTATGATTATGTCATTTGCAAACTAAGAATAGCCTGTTCCTACCCAGATCTTGTAATCACGCAGGCAGCGTGCCACAGACCTCGAACGACTCGAAACAGTTAACCAGAACTTTGTCCAGAAACGGACATTTCGCACACTTCTGACATGTGTTGTCATACTTTCCTCAAGAAGGTAAGTGTGGCATAATATTTAGGAATTTCCCCAAAATAAACCTAATCTAGGAGCCTTTCAGAAACACTAAGAGTCTTTGTGACTACACCGCCCCTTATACTCATTGATTCTACCCGATATTACGGGTTCCTCTTTTGTCATCTCGGATATTTCTCAACCTAGCAGATATACTTAATCACCTCACTAATTTTAGCCATTGACTGTTTTCTCTCACACAACATGTAGGTCCTTTCACTTAACCATACACACCTGCGAACACACAATGCTTTCCCATCTAGGTACTTTGGATATATTTTGTAAAATCGCAACAACATTTCCCATGGCACCAGAATTAGCCAACCTGACAATTTCTTTATTTAACCTGTAGAGTATACATAGTGAAGTAACTGTGATGATATGCCCTAGTAGGGAAATGCATGACAAGTGGCGAAAAGTATCCGACTATGTGTATATAAAGAATTTTGCGACGTGTGTTTTGCGACAATACAACATCTAGTTTATTCGCTTTTTCACTATTGTCACATGGGAATACCGCCCTTTCAAACACAACCACACTCTTTGCACTATACCACCACACTCTCTCTACGGCCAGTGTTTAGACCTACTATTTTCACTAATTCTTTGTTCAGATGGACATTTGCACCAAAAAGTAATAAAAAATATCAATACATGTCACAATAGATTCACTTAACCACACGTACACTCTATAGTTCACTGATTCACTCAGCTATCAAACATGAGTCACAATTACACAGAGTCACCATGAGCATGACCACTTCTGCACTTTGGCAAGTCACCAGCCTTTTGCATTCACAACGAGAACCTTTTGCAAATGCGAATTTCTTATGTTTTCTGTTCAGCCCTCAAGATTCGCAGTAGGTTCCCTGCGATGAAACACGTGTTGGCATTATCAAAGGAACAATAAAACATTTATGTAACACCAAGAACAGAACATTTCTTTCCTTTTGGAACTCTTGTACCCGAACTTGGATCATTGATTCTCCTGAAGTCACTCCGAAAGTGTGGTTGTATACTAACTGATCGTCATTTGCTACAGATGGTATCACCTTAATGTTCTATACTTGTATAGTGCAGGGGCATTGTTGTTCTATTGTTACTTGTGTGGATCTTCCTGGTCCAACTTTGAGCGGTTGTGTGAGATTACCGCTCGCCCTATTGCCTGTACTAACCACTTCACCGTGCTCTCTACCTAGCGGACATACAGGTGTGCGCCCTAATTCCCTGGTAAATGATAAATATCTCCTTGTCGTAAAACAAATCAAAAGTTACTTGTCACAAATTCAAATAAATACCTACCGTATTTTCCGGCGTATAAGACGACCCGGCGTATAAGACGACCCCCCACTTTGCTTGATCAAATTTAGGTTTTGTGCTATACTCGCCGTATAAGACTACCCCAAGACTACCCCCACTTCCAGCACAGTCCAACGCTCTACTTGTACCTTGTACGCTTTTATAACCTGCACACTTATCACTTTTTTCTCTTGTAATGTACCGATTGCTACCTCATGTATTTTGTTATACCGGTAACCTGCACACTTATCACTTTTTTCTCTTGTAATGTACCGATTGCTACCTCATGTATTTTGGTTGCTCGCTATTGTCACTTTTGAACCATGTAACTTAGGCGGGAAATGTTTCTTCCACCTTGCTTGTATGCTGGGAATATTGCAAGCCTACCGTAATCTCTCCACCCGCTAGTCCTCCGAGTACGCTCAGCTTACCGCAGTGAAGCAGCTCCAGTGCCCGGCGGCGTCCTCCGACTCCGTGGATGCTATCGCGGATCCTCAGCGTTGTCCACCGATGCAATGCTCCGGCGGGAATCCTCTGGCATTATGGCTGCCAATTTCTGCGGGAGGCCTCGGGGGTACCCACCAGGCAGTAGGGGCGAAGTTGGAGCGAAGTTGCGGCTTGAAAGCCAATTGTGCGCGGGAGCCCCCAGGATGCAATGCTCTTCGACTCTTCACCTCTGTGGCTGGCGGGCGGATTAGAGCCACCCTCCCCCACCTCCGGCTGGATTAGAGCCACCCTCCCCCACCTCCGGCTGGGCCGGAAGCGCAGGAACCTTCAGGAGTAGTCCGCGCTGTTGAAAAAAACCATGAAAACAAACGGTCTAATTTTGTATCCGGCGTATAAGACGACCCCCGACTTTCCAGAAAATTTTAAGGGGTTAAAAAGTCGTCTTATACGCCGGAAAATACGGTAAATTCCACCACTCGGGTATCATGGGCTACCATAGAAAATGTTGCTTCTAATCCCTCTGAGACTTCTACCCAATGCTAAGATTGAGAAAAAGAGACCCCTATGGAAAATGGAAATGCGAAGAGGTACAGCAGCCAGTTGTTCACAGTAGCACTACACAAGGGTTGATTACGCAAGGAAACAGAAATACACTGACTACTTCAGATATTATAACGGATGTGAATTTTACACAAACAAAGACTCTGACCATTAACCTTAGTGCTATCTGAACTTTCTTGGCTGTCTGCACTCAGAAATGGAGAGTTTGTGAAGCGTTGTGTTTACTTCTCCAACAGCCTTTAATGAAACACATAACTGCACCAACTAAAAGAATTTCAGCAAAAATGGAAACCACAAAAAGTTTGGTTGCAGACTACCCTACGGCTGACAGGTCTAACAGCAGTTACAAGCCCCACAATGAAGTTCTTTTTAGAACTGTGATCTAGTCTCAGGCAATTCCTGAGGTGGTGTCTGAGAATTAACTTCTTGCTGAAAGTTTCATTGAGGAAATTATTTTAAATAAAACAACAGATGAGGCTCACTAACTTTTCCAAAGCATATTTAAAAAAAAAAAAGACTTTAGAATCCTCATTTCATTACTAAAAATGCGATGACACGTGTTTTCCACATAGTGGAACGCCCTTCACAAAGGTTAACAGGTCACCTTTTTGTTGCCTTCTGCTGTATTTGGGTTTCAAGCTGGTACTAGTGAGGTAAAACCTTTGCCTAGATAGTGTTAGCATGTGTAAAACTGACAAAATAATGAGGTAAAACAATCATAAAATGTGCTGCATTATGCAGCATAATTTGGCTTTTTTTACCACATAATTTAGTGAACCATGCCACATAATTTGGTCCTCTCCTGCCGCGTCACTCCAATGAATTGTTTTATATTGAGAGTTATTAGGTGCTTTCTGTAGCTATTGTGTGGTTTATAGTAATTCCTGGATTTTCGCGTAAGTAGATTCTCTATATATACATTATTCATGCAGTTCTTCCAGGCCATGACAAGACGCAGAGTTCTCAGATTTCATTGAGTTTCATGGCACCGTTTGTGTGGGTGTAGGCAGTGCTTGAATTAGAAGTAAAGAAGTGCAGGTACGCTTTGTCCTGGAGTGCCTGTGTGCTACTGAGAAGTGCTGGTACTCTTCCATCAAAATCATGGAAGCAATACCCAGAGTGACTGCACACCACTCCCATTACCCTTACCCCGTCACCCCTTAGCACATTCATGGACACCCTCTCCTACCATTGGGACAAATGCCCCCAGTTGTTTTGTTAGGGTGACCTATCTGAGGGCTTTGGCCGTTTCGTTCTACCTATTTTAGCTGTCATGTTGCTTGGCGGCCATGTAGCTCAACTGTGGGTCTGTTTCCCGGATTTTGACTATAGGCCGGAATGTTATAGGTATTGTCCATGTCAAGGTAACTCCCCCGGTAATGTAAACTGTTGCTTATAAGATTCAATAAAAACTTTATGCAAAAAAATAATTGCAGCAGTGTTGAGAAGTGCTGGTTCCATTCCCTTCAAATTCCATTCCATTCCAATCAACTTTATTTTGGTCACAAAGACCATAAAAGCACATATCAAAAAGCAGAATAAAATATATACAATTTCTTCATATGTAGTGCACAGCCGAGAGAATGTTTCCGCATTGCAAACTAACCAGCTTGCTTTCAAAGGACCCCAGTAACTATGGAAAAATGCAAGATTCAGTTGTCTAATAGCCAAGTACTTATACGATTTTGCAATCATCTTGTAAACAATTTTTGAACTTCATTACAGCACAAATAGTTGTGAAAAATACTTGAAACCAATAAAATGAATGGAGATGTAAGTGGAAAGAATAAACAAATATATTACTAAAACGTCGCTAAGTTAAAAAAGTCCTCTGCACGTGCCACATAGAATTTAGAAAACAGGAAACATCGAAAACAATTGGTGCGTGGGCCTTGTGTTTTAGTACTCTATATGCCTCAACGCATTGCACAAAGCCCAAATTCTTACAGAGTTGAATGAGCCAACACCGGCGAGGTAAAGCATATGCAATACAAAAGAAAAGGACATGTAGCTTAGTTTCTTCCTTCTAGTTGCAGGCGGGCATCCACCAGTATGAGTTTTGGACCATTTGCTTGTGTTGGCGGGGAGAGGCAAAGTCCCTAGTCCAAGCTGCATGTACAATTTCCTGGCCAAGGTTGATTGGATGTCGTCCAGGAAAAGTTCCAGTTTGTATTAATCTTTTATCAATAAAAACTCTGCTGTTAAACGACCACAAAGTGGATTATCCTGAATGACGGAGAGCCTATAAGATCTATAGGTTCTTACCAAATCCAACTGAGGAATTTGGGGACACGACTCCTCAGGTGATCTCCATAGGTCCACTTTCCACAGCTGTATACAAAGATCCCTAATGTAATTAAACCAGGGTATTTTAGTGATACCAGGGATGCTCAGGAGCTCTTTGAGCTCAGATCGGTAGGTGGGCAATTCTGGGGTCACCCAGAGGCTGTGCCAAAAAGTCAGGGGTCTAAGGGCTTTCTCTTCATTAATGGGCCTAATACCCAAATCCAAGCGCAGAGGAGTGAGAGGAGTGCTAAGGGGAAGACCTAATAGCTGCCTCATAAAGTATTCTCCACTTTGTTCAGACTAGTGCTAGGGTGATGCCCCCACAGTTCTGCCTCATACATTGTTGCCCACCGTGCTTGAGTTTGATAGATTTCGCCTTCTGGCGTGAACTGTGAAGATCTATATTGTTTCATAGGCCCTCTCACTCTCTGTGCTAACTTAAGGCTGGCCTTGGCCATCTGCGGTCCCCAATCCAGATGCTCAGTCAGAGTGGCGCCTAAGTAATTGAACATGTCACACTGTCAAGGGGGAAGCCATTCAAATGCAGATTCGGGCGAGATGTATTTACAGGATTAAACACCATATATTTAGTCTTACATGTGTTTATCACCAACCCCTGAGTCTTAAGAAGGTGTCAAAGCAATCTAGGATGCGCTGGATTCCCATGGGTGTCTTTGAAAGTCGGAGGGTGTCATCAGCAGACATAAGTGCTGGGACCTTGCCCGATTTTAGCCTAGGGGCATCATTGTCCTAAACTTTTCTAAGTTGCTCAATGAGCCCATTTACAAATTGGCAGAATAGGGTAGGCACTAGCACGCAACCCTGATGTACCCCTCTGTTAACAGTAAAGCGGGGAGTGAGTCTACTGTGTTTCCCAAATCTTACTTGCGCAATGTTTTCTGCATGGAGCCTACATAGAATATTAAGGAGATAAGATCGAATCCCCAAGTCTCTTAATACGTTGCAAAGTTTCTCTCTGGGTACAAGATCAAAAGCCGACTTCAGGTCTACGAATGTTAAATAGAGTCTGCCTCCCTCTATTGCCACCTTTTTTCCAGAAGAGGAGTTGGAGTCTGAATATCATGGCGGTGGTTGATGTGTTTTTTCTGAAGCCGGCTTGGTAAGGGCTCAGAATCTCCTCCTCTTCCACCCATACCTGGAGGCGATCAAGAAGAACCCCCGCAAAGAGTTTTTGGGAAACATCGATCAAACTGATCGGCCTATAGTTCGAGGGAAGAAGGGGGCAACCTTTTTTGTAAATTGGGACAATTTCTGCCCCACGCCAAATATCGGGGGATCCATGCCATTCAAGATGACGTTGAATATGGTCCACAGATATGGTCCCCAGATTGTTGGTTCCTCCCGAAATAGGTCCCCTGGTAATTTATCTAAGCCTGTAGCTTTGTTTCTATGGAGCTTATTTATTGCATTCGCCACTTCAGATAAAGTAATCTCCTCCACCACCTCCTGGGAAGACTCAGTGGTTACTTTTGAGGTACAGGAGCTTCAGTTACATTTTCATGACTGGTGTAAAGGGTAAGGAAATGTTTCAGAGGCAAAATTTGGCTCAATTGCTGGTTTCCCTTGGGTGTCTCTCGAGCTCACAATGGCCCAAAAGGACTTCATGTCCTTGTTGATTAGTGTGAGTTTAAGATTGTCCCATCTATCCAATTCCCAATTGTTCCTCTCCTGCTGAGTGGTCTCTTTGTACACCCGAGTTAGTTTAATACGTGGCTTGTCCTTCGTCTTCACAGCGTCCAGTAAGGCCTGCTTGCCTTTACAGCATTTAGAATTGAACCAGGCATATTTGAACTGTATATCTGGCCTACAGCGTACTATTGGGAAGAATATTTCTGCCAGGTTTGATGATAGCTCTTGGTGAATTATGGCGACTTACCCACCATCCAGCGTCGACCCCTCAGCAGATATTACCTCCCACATTTTTACCATAGATGGAATTGTTAGTTGGTAAACTGTTGCCAGCTTGTGGGGTTACTGTTGGAATTTCTCCCACCTGACTTTCCTTCTATTGTTTGTTAAGCTTAGCGCACTATTCGCAGGTATAGAAGTAAATTGGGAGTTGGTGGGACCCAGATTCAATGACTTCAGAACCAAAATCAGGGCATTATGGTCACTACACTGCCTCGTGAGGACATAGAAATCCCTAACCTTTTGCCATAATCTGGTTTCCACCAGAATATAGTCCAGCAGAGAAGCTTGGTCTACTCTATTAAATGTCAACTGCCCTGGTTTGTCTGATTTTGTTCGGCCATTGCATTCTCTTACCGAATGTACTAACATAAGCGAGTTGAGCTGCAATGCCAGCGGATACCAAGCTTTTATTGGTGGGATTTGTGGGTCTGGGATTAGCCATTGTAGATTTTCTTCACTAAGGGAGGTATTACTTGGATCAATAAGGGGTTCGAATTGGCAATTGAAATCACCCCCAACTGGCTGGTTCATTAGTAGGCATAAAAAGACCCAGTTGATCTATGGTGACAGATTCTTGACAGGTGGGTACAGGTCGAGAATAGACATTAATATGGGCAATTTTTATGTTTGAAGGGAAAGTAAGTAAGACACACTGTATGTCACTCGAGCGGGTTGGGAGTTGATCAGCACAACAGCCCAAATGTGATCTCACCCAGATAGAAAGGCCCCCTGAGGGTCTGCCTCTACCTCTTGAAGTGGCTAAGATATTAAAAGTTGCAACGCCCAACCTCTGGAAGTCTTCCATGACCCAGGTTTCCTGGAACATACAGGTATGCCTCTTGTCCATAAAGAGCCCCCCGTCTGGGCAAGGCACTTTTTTTTTAGTCCTGCCAAGTTCCAGGATAAGATCCTCAAGCTATTGCCTTGCCCTTTGTTACCCGTAAATGCCTTAGGGACGCTAGTACTACGGGTATCAATATCCCTTGCTAAAATTGAATGGTGGCTAACTGGTGGCCCTGTGGAATGCCCATCTCTAGAAAGTTTATTCACCAATGCAAATAGTGGGGTAACAGAAGGCCCCATGATATGTAACATACTACCTTGTGGATCGGCCATCTGTGTTGTATCTCTAGAGTTGGCTATTGTAGCGGACCTCGACCCACTGCTCTTTTCCAGTCTAGAATCGTGCCCCTGTGATCCAGAAGTCCTATCCCTCATTAGACCCTCCTCTTGTCAATCTACCTCCTCCAGGATTCCATACCTGTTGTTTACTGGGATGTTAAATAGTAGGGGCCTGGGTGGAACATTCCATCCACCCTCCCTTAACAGTTTTGTTTGCCATCTCGGGATAGTGGAGGGGATGTAACCAGTTGATGGCATTTGGTGCTGGATATAGAACAACTCCAGAGGGTAGAGTCTATTTCCTGTCGCTGTGTCCTGGGGATATGTAGTCTGGTTAAGGAGGTTGGTCACATTAGTTTGATTAAAAAAATTGATGACTGCGCAGTCCCCTTGAACTTGTTTTTGTCGGTTTCCCACCCAACCTACTCTACGAACCATCAAAATTTCCCCGCCCTACCATAATCATACTGTCTGTGCTTTGCTAGCCAGAAGAGATATTTATTTCTAAGGTAAAGTTGTGTTTCCCTCTTGTTAGATGTAATTACAGGGATTCCTCCCATTATGACTACATATGGGGAACAGGCAGGGGGTAGATTTATAGTCAGCAGATTAGCTGTTTCTGGCATGACATTGGTCCCATCTATCGGGGCCTGCCTGCTCAGGTTCCCACTTGACCCATATAAAGGGAGGGTGATTTTGCCCCTATCTCTTATAGGGGGGTATTGTCTGTGTCCCAATAACAAAACTAGGACTTGTGCTTGCCTGGTGATTAGTGGCTCTCAAGTCCCTTGTCTCTTGAGTTGTGGTGGGGCCGGCATGAGCTTGCTGACCCAACCCGTCCGGAAATGTTAGGACAAGAGTGTCCGCCTGGCAGCCCATGTCTATCCCTTTTCCTGTTGAACGGGAGAGATTTATGTTGGAATTAAGTGATATGTGCTCCCCAACTGCTATCAGTTTGTCTAATTAGTTGAGTAAAGGAGTCAATTCCTCTCTTACAATCACTCTTAACTGATTCTTCAATTCAGCCATCAGGTCTGATGCCCAAGGAGGGGATAACAAGCCTGCTCTGGGCGATAGAAGGCTGTGTTGGGTTCGTTCCTGCCTTTCACCCTCCTCAATGGTGACTGCAGCATCCTCACACAGTTTCTTTCTTTTTGGTCCTGCCTCAGACATTTGGTTTTGTTTCCCATTGTTTCGAATACTAGTAGTGTTCCTAGCTCTTTGGGAAGCTTTCCTAGTTGGGCCATCTCATGGTGGTAGTGGCGGTGAATCTGCTGGAGGAGTTTGGTAAGGAATTAGCAGGGCAGGTAGATCGGGCATTGGGATACATAGGTCAGGTGTAAGTGACAATCTCCTTTCTGTCAGCCCGATTTCGGTATTAACCACCCCTATAGCTCTCTGCAGCATTTTATCAATCGAGGTAGAGGGCATGTTAGTGCACTGGTGCTTTTTGATTTGGGGAGACATGAACGTTTCCCCAATTTACAATCTAATACAACTCCAACACCTGATCCACAAATTAGCAGTACCCTTATGCAGTTCAACAGCAAGTGCTTTCAGCTTTAATACTGTAACAAGGAAACTGATACTACCACCACCCAAGCTGAAAGCTTAGTTTTAAACAGCCATTGCATATTTAAGTGCCCAAGTCTTTACCGGAGCGTCCAACTTCTGCAAGAATACCAATTTTGGGGAGGCCAGGCTAGAGTGGTATCTTAGAGATGTGGTATCACAGTAAAAAAAAAAAACAGTTGTATTGGCAAATAAGCTGGCGGTCCTGCTCCGGCTAGATATTTCCTTCCCCCTGTAATGTTTAGGAAGCTCAACACCAAGGCTAAGGATACAAACAACAACCTGGTGGTAGTTGGAGTACTTAGCCAGGACAGTATGCAGAACAAAATCGGAATGTCTTACCCACTTAATCAGATGTTGCAAGGTGGGGCAAAGAGTTGGGCCCTGCCCTGTCTCTTCCTGTTGCTGACGGGCGCAGAACTGGCCCGGGCATGCCCGCGCATGTCCCACACTGCGGGAGCCCTGAGGAGTTTTAAAACACGCCTCCTGGCACTTGCGCTGATGCGGATGTGACGTTGGCGGCAAGGGATGGCAGCGGTGCTGCTGGGGCTTGGAGTCCTTGCTCCCGTCCACACAACACCCCTGTGAGCTGTGGCAAGGCCGTCCCGCGCTGCTGAAGCCCTGAGGAGTTTTTAAAACACGCCTCCTGGTGTTCGAGCTGATGCAGGCGTGACCTTGGTGGCAAGGGACGGCCGCGGTGCCTCTGAGGCTTGGAGTCTTGGTCCCCGTCCACACAACACCCCTGTGAGCTGTGGCAAGGGCGTCCAAATGTAAGAAGTCCAGATACTGAATACCTAATGGCGCCTGCCCGTTTAAAGCAATGAGTGTAGTAGGGTAACAGAGTGTTGCTTTTTGCTTGGCCTGTGCGGATTGGGTGGGTGCACTGTTGGAGGCTTGGAGGCCGGGACGAAGGTTGGCTAGGGCTTCACAGCTCATAAACACAGATGTTGCAGACAGTGTAAGAATAATACAGCTGAATGAATGAATGAAATCTTTATTTGTGTGGTTGCTTAAAACCATTACAAAAATACAGCTTATATAATGACAGAGTAAACATATAAAAATCTAAAAGAGCAAGTGTATGTGCACAACAATGTTAAAATTCTCCTTTGCTATATTAGATAAAAACAATCAAGTAATAATCAGTCTTTTATGTCAAATAAGTCTGTTGTGAAAAAGTGGCCAGACGGCAGCCCCAGCAGTGCCCACCTAGCCGCCTAGGGGGAGGTGTCCGTCAGTTTTATAAGAGTGAAATGGACAAATTTGCCAAAGTTGGCCATATGCTTCACTGTGTCCAACGTGTAGAGGCGATGGACTGCCTCCTTTGCTGTGCGAGTGCTCAGTTGGAGGAGGATTGTCCTGAGGTAGATTCAGCGGACTGAACGCAGTGCCGGGCAGCAGAGTAAAATATGGGCCAAGGACTCTTGTTTGTAGTTGCAAAGGCAGCACTCCTTGATGGCTGACCTTACTTTCCCGGTTGGATATAGTTCTTTAAGAGGGAGAGGATGTAGTCTGGCAGCTAGGATTCTAAGTAGGGCATGTCTCTCCACTGCCTGTGTAAGATGAGGTTTGAGGCTGGGGAGTGTGTGTGGGAGGCTTTGGGTCTCATGGAAGCCTCATGCTACCAAGGATTCCATATCCAAAGTGCGAGAACGTAGACGTACTTTCTTTTTTATTGTCCTTTTAATAGTGGAATACTTGATTATGCTGGGGTCCCGGTTCTCTTTTGCAAGTTGCAGGAGGTCTTTGGTAGAGGCGAGACAACCAAACCAAGGCTTGCCAGGTTGTTGGAAGATGCGTTTTATAATGGCCTTCATAGAGTTCTCCAGCTCCGCCGTTGTTTGATAAAAGTATTTGCTCAGGGTCACCATCTCCTCCAGTTTTTGTTGATTAAGATTAAATTCCAGACAAATTAAGTTGTTCCTGGTGCAGACTGGTAGACAAAATAGCTTTTTGTAAGCTGTACCGTGTATTTTTTCTAGGTCATTCGCAGATTTTCCTGGAAAAGCCTGTTGCGCATAGTTGAGGGATGGTAGTAGTTTCCCCCTTAGTACTCTTTGAATGGCCGTTGTTGTTGGACTATCTAGGGCAGCGTGTAATTTGTAGAGGGCGTAGGTGAATGTTTTCCCTTTCTGCTGCAGTTTGTGGAGGTGGACCCATGGGCGGCCCGTTTTGCTAAGCCATGCCCCCAGATAGTTATAATGTTGTACACAGTCCAAAGGAAGCGGGCCCAGCCTCCACCTGGCCACTTTTATATTCGGGTAGTGGCCAAAAATCACTATTTTAGATTCGGTTGGGTTAGCAACCAACTTATTTTAGGCGTTGTAGATTGTGAGCGCTGTGAGTGCTTTTTGTAGGCCAATTTTGGTATGATCCAAAAGAACCAGTTCGTCAGCGTATTGCATCAGTTGGATCTTTGTATGCCCGATCCGGGGGGTGGCTAAGGTGGCTCCGTGCAGGGCTTTGCCCATGTCAGCTGTATATGAATTGAAAAGCATCGGGGCCAGGACACAGCCCTGCTTTAGCCCCCAATCTGTGGTGATTTTCTCTGTGGCAAACTCGCTCGAGAGTTTGATCCTTACCTAGGTTCGTGAATACAGCGATCTAATGGCTTGTAGTAAAGACGGACCGATATTTCAGCATGCCAATTTCTGCCAGAGGATGGTGCGATCAACCCCTTCGAAGGCTGCTGAGTAGTCAATAAAGCAGGCAAAAAGCGGCAGGGTTTGATAAGCCACTGCTTGTTGGGCTAAGTATGACAGGGTGATGATGTTGTCCACAGTGGAGCCCCCTGGTCTGAACCCGGTCTGAAAAAAGGGCAAGAGGCTGCACATCCGGGTACGTACCATCTTTGGGTCGAATCCTGAGCACGTTCAGTCTAGCACGTTTCCCAGGACCAAAGCTCTCCGCCAATTGTAAGGTGAGATTACATTATTACATTGTTGCAAGATTGGACGGATGGGGCAGAAGATCTGGGGTGCGACTCATTGTATGTAACTAGTGGGGTTGCTAAAGATTAGACCAATGCTCCGCCATCAAACTCAGACCTCTCACTCTATCCCATGTGAGTAGTCCTTCCTCTGCCCTTCGCCTGGAGCGAGTAGTTCTCAGTCTGTTCCATGTGAGGTGTGATGAGTAGTTCTCAGCCTGGATCATTTCAGGTCTGAGTAATCTGCGCCATGCTAGGTAGGACTTACTGTGTCAGGCTCATGTCTGGTGTGATTGGATCTCAATGTGTATCATATCAGGTGGGGTTAGTTGTCACTCATCCCATTTCAGGTGGGAGTTCTGTTTGAACCATGCCAGGTGTGAGTAATTATGCTACTCCCATGTCAGGTGTGAGTAGACTCCAAATTTGTTTACATTTACTTGCAGTCTGGTCCTATGGTTTGATTTACCCATCGCAGAGGTAAAAGGAGCACAAGTCACAAACTGCAAAGAAAGCACAAGCATTGTACCAGGTGCTCACACTTCTCAAGGGACAAGCGAGATCTCTGGGGGTGGGGTGAACGAGAAACCCCAAATTCTTTATAGTGCAAATGGGCAAAGAAAGACCCCTGCAGGCAGGGGTGTAACGCAGGCCCCTGCAGCACAGGGGTGGGGGGCTAACATTCCAGGGGGCCATAACTTTTCAACGGCCCATTTAGCCCCGAGGTCAATGATTAACTGTGACATATGGGCCCCTCATCCTATTCTGCAGGTGGAAAGGCGTCATTTTGCTTTACGCCACTGCCGGCAGGTTCAAAATATTCAACAAGAGTCACTCCGCTATCCTTCTCACTCCAAATAACTGACTAATATTCGCCACTGAAATTACTTCATATTTCACCAAATTAATTCACCACTAATCCTTTATGGGCTTCCTGAATAGTGTGCATCAACAAGCGCTATATAAATACAAACCTTTTTCCTCCTCTATCCTTCTGCTATCATTCAAAATCCAAATAACTGACTAACCTATCCACCACTTAAAATGAACTTGCATGTTTCACTATACTAATTCAACACTAATCCTCTCTGGGTACCGGAGTAGCGTGCTACTCGCCGAAAAAGCCGCTTCAACGCCTTGTCAGGGGTAGTAAGCGCTATATAAATACAATTACAATACAATACAAGAGCTCCTCAGGTGTGTGCAGTTCTCTTTGTATGGCGGGACATGAGACGGGTTACGTGGTATTAATAAAAGGGACGTGGGGAAATAAAAAGAGACACAGTACAATAAAAAGACGGGACAATATCCTCCTAAAAAAACAAAAGGCACTTGCAAATAAAAAAACTTTGAAACATGAAAATTTCCAAAAACAAACAAAAGGCATAATGTGGAATTGCAGCATCTCGTAACACCGTTAATCAGTGGAACAACTGCTGCTGCGGGCCAAGATATTATTACACAACCTGCACCTTCCCCCGCCGCTGACCCCTTCTCAAAAGTCCCGAGCACCTGCCCGCGGGTGACGAAGCTCTCTGTGGACAAACACAGCCCCAGCCAGGCCAGAGTCCCTGTCCCTGCCCGGAGATAAGGCCTCGCTGACAGGCGCCACGGTGGAAGCAGCTAAAGTCCAGCACGCGCTTCAGTGTCGTCACCGCCCCGCCCCCCCCTCCAGACACCCTTGCTGGGAAGAGGCCTGCTCCTCCGGTATAAATACAAGAAAGACCCGGTGTGAACATCAGGTGAAGGAAGAGAGCTGCACGACCAGCAGAGGTGAGACAAGAGGGCACCTGACTGAAGGGACCATTGGGGCCTGGAATACGACAGAGATGGGGTTGGGGGGTCATGAGAGGGCCACCTGTGAGACAAGATCTTGCAGTGAGGGGGACACCTGAGAAGTGGGCGCTGGAAGGGTGGAGCTACAAGTCAAGGAGTTCTGGGGGGAAGACACTGTTTTGAGGCGGGAGGTCTTTAAGGAGCTATCCTAGCGGTAGGGGCACTGCAGTGAGAGGGGACCTGAGCAGGTGCGTAGCAAGGACCAATGGCCCTAGTGTAAGCAAGGAAAATGCCCCCTTTGACTTCTGTTGGCATAGTAAAATATAGTAATTTACAGGGTTCAATGGGTCCCTCGGAAAGCTTGTTCCCGGTGCCACTTCACTTGCTGTACCAATGGTAGCTACGCCCCTGAACCTGAGAGAGAGCCCCTGTAGCAAGAGACCACACAGGGAAAGGGGGGAGGGCTTGCGAGAGGAGCTATGTGGTAAAGAGACGGGAAACATTTATTACAACGCAGGCGTTACAGCGTTGTGTCTTTACAACATAGTCAGTAGCACAACTGCAATGTTGCCATGAGTTCCATTACAACACAAGTCATAACAACGACTTGCTTTTGGGAATGCGGTGTTTGACTGGTGTTGGATTTTAAGTCCAATACCTTTTCTACTGATACACCGACTGGAGTTGGAATAGTAATTTAAACAATTCCAAAGTCCAGCACTTCGCTAAAGCAAGTCGTTGTAATGACTTGCGTTGTAATGGAACTCCTTGTAACCATGCAGTTGTGGTATTGACTGTGCTGTTAAGCCACGCGTTGTTTTGGCATGCGTGATAACAGATGCTATTCGAAGCTACAGATAGAGTTCTGTAGGTGGGTGAAGGTGCAGGCAAGACACTGCAGAGAAAGCCTTTTGAGGAATGGCCCCTTGGAGGGGCGGATCCACTAAGGTGGAGGATGGGATCATGAAGGGACATCCTTAGGCATGTCAGACGTTTTTGCAGGACCCAAGTCAGCGCACTGAAGCATGGCTCTTCAGAGGGTGATCTAGAGTGACGTGGTCCCTATAGAAAAAACTGGTAAAAAGCAGTTTAAGCGACAGGCCCATGTGCTGTGTTTATAGATTTGTGTGGGGTACTTGAGAATAAAGCACGTAGGGAAAGCGGCCATCTCTAGCAGTGCGTATAGGGGGTTCCCAAAATTGACTAAAACTTGAAAAGCTCGGGTGGCACACTGTTTCGGCCTATATTTGACATGCTTGACTAGTGTCTGTTCTCATGGACAGAACTTCTTCAGGACAAAGGAGACAGTGAACCAGGATAGACTTCAGTGGATCAGGGTTTCCATGCCCAGGGCATCTGTGATTCTCCAATTCATGTTCATCCTTTTTTTTACAGTTTCCTGGTAACTGAACGCCTCATTGATCCCCAAGATGTTCCTGAAAGCTGTCGCCATCACACTGGCTGTTTTAGCCATTACAGGTATTTACACTTCTGTTTCTTTAATACATGCAGCTCATAAATGACCTGTTTTTATGTCCATGTTCTGATGTTATGTGTACTTGAGCGAACTGCACCCTTGGGAAGCCATACTTGTGGTGGGGAGTCACTGCTTTGAAGCTTTAATATCAACCTGCACATTTAGCCACTCCATAATGTTGACTTGCGCTGTATTATCAATGTAAGTAGATACTGAGTTAGAAAAAGTTCATCTATACGTCTCCTTTTCAATTGTCATTGTCTTCCTAACATGGAGTGGGGTAAAACACTTTCTTGGCTATTAGCCGACTGGCCCGCAGTTTTTTTAACCTAAAGGGTGACATATTTTTCTTCATCAAATTGGCATTGACTATGCTGTTTGCGAGACAAGTAGCTAACTGTTACTGGCAACAGTTCTCAGTAGTATACATTTAAGGAACTTTATAGGAAACTCCTATTCTCATTACTCAAGAAATTTCAGCAGGGACCTCAAAAGACACAGAGTTGCCCATTCATAAATCGCATTTGGTAGTTCGTAAAGGAGTACTACAGCAGTTCTTACGTACTCTAAAATGCTATTCATTAACCAACGGGTCGACACAGCCACCTCTAGGGTCTTCTTTGTGAACACCTCTCCACCCTCATTATCACGTTTTAGTAGCAAATATTGGAAGGAAAGATGGAATGTTTAGAAAAATGGAAATACTTGAATCAAAATGTGAGAGGTTTAGAGAAATGTGGGGCAGGTTTAGGAGGAAAGCACCTACCCATACAAAAGTAAGCCTATTACTGTTCACAAACTACGCTTCTAAAATTACTACATCCCCAAAGGTGACAGAACACCTTGTGTGTGTGTGTGTGTGTGTATATTTATATACATATATATGTGTGTAAAATAGGAAGCAGAGAACTCTGGGTAGTTCCCAAATTTAGGTGGAGAGAAGATCCTGCAACACCAGCGACATTCTGAGTCTGCGGGATGAGAAAATGCAGGGTGTCGCTGATGTTTCAGGGTGCTCTATATAGGAGCTGCTCTCCACCTAAATTTGAAAACTTCCCAGAGTTCTCTGCTTCCTATTTAACACACAAAGACACACGCACACAAACAAACACACACACACACATATATACAAATACGCATACATGTAGAACTCGTTTTGAATACGTTGTTTTTTCTCCTCAGCCCCCATGTGTAATAAAAGAGGACTTGTTTTCCAACTTTACATGTTTATTGAGGACAGACTTTGTAGAGCTCCAAGTAGCAACGTAGCTTTAAGCGTATGTTAGTTTGTGGAATCTGAACGTGGAATACGTAGGTGTTCTGGAATGTGAGGGGAGAATCCCCGAGACTGCGCCATTGTTCAGAGTGACGTTATTCGGTGTGCTCCCACACTGTGGTCTCCAGGATCGATACATATTGAACTTATCCCGAGACTTGCACGTGCGGTGATCTTTACATCGAAATCGGCACACTACAGCTTGATACAGGAATGGGGTGCGTGTCTAAAGCCTTACAGTTCGGGAGCTGACCAGATGCTGCTAAGGCCGGGGACCCCTGCATTGGTATAACGGTCTGCAGACTTCTCTGGAGATTACACACCTCAGATTGGGCCCCACAAATGTTCTGTGTACACCGCCTCTAGCCATGGCTGAGCACTCAGATATACAACCCTGGCCAGGGTACTCTCACTTTGGGAAAATTCACTCGAATAGTCTGATGTGCAACCTCACTAGCTCTACGTTCTATAGTAACCGAAAACAAATATTTATATAAATGGGGTTCTGTTTGATTTCAATTGAATCATTAAATAGAATTTTACTGTGTTTTGTCCACAGGGTCTCAGGCGCGCATGAGCACGGATAAGGTGGCGGATGCCTTTTGGGACTACTTTACTCAGCTGACCAGCAATGCAAAGGAGACTATGGAACAGATTCAACAGTCTGAAATCAGCAAGCAACTGAAGTAAGCGAGGGCAGACGCCATGGGGGTTAGTGTGCTAGACCCATTATGGTGTATTGGTGTAACCTAAAATGATGTACCACCCCTGAAAAATGTGTCTAGGGGACCCAGAGACTCCCATATCTGACAAAAATACAAACATCCGAGCGGGTGGGACCCCTCCTGTGCCGCAGCGGCTTGTGATACACCCCCATTGTTTAGGCATTTAGGACGCCCCTTTTCTGGTAATCTATTCGCACAGTCCATTCTTGGATTTCACTCCAGCAACCCACATAGCTAGATATTCCACTTTCCGCGAAGACAGCATGATCTCCCTGCGACACCTCTCACAACTAGATGTCTTTCTGTCAGTCCAGACCTTTAGCTATTCCTCTGCCAACACCGTTTTTCAGATATTGTTCTACTACACCACGTGGCTAGTCTGGCTCGTCTACCACCTCATGAAGCTAGAAATCCCCCAGCCAACCCACACAGTTAGATATCCTTTTTGCTAACCAACCTATCTAGATATCATGCCACCAACACACAAAGTTAACTAACCTCCTGCCAGCCTCTACTGTTAGGTGGTTGTTTGTCACAATATCATAGTCAAAAATCGTGTCTAAAATAAATATCCTATCCTAAACATCGTTACAAAAAATAATCATACCAGTGGGTGTGGATTTTCTAATACTAACTTAGAAGGATATTTTTGTAAACAATATTTAAGGCACAGTACCTATGCCCTATGATATTCTGACTACCCTATTCTAGCACCATCCTTCCGCCAACCCACCTGGTCAGATATCCCTCTGTCAAACCACATGATTAGATACCCTCCAGTCTACATAACTAGATATCGCTCCCCCAATTCACATGGTTGCCTATTCCTCTTCCAGCTCGCACTGAAATGCAACCCTCTGCTAACCACCACTTTTATCCCTTCACCAACTTAGATGGCTCAATACTTCTTTGACGATCCAGAAATATTGATATCTATCCCCTAGCCCATACCATTGAGTATCCTTCTACCAACCATTGATGTTAAATATCATTGCTCTAACATTTTTTTAAATAAGTATCTCTGAAGTCCTATTGGTCGATACTGCTTTGCAAAGCCTCTTTGCTACATAGCCTTCCACCAAGTCCAACTATTATTTAAGCCTCCATGTAGCCTTATTGCAGATATCCCCACACAAGTTGTGTCAATATATCATAATTGTCGATGCAATTACTAATACTGCCTGTATCTTATTGAGAAGTAAAATATTGTTTGACACCATCTTAACATCATTTGGTAAATATGGCCATAGAACCTAGGATGGGCCCACTCGTAAGAAGAATCTCCACGAATCCGCACCTTAGTCACAAAGTTTCAAAACTCCTTCCTGAGCACACTAGATAAATCAGTTATTGTATACTCATAGTAGTATTAAATATAAACATTATCTTCATAGGTAAAGCTTGTATTGAACGAATCACTCCAAAATATGAAGAATCAATCAGTATTATATAGAGTCCATAATATGATCATGAACTTCGTTCTTCAATTAGTGGTCCAACAAAAAGGCCTTGAGATGTGTTCATTCCACCAATGATCCAACAAAGAAGCCTTGAAAATGCGTTTATTCCAGTTCAATAATCTCCAAAGAAGCCGCTTTGGAGATTATTGATTGAATGAACGCATCTCAAGGCCTTTTTGCCGGACCACTAATTGAAGAACGAAGTTGATGATCATATTATGGACTCTATATAACACTGATTGATTGTTCATATTTTGGAGTGATTAGTTCAAAACAAGCTGTACCTATGAAGATAATGTTTATATTTAATACTACTATGAGTATTCAATAACTGATATATCTAGTGTGCTCAGGAAGGAGTTTAGAAATATTGCTTAGGTACTCACCTGTGAGTACTTGTGGGGTTGTCTTGTAGCCGACCTCTTCTCCTACCCTTTGGATGCACCATTTGTACATACCTGTTCTTATTATTACTTTACCCTTAACAAAGGTAGTGCGCCCATTCTAGACCTGGTTACCAGGAATTAGAGTCTTTAGTCACAAAGTTAAAGCAACTAATGCCAGTGTGGTGTAAGCTATCCCCATTTGTGGAGCACTATTGGATGTGAGGTTCTCGCTTTTTACCCTCTCATTTTTTTACAAAACGGGTACCAATGACAGTGGAGCTGCAGAAATACTGTAATGATGGCAGGGTCTGGTGTTGTTTTTGATTTATCTTCATACATATTTTTTGTGTTTCTTGATATAAAAGGCTCCATGAGTTAACGTGCCATGGTGAGATTATCTCGTTGAGCACCGATGGGTTATAGTTGTAAGGCTTAGTTCTATGGATTCTGAAGGAGTTTCATTCAATGATACAAGAGTTCAGTGGGTTTTGATGGGATATCATTCTACTTGTTCTATCACATAAAGCGAAAGATACAGGGCATTAGTGGGTTCACGCCTGTCCTGTTATAGTTCTACTGGACCTTAGTTCAGTGGGCTCCGATGGGATGTTGGTCTACAGGAGGTTCATTCTGTGGGCGCTGATTCGTTGTAGTTTGTAAGAAGGCTTAGTTCTGGGTGCTCTGATGGGGTCACAGGTTTTTTGGAGTTCTATGGAGTCATAGGTAAGTTGGAGTGTAGGTGTCATAGAATTGTTTGGGATAGTTCCAAGAACCTCGATCCCTAGTGGCCCTTTTCTCAGGGGCGATAGATAGTTTTATCTTTGTGTGGGCCAGGTTGTAAAGTCTCTGATGAAGTCTCTCTTAAAGATGCAGAGTTTTCACTAGCCTCACCCTCTCCTCGAAATAATATAATGACTGAAAAATTCCCAAGGGCCTTATTAGGAGTTTGTAAATGGGTACTCCATCACAAACATGACAGATATCCTGTCTGCCTAATAGTTGTGCATTATATTCTAATGCGCTTGTAATAAACACGGCCGGACTGGGAACCGAGACCGGCCCTGTCAAACAGCCCCTCCGGCCTCAAAATGCTAGTTGGAAGCACCACTCTCATCTCACTGCTGCAGCTTTTGTTACAGTCGGCTGAAATTGCAGCAATTCTGCAAAACTAGCACCCGGTAACAAAAACGGCTTCCCAGGGGTCCAAAATCAGCCCCCACTCTGGTGGCCCACTGGTGAAACACCTGGTGCTCGCGATGGCCAGTCCAGCCCTGGTAATAAAATGTATGGGATATCTGTCACATTTGTTTGGTGTACACAGGTTCCAAACTCTAAATTTGGCTGTAAGATCTAATATTACTACATTTTATGTGCCACTTTTCAAACATTTATGTTGCAAAGCATTTTAAATGCATAAAGCAGGATCCAAACTGATTATGTTTTTTCCCCTCAAATAGCACTCTTATCCAAGGTAACCTGCAGGAGGTCAGCCTTTATGCCGGTGATCTTCAGAGCAAGCTTGTTCCGTTCGCCACCAATCTCCATGCTCAGCTGACTCAGGACTCCGAGAAGCTCGTCGAGCAGATCCAACAGCAGCTGGAGGAGCTCCGCCTGAAGGTCGCGCCCTTTGCTGATGATGTCCACAAGCAGCTTGCCAAGAACATTGAGGAGCTGCAGCTGAAGCTGAATCCTTACACCGATCAGTTCCGCACTAGTGTTCAGGCGAATGCTGAGGAACTTCGCCAGCAGCTCACTCCCATTGTACAAAAGCTTCAGGCCAAGATCCAAGAAAATGTGGGCAACGTCCAGGTTGCTCTTACTCCATACACCATTCAACTTCAGCAGACAATCAACGATAAAGTGGAGCAGGTGAAAGAGCAGCTGACCCCTTACACAGATGAGCTCAAGCTCAAAATTGAGCAGAGCGTTGAGGAGTTGCAGAAGAACCTGGCCCTTTACCCCCAGGATGTCCAGGAAAAGCTAAACGAACAGATCGAGTTAATGGCTTTCCAGATGAGAAAGAATGCAGAGATGCTAAGCACCAAGGTCTCAGAGAGTGCCGAAGACCTGAGGCAGCAACTCCTCTCCTCTGCTGACCAGATCAAAGAGAAACTGAACGGGAATGTGGCCGATGTCCGCCAGAACGTGGCACCATATATAGAGGAGTTTAACACTCAGATGAACCAGAAGATCGAGGAGTTTAGCCAGTCAATCGCGCCCGCTGGTGAAAATATCAACAAAATGATCTTACAGAAGGCTGAGGAGCTGCAACAAAAGCTGGGGCCGTACACTGTTGGTGTCAAGGACCAGATGCAAGTGTTGGAGAAGGAAGTGCGTGAGAGGATCAGCTCCTTCCTGAACAGTGGAATCCAGGCCGAGAACCAGGATGAGAGCCAGGATGAGAACTAATGGATCCATCAACACAAAACAGCTTTGGTCTTACAGTTAACTGAGATCACATGGATGATGTCAACCAGAGTCCAACACAGCACAATATGCGTATTCCATATAGATTTGTGAAATAATGGGACATTAAAATGTTGCCCAATTGCACCCATGCTCCAGTGTTGTCATGTGTATAGATATCTTGGTTGCATATGCATGCATGCTCTTATTGTAACAGTCACCCCTTGAATCCACAAACTACTCAATAAAAAAGCAACACAACAATGCAAAGGCTGGTTCCAGTTGTTGTCTCTTTAGTTTGTTCTCTATTTCTTGCAGTGTTGCTCCCTTAAAAAACATGATACAGGTTTGTGTAAACTGCTAGTGCTCATGAAGTTGGTGGGAAAGAGGACACTGATTTCGAAGTCGTTCCCAGGGCCGCTTGTCAGCACAGCTTGGTTGTAAGATGTATTGTTAATATTTTGTTTAAAACTATATATAGAATAGTCTTTGGGTCCACACAGAGGACTTTTACTCTCATGGAATACTATTGCCTTTTAGGTGTATGATTTTGCATCCACTGGAGTACTTGCATTGCAATGACTAAGGGATTATCTTACAAATGGAAAATATATTCAGTCGTCACACATAATGTTTTATCTCGTATATGCATTACATATCCAAACCAATCCTTTTTTTGTATTTTTTATTTTACTGGAGTAGGCATTTTTACAGTGTTTTTCTCTGGAATCCAGTGTGAGCAATTACTACTACCACTTTTACATATATCAGCTTTACCACCACCATTACAACCAACACCACTGCTATCACCATTTTCACACTACCACCACAACCATTACACCTAGCACTAGCACCATTGTCACCACCATTATCACCACCACCATCGCCGTCATTACCATCACCTCCATTGCTGTCACCACCATCACAGTGTCTGTGTATGTTTATGTTAACATAATATAACAAATGAAACCCAGACCAACTGGGTTTGGCAATGGTTGTTGTACTTTAAAGGAGCAATCCAATCTTTTGGGCCCCCTGTGACATCACTTGACTTCTTGGCCCTAGACAATGGTGCAAAAGAGCAAGATTTAACAAAGCCAATTGGTCTCACTTTTGAGACCTATTGGCATTACCAGTGTTTTTTTTTAGCTATGCTATGCACCAGGGCTTAAGAAGAATGAAATAAAGCCTATGGTGGGACCGCCAGTGTCACTTTGTAGGCATGCATGCCATGCACAACACATATGCATGCCTACAAAATGACCTGAATGCTTTTCTACATTTTTATTTACAGATCCGTGTTGGATAGGTAAATAAAAATAACAAGGAACAAGCAAAGGTGTTTATTTTTTAGAGCAGGAAGGTGGAAGCAATACGTGGGTGAGGGAGGGCAGAAGTAACCCGGGGGGCCAGGTAGGAGGTGGCAACATGGAGGACACAGATGGGGGAAAGTTACATGGAGGGCACAGGTTGGGGGAAGCAACAAAGAGGGCGTGGAGGGGGTTGTAGAAAAGCAAATGGGTGACAAAGAGAGCAACATGCAATGGAAGGGAATAAACACTTGGGTGAGAAAGCATCGTGGGGGCAGAAGCAAACGAGGGCACGCTCATCATGGAGGAATTCAGCACACATGGCGCAATGCCCCTGTAAATATGCCCCAATGTTTCTTAGATCCAAGGAGATAATTTCACTACTTGGATTCTGTGACTAGTAGTAATGTAGTAATGTACTCCCCTAGGAGCTCCTCTTGTTCCAAGAAACTTTTAACCCACCCTGTCCAGGAAAAGGAGGTACCAATGAGGGCTATACATTTTATATCCAGCCTTCAAGTGGACCAGTGCTTCTTGAAGAATGATGCTGTTGACCAAAGTCAGGGAACTGAATTATAACACCCTGCCAGCCAGTGAAAGGCATTGGAGGCTAAACAAGTTGTGGCAATGCATTCAAGCTGTTTAATCTGTAAAGAGCTGAATCATTTGGTGTCGGTGTGCTAAGAGCTTTTGAGTGACTGCCCATAAACACGGTGCGGAATAATCAATTCTGGACCCCAAAGTTACCCTCGCTCTGCTGACCCAAAGTCGCTGAAAATGTCAGCTAGACCCCAACTCTTGGACATCGACCGGCAGTGACAGAAACATACAAAGACATAAGCACATGGCGGAAGGAACACAGAGGAACGCTGACATGGGATGCTGACATGGAGACTCTGACAATTGAGTTTATTTACAGAGGTACAGTGGATGGTAATTCTGAAACTGCATATTGTCAAGGATATGCTGACACAAGGACATTAACACTGGGACACTGAGGCCAGGCCACGAAGACAGACAGGCCCTTTAGACTAAGAGAACACATATATTGGAAGGCCACAAGGATGAGAACATGTACATTAGCACAAATAAGACTATATACCAAGCTAAAAAAGAAACATGCCTACGGCAACTTTAGAGTCAGGAAGCAATGCAATGCCATTTTTTCTGCTTCATAAATACTAGACTTTTTAATTGTCTAATTTTCTAGTCGTGAAAAAATACCTCTCCCTATATCTCTCATACTATATACTTCAGTATTTTCCTGACATCAGTGCAGACAGTCTTGTGTTAAACGTTTCTCAGTTCTGTAGGACAGAGGCCTGGTGTTTTATTACTAATTTCACATCCATTAGAGCAGAACTTATGGGCCTAGCTGACAGTAGAAGATGCAGCTGTTTGATTTCAAATAAAGCAGCCTATCGGCTTCACCTATATCCACCCACACCCGCTGACAGGCCCCATGCCATGGGGCCTCATTTCACCCAGTCCCATTTTAATAGCTATCAGCATTCATTGAACAGAACCTTGCTTGTAATGATGAACGTGATATGACTAAATTCCAGAATCTAAGGCATCATCTAAAATAAACGATGTTTTTTTTTGCTGTAGTCTTCAAGGCACTAGGCCAATTGGCAGCTCTCTTTACACCCCCACAGAGCATTTATAAGAAGCTGGCACAAACATTACAGCCATGTTTTTTTAGTGGCCTGGAAGTATAGCACACCATAAATGTTTGTACAGTTCAATAGAAGAATGGCAGCCCTCTCTAGGGAGTTGTTGAAAGTGTAGCAGACTGGCTTCACGGTGCAGCTTCCATCCACTGAAAGCACAGAAGGCCCCCTGAGAGGTTTGAAAAGAACGTCCGATTTTCTGTAATGTCTCAGTACTCCCAGTGAGGCTACTGAAATGTGTTGTAACTGCATAAGAAAAGTAAACCTTGTCTGCCAAAAAAGTGTTGTTCCTGTCTCAGTAAAGGGTTTGTAGACCTTATGACAGCTGAATGGCCTAATATGGTACCGTTATATGGTATTGACATATTTGGTTTCCAAAATGTAAATTCAGCTAAGAAGCCTATCAGCTGCTGGTCGATGTCCCTGAAAGTCTCTGAAAGTAATCCCCTTCTTTTTAGGTGAAATCACACCTCTTATGACTGTCTATAGGAGTTTCCACAGTCTGTTTCTATGTTTTTTTATTCTGTGTTTGCGGGTTCTGCAATCTAAACCTCAGCGATGTATACAGGTTTTAACAAGCATTGACAAAGCAAATAGGTCTTGCCTTTACAAGAGTTCTAGGCTTTGCCAATGCATTTTAGCCATGTTGTACACCAATGTGGCTGCTGTTTAGCATGGCTTAACATTAGTGGCGTAGAGGAGAGTTTTGTGGAGTGGGGTGTTATATAGTGGAGCGGCATAGCGTGGAGTAGATTGTTCTAGAGTTGAGGGTTGTAGAATGGTGTAGTGGAGTGGAGTGTCATAGAGTGGAGTGTCATAGAGTGATGTAGAGTAGAGTGCCATAGAGTAGAGTGGTGTAGAATAGAGTGGAGTGTCATGGAGAGGAGTGCAGTAGAGTGGTGTAGAGTGGAGTGGTGCAAAGTGGAGTGGTATAGAGTGGAGAGGCATAAAGTGGAAGGGCGTACAGCAGAGTAGAATGTCATAGAGTGGATTGACATAGAGTGCAGTAGAGTGAGGTGGCATAGACTGGAGCGGAGTAGGGTGCAGTAGCGTGTTGTTGAGTGGAGTAGAGTAAAGTGGAGTAGAGTGACTTAGAGTGGAGTGGAGTGTTGTAGAATCAAGTTCAGTAGGGTTGAGTGGCAGAGAAGAGTAGAGTGCTGTAGAGTAACATAGAATGCAGCATAGTAGTGTGTAGTAGAGTGGAGTAGGGTGGAGTGTTGTAGAGTAGAGAGACGTAGAGTGGAACAGAGTGGCATAGAGTGGAGTATGCAGGGTGCGGTAGTGCACTGTCATTACATACAATAATTGTAATTGAAATAGCCATTACATTTGCACAGACATACAGTTTTACTGATAAAACTATAGAGCAAACAAACGATAGTGTGTGGGAATGGCATCAGCTAGTGAATTGATTTGTTTTGATCATAATAAAATATTTGTTTCCAGCACACTTCAGAATTACAAATAATATGTGCTTCATTTTTGTTTTCCATTTTTTTATATATCCTGAAGTATAAGCGCAGTTCATTTATAGACATTTACATTTTGTTGTGTGCACAAAAAAGCCTTTTTATTTCACTCCTTCATTTTGTCGAATAAATCTCCTCACTTTGAAGTTAAAGAAAGAAAAGTAAACACCAAGCTTCATCAGAAGACAGAGCCTGACGTTTTACCCTTGTCTTTGAATGCACAGCAAATGTGACAAGATAACAACAAAATGTATAGGCCTGTTTACTGTAAGCACACACTTGTAGAAGAATTCAGGAAACAGGCTACACTCCATGGGAGGGACTAACTCAAGTTGGACAGCTGAAAACAAATAAGGCCAGCAAATAGAAAGCAAGCAACGTGAGTAACAAAACACTAAGCCAAAGGTAAGCAACAGACAGAATGCATTCCCAGGGGAGATTTCTGAATGTCTTAAGCAACACAGAGAGCTGCTCTGTCTGGTAGGCTTCACTTAACAGTGGTATGCCTCCTGCCTTCCTCTGCAGCTCCTGCAACACAGGGCTTGCTTTGTTTATTTTGAGAGGCCAGGCAGCTGGAACTAAAACCCACCAATATGCTTACCTGAATTTCAAAAGCTTGAAGTAAAAAGACAGATTTGGTAGATAATAATATGTCAGTTATATAGCCATATAAATTAAGGCAAGTTGTTTTCTGAATCTGAAATATCACATAATACGTTTGTGTGGCAAGGGTGGTAGCACAAAGGGCAGCCATCTTCTTAAAAATATTACTTCATTATTTATTGGATTTATTCTTTCTTGGATAGTGGCAAATTATGAGGTTCAGCTTGTATGCCAGTCAGTCAGTCAAACAAGCTTTATTCGACAATGTCATAAAAGCATAAGAAACCTGATTTACATTTTATGGTTTAACAGGTTAAAATGGTTGGGTTAAATTCATAAAATGCATCCTAAAATACAAGTTACAAAAGTGCATGAATTTTTCCTACTGGGTTAGCTAGACATTTAACAAGGTTTCAGTCCCTATTCCAGTTTGCTTCTAATGACCGATGCCCAGCCTATGAATTTGGCCAGAGCTACACAGATGGTAAGGTTATTGCTGGTACGGATTATTCTAGCTGCTACTAAGCCACTTATGGTTCCCAGTAACTTAGCAATGGGGCATAGCCACTTCCGGTGCGTGGATCTGCATACGCTGGGCATTCAAATAGTATGTGGTTAATCGTTTCCAAAGCAACAGGACAACCCGGGCAGGCAGCCTTATTTCCCTTGAGGTAAATGCTCTAACTGGTAAGCTGCCTATCCTTAGTTGGAAAAACAGCTTACGATCCAGAGGTTTGCTGATGCTGTCCCAAAAAGCTTCGAACATGGATGTGTCTTTAAAACCCAGAAAAGTCCCTGTAAGTGAGAGGGGGGCAGCCTTCCTGTACACTTCTAGGGTCACAGCCTCCCAGTACAAGCCCTTAAGCATGTTCACGACAAGAATTAATATTATAACAAACTTCTAATATTAGTTACACTTTATAAGATATGAAAAAAAGCATGACCTTCTTTTTCATCTGATGATAAAGTGAATTAGGCAAATTAACATGTTTGCATGGCAATGGAAACCCAATAACAGAATACAAATGCTGCAAGTAGAAAATGTGGCCTTCCCCTGCAGATCTATTAATGCTACTGTTCTCCATGGGCAATGACAAGAGGCCCAGTGAGTGCTCTATTCACTGTACACATAAGACAATGCCTTTCGTTCCTGCTCCTTTCACAATGAAGCCCAAACCCAGACACCAGGCCTTCATCTCTACAGCATATGCCATGACAGTAGCTGTCAGGCAACTTTGAAGATTTTCTTTTCTCTCTGTGAGGTTTAGATATGCAAATGGAGGGAGGACGTAACCTCGAAGGAGGTGTGATCTAGCAGGCACAATCATGTTATATATATATCAGTGATGTCATTTGAGATGTCATCAGTGATGTCATGAGTGATGTCACTGACCATGTCATGAGTGATGTAATATGTGACGTCATCAGCAGTGCCTTGCGGGCGCGGGAGTTATAGTTAGCTGAACTAACTATAACAGAGAAATTTCAATGGTTTTGTACGAGAGAAATGTCCAGATAACTATAACATGGATGAAACCTATGAGTTTTTGTGTCAATTTCTAAGGTTATTTAAATGCTAATTGCTAACTATAACATGGCTGAAACCTATGGTTTTTTCAGTGAACTTCTAATGTTTTTTAAATGCTAATTCCTAACTATAACGTGGCTGAAACCTATGGTTTTTTCAGTGAATTTTTAAGGTTTTTAAAATACTAAATCCTAACGATAACGTGCCTGAAACCTATGATTTGTTCAGTGAATTTCAAAGGTTTTGTAAATAATAATTTATAAATGTATTAATTATTATGTCTTTCTTTTTATACTATTTTCTTATATTTTTAATATAAATATTTATATTTATTTTCTTTTTTAAATTATATTTCATATTCTTATTATAAAATACTAACAAAACTAAATTGCAAAATATTTTTGGGATTAATTATTGCTTGACTTCGATTGCAACCATAACACAACTCCAGCAAAGCTCTCGGGGCCGTATGCTCACAATGCTGTATCAATCCTTACACCTGCTTCAAGCATATGCAAGGTTTTGACGCAGCATAAGATCAAAAGTAACTGAATGAAATGTTATACATTTCACTCAGTCACTTTTAAGAGGCGTTGCTGCACCCCCTCCTGCACAGGAAAGCCTCCTTCTGGCGCAGGGCTTTACAATGTAATGCACTCTCCAGGTGCATCACATTCTTAATACAACACACCATGGCACATGTTTGCACCACTGCTGTGTCACAAAAGTGATGCAACAGCTGTGTAGAAGAGGCACAAGGGGATTGTAAATCTGCCCCTCACACATACAAATTCACCCAGACAGTTTCACCAGCAGCGCAAATTGAAGCACAGACTTGTAACATATTTATGTACATATGTTACATTCAAGTGCTTCGGACATACTACAGTATACTATAGGTAAACACCTTACAGATTTATGCTGTAGCACTTCCTTATAGTTCTGCACTTTCACATTCTCCATACACTAGTAATATATTCATTCATTCATTTATAAACTACACATTCATTCTGACAAACTTATACACACTAACATAGAAATATAGTTCTTTCTTTGACCAGTGAAGGTAGTTCTAAAAAGAACTGTTTTTTTTTCTTCTGTTTTTACTTATACATTTTTTTGTGTTTTGTCAACAAGTTTTTTTTTTAAACGAAAAAAATTTGAACTGGAACCCAAAAAGTATCAAACAGGAACAAAAGAATGAAAAAAACCCAAAAAACTAATGTCCAGGACAGCGATGCTCCTGCATCCTGCGTTTCATCAGATCAATAGACTGCTCCCTATAACATAAAAGTCTATCGCAATGAATGCATACAATTTTAACGTCAGCACAATCAGGATCAGTTTTGGGGGGGTGGACTGCTTGCTGAATATTCTGCTGCAGTAGTTGATGTGCTTGGTGCAGACACAGGTGGGTTCTCCTGCAACCTCCGTCTTGCAGCCTGAGCACAGTTATTGGGGTGCAAGTTCTTCACATGTCGCACCATATTTGCAGTGCCAAAGGAGTATTTTTTAGATGGATCACCCCTTGAAAATGTTGTTTGGCAAATTTTACAGGTTACTTTTGGAGCATTAACCTTTTTTTGCCTTCCAGGAAAAGTAAAAAATTGCCAATTAGAGCTTCTTTCCTCTTCTTTGGAGGTTCGTCAGGAATGAAACCGTCCTCTGAAGAACTGCTGGAAGATGAGTCCATTTCTCTTATAATGATCTTCCTTCTATTTGAAAAAATTGTCAGAAGAAATGATTCTTCTGACAAAGTCAAAGTCGAATGATTATAATGGGACGGAACTTTCAACAGTTACAATAGGAAAACTTATGAACCAATCAAATCTCTCCTTTTAAAGTCACATGACTTTACGTACGCTTATAGTGCGCTTATGCAGCTGATTCGATACCAGTACGCATGATGTTCTACCGCAATTTGTGTAATTGTTTTTAAAAGCAATATATGATTGTTAAAACTGTAAAAAAAATGTTCATAGTTATCCCAAATAATATCTTCCCTTAGTATATACATTAAATATATAAATATATGTTTTTAACCATGTAGAAACATTGGCGCCTTTCGCGTACAGGGCGCCGTTCATGACGTCACACTTAACCTTTGATGCGACGAGTAACGTCGTACTGTATGCGCGGGTACACGCTGACTATGATTAGCAGTACATGTATGGTGCGATCACCCTCTCAGTGACAAATCAGACCACAGAGCGCGCTAACGAGAATGATTAGAAGTAGTCACTCATTGGAGATCCGATTCTGGGCCTGCCTCTGCGCACATAATAACACCGCCCCCATCTCCCTCTGTTGTTAATTGTTGGTGCACACACTCACACTTGCACATGCGCGGTGCATGCCCGCCCACACTCCCCACATGCCACCACCTAGCATGCTTGCTATCACTAAGCCTGGAAACCAATACATTAGCCAATGTGATGTCCATCATTCTTATAGACCGCGAAAACGCTACCAATGATGCTCCTGGACTTGGTTTGCTCAGCCCCCGCGGTTCCCATATAATCCGAACACTGATGTGAGCACACTCTCTTTTGCCTGCTTGTGCTGTGGTGACAGGCAGAGTGTCATCATCGATTATACTACAAACTCACAGCTCGAGCAGAGGAGAACTCCTGACACTCGACGTGGTATCAATACTGCTGCCGCCCAGTCACAATACCATAGGCGCGGCGGCGCCCGCACCAGAAACACCCCAGACCCAGCGAAACCGCAGCTTTTGAAGACACGACAAAACACAACAGAAGCAAAGGTAAGAGAAACCTTCACGACATCATACTCCGCTATAAATTGTATAGGCATGATGCTATTTTTTTCTCCATCATATGGCTCTCCTTCCCCTTAATGGTTTAAAATTGTATGCACATAGTATAAAAGTTTCTATCTGCGTCACGAGGTCCTATACACCTCTAATTTTATAAATTATGCGTCCATAAATTTCTGTGTCGTATTTCTGTACTACGCCACGTGCTTAGGCCTCTATCGTTATTAATTGTGCGTCCATGATGATATATATTTTTCTGCGTCACAAGGTCGTCTGAGGCAGGCCCGGACTGGTCGCGTGGGCACAGGCAATCCCCTGATATGCTGCAAGAGTGGGGGGCGATTTTGTTACAGGGCCGTTTTTGCAGCACAGCTGCAAAATCGGCCCTGTAACAAAATCGGCCGAAAACTGACCCCACCAAAGAGCTCGGTCGTACCCCCAACTCCCCTCCTCCCGGGTGAGGGGATGGGGGAGCGGCCGAGCACTTTGCCAGAGCCGGTTTTGGTTCCCAGTCAGGCCCTGGTCCCAGGCCTCTATTCTTATTGATCTTCCTTTGTTGATTCTAATATTTCCTTCTGTCTTACGGAGCACTCCTACACCTTTTTTTTATAAATTGAGCTTCCATGAATTTCTGTATCCTATTTTTGAAGTATGTCACGTGCTTTACAATGTGTTCTTTTTATTGTATGTTCATGATGGTATTCTTTTCTGAATCACGTGCCCCTCCTACCCCTCAATTATTTTCTATGTACATAGTATAAGGGAGGACCCAGGGGGAGCCGTGCGCAAGCTGCTCTCTCCCCTGGGTTGGTTCGCGCAAGGGAACTGGCCACAGGTGCAAGGGGCGGTGATTAGCTAGTTGGAGCGGAAGGGAAAAGGGATAAATAGGGGTCGAAAGGGCTGGAAAAGGAACTGTGCCAGGGGAGGTTGTTTTTGCCCCACCCACCCTCTTGCTCTTTCAGGTCCTATTTGTTTGTTGTTTTATTGTGCTTTGGGTACTGCCGAAGCTGTTTATTCCTGGTTGCCACGCTAAGACAGGTCTAGGTGCAATTTTAGTTGGTAGGCGCTTTTTCTGGGGGGTGGGCAGCCTAGACCGGTTTGGTCCATCCTCAAAGGGCAGTTAAAGGAAAGGAGGAGGGTATCAACAAGAGTCAAATGCACCTGAGTTTGTTTGGGTTAACTTGGTGGGGGTTTCATCTTTCATAAGGATGCTATGATAAGTTGAAGGAATTTTTGGTTTATTAAATAATGAATTGCAAGATGTTTGATTAGAAGTTAATTTGCACCTGTCTTAATAAAGTGGCCTTTCTTGCTAACCAAGAAGTTGTGGACGGTGAGTTATTGCACGAATGTTTCTTTCTATCCATCACGTGGCCCTCCCAGCTCTGCTTTGCTTTATTTTTCTGGAATATATGCTTTCTGGTTCATCGTATTTGCTCCCTCCTAATTCTCCCATTAGCTTTAATATTTAGTACTGCGTCACGTGACACTCCCAAGCCTGTATTCGTTTTCGAAAACTTGTAAGTCTAAACGATTGTAATTGGCAGCCACGGCTCATGCAGGACGTTACGCTGGGCGGTGACGTCAGCAGCCATGGCTCGTTCTGGGTGTTACGCCGGGCGGTCACGTCTGGCAGAAAAGGGGCAGGGTGGGGGGTTGTAAAATGCGGGATATGGACGATGTCAGGTAAGTACCGGAAAAAATAAATAAAACGAATTTCGTTGCCCGCGCTGCATCATATTTGGCGAACCAGCGTGGGTAACAAAATTCGTTTTTTTTTCTTCGGTACTTACCTGACATCGTCCATATCCCGCATTTTACAACCCGCACCCTGCCCCTCCTCTGCCTGACGTCACCGCCCGGCGTAACACCCTGCATGAGCCGTGGCTGCTTAAATGCAATCGCAATTTAAGGAATCACAATTTAGAGATTCTTTAATTGCGATTTTTGCATTTGGGATGATGCATCCCAAATGCAAAAATACCGGTCACAAATGGAAAGATTCTGAGAATCTGTCCGTTTGCCACCGTTTTTTTGCTTGATGCAACTACTTTAAAATACTCGTAAATACCAAAGAGGGTTTCAAGGATAACATTTATTTTGCAAACTACATTTTCAATGGTTAGCATTGCTATTATAATTCCCTAATATACATATTTTTTACATTTACAGTCTATTGAAAAGTATTGTGGTGTCTGCAACCAAAAAGCTTCAGCAACTTATAAAGAAAACTTTATGGTCAGAATCTTTTCTGAGTTGCGTACACCATATTTGAAAGCTGACTATGCACCGTCAAGGAAGTGCAATTCCTGTAGCCCAACGCATAGCACATATTATTTGAGGTCAAGGGCAACAAGTTTTCATGTGTATTGTGTCCTTGGCACAAGTAGGCCCAACTCCCACCAGCGCAAACCCTATGGCTGACAGTTAGCAGTAACACATAATGGGTCAGAGAAGGGCACTGTCTGTAGTTAACGTAATATGTTTGCCCATATGTTAATACTGTTCAAACCTGTATTTATGGTTCATTAATTGAATGCATTTATTACTCAGGCGCGCACTCTAAGTAAATGTTGTAACCTCTGAGTGGACAACTGTCAGTGGCTGCAGTATACAAAAGCGTGCAGCTCTGAAACACGCCTGACCCACGTATACTTATCAGAAATGTCTACTGCTGAGTTAATATTTCTGTCCATATGTTAAAGACCTTCAAACTTGTAGAACATTGATGCAGTCATTATTATTAGTTAGAGTGACTCTTCCAAATAAATGTTGTAAACTCAGACTGCACTACTAACAATTTCTGTAGTAAAAAAAGTGTACACACACTTCCAAAGTTTAGCACTATGAGGCTATGTATACTGCTCCCACAATACTCTGCGATTTGACGCAAATAATTGCAGAAGTTTAAAAGCAAGTTTGATAATACTTTGCTCTAAAAAAAAAGTTCATAAAAAAGAGAAAGCAGGAAAAAAACATTTTGCTAAACTACTATAACATTTGTTACAATTTTTTTGCAGCATCATTTAATAACGTGTTTATCCATGCTAGTATTTTCCAAAAATATTCATTATGGAAAATCTCTGTAACTACTTTCAATAAGATTATGGGAAACAAAATTCAACAACCATTGGCAAACACAGTAGGTCTGAAATTGATGGTCACCTTTTTACTTTTGTAATTGTGTGACTCGTTTTGGCATCGTGTTTGTAAAATTTAATTGCCATGTAAGCTGCTGCCCCCTCACTAACAAACTTTGGCAAAAGCAAAAAATATTTTTAGTTTTAAAAAGCACAAACTTCCACAGTAGTTACCGGCACTGAACAAAACTACTTTGTGTGCCGATATCCAGATTATGAAACCGCATATTCTGAACCTGGAACTATGTTTACCATATAAATACTTATAACGTTTTATTTCAACAACCTATTCATCTTTAAACCATGCAATCTTAATTACAACTTACTTTTCACTTTCTTTTCAATAGGCCCAATGTTTCGAATGCAGCAGATGACCATCTTCAATCCATAAAAGGAAATGTAAATCATACTTACCTGTTACTGCCTATATATGTAAAAAAAATCATTTTGTTGAGTCTAAACACACCTTTTGCATTAGAAATATGAAATAGTAGTGTAAAAATATCATTCATTCTATTGTCAGATATCTACCTTGGTGACAGTGGAATTACCACTACTTTTAGACTACCATTGAACAATATTGTGTAGAGGAGCGGTGTTGCTACTTGACCTTCAAAGAGGAACATTGAAATGTATATTTCAACAGGTAAACAAAATAATTGCTGAATTTCAAAAAGAAAATTAAGTATCAATGTTACAGGAACTCTGCTCCAACTCTAAAAAGATTACTATCTCAAGCTTTTACAATCTTGAATGCTACGTTTTCTCTGAGACGATGCCCATGCATAACCATGCTAAGTTTTCTTTAGCTCAATGCACACATGTAGTGTAACCTATCAAACACTTTAAAATGCCACCCTCCCACTAGTTCTAAAGGCGAAAGTAGAATTCAACAGTTCTTCACAAAATAGGATTGGACGTCACTAAGTACAAAGTGTCTCTGTATTATGAAAGCTCTAATGTATCCCTTAAAGATTCCAGCAAAGTCCACACACATACTAACTGAAACACACCAACCATTAGTAACCTGTTAAATTTACCAAACAACTCTTTCAAGGTGTGATCAATCCAAAAAATCCTCCTTTGGCACAGCAAATATAGTGCAACACTTAAACAACTTGCACCCCAACAACTTAGCTTCACTGCAACACAGAGATTGCAGAACAACCGACTTCCTGCTGCATCAAGCACATCAACTACTGCAACAGCATCCTCAGCAAACAGTCCATACTCACATATTGATCTTCAATTTGGTAAACTTACATTTCTATGCATTTATTGCAAATAACTTTTGTGTTACGCGAAACAGTCTATCAACCTCATCAAAAACAACAAACAGAAGCGTCACTGTCCTTAACATTAGTTATTAGACATTTATCAAACTTTTTTGTTGTAAAAACGACCCCGTCCAAAGGCAGTGAAAAATTTGCACACTTGCTGCCTTTCTTGGCTGGAGTTATGAATTATTCTAAAATTAATTCAAA
Source organism: Lissotriton vulgaris (assembly GCF_964263255.1). Classification (NCBI taxonomy): domain Eukaryota; kingdom Metazoa; phylum Chordata; class Amphibia; order Caudata; family Salamandridae; genus Lissotriton; species Lissotriton vulgaris. The sequence goes on from NC_141687.1 coordinate 1,102,915,128, forward strand.
TTCAAAATGCAGACCCTTTATTCAGCCTTCATGCTAACTACAAACAGTGAATACCAGTGAGTAATTTGCACACTTGTGTCCTTTCTTCCGTCCTTTCTACCGCACAGTGACTGTACTTTCTGCACTTGCACTGTTTGCTTAGATGTGATACTCACTTCTCAGGCTCCCACTAGAGAATCAGACCCACTTCCTTTACAAAGCCGTCAGTAGTTTCCACATCTCCCGTCTTTATTCTGTATCCACTAGCATAAACACACCTACCTGCTGCCTTTCTTGACTGTCTTTGCCAACTATTATTCTAAATCAAATTAGAGACCCTGAAAAGGGTCGGGTGTTCCTATTTTTAAACTCTATGGCCACAGTGGGAACTTAGTACACTTGCTTTGCTTCCTTAGATGTGGTAGTCATTTCTCAGCCTCCCACTGCGGAATACGGCACTCCCACAGCCTCGAACTGCGGAATACGGCACCCTCTCTGTATAATAAAAAGGATATTGAAAGATCCACTTCCCTTACAAGGCAGAGAGTAGTTTGCATATCTGCAGCCTTTCTTATTTTTCACCTAATTCATCTTCTACTCGATCTAGACACCATCCACGCGTACATACACTTACTTGAAGCCTTTTTTGGCCAGGGTTATCAATTATTCTTCAATTTCATATTCTAATTCAAAGACAAGGCCCTTTAACGAGCCTTTTTGTTGTAACTACTTCTCCAACTAAACACACTAGGTAATTTGCACTTTTGCAACCAATAACAATATTGCAAATTTTAATTAAAAATGTTGTAGCTGGTCAAGTTTCAATATCAGGAAGAACTTTTGTAACTGTTGCAATGATTTTTTTATAATGGACCTTCCACAACATCTGGACATTACACTGTTTATGAAAGCTTGGATACATTGTAATCATAGGTACTTAGTTTATAAGCAACGTTTGCCTAAAGAGTTACCAAAATGTTACCTAGTATTTTTAAAGTCAAAATTTTAAGATCAAATCTTGGCCTTTTTAGGATTACTACTGTTAAGGTAGATTACTCTGGTGTTGTAGAGTATTTTATAAGTGAGCGTGAGCAGCTCTAAGATGATCCTCTTCTTGGTATTAAGGCAGTGTAGGTGTATCAGGTGGTGAATGATGTGGCTGCAGCAGAGGACATTGATAATCACTCAGGTGGAGGTCTTTTGGACTTGTTGTAACTGTTGTACATGTTTGACTGGAATTCCTATATACAGTGTTTAGCCACTGTGTAGTCTGCTGCTCATGAAGGACTGTGTCACTGTTTTTCTTTTGTTTACAATCCAATTGTAAATGTTGCAGAGCATGTGGAGGGTGTTATAGCAGTACGAGGAGACGGTATAGACTTGCTTACACATACAAAGGGAGGAGTTGAGGATGAATCCTAGGTTGTGCACATGCTTGATAGGTGTTGGTACTGTCCACAATGTACTCAGCTAGCGTAAGTCATCCGAGGCTGAGAGGGTGGGTCTGAGGATGACTAGCTTCATTTTGTACGACTTCATGTTTAGAGAGCTGCTCTTTATGTACTTGGTGACGTTGCAGCCGTTTTTTTACATTATTCACCTTCCACTCAATCAACACATTATCTACACATACACACACACCTACTTTCTACCTTTCTTGCCTATGGTTAACAACCATTTCTTACGCCTCCACTGCAGAATCAGACTAACACTTTGTAATGTACTGGAAAACAAAACACCCATTTCCTTTACAAGACAGTAGGTTCTTTCCGCTTCTGCTACCTTTCTTCCTTTTCACCTTATTCAACATCCACTACCTCAAATACACCTACCTACTACATTTCTTGCTGCCTTTGCCAAGTATTATTGTAATTCAAAATGGAGTCCCTGAAATGGGCCCGGAGTTGTAATTTTTCAACCCTACTGCCGCAGTGGTAACTTAGTACGCTTACATTCCTTCATTTCATGTAGTAGTCATTTCTCCGACTCTACTACGAAATTCGACAATCTATCTGTATAATGAGGTGTGAAACCAAACATCCACTTCCTTGACAGTGCAGTGGGTACTTTGCACATCTGCAGCCTTTCTAATTTTTCACCTTTTTTATCTTCGCAATCACCACATCATCTACACATAACATACACCAACTTGCTGCCTTTTTTTGGCTAGGCTTGTCAATTATCCTTACATTTTATATTCTGATTCAAACTCATGCCCTTTATTGAGCCTTTTTGTTCTAACCAAAGTGGAAACAATACTATTTTGGAATGGCTAAGGGGACTAGACATACTCTACATTTTTTATTACTGTATTTTGCTATAACAGCCTGAGCCTTTTCCTAAAGTCATAAGGAATGACTGATTTCAAAATTTACGAAAACATAAGAACACAATATCCTTATAAGTAATTATATTTATATAACTTTGTAAATGAGTAAAACTCTACTAATGAAATGTTATTAGATAATGGTCTTTATATAATATTTTTTGTAAGCCAAAATAGGTGAAAACACTAGTTTTGTATTTATATATTACGAAAACTGATAAAATTAACTGTTTATATTTTTATACAAGGAGCAACAACATAAAGAAAAAATTATGGAAAGAGAACAGCCTCATACTGAGGAGATTTTGGATATTACCTTGAGAGTAATTCAAGAACTAATCTTATCTATCACAGGCAATGAGAGTGAAGAGGGGAAATTAGTGCTCCAGACATGAGCTATGATTTCAAAGATGAAAGCTTTGATACACACTTTCTAGAAGCATTAAATTATGTTGAAACTTTAGAACAAATGAATTCCGATACTGCTAACGAGAAACTTGATGTGTATGAAATACCTGATGAACTGATTCAAAGTCAAGGCCCTTTATTGAGCCTTTCTGTTCTAGCTACTACCGCGGCCGAAAGCAGTGGGAAATTTGCACACCTGCAGACTTTTTTTCGCCGGGGTTATCAATTATTCTTGAAGTAATTTAAAGTTCAGGCCCTTTATTGAACCTTCTTCATAACTACTACCCATGAATGGCAGTGGGCAATTTGTACACTTGCGTCCTGTTTTGCGTCCTTTCTACCGCACAGTGTGTGTATTTTGTGCACTCGCTAAAATCCTTAGATGAGATATCCATTTCTCAGGCTCCCACTGCACAAACCGACGAGCAGTCTGTGTAATGGACTGGAAAACCAAACACCCACTTTCTTTACAAAGCAGTGGGTAGTTTGTGCGTCTACTCTTTCTTATTTTTCACCTTTTTTATCTTCCACTTAATCAACACACCATGTACACGCACACACACACCTACTTTCTACCTTTCTTTGCTATGGTTAACTAATCTTCTATTTCATATCCATATTCAAAATGCAGGCCGTTTATCGAACCTTTTTATTGTAGCTACTACCCCGGCCAAAGACAGTGGGAAGTTTGCACACTTACTGCCTTTCTTGCCTGGGATTATCAATTATTCTTCAGTTTCATATTCTGATTCAAAGTCCTTTTTCGAGTCTTTTTGTTGTAGCTACTACCCTAGCCGAAAGCAGTGGTAAATTTGCGCACTTGCTGCCTTTCTTTCCTAGGGTTATCAAATACTCTTGAATTTCATATTCTAATTCAAACTCAAGCCTTTTTCATGTAAATATTGCACGGCCAGAAGGCAGTGGGAAATTTGCGCACTTGCTACCTTAAGTGGGCTTGTCAATTATTCCTCTTAAAATTCAAATTCAAAGTGCAGGCCCTTTATTGAGCCTTTATGGTAACTGTTACTCGTCAATGAGTAGGTAATTTGCGCACTTCCTACCGTTCATGTATAATAAAAATCTTAACAAAAGTCTACCAATATTAAAAAGAGCCACTATGGTCTATATTTATCAAATCTATTGTTTCTTATCCTAATTCAAAGTACAGACCCTTTATTGACCCTTCTTGGTAACTACTACTCATGAATTGCAGTGGATAATTTCCACACTTGCATCCTTTCCTTTTTTTTCACATTATTCATCTTCCACTCAATCAACACATCATCTACACATACACACACCTACTTGCAGCCTCTCTTGGCTATGGTTATCAACTATTCTTCTATTTCATATCCGTATTGAAAGAACAGGCCCTTTATCGAACCTTATTGTTGTAGCTACTAACCCAGGCGATGGCAGTGTGAAATTTGCACACTTCCTCCCTTTCTTGGCTGACATTATCAAATTCTCTTCAATTTCATATTCTGATTCAAACTCATGTCCCTTTATCAAACCTTTTTCATGTAGATATTGCACGGCCAAAAGACAGTGAGAAATTTGCACAGTTGCTGCCTTTCTTAGCTGGGCTTATCAATTATTTTTCTTCATATTGGAATTCAAAGGGCAGGCCCTTTATTGAGCCTTCTTCATAACTATTACTCATCAATGGCAGTGGATAATTTGCACACTTCCTGCTGTTCATGTATAATAAAAACCTTAATGAAAGTCTACCACTATTAAAAAAAGAGCCAGTATGGTCTATGGTTTTCAAATCTTCAATTTTTTTTATCCTAATTCAATGTACAGACCCTATATTGAGCCTTCTTGGTAACTACTACTCGTGAATGGCAGTGGATAACTTCCACATTTGCAGCCTTTCTTATTTTTTCACATTATTCATCTTCCACTCAATCAACACAACATCTATACACACACACACACAACTACTTGCTACCTTTCTTACCAATGGCTCTCAACTGTTCTTCTATTTTATATTCCTATTCAAAATGCAAGCCCTTTGTCAAGCCTTTTTATAGTAACAACTACCCCAGCCGCCGAAAACACTAAGAAATTTGCATACTCGCTGCCTTTCTTCTCTGGGGTTATCAATCATTCTTCAGTTTCATATTCTGATTCAAAGTCAAGGTCCTTTTTCAAGCCTTTTTGTTGTAGCTACTACCCCAGCAGAAGGCAGAGGGAAATTTGCACACTTGCTGCCTTTCTTGACTGCGGTTATCAATTATCCTTCTTGCAATACAAATTCAAAGTGCAGGCACTTTATTGAGCCTTCTTTGTAACTACTACCCGTGAATGGCAGTGGGTAATTTGCACACTTTCACCCTTTCTTGTTTTTTTACATTATTCATCTTCCACTCAATCAACACAACATCTACACATACACACACACACCTACTTTCTACCTTTCTTGGCTATGGTTAGCAACTCTTCTTCTATTTCATATCCATATTCAAAATACAGGCCCTTTATCGAACCTTTTTATTATAGCTACTAACCCAGCCGATCGCAGTGCGAAATTTGCACGCTTCCTGCCTTTCTTGGCTGGGACGATCATATACTCTTGAATTTCATATTATGATTCAAACTCAAGTCCCTTTATCAAGCCTTTTTCATGTAGATACTGCACTGCCAGAAGGCAGTAGGAAATTTGCGCACTTCCAGCTTTTCTTAGCTGGCGTTATAAATTATTTTACTTAAAATTCAAAGTGCAGGCCCTTTTTTGAGCCTTCTTCGTAACTATTACTCATCAATGGCAGTGGGTAATTTGCGCACTTCCTGCTGTTCATGTATAATAAAAAGCGTAATAAAAGTCTACCAATATTAAAAAAAAGAGCCAGTATGGTCTATAGTTAACAAAATATACTGTGTCCTCAGGTTATGCAAACAGTGACAAAATAGCTTTCCTAAATCTTTCTGTCAACAACTGCCTTCAATCTACACGGCAGACAGCTGGGTTCACAACTTGAATTCAGCTTTCCTTCTACATTAAAGACAACATTGTATTCAGCCTTGCTTTCCTTAAGGCAGAGACAATTATACTGTGTTCCCAGGTTCTGTTATCTGTGACTAAGTAGCATTCTTCAATCTTTGTGTGAACAATTGCCTTCAACCTACACTACAGACAGCTGGTTTCACTTGGTAACCGCTACCTCCTACCATCACCACATATCCATATTCATCATGAATTTAACTGATTCTTCATTCAATCTACACCACTGACAGCAATATTCACAACTTCAATTCATCTTTCAATCTACATTTATCTTCACTATCTGAGCCAAGAGCTGCCTCCAATATATTCTGCGGTCACTAGAGTTCAAAACTTCATACCAGTAGCACCACTACTACAGAAAAAATGTAGTCCAACCTTGTTTATTGAAGGTACAGACTAATGGATTCTATGTCTTCGATTTTGTAAAAAAATGTGACAAATAGCATTCATCTATAACTGTGCTCACTAGATCCTTCAATCTACACTACGGACAGCAGGGTTCACAACTTCAATTCACCTTTCTATCTACACTAAGAACACCATTAAATCCAACTTTGGTTTTTTTTCATAACCGAGACAATTGTACTGTGTCCTCAGATTCACTTAACTGTAACGAAATACAATTCATCAATCTTTCTGTCAACAACTGCCTTCAATCTACACTGCAAACACCAGAGTTCACAACTTAAATTTACCTTTGAATCCAAATTTATCTTCAGTATCTCTGCTAAGAATTTTTTTATGTAGATACTACCCCAACAGAAGACAGTTGAAAATGTTGCACTGGCTGCCTTTCTTCGCAGGGGTTATGAATTATTATTCTCATAATCCAAATTCAAAGTACAGACGCTTTATTCAGCCTTCTTCGTAACTACCTCCCCTTAAATAGCAGTGGTTAATTTCCACACTTTAATCCTTTATTGCCACGCACAGTCTGTGTAATGAGCTGAATATCTAAAGAACAACTTCCCTGACAAGGCAGTGGGTACTTTGCACGTTTGCACCCTTTCTTATTTTTTACCTTATTCATCTTCCACTCAATCAACACATCATCCACACATACACACACCTACTTGTTGCCTTTTTTCGCTGGGATTATCAATTATTCTTCAATTTCATATTCTGATTCAAAGTCTAGACCCTTTATCAAGCCTTTTCGTTGTAGCTACTACCCCAGCGGAAGGCGGTTCGAAATTTGCACACTAGCTGCGTTTCTTAACTAGGGTTATCAATCATTCTAAAAATAGCTACAAAGTCAGAAACAAAATTTTCATTTGCAAACAAATTGCAAAGTAATCGTATCTATAAAACCTCTTTGCCATGTTCACTCTTTTTTCCAATTCTTATATCTTATACAATACTTCCATAACTAGCATCATACACTTGTTGCATATTTGTAATAAATTCCATATATTCAAAATATGAACAAACATTAACATTTCCAATACTACATTACATCTTTTACTTAATCTACCTCTGGAGCATGACAACAAATTACAATACCACAAGCTATCTGAAGAAGCTTGTTGTGAAGACTCTGAAAGAAAATTAAAGTTATCAATATTGATGACGTAAGCATGGCATCAAACTTAATGCTTGCCTTAGTGCATTTAAAAATGCAAAAAATTCCTAAAACAGAGTATGACATATTACTCTCAATTTATTTCAGACAGACAATTATGCTGTGACCTCTGATTCTCTTATCTGTGTCTAAATAGCATTCTTCAATCTTTGTGTCAACAACTGCCTTCAATCTACACTATGAACAGCTGGGTTCACAACTTGAATTCACCTTCCTTCTACATTAAGGACATCATTGTATTCAGCCTTCCTTTCCTTAAGGCAGAGACAATTATACTGTATCCTCAGTTCCTTTTATCTGTCACTAAATGGCATTCATCGATCTTTGTGTGAACAACTGCCTTCAATCTACACTACAGACAGCCTGGTTCAAAACTTTAATTCAGTTTTCCTTCTATGTTAAAGACAGCATTCTTTTCAGCTTTGCTTTACTTAATATTTACAACAAGGGGTGGTGAGGGACAGAGTCTCTGAATAAAGCAGAAAGCTCTCACCCAGTCAAGAGATCAGGGCTAGATCCAACACCGTTTTTTAGCTCACTGCACCATCCCAGTTTCAGAACCTGGCTGTATGCAAATTAGTCTGTTCCTGTCCCAGTGCATGATGGGAACAGGGCAAACCAAACTACAAAAGCCAATTCTTACACTGGGAAGGAAACAAGCTCCCGGGGACCGGTTTCTGGCATTACAGCCGTCTTCGGCCCGGTTTGCTTGAATCCTGATGGTGCAATGAGCAAGGGTCTCACATCTGAGAATACCCTTCCACGCTTAGGGTGGACAAAAATATTTACAACAAGGGGTGGTGAGGGACAGAGTCTCTGAATAAAGCAGAAAGCTCTCACCCAGTCAAGAGATCAGGGCTAGATCCAACACCGTTTTTTAGCTCACTGCACCATCCCAGTTTCAGAACCTGGCTGTATGCAAATTAGTCTGTTCCTGTCCCAGTGCATGATGGGAACAGGGCAAACCAAACTACAAAAGCCAATTCTTACACTGGGAAGGAAACAAGCTCCCGGGGACCGGTTTCTGGCATTACAGCCGTCTTCGGCCCGGTTTGCTTGAATCCTGATGGTGCAATGAGCAAGGGTCTCACATCTGAGAATACCCTTCCACGCTTAGGGTGGACAAAAATATTTACAACAAGGGGTGGTGAGGGACAGAGTCTCTGAATAAAGCAGAAAGCTCTCACCCAGTCAAGAGATCAGGGCTAGATCCAACACCGTTTTTTAGCTCACTGCACCATCCCAGTTTCAGAACCTGGCTGTATGCAAATTAGTCTGTTCCTGTCCCAGTGCATGATGGGAACAGGGCAAACCAAACTACAAAAGCCAATTCTTACACTGGGAAGGAAACAAGCTCCCGGGGACCGGTTTCTGGCATTACAGCCGTCTTCGGCCCGGTTTGCTTGAATCCTGATGGTGCAATGAGCAAGGGTCTCACATCTGAGAATACCCTTCCACGCTTAGGGTGGACAAAAATATTTACAACAAGGGGTGGTGAGGGACAGAGTCTCTGAAGAAAGCAGAAAGCTCTCACCCAGTCAAGAGATCAGGGCTAGATCCAACACCGTTTTTTAGCTCACTGCACCATCCCAGTTTCAGAACCTGGCTGTATGCAAATTAGTCTGTTCCTGTCCCAGTGCATGATGGGAACAGGGCAAACCAAACTACAAAAGCCAATTCTTACACTGGGAAGGAAACAAGCTCCCGGGGACCGGTTTCTGGCATTACAGCCGTCTTCGGCCCGGTTTGCTTGAATCCTGATGGTGCAATGAGCAAGGGTCTCACATCTGAGAATACCCTTCCACGCTAACGGTGATGGATCAAGCCCTGATCTTTGGACTGGGTAAGAGTGGTCTGCTCAATTCAGACACTCTGTTCATCACCACCCCCTTTTGTAAATCGATTTTGGCCACTATAGGTGTGGCAGGGTATACTCAGACATGAGTCCCTTTCTCACTGCTCCATCAGGATTCAAGCAAGCCGGGCCGAAGAGGCTGAAATGCCAGAAACCGGTCCCCGGTAGCTTGTTTCCTTTCTGGTAAAGAATTGGCTTGGTAGTTTAGTCTGCCCTGTTCCCATGATGCACTGGGCCAGGGACAGACTGATTTGCATATAGCCAGGTTCTGAGCTGGGATGGGGCAGTGAGATAAATAACGGTGATGGATCAAGCCCTGATCTTTGGACTGGGTAAGAGTGGTCTGCTCAATTCAGACACTCTGTTCATCACCACCCCCTTTTGTAAATCGATTTTGGCCACTATAGGTGTGGCAGGGTATACTCAGACATGAGTCCCTTTCTCACTGCTCCATCAGGATTCAAGCAAGCCGGGCCGAAGAGGCTGAAATGCCAGAAACCGGTCCCCGGTAGCTTGTTTCCTTTCTGGTAAAGAATTGGCTTGGTAGTTTAGTCTGCCCTGTTCCCATGATGCACTGGGCCAGGGACAGACTGATTTGCATATAGCCAGGTTCTGAGCTGGGATGGGGCAGTGAGATAAATAACGGTGATGGATCAAGCCCTGATCTTTGGACTGGGTAAGAGTGGTCTGCTCAATTCAGACACTCTGTTCATCACCACCCCCTTTTGTAAATCGATTTTGGCCACTATAGGTGTGGCAGGGTCTACTCAGACATGAGTCCCTTTCTCACTGCTCCATCAGGATTCAAGCAAGCCGGGCCGAAGAGGCTGAAATGCCAGAAACCGGTCCCCGGTAGCTTGTTTCCTTTCTGGTAAAGAATTGGCTTGGTAGTTTAGTCTGCCCTGTTCCCATGATGCACTGGGCCAGGGACAGACTGATTTGCATATAGCCAGGTTCTGAGCTGGGATGGGGCAGTGAGATAAATAACGGTGATGGATCAAGCCCTGATCTTTGGACTGGGTAAGAGTGGTCTGCTCAATTCAGACACTCTGTTCATCACCACCCCCTTTTGTAAATCGATTTTGGCCACTATAGGTGTGGCAGGGTACACTCAGACATGAGTCCCTTTCTCACTGCTCCATCAGGATTCAAGCAAGCCGGGCCGAAGAGGCTGAAATGCCAGAAACCGGTCCCCGGTAGCTTGTTTCCTTTCTGGTAAAGAATTGGCTTGGTAGTTTAGTCTGCCCTGTTCCCATGATGCACTGGGCCAGGGACAGACTGATTTGCATATAGCCAGGTTCTGAGCTGGGATGGGGCAGTGAGATAAATAACGGTGATGGATCAAGCCCTGATCTTTGGACTGGGTAAGAGTGGTCTGCTCAATTCAGACACTCTGTTCATCACCACCCCCTTTTGTAAATCGATTTTGGCCACTATAGGTGTGGCAGGGTATACTCAGACATGAGTCCCTTTCTCACTGCTCCATCAGGATTCAAGCAAGCCGGGCCGAAGAGGCTGAAATGCCAGAAACCGGTCCCCGGTAGCTTGTTTCCTTTCTGGTAAAGAATTGGCTTGGTAGTTTAGTCTGCCCTGTTCCCATGATGCACTGGGCCAGGGACAGACTGATTTGCATATAGCCAGGTTCTGAGCTGGGATAGGGCAGTGAGATAAATAACGGTGATGGATCAAGCCCTGATCTTTGGACTGGGTAAGAGTGGTCTGCTCAATTCAGACACTCTGTTCATCACCACCCCCTTTTGTAAATCGATTTTGGCCACTATAGGTGTGGCAGGGTATACTCAGACATGAGTCCCTTTCTCACTGCTCCATCAGGATTCAAGCAAGCCGGGCCGAAGAGGCTGAAATGCCAGAAACCGGTCCCCGGTAGCTTGTTTCCTTTCTGGTAAAGAATTGGCTTGGTAGTTTAGTCTGCCCTGTTCCCATGATGCACTGGGCCAGGGACAGACTGATTTGCATATAGCCAGGTTCTGAGCTGGGATGGGGCAGTGAGATAAATAACGGTGATGGATCAAGCCCTGATCTTTGGACTGGGTAAGAGTGGTCTGCTCAATTCAGACACTCTGTTCATCACCACCCCCTTTTGTAAATCGATTTTGGCCACTATAGGTGTGGCAGGGTATACTCAGACATGAGTCCCTTTCTCACTGCTCCATCAGGATTCAAGCAAGCCGGGCCGAAGAGGCTGAAATGCCAGAAACCGGTCCCCGGTAGCTTGTTTCCTTTCTGGTAAAGAATTGGCTTGGTAGTTTAGTCTGCCCTGTTCCCATGATGCACTGGGCCAGGGACAGACTGATTTGCATATAGCCAGGTTCTGAGCTGGGATGGGGCAGTGAGATAAATAACGGTGATGGATCAAGCCCTGATCTTTGGACTGGGTAAGAGTGGTCTGCTCAATTCAGACACTCTGTTCATCACCACCCCCTTTTGTAAATCGATTTTGGCCACTATAGGTGTGGCAGGGTATACTCAGACATGAGTCCCTTTCTCACTGCTCCATCAGGATTCAAGCAAGCCGGGCGGAAGAGGCTGAAATGCCAGAAACCGGTCCCCGGTAGCTTGTTTCCTTTCTGGTAAAGAATTGGCTTGGTAGTTTAGTCTGCCCTGTTCCCATGATGCACTGGGCCAGGGACAGACTGATTTGCATATAGCCAGGTTCTGAGCTGGGATGGGGCAGTGAGATAAATAACGGTGATGGATCAAGCCCTGATCTTTGGACTGGGTAAGAGTGGTCTGCTCAATTCAGACACTCTGTTCATCACCACCCCCTTTTGTAAATCGATTTTGGCCACTATAGGTGTGGCAGGGTATACTCAGACATGAGTCCCTTTCTCACTGCTCCATCAGGATTCAAGCAAGCCGGGCCGAAGAGGCTGAAATGCCAGAAACCGGTCCCCGGTAGCTTGTTTCCTTTCTGGTAAAGAATTGGCTTGGTAGTTTAGTCTGCCCTGTTCCCATGATGCACTGGGCCAGGGACAGACTGATTTGCATATAGCCAGGTTCTGAGCTGGGATGGGGCAGTGAGATAAATAACGGTGATGGATCAAGCCCTGATCTTTGGACTGGGTAAGAGTGGTCTGCTCAATTCAGACACTCTGTTCATCACCACCCCCTTTTGTAAATCGATTTTGGCCACTATAGGTGTGGCAGGGTATACTCAGACATGAGTCCCTTTCTCACTGCTCCATCAGGATTCAAGCAAGCCGGGCCGAAGAGGCTGAAATGCCAGAAACCGGTCCCGGTAGCTTGTTTCCTTTCTGGTAAAGAATTGGCTTGGTAGTTTAGTCTGCCCTGTTCCCATGATGCACTGGGCCAGGGACAGACTGATTTGCATATAGCCAGGTTCTGAGCTGGGATGGGGCAGTGAGATAAATAACGGTGATGGATCAAGCCCTGATCTTTGGACTGGGTAAGAGTGGTCTGCTCAATTCAGACACTCTGTTCATCACCACCCCCTTTTGTAAATTGCTTTACTTAAGGCAGACACAATTGTACTCTTGTACTCTATCCTCAAATTCTGTTCACTGTACAAAATAGCATACATTAATGTTTGTATGGATTAGTACCTTCGATCTCCATTACAGACAACAGGGTTCACAACTTCAATTCAGTTTTCCATGTACATTTCTTCTCACTATGTGTCCTCAGAAGTGCCTTCAATCAATTCTACGCTCAGTAGAGTTCACAACTAGATACCAACACCGCCAGCACTACAGAAAAATTCAATACAATCTTAATTTATTTAAAACATAGACAATTTCACAATGTCCTCACATTTCCTTACAGTTTGAAGAATAGGAAATTCAGACTTCATTTATTTAATTTAGAGATGCTTCTACTGTATGTCTTCAGATTTTCTTTAAATAAGTGACAAATACAATTTGTCTATGTCTGTTAACAACTACCTTTAATAAACACTGAACAGGGAACATACAAGCTCAGCGCCAAACATATTTACTTACTCACTGCACCATAAATCATCACAAAAAAGAGTGAACAGTTTTATGTCACAGTGATACATACCGTACCGTTCAAATGGAATTCATGCACAATTCAATCGACATAACACATGACTTCAATTACTGTACACCGCCCAACCACACATCATCACTGGGTACATTCAACCTAGGCGCCAAACATTACTAACTCAGTGCACTACAAATCACCACATCACCATATTGAATGAGATGACTTAATTAAAAAAATATATATCAAACTTTTCAGAGATATACTTCAACGTACTTCTGCAAATAAACAACCAATATTTATTAGAAAACTTGATTATAAAGACTTTGTTACCAATGCGTCCTGCTTCGACCACTCCTCATCTCAAACTCCACAGAACTTTGCAGCTTTAGATGCACACTTCCTGCCTTTCTTGCCTGGGATTATCAATTATTCAATCTACACTACAGACATCAGGGTTCACAACTTGCATTAACCGATCTTTCTGTCAACAACTACCTTCGATCTACACTGTGGACAGCCAAGTTCACAACTTGAATTTAACTTTCCTTCTACAATAAGGACAGCATTACATGTAACCTTGCTTTCCTTAAGGCACACACAATTATACTGTATCCTAAGATTCTTTTATCTGTGACTAAATGGCATTCATCGACCTTTGTGTCAACAACTGCCTTCAATCTACACTACGGACAGCTGCGTTCACACCTTCAATGGAGCTTTCCTTCTACATTAAGGACAGCATTGTATTCAGCCTTGCTTTCCTTAAGCCAGAGACAATTCTACTGTGACCTCAAATTCTGTTATCTGCAACTAAATAGCATTCTTCAATCTTTGTGTCAACAACTGCCTTCAATCTACATTGCGGACAGCTCAGTTCACAACTTGAATTCAGCCTTCCTTCTATATTAAGGACAGCATTGCATTCAGCCCTGCTTTCCTTAAGGCAGAGACATCTCTACTGTGACATCAAATTCTGTTATCTGTAACTAAATAGCATTCTTCAATCTTTGTGTCAACAACTTCCTTCAATCTACACTGCAGACAACAGAGTTCACAACTTCAATTGAGCTTTCCTTAAGGACCGCATTACATTAAACACTGTTTTACTTATAACAAATACAATTCTATGTCCTCAGATTTTGTTATCTGTAACTAAATAGCATTCTTCAATCTTTCTGTCAACAACTACCTGCAATCTACACTGTGGACAACTGGGTTGGCAACTTGCATTCACTGATCTTTCTGTCAACAACTACCTTCGATCTACACTGCAGACAGCAGGGTTCACAACTTCAATTCACCTTTCCTTCTACATTAAGGACTGCATTGCATTCAACACTGTTTTCCTTATCACAGATACAATTCTATTCTGTCCTCAGATTCTGTTATCTGTAACTAAATAGCAATCTTCAATATTTGTCTCAACAACTGTATTCAATCTACACTGCAGACAACAGAGTTCACAACTTCAATTGAGCTTTCCTTAAGGACCGCATTACATTAAACACTGTTTTACTTATAACAAATACAATTCTATGTCCTCAGATTTTGTTATCTGTAACTAAATAGCATTCTTCAATCTTTCTGTCAACAACTACCTGCAATCTACACTGTGGACAACTGGGTTGGCAACTTGCATTCACTGATCTTTCTGTCAACAACTACCTTCGATCTACACTGCAGACAGCAGGGTTCACAACTTCAATTCACCTTTCCTTCTACATTAAGGACTGCATTGCATTCAACACTGTTTTCCTTATCACAGATACAATTCTATTCTGTCCTCAGATTCTGTTATCTGTAACTAAATAGCAATCTTCAATATTTGTCTCAACAACTGTATTCAATCTACACTGCAGACAGCAGAGTTCACAACTTCAATTGAGCTTTCCTTCTACATTAAGGACCGCATTACATTCAACACTGCTTTCATTATCACAAATACAATTCTATGTCCTCAGATTCTGTTATCTGTAACTAAATAGCATTCTTCAATCTTTGTCTCAACAACTGCCTTCAATCTACACTGCAGACAGCAGAGTTCACAACTTCAATTCAGCTTTCCTTCTACATTAAGGACCACATTACATTTTACTCTGTTTTCCTTATCACAAATACAATTCTATGTCCTTAGATGCTGTTATCTGTAACTAAATAGCATTCTTCAATCTTTCTGTCAACAACTACCTTCAATCTACACTGCGGACAACTGGGTTGACAACTTGCATTGACCGATCTTTCTGTCAACAACTACCTTTGATCTACACTGCAGACAGCAGGGTTCACAACTTCAATTCACCTTTCCTTCTACATTTAGGACCGCATTACATTCAACACTGTTTTCCTTATCACAGATACAATTCTACTCTGTCCTCAGATTCTGTTATCTGTAACTAAATAACAATCTTCAATCTTTGTCTCAACAACTGCCTTCAATCTACACAGCAGACAGCAGAGTTCACAACTACAATTGAGCTTTCCTTCTACATTAAGGACCGCATTACATTCAACACTGTTTTCCTTATCACAAATACAATTCCATGTCCTCAGATTCTGTTATCTGTAACTAAATAGCATTCTTCAATCTTTGTCTCAACAACCGCCTTCAATCTACACTGCAGACAGCAGAGTTCACAACTTCAATTCAGCTTTCCTTCTACATTAAGGACCGCATTACATTCAACACTGTTTTCCTTATCACAAATACAATTCTATGTCCTCAGATTCTGTTATCTGTAACTAAATAGCATTATTCAATCTTTCTGTCAACAACTACCTTAAATCTACACTGCAGACAGCAGGGTTCACAACTTCAATTCAACTTTCCTTCTATGTTAAGGACAGCAATGCATTTAGCCTTGCTTTCCTTAAGGCACACAGAATTATACTGTATACTGAGATTCTATTATCTGTGACAAAATGGCATTCATCGACCTTTGTGTCAACAACTGCCTTCAATCTACACTATGGACAGCTCAGTTCATAACTTCAATTGAGCTTTCCTTCTACATTAAGGACAGCATTGTATTCAACCTTGCTTTCCTTAACCCAAACACAATTCTGCTGTGACCTCAAATTCTGTTATCTGCAACTAAATAGCATTCTTCAATCTTTGTAGCAACAACTGCCTTCAATCTAACCTGCAGACAGCAGGGTACACAACTTGCATTCAGCTTTCCTTCTACATTAAGGACAGAATTGTATTCAGCCTTGCTTTCCTTAAGGCAGAGACAATTATACTATGGCCTCACATTCTGTTAACTGTTCAAAATAGCATTAATCAATATTTGTATCGATTAGTACCTTCGATGTACATTACGAACAGCAGGGTTCACAGCTTCAATTTACTTTTGCATGTAAATTTCTCTTATGTCTACAAAGAAGAGCCTTCAATAAATTCTGCGCTCACTGGAGTTCACAACTAGGTACCAATACCACCAGTAGTACAAAAAACATTCAATACAATCTTGATTTATTTAAAACAGACAATTTCACAATGTCATCACGTTTCCTTACAGTTTGTACATTAGGAAATTCAGCCTTCATTTCTTAAAATTATAGATGTTTCTACTGTATGTCTTCAGATTTTGTATTAAAAAAGAGACAAAAAGCATTCCTCCATTTCTGTGTCAACTACTGCCTTCGACCTACACTACGGACAAGAGGATTAACAACTTCAACTCACCTTTCCATGTACACTAAGGACAACATTGAATGTAGCTTTGCTTTATTTAAGACAGACAATTGTACTGTGTCCACACATTCTGTTAACTGTGACAAAATTGCATTCATCGATCCCTTTAATGAAGGCCAAAAGTAAATTGAAAAGAGAAACTAACACATAATTTTTCAGACATTTTGTTTAGGAGAATGGAACGATAAATCAAGTTCTAAGCCTTTTTTTAATGACAAGTTATCTTCAGAGTAATGATTTGCATACAGATTACACTAATATTCGTACCTATGAGGTTAGAAATGGTTGTGCTATTGTGAACACAAAATTGTTCCTAGAAATGCAAAAGAAGTGTTACCTGAGGAACTTTTAGGGACACGTTCTAAAACTCCAGTAAACACTTCCAATTGTAGTAGTATTTATACTGTAAGTTAAGAATCTATAATTTTTTTTAATGCAACTTTTTACCTAAGTATAATACCAAAAGTGTTAAACAGAAGATTAAGATGTGGCACACACTAGACTCTTGCAGAGCGAGAGAAACTACTGGTTTGCAAAGTCATTCCCTGCCTTGTCTTTCTAAACAAAAGTATGCCAAAGTGTTTTTCACCAATTCAGAATGTTACCAGTTCATCATACTCAAATCAGAAAATTAATCAGAACATGGTATTACGCAAAAATTCCAGCACTAATGTTAAAAAAATTTGAACAGTACTCTTTTCTGTGCATCTGTATCAGATGTAACAAATGTCTCTGAAGAAATTCAGCTTAGTTACTTTGGTCCTCTGGAAAACCGTGCAGAAACTGAGATATTAATAGAAGAAAATGTGGAACAGAATGTACAATGTTGTACTGTAGATAATTGTGAGCAACATATTACAAAGTTGTAGGTGATTTCACTAACACCAAAACACCAAATTATTCTTCCATTTGTTTTCAACAAACTCGTTATAAAAATCCAACCAGTACTGTTCATCTGTATTTAAAAAGGAAAATAATAATGACGAAACATTTTGCAACTTATTTATCACAGAATTGTTTTGAATTGCATTCTAATCAGCAAAATTCTAAATATTTTTATAACAAATTAGATAAGACCAAAATGCCTCCTAGTGCTGTGCATAATATTGTAGACTTTGTAATAATTCCTTCTGAACTGATGGATTTAAATACCTATGAGTCTTTTCTTATTAAATGTGTCCATCCATTTCAGGCTATTATTCGTATAGAGCCTAACACAGAAAAATGTCCTCCTTTTCATTTACAGAGAGAACCCACCTACTGCTGCACCAAGCACAGCAATTGCTTTAGCAGTATATTCAGCAAGAAATCTACACTTACAAATTAATCCTAATTTCGGTGAAATTAACATTCTATGTATTTATTGTGATGAAGTTTTGTCTTACGAGGAACAGTCTATCGACCTAATAAAATGTATGGATCAGGAGCATCACTATGCTCAACATTACTTTTTTTGACATTATCTTCTATTTACTATGAACTTCCTCAGCATAAAGCAGTGCTTAAATTGCACACTTTCTGCCTTTCTTGACTGGTATTATCAATTATTCTTCAATATCACATTCTGATTGAACATCAAGGCCCTGCATCGAGCCTTTTTGTTGTAACTACTTCCCCGGCTAAAGGCACTGGGTAATTTGCACACTTGCAGCCATTTTAATAAATGTATTCTTATAACATCACAGAACTTAATAGACCTAAAATAATTTCATAATGTATTTCATATACCTCATTATCAATTTCAAAACTAATATGATCATACTAGATGTCATGTAATTCTTCCAGAAAATCTAACCTTTAATCTAGGAAATCACAGCTAATATCTCCAGCATTTATATCTTCCTCTTCATTCTTGCTACTTGTAAAAAGTATGTTCAGCTCTTCTATGAGACTGTTACTAATTTTGAAAATGTGTTCAAATTGTGGTATTGATTTTCCATACTGAATTTCTTCTGTTGTAGCTCCTTGTATACAAACACTTCTTTTTATCTTTACTATAATATCAGATCATGTGGTGATTCAAAAAAATTATATTAATTATTTATTTTTCAAATAAAACAATATTTTGTACATGAGTATATTGTATTTTAAAAACATTGGAAAATTAAATACAATAAATAGTGTACCTCTACATTGTGCCAAGTGCTTTATTTATCCTACCTACTGTGTTGCAAACTTAAAACAGAGACAACAGCAGTGCCCCGATACGTTGTCAAAACAACACTGCCACAGACACTACGCTGTGGAACTCATTCTGAAGAGACGTAGAAACATACTGTAAATAAAACGGAATACAAGTAAAGAAAAAGAAAAAAAACATGCATGCATGACAAAGTCACTGGACTAATACTCTGTTCCCCAACACAAAAAAGAATTTTGCGAAAACTATATGTACGACTGTTTAAGGAGCCGCAAATTAACCCATTCCCCAGGATTCAAGAAATATCATTAGGAACCGTGTGGGGAACACCAATACCCACACGGTCCCAGCCGTCTCTCCGCATCCTTCGAGAGCCGGCATTGCTTTCTTTGAGAGAGCAGTTTATATGCTGCTCTCTAATGAAAAGCAATCTAATTCCTACTTGAAAGACACAGCAGCTTAACTTGCTCTCCCTTTCAAATAGGAAACCGGTTTGCTGTGCTAAAGTGGAAGCTGCGACGCTCCCGCCCTACCATACCAAACAGCAGTGTCCCGGGGGTACACACCCTGGGAACACTACAGGAGTCGGCCCTGAGACATGGTGGTCCCCAGAACAATCAAGAGCTCCAGGACGGAATCAGCGCTACCCCCCAACATTAAAAAGCCCCGAAAAGTGGTAAGCCCCGGAGCTAGGAGGTCCATGCCCTCACGGCCACTCTATTTTAAAGAATACTGCCCCAGGAAGGTAGCGGACCCCAGGGCATGTACGCCCCCTCGGCCACACTTCAAAATAAAACATGCCTGCTAACACATCCTACTTTGAAGCGTTGACAGCCAATCAACATGCAACTCGTGATTGTACGTCCGCGTATGCTGCAATTTTTCCATTGTGATTAAAAAAAATATATAAAGCTTTAAAATCCATGAAGGACCCCCTGAGCAAGCCTACAGGATCAGGATGTTTCTACAATTCCCCTTTCCTTATTTCTCGCCTTTTATTTTTTTTTTAACTGTTTTCTTCTGACTTGGTTCTAGCGACCAACAACACGGCTGCCAACACTTCCTGGTTTGGAGTGTCAACAGACAGTTGACAACCAATCAGCATGCATGTAAATATGCGTACTCTGCAATTTTTCTATTCAAAATAAAAAAAATATATAGAACTTAAAAATCCATGAACGACCCCCTGAGCAAGCCTACAGGATCAGGATGTTTCTACCATTCCCCTTTCCTTATTTCTCGCCTTTTATTTTTTTTTTAACTGTTTTCTTCTGACTCGGTTCTAGCGACCAACAACACGGCTGCCAACACTTCCTGGTTTGGAGTGTCGACAACCAATCAGCATGCAACTCGTGCATGTAAATACGCGTACTCTGCCATTTTTCTATTCAAAATAAAATTTAAAAAAATACTCAAAAAATTCTAAACCTAACCCCTGACGAAGCCTACAGGGTCAGGATGGTTCTACCCTGCCCCCTTTCCTTATTTCTCAACTTTGTTTACTGTTTTCTTGTGACTCGCTTCTAGCGACGAACAAGATGGCTACCAACACTTCCTAGTATTGAGTGTTCACAGACAGTTCACAACCAATCAGCATGCAGCTCCTGCTCGTATTTCTACGTATTTCCGTACGCGTACTCAGCGATTTTTCTTTAAAAAAAATAAAATAGAGCCTAAACATCCATGTACAACCCCCTAAGCAAGCGTAAAGGATCAACATGTTTGTAGCCTACCTCCTTCCCTTATTTCTCAACTTTCTTTACTGTTTTCTTATTACTCGGTTCTACCGAGGCACAAGATGGCCACCAACATTTCCTTGTTTCGAGCGTTGACAGACAGTTAACAGCCAATCAGCATGCAGCTCACGCTCGTAATTGAACGAATTTCCGTACGCGTGCTGCATCCCATCTCTAGATATCGCTATGATTTTACTTTCAATTTTCTCAGAAACTACTGAACGGATTTAAACCATTTAACAAGAAGCACAATCTGCGAACCGAACTCTACCTCTGTGCCAAATTTCGTGTAATTCCATTCAGCCGTTCGGGATGTAGCCCTGGCTAAAGGTCCCTATGGAAAATTGCATTAGGAAAACACGTTTTGGGACCCCCTTTTTTCTCGGCCCCCACTTGATGAATCACCCCCAAATTTTCAGGGAAGGAGTGGAACCGAGCAGGTCATTTTCTTGGAGAAATTCACTAAGATTCGTCCACCGGCGCCAAAGTTATTCCAAATAGAATGTTGTAGATTTCCTATGTAAACTAGGTCCTAACTATAACTACCTACTGGCGACTGCCAGTAGGTAATATATATATATTACCTACTGGCGGTCGCCAGTAGGTAGCTATAGTTAGGATTGTTTTCTATAGGAAATCCTCAACATTCTATTGGGAATAACTTTGGCGCCGGTTGAGAAATCTGCCTGTAATTTTCCTTAAATTTGCCTCGCTGCGCTCCGCTCCTTCCCTGAAAGTTTGGGGGGGATTCATCTAACGGGGGCTGAGATAAAAGGGGGGTCCCTAAACGTGTTTTCCCCATGTTAATTTCCATAGGGCGGTTGGACTCACTTTTAGCCCGAACGTCTGAATGGATTTCCACAAAACCTGGCAAAATTGTAGGGACTGGTAGCCCGATGTGCCTTTGATATGTCTAAAGATATGTGCTCCAGTGGATTTTGAGTAATTTAGGTTCAAAAAAATATATATATCTGGGCGGAGCCTAACCACACATCTGATCTGATTGGCTGTCAGCACTTCATCCAAGAAGAGTTGGCAGCCATCTTGGGACCAATATACATGAAAGCACCTCATTAAAAAGCATTGTAGTTAATAGAGGGTTTTAGGACTTTAGTTACATTATAAATCATTTGTTGATGCTACCATACTCATTTTAGGAATTGTGGTGCGTTATGAGGTGATTTTACCATGTGAAAAAGCCTTCTGCTGTGATATCATGAATCATGTTTGAAAGAAAACTAATATCTCATGATTTTCCCACAGTGGTTTGGAAGGGGATCTATAAGCTAAACTGAAAGCATATTTTCTGTAAATTCACATTATCTTTCTCAGTCATGTGAGAATGAAGTCTGACATTCTCAGTAAAACATGTACATCCAACAAGGACAGAGACTGTCAGTTGATTCCTTTGTGTTCCACTGCAGCCTCCTAGAGTGTTCTAAAGAACAACTAGAGCGCTAACAGTCCTACTTATTACAAAGGTATAGCACACCTGAAGCCATCGTGATGGGAATAAAGTGGTAACTCTTAAAACATTTAATTTAAAAAGGAACACAATGAGGGGGTATATTATGCCATAGAAAGTATTATTAGTGATGCAGAAAGAAAAATTAGGGCACATTTTGAGTGACTTCTCAAATCCTCTTCAATTTCATTAAAACAATTCTGACATGCAGTCTCCCAAGATGGCCACCAGAGACAAAAGAGCCCAAATGTAGCCCAAATATCACCCAGATGTAGCCCAAGTATAGCCCAATGACAGAATGTCCCAGAGTGTTCTAAAGAACAACTAGAGCGCTAACAGTCCTACTTATTACAAAGGTATGGCACACCTGAAGCCATCTTGATTGGAATAAAGTGGTAACTCTTAAAACATTTAATTTAAAAAGAAACAAAATGAGGGGTATATTTTGCCGTAGAAAGTATGATTAGTGCTGCAGAAAGAAAAATTAGGGCACATTTTGAGTGACTTCTCAAATCCTCTTCAATTTCATAAAAAAATTCTGACATACAGTCTCCCAAGATGGCCACCAGAGACAAAAGAGCCTAAATGTAGCCCAAATATCACCCAGATGTAGCCCAAGTATAGCCCAATGACAGAATGTCCCAGAGTGTTCTAAAGAACAACTAGAGCGCTAACAGTCTTACTTATGACAAAAGTATGGCACACCAGAAGCCATCTTGATTAGATCTAGAGTGCTAACATTCAGAATTTACGGAAAATGTGTGACACATCTGAATGCCTTCTTGATGGAACCAAAGTAAACAAGCATTGAAAATGCAATAGATCTCACCCTCATTTCAGTTAAAGCCACTCTGTTTGTAATGAGGTGGCTTTTTAGCTTTGCTTTTATTAGTGTTTTTTAAACTTTCATGTAAATAACATGCATCTGTATGCATATATGTATATGTATGCATGCATTTATATTTGTATTTATATAGATATACAGATTATATATGTTTATATATGTATGTATGTATATATACATACACATACATATATATAAGTGCATATGCATATATATGCATATATATGTGTATATGTGTGCGTGTAGAGAGAGGTAGAGAGGTAGAGGTGTAGAGGTAGAGAGGTAGAGGTAGAGAGGTAGCGGTAGAGAGGTAGAGACTAGTAGAGAGAGAAGTAGAGAGAGGTAGAGAGTAGAGAGTGAGTAATAGAGAGTAGAGAGTGAGTAGTAGAGAGCAGTAGAGAGAGTAGCAGAGAGTGAGTAGTAGAGAGTAGTAGAGTGAATAGTAGAGTGAGAAGTAGAGAGTAGTAGAGAGTGAGTAGTAGAGAGTAGTAGAGAGTAAGTAGTAGAGTGAGTAGTAGAGAGCAGTAGAGAGTGAGTAGTAGAGAGTAGTAAAGAGTGAGTAGTAGAGAGAGAGAATAGTAGAGAGTAGTAGAGAGTGAGTAGTAGAGTGTGTAGTAGAGACTAGTAGAGAGAGAGTAAGTCAAAAGAACTTTATTCGAATGTTCATAGTAACATCCCTAAAAGCAAATTTCAGTAAAATTACAATTAATACATAAAATTCATATATTGCTAGTATTCACATAAAGTAGAAATTCACAGACAGAATATACAGTAAAACATTTTTTAAATATAAATAATTATACTGGTTAAAAATATATCTCTCTGCAACAACACAGTTATCCCTCCATACTTTTCCTAAATTTGATCACAAGTTTTAAAAAGCTACATACAAATAAAGTGCAATCACAACTTAGTAGTTGGAGATAATAAAGTGCTGGTCCGATTTGTGCAAAATTCAACTGTTTGAGAATTGGTTTTAGATATAATTTCCGTGGTACAAGGTAAAAAGGGCAGATGAATAAAAAGTGTGCCAGGTCTTGCGGAGACTTATCGTCACAACCGCAAGGTGGCAACACTTGGCCTCGATGGGCCCCCCTCGGTACTGCCACTAAAAGATGAAATAGGTCTAGGCGGAACCTTGACAGCAAAAAGCGGTCATAACCTGACAGGGGCCATGACAGGTATGGTTCCATTTGTACACAGGTTTTTAAAAGCACATGTTTCCGTACACTGTCTTTCTTTAGTTTGGCCTCCTCCCGGGCTAAGTACCTAGAAGAAATGAAGGTCTTCTTCACAAAGATAACGTCAGATTTTCTAATGAGTTCTGGGGATGCAAAAAGGTCAGGGCACCCTAGTTCAGTTAAACATTTTCTAATATATTTGAGCCAGGGAACTTTAAAACCATGTTCCCATGTTATTGCTTCTTTTAAGATTTGTTGGGTAAGGGGTATTTCAGTGTTTATCCAACAGTTTAGCCAACAAAGTATAGGATTTACGGCTAATCTGTCGCTCACATAAGGCATGCCCAATTCTTCATGGACAGAAAAGTTACCAGTGCCCCTTGGTACCCTCAAAACCCGTTTCAGAAAGCTATTTTCTGCAACCTCCAAGCCTCTGGAAGAAGTAAACCCCCATAACTCGCTTCCATAGCATGCGATAGATATGCTTTCTGCTTGGTAAAGTTGGAGCAGTGCAGCCACTGGGGTATTTCCCATTTTTCTTGCAAATTCAATTATAGCTGCATTAGCCCTAGTTACCTCTCCCATTTTCCTCTGTACTGCGGGTCCCCAATTTAGCTGATGGTCCAAAAGGACACCCAAATAGGAGAATGTCTTAGCCACGGGATTTTTTTCCCCATTAACATTAAAGGTGTTTGGTTTTTTTATACCCCAGGCCTACCTTCATGACGTAGGATTTTGAGTTATTAATACTCAAATCCCGTGAGTACATGAAGTCATGAAATGCTTTTAACAAAGTTTGTAGGCCTGCTGCAGTCCTGGAGATCAGGACTGCGTCGTCCGCATAAAGCAGTACCGGCAGTCCTTTCCGTCCAACATAAGGGTAATCAACTCCCGTGTCTAAGAAATACTGTTCTAAATCGTTAATGTACAGGTTGAAGAGGAATGGGGCTAGAATACACCCTTGGCGAACGCCCCGGTTTATTCCAAATTCCCTTGTTACTTTTAAATCTTGTGCATATCTGACATTTGCTCTTGTGTCAGAATGCATGTCGGCTAGAAAGTTAATTAGGTTCTGCTCTATGACCATTTTTGCCATGACTTCCCATAGTCTACCTCGATCTACGCAGTCGAAAGCCAACGATAGATCCATGAATGCCATATGAATTGTACCTTCTCTGGCCATAGTGTATTTCCCTATAATCATATACAGGTTCACACATTGGGTAATGGTTGAATGACCAGGCCTGAAGCCATATTGAATTGGGGAAATTATATTATTTTCATCTGCCCAGGTTGTTAGTCTATTTAAAATTACACCCCCTACCACATTTGCTACAGAGTTGATTAGAGATATTGGTCTGTAGCAGAGTGGGCTGCTGCGATCTCCTTTTTTAAATACAGGAACTATAGTGGAAATCCCCCATGACTCTGGGCAGCCAGAAGTCACCGCCGCATTGACTACAGCGGTAAGGACTGGGGCCCAGAGTGATGGCAGGGATTTAAAGAGATCCGGGGGGAGGCCATCGGGCCCAGGGGCCTTATTACAAGTTAGTCCTTGAATACCTATTTCAATCTCATTTATTGAAAAATGCAAAAGATTCTCCATAGGAGTCATAGAAAAATATTCTGCCTGTGCCTTATCACTTTTAAAAATTGTGCTGAAATGAGTGACCCAGTCTTCCTCAGGAATATTTGTACCAAGGGCCATATTGCTTGGGTCATCAAACAGGGGTTTGTTAATGATTTCCCAGAACCTGGTAATATTACCCAGAATTTTGGGATCTAAGAGAGACTCCCAAGTGCTTGCCTTAACCTCTTTTTTTCCGTGTTGCAAGGGTTTTTTTATATTGTACACGCATGGCCTTAATACAGGCCGGGTCTCTAGGTCTAGCTTTTAGGGCCGTCTTAAGGTCTCTGTTTGCCTTGGAACAAGAGTGATGAAACCATTTTGGGTTGTTTCCAGTATGCCTGTTTGCTGGCACCATCAGCAGAGA
Organism: Lissotriton vulgaris; assembly: GCF_964263255.1. Classification (NCBI taxonomy): domain Eukaryota; kingdom Metazoa; phylum Chordata; class Amphibia; order Caudata; family Salamandridae; genus Lissotriton; species Lissotriton vulgaris. Next base: position 1,102,941,329 of record NC_141687.1, read on the forward strand.
CCATACTGTTGCTACGACCCCCTCAAAGGCAGACAAGGTTTGACCAGGAGATGATGTGGGTGACACACAAATTGAGAGATCTGAGCTACAGAGGTTATTTATCGAAGTATACAAGTTATCACAGTCCACCATTGTCCATTTTAGCCGGCGCTTTCCATTTATAGGCTTTATAGTTCCCCAGCCTCCGCTATGCTTTCGCAAATCAAGAATGCCTCCGCCCAAGTTAATAGAAATCGGGTTATGATCACTATGGGCATTCCATTGAATGCAAAAATCCTAAACAAAGTTCACAAGGTCCATGGATAATAGAATGTGGTCTATATATGAGCCATTTAAGTTGCCTTTATACGTGGGAACTTGGAAAAGTGTATGCTCCACCGTCTCAGACATAGCTACAACTAAATTGTTTTTATCCATCATGTTGTTAAGCTGTGTTCCACGCTGAGAGTGGTCAAAATAAAAACCTTTTATGCTTTTACATCCTAGATAACCCATGGACGTCTCTCCTGGGTTCCCACAGGGATGGGTATTAAAATCTCCGGCAATCAGCAATTCACTCGACAAGTTCCCCTCATTATCTCTCAAAAAGTCACTCAACTGTAATAGGTTGCATTCTCCAAACTGGTTTGATGCGTTGTAAAAATTAATCAGGGTCAAGGTATGTTTACCCCTTTTCAACTCAAGTACTTGAATGTTCCTGTTACCTGTTTGGCGAATATTTTTATGATGGGTAAGAGCCAAACTTATGTAGATTGCCAAACCACCCTTTGCTCTTCCACTACTTGAGGGTTCTGCTGGATTAACAAAGCTTTGGTATCCCTCGATTTGGGCAAATTTATTATCTACCAGCCAGGTCTCTTGCAGACATATCACTGCGTGTTGTTTAACGAAAGACAACCAGGTAGAGTCACAAACTTTATCGGCCAGGCCTGCCGTGTTCCAGGAAACCAAACTTGTAGCACAAGACGGTCTAGTGTCTACATTTGGCTCTATGTTTGCAATTGCGATGTTAGCAGCTTTCAGATGAATAGGCTCTGTTCGTGGGACTTCCTGTTCTTCGGATACATTGTAATTGTGTTCTCCATTAGCTGGTTCGCGGCTGGGAGCTTCTAGATAGTCTGTAGGCAACTCTGATCTATTTTGTAAAAGTGGGCTCTCTAGAAAGGTTCTTGTATCTGGGCCCATTTGCTCAGTTGATGATAGACTCTTAATATTGTCAAAATCATTTAGACCCTTTATACCACTACTTTTGTCGGATGTTATCTCAAAGTTTACATTGTCTTTATATACATAGGAGATTCGCGGTTCAAGTAGTCAATCGACCCCCTCCAGGTCGCACTGTTCATAGAAGGCGTTGAATCTGTTTGAGATGGGAACATTGTACTGGTTGTTCATATTAGAAAAATAGGGGTATTCCTGTTGAGGTACCTGATATAAACCTTCCCTCCTCTCTGGGTACATTTTAGAATGATCTATAGTTCTGTAGTTCCAGGGTATAACCTGACCTGGATATAATTGGTCATCCCCGTTATAGTGGCTATAATTGCCTACATTTTCCCAGTTTTGATGTTGATTAATATGGGTATAGGACCCTCTCTGTTCCCCTGGAGGATGTGGATACCTGATATTTGACCCAGGACCATTTGAGGGATAGAAATAACTAAGATCCATTGTAGGGATCAGGCTATTTGTAGAGCTGTCCCTCCATCTAGTGATGTACCTTGCCACTCAAGTGTCTTTAAAAGTTACAATAATGCACTCTCCTTCAGTAGACTTGAATCTGTGTCCCACCCAATCTACCCTCCTGATATGAGCTATACGACCATCAAGATGTGGATGAAGTGGCCTATGCGTAGTTAGCCAATGGCTCACCTTGTTTTTTAATTCCCCGTATGTTTCTGTCTTCCCCTCACCCAATTTTGGAATGCCTATCATGACCATTGTGTACGGGTGGGACTCAGGGGAAAGGTTGGTGTGAATTGGCTTTTTAGGAGGTTTCCGATTTGATTTTACAGTGGGGTCATTTGTGGGCATATTTTGTGACACTATGGGCCTCAAAGATCCGTGCTGATCAACTTGTTTGTCCAAGCATAAACCCTCAGCTGCCCATTCGCTCTCATCGATTTCAGCTAGAGGGGACTCAGGGGCTGCTTTGGTGTCTAAGATTGCTACAGGTGCACTGTTATTATTATGGGCAATAGAATTTTTATTGGAGGGATTTGGAACTAATCCAGTCAATGGAAGAGGTAGTGACTGTTTGATATTGCCAATGAGAGATGAGTTTTTTGGTCGTACAGTCTTTTTATTAGTCAATTTAGGTGGACATTTGACTGACGCCTCTTGTATTGGTAATGATTTAAGTGTTTCTAACACTAATGCTGTATTTTTGTTTTGTGTAGCTTCGGATTTCTCTGTGATTTCCTCCAACTTGATAATTCTTTCTCGTATAGGCAACAAAAGGGACCTTATTAGGTGTTGTATATGAACCAAAAGTGTAGTATCACCTAAGATTAATGAGTCAGTTTGACATGACCGATCAACGCTGCCTAATATATTGTCTGGCTATTGAAATACCATCAGACTAGGTGGTAATAAAGTCTGGTGAGTAGATGTATATTTGTCTGTTTGGTCAATCTAAAGGTAGACCAGACATCTTTTACTGAGAGCTTATGTTTGCAAATTGGTTGGGAAATTAACCTCCTGTTTGTTTTTAACTTTTTCCTATACCGCCTTCTAGGTTTAATTATCGAGCAATCCTTTTCGCCCACAGAGGTATTTATAGGTAGTAATCCCCCCGAATTTGCCTCACACGATGGAATTGAAGGCATAACTTTCGGTGATGAAGAAGTACCTTGATGTGTCTGTGGGCTGCAAATTAGTGGCAAGCTACTTTCCCCACTGTTACAGATTATTGGTGTGCTTGTGTCTGGAGATGAAGTTTCTCTAATTTGGGTGTTTGGCAATCCTGTAAAGGATTGCATTAGAAGTGATTACTGCAAGTTTATTGTAGTGTCGAGAGTATTAATAGCAACACTATTATGTAATGATAAATTAGGGAAGCACAAGTTAGGAGTTAAGGATAGGCGTCTCTCAGTATTTTGAATTGCGTCTGCCACAACGCCTATAGTTTTCTGCAACATAATGTCAATGGCAGTAAGAGTGGGGAGAGGTGTAGTAGGACCCACTTTATTCCTGGTGGAAGATCTGGTAGCGATAGGAGTCTTTTTGGCTTTCATCATGTTGTATTGAGATATCTTTTACTATGCAATATATCTACAGCAAAGCGGTGCAGTTGCCTCTGCTTTAAGTCGTGGATATCATTCAGTTGTTAAAGAAACACTGTTCAAGCAGCCACAAAATGCGGTGATAATAATTGAAAGACAGTCACCTTATGCCGAGAATCTGAATCGAAGTGGTATGGCCCGGCCCGACGTCCTTGGGCCTCCGAGGGCCACAGAGGGCCCACCCTTTGCCCGGGCTTAGCCCCGGGCGCTCCCACGCACTCCTGTGACGCGGGGGTGACACTTGCTTTATGCGCCGCCTGGCGCAATGTTGCTTGCGTCTCCCGCCGCTGTGCAGGGCGGGAAACGTAGTGCGGAGCCCCCTTCCTCTCGGCGGCCGCTCTTGATGTTAATTGCGGCGGCGGGAGGGGGACGATTCCAGGCACTGGGGTCTGCAGGGTACAGGGTCAGCAGTCCGTATTAATATCACGGGTCCAAAGGTTCTGGCAGAGATTTCAGCGTCACCCGCTCCACCGGGGTGACACTCGCTTTATGCGCCGCCTGGCGCGATGTTGCTTGCGTCTCCCGCCGCTGTGCAGGGCGGGAAACGTAGTGCGAGCCCCCTTCCTCTCGGCGGCCGCTCTTAATCTTAATTGCGGCGGCGGGAGGGGGACGATTCCAGGCACCGGGGTCTGCAGGGTACAGGGTCAGCAGTCCGTATTAATATCACAGGTCCAAAGGTTCTGGCAGAGATTTCAGCGTCACCCGCTCCACCGGGGTGACACTCGCTTATTGCGCCGCCTGGCGCGATGTTGCTTGCGTCTTCCGCCACTGTGCAGGGCAGGAAACGTAGTGCGGAGCCCCCTTCCTCTCGGCGGCCACTCTTGATGTTAATTGCGGCGGCAGGAGGGGGATGATTCCAGGCACCAGGGTCTGCAGGGTACAGGGTCAGCAGTCCGTATTAATATCACGGGTCCAAAGGTTCTGGAAGAGATTTCTGCGTCACCCGCTCCACCGCAGTTGCCTCTGCTTTAAGTCGTGGATATCATTCAGTTGTTAAAGAAACACTGTTCAAGCAGCCACAAAATGCGGTGATAATAATTGAAAGACAGTCACCTTATGCCGAGAATCTGAATCGAAGAGGTATGGCCCGGCCCGACCTCCTTGGGCCTCCGAGGGCCTCCGAGGGCCCACCCTTTGCCCGGGCTTAGCCCCGGGCGCTCCCACGCGCTCCTGTGACGCGGGGGTGACACTCGCTTTATGCGCCGCCTGGCGCGATGTTGCTTGCGTCTCCCGCCGCTGTGCAGGGCGGGAAACGTAGTGCGGAGCCCCCTTCCTCTCGGCGGCCGCTCTTGATGTTAATTGCGGCGGGGGGAGGGGGATGATTCCAGGCACTGGGGTCTGCAGGGTACAGGGTCAGCAGTCCGTATTAATATCACGGGTCCAAAGGTTCTGGCAGAGATTTCAGGGTCACCCGCTCCACCGGGGTGACACTCGCTTTATGCGCCGCCTGGCGCGATATTGCTTGCGTCTCCCGCCGCTGTGCAGGGCGGGAAACGTAGTGCGAGCACCCTTCCTCTCGGCGGCCGCTCTTAATCTTAATTGCGGCGGCGGGAGGGGGACGATTCCAGGCACCGGGGTCTGCAGGGTACAGGGTCAGCAGTCCGTATTAATATCACAGGTCCAAAGGTTCTGGCAGAGATTTCAGCGTCACCCGCTCCACCGGGGTGACACTCGCTTATCGCGCCGCCTGGCGCGATGTTGCTTGCGTCTCCCGCCGCTGTGCAGGGCAGGAAACGTAGTGCGGAGCCCCCTTCCTCTCGGCGGCCGCTCTTGATGTTAATTGCAGCGGCGGGAGGGGGATGATTCCAGGCACCGGGGTCTGCAGGGTACAGGGTCAGCAGTCCGTATTAATATCACGGGTCCAAAGGTTCTGGCAGAGATTTCCGCGTCACCCGCTCCACCGCAGTTGCCTCTGCTTTAAGTCGTGGATATCATTCAGTTGTTAAAGAAACACTGTTCAAGCAGCCACAAAATGCGGTGATAATAATTGAAAGACAGTCACCTTATGCCGAGAATCTGAATCGAAGAGGGATGGCTCGGCCCGACCTCCTTCGGGCCACAGAGGGCCCGCCCTTTGCCCGGGCTTATCCCCGGGCGCTCCCGCGCCCTCCCGCAACACGGGGGTGACACTCATTTTATGCGCCACCTGGCGCGATGTTGCTTGCGTCTTCCGCCGCTGTGCAGGGCAGGAAACGTAGTGCGGAGCTCCCCTCCTCTCGGCGGCCGCTCTTGATGGTCCTACATGTCTCGGAACCGCTGATAGAGCGCGCAGTTCACCCGGGTCACCGTATTCACCAATTACCTACACGCACTGGGCCCTGGCGTGCATAAAATTTAATACACCATTGACATTTGGGTGAACTGGGTGATGGCTTCTGCTACACGCTTCTATGAGTAATTAGGGTTTGGGTTACACCTCTGCTTACCATGTACCTGACTTACCACAAGTACAACTTTCCGACGGACCTGGAGCTATAAGGGAAAATAGTAGACAGGGAACCTAGAAAAATATATTCTTTATACTTCAGTACATACTTATCCACAATTTCTGTAAAATGACCACAGACACCTGATGAAGTTTAAAACTTTATATAGAGGTTCAAAGAGAAGATGCCAAGACAATAAGCGATATGCAGAATAATATATCAAACATCAGAATCAACACCAATAAGTAACTTTGTATTAGAATTATAACCATTAGAATATATGGGAAGACTAAAGGTAGGAATTTAGAACAGAACTAGTCACTGCAACTTTATGCTAGGAAAAATAGGACGGGATTGGGACCTAGAACATATATTTAACCTAAGCGCTTAAACTATTCTTACTAAATTCACTGCAATCAGCTAAAGGAAAGGGAAAAACTGGAACATACTAGTAAAATATAACAGTTTGGCAATTTTCTAAAGGTGGGGAGAGAAGTGGAACAATTCTACAACAATTGCATATAACTTGTTCTCAAGGTGATAGAGCAATATCACAGGCAAGAGTGCTTAAAAAAAACGGAGAGAGAGAGAGAGAGAGAGAGAGACGCAAACCCACAGGTTAATATTTACCTAGGTCTGAGAGAAGACTAACCCTGGCCACGGGTCAGTTGGAAGGACGGGGACTAGGACCCTCAGAAAAGGAGATACCAGAATGCGAACAGGTACAGCCCACGGACAGATCAGGGCAGGATACCCCTCAGGTTCGGGTCAAATGACTGGGCCTCCCAGGGTACGACCAACACCCACAGCTTCGGACAGCAACGCCTGCGTTACCCCCTTCCGCAAGTATTCCGCCAGAAACCCCGATTGGATTTTCGAATTCCCCAGCAAAGTGCTTCGCCAGCACTTAGGATTTTCCACCCCTTAGGAGTTTGTGGAAAGTATGGACAAAGTGCTCCGCAGCACTTTCAGATTGAGCACCTATTGAGATCGTAGGGTCAGTGACAGGTCTGCTACTCGGACAAGTCGGACAATTTTCCTAAGCTAAACTAGGGTAGTTATACCATTTTGGGGTCCCTCAGACCACCCACTAATGTTGCAAGTGACAGTTTCCCACATTTTGATTGGTCAGGAGAGGTGGTGCGGTCATTACCACCTCCTAAAATTCAACGTTCCCACCATGAAATTTAAATTTTTCTATCCGCCCATTAGGTTCACGTTCCCATCCATAGAATACAATAGAAAATCTGAGTGCACAGGACATCGCAACATAGTCAGTTATTCTCAAGGTGAGTGTCCTCATCATGTGCTGGTTTTCTCAGGCGCATTTGGCTTCGGGAGCCAGCTGGCTGGTTTCAGCGTCTGCGCAGTCGAGTTTCTCCCAGGTCACATGGAAATACCCAGAGGAGCTTCAAATATGGCGTAGCTTAAGCACTCCCAGCCCCCAGAGACGCGGTACATGAAAAGTAAGCGAGAACAAATTAAAATCACATATAAAATGATCACACTGTATACCATGATAAAATTTTAACCAACCCTTACTTTATAATGACTATAGCATTAATGTTTAGTGCGAAAAGACAGATAGGCGGAAGCAGCAGTAGCAAGCGGAGAGCGTGGTGAGAGTCAAGCGGCCATTTTTGCAACAGTGCGCATGAGCACAAACTCCCTCCAGAATGCGAGTGCGTCACATCACATGGGTATGACCGACGCATGCGCAGACTGAATGTCAGCAAGCAGCCGATTCTTTAGTGCAAGCTTCGTTAATATGGAAAAGACATACGAGCAAGCATCCTGGGGACACCCGCGTGTATGGGAAAACGTATAATAAATGACAAACAATTATTTTAGTAGTATTATACATTGGGCGAGGTTCTTGCACTGGGGCAAGGCGCTTTACGTGCGAATCCTTGCTCCATCAATCCCCTCTTTGATGATATTTACTATCATCACCACATAAAGGAAACAGATGCCAACTTTTCTCATTCATCCACATCACTCATTTCAATTTCAACAAATTTATTGTTGAGTTTCCTTTCAGCTTCTCTATGAGAGTGGTGATTTTTCGCCTTTTTGTAAATTGCACTCTTTAATTCTTCTAATTCTAGTTCATCAATGTTTCTTTTCACCCCCCTCTGATTCACTGTATATTTCTTTCTGCATTTCTGGCATTTGCAGCAGATAAAAATGATCAATACAATTATACCTATTACAACTATTGGCATCAATATTTTCCACAAAAGATTTCTACCTAGGTTAGTAAACCAACTACCTATAGAGGAGAGACCTCCAGTCAGTCTCGTCCAGGCACTGTCAACCTCCAATGGTTTGAGTTCTTTCTCCAAATTAGTTATGTTCTTCACATATTGTTTTAATTCGATACTTTTATCTGGAATGTAAGTGCAACAATGTTGCGCTTTCAGCATTCTACAGACTCCGCCCTCTTTTGCTAATAGGGTATCAAGGGCAAGACGGTTTTGTAAAACCATTGATCTGATCGCAACCATTTCAGTGTTGACCATCAGGAATCCAGCAGCAGTGTCCGTTGATAACCGGTCCACTACTGTAGACAATTTGCAGATTCTATGGGTGTTCAGAACTACCCCCATTCCAGGTATCAGTGCACTAAAAATATCACCTATAATTTCACCTACACTTTCACGTTTACTACGCACTAAGCCATTAGTTTCTTCATCGCTTCCAGCTGCATTATTCACATGGTATATTTTCGGGAAAACAATGCCAAAGTAGCAGCTTCCATACCAATGATCCGGCAATTTGAAATAAGCCTTGTTCCCACATATATAATATATTCCGGGAAACACAGGTTCTGACCCATTTTTGAAACCCCAACCTCCAATTACCTTGTAATTATGTTCACACTCGCTGGAACCGATGAATACATTGTTATAGTACTCTGTCTTTTCCCTATGGATACAAAGTTTCCCCTTTCGTTCAAAATCCAGCAACAAGGCAGGATTAGCTTCGCTTTGCGAGGTGTTATCCATGTGCTCAGCCCACCTAGGGACTCTATCTTTTTCGTCATTTGCTTTCTTTTGGAACTTTTCTCTCCTTCTGTCTGCCATCTTAATGAACATCTTTTCCTGCTCCTGTAGAGAACAGGTCAGATTAGATTGTCTAGCTTCATCTAAATCTATGTTCCCTATAGTCAGAAAATATTCTCCCATATAACGGGTCACGTCACTGGTAGTATGTACACGGTTCAAATGTCCTCTAATAGGAAGTTCAGAAAATACTACGTCATCATTTGAATAATAGTATTGCAAAGTGCTTCTATAGAACAGGCTACCTAATATACTACAGGAGATTCCATAGGTTAAAGGCAGATGGTGGTATGTCACGCCTTCAGCCACTGAGGTAGGTAGCTTCATGCAGACATAACAGTCTTCTATTTCCATAGCTTCTACGTAATGCACCAACAAGTTAGCAAAAACATTCAAATGTGTCCTGTTTCTCATTTTGTGGAAGTGTAGTCCATCCTCATCTGATGCTTCTAAATTAGGTCTTGTGTGTGTCAAGCCTACTTGTTTGTCGCGTCTTTCTAATTTTCGTGGTGTTTCTACAGTCGGTACAACCCCTACGTCTACTGCTTCTGGTTCAGTAGGGGACAAGTTTGGATTTTTGCTAATCATAAAAGGGAGAAAAACTGTTAGTGCTATCCACATTATTATTAGCATTGCTATACTACACAAGCATATTTTACAGCAAGTTTTAAGACACCCACATCGAGACCTCCCAGAGACACTCGGATCAGACATTTTTAGCTTACAGGTGGCTTTTGCTACCCCTCTTCGTTTCTTTGCACCAAAGGCTCACTTCAGGGCTCTCTCAAGGAGGGTCTTCGTCCGAACTCCGATCAGCAATGGACTCGTCGTCACTGTTGCCACTGTGGTGTGGTTCGTCTATTTCTTCCAACACAAAGTAAGTCCACTCAGGGCTCCGATACAGTCGGTTCTGCTTCTTTAGTCTGTCGCTTTTTCTCAGCGATTTTCCTTGGGCTGCCCTTCTTTCACTTTCAGCCCTTTTCCGGTCTTTCAGTTTCTCTTCGACTGTCTTTAGTCTGAGCCTTAGTCTTTTGACGTATCGGGGTGCACTTCTGCCCCCTTTCCTCCCAGTAGTTGAGGAAACTTGCCCTTCTTCGTGCACTCTCTTTACTTTTTGTTGTGGCACCTCTGTTTTCCTGCCTGTCTGACTAGTTCCAGGTCTTTCATCTATGTCTTCTGCCTGGTCCCTATTCTGACCCTGCTCAGATTCAAATCGCACTTGCTTTTTATTTCTGGTTACTGTCGTTTCCGTTGTCTGAGCACTTTGATCTAGTTCTATCTGTTCCTGTTCATGCTCTTCGATCTCTTCGCTTTCTTCTGCATGAACGTCAGCTCTAGTTTCTAACTGTCCCTCTCCACTTTCTGGAGTCTCAGGAGGAGTTTCGGTGTCCTTATCTGACCCTACTTGGCCTAATTCCTGATCAGGTGTGATGTGATTCTCGTTGACCTGATCTGCTTCGTCTATTTCTAGCTCACCTGGACTATCCCACTCACTGTCTAAGTAGGAATATTTCCTGGTTCGTATTGGATCATGAACCTGGTCGTCGGCAGGGAACCACTCAACGTCTCGACTTGTGCTCGGCAGTTCGATGTCAGCTAGTTCTGGACTCTCCTCCTCGGGAGCTTCCTCAGCTGTGCTGCCTTCAGCTTCAGTCGCGTTTTCTCCAGTTACCCGCTTGGTGTGGCTGGCGTGGATCCACTTCGGTACGCCCGCACACTTTACAGCAGTTGTGGTGACGAGGATCACTTGTCGTGGCTTTCCCCACCTGGGTTTCAGGCAACTGCTCCGGGTGTGTTTCTTTAACGCCACCCAATCTCCTGGTTGCAAGTTGTGTGCTGGAGTCTTTGGCCACTCGTCTTCTGTCTCTCCAATCTGCTGAGAGAGAGAACGCACTTGGTCACCCAGCTGCTTGCAGTATTCTAGTACCATATCATCAGAAATGCTTAGCAGTTTGTGTCCGGGTACCCATGCCTGTCGCATCACTCTTCCCATCAATACTTCATGGGGGCTCAGGCCAGTTTTTCTGTTCGGGATACTCCTCAAACTCATCAGCACAAGGGGTAAAGCCTCTATCCAGTTCATTTTTGTGGAATCACACATTTTTGCCAATCTGGATTTCAGGGTGCCGTTTATTTGTTCCACTACCCCAGAAGCCTCTGGATGGTAGGCACAATGCAGTCTTTGCTTCATTTTGAATGCTTTACAGAGTTCTTCTAGGACATCGTTGGCAAAATGCCCACCTTGGTCCGTTTCGATCGTCTCTGGGATTCCGAATCTAGGTATCAATTCCCTGAGCAATAATTTGGCAGTGGTTATGGCATCATTTTTCTTTGCGGGATAGGCCTCCACCCACCGGGAGAATAGACCGACAATGACCAGGATGTATCTATACCCTTTGTACCTAGGCATGGTTACAAAGTCTGCCTGTATTCTGACAAAGGGACCTATTGCCTTTCCAACCGTACTTTGTTCTACCACAGTCTTTTTCCCTGCATTGAACTGCTGACACACTAGGCACCTCTGGCAAAGCCTTTCCGCCTGGTTCCTGAATTTTGAATTACAGAACACCTTTTCAAACACTCGACACATCGCGTCTCTTCCCATATGTGTTGGTTCATGTATCATTCTGATCATGGGGTCGATCAAGCTATCAGGCAGTACAGGCACCCCAGTCGGATTTACCACCACACCATCATCCCTCAACTTGCATCCATTTGCGGCCCACCTTCCTTTTTCTTGTCTGTCTGTTGCCTGTTGCAAATCTTTTAATTCTTCCCACGTTGACACATTCTCAAACAACATAAGTTGGCAGCTGGTTCCACTCCACAACGCAATTTGGAGTGACATGTGATGTCGGGCACAGAACTGGGCAATTTGGTCAGCGTACCTATTACCGGCAGTCACATCATCATTTCCAGATCTGTGAGCCGCGCACTTGACCACAGCCAATTCTTTGGGCATTTGGATAGCTTCCAGTAAGTTATGCACCACCTTTCTGTTTCTGATAGGGGTGCCTGAGGAAGTCATGAATTCTCTTTGCAACCACAATTGGCCGAAGTCATGAACAACCCCAAAACAATACTGGCTGTCTGTGTAAACAGTTATTCTCTTGTTCTTACCCCTCTTACATGCTCTAGTTAACGCGATGAGCTCTGCCACTTGTGCAGATTTCACCTCGCTCAGGTAAGATGCTTCTATGGTTTCTGTCAACGTAACCACAGCATAGGCAGCACTCAGGCCCCCACTCTCATGTCTTAAACACGAGCCATCCACGAACATTGTCTTATCCCCATCGAGTAGTGCTATTTCACGAATGTCTGGACGGGGCTTTGTACTGAACTCAGTCAAATCGATGCAATTATGTTCCCCTTCCTCTTCTAGGTCTACATCCAGAGGGACAGGTAACAGGGTCGCTGGGTTTAGGACATTGCACCGCGAGATGGTTACGTTTTCAGCACCAATCAAAATTCTTTCATACTTAGTCAGCCGACTAGGTGTGAGGTACTGGGTCTTGGTTCTAGTCAGCAGGATTACAACAGAATGAGGAACATATACAGTGACGTGATGTCCCATGACAATGTTCTCACTCTGTTCCAGACTGACGCAAGTAGCAGCAACTGCTTTCAGACACCCCGGTAATCCAGCAGCCACCGGATCTAGGGTGGCTGAAAAATAGGCCACCGGTCTCCTAATTGATCCGTGCTCCTGGGTCAGGACTGAAAGAGCACAATTCTCTCTTGTGTCACAGAAAAGCTCAAAAGATTTAGAGTAGTCAGGCATACCCAATGCAGGAGCGGTACATAGACAATTCCTCAATGTTACCCAAGCATTCATGCTTTCACTGTCCCAGCTGACGGGGTCTTCTACTCCTTTCTTGGTCAATTTTATCAGGGGTCTTGCTAGCGCGGCAAATCCTACAATCCATTGTCTGCAGTAACCCACAACTCCTAGGAACATTCTCACCTCTTTCTGAGTTCTGGGCAGTTCCATTGCTTTTATTATTTTGATTCTTTCTGTAGTAACTTTCCTGATTCCTTTTTCTATCTGATGCCCCAGATACTTCACTGAGTTTTTGCAAAATTGTAACTTGTCAGGTGACACCTTATGTCCTCCCTTTCCTAGGTGATTCAGTAACGCAATGGTGTCGGTGACACAGTCGGTCTGGGTTTTAGATGCCACCAATAGGTCATCTATGTACTGCACTAAAACAGACTCTCTCGGCAGCACTAGAGTTTCAAGGCACTTCTTTAGTATCTGGTTGAAAATCGATGGACTTTCAGTGTACCCCTGAGGGACACGATTCCAGACATAGATATGACTGTCAAATTCAAAACTGAAAAGGAACTTGCTTTCTGGATGCAATGGGATGGAAAAGAATGCATGACACAGATCGATGACAGTGAACCATTCTGCATTCCAGGGAATCTGATATAGTATCACAGCAGGGTTGGGCACAATAGGACAGCAAGGCACGACAATCTGGTTTACCTTTCGCAAATCTTGCACTACCCGGTACTTTCCACTAGGCTTTTTGATCCCAATGATAGGCGAATTACAGGGGCTGCTCATCACTTCTTCTATTATTTCCGCTTCAAGCAGCCTGGTAATTTCAGTCGCTACTCCTGCTTTCACTTCGGCACTCATTTTGTACTGTCTGGTTTTGGGATATATAGCATTCGTTTTTATCGATATTTTAACTGGGTCTACATTCGCCATCAAGCCAACATCCTTTCCTGTGAAATCCCACACTTCTGGGACTACTCTTAACTGGAGTTCTTCAGGCAAATCCTCAACTGTTAACGGTTTGATATCAGCATCTTGTCTGACTAACATCAGTTTGTACAGGCCATCTTCATCGGGGGTCTGAATTTCGACGCCATTTGGTGTGCAGTAAATGGTACAACGCATCTTGCACAACAAATCTCGTCCTAGCAGATTCACAGGACTAGAATCACAGACCACAAATCTGTGCATTTCTTTGAAATTACCTATGGAGATTTCCATTGGTTCGGTTACTGGAGTACTTATTATTTGATTTGAGACGCCCACTACTTGGATCGCTTCTCCCGAGAGGGGTAGGTTAGGAACATCCACTGTCCTCACAGTAGATCTGGTAGCACCAGTGTCCAATAGAAAGGTGACGTCTTTTCCCTCTACCTTTCCTCCAATGTATGGTCCAGTCTGGTCTACCGGTACGGAGGCGCCAAGCACGCACTCCTCATCCTCCCCTCTCAGGCCCCGTCAATCTTGATTTTCATAGAGGAAGGTGTCATTTAACAAGTACTGTGGAATGACTGCATCTCTTTCATTCTCGACTTCCCATACTTCCGCCCTCTCATTCTGCTGACCCTGATTCTTAAAATTTTGTCTAGGAGCGCGAGGTACTGGAGGTAGCTTTACCTGTTGCTGGTTCTTCCTCGTCCCCTCTTTCTGCACCTGTGGGTTTAAACCATTTACAGGGGCATTACCGGCCTGCAGGTGTGGACACTCGTCTCTCCAATGCCCTATCTGGCCGCACCCGTGACAAGGGAATTTTTTCATAGCCTCTTCTCTACTCATTTTAGTTCGGGGCTTTCCTCCTCCTCCCCCACCAGTGGCATTCTGTGAGTTCTTATTAGAATTCAAGTTACTTAACTGCTGTTCTTGTTGTTCAGCCAACTTCACCTGTGCCCACATTACCTTTTCCTTGAGGGCCTTCCTTTTGTTTTCGATTTCATCTTCGCAGTATTTTGCATATTTCAGGACATCATCTATTGGTTTTCCCTGCCAACTGATTTTATTGTCTCTAATCCATTGGGAGATTTCGGGCCTTAATCCTAGCACAAATCTGTAACTGAAATGTGTCATGTCTTTCATGTCCACATTATCGATACCGCTGTATGTTTTAAACACTTGCAGTAGCCTTTCATAATAGGAGTGAACAGTTTCATCACGTTCTTGGGTGGTTCTATCTATTCGGGTCCAATCTGTTTCTTTTGCGGGAACCTTTTTCTTGAGATATTGTATGACTTGTTCATACTTCCTCATTACTTCAGGTGCAGGCGCTCCTGTTTTCTCATCTCTGGGGAATTCCTCACTGGGCCAATCAATTTCAATTTTACAGTCGGTCCACAGATCTACGGGGACCACGATGTCGAAAAACCCATCCAGGTCTTTCAGCAGACATTTCTGAACTTTTATGAAGCGTTCTACCTGCCTGTACCAATCAACAGGCTTTTCCCGTAATTTCGGGAAGTCATTTGTAAATGACACAATATCCTGTCGGGACCAAGGGACATGGACATATTTCCCTCCCGGGACCTCTCTCATGGGACACAATTTTTCTGCGGGAGTTACTTCTTTCAGCATATATTCTGACGCTGGTGATTTTGCTCTACTGTCTTCCTTTTTCTTTGCCCACCGGGTTCTCCATTTTCCCACCTCTCCCCACTTTTGCAAAAGCTTTAACAACTCCTTTACTTGGATCTGTTTTCCCATCACATTTAGGTTTTCTAAATCTTTGTCTGAAAAGTCTACTCGGTAGGGTTTCTGAAGAATTTTGGAGCGACTAACATCAATTCCCATTTCTGTGGCTGTATCCATTATCCTTTCATGAAGCATTCCAGCATTTCGGGTAAGATTTTTGCTGATAAACAATAATTCCTCTTCATTGTAGGAGCTCAGACGTTCCACCCCCACATTTCCAGCCATCATTTCTTCTATTTCTATTCTTAATTTATATATTTCTAATGCTTTGGGTTGGGGAGTGGTCTCTTTTTCCAGTTCCTTGGTCCATCTGTCTAACTCTTCTGGGGATACTACAGTAGCGCTCCTAGCCCCAGTTGCACCTTCAATCGACACCTCTTTGGATCTAGTCTGACTTTTTGCCCCCGCAGTACTAGCCCTAGGCTCTCTAATGGGCAAATCCATCAATACCACAGACTCACATTCACTTTCTTGGTCTTCATCTATGAATACTTCTTTCCTCGGGGAAGGGACGCTAGGAGTAGGCAGCACTGGGGTGATAACAGGAGGACGAGGACTAGTCAGGTCATTTCTATACAGTGGAATAGCTGGGCCAATAGTTACTGGAATAGTCAGAGAATCAGGATGGGGATGTATCTGGGCAATAGTTCGAACCAAATCCTCTCGCTGTCTAGTCAGAGCTTCCCTTTCCTTTTCTCTTAGAGCCTTTTCTGCTGAATTGTCGTGCAATACCTGAGGTACCAAGGGAGGGTAAATACTTGGAGCAGTCGGAGTGGCCAATCGGGGTGGACCTTCTCCGAACGGCTGATAATTTGGGACCGTAGATTTAGGTCTGCAAAACCCATCCCTGTTACTGGTTTTACTGTCTGTACCTGTTCCATCTGTATCACTATCCCTCCTACATCTGGGATATTTTGAAAAAGGGTTTGGAGAATGCACAGGTTCTGACTCTGCAACATAGGGAGGTGGATTTTTCATTAACAAATCTTCCAGGTGCTCATCCTCTGAGTCCCCTGCAGGCATTATGTGATGGGTCTTTTCTTTACATTTTCCTTTCTTTTCTTCTAATACCCCCATCATGGGAAATAATCCTTCAGTCAACATAGATTGCCTCCACTGTTTCATTTTCTGCTCTTTGGTTGGCGTTGGAAGCCTAGGATACCATTTACTCACTCCCTTATCCATTCGGGGTTTATCTCGCTCTGCAGCCTCAATCTCCCATTCCTCCAGAGCTTCGTACTGGGTCAGCCTAGGTCTAGGCTGTAATTCATTCATGCGGGTCCTTAAGTTAAACAAAATCCGACCATTAAATGTACCTTCGACAGGGAATGCTAAGACTCCGTCCTCGGCAGTATACTTTGCCCAATTTTCTAACCAGACACAAGTGTGATACCCTTTATCAAACAACATGAAAGAAGCAGGGGTGTTTGGCGGGGGAATGAGAACGCCTTCCCTCGTTCTAATGGGCTTGTCAGTTTTGAAAAAATTCTTTAATTTATCAGAGAATGACATTTTCCTCTTTACTCCATACATCATGTGCGGTCTACCTCGTATAAGCTGATCCTTATGAAATCCTAGGTACTTTGGGTTCGGTATGAAATCTGGATACCACATGCAACTCTCCAGACTCGCTTCTAGCTCGGCTTGATTAATTTTGTTTACCTTTGTGCTTCCAATGCTAGCGCGACTTATTTTTCGCACTACCCAATCAGGTCAGAGAATACAAAATCCTTAGCCAATGGGTGCGCTGCCTTTTCGCGAGACAGAGTCTCACGCTTCGGCACTCACCCCTCCTTCACAAATTCAGCTCCGCTACACACCCGCTGTCTTGACCAATACCAGCGCGGCACGGAGTGACGTCAGAGCAGCTCTCCGACTGACTCCCTCCTTCACAAGGTAACGGAAACTTTTAACTTTTCCTAAAGTGCGAATGTAAAACTTAGTTACTAACACACAACGTCTGCCACTATGTCTGAGCGTTCTAAAGAGATAGAAAAACTTTCTTTCACTGCAAGTAAACCACTTCTGTCTACTTCTCATTCACTCTGGATAGACTTCTTTGCCTAACCTCACACGCGAGTAATATAGAACCCGTTATTCTTCCGACTCATCCACTTTCGTCAGGGATATGTACTGAGCCGGGATTTCACCAGTGAACTATTTTACTTACCAGTCAAGCCTCGGAGACCCTACTACTCCTTCCCTATGCGACCCTTACTAGGTGATATCGCAATGAAAGTTTTATACCGGACTCGTAGCTATCATTTATTCAGATACAACAAAAGATCCTAATTAGTGCTTCCAGTTATTCCTAACCCTGCACTAATGACTCAAACCCTAGTGACTTCAACAGCTAACCGGATTCTGCTCACCGTTAGCCAAATACTTCCCCGGGGATTCGGACTACACTGAACACTTACAAACAGTTCTGGGTTAATTCAACATGTAATATCTATAGCAGCAATGCAAAATCATATACATTTACATATAAATCCTTAAACATTTCAAAACATTTAAACCAACATAGTAGAAAATCAGCAGCACACTTTGTTTTCACGGTTTGTTTATCCTGTCTACCTAATCTAACTAGTCCAAACCATCCTCTGGTTGCCAGAAAATTACTGATAGAGCGCGAAGTTCACCCGGGTCACCGTATTCACCAATTACCTACACGCACTGGGCCCTGGCGTGCATAAAATTTAATACACCATTGACATTTGGGTGAACTGGGTGATGGCTTCTGCTACACGCTTCTATGAGTAATTAGGGTTTGGGTTACACCTCTGCTTACCATGTACCTGACTTACCACAAGTACAACTTTCCGACGGACCTGGAGCTATAAGGGAAAATAGTAGACAGGGAACCTAGAAAAATATATTCTTTATACTTCAGTACATACTTATCCACAATTTCTGTAAAATGACCACAGACACCTGATGAAGTTTAAAACTTTATATAGAGGTTCAAAGAGAAGATGCCAAGACAATAAGCGATATGCAGAATAATATATCAAACATCAGAATCAACACCAATAAGTAACTTTGTATTAGAATTATAACCATTAGAATATATGGGAAGACTAAAGGTAGGAATTTAGAACAGAACTAGTCACTGCAACTTTATGCTAGGAAAAATAGGACGGGATTGGGACCTAGAACATATATTTAACCTAAGCGCTTAAACTATTCTTACTAAATTCACTGCAATCAGCTAAAGGAAAGGGAAAAACTGGAACATACTAGTAAAATATAACAGTTTGGCAATTTTCTAAAGGTGGGGAGAGAAGTGGAACAATTCTACAACAATTGCATATAACTTGTTCTCAAGGTGATAGAGCAATATCACAGGCAAGAGTGCTTAAAAAAACGGAGAGAGAGAGAGAGAGAGAGAGAGAGACGCAAACCCACAGGTTAATATTTACCTAGGTCTGAGAGAAGACTAACCCTGGCCACGGGTCAGTTGGAAGGACGGGGACTAGGACCCTCAGAAAAGGAGATACCAGAATGCGAACAGGTACAGCCCACGGACAGATCAGGACAGGATACCCCTCAGGTTCGGGTCAAATGACTGGGCCTCCCAGGATACGACCAACACCCACAGCTTCGGACAGCAACGCCTGCGTTACCCCCTTCCGCAAGTATTCCGCCAGAAACCCCGATTGGATTTTCGAATTCCCCAGCAAAGTGCTTCGCCAGCACTTAGGATTTTCCACCCCTTAGGAGTTTGTGGAAAGTATGGACAAAGTGCTCCGCAGCACTTTCAGATTGAGCACCTATTGAGATCGTAGGGTCAGTGACAGGTCTGCTACTCGGACAAGTCGGACAATTTTCCTAAACTAAACTAGGGTAGTTATACCATTTTGGGGTCCCTCTGACCACCCACTAATGTTGCAAGTGACAGTTTCCCACATTTTGATTGGTCAGGAGAGGTGGTGCGGTCATTACCACCTCCTAAAATTCAACGTTCCCACCATGAAATTTAAATTTTTCTATCCGCCCATTAGGTTCACGTTCCCATCCATAGAATACAATAGAAAATCTGAGTGCACAGGACATCGCAACATAGTCAGTTATTCTCAAGGTGAGTGTCCTCATCATGTGCTGGTTTTCTCAGGCGCATTTGGCTTCGGGAGCCAGCTGGCTGGTTTCAGCGTCTGCGCAGTCGAGTTTCTCCCAGGTCACATGGAAATACCCAGAGGAGCTTCAAATATGGCGTAGCTTAAGCACTCCCAGCCCCCAGAGACGCGGTACAGGAAAAGTAAGCGAGAACAAATTAAAATCACATATAAAATGATCACACTGTATACCATGATAAAATTTTAACCAACCCTTACTTTATAATGACTATAGCATTAATGTTTAGTGCGAAAAGACAGATAGGCGGAAGCAGCAGTAGCAAGCGGAGAGCGTGGTGAGAGTCAAGCGGCCATTTTTGCAACAGTGCGCATGAGCACAAACTCCCTCCAGAATGCGAGTGCGTCACATCACATGGGTATGACCGACGCATGCGCAGACTGAATGTCAGCAAGCAGCCGATTCTTTAGTGCAAGCTTCGTTAATATGGAAAAGACATACGAGCAAGCATCCTGGGGACACCCGCGTGTATGGGAAAACGTATAATAAATGACAAACAATTATTTTAGTAGTATTATACATTGGGCGAGGTTCTTGCACTTGGGCAAGGCGCTTTACGTGCGAATCCTTGCTCCATCACAGGCACTGTCCCAATTCACAATCCTGCGTAAAAGTGTAGCCACTGGCCTATATAAAGTAAGCAGTGGTAGTATCTTAGTCTTATTGAAAGTAAACACATTTTTACTTCAGTACTGGTGTTGTCTTATTAAAGGTACAGGCACCCCGCTCATCCTTCCATTTGCCACAGCGTTTTGTCTACCACCATAACAGCTTTCATCAGAGTTGCAGATACTGTCTGATTAAAAAAAACGGAAGACAAATACATTGAAATAGGCCTGTAAGGCTGAAAGGGAGCTGCTGTTTGGGGCTTATGGTGGGTGGTGATTGGCTGGTGCACAGTGGGGGGTTCCTCCATGCTGTGGGGCCACGGACCCCAGGGTTGTTAGGCTGCCTTTAGTCATTCGAATAGTAATGTATAAACAGTTCTCACTTGTACAGATATTTTGTAAACTGCCGATCTTTGCAAAAAAGCAGTACTCTACTGTATAAACACAGTGGGCCTATTAAGTCCAGAGTGTGTTATTTCACTTAATTGTTTATTACAAGAATCATCTGGTATGTGACGCCAAGAAATCCCTTGGGCTTAAAGTGTGCTGTACAAAAGTAAGAACCATGTAATGATACGTTATAGGCACCTAGCTGACTTCCAGCTGACCACTGCATCCGCTGAATAGATCTGTGTGTAACCCCAGAATCATATCTACTACACTGTTTTTAATCCTTCTGAAGGCACTGAAAGATCCAACAATAAGATGGGTAAGAGTACATCCTGTTGCACCAGGGCTTTGCAATTAAGCACTATATATTCATTCAGATGCTACTGTGATATGGGAGTCACCCTGATGGTAAGCACCTAAAAGTGTCACAACGCACTATTTCAGATATGCTACCAGAACTTGCCCTAGCAGATGGCTTTCCTGCAGTATGGTGCATCCATTGTTTCAATTCAATTCAAAATGTCTTTATTTCGGCCTTAATGGCCATGAAAGTACAGATAAAATATTACAGCACAATTTGTACACGTGATTCTTGCAAAGATAGAGTGCATGTGCACTTTTGCTAAAGTGGTTTTGTGATTATTAGCATTTGTGAGCTGGACATTAAATATTTTTATATTAGATTGTTTCCGGCGTGCTTTGGTGTGAACACAACTTTACCAGCCTGCTGTGCTTGTTTTGCATCCCACAGATGCTGCCTACGAGTAGATTTTAATCTGTCTTTCTATCCTTCTTAGCGCTTCATCAGCCTGCCCTTGTTTCCTTTCTAAAGTTTAGATTTTCACTCCAAAACATCACACTATGGAAGACTTTAGGTCTGCTTTTGGCCCCCCAAAACCACGTTTTCAGACAGAACACTTTAGGCTTTTCTACGCATAGGAAATAATTTGTAAGTTAACTTGAGGTCCGCTACACATTGTTTTAGTTTGGTATTTTGTTTTAGTCTTTTGCCCACCGACATTTAGCATATACACAAAGCACTGTAACTATTAATTTACTTTTAGGCTACTGTATTTATTTTGACCACATATATGTGTGCTTACAAACGTTTATAAAGGCAACAGTTATGGCTTTTTGTAGGTGTAATGTTATTTTGGTTAGATGTTTGGTACTAACAGTAGCAACAAAACGTCACTTGTGCGGTACACTATGCTAAACACTGATTTTGAGCTTACGTCTAGCTTTGTGACTAGAACCAGCTTTCTGCAAAATTCAAAGCTCTGTCTCTCTATTGCCCTCAATGTCTATCTATCGCCCTCACTATCTATCTATCGCCCTCCCTCTATCTATCAATTGCCCTCCCTCTATCTATCTATCGCCCTCCCTCTATCTCTCTATCGCCCTCCCTCTATCTCTCTATCGCCCTCCCTCTATCCCTCTATCTCTCTATCGCCCTCCCTCTGTCTCTCTATTGCCCACCCTCTATCTCTCTATCGCCCTCCCTCTATCTCTCTATCGCCCACACTCTATCTCTCTATCGCCCACACTCTATCTCTCTATCGCCCACACTCTATCTCTCTATCGCCCACTCTCTATCTATCTATTGCCCTCACTATCTATCTATCGCCCTCACTATCTATCTATCGCACTCACTATCTACCTATCTATCGCCCTCACTATCGATCTATCTATCACCCTCACTATCTATCTATCAATCGCCCTCACTATCTATTTATCTATCGCCCTCCCTCTATCTATCGCCCTCCCTCTATCTATCGCCCTCCCTCTATCCATCGCACTCCCTCTATCAATCGCCCTCCCTCTATCTATCGCCCTCCCTCTATCTATCTATCGGCCTCCATCTATCTATCGCACTCCCTCTATCTGTCTATCGCACTCCCTCTATCTGTCTATCGCACTCTCTCTATCTATCGCCCTCCCTCTATCTATCGCACTCTCTCTATCTATCTATCGCACTCCCTCTATCTATCTATCGCCCTCCCTCTATCTATCACCCTCCCTCTATCTATCGCCCTCCCTCTATCTATCGCCCTCCCTCTATCTATCGCACTCCCTCTATCTATCTATCGCACTCCCTCTATCGCCCTCCCTCTATCTATCGCACTCCCTCTATCTAACGCACTCCCTCTATCTATCGCACTCCCTCTATCTATTGCCCTCCCTCTATCTATCTATCGCCCTCCCTCTATCTATCTATCGCCCTCCCTCTATCTATCGCACTCCCTCTATCTATCTATCGCACTCCCTCTATCTATCTATCGCACTCCCTCTATCTAACGCACTCCCTCTATCTATCGCACTCCCTCTATCTATCGCACTCCCTCTATCTATCTATCGCACTCCCTCTATCTAACTCACTCCCTCTATCTATCGCACTCCCTCTATCTATCGCCCTCCCTCTATCCATCTATCTATCGCCCTCCCTCTATCTATCTATCGCCCTCCCTCTATCGCATCACCACAGCATCACTCAGCACCACCACAGCATCACTCAGGGGCACCGCAACATCACTATGCCCTACCACAACATCACTATGCGCTACTACAGCATCACTGAACGGCAAAGCATCACTCGTCGCCACCACAACATCACTCAGCGCCACCACAGCATCAATCTGTGCAACCATTCAACAACAACAGGTTCAAATATGATGTATTAATGTTTCAAGCTTTATTACAAATTTCACAAAAAGATGTTAATATTTCACTTCTGTTCTTGGATTTTCGTCGCAATAAAATACACTGAACATAATCTTCACAAAAGTTATTTACAAAAGTTTTTGCTATTGCCATTATAAATTACAATAACTTTTATTGAAGTATTAATTATTTAAAAAAAATTAAAAGCAATTATTTGTAATATCAATACATCTACGTCACGTAAATAAAACACATATTGCATTACAAATGCTATAGGTGTCACATTTGCGAAAGTTAAAAAAGTATTGGCATTGTAAATGACAAAGCTATTCATTTCGCTATTTTCAAAACCAACACATACATAAAAAATGCGTCATTTACAATACCAATAGCTCAAACTTTCCTAATGCAAGACCTATTGCATTGCAAATGCTTCTTTAGTTTTTAGGGAATTAATACCTTTCATAATTTAATCCGTCTCAATCCGTTTATTAAGAACAGCTATGCCTTTATCCGCTACACTGGGTAGCTGATGCGATTCCAAGCATGATTGGCAATTTTCAAAGTTGTCTTTACTATCGGCATAAGATGGGTTATTCAAATCCATGTAGAATGACCGGACGGCACCTACAATTTTAGTGTTCAACCTGTATTACGCCATTCTTATCCTTAATGGTGAGATATTAATTGAGTTTTTAGAATCTCTAAGGGTTAGAGCAAGAAGTTTACCAGGCTTGTTGCACTCCAAAAGATTTTTGCCTTTTGTCTTTTATTCTCGTGGACCATACATGAGCTCTTTCACTCAACATTTTATTATATTCATATTTAAGTTGTTTTATCCTGGCTGTAATAGTAGGGTCCAGGGATATTTTTCTATTCTTCGCCAGATTTTTCATCTGCATCTCTAAAATGTTCAACCTCATCCTAAGATGATTTTACTATACCTGGGTAGTTCATGCAATGTATTGTATAGTGAGGTCCAAAAGGAAGGATCATCTGCCTTAAGGACATATATGTTGACAACAAAGAAAGATAACCCATATTTATTGATGTGAATATCAGCGATCTACCACAGTCAACGTGTACAATAGTGCGACTGATGCATTAAGCCTGCTTGGAAATTAGGGTAAATTCCCCGTTTCTCTTGTTTATTGCTGGAGAGTAAGCATTATCATTGATCCTAGACTATTGCATTCTATGAGCCTCTATGGACCCCGCTCAGGTTTCCTGAAAAAGAATGATATCTCCATTCAATTTATGACAGTATTCTGAGACTTGTTTCATTTGATTGGATGGTTGAGAGCATTTGTATTAAGGGACCTAGGGCCAGATGTAGGTAAATCACATTTACCGATTTTGAAATACCGAATATTACCGAATTTTACCGATTCGGTATTTCAAAATCGGTAAATGGAATGTAGGTACCAACATCTGGATTTTTTACCGATTCCTTAAAAATTTGGTATTTACCGATTCGGTAAATACCGAATCGGTATTTACTATTGAATCCTATGGGCCTTGAAGCCCATAGGATTCAATTCAAATACAGATTCGGTATTTACCGAATCTGTAAATACCGAATTTGTCAAGGGTGCAGGGGGTGTCACTTTGACACCCTCTAGCACCCCCAAAACGGGCATGTGTGCAATGTGGCACACAGACATGCCCTAAGGGCACGTCTGTCTGTCACATGGCACATGTGTACATGCACAGATGTGCATGTACACAGGAATCGGTATTTTACCATGGATTTGTATTCCATGGTAAAATACCGATTCTGAAAGCCATGTGCCAATGGAAAATTGGCTACCCACATTTTGCATTTTTGGTAAAATTACCGAATCGGTAAACTTACCGATTCGGTAAAATTACCGAAAATGCAACATTTAAGGGCCCCTACATGTCAATGGCCATTTACCGGTCGGTAACGGCCGAATTCGGCCGTTACCGATCGGTAAATGGCTATTTTCGGCCACTTACATCTGGCAGAATGCATTATTTGATATGTGTGGAAATATATGTGCAAGTATATATTTCCCTTTGGTAGCATTTTAAATGTAATTACCCGCAAGTGACCGTCCCTCCATAGGATAACATGGGCTGGACACAGATGTCCAACTCCATTATGGAACGGTCAATTACTTTTGTGTTTGGTATCAAGCACACTGCTTATTTACCCCAGACACAATAGTGGTGTCAAGGTTTAATCGGCATGTACCTAGGTGGCACTTTAGACAGTGCCCACCAAATTAACCCAGTGTTCTTGTGCCTTGGCTGGCTTTCCCAAGGGTTTCTGCCAAGACACAGATCTGACATCATGCTGGGGAATGTGTGCTGCTCCCAGAAACAAAGACCTGTGTGTGCAGGAGGTGACACCTGCACCCACACAGGTGGTCTAGTCAATAGACTATCATGGCAGTGAGCCTCCAAGGCCTCAACAGCACTTCTGGACAAAGGAACATGTTCCCTATCGAGTTCAAAGCCTCTCCCCTGCGAGAAGCGTATGAGGGAACTGGAGACGGCCTACGAGACGACTCAGGATATCACACTGTTTGGTGAGCTACGTAACTTACACTCCGAACACCAAACGTTCATAGAAGACGAAATTAAATACCTGGACAAAAAACATGTAGCTAGATCTTATGGGGAAGGGGGCAGACCAGGTAGTGTACTGGCGGCCAAGATATGCGAGGGTAAAGGACACACAGCTATACTTCGCGTGAAATCCGAAGGGGGCACGATACACACGCACGCCACAGAAATATTACAATGCTTTGCGAACACGTATGAGGATCTATATAGATCACGTCCGGTAGCAGAGAAAGATGAGATTTTTCGATATCTGGAAAATGTGGCAATAGGTTGGCTATCGGATGGGCAGAGGGAATTCTTGGCATCCCCCATCACGGTGGAGGAGGTAACTGAGGTGATTGGAACTCTCCCAAATGGGAAGGCACCGGGTCCCGATGGTTACACTAATGAATTTTATAAACAATATGTGGATATCCTTGCCCCCCACTTGGTGGAAATGTACGGCGCAGCTTTTGACAAGGCAGAACTACCCCCCACATTGCGTGAAGCGGTCATAATCGCTTTACTTAAACCTGCCAAAGATTCAGAACTGTGTGACTCTTATAGGCCGCTTTCTCTTATAAACACAGACTCCAAAATATTGGCAAAATTATTGGCGATACGGTTGAAGCCGCTGATGACTAACCTGGTTCTACCGGATCAGGCCGGGTTTATTCCTACACGCTCCACTTCTCACAATACCAGATCGCTGTTTGCCCTTTCGCACTACCTCCAACCATCTATGAAGGCGGTGGCAGTAATGCTGGATGCCGCCAAGGCTTTCGATTCTATTGAGTGGACCTACTTGATTGCTATTTTACAAAGAATGGGCTTCCCAAAGCGCTTCGTCCAGTGGGTATCCCTAATTTACACAAATCCATGCGCACGGGTTCGTATCAATGGGTACGTATCGAACCTATTCCACATACAGCGTGGTACCAGGCAAGGGTGCCCGCTTTCACCTTTATTGTTCGCCTTAGCTCTCGAACCTCTAGCCTGTATCATTCGCCAAAATGATAAATCGTCGGCATTGCAGTTTCCGTCCAGACCATTACATATCTCTTTGTATGCGGATGATATGCTGCTGTACGTCCGTGACCCAAACACACATTTGAACCACATTTTGCGCGAGTATATCAAGTTTGGCGGACATTCAGGGTTGGCCATAAACTGGTCCAAATCTTCCATTATTCCTCTAACGGACGCGACAACTCCTCAGGAAACTGACTACCCATTAGAGTGGCAATCAGAGCCAATACGATATTTGGGTGTACTGTACCATAGAGACCCCGAGGTGGTTATACGGTCCAACTATGGAGCAACCATTTCTAAATTGGAAGAAAAGATACACCGTTGGGTACAACTACCACTATCCTTAGCGGATCGTATAGCGATAGTGAAAATGAACATACTACCTAAACTATTGTATCTTTTTACTAATATACCGATCACTCCGCCCGGAGAAGTATTCCGCCGTATAAAATCTCTTGTGTTAAAACTTATCTGGGCCGGCAAGCAAGCACGGGTGGACCTCCAAACACTAACACTTCCATACATTAGAGGTGGTTTCGGGGTGCCGGACTTCCTACTATATTATCTATGCGCTCAGGCACAATATGCTGCATACTGGTACCACAACATACCGTACCTCGCACACACTGCTATAGAGGAGGGGGATGCGTCACCGATACCGCTCACAGGGATTATTTCACATACTCGGCAGCCACTACATGCTCAAGATATTAACACCATTGACACGACCGTTAAGGCTTGGGGGAAATTAAGCCAGCTAGCCCATAAAACACCTTTATATGCACCTGCAATGCACTTACATTATCACCAGGCACTCTCGGTCACGAGTGAAAAGGTGGGCATGTCCCTCTTACAACAAGTGGGCTTTGTACGGATGGGTGATCTGTTTCAAGAGGGAAGGTTTGTAAACTTGGAAGACTTAACATATATCCACAACAAAACACCTCTGTTTGCCTTCACACATTACAGACTGAAGAGGGCAATGCAAGGACACTATCCAACATTCCCCACCGAACCGGATAGCCTGGAAACGCTGCAGATGCTCATTACCACCCAAGACTTAACACATCTGGTGTCTAGACTGTACGCCACAGCACAAGCAGAGATAACACATACCACTGACAGGGCCAAAGCTCGGTGGGACGCAGTGCTGGTGGAACCGCTATCTGAGAAGGAATGGCAGCAGACTTGTGCACTGACGCAAATACTTACCCCTAATGGTAATCTAAGAATCATTCATTACAAGTTTGTGCATCAGGCATACTACACACCAGCGCGTATGCACAGGTTTGGCCTGCAAGACAACGACAGATGCAAAAGATGTAATGAAGAGGGCGCAGGGTTTATACATCTAGCGTGGTCCTGTCCCAAGATACATGATTATTGGACGGCAGTTATAGCAAAGGTGTCCGTGATGACAGAGGCAGAGCTGGAATGTACTATACGCACCTGCCTGCTTGGTGTTGTGCCACAGCTTAAAGCTACCCGACGTAAGTTCTGTGTCATAGCTCTATTGCTGGCTAAGAGACTGATAGCTAAGTGCTGGCACAGCAAGCAAGTGCCCAAATTATCAGATTGGATGCGTGATATCACTAGCTGTAGGGACAAACTACAAACTTATGAGGAAGAACTGCCTGCAAAAACTAGGCCTAAAGACTTTTGGTGCTACTTCACTGACTATGTGCTAACACTAGATGAGGAAGTGAATTAATGCTTCATTAATTAGTACTGATGTGCGGAACCGGTTCACCCCCTCGGCCCTGTATGCCCCTAGCATTCCTTGCTTCGCACTTATCGTTCTGATATGTTGTTAGGCATGTAATGGTCTCCTATTTTCTGTTCTACTGTTTGTTTTTCGTTTACAGTTATGCATCTACAAAATCAAAAAACTGTGAGACCTCAAACACTGCGTTGATACGCCGGACCTATCGTTATTGCACTAAGAACTATATGTATACATCACTGACAGGTTTTGTGTTTTACTTTGCAGCCGGCCCCAGGGTTGTAGGCTCTTGGCTGTGTACAACTGACGAATGCAAATAAAGGTCTTCAAAAAAAAAATAAAGCCTCTCCCTACCCCATGCAGTGTTTTTCATGGGCTGGTGGGTAAATTAGCTATTCAGGAGGTGTACACACCCACAAGGCTGACCACAGCTCTAGGGCGATGCAGCTGATGTGCATAGTCGAGGATGGCTTTGGCCATATGGAATTAAGCCTAAAAAGTAGGTTCTTACTGTTTTAGTGACATACACCTACAGGATGTGGTCACTAAAGGGGAGGATTAGCCACAAGAGTAGATGCCATTGGCTAAATAGTTCTCACACCCACTAACACCCCCTAAATCCAGGATTTAAGTGTAGTATCCTAGTTTACTGTCCATGCTTTTGTATGCTCTTTTCCACCACATGCTCTGCTATTGGAATGTTACAGTATGATGATGCATTATGGAATGTTGGGTGTCTGTCAAGAAAAGCCACAGTTGTGATGGGGCTGAGCAGCATGCTGGCTGCTCCTGGTGGGAGTCATCTACATATCTACAATAAATCATCTTGAACTCAACAATCTGTCTGGACTTCATTACTACATTTTTAAGGCGACGATCTGATCTTACCCTCGTTCTACGTGCTCAACAAAGTAGTCAATGTCAAGAAAGTCAAGAAGTTGAGAACAAACATCGACCTTCAATTGGAACAAGGACTCTGGCACCCGAGCCCCACCAGTGACCAATACACCGGTCGTCCCCAACCACGGCGTGCCCTACAGGTACAGTGTGGCTTGACAGTCTCTTCCCAAGCGCCTTTCCAGAGAAAAGCAATTTAAGCGTGCTATAATCTGTGTCATGTGACTACATCAACAAGAGCTGCACCTTCAAGTACAGTATGTCACACTTTGTAATTATATGGATATTTTTCCTGCACCAACTTTGTCTACTTGCTTTTGTTTATCCTATAAGGGAGGAGTCTACAATGTTTTATGTTCTCCTTAGCGTCTATGAGATGTTTCAAATTTTTGCTGGAGCGGTGATACCTACATCTATGGCCTGCACAAATCTAACTCTTGGAATTCACATGTGTACAGTTAACTTTGGTAATTTCAACATTTGTACTGCAATTAATGTCGGTCTGGTGAAGGCTGTTTGGTTGATGCTCATCTCTCCGTCATTTACAACACATGTGCTTTAATGGGTTTGTGGAGGTATGTCTATTTTGTCTTTAATTTAGTACCTTGCTACACCTGGACATTTGACAGTTCAACCTCTATTATGACATTTTTCTTAAAAGTTGCAGCGAGACTAACAGTGCACGCGTATTCTTACCTTTGTTATCACTTGTGCGTTAGTCTCCGTAACACCCCTTTGTCCATCATTGTATGCTGCTGTAGGATGTTTTGGTGCATGGTCACACCTTTTGTCACATGGCACAACGTCATATGTGTGCCACCATCTTGAGGGAAGTGAGTAATGACGAGAAAATATCATTCAGTTCCCTGGATCCAGGAATCAATTCAATTCAATTCAATATTTAGCTTTATTCGACCATAATATTCACAGTCATAAAACCACATAACACAATCAGTCAAATTGAAGTTAAAAAGGATTGGTACAATACATAGATTAAGAGAAATAAAATACAAAGCTCACGTTTAAAAAGTTACTTCAAATAGTATCCAACAGCATTTCAGATCCCACTATTTCACCTAGAAAGGGACGTCCAAGGCCTCAAAAAGCATGCTTTTCCTATGCATAGGACCTTTTTCAAGAACTTGGAGGCCCTCCACGCCACCTGCTCATTCTCTAGTAATTGTAAGTGAACAAGAGCTGGTCGGGATTGCCTAAGGCCTTGTTGTCTTAGAAGAGGTAGGAACCATACTTCCTTAATTCAAAAAACAGCTTACAAAAAAGGAATATGTGAATAGTGGACTGCTCTGAGTGGGAGTCGCACACACACGGAGGTAGCGGTCTTGACCAGTCATTCATCTTGGGTGTAGTCACTAGTCTGTTTACGGAGCCTAGTCTAAATCTGGTCAAAAGAATTGTATCATATCCACTAGGGACAAAGCTTAAATAAGGTTCCATAGCCAGAGAAGTGAGCCTTAACTGATATTGCATAACTGTCGGTGTAACGGCTTCATCGACTACTCTTAATAATTCCAACATAGCAAGGCCCTCTTTCTTCAAAGGTTTGCTCGAGATTCCAGCCATAGAGCTAGGGTTTGTATAATAATCTGGGTGGCCAAGATCTATCATAAACCTGTGAACGAACCTAAGCCAGGGGATCTTGTGCGCCCCATCCAACCCAATACAATCGCGCAGGATGTCTCGATTTAAATGGGTCTGTTCACTAACCCATATCCTGTGGCAAAGGAGCATAGGTTCCAGTTTAATGAGGTCCGTTAAGTACGGTAGGCTGGCTCCTCATGACACACAAATGAGGACGTGCCAGGAGGAACTGAAAGAATATAACTGAGGAAGGCGTTTTCCACGGTTTGTCGAGGGAAAGAATGAACAAAACCCCAGTCCCATAAATCGCCGCGGATATACACTGCGCCTTATATATTTGCAGGAATTCGCCCGGTGGCTTCCTGCCCAACTTCTTGGCGAAGATGGCAAGGGCACTAGTAGATATACTAAAGCCAAGTTTTTTGACTCCATTGAGCGGGTCCAAGTATTGTTCTGATTGAAAAGGACACCAAGGTACGAGAAAGGTCTTGTTGATGCTAACATCCTACCATCCAGACAAACGTCCCTGCCCTTATCCTTGCGTGTCCCTATACCACAACTCATTATAAAAGTCTTTGAGAAATTGATACATAAACCCAAATCACGCATAGAGTGGTAAAACTGTCCAAGTCCCTTTGCAAGCCATGTTGCATACTCGCCGTTAACACCGCGTCATCGGCATATAGCAGGGCCGGGATCGCTCGCCCGCCTGCTTGAGGGAAATCTTGTCCACTCTTTAGGAGTGCCTTGGCCAGCCCATTAGTTTATAGATTAAAAAGGAAGGGGGCCAGGACACAACCCTGCCAAACCCTCTCCTTACAGAGAATGTTTTTATCCACTGACCCTCCAACCCATATCTGACGCTGGCCGACGCTCCCTCATAGAGTTGCTGCAGAAAGGTGATAATATTGGGGTCCACCCCTAAGTCTACAAGGATCTCCCAAAGCTTGACATGGATTACGGAATCGAACTTTGCTGTTAGATCCACAAAAACTAACAGTGCACGCGCGTTCTCACCTTTGTTATCACTCGTGCGTTAGTCTCCGTGAGACCCCTTTGTCCATCATTGTAAGCTGCTGTAGGATGTCTTGGTGCATGGTCACGCCTTTTGCCACACGGCACGATGTCATATGTGTGCCGCCATCTTGAGGGAAGTGAGTAATGACGAGAAAATATCCTTCAGTTCCCTGGATCCAGGAATCACCATTGTAGCTCCCTATCAGTTTGTGCAACATGGGAGTCAGCATTTTAGTGTTCATGCTGCGTCGCACCAGTGGTGCAGTTGACTCTTCTTTTTAGCTGTTACATGCTAAAGACTCACTTTGGCCTTAGTTTCTTCTAAGTTCAATTCAGGAGGATTCCACGACTCTTTATTCTTTTAAGGTATTGGTCAGCGGTGACACGCACATCAGGAAATAATTTGGCGTGTTACAACTCAAGATGGGTGACACGCTCACCTTATACATGTATTCTTCATTCGCATTTGGTGTTTTTAGTGACTTTTTTTAACATGTTTCTTATGGGGGGCAGTGTTCTATTGTCTGTTTACAGCAGCACTCAAGTGTAGGAGACTCATTCAATACCACGTAATTTATGTCTATGCCACTGTTTTCCTTCCTTCGACATTGACCTGTCCTTCCACATTGGTGTGTGTGTCATATGTATACAGTGACACGTTCACACATAGTTGTAACTTTCTTCAAATCACATTTTTTATGCTAATGGTAGTTTTAGCCTGTTTTACCATATGCATCTAAGTTTGAGCTTGTTGTACATTTTATGATGTTCCTGTTTCCTCAAGTTTTATTGTTTATAGGATTTGTGTGTTGATTTGTTTAGACTTAACTCAACGGGGTACACATATGGTCCCTTGGTACACTTTCAAGAGTTCAATTATTCGATTATCTCGATTTACATGCATGTACACCCCGGTAAAAATGAACTCTATTTTTAAAAATTGTTGTCAGGTTTCCATCAAGTTGTGTCAATTGCTTATCGTCCATGTTGGTGATGTGAAATGCTTAACACATGTTCCTCTAAGTAGCCTGTCTGCTCTTTGCCTCTCTCCCAGGACTGAGAGAAAGTGTAAAAGAGAGTACCCAGGGTCCATCTATGCTAGTATTACATGGTAAGGCCCCCGCCATACATACCACATAATACTTTCACCTAGTAACATTGGGGATTCAGCGGTGGTGGGATTCCGGAACTTGTGTTTCGTTTCACCACTTAGGCATAAGCATATTTTTTGTGCACGAGAAATCCTCAATGGACTTTAGACACCAGAAGTGTATTTTTGCAGATTTAAAAATAATCAGATTTTAATTTCAATTGCCAGGGCCCTGTTTTACATCCCTATTTCAATAGTAAACTAAAGAGTAAAATGTTGAAAAATGTTTTAGA
Organism: Lissotriton vulgaris; assembly: GCF_964263255.1. Classification (NCBI taxonomy): domain Eukaryota; kingdom Metazoa; phylum Chordata; class Amphibia; order Caudata; family Salamandridae; genus Lissotriton; species Lissotriton vulgaris. Next base: position 1,102,974,585 of record NC_141687.1, read on the forward strand.
AAGTAGGTCAAATCATCTTAAAAGTTTTAGAAATTTTACTAAGTTACTCGATTTCTATATAGATTAAGCACAATGCAGAGTGCGCAAGAGGGTGAGGTGTTCACTCTCCCAACTCTAAGGATCCAGGATCTTAGAGTTGTTTGTAAACTGCAGGGCATTGACTACAAAGCCACTGCCAGAAAGGAGGATCTGATACAGGCCCTCCAAGAGTATGAGGAGGAAGCAGATTGAATAGGGATACTCTCGTCAGTGAGCCTGATGCAGAGGAGGATATATTAACTCAGTAAGTAGGTGAAGAAGATGGGAACCAAGAGCTCATGAACTTCCCAAGACTCCCCTCACCTGCAGGTAGTGGCAGAGGTCACTCTAGCGGAAAACCTGTGAGTAGGGTAGTCGGAGACCTTGAGAACAAGCTTCTCCAAATCTCCTTGGATGCGAGAAAGCTTAAACCTATGGAGAGGAGACTATGCCTAGATGAGGGAAGGGTTAATCTGGACCTAGAGCTTTAAGATGTTGGCAGCAAAGTTAATATGGTCAGAGAGCAATCCTGTGACCCTCAAATTCCAAAGTTTATAGTCCCCAGTTACAAGGATGGAGATGCCATTTCAATATGTTTAGCAGCTTTTGAGAGAGCCTGCATCATGAGAAGAGTAGGTCGCCAACACTGGGGCTCACTGCTGTGGGAATTACTACCATTTAAGGGAAGGGATAGACTTCTGACCCTAGATGAACAAGTAGCTGAGTCCTATCATCACATGAAGGGCACCCTCATGGAAGCTTTGGACTCACTACAAAAGAGTACAGAATCAGATTTAGGGACACCCATAAAAGATGAAACCAAATGTGGGTACATTTTGTTGACTCCTCAGTTAAGGCACTGGAAAGGTGGACTATCAGTAATGATGTGGAAACGTATGAAGGGCTGTATTATCTATTGATGAAAGAGCACATTCTAATAAATTGTGCCACAGAGCAATTTAGACAGCATCTGGTAGATTCTGAGTTATCTTCTCCTAGAGAGCTACGAAAGATTGTAGAATAATGGGTCAGATCCAGGGTTACCCAGAACAAGACTCAAAGTGGAGGTGACTCTAAAAAGGGTTTTCAAACTTCCCAACAGGGGAAGGGGTGAGCACTGACAAGGGTAAAAAGAAGTGTAATCTTGGAGGTCCAGAGAACACACTGAGGCAACATTGGTTTCCCTGGGAGGGGTGGACATTGACGCCTTGGCACTTTTACCTCCAAGCCTGCAGAAGTACAGACAAAGGCCAAGAATCAATGAGACTGAAATAGGGACTATGCGTGATACAGGTGCCAGTGTTACCATGCTATCAGCAAGACTGGTTTCCCCAGAACCAATGATGCCTGGTGTCAGTCACCAAATTACCAACACTGATTATGAAACTAAGCTTCATTCAGTGGCTTTGGTGAACTTAGAGTGAGGAGGAGTTACTGGGCAGAAAAAAGTGGTTGTGTCTCCTGCCATACCAGCACAGCATCTGTTAGGCAACAATCTGGAGACTTCTGCATGGGCAGAAGTAGAAAAGAGGGCTCATTCAGAAATGTCGGGTCTCCCTGAGTGTGTGTGTGTGTGTGTGTGGGACAACTAGGGCACTGGCTGTTCATCAGGGTAACGGTAAAGAGCTGGAATCTGAAACTGTGCCAAGCTCTTTAAGAACAAGCAAGAGAAAGGGCAAGAAGACTGCAAAAACAGCTTCTAAAGATCTACAGGATTAGGGGGGAGAACTCTTCCGAACAGTAGGCCCTGAGGAGGGAACTACAACTGAGGAAGCCTGGCTTGACCTGGCAGAGCCTCTCAGTGCAGGGGGCCTCCAGAGCAGAACTTTGCATTGAGCACAGGACATGCCCAACCCTTGAGAGCCTCAGGCAGCAAGCTGCCAGGCAATAAGAGAGAGATACCAGTGGCACACACAGGGTTTATTGGGTGTATGGATCGCTGTATGCTGAGGCCTGGGTACCCAAACCAGGGACAGCCAGGAAAGTGGTAGTTCTCCAAGCATGCAGATAATTCCTTCTCACGTTGCCCATGATGTCCCCCTGGCTGGACATCTTGGTCAGTAAAGGTCTTGGGACCATTTATTAGTCCATTTCTATTGGCCCCAGATGTCTAAGAAAGTGAAGGAGTTTTTGCACTCCTGTGCAACCTTTAGACCAGTGGCAAGACAGGTGCATCACCAAAGGCGATCTTAGCCCCACTACCTGTGGTTGGGACCCCCTTTGAGAGGTTTAGAATTGACATGGCTGGTCCCCTTGACCCACCTAGTGCATCTGGAAACAGATTTATTCTAGTAGTAGTGTTCCATGCTACTAGATCTCCATAGACAATCCCTCTTAGGACTGCAATTGCTCCTCAGAGGCAAAGGCCTCCCTTGGTATCTTCACCAGGATTGTGTTCCCCAAGGAAGTGGTTTCCGATAGGGGAACCAATATCATGTGTGCATACCTAAAACCTATATGGGATGAATGTGATGTGAGCTACAAATTCCCTACCCCTATCACTCCCAAACTAATGGTTTGGTGGAGAGATTAAACAAGACCATTAAAGGCATGGTCATGGGACTCAGAGACAAATTTAGAAAAGGATGGGATGTCTTATTGCTATGCCTCCTGTTTGCATACAGGGAGGTTCCTCAGAAGGGGGGGTCTGCCCCTTTGCACTTCTGTTTGGACAAGTGTAAGGGGTTCTCCAAATCTGGTGAGGGAAAGTTGTGAGAAACCTCTCAAGCAAACCAAGCAAGGCATAGTGGACTATGTGCTTCGCCTATGCTCATGTATGGCTGAGTACATGAAGAAAACAGCAAAGAATCTGCAGGCCAGCTAGAAACTTGTGAAGCACTGGGATGACAAGGAAGCATCCTTCGTTGAGTACCAACTGGGAAAGTTGGTGTGGGTGTTGGAACCTTTGGTTCCTGGGTCCCTCCAGGACAAGTGGACTGGGCCTTATCCACTTTTTGGAAAATAAAGGGGGAGTCACCTACTTGGTTGATTATGACACCCCTAGAAGTCCTCGCAGAGTAGTTCATGTGAATCGCCTGAAACCACACCAGGACAGAGCTGACATGACCATGCTCATGGTCACTGATGCAGATCAGGAGGAAATGAGTGAACCTCTCCCTGATTTATTGTCCGCAAATCCACAAGATTATAGAGTGGAAGGTGTTGATATTTCTGACACCCTAACTGTGCAGCAGCAGGCTGAATGCAGACATTTTCAGCCGGTTTGCAGGGCTCTTCTCTTTGACCCCTGGCCAGACAACATGGTGTACCCATGATGTGGACACCAGTGACAGGCTCTCTGTCAAGAACCAGATTCGCAGACTGCCTGATCAAGTCAAATCATGCATCAAAGCTGAAGTCAGTAAGTGGCTGGAACTTTGGGTAATTTGAACCCTCTGATAGTCCCCGGGGTAGCCCAGTGGTACTAGTCTCCAAACCTCACTCAAAGGGTGGCAAGGTCGAGATGAGATTTAGTGTGGACTCCCATGGGTTGAATGCAGTGACCAAGACAGATGCACACCTCATTCCAAGAGTAGATGAGCTTTTTGATAAGCTAGGGATAGCCACGTTTCTCAATACTTTAGATTTAACATCAGGGTACTGGCAGATTGGACTGACCCAGAGAGCCAAGGAGAGATATGCATTCTCCACTCTGGAGGGCCACTTTCAGCTCAAAGTGATACCTTTGGGGTTGAAGAATGCACCAACCACTTTTCAAAGGTTGGTGAATAGAGTTCTTTCAGGCCTGGATAACTTTAGTGCTTTAGTGCTATAGATGTCTTTAGCTCTACATGGGAGGATCCCATGGTCCACCTGAGAGAAGTTTTGCAGCCCTGTAATAGGCAGACCTCACTATCAAAGACAGCAAGTGCCAGATAGGGCAGATTTCTGTTATGTTGTCTACTTGGGCCACCTTGTAGGTGGAGGCTAAGTTAGACCTCTCCAACCCAAGGTCGAGACCATTTTGGACTGGTAGCCTCCCAAGAAACAGACTCAGGTCAGGGCATTACTTGGCCTGACTGGATAAATAGGAGGTTTGTGAAGGGGTACAGTACCATTGTGGTCCCTCTCACTGAGTTAACCTCAAATAAGCAACCCTAGAAGGTCGTTTGGACCACAAGCTGTCAAAATGCATTTGAAACCCTTAAACTAGCCATGTGCTGAGCACCTGTTGTAAAAGGACTAGACTTGGGAAACAGTTCAGTGTTCAAATCAAATCAAAATATCTTTATTCGGGTTCCATATATGAAAACCATAAAAGTACATAAAAACACAATAAATATTAAAAATCATTATTCATTCATTGTAGAAAAATTATTAAAACTATTACACATCATTACAGGTTTGTACGGTGCCTAATGCATAATTTTAGATATTGTGCCACAGATTTTGTCATCAAAGAATTTTCCAGAAGTTGCAGGGCTAAATAGGCAGGGCGACATCTACGGATGTTCATAACTTTTAATAGTGGTAATATCCACCTCCTGCGTAGTTCCATATAAAATTTACAAAAAAATGTGACATGTATTGTAGACTGTGGGGACATAGAGTCACACGGACACACTGCAGTGTTATGAGTCCATACATTCTGAATGGGAAATAGAACCAAAAATGCGACAAATGGTACTGTAAATAAGGTTGGATAGTTGAGACCAGCTGTATCATTAAGCATTGTTGTACTGAGGGTTTACCTATTTCACACAGCATTCGGAGTTCAGATAAATGTGACAGACAAAGTGTTTTTAGATCTTTTTTTGAAATGTTTGTTACAGATGGTGGGTCTTCAAAGAAGCTCGGACGGCCGATGTCAGTGAAAAAAGATTTTACATATGCCAGTTCAGTGTTCAAACAGATGCTTCTGAACATGGGATTGGGGCAGTGTTAGCCCAGACCAACAATGGATGCCAAGATCATCCAGAAGCCTACAGTAGCAGGCTACTTCTCTTGAGACAGCAGCATTGGAGTGCCATTGAGAGGGAAGCCTTTGCTTTGGTTTGGTCCCAGAAGAAGCTGAGGCCCTAATTGTTTGGGACTCACTTCCTTGTTCAAACTGACCACAGGCCTCCCCACATTGTTGAGGTGGTTAATTTCCCTACAGGGGATGGACTGATAAGTGGAACACAGACCAGGGACTGACCATGCCAATGTAGATGGTCTTTCCAGGTTCTTCCACTTAGACTATGAGAACTACCAAGAGGGAGGTCAGTGCTCATCACCTTTCATCTGGGGGAGGGGGTCATGTTGTTAAGAGCCTTTTCTGGATAGTCATCCCCCACTTTTTACTGCTAGATGGTGTGGTAATTTCTCTGAAAGTGTGCTGTCCCTTGCAAACCAGGCCCCAGTACCAGTGTTTTTTCACTTAAACTGCAATTGTGAATTTGTGCACCCAATCATAGTACTATTACACCCCTGTAAGGACCTAGTATATGGTGCCAGTGCTACCCAGGCCAGGGATTTAAAAGGGGTACCAGGGCTACAGCAATTATTGTGCCACACTGAGTGACCCAAGTTAAACCAAAGGCTACAGGCCTGCTATGACCACTTGCAAGAGCAGCTTGCCTGCTCAAGTTCGACCATGCACTAACCATGTGTGACAGGGTCACCTCACTGCATGTAATATATATCACTCAACCCTAAGGTAGGCCTCCAATAGCCCAGGAGGCAGGGTTTATTATATTGTATGCGTGGGAATATATGTACAAACATATATTGCCATATGGTAGCATTGTAAATGTAATTCTATTGCAAGTGACCGACCCTTTAAAGGATAACATGGGCTGGACACTAGACATCTCCAGATGTCGTGCTCCATTTTTGAGCGGTCCATTCCTTTCATGTGTGGCATCAAACACCGTGCCTTTTAATCCCGGACATTGTGCTGGTGGCCAGGGTTAACCAGCATGTAGCTAGGGGGCACTTTAGACAGTGCCCACCAAGTTAACCCAGTGTTTTGGGGCTTTTCCGAAGGTCTGCCACCAAGACAGAGCTCTGATCTCATGCTAAGAAAGGTGTGCCACTCCCAGAGGTCAGAGACATAGACTTGTGTGTGCAGGAGGCGCACCTCTACCCACACAGGATGGCTACTGAATGGGCCATCACGGCGGTGAGCCTCAAAGGAACTTGTCCCCCACTCGAGGACAAAGCCTCCCCCTGCCACAGGCAGACACTATTTTCCATTAGCAGGCAGGAAGATTATCTATTCGGGTGTACACATCCACAAGGCTGACCACACCTCTAGGGTGCAGCAGCTGATGTGAACATTCAAGGATGCTTTTGACCATATTGTATTTAGTATAAAAAGTAAGTTCTAACTGATTTAGTGACATACACCCACCCACAGGACATGGTCACTAGAGGGGTGGATTAGCTGCAGGAGTAGATGCCCATTGGCTACTAGTCCTCACACCATGTAACATCCCCTAAATCTAGGAATTAGTTATAGATAGGTGGCTGGGTTTATAGTGCGCAACACTACTTATTTTTATCTTTTCTACCTCAAATCTGTGGCTCTAGGGAACAAGGGAAAAACGGCCACTAGCATCCCCACAGTTTCTCTGTAAACAGAGAATACAAGCAAAATGATACAGTCCCCGAGCACAATCACACAAAATTATGAAGAAAAAATCAAAATATCAGTTTTTCAAGATATTCAACAGTCTTTTTTATTTTCTTTTTCTTGTTTTATCTTCTTCTTCAACGTTTCATCATTCCATAGTTCATCAAGAATACACTGTACAGCAAGCGTAGCCAAAGAAACCAAAGCCAACACGTGTTTCGTCACGGGAACAGTCTCCCAACGACTTCCTCAGGGCTACAAACAAAAATCGAAATCGAATATGTGTAAATATTTAAACAATATTTTACAAATTCAACTACACTAGTCTTCAAACATTCTCTACCAGAAAAAACATGTTTTAAATATTTAAATCAACCATCGAAAGAATAACAAATCGAAAGAGAGAAGGTGGTGTCTAAATAAAATTCAAAACCGAAACCAAAAGACAACCAACCACCTAGTGCAAAGAAAGAAAGAAAATAGTCCATTATAAACTATACCAGTAATAGAAGCCTAATTAGTAAGCTTGCAATAAGTATACTGGGAAAAAGAAGAAGGAAGTGAAGAGAAAAGAAGAATAATTAAGATGTGCAACCTACACTCACCATTAAATTCGATTTTCTCACAATAGTCCCAATTTCATCCAATGTATTATCACTCTTCACAGGGTAATTTTAAAATACTGTAAATAGATAAGTTTATAGGGGAGAGCTTAAAATTAAGTCCTTAAATTTTTAAAGGATTTTTTTATTTATATTTATCCAAAGCAAAGTTATTAGCCCCAGATATAACTTCCAAACAAATATCATGCGGTGTTTTGAATTTTAAGACAAAGCAATTATGAGTGAAAATCAGAACACTATTTATCAACTGCACTACATGATGGTCTATTTCAAACACATATCATGCGATGTTATGAGTTTTAAAGACAAAACATTTACGAGTGAAAATCAGGACACTATTTTTCAACTGCACTACATGATGGTCTATTTATTGGTTTATATCACAAGAGAATCAAAGGAGACCTCTATTGTTTTACCTCATACAGGCTCCATAGGTCAATTTTCACAGTAGTTAAATAGATAGATTATCAATGTATCTGAAAGAAAGAACATTGTAGCATATTATTGTCTGATTCAGTTTAAGAAAGATTGTATTATTCCAATCTAAATCGGGAACACAACATTTGTACCCCCAATTCTAAAACCAACTCAAGTACTAAAACCGCTTTAAAACCGCTTTTAAAAGCGTTTTGAATTGTTCAGGGTTCAGGTATATTGCACAGTATTACTGTGTGAACCCAGATAGTCACATCTTGGTGTGCATAAATAAAACACAATGCAGTTAGGCATATTAGACTTTAACTTTTCAAATTTGTGAGAGCCCACCTATAAAAATGAACCCAACCTTTATCGTTCAGCACACAACTTCATATATTCAGTTAATTAGGGGCTAAGCACAAAGCGACCTCCCTGTTTATTATTTAAGCTCCGTGAGTCAAGTGGCACAACACGCTAAAGTCGCTTGTAAAAGACCGAATTTAATCGTCTAAAGTAGTTCACTTGTAGCGTTACCCAAATTAGTTTAACTGTCACCCTCACTAAGTATCTGGGAGAGCCAGTATTCGACCCTATATTTACATTTGCGCTAACCTTAAAAAAACACCCTAATGGGTCGATCCGCTTCCGTGCTACATCAGTGTCAAACCACCCTAATTCCCCACTTACCGGGAGAGTACTACCATCATCTCTGTTTCAATGCGGCTGGTATAAACAAACTTGCGCGCCATGGTGCCGCGTTTAAATACACACATGGACACTGGCGTTTCAGTAGTCAGACATAGACAAAGGACATTTCCAGAAGCGCAAAAATGCATATTTAAAGAATTTTCAATGAATTTTTAATTTGTATAATTTTCACAAATTAGGTCATTAATTACCTTTCAAATATAATTCAACTTACCAGTCAATTAAATTTGTGGTTACTAAATATTTTAAGTTGTTACTCTTGAAGGTCAGAGTGACTCAAATCACCTGGAGCAAGAAACCATATATATGATGTCTGATTCAATGATTCAATGATATGGTGAAAGGTAATTAATGACCTAATTTGTGAAAATTATACAAATTAAAAATTCATTGAAAATTCTTTAAATATGCATTTAATCGTCTAAATCGCGAACATAAAATTAGGAATATTCAAACAGATAACTAAATGCTGCTGTATTTCTTATCGTAAACGGAACAACAGTCCAATTGACTAGGCTAAGATGGCGGCACTAAACCAGTGCGCTTTTGGAAATGTCCTTTGTCTATGTCTGACTACTGAAACGCCTGTGTCCATGTGTGTATGTAAACGCGGTACCATGGCGCGCAAGTTTGTTTATACCAGCCGCATTGAAACAGAGACGATGGGAGCACTCTCCCGGTAAGTGGGGAATTAGGGTGGTTTGACACTGATGTAGCACGGAAGCGGATCAACCCATTAGGGTGTTTTTTTAAGGTTAGCGCAAATGTAAATATAGGGTCGAATACGGGCTCTCCCAGATACTTAGTGAGGGTGACAGTTAAACTAATTTGGGTAACGCTACAAGTGAACTACTTTAGACGATTAAATTCGGTCTTTTACAAGCGACTTTAGCGTGTTGTGCCACTTGACTCACGGAGCTTAAATAATAAACAGGGGGGTCGCTTTGTGCTTAGCCCCTAATTAACTGAATATATGAAGTTGTGTGCTTACGATAAAGGTTGGGTTCATTTTTATAGGTGGGCTCTGACAAATTTGAAAAGTTAAAGTCTAATATGTCTCACTGTATTGTGTTTTAGTTATGCACACCAAGCTGTGACTATCTGGGTTCACACAGTAATACTGTGCAATATACCTGAGCCCTGAACAATTCAAAACGCTTTTAAAAGCGGTTTTAAAGCAGTTTTAGTACTTGAGTTGGTTTTAGAATTGGGGGTACAAATGTTGTGTCCCCGATTTAGATTGGAATAATACAATCTTTCTTAAACTGAATCAGACAATAATATACTGCAATGTTCTTTCTTTCAGATACATTGATAATCTATCTATTTAACTACTGTGAACATTGACCTATGGAGCCTGCATGAGGTAAAACAATAAAGGTCTCCTTTGATTCTCTTGTGATATAAACCAATAAATAGACCATCATGTAGTGCAGTTGAAAAATAGTGTCCTGATTTTCACTCGTAAATGTTTTGTCTTTAAAACTCATAACATCGCATGATATGTGTTTGAAATAGACCATCATGTTGTGCAGTTGATAAATAGTGTTCTGATTTTCACTCGTAATTGCTTTGTCTTAAAATTCAAAACACCACATGATATTTATTTGGAAGTTATATCTGGGGCTAATAACTTTGCTTTGGATAAATATAAATAAAAAAATCCTTTAAAAATTTAAGGACTTAATGTTAAGCTCTCCCCTATAAACGTATCTATTTACAGTATTTTAAAATTACCCTGTGAAGAGTGATAATACATTGGATGAAATTGGGACTATTGTGAGAAAATCGAATTTAATGGTGAGTGTAGGTTGCACATCTTAATTATTCTTCTTTTCTCTTCACTTCCTTCTTCTTTTTCCCAGTATACTTATTGCAAGCTTACTAATTAGGCTTCTATTACTGGTATAGTTTATAATGGACTATTTTCTTTCTTTCTTTGCACTAGGTGGTTGGTTGTCTTTTGGTTTTGGTTTTCAATTTTATTTAGACACCACCTTTTCTCTTTCGATTTGGGATTCTTTTGGTGGTTGATTTAAATATTTAAAACATGTTTTTTCTGGTAGAGAATGTTTGAAGACTAGTGTAGTTGAATTTGTAAAATATTGTTTAAATATTTACACATATTCGATTTCCATTTTTGTTTGTAGCCCTGAGGAAGTCATTGGGAGACTGTTCCTGTGACGAAACACGTGTTGGCTTTGGTTTCTTTGGCTACGCTTGCTGTACAATGTATTCTTCATGAACTATGGAATGATGAAACTTTGAAGAAGAAGATAAAACAAGAAAAAGAAAATAAAAAAGACTGTCAAATATCTTGAAAAACGGATATTTTGATTTTTTCTTCATAATTTTGTGTGATTGTGCTCGGGGACTGTATCATTTTCCCTAAATCTAGGATGTATGGGGCACCCTGGGCACCAGAACCATAGATTTAAAGTGATACAAAGAAAATACCCATTTCCATGACAAGGCAGGATTCCACAAAGAAAGTCACTAAACACTTAACCAAGGCAAGAGGCCGGTTCCAGAAGAAAGAGGAACCCCTCTGCAAACTCCAGACTACACAAGAACTCCATTGGGTTAGAGGAACAAGGCACAATCTACTAAGTCCATGACCTTGAAGCACTGTCTACTGAGCCGTCTGGTATGGCCCCTCGAAAGTAACTGGGCTGCTGGCTTCTGGGAACTGTAGTCCACACCCTCAGCAAGGTTCAGCTGTCCACAAAGTTCCGCTGATCCTCTGGAAGAAGATTTCCTCAAACGCAGTGCTTGCAGGAACCACGGCTTGTTGCTAGGCAGTCCAACTACTACCAACTTTATTTGACACTCTCAAGAGAAGGGATTCACCTGTACAGTAGACCAACCACTACTGTGGCCCCATCATGAAGATCATGCATTTGTTTTCACACTCTCTTGGCCCGCCTGGCAGCACCAGTTGCAGCGGATCCTGTTCAGCACCACAGATAGTCAGAAGCCCCTCTGCACTGATTCCTCTGAACCAGGTAGATTCGATCTGCCTGAGACTCATGGTCCAAGGCCAATTCCTTGCTCAAGTTTCAAAGGGATTTGCTCAACTCCACCAGCAAGTACCTTTTTGCTAAAATAACCATTGAGGGACCACAAGCCTGATTGACAGCTCTGTTTGACAGCTATAATGCACCTTTGAACCCCGCTCCCCAGAGCAAAGTAAAATTGTGTTAGCTGTTGTGAACTGGCCTAGGGATTCCCGAGAACTTAACTCTAAGTGGGTTCCATTAAACTCATTCTATAAGTAACCGATTGTATGTATGTGTTTTTTCCATTGACCACAGCTTAAATGTTTTACACTGCAAAGTACAGGTTTATTTAATGCTTTAAAATTGATGACTCTGCTTATCCTTTATGTATCAACTTAGTTTTGGTGCCTACTAGGCCTGGGGGATGAACTCTGCTCCGTTCGTGGAGTTTGTGAAGTTCTCGGAGCTCGCGGAGTGCAGAAACCTCCCCTCCGCATAGAGCAGCAGAATTTTTTGCCCGCTTGCGCTTGTAAACTGTAAGTTGGCAAGTGCGAGCTGCCGCTTGGGTACAACTTCCACTCAAGCAGCAGGAAGATCAGTGTGATTGCCAGTTCGCCCTGTACTCCCCCACTTGCAGAACTCCACAGAGTTTTTTCGCCACTTCACGGAGTTCCGCTTAGTGAATCACCTCGAACCAGGTAAAAATCAGCTCTATTTTTATAAATTGGTGCCAGATTTCTCTTGAGTCGTGTTTATTGCTTAGGATTCATGTTGGTGATGTGAAAATGCTTAACACGTGTTCCTCTAAGTAGCCTGCCTGCTCTTTGCCACTCTACCAGGACTGAGTGAAGGTTTACAAGAAAGTACCCAGGGCCCTCCTTTGTGTATTATGCTAGTATTACATGGTAAGCCACCCTGCCATCTCCCATAATACTTTCACCGTGCAACAGTAAATAATGGGAAACATCCTTTACAACGCGGTTATTACACCGCAATGCTGTTACATCGTGGTCGTTACAACGACCGCATGTAACAACGCTATACCATTACAATGCAAGTCTTTACAGCGACTTGCGCTAGATGGCGCGCTAACATTAAAAATGGTGTCGTTTACTATCCCAACACCTTCCCTACTGATAAGTGGACTGGAGTTGGAATAGTTAATTACCCTTTTTTAATGTTAGCACGTCACCTAGCGCAAGTCGATGTAAAGACTTGCGTTGTAAAGGCATAGCGTGGTAACATGCAGTCGTTGTAACGACTGCCACGTAACAGCACGTGTTGTAATAACACACGTTGTTACGTCATACATCCGTAAATAATACTCGATGATTCATTGATCACACTTCCATCTCTTTTGATCATGAGGTTTTTTTTTACCTCCATGGTTGCTATAAATTAAGAGATTCATATACAATATACAGTATCTGTCAGCATACAGCCCTGTTGCTCAAGCAACTTTTCCAAATGTGTGCCAAGGTTATCTAGTGAGAACCCCTATTTACCTTTGTGGAGTAAACTGTGGGACTTTGTCCAACAGGCAATTCCTACCTCACCTATAGTGAACCCCCCTTTTTGAGGAATAATTCCTAGAAAAAACTGTTTGAATTAACGACACTGTCAGATAATTGAATATGCTTAAAAAGGCTTAATTTGACATGTTTACCTGTAACGTCATTTGATAGAGAATCCTCAACTAGTTTTGCTTGTTTTTAAACTATCCAGTTTTTACTAATCCTTCTCTGTTGGTGTTATTCAAAATACATCCTTTAAAGTCTATGCCATTGTTTGCAAATGTTACTGCATTGGTGTGATTAAAACACAATTATTTCCACAAACCTCACAAAAATTCATTTGGGAGACCCTTTTCCCACTGTAACATTCTATCCACTTTTGACCGATGTTTCAGGCTGTGCTTTAAAATACACAGCGAACTAATAACTTTCCACAGATGTTTCTTGGTGTAGAATACATGCAGTAATTGAAAAATGCCATCGAGCTTAAAGCCTTAAAAAAGTCTACCTTATTTGTTAACTTGGAGATAAGCTACTCAACCGAGCCCAAGACCCCAGATATGTCCTTACCATTACTCAGGGGCATGTGCCCCAAAGTCAATGCATCCTGGCTATGGGCTTGTTTTCAGCTGCAGCAGCAGGGTGAATTGTACAGCTTCTTCAGCAAAGAAAGCTTCTCCATACTCCAGGCCATTCACATTTTAGAGAGACCCTAAGTCATGCAAGTACATAAGCTAGGGGAACATGTCAGCATAGGGGATTGAAATAGTGTTACAAACAAATGATGTTCCTTATTTCCCTTATCACCTAGAAAGTAAGTTCTCCATGAGCCAGTTCTTAGCATCACTTTGATCATGCCTAGTGCATGTCACATCATTTCAAATGCACAACACATCATTGAGCAGATTGGCAAGCTTCCTCTTCTTTAGGGATGGTGCCTTGTAGGCAACTGTCCTGACACACTTGTGGAAAATGGATTATTAGAAGATGTAATTATGTGTATTTCACTGGCAATATTGCCACTAACACAATGTAGTGCTCAGAATAGGTCTCAGAACCCTTGGTAACTTGGCATTAAGCAGGCAGGCTGAACTTCAAAGACAGGTATGTAAAGCATTTAAAAACACCAATTCAGTAAACATTTAAGACACAACACACAATGGAAGTCCAACATCAATTTATAAAAATTTGAAATATTGTTATCTTTGAAAAGACACCAAAACAGAAAAAAATTAATGTAGGGGACCAGGGATATTCATTTTTAAAGATTAAACATTTTCTAGTGCTTAGGAATCAATAGTGCCACTTCTGGACATGTGGCCGCCTCTGACCTGGACAAAGTGAAAGTTTAGCCCAACCGCGATGGAAACCTAGTTTGATTCACTAAGTGGGAGGCCCCGGTCAAGATTTGTTCTTCACATTTCAACTTTTCTGGAGTATTTCTCAGCAGACGTTGTGCAGTCTCCCTCGACAGGCCAGATTCAGTGAAGGTTTGCCGGATTGCCTTTCTTTGAGTATCTGGTCATCCTCTGGAACTTTTTCACAAAAGTTCACCAAACTTACCCAAACTTCTGGAACTTCTTCCTGAAGTTCATCTTGAGGGTCCAAAGTGTCCAAAACACAATCCAAGGGTCTGGGATCTCCAAGAAGGGCCTTGAAAGGTTGGGACCACTGTTCCCACAATGCACGTGGGCAAAACCCTTATACGTCCAATGGATGCACTCCAGGCAGGGGACTCTTGGTGGAATTGATGCAGATGAGCTCTGTTAACCTGTAGCCCACTCTTTATTCCTCTTGAAACAAGGTACAACAAAACGGCTATAGTTCCAGATAATGCAGCTGGCGCAGTCAATCAGAATGCGGGGTCTGATGGTGCAAATCAAGTTTCCAGCTTGGCAATCCTTCTTCTTCTCTCGGGTTCAAGCAGCAGAGCTGAGAGGCACTGCCCCTTTCAGATACTTATTCAGTGTTTTCTGGGGCCACACAGGGGAGCACTCATGTCCAGTGGGGTGCAGGACAACACCCCAGAGCATGACCATTTCCTCCAAAGTTTGGCACAATGGTCTCCCAGATAGCACTATTTCTCCAAAATCCAATAAAGCGGAAGCCTCAGGGGAGAGGCAAGACCTGGCTAAACCAACCTCCAGGATGGCTCAACTCCATATTCCCCCTCCCCCTGGTATTTGCACATTCCTTAACCCCTTCGATGCTGTTGACGGAACGGTTCCGTCATGCACGTGGGTTGAGCTGTGCAGATGACGGAACCGTTCCGTCATGACTCCGCCCGCGCAAGGCGGAGTCAGCATGGGCGGGGAATTCGCGCCGCAGTGATGCGGTTAAGCCTGCCATCTGGCTTGGTTCAAAGAGTAGGGGTGTAAATGAAACTGGCTTCTGATGCCTGTCTCCTCCTTCATTTGAAGATCATTGTTTACGACCAGTCCCCCTTGCTCTGGCATTCCTATGTAGAAGAACCCTCTCCTCCCAAAATAGCTCCTTCACCCCAGGGACTATTTATCACCTCATCAAAGCAGCCTGGCTCATCCACTTAACTCTGACCAATCAAGACAGATCACTGGAAGGCTGAATTTTGGTTTACGGACAAGAACGTTTTATAACTTCTTGTCTGTACATTTTAGGATAAATTCATCAATAGAATATTATTGTATTTATCAATACCATTTTAGTGAGTTATTGAATTATATTTTCAGATTTTCCTAGTGGGAATTATTAATTATTAACATCTTGCCAGGTTAACCTTTGTGGCTGAGGATCTGCAACGGGGAAAATGGACTGGGCGATTTTTCGAACACCAGGGCTTATAAAACATATTTTATAAGGATCCGGTCTATATCTACAGGACCCCCCACCCCTGGAAGACCTAGGGGAGAATTTAGGTGTTATGAATATGCCAAAATAGTGCAGATCCTCACTCCACAGTGATCCTAGCACAAAAGTCGATTTTGGGAAGCACTTTACTACAATGTGGGAAGTGAAATGTGAAATTTCACTATACTCAAGGCATATAAAACCTATTTTATAAGGGTCCTCCTTATAAGTACCTGACCCCCCAACGCTGAGACACCTATGGGAAACCTTGTACATTTGTAAGTGCCCCAAACACCAAAGTCAAGTTTGGGCACAGTTTACATGTTAAAAGCAGTCCTGCATTTGCTTTTAAACAGACCTCAGGCCTCAGCAGTGCACACATGCAAGTGCAGAAAGAGCTACTGGCCTCTAAACTGTTATGCCCTATTACATATTAGCGACTTAAAGGTACTTTTGATTTCCCTGCACTATTATGCACTAGGGCCTTATAGGGGAGGTCATGCCAATCGTAGAGTACCATAACCCATAGTGTACCCTACTATATGTAGGTGTTTTCACAGTATTCTAAATGTGTTTTCAGCAAAGCACTGTATCTGGGTCTGGTTAGACAGAACCCAAAGACAGTCAAAATCAGTAACAACAAGTACCAGTCAGCAAACAAAAATGGGGGGTGTTCAGGGCACCAGAATGGATTTGCAACAGACACAGTATTTGAACGAGAAACAGTCTGAACAATGTGGGCAGAGTCACACGTGTTCCAACACCGCAAGCACTACCATGTTTGCCTGAACCAGGCATATGCTTTAACCATGCTTATGCTCAGTTGAGGCAATGCGCGGTCTAGATGCATAGAGGGGGGGAGGAACAGCAAGCTTCGGGAGAGAAGGATTGCGCACAAAGGGAAGAGGGGCTGGTGACGGGTTTGGGGAGTATTTTTTGGGGAAGTATTTTTAGGGCTAGGGGGGTCGGGCTAGCTTTTAGGACTATGGGTTGGTGTGGGTATGGGTTGGTGTTCCCGGCGTCTAAAGCTCAGGGCCCATTTTACTTTCGAGCATATTGGAGTTGGCAAGATTTTGTATGTTTTTGACTTATTTTGGCTTACTTTTGCTTGTTTTTCAATGGGCGAGATGGGGGGTCCTTGGGTCATAAGTCTTCCCATAATTTGATTAGGAGGTGGCTTGCTGAGGAACTTGCGGATAAGTGGGACTAGTGTACCTCCAAGTTTCAAGAGGATTGATGAAGTAGAAGGGGTCAAAACACCTTTGTTTGTGTCTTGCTGGTTTGCAGTGTCATCCAATGGGCCAGTTTTGGAAGTTGGCAAGAAATGCTTTTGGGGGGTTCAAGGTGCCCCAGATGAAAACGGCTTCTGTCATCAATGGCTAGGAATGTCCACTGTACCTGTGATTTATTGGAGGAACTCCATCCACGGGAAGGGTGGTTTTGTCCCTAGTTTTTAAATGGGAAATCACCTGCTTTGGGGCCTCGGAAAGGAGCTGTTTTGCACGTTTTCGGGGAGTGATTAGAGGGTATTCCAGGTGGTTTCTAGCGGATCTGCTTGAATGGGAAAGTAGCTGGGAACCTCTAGTTCTGATTTTACCACATGTATTCCATTAGCAAGCAAGCCATTACAATAAATATCGATGTAAAGGCATGCGTGGTAAAGGCATGCGTGGTAAGCAAATGCGTGGCTAAGACGCATTTGTGGTTGGGACCGTTTGTAAAGGCATGCGTGGTTCAGCCACACGTGCCGCTGTCATACAACCTATGTGAACTGATCTCAGCGACTGGGCATGCTGATAGCGAGGAGTCATCGTTTTCATAAACATGGGGCCATCTATTCTGGTCTCCACATTACAGATAGTCAACGTGTTTGGTTTATCCCTGCCATGCAAGTCTCAAAGAGTAATGTGGTGCTGCCCATGAACATTTACTTATCTGGCTGTATGTGTATTAAAACAAATGCAATCTAAAGTACAATGTTCTGATGAATCTTCTTTGTTGAAACTTGTTTGATGAATTTTTCCACCTAGAATGGTTTTCACCAGGCTGATGAAAGCCCATCTTGGTGAAAACAAAATTTCCTTCAGGTCGCGGTTTAGTTTCTATGCTTTTTTAAGAGGGGTTCCCACCCTTAACCTGCCAACCCTTTCAACTAGATTACCCTTTTTTGTAGTTTCTTTTTAGGAGGGTGTATTCCATCAACATTAACCCTTAAAAACATCACATAAAACTGTCTTCTGCGCTCCATTTTTGTTTGTTATTTTATTAACATTTATTCACACAATTCCTATTGCAACTGGAATTGTAAGTATGTTTTTTTCCGGTAACAGAACTCAATCCCAGTAACAGGTATTGAAAGCTGTGCCTAGCATTGTATTGGATAGTATTGTAATTGCATTTATATAGTGCTTACTACCCCTGACGAGGCGTCGAAGTAGTATACCTTTTCCACAAAATCTTTCTCTTTTCGTGGAAAAAGATTTGTTATCATTTTGCCCTTTCTCCAAAACATATTTTGCTAGCCTATTTTTGCCAGGCTGACAATCTTCATTTTGGATTTTCATCATAAAGACGGAATTTCATTTTTAGGTCTTGCCTATGCAGCGCTTGCACTGTCTCTCCGAGACATCAAGTGATCTGTATATGTGCTGAAACTCCACCTAGTCTACCCTATGCTTTTAATTGGTTTCTTCCCCTGGCTGCTTTAATTTCTTTGTTTTCACAGTCCACAGCGCTTTGTAGTTTGTCCTCTATTTCTTTGGGAACGCCTATGCAGCACCGCCTAACTACAGTAAACATGCTGCTAGTGGAATGAAGTGTTTGTCTTGGAACTCTTTTTTTTGTGGCTTGCTTTTTCATCTGTATTGCAGTGTTTGATGCACGTCTGTTGTGCCCTCACCGTCATCACCCCTACTGTTACCCACTTTCATTGTCCCCCACTGCTACCCGCCTCTTCTCCTTGTTAATTGATGCTTCCTGAAATGATCATTGCGATATTAAGCATTTGAGTGTTGCCAGTGCAGTGTTAATGTTATTCTTTGTAATTTAAAATCACACTGGAGAGCTTTTTTGCAATGCGCATGGTTTCAAATGTTTCATAACACACTCAAGAGCATTTCTGTGATGCGCATGGTATTGAGTGTTTCATAACACATTGGAGACCATTTCTGTGATGCGCATGGTGTTGAGTGTTTCATTGGTATTGTCTCCTGCCTTACCTTGGTTTCAGTCAGGCTATAAAGCAGAGGGTGCCTTTGAGAGCTTCATGGGGTGTGAGCTTCAGACCCCCTCCAAATGGGCAGCAGCTGTAGAAAGAGTCGCTGGGAGCATTTTATGTGAGGTCTGGCAGGGTCAGGAAGGACGCTGCTGTCGGTGGCAAGGGTAAGGAGGTGTTGCGTGCTGTAAGTGCTGTAACATGCTTTGTTCTTATGCATGCGTCATGAGAAGCCCAGAAGAGCTGTACAGGTCACGCCACAAATAGAATTGTATTTTGGCACTTGCTATTTTTAAGTATGCGGCTAACAAACCACTATTTCTTTCTGGTCCCGGGAGGATGAGGAACTGAGTTGTCCCTGCACTATTTAGCATCCCTGCTGCATTTAGTCAACCCACCAAGCTATCTCTCTCTGTGGCTATTTGCAAGTGCTGTGTAAAATATGCTTTCTCTGTGCTTCCGCCGAAGGGGAACGATTTGTAATAAAAGTGTTGCAGGGGGTTCCTTTCTTTGCTCCATTTCAAAGCTCGGAGGAGCTTTACAGGCCACGCCACTAATAGAATTGTATTTTGGCACATGTTATAATTAGTATGCGCCTGATAAACCAATTATTTCTTTTTTGTCTCAGGAAGATGAGGAACTGAGTTGTCCCTGCAGTATTTCGCTTCTTTGCTGTGTTTAGTCAACCCGGCGAGCTATCTATCTCTGTGGTTATTTGCAAGTGCTGTGTAAAATGTGGTTTCTCTGTGCTTCCTCTAAACGGAACGATTTGCACCAAAAGTGGTGCCGGGGATTACCTTTCTTAGCTTTATTACAAAGGCCAGAGGAGCTGTACAAGCCATACCACAAATAGGATTGTATTTTGGCACATGTTATATTTAGAATGCGGCTGGTGAGCCATTATTTCTTTCTTGTCTCGGCAGGGTGAGGAACTGAGTTGTCCCTGCAGTATTTCGCATCTCTGCTGCATTTAGGCAACCCACTGAGCTATCTCTCTCTGTGGCTATTTGCAAGCCCTGTGTAAAAACTGGTTTCTTTGTGCTTCCTTTAAACAGAAACGTTTAATGTTTTAGTGTTTTATTTAAACGTTAATATGGTTTCGCATTTGTGCGTTCTTATCACCTGCTCAGAAAGTGCAGAATAATTACACACTGATCCGCTCTTAAATAATACCATCTGTTTTGACGACAGTGAGGCTCCATATAAATTGTTATTATGAAAATCAGCTGTATAAATGTGAATAAGATTTTATATGAAGTGCTCATTGGAACAGTATAGCATTATCCATTTACTGATATTCTGCACATTCTATGAGCAGCATGATTTTTGGTTACTGCCGGTTTTATAGTGCTTAATTTGTACCAGAAGCGGTGCCGGGGCTAACTTTTCTTAGCCTCATTACAAAGCTCGGAGGAATTGTACAGGCCATGCCACAAATAGAATTGTATTTTGGCACATGTTATTTTTAGTATGCGGCTAACAAACCACTATTTCTTTCTTGTCTCAGGAGGATGAGGAACTGAGTTGTCCCTGCACTATTTCGCATCTCTGCTGTGTTTGGCCAATCCCACTGGCTATCTCTCTCTCTGGCTATTTGTCAGTGATGTGCTGTGTGGTTTCTCTGTGCCTCCTCTAAAGGGGAACGATTTGTACCAAAAATAGCCAATAGGGTTCCTTTTTTAGGTCTCGATTAGGCAGCGCATGCGCTACCCTCCAAGACATCAAGTAATCTGTATATGTGTTGAAACTCCACCTACTCCACCTACTCCACCCTCTTTGCTTTTAATTGGTTTCTTTGCTTGTCTGCTTTAATTTCTTTGTTTTCACAGGCCTAAGCGATTTTAGGTCTCGCCTATACAGCGCATGCGCTGTCTCTTCGAGACATCAAGTAATCTGTATATGTGTTAAAACTTCACCTACACCACCCTCTTTGCGTTTAATATGTTTCTACGTTTGTCTCTTTTAATTTCTTTGTTTTCAGAGGCCAAAGCGCTTTGTAGTTTGTCTTCTATTTCTTTGGGAACGGCTATGCAGCACCGCCTAACTACAGTATACCTGCTGCTAGTGGAATGAAGTGTTTTTTTCGTGGCTTGCTTTTTCCTCTGTATAGCAGTGTTTGATGCACGTCTGTTGTGCCCCACAATCATCACCCCTACTGTTACCCACCTTCGTTTTTCCCGATCACTACCCGCCTTTTCTCCTTGTTAATTGATGCTTCCTGCAATGATCATTGCGATATTAAGTATTTGAGTGTTGCCAGTTCCGTACAGCTCCTCGGGCTTTGTTATGGAGCTAAAAAAGGTAACCTCCTGCACTACTTTTGGTACAAATCGTTCCCGTTTAGAGGAAGCACAGAAAAAACACATTTTACACATCACTTGCAAAAAGCCACAGAGAGAGGTAGCTCGGTGGGGTGGCTAAATGTAGCAGAGACACGAAATACTCCAGGGAAGGGAACGATTTGTATCAAAAGTATTGCAGGGGGTTACCTTGCTTAGCTTTATTACAAAGGCCGGAGGAGCTCTACAGGCCACGCCACAAATGCGATTGTATTTTGGCACATGTTATTTATTCAGTATGCACCTGTCAAACCACTATTTCTTTCTGGTATTTGAGGATGAGGAACTGAGTTGTCCCTGCAGTATTTCGCATCTCTGCTGTGTTTAGCCAACCCAACCCAGCGAGCTATCTCTCTCTCTGTCTATTAGCAAGCACTGTTTAAAAACTGGTTTCTTTGTACTTCCTTTAAACTAGAACATTTAAAGTTTTGGTCTTCTTTTAACCGTTAATACTGTTTAGCATTTGTACTTTCTTATCACCTGCTTAGAATTTGATGAATAATTGCGCACCAATCTGCTCTAAAATATTACCATCCGTTTGACGGCAGTGAGGCTCCATCGCTTCATACAAAGGACGGAGGAGCTCTACAGGCCACGCCACAAATGCGATTGTATTTTGGCACATGTTATTTATTCAGTATGCAGCTGTCAAACCACTATTTCTTTCTGGTATTTGAGCATGAGGAACTGAGTTGTCCCTGCAGTATTTCGCATCTCTGCTGTGTTTAGCCAACCCAGCGAGCGATCTCTCTCTCTGTCTATTAGCAAGCACTGTTTAAAAACTGGTTTCTTTGTACTTCCTTTAAACTAGAACATTTAAAGTTTTGGTCTTCTTTTAACCGTTAATACTGTTTAGCATTTGTACTTTCTTATCACCTGCTTAGAATTTGATGAATAATTGCGCACCAATCTGCTCTAAAATATTACCATCCGTTTGACGGCAGTGAGGCTCCATCGCTTCATACAAAGGACGGAGGAGCTGTACAGGCCAAGCCACAAATAGAATTGTATTTTGGCACATGTTATAATTAGTATGCGGCTGATAAACCATTATTTCTTTTTTTATCTCAGAAGGAT
Source organism: Lissotriton vulgaris (assembly GCF_964263255.1). Classification (NCBI taxonomy): domain Eukaryota; kingdom Metazoa; phylum Chordata; class Amphibia; order Caudata; family Salamandridae; genus Lissotriton; species Lissotriton vulgaris. The sequence continues at coordinate 1,102,996,876 of NC_141687.1, forward strand.
GAGGAGCTGAGTTGCCCCTGCAGTATTCTGATTTTTTACTGTGTTTTGTCAACCCAGCGAGCTATCTCTCTCTGTGGCTATTTGCAAGTGCTGTATAAAATGTGGTTTCTCTGTGCTTCTTCTAAACGGGAACGATTTGTACCAAAAGTGGTGCAGGGTGTTACCTTTCTTAGCTTTATTTCAAAGGCAGGAGGAGCTGTACAGGCCATGACACAAATATAATTGCATTGAGGCACATGTTATATATTGAGTATTCGACTGACAAACCACTATTTCTTCCTGGTCTCGGGAGAATGAGGAACTGAGTTGTCCCTGCAGTATTTTGCTTCTTTTCTGTGCTTTATCAACCCAGCGAACTATATCTCTCTGTGGCTCTTTGCAAGCACTGTGTAAAACCTGGTTTCTTTGTGCTTCCTTTAAACTAGAGCATTTAAAGTTTTGGTGTTTTATTTAAACGTTAATACTGTTTAGCATTTGTACTTTCTTATCACCTGCTTAGAATTTGTTGAATAATTGCGCACCGATCTGCTCTAAAATAATACCATCCGTTTGACAGCAGTGAGGCTCCATGTAAATTGTTATTATGAAAATAAGTTGTGTAAATGTTAATAAGATTGTACATGAAGTGTTCATGGTAACAGTGCAGCAATATCCATTTAATGATATTCTGCACATTCTATGAGCAGATTGATGTTTGATTACTGCTGCTTTTACAGTGCTTCATTTGTACCAGAAGAGGTGCAGCGGCTAACCTTACTTAGCTTTCTTACAAAGCCCGGAGGAGCTGTACAGGCCATGCCACAAATAGAATTGTATTTTGGCACATGTTAAATTTAGTGTGCGACAGACAAACCACTATTTCTTTCTTGCCTTGGGAGGATGAGGAACTGATGCAGTGATTCTGCACATATACAGAACTGTGCGCAGGAAACCAGGACCTCAGTGTGTAGTGGAGTACCAAAAGCCCACCTCAGTGCCCGGAACCCCAATCCTACTAGCTATAGTGTTTTATTCGTTCTCCATACTACAGCGAAGCGACCAATGATTAGACATTCTAGAACATGTAATTGATATCCTCCGCTCTTTCGCTCACTCACTCATACTAGTCCACAACGTGAATAATCAGAGACACTTTATAGTTTAAAATTTTTATTTTAACTAACGTGCTCGATAATGCAGTACACACGCCAATACTAGCAGCAAAATGAATAAGCACAAGATAGTAAACATTGTTACAATTCCATAGAAAATAAACAGAGATATCATTCTATAAAGATAGTGGAAAAAGGACTACTCTGCCTTGCCACCCTAATCGTGCTAGGAACTAGTTTAATATAGAAATAGAAGACCTATGGGCTTTGTCAGAGGGGACCCATACCTCTAGGTTTAGTTGCAAAAGTTGACATCTCCGTTCAAGCACAGTTCTTCTCTCTGGAAGGGTATTCTTCAAGTGCTAAACAAGCATGCAATGCTTTATTAATTTTTAGTAGTGCAGCTGTGTGTATGTATTATGTCTAACATGCGTGGGCCTGACCAAAGCAGATTAACAAGAAACATTGTTATTCGACCTTGAACACGATGTGCAGTTGCGACCCACAGAGTACAGCAAGAAACATGAAAGGTAGACGGTTCTCATGTGGACGGGCACAAGCACTGGTTTTACGAAAACAAAGTAATATAGAAACGTGTGCAAAAGCGGCAACATGGCAGCCAAGCATGTATTAACATGTGCTAACTTAGCAATTTCCACAGTGAATCCTGTATCCTCACTACACCCTTCCCTGGTCAGTCCATTGGATGTAAGAATAGGACAAACACAGAGTTCAAGAGACGTGAGCAGAGTTCATGAGTTTCTATAGGATGGTGGAGAGGAAAAAAAATTAAAAGAAAAAAAATGGAATTGTAAATTGGGTGCGAACCACCAGCCATTTTAATCCATCAGAGTGTATGAGCAGTAAACAGCCACTGCCTCCAATAGGAAATGATTGTCATCGGTAGAAAAAAGAGATGCCATCCAATTAAGCAAGCAGAACGAGCAAGCACGGTCATCACAATTTGGAACTTCCAGGATCACCGCAGGACAACTTGCATGATATTCAATGTAGCTACATTGTAGGAGATCCTGCGCAGCCGCACAGATATACCACTCTGCCAACACTCCAAGTGCAGCTGCACATGCCATAAAACCAACCCCGGAGCATTCTTGCTCTTGGGCCACTAAGGGACTCATCAACAGGTTATATTCCGGGTCAGGAGATGACGAATTGGAGAGGCAGAGATCCAATGCCCATTGAAAGGAACATTCCAAGCAGGAGAAGATGGAGGAGAAGCACACAATTGTGGTATGCAAAGCTTAAAGACAGTTCATAAGCTTCTCTGAGTGTCGCCAGCAGCAGTATACCATAGCAGTCAAGCATACGGTCACAAAGCATTTGCAGCCGATCTGGGTTGTGTAGAACCACAAGAGGTGCAGCCATTGCATAGTAGTCAAAGCAATAGCAGAACACCAGCGGCTAAGGTGACCAACAGAGGTAAACCTCCAAATACGCTGGAAAAAATAGAATGTATAAAGACTGGTATCACACCAAATATGGTCTAAAAAGAGGTCACTAGGCCAGAGCCCACTACTCTAAAAACATGAAGCATTGAGGATCCCGAGAATTAATTCACCGAAATGGAGTGGGTTATTGGTATTTAAAAGGGCTTGAATTTCAGAATTAGTGCTCGCTATCTGCAAAACAAATGTTTCACGTGCAGAAGTGAGCGGGACTTCTTGCTGAAATAATTCAGCATTTATTCTGCTCAACTTATTGAAGTCTGTCTTCACAGTTGGGATGCAAGATCAAATCGAGACTTCGAGTTTCCCCTGCGAGGCGGAAAAAGCACATTTTTATGACAAACTACGCGCTGTGAAACTGTTACAATATATGGGATGCCAGCCAGCAAAGCACAACATTATTTGTTGTTTAAAAGAAGATAGCTACCGTTAGCAAGCAGAGTGAAAGTGGGTTTAATAGCTGGTACTGGAATACCTTTTAAAACACATGCAAGATTCGGGGAGGTAACACTACAAGCCCCGTGTAACTGTGTTTTTGCGGACAAGGGAACGACCTATTGTCGAATTACAAGTTTCCCCTGTAAGATATACCTCCTTGTTATCTCGCAAACATCTGTATGTGAAAGGCAAGGACCATACCTCATGCAGGAAAGTGCTGCCTAGGGGTTCATAGCGACCTATCGGGTAATGCCTCAAACAGGAGCTAAAATGAAACATTGAAAATGGTAAAGAGATAACCCTGTGGATGAGCCAGACAGCATAGTCCGTTTCGGCCACGGAGAAGGGTAAAGGGTCTATCTTTTCAATATGTAAAATAGTGTATGGTGCATCATTCATGGACATAAATTGCTGTTTATCTGTCAAATTGAAAGGCAAAAACTAAGCAGATGAATTTAAATAATCCCATGGCACTTTTACCATTTTTCAGAGTTTGCAAAGTCCATACAAACTGCATAACAGAACGCAACTGACTTTGACCATGATACAATACAGACACATCACCTTGAACAAAATCAACAACAGATGAAACAATATTATCTAAGGTGTAAAGGCGGGAAGACCGTGTGTTAATACTATTGTCAACTACAGCAAGTACTTTTCTAAATTTGCTTGATCTATTTCCCTTAAGCGTGAAGCAGCTTCAATTTGAGACATCTTTCAAATTTCATTGTAAGCTGCGTAAACAAATCTCTTTCTCCTGGGACTAGCCAGTCCCTTGATGAAGTCTGCCAAATCAATGTTATTAGATAACAAAGATAAATGTTGTTTCACGGATGATAAGGATGAATGCTGTAACCAATTTTAACATAACTTACCCTCAGAGTACATGGTAACCGAGTGTGTATTTGCAAACCGTGGGTCAGGTCTAACCTGTTTGTAACCAGGAACTGTGTTATAGAAACGTAATTGGCAAGCATCAGAAGTTGTCTGCCAAACCAACCATCTTAGTGGATCTAAACTGAAAACATTAAATGTCATATTCAGAAATAAAGCTTGCAATTATTCACTGGAGTAATCAGTAGGCAAGCTCCAGTTATGATACATAGCGAGGGTAGAAATGGTAGGGGCGTTCATCTGTTTTGTAGTGGCTAAGCCAAAACCGGTTGTTTGATATATGGAATCATTCAAAAGCAGAATTTGTGTTGGGATAAGAAACGCCCGATGTAAGGCTTCAGTGCCGCAAACCTGCCAGGGTCTAGAACCCCAGACGGATTTCAACTCAACGGTGGCCTCCCAATGTTCATAGCCACTAAGCATGAGGGGATTTCGCGGATTCGCAATCCGTGAATTTGCGGATTTGCGTATTCGCGTATCCGCAAAATCCGTGAATTTGCGGATTCGCGGATTTTGCGGATTTTTTTTAAATGGGGAGGGTCTTCTGTGCGAGTTCAAGTGCCTCTTGTGTGTATAAATGGTCAGAGACCAATCAGAGCAGCAGATGAAGAGAAAGAAGCTCCTGGTCACAGGAACAGCATGAGGATTGCGCTCGTGAAAGTCAAGGATACAAAGGCCTCTATCCAGCATCACAGCTGATTTTCGACGGTAGATTTGAGAAGAAGGCACACCTGCCCAGCCTCGACGACGCTCACGATTGTTTTTGGGCTGATGAATGAGTCACTGAATTTGAGCTTCAACTAGTTCCAGTGGCCATGTGTGTGTTACTATGCAATCGCACCAATGTGCGCAGGGGTCCCTTGAGTGAGCTGTCCATCCATCATCCTGTAACTATTTTAGGATGGCGCCGGCAAGCTGCCAGCGCCATCCTAAAATAGTTACTAAATTAGCTTCATCAGGAAGCCCTAATAGATAAAATAAAGCAGGTGCTCAAGCACCTGCTTTATTTTATCTATTAGTGCTTCCTGTTGAAGCTAACTGAAGCTAACTTAGTAACTATTTTAGGATGGCGCTGGCAGCTTGCCGGCGCCATCCTAAAATAGTTACAACTTCAAGCTTGAAGGCTTGAACTTTTGCTCCCCGGATCCGCCGCTCGCGGATTCGCGGATTTTCTGTAAATTCGCTGGAGTTCGCGGATTGTGCATTTACCGAAAATCCGCGAAATCCGCGAGCGGAACGGATTTTGCACTAACGCTTAATAGCCACCCACTGATAATTTATCTATAAAGGAATTGGAATATGACAATTTTGTGTGAGTCAACATCACCATGGGACTAGATGAAATGTGCAATTTAAAATAAAATGACCCCGGATTTGACCTATATAAGTCTGTAAAATATGTAAATTTCCTTAACAGAGTTTTGGAGCTGCCTTCTAATGGAGTTGTTCAACGTTCCCATAGTGTGTAATTAAAAACATTTCTAAATGAATTAGCCTTATGTAGGAAGTGGTGTCCAAAATGCTGATAACAATATAAATCGGCATAATTAACAGTATTTGAATACAAATCTTCAGCATCAAAGGCAGCATAATAATTCAAATCTGAAAATAAAGATTGTACTACCTGCGCATCCCAGTCGTCTGAACGTATGTTCTGTTTCACTACAACACCCATGCATACATTAGGTACATTTGGTATGTTAATAATCTCTGTCGGGCAATGAATTTGGAAATCGACACAATATCACAGACAATGCCATCAGTGACCTGGAAAGGCAGAAATGTTGACAAGAGTCTGGTCTCGCTTCCTGATGTGGAAACAAACGTGCGGAGCCAAAATTCCAGTTACCAATTGAGATCTCTATCACTGTAGATATTGGTGTGAGATCATCATCACTACAGGTATAGGTGTGAGATCACTATTACTGCAGATATATAGGTGTGAGATCACTATCACTGCAGCTATAGGTGTGACTCAATATCACTGCAGATATAGGTGTGAGACCACTGTTACTGCAGATATTGGTGTGAGATCACTATCACTGCAGATATAGGTGTGAGATCAACTTTACTTCAGATATAGGTTTAAGATCACTATCCCCACAGATATAGGTGTGAGACCACTATCACTGCAGATATAGGTGTGACCTCACCATCGCTGCAGATATAGGTGTGAGATCACTATCACTGCAGATATAGGTGTGAGATCACTATCACTGCAGATACAGGTATGAGATCATTATCACTGCAGATATAGGTGTGAGATCACTATCACTGCAGATATAAGTGTGCGATCACTAATACTGCAGATATAGGTGTGAGATCACCGTCATTGCAGATATAGGTTTCAGATCACTATCACTGTAGCAATTGGTGTCAGATCAATATCACTGCAGATATTGGTGTGAGAACACCATTACTTCAGATATAGGTGTGAGATCAAAATTACTGCAGATATAGGTGTGAGATCACGTCACTGCAGATATAGGTGTGAGATCACTATTACTGCAGATATAGGTGTGAGATCACCATCACTGCAGATATAGGTGTGAGATTTCCATCACTACAGGTATAGGTGTGAGATTACTATTACTGCAGATATATAGGTGTGAGATCACTATCACTGCAGCTATAGGTGTGACTCAATATCACTGCAGATATAGTTGTGAGACCACCGTTACTGCAGATATTGGTGTGAGATCACTATCACTGCAGATATGGGTGTGAGATCACCATTACTTCAGATATAGGTGTGAGATCACTATCACTGCAGCTATCAGGGCCAGACTGGCTATAGCGGGCACCAGGCAATCCCCTGGTGCGCCGCACAGGTGGGGGCTGGTTTTGGGCCCCTGTGGGCCGTTTTTGATACGGGGCTGTTTTTGCAGCATAGCTGCAAAATCGTCCCTGTACCAAAATCGGCTGAAAACCGGCCCCGGCAAAGAGCTCGGCGGAACCTCCAAACCTCCGAGTGGGGAGGGGGGCGACGAGCCCTTTGCCAGGGCCGGTTGTGGTTACCAGTCCGGCCCTGGCAGCTATAGGTGTGAGATCACCATCACTGCAGATATAGGTATGAGATCACCATCACTGCAGACATAGGTGTGAGATCACTATCACTGCAGATATATAGAATACCTACTTGCTCGATATACAAGAGTTTAAGCTATTGGCATTGTAAATGACAATGCCTTTTATTTATGTTTTAAAAACAAAAACAAAAATAAAAGGTATTGCCATGTACAATGTCAATAGCTCAATCTGGTGTAAATGCGAGACCGATTGCATTGCAAATGCTTGTTGTTAATTTGCTGTTATGCATCTTAATGGTTGTTTTCTGGAATCTGAAAAACATGTGTAAAGGCTTTTTAGAGATGCACTGCATGTCCGCCATACTTTACCCAGCGAAAACGATATATTTTCCAACAGGTAAATGACTCTTCGAGGGTCGCGTGGATGTGGAAGGAGCAGGCCCAAGTCAAGCTGAAACCTAACATGTCACTGTCTCATCTCCAGCCACACGAGATGCTCAAGGGGGAAACTGGCACATGATTTCTTGCCCCCAATCCTGCCAGAATGTCTGAAGCACGTGTTTACTGTAAATGTCCCTGATATTCCTCAACAAGTGTTCTTCTGCCTGTTGAAAGAGTGAAGAAATACACATGTGCATCCCCTGTTCACACCATTGCTAGTAAGTGAGTCCTCTTGCTGTGAGTCTAGTCAAATTATAAGAAATGTAGAAAGTTCTTTTTTGTGGTCCTTCCCTCGCCTGTGGGTGCAGTCAAGCAGCAATTTAACAGTGGACTGCATCTACTGCACAGGTTGCATCATTAAATATGTCAAATCAGCGGTAACCACTGCACCATCCACAATTACATTGTGGCCTACTCATCTTCATGACTCTACATATCAATTTGTTATTTACCACCACAATCAACACCATCCTGTTGTCAATGCCTTTTCATTGGCAGTTCCTGTAGCTTTAAAACCCTAAACTCAATTGCAACTCTCTGCCCTAACCCCTAATTAAAACCCTAACTCTAACCCTAACCATCTAACACCAGGTTTAGTCCTGAATCCCAACCTTCTACCCCAACATAAATATTAACTTATTCTAACCCAGTCCCAGAGACCCTATTCCAAACCCACATCACAACCACAAACCATAGCCCCTAACCTCAGCCTCAAACTAAACAAATGTGTATAGGATAATGTCAGGGGGCACATTCCAGCTATTCAACAAGAGAAACAGTTCAACAGTAGACACATTAACCAGGCTTGAACTGTGGTTCGCAAAATCTATTTTATTGGTCATGTGCAGCTTTGAAGAGGATGTTTCATTATTTTATTTCGAAAATATTCTCAGGAATGGAGTTTGGAGTTTCTGCACAGCCTTATTATTAAATATGCTAATGAACATGGATGTGTTGTCTGTTTTGGGTTCTTCAGAATATTGGTGCTGGTCGTTGGGCCCATCAGTTCTCAGCCTGTTCATACCTGTTCAGGAAGGAGGTGATCTTATCCCTTAAGCCCCCTTCAAGCATGTCCAACTCATCCTGAATTTGCCTAGTGTATGGATCCAGATTCCTCTTCATCTCTTCAGCTCTCTGGATGATCATTGTTTTTAGAACCTCTCCATATGGGGAAGCTGACCGGCTGAACTCCTCGATCCTCTGGTTCACTTTCTTGTTAAAGTCTTCCAAGTACGGTGATAAATTCTGCCCAATGTCGTCCAAGTGAAGTTTCTCTTTGATTTGGTTGGTGGAGGAGAGTATTTGCTGTCTCAAGTCTTCCACATTGACAGAGAACTTGGTTCTCATATCCTCTATGTTTTTCTGCATCTGGAAGGACATGGTCCCAATCTTTTGGTTGAGGTTTTCTTGGACATTCTGTGCGTACGGTGTCAAATGCTTCTGCAGCTCCTCAATGTTCTGCTCAATCTTCGCCAAGACCTCATCACTGTAAGGGCTCAGGTTCTTTTTTATCTGCTTTGTTTTTTCAGAGATCTTTCCCTGAAGTTCCTCAGCATACGGGCTAAGGGCCAAATGCAGATTGCCCACATTTTCTTGCAGTTTGGCTTGAAGCTGTTCGGCATATGGCGAGAGTTCAGTCTGGAAGCTGTTCATCTTTTCCTGGAGTTTGGCCTCAAGATCCTCAGCATATGGCTTGATCACTGCTTGGAAGTGGTCAACATTTTCCTGAAGTCTGGCCTCAAGCTCCTCAGCATACGGAATGAATGCTGCCTGGAAGTTATCCATATTTTCCTTGAGTCTAGCTTGAAGCTCCTCAGTGTATGGGGTGAGCTGGAGACGAAGCTCCTCTGCATTTTTCTGGACACGAGTGCCAAGTTCCTCAGCATATGGGGTGAGCACCTGACGAATCTCCCCTGCATTTTCCTGTACCCGACTAGCAAACTCCTCCGCATATGGAGTCAGCTTCAGCTGTAGCTCCTCAATGTTCTTGTTAAGCTGCTTGTGAATATCATCTGCATATGGTGACACCTTCAAGCGTAACTCCTCCAGCTCCAGGCGTATCTGCTCCTTTAGTTTCTCTGAGTCTTGGGAGAGCCGTGCATGGAGCTGGGCGGTGAAAGGAACTAGCTGGCTTTGTAGGTGTGCAGCATAAAGAGAAACATCTTGGAGGTTTTCCTGGAGGAGGGTGCTAAGGAAAAATAATGTAAAAATTGATCAATATTACTAATTCACATGAAATATCCTATATTTTTTGTATATAACAACTAACCCTTTTTTCTACTCTTTCCTTTCTCCTTTTCCTTCAATATCTGCATCCTAAAATGTCTTCTATTGAACCACAAAATCCAAAATGGTCTTGGAAGTTTCTCAACTAGCTCAATTCTCTAAGGTTGAACTATACAAGCATTTTACTTACATACCTTACTCAGTAAGTACAACAACCGGGTGAGTTACTCAATAGAGTCATGGAATAGAGGGGAGCTGGCGAGGGCATGGCTTGGGTAAGAGCATTGATAAAAATGAGAAACTCACTATCTGTGTAGGTGAGGATGTTTTGTAGAGAAGGCACGAAGACCTCTGAGAACATAACATGCAAGAAATGTCCTTATTTACAGTCCCCCCTTGTGCCAAATGTTACAAGTCCCTGGAATCCATATGCTGCTGTGTTTGGAGGGTAGGGGCGGCAAAACACTGTATTCACATTAGGCCCATGTTCTTACCACTGGGACAATGGGGCCCCGGAACCCAGTGATCTTATGCAGGCTGTCCAAGGAAATGGACCAACTGTTAGGCTAGGACTGTGTGCCAAAACCAAAGCCTCAAAGCTGGTGTGAGCAGCACTAGAGGTTAGAGAATTGTGATATGGCTGAAAGCTCCCTGTCACTGCTGAGATATGCAGATAATAGAAGCAAAAAGGGTATATGAAACCCATAGTCTTCAAAATAAAACTAAGATGCTATCAAAGCTGGAACTGGCATTTAAATTTAGAAGACATGTTAGTGGAATATTGTAGAGGTACGATAAGAAACCTCAGAGCCTGTGGCCGTAAAAGGAGAGGTGAGGTTAAAGATTTCAATTGCAGGGGCATGGCTTGGCACCAGCCAAGATTGCTGCGCACTTAGGGGGAGATTTACTAAGATTTTGCGCTGTGTTTGCATCACACAAGTGACGCAAAAAGGCGCAAAATCTTTTTTTCCTAATTAACTTTCCAGCACTAAACTTGTTTAGTGCTGGAAATAATTCTAAAGTAATGCGAAGCAGTGCATTGGGCTGCTTCACATTACTCTGTACCATGGTAGCGTACCAAGGGTGGTACATGGGCATTCCCATGAAACCACCCAAGGTTTCTCATGCTAAACCCAATTTACTAAAAACAGTAGATTGCGTTTAGCGTGAGAAAACTGCACCCTTTTCAGCTAGGCGCACGGATGGAGAAATGCTTTAATTTCTCCTTCCATTTCCGACTTTGCATCGTGCCTAGCATAGTATTTTCTCCAGGAAGGGTACCCTTCCTGTACAAAACCTATGCTACACTCATGTACACACCCTAGCACTACAGTGCCAAGTTGTGTGCATGGCGCACAGCAGCTGATATCAGCGCAGGCACAAGGGAAAGGGCAGGAAAGAGCCATATCTTTAACAATATAGTGTTGTCCGGCTCACTCCCTTTCACGCAATGCAGCGCATCCTCGCGGGGGGGCTTGGCTGCGTTGCGCGGATATGTTGTAAATCTCCCTATGAGTGAGCTCTGCGGGCCCAACCTCTAATCCTTAACATCCGACACATTCTGTCCCTGCCCTCAGAAAAATCTACACCAGAGCATGCTGCGGTGAGTGGCGGTCTGGTGCAAGTAACTATTTTCTCCCCCGCTGATTGTGGAGACCGCTGTGCAGCTTCCCGAGTGGACCAGTAGGACCACCTCATGTTAGAGGCTGTAACTTTCTGATCCCCAAAACTGGAGGATTACATCGCTCCCCGAGAAGATCCCCAATAACCAGAGTTGACTGCATAGGTGGTGGCCCACCTACCAGGCCCCCCTGCCTTCCCCAGCTGAATTGATGTGATTTCACAGAGGCAGAGTGTGGGACCGCACAGGCCCGTTGCCTGGACAGGCCCTTAATGTGGCCCACGGTTCAGCCTCAATGAGCAAACCCAAAATGGTGGGGGGAGGAACGTATCCCGATTGGGGCTTACCGGGCAAAGTGAACAGATTGCAGAGACACCCTGGGCCCCTGGGACCGGTGTGACTGAGTGAGGGGCATGGATACAAAGATATCACCGGGCTCCCATTTCTCGCAATGGAGTGCGCGGCCTCGTGGGTGCTGGGGAGAGCTGGTGGCTAAAATAGCATACCAGAGTGGTGCCGGGGGCTGTGCTTCAAAGAAAACAAGAGCGACCCTCTCCTGAACCCTGCTGTCTGGCAGCTGGACGATGGAGCATTACAGTGGGGGATTAGAGCGATGTGCTTAACAAGCTCAATTGATCTGTGCCGGTTCTCTTCTCTCCCTGGCCCTCCCTATTTGTGCGCTTTCTCCTTTGGGGGCCTGCCCCCCTACAAAACTTCTGGACTGGCGAGTTGGGAGCACTGGGGGGTAGCCATGCAGCAGTAGGTAGTGCCCTGCGAGAACCTGAAGAGGGATTCCAAATGCAACATGAATGCGCTGACTGAGGAATAACCTACAGGCCTAGATGTCACCGTAAACACAGCACTGTGTGAATGGGTGCTAAGCTGTGCCTGGGCATTGATAGGAGCATCAGGGAGCCGTACATGATTTGACTGGAGGGGTCATGGCTGCCGGTAATTGTCAGGTGCGGTGGCTCAGCCCTTTGGATGCGATGGCCCATTTGTATATCATACCGATGACCCAACTCAGACCTGCCACTTGACAGGAGATCAAACTTGGAACCCGGAGGGGCCCACATAAGGCTAAACAGTAAGGTGCTGTAGCGAACCCTAACCAAGCAACCAGAACTGGGGGTCCTGGGGAGGACACTCTGGAATTGCAGATACTAGTTGTGCCACGTGAGTATTTAGCCAAAGAGCGATTGACCAGTGTGGTGTTGCTTGGGGATCAGAGGCGCAGTTGAACACAGGGTCTGGCATGCTCTGTGAAGAGGACCTGGCAATTGTGTCCTTCGGGTTATGGTTAGGGCTAGGGGAGTGGTGCACTCACAGACCAACAAAATGGATATATGTGCCATACCAAAGCCAGTCTCTGAGGCACCCGGACAACAGGCAGAACAAACAGAAATGATGGAGCCCTCTCAGTGCCATCATGGTTGCCATATGTGACCTCATGGGTACCATTGAACCGAAGTTAGATACGGCGACTGTCGATGTAAAACTCCACAGAGTAGACTTTAAAAAGATTTCCCAAAAAGTATATACATCCAAATCCCATATTAATCCAATATTAACTTGCTATAATCCACGTCCATAAAGCAGGATGAGCAAGTGCAAACCCTCATGAAAAAGCACTCCATCATTGAAGCAAAACTGGAAGACCAAGAAGACAGAGCTTGCAGGAATAAAATCAAGGTAGTAGGGGTTCCCAAGGGGGAGAAGGGGCTCAGCGTTTACCTCTTTCTAGAAGACCTTTTAGTCAATACTGTACACACTAAACGCTTCCTGAACTTCTTTTCTTTTGAGCATGCACTCATGGCACCTGTCCTACAGTTGAAACCTGGAGCCTCTCCATTAACAATTATAGCCAGGATCTTTAACTGCTGTGACAGGGACACTATCCTACAGGCATCCTGTTCTCATGGTAACAAGACCTATGAAAATGCCACAGTGCGCTTCTTTGCAGATTTCACGCCGAAAGTTCAGTGCCAGCGCTGAAGCATTGAGGAAGTTAAAAAAGTACTGTGTGGCAAAGAACTTAAGTACATGATTGTCTATCCAGTGATGCTAGAAGTTGTGGCAAAGGCAAATTGTGACACGCACTTCACCCCTCAAGAGGGTTGGTACTCTGTTGGTCAACGGTCTCAATGAGGGGGGGGGCACCCAATCGATTAGCTGGAAGAGGAGGGACCTGTTTACAATGAGGGACAGATCGAGGATTGGGCTCGGAGAAAGGGCTGAGAACTGGACTCCATGGCTTGACAGCTATGTCAGGTCGCTCAGTGGAGCGGGTTGACCCGTCAGATACCCAGGATAAAGAAGGATGGTGACTGCATGATTTTTCATCAGGCATTTCGGGATTGGACTTGCCTGCCCAGGTATGAGACGAGGGGAACTCCGGGAGGAGGGGGAGAGAGTATTTATGATGCTGTTATATTTGAAGCAGACAGAAAACCTAAGAAATGCGAAAGGTATACAGTAACATGATCATACCAGTGCAGCCCTGGAAGTGGTGCTGGCCAACCCTAAATATTTGCATGATATCATTGGGACAACAGGCGCTCTAAATGTTGGGTTTATGGTGGGCAGTTCTGAGCGTACTGTGCAGGGTAGCAGGCTGGGGGAGCTACAACATTGGGTATATCAGATTCACTTCAGTTTTTGTTCTATCTTCTGTTTTCTTCAGCTCAGTGAGCATAGGCACACAAGGAGAGTGATCGGGGACATGCTGGTAAAGGGTAGGATTGTTACTCTGCTATTACACGCGGGGACAGCCCTCTACACTATATCACGCTAGATGGTACACCCCACTCAGCACTGAAGCTCCTAACATGGTACGTAAATGGCTTAGGCAACACAATTATATTAATAGTAGTGCTAAAATACCTCCGTAGACATGTCCCAGACATTGTTCTTCTCCAGGAGACTCACTTGAAGGGCAACCATTATGAGGTCATGGATCATTTTGGTTACACCCAACTGGCACATGTGGGTTTCATCACCAACTCGAGGGGTGCAGGGATATTGCTAACAAAATCGGTGCCGTATATCCCTTGACGTACTTGGACTGACCAGCTGGGGCACTTTGTGGCACAGACGGGTACTTGGGAGAGGCACACGCTCAACATCTGCTCGGTCCATATTCCATGCAGAGGTATCACCCAGAGATTTTTCCCACCCTAGGGCTCTCCTGATGGAAGTGCCCCTGGTATCCTCATATTAGGAGGGGACTCCAATGCGACAATGGGTCTAGCACTAGATAGAGACTCAAAGGGCCAGATGTAGGAGCCGAAATACCGGTCGGTAATGGCCGATTTCGGCCGTTACCGACCGGTATTTAGTAATTGGCATGTAGGGGCCCTATTTTACAGATTCTGTAAATTTACCGAATCGGTAAATTTACCGAACCGGTGAAATACCGAATCGGTATTTTTACCGATTCGGTAACTTCCTGATGTAGGTGGGACTCTTCTGAGTCCCTATGGCCTTACAGATTCGGTATTTTACCACCCAATCCAATTGGGTGGTAAAATACCGAATCCAGGTGTGCATGCACATGTGTGCATGCACACCTATGCCATGGGACATGACATGAAATGGCACACATGCAAGTATTTGGGGTGCTAGAGGGTGTCAAAGTGACATCCCCTACACCCTTGCTGGAATCGTTATTTACCGAATCGGTAAATACCGATTCGGGAATGCCCATTGATTCCTATGGGCTTCAATGCCCATAGAAATCAATGGGCATTACCGAATCGGTATTTACCGATTCGGTAAATACCGATTTTTAGAGAATCGGTAATTCAATTACCGATTTTCCCTACATCTCCCCCTTCTATTTTACCGATTCATAAATACCGAATCGGTAAAATTCGGTATTTATGAATCATTAAAATATGCTTACCTACATCTGGCCCTAAGGGCCTAATTTACAATATTCTGATGCATCGCAGCAAAGCTAGCATTTCTGCTGCACTGCCATGCATCAAAATAAAGGGCAGTAATACACTGTATCTACAAGATACTGGGGATTCCTGACCTTGCCCACGTGCCTGCGTAGAAAGATCAGCCATGCAGCAGCACAGACATCTTTGCGTCATTTTGCAAGGGTGCCTGCTCTGAGGTAATGATTGTTTTTGTGCAGGTGCAACGATAGCAGAGTGGTTTGCTACATATTATGAAGATATATATGTACGTCTGTGACTGTTAGGGTGGGGGAAGATTGCGTTGACCTAAGGCACGTCCCCCTCCCGGCTCTCTCAGGCAAAGATAGAGCAACATTGGAGAAAGACCTAAGTGCAAACGAAGTTAAACAGGCAATCCGAGACCTGCAGTCAGGAAAGGAGGCAGGGCCTAACAGCGGAACTATATGAGCGCATTGCGAATAATGTAGCAGGACACATGCTAAATATGTTCAAGGAGGCCCAGGAGGTGGGTTGCCTGCCGGAAGATCAAAGAACTGCTTACATAGTGGTTATCCCCAAAAAAGAAAAGCCAACTGCAGCCTGTAGCTTCTACAGACCAGCCTGGTTGTTAAATTGATAGGCAAAGTTCCTGGCCAAGACCCTGGCTAACAGACGGCAGCCAGTTATAACTACAGTGATACATCCAGATCAGTCTGACTTATGCCACACAGGGGTATCCAAATAAACCTGAGGTCTCTCTTGGGAGTACTTCATATGACTGAGGCTACACAAGCTGAACAGGCCGTATTGCTCTTATTGGATGCTCAGGTGGCATTTATTAGCACTGAATGGAGCTTTCACTTTGCTGCTCAGGTAAAGTTAGACTTTGGACCGCGATATTGTAAATGGATCCAGCTTCTATATCAAGACCCACTGGAAGAGGTGTGGGTCAATAATGAACTGTTATGACCCTTTGTTTTTCATAGGGGCACAAGGCAGGCCTGCTCACTGCCTCAATGATATTTGCCCTTGAACCTCTAGTGGCATGGGTTCACCAGGACTTTCTTATACAAGATATCAACAGAGGCCGGGACTGGGAAGAGAGGATCTCTCTATATGCTGCTGATATCCTGTTAGATGCCCCACAGCCCTGCTCCACAGTGGATATCACCTTGCACACCTTCCAACTTTTAAGGGATACCCTGGCTATGAAATTAACTAGGAAAAGTCCCTAATTTTTCCCATAAAGGGCGGTATCCCCAGACTGACTTCAAGATTTATAGCCTCAACAGTGCAAGATGGCTTCTGATACTTGGGCATCTACATCACCAGAGACGCAGAAGAATTTCTGAAAAGGAACCTCTTCCCACAGCTGGACCGCCTCTGAAATGATGTCGCTCACTGGTGAATGCTTCCGATCTCCCTGATGGGCAGGCAGGTGTTCTTTAAGATGATAACCCTCCCAAGATTGCTAAATGATTTATAGAATACCCCATATAAAATCTCCCCTGACTTCTTTAAGAAAGTTGATGGCTCACTACGCAACTCCCGTGGGACGGGGGCAGTTCAAGAATCGCACTCTGGCAGCTCCAGAGAGGGGTATATGAAGGGGGTCTGGTGGTCCAACATATACGCAGTTATTGCTGGGTGGCACAATTGATAGTAAATACTAATAAATGACTGGGTGTTCTCGGACAGTACTGAGCTTGCGTACAGTGCAGGCTCAGTACTCGCGCTGCTCCTCACTGCATTATGGAAAAGGACATGAGGGCACCCTTCCATACCCTACACAGCTGATGATAAGGACATGGTGAGAAGCCACTAGATTCCTGGGATGGGACAACAAACTGACAGACAGAGACCTTCTGCAAGAGGTTCCGGATCTGAAGGGGTTCTCCAAACAGAAACTAATAGCCATTCTAACTACTAGGGGGTGGAAAGGGCCAGCATTACTCACATGTGAGGCTCTACAGCAGCAGTATGAGATTGCTGAATCATAAATGCTTAAATATTTACAATTGGGTCACACTCTTAGGCACCACATACTGGAGATGGAGCAATTTCCAAAGTCGGCACCTTTAGAGGATCGGCTCCTCTTGAACCCCACGACAGAGAGAGCAGGATCCTTGACCTATAAGAACCTGATGAATAATTCCCCTGACCCTCTGCAGAAGGTGCAGGAAGCATGGGAGGGAGACCTTGCACTTAAAATAGAGGAGGATTGGTTGGAGGCTGTACAAAGTCCCAGAGAGATGGCCATATGGGCTCTGTGCCACCTCATTGAATTGTGAATACACCTTAGATCATACTATTACAGGACGCTTCTGCATCGCCTTGGGAATAGCGACACCACCCTATGTGCTAGGGGTTGGGGTGAGACAGGTTTCTTTTTGACATACTCTGGGAATGTCCGGAAATAGATCGCTACTGGAGGGGGGGTGGTTCAAATTATGGCCAATGCCACTGGATTCAACATGCCACTGACTGCCGGGTGGCACCTCCTATGTATAAGTGGTGGAGAGGAGTGGCCTAAATAAAAGAAATATGGCTTACGTTGCCCTCCAGGATTGCCAAGAGATCTTTAGCCCTGGCAGGGGAGCGAATGGGATGACACGCATTGCGGAATGGGAAGCTGGCGGAGAATGGTGCCAAAGGGCTAAACATGTGGTGTACCAGAGTCAGGGCAGCCCAAAAAATGGGAGAAAGACTGGGACAGTTAGTGTATATACAGGGAATAGAGGGAGCCCTCAAAAGGGGGTGAACCATACCTTGAGTGCTGAACTGGGTCATGTCGAAATTCCATCATATAGCATTGCTAACAACTGTATGCACAATTCTTATCCTTATGTATCCTAGTGGTTATGCCAATCGTACTGTACTTTATTCTTTTATGTCTACTCTGTACATGATAACCCATTTATGTTTACTGTAGCACTGAGCAACTGTTTAATAAAAAATAAGTAAAAAAGAAAAAGGTTTAAAGGGCAGACAAAGGACAAATTAGGACCTAATTAAGGCTCTTGTGGATATGAGTCGGGTATGAGACTTTGAAGACACTACCTAACCTAAAGCAGGAAACCAGTGCTCGTGAAAGCTTCCACTAAAATCGACTTTTTAATCCCCAAAAAGAAAGACGGGGTGGATAACATTCAAGCATGGAGTTTTAATACGAAAGATTAGCCTATGCGTGTCTATCAACTGAGCTTTGCAAAGGTATTTCTGAACACATGGGCTTAAAAAAGGGGCATCTAACGATGACGTTAAAGAAAGACTGCAAGTTACATTAAAAATATGAATTGGGTTTGAATGGGGCATAGCCACAATGAAAAGATGTATTTGTTTTCAACAGGGGTCTTCGTGGACAGTTTCCAAAGGAGAGGAATTGCTAGAAAGATGTCTAACAATGGAGCATGATGAAGGAAGATAGGGAAGGACTGAAGGACATTCAACAATAAGACCTAATGAATCTTGCTTGGTGGAAAACCTGCAGTTAATAGGAATTCCAGCATCCCTGCTCTTTGGAACGATTTCCAATAACTGTGCTTGACTGGGGGACATCTAGAAAGGGGCCAGATGCTATGTCTGCACAGGACAGTTTTGTGTATGGATTCCAAACAATTTGACTAGGTTGAAAGAGTTCTGGAGCAGGACGCGGTTGAGGGACATACAACAAAGGGGCTTGTTGGTGCCATATCTGACAACTGGCCTTGGTCGTAAGAAGTTGAGCTTGGGGACCTGGCTAATGGACCGGTAAAAATAAAGCCACTGTGGAGATTCCAATGGTTAGGGTTTATTTAAAGATATTTAACCATGGGGCTTTAAGAATCGTGAACCATGGGTCTTAATGTAAGGATTTGTCACAATGCGCCTTGTCGTAAAAATCTGTATTAAAAAATCTGCAGTGTAAGGATCTACAACAATAGGGAGTACAGTAAGGGTTACAAACAATTGAGCTTGGAGTAATGATTATTAGCAATAGAACTTGCACGAGGGAAAGTGACTGGTCATTGATAAAGGTGGATTTTTTTGTTCGTACTGTCAGACAATGCTTACTTGAACTGTTTGCTGATTTGCGATTCCTGGATCTGTTGCGCTGCCCGCTTCGCGCTGCTGCGTAGTACTTTTAAGTTATCCCAGAAGCCATCTTCCACCTCAGCAGTGCCCACATCTGTGCAGGACCCTGTGGGAAAAATAAGCAAGAACAAGGCACTTGAGAAAGAATCCATACATTATCTGCTTTATGAGGACCACCAGTCTGCTGTTCTTTTTGGAGTACACTTCACAAAGGGACAGGTCTACAATAAGGTTGCTACAAAGGCTGACCTATGGATCCATAATGAACGGCACAAGACAGCATAAGGTTACATTCAATGGGCTAAAACAAGCCTTACTGCATGGGCATGGGTGCACCCACAAGGCAAAATATTAGAAAGAGGGTGAGATGGACCAGCAGTTAAGGGGTGTGGAAAATGAAACCAGAAAACAAGTGCCCCCGGTAAGACTTCCCCTCTTGGAGTGTTCCTTTCTCTCGCTGGACTAGCCCATTAGTGTATGCAGATTGAGCCGGGCAGGGGGCCTGAGCACAAGTGGTCTCACTTGTTTTCAGGTGTGTTTCACCAATGTGAACTATTCCCTGTATTTATTTTTATCTAAGTGAAGTTAAGAAAACTTGTCTCTGTAGGAGACCCCCCCCCCCCCCCCCCCCCCCTGTTTTCATAAAACTTCGTTGAAGCAGAATTTTGCGGAAAGGCAATATGCAAATGTGGGCCATTTTTTAGCGTGTCCAGGCCTATTTGTGATCTCAATCCAACCCCGGTTAAGTGCTCAGCAAATAAAGATGACGTCAGAAGCAAAAGATTCTGCTCTTACCTGTAATGGCCAGCAAGGCCAACACGACGCCAATGGATCTCAGAAACATCTTCAGCTTCGAAAGGAGCTTCGGGGGTGGAACCTGCGAGGGAAATATTGAGCTTAGTCTAAAAGTGGGGAGGAGGGGCTTAGAGTCCAAAAGGCTGCAGCCACTGGTGGGAGAGGGCTCCCTTTATGTCGAGTTCCCAACAACGTAACCACAGATCCCTCCATCAAACACCTCAGCCTGCTGAAACACCAACCCACGCATGACTAGGAATTCGCTGTCTGAGGCCCCGCAGTTCAGCGCAGTGTCTCTGTGGGCTTTAGTGGCCGGACCCATCCTGGCCTGTCAGGAGTCGGCTCCTATCACTGCAGTATCTCAGGCGCCCCAGCCATGCTGCTCACTCCATCCAAGTGTTCCCCATCTTCCGTGTGCTCACAGGTCAGCCCTTAACCACCGGCCTTTACCACTGACCACTGCGCTTTTAAGGAAGAGAGACATTTTCAAACTCATCTGCCTGAGATATAAATCTTTGTCAGGCAATAGAGCAAAATATCTACAGGACAAACTGATTCCATATCTTCCTTTGAGAAATCTTAGATCAAGGAGTCAAGTTCTTCTCTGTCCTCTGCGTATTCCTACGTCTAGGTTTGGTGGACCAGCTTTTCCTATCTGGCCCCTACCACTAGAACAAGCTTCCCTTGTTCGTTAGGGCATGCACGGAGTTTTCGGGTTTAAAAAAACATCTTAAGACCTGGGTGTTCTAATGGCTGCTTCTCTGTTTGTTGCTTCAGCGCCGAGATGGCCCTTCAGGCGCGATTCGCTGCGCTTTATCAAGTAATATATCCATTAACGTAACATAACTGAAGGGTGTGGCTCAGTGAACCTCCCTCCCTCTGTGTCAGATCCCCCACCTGATATCACCAGGACTGGAAGATGCCCGAAGCAGAGCCTCCCCATAACTGCAATATCTGATCTCACACACTCACCCCTCCCTCAGGAAGCATCACTCATCTCTGCGGTGTCTGAGGAGCTCTCGTGTCTCAGCCAGCACCCCGACTCACTGACGTGTCCCTGGAGCTCAGGGCAGGCCCCCGCACCCCCACTCCCCCGAGCCCCAGTCTACAGTGCTCGAATCTCACAGCCCAGATGTCGACTTTCACAACCTGCTCAGCTAGAAACCTCGCCCCAGCACTGAATTGTGTCTGTAGCTTCTCTGCCCCATCCTCCACCGGCCCCCAAGTCAGAAGCCCCTATCAGGGCAGTGCCACTTCCGGTTATGTGCCCCCACCCCCTTAAAGCAGCGAACCTCACCTCTCCTGTACCTGGAGTGCAGATGTGCACCTTCAAGGACAAGAATAACCCCGCACCATAACATCTGGGTCTCAGGCATTCACAGGACCCTCGCAACCCCCTCTTCCACAACTCACCTCTGGACTCTACAGCTGCTGGCTGGCCTCTGCTGGTACCGGCCCCTTCTGCCTCGCTGATATTTATACGAGAGCAAACACCCTCTTCTTTGGATATAGCGCCCAGAGGAAGACCAGAAGGCGCCGTCCTGGACTTTAGACCGGGCAGACGTGTCACCTGTGGACGGTGCCTTATCTGCTGGTGATGCTGGAGCCCTTGCGGGTGCCCTGAGCAGGTGACGCGCAGGGCATTGATCACCATGACTGGACTGCAAACCAACAGCGGATGGTAACATGTGGAGCACACGTCCCACATTTCAGCAATCGAGCGCAAAGTGCGAGCTCGACCCTCTTCCAGGGCTTCAGGGCTATCTTTCTCCCGTAAATTAAGACTGTTTATTACTTTGTACTCTGTGACGTCAGAGGGCAGAGAGAGCAGACTGCAATGAGCAGACAATGTATCTTGGTGGGTGGGTCACATGAAGTCAGAGGTGAGACTGAGGGATGGGGCGAGGCATACATTAGTTGATTAATGGAACCTGAGGGGTAAGGGGTACATCAGTAAGACATGAATGCCTTTTGGGAATCGAATGACCACGTGGCGAGTTTGGGTAAAGAGGGGAAGGTCATTCCCAGGTGAGAACATCCACCAGGCCCTTTCCTTGGTAACTCTGGATCTCCAGTTATGAAAAAGTACAATAAAAGAAAGGCTTTGGTGACCCAAGCCTAAATACCTGTTAATCTACTAGTTTGACTTGTTTGTAGGGGGTTGGGTGAGTGGGAAAAGGTATTTACAACTAAGATAATTCTGGAGGGCTAGATGAGAGTGCCAATGTAAAGTGTAATGGTCACTCCCAGCCTTTTGATGCTAGATGCTCTGGTAATTGCAAACCAGGCCCCGGCACCAGCGCCTTTTCCCTTAAACTGTAACTGTGAATTGGTACACCCAATTGGCAAAGTACTTTAACACCCCTGTAAGGCCCTAGTATAAGGCACCAGTGATACCCAGGGCAGAGATGTAAAAGGGGTGCCTGGGCTGCAGCACTTATTGTGTCACCCTGAGGGACCTAAGTGAAACCAAAGGCTGCAGACCTGCCATGTGAGACCTGCACAAGCAGCTTGCCTGCTCGAGTTCGATCCTGCTCACACCATGCGTGACTGGATCACCTCACTAGTCACCCCTAGAGTAGGCCTCCATTTAGCCCAAGAGGCAGAATGCATTATTTGGTATGTGTGGAAATATATGTGCAAGTATATATTTCCCTTTGGTAGCATTTTAAATGTAATTACCCACAAGTGACCGTCACTCCATAGGATAACATGGGCTGGTCACAGATGTCCAACTCCATTGTGGAACAGTCAATTCCTTTTGTGTTTGGTGTCAAACACACTGCTTTTTAATCCCGGACACAATAGTGGTGTCAAGGTTTAATCAGCATGTACCTAGGTGGCACTTAAGACAGTGCCCACCAAATTAACCCAGTGTTCTTGTGCCTTGGCTGGCTTTCCCAAGGGTTTCTGCCAAGACACAGATCTGACCTCGTGCTGGGGAATGTGTGCTGCTCCCAGAGACAAAGACCTGTGTGTGCAGGAGGTGACACCTGCACCCACACAGGTGGTCTAGTCAATAGGCTATCATGGCAGTGAGCCTCCCAGGCCTCACCAGCGCTTCTGGACAAAGGAACTTGTCCTCTATCGAGTTCAAAGCCTCTCCCTACCCCATGCAGTGTTTTTCATGGGCTGGTGGGTAAATTAGCTATTCAGGAGGTGTACACACCCACAAGGCTGACCACAGCTCTAGGGCGATGCAGCTGATGTGCATAGTCGAGGATGGCTTTGGCCATATGGAATTAAGCCTAAAAGTAGGTTCTTACAGGTTTAGTGACATACACCTACATGATGTGGTCACTAAAGGGGAGGATTAGCCACAAGAGTAGATGCCCATTGGCTAAATAGTTCTCACACCCACTAACACCCCCTAAATTCAGGATTTAAGTGTAGTATCCTAGTTTACTGTCCATGCTTTTGTATGCTCTTTTCCACCACATGCTCTGCTATTGGAATGTTACAGTATAATGATGCATTATGGAATGTTGGGTGTCTGTCAAGAAAAGCCACAGTTGTGATGGGGCTGAGCAGCATGCTGGCTGCTCCTGGTGGGAGTCATCTACATATCTATAATAAATCATCTTGAACTCAACAATCTGTCTGGACTTCATTACTACATTTTTAAGGCGACGATCTGATCTTACCCTCCTTCTACGTGCTCAACAAAAGAAGTCAATGTCAAGGAAGTCAAGAAGTTGAGAACAAACATCGATTGGAACAAGGACTCTGCCACCCGAGCCCCACCAGTGACCACTACACCAGTCGCCCCCAACCTCTGCGTGCTGGATCCCACTTCACACAAGCCCCACAGGTACAGTGTGGCTTGACAGTTTCTTCACAAGCGCCTTTCCAGAGCAAAGCAATTTAAGCATGCTATAATCTGTGTCATGGGACTACAAGAACTGCACCTTCAAGTACAGTATGTCACACTTTGTAATTATATGGATATTTTTCCTGAACCAACTTTGTCTACTTGCTTTTGTTTATCCTATAAGGAAGGAGTCTATACAATGTTTTATGTTCTCCTTAGCGTCTATGAGATTTTTCCTAACTGTGCTTGAGAGGTGATACCTACATCTATGGCCAGCACAAATCTAACTATTGGAATTCACACGTGTACAGTTAACTTTGGTAATTTCAACGTTTGTACTGCAATTGATGTCGGTCTGGTGAAGGCTGTTTGGTTAATGATCGGCTCTCCTTCATTTATCACACGTGTGCTTTATTGGGTTTGTGGAGTTATGTCTATTTTGTCTTTTATTTAGTACCTTCCTTCACCTGGACATTTGACAGTTCAACCTCTATTATGACATTTTGTTTTAAAAGTTGCCGCAAGACTATCAGTGCACGCGCGTTCTTACCTTTGTTATCACTCGTGCGTTAGTCTCTGTGACACCCCTTTGTCCATCATTGTATGCTGCTGTAGGATTTCTTGGTGCATGGTCAAACCTTTTGCCACACGGCACAACGTCATATGTGTGCCGCCATCTTGAGGGAAGTGAGTAATGAAGAGAAAATATCCTTCAGTTCCCTAGATCCAGGAATCACCATCGTAGCTCCCTATCAGTTTGTGCTACAGGGGAGTCAGCATTTTAGTGTTTATGCTGCGTCGCACCAGTGTTGCAGTTGACTCTCCTTTTTAGCTGTTACATGCTAAAAACTTACGTTGTCCTTAGTTTCTTCTAAGTTGAATTCAGGAGGATTCCACAACTCTCTATTCTTTTAAGGTATTGGTTACCGGTGACACGCACATCAGGAAAGAATTTGGCGTGTTACAATCAATATTGGTGACACGCTCACGTTATACATGTATTCATCATTCGCATTTGGTGTTTTTAGTGACTTTTATTTAACATGTTTCTTATGGGGGGCAGTGTTCTATTGTCTGTTTACAGCAGCACAACTCAACTGTGGGAGTCTCATTCAATGCCACGTCATTTATGTCTATGCCACTGTTTTCCTTCCTTCGACATTTACCTAACCTTCCACAT
Organism: Lissotriton vulgaris; assembly: GCF_964263255.1. NCBI lineage: Eukaryota > Metazoa > Chordata > Amphibia > Caudata > Salamandridae > Lissotriton > Lissotriton vulgaris. The sequence continues at coordinate 1,103,021,850 of NC_141687.1, forward strand.
TGGTGTGTGTGTCATATGTATATGGTGACACGTTCACACATAGTTGTAACTCTTTTCAAATCACATTTTTTTATGCTAATGGTAGTTTTAGCCTGTTTTACCATATGCATCTATGTTTGGGCTTGTTGTACATTTTATGATGTTCCTGTTTCCTCAAGTTTTATCCTTTACAGGATTTGTGTGTTGTTTTGTTTAGAATTAACTCAACGGGGTGCACATATGGACCCTAGGTATACTTTCAAGAGTTCAATTATTCAATTATCTCGATTTACATGCATGTACGCCCAGGTAAAAAGGATCTCTATTTTTACAAATTGTTGTCAGATTTCTATCAAGTTGTGTCAATTGCTTATCGTCCATGTTGGTGATGTGAAATGCTTAACACATGTTCCTCTAAGTAGCCTGTCTGCTCTTTGCCACTCTCCCAGGACTGAGAGAAAGTGTAAAAGAGAGTACCCAGGGTCCATCTATGCTAGTATTACATGGTAAGGCCCCCGCCATGCATAGCACATAATACTTTCACCTAGTAACATTGGGGATTCAGCGGTGGGATTCCGGAACTTGTGTTTAGTTTCACCACTTAGGCATAAGCATATTTTTTGTGCACGAGAAATCCTCAATTGACTGTAGACACCAGAGGTGTATTTTTGCAGATTTAAAAATAATCAGGTTTTAATTTCAATTGCCAGGGCCCTGTTTTACATCCCTATTGCAATAGTAAACTAAAGAGTAAAATGTTTAAAAATGTTTTAGAAAGTAGGTCAAATCATCTTAAATGTTTTAGAAATTTTACTAAGTTACTCACTTTCTATATAGATTAAGCACAATGCAGAGTGTGCAAGATGGTGAGGTGTTCACACTCCCAACTCTAAGGATCCAGGATCTTAGAGTTGTTTGTTAACTTCAGGGCATTGACTACAAAGCCACTGTCAGAAAGGAGGATCTGATACAGGCCCTCCAAGAGTATGAGGAGGAAGCAGATTGAATAGGGATACTTTCATCAGTGAGCCTGATGCAGAGGAGGATATATTGGCTCAGTAAGTAGGTGAAGAAGATGGGAACCAAGAGCTCATGAATTTCCCAAGACTCCCCTCACCTGCAGGTAGTGGCAGAGGTCACTCTAGCGGTAAACCTGTGAGTAGGGTAGTAGGAGACCTTGAGAACAAGCTTGCCCAGATCTCCTTGGATGAGAGAAAGCTTGAACCTATGGAGATGAGACTATCCCTAGATGAGGGAAGGGTTAATCTGGGCATAGAGCTTAAAGATGTTGGCAGCAAAGTTAATAGGGTCAGAGAGGAATCCTGTGACCCTCAAATTCCAAAGTTTATAGTCCCCAGTTACAAGGATGGGGATGACATTTCAATATGTTTCGCAGCTTCTGAGAGAGCCTGCATCATGAGAAGATTAGGTTGCCAACACTGGGGTAACTGCTGTGGGAATTACTACCAGTTAAGGGAAGGGATAGACTTCTGACCCTAAATGAACAAGTAGCCGAGTCTTATCATCACATGAAAGGCACCCTCATGGAAGGCTTTGGACTCACTACAAAAGAGTACAGAATCAGATTTAGGGACACGCATAAAAGAAATAACCAAACGTGGGTACATTTTGTTGACTCCTCTGTTAAGGCACTGGAAAGGTGGATTATCGGTAATGATGTGGAAACGTATGAAGGGCTGTATTATATATTGATGAAAGAGCATATTCTAATAAATTGTGCCACAGAGCAATTTAGACAGCATCTCGTAGATTCTGCGTTATCTTCTCCTAGAGAGCTGCGAAAGATTGTAGAATAATGGATCAGATCCAGGGTTATCCAGAACAAGACTCATGGTGGAGGTGACTCTAAAAAGGGTTTTCAAACTTCCCAACAGGGGAAGGAGGTGAGCACTGACAAGGGTAAAAGGAAGTGTACTCTGGATGGTCCAGAGAACACACTGAGGCAACATTGGTTTCCCTGGGAGGGGTGGACATTGACACATTGGCACTTTTACCTCCAAGCCTGCAGAAGTACAGACAAAGGCCAAGAATCAATGAGACTGAAGTAGGGACTATGAGTGATACAGGTGTCAGTGTTACCATGCTAGCAGCAAGACTGGTTTCCCCAGAACCAATGATGCCTGGTGTCAGTCACCAAATTTCCAACACTGATAATGAAACTAAGCTTCATTCAGTGGCTTTGGTGAACGTAGAGTGAGGAGGAGTTACTGGGCAGAAAAAAGTGGTTGTGTCTCCTGCCATACCAGCACTTCATCTGTTAGGCAACAACCTGGAGACTTCTGCATGGGCATAAGTAGAATAGAGGGCTCATTCAGAAATGTCGGGTCTGCCTGAGTGTGTGTGTGTGTGTGGGACAACTAGGGCACTGGCTGTACATCAGGGTAAAGGTAAAGAGCTGGAACCTGAAACTGTGCCAAGCTCTTTTAGAACAAGCAAGAGAAAGGGCAAGAAGCCTGCTAAACCAGCTTCTAAAGATCTACAGGATTAGGGGGGAGAACGCTTCCGAACAGTAGGCCCTGAGGAGGTGACTACAACTGAGGAAGCCTGACATGACCTGGCAGAGCCTCTCAGTGCAGGGGGGCCCCCAGAGCGGAACTTTGCCTTGAGCACAGGACATGCCCAACCCTTGAGAGCCTCAGGCAGCAAGCTGCCAGGCAATAAGAGGGAGATGCCAGTGGCACACACAGGGTTTATTGGGTGGATGGATCGCTGTATGCTGAGGCCTGGGTACCCAAACCAGGGACAGCCAGGAAAGTGGTAGTTCTCAAAGCATGCAGATGATTCCTTCTCACCTTGCCCATGACATCCCCCTTGGCTGGACATCTTGGTCAGTAAAGGTCTTGGGACCATTTATTAGCCAATTTATATTGGTCCTAGATGTCTAAGAAAGTGAAGGAGTTTTGCACTCCTGTGCAACCTTTAGGCCAGTGGCAAGACAGGTGCATCACCAAAGGCTATCTTAGTCCCACTACCTGTGGTTGGGACCCCCTTTGAGAGGTTTAGAATTGACATGGCTGGTCCCCTTGACCCACCTAGTGCATCTGGAAACAGATTTATTCTAGTAGTAGTGTGCCATGCTACTAGGTCTCCATAGACAATCCCTCTTATGACCTCCCTTGGTATTTTCACCAGGATTGTGTTCCCTAAGGAAGTGGTCTCCGATAGGGCAACAAATATCATGTGTGCATACCTAAAACCTATATGGGATGAATGTGGTGTGAGCTACGAATTCCCTACGCCTATCACTCCCAAACTAATGGCTTGGTGGAGAGATTAAACAAGACCGTTAAAGGCATGGTTATGGGACTCCCAGACTAACTTAGAAAAGGATGGGATGTCTTACTGCTATGCCTCCTGTTTGCATACAGTGAGATTCCTCAGAAGGGGAGTCTGCCCCTTTGCACTTCTGTTTGGACAAGTGTAAGGGGTTCTCAGAGTCTGGTAAGGGAAAGTTGGGAGAAACCTCTCAAGCAAACCAAGCAAGGCATAATGGACTATGTGCTTCACCTATGCTCATGTATGGCTGAGTACAGGAAGAAAACAGCAAAGAATCTGCAGGCCAGCTAGGAACTTGTGAAGCACTGGGATGACCAGGAAGCATCCTTCGTTGAGTACCAACTGGGAAAGTTGGTGTGGGTGTTGGAACCTTTAGTTCCTAGGTTCCCCCAGGACAAGTGGACTGTGCCCTATCCCATTTTTCGAAAAGAAAGGAGAAGTCACCTACTTGGTTGATTATGGCACCCCTAGACGTCCTAGCAGAGTAGTTCATGTGAATCGCCTGAAACCACACCAGGACAGAGCTGACATGACCATGCTCATGGTCACTGATGCAGATCAGGAGGAAATGAGTGAACCTCTCCCTGATTTATTGTCCGCAAATCCACAAGATTATGGAGTGGAAGGTGTTGATATTTCTGACACCCTAACTGTACAGCAGAAGGCTGAATGCACATATGTTTTCAGCCGGTTTACAGAGCTCTTCTCTTTGACCCCTGGCCAGACAAAATCGTGTACCCATGATGTGGACACCAGTGACAGGCTCTCTGTCAAGAACCAGATTCACAGACTGCCTGATCAAGTAAAATCATGCATCAAAAATGAAGTCAGTAAGCTACTGGAACTTTGGGTAATTGAACCCTCTGACAGCCCCCAGGGTAGCCCAGTGGTACTGGTCCCCAAACCTCACTCAAAGGGTGGCAAGGTCGAGATGAGATTTTGTGTGGACTCCCATGGGTTGAATGCAGTGACCAAGACAGATGCACACCCCATTCCAAGAGTAGATGAGCTTTTTGATAAGCTAGGGACAGCCACATTTCTCAATGCTTAAAAGATTTCAACATCAGGGTACTGGCAGATTGGACTGACCCAGAGAACCAACGAGAGATATGCATTATCTACACTGGAGGGCCACTTTCAGCTCAAAGTGATGCCTTTGGGGTTGAAGAATGCACAAGCCACTTTTCAAAGGTTGGCGAATAGAGTTCTTTCAGGCCTGGATAACTTTACATATCTGGATGATATAGATGTCTTTAGCTCTACATGGGAGGATCACATGGTTCACCTGAGAGAAGTTTTGTAGCCCTGTAATAGGTCGACCTCACTATCAAGGACAGTAAGTGCCAGATAGGGCAGATTTCTGTTCTGTTGTCTACTTGGGCCACCTTGCAGGTGGAGGCTAAGTTAGACCTCTCCAACCCAAGGTCGAGACCATTTTGGACTGGTAGCCTCCCAAGAAACAGACTCAGGTCAGGGCATTCCTTGGCCTGACTGGATAAATAGGAGGTTTGTGAAGGGGTACAGTACCATTGTGGTCCCTCTCACTGAGTTAACCTCATATAAGCAACCCAAGAAGGTCGTTTGGACCACAAGCTATCAAAATGCATTTGAAACCCTTAAAGTAGCCATGTGCTCAGCACCTGTCTTAAAAGGACCAGACTTGGGAAACAGTTCAGTGTTCAAACTGATGCTTCTGAAAATGGGATTGGGGCAGTGTTAGCCCAGACCAACGATGAATGGCAAGATCATCCAGAAGCCTACAGTAGCAGGCTACTTCTCCTGAGACAGCAGCATTGGAGTGCCATTGAGAGGCTTGGTTTGGTCCCTGAAGAAGCCAAGGCCCTAATTGTGTGGGACTCACTTCCTTGTTCAAACTGACCACAGGCCTCCCCACATTGTTGAGGTGGTTCATTTCTCTGCAGGGGATGGACTGTGTAGTGGAACACAGACCGGGACAGACCATGCCAATATATATGGCCTTTCCAGGTTCTTCCACTTAGACTATGAGAACTACCAAGAGGGAGGTCAGTGCTCATCACCTTTCATCTGGGGGTGGGGGGGTCATGTTGTTAAGAGCCTTTTCTGGATAGGCATCCCCCTCTTTTTACTGCTAGATGGTGTGGTAATTTGTCTGAAAGTATGCTGGCCCCTGCCAACCAGGCCCCAGCACCAGTGCTTTTTCCCTTAAACTGTAATTGTGAATTTGTGCACCCAATTCGCAAAGTACTATTACACCCCTGTAAGGCCCTAGTATATGGTGCCAGTGGTACCCAGGGCAGGGATGTAAAAGGGGGACCAGGGCTACAGCAATTATTGTGCCACACTTTATAGGATAACATGGGCTGGACACTAGACATCTACAGATGTCGAGCTCCATTATTGAGCGGTCGATTCCTTTCGTGTTTGGCATCAAACACCGTGCCTTTTAATCCCGGACATTGTGCTGGTGGCCAGGGTTAACCAGCATGTAGCTAGGGGGCACTTTAGACAGTGCCCACCAAGTTAACCCAGTGTTTTGGGGCTTTTCCGAAGGTCTGCAACCAAGACAGAGCTCTGACCTCATGCTGAGAAAGGTGTGCCACTCCCAGAGGTCAGAGACATAGACCTGTGTGTGCAGGAGGCACACCTCTGCCCACACAGGATTGCTACTGAATGGGCCATCACTGCGTGAGCCTCAAAGGAACTTGTCCCCCACTCGAGGACAAAGCCTCCCCCTGTCACAGGCAGGCACTATTTTCCATTAGCAGGCAGGAAGATTATCTATTCGGGTGTACACATCCACAAGGCTGACCACACCTCTAGGGTGCAGCAGCTGATGTGAACATTCAAGGATGCTTTTGACCATATTGAATTTAGTATAAAAAGTAAGTTCTAACTGATTTAGTGACATACACCCACAGGATGTGGTCACTAAAGGGGCGGATTAGCTGCAGGAGTAGATGCCCATTGGCTACTAGTCCTCACACCCTGTAACACCCCCTAAATCTAAGATTTAAGGGGCACCTGAAACATAGATTGGAAGTGACACAAAGAAAAGACCCATTTCCATGACAAGGCAGGATTCCACAAAGAAAGTCACTAAACACTCAACCGAGGCAAGAGGACGGTTCCAGAAGGAAGAGGAACCCCCCTGCAAACTCCAGAATTCACAAGAACTCCAGTGGGTTAGAGGAACAAGGCACAATCTACTAAGTCCATGACCTTGAAGCACTGTCCACTGAGCCGTCTGGTATGGCCCCTCAAAAGTAACTGGGCTGCTGGCTTCTGGGAACTGTAGTCCCCACCTTCAGCAAGGTTCAGCTGTCCACAACGTTCCGCTGATCCACTGGAAGAAGATTTCCTCAAACGCAATGCTTGCAGGAACCAAGGCTTGTTGGTAGGCAGTCCAACTACTACCAACTTTATTTGACACTCTAAAGAGAAGGGATTCACCTGTACAGTTAACCAACCACTACTGTGGCCCCATCATGAAGATCATGCATTTGTTTTCAACCTCTCTTGGCCCGCCTGGCAGCACCAGTTGCAGCGGATCCTGTTCAGCACCACGGATAGCCAGAATCCCCTCTGCACCGAGTCCTCTGAACCAGGTAGATCCGATCTGCCTGAGACTTCTGGTCCAAGGTCAATTCCTTGCTCAAGTTTCAAAGGGTTTTGCTCAACTCCACCAGCAAGTACATTTTTGCTAAAGTAACCATTGAGAGACCCAAGCCTGATTGACAGCTCTGTTTGACAGCTAGAATGCACCGCTGAACTCCCCGCTCCCCTTAGCAAAGTAAAATTGTGTTAGCTGTTGTGAACTGGCCTAGGGACTCCCGAGAACTTAACTCTAAGTGGGTTCCATTAAACTCATTCTATAAGTAACCGATTGCATGTATGCGTTTTTTCCATTGACCACAGCGGTAAATGTTTTACAATGCAAAGTACTGATTTATTTAATGCTTGAAAATTGACGACTCTGCTTATCCTTTATGTATCAACTTAGTTTTGGTGCCTACTAGGCCTGGGGGATGAACTCTGCTCCGTTCATGGAGTTTGTGTAGTTCTCTGCACTCCGCTCTCTTCGGAGCTCGCGAACTGCAGAAAACTCCCCTCCGCGTAGAACAGCAGAATTTTTTGCCCGCTTGCGCTTGTAAACGGTAAGTTGGCAAGTGCGATCTGCCGCTTGGGTACAATTCCACTCGAGCAGCAGGAAGGTCAGCGCAAATGGCAGTTCACACTGTACTCCCACACTTGCAGAACTCCACAGAGTTTTTTCGCCACTTCACAGAGTTCCGTGTAGTGAATCACCTCGAACTAGGTAAAAATCAGCTCTATTTTTATAAATTGGTCCCAGATTTCTCTTGAGTTGTGTATATTGCTTAGGATCCATGTTGATACAAAAGGGGATGATGGACGGAGCATTTCAGTAAATCAAGCACTCACCCCCAGTCAACTGATCTGGGTTTAATCCATCACCATTCTTTAGCTCACTCAGCCACCCCAGTGCAGACATGGCCATATGCAAATCAGTCTGACCCTGTGCCTCATGGGAACAGTCCAGCCCGAACTGCCGAGCCATGTCTTCCCTGGACCTGAAACAAGCATCCTGGGACCGGTTTTGGATTCATAATCCTCATCAGCCAGGCTATCTTGAATCCAGTGGCCAAGTGAGCAAGTGACTCACGTCTGAGCATACCCTGCCAACTTAAGGCGAACAAAGCGATACAAAAGTGGATGATGGACGGAGCGTTTGAGTAAATCAAACACTCACCCCCAGTCAACTGATCTGGGTTTAATCCATCACTATTCTTTAGCTCACTCAGCCACCCCAGTTCAGACATGGCCATATGCAAATCAGTCTTTGCCTGTGCCTCATGGGAACAGTCCAGCCCGAACTGCCAAGCCATGTCTTCCCTGGAACGGAAACAAACATCCTGGGACCGGTTTCGGATTCATAATCCTCATCAGCCAGGCTATCTTGAATCCAGTGGCCAAGTGAGCAAGGGACTCACGTCTGAGCATACCCTGCCTACTTAGGGCGAACAAAGCGATAAAAAAGGGGATGATGGACGGAGCGTTTGAGTAAATCAAACACTCACCCCCAGTCAACTGATCTGGGTTTAATCCATCACCATGCTTTAGCTCACTCAGCCACCCCAGTTCAGACATGGCCATATGCAAATCAGTCTGACCCTGTGCCTCATGGGAACAGTCCAGCCCGAACTGCCAAGCCATGTCTTCCCTGGACCGGAAACAAGCATCCTGGGACCGGTTTCAGATTTATAACCCTCATCAGCCAGGCTATCTTGAATTCAGTGGCCAAGTGATGGCGAACAAAGCGATACAAAAGGGGATGATGGACGAAGCGTTTGAGTAAATCAAACACTTAACCCCAGTCAACTGATCTGGGTTTAATCAATCAAGGATCCAAGTTGGTGATGTGAAATGCTTAACACATGTTCCTCTAAGTAGCCTGTCTGCTCTTTGCCACTCTACCAGGACTGAGAAAGTACCCAGGGTCCACCTTTGTGTATTATGCTAGTACTACATGGTAAGCCACCCTGCCGTGCCCCATAATACTTTCACCGTGCAACAGTAAATAATACTCGACGATTCATTGATCAAACTTCCATCTCTTTTGCTCATGAGTTGTTTTTTTATCTCCATGTTTGCTATAAATGAAAGGATTCATATACAATATACAGTATCTTTCAGCATACAGCCCTGTTGCTCGAGCAACGTTTCCAGAGGTGTGCCAAAGTTATTTAGTGAGAACCCCTATTTACCTTTGTGGAGTAAACTGTGGGACTTTGTCCAACAGGCAATTCCTACCTCACCTATAGTGAACCCCCCTTTTTGAGGAATAATTCCTAGAAAAAATTGTTTGAATTAACAAGACTTTCAGATAATTGAATGTGCTTAAAAATGCTTAATTTGACATGTTTACCTGAAAAGTCATTTGATGGAGAATCCTCAACTAGTTTTGCTTGTTTTTTAAACTATCCAGTTTTTACCAATCTCGCTCTGCTGGTGTTATTCAAAATACAACCTTTAAAGTCTATGCCATTGTTTGCAGATGTTCCTGAACTGATGTGATTAAAACACAAAAATGTCCACAAACCTCACAAAAATTCATTTGGGAGACCCTTTTCCCACTGTGACAATCTATCCACTTTTGACGATGTTTCAGGCTGTGCTTTAAAATACACAGCGAACTAATAACTTTCCACAGGTGTTTCTTGGTGCAGAGTACATGCAGTAATTGAAAAATGCCATCGAGCTTAAAGCCTTAAAAAAGTCTACCTTATTTGTTAACTTGGAGATAAGCTACTCAACCGAGCCCAAGACCCCAGATATGTCCTTACCATTACTCAGGGGCATGTGCCCCAAAGTCAATGCATCCTGGCTATGGGCTTGTTTTCAGCTGCAGCAGCAGGGTGAATTGTACAGCTTCTTCAGCAAAGAAAGCTTCTCCAGACTCCAGGCCATTCACATTTTAGAGAGACCCTAAGTCATGCAAGTACATAAGCTAGGGGAACATGTCAGCATAGGGGATTGAAATAGTGTTACAAACAAATGATGTTCCTTATTTCCCTTATCACCTAGAAAGAAAGTTCTCCATGAGCCAGTTCTTAGCATCACTTTGATCATGCCTAGTGCATGTCACATCATTTCAAATGCACAACACATCATTGAGCAGATTGGCAAGCTTCCTCTTCTTTAGGGATGGTGCCTTGTAGGCAACTGTCCTGACACACTTGTGGAAAATGGATTATTAGAAGATGTAATTATGTGTCTGTCACTGGCAATATTGCCACTAACACAATGTAGTGCTCAGAATAGGTCTCAGAACCCTTGGTAACTTGGCATTAAGCAGGCAGGCTGAACTTCAAAGACAGGTATGTAAAGCATTTAAAAACACCAATTCAGTAAACATTTAAGACACAACACACAATGGAAGTCCAACATCAATTTATAAAAATTTGAAATATTGTTATCTTTGAAAAGACACCAAAACAGAAAAAAATTAATGTAGGGGACCAGGGATATTCATTTTTAAAGATTAAACATTTTCTAGTGCTTAGGAATCAATCGTGCCACTTCTGGACATGTGGCCGCCTCTGACCTGGACAAAGTGAAAGTTTAGCCCAACCGCGATGGAAACCTAGTTTGATACACTAAGTGGGAGGCCCCGGTCAAGATTTGTTCTTCACATTTCAACTTTTCTGGAGGATTTCTCAGCAGACGTTGTGCAGTCTCCCTCGACAGGCCAGATTCAGTGAAGGTTGCCGGATTGCCTTTCTTTGAGGATCTGGTCATCCTCTGGAACTTTTTCACAAAAGTTCACCAAACTTTCCCAAACTTCTGGAACTTCTTCCTGAAGTTCATCTTGAGGGTCCAAAGTGTCCAAAACACAATCCAAGGGTCTGGGATCTCCAAGAAGGGCCTTGAAAGGTTGGGACCACTGTTCCCACAATGCACATGGGCAAAACCCTTATACGTCCAATGGATGCACTCCAGGCAGGGGACTCTTGGTGGAATTGATGCAGATGAGCTCTGTTAACCTGTAACTTGCAGGGAGCCCACTCTTTATTCCTCTTGAAACAAGGTACAACAAAACGGCTATAGTTCCAGATAATGCAGCTGGCGCAGTCAATCAGAATGCGGGGTCTGATGGTGCAAATCAAGTTTCCAGCTTGGCAATCCTTCTTCTTCTCTCGGGTTCAAGCAGCAGAGCTGAGAGGCACTGCCCCTTTCAGATACTTATTCAGTGTTTTCTGGGGCCACACAGGAGAGCACTCATGTCCAGTGGGGTGCAGGACAACACCCCAGAGCATGACCATTTCCTCCAAAGTTTGGCACAATGGTCTCCCAGATAGCACTATTTCTCCAAAATCCAATAAAGCGGAAGCCTCAGGGGAGAGGCAAGACCTGGCTAAACCAACCTCCAGGCTCAACTCCATATTCTCCCTCCCCCTGGTATTTGCACATTCTTTCCTTAACCCCTTCGATGCTGTTGACGGAACGGTTCCGTCATGCACGTCGGTTGAGCTGTGCGGATGACGGAACCGTTCCGTCATGACTCCGCCCGCGCAAGGCGGAGTCAGCATGGGCGGGGAATTCGCGCCGCAGCGATGCGGTTAAGCCTGCCATCTGGCTTGGTTCAAAGAGTAGGGGTGTAAATGAAACTGGCTTCTGATGCCTGTCTCCTCCTTCATCTGAAGATCATTGTTTACGACCAGTCCCCCTTGCTCTGACATTCCTATGTAGCAGAACCCTCTCCTCCCAAAATAGCTCCTTCACCCCAGGGACTATTTATCACCTCATCAAAGCAGCCTGGCTCATCCACTTAACTCTGACCAATCAAGACAGATCACTGGAAGGCTGAATTTTGGTTTACAGACAAGAACGTTTTATAACTTCTTGTCTGTACATTTTAGGATAAATTCATCAATAGAATATTATTGTATTTATCAATACCATTTTAGTGAGTTATTGAATTATATTTTCAGGTTTTCCTAGTGGGAATTATTAATTATTAACATCTTGCCAGGTTAACCTTTGTGGCTTAGGATCTGCAACGGGGAAAATGGACTGGGCGATTTTTCGAACACCAGGGCTTATAAAACATATTTTATAAGGATCCGGTCTATATCTACAGGATCCCCCACCCCTGGAACACCTAGGGGAGAATTTAGGTGTTATGAATATGCCAAAATATTGCAGATCCTCACTCCACAGTGATCCTAGCACAAAAGTCGATTTTGGGAAGCACTTTACTACAATGTGGGAAGTGAAATGTGCAATTTCACTATACTCAAGACATATAAAACCTATATTATAAGGGTCCTCCTTATAAGTACCTGACCCCCCAACACTGAGACACCTATGGGAAACCTTGTAAATTTGTAAGTGCCCCAAACACCAAAGTCAAGTTTGGGCACAGTTTACATGTTAAAAGCAGTCCTGCAATTGCTTTTAAACAGACCTCAGGCCTCAACAGTGCACACATGCAAGTGCAGAAAGGGCTACCGGCCTCTAAACTGCTATGCCCTATTACATATTAGGGATTTAAAGGTAGTTCTGATTTCCCTGCACTATTATGTACTAGGGCCTTATACGGAAGGACATGCCAATCATAGAGTACCATAACCCATAGTGTACCCTACTATATGTAGGTGTTTTCACAGTATTCTAAATGTGTTTTCAGCAAAGCACTGTATCTGGGTCTGGTTAGACAGAACCCAAAGACAGTCAAAATCAGTAACAACAAGTACCAGTCAGCAAACAAAAATGGGGGGTGTTCAGGGCACCAGGATGGATTTGCAACAGACACAGTATTTGAACGAGAAACACTCTGAACAATGTGGGCAGAGTCACACGTGTTCCAACACCGCAAGCCCTACCATGTTTGCCTGAACCAGGCATATGCTTTAACCATGCTTATGCTCAGTTGAGGCAATGCGCGGTCTAGATGCATAGAGGGGGGGAGGAACAGCAAGCTTCGGGAGAGAAGGATTGCGCACAAAGGGAAGAGGGGCTGGTGACGGGTTTGGGGAGTATTTTTTGGGGAAGTATTTTTAGGGCTAGGGGGGTCGGGCTAGCTTTTAGGACTATGGGTTGGTGTGGGCTAGGGTTCCCGGCGTCTAAAGCTCAGGGCCCATTTTACTTTCGAGCATATTGGAGTTGGCAAGATTTGGTATGTTTTTGACTTATTTTGGCTTACTTTTGCTTGTTTTTCAATGGGCGAGATGGGGGGTCCTTGGGTCATAAGTCTTCCCATAATTTGATTAGGAGGTGGCTTGCTGAGGAACTTGCGGATAAGTGGGACTAGTGTACCTCCAAGTTTCAAGAGGATTGATGAAGTAGAAGGGGTCAAAACACCTTTGTTTGTGTCTTGCTGGTTTGCAGTGTCATCCAATGGGTCAGTTTTGGAAGTTGGCAAGAAATGCTTTTGGGGGGTTCAAGGTGCCCCAGATGAAAACGGCTTCTGTCATCAATGGCTAGGAATGTCCACTGTGCCTGTGATTTATTGGAGGAACTCCATCCACGGGAAGGGTGGTTTTGTCCCTAGTTTTTAAATGGGAAATCACCTGCTTTGGGGCCTCGGAAAGGAGCTGTTTTGCACGTTTTCAGGGAGTGATTAGAGGGTATTCCAGGTGGTTTCTAGCGGATCTGCTTGAATGGGAAAGTAGCTGGGAACCTCTAGTTCTGATTTTACCACATGTATTCCATTAGCAAGCAAGCCATTACAATAAATATCGATGTAAAGGCATGCGTGGTAAAGGCATGCGTGGTAAGCAAATGCGTGGCTAAGACGCATTTGTGGTTGGGACCGTTTGTAAAGGCATGCGTGGTTCAGCCACACGTGCCGCTGTCATACAACCTATGTGAACTGATCTCAGCGACTGGGCATGCTGATAGCGAGGAGTCATCGTTTTCATAAACATGGGGCCATCTATCCTGGTCTCCACATTACAGATAGTCAACGTGTTTGGTTTATCCCTGCCATGCAAGTCTCAAAGAGTAATGTGGTGCTGCCCATGAACATTTACTTATCTGGTTGTATGTGTATTAAAACAAATGCAATCTAAAGTACAATGTTCTGATGAATCTTCTTTGTTGAAACTTGTTTGATGAATTTTTCCACCTAGAATGGTTTTCACCAGGCTGATGAAAGCCCATCTTGGTGAAAACAAAATTTCCTTCAGGTCGCGGTTTAGTTTCTATGCTTTTTTATGAGGGGTTCCCACCCTTAACCTGCCAACCCTTTCAACTAGATTACCCTTTTTTGTAGTTTCTTTTTAGGAGGGTGTATTCCATCAACATTAACCCTTAAAAACCTCACATAAAACTGTCTTCTGCGCTCCATTTTTGTTTGTTATTTTATTAACATTTATTCACACAATTCCTATTGCAACTGGAATTGTAAGTATGTTTTTTTCCGGTAACAGAACTCAATCCCAGTAACAGGTATTGAAAGCTGTGCCAAGCATTGTATTGGATAGTATTGTAATTGCATTTATATAGTGCTTACTACCCCTGACGAGGCGTCGAAGTAGTATACCTTTTCCACAAAATCTTTCTCTTTTCGTGGAAAAAGATTTGTTATCATTTTGCCCTTTCTCCAAAACATATTTTGCTAGCCTATTTTTGCCAGGCTGACAATCTTCATTTTGGATTTTCATCATAAAGACGGAATTTCATTTTTAGTTTTTGCCTATGCAGCGCTTGCACTGTCACTCCGAGACATCAAGTGATCTGTATATGTGCTAAAACTCCACCTAGTCTACCCTATGCTTTTAATTGGTTTCTTCCCCTGGCTGCTTTAATTTCTTTGTTTTCACAGTCCACAGCGCTTTGTAGTTTGTCCTCTATTTCTTTGGGAACGCCTATGCAGCACCGCCTAACTACAGTAAACATGCTGCTAGTGGAATGAAGTGTTTGTCTTGGAACTCTTTTTTTCGTGGCTTGCTTTTTCATCGGTATTGCAGTGTTTGATGCACGTCTGTTGTGCCCCCACCGTCATCACCCCTACTGTTACCCACTTTCGTTGTCCCCCACTGCTACCCGCCTCTTCTCCTTGTTAATTGATGCTTCCTGAAATGATCATTGCAATATTAAGCATTTGAGTGTTGCCAGTGCAGTGTTAATGTTATTCTTTGTAATTTAAAATCACACTGGAGAACTTTTTTGCAATGCGCATGGTTTCAAATGTTTCATAACACATTGGAGACCATTTCTGTGATGCGCATGGTATTGAGTGTTTCATAACACATTGGAGACCATTTCTGTGATGCGCATGGTGTTGAGTGTTTCATTGGTATTGTCTCTCCGAGACATCAAGTAATCTGTATATGTGTTGAAACTCCACCTACTCCACTCTCTTTGCTTTTAATTGGTTTCTTCCCTTGGCTGCTTTAATTTTTTTGTTTGCATCAGCTGAAGCACTTGTCTGCTTTAATTTCTTTGTTTTCACAGGCCAAAACGCTTTGTAGTTTGTCCTCTATTTCTTTGGGAACGCCTATGCAGCACCGCCTAACTACAGTATACATGCTGCCAGTGGAATGAAGTGTTTGTCTTGGAACTCGTTTTTTTTCATGGCTTGCTTTTTCTTCTGTATTGCAGTGTCTAATGCACGTCTGTTGTGCCCCCACCATCATCACCCCTACTGTTACCCACTTTCGTTGTCCCCCACTGCTACCCGCCTCTTCGCCTTGTTAATTGATGCTACCTGAAATGATCATTGCAATATTAAGCATTTGAGTGTTTGCCAGTGCAGTGTTAATGTTATTCTTTGTAATTTAAAATCACACTGGAGAGCATCTTTGCGATGCACATGGTTTTGAATGTTTCATAACACACTCAAGAGCATTTCTGTGATGCGCATGGTGTTGAGTGTTTCATTGGTATTGTCTCCTGCCTTACCTCGTTTTCAGTCGGGCTATAAAGCAGAGGGTGCCTTTGAGAGCTTCATGGGGTGTGAGCTTCAGACCCCCTCCAAATGGGCAGCAGCTGTAGAAAGAGTCGCTGGGAGCATTTTATGTGAGGTCTGGCAGGGTAAGGAAGGACGCTGCTGTCGGTGGCAAGGGTAAGGAGGTGTTGCGTGCTGTAACATGCTTTTGTTCTTATGCATGCGTCATGAGAAGTCCAGAAGAGCTGTACAGGTCACGCCACAAATAGAATTGTATTTTGGCACTTGCTATTTTTAAGTATGCGGCTAACAAACCACTATTTCTTTCTGGTCCCGGGAGGATGAGGAACTGAGTTGTCCCTGCACTATTTAGCATCCCTGCTGCATTTAGTCAACCCACCAAGCTATCTCTCTCTGTGGCTATTTGCAAGTGCTGTGTAAAATATGTTTTCTCTGTGCTTCCGCCGAAGGGGAACGATTTGTAATAAAAGTGGTGCAGGGGGTTCCTTTCTTTGCTCCCTTTCAAAGCTCGGAGGAGCTTTACAGGCCACGCCACTAATAGAATTGTATTTTGGCACATGTTATAATTAGTATGCGCCTGATAAACCAATTATTTCTTTTTTGTCTCAGGAAGATGAGGAACTGAGTTGTCCCTGCAGTATTTCGCTTCTTTGCTGTGTTTTGTCAACCTGGCAAGCTATCTATCTCTGTGGTTATTTGCAAGTGCTGTGTAAAATGTGGTTTCTCTGTGCTTCCTCTAAACGGAACGATTTGCACCAAAAGTGGTGCCGGGGATTACCTTTCTTAGCTTTATTACAAAGGCCAGAGGAGCTGTACAAGCCACACCACAAATAGGATTGTATTTTGGCACATGTTATATTTAGAATGCAGCTGGTGAGCCATTATTTCTTTCTTGTCTCAGCAGGGTGAGGAACTGAGTTGTCCCTGCAGTATTTCGCATCTCTGCTGCATTTAGGCAACCCACTGAGCTATCTCTCTCTGTGGCTATTTGCAAGCCCTGTGTAAAAACTGGTTTCTTTGTGCTTCCTTTAAACAGAAACGTTTAATGTTTTAGTGTTTTATTTAAACGTTAATATGGTTTCGCATTTGTGCGTTCTTATCACCTGCTCAGAAAGTGCTGAATAATTACACACTGATCCGCTCTAAAATAATACCATCTGTTTTGACGACAGTGAGGCTCCATATAAATTGTTATTATGAAAATCAGCTGTATAAATGTGAATAAGATTTTATATGAAGTGCTCATTGGAACAGTATAGCATTATCCATTTACTGATATTCTGCACATTCTATGAGCAGCATGATTTTTGGTTACTGCCGCTTTTATAGTGCTTAATTTGTAGCAGAAGCGGTGCCGGGGCTAACTTTTCTTAGCCTCATTACAAAGCTCTGAGGAATTGTACAGGCCATGCCACAAATAGAATTGTATTTTGGCACATGTTATTTTTAGTATGCGGCTAACAAACCACTATTTCTTTCTTGTCTCAGGAGGATGAGGAACTGAGTTGTCCCTGCACTATTTCGCATCTCTGCTGCGTTTGGCCAATCCCACTGGCTATCTCTCTCTGTGGCTATTTGTCAGTGCTGTGCTGTGTGGTTTCTCTGTGCCTCCTCTAAAGGGGAACGATTTGTACCAAAAATAGCCAATAGGGTTCCTTTTTTAGGTCTCGCCTAGGCAGCGCATGCGCTGCACTCCAAGACATCAAGTAATCTGTATATGTGTTGAAACTCCACCCTCTTTGCTTTTAATTGGTTTCTTTGCTTGTCTGCTTTAATTTCTTTGTTTTCACAGGCCTAAGCGATTTTAGGTCTCGCCTATACAGCGCATGCGCTGTCTCTTCGAGACATCAAGTAATCTGTATATGTGTTAAAACTCCACCTGCACCACCCTCTTTGCGTTTAATATGTTTCTACGTTTGTCTCTTTTAATTTCTTTGTTTTCAGAGGCCAAAGCGCTTTGTAGTTTGTCTTCTATTTCTTTGGGAACGGCTATGCAGCACCGCCTAACTACAGTATACCTGCTGCTAGTGGAATGGAGTGTTTTTTTCGTGGCTTGCTTTTTCCTCTGTATAGCAGTGTTTGATGCACGTCTGTTGTGCCCCACAATCATCACCCCTACTGTTACCCACCTTCGTTTTTCCCGATCACTACCCGCCTTTTCTCCTTGTTAATTGATGCTTCCTGCAATGATCATTGCGATATTAAGTATTTGAGTGTTGCCAGTTCCGTACAGCTCCTCCGGCTTTGTTATGGAGCTAAAAAAGGTAACCCCCTGCACTACTTTTGGTACAAATCGTTCCCGTTTAGAGGAAGCACAGAAAAAACACATTTTACACATCACTTGCAAAAAGCCACAGAGAGAGGTAGCTCGGTGGGGTGGCTAAATGTAGCAGAGACACGAAATACTGCAGGGAAGGGAACGATTTGTATCAAAAGTATTGCAGGGGTTACCTTGCTTAGCTTTATTACAAAGGCCGGAGGAGCTCTACAGGCCACGCCACAGATGCGATTGTATTTTGGCACATGTTATTTATTCAGTATGCAGCTGTCAAACCACTATTTCTTTCTGGTATTTAAGGATGAGGAACTGAGTTGTCCCTGCAGTATTTCGCATCTCTGCTGTGTTTAGCCAACCCAGCGAGCTATCTCTCTCTCTGTCTATTAGCAAGCACTGTGTAAAAACTGGTTTCTTTGTACTTCCTTTAAACTAGAACCTTTAAAGTTTTGGTCTTTTTTTTAACCGTTAATACTGTTTAGCATTTGTACTTTCTTATCACCTGCTTAGAATTTGATGAATAATTGCGCACCAATCTGCTCTAAAATATTACCATCCGTTTGACGGCAGTGAGGCTCCATCGCTTCATACAAAGGACGGAGGAGCTGTACAGGCCAAGCCACAAATAGAATTGTATTTTGGCACATGTTATAATTAGTATGCGGCTGATAAACCATTATTTCTTTTTTTATCTCAGAAGGATGAGGAACTGAGTTGCCCCTGCAGTATTCTGCTTTTTTACTGTGTTTTGTCAACCCAGCGAGCTATCTCTCTCTGTGGCTATTTGCAAGTGCTGTATAAATTGTGGTTTCTCTGTGCTTCTTCTAAACGGGAACGATTTGTACCAAAAGTGGTGCAGGGTGTTACCTTTCTTAGCTTTATTTCAAAGGCAGGAGGAGCTGTACAGGCCATGACACAAATATAGTTGCATTGAGGCACATGTTATATATTGAATATTCGACTGACAAACCACTATTTCTTCCTGGTGTCGGGAGAATGAGGAACTGAGTTGTCCCTGCAGTATTTCGCTTCTTTTCTGTGCTTTGTCAACCCAGCGAACTATATCTCTCTGTGGCTCTTTGCAAGCACTGTGTAAAAGCTGGTTTCTTTGTGCTTCCTTTAAACTGGAGCATTTAAAGTTTTGGTGTTTTATTTAAACGTTAATACTGTTTAGCATTTGTACTTTCTTATCACCTGCTTAGAATTTGTTGAATAATTGCGCACCGATCTGCTCTAAAATAATACCATCCGTTTGACAGCAGTGAGGCTCCATGTAAATTGTTATTATGAAAATAAGTTGTGTAAATGTTAATAAGATTGTACATGAAGTGTTCATGGTAACAGTGCAGCAATATCCATTTACTGATATTCTGCACATTCTATGAGCAGATTGATGTTTGATTACTGCCGCTTTTATAGTGCTTCATTTGTACCAGAAGAGGTGCAGGGGCTAACCTTACTTAGCTTTCTTACAAAGCCCGGAGGAGCTGTACAGGCCATGCCACAAATAGAATTGTATTTTGGCACATGTTAAATTTAGTGTGCGACAGACAAACCACTATTTCTTTCTTGCCTTGGGAGGATGAGGAACTGATGCAGTGATTCTGGACATATACAGAACTGTGCACAGGAAACCAGGACCTCAGTGTGTAGTGGAGTACCAAAAGCCCACCTCAGTGCCCGGAACCCCAATCCTACTAGCTATAGTGTTTCATTCGTTCTCCATACTACAGCGAAGCGACCAATGATTAGACATTCTAGAACATGTAATTCATATCCTCCCAGGAATCCCAGGAGCAAGAACGCTCTTTCGCTCACTCACTCATACTTGTCCACAACGTGAATAATCAGAGACACTTTATAGTTTAAAATTTTTATTTTAACTAACGTGCTCGATAATGCAGTACACACGCCAATACTAGCAGCAAAATGAATAAACACAAGATAGTAAACATTGTTACAATTCCATAGAAAATAAACAGAGATATGATTCTATAAAGATAGTGGAAAAAGGACTACTCTGCCTTGCCACCCTACTCGTGCTAGGAACTAGTTTAATATAGAAATAGAAGACCTATGGGCTTTGTCAGAGGGGACCCATACCTCTAGGTTTAGTTGCAAAAGTTGACATCTCCGTTCAAGCACAGTTCTTCTCTCTGGAAGGGTATTCTTCAAGTGCTAAACAAGCATGCAATGCTTTATTAATTTTTAGTAGTGCAGCTATGTGTGTGTATTTTGTCTAACATGCGTGGGACTGACCAAAGCAGATTAACAAGAAACATTGTTTTTCGACCTTGAACACGATGTGCAGTTGCGACCCACAGAGTACAGCAAGAAACATGAAAGGTAGACGGTTCTCATGTGGACGGGCACAAGCACTGGTTTTACGAAAACAAAGTAATATAGAAACGTGTGCAAAAGCGGCAACATGGCAGCCAAGCATGTATTAACATGTGCTAGCTTAGCAATTTCCACAGTGAATCCTGTATCCTCACTACACCCTTCCCTGGTCAGTCCATTGGATGTAAGAATAGGACAAACACAGAGTTCAAGAGACGTGAGCAGAGTTCATGAGTTTCTATAGGATGGTGGAGAGGAAAAAAAATTAAAAGAAAAAAAATGGAATTGTAAATTGGGTGCGAACCACCAGCCATTTTAATCCATCAGAGTGTATGAGCAGTAAACAGCCACTGCCTCCAATAGGAAATCATTGTCATCGGTAGAAAAAAGAGATGCCATCCAATTAAGCAAGCAGAACGAGCATGCACGGTCATCACAATTTGGAACTTCCAGGATCACCGCAGGACAACTTGCATGATATTCAATGTAGCTACATTGTAGGAGATCCTGCGCAGCCGCACAGATATCCCACTCTGCCAACACTCCAAGTGCAGCTGCACATGCCATAAAACCAACCCCGGAGCATTCTTGCTCTTGGGCCACTAAGGGACTCATCAACAGGTTATATTACGGGTCAGGAGATGACGAATTGGAGAGGCAGAGATCCAATGCCCATTGAAAGGAACATTCCAAGCAGGAGAAGATGGAGGAGAAGCACGCAATTGTGGTATGCAAAGCTTAAAGACAGTTCATAAGCTTCTCCGAGTGTCGCCAGCAGCAGTATACCATAGCAGTCAAGCATACGGTCACAAAGCATTTGCAGCCGATCTGGGTTGTGTAGAACCACAAGAGGTGCAGCCATTGCATAGTAGTCAAAGCAATAGCAGAACACCAGCGGCCAAGGTGACCAACAGAGGTAAACCTCCAAATACGCTGTAAAAATAGAATGTATAAAGACTGGTATCACACCAAATATAGTCTAAAAAGAGGTCACTAGGCCAGAGCCCACTACTCTAAAAACATGAACCATTGAGGATCCCGAGAATTAATTCACCGAAATGGAGTGGGTTATTGGTATTTAAAAGGGCTTGAATTTCAGAATTAGTGCTCGCTATCTGCAAAACAAATGTTTCACGTGCAGAAGTGAGCGGGACTTCTTGCTGAAATAATTCAGCATTTATTCTGCTCAACTTATTGAAGTCTGTCTTCACAGTTGGGATGCAAGATCAAATCGAGACTTCGAGTTTCCCCTGCGAGGCGGAAAAAGCACATTTTTATGACAAACTACGCGCTGTGAAACTGTTACAATATATGGGATGCCAGCCAGCAAAGCACAACATTATTTGTTGTTTAAAAGAAGATAGCTACCGTTAGCAAGCAGAGTGAAAGTGGGTTTAATAGCTGGTACTGGAATACCTTTTAAAACACATGCAAGATTCGGGGAGGTAACACTACAAGCCCCGTGTAACTGTGTTTATGCGGACAAGGGAACGACCTATTGTCGAATTACAAGTTTCCCCTGTAAGATATACCTCCTTGTTATCTCGCAAACATCTGTATGTGAAAGGCAAGGACCATAACTCATGCAGGAAAGTGCTGCCTAGGGGTTCATAGCGACCTATCGGGTAATGCCTCAAACAGGAGCTAAAATGAAACATTGAAAATGGTAAAGAGATAACCCTGTGGATGAGCTAGACAGCATAGTCCGTTTCGGCCACGGAGAAGGGTAAAGGGTCTATCTTTTCAATATGCAAAATAGTGTATGGTGCATCATTCATGGACATAAATTGCTGTTTATCTGTCAAATTGAAAGGCAAAAACTAAGCAGATGAATTTAAATAATCCCATGGCACTTTTACCATTTTTCAGAGTTTGCAAAGTCCATAC
Source organism: Lissotriton vulgaris (assembly GCF_964263255.1). NCBI lineage: Eukaryota > Metazoa > Chordata > Amphibia > Caudata > Salamandridae > Lissotriton > Lissotriton vulgaris. The sequence goes on from NC_141687.1 coordinate 1,103,044,043, forward strand.
AAACTGCATAACAGAACGCAACTGACTTTGACCATGATGCAATACAGACACATCACCTTGAACAAAATCAACAACAGATGAAACAATATTATTTAAGGTGTAAATGCGGGAAGACCGTGTGTTAATACTATTGTCAACTACAGCAAGTACTTTTCTAAATTTGCTTTATCTATTTCCCTTAAGCGTGAAGCAGCTTCAATTTGAGACATCTTTCAAATTTCATTGTAAGCTGCGTAAACAAATCTCTTTCTCCTGGGACTAGCCAGTCCCTTGATAAAGTCTGCCAAATCAATGTTATTAGATAACAAAGATAAATGTTGTTTCACGGATGATAAGGATGAATGCTGTAACCAATTTTAACATAACTTACCCTCAGAGTACATGGTAACCGAGTGTGTATTTGCAAACCGTGGGTCAGGTCTAACCTGTTTGTAACCAGGAACTGTGTTATAGAAACGTAATTGGCAAGCATCAGAAGTTGTCTGCCAAACCAACCATCTTAGTGGATCTAAACTGAAGACATTAAATGTCATATTCAGAAATAAAGCTTGCAATTATACACTGGAGTAATCAGTATGCAAGCTCCAGTTATGATACATAGCAAGGGTAGAAATGGTAGGGGCGTTCATCTGTTTTGTAGTGGCTAAGCCAAAACCGGTTGTTTGATATATGGAATCATTCAAAAGCAGAATTTGTGTTGGGATAAGAAACTCCCGATGTAAGGCTTCAGTGCCGCAAACCTGCCAGGGTCTAGAACCCCAGACGGATTTCAAATCAACGGTGGCCTCCCAATGTTCATAGCCACTAAGCATGAGCGGATTTCGCGGATTCGCGATCCGTGAATTTGCGGATTTGCGTATTCGCGTATCCGCAAAATCCGTGAATTTGCGGATTTTGCGGATTTATTTTAAATGGGGGGGTCTTCTGTGCGAGTTCAAGTGCCTCTTGTGTGTATAAATGGTCAGAGACCAATCAGAGCAGCAGATGAAGAGAAAGAAGCTCCTGGTCACAGGAACAGCACGAGGATTGCGCTCGTGAAAGTCAAGGATACAAAGGCCTCTATCCAGCATCACAGCTTATTTTCGACGGTAGATTTGAGAAGAAGGCATACCTGCCCAGCCTCGACGACGCTCGCGATTGTTTTTGGGCTGATGAATGAGTCACTGAATTTGAGCTTCAACTAGTTCCAGTGGCCATGTGTGTGTTACTATGCAATCGCACCAATGTGCGCAGGGGTCCCTCCATCATCCTGTAACTATTTTAGGATGGCGCCGGCAAGCTGCCAGCGCCATCCTAAAATAGTTACTAAATTAGCTTCATCAGGAAGCACTAATAGATACAATAAAGCAGGTGCTCAAGCACCTGCTTTATTTTATCTATTAGTGCTTCCTGTTGAAGCTAACTGAAGCTAACTTAGTAACTATTTTAGGATGGCGCTGGCAGCTTGCCGGCGCCATCCTAAAATAGTTACAACTTCAAGCTTGAAGGCTTGAACTTTTGCCCCCCGGATCCGCCGCTCGCGGATTCGCGGATTTTCTGTAAATTCGCGGGAGTTCGCGGATTGTGGATTTAACCAAAAATCCGCGAAATCCGCGAGCGGAACGGATTTTGCGCTAACGCTTAATAGCCACCCACTGATAATTTATCTATAAAGGAATTGGAATATGACAATTTTGTGTGAGTCAACATCACCTTGGGACTGGATGAAATGTGCAATTTAAAATAAAATGACCCCGGATTTGACCTATATAAGTCTGTAAAATATGTAAATTTCCTTAACAGAGTTTTGGAGCTGCCTTCTAATGGAGTTGTTCAACGTTCCCATAGTGTGTAATTAAAAACATTTCTAAATGAATTAGCCTTATGTAGGAAGTGGTGTCCAAAATGCTGATAACAATATAAATCGGCATAATTAGCAGTATTTGAATACAAATCTTCAGCATCAAAGGCAGCATAATAATTCAAATCTGAAAATAAAGATTGTACTACCTGCGCATCCCAGTCGTCTGAACGTATGTTCTGTTTCACTACAACACCCATGCATACATTAGGTACATTTGGTATGTTAATAATCTCTGTCGGGCAATGAATTTGGAAATCGACACAATATCACAGACAATGCCATCAGTGACCTGGAAAGGCAGAAATGTTGACAAGAGTCTGGTCTCGCTTCCTGATGTGGAAACAAACGTGCGGAGCCAAAATTCCAGTTACCAATTGAGATCTCTATCACTGTAGATATTGGTGTGAGATCATCATCACTACAGGTATAGGTGTGAGATCACTATTACTGCAGATATATAGGTGTGAGATCACTATCACTGCAGCTATAGGTGTGACTCAATATCACTGCAGATATAGGTGTGAGACCACTGTTACTGCAGATATTGGTGTGAGTTCACTATCACTGCAGATATAGGTGTGAGATCAACTTTACTTCAGATATAGGTTTGAGATCACTATCACCACAGATATAGGTGTGAGACCACTATCACTGCAGATATAGGTGTGACCTCACCATCGCTGCAGATATAGGTGTGAGATCACTATCACTGCAGATATAGGTGTGAGATCACTATCACTGCAGATACAGGTATGAGATCATTATCACTGCAGATATAGGTGTGAGATCACTATCACTGCAGATATAAGTGTGCGATCACTAATACTGCAGATATAGGTGTGAGATCACCGTCATTGCAGATATAGGTTTCAGATCACTATCACTGTAGCAATTGGTGCCAGATCAATATCACTGCAGATATTGGTGTGAGAACACCATTACTTCAGATATAGGTGTGAGATCAAAATTACTGCAGTCACTGCAGATATAGGTGTGAGATCACTATTACTGCAGATATAGGTGTGAGATCACCATCACTGCAGATATAGGTGTGAGATTTCCATCACTACAGGTATAGGTGTGAGATTACTATTACTGCAGATATATAGGTGTGAGATCACTATCACTGCAGCTATAGGTGTGACTCAATATCACTGCAGATATAGTTGTGAGACCACCGTTACTGCAGATATTGGTGTGAGATCACTATCACTGCAGATATAGGTGTGAGATCACCATTACTTCAGATTTAGGTATGAGATCACTATCACTGCAGCTATCAGGGCCAGACTGGCTATAGCGGGCACCAGGCAATCCCCTGGTGCGCCGCACAGGTGGGGGCTGGTTTTGGGCCCCTGTGGGCCGTTTTTGATACGGGGCTGTTTTTGCAGCATAGCTGCAAAATCGGCCCTGTACCAAAATCGGCTGAAAACCGGCCCCGGCAAAGAGCTCGGCGGCACCTCCAAACCTCCGAGTGGGGAGGGGGGCGACGAGCCCTTTGCCAGGGCCGGTTGTGGTTACCAGTCCGGCCCTGGCAGCTATAGGTGTGAGATCACCATCACTGCAGATATAGGTATGAGATCACCATCACTGCAGACATAGGTGTGAGATCACTATCACTGCAGATATATAGAATACCTACTTGCTCGATATACAAGAGTTTAAGCTATTGGCATTGTAAATGACAATGCCTTTTATTTATGTTTTAAAAAACAAAAACAAAAATAAAAGGTATTGCCATGTACAATGTCAATAGCTCAATCTGGTGTAAATGCGAGACCGATTGCATTGCAAATGCTTGTTGTTAATTTGCTGTTATGCATCTTAATGGTTGTTTGCTGGAATCTGAAAAACATGTGTAAAGGCTTTTTAGAGATGCACTGCATGTCCGCCATACTTTACCCAGCGAAAACGAAATATTTTCCAACAGGTAAATGACTCTTCGAGGGTCGCGTGGATGTGGAAGGAGCAGGCCCAAGTCAAGCTGAAACCTAACATGTCACTGTCTCCTCTCCAGCCACACGAGATGCTCAAGGGGGAAACTATTTAGAAAAGGGGGTGGTGATGAACAGAGTGTCTGAGTTAAACAGACCACTCTTACCCAGTCCAAAGATCAGGGCTTGATCCATCACCGTTATTTATCTCACTGCCCCATCCCAGCTCAGAACCTGGCTATATGCAAATCAGTCTGTCCCTGGCCCAGTGCATCATGGGAACAGGGCAGACTAAACTACCAAGCCAATTCTTCACCAGAAAGGAGACAAGCTACCGGGGACCGGTTTCTGGCATTTCAGCCTTCTTCGGCCCGGCTTGCTTGAATCCTGATGGAGCAGTGAGAAAGGGACTCATGTCTGAGTATACCCTGCCACACCTATAGTGGCCAAAAACGATTTAGAAAAGGGGGTGGTGATGAACAGAGTGTCTGAGTTAAACAGACCACTCTTACTCAGTCCAAAGATCAGGGCTTGATCCATCACCGTTATTTATCTCACTGCCCCATCCCAGCTCAGAACCTGGCTATATGCAAATCAGTCTGTCCCTGGCCCAGTGCATCATGGGAACAGGGCAGACTAAACTACCAAGCCAATTCTTCACCAGAAAGGAGACAAGCTACCGGGGACCGGTTTCTGGCATTTCAGCCTTCTTCGGCCCGGCTTGCTTGAATCCTGATGGAGCAGTGAGAAAGGGACTCATGTCTGAGTATACCCTGCCACACCTATAGTGGCCAAAAACGATTTAGAAAAGGGGGTGGTGATGAACAGAGTGTCTGAGTTAAACAGACCACTCTTACCCAGTCCAAAGATCAGGGCTTGATCCATCACCGTTATTTATCTCACTGCCCCATCCCAGCTCAGAACTTGGCTATATGCAAATTAGTCTGTCCCTGGCCCAGTGCATCATGGGAACAGGGCAGACTAAACTACCAAGCCAATTCTTCACCAGAAAGGAGACAAGCTACCGGGGACCGGTTTCTGGCATTTCAGCCTTCTTCGGCCCGGCTTGCTTGAATCCTGATGGAGCAGTGAGAAAGGGACTCATGTCTGAGTATACCCTGCCACACCTATAGTGGCCAAAAACGATTTAGAAAAGGGGGTGGTGATGAACAGAGTGTCTGAGTTAAACAGACCACTCTTACCCAGTCCAAAGATCAGGGCTTGATCCATCACCGTTATTTATCTCACTGCCCCATCCCAGCTCAGAACCTGGCTATATGCAAATCAGTCTGTCCCTGGCCCAGTGCATCATGGGAACAAGGCAGACTAAACTACCAAGCCAATTCTTCACCAGAAAGGAGACAAGCTACCGGGGACCGGTTTCTGGCATTTCAGCCTTCTTCGGCCCGGCTTGCTTGAATCCTGATGGAGCAGTGAGAAAGGGACTCATGTCTGAGTATACCCTGCCACACCTATAGTGGCCAAAAACGATTTAGAAAAGGGGGTGGCTGGCACATGATTTCTTGCCCCCAATCCTGCCAGAATGTCTGAAGCACGTGTTTACTGTAAATGTCCCTGATATTCCTCAACAAGTGTTCTTCTGCCTGTTGAAAGAGTGAAGAAATACACATGTGCATCCCCTGTTCACACCATTGCTAGTAAGTGAGTCCTCTTGCTGTGAGTCTAGTCAAATTATAAGAAATGTAGAAAGTTCTTTTTTGTGGTCCTTCCCTCGCCTGTGGGTGCAGTGAAGCAGCAATTTAACAGTGGACTGCATCTACTGCACAGGTTGCATCATTAAATATGTCAAATCAGCGGTAACCACTGCACCATCCACAATTACATTGTGGCCTACTCATCTTCTTGACTCTACATATCAATTTGTTATTTACCACCACAATCAACACCATCCTATTGTCAATGCCTTTTCATTGGCAGTTCCTGTAGCCTTAAAACCCTAAACTCAATTGCAACTCTCTGCCCTAACCCCTAATTAAAACCCTAACTCTAACCCTAACCATCTAACACCAGGTTTAGTCCTGAATCCCAACCTTCTACCCCAACATAAATATTAACTTATTCTAACCCAGTTCCAGAGACCCTATTCCAAACCCACATCACAACCACAAACCATAGCCCCTAACCACAGCCTCGAACTAAACAAATGTGTATAGGATAATGTCAGGGGGCACATTCCAGCTATTCAACAAGAGAAACAGTTCAACAGTAGACACATTAACCAGGCTTGAACTGTGGTTCGCAAAATCTATTTTATTGGTCATGTGCAGCTTTGAAGAGGATGTTTCATTATTTTATTTCGAAAATATTCTCAGGAATGGAGTTTGGAGTTTCTGCACAGACTTATTATTAAATATGCTAACAAACTCACCACTCACCACTCACTCACAAACTCACCACTGCCTGCGAGGGATCCGTTACAGCATCAGAAGCGAGGAGCGCTTTGCGTGCAAACTCTCTGCCTGCACCCTGATTACATCGAGGTCGCGCTGCTGGTGGGAGCTCTCCCGTGCTCGACGGAGGCTGTCAGCTCCCAGCAAGCGCTAGACCCCATCTCCATTGGCTGCCTGCACCGGGGGACTGCGAGGCCCAGAAGCCTTTGCTTCCTACACCTGGTGCCTCTTCCCCCGGCGGTAACGCCCCCTACCTGCTGCCTTTAACTTTTCGTGACACCCGCTCCGCGGGTGCCACTCACAAACTCACCACTGCCTGCGAGGGATCCGTTACAGCATCAGAAGCGAGGAGCGCTTTGCGTGCAAACTCTCTGCCTGCACCCTGATTACATCGAGGTCGCGCTGCTGGTGGGAGCTCTCCCGTGCTCGACGGAGGCTGTCAGCTCCCAGCAAGCGCTAGACCCCATCTCCATTGGCTGCCTGCACCGGGGGACTGCGAGGCCCAGAAGCCTTTGCTTCCTACACCTGGTGCCTCTTCCCCCGGCGGTAACGCCCCCTACCTGCTGCCATTAACTTTTCGTGACACCCGCTCCGCGGGTGCCACTCACAAACTCACCACTGCCTGCGAGGGATCCGTTACAGCATCAGAAGCGAGGAGCGCTTTGCGTGCAAACTCTCTGCCTGCACCCTGATTACATCGAGGTCGCGCTGCTGGTGGGAGCTCTCCCGTGCTCGACGGAGGCTGTCAGCTCCCAGCAAGCGCTAGACCCCATCTCCATTGGCTGCCTGCACCGGGGGACTGCGAGGCCCAGAAGCCTTTGCTTCCTACACCTGGTGCCTCTTCCCCCGGCGGTAACGCCCCCTACCTGCTGCCTTTAACTTTTCGTGACACCCGCTCCGCGGGTGCCACTCACAAACTCACCACTGCCTGCGAGGGATCCGTTACAGCATCAGAAGCGAGGAGCGCTTTGCGTGCAAACTCTCTGCCTGCACCCTGATTACATCGAGGTCGCGCTGCTGGTGGGAGCTCTCCCGTGCTCGACGGAGGCTGTCAGCTCCCAGCAAGCGCTAGACCCCATCTCCATTGGCTGCCTGCACCGGGGGACTGCGAGGCCCAGAAGCCTTTGCTTCCTACACCTGGTGCCTCTTCCCCCGGCGGTAACGCCCCCGTGCACCAACCTCCCCATAAATTGGAGCGCATTACACGCAACGCGGGACGCGCGCGAGGAGAAGCGCGAGGCGAAGCCCGGGCCAAGGGCGGGCCCGTTTCAGCCCGTTCCAGACTGTGAGAGACTGGACTGGGCCACGGTATTTGCGTTTTCTCTTCCAGCCATTTGTAGATTTGTTCTGATAGAAATTGTGGGGTTTATTATCATCTCAGTTATAAGTCTATAGTGAGACCTGTCTGTTCGTGCCCTATCGTCTTGTCCCTCAAGAACGAGACGTTTAGCGTGCGATCATGACTAGAGCCACCAGAAGCAAAAAGGCAGATAAAACTACTGATATAACTGGACCCATTGACTTATTCCTAAATAAGGCCAATGCCGTCATTGATAATACCATCCAATTAATAGATCGACGGGTGTCTCACGAATTGGAGATGGCCAGGAAAAGATCATCAATGGGCCCGTTGGCCTCAGCACAAACCCCAATGCAAAAGGGTCCGATCATACCCCTGTTGAATCAAGCAAGTGCACTAGTTCACACAGTTCCAAATACTGTGGACCTGTCAGCAACACAGTTATCACTAGGTTCAGATTCTGATTCTGTGGAGGATCTGGAAAAAACACCAGATTTACAACTCCTACACAATCATGAAATGGCTTTAGAACCCAACTCCATGGGGGATAGGGAGGGTGCCATACCTAAGAGGTTAAACAAGGGGCTGAATCAATATGAGCTTACATCAGCTCCACCTAACGGTGTGAACCCCTGCAACCCGAATAAGAATAGTAACAACATCGTAGTGCTGCAAACCCCACCACCAACCAATAGTGTGATCACTAACACGCCCCCACAGAATATCACACCACTGGGGAACCTAGATACACTAGGCGCAGTAGGTGGTATACAAAAACCATGCACCACATGTGTGACACTACATGACTTTCTTACAAATAGTATGGGGGAACTGTTAAAATACCATCTGAAACCCCTGGAGAAAAGTATAAGGATAATCGAAAAACAACTCGCTAAACTAAATACTCCTGCATTCACCCAGAAGTCACTGAGTACCCTAGATATGGGGGAGGGGAAAACCAAACAGCCAAGTAAACCGGTTAAACCGGCTAAACCAACTCAACCACCCACTTTACCAGCTGTGTGCCCAAAGCCCCGTGGACAAGACAAAGAAGGAAACACCCAGACTACTAAAAGCGTCAAACAAAACCCACAAAACACCCCCAAACCCCAAATTGTAGAGGGGAAGGGCCAACCCGTTACCACCAGTGATAACGTACAACCCACCCCAGCCCTAGTGGCTCTAAATACTCAGCTAGCCAACCTAAAGGAGACCTCACATAAATCACAAAAAACTCAGCCCCTCCAAGCTCAGGGGAAACAGAGGACGGGTTCTAGATTCAGGCGGCCGTACCACCTTCCACCTGAGGCTACCCCGTTCACTGTTGTCCTAACAGGGGTCTCAGAATTGCCAGAGGGCTCGGACGAGCCCCCGTGGTCACTGAGAAATAAAGTTCTGCAATGGCTTAGCCAAAACAGACCTATACAGCCATCGCATCTTAGCAGAATCAACTCAGTTAGAAGAGTGTTTTGGATTGGGGACACGAAAAAAAGCCTACAGGGTGACTGTGTTATAGTCAATTGTGACGATCCTGCCATGGTTGACTATATCTCTTCTTGGCCAGCGCTTGAAAAAAGGGGGGGGGTGGACGTACAGCGTCTTTCCTTCTTCTATCCACCGTTAAATATTCCCAATTACGAGAATACAACTGGTTGGGATGACGTCCAAGACTGGCCTTGGACACAGGTGGGGTATACCAATAGAAGCAGAAATAGGAACAACAATAACTGTTGGAACAGAGGCTGGGATTCTCGCCCCTGGTACCATAGTAGAGGCAACCCAAATTTTGATTATTGGGGGGGGGTTCCCACAAGGAACAGATATGACTGCTTAGACATGGTCGATTGACCAATAAAGGTTACCACAGGGGTATCAGAAGTCACTGCCGCCCAATTAAAGACCCATGATGTCCCCCCCCAGGTAGAAAACACAAATCCCGTGACGACAGAGATTACACTAGTGAAAGACACGGGTGGTGGAAACTGGTCAGGCCAGCAGCTAATAGAAAAACCCAGTATGCCATGGATGGAGAGAGGACTTGGGCCCACAATTGAAATTACCAGCACAATCCCATACTTGAGCACAGTAGATAGGACTAAGACCCAAATTGATAACGAGATTGAAGCCCCGCCCGTGGGCATTGTCTCACTAATTAGGCAGGAAGAACCCCGTCCAACCAATGAGGGGAAATGTTCGCTAAAAATAACATCATGGAACATTGCTGGGCTCGCGAAAAAAGTGCGGGACCAGCCATTCCTAACTTTTTTGGAGAGGCAGGACATAATCTGCCTACAGGAGTGCTGGGACCCAGATGAGACCCATATTGAGGGTTTTAGCACTTTCTACGTTCCTTCGATCCAGGGAAACCGAGGCAGAGGCTCTGGGGGACTGTGCATTTTTACTTCTAACCTCTGTAACTTAGAACAGAACATATATGAGGCAAGTGGGCCAAAAACAGGTGTAGGGAGCTCATTACAAGGCCTGTTTATTAAATCAAATGGGCAATCCTTTTTTCTGATAAACCTCTATAATAACGTGCCAAAAGTTGAGGTTAAAACCCTAATAGCGGAACTGGATTCACTGCTAAAGAGAGGCGGCCAGGCGGCAGACTGCTTACTCATAGCAGGGGATTTCAATTGTCACCTATGTCCCTATAGTCAAACAAAAAACTGTGGCATTTTTGATTTAAAAGGGGATCCCACTACGCACTTTGAACATTCCTTAGGGGGAAATTTGTTAAACCAATTCATGCATGAATGGGATTTGGCCTTTGCAAATGAACTCTGCCAGCCACCCGTAGCGTTTCAAACAACTTTTTTTGGCCATGGGGCAGGCACGGTAATTGACTTTATCCTAGTTTCCAACAGGAATCAAGGCTGGGTGGGGGGCTTTGACACGGAGGGTTTAGCAATAAGCGACCATTTTCCTATCAGTACCTCCCTTAAACTAGGGAAACCTGGTACCCAAAAAATAAGTACCACGAATATACTGCATGGTCGTTCAGTGGCGTTGGCCAGGAAAAATGGCTACGCTATTAAATGGGCAAAAATTGAACCCACAAACTTTCTAAAAGATTTACTACAGAAAGAATCTAGACAATTTACCACCTGTCTGGAACTAAGTACCAACCCCGAGCAAATTATACAGGCATATGATGAGATTAAAGCCACAATAAACATCAAGCTAACTAAAAAATTAAAGGTAGGGGATGAAACGAGAATACATGGCTGGTTTAATCGAGCCTGTACTAATGCACACAAAGCACTGTTACAGGCTCTAAAGACCGTACCTAGGGATAGCGGCCGAGTCAAGGAGGCCAGACAAGCTTACAAGCTGACCCTCCTAACTAGGAAGAAAGAACTTAAAAACGCAGCTTGGGAAGCCCTCATAAAGGCAAGCGCATTAAGGGACAACACGTCTTTCTGGAAAGAAATTAATGCCCCCTTCTTTCTGGATAGGAAGGTAGACTCCCTGGAAATAGGCATATCGGAAGATGTCTGGGTCAATCATTTTACCTTCCTCTATAAGAAAGAATCATTTGATTTGATCCCACAAGAGGAGATGGACGCGGGGAGAGAGCTTCTTTCACAGTCACAGGGAAATTTTCCACTAAAAGTAATGTTCACCCCTGCAGACCTGGAACAAGCGATCTCCCAGAGCGCAAGTTTAAAGGCCCCGGGGCCTGATGGAGTCCCTATTGATTTGTTTAAAGGGAACGTAGACCTCTGGGCCCCCTTACTAGCAAATGTCCTTAATGCTTACACCAAACTAGGCTTTCCCAACACATGGAATGAAGCAATAGTCATCCCAATATTTAAAAAAGGGGACAGACAAGACCCAAAATGTTATCGCCCCATTTCCCTGTTAGATAATTTAATGAAGGTAGCAGGCAGGGTGTTGCTAACCAAACTACAAACCTGGTCCAAGAGCAACGGGATACTATCAAAATTTCAATACGGTTTTAAGTCGGGCGTGGGAACCATAGAGCAGGGTTTAAACCTCTCCCTCATAATAAATAAATACATTGGATCAAAAAAAGGGAACCTGTTCCTAACATTCGTCGACTTAACCTCGGCATTCGATTGTTTGGATCATGGAATCTTGTGGAAAACCCTGACCAAAATGGGGATAGATAAAAACATTTTAAGTTTTATCCAGGAACTGTACAGAGACGCAGGCGCCACGGTGAGATTTGGCAAAAATGGCGAGCAAACCAGAAAATTTCCAATAGCAAAGGGTGTTCGCCAGGGTTGCATTCTCGTACCATTTTTATTTAATTTGTACATAAACGAGGTAGCAGTTTCCATGAACAATCTGGAGGTTGATTACCCTAAGATAAATGGACTCGCAGTCCCACTACTGCTATACGCTGATGATGCGGTGATTATGGCCCGCACTCAGCGGGGACTCCAAAAGGCACTAACGGGCTTCGCAACCTTTATGAGCTCTAGAGGCCTAATAATAAACGTGGGGAAAACTTTTACAATGTCATGCACCACCAGAAAAAAAGTACCAGACTGCAAAACCTATGTTAATGATTCAAAGATAGCAATGTCCAAAACCTTTTCTTATTTGGGTATTATTTTTAACAATAGAGGGACATGGTCTGCAGCGATTACCTCCCGAAATTTGGCCTTTGCCCGCGCAATAGGGGCGGTTAAGCAATTTGCCAAAAAACTTGGCGGGAAACCGGTAGACACACTACTTAAGATTTATGCAGCAAAATGTGTATCTACAGCTGTCTATGGGGCGGGGATTTGGGGACTCGCAGATAGCTCTGAAATCCAAAGGGTGGAGAATGCTTTCCTGAGGTATCTCCTAGGAGTTCCGCGTTCCACATCTACTACTATTTGCCACAACGAACTTGACAGATCCCATATTAGTGATCTGATAAAGATAGCGCCAGTCATGTTGTGGCACAAGATCTGGACATGCGAGGACACGACCTTCAATAGGGAAGTAATTCATGATTGTCTGCAGCAAGTGAATGGCGCTAAACAGCCATGGCTGGCCTATGTTAAAAAATTCCTGAACTCCATCGGCCAACCAGAATTCTTTCTAGACCAAACCTCATGTGCCCAAATCTCAAAAAAAGTATTAAAAGAGACATGTCTTGGTCTACTGGAGGAGAGGAGATATTATCTGGATGGGAATAAGTCTACTATTATAGCCCATCGTCAGATCCTCCATGATCATGGTCTTCATCCTTATTTGGCGCCAAATTTCTCTTGTTATCACAGAATGCTTTTAGCACGTTTGAGGACAGATTCCTTTTTCAGGCTAATAACGTTCCCTGTCCCAAATGATTGGTCAGTGAAACTGATAAAATGCCCGTGTGATGGAGTAGCTACCCAGACTAACATACATTGTATCCTATTCTGCAAGTATTATCAGTGGGGGAGAAAAAAACACCTGTTGCCACTACTAAAGCTGTGGGGCGTGAGAAGTTGTAAAGCAGCCCTCCATAGACTGTATTTGCTTCAAGATGAGCTTACTATTGGAGTGATGATAACATTTTTGTCGTTCATTATAAAATGTAGAGGGTCTATGAGAAGCGAGTAGACGGCTGAGGGTTTGTAGGAGTATTATTCTGTGCCTAATAACACCATATAATACATAAATATGTCATATTTACCTCAACCTCCCATCAAGTTAATGAATTAATCTTTGTACCAAACGTTTTAGAATTTTTTTTAATGGTTTTTAATACTAGTCTAATTGAATGACTAGTGTAATGAATAGGAATTTTTGTACTTAAATGCTTAATGTTGGTGTTTTTAATTGTATTTTGTAATGTTTGCTTATATGGTGTTTGTCAAATACCGAATAAAGCTATCTTTGAATTGAATTGAAAATATGCTAATGAACATGGATGTGTTGTCTGTTTTGGGTTCTTCAGAATATTGGTGCTGGTCGATGGGCCCATCAGTTCTCAGCCTGTTCATACCTGTTCAGGAAGGAGGTGATCTTATCCCTTAAGCCCCCTTCAAGCATGTCCAATTCATCCTGAATTTGCCTAGTGTATGGATCCAGATTCCTCTTCATCTCTTCAGCTCTCTGGATGATCATTGTTTTTAGAACCTCTCCATATGGGGAAGCTGACCGGCTGAACTCCTCGATCCTCTGGTTCACTTTCTTGTTAAAGTCTTCCAAGTACGGTGATAAATTCTGCCCAATGTCGTCCAAGTGAAGTTTCTCTTTGATTTGGTTGGTGGAGGAGAGTATTTGCTGTCTCAAGTCTTCCACATTGACAGAGAACTTGGTTCTCATATCCTCTATGTTTTTCTGCATCTGGAAGGACATGGTCCCAATCTTTTGGTTGAGGTTTTCTTGGACATTCTGTGCGTACGGTGTCAAATGCCTCTGCAGCTCCTCAATGTTCTGCTCAATCTTCGCCAAGACCTCATCACTGTAAGGGCTCAGGTTCTTTTTTATCTGCTGTGCTTTTTCAAAGATCTTTCCCTGAAGTTCCTCAGCATACGGGCTAAGGGCCAAATGCAGATTGCCCACATTTTCTTGCAGTTTGGCTTGAAGCTGTTCGGCATATGGCGAGAGTTCAGTCTGGAAGCTGTTCATCTTTTCCTGGAGTTTGGCCTCAAGATCCTCAGCATATGGCTTGATCACTGCTTGGAAGTGGTCAACATTTTCCTGAAGTCTGGCCTCAAGCTCCTCAGCATACGGAATGAATGCTGCCTGGAAGTTATCCATATTTTCCTTGAGTCTAGCTTGAAGCTCCTCAGTGTATGGGGTGAGCTGGAGACGAAGCTCCTCTGCATTTTTCTGGACACGAGTGCCAAGTTCCTCAGCATATGGGGTGAGCACCTGATGAATCTCCCCTGCATTTTCCTGTACCCGACTAGCAAACTCCTCCGCATATGGAGTCAGCTTCAGCTGTAGCTCCTCAATGTTCTTGTTAAGCTGCTTGTGAATATCATCTGCATATGGTGACACCTTCAAGCGTAACTCCTCCAGCTCCAGGCGTATCTTCTCCTTTAGTTTCTCTGAGTCTTGGGAGAGCCGTGCATGGATCTGGGCGGTGAAAGGAACTAGCTGGCTTTGTAGGTGTGCAGCATAAAGAGAAACATCTTGGAGGTTTTCCTGGAGGAGGGTGCTAAGGAAAAATAATGTAAAAATTGATCAATATTACTAATTCAGATGAAATATCCTATATTTTTAGTATATAACAACTAACCCTTTTTTCTACTCTTTCCTTTCTCCTTTTCCTTCAATATCTGCATCCTAAAATGACTTCTATTGAACCACAAAATCCAAAATGGTCTTGGAAGTTTCTCAACTAGCTCAATTCTCTAAGGATGAACTATACAAGCATTTTACTTACATACCTTACTCAGTAAGTACAACAACCGGGTGAGTTACTCAATAGAGTCATGGAATAGAGGGGAGCTGTCGAGGGCATGGCTTGGGTAAGAGCATTGATAAAAATGAAAAACTCACTATCTGTGTAGGTGAGGATGTTTTGTAGAGAAGGCACGAAGACCTCTGAGAACATAACATGCAAGAAATGTCCTTATTTACAGTCCCCCCTTGTGCCAAATGTTACAAGTCCCTGGAATCCATATGCTGCTGTGTTTGGAGGGTAGGGGCGGCAAAACACTGTATTCACATTAGGCCCATGTTCTTACCACTGGGACAATGGGGCCCCGGAACCCAGTGATCTTATGCAGGCTGTCCAAGGAAATGGACCAACTGTTAGGCTTGGACTGTGTGCCAAAACCAAAGCCTCAAAGCTGGTGTGAGCAGCACTAGAGGTTAGAGAATTGTGATATGGCTGAAAGCTCCCTGTCACTGCTGAGATATGCAGATAATAGAAGCAAAAAGGGTATATGAAACCCATAGTCTTCAAAATAAAACTAAGATGCTATCAAAGCTGGAACAGGCATTTAAATTTAGAAGACATGTTAGTGGAATATTGTAGAGGTACGATAAGAAACCTCAGAGCCTGTGGCCGTAAAAGGAGAGGTGAGGTTAAAGATTTCAATTGCAGGGGCATGGCTTGGCACCAGCCAAGATTGCTGCGCACTTAGGGGGAGATTTACTAAGATTTTGCGCTGTGTTTGCATCACACAAGTGACGCAAAAAGGCGCAAAATCTTTTTTTCCTAATTAACTTTCCAGCGCTAAACTTGTTTAGTGCTGGAAATAATTCTAAAGTAATGCGAAGCAGTGCATTGGGCTGCTTCACATTACTTTGTGCCATGGTAGCGTACCAAGGGTGGTACATGGGCATTCCCATGAAACCACCCAAGGTTTCTCATGCTAAACCCAATTTACTAAAAACAGTAGATTGCGTTTAGCGTGAGAAAACTGCACCCTTTTCAGCTAGGCGCACGGATGGAGAAATGCTTTAATTTCTCCTTCCATTTCCGACTTTGCATCGTGCCTAGCATAGTATTTTCTCCAGGAAGGGTACCCTTCCTGTACAAAACCTATGCTACACTCATGTACACACCCTAGCACTACAGTGCCAAGTTGTGTGCATGGCGCACAGCAGCTGATATCAGCGCAGGCACAAGGGAAAGGGCAGGAAAGAGCCATATCTTTAACAATATAGTGTTGTCCGGCTCACTCCCTTTCACGCAATGCAGCGCATCCTCGCGGGGGGGCTTGGCTGCGTTGCGCGGATATGTTGTAAATCTCCCTATGAGTGAGCTCTGCGGGCCCAACCTCTAATCCTTAACATCCGACACATTCTGTCCCTGCCCTCAGTAAATCTACACCAGAGCATGCTGCGGTGAGTGGCGGTCTGGTGCAAGTAACTATTTTCTCCCCCGCTGATTGTGGAGACCGCTGTGCAGCTTCCCGAGTGGGCCAGTAGGACCACCTCATGTTAGAGGCTGTAACTTGCTGATCCCCAAAACTGGAGGATTACATCGCTCCCCGAGAAGATCCCCAATAACCAGAGTTGACTGCATAGGTGGTGGCCCACCTACCAGGCCACCCTGCCTTCCCCCAGCTGAATTGATGTGATTTCACAGAGGCAGAGTGTGGGACCGCACAGGCCCGTTGCCTGGACAGGCCCTTAATGTGGCCCACGGTGCAGCCTCAATGAGCGAACCCAAAATGGTGGGGGGAGGAACGTATCCCAGATTGGGGCTTACCGGGCAAAGTGAACAGATTGCAGAGACACCCTGGGCCCCTGGGACCGGTGTGACTGAGTGAGGGGCATGGATACAAAGATATCACCGGGCTCCCATTTCTCGCAATGGAGTGCGCGGCCTCGTGGGTGCTGGGGAGAGCTGGTGGCTAAAATAGCATACCAGAGTGGTGCCGGGGGCTGTGCTTCAAAGAAAACAAGAGCGACCCTCTCCTGAACCCTGCTGTCTGGCAGCTGGACGATGGAGCATTACAGTGGGGGATTAGAGCGATGTGCTTAACAAGCTTGATTGATCTGTGCCGGTTCTCTTCTCTCCCTGGCCCTCCCTATTTGTGCGCTTTCTCCTTTGGGGGCCTGCCCCCCTACAAAACTTCTGGACTGGCGAGTTGGGAGCACTGGGGGGTAGCCATGCAGCACTAGGTAGTGCCCTGCGAGAACCTGAAGAGGGATTCCAAATGCAACATGAATGCGCTGACTGAGGAATAACCTACAGGCCTAGATGTCACCATAAACACAGCACTGTGTGAATGGGTGCTAAGCTGTGCCTGGGCATTGAGAGGAGCATCAGGGAGCCGTACATGATTTGACTGGAGGGGTCATGGCTGCCGGTAATTGTCAGGTGCGGTGGCTCAGCCCTTTGGATGCGATGGCCCATTTGTATGTCATACCGATGACCCAACTCAGACCTGCCACTTGACAGGAGATCAAACTTGGAACCCGGAGGGGCCCACATAAGGCTAAACAGTAAGGTGCTGTAGCAAACCCTAACCAAGCAACCAGAACTGGGGGTCCTGGGGAGGACACTCTGGAATTGCAGATACTAGTTGTGCCACGTGAGTATTTAGCCATGTAGTGTAGTTCCTAGTTTCCCACTAGGCCCTGCGCATTGGAATAACATAAACAGTAGTATCGACGTGGAACTGCGGATATTCCAGGCCTCCACTGACTATGCTAAACTTAATTGGGTTGTGTTACCAACTAGCTCAGAGGTCACTGGAAACTTTCTTCTCTGCATAGGAAGTGATCAGCTTCCCTGGCACAGACAAGAAGGGATTCAGTTTTCCAACAACCGTGCAACATGACAACTTTGCTCCTCAGATCAAGAGTCAATCTCTAGGGTCGTGTGAAACAATAGACCTGTATTTCACTCAGTCAGTCTAGTGCAGTTTACTTTCACGAGATGTAGAGAATAGAGAGACGGGCGTTTGTCAATAAAGGGTTAACATTTATTGCACAGTCTTTCTTCTCGTACAAGAGAAATGTATTGCCACAATTGCAATAATTGTTATTATAAAAAGTACGTACAGTAAGATAAGTATTGCGAAATAGAACTGTAAAAGCATTGATATGGTTTCTTAGCCATACAATGGTTTAAAAGTAATAAAACATATATACAGTCATATATACATTAGGCTAACATACTCAACTGGTGCTTCTAACTAAGCCTACCCCAGTGTGCCTGACCTAAGCCTAACACGTGAAAAGGGGAGTAAGTAAGTAGCTTAAGTTAAGTTGGTTTTGCCAAGGTTTGTTTCAAGAATTCTCGTCTAAGGGTTTAGTCAACACCATACCTCTGAATAGAATGATGGAGGATTGGTATCTCCTTCAGGGGTCTCTCTCGATATCCCAGTCACCCGCGAGGGTAAACCGGAAGCGCCGGGACTGGATTTCTCTGCACGAGAAAGGCAGCGGCTTCTCTTCAGCGCGTCGAGGAAGGAGGGGGGACAGCGTCCGCGGGCAGCTGGAATCTGCTGGATGTCTTCGCAGAGGGACGGCTGTTCAGCTCCTTAAGCGTACTGCACCATAGGTCGCGCTTTAGCGGCGATAATGGTATCAGCAGCTTCACCACCACAGGATAGCAGGCTGCAGCGACAGAGTGCTAGATTTACCAACACAGGGTCTTGCAGCTCACAGCTCACAGCTTACAGCTCTCATTGCTTAAGGCAACAATGGTAATATTTATACCTGACAGGTGCCGGGTTTGACGCAAGTTTGCTGGACATAAGACGTCAATTAAAGATGTCACTAGGAAGTGATAGTTATCAGTTGCTCATTAGAGTTCCATTACTAATCAAAACATAGCAAGCAGGGATTTCCAGGTTTGCTAAGTTTTTATCTTGTTGAAGAACTCGGAGTGTTATCTAGGAATATCAGATAGTGACTACTGCTCTGTCATTGCACTAATTGGTCGCAAAGGAAGTGGCAGAGGGAACTATGCTGGAATGTGGCTCTGTTCGTGTGAGGCCAGAGATGACTTTTCAGAAAATCGCACTTTAACGGTTATGCCAATATAGGGAATACATGGATTTATAGCCGAATAGGGGCATAAGGTCACAGTATCGATCAGGAACCTAGATAAACACGCAACACCCACTCCACGGGTTAATGTCCATCAAAATTACTAAAACTAAAGCAATTAGATGCATGTGTAACATTGCCCACCCCAAAATACATAAATGCATTCGAAATAGGCGTACTTGTAATACATGAAATTTAGGTACTGTACGTTTTTTAAAGCATAGTAATCATTCAAAAAATTATTGCGTATGAAATCAATGAACGATTATGCAAAAGGAATTACACATGAAGTATCTCTGACAGAAGAAAGGCGAGATAAATCATCACATTAAAATGCATTGTAATAACATGTGTGCTAGAGGCTGGTGAAGTATTGTTATGTCTCTAGATGTGTTTAGAATAGAAGGGTGAAGCTTCTGTTCTCTAAGAATAGTTTTTACGTTAAGCAAAGAATTGTTCGTGCCAAAAAAAAGGGTCAATGTTAGAAAAATTGTCCAATTCAAAAATTATTGCTTGAACGGGGAAAAATAGATTTCCAAAGCTCTTGGCAGTTATTGTTGATCAAAACTGAAGGCCGAATTCAGAGTTCATGGGAACGCTGTGTGTCGGAAAAGCTTCTAAAAGTTATTGTTTCTCTGTGGGTGAGAACATCGTATCAGACAGGCTCTCAAAGAATTGGTCTACGAATTCAGGTGATAGTTCAACCAAATTAGATAGCGTTGTAACTTGGCAGGTGTGAGAATGATTGCTGTCATCGAAGGCAGGACCAGCAATGCTCACAGAACGTTGTACCTGGATGATGTTGCTTTTGTCACTCGCTCCACTGTTACCACTTGGCTGTAGTACAGGAGTCTCCACAAATGCCGTCATCAGGATTGGTAGCCGCTGGGGACAACACAATGCGTGAACCGTTATTGGACTGAGCAAAGTATCGACGTCCATTGGTACTGCTGATGGAAGTGAAAGACAGATGTCCAACACGCATTCATCGCCGCAAAGCATACACCGTAGCACAGGTAAAATGCAATTTTGCCATATCGGTCTGAATGAAAGGAACCAGGTCATGTTTAGATCTCTCAGCCTGGCCAATCCGAGGACGTTAGTTATCCTGTCCCGGTAGCGCATTGCTAGGATTGTCTCTTCCATTCCCATGGGAGCTATGTCTGAGCCGAGGCTTGCCATAACGTAGCAGGAGGGTCAAAAATAAAATCCCTGCGACGAGTCCCAAAAATAACGGTATGCCGCCAAAAATGGAGTGCACAAAATTAGGAAAGATTCCCAAAATTGCCTGGAAGGGTGTTAGCAGTCCCGTAAAGACTGTCTTAAATATGCCTGGGATGCTTGTTGCACTAGACATGTTAAGGAGTTGGCTGAACATTTCTACGAAATGCACGGGGCAATTTGTTGATAAAAGGTCATGAATTTCAGTAGCTGTCCTTGCAACTAGAAGATCATACGTCTCTTTAGATGACGTTATAGGCACTGTTGTCTGTAAAAGTACAGATTTAACTTTGCTTAAAGTATCAATTCGTATAGAATAGAGATTCAGACGAGGCCAGATGGGAGTCACTATGTCTGGAGGCCCACTCGGGAACAATGCTTGCATACAGCATTTGACCATGGATGTTACTTCTACTAGATAACTTTTCCCTGGCGTGAGGCCACAACATCTGTGATCCGTTCTAAGAATGTAACTCCAGTTTGCGAGTTGCATAAAGAAGGGCTCTATCTGAGTTGCAGGTGTGACTAGCTGGTGGCATGAAAGGTTGTTTGAATTTCCATCACATGCTCCGTGTAAATTAATACCCTGACACAAAAGTATACCGCTTAGTGAATGTTTACAGTTCTCACCACTAAGAAATACATTTTTGTCGCTGTCACTATAGCAAGAATGAGTGTATGGTAATTTCCATATAGATTTTACATATCCTTTACCCAATTGTTCATACTGGCCAGCAGGTATGTACTCAAGGCACTTTTTAAATCGGAAAGTTGTTATCGGAATTGTGATAATTCCGTGTATTATCCATTCAATGACAGGACTCTCTGACATTGTCAATGGTAATCTCTCGAGTTTTTCGATGCTCAGGATTGTATAGTCTGCTCCTTTCTGTGCCAAACTGATCTGTTTATCAGTAAGGTTAAAACTGGAAAATAATGACGTTGTGTTGATTAAACGCCAAGGCACATAGCCTGAACGAAGATTTTGCAGCGTCCAGCCTAAATCTTTAATAGAGCGTAATTGAGACTGGCCCTGTTGTAACATAAGCAAATCTCTATCTATCACATCAAAGGCAGAGGATACAATATTGTCCAACGAATGTATTCTGGAAGACAGAGTCATTAACCCATTGTCTACCACAGAAAGTGATTTCTCCAAATTAATACGATCAATTTCTCGTATTTTTTCAGCAGTTTCAATTTGCTTTACTTTCCAAGCCTCGTTGTAAGCAGCATAGATACTGGTCGCTATGAAACGCTTTTGACGCTGTTTGCGTGGTCCAAGAATGAAATCGCGCAAATCAGCACCATCTTTTAATAAAGACAAGTGTTGCTTAATTTCAGCCAGTGTGGATGTAGTTAGCCATTCTAGGCAGAGTTTCCCTACACTGTATGTTGTTATAATCCCTGGATGTTGTCTCTGGGAATATCTAGGGTCTAATCTGGTCATTTTTAAACCCTGTGTTTTGTTCAGGAATCTATCTTGACAGCTATTTGTGTCTGTAGGCCAGATTAACCACTTTTTCCAATCAGGATGTGTTCTGTTGAAATGTAAAATTTGTGACACGTCTAACTCAATATCTGTGGTTGTATTCTCAGGTATTGGCTTTGGAATAGACGGTGTTCTAAGGTCTTTGATCTTAGCTAGGCCAAGACAAGATGTTTGGTGTATTGTGTCATTTAAAAACAACATTTGTTCTTGTATCATGCAGGTTCTAAATAGTGCTTCAATGCCTTGCACCTGCCAATCTTTTGTACCCCAGATTGTTTTCGTTTCAATATTATTTTTCCAATAATCAAAACCAAATGTCATCATTTTGTCATAAAATGCTTCTGAATATGTCAATTTAGAATTTGTCAGCATTGTTTTCATTCCTGTTTTCTCTAACAGTTTATAATAAAACGTTTCTGCATCACTGGTGTTAAACCCTGAGAAGTATTTGAATTTCTCAAAAAATGCTTTGGAACTGCTTTTAGGAGGTGTAGAACAATGTTCCCATTGATTATACATAAAAACATTTCTAGGCTGTGCAGATTTATGCAAGTAATGATCCCCATAGTGGGTGTAACAGAATAATTGCTCATAACTAGATGAACCTTGTAAATAATCATGATCTGTGAATCTAGCTGACATTACTAAATCAGACATCATGTCATTAATACTGTTAAAGTCCCAATCATCAGAGAATGTACTTGGTGTCACAAAGTCACTTAAGGAAACCTTTAGTTGATGAGGATACTTCAGAATTTCGACCGGACCATATATCTCATAGTCTGTTTTCTCCCATACTACCCCACCAGGTATTGGAATTGCTGTGACATTTACTGTTGACAGTTCTCTTTTCTTCACGTGGGATGATCTGTGTGGTTTCAGGACTAGGTTGATGTTCTGACTTGCTGTGTCCATTGTAATATATTTTCCTTCAATGAATTTTCCCAAACCCAGTACCATGATGAGCCAAAGCAGGAGGAAAAATACCCCTAGACCGAACCAGAACTCTAGCCAAGGGGAAACAAGGTAGATTTTCTTCAGTTGATGAAAGAGTTCCGTTGCTTTTTCTTTAAAAGACTTTTTTGTTTCTGGCATCACTTCGGGGTCGTTTAAATCTTCAGAGAAGTTGTCGAAGTTGATGAAATAACCAGAGGCAGTTCTGTCAATTGATGGGATTGTTCTTTCAATCTGTCTCTCGGTAGCACTTTCTGATGCCACATTAGTGTAGACTGGTGTTGTTTCTTGACGAACTGTTTCAATCTGTGTTTCAAGAGGCACTAGTTCCATGGCATTATTGCATAGTCCTTTATTGTGCACTGCAGGCTGATCGAATGTGATTAGTCTTTCAGTTTGAACCTCTTGGATTGTTGCAAGTTTGGGTATTCTGTTGTTTCTTGGGAGTCCACTGGGCCTACTGTTGATTATAGGCCACATGCTTGTGGTTTTACCAGATCGATAGACACGACTCTGTTCTCCTTTTTACCAGTAAGGGGCGGTAGCACAACTGATCTTGTTCCGGTGACTGCTAAGACAGGTACTGCTTTTCTGTAAGAAGGCCCAAATTCCTTCTTAACCGCGATCTTTTCTCTGACTAGATCCCCAATCTTTGGAATCCAGACAGGCCTTGCTGGGGCTGTTGCGGGTGGTGCCTCGTCAGTGGTACTTGGCTGTTGCTTTAACTTTATGTTGCTTAATGATTTTCTTGTTTCATTCAGTTCCTGTAAAACAGCCAAACGATCCTTTACATCAAAGTGCTTTGTTTCTTCTTGTACCACTGACATCTGACTATCGAGGTCCTGAACTCGCATTCTAATTCCGAACAATAGTTCGTATGGGCTGAAACCTTTTAGAGAATTTCTTGGCATGTTGTTAAGACTAGTCTGGACACTTATTAAATGTTTGACCCACCCAGCGCCTGAACCTAATACCTTCGCTGTTATAGATTGCTTTATGTCCCGGTTTTTTCTTTCTACCACACTATTCCCTTCGGGGTGCGACGGACAAGAATACCGCAACCCAATTCCCATGCTAGCCATGGCCTCCTTATAGGCTCGAGAGCTGAAAGCAGGACCCTGGTCAGAATGGAACGTGGTAATTGCGTATGTGCCGATAAAGACTCGCAAATCTTTTATAACCGTTCTAGCGTCAGCCGAGCGCTGGTGGCTTCATTTTTTAAGTGCTTTTCGTCTTAACTGTTAATAGGGCGCAGGATGGGGTGTAGGCAGTGTTACGCTCTTTCTGATCGGTAGCCGGTAGCATGGTTCACTACTGCGATCCCTATTGCAGTTTTCACAGTTGTTTGCATATATTTGGTGTTCTACACTCATTCCCGGCCACCAGAATACTGATTGTAATTCAGTCAGAGAAACCTTAATTGTTTGGTGTCTCAGACCCAAACCCACATGTGCGTCTGCTATTAAAAATATTCTCCTGTTCGTGTTTGGAATTACTCTGTCCCCCACTCCAGGAATTCGAGCAAAAGGAACGGAGTTTGCATCGATTATGTATGCATAATTGAGTGGATAGTTCACGGGTAGTGCTGCACAGTCGCCTTTTACGGTCGTTTTTACTGCCAGCATGGTTTCCCCGTCTATGTATTTATCTTTACGCTTTTTTGTGGCTACGGAAGCCGGTTTAGTTGCTTCCGCGGTGGCTGTATTAGCCAATGAATTCCCTGCAACGTGAACGCCATCACGTTGAAGACTCTGTGCGTGAATCACGTGAGTCTTTTGTAGTTCTTTGTGTAAAAGAGCTACCTCGTTCCAGAGCAATTTATGCTTTATTGTGGCACCTGTGTCATCTTTGTAGTCGTTTTCGATCCAACTCTGCAGTTTATTGTTGTAAGAATTGACGCAAAAATGAGAATCGCACACTATAAGTGTCGGGAATTCACGTTCTGCATTTTCAAGCGCCATCTTTAAAGATCTGATTTCAGTTCTCTGAATCAAACACTTTCTTACAGATTCAGTTTTTGTTACTTTCGGTCTGATTTTACCGCACAGCCAACGACATTTAATGATCGCACATGCTGCGTCGTAGGATTTTCTCTCTACGTTGAAATGCTGTACAGAGCTATCTGTATAGATTATACAGGCATATTGTGGGAGAGGCAGAATTTCGATTGGCAGAGGATATTCTTCTTCATACTCTAAATCATTCAGTTCTTCGTATTGCGGGGCGAAATAGTATTTCACGTCTTCCGCTCCTAGAGAATCTATGCACTGTATCCATTTCGGATCCAGTGACACTGTAGGCAGGTTTACTGGGCTGAATAGCGCTTCGAAGGCGGATTCCGCTGTGAGGATGTTAATCCTTTTGCCGTGTGCTAGTTCTCGTTCATTTGCTAATGCGATTTTCACCGCTTTCACAGTTCTTTCTGTGTGACTGAATGTTTTTTCTGCTTGTGTGTACAAGTGAGATTTTATTGAAATTGGTACCTTTTCTCCCTCATTAGAGGTTAGGTACGTGAATCCGCATCTTCCTGGGATGACTCGGATTACAAGATCGATCGTGTTGTCACGTGTATCTAATTTTGTTTTTGCTAACATGTCTGTTTGCAGTGATCTCAAAATTTCTGTGTGTTTTTGAGTCCAAATGATTTGTTTAAAATCAGGTTTTATTAGTTCGTAGAGAGGTTTAACCCTCTCTGAGTAATTTAGAATGTAAGTTCTTCCGAAATTCAGAAAACCTAGAATGGATTGTAAATTCTTCAGCGTTTTTGGAGCTTGGAGTACAGCGCACTTCTCTAAGAAGTTGTCCGCTAGGCTTTTCCCTTCACTTGATAATTCGTACCCTAAAAACAGTACCGTCAGATGGGCAATTTGAGACTTTTTAAAGTTGAATTTGTAACCCTCTGCTGCGAACCCAAGTATAATGGTGTTCACTCTCTTCAAGTGAGTATCCAAGTCGTCATCTGTGAGATAAATATCATCTACGTAAGATAATGCTTCATCATCATAGATTTGTAGTAACTCTGTTACCCTAGCTGAGAATAGTCCTGGGCTGTTCTTGAACCCCTGTGGGAGTCGACAGAATTTTTTCTGCGACCCAAATGCGGAGAAAGCGGTCAAATATCTGCTTTCTGGTGCAATGTTTTGACAAAAGAAACCATTAGATATGTCTAATGTCGTTTTATATTTTTTCCTAACTATGTTATTCATTAGGGCTGCACTATGCGAGTTTTGTACTGCAAAAGTTTTGCAACATGTATTAAGGTGTCTGTAGTCCAAAACTAGACGATATGAATTGTCTGGCTTGGAGACAGGAAACAAAGGATTGTTCATTTGAGAGGTGCATGTTTCAATCACCCCCTGGTACTCAAGTTGATCTAAGATCTCCCTGACCTGTTTTTTAGCTTCTTGCTTTATGGGATACTGCCGATGGGCAGTTGGTTCACTTTTTAGTTGGATTTTGTGAGGAGGTGAATCCTCATCCCATCCTAAATGGTTTTTATACAATGCAGGTGCCTGGGCTACTGCCCATTTCCTTGCATATGTATATTTTTTGTGAATCGGTATGTGATTCGAGAAGGCAGGCATAATCACTTCTTCGCCACGAGGGCACTCCCTGACAAACTCTGGGGGCCAATCTTTTTCAGCTAACAGAATATCTTAGCCTTTTGAGAGCTTATCCCAAAATAGACCCTTAATTTTCCTAGTCTTATCACCCTCCATACGCAATGTTATTTCGTATATTTTATGGGGCTCGCTAAGTCTGGTGTCGGCAGTTTCAACTTGAATGTATTCATTCGTGTCCACTGTCTCCAGATGACTCATCAAGATCTTGTGCGCTATACTGATTTCTGCTGCACTGTCCAACATTGTCAATGCCCACTCCCCGTTTTTCAACTGTGTCCTCAGTATTCTCGGCATGGTTGATTACTCTAATACTGGCTACCTTCTTTTTAGGAAATTGAGATTTTTTACTCTGAGCAGGTTCCTTGTCTTTGGACTTGGTGTGCTCTCCTGGGTCTGACCGTCCTCTTCTTTCCGAATTCTGTGGAAGAGATCGAGAGGGACGTGTATCAATACTTTGATATCTATCAGGTTTTTTCAGATTATCCCTATTTCTAAGGTTATATCTTTTCTCAGAGTGCTCCCGCTGGGGAGACTGGCGTTCTCGAGTCGGAGTTCTTTCCCTCCGTCGAGGAGACCTTCCTCTGGACTGGAAAACTTTTTCCTTGGGAGTGGATTGTTTATTTCCATCCCAACTCTTTTTAGGAGTGTTTAAATTATTTTTAATAAATAATTTTTCAGGACTTTCGAGCAGTTGGGGTTTTACTGGTTTTCCACCCAAGCTGTCTCTACCTAATTCTTCATAGCATTTTTCTATGATTTTTGCAAGCTCAACAGGATCTTTTATATCTGTTTCCCTAACCTTCTGGCGAATCGCCACAGATGCTGCTTCTCCTTTTATGTTGGCTAATAATATAGCCGAGACCTGCTTGAAGTCTTTCAGTAATTTCATACCTAGATTTAAAGCGGGCTCTGGACCGAATTCATTTTGAATCTGTTTTAGCACTTCTGGTATTACCGCCATAGATGGAACACCGTGTGTTTTTGTGTAAATGGAAGCAAAGACTGTACCCCAAGTGTCGCAGTCCTCCACGTGTGGTGCGATTCCCATAGGAAGGCAGATGGTCAAGATTCTGTGTTTCTCAATAGGGGTAGTATCAGGAAATACTGCCTCTATTTGAGTGATTTTCTGTGCTAACCAGAAAGGAATTTGTTCCCGTTTTACGGGTGTTTTACCAAGACATGACTGTATGTTCTGTGGTGTAATTTTATTTGTGTTCCCCTGGTGAGGGGTCAGCTGGTGTGAATAAACAGCTGGCTGGACTGTTGCAGTCCGCATTACATATTGGACTAATTGCCTATGTATTTTTATTAATGTGTTTAGCTGTACTAACAGCTCTTCTCTTGACATTCTTACAATGTCAGGATGTGGTGTGTAGCTGGCTAGAACCGGCCACGTTGCTCCTGGTCTACCTAGAGGACCGAGCCTAGTTATGTGATCATTGTGTTTTAGGGCGCCATTAAACCAGAGCAGGTGCTCTTGAAATTTAAGTGGAATTTCAATCTCCTCGAAAGGAGCGTACTCTTCCGGAGGTTTCTCTATTTTGTAATAGTGAAACTCTCGTGTTGTAGCGTTTGCCGCTGGAAAGTTTATCCATGAATAGAATACCTCTGTCTGCCGATACTCGTGAGCCTCTATCACGAAAATTACTGTACCACCTTGTGGTGTCAGTCCGTTTTCTATAAGTTTTAAAGTTATAGATCTTCTTAAGTGTGCCGGGATGATAATAGCATCCGGGTCTGCTTGTTCGGGACCTTGCTGAGTCGCGTCTACTGCAGCCCCAGAGGTTCCGTTATTTTCTGGCATTGTAAAAATGCAAGGTTTGCAGAGTAGGTCTCCAAGGAGACAAAGATTAGGTGCACAATATTTTGGAACACTGTATCCTTCAACGTTGAATAAACCAGAGCTTTACATAGGAATCTCTTCCTACTAAGGTCGGGCGGATTTTAACCTTTCACCCACTCCAGACGTCTATTGGAGTATTTACGGGAGGAAAGGGGTCTGTGTGAAATATGCACGACTGAGTTACTCTACCTGTCTTACGTTAGTTTATCGCCTAACCAAACGTTGGGCGCCATGTAGTGTAGTTCCTAGTTTCCCACTAGGCCCTGCGCATTGGAATAACATAAACAGTAGTATCGACGTGGAACTGCGGATATTCCAGGCCTCCACTGACTATGCTAAACTTAATTGGGTTGTGTTACCAACTAGCTCAGAAACTTTCTTCTCTGCATAGGAAGTGATCAGCTTCCCTGGCACAGACAAGAAGGGATTCAGTTTTCCAACAACCGTGCAACATGACAACTTTGCTCCTCAGATCAAGAGTCAATCTCTAGGGTCGTGTGAAACAATAGACCTGTATTTCACTCAGTCAGTCTAGTGCAGTTTACTTTCACGAGATGTAGAGAATAGAGAGACGGGCGTTTGTCAATAAAGGGTTAACATTTATTGCACAGTCTTTCTTCTCGTACAAGAGAAATGTATTGCCACAATTGCAATAATTGTTATTATAAAAAGTACGTACAGTAAGATAAGTATTGCGAAATAGAACTGTAAAAGCATTGATATGGTTTCTTAGCCATACAATGGTTTAAAAGTAATAAAACATATATACAGTCATATATACATTAGGCTGACATACTCAACTGGTGCTTCTAACTAAGCCTACCCCAGTGTGCCTGACCTAAGCCTAACACGTGAAAAGGGGAGTAAGTAAGTAGCTTAAGTTAAGTTGGTTTTGCCAAGGTTTGTTTCAAGAATTCTCGTCTAAGGGTTTAGTCAACACCATACCTCTGAATAGAATGATGGAGGATTGGTATCTCCTTCAGGGGTCTCTCTCGATATCCCAGTCACCCGCGAGGGTAAACCGGAAGCGCCGGGACTGGATTTCTCTGCACGAGAAAGGCAGCGGCTTCTCTTCAGCGCGTCGAGGAAGGAGGGGGGACAGCGTCCGCGGGCAGCTGGAATCTGCTGGATGTCTTCGCAGAGGGACGGCTGTTCAGCTCCTTAAGCGTACTGCACCATAGGTCGCGCTTTAGCGGCGATAATGGTATCAGCAGCTTCACCACCACAGGATAGCAGGCTGCAGCGACAGAGTGCTAGATTTACCAACACGGGGTCTTGCAGCTCACAGCTCACAGCTTACAGCTCTCATTGCTTAAGGCAACGATGGTAATATTTATACCTGACAGGTGCCGGGTTTGACGCAAGTTTGCTGGACATAAGACGTCAATTAAAGATGTCACTAGGAAGTGATAGTTATCAGTTGCTCATTAGAGTTCCATTACTAATCAAAACATAGCAAGCGGGGATTTCCAGGTTTGCTAAGTTTTTATCTTGTTGAAGAACTCGGAGTGTTATCTAGGAATATCAGATAGTGACTACTGCTCTGTCATTGCACTAATTGGTCGCAAGGGAAGTGGCAGAGGGAACTATGCTGGAATGTGGCTCTGTTCGTGTGAGGCCAGAGATGACTTTTCAGAAAATCGCACTTGAACGGTTATGCCAATATAGGGAATACATGGATTTATAGCCGAATAGGGGCATAAGGTCACAGTATCGATCAGGAACCTAGATAAACACGCAACAGCCAAAGAGCGATTGACCAGTGTGGTGTTGCTTGGGGATCAGAGGCGCAGTTGAACACAGGGTCTGGCATGCTCTGTGAAGAGGACCTGGCAATTGTGTCCTTCGGGTTATGGTTAGGGCTAGGGGAGTGGTGCACTCACAGACCAACAAAAGGGATATATGTGCCATACCAAAGCCAGTCTCTGAGGCACCCGGACAACAGGCAGAACAAACAGAAATGATGGAGCCCTCTCAGTGCCATCATGGTTGCCATATGTGACCTCAAGGGTACCATTGAACCGAAGTTAGATACAGCGACTGTCGATGTAAAACTCCACAGAGTAGACTTTAAAAAGATTTCCCAAAAAGTATATACATCCAAATCCCATATGAATCCAATATTAACTTGCTATAATCCACGTCCATAAAGCAGGATGAGCAAGTGCAAACCCTCACGAAAAAGCACTCCATCATCGAAGCAAAACTGGAAGACCAAGAAGACAGAGCTTGCAGGAATAAAATCAAGGTAGTAGGGGTTCCAAAGGGGGAGAAGGGGCTCAGCGTTTACCTCTTTCTAAAAGACCTTTTAGTCAATACTGTACACACTAAACGCTTCTTGAACTTCTTTTCTTTTGAGCATGCACTCATGGCACCTGTCCTACAGTTGAAACCTGGAGCCTCTCCATTAACAATTATAGCCAGGATCTTTAACTGCTGTGACAGGGACACTATCCTACAGGCATCCTGTTCTCATGGTAACAAAACCTATGAAAATGCCACAGTGCGCTTCTTTGCAGATTTCACGCTGAAAGTTCAGTGCCAGCGCTGAAGCATTGAGGAAGTTAAAAAAGTACTGTGTGGCAAAGAACTTAAGTACATGATTGTCTATCCAGTGATGCTAGAAGTTGTGGCAAAGGCAAATTGTGACACACACTTCACCCCTCAAGAGGGTTGGTACTCTGTTGGTCAACGGTCTCAATGAGGGGGGGGCACCCAATCGATTAGCTGGAAGAGGAGGGACCTGTTTACAATGAGGGACAGATCGAGGATTGGGCTCGGAGAAAGGGCTGAGAACTGGACTCCATGGCTTGACAGCTATGTCAGGTCGCTCAGTGGAGCGGGTTGACCCGTCAGATACCCAGGATAAAGAAGGATGGTGACTGCATGATTTTTCATCAGGCATTTCGGGATTGGACTTGCCTGCCCAGGTATGAGACGAGGGGAACTCTAGGAGGAGGGGGAGAGAGTATTTATGATGCTGTTATATTTGAAGCAGACAGAAAACCTAAGAAATGCGAAAGGTATACAGTAACATGATCATACCAGTGCAGCCCTGGAAGTGGTGCTGGCCAGCCCTAAATATTTGCATGATATCATTGGGACAACAGGCGCTCTAAATGTTGGGTTTATGGTGGGCAGTTCTGAGCGTACTGTGCAGGGTAGCAGGCTGGGGGAGCTACAACATTGGGTATATCAGATTCACTTCAGTTTTTGTTCTATCTTCTATTTTCTTCAGCTCAGTGAGCATAGGCACACAAGGAGAGTGATCGGGGACATGCTGGTAAAGGGTATGATTGTTACTCTGCTATTTCACGCGGGGACAGCCCTCTACACTATATCACGCTGGATGGTACACCCCACTCAGCACTGAAGGTCCTAACATGGTACGTAAATGGCTTAGGCAACACAATTATATTAATAGTAGTGCTAAAATACCTCCGTAGACATGTCCCAGACATTGTTCTTCTCCAGGAGACTCACTTGAAGGGCAACCATTATGAGGTCATGGATCATTTTGGTTACACCCAACTGGCACATGTAGGTTTCATCACCAACTCGAGGGGTGCAGGGATATTGCTAACAAAATCGGTGCCGTATATCCCTTGACGTACTTGGACTGACCAGCTGGGGCACTTTGTGGCACAGACGGGTACTTGGGAGAGGCACACGCTCAACATCTGCTCGGTCCATATACCATGCAGAGGTATCACCCAGAGATTTTTCCCACCCTAGGGCTCTCCTGATGGAAGTGCCCCTGGTATCCTCATATTAGGAGGGGACTCCAATGCGACAATGGGCCCAGCACTAGATAGAGACTCAAAGGGCCAGATGTAGGAGCCGAAATACCGGTCGGTAACGGCCGATTTCGGCCATTACCGACCGGTATTTACTAATTGGCATGTAGGGGCCCTATTTTACAGATTCGGTAAATTCACCGAATCGGTAAATTTACCGAACCGGTGAAATACCGAATCGGTATTTTTACCGATTCGGTAACTTCCTGATGTAGGTGGGACTCTTCTGAGTCCCTATGGCCTTACAGATTCGGTATTTTACCACCCAATCCAATTGGGTGTTAAAATACCGAATCCAGGTGTGCATGCACATGTGTGCATGCACACCTATGCCATGGGACATGACATGAAATGGCACACATGCGAGTATTTGGGGTGCTAGAGGGTGTCAAAGTGACACCCCCTACACCCTTGCTGGAATCGGTATTTACCGAATCGGTATATACTGATTCGGTAATGCCCATTGATTCCTATGGGCTTCAATGCCCATAGAAATCAATGGGCATTACCGAATCGGTATTTACCGATTCGGTAAATACCGATTTTTCGAGAATCGGTAATTCAATTACCGATTTTCCCTACATCTCCCCCTTCTATTTTACCGATTCATAAATACCGAATCGGTAAAATTCGGTATTTATGAATCAGTAAAATATGCTTACCTACATCTGGCCCTAAGGGCCTAATTTACAATATTCTGATGCATCGCAGCAAAGCTAGCATTTCTGCTGCACTGCCATGCATCAAAATAAAGGGCAGTAATACACTGTATCTACAAGATACTGGGGATTCCTGACCTTGCCCCCGTGCCTGGGTAGAAAGATCAGCCATGCAGCAGCACAGACATCTTTGCGTCATTTTGCAAGGGTGCCTGCTCTGAGGTAATGATTGTTTTTGTGCAGATGCAACGATAGCAGAGTGGTTTGCTACATATTATGAAGATATATATGTACGTCTGTGACTGTTAGGGTGGGGGAAGATTGCGTTGACCTAAGACACGTCCCCCTTCCGGCTCTCTCAGGCAAAGATAGAGCAACATTGGAGAAAGACCTAAGTGCAAACGAAGTTAAACAGGCAATCCGAGACCTGCAGTCAGGAAAGGAGGCAGGGCCTAACAGCGGAACTATATGAGCGCATTGCGAATAATGTAGCAGGGCACATGCTAAATATGTTCAAGGAGGCCCAGGAGGTGGGTTGCCTGCCGGAAGATCAAAGAACTGCTTACATAGTGGTTAAAAAAGAAAAGCCAACTGCAGCCTGTAGCTTCTACAGACCAACCTGGTTGTTAAATTGATAGGCAAAGTTCCTGGCCAAGACCCTGGCTAACAGACGGCAGCCAGTTATAACTACAGTGATACATCCAGATCAGTCTGGCTTTATGCCACACAGGGGTATCCAATTACACCTGAGGTCTTTCTTAGGAGTACCTCATATGACTGAGGCTACACAAGCTGAACAGGCCGTATTGTTCTTATTGGATGCTCAGATGGCATTTAATAGCACTGAATGGAGCCATCACTTTGCTGCTCAGATAACGCTAGACTTTGGACCTCGATATTGTAAATGGATCCAGCTTCTATATCAAGACCCACTGGAACAGGTGTGGGTCAATAATGAACTGTTATGACCCTTTGTTTTTCATAGGGGCACAAGGCAGGCCTGCTCACTGCCTCAATGATATTTGCCCTTGAACCTCTAGTGGCATGGGTTCACCAGGACTTTCTTATACAAGATATCAGAAGAGGCCGGGACTGGGAAGAGAGGATCTCTCTATATGCTGCTGATATCCTGTTAGATGCCCCACAGCCCTGCTCCACAGTGGATAGCACCTTGCACACCTTCCAACTTTTTAAGGGATACCCTGGCTATGAAATTAACTAGGAAAAGTCCCTAATTTTTCCCATAAAGGGAGGTATCCCCAGACTGACTTTGAGATGTATAGCCTAAATAGTGCAAGATGGCTTCTGATACTTGGGCATCTACATCACCAGAGACGCAGAAGAATTTCTGAAAAGGAACCTCTTCCCACAGCTGGACCGCCTCTGAAATGATGTCGCTCACTGGTGAATGCTTCCGATCTCCCTGATGGGCAGGCAGGGGTTCTTTAAGATGATGACCCTCCCAAGATTGCTAAATGATTTACAGAATACCCCATATAAAATCTCCCCTGACTTCTTTAAGAAAGTTGATGGCTCACTACGCAACTCCCGTGGGACGGGGGCAGTTCAAGAATCGCCCTCTGCAAGCTCCAGAGAGGGGTATATGAAGGGGGTCTGGCGGTCCAAGATATACGCAGTTATTACTGGGTGGCACAATTGATAGTAAATACTAATAAATGACTGGGTGTTCACGGACAGTACTGAGCTTGCGTACAGTGCAGGCTCAGTACTCGCGCTGCTCCTCACTGCATTATGGAAAAGGACATGAAGGCACCCTTCCATACCCTACACAGCTGATGATAAGGACATGGTGAGAAGCCTGGGATGGGACAACAAACTGACAGACAGAGACCTTCTGCAAGAGGTTTGGGATCTGAAGGGGTTCTCCAAACAGAAACTAACAGACATTCTAACTACTGGGGGGGTGGAAAGGGCCAGCATTACTCAC
The DNA here is from genome assembly GCF_964263255.1 of Lissotriton vulgaris. Classification (NCBI taxonomy): domain Eukaryota; kingdom Metazoa; phylum Chordata; class Amphibia; order Caudata; family Salamandridae; genus Lissotriton; species Lissotriton vulgaris. Next base: position 1,103,078,480 of record NC_141687.1, read on the forward strand.
ATTTGAGGCTCTACAGCAGCAGTATGAGATTGCTGAATCATAAATGCTTAAATATTTACAATTGGGTCACACCCTTAGGCACCACATACTGGAGATGGAGCAATTACCAAAGTCGGCACCTTTAGAGGATCGGCTCCTCTTGAACCCCACGACAGAGAGAGCAGGATCCTTGACCTATAAGAACCTGATGAATAATTCCCCTGACCCTCTGCAGAAGGTGCAGGAAGCATGGGAGGGAGAGCTTGCACTTAAAATAGAGGAGGATTGGTTGGAGGCTGTACAAAGTCCCAGAGAGATGGCCATATGGGCTCTGTGCCACCTCATTGAATTGCGAATACTCCATAGATCATACTATTACAGGACGCTTCTGCATCGCCTTGGGAGTTGCGACACCACCCTATGTGCTAGGGGTTGGGGTGAGACAGGTTTCTTTTTGACATACTCTGAGAATGTCCGGAAATAGATCGCTACTGGAGGGGGGGTGGTTCAAATTATGGCCAATGCCACTGGATTCAACATGCCACTGACGGCCAGGTGGCACCTCCTATGTATAAGTGGTGGAGAGGAGTGGCCTAAATAAAAGAAATATGGCTTACGTTGCCCTCCAGGATTGCCAAGAGAACTTTAGCCCTGGCAGGGGAGCGAGTGGGATGACACGCATTGCGGAATGGGAAGCTGGCGGGGAATGGTGCCAAAGGGCTAAACATGTGGTGTACCAGAGTCAGGGCAGCCCAAAAAATGGGAGAAAGACTGGGACAGTTAGTGTATATACAGGGAATAGAGGGAGCCCTCAAAAGGGGGTGAACCATACCTTGAGTGCGGAACTGATTCCATCATATAGCATTGCTAACAACGGTATGCACAATTCTTATCCTTATGTATCCTAGTGGTTATGCCAATCGTACTGTACTTTGATCTTTTATGTCTATTCTGTACATGATAACCCATTTATGTTTACTGTAGCACTGAGCAACTGTTTAACAAAAAATAAGTAAAAAAGAAAAAGGTTTAAAGGGCAGACAAAGGACAAATTAGGACCTAATTAAGGCTCTTGTGGATATGAGTCGGGTATGAGACTTTGAAGACACTACCTAACCTAAAGCAGGAAACCAGTGCTCGTGAAAGCTTCCACTAAAATCGACTTTTTAATCCCCAAAAAGAAAGACGGGGTGGATAACATTCAAGCATGGAGTTTTAATACGAAAGATTAGCCTATGCGTGTCTATCAACTGAGCTTTGCAAAGGCATTTCTGAACACATGGGCTTAAAAAAGGGACATCTAACGATGACGTTAAAGAAAGACTGCCAGTTACATTAAAAATAAGAATTGGGTTTGAATGGGGCATATTCACAATGAAAAGATGTATTTGTTTTCAACAGGGGTCTACGTAGACAGTTTCCAAAGGAGAGGAATTGCTAGAAAGATGTCTAACAATGGGTCATGAGGAAGGATGATAGGGAAGGACTGAAGGACATTCAACAATGGGACCCAATCAACTTTGCTTGGTGGAAAACCTACAGTTAATAGGAATTTCAGCATCCCTGCTCTTTGGACGATTTCCAATAACTGTGCTTGACTGGGGGGCATCTAGAAAGGGGCCAGATGCTATGTCTGCACAGGACAGTTTTGTGTATGGATTCCAAACAATTTGACTAGGTTGAAAGAGTTCTGGAGCAGGACGCGGTTGAGGTACATACAACAAAGGGTCCTGTTGGTGCCATATCTGACAACTGGCCTTGGTCGTAAGAAGTTGAGCTTGGGGACCTGGCTAATGGATCGGTAAAAATAAAGCCACTGTGGAGATTTCAATGGTTAGGGTTTATTTAAAGATATTTAACCATGGGGCTTTAAGAATCGTGAACCATGGGTCTTAATGTAAGGACTTGTCACAATGCGCCTTGTCGTAAAAATCTGTATTAAAAAATCTGCAGTGTAAGGATCTACAACAATAGGGAGTACAGTAAGGGTTACAAACAATTGAGCTTGGAGTAATGATTATTAGCAATAGAACTTGCACGAGGGATAGTGACTGGTCATTGATAAAGGTGGATTTTTTTGTTCGTACTGTCAGACAATGCTTACTTGAACTGTTTGCTGATTTGCGATTCCTGGATCTGTTGCGCTGCCCGCTTCGCGCTGCTGCGTAGTTCTTTTAAGTTATCCCAGAAGCCATCTTCCACCTCATCAGTGCCCACATCTGTGCAGGACCCTGTGGGAACAATAAACAGGAACAAAGGCACTTGAGAAAGAATCCATACATTATCTGCTTTATGAGGACCACAAGTCTGCTGTTCTTTTTGGAGTACACTTCACAAAGGGACAGGTCTACAATAAGGTTGCTACAAAGGCTGACCTATGGATCCATAATGAACGGCACAAGACAGCATAAGGTTACATTCAATGGGCTAAAACAAGCCTTACTGCATGGGCATGGGTGAACCCACAAGGCAAAATATTAGAAAGAGGGTGAGATGGACCAGCAGTTAAGGGGTGTGGAAAATGAAACCAGAAAACAAGTGCCCCGGTAAGACTTCCCCTCTTGGAGTGTTCCTTTCTCTCGCTGGACTGGCCCATTCGTGTATGCAGATTGAGCGGGGCAGGGGGCCTGAGCACAAGTGGTCTCACTTGTTTTCAGGTGTGTTTCACCAATGTGAACTATTCCCTGTATTTATTTTTATCTAAGTGAAGTTAAGAAAACTTGTTGAAGCAGTGTTTTGCGGAAAGGCAATATGCAAATGTGGGCCACTTTTTTAGCGTGTCCAGGCCTATTTGTGATCTCAATCCAACCCTGGTTAAGTGCTCAGCAAATAAAGATGACGTCAGAAGCCAAAGATTCTGCTCTTACCTGTAATGGCCAGCAAGGCCAACACGACGCCAATGGATCTCAGAAACATCTTCAGCTTCGAAAGGAGCTTCGGGGTGGAACCTGGGAGGGAAAATATTGAGCTTAGTATAAAAGTGGAGAGGAGGGGCTTAGAGTCCAAAAGGCTGCAGCCACTGGTGGGAGAGGGCTCCCTTTATGTCGAGAGCCCAACAACGTAACCACAGATCCCTCCATCAAACACCTCAGTCTGCTGAAACACCAACCCACGCATGACTAGGAATTCGCTGTCTGAGGCCCCGCAGTCCAGTGCAGTGTCTCTGTGGGCTTTAGTGGCCGGACCCATCCTGCCTCTCAGGAGTCGGCTCCTATCACTGCAGTATCTCAGGCGCCCCAGCCATGCTGCTCACTCCATCCAAGTGTTCCCCATCTTCCGTGTGCTCACATGTCAGCCCTTAACCACCGACCTTTACCACTGACCATGGCTCCCTTAAGGAAAAGAGACATTTCCAAACTCATCTGCCTGAGATATAAAGCTTTGTCAGGCAATGGACCAAAATATCTGCAGGACAAACTGATTCCATATCTTCCTATAAGAAATCTTAGATCAAGGAGTCAAGTTCTTCTCTCTCCTCTGCGTATTCCTACGTCTAGGTTTGGTGGACCAGCTTTTTCATATCTGGCCCCTACCACTAGAACAAGCCTCCCTTGTTCGTTAGGGCATGCACGGAGTTTTCAGGTTTAAAAAAACATCTTAAGACCTGGTTGTTCTAATGGCTGCTTCTCTGTTTGTTGCTTCAGCGCCGATATGGCCCTTCAGGCGCGATTCGCTGCGCTTTATCAAGTAATATATCCATTAACGTAACATAACTGAAGGGTGTGGCTCAGTGAACCTACGCCCCTCTGTGTCAGACCCCCACCTGATATCACGAGGAACGGAAGATGCCCGAAGCAGAGCCTCTCCCATAACTGCAATATCTGATCTCACACACACCCCTCAGGAAGCATCACTCCTCTCTGCGGTGTCTGAGGAGCTCTCGTGTCTCAGCCAGCACCCCGACTCACTGACGTGTCCCTGGAGCTCAGGGCAGGCCCCCGAACCCCCACTCCCCCGAGCCCCAGTCTACAGTGCTCGAATCTCACAGCCCAGATGTCGACTTTCACAACCTGCTCAGCTAGAAACCTCGCTCCAGCACTGAATTGTGTCTGTAGCTTCGCTGCCCCATCCTCCACCGGCCCCCAAGTCAGAAGCCCCTATCAGGGCAGTGCCACTTCCGGTTATGTGCCCCAACCCCCTTAAAGCAGCGGACCTCACCTCTCCTGTACCTGGAGTGCAGATGTGCACCTTCAAGGACAAGAATAACCCCGCACCATAAAATCTGGGTCTCTGGCATTCACAGGACCCTCGCAACCCCCTCTTCCACAACTCACCTCTGGACTCTACAGCTGCTGGCTGGCCTCTGCCGGTACCAGCCCCTTCTGCCTCGCTGGTATTTATACGAGAGCAAACACCCTCTTCTCTGGATATAGCGCCCAGAGGAAGACCAGAAGGCGCCGTCCTGGACTTTAGACCGGGCAGACGTGTCACATGTGGACGGTGCCTTATCTGCTGGTGATGCTGGAGCCCTCGCGGGTGCCCTCAGCAGGTGACGCGCAGGGCATTGATCACCATGACTGGACTGCAAACCAACAGCGGATGGTAACATGTGGAGCACACGTCCCACATTTCACCAATCGAGCGCAAAGTGCGAGCTCGACCCTCTTCCAGGGCTTCAGGGCTATCTTTCCCCCGTAAATTTAGACTGTTTATTACTTTGTACTCTGTGACGTCAGAGGGCAGAGAGGGCAGGCTGCAATGAGCAGACAATGTATCTTGGAGGATGAGTCAAATGAAGTCAGAGGTGAGACTGAGGGATGGGGCGAGGCATACATTAGTTGATTAATGGAACCTGAGGGGTAAGGGGTACATCAGTAAGACATGAATGCCTTTAGGGAATCGAATGACCACGTGGCGAGTTTGGGTAAAGAGGGGATGGTCATTCCCAGGTGAGAACATCCACCAGGCCCTTTCCTTGGTAACTTTGGATGTCCAGTTATGAAAAAGTACAATAAAAGAAAGGCTTTGGTGACCCAAGCCAAAATACCTGTTAATCTACTAGTTTGACTTGTTTGTAGGGGGTTGGGTCAGTGGGAAAAGGTATTTACAACTAAGATGGCGGCTAGATGAGAGTGTCAATGTAAAGTGTAATGGTCACTCCCAGCCTTTTGATGCTAGATGCTCTGGTAATTGCAAACCAGGCCCCGGCACCAGTGCCTTTTCCCTTAAACTGTAACTGTGAATTGGTACACCCAATTGGCAAAGTACTTTAACACCCCTGTAAGGCCCTAGTATAAGGTACCAGTGATACCCAGGGCAGAGATGTAAAAGGGGTGCCGGGGCTGCAGCACTTATTGTGTCACCCTGAGGGACCGAAGTGAAACCAAAGGCTGCAGACCTGCCATGTGAGCCCTGCACAAGCAGCTTGCCTGCTTGAGTTCGATCCTGCTCACACCATGCGTGACTGGATCACCTCACTGCATGTAATAAATGTCAGTCACCCCTAGAGTAGGCCTCCATTTAGCCCAAGAGGCAGAATGCATTATTTGGTATGTGTGGAAATATATGTGCAAGTATATATTTCCCTTTGGTAGCATTTTAAATCTAATTACCCGCAAGTGACCGTCCCTCCATAGGATGACATGGACTGGACACAGATGACTAACTCCATTATGGAACGGTCAATTCCTTTTGTGTTTGGTGTCAAACACACAGCTTTTTAATCCCGGACACAATAGTGGTGTCAAGGTTTAATCAGCATGTTCCTAGGTGGCACTTAAGACAGTGCCCATCAAGTTAACCCAGTGTTCTTGTGCCTTGGCTGGCTTTTCCAAGGGTCTCCGCCAAGACACAGATCTGACCTCGTGCTGGGGAATGTGTGCTGCTCCCAGAGGTCAGAGACAAAGACCTGCGTGTGCAGGAGGGGACACCTCCATCCACACATGAGGTCTAGTCAATGGGCTATCATGGCAGTGAGCCTCCAAGGCCTCACCAGCGCTTCTGGACAAAGGAACTTGTCCTCTATCGAGTTCAAAGCCTCTCCCTACCACATGCACTGTTTTTGGTGGGCTGGTGGGTAAATTAGCTATTCAGGAGGTGTACACACCCACAAGGCTGACCACAGCTCTAGGGCGATGCAGCTGATGTGCATAGTCGAGGATGGCTTTGGCCATATGGAATTTAGCCTAAAAAGTAGGGGGCAGATTTATGAAGGGCTTGCGCCACGTTTACGGCGCCATTGCGTGACGCAACAGCGCGGAAACGTGGCGCATCCCTGCGCCCTATTTACAACGTGACGCATCTAGGAGATGCGTCACGTTGTACAGCACTGCGCCATGAGGAGGCGTTCCTGCGCAGGGGGGGGGCGTTCCTGCGCAGGAACGCCTCCTGAAAGTGGCTGAGTGAAATCTATGAGATTTCACTCAGTCACTTTCAGGGCAATGCTGCGTCAAAACCCTGCGCCTGCTTGAAGCAGGCGTAAGGCTTGAGGCAGCATTGAAAGAATAGGCCCCCCCAGAGCATTGCTGGAGCTGCGTCGCGCTTGCGACGCAACTCCAGCAATGCGTCACTTTTACGGCACAGATGCGTGAAGCATCTGTGCCGTTTTTGCCCCATGGTGCGCCGCATCATAAATGCGGCGCACCATGGGTGGCGTAGCTGTGGCGCATGTTAACTGGCGCATCCCTCGGGATGCGCCAGTTAACATAAATCTGCCCCTCTGTTCTTACTGATTTAGTGAAATACACATACAAGATGTGGTCACTAAAGGGGAGGATTAGCCACAAGAGTAGATGCCCATTGGCTAAATAGTTCTCACACCCACTAACACCTCCTAAATCCAGGATTTAAGTGTAGTATCCTAGTTTACTGTCCATGCTTATATATGTCATTGTCCATCACATGCTCTGCTATTGGAATGTTACAGTATAATGATGCATTACGGAATGTTGGGTGTCTGTCAAGAAAAGCCACAGTTGTGATGGGGCTGAGCAGCATGCTGGCTGCTCCTGGTGGGAGTGATCTACATATCTACAATAAATCATCTTGAACTCAACAATCTGTCTGGACTTCATTACTAAATTTTTAAGGCGACGATCTGATCTTACCCTCGTTCTACGTGCTCAACAAAAGAAGTCAATGTCAAGGAAGTCAAGAAGTTGAGAACAAACATAAAACTTCAATTGGAACAAGGACTCTGCCACCCGAGCCCCACCAGTGACCACTACACCAGTCGCCCCCAACCTCTGCGTGCTGGATCCCACTTCACACAAGCCCCACAGGTACAGTGTGGCTTGACAGTTTCTTCACAAGCGCCTTTCCAGAGCAAAGCAATTTCATTTAGGCCTGGGCAAAGCACTACGCTCGTGTAGTTTGCGAAGTTTGCGCAACTTCGCACTACACGAACTGCACGTAGCACAGTGCGATCACGCGAAGCGTAGCATAGCGTAGCATAGCGTAGTGCAGCGGTCATTTTTTGCTGGCTTGCGGTCCTTAACGTCAAGTAGGCGACCGCGAGCAAGCAAAATGACATCCTGGCAAGGCCTTTTCCTCGTTCGCGATCAGCACCATCAAGTTGTCGATCGCGAGCGTGGAAAATAAACATCCCTGCGAGATTCTCAACACGGGGAGGTCTAGTTTCTCATTGCGAGTGGTCGCGTAAGCTCGCGACTGCTCGCGATGAGAAACTACCAGTCCGCATTGAGAAAGGTGCCACTCGAGTAAAAATCTCCTCAAGCGGCAGAAAACTACAGCTCGCACTGTGCAAGATGCCGTTTTCAATGATTGCACAGTGCAGAATGCTTGTCCGCACTGTGCAATCATTGAAAACAGCATCTTGCACAGTGCGAACATGCTACTACCCAGTTTGCTTAGTGCTACGCATAGCTCGCGCAGTGCAAAGTGCACTTTGCGTAGCTTCGCAAAGCGCTACTTCGCAAACTACGCCCAGCCGTAATTTAATTAAGCTTGCTATTATCTGTGTCATGTGACTACATCAACAAGAACTGCATCTTCAAGTACAACATTTCAGACTTTGTAATTACATGGATATTTTTCCTGCACCAACTTTGTCTACTTGCTTTTGTTTATCCTATAAGGGAGGAGTCTATACAATGTTTTATGTTCTCCTTAGCATCTATGAGATGTTTCCTATCTTTGCTGGAGCGTTGATACCTACATCTATGGCCTGCACAAATCTAACTCTTGGAATTCACATGTGTACAGTTAACTTAGGTAATTTCAACGTTTGTATTGCAATTGATGTCGGTCTGGTGAAGGCTGTTTGGTTGATGATCCCCTCTCCGTCATTTACCACACATGTGCTTTAATGGGTTTATGGAGGTATGTCTATTTTATCTTTTATTTAGTACCTTGCTACACCGGGACATTTGACAGTTCAACCTCTATTATGACATTTTGTTTTGAAGTTGCCGCGAGACTAACAGTGCACGCGTGTTCTTACCTTTGTTATCACTTGTGCGTTAGTCTCCGTGACACCCCTTTGTCCATCATTGTATGCTGCTGTAGGATGTCTTGGTGCATGGTCACACCTTTTGCCACATGGCACAACGTCATATGTGTGCCGCCATCTTGAGGGAAGTGAGTAATGACGAGAAAATATCCTTCAGTTCCCTGGATCCAGGAATCAATTCAATTCAATTCAATATTTAGCTTTATTCGACCATACTATTCACAGTCATAAAAGCATATGACACAATCAGTAAAATTAAAATTAAAAAGGATTGTGACAATACATATATTAAGAGAAATAAAATACAAAGCTCACATTTAAAAAGTTACATCAAATAGTATCCAACAGCATTTCAGATCCCACTATTTCACCTAGAAAGGGGCGTCCAAGGCCTCAAATAGCATGCTTTTCCTATGCCACAGGACCTTTTTCAAGAACTTGGAGACCCTCCACGCCACCTGCTCATTCTCTAGTAATTGTAAGCGAACAAGAGCTGGGCGGCATTGCCTAAGGCCTTGCTGTCTTAGAAGAGGTAGTAACCATACTTCCTTAATTCAAAAAAGAGCTTACAAAAAAGGAATACGTGAATAGTGGACTGCTCTGAGTGGGAGTCGCACACACACGGGGTAGAGGTCTTGACCAGTCATTCATCTTGGGTGTAGTCACTATTCTGTGTATGGTGCCTAGTCTAAATCTAGTCAAAAGCATTGTATCATATCCACTAGGGACAAAGCTTAAATAAGGTTCCATAGCCAGAGAAGTGAGCCTTAACTGATGTTGCATAACTGTCGGTTTAAATAATTCCAACATAGCAAGGCCCTCTTTCTTCAAAGTTTTTCTCGAGATTCCAGCCATAGACCTAGGGTTTGTATAATAATGTGGGTGGCCAAGATCTATCATAAACCTGTGAACGAACCTAAGCCAGGGGATCTTGTGCGCCCCATCCAACCCAATACAATCGCGCAGGATATATCGATTTAAATGGGTTTGTTCACTAACCCATATCCTGTGCCAAAGGAGGATACGCTCCAGTTTAATGAGGTCCGTTAAGTACGGTAGGCCCAGCTCCTTGTGACACACAAATGAGGACGTGCTCGGAGGAACTGAAAAAATAAACCTGAGGAAGGCGTTTTCCACTGTTTGTAGAGGGAAAGAATTAACAAAACCCCAGACCCCGGCCCCATAAATCGCTGCGGATATACACTGCGCCTCATATATTTTCAGGAATTCGCCCGGTGGCTTCCTGCCCAACTTCTTCACAAAGATGGCAAGGGCACTAGTAGATCTACTAAAGCCAAGTTTTTTCGACTCCATTTAGAGGGTCCAAGTATCATTCTGATTGAAAAGGACACCAAGGTACGAGAAAGTTCTTGTTGGTGCTTACTTCCTGCCATCCAGACAAATGTCCCTGCCCTTATCCCTGCATGTCCCTATACCACAACTCATTATAAAAGTCTTTGAGAAATTGATACATAAACCTAAATCACGCATAAAAGCGTTAAAACTGTCCAAGTCTCTTTGCAAGTCATTTTGCGTATGCGCCATTAACACCGCGTCATCGGCATATAGCTAGCGCGGGATCCGTGGCCAGCCTGCTTCAGGAAAATCTTGTCCACTCTTTAGGAGTGCCTTGGCCAGCCCATTAGTGTATAGGTTAAAAAGGAAGGGGGCAAGGACACACCCCTGCCTAACCCCTCTCCTTACAGGGAATGTTTTTGTGCACTGACCCTCCAACCCATATCTGACGCTGGCTGACGCTCCCTCATAGAGTCGCTGAAGAAAGGCGATAATATTGGGGTCCACCCCTATGTCTACAAGGATCTCCCAAAGACTGACATGGATTACGGAATCGAACGCTGCTGTTAGATCCACAAAAACGAACAGTGCACGCGCGTTCTTACCTTTGTTATCACTTGTTAGATTGGGCGGTCTCTGGTGGGCAGAGGTGAATACTTCTGTCCCAGCCGGGACCTGCCTCCTATAGTTAGGGTAGGGGGCTATCCCCTTAGTGGTATTGTTGGAGGGGGGAGGTCCCTGGGGGACAGGGGTAAGTACTCCTGGCCACCCGGGTACCCCTCTCTTCCTGGAACGTTACTGAGCGCTAGAGTCAGGCCTCCCTGAGGGGAGGATTACGCATCTATGGTCATGCACGCAGAGGCGCCAGCACACTCTAAATAGACACCACACCAGTATTATATAGACAAATGAGTTCTTTATATCGGACTTTGCTTTAGGTCAGGTAGGTCAGACACAGGGATAGGGATCAGCTTCCTTGGTGGCATAGTCGGGTCTTCTTGGGAGGGAGAAGTAGGAAGTCTGGGGTTCTCTTGGGATACTCATAGTCTCTCCTGCACAGTCTCTAGTCCGGCTCTCAATCCTCGAGCCTCGGGGAGATATTCGGAGGACCTCTGCGGGTCTAGTTCAGGAGCTGGGCGCGCACCCCAAGGTCGGGGGATGGCTCGTGGGTCACGAGCCGGTGTGGAGATTCTGCTGGGCTGGAGTACGGCTCTGGTGCCACTTCTGAGCAGGTACGGGGGCCGTGATGCGCACCGACGGGTGCGTGTCCTACAGGGAAGCGTCCTCGCCTGGTAATCCTCCCACTTCGCTGGGTCCCTGCAGATGCGTGTCCTACGCCAGAGGCGTACTCTACGGCTACCGGAGTACTAGGCGTACTCCCACGGTTACCGGAGTACGGTGCGCATCAGTCAGTGCGGGTCTTCGGGCAAAGCGATGGCAGGAGTACGGGGCGGACAGTGCGGGATGCGTGGCGTACCCTGGAGTGCGGTAGGTCTTCCGCGCCTCCAGGTATGCGGCGTACAAGTCCCACAATGAGGCGTACAGGTCCAGCCACGAGGCGTACCCTGGAGCGCGATCGGTCTTCTGCGCTTCCAGGTACGCGGCGTACTGTTCTCGCAGTGAGGCGTACAGTTCCAGTGGCCCGCACAGCTTGAGCGGCGACCCGGTCAGCAGGGCTCGAGTCGGGGGCAACGATGCGTCCTCACGGGGGGCGAGAGCCGCTACTACGTCTGCAGGGCTCCAAGGGGACTAGTCAGCCTCCTTTAGGTTCTGGAGAGCCGCGATCAGATCAGCCGGGCTCGGGGGGGGATTGCTCTTCCCGGGAGCGCGACCTCCTTCTTTTCCCGGATGGGCCGTGGCACACCACCCGCTCCGTTAGTTCTAGGATCCAACTGCCGTACCTGCCGCTCCGGCTCTCGTTATCTTTTCTCCCTCCTCCCTTCTCAAGTTTCAGCCCCCCTCCAGATGGCTCCCTGGGGGTCCGGGGGCAGAGTGCTGGGCCTCTGGCCATTTGGCAGTTTCCCTTTGAAGTCCGGAGGTGGGAGGGGTTCTCTGCTCCCCGGCCGGGATTGGCCCGGCCTGGCAGGAAGTGTTATCGAAACTCCTCCGCCCCATCCTGCTGGTCCAACGCTCGCTTCTCACCGCTGGCCAGGGGGTGATGGGGGATCTGGCTTCTCTGGGGCTGGGGCTCTGGGGGGCAGGGCGCTGGTTGGCCTTACTTCCTATCGACGGCCCTGGGCCTTAGGCTTTCTGTTCTCAGGGAGAAAGGTGGGGGCTGTACTGGGGTAGCTAACGCTATTTGGGGACATAGGACAGGATCACGCTGGTGGGGACCCGCTCAGGCGTATGCAGGGCTACGCCGGGGAGGTCAGGTCTAACACCCATCCCCCCAGCTGAAAGGCAGGGAGAACTGCTCATCCCCTTGGGAGTTCTCCTCACTGAGGCGTAAGAACCGGGATAGACCGTCCGCATTGGCGTGGTCCGTGCCTGGGCGGTGTTCGACTGTGAAGTCCGTCCCCTGGAGGGAAATGGACCACCGCAACAGCTTGGGATTCTCTCCCCTCATCTGCATGAGTGGCCGGTGGTCGGTCTGGACCTGGAAGTGAGTCCCGAACAGGTAGGGCCTCAGTTGCTTCATGGCCTAAACCACCACCAAGGCCTCCCACTCAATGGTGCTCCATCTTCACTCTCTGGGCAGTAATCTCCTACTGAGGAAGGCGACGGGTCAATCTTGGCCTTCCTCGTTCAGTTGGGATAGCACGGCCCCTATGCCATGTTCGGAGGAGTCGGTCTGGACGACAAAATCCCAGGAGTAGTCAGGGGCCTGGAGTACTGGGGCAGTGCACACTGCGGCCTTCAAGGTGTCAATCGCCGTCTGACAGGCAGGAGACCAGTGCACCTTTTTAGTCTGTCTTTTAGAGGTTAATTTAGTTAGGGGCCCCACGATGCTGCCATACCCTTTGATGAATCTCCGGTAGTAGCTGGTGAGGCCGAGAAAGGCCCTCACTTCGGTCTGGGTAGTCGGGGTTCCCAAGCCAGGATGGCATTGAATTTGGGTTGGAGGGGCGCCACCTGGCCGCTCCCTACTTGGTGCCCGAGGTAGACCACTGACCCATGGCCAATCTGGCATTTACTAGCTTTGATGGTGAGGCCGGCCCGGCGAAGGGCTAGCAGCAACTCCCAGAGGTGTCGCAAGTGTTCCCCCCAGTCGGTGCTGAACACGGCAATATCATCCAGGTAGGCGGCACTGAACTCGTCCAGCCCTGCCAGCACCCAGTTGACTAGTCACTATAAAGTGGCCGGGGCATTCTTCATCATGAAGGGCATCACCCGGAATTGGTAGTTCCCATCGGGGGTGGAGAAGGCGGACTTTTCCTTGGCTCCTTCGGTGAGGGCAATTTGCCAGTATCCTGAGGTCAGGTCGAAAGTACTGAGAGAGTGTGCCGCCTCTAGGCGGTCAATGAGCTCGTCAGCCCGGGAAATGGGGTGTGCATCTGTTCGGGTGACGGCATTGAGTCCGCGGTAATCCACACAGAATGTTAGTTCGGGCTTGGCCCCTGGGCCGGCCGCCTTTGGAACTAGTACCACGGGGCTGGCCCATGGACTATCAGAGGACTCCACTACTCCCAGGGCAAGCATTTTGTAGACCTCCTCCTTCATGCAGGCCCGGACTCGGTCGGGGATATGGTAGGCCTTGTGCCGCTCAGGGGTGCTGTCCCCAGTGTCCACGTCGTGGACACATCAATCTGTGATGCTGGGGACCAGGGAAAATAAGCCTGGGAACTGTCCCAACAGCTGGCGACAGTCTTCACGCTGTTCAGGTGTCAAGGAGGGGGAGAGAATCACTCCCTCCATGGAGCCATCCTGCTCCGTAGCATGCAGAAGGTCGGGTAGGGGTTCGGTCTCTTCCTCCGCCCGTCATCGGTGGCGAGGAGCATGCTCACCTCAGATCGCTCAAAGTGGGGTTTGAGGCGGTTCACATGGAGGACCCTCAAAAGGTTCCTTGGGGACTGGACGTCTACCAGGTAGGTGACCTGGCTCTTGCGCTCTACTACCTTGAAGGGACTGGTACTTTTGTCCTGGAGAGCGCAGTGGTCCACTGGGGCCATCACCCACACCTGCTGTCCAGGCTGAAACTCTACCAGAGTTGCGTTCTGGTCATACCAGCATTACATTTCTGCCTGGCTAGCCTCAAGGTTGGCCTCCGCAAGTTCCCTGAACTTCTGAGTCTGATTCCTCAGGGCCAGGATGTACCGGAATACCTCCTGGGGAGGGTTCTGGGGGGCCGTCTCCCAGCCCTCTTTGACTAGACTCAGTGGTCCTCGGACAGTGTGACCATGGAGTAGTTCAAAAGGGCTGAACCCTAGGGACTTTTGGGGGACTTCCCGGTATGCGAACAAGAGGCAGGGCAGGAGGATGTCCCACTTATGGCTCAGGCGCTCTTCCAGCCCCATGATCATTCCCTTGAGGGTCCGGTTTAATCGCTCAACCAGACCATTGCCTTGGGGGTGGTATGGGGTGGTGAATTTGTACGTCACCCCACACTCCTGCCACAGGGACTTCATATACTTTGAAATGAAGTTTTTCCCCTGGTCGCTCACTACCTCCCGGGGGAATCGCACCTGGGAGAATATCCCCATTAGGGCCCGCCCCACCACGGGGCCGTCACGGTTCTGAGGGAGATGGCCTCAGGGTACCGAGTGGCATGGTCCACCAGGACGAGGATGAATCTGTGGCCCATGGCGGTGCCGGGGTCCAGAGGTCTCACAATGTCGATCCCCACTCGCTCAAAGGGGGTACTGACCACCGGAAAGGGCTGGAGCGGGGCCTTGCGCTTTTCCCCAGTCTTCCCACTAGCCTGGCAGGTCTGGCAGGACTGGCAGTGGGTCGCTACATTTTGGCGCATCCTGGGCCAATAGAAATGGGTAACTAGCCGGTGGTAGGTCTTATCTTGCCCCAGGTGCCCGGCTAGAGGTACGTTGTGGGCTAGGCCCAGTAGGAAATCCCTGAAACGCAGGGGTACCACCAGTACCCGGGCGGACCCTAGCTCCGCAGACTTAGGCTCGCTGTAGAGGAGACCATTCTCCCAGTAGATCCAGTGGGACCCGGACTGGTCTCCGGCCGCCTGGGCGGTGGCCTGCTGCCATACGCCCAGGAGAGTGGGGCAGATGGTCTGTTCCTGGCAGAACTCTTCCTGGGAAAGTCCACCCTCCTGTCGCCATTGGTCCAAACCGGGGAGGTCACCCAGCTCGGCGATCTGCTCGCCAGTTGGGTCTTGGACATCTCCCTCTGGGTCGGTTTCCCCGGGGGGGTCTTGACCGGAGGGGTCAGGTTGGCCGTCCCCCCCTTCTTCTCCCCCCAAGGCGGGGCTCTGGGCCCTTCCTTCTGACCCCCCTCTTCTGGGGCACTCCTCTGAGCGGCCATGGCCTGAGTGGTGGCGCACAACCACTCGGGTAGACCCATCATCCTCAGATGGGTCTTTCGTTCCACTTGGGTCCACGGGGAGGTTTCCAGGTCGTTGCCCAGTAAACAATCGATGGGCATGGAGGTTCGGACTGCTACCTGCAGGGTGCCAGATACCCCCTCCCATTCATAGGGAATTTGGGCCATTTTGCAGAGGCTCTCAGAGTTGTCGGCCGTAATAACAGGACAGAGGACGTGAGGGACAATCTGTTCCTTGGATACCAAGTGACAGAGAACAGACGTGACACTGGCACCAGTGTCGCGGAGGGCCTCTACCCGGTGTCCGTTGATGGTCACCCACTGCGCATACTTCGTAGTGTTGGGTGGTAGAAGGGTTCTGGGGACCATCCCTCCATCCCCTAGGGAAACCACGGACATCGCTACGGGTTCCCACTCTTCGGGAGCGTCAAACTCTTCCTCAAGGGCGACCGCGGTCAGGTGACCGGGGGGGGTTGCCAGAGATGGTGGGATTTTTGAAGAGGGGACACGGGGGTTACTGGCATAGTGACCTGGTTGTTGGCATTTGTAACAGGCAGTGGAGGTCCTTAGCCGAGGGGGGGCCCAGGGCTTGGTAGGGAGGGAGATGGGAGACTGGCTGATGGTTTCCTTGGGGGCCACGTTGGGGGCCTGGCGGAAGCTCCGGCGGCCTACCTTGGCCTCCCCCCCTCGCTGACCGGGGACCCTTCTCATTCCTAGCATAGTCACCCACTGGGCCCCGGGGGACCCGGATGTTTACCCAGCGGTCGGCCTCTACAGCAAGCTTCCTTGGGTTAGTAAGCTTGCTGTCTAGGAGGTGCTGACGCAGTTCTACGAAGCAATTTAAGGAGAGGTGCTCCCAGGCGATCAGGTCAAAAAATTCTTCATAAGTCGTGACCTTGCTGCCCTTGATCCAACCTTCTAAGGCTCTACTGTAGAAGTTGACGTATTCTACCCAGGTGGTACCCGGGAGCTTCTTGCAATCCCGGAACCGCTGTCGGTACATCTCTGGGGTGAACCCATACCTCTCTAACAAGGCCTCCTTCATATGGCTGTAGGAATTCAGTACCGTGGAGGGTAGCTATAGCAAGGTATCCCTCCCTTCGCTTAGGAACCGCCCCCACAACCTGGCCCCCCAATCCTTCCCTGGGACCCAGTGTGAGGTCATCGCAACCTCATAGGCTTTAAACCACTGTTGGATGTCATCATTCCTATAATACTCCTTGACTACATCTTTGGGGATGTGGACCTTGGTTTCCACGGGAGCGGGGTTCCCCTGCTCCCCGGGGGTCCGGCCTCCTCACTCCTAGCTTTGAGCTCGAGCTCCTTCAGGCTCCGTTCGTGCTCTAACTGTAGTTTCCTGCCCTCATGCTCTCGCTGCAACTTCTTTTCTTCCAACTCCCCTTGTAACCTCAACTCCTCTATCGCTAACTTCCGTTCTGCTAATTTTAACTCCCCTTCAGTTTTTAGCTTAGCTAGCTCTAGCTCGTGGGCTCTGCTCCTCTCTCGGTCTGCCAGCTCCACAGGGGATAGTCCTCTATCTGACGGGTTACTACGCGCAGGGGAGGCGGCTCTCTCTTTCTCGGGGGCCCCTGTTTCTTCTTGCTACGCGTCCCTCCTACCGTTCTCTTCTACTGGTACAAGTCCCACAATGAGGCGTACAGGTCCAGCCACGAGGCGTACCCTGGAGCACGATCGGTCTTCTGTGCTTCCAGGTACGCGGCGTGCAGTTCTCGCAGTGAGGCATACAGTTCCAGTGGCCCCGCACAGCTCGAGCCGCGACCCGGTCAGCAGGGCTCGTGTCGGGGGCAACGATGCGTCCTCACGGGGGGGAAAGCCGCTACTACGTCTGCAGGGCTCCAAGTGGACTAGTCAGTGTCCCTTAGGTTCCGGAGAGCCGCGATCAGATCAGATGGGCTCGGGGGGGGTTGCTCTTCCCGGGAGCGCAAAGTCCTTCTTCTCCCGGATGAGCCGTGGCACAACACCCGCTCCGCTAGTTCCAGGATCCAACTGCCGTACCTGCCTCTCCGGCTCTCATTATCTTTTCTCCCTCCTCCCTTCTCAAGTTTCCACCCCCCTCCAGATGGCTCCTTGGGGGTCCGGGGGCAGAGTGCTGGGCCTCTAGCCATTTGGCAGTTTCCCTTTGAAGTCCGGAGGTGGGAGGGGTTCTCTGCTGCCCGGCCGGGATCAGGCCGGCCTGGCAGGAGGTGTTATTGAAACTCCTCCGCCCCATCCTGCTGGTCCAAGGCTCGCTTCCCACCGCTGGCCAGGGCGTGATGGGGGCTCTGGCTTCTCTGGGGTTGGGGCTCTGGGGGGCAGGGCGCTGGCTGGCCTTACTTCCTATCGACGGCCCTGGGCCTTAGGCTTTCTTTTCTCCGGGAGAAAGGTGGGGGCGGTACTGGGGTGGCTAACGCTATTTGGGGACATAGGACAGGATCGCGCGGGTGGGGGCCTCTCTCAGGCGTATGCAGGGCTATGCCGAGGAGGTCAGGTCTAACAAGTATCACCAAGCAGTAAGACTGAAACTCGAGGGCCAGTGTAAAGCATTTATGATCATGTACAGTAATATTTTGCCACATTACAAACGGACACCACACCGGTTTTCTATGAAAATATAGTATCCTGTATATACTGATTCATCACAAGGCCCAATAACAGTACAAATCCACAATAAGGTAGGAAGGTTGGGGCGACTGTTCGGGGGTTGAAGATGTGGATGGGGTTAGTTCAGGTTGGGTTCGAGTAGCTAGGGTGACTCGGATACTCACAGTCAAAGATTAGGGGCGATATTCTCCAGGTACGAGCCAGGCCAAAGTCAACAGGGCTCGTGATGGTGAAATGCCTTGCATACAGGAGGTATGATTCTCAAGGTACGAGCCGCGACAAAGTCAGCAGGGCTCGTGATGGTGAACTGCTTTGCGTACAAGAGGTATGATTCTCAAGGTACGAGCCGCGACGAAGTCAGCAGGGCTCGTGATGGTGAAATACTTTGCATACTGGTGGTACGATTCTCAAGGTACGAGCCGCGACGAGGTCAGCAGGGCTCGTGATAGTGAAATGCTTTGCGTACTGGTGGTACGATTCTCAAGGTACGAGTCGCGACAAAATCAGCAGGGCTCGTGATGGTGAAATGCTTTGCGTACAGAAGGTACGATTCTCAGGGTACGAGCCACGACGAAGTCAGCAGGGCTCATGATGGTGAAATGCTCTGCGTACAGGAGGTACGATTCTCAAGGTACGAGCCGTGACAGAGTCAGCAGGGCTCGTGATGGTGAAATGCTTTGCGTACAGGTGGTACGATCCTCAAGGTACGAGCCGCGACAAAGTCAGCAGGGCTCGGGATGGTGAAATGCTTTGCATACCGGTGGTACGATCCGTGAGCCGCGACGAAGTCAGCAGGGCTCTCTCGTGTCCAACAACGAACTGCCCTCCCGTTCAAGGGTTCCCTAGTTATATCTCAAAAGGTCTTTGAAGTCTTTCATCATGTAGGGTGTTCCCCTCCACCCCGGTTTCTGTTGTCCCTCGTCTTTTCCAGATGGTACCCCTGTCCTTTGAAGGAGGGAGGCCGGGGTGTCAGACACTCAGCGGGAAGTGGGGCCGGCATTGTTGCAGGCAGGACACTTGCCAAAAACTACCCCGCCTCTCTTATCTGACGGCAGCCAGCTACCCCCAGGCTGTGGGAGACAACCCAGACATTTGACTACACATCTGGGGCACACTACGAAGTTAGGAATCTAGACATTTTTCTACCAAGGCCATTTCTATGCTCCAGATCTAACCTTCATTCCCCAAAAAGAATGTCTCATATACCCCTGATGTTAGGGACACTAATTTGGAGTTTCTACCATTTTCCCCGGGTCATATACAAGGTTCGTGATTATACATTTGAAAGGGAGCACTTGCACCATGGCCCTGGTTAGCAGGGGTACAATACTCAGCGTGTCTTAGTCCAGCACAAAAAAGGGGTCATACATGAAGAGGACGAAAAAGTATACGTGGGACCCAAGCCAAGAATGCCAGGTCTAACACGTTTCCCCCCCAGCTGAAAGGCGGGAAGAACTACCCATCCCCTTTGGAGTTCTCCTCACTAAGGCGGAAGAATCTTGACAGACCATCAGTGTTGGCGTGGTCTGTGCCAGTCCATTAAATCAATGGGGTATTGCCCATAGAATCAAAGGACCTGGGTGTAAATTGGTATAAAGAAAAACAATGGTCCTTGACTATCAATCAAAGAGAATTCTTAACTGAAATTCTTTTCTAATTAGAAATGCAATTAAATCTGCATGCTTTAATTCAAGCAAATGGGAGATATATATTCAATTTCACGCTGGTTTTATACACGTTAAATGCAAGACAAAGGTAGTACCCAAGATTAAAGAAAAAGGATTGTGACCACACTTCGGATATTTGTTCTTAACCAAATTTACACATTTATTTACAGTTTCTTAAAACAATTGAAGTTATAAACGGCGCAAGTACAGTGAGGAAAGGAAAGGGTGCTCAAGTGTTTTAGAAGGAAAAAAAACAAAGGAAAGCGTATTATGCTGTACAATTCCAATATTTACAACAAACAAAAGCGGGGAACCTTCCGCTTTTAGGTTGGTCTGTCCACACGGTTTTGAGGAGAAGGGGGTGGGGCAATATGGGTACAGGCACACAGATTGAGAGGCGTCGACGTTTCGACCCTGGTGCTCTAGGGATATTTGGGGCCTCGGCTGCGGGTCTTCTTCAGGACAAGGGGCATGAAGGGGGACGGGGAAACCTTGGCCGTAATCTGGTTAGGAACACCTGGTTAGGAACACTTATATTTTTACAACAGCCGTATTCTAACGCTGTCCGCTGTTTGAAGCACATCACGCCGGAATACTGCCCGTGGCTTCTAGGCATACCGACCGTCTCGACTAAGGTGACGGAAACACTGGTTCTCAGAGAAAAATATAAGTCATATATATATAAAGAGGAAACTTGTTTTTTTTCCAACTCCTTCACCACCGGGCCGCTTGTGGGGGCACCGGTAGGACTCACCATCTCCACCATATATAGTGGACACTTTTTCCAATAACTAACTGACCGGTCAAGTGAATCCTGATCACCTTCAAATCATTAGGTGACCTACCCCCTGGAACCGGAACGAATTTCATTTCCCCTGACAAGCTTCATTGGTGTTCCTAACCAGATTACGGCCAAGGTTTCCCCGTCCCCCTTCATGCCCCTTGTCCTGAAGAAGACCCGCAGCCGAGGCCCCATATATCCCTAGAGCACCAGGGTCGAAACGTCGTCGCCTCTCAATCTGTGTGCCTGTACCCATATTGCCCCCCCCCCCCTTCTCCTCAAAACCGTGTGGACAGGCCAACCTAAAAGCGGAAGGTTCCCCGCTTTTGTTTGTTGTAAATATTGGAATTGTACAGCATAATACGCTTTCCTTTTTTTTCCTTCTAAAACACTTGAGCACCCTTTCCTTTCCTCACTGTACTTGCGCCGTTTATAACTTCAATTGTTTTAACAAACTGTAAATAAGTGTGTAAATTTGGTTAAGAACAAATATCCGAAGTGTGGTCACAATCCTTTTTCTTTAATCTTGGGTACTACCTTTGTCTTGCATTTAACGTGTATAAAACCAGTGTGGTCTGTGCCAGGCCATTGCTCTACAGTGAAGTCCATTCCCTGTAGGGAAATGGACCATCTCAGCAGTTTGGGATTTTCCCCTCTCATCTGCATTAACCACCTGAGGGGCCGATGGTCCGTTTGTACCCTGAAGTGAGCTCTAAATAGGTATGGCCTTAATTTCTTGAGTGCCCAGACCACCGCAAAAGCCTCCCGCTCAATGGTACTCCATCTCCGTTCCCGGGGTAGTAACCTCCTACTAATGAAGGCTACCGGTTGGTCTAGGCCTTCCTCATTCAGTTGTGCGAGAACTGCTCCTATGCCATGCTCTGAGGCGTCCATCTGGACGACAAATTCTTTTGAGAAGTCAGAGGCTTGAAGTACTGGTGCTGTGCACATGGCCACCTTCAAGGTGTCAAACGCTTTCTGACAGGTGGGGGTCCAAAGGACTTTCTTGGGCTGTTTCTTGGAGGTGAGTTCCGTCAAGGCTCCTACAATGCTGCCATATCCCTTTATGAACCTTCTATAGTAGCCAGTAAGTCCTAGGAAGGCCCTCATCTCTGTTTGGGTCGTGGGAGGTTCTCAGGCCAAGATAGCCGCAATCTTGGGCTGGAGGGGTGCCACTTGGTCGCTCCCTACCTGGTGTCCCAAATACACTACTGACCCTTGGCCAATCTGACACTTACTAGCCTTGATGGTGAGGCCTGCGCGGCGCAGGGCCAACAATACTTCCCAGAGGTGTTGCAGGTGTTCGTCCCAGGTGGTACTGGATACTGCAATGTCATCCAAGTAGGCGGCGCTGAACTGCTCCAGCCCCGCCAATACCCGGTTGACCAGTCTCTGGAAGGTGGCAGGGGCATTTTTCATTCCAAAGGGCATTACCCAAAATTGGTAGTGCCCATCTGGGTGGAGAAGGCTGACCGCTCTTTTGCTCTTTCTGTGAGGGCAATCTGCCAGTACCCAGAGGTGAGGTTGAAGGTACTGAGGTACTGGGCAGAACCCAGGCGGTCAATCAGCTTGTCGGCTCGGGGGATAGGGTGAGCGTCCGTTCGGGTAACGGCATTGAGTCCAAGGTAGTCCACACAGAACCTCAGTTCAGGGGTGGCACCGGGCGCGGCAACCTTGGGGACCAGGACCATGGGGCTGGCCCACGGACTGTCAGAGGACTCAATTACTCCGAGGACGAACATTTTGGAGACTTCCTCCTTGATGTAGGAA
Organism: Lissotriton vulgaris; assembly: GCF_964263255.1. Taxonomy (NCBI): domain Eukaryota; kingdom Metazoa; phylum Chordata; class Amphibia; order Caudata; family Salamandridae; genus Lissotriton; species Lissotriton vulgaris. Next base: position 1,103,100,426 of record NC_141687.1, read on the forward strand.
CTGACCCTGTCAGTGACCCTGTAAGCCTTGTGTCTCACAGGCATGCTGTCCCCGGTGTCTACATCGTGGACACACCAACTGGTGACACTGGGGACCAGAGTAAAGAAGTCTGAGAACTGGCTCAATAGCTGGCGACAGTCTCAGTGTTGCTCCGGGGTCAGGGAGTTGGAAAGGCAAACACTGACCCATCTTGTTCCTGAGCACAGAGGAGGTCGGGTAGAGGTTCCTTCTCCTCTTCCACTCCAGCATCAGTGGCTAGGAGCATGCCCACTTCAAACCTCTCGAAGTGGGGCTTGAGGCGGTTTACATGGAGGACCCGTAGGGGGTTCCAGGGGGACTGCAAGTCCACTAGATAGGTGACTTGGCTTTTGCGCTCCACTATATTGAAGGGACCAGTCCACTTGTCCTGGAGAGCACAGGGCTCCACTGGGGCCATCACCCACACTTGCTGCCCAGGTTGAAACTTGACCAACGTGGCATTCTGGTCCTACCAACGTTTCATTTCCTCCTGGCTGGCTTCCAGGTTCGCCTCGGCGGGTTACCTGAATTTCCGGATCTGATTCCTTATGGCCAACATGTATCTAAACATATCCTGGGGTGGGTTCCTGGGGGCCGTCTCCCAGCCTTCTTTAACCAGACTCAGGGGTCCTCGGGCGGGATGGCCATAGAGGAGTTCAAAGGGGCTGAACACTAGGGACTTCTGTGGCACTTCCAAATATGCGAACAGTAGGCATGGTAAGAGGACGTCCCATTTACGCCTTAGGGGCTCTTCAAGGCCCATAATCATGCCTTTAAGGGTCCGGCTGAAACGTTCCACTAGCCCATTTCCTTAGGGGTGGTAAGGAGCGTTGAACTTGTAAGTAACGCCACACTCCTGCCACAGGGACTTCATATATTTCGAGATGAAGTTGGTCCCTCTGTCACTCACTATCACACTGGGGAACCCCACACGGGAAAATATCCCCATCAGGGCCCGGCCCACCACAGGGGCCATCACTGTTCGGAGTGGTACAGCTTCAGGGTACCGGGTGGCATGGTCCACCAAGACCAGGATAAACCTGTTACCCATAGCGGTCTTGAGGTCCAGAGACCCCACGATGTCAATCCCCACTCGCTCAAAAGGGGTACCGACCACAGGGAAGGGTTGCAGGGGATCCTTGTGCTTCCCCCCACTTTTTCCACTTGCCTGGCAAGTCTGACAGGACCTGCAGTGGGTCTCAATGTTTTGGCGCATCCGGGGCCAATAGAAATGCGTGACAAGCCTGTGATAGGTCTTGTCTTGCCCCAGATGCCCGGCTAAAGGTACATTGTGAGCCAGGCCCAGTAGCGAAGGGGTACCACAGGCACCCAGGTAGACCCCCAGCTCAGCGGACTTAGGCTCACTATTTAGCAGTCCCTTCTCCCAGTAGACCCAGTGTGAACAGGACTGCTCACCTGCTACCTGGGCGACAGCCTTCTGCCGTTCGCCCACGAGAGAGGGGCAGGAGTTCTGCTCCTGGCAGAATTCCTCCCTGGAGGGTTCACCTTCCTGCTGCCATTGGTTCAGCTCAGGTATATCCCCCAGGTCGGCTACCTGTTCCCCGGTGAGTACCAGGGCATCCCCCTCAGTGTTTGCTCCTTCCTGGTCTGAGGGAACCGAGGGGTCCGGGCTCCCAAACTCTTCCTCCTCTCCCTCGGAGGCAGGGCCCTGGGCCATTCTTTGAGGCTCCAGACCCTGTTGAGCATCTATTTTTGCTGCCATGGACCAGGTGGTGACGCACACCCATTCGGGCAATTTCAGCATCTCTAGGTGAGCCTTCCGCTCCACCGGGCCCACGGGGAGCTCTCTAAATCATTGCCTAGTAAACAATCCACAGGCATGGCAGGTCGGACAGCTACTTGCAGGGTGCCGAGATCCCCCCACTCAAAGGGAATTTGGGCCATGCGGCAGGGACTCTCAGAGTTATCTGCGGCCACCACGGGGCAAAAAGCGGAGGTACAATTTTGTCCTCAGAGACCAGGTGACAGCTGACCGCAGTGACACTTGCCCCAGTGTCTCAGAGGGCTCCTGCCCTCTGCCCATTGATGGTCACCCACTGCCTGTATTTTTTAGTGTTGGCAGGCAGTTGGGTTCGAGGGACCATTTCTCCATCTCCTAAGGAGACCAGGGACATGGCTACGGGTCCCCATTCCTCCGGGGCGTCTAACTCCTCCCCAGTGCTAAACTGGCTACCTGGCGGGTGGGGGCACCAGAGGGTGCTGGCTGTTTGTACAGGGGGCACGGGGGATCATTGGCGTAGTGCCCCTGTTGTTGGCATTTATACCAAAGGATGGGTCCCTGGGTACTGGCCTACCGGTGGGGGCCTTGGTGGTGGTCCTAGTGGGAGGCTGGGAACCTCGCTGTTGGTTCCCGGGGTTGCGACGTTGGGGCCCTGGGGACTCTCCCGCTGTTTACCCTTGTTCCCCCCTCCTCGCTGTCCGGGACCCGGCCCTCCCGTGGCATGGTCTCCCACGGGACCTTTCTGGACCCGGGTGCTCACCCAGTGATCTTCCTCCACCGCAAGCTTCCTAGGGTTAGTAAGTCTGCGGTCGACCAGGTGCTGACCTAACTCTGAAAAACAATTTACATAGAAGTGCTCCCATGCTATTAAATCAAATAGCTCCTCGAAAGTGGTGACCTTGCTGACCTTTGACCCAGCCCTCTAAGGCTCTGCTGTAGTAGTTCACGTATTCTACCCAAGTCGTGCCAGGGATTTTCTTGCAATCCCGGAATCTTTGTCTATACATTTCTGGGGTCAGACCATAGCTCGAAATTAAAGTGTCCTTCATATGGCTGTATGAGTTCAGTACAGAGGACAGTAGGTCTAGCAAGGTATCTCACCCCTCACTAAGGAATCTCCCCCACAACCCCGCTCCCCAATCTCCCGGTGGGAGGTCATCGCTACCTCATACACATTGAACCATTGTTGGATGTCATCAGTCCTATAGTACTCTTTTACCACATCCTTGGGGATGTGTACCTTGGCTTCTACCAGTGAGGAGCGTGCTGCCCCCCAGGGGAGCAGGCTCTCCACTCCTAGCCTTGAGCTCAAGCTCCCAGAGACTCTTATGTTCCAACTGCAGTCTCTTCTCCTCATGCTCCCGGTGCAGCCTTTTCTCTCCCTGCTTCCCTTGAAACCTCATCTCCTCCAGGGCTAACTTCCTTTCCGCTAGTTTCAATTCTCCTTCCATTTTTAACTTGGTGAGTTCTAACTCATGGGCTCTGCTTTTCTCTCTATCAGCTAGCTCCTCTGGTGACAAGCCTCTGTCTAACACACTACTACGCGCGGGAGACGCTGCTCTCTCTCTCTCTCCTGTTCCCCTGGCCCTTCCCGCTGCCCCTCTCCCATGCCAGTTCCTTCTACGTGGGGTGGGGGATCTCGGGATGCTAACCAGGCCCTTAGCGCCTTCTGAGGATCCTCTTTTGTGTTGAGGCCGGTGATGGAGATCTTAAATTCTTTACAAAAATGTCTTAATTCCTTATGGGTGTAATTTTCTAGTTGCTCTTCCTCAAAGCTCGGACTCGCGGCTGGCCCTGTAAGACTCATGTTGCCGTGGGGTATTTTAATTGCTCGACCAAAGATTAAGTGGTTTTGTTATGGCCTGCACTCACTAGGTAGTGGGTCAACAAATCACTGTAAATAAATCATAAATGCAAGTTCGGATTCCAAGCGCTGCCACCAATGTTACATTGGGCAGTCTCTGGTGGGCAGAGGTGAGTACTTCTGTCCCAGCCGGGACCTGCCTCCTCTAATTAGGATAGGGGGCTATCCCCTTAGTAATATCACCAAGCAGTCAGACTGAACCTCGAGGGCCAGTGTAAAGCATTTATGATCATGTACAGTCATATTTTGCCACACTACAAATAGACACCACACCGGTTTTCTATGAAAATATAGTATCCTTTATATATTGATTTATCAGAAGGCCCAATAACAGTACAAATCCACAATTAGGTAGGAAGGTTGGGGCGACTGTTCGGGGTTGAAGATGGGGATTGGGTCAGTTCAGGTTGGGTTCGAGTAGCTAGGGGGACTCGCATACTCACAGTCAAAGATTAGGGGTGCGATTCTCCAGGTACGAGCCGCGACGAAGTCAGCAGGGCTCGTGATGGTGAAATGCTTTGTGTACTGGTGGTACGATTCTCAAGGTACGAGCCACAACGAAGTCAGCAGGGCTCGAGATGGTGAAATGCTTTGTGTACAGGAGATACGATTCTCAAGGGATGAGCCGCGACGAAGTCAGCAGGGCTCGTGATGGTGAAATTCTCTGCGTACAGGAGGTCCGATTCTCAAGGTACGAGCTGCAACAGAGTCAGCAGGGCTCGTGATGGTGAAATGCTTTGCGTACAGGAGGTAGGATTCTCAAGGTACGAGCTGGGACAAAGTCAGCAGGGCTCGTGATGGTTAAAGGCTTTGCATATAGGAGGTAGGATTCTTAAGGTATGAGCCGCGACAAAGTCAGCAGGGCTCGTGATGGTGAAATGCTCTGCGTGCAGGAGGTACGATCCATGAGCCGCGACGAAGTCAGCAGGGCTCTCTCGTGTCCAACAACGAACGACCCTTCCGTTCAAGGGTTCCCTAGTTATATCTCAAAAGGTCTTTGAAGTCTTTCATCAGGTAGGATGTTCCCCTCCGCCTCGGTTTCTGTTGTCCTTCGTCTTTTCCAGATGGCACCCCTGTCGTTTGAAGGAGGGAGGCCGGGGTGTCAGACGCTCAGCGGGAAGTGAGGCCGGCATTGTTGCAGGTAGGTCACTTGCCAGAAACTACCCCGCTTCTCTTATCTGACGGCAGCCAGCTACCCCCAGGCTGTGGGAGATAACCCAGACATTTGACTACACATCTGGGGCACACTACGAGGTTCGGAATCTAGACATTTTTCTACCAAGGCCATTTCTATGCTCCGGATCTAACCTTCATTCCTCGAAAAGAATGTCTCATATACCCCTGATGTTAGGGACACTAATTTGGAGTTTCTACCAATTTCCCTGGGTCAGATGCAAGGTTCATGGTTATACTTTTGAAAGGGAGCACTTGCATCGTGGCCCTGGTTAGCAGGGGTGCAGCACTCAGTGCGCCTCAGTCCAGCACAAAAAGGGGTCATACATGAAGAGGGCGAAAAAGTGGACGGGGGACCCATGTCAAGGATGGCAGGTCTAACATCACTCGTGCTTCAGTCTCCTTGACACCCCTTTGTCTATCATTGTATGCTTCTGTAGGATACCTTGGTGCATGGTCACGCCTTTTGCCACACGGCACAATGTCAGATGTCTGCCGCCATCTTGAGGGAAGTGAGTAATGACGAGAAAATATCCTTCAGTTCCCTGGATCCAGGAATCACCATCGTAGCTCCCTATCAGTTTGTGCCACATGGGAGTCAGCATTTTAGTGTTTATGCTGCATCGGACCAGTGGTGCAGTTGACTCTCCTTTTTAGTTGTTACATGCTAAAGACTCATGTTGGCCTTAGTTTCTTCTAAGTTCAATTCAGGAGGATTTCACGACTCTCTATTCCTTTAAGGTATTGGTCAGCGGTGACACGCACATCAGGAAAGAATTTGGCGTGTTACAACTCAAGATTGGTGACACGCTCACCTTGTACATGTATTCATCATTCGCATTTGGTGATTTTAGTGACTTTTATTTAACATGTTTATTAAGGGGGGCAGTGTTCTATTGTCTGTTTACGATTCAGAAAAGGGGGTGGTGATGAACAGAGTGTCTGAATTAAGCAGACCACTCTTACCCAGTCCAAAGATCAGGGCTTGATCCATCACCGTTTTTTAGCTCACTGCACCATCCCAGCTCAGAACTTGGCTATATGCAAATCAGTCTGACCCTGGCCCAGTGCATCATGGGAACAGGGCAGACCAAACTACCAAGCCAATTCTTATACTGGGAAGGAAACAAGCTACCGGGGACCGGTTTCTGGCATTTCAGCCGTCTTCGGCCCGGCTTGCTTGAATCCTGATGGTGCAATGAGCTAGGGACTCACATCTGAGTATACCCTTGTGGACTGCGGGTTGCTGCGGGCCGGAATAACAGGCGTGGAGGCCGTATATATTGGGCTATGGTAGCTCTTTTATTGTTCTTTTCGACAACAGAAAGGGGGTATGTACATAAAGGACTCCGGAATGTAGCTTTGGTCGTCTCCCAGCGGTACGTGGTCCAGGGGATCTTCCAGAGGTCTTCACGTCTTCCGGGCGTTGGGATGACCTCGGAGGGAAAATAGAGAAGCAGGGGTTAGTCCTTAGGTAAAGACTTCTCTGGTACCGTTACCAACACCGGGGTGTGTGGGGAAAAGAGAGAACCGTGAGGAAGGGGCGGATAGGGGTGGAGAAGGGGGGGGAAAAGAGGCGGGAGAGGGTAGAAGGGAGGTGCGCTGGTGTGGGGGGGGTGTAGGGAATATTATACAAGATTGACTAGTGAAGTGCCTCTAATTTAGGTTATATACAGTGCAGAGGTGCTCTAACAGTGAGATCTAACTCTATACAAATATCTACAGGTATCTACAGAGGGGGTACACGGAGACGGTAACAAGGTACTCACGTGCCCCGCCGTAACTCTTCCGCGAGTTACGGCCGCTCTCCAGCCACCTCCTGAGGACTCCACCACTCCTCGGTCCAGACGTCCTCCAACTCTCCGTCTTCGATCCTCGTACTCCTCTCTCTCTCTCTCGATGGTTCTCTGTGCGCTGTCTCCTGCCACGAGTCGGCTATCGGGAACGCTCTCCTCTCTTCTTCGGCGTCCTTTATAGTTCCGGGCCCTGGGATGGGGGTGGGACTTCCGGTTCCCCGGTAGGCTGCTTCCGGTTCGGGACTTCCGGGGTCAAGGCGCTCGGGAGGTTCCGTTTCCGGGACGAGCCTGGGTTGGATCCGCTGGTTGCGTGCCTGCAGGGGAAACAAAGAAGAAGGACTCCTGGTTGTCAGAGACGCAGGAGGATTAGAACCCGAGGAACCCTCGCTCGAGGGCCTCTCCGTTGAGGTATGTGTCGTACCCCTTCCACATCCCCTTTCCCTAGCTATCCTTCTTGTGGGGGTGGAAGGTGGGGGATATCTGGATAGGTAGTCTGCATTTCCCTGCTCGGCCCCCTTTCTATGCTTGGTCTGGAATCTGTAGGGCTGTAAGGATAGAAACCAGCGTAGCACCCTGTCATTGTGTCCCCTGTTGCGTGCCATCCACTCTAGGGGTGCGTGGTCCGTGTACAGAATGAACTCTCGCCCTTCTAGGTAATAACGCAGGCTCTCAATGGCCCATTTAATAGCAAGGGCTTCTTTTTCGACTACCGCGTAGTTCATTTCACGGGGAAAGAGTTTCCTACTGAGGTAGAGGATAGGCCTCTCTATGCCTGACTGATCTTTTTGGGAGAGGACCGCTCCCAGTCCCTGTTCTGAGGCGTCAGTCTGGAGAACGAAGGGTTGTGTGTAGTCAGGACTGATGAGAACTGGCTCGGATAACAGTGCATTTTTCAGGTTCTGAAAAGCTGTCAACATTTGAGGGGAGGGTTGTCGTAGTAGGGTTTCTGTTCCAGGGGTTTTCTTCAGGAGATCGGTCAGGGGTACTGCAGTCTGAGAAAAGTTTGGGATGAACCTCCGATAGTATCCTAAAAGCCCAAGGAAGGCCCGGAGGTCCTTTTTGGTTTGGGGGAAGGGTATGGACTGAATGGCTTTTATTTTATTATCTTGAGGTCGTATGACCCCCTTCCCGAGGAGGTAACCCAGGTACTTCACGGTTTGGGCCGCCAGAGTAGTTTTAGCAGGGTTAATGGTGAACCCATATTCACCCAGGGACGTGATTACTCGTTCGAGATGGGACAGGTGTTCAGGCCAGTCATTGCTATAAATGACTATATCGTCAAGATAAGCTCCTGCGTATTGGGCATGTGGTTGCAGGACAATGTTCATAGCCCGTTGAAAGGTTGCTGGGGCCCCGTGAAGCCCGAAGGGCATAACTCGAAATTGGAATAGTCCGTCCGGCGTAGAGAACGCCGTTTTCTTTTTATCTTCGCTCTTCATGGGGATCTGCCAGTATCCTTTACAGAGATCCAGCGTACTGATATAGCGAGCCCGTCCAATGCGTTCTATCATTTCGTCTACACGGGGTAGTGGATACGTGTCGAAACTTGACACTTTATTGACTTCCCGGAAGTCAATACAAAATCGTGTGGAGCCATCGGGTTTTGGAACAAGCACGATGGGGGAGTTCCAACAACTAACTGATGGCTCGATAATACCCATTTTCATCATTTCTTGTACTTCCTCTTGGATGACTTTGCGGCGGGCCTCTGGGACGCGGTAGGGACGTTGTCTCACGACTTTTCCGGGTTCTGTATGGATCGCATGTTCGATGACTGTGGTGTGTCCCGGAGAAGTGGAAAACACCTTTTGTATGGGTGATAGTATTTTCCTGAGGTCTTGTCTTTTGTTTGGCGGTAGTTCCGGGTCAACACAGTTTATGAAGAGCGGATCGCCTGGGTTGCGCATGCTGGAGAGCACAGGTTGAGGTCCCTCCCATTTCTTGAGCAAATTTATGTGGTAGATTTGCCTCTGTTTACGGACAGGATCCAATTCAATCTCATATGTAACAGGGGTTACCTGTTTCGTCACCGGATAAGGGCCCTGCCATTGTCCAAGCAGTTTGTGGTCGGATGAGGGTATAAGAAGTAGCACTAGGTCTCCGGGAACAAAGGTTCTGGGTTTGGCTCCCCTGTCATATTGCCGTTTTTGTGTGGCCTGGGCGGTCAACAGGTTCTGCCTCACTATTTCCCTAATCTGGCCCAGATGAGTTTTAAGGTTGGCAACATATTCCGGCAGAGGTCGGGTACGGTCAGGCTCGGCTTCCCAGGCTTCCCGAGCCATATCTAGGAGGGTTCTCGGGGGTCTTCCGTAGAGGAGTTCATAGGGGGAGTACCCTGTGCTGCTTTGGACCTTGCAGCGGATAGCGAAGAGGGCCAACGGAAGCATTTCCTCCCAGCGACGGCTTTCTAGTCCCAGCAACTTCTTGAGAGTGGTCTTTAGAGTCGCGTTGTACCGTTCCACAAGCCCGTCGGTCTGGGGGTGATAGGCAGAAGTTCTTATTTGTTTTATGCCCAGTTGAGAACACACCTGACGCATGAGCGATGAAACAAATGGGGTACCCTGGTCCGTTAATATCTCTCGGGGAAAACCCACTCGGGTGAAGATGGTTACCAGGGCTCTTGCAATGTTCTGAGTGGTGGGATGTTTTAACGGGATGGCCTCAGGGAACCGAGTGGCGTAGTCCACGAGAACGAGAGCATACCGACATCCACTTTTCGAGGGTAACATGGGGCCTATCAGGTCCATCCCCACCCTGGTGAAAGGGACATCAATAAGGGGGAGCGGCTGAAGGGGGACTCTTGGAGGCCGATATCGACTGTTCTTTTGACACACCGGACACTCTTTGCAGTATTGACTCACTTGTTTATGTATACCCGGCCAATAGAATTTCTCCAGTATCGTTTGTCCGGTTTTGTCGTCCCCGAAATGGCCTCCTAACAAATGGCTATGTGCTAAGAACAGTACCTTCTCACGAAAGGGACCTGGAACGAGCAGCTGGGATTCTTGTTGGGGTCCACCTTTCCTATATAATAGACCGTTTCGTTTAAAGAAATAGGGACATACGTGCAAGGGATCCTCATTATCAAGGGCTCGTCCCCAGGCGTCCTGAAGTACCGGGTCTTCTTGTTGTGCTGCACGGAACTCTCGGTCATTTTCCCAAGGATGCGGTTCCACCTGCACCGGATATGCAGCAGCGTAGGTCCTTTTCTCTTTCTTCTTTTGCCCTTTTGTCTTCGGAGCCTTGGTTGCGGGCTCTACAGGAGGAGGATTTTGGGAAAAAGGAGCCTCAGACCACCATTTCTCCAAGGAGTTGGTGGCGTCGTGTAACAGTCGGGGAAGTTCGTGGTAATCACTGCCCAAGATTACCTGTTCCGGCAGGTTGGGTACTAGTCCCACATTAAGGGGACTACGCTCTCCCGAGTACTGTTGTACCTGTACCCGGGTGGTGGGATATCTCCGGGTATCACCGTGTACACACTGGATGTCTACGGTGCCAGTCATCGGCCCCAGAGGGTTGGGCATTTCTTGCGGTCGTATCACGCTTTGCCGACAACCTGAGTCAGCTAAGGCCATCATTGGATGTCCGTCGATCCTTACCGGACATCGGAAGGGAGGTGGACTAGCCTCCTGGGTGAGACATACATAGTTCCTAGTAAGGCCGACCTCCATTGGTTCTTCCTTTTGAGGGCAGAACCTTGCAATATGTCCATAACCCCCACAATGGTAGCATTGAGGGCCGGGAGGAGTTGGTCTTGGGGTTACCGGGAAGGGAACAAAAGGAATAGACTCCGGTTTTCGAGGTACTAACGGCCTCGGGGGTCGAGGATGGCTTCCATGGACCGTTCGTGAAGGATGTCTGTCCTTCTTCTGAAAGTCCTGTGCCCGGCTAAAGGCACTGGCGATTTCGACGGCGGTGTCTAAGGTGAGTCTCGAGTGCTGACGGACCCACTTCTGCGTAGCTGGGTGTAGGGAGGCCAAAAACTGTTCCAAGTAAATCTTTGCAAGGATTTCGTCTTTGGTGGATGTGGCGGGCTTCAGCCAGCGGTTGGTGAGGTCTTGGATGCGGAAAGACAAGGCTCTGGGGGTTTCCTGCGGTCCTTCCCGTACTTGTCGCAGCCTTGTCCTGTAGGTCTCGTCGTCGATTCCAAGTCGCTCAAGGATGCATGTTTTTATGTCCTGGTACGGGGTCTGCCCTTGAATATTGGCCTGTTGGTATGCCGTTTGGAGTTCGCCCGTCAGCAGTGGCCCAAGGTAGTGGCTCCATCGGTCAACGGGCCAAGCAGCAGTCTCAGCCAAGCGCTCAAAGTTTGTAAAAAAGAAGTCCGGATCCTCTCCGGGAACGTACTTTTGTAATACCACCGAGGGCAGGGTAGTTGCTGGTCTCGATTGTCCCATGACGTCCACAAGCTTCCCAAGGGCTCGATCCTGAGAGGTGCCCTGATCTTTCAGGACATCGTGCAGCTGGCCACGGTCATCCTCAGCGGTTTTAAGAAACCGCTCCATCATCTTCCCTAGGAGTTCCTGGCTTTCAGCGAGTTGCTTCACGGCGGCCTCCATGCTTCCGGATCCCACTTCTGACACCAGGTGTGGACTGCGGGTTGCTGCGGGCCGGAATAACAGGCGTGGAGGCCGTATATATTGGGCTATGGTAGCTCTTTTATTGTTCTTTTCGACAACAGAAAGGGGGTATGTACATAAAGGACTCCGGAATGTAGCTTTGGTCGTCTCCCAGCGGTACGTGGTCCAGGGGATCTTCCAGAGGTCTTCACGTCTTCCGGGCGTTGGGATGACCTCGGAGGGAAAATAGAGAAGCAGGGGTTAGTCCTTAGGTAAAGACTTCTCTGGTACCGTTACCAACACCGGGGTGTGTGGGGAAAAGAGAGAACCGTGAGGAAGGGGCGGATAGGGGTGGAGAAGGGGGGGGAAAAGAGGCGGGAGAGGGTAGAAGGGAGGTGCGCTGGTGTAGGGGGGGGTGTAGGGAATATTATACAAGATTGACTAGTGAAGTGCCTCTAATTTAGGTTATATACAGTGCAGAGGTGCTCTAACAGTGAGATCTAACTCTATACAAATATCTACAGGTATCTACAGAGGGGGTACACGGAGACGGTAACAAGGTACTCACGTGCCCCGCCGTAACTCTTCCGCGAGTTACGGCCGCTCTCCAGCCACCTCCTGAGGACTCCACCACTCCTCGGTCCAGACGTCCTCCAACTCTCCGTCTTCGATCCTCGTACTCCTCTCTCTCTCTCTCGATGGTTCTCTGTGCGCTGTCTCCTGCCACGAGTCGGCTATCGGGAACGCTCTCCTCTCTTCTTCGGCGTCCTTTATAGTTCCGGGCCCTGGGATGGGGGTGGGACTTCCGGTTCCCCGGTAGGCTGCTTCCGGTTCGGGACTTCCGGGGTCAAGGCGCTCGGGAGGTTCCGTTTCCGGGACGAGCCTGGGTTGGATCCGCTGGTTGCGTGCCTGCAGGGGAAACAAAGAAGAAGGACTCCTGGTTGTCAGAGACGCAGGAGGATTAGAACCCGAGGAACCCTCGCTCGAGGGCCTCTCCGTTGAGGTATGTGTCGTACCCCTTCCACAACCCTTCCACACTTATGGGGGACAAAAATGACTCAGAAAAGGCGGTGGTGATGAACAGAGTGTCTGAATTAAGCAGACCACTCTTACCCAGTCCAAAGATCAGGGCTTGATCCATCACCGTTTTTTAGCTCACTGCACCATCCCAGCTCAGAACTTGGCTATATGCAAATCAGTCTGACCCTGGCCCAGTGCATCATGGGAACAGGGCAGACCAAACTACCAAGCCAATTCTTATACTGGGAAGGAAACAAGCTACCGGGGACCGGTTTCTGGCATTTCAGCCGTCTTCGGCCCGGCTTGCTTGAATCCTGATGGTGCAATGAGCTAGGGACTCACATCTGAGTATACCCTTCCACGCTTATGGTGGACACAAAATGATTCAGAAAAGGGGGTGGTGATGAACAGAGTGTCTGAATTAAGCAGACCACTCTTACCCAGTCCAAAGATCAGGGCTTGATCCATCACCGTTTTTTAGCTCACTGCACCATCCCAGCTCAGAACTTGGCTATATGCAAATCAGTCTGACCCTGGCCCAGTGCATCATGGGAACAGGGCAGACAAAACTACCAAGCCAATTCTTATACTGGGAAGGAAACAAGCTACCGGGGACCGGTTTCTGGCATTTCAGCCGTCTTCGGCCCGGCTTGCTTGAATCCTGATGGTGCAATGAGCTAGGGACTCACATCTGAGTATACCCTTCCACGCTTATGGTGGACAAAAATGATTCAGAAAAGGGGGTGGTGATGAACAGAGTGTCTGAATTAAGCAGACCACTCTTACCCAGTCCAAAGATCAGGGCTTGATCCATCACCGTTTTTTAGCTCACTGCACCATCCCAGCTCAGAACTTGGCTATATGCAAATCAGTCTGACCCTGGCCCAGTGCATCATGGGAACAGGGCAGACCAAACTACCAAGCCAATTCTTATACTGGGAAGGAAACAAGCTATCGGGGACCGGTTTCTGGCATTTCAGCCGTCTTCGGCCCGGCTTGCTTGAATCCTGATGGTGCAATGAGCTAGGGACTCACATCTGAGTATACCCTTCCACGCTTATGGTGGACAAAAATGATTCAGAAAAGGGGGTGGTGATGAACAGAGTGTCTGAATTAAGCAGACCACTCTTACCCAGTCCAAAGATCAGGGCTTGATCCATCACCGTTTTTTAGCTCACTGCACCATCCCAGCTCAGAACTTGGCTATATGCAAATCAGTCTGACCCTGGCCCAGTGCATCATGGGAACAGGGCAGACCAAACTACCAAGCCAATTCTTATACTGGGAAGGAAACAAGCTACCGGGGACCGGTTTCTGGCCTTTCTGCTTAATTCAGAGACTCTGTCCCTCACCACCCCTTGTTGTAAATATTTTTGTCCACCCTAAGCGTGGAAGGGTATACTCAGACATGAGTCCCTTGCTCATTGCACCATCAGGATTCAAGCAAACCGGGCCGAAGACGGCTGTAATGCCAGAAACCGGTCCCCGGGAGCTTGTTTCCTTCCCAGTGTAAGAATTGGCTTTTGTAGTTTGGTTTGCCCTGTTCCCATCATGCACTGGGACAGGAACAGACTAATTTGCATACAGCCAGGTTCTGAAACTGGGATGGTGCAGTGAGCTAAAAAACGGTGTTGGATCTAGCCCTGATCTCTTGACTGGGTGAGAGCTTTCTGCTTAATTCAGAGACTCTGTCCCTCACCACCCCTTGTTGTAAATACTATTGTCTGTTTACAGCAGCACAACTCAAGTGTGGGAGTCTCATTCAATGCCACGTCATTTATGTCTATGCCACTGTTTTCCTTCCTTCGACATTTATCTCTCCTTCCACATTGGTGTGTGTGTCATATGTATACGGTGACACGTTCACACATAGTTGTAACTTTCTTCAAATCACATTTTTTATGCTAATGGTAGTTTTAGCCTGTTTTACCATATGCATCTATGTTTGGGCTTGTTGCACATTTTATGATGTTCCTGTTTCCTCAAGTTTTATCCTTTACAGTATTTGTGTGTTGTTTTGTTTAGACTTTGCTCAACGGGCTACACATATGGTCCCTAGGTACACATTCAAGAGTATTCAACAACATGAAGAAGAAAAATTGAAAAGTAAACAGCTGTTCTGTGGGTGTCTATGTTTGGTTTTACATTTTGGGACTCCTCTGTCCTTCTTATATATTGGGGATGCCCTTCTTCATGTTGTTAAATACTTATTCTGCCCTGGTGGGTTGTTCCCCTTGCCTTTATTCATTTTAGGTTTTCAGGGCCCCTCTACTGTTTTTTTTATTTACACTTTCAAGAGTTCAATTATTCGATTATCCCGATTTACATGCATGTACGCCCAGGTTACAATGATCTCTATTTTTACAAAATGTTGTCAGATTTCTATCAAGTTGTGTCATTTGCTTATCGTCCATGTTGGTGATGTGAAATTCTTAACACATGTTCCTCTAAGTAGCCTGTCTGCTCTTTGCCACTCTCCCAGGACTGAGAGAAGGTGTAAAAGAGAGTACCCGGGTCCATCTATGCTAGTATTACATGGTAAGGCCCCCCGCCATACATACCACATAATACTTTCACCTAGTAACATTGGGGATTCAGCGATGGGATTCTGGAACTTGTGCTTCGTTTCACCACTTAGGCATAAGCTTATTTTTTGTGCACGAGAAATCCTCAATTGACTTTAGACACCAGAAGTGCATTTTTGCAGATTTTAAAAAAAAGGATCAGGTTTTAATTTTTAATTTTAATTTCAATTGCCAGGGCCCTGTTTTACATCCCTTTTGCAATAGTAAAGTAAAGAGTAACATGTTTAAAAATGTTTTAGAAAGTAGGTCAAATCATCTTAAAAATTTTAGACATTTTACTAAGTTACTCACTTTCTATATATGTATTAAGCACAATGCAGAGTGCGCAAGAGGGTGAGGTGTTTGTAAACTTCAGGGCATTGACTACAAAGCCACTGCCAGAAGGATCAGGAGGATCTGATACAGGCCCTTCAAGAGTATGAGAAGGAAGCAGATTGGATAGGGAAACTCTAATCAGTGAGCCTGATGCAGAGGAGGATATATTGGCTCAGTAAGTAGGTGAAGAAGATGTGAACCAAGAGCTCATGAACTTCCCAAGACTCCCCTCACCTGCAGGTAGTGGCAGAGGTCACTCTAGCGGTAAACCTGTGAGTAGGGTAGCGGGAAACCTTGAGAACAAGCTTGCCCAAATCTCCTTGGATGAGAGAAAGCTTGAACCTATGGAGAGGAGACTATGCCTAGATGAGGGAAGGGTTAATCTGGGCCTAGAGCTTAAAGATGTTGGCAGAAAAGTTAATAGGGTCAGAGAGGAATCCTGTGACCCTCAAATTCCAAAGTTTATAGTCCCAAGTTACAAGGATGGAGATGCCATTTCAATATGTTTCTCAGCTTTTGAGAGAGCTTGCATCATGAGAAGAGTAGGTCGCCTAGACTGGGGCTCACTGCTGTGGGAATTACTACCAGTTAAGGGAAGGGATAGATCCTAGATGAACAAGTAGCTGAGTGCTATCATCAAATGAAAGGCACCGTCATGCAAGGCTTTGGACTCACTGCAAAAGAGTACAGAATCAGATTTAGGGACATCCATAAATGGCGAAACCAAACGTGGGTACATTTTGTTGACTCCTCAGTTAAGGCACTGGAAAGGTGGATTATCGGTAATGATGAGGAAACGTATGAAGCGCTGTATTTTCTATTGATGAAAGAGCACATTCTAATAAATTGTGCCACAGAGCAATTTAGACAGTATCTGGTAGGTTCTGAGTCATCTCCTCCTAGAGAGCTGCGAAAGATTGTAGAATAATGGGACAGATCCAGAGTGATCCAGAACAAGACTCAAGGTGGCGGTGACTCTAAAAAGGGTTTTCAACCTTCCCAACAGGGGAAGGAGGTGAGCACTGACAAGGGTAAAATGAAGTGTAGGCTTGACCTGGCAGAGCCTCTCAGTGCAGGGGGGCCTACAGAGCGCAACTTTGCCAGGAGCACAGGACATGCTCTATCCTTGAGAGCCTTAGGCAGCAAGCTGCCAGGCAATATGAGGGAGAAGCCAGTGGCACACACAGGGTTTATTGGGTGGATGGATCGTTGTATGCTGAGGCCTGGGTACCCAAACCAGGGACAGCCAGAAAAGTGGTAGTTCTCCAAGTATGCCGATAATTCCTTCTCACTTTGCCCATGACATCGCTCTTGGCTGGACATCTTGGTCAGTAAAGGTCTTGGGACCATTTAGTAGCCCATTTCTATTGGCCCCAGATGTCTAAGAAAGTGAAGGAGTTTTTTTCACTCCTGTGCAACCTTTAGACCAGTGGCAAGACAGGTGCATCACCAAAGGCTATCCTAGTCCCACTACCTGTGGTTGGTACCCCCTTTGAGAGGTTTAGAATTGACGTGGCTGGTCCCTTTAACCCACCTAGTGCATCTGGAAACAGATTTATTCTAGTAGTAGTGTGCCATGCTACCAGGTCTCCATAGACAATCCCTCTTAGGACTTCAATTGCTCCTGCAGAGGCAAAGGCCTCCCTTGGTATCTTCACCAGGATTGTATTCCTTAAGGAAGTGGTCTCCGATAGGGGAATCAATTTCATGTGTGCATACCTAAAACCTATATGGGATGAATGTGGTGTGATCTACACATTCTCTACCCCTATCACTCCCAAACTAATGGCTTGGTGGATAGATTAAACAAGAATATTAAAGGCATGATCATGGGACTCCCAGACAAACTTAAAAAAAGATGGGATGTCTTACTGCTATGCTTCCTGTTTGCATACAGGGAGGTTCCTCAGAAGGGGGAGTCTGCCCCTTTGCACTTCTGTTTGGACAAGTATAAGGGGTTCTCTGAGTCTGGTGAGGGAAAGTTGGGAGAAACCTCTCAAGAAAACCAAGCAAGGCATAGTGGACTAGGTGCTTCGCCTATGCTCATGTATGGCTGAGTACATGATGAACACAGCAAAGAATCTGCAGGCCAGCAAGGATCTTGTGAAGCACTGGAATGACCAGGAAGCATTCTTCGTTAAGTACCAACTGGGAAAGTTGGTGTGGGTGCTGGAGCCTTTGGTTCCTAGGTCCCTCCAGGACAAGTGGACTGGGCCCTATCCAATTTTTGGAAAAGAAAGGGGAAGTCACCTATTTGATTGATTATGGCAACCCTAAAAGCCCTCGCAGAGTAGTTCATGTGAATCGCCCGAAACCACACCAGGACAGAGCTGACATGACCATGCTCATGGTCACTGATGCAGATCAGGAGGAAATGAGTGAATCTCTCCCTGATTTATTGTTCAAAAAGCCACAAGATTATGGAGTGGAAGGTGCTGATCTTTCTGACACCCTAACTGTACAGCAGCAGGCTGAATGCAGACATGTTTTCAGCCGGTTTGCAGAGCTCTTCTCTTTGACCCCTGGCCAGACAACATGGTATACCCATGATGTGGACACCAGTGACAGGCTCTCTGTCAAGAATCAGATTCACAGACTGCCTGATCAAGTCAAATCATGCATCAAAACTGAAGTCAGTAAGCTGCTGGAACTTTGGGTAATTGAACCCTCTGACAGTCCCCGGGTTAGCCCAGTGGTACTGGTCCCCAAACCTCACTCAAAGGGTGGCAGAGTCGATATGAGATTTTGTGTGGACTCCCATGGGTTGACTGCAGTGACCAAGACAGATGTACACCCCATTCCAAGAGTAGATGAGCTTTTTGATAAGCTAGGGACTGCCACATTTCTCAATGCTTTAGATTTAACATCAGGGTACTGGCAGATTGGACTGACCCAGAGAGCCAAGGAGAGATATGCATTCTCCACTCTGAAGGGCCACTTTCAGCTCAAAGTGATGCCTTTGGGGTTAAAGAATGCACCAGCCACTTTTCAAAGGTTGGAGAATAGAGTTCTTTCAGGCCTGGATGACTTTAGTGCAGCATATCTGGATGATATAGATGACTTTATCTCTACTTGGCAGGATCACATGGTCCACCTGAGAAAAGTTTTGCAGCACTGTAATAGGCAGATCTCACTATCAAGGACAGCAAGTGCCAGATAGGGCAGATTTCTGTTCTGTTGTCTACTTGGGCCACCTTGTAGGTGGAGGCTAAGTTAGACCTCTTCAACCCAAGGTCCAGACCATTTTGGACTGGTAGCCTTCCAAGAAACAGACTCAGGTCAGGGCATTACTTGGCCTAACTGGATAAATAGGAGGTTTGTGAAGGGGTACAGTACCATTGTGGTCCCTCTCACTGAATTAACCTCAAATAAGCAACCCAAGAAGGTCATTTGGACCTCAAGCTGTCAAAATGCATTTGAAACCCTTAAAGTAGCCATGTGCTCAGCACCTGTATTAAAAGCACCAGACTTGGGAAACAGTTCAGTGTTAAAACAGATGCTTCTGAACAAGGGATTGGGGCAGTGTTAGCCCAGACCAACAATGGATACCAAGATCATCCAGAAGCCCACAGTAGCAGGCTACTTCTCCTGAGACAGCAGCATTGGAGTGCCATTGAGAGGGAAGCCGTTGCTTTGATTTGGTCCCTGAAGAAGCTGAGGCCCAAATTGTTTGGTACTCACTTCCTTGTTCAAACTGACCACAGGCCTCCCCACATTGTTGAGGGGGTTCATTTCCCTGCAGGGAATGGACTGTGTAGTGGAACACAAACCAGGGACTGACCATGCCAATGTAGATGGCCTTTCCAGGTTCTCCCACTTAGACTATGAGAACTAGCAAGAGAGAAGTCAGTGCTCATCACCTTTCATCTGGGGGAGGGGGTCATGTTGTAAACAGCCTTTTCTGGGTCGTCACCCCCCGCTTTTTACTGCTAGATGGTATGGCAATTTCTCTGAAAGTGTGCTGGCTCCTGCCAACCAGGCCCCAGCACCAGTGCTTTTTCCCTTAAACTGTAATTGTGAATTTGTACACCCAATTGGCAAAGTACTTTACCACCACTGTAAGGCCCTAGTATATGGTGCCAGTGGTACCCAAGCCAGGGATGTAAAAGGGGTACCAGGGCTACAGCAATTATTGTGCCACACTGAGTGACCCAAGTTAAACCAAAGGCTACAGGCCTGCTATGACCGCCTGCACAAGCAGCTTGCCTGCTCAAGTTCGACCCTGCACTCACCATTGTGACAGGGTCATCCCACTGCATGTAATATATATCACACAATCCTAAGGTCGGCCTCCAATAGCCCAGGAGGCAGGATTTCTTATATTGTATGCGTGGGAATATATGTACAAGCACATATTGCCCTGTGGTAGCATTCTAAATGTAATTCTATCGCATGTGACCGACCCTTTATAGGATAACATGGGCTGGACACTAGACATCTCCAGATGTTGAGCTCCATTATTGAGCGGTCAATTCCTTCCTTGTTTGGCATCAAACACCGTGCCTTTTAATCCCGGACATCGTGCTGGTGTCCAGGGGTAACCAGCATGTAGCTAGGGGGCACTTTAGACAGTGCCCACCAAGTTAATCCAGTTTTTGAGCTTTTCCAAAGGTTTGCCACCAAGACGGAGCTCTGACCTCATGCTGAGAAATGTGTGCCACTCCCAGAGGTCAGAGACATAGACCTGTGTGTGCAGGAGGCGCACCTCTGCCCACACAGGATGGCTACTGGATGGGCCATCACTGCGTGAGCCTCAAAGGAACTTGTCCCTCACTCGAGGACAAAGCCTCCCCCTGCCACAGGCAGGCACTATTTTCCAAAAGCAGGCAGGAAGATTATCTATTCGGGTGTACACATCCACAAGGCTGACCACACCTCTAGGGTGCAGCAGCTGATGTGTACAGTCAAGGATGCTTTTGACCATATTAAATTTAGTATAAAATGTAGGTTCTAACTGATTTAGTGACATACACCCACAGGATGTGGTCACTAATGGGGCGGATTAGCTGCAGGAGTAGATGCACATTGGCTACTAGTCCTCACACCCTGTAACACCCCCTAAATCTAGGATTTAAGGGGCACCCTGGGCACCAGAACCATAGATTCGAAGTGATACAAAGAAAAGACCCATTTCCATGACAAGGCAGGATTTCACAAAGAAAGTCACTAAACACTCAACCAAGGCAAGATGCCGGTTCCAGAAGGAAGGGGAACACCTATGCAAACTCCAGACTTCCCAAGAACTCCATTGGACTAGAGCATCAAGGCACAAACCACTAAGTCCATGACCTTGAAGCACTGTCCACTGAGCCGTCTGGTATGGTCCCTCAAAAGTAACTGGGCTGGTGGCTTCTGGGAACTGTAGTCCCCACCCTAAGCAAGGTTCAGCTGTCCACAACGTTCTGCTGATCCTCTGGAAAAAGATTTCCTCAAACGCAGTGCTTGCAGGAACCAAGGCTTGTTGGTAGGCAGTCCAACTACTAACAATTTTATTTGACACTCTAAAGAGAAGGGATTCACCTGTACAGTTGACCAACCACTACGGTGGCCCCATCATGAAGATCATGCATTTTTTTCACCTTCTCTTGGCCCGCCTGGCAGCACCAGTTGCAGCGGACCCTGTTCAGCACCACGGACAGCCAGAAGCCCCTCTGCACCGAGTCCTCTGAACCAGGTAGATCCGATCTGCCTGAGACTCCTGGTCCTAGGCCAATTCCTTGCTCAAGTTTCAAAGGGTTTTGCTCAACTCCACCAGCAATTACCTTTTTGCTAAAGTAACCACTGAGAGACCACAAGCCTGGTTGACAGCTCTATTTGACAGCTAGAATGCACCTCTGAACCCCGCTTCCCTGAGCAAAGTGAAATTGTGTTCGCTGTTGTGAACTGGCTTAGGGATTCCAGAGAACTTAACTCTAAGTGGGTTCCATTAAACTCATTCTATAAGTAACCGATTGCTTGTATGCATTTTTTCCATTGACCACAGTGTTAAATGTTTTACACTGCAAAGTACTGATTTATTTAATGCTTGAAAATTGATGACTCTGCTTATCCTTTATGTATCAACTTAGTTTTGGTGCCTACTAGGTCTGGGGGGTGAACTCTGCTCTGTTCGTGGAGTTTGTGAAGTTCTCTGCACTCCGCTCTCTTCAGAGCTCGCGAAGTGCAGAAAACTCCGCTCCGCGTAGAGCAGCAGAGTTTTTTGCCCGCTTGTGCTTGTAAACGGTAAGTTGGCAAGTGCAGGAAGATCAGTGCGAATGGCATTTCGCACAGTACTCCCCCACTTGCAGAACTCCACAGAGTTTTTTCGCCACTTCACGGAGTTCCGCTTACTGAATCACCTCGAACTAAGTAAAAATCAGCTCCATTTTTATAAATGGGTGCCAGATTTCTCTTGAGTCGTGTATATTGCTTAGGATCCATGTTGGTGATGTGAAATGCTTAACACATGTTCCTCTAAGTAGCCTGCCTGCTCTTTGCCACTCTACCAGGACTGAGTGAAGGTTTACAAGAAAGTACCCAGGGTCGGCCTTTGTGTATTAGGCTAGTATTACATGGTAAGCCACCCTGCCATGCCCCATAATACTTTCACCGTGCAACAGTAAATAATACTTGATGATTCATTGACAAAACTTCCATCTCTTTTGCTCATGAGTTTTTTTTTTTACCTCCATGGTTGCTATAAATTAAGAGTTTCATATACAATATACAGTATCTGTCAGCATACAGCCCTCTTGCTCAAGCAACGTTTCCAAAGGTGTGCCAAGGTTATCTAGTGAGAACCCCTATTTACCTTTGTGGAGTAAACTGTGGGACTTTGTCCAACAGGCAATTCCTACCTCACCTATAGTGAACCCCCCTTTTTGAGGAATAATTCCTAGAAAAACTGTTTGAATTAACGACACTGTCAGATAATTGAATATGCTTAAAAATGCTTAATTTGACATGTTTACCTGTAACGTCATTTGATAGAGAATCCTCAACTAGTTTTGCTTGTTTTTAAACTATCCAGTTTTTACTAATCCTTCTCTGTTGGTGTTATTCAAAATACATCCTTTAAAGTCTATGCCATTGTTTGCAAATGTTACTGCATTGGTGTGATTAAAACACAATTATTTCCACAAACCTCACAAAAATTCATTTGGGAGACCCTTTTCCCACTGTAACATTCTATCCACTTTTGACCGATGTTTCAGGCTGTGCTTTAAAATACACAGCGAACTAATAACTTTCCATAGATGTTTCTTGGTGTAGAATACATGCAGTAATTGAAAAATGCCATCGAGCTTAAAGCCTTAAAAAAGTCTACCTTATTTGTTAACTTGGAGATAAGCTACTCAACCGAGCCCAAGACCCCAGATATGTCCTTACCATTACTCAGGGGCATGTGCCCCAAAGTCAATGCATCCTGGCTATGGGCTTGTTTTCAGCTGCAGCAGCATGGTGAATTGTACAGCTTCTTCAGCAAAGAAAGCTTCTCCAGACTCCAGGCCATTCACATTTTAGAGAGACCCTAAGTCATGCAAGTACATAAGCTAGGGGAACATGTCAGCATAGGGGATTGAAATAGTGTTACAAACAAATGATGTTCCTTATTTCCCTTATCACCTAGAAAGAAAGTTCTCCACGAGCCAGTTCTTAGCATCACTTTGATCATGCCTAGTGCATGTCACATCATTTCAAATGCACAACACATCATTGAGCAGATTGGCAAGCTTCCTCTTCTTTAGGGATGGTGCCTTGTAGGCAACTGTCCTGACACACTTGGGGAAAATGGATTATTAGAAGATGTAATTATGTGTCTATCACTGGCAATATTGCCACTAACACAATGTAGGGCTCAGAATAGGTCTCAGAACCCTTGGTAACTTGGATGTGAGCAGGCATGCTGAACCTAAAAGACAGGTATGTAAAGCATTCAAAAACACCAATTCAGTAAACATTTAAGACACAACACACAATAAAAGTCCAACATCAATTTATAAAAATAGGAAATATTGTTAACTTTGAAAAGACAACAAAACAGAAAAAAAATTAATGTAGGGGACCAGGGATATTCATTATTAAACATTATACATTTTCTAGTGCTTAGGAACCAATAGTGCCACTTCTGGACATTTGGTCGCCTCTGACCGGGACAAAGTCAAAGTTTGAGGCCAACCGCAATGGAAACCAGGGGCCTCTTTTATGAGGCTGTGCGTCACTTTTACGCCGCCGGTGCGTCACTTTTTGTGACGCACCAGTGGCGTAAAAAATGCGTCTTGTTGCGCCATATTTACAAAGTGACGCATCTAGGTAGATGCGTTACTTTGTAATCCCCTGCGCCACATTATACCTGCGCCAGGTATAATGTATGCAAGGGGGCGTATTGACGCAAGAAAGGGTCGTAGAAGTGACGTAGTGAAATCTATGAGATTTCACTGGGTCACTTTTAGGACACCGTTGCGTCAAAATCTTGCGCCTGCCTCACAGCAGGCGTTAGACTGACACAGGCCCTTTCACATGGGGCTTGCCCCATGTGAAAGGACGCATTGCTGGAGTTGCGTCACTTTTGTGACACACTCCAGCAATGCATCACTTTTGCGCTTACAAATACGTCCGAAATACTGACGTATCTGTAACTCCTTGCGACATGATGCGTCATACATTAAATATGACGCATCAGGAATGTCGCAAGGAGTGTGCACTGATAAGTGACGCATCGCTGCTTTCACGCAGCGATGCGTCATTTCTCATAAATGAGACCCCTAGTTTGATACACTAAGCGGGAGGCCCCGGTCAAGATTTGTTCTTCATATTTCAACTTTTCTGGAGGATTTCTCAGCAGACGTCGTGCAGTCTCCCCCGACAGGCCAGATTCAGTGAGGGTTCGCCGGATTGCCTTTCTTCGAGGATCTGGTCATCCTCTGGAGCTTTTTTACAAAAGTTCACCAAACTTTCCCAAACTTCTGGAACTTCTTCCTGAAGTTCATCTTGAGGGTCCAAAGTGTCCAAAACACAATCTAAGGGTCTGGAATCTCCAAGCAGGGCCTTGAAATGTTGGGACCACAATTCCCACAATGCACCTCGATAAAACCCTTAAAAGTCCACTGGATGCACTCCAGGCAGGGGACTCTTGGTGGAATTGATGCAGATGAGCACTGTTAACCTGTAGCTTGCAGGAAGCCCACTCTTTATTCCTCTTGAAACAAGGTGCACCCAAAGGGCTATTGTTCCAGGTAATGCAGCAGGTGCAGTCAGTCAGACAACAGGGCCTGATGGTTGAAAATCAAGTTTCCAGCTTGGTAATCCTCCCTCTTCTCCCAGTTTCAAGCAGCAGAGCAGAGAGGCACTGCTCCTTTCAGATACTTATTCAGTGTTTTCTGGGGTCACACAAGAGAGCACTCCTGTCCAATGAGGTGCAGGACAACACCCCAGAGCATGACCATTTTCCTCCAAAGTGTGGCACAATGGTCTCCCAGAAAGTACCATTTCTCCAAAATTCAATATAGCCCAAGTCTCAGCAGAGAGGCAAGAGCAGGCTAAGCCAACCTCCAGGATAGCTCATGTCCATATTCTCCCTCCCCTGCACATTCCTTCCTTAAGCCTGCCATCTAGCTGGGTTCAAAGAGTAGGCGTGTAAATGAAACTGACTTCAAATGTCTGTCTCCTCTATTTGAAGATCATTGTTTATGACAGCTCCCCCATGCTCTGGTATTCCTATGTAGCAGAACCCTCTCCTCCCCGAATGGCTCCTCCACCCCAGGGGCTTCTTATCACCTCATCAAAGCAGCCTGGCTAATCCACTTAACTCTGACCAATCAAGGCAGATCACTGGAAGGCCGAATTTTGGCTTATAGAACAAAAATGCCTTGTAAATCCTTGTTTGCTCATTTTAGGATAAAACCTTTTGCCATGTTATCCTATGTGGCTGGGGATCTGGATTGTGGAAAATTAACTGGGCAATTTCTCCAACACCAGGGATTATAAAACATCTTTAATAGGAACCCTACCTATATCTACAGGACCCCCCCCCCCACACCCCATGGAACACCTAGGGGTGACTTTAGGGCTCCTGAATACATAAAACCATTGCAGATCCTCACTTCACAGTGCTCCTAGCACAAAAGTCGATTTTGGAAAGCACTTGATTACAATGTGGGAAGTGAAATGTGCAATTTCAATAAACCCAAGCTTTATAAAACCTATTTTATAACGGTCCTCTGTATAAGTACATGGCCCCCCACCACCGGGACACCTAGGGGAGCACCTAGGGGTACCTAATATGCAAAATATTGTAGTGTATGAGTTTGTAAGTGTCCCAGACACCAACATCGAATTTGGGCACAATTTTCATGTTAAAAGCAGTCCTGCAACACAGGGCTGCTTTTAAACTGATCTCACGCTTCAGCAGTGCACGCATGCAAGTACCGAAGGGGCTGCTGGCCTCTAATCTGCCATGCTCTATTATATACTAGGACGTAAAGGTAGTTTTGATCCCCCTTCCCTATTATGTACTAGTGCCTTATAGGTAAGGTCATGCCAATCAGAGGGGTACCCTAACCTACAGTGTCTGTAGGTGTTGTCACTGTATTAGAAGTGTGTTTTCAGCATAACAATGGCTCTGGTCATAGTTAGGTAGAGCCCAGGGACAGTCAGAGTCAATTGCCACAATTACCAGTCAGAAAAATAAACGAGGGGTGTCCAGGGCACAAGGATGACTTTGCAGCAACCCCCCAAACGAAAGGTGATGAGTTACTGACCTACACCCTGATTGTCCCCACCAGCTAAGTGGAAAAAACTGGAAAGCCCATCAGAATTTGCATGGACAACCCCAGGTCTGCATTCCACTGTAAAGTCAATTCCCTGTAGTGAAATGGAACACTTTAGCAGTTGAGAGCGGCTTCTCCGCTCTCAACTGCATAAGCAATCTGAGAGGCCTATGGTCATTTTGAACATGAAAGTAAGTCCCAGACAAATATGGTCTCAGCTTTTTCAGGGACCAAACCACAGCAAAAGCCTCTCTCTCTCTCAATAGCCCTCCACCTATGATCTCTGGGAAGAAGTCATCTGCTAATAAAGGCAACAGGCTGATCAAGGCCTTCTTCATTTAACTGTGACAACACAGCCCAAATCCCTTATTCTGAATCATCTGTCTGAACAACAGATTATTTTGTGAAGTGAGGGGCCAGCAGCACTGGTGAGGAACACATAACAGCTTTCAGAGTATAAAAAGTCATCTGACACTCTGGGGTCCAATCCACCTTTTTAGGCCTCTTCTTAGAAATCAGATATGTTTCAGATCTGTTAGGGGTCCAACAATGGTCCCATAATTTTGCACAAACCTTCTATAGTACCTAGTGAGTCCGAGGAATGCCCTGACCTGAGTCTAGGTAACAGGAGCTGTCCAGTCCAAAATAGTTTGAATCTTGGCCTGGAGAGGCTGTACATGGCCTCCACCTACCAGGTGGCCCAGGTACGTCACCTGGTTTCCAGTACAGTGCACTGTGTGTGTCCAGGGCATGTAAACCAAATGCTGCTTTTGGGCCAGCAGCTCTTATTGTGCCACCCACACCAGCAGTCTTTCAAAGGGTTCTCAGACCTCCCACTGCAGTATCTAAGCGCGGTTTCTACTGCCATGTCGACCAGGCATGTGCACCCACCTCCCGTTCCCTAACCTTCCCTTTTTATCTCATATCAGACACCCCTAAGGTAGGCCCAAGGTACCCCTGTGGGCAAGGTGCTTCATGAGGGAAAGGTAGGACATGCATTAGAGTCTGTTACATGTCCTGATGGTGAAATGTTTTGCATTTCAGTTTTACAGCTGAAAGGCTATCTCTCTCATAGGATAACAGGGAAGCTGCTTTGTAATACTTTTACAAACATAGCTTGCCAGGGGAAGCCTATAGAAAAGTGGAGTTTGGTATAACTGAACTCAGGATCTAAAAATGCCTCTTTCAGTAAAGAAGATTGTTTTATTGTGTGTTTGGAAATATCTCTTTTAAAAAGCCCACTATTTGGCACTTGCCTTAATAGCCAGGACTGCTTGCTGCATGGCCTGAAGCACTTCCCTCTGGTAGCTTAAGTGATCCCCCCAGGTAGAACTATATACAGCCGTTTCATCCAGGTAAGCTGCACTGAACTGCTCTAACCCAGACAAGACCCTGTTCACCAACCTTTGCAGGTGCACTCTTTAAGCCAAAGGGCATTACCTTGAACGGATAATGTCCCTCTGGGGGAGAGAATGCTGACATCTTCTTTGCTCCATCTGTGAGGGCAATCTGCCAGCAGCCTGAAGTCAATTCAAAAGTACTCAGGTAATGGGCTCATCAGCTCTAGGTATAGGGTGAGCATCAGTCTTTGTGACTGCATTCAACTCTGTAGTCCGCACAGAGCCATAACTCCTTGGGTCTCCCCTGGGGATTAGGTTTGGGCACCAGCACCACTGGAATGTCAGACGGCTCAATTACCTCCTACTCCAGCATTTTAGCTACCTGTACAGTTTAGTTTTGACAGGTAGGCTGTCACCAGTGTCAATGTGGAGCACACATCACTCAGTAATGCCTAGGGTCAGAAAGAACAGGCCATCAAACTGCTTCAGCACCTGCTTGCAGTCTTTTTGCTTCTGGTCTGTCAATTTGAGAGAGAGTATAACTTCCTTCACTGACCCATCTTGCACATTACTGGAGAGTAGGTCAGGCACTGGCTCCATTTCCTCCTCCACTCCCTCATCAGTGACCAGTAACATGGTCATATCTGCCATGTCATGGTGGGGTTTCAATCTGTTCAAATGCAGGACGCTTTGAGGGTTCCTGCCAATTCCACTTGTCATGGAGGGCCCTGGGTAAGCATGGGCGGATTTTGCGGATCCATGATCCGCGGATTTTGCGGATTTGCGGATCCGCGGATTTGGGGCGGGGCTTCCATGCGAGTGCACATGCCTCTTGTGTGCATAAAAGGTCAGAGAAAGATCAGTTCAGCAGATGAAGAGAAAGACGCCCCTGGTCACAAGAACAGCACGGGTATTGTGCTCGTGAAAGTCAAGGATGCAAAGGCCTCTATACAGCATCACAGCTGATTTTCCACGGTAGAGTTGGGAAAAAAGGCACACCTGTCCAGCCTCGACGACGCTCACGATTGTTTTTGGGCTAATGAATGAGTCACTGAATTTGAGCATCAACTAGTTCGAGCGACCATGTGTGTGTTACTATGCAATCGCCCCAAAGGGCGCAGGGGTCCCTTGAGTGAGCTGTCCATCATAGTGGGTGAATGGCGGGAAGACGGTGCAAACCGCGAGTGTGTGCGCGGGGCCAAACGTGCGGGGCTTCCTTGCGAGTTCACATGCCTCTTGTGTGCATAAAAGGTCAGAGAAAGATCAGTTTAGCAGATGAAGAGAAAAAGCTCCTGGTCACAGGAACAGCACGGGTATTGCGCTTGTGAAAGTCAAGGATGCAAAAGCCTCTATCCAGCATCACAGCTGATTTTCCACGGTACATTTGGGGAAAAAAGCACACCAGCCTGGCCTGTTGTAACTATTTTACGATGGCGGCGGCAAGCTGCCAGCGCCATCCTAAAATAGTTACTAAATTAGCTTCAACAGGAAGCTCTAATAGATAAAATCGAGCACCTGCTTTATTTTATCTATTAGAGCTTCCTGTTGAAGCTAACTTTTTTTTTTTTTTAAATATATTTTTATTGCAGAGTTATAAACCACAGGATACAATTAGTCAGCCAGGTCACTCGTGACATCCCCTCGTTCGATAATAAAACCCAAATCGTACACAGCCATTCAGCCCGCATCCCGGAGGCCGGGCGGCATAATACTCCACTCAATAGGAAAACATCACGGTGCACGTCCCATAGGGACCATGGTTGATATGTCGTTTTACGTATCTGCTTTTACCCCCCCACCCTCAACATCGCTCCCGTCAGCCATTCTAGTGGTAATCAGTGGTACCGCCCATGTTGGGACCTGCCCCAGGTGCTGTAAGTCTATCGTGCCTGGCCGCTCCCCCCAGCCATTCCTCACTCCACGCAGTACCCCACCATCCTATTAGATTCCAAGGTGCCCTGGCGGGCCACCATCTATTGGCTTCCGACCCACCCCAAACTCCCATTAACCAACCCCCCCAAAGCCCCCCCCCTGGCAACTGCTAAGGTGTATGCCTCGTCCCGACGAGTTGGATGGATCCACTACAGTGCGTGTTATGATACTTTTGTGTTCGCCCCGCGGTGTCCACTGGCCTAATTCTCACCGTCCTCATCCTCCACCAAAGAATCACGCAAGGCCTGCACCACTAACTCCCATGCACGCGCCGCATCCAATGCCTTCTCAGTCCCCATCTTGACGGCCTGCTTCATCCGGAGCACACTCTCGCAGTCAGACCACCGCAGCAATTCATTCTTCCATCTACGCAGTGAGGGTCCCCCCCTGGACTTCCAATGCCACGATATTTCCCTTTGCGCCAATATCAGGCCCAGATCAATGAATTTGCTCGTCACCTTGGTGCGTTTGGTGTGCGGGAACCAGAGCAGCAGGCATGCCGCCATATCGAATTCCACCTCCCTGTCAGTCACTTCGTTCAGGAGGTCCCCTACCTCCGCCCAGTAGGCCTCCAAGTGCGAGCACCCCCAAAACAAATGGTCCATGTCCGCTCCCAGAGACGAACACCGGGGGCATCGGACATCCGGTACCTGAAAGTACCGCTGTAATTTCTCAGGGGTTAAGTAGGCCCTATGGAGCACATAGAAATGTACTTGCTGAAAGCGCGCATTTCTCGTGCCCTTCCACGTGCGCCGCAGGATGTGGCCCCATGCCGTGTCCGGTATGGGCCGACCCACACTCTCCTCCCATTTAGTCTTGAGCCCCTGGAGCGGTTCCAGTCCCTCATTCAGCATCCTATTATGGAGGCACGTCACAGCTTTGAACGTACCTGCCGCCATCACCACATACTGGCACGCCATAGTCGTTGTCGGTTCCATGAGCCCCCCTTTCCAGCGCTTCTGTATGGCAGCCACCACCGCCGCGTGCAGGAGGAACCCCCCGTCGGGCAGCCCAAACTGGTCCCGGAGCGCTTCGAACGGTGCCAAAGCCCCGTCTATGTATAAGTCGCCTACTACCTGTAGACCCGCCTCTTCCCAGTCCAGCAAAGGGGACCAATCTCCCCCGTGCGGCAAGGCCGTCAGCATGCCGATCGGGATCTCCGGTGCATAAGGCCGCGACGCCTTCGCTCTCCGAAGGCTCCTCTGCCAGCACAGCCGGAGTGTCCGTTCCTCCATAGTGAGGCCCCGCAACTCGAGCCTCTG
The DNA here is from genome assembly GCF_964263255.1 of Lissotriton vulgaris. Classification (NCBI taxonomy): domain Eukaryota; kingdom Metazoa; phylum Chordata; class Amphibia; order Caudata; family Salamandridae; genus Lissotriton; species Lissotriton vulgaris. The sequence goes on from NC_141687.1 coordinate 1,103,130,779, forward strand.
TTGCATGATAATATAGGACAGTACGTGGCGTTGTATCCCCCGATCCCGGTCCTCCTCTGGACCCCGAAACACCCTAGCCACGTTCTGCGTAAGGACCTGCAACTGCGCCGCCAGATAGTACAGCTCGAAATCGGGCACAGCCATGCCCCCTTCGATCTTGGGGCGAAGTAGCGTGCTCAGGGCCACTCTACGGCGACCATGCCCCCATAGGAAGCCGATAATCATTGACCTCAGGTCTCTAAAGACCCCCTGAGGAATCCAGACAGGCAGCGTCCGGAAATAGTAAAGGAAGCGGGGGAGCGCCACCAAGTGCGATCCTACCCAGAACCGTCAGCGGGAGGGTCGACCAGAAGGACAAGCTGCCCCTCAGTGCCCGGACACATCGACCAATGTTGCCCTCCAATAGGTCCGCAGTCGCGTGGTAGATGCGGACTCCCAGATAGGTGAAACAAGATGGCTCCCAGCCCACGCCCAAATCGCTGCCGGGGTCAGGCGATCCCGCTCTCAGCGGAAACACACAAGTCTTCGCCCAATTGACCTTAAGGCCCGATAGCCGGCCAAACTCCGACAACAGTTCCATCGCTCCTTCCAATGCCCGCGCCGTGTCAGCGAGGTACAGGAGCAGGTCATCCGCATATAGCGATATATAATGCCACTGCCTGCCGCTGGCTAACCCCGCGTACCTATCACCCGACCTCGCATGGACCGCCAAAGGTTCCATCACCAGAGTAAACAATAGGGGGGATAGGGAGCACCCCTGTCGCGTGCCCCAGCCCACCGGGTACGCCGCAGACACCAGACCGCCCAAACGCACCCTCGCCGTCGCCGAGGTATATAAGACCCTCGTCCACCTGCGGAACCCCTCGCCCATGCCAAACCTCTCTAACACTCCATCCAGGAAAGACCATTCTAAACTATCAAAGGCCTTCTCGATGTCCACGGACAGGACCGCCGGAGCTCCCTCCCCGTCCAAGATGGCGTCTATTATCCCCACTAGGCGGCGAAAATTCAGCGCCGTGCTCCTCGTGGGTATAAACCCGGCCTGGTCCCTGTGTACCAAGCCCGTCATGTGTGGGGCCAGCCTGGTGGCTAGGATTCGGCTCAGAATCTTATAATCCACCGTCAGCATGGATAGCGGGCGGTAGGACCTTACATCCGTTGCGTCCCGGCCAGGCTTTAGGAGCGGTACAATCAAGGCCTCTCGCATGGACCCAGGCAATTCCCCAGCCTCAAAAGCTTCCGTATACACCACCAGAAGCCTGGGAGCCAAGCTGTCCACATACCGTTGGTAAAATTCAATCGGCAGTCCGTCCACCCCGGGCGTTTTATTTCGGGCCATATGTTTGATGGCCACCCGTATTTCTGTGAGCGTGATCGGGCCACCCAGCTCCTTCGCATCCTCTTCGTCCAGGACCGGAAGCTGCCTCTCCCCCAGGTATTCCGCAATGTCCTGAACCCCCACTCCCAGCTGGCTCCGGTACAATTCCTCATAGTACCCCCTAAAACATTCCAATACCGCTGCCTGGGGGTACACCATCTCCCCCCGCGCATTACTAATGCTGAGGACCGGGCAGCCCCTAAGTTCCGGGTTAGCTAGTCTGGCCAAGAGGGTGCCCACCTTGTCCCTTTCTGCATGTGCTCTGATGATATACTGCCTGTAGTCGTAACACCTTAAGCGTTCTGTCTCAGTGGCAACCACTTCCTTCGCTTCCAATAACTGAGTCTGCAAATCCGGCCTAGCCGGCCTGCGGCGCTCCAAGTCCCTCAAAGTCTCTTCCGCTTTCATGAGTGCATTCAACACAGTCGTGCGAGCACTCGAAAACCTACCCAAACACACCCCTCTCACCACCACTTTCATTGCATCCCATTCAGTGGACCTACTCGTGGCCGTGCCCTCATTCACTCCGAAATAGCTAGCAATGCCTTGCTGGACCGCGTCGCTGAACACAGAATCCTCAAGCGTCTCCGGCCGAAGCCGCCACGTTAGTATCACTGAGCGCTCCCGCTGCCACTGAATGTGTACCAATAGGGGGTTATGATCTGAGATGGTCCTAGCCAGGTACTCCGTATGGGAAATCAGTGGGGCTAAGGACCCACCGCAGAGCACCGAATCTATCCTGACATGCAGATCGTGGAGAGCAGAGTAAAAGGAATAATCCCTGGCTTCCCTGTGCCGCTCCCGCCAGACATCCAGCAACCCCCACCTATCCTGCCAGTCCTTCCTGTGCGCGGCCAACCTGCGCACCGGGGAGTCCACCAGGGGGGGATGGGACCTATCCAGAGCCACATCCGTGATCGAATTGAAGTCCCCCCCTAATACTATCGGGCCCGCCAGGAAAGAGGCCAAGGACCCCGAGAGGCCATCAAAGTATCGAGCTTGATCAGTGTTCGGCGCATACACACAGCAGAAAACCACATCCCTTCCATATAACCTCCCCTCCACCGCCACAAACCAGCCATCTGGATCCACCACTTGATTCAGCACTTGAAAGGGTATCCCCGCCCTCACCCAGATCAGCACCCCCCTGGCATACGCTGAGTAAGTGGTGCCAAACACCTGGCCCCGCCATCTTTTCTGCAAAGCAGCGCACTCTTTTTTGGTGAGATGAGTCTCCTGTAACATAGCGATCTGAACCCCCCTACGCACTAGGAATGCATGGACTTTGTGACGTTTCACCATAGTTCGCAGCCCCCGGACATTCCACGTCAGGCATTTCAAATTAGGTAATGTCCCCATTCCAACTTCGAGCAGTCCGATTCAAATAACGAAGGTTCACAGCCCCCCCAATGCAGTTGCCCCCCCCCCGAACATACCCAGAACAGAAAAACTCCCCAAACCCCACTCCCCAGGACAGAGCACACGAGCCCAATGTCAGCCCCCATCCAAACCTTGAACCAACTTCTCGCACTCTTACCCTGTGGTCTCCACCACAGTCGGCCTTAAGGGCCCAAGGGGGGTGAGTCACCGCCGACCCCAGCTAGCGGAGCCCGCGCCCCGCGCCTCCATCCCCTACTAAGCACTCAGCCCCCCCACCCGGCAACCCGCCCTCCACCAACAGGATACACTGTCTACTTCCCCTGCTCCTACCACTCCCCCCCTGAATCGCTCCCCTTGCCTACTTTTTCCCTTACTCATATGCCCTTGTTGTTTGCCTCGACCGAGCATGTAACTATGTTGCTATGCTCTAATAACTATATAACCTTTGTAACGATGTTACCTACAACTATGGTCTGATACTCCTGTAAAGCGCTCTGATACCTCCGGGTCTAGCCTGCGCTATATAAAACCTTTCAAATAAAAAATAAGTCTCGATCAAGTCCCAAAACAGTCTCAGCCGCAAAATATGCCATCCGATGTCTGTGGGGTCACTATCGGCCCCTTCGAGCTGTCCGCCTCTGAGAGTTCTTCTCCCGTCCTGCTGCCTTCCCCGCCTGAGTCCGATTCAGCCAGTTCACTAGTCTGTTGCGACCCCGTGATGGCCGCCGTCGCTGCGAGTGCGTCCCTCTTCTCCGCCGCCATTTGAGCCTCCCGTTTCTCCCGCTGGCGCCTGTTGCGGGACCTGATGCGCTGTGATTGCCTCACCCGGGGCGGCTTAGGCTGGTCTCGCCTACTTTTATGCGACCTGTCCGTCCCCGCTCTATACGACTCCAGCCATTGCCAAACTTCATCCGGGGTCTGAAAAAAGTGCGTAGTGCCATCCATTATAATCCGCAGCTTGGCCGGGTAGAGCAAGGAGTACTGGATGCCTTCCTCCCTGAGCTCCTTCTTCACCGCCAGGAACGATGCCCTGTTCTTCTGGACCGCTTGGGTGTAGTCCGGGAATATTGTGACCTTGCTGTTCTCCACCTCATATGGGCCCGACATCCTGGCCCGCTGGATGAGGAGATCCCGGTCCTTATAGTGGAGGAGCCGCACCACCATCGGTCGGGGGGGGGCGGCCAAGCCCCGGCGGACGAGCAGGCACCCGGTGAGCTCGCTCCAGAGTGAAAAAAGGAGTAAGCCCCTCCGGCGCCACCACAGTGCGGAACCAGTTCTCCATATAGGCCACCGCATCCTCCCCCTCAATCCTTTCCGGCAGGCCTACGACCCGCACGTTGTTCCGTCTATTGCGGCCTTTGGCATCCTCCGCCCGTCGCTCCAGCGAGTCCAACCGGGCCAATATATCCGTGATCCTGTGTTCCGCGGTCACCACCGATGGCTTCAGGTCCAGCAACAGTTGGTCATGGTCCTTGACCCTGTCCGCCAGCTTCGCGTGGTCCGCTCGTAGCAGCCCCAGGCCCGTGGCCACTTGGGCGATGTCTTGGTGCAGCGCCTCCTTGGTCGAGGTGATCGCATCGAGTATGGCATCCAAGCGCCGGTTCAGCCGCTGTTCCTGGTCCAGCTCCGGGGAGGGAATCTCACCCAGCCGAGTTGATGTCGCCGGGGCCCCATCAGCACGCTCCTCGGCCATCGGCCCTCCGGTCGCCGCCATGTCAGGGTGCTGCGTCACAGGCCCAGGAGCCCGTTTGACGTCTGCGCTCGTGGTTCAATGCTAGCCCCCTGGCACCGGGCAGTGTTCAGTGTCGCCACCGATGCCCCCGGGAGCAATGACCAGCTTGACGAACTCCGTTCAGCTGACCCCCTCGGAAGCCTGAGGGGGGAAGGATGGGTCTCGGGACGGCGGCCAGCGAGGGTCCCCAAGGTCCCGGCGAGGCAAGTCAGCGTCCCCTGGTCTCTGGACACAGCACCACCGATCCTAGTGCCTCGAACAACCGATTGCAGGATCTCCTGCCAGTCGGCGACAACTCGGCTCAAAGCTGAAGTTCGGGGCCGCCCGACCTCCTCGCCGCCATTTTCTTCGCACTCTCGGCAACACCTCTGTCGTCTCCTCGACCCGGTTTCCTCGGGGCCAGCAGTCCCCCAACAACTCTCCGATCGTGCCCGGCTGTCCCCTTACACTTCAGAGGGCAGGAGCGTCGTCTCCGGGTCGCCCAGGGTACCGAAAACAGGAGAATTAGCGGGATTCCGCGCGGAGCTGCGAGCTCACGCCGCCATCCCGATCGGCGTTCAAGCCACGCCCCCCTGTTGAAGCTAACTTAGTAACTATTTTAGGATGGTGCTGGCAGCTTGCCGGCGCCATCGTAAAATAGTTACAACAGGCCAGGCTTCAACTTTTGCCCCCGGATCCGCCACTCGCGGATTTGCGAATTCTCTGTAAATTCGCGGGAGTTCGCGGATCGCGAATTTACCAAAAATTCGCAAAATCCGCGAGCGGAACGGATTTTAAGCTCATACTTAGCCCTGGGAGCCACAGGCTCCAACTTCCACACCTGTTGTCCTGGAGTATACTCAGGCATAGTAGCCTTCTGATCATACCAGTGCTTCATGAGCTTCTGGCTAGCCTCCAGTTTTCTGCTTGTCTTGTACATGTACTCTGCCATTCTGGATCTCAGGCCTAGCACATAGTCAAGCACATTGTCCTTTGCTTCTTTGAGAGGCTTCTCAAAAGACTCATCAGGCACACTGGCCCCCTCACAGGGTGTCCAAATAACAACTCAACGGAACTGAAACCAACCCCTTCCTGTGGAATCTGTGCAAACAGTAGGCATGGGAGGATAACATCCCATCTCCTCCTGAGTTTTTCAAACACCCATTGATCATGCCCTTCAGGGTCTTGTTGAACCTCTCCACCAGACCATTTGTCTGCGGGTTATAGGGGATGGTGAACTTGTAGCAGATAGCATTCTCATCCCACATCACAGTCAGATAGCTGGGCAGAATGTTTTTGCCCCTATATGATACAACCTCTTTCAGAAAACCCACTCTGGTGAACACACCAAGCAGCATTCTAGCCAATGCAGGAGCATCTATAGTTTTCAGAGGTATTGCTTCAGGGTACCTAGTCCACTACCACCAAGATGTACCTATTCCCTGATGCAGTAGATGGGTCAAGGGGACCAACAATGCCCATCACCACCCTTTTAAAAGGAACCCCAACCACTGGCAGTGGTATTAGGGGAGCCTTTGTCCTGCCCCATGCCTTGCCACTGACCTGAAAGGTGGCACGGAGCTGCAAAACTCCTTTACATTTTCAGACATGTGAGGCCAGTAGAAATATTTCATTAACCGGTTCCAAGTCTTTTTCTGTCCCAAATGTCCTGACAAGGTGATATCATGACCTAAGGTCAGGATGAACTCTCTGTACTTCTGAGGCACCACCAACCTTCTGGTGGCCCCTCCTTCAGATTTCTGGCCTTAGTATAAAGCAGTCCATCTTCCCAGTAGATTCGGTGAAACCCACTGTCATTCCCATCCTCTTGCTTAGAGGCAATCCTCCACAAGCTCTCATGGGTGGGACTGCCTCTCTGCCCCGTACTAAATTCCTCTCTGGAGGGTACATCTGCTCCTGTCAGTTATGCCAAATCTGACAGTCCTGGCAGGGATGGAGTCCCTCCCTCCTAGGCCATATCCCTCTTGTACCTCTGGAGTTCCCTGGGCTGGCTCACCAGGCTCAATACCCTTGTCCTTGGATGCTTTGCCCTCTGTTCCAGGGTCCAAGTATCCAGCTTTTCCTTTCTGGATAGAATGTGACGTAGTCACAGCGCATACCCACTCAGGGAGCTCCAATATTTTCATATGGAGACCCCTCTCAACTTCAGACCACTCAGATGCTTCAAGGTCATTGCTGAGTAAACACTGCACTGGTAGCACAGGGACACAGCTACCTTCATAGAGCCTGTCTCACATCCCCGTTACCAATCCACCACAGCTGTAGGATGGAGGGAGTTTAGTAGTGCTGTCTGCATAGGTTACCTAGTGAAACTCACCAGGTAGTAACCTCGCCTGAGGCACCAGCTAGTCTAGCCCCTGTGTCTCTGATAGCCTTCACCTCAGTCCTATTAACTGCCTGTACTTATCCATGTTTGGAGGTAAGTCAGCCAGGGTTGCAATTTGCTTCCCACCCAGGGACACTAAGGTTGCTTCTACCACCTGCTGATCCCTCTCTGGGGCACTCTCTACCCCACACTTACACTGGCAATCTCTGTGGATGGCCCCTTAGTGGGGGGCTTCTTGGTGCAGCAAGCATCTCCCTTTTTGTACCCTGGCTGGTTACAGTCAAAGCACTTACCCACCTTTGAGGGATCAAAGAGCCTACCATTCTTTCCTTGATATGCCCTCCCTTTAAATGTGGGTTAGCTCATGCCCCTCCTCCTTGTTCAGGTTTTGTGAGTTTTTGGAGGACTCCTTATACTTTTGACCTTTTTTCCCCTGGTGTTAGACCTGGCATCTTTTGGCGTGTTTTCCCTGTCTTTTTGCTTCTGACCTCCTGGTTTTTGTGGTACTCTGGATCTTGTTTTTGCTGGTTTAGTGTTTCTGCACATTTTAATACTACATATCAATACTAACGTGCAATTGCTCCTACTGTAAATTGGGTGTATAGATTAGTGTTTCCATGGGCATGTAAACCAAAAGCTTCTAGTAGGCCTGCAGCACGGATTGTGCCACCCACACCAGCAGTCTTTCAAAGGGTTCTCAGACCTGCCACTGCATTGTCTGCACGCTGTTTCTGCTGCCATGTCGAACTGGCAAGTGCACCCACCTGTCAGGCCCTAACCTTCCCTTTTTTCACATATCAGACTCCCCTATGGTAGGCCCAAGGTACCCCTGTGGGCAAGGTGATTGGTGAGGGAAAGGTAGGACTTGTACTGGTGTCTTTTAAATGTCCTGATTGTGAAATTCTGTTCATTTCAGTTTTACAGTTGAAAGGCTCATAGGTTAACAGGGGAGCTGCTTTGTGACACTTTTACAAATGTAGCTTGCCAGGGGAAGCTTATAGAAAAGTGGAGTTTGGTATGCCTGAACTCAGGATCTAAAAATGCATCTTTCAGAAAAGATGATTTTTATATTGTGTGTTTGGTAATACCTCTTTTAAAAAGTAGATATTCCCTTTTCTAAGCATCCATGTGCCTCTACCTGTTTGTGTATTAGCTGTCTGGGTTTTAGACTGACAGCGGCAGGTCTGTGCATTCACACTAGACCGGGACACAAAAGGGCCTGAGGTGTGTCCTGCATTTCCTGGGTGATTCATAGCCAGGCTTAATAGACCTGGTTGCATTTAGAGTAGTGGCAGGAGTTGTTACAGACCCCTGAATGGACTGTGGCTGCCTTCCACAGCTCAATCTCCACCTTCTGGAAGGAACCAGGTCTAAGCCAGGCAAAGCTGGTTTATGTATGTCAGTAGATATTTGTTTGCATCAACTTCAAAGTGAAATGTGGGATATATATTGGGGCCCTGGCCCCAAAACTTTTGAACTCTTTTGGGATTAAGGAACCCTTCAAGAAGAAGAGCTGGAAAATCTATGAGGAGAGACTACCACTTTGCTGTGTGCTTTGCTGTGTTGGCCTACAGTGGCTGCATCTGTCTTGGGCAGTGAAAGGACTGGACTGAACTTTCTGCACCTTCTTCTGTTGAGTATCTACAAAGGCTTGAAGTATAGCTTGCTCCCTGTTCAAGAAGTCTCAGGAACAGCAAAGACTTCATCTGCTTGTGGGCACCACCTCTGGGACTGTGTGTTCTAGTTGCTACAGAGGGAAACCGCAATCCGATGTCGTCACGAAGACCTCTGGCGGTTCCGTGACCTGAAGGTACTGCTGAGTGCACCACCGCATCTCGCATTGCAATCCTGGTCTCACCGACAACGATGTCTGCTGCCACCACCAAGCAGCTTCTTGTTTTGTGGCCTGTGGGCACCGTACTCTGCACCGCCTTACTTCATTTCACCGCCCTGGTCTCCCTGACACCAGATGACATCGCCGCCGCTGTCTGCACCGTGGTTTGGGGTCACTGCTCTTAAGTTGCATGAAGCACTGCCCCATCCCATAACACAGTCTCTGCCCACTGACGCCAGCCATAGTGGCTGCTGATCCTCAACGGATGCCGTTCCTTCCACCTTGACGATTAGCACCAGGCAGAACAGAACACCGCCCCAGTTCACACCGCAGCCCTGATCTCACTGATGCCGATAGATGACAGCCACCAAGCCACTGCCTGCACCACAACCTGAGGGCACAGCACGCCACACTGCTCCACTTCACACCACAGCCTCGAAGCCCCCACAGCTGGACCACACCACAGCACAGAACAAAAGGTACTGTTTAAGGGTCTTCTGATACCACAAGCGGACTGCAACACCGTGGTGGGCCAGAACCGTGGGATTTGCTGGCCCACACATTAGGGGTTCATGGAGAGAGTGCCGTGGGGCGGGGTTGGGCGGGGGCGGGCAGGGTGGGAGTAGTAAACTTGCATGCGCAGAAACGCATTCGGCGTTACAGCGCTCACAATGAAATTCAATTTGTTTACATTACTTGAGTCTGCCGTGAGCCGGAGTTTACTACCCTCACTTTGCCAGTCCCCCTCCGCCCCACCGCCCTGTGGCATTCAGTCCACGAGCTGCTACTGGGCCCACACCGCTGTATTTGTCCCGGACTGAGCTATCCACTTTAAGGAACTTTTTCTCAGACTATTTTTGCATTATTGATAATGATATTTTGAAGAATTGTATGCTGGATTTTTATCGTTCTGGTCTTGTTTTACACAGATGAATATTGGATATTTTTCTAAAGCTGGTGTGGTGTCCTTTTTGTAGTGTTTTCACTGTAGTACGGCATGTTATGTGCAAATGCTTTACACACAGCTCTGAAATAAGCTTGACTGTTCGTGCCAGGCTACCAAGGGGGTGAGCAGGGGTTATTTTGGAAGTATAACACCCTTATCCTGACCAGGAAGAAGAGTGCCTACTTGGACAGGGTAACAACCTTTCAACTAGAGATCCCATTTCTAACACCTGGGCTTTCACCTGGGTAGAGACCTGTACTTCTTCTTCTGGTCACCCCCTGGTGCTGACTGGAAACCCTAGTTCTCCCCCAACTCATCAGCTGTGTCCCCCAGCTCTCTGGGGTCTGTAATACTGGCATAACTTCTCTTCTGCACAATGGGTCAAAATATGTTCTTTCAACAAAAAGTTATACAATCCCTTATATGTGTCAACTTTGTTACCAACAATCCAGCCCTCTAGTGCCTTCACTGAAACATCCAAAAAGTCCACCCAGGACCATGTACTCACTTTATGGGCATCTCTGAACTTCACTCTGTACTTCTCTGGAGTCAGACCAAACTTCTTGACTAAGATTGCCTCATGTAACAATAGGATTTTGCCTCTTGCCCCTTCAGGGCCAGGAGCCTATTCCTCCTAGCCACTGGAATCAGTTCCCACAAGAGTAAATCCCAATGCTTGGGGCGGAACCCCACATCTCAAGGGCATTCACAAATGCAGTCAACCATTTGTCAATGGCATCCCCCTCTGTGTACCTGGGTTCTATACCCTTGGGAAGCTTGAGGTCAAATCTACCACCCCTGGACATCTCAATCTCTTCTTCTTTGTCGCTGCCACCATTTCTTTTTGCTTTCTCCTCCTCCCACTGTCCCGTAGCTAGGTCTAGTTTCCTCTGCACTAAAGCTATTAAAGTCAATTTGGCCTCAAAATGCTTCTGTGTAAGGGGCAGCGGTGGTTCCCGAGTAGGGGACCCTGCCCTCTTTCCACCATCTGGAATCTCATAGTTAAAACTGGAAACAATGGAGGAGACATTATCCTCACCCACTGCATGGGTGACAATGGGGGGGGGGACTGCTTCCCCCCGCTCTTCATTCTCTGGGGACTCTTGGTGGACTTGATGCAGGCGAGCTCTGTTAACCTGTAGCTTGCAGGGAACCCACTCTTTATTCCGCTTGAAACAAGGTACATCCAAGCTGCTATAGTTCCAGACAATGCAGCAGGCGCAGTCAATCAGAATGCAGGGTCTGATGGTGCAAATCATTTTCCATCTTGGCAATCCGTCTTCTTCTCTCGGGTTCAAGCAGCAGAGCAGAGATGCACTGCCCCTTTCAGATACGTATTCAGTGTTTTATGGGGTCACACAGGAGAGCACTCCTGTGCAATGGGGTGCAGGACAACACCCCAGAGCATGACCATTTCATCCAAAGTGTGGCACAATGGTCTCCCAGATAGCACTATTTCTCCAAAAGCCAATAGAGCTGAAGTCTCAGGGGAGAGGCAAGAGCTGGCTAAACCAACCTCCAGGATGGCTCAACTCCATATTCTCCCTCCCCCTGGTATTTGCACATTCCTTCCTTAAGCCTGCCATCTGGCTTGGTTCAAAGAGTAGAGTAAGAGTAGTAAATGAAACTGGCTTCTAAAGCCTGTCTCCTCCTTCGTTTGAAGATCATTGTTTACGACCAGTCCCCCTTGCTCTGGCATTCCTATGTAGCAGAACCCACTCCTCCCAAAATAGCTCCTTCACCCCAGGGACTATTTATCACCTCATCAAAGCAGCCTGGCTCATCCACTTAACTCTGACCAATCAAGACAGATCACTATAAGGCTGAATTTTGGTTTATGGACAAGAACATTTTTATAACTTCTTGTCTGTACACTTTAGGATAAATTCATCAATAGCATATTATTGTATTTATCAATACCATTTTAGTGAGTTATTGAATTATATTTTCAGGTTTTCCTAGTGGGAATTATTAATTAATAACATCTTCCCAGGTTAACCTTTGTGGCTGAGGATCTGAAATGGGAAAAATGAACTGGGCAATGTTTCCAACACCAGGGCATATAAAACATATTTTATAAGGATCCTGCTTATATCTACAGGACCCCGCACCCCTGGAACACCTAGGGGCGAATTTAGGTGTTCTGAAAATGACAAAATATTGCAGGTCCTCACTCCACAGTGATACTAGCACAAAAGTCGATTTTCTGAAGCACTTTACTACAAGGTGGAAAGTGAAATGTGCAATTTCACTATACTCAAGGCATATAAACCCTATTTTATAAGGGTCCTTCTTATAAATACCTGACCCCCCCACCACTGAGACACCTATGGGAAAAACTGTTAATTTGTAAGTGCCCCAAACAACGAAGTAAAGTTTGGGAACAATTTACATGTTAAAAGCAGTCCTGCAATTGCTTTTAAACGGACCTCAGGCCTCAGCAGTGCACACATGCATGTGCAGAAAGAGCTACAGGCCTCTAAACTGTTATGCCCTATTACATATTAGCGGCTTAAAGGTACTTTTGATTTCCCTGCACTATTATGCACTAGGGCCTTATAGGGGAGGTCATGCCAATCATAGAGTACCCTAACCTATAGTGTACCCTACTATATGTAGGTGTTTTCACAGTATTCTAAATGTGTTTTCAGCAAAGCACTGTACCTCGGCAGAACCCAAAGACAGCCAAAATCAGTTAACACGAGTACCAGTCAGCAAACAAAAATGGGGGGTGTTCAGGGCACCAGGATGAATTTGCAACAGACACAGTATTTGAACGAGAAACAGTCTGAACAATGCGGGCAGAGGCACACGTGTTCCAACACCACAAGCCCTGCCATGCTTGCCTTAACCAGGCATATGCCTTAACCATGCTTATGCTTGGTTAAGGCAATGCGCGGTCTAGATGCATAGATGGGGGGAGGAACAGCAAGCTTCGGGACAGAAGGCTTGCGCACAAAGGGAAGAGGGGCTGGGGACGGGTTTGAGGAGAGGAGTAGTTTTTAGGGGGGTGTTTTTAGGGCTAGGGGTTCGAGCTAGCTTTTAGTACTATGGGTTGGTGTGGGCTAGGGTTCCCGGAGTCTAAAGCTCAGGGTCCGTTTTACTTTCGTGCATATAGGAGTTGGCAAGATTTGGTATGTTTTTGACTTATTTTGGCTTACTTTTGCTTGTTTTTCAATGGGCGAGGTGGGATTTCCTTGGGTCATAAGTCATACCTCTTCCCATGATTCGATTAGGAGGTGGCTTGCTGAGGTACTTTGGGATAAGTGGGACTAGTGTTCCTCCAAGTTTCAAGAGGATCGATGAAGTAGAAGTGGTCAAAACACCATTGTTTGTGACTGTCAGGTTTGCAGTGTCATCCAATGGGCGCATTTTGGAGGTTCACAAGAAATGCTTTTGGGGGGTTCAAGGTGCCCCAGATGAAAACGGCTTCTGTCGTCAATGACAAGGAATGTCCACTGTGCTTGTGATTTTTTGGAGGAAATCCATACACGGGAAGAGTGGTTTTGTGCCTAGTTTTTAAATGGGAAATCAACTGCTTTGGGGCCTCGGAAAGGAGCTGTTTTGCACGTTTTCGGGGAGTGATTAGAAGGTATTCCAGGTAGTTTCTAGCGGCTCTGCTTGAATGGGGGAGAAGCTGGGAACCTCTAGTTCTGATTTTACCACATGTATTCCTTTAGCAAGCAAGCCGCCATTACAATGAATATCGTTGTAAAGGCAAGCGTGGTAAAGGCATGCGTGGTAAACAAATGCGTGGCTAAGACGCATTTGTAGTTGGGACCGCTTTGTAATGGCATGCGTTGTTCAGCCACACATGTCGCTGTCATACAACCTATATGAACTGATCTCAGCGACTGGGCATGCTGATAGCGAGGAGTCATGGTTTTCATAAACATGGGGCCGTCTATCCTGGTCTCCACATTACAGATAGTCAACGTGTTTGGTTTATCCCTGCCATGCAAGTCTCAAAGAGTAATGTGGTGCTGCCCATGAACATTTACTTATCTGGTTGTATGTGTATTAAAACAAATGCAATCTAAAGTACAATGTTCTGATGAATCTTCTTCGTCGGAACTTGTTTGATGAATTTTTCCACCTAGAATGGTTTTCACCAGGCTGATGAAAGCCCATCTTGGAGCGAAACAACATTTCCTTCAGGTCGCGGTTTAGTTTCTTTGCTTTTTCAAGAGGGGTTCCCACCCTTAACCTGCCAACCCTTTCAACTAGAATACCCTTTTTTGTAGTTTCTTTTTAGGAGGGTGTATTCCATCAACATTAACCCTTAAAAACCTCACATAAAACTGCCTTCTGCGCTCCATTTTTGTTTGTTATTTTATTAACATTTATTCACACAATTCCTATTGCAACTGGAATTGTAAATATGTTTTTTCTGGTAACAGAACGTACTCCCAGTGACAGGTATTGAAAGCTGTGCCTAGTATACCTTTTCCACAAAATCTTTCTGTTTTCGTGGAAGAAGATTTATCATTTTGCCCTTTCTCCAAAATATATTTTGCCAGCCTAATTTTGCCAGGCTGACAATCTTCATTTTGGATTTTCCTCATAATGAAGGAAATTCACTTTTAGGTCTTGCCTAGGCAGCACTTGCGCTGTCTCTCCGAGACATCAAGTAATCTGTATATGTGTTGAAACTCCACCTACTCCACTCTCTTTGCTTTTAATTGGTTTCTTCCCTTGGCTGCTTTAATTTTTTTGTTTGCATCAGCTGAAGCACTTGTCTGCTTTAATTTCTTTGTTTTCACAGGCCAAAACGCTTTGTAGTTTGTCCTCTATTTCTTTGGGAACGCCTATGCAGCACCGCCTAACTACAGTATACATGCTGCCAGTGGAATGAAGTGTTTGTCTTGGAACTCGTTTTTTTTCATGGCTTGCTTTTTCTTCTGTATTGCAGTGTCTAATGCACGTCTGTTGTGCCCCCACCATCATCACCCCTACTGTTACCCACTTTCGTTGTCCCCCACTGCTACCCGCCTCTTCGCCTTGTTAATTGATGCTACCTGAAATGATCATTGCAATATTAAGCATTTGAGTGTTTGCCAGTGCAGTGTTAATGTTATTCTTTGTAATTTAAAATCACACTGGAGAGCATCTTTGCGATGCACATGGTTTTGAATGTTTCATAACACACTCAAGAGCATTTCTGTGATGCGCATGGTGTTGAGTGTTTCATTGGTATTGTCTCCCGCCTTACCTCGTTTTCAGTCGGGCTATAAAGCAGAGGGTGCCTTTGAGAGCTTCATGGGGTGTGAGCTGCAGACCCCCTCCAAATGGGCAGCAGCTGTAGAAAGAGTCACTGGGAGCATTTTATGTGAGGTCTGGCAGGGTCAGGAAGGACGCTGCTGTTGGTGGCAAGGGTAAGGAGGTGTTGCATGCTGTAAGTGCTGTAACATGCTTTTGTTCTAATGCATGCTTCATGATAAGTCCAGAGGAGCTGTACAGGTCACGCCACAAATAGAATTGTATTTTGGCACTTGTTATTTTTAGTATGCGGCTAACAAACCACTATTTCTTTCTGGTCTCTGGAGGATGAGGAACTGAGTTGTCCCTGCACTATTTCGCATCTCTGCTGCATTTAGTCAACCCACCAAGCTATCTCTCTCTGTGGCTATTTGCAAGTGCTGTGTAAAATGTGGTTTCTCAGTGCTTCCTCTAAACAGGACCTATTTGTACCAAAAGTGGTGCAGGGGGTTTCCTTTCTTTTGCTCCATTACAAAGCCCGGAGGAGCTTTACAGGCCACGCCACAAATAGAATTGTATTCTGGCACATGTAATAAATTAGTTTGCACCTGATAAACCAATTATTTCTTTTTCGTCTCGGGAAGATGAGGAACTGAGTTGTCACTGCAGTATTTCGCTTCTTTGCTGCATTTAGTCAACCCACCAAGCTATCTCTCTCTGTGGTTATTTGCAAGTGCTGTGTAAAATGTGATTTCTCTGTGGTTCCTCTTAACGGGACCAATTTGTTTCAAAAGTGGTGCCGGGGATTAACTTTCTTAGCTTTATTACAAAGGCCAGAGGAGCTGTACAGGCCACGCCACAAATAGAATTGTATTTTGGCACATGTTATATTTAGTACGCGGCTGGTCAGCCATTATTTCTTTCTCGTCTCTGGAGGATGAGGAACTGAGTTGTCCCTGTAGTATTTCGCATCTCTGCTGCATTTAGGCAACCCACCGAGCTATCTCTCTCTGTGGCTATTTGCAAGTGCTGTGTAAAAACTGGTTTCTTTGTGCTTCCTTTAAACGGGAACGTTTAACGTTTTGGTGTTTTATTTAAACGTTAAAATGGTTTAGCATTTGTACGTTCTTATCACCTGCTTAGAAAGTGCTGAATAATTACACACTGATCCGCTCAAAAATAATACCATCTGTTTTGACGACAGTGAGGCTCCATATAAATTGTTATTATGAAAATCAGCTGTATAAATTTTAACAAGATTGTATATGACATGCTCATTGGAACAGTATAGCATTATCCATTCACTGATATTCTGCACACTCTATGAGCAGCATGATGTTTGGTTACTGCCGCTTTTATAGTGCTTAATTTGTACCAGAAGAGGTGCCGGGGCTAACCTTTCTTAGCTTCATTACAAAGCCCGGAGGAGCTGTACAGGCCACGCCACAAACAGAATTGTATTTTGGCACATGTTATTTTTAGTATGCGGCTAACAAACCACTATTTCTTTCTTGTCTTAGGAGGATGAGGGACTGAGTTGTCCCTGTACTATTTAGCATCTCTGCTGCATTTGGCCAACCCCACTAGCTATCTCTCTCTGTGGCTATTTGCCAGTGCTGTGTTAAATGTGGTTTCTCTGTCCTTCCTCTAAAGGGGAACGATTTGTACCAAAAGTAGCCAACAGGGTTCCATTTTTAGGTCTCGCCTAGGCAGCACATGCGCTGCTCTCCGAGACATCAAGTAATCTGTATATGTGTTGAAACTCCACCTACTCCACCCTCTTTGCTTTTAATTGGTTTCTTTGCTTGTCTGCTTTAATTTCTTTGTTTTCACAGGTCAAAGCGCGTTTAGGTCTCGCCTAGACAGCGCATGCGCTGTCTCTCCGAGACATCAAGTGATCTGTATATGTGTTAAAACTCCACCTACACCACATTCTTTGCATTTAATATGTTTCTACGTTTGTCTCCTTTAAATTCTTTGTTTTCAGAGGCCAAAGCGCTTTGTAGTTTGTCCTCTATTTCTTTGGGAACGCCTATGCAGCACCGCCTAACTACAGTATACATGCTGCTAGTGGAATGAAGTGGTTTTTTTGTGGCTTGCTTTTTCTTCTGTATAGCAGTGTTTGATTCACGTCTGTTGTGCCCCACCATCATTACCCCTACTGTTACCCACTTTTGTTTTCCCCCACCGCTACCCACCTCTTCTCCTTGCTAATTGATGCTTCCTGCCTTGATCATTGCGATATTAAGTATTTGAGTGTTGCCAGTTCCGTACAGCTCCCCCGGGCTTTGTAATGGAGCTAAGAAAGGTAACCCCCTGCACTACTTTTGGTACAAATCGTTCCTGTTTAGAGGGAGCACAGAAAAAACACATTTTACACAGCACTTGCAAATAGCCACAGAGAGAGATAGCTAGGTGGGTTGGCTAAATGCAGCAGAGACGCAAAATACTGCAGGGAAGGGAACGATTTGTACCAAAAGTGGTGCAGGGAGTTACCTTTCTTAGCTTTATTACAAAGGCCAGAGGAGCTCTACAGGCCATGCCACAAATGCAATTGTATTTTGGCACATGTTATTTATTCAGTATGTGGCTGTAAAACCACTATTTCTTTCTGGTCTTTGAGGACGAGGAACTGAGTTGTCCCTGCAGTATTTCGCATCTCTGCTGCGTTTAGCCAACCCAGCGTGCTATTTCTCTCTGTGTCTATTAGCAAGCTCTGTGTAAAAACTGGTTTCTTTGTGCTTCCTTCAAACGGGAACATTTAAAGTTTTGGTCTTTTTTTTAACTGTTAATACTGTTTAGCATTTGTTCTTTCTTATCACCTGCTTAGAATTTGCTGAATAATTGTGCACCAATCCGCTCTAAAATATTACCATCCGTTTGACGGCAGTGAGGTTCCATAGCTTCATACAAAGGACGGAGGAGCTGTACAAGCCAAGCCGCAAATAGAATTGTGTTTTGGCACATGTTATAGTTAGTATGCAGCTGACCATTATTTCTTTTTTGTCTCAGGAGGATGAGGAGCTGAGTTGCCCCTGCAGTATTCTGCTTTTTTACTGTGTATTGTCAACCCAGCGAGCTATCTCTCTCTGTGGCTATTTGCAAGTGCTGTATAAAATGTGGTTTCTCTGTGCTTCTTCTAAACGGGAACGGAGGGTCGGAGGAGCTGTACAGGCCATGCCACAAATAGAATTGCATTCTGACACATGTTATGTATTCAATATGCGACTGGAGAATGAGGAACTGAGTTGTCCCTGCAGTATTTCGCTTCTTTTCTGTGCTTTGTCAACCCAGTGAACTATCTCTCTCTGTGGCTATTTGCAAGCGCTGTGTAAAAGCTGGTTTCTTTGTGCTTCCTTTCAACAGGGGCATTTAAAGTTTTGGTGTTTTATTCAAACTTTAATACTGTTTAGCATTTGTACTTTCTTATCACCTGCTTAGAATTTGCTGAATAATTGCGCACCAATCTGCTCTAAAATAATACCATCCGTTTGACAGCAGTGAAGCTCCATATAAATTGTTATTATGAAAATAAGCTGTGTAAATGTTAATAAGATTGTACATGAAGTGTTCATGGTAACAGTGTAGCAATATCCATTAAATGATATTCTGCGCATTCTATGAGCAGATTGATGTTTGGTTACTGTCGCTTTTATAGTGCTTCTTTTGTACCAGAAGAGGTGCCGGGGCTAACCTTACTTAGCTTTCTTACAAAGCCCGGAGGAGCTGTACAGGCCATGCCACAAATAGAATTGTATTTTGGCACATGTTAAACTTAGTGTGCGGCTGACAAACCACTTTTTCTTTCTTGTCTTGGGAGGAAGGGGAACTGATGCAGTGATTCTGCACATATACAGAACTGTGCGCAGGAAACCAGGACCTCAGTGTGTAGTGGTGTACCAAAAACCCACCTTAGTGCCCGGAACCCCAATCCTGCTAGCTATAGTGTTTCATTCGTTCTCAATACAACAGCGAAGCGACCAATGATTAGACATTCTAAAACATGTATCTCAGATCCTCCCAGGAATAGCGGGAGCAAGAACGCTCTTTCGCTCACTCACTCATACTTGTCCACAATGTGAATAATCAGAGACACTGTATAGTTTAAAATGTTTATTTTAACTAACATGCTCGATAATGCAGTACACGAGCCAATACTAGCAGCAAAATGAATAAACACAAGATAGTAAACATTGTTACAATTCTATAGAAAATAAACGGAGATATCATTCTATAAAGGTAGTGGAAAAAGGACTACAGTGCCTTGCCACCCTCCTCGTGCTAGGAACAAGTTTAATATAGAAATAGAAGACCTCTGGGCTTTGTCAGAGGGGACCCCATACTTCTAGGTTTAGTTGCAAAAGTTTACATCTCCGTTCAAGCACAGCTCTTCTCTGTAGAAGGGTATTCTTCAAATGCTTAACAAGCATGCAATGCCTTATTAAAAGCACTCAATTTTCAGTAGTGCAGCTGTGTGTGTATTATGTCTAACATGCGTGGGACTGACCAAAGCAGATTAACAAGAAACATTGTTTTCGACCTTGAACACGATGTGCAGATGAGACTCAAAGACTACAGCAAGAAACATGAAAAGTAGATGGTTCTCATGTGGACGAGCACAAGCATTAGTTTTACGAAAACAAAGTAATATAGAAACGTGTCCAAAAGTGGCAACATGGCAGCCAAGCATGTACTAGCATGTGCCAACTTAGCAATGTCCGCAGTGAATCCTGTATCCTAACTACACCCTCCCCTGGTTAGTCCATTGGATGTAAGAAAAGGACGAACACAGAGTTCAAGAAACGTTAGCAGAGTTCATGAGTTTCTATAGTCTATCGAATTTGGAAAAAAGTGGATGGTGGAGAGAAAAATTTTATTTAGAGAAAAAAAATTGGAATTGTAAATTGGGTGCAAACCTCTAGTTTGCCAAAAAATACCATTAAAAATAAGCAAAGATGTGCGCCAGCCATTTTAATCCATCAGCGTGTATGGGCAGTAAACAGTCACTGCCTCCAATAGGAAATCATTGTCATCTGTAGAAAAAAGAGATGCCATCCAATTAAGCAAGCAGAACGAGCAAGCATGGACATCACAATTTGGAACTTCCAGGACCACCGCAGGACAACTTGCGTGATATTCACTATAGCTACATTGTAGGAGATCCTGCGCAGCCGCACAGATATCCCACTGTGCCAACACTCCAAGTGCAGCTGCACATGCCATAAAACCCACGCCGGAGCATTCTTGCTCTTGGGCCACTGAGGGACTCATCAACAGGTTGTATTCCGGGTCGGGAGAAGACGTATTGCAGAGGCAGAGTTCCAATGCCCATTGAAAGGAACATTCCAAGCTAGAGAAGACGGGTTGCACGCAAGTGTAGTATGCAAAGCCGAAAGACAGTTCATAAGCTTCGCTGAGTGTAGCCGGCGGCAGAATACCATAAAAGTCAAGCATATGGTCACAAAGCATTTGCAGCCGATCTGGGTTGTGTAGAACCACAACAGGTGCAGCCATAGCACAGTAGTCAATAGCAGAACACCAGCGGCTATGGTGACCAACAGAGGTAAACCTCCAAATACGCTGGAAAAAATAGAATGCATAAAGACTGGTATCACACCAAATATAGTCTAAAAAGAGGTCACAAGGCCAGAGCCCACTACTTTAAAAAACATGAAACAGGCCGCATCGAGGACCCCGAGAATTAATTCACTGAAATGGAGTGGGTTATTCGTATTTAAAAGGGCTTGAATTTCAGAATTAGTGCTCGCTATCTGCAAAACGAATGTTTCACATGCAGAAGTGAGCGGGTCTTCTTGCTGAAATATTAGAGCTTTTATTCTGCTCAACTTATTGAAGTCTGTTTTCACAGTCAGGATGCAAGACCAAATCGAGACTTCAAGCTTCCCCTGTGGGGGCGGGAAAAGCACATTTTTCCGACAAACTACGGGCTGTGAAACTGTTACAATATATGGGATGCCAGCCAGCAAACATCAACAATCTTTGTTATCAAAAGAAGATAGCTACCGTTAGCATGCAGAGTGAAAGTGGGTTTATTAGCTGGTACTGGAATACCTTTTAAAACACATGCAACATTCGGGGAGGTAACACTACAAGCCCTGTGTAACTGTATGTTTTTGCGGACAAGGGAACGACCTATTGTCGAATCACAAGATTCTCCTGTAAGATATACCTCCTTTTTATCTCCCAAACATCTGTAGGTGAAAGGCAAGGACCATAACTCATGCAGGAAAGCGCTGCCGAGGGGTTCATAGCGACCTATCGGGTAATCCTTCATACAGGAGCTAAAATGAAACATTGAAACTGGTAAAGAGATAACCCCGTGGATGAGCCAGACAGCATAGTCCATTTCTGCCACG
The DNA here is from genome assembly GCF_964263255.1 of Lissotriton vulgaris. Lineage (NCBI taxonomy): Eukaryota > Metazoa > Chordata > Amphibia > Caudata > Salamandridae > Lissotriton > Lissotriton vulgaris. The sequence goes on from NC_141687.1 coordinate 1,103,151,951, forward strand.
GATAAGAGTAAAGGGTCTATCTTTTCAATATGTAAATAGTGTATGTTGCATCATTCATGGACATAAATTGCTGTTTTTCTGTCAAATTAAAAGGCAAAAACGAAGCAGATGCATTTAAATAATCCCATGGCACTTTCCCATTTTCAGAGTTTGCAAAATCCATGCAAACTGCATAACAGAACGCAATTGACTTTGACCATGATACAATACAAAGCGATACAAAAGGGGATGATGTACAGAGCGCTTGAGCAAATCAAACACTCACCCCCAGTCAACTGATCTGGGTTTAATCCATCACCATTCTTTATCCCACTCAGCCACCCCAATTCAGACATGACCATATGCAAATCAGTTTGACCCTGTGCCTCATGGGAACAGTCCAGTCTGAACTGCCAAGCCATGTCTTCCCTGGAACGGAAACAAGCATCCTGGGACCGGTTTCGGATTCATAATCCTCATCAGCCAGGCTATCTTGAATCCAGTGGCCAAGTGAGCAAGGGACTCACGTCCGAGCATACCCTGCCAACTTAGGGTGAACAAAGCGATACAAAAGGGGATGATGGACGGAGCGCTTGAGCAAATCAAACACTCACCCCCAGTCAACTGATCTGGGTTTAAACCATCACCATTCTTTAGCCCACTAAGCCACCTCAGTTCAGAAATGACCATATGCAAATCAGTCTGACCCTGTGCCTCATGGGAACAGTCCAGCCCGAACTGCCAAGCCATGTCTTCCCTGGACCGGAAACAAGCATCCTGGGACCGGTTTTGATTTAGGCCCAGATCTCTGTACTGGGGTGAATGTATGACATTGTTCTGCATTCTGTCCATCAACTGTTATTTTTGCATTTGTCACCCTGAGTGGGATGGGAATGCTCAGACGTGAGTCCCATGCTCTCCACACCACTGGAGTCAAGCTGTCCTGGCTGAAGACGGCTGATAGCCAGAAACCGGCCCTAGGATGCTTGATTCCAGTCCAGGAAAGACATGGCTTGGTAGGTCGGGCTGGACTGTTCCCATGAGGCACAGGGTCAAGGCTGATTTGCATATGGCCATGTCTGAACTGGGGTGGTGTGGAGTGGAAAAAAACGATGGATTTAGGCCCAGATCTCTGTACTGGGGTGAATGTACGACATTGTTCTGCATTCTGTCCATCAACTGTTATTTTTGCATGATACAAAACAGACACATCATCTTGAACAATATCAACAACAGATGAAACAATATTATCTAAGGTGTAAATGCGGAAAGACATTGCGTTAATACTATTGTCAACTACAGCAAGTACTTTTTCTAAATTTGCTTGATCTATTTCCCTTAAGCATGAAGCAGCTTCAATTTGAGATATCTTTCAAATTTCATTGTAAGCTGCGTAAATAAATCTCTTTCTCCTGGGACTAGCCAGTCCCTTGATGAAGTCTGCCAAATCAATGTTATTAGCTAACAAAGATAAATGTTGTTTCACGGATGATAAGGATGAGTGCTGTAACCAATTTTGACATAACTTACCCTCAGAGTACGTGGTATCGAGTGTGTATTTGCAAACCGTGGGTCAGGTCTAACCTGTTTGTAACCTGGAACTGTGTTATACAAACGTAATTGGCAGGCATCAGAAGTTGTCTGCCAAACCAGCCATCTTAGTGGATCTAACCTGGAAACATTAAATGTCATATTCTGAAATAAAGCTTGCAATTATTCAATGGAGTAATCAGTATGCAAGCTCCAGTTATGATACATAGCGAGGGTAGGAATGGTAGGGGCATTCATCTGCTTTTTAGTGGCTAAGCCAAAACAGGTTGTTTGATATATGTGATCATTCGAAAGCAGAATTTGTGTTGGGATAAGGAACGCCCGATGTAAGGCTTCAGTGCCACAAACCTGCCAGGGTCTAGAATCCCAGACGGATTTCAAATCAACGGTGGCCTCCCAATGTTCATAGCCACCAAGTAATAATTTATCTATAAAGGAATTGGAATATGACAATTTTGTGTGAGTCAACATCACCTTGGGACTAGATGAAATGTTCAATTTAAAATAAAACGACTCCAGATTTAACCTATCAAAATCTGTAAAATATGTAAATTTCCTTAACAGAGTTTTGGAGCTGCCTTCTAATGGAGTTGTTCAATGTTCCCATTGTGTGTAATTAAACCCATTTCTAAATGAATTTGCCTTATGTAGGAAGTGGTGTCCAAAATGCTGATAGCAATATAAATCGGCATAATTAGAAGTATTTAAATTCAAATCGTCAGCATCAAAGGCAGCATAATACTTCAAATCTGAAAATAAAGATTGTACTACCTGCACATCCCAGTCGTCTGAACGTATGTTCTGTTTCACTACAACACCCATGTATACATGAAGTACATTTGGTATGTTAATAATCTCTGTCGGGCAGTGAATTTGGAAATCCACAGCATCCCAGACAATGCCGTCAGTAACTGGAAAGGCAGAAATGTTTACGACAAGAGTCTGGTCTCGCTTCATTATGTGGGAACACGAGTGCATAGCCAAAAAGTTCCAGTTGCCAACTGAGATCTCTATCACTGTAGATATTGGTGTGAGATCACCATCACTGCAGATATTGGTGTGAGATCACTATCACTGCAGATATAGGTATTAGATCACTATCACCGCAGATATAGGTGTGAGAGCTCCATCACTGTAGATATTGGTGTGAGTTCACCATCACTGCACATATAGGTGTGAGATCACTATCACTACAGATATAGGTGTGAGGTCACCTTTACTTCAGATATAGGTATGATATCACTATCACCTCAGATATAGGAGTAAGATCACTATCACTGCAGATATAGGTGTGAGCTCACTAACACTGCAGATACAGGTATGGGATCACTATCATTGCAGATATAGGTGTGAGATCTCTATCACTGTAGATATTGGTGTGAGATCACCATTACACCAGATATAGGTGTGAGATCACTATCACTGCAGATATAGGTGTGCGATCACTATTACTGCAGATATAGCTGTGAGATCACCGTCACTGCAGATATAGGTGTCAGATCACTATCACTGTAGCTATTGGTGTCAGATCAATATCACTGCAGATATAGGTGTGAGAACACCATTACTTCAGAAATAGGTGTGAGATCAAAATTACTGCAGATATAGGTGTGAGAGCACATCACTGCAGATATAGGTGTGCGATCACTATCACTGTAGATAGAGGTGTGCGATCACTATTACTGCAGATATAGGTGTGAGTTCACCGTCACTGCAGATATAGGTGTCAGATCACTATCACTGTAGCTATTGGTGTCAGATCACCATGACTGCAGATATAGGTGTGAGAACACCATTACTTCAGATATCGATGTGAGATCAATATTACTACAGATATAGGTGTGAGATCACGTCACTGCAGATATAGGTGTGAGATCACTATCACTGTAGATATAGGTGTGAGATCAATATCACTGCAGGTATAGGTGTGAGATCACCATTACTGCAGATATAGCTGTGAGATCACTAGCAGTGCAGATATAGGTGTGAGATCAACATCACTGCAGATTAGGTGTGAGATCACTATCACTGCAGATATATAGGTGTGAGATCACAATTACTTCTAAGATATAGGTGTGAGATTACTATCACTGCAGATATAGGTGTGAGATCACTATCACTGCTGATATAGATATGATATCACCATCACTGCAGATATAAGTGTGAGATCACTATCACTACAGATATATAGAATACCTCCTTGTTCGATATACAAGAGTTTAAGCTATTGGCATTGTAAATGACAATGCCTTTTATTTATGTTTTAAAAACAAAAACAGAAATCAAAGGTATTGTCATGTACAATGTCAATAGCTCAAACTGGTGTAAATGCGAGACCCATTGCATTGCAAATGCTTGTTGTTAATTTGCTGTCATGCATCTTAATGGTTGTTTGCCGGGATCTGAAAAACACTTGTAAAGGCGTTTTAGACATGCACCGCATGTCCGCCATACTTTATCCAGGGAAAGCAATATATTTTCCAAAAGGTAAATGACTCTTCGAGGGTCGCGTGGATGTGGAAGGAGCAGGCCCATGTCAAGCTGAAACCTAACATGTCACTGTCTCATATCCAGCCACACGAGAAGCTCAAGGGGGAAACTGGCACGTGATTTTTTGCCCCCAATCCTGCCAGAATGTCTGAAGCACCTGTTTACTGTAAATGTCCTTGATATTCCGCAACAAGTGTTCTTCTGTCTGTTGAAAGAGTGAACAAATACACATGTGCATCCCCTGTTCACACCATTGCTAGTAAGCGAGTCCTCTTGCTGTGAGTCTAGTCAAATTATAAGAAATGTAGAAAGTTCTTTTTTGTGGTCCTTCCCTCGCCCGTGGGTGCAGTGAAGCAGCAATTTAACAGTGGACTGCTTCTACTGCACAGGTTGCATCAATAAATATGTCAAATCAGCTGTAACCACTGCACCATCCACAATTACATTGTGGCCTACTCATCTTCATGACTTTACATATCAATTTGTTATTTACCACCACAATCAACACCATATTATTGTCAATGCCTTTTCATTACCAGCTCCCGTAGCCTTAAAACCCTAAACTCAATTGCAACCCTCTGCCCTAACCCCTAATTAAAACCCTAACTCTAACCCTAACCATCTAACACCAGCCTTAGTCCTGATTCCCAACCTTCTACCCCAACATAAATATTAATTTATTCTAACCCAGTCCCAAAGACCCTATTCCAAACCCTCATCACAACCACAAACCATAGCCCCTAACCTCAGCCTCGAACTAAACGAATGTATATAGGATAATGTCAGGGGGCACATTCCAGCTATTCAACAAGAGAAACAATTCAACAGTAGACACATTAACCAGGCTTGAACTGTGGTTCACAAAATCTATTTTATTGGTCATGTGCAGCTTTGAAGAGGATGTTTCATTATTTTATTTTGCAAATATTCTCAGGAATGGAGTTTGGAGTTTCTGCACAGCCTTATTATTAAATCTGCTAATGAGCATGGATGTGTTGTCTGTTAAATAACAGTGGGTTCTTCCGAATATTGGTGCCGGTCGATGGGCCCATCAGTTCTCAGCCTGTTCATACCTGTTCAGGAAGGAGATGATCTTATCCCTTACGCCCCTTTCAAGCATGTCCAACTCATCCTGGATTTGACTAGTGTATGGATCCAGATTCCTCCTCATCTCTTCAGCTCTCTGGATGATCATTGTTTTTAGATCCTCTCCATATGGGGAAGCTGACAGGCTGAACTCCTCGATCCTCTGGTTCACTTTCTTGTTAAAGTCTTCCAAGTACGGTGATAAATTCTGCCCAATGTCGTCCAAGTGAAGTTTCTCTTTGATTTGGTTGGTGGAGGAGAGTATTTGCTGTCTCATGTCTTCCACATTGACAGAGAACTTGGTTCTCATATCCTCTATGTTTTTCTGCATCTGGAAGGCCATGATCTCAATCTTTTGGTTGAGGTGTTCTTTGACATTCTGTGCGTACGGTGTCAAATGCTTCTGCAGCTCCTCAATGTTCTGCTCAATCTTCGCCAGGACCTCATCACTGTAAGGGCTCAGGTTCTTCTTCATCTGCTGTGCTTTTTCACAGATCTTTCCCTGAAGTTCCTCAGCATACGGGCTAAGGGCCAAATGCAGATTGCCCACATTTTCTTGCAGTTTGGCCTGAAGCTGTTCGGCATATGGTGAGAGTTCAGTCTGGAGGCTGTTCATCTTTTCCTGGAGTTTGGCCTCAAGATCCTCAGTGTATGGCTTGATCACTGCTTGGAGGTGGTCAACATTTTCCTGAAGTCTGGCCTCAAGCTCCTCAGCATACGGAATGAATGCTGCCTGGAAGTTATTCATATTTTCCTTAAGTCTAGCTTGAAGCTCCTCAGTGTATGGGGTGAGCTGGAGACGAAGCTCCTCTGCATTTTTCTGGACACGAGTGGCAAGTTCCTCGGCATATGGGGTGAGCACCTGACGAATCTCCCCTGCATTTTCCTGTACCCGACTAGCAAACTCCTCAGCATATGGAGTCAGCTTCAGCTGTAGCTCCTCAATGTTCTTGTTAAGCTGCTTGTGGATATCATCTGCATATGGTGACACCTTCAACCGTAACTCCTCCAGCTCCAGGCGTATCTGCTCCTTTAGTTTCTCTGAGTCTTGGGAGAGCCGTGCATGGAGCTGGGCGGTGAAAGGAACTAGCTGGCTTTGTAGGTGTGCAGCATAAAGAGGAACATCATGGAGGTTTTCCTGAAGGAGGGTGCTAAGGAAAAACAATTAAAAAATTGATCAATATTACTAATTCAGATGAAATATCCTATATTTTTAGTATATGACAGCTAACCTTTTTTCCCCTTTCCTCTCTCCTCTTCCTCCAATATCTGCATCCTAAAATTTCTTCTATTGAACAATAAAATCCAAAATGGTCTTGGAAGTTTCTCAACTAGCTCAATTCTCTAAGGTTGAACTATACAATCATTTTACTTAGATCCCTTACTCAGTAAGTATAACAACCGGGTGGGTTACTCAATAGAGTCATGGAATAGAGGGGCGCTGGCGAGGGCATGGCACTGGGACAATGGGGTCCCGGAACCCAGTGATCTTATGCAGTCTGTCCAAGGAAATGGACCAACTGTTAGTCTGTGTGTCAAAACCAAAGCCTCAAAGCTGGTGTGAGCAGCACTAGAGGTTAGAGAATTGTGATATGGCTGAAAGCTCCCTGTCACTGCTGAGATATGCAGATAATAGAAGCAAAAAGGGTATATGAAACCCATAGTCTTCAAAATAAAACTAGAATGCTATCAAAGCTGGAACAGGCATTTAAATTTAGAAGACATGTTAGTGGAATATTGTAGAGGTACATTAAGAAACCTCAGAGCTTGTGGCCATAAAAAGGAGAGGTGAGGTTAAAGATTTTAATTACAGGGGCATGGCTTGGCACCAGCCAAGATGGCTGCGCACTTAGGGGGAGATTTACTAAGATTTTGCGCCGTGTTTGCATCACCCAAATGACGCAAAAAGGTGCAAAATCTTTTTTTCCTAATTAACTTTCCAGCGCTAAACTTGTTTAGTTCTGGAAATAATGTTAAAGTAATGCGGAGTAGTGCATAGTGCTGCTTCACATTACTTTGCACCATGGGGGCGTACCAAGGGTGTTACACGGGCATTCCCATGAAACCACCTAAGGTTTCTCATGCTAAACCTAATTTACTAAAAACAGTAGATTGTCCTTCCTTTTCCGACTTTGCATGCGTGCTGCACTGTGCAGGGGGGGGACATATCACAGATTGGGCCTTACCGGGCAAAGTGAACAGATTGCAGAGACACCCTGTGCCCCCGGGACCAGTGTGACTGAGGGAGGTGCATGGATACAAAAATATCATAGGGCTCCCATTTCTAGCAATGGAAAGGGCAGCCTCGTGGGTGCAGGGGAGAGCTGGTGGCTAAAATAGCATACCAGAGTGGTGCCAGGGGCTGTGCTGCAAAGAAAACGAGTGATGACCCCTCCTGAACACTGCTGGCTGGCAGCTGGACGATGGATCATTACAGTGGTGATTAGAGTGATGTGCTTAACAAGCTCAATTGATCTGTGCCTGGTTCTCTTCTCTCCCCAGCCCTCCCTATTTGTGCCCTTTCTCCTTTGGGGGCCTGCCCCCCTACAAAACTTCTGGACTGGCGAGTTGGGAGCACTGGGAGGAAGCCATGCGGCACTAGGTAGTGCCCTACGAGAACCTGAAGAGGGATTCCAGGTGCAACATGAATGCGCTGACGGAGGAACAACCTACAGGCCTAGATGTCACCTTAAACACAGCACTGTGTGACAGGGTGCTAAGCTGTGCCTGGGCATTGAGAGGAGCATCAGGAAGCCGTACATGATTTGGCTGGAGGGGGCCATGGCTTCTAGTAATTGTGAGGTGCAGTGGCTCAGCCCTTTGGATGCGATGGCCCACTTGTATGTCATACCGATGACCCAACTTAGACCTGCCACTTGACAGGAGATCAAACTGGGAACCCGGAGGGGCCCACATAAGGCTAAACAGTAAGGTGCTGTGGCGAACCCTAAACAAGCAACCAGAACTGGGGGTCCTGAGGAGGACACTCTGGAATTGCAGATACTAGTTGTGCCACGTGAGGATTTAGCCAAACAGCGATTTACCAGTGTGGTGTCGCTTGGGCACCAGAGGCGCAGTTGAAAACAGGGTCTGGCATGCTCTGTGAGGAGGACCTGGCAACACTGTCCTTCGGGCTATGGTTAGGGCTAGGGGAGTGGTGCACTCACAGACCAACAAAATGGATAGATATGCCATACCAAAGCCAGCCTCTGAGGCACCCGGAGAACAGGCAGAACAAACAGAAATGAGGGAGCCCTTCCAGTGCCATCATGGTGCTATATGTGACCTCAAGAGTACCATTGAACCTATGTTAGATACTGCGACTGTCGATGTTAAACTCCACAAAGTAGACTTTAAAAAGATTTCCCAAAAAGGGAATACATCCAAATCCCATATTAACTTGCTATAATCCACTTCCAAAAAGCAGGATGAGCAAGTGCAATACCTCACGAAAAAACACGCAATAATTGCAGCAAAACTAGAAGACCAAGAAGGCAGAGCTTGCAGGAATAAAATCACGGTAGTAGGAGCTCCCAAGGGGAAGGAGGGGCTCAGTGCTTAGCTCTTTCTAGAAGACCTTTTAGTCAATACTGTGCACACTAAACGCTTCTTGAACTTCTTTTCTATTGAGCATGCACTCATGGCGCCTGTCCGAAAGTTGAAACCTGGAGCCTCTCCATTAACAATTATAGCCAGGATCTTTAAATGCTGTGAGAGGGACACTATCCTACAGGCAGCCTTTTCTCATGGTAACAAGACCTATGAAAATGCTACGGTGCGCTTCTTTGCCGATTTCACCCTGCAAGTTCAGTGCCAGCGCAGAAGCTTTGAAAAAGGTAATAAAGTACTCTGTGGCAAAGAACTTAAGTACATGATGCTCTATCCAGTAATGCTTGAAGATGTGGCAAAAGGCAAATTGTGGCACTTCACCCCTCCAGAGGGTTGGTACACTGCTGGTCATCGGTCTCAACGAGAGGGGGGAAGGGCACCCAATCGATTAGCTGGAAGAGGAGGGACTTGTTTGCAATGAGGGACAGATCGAGGATGGGGCTTGGAGAAAGGGCTGAGAACTGGACTCCATGGCTTGACAGCTATGTCATGTCACTCAGTGGAGCTGGTCGACCCGTCAGACACCCAGGATAAAGAAGGATTGTGGCTGCATGATTTTGCATCAGGTATTTTGTGATTGGATTTGCCTGCCCAGGTAGGAGACAAAGGGAACTCCGGGAGGGGGGAGAGTAGATTTATGATGCTGTTATATTTGAAGCAGAGAACCTAAGAAAGGCGAAGGGGTACAGTAACATGATCATACCAGTGCAGCCCTCGAGGTGGTGCTGGCCAGCCCTAAATAATTGCATGATATCATTTGGACAACAGGCGCTCTACATGTTGGGTTTGTGGTGGGCAGCTCTGAGCCTACTGTGCAGGGTAGCAGGCTGGGGGAGTTACAACATTGGGTATATCAGATTCATTTCAGTTTTTGTTCTATCTTCTGTTTTCTTCAGCTCAGTGAGCATAGGCACATAAGGACAGTGATCGGGGACATGCTGGGAAAGGGTAGGATTTTTACTCTGCCATTACACGCGGAGACAGCCCTGTACACTATATCACGCTAGATGGTACACCTCACTCAGCAGTGAAGGTCCTAACGTGGTGCCTAAATGGCTTAGGCAACACAATTAAATTAATATTAGTGCTAAAATACCTCCGTAGAGATGTCCCAGACATAGTTCTTCTACAGGAGACTCACTTGAAGGGCAACCATTATGAGGCCATGGATCACCAACTCGAGGGGCGCAGGCATATTGCTAACAAAATCGGTGCCTTATATCCCTTGACGCACTTGGACTGACCAGCTGGGTCCCTTTGTGGCACAGACGGGTACTTGGGAGAGGCACACGCTCAACATCTGCTCAGTCTATATACCATGCAGAGGTATCACCCAGAGACTTTTCCCGCCCTAGGGCTATCCTGATGGAAGTGCCCCTGGGATCCTCATATTAGAAGTGGACTCCAATGCGACAATGGGCCCAGCACTAGATAGAGACTCTAAGGGCCTATTTACAATATTCTGATGCATAGTAGCAAAGCTAGCATTTCTGCTGCACTGCCGTGCATCAAAATAAAGGGCAGTAATAAACTGCATCTACAAGAAACTGGGGATTCCTGTCCTTGCCCCCGTGCCTGCGTAGAAAGATCAGCCATGCAGCAGCACAGACATCTTTGCGTCATTTTGCAAGGGTGCCTGCTCTGAGATGATGATTGTTTTTGTGCAGGTGCAACGATAGCAGAGTCGTTTGCTACATATTATGAAGATATATAAGTACGTCTGCGACTGTTAGGGTGGGGGAAGATTGCGTTGGCCTTCTAAAACACCCCCCCCTTCCGGCTCTCTCAGGCAAAGATTGAGCAGCTTTGGAGAAAGACCTAAGTGCAAAAGAAGTTAAACAGGCAATCCGAGACCTGCAGTCGGGGAAAGGAGGCAGGGCCTAACAGCCTACCAGTGGAACTATATGAGTGCGAATAATGTAGCAGGACACATGCTAAATATGTTCAAGGAGGCCCAGGAGGTGGGTCGCCTGCCGGAAGATCAAAGAACCGCTAACATAGTGGTTATCCCCAAAAAGAAAAGCCAACTGCAGCCTGTAGCTTCTACAGACCAACCTGGTTGTTAAATTGATAGGCAAAGTTCCTGGCCAAGATCCTGGCCAACAGACTGCAGCCAGTTATAACTACAGTGATACATCCAGATCAGTCTGGCTTTATGCCACACAGGGGTATCCAATTACACCTGAGGTCTTTCTTAGGAGTACCTCATATGACTGAGGCTACACAAGCTGAACAGGCCGTATTGCTCTTATTGGATGCTCAGGTGGCATTTAATAGCACTGAATGGAGCTTTCACTTTGCTGCTCAGATAACGCTAGACTTTGGACCTCGATATTGTAAATGGATCCAGCTTCTATATCAAGACCCACTGGAATAGGTGTGGGTCAATAATGAACTGTTATGACCCTTTGTTTTTCATAGGGGCACAAGGCAGGCCTGCTCACTGCCTCAATGATATTTGCCCTTGAACCTCTAGTGGCATGGGTTCACCAGGACTTTCTTATACAAGATATCAGCAGAGGCCGGGACTGGGAAGAGAGGATCTCTCTATATGCTGCTGATATCCTGTTAGATGCCCCACAGCCCTGCTCCACAGTGGATAGCACCTTGCACATCTTCCAACTCTTTAAGGGATACCCTGGCTATGAAATTAACTAGGAAAAGTCCCTAATTTTTCCCATAAAGGGCGGTATCCCCAGACTGACTTCGAGATTTATAGCCTCAACAGTGCAAGATGGCTTCTGATACTTGGGCATCTACATCACCAGAGACGCAGAAGAATTTCTGAAAAGGAACAGCTTCCCGCAGCTGGACCGCCTCTGAAATGATGTCGCTCACTGGTGAATGCTTCCAATCTCCCTGATGGGCAGGCAGGGGTTCTTTAAGATGATGACCCTCCCAAGATTGCTAAATGATTTACAGAATACCCCATATAAAATCTCCCTTGACTTCTTTAAGAAAGTTGATGGCTCACTACGGCAACTCCCGTGGGACCGGGGCAGTTCAAGAATCGCACTCTGCAAGCTCCAGAGAGGGGTTTATGAAGGGGGTCTGGCGGTCCAAGATATATGCAGATATTACTGGGTGGCACAATTGATAGTAAATACTAATAAATGACTGGGTGTTCTCGGACAGTACTGAGCCTGCGTACAGTGCAGGCTCAGCACTCGCGCTGCTCCTCACTGCGTTATGGAAAAGGACATGAGGGTGCCCTTCCATGCCCTACACAGCTGATGGTAAGGACATGGTGAGAAGCCACTAGATTCCTGGGATGGGACAACAAACTGACAGACAGAGACCTTCTGCAAGAGGTTCGGGATCTGAAGGGGTTCTCCAAACAGAAACTAATAGCCATTCTAACTACTGGGGGGGGTGGAAAGGGCAAGCATTACTCAGATTTGAGGCTCTACAGCAGCAGTATGAGATTGCTGAATCATAAATGCTTAAATATTTACAATTGGGTCACACTCTTAGGCACTACATACTGGAGATGGAGCAATTACCAAAGTCGGCACCTTTAGAGGATCGGGTCCTCTTGAACCCCATGACAGAGAGGGCGGGATCCTTGACCGATAAGAACATGAGGAGTAATTCCCCCGACCCTCTGCAGAAGCTGCGGGAAGCATGGGAGGGAGACCTTGGACTTATAGAAGAAGAGGATTGGTTGGCGACTATACAAAGTCCCAGAGAGATGGCCATATGGGCTCTGTGCCACCTCATTGAATTGTGAATATACCATAGATCATACTATTCCAGTACGCTTCTGCATCGCCTTGGGAAGTTGCGACACCACCCTTTGTGCTAGGGGTTGTGGTGAGACAGAGTCCTTTGTTCGCATACTTCTGGGAATGTCCGGAAATACAACACTACTGGAGGGGGAGGTTTAAATCATGGCCAATGCCACTGGATTCAACATGCCACTGACTGCCAGGTGGCACCTCCTATGTATAAGTGGTGGAGAGGAGTGGCCTAAATAAAAGAAATATGGCTTACGTTGCCCTCCAGGATTGCCAAGAGAACTTTAGCCCTGGCAGGGGAGCGAGTGGGATGACACGCATTGCGGAATGGGAAGCTGGCGGGGAATGGTGCCAAAGGGCTAAACATGTGGTGTACCAGAGTCAGGGCAGCCCAAAAAATGGGAGAAAGACTGGGACAGTTAGTGTATATACAGGGAAAAGAGGAAGCCCTACAAAAAGGGGTGGACCATACCTTGAGTGCAGAACTGGGGTCACTGTCGAAATTCCATCATATAGCATTGCTAACAACGGTATGCACAATTCTTATCCTTATGTATCCTAGTGGTTATGCCAATCGTACTGTACTTTGCTCTTTTATGTCTACTCTGTACATGATAACCCATTTATGTTTACTGTAGCACTGAGCAACTGTTTAACAAAAAATAAGTAAAAAAGAAAAAGGTTTAAAGGGCAGACAAAGGACAAATTAGGACCTAATTAAGACTCTTGTGGATATGAGTCGGGGTATGAGACTTTGAAGACACTACCTAACCTAAAGCAGGAAACCAGTGCTCGTGAAAGCTTCCACTAAAATCGACTTTTTAATCCCCAAAAAGAAAGACGGGGTGGATAACATTCAAGCATGGAGTTTTAATACGAAAGATTAGCCTATGCGTGTCTATCAACTGAGCTTTGCAAAGGAATTTCTGAACACATGGGCTTAAAAAAGGGGCATCTAACGATGACGTTAAAGAAAGACTGCAAGTTACATTCAAAATATGAATTGGGTTTGAATGGGGCATAGCCACAATGAAAAGATGTATTTGTTTTCAACAGGGGTCTTCGTGGACAGTTTCCAAAGGAGAGGAATTGCTAGAAAGATGTCTAACAATGGAGCATGATGAAGGAAGATAGGGAAGGACTGAAGGACATTCAACAATAAGACCTAATGAATCTTGCTTGGTGGAAAACCTGCAGTTAATAGGAATTCCAGCATCCCTGCTCTTTGGACGATTTCCATTGACTGTGCTTGACTGGGGGGCATCTAGAAAGGGGCCAGATGCTATGTCTGCACAGGACAGTTTTGTGTATGGATTCCAAACAATTTGACTCGGTTGAAAGAGTTCTGGAGCAGGACGCGGTTGAGGAACATACAACAAAGGGGCTTGTTGGTGCCATATCTGACAACTGGCCCTGGTCGTAAGAAGTTGAGCTTGGGGACCTGGCTAATGGATCGGTAAAAATAAAGCCACTGTGGAGATTCCAATGGTTAGGGTTTATTTAAAGATATTTAACCATGGGGCTTTAAGAATCGTGAACCATGGGTTTTAATGTAAGGATTTGTCACAATGCGCCTTGTCGTAAAAATCTGTATTAAAAAATCTGCAGTGTAAGGATCTACAACAATAGGGAGTACAGTAAGGGTTACTAACAATTGGGCTTGGAGTAATGATTATTAGCAATAGAACTTGCACGAGGGATAGTGACTGGTCATTGATAAAGGTGGATTTTTTTGTTCGTACTGTCAGACAATGCTTACTTGAACTGTTTGCTGATTTGCGATTCCTGGATCTGTTGCGCTGCCCGCTTCGCGCTGCTGCGTAGTACTTTTAAGTTATCCCAGAAGCCATCTTCCACCTCATCAGTGCCCACATCTGTGCAGGACCCTGTGGGAACAATAAGCAAGAACAAGGCACTTGAGAAAGAATCCATACATTATCTGCTTTATGAGGACCACCAGTCTGCTGTTCTTTTTGGAGTACACTTCACAAAGGGACAGGTCTACAATAAGGTTGCTACAAAGGCTGACCTATGGATCCATAATGAACGGCACAAGACAGCATAAGGTTACATTCAATGGGCTAAAACAAGCCTTACTGCATGGGCACGGGTGAACCCACAAGGCAAAATATTAGAAAGAGGGTGAGATGGACCAGCAGTTAAGGGGTGTGGAAAATGAAACCAGAAAACAAGTGCCCCCGGTAAGACTTCCCCTCTTGGAGTGTTCCTTTCTCTCGCTGGACTGGCCCATTAGTGTATGCAGATTGAGCGGGGCAGGGGGCCTGAGCACAAGTGGTCTCACTTGTTTTCAGGTGTGTTTCACCAATGTGAACTATTCCCTGTATTTATTTTTATCTAAGTGAAGTTAAGAAAACTTGTCTCTGTAGGAGACCCCCCCCCCCCCCCCCTGTTTTCATAAAACTTCGTAGAAGCAGTGTTTTGCGGAAAGGCAATATGCAAATGTGGGCCACTTTTTTAGCTTGTCCGGGCCTATTTGTTATCTCAATCCAACCCTGGTTAAGTGCTCAGCACATAAAGATGACGTCAGAAGCCAAAGATTCTGCTCTTACCTGTAATGGCCAGCAAGGCCAACACGACGCCAATGGATCTCAGAAACATCTTCAGCTTCGAAAGGAGCTTCGGGGTGGAACCTGGGAGGGAAAATATTGAGCTTAGTATAAAAGTGGAGAGGAGGGGCTTAGAGTCCAAAAGGCTGCAGCCACTGGTGGGAGAGGGCTCCCTTTATGTCGAGAGCCCAACAACCTAGCCACAGATCCCTCCATCAAACACCTCAGTCTGCTGAAACACCAACCCACGCATGACTAGGAATTCGCTGTCTGAAGCCCCGCAGTTCAGCGCAGTGTCTCTGTGGGCTTTAATGGCCCCACCCATCCTGGCCTGTCAGGAGTCGGCTCATATCACTGCAGTATCTCAGGCGCCCCAGCCATGCTGCTCACTCCATCCAAGTGTTCCCCATCTTCCGTGTGCTCACATGTCAGCCCTTAACCACCGACCTTTACCACTGACCATGGCTCCCTTAAGGAAAAGAGACATTTCCAAACTCATCTGCCTGGGATATAAAGCTTTGTCAGGCAATGGACCAAAATATCTGCAGGACAAACTGATTCCATATCTTCCTATAAGAAATCTTAGATCAAAGAGTCAAGTTCTTCTCTCTCCTCTGCGTATTCCTACGTCTAGGTTTGGTGGACCAGCTTTTTCCTATCTGGCCCCTACCACTAGAACCAGCCTCCCTTGTTCGTTAGGGCATGCACGGAGTTTTCAGGTTTAAAAAAACATCTTAAGACCTGGTTGTTCTAATGGCTGCTACTCTGTTTGTTGCTTCAGCGCCGATATGGCCCTTCAGGCGCGATTCGCTGCGCTTTATCAAGTAATATATCCATTAACGTAACATAACTGAAGGGTGTGGCTCAGTGAACCTACGCCCCTCTGTGTCAGACCCCCCCCCCCCCCACCTGATATCACGAGGAACGGAAGATGCCCGAAGCAGAGCCTCTCCCATAACTGCAATATCTGATCTCACACACTCACCCCTCCCTCAGGAAGCATCACTCATCTCTGCGGTGTCTGAGGAGCTCTCGTGTCTCAGCCAGCACCCGACTCACTGACGTGTCCCTGGAGCTCAGGGCAGGCCCCCGCACCCCCACTCATCAGCCCCAAGCCCCAGTCTACAGTGCTCGAATCTCACAGCCCAGATGTCGACTTTCACAACCTGCTCAGCTAGAAACCTCGCTCCAGCACTGAATTGTGTCTGTAGCTTCGCTGCCCCATCCTCCACCGGCCCCCAAGTCAGAAGCCCCTATCAGGGCAGTGCCACTTCCGGTTATGTGCCCCAACCCCCTTAAAGCAGCGGACCTCACCTCTCCTGTACCTGGAGTGCAGATGTGCACCTTCAAGGACAAGAATAACCCCCCACCATAACATCTGGGTCTCAGGCATTCACAGGACCCTCGCAACCCCCTCTTCCACAACTCACCTCTGGACTCTACACCTGCTGGCTGGCCTCTGCCGGTACCAGCCCCTTGTGCCTCGCTGGTATTTATACGAGAGCAAACACCCTCTTCTCTGGATATAGCGCCCAGAGGAAGACCAGAAGGCGCCGTCCTGGACTTTAGACCGGGCAGACGCGTCACCTGTGGACGGTGCCTTATCTGCTGGTGATGCTGGAGCCCTCGCGGGTGCCCTCAGCAGGTGACGCGCAGGGCATTGATCACCATGACTGGACTGCAAACCAACAGCGGATGGTAACATGTGGAGCACACGTCCCACATTTCACCAATCGAGCGCAAAGTGCGAGCTCGACCCTCTTCCAGGGCATCAGGGCTATCTTTACCCCGTACATTTAGACTGTTTATTACTTTGTACTCTGTGACGTCAGAGGGCAGAGAGGGCAGGCTGCAATGAGCAGACAATGTATCTTGGAGGATGGGTCAAATGAAGTCAGAGGTGAGACTGAGGGATGGGGCGAGACATACATTAGTTGATTAATGGAACCTGAGGGGCGAGGGGTACATCAGTAAGGCATGAATGCCTTTAGGGAATCGAATGACCACGTGGCGAGTTTGGGTAAAGAGGGGAAGGTCATTCCCAGGTGAGAACATCCACCAGGCCCTTTCCTTGGTAACTTTGGATGTCCAGTTATGAAAAAGTACAATAAAAGAAAGGCTTTGGTGACCCAAGCCAAAATACCTGTTAATCTACTAGTTTGACTTGTTTGTAGGGGGTTAGGTGAGTGGGAAAAGGTATTTACAACTAAGATAATTCTGAAGGGCTAGATGAGAGTGTCAATGTAAAGTGTAATGGTCACTCCCAGCCTTTTGATGCTAGATGCTCTGGTAATTGCAAACCAGGCCCCGGCACCAGCGCCTTTTCCCTTAAACTGTAACTGTGAATTGGTACACCCAATTGGCAAAGTACTTTAACACCCCTGTAAGGCCCTAGTATAAGGCACCAGTGATACCCAGGGCAAAGATGTAAAAGGGGTGCCTGGGCTGCAGCACTTATTGTGTCACCCTGAGGGACTGAAGTGAAACCAAAGGTTGCAGACCTGCCATGTGAGACCTGCACAAGCAGCTTGCCTGCTCGAGTTCGATCCTGCTCACACCATGCGTGACTGGATCACCTCACTGCATGTAATAAATGTCAGTCACCCCTAGAGTAGGCCTCCATTTAGCCCAAGAGGCAGAATGCATTATTTGGTATGTGTGGGAATATATGTGCAAGTATATATTTCCCTTTGGTAGCATTTTAAATGTAATTACCCGCAAGTGACCGTCCCTCCATAGGATAACATGGACTGGACACAGATGACTAACTCCATTATGGAACGGTCAATTCCTTTTGTGTTTGGTGTCAAACACACTGCTTTTTAATCCCGGACACAATAGTGGTGTCAAGGTTGGTAACTGGACATAATATCGACTACATATTATCGAATGGACAAAATATCGACGGAAAAATATCGACATTACCTAAATATCGACTATAGGAATATCGTTGGACAAAATATCGACTGAAAAAATGACCCAAAAATATCGAATACAAATATATCGACTCAAAAATATCGACCAGACAAAATATCGAAATATAGTGAAAGTAAAAAATATCGAAAATATGTAGAAAAAAATGCTAAAAAAAAAAATATATATATATAATATTTAAAAAAATAGTAGTTAATGTTTAGGAGCGGGGTGTGGGTTTATAGGGGAATAGGGTGGGAAGTAATTTAATAATAATTAATTAATCAATATATGTTTGGTAATTGTTTTAATTAGATTTTAATTGGTAATTAATTAATATTAATTAGTTAATTGATTAATTAAGTATTTAGCATATTATTTAATTGATTAATTGATTAATTAATTATTAATAATTATTGTTTTTTTAATTGATTTGTATATTATTTTAATTGATAATTTGGTTATTAATTATAAATAATTAGTGATTTATTTTATTATGAATTAGCATATTATTGAAATTTTTAAATTGCTAACAAATTAATTATAATTAGTTAATGATCTTATTAATATTTTGCATATTATTTAAATTAATTAATTGGTAATTAATTTATAATAATGACTTAATTACATTAATTGGATACATTTAAATGTAATGTATAAATGTATGTTCATGTTAATTAATTAATTGGAATTAAACAATATTAATTAATCAAATTTATTATTATAGCTAATGTGATAATATATTTTCTTTTTGTTTTTGTTAAATATTATTTTTTTGTTAATTAAATATTAATGTTTAATGTTGTATTCATTATCATTTATAGTGTTCATGGTCAGTTTAATAATTTTTGGTATAGGGTAATTTTTTAGGGTTCTGGGTAATTTTTCTGTTCGTGATTAAAGGTGTATTTATTGGGATTTGGGACATTTTTAAGTTTTTGGGTAAAGGGGTTTTGAAAGGGTGAAGGGTCAGTTTTCAGTTTGTGGATTAAGGGGTGTTTTTTTATAATCAGTTTCAGTTTTAAGTTCAGGGGTAAAGGTGTATTTTTTGGGGTCAGGGTCAGTTTTTAGTTTGTGGGTAAAGGGGTTTTTATAGTGTTTAGGGTCAGTTTTCAGTTTGTGGGTAAAGTGGTATTTATAGGGTTCAGGGTCAGTTTTCAGGTGTTGGGTAAAGGGTTTTTTTGGTTGAGGGTCAGTTTTCAGTTTGTGGGTAAAGGGGTATTTGTAGGGTTCAGGGTCAGTTTTCAGTTTGTGGGTAAAGGAGTTTTTTTAGGGTTCAGGGTCAGTTTTCAGTTGTTGGGTAAAGGTGTATTTTTTGGGATCAGGGTCAGTTTTCAGTTTGTGGGTAAAGGGGTATTTTTGGGATCAGGGTCAGTTTTCAGTTTGTGGGTAAAGGGGTATTTTTGGACTTCTGGGTCAGTTTTCAGTTCTTGGGTAAAGGGGTATTTTTAGGGTTGAGGGTCAGTTTTCAGTTTGTGGGTAAAGGGGTATTTGTAGGGTTCAGGGTCAGTTTTCAGTTTGTGGGTAAAGGAGTTTTTTTAAGGTTCAGGGTCAGTTTTCAGTTGTTGAGTAAAGGTGTATTTTTTGGGATCAGGGTCAGTTTTCAGTTTGTGGGTAAAGGGGTATTTTTGGGCTTCTGGGTCAGTTTTCAGTTCTTGGGTAAAGGGGTATTTTTAGGGTTGAGGGTCAGTTTTCAGTTTGTGGGTAAAGGGGTATTTGTAGGGTTCAGGGTCAGTTTTCAGTTTGTGGGTAAAGGAGTTTTTTTAAGGTTCAGGGTCAGTTTTCAGTTGTTGGGTAAAGGTGTATGTTTTGGGATCAGGGTCAGTTTTCAGTTTGTGGGCAAAGGGGTATTTTTGGGCTTCTGGGTCAGTTTTCAGTACTTGGGTAAAGGGGTATTTTTAGGGTTGAGGGTCAGTTTTCAGTTTGTGGGAAAAGGGGTATTTGTAGGGTTCAGGGTCAGTTTTAAGTTTGTGGGTAAAGGGGTATTTGTAGGGTTCTGGGTCAGTTTTGGGCTTTGGGGTGAAGGGGTATTTTTAGTGTTTAGGGACAGTTTTGGGTATTTTAGAGTGCTGGTGTATAGTGTAACATAAAACACTTATACATTAAAGCTATTATAGGAAAATACTAAATAATATAACTTGACATTATTAAGTTTTACTTTGATCTAAAAAATATATGTATTAGCATGTTTCCAGACAGTAGCTAGAGTGGAGTTGGAATTCTAATTATTAATTGGTTAGTGTCCAGCACCATCACTGATATTACCTACACTGGAGTTGGATTAATAAATAAACATTGGTCAGTCTCCACCACATTTTATGATATTAGCTTGAGTGGAGTAGGAATAGTAAATAATTTTTAGCTAGTGTCCTGCAGCTTCTATGATATTAGCTTGACTGGAGTAGCAATAGGACATATTAAATTGGTCAGTGTGCAGCACATTTGCAT
This sequence comes from Lissotriton vulgaris, assembly GCF_964263255.1. Lineage (NCBI taxonomy): Eukaryota > Metazoa > Chordata > Amphibia > Caudata > Salamandridae > Lissotriton > Lissotriton vulgaris. Next base: position 1,103,172,331 of record NC_141687.1, read on the forward strand.
ACATTTGTTCATTACTGTCTTTTAATATTAAAAAATAATGCAACATGGATGTTTTCAAAAAACTTTATTAAACAATTTTTAAAATTTTTATTGTGTACTACAATACAATCACAAACAAATATAACATCACATTTTTTTGACTTTTAGTATTCACAGAATAACATATTTACATTTATATACATGTTGTCAATCATAAAAATAAATTTGTTTACAACATTCTTTCAGTAAATTTTACATATTCCCATCAGTCACTTACAGTTTCAAGTATTTATATAGAAATACATAAAACAATGATTTGTTATACATTTCTTACTTTAATATTTAATAATGTTAATATTAAATATTAATATTATTAAATATATATAAAACATTTTTTTTAACAAGTAACATGAGTATTATTACATTTGTTAGAAGAAATTGAAATACAAAATAAAATATTTCTTGGTGTATATTTCTGAAAATGTTGTTTTTACATTCAACATAGAAATCGATTCGGTTGTAAAGTTTATAATTGTATAGGGAAACAATATGTTTAATTATAATATCTGGTATTGCCAAAATATTAGTTAAGCTATTATATACTTTTGTTATAGTTAGAAATTATTATAAAACATTTTGTCATAATTAATAAAAATAATAATTATTTTATTAATTATTATTATTATTATTAATTAATAAACATAAACATTCTTTTCTTATTTTCAAAAATATATACATTCATAGATAAAATAAATACTTTTTTCTGGCCATTGTTTATATAGTAAATGGTTCAAATTGTTATATTAATAACAATAAATAAGTTATATTATTTATCATTATTAATTATTACCATAAACATTTATAATGTTTACTTAAAAATAAACACAAACTTATTCATATAAATATACACAATAACCAAATATTTACATCTTTTATTCAAAGTCTTACATATTTTTTTAATATTATTAATATATAATAATTATTATATATTAATTTATATTAAATATATTTATTTTTCTTAAATAAGGAAAATTGTAATGAGTATAGTGTATTAATTTGTTACATTATACATGTGTATGTATTATATTTTTTACATATTACATTGTATTTTCTATTATCCTTTTACACAAATGGGTTAAGGGGACTACTTTTTTACCGCGTAAGGTTATTGCGCTCCATTCTGGACTGGAGAAGCTCGCGGTTGGGAGTTGCTTCGCGTGGAGAGAGGTAAGGTTATTTTTACCTACAAATTATAAGTAAGTGGTCATGTTTGAGGGTATAATCGAACTTTGTAGTGTTTTTTGGTGTATGTACTAATAGTTTAAGTAGCGTTTGGGTGAAAAGTCTCCGTTATAGATGTGTCGTGCTTTTTTTGCTTCAAGTCTTATTTTAAGTGTTCGGAAATGTCTTCTTACATGGTTAATGTTAATTGTTAGTATATTTACAAATGTGAAGGGGGTATTTGTGGGTGGGTTTCGTTATGTATGTTATTTTACAGGTTTTGGTTCCTCGCATGAAAAGTACATGGAAGGAAGCGTGTTTTTTAACGGAGAAACAAATGTTTGAGTTATTATGCTTATATTTTGACATTTATCTCCTATTTTTCGTGTTTGCCAGGAGCGGTTTTAACACTTTTTCAACCTTTTTCGGGTTTTTTTGAGGGTTTCGATTCGGATTGATACATTGACCGTGACCGTTTTCTAGAAATTGTGTGTATATCACTTTAAATACTAAAGTGTCCACACTACTGTTTTCGGAATTTCCTGGAGCGTTTTTTTACGTTTTACACTTTATTTTCGGGTTTTTGAGGGTTTCCCATATTGGAATAGTAAGATATTGGATTGGATTGTATGGATTGCTTTTTCCTTGATTGCGTCTCTCATCTCCAAAAATTGTAAGTATTTAATTTACAATTTTGATTGGGTGGGAAATGTCGATTTTTAATGTTATGTGTATGTGTGAATAAATTATAAACATTGCATATTTGTTACGATATTTTTTTCATAATTTTAATAAGTTTGTGAAACAAATATGTATTATTTATAATTGATTATATATGTTTATGACATGTAAATTTTACTATTATTGTAAGAAGACATTTGTATATTTAGTTGACATTTTTATAGTAGACTTTTAGCTATTATTGCCAGGTATTCTAATCCTCTAGTTGTAGGGTATAGTGTGACTTGACTTTGAAGTAGTCGGAACATTTGTTTTGTTTGTTTAGTGAGTTTTGGACCTATTTGTGACACTGATTGTTCCATTCTTAGTTCCTGATAGCTTTGTTCTTTTTTCAAAGCTTCTAGAAGGTTATGGAACGTGGGTTTGCCTCTGTTTGTAGTTGCTTGGAAAGCATTATGCCACCCTTCTACACTGTTGTTAGTTTTAGCCTCTTGGTTTAAAGTACTAAGATAGACATTCCACCAAGGGATTTGGAATTTGGGCTGGCGTCGATGTCCAGATCTGTGCAACCTTCCCACCCAAGTGTCTTCAAAATAGTCCAGTAATGGGGTTAGTTTATCCTCATTCTTCTTGTAATATGCGCTGTCAATTAATAAATTGTAATGTTCAGCTACATCTGTAACAGGGACGTAGGCCAGGGCTATTAACTTTTTAACTTGATAGGCAAAGGTGCTATCTGTAGAGTAGAGTATACTTAAAGTAGATTTTTGGAGATGTCTCCATATACTCTGATTAAAATGATAATAGCAACCCTGGATTGCTGTGTGGGGAAATGTTCTCAAAATGCTATTAATCATAGCTAATTCGAAATCAATAATTATTTTTTCTGGAAAATAATTATTGATTTCCGTTTTGAGAACATTTAATATTTCGGTGTAAGTAGTTTGCTGTTTGTTGGGTAGCAAACAGTAAATGAAAGGTATGTTAGAATTATGGTATAAACCGTGGATGGAATACAGTTGATAAAAAGGTTTTGGGCAGGGTTTAAATGTTCCATCCATCATCCATTGGGGACACTGTTGGATTTTTCGTAAATTACTTGCAGTTGCAAACATAATTATTCTGTTTGTACTGCTTTCATTATCAAAAAGAATAAATTTATCTTTATTGTGAGTGATGGCCATTTCTGGTGAAATAATAATTTCCTCAAAAGTTGTTGGGTTGGGTTGTGCTAGTGAGTCGTTTAGTGCGTGCAATTGTGCGTTTCAGGGAGTCAATAGAGGGTAGTTGACCTGAAGCATGGGCTGGGACTTTTACCAGTTCTTCTTTAAGGATTTGGGTTGTTGGTTTGTCACTTTGTGTGCTAGCACTTTTAATACTTTCTAAAGCATCTCTAATTTCAATTTCTGTGACATTAGGGGGATGATTGTGTTCCCTAGTAAATAGCACATTAGTTTCCTCAGTAGTGGCCCTCCCTTAACATTTGTTGGAGTAATATTTGGTACACTTCCAAAAAACTTTTCTACCACTTTGTCTTTCCTGATTATACACATAACCCATGTAGCATAATAGTAATTTATTTTTCTGAGACATGACAAATTCTGCACCTTCAGTCATTTTGATTTACTTGTTCTAGGAAAGAGTAGAAAGAAACAAAATCAGAACACATTTTTTTCCTTTTGTGGTGCTAACATCATTATTGATGCATTTATACTTACAGTTAATCAAAGTAGTAGTCACAGAAGCAGAAATGTCTTTTGAAGGATGTTCTTGTATGTATGTCTTTATTTGCTGTTGGTATGAAAATATAGAAAAACAACGTTAATGTTTACACATAACAAACGTATTTCCTACTCAAAAGCAGTTGTCATTTTTGCTTTTTTTGTACATTGGATGTAAACATTACATATACTTACTTGTTTAAATAGTAGAGTAGTAGTAATTGCTGGAGTACATCAAGTTAGTACAGGTTTGATCTGTAGAGTAGATAGAAGAAATAAAAGCAAAATATTATAATTTTTATATTGAACCATTTGGAAATGGAACATATTTAAAAGTATACTAACTTCTAAATAAGTCGTTTTCTTTGTTGTAGGTAGAATAGCTGTATGATGTATTTAGAATATCTGTAGAGGAAATATAAAATAGATAACATGTTGTTAAGAACATAGTCTGTGTTATTTTCAGCTGTTTTTGAGAAATGACAAGTATACTTACTTGTTTTTACAAGGCTATTCTTGTATATTGGATTAGTTTGTGTTGGATGTTTTCATAGGATATGTAGAATAGATGTATGATGTTTTCAGAATATCTGTAGAGGCAATTCAAAATATATAACATGGTGTTAAGAATATAGTTAGCGTTTTTTGTGCCCACTTTTAGACAAATTACAATTATACTTACATTTTTCAGAAGGGTACTCTTGTGTTTTGGTATAGTTGATGTTGGATCTTTCAAATGATCTATAGGGAAGATGTAAAAAGCAAGATATGTTCATTCGAAATGTGCAATAATGAAATTGGCTGTTTTATAACAAACACATCTATACTTACATGTGTAATTAGTGTAGTTTTATCCTTTTTGGTGTAGAAATAGGACAATCTCAGTATATCTGTAAATATAATGTTTTTAAAAATTAAATACTCTTGTAAATTAGTGTTTAAAAACAGCAGTTGGTGTATAACAGAGCATTATTATATACTTACTATCTGATTTTGCACGTGAAGAAATATGACCATGTAATAGGAATTGTGTTGGAGTAGTTTCTATCAGAAATGTAGGAAGAGATGAAAATAAAATAAGTGTAAGACTTAGGAGATGTAAGGTAAATAGTGCACTTCTAATTTAGATTTCTACAAAAATGCAGTGTTACTTACTTGATTAATTAGCTAGTGAGCTGGATCTTTAAAGATGTTTATTCTGCAACAAAATCTTCAGAGTGTTGGCATCTACTTTCCAGAGAGGTAGCAGCAACAAATGGTAGAATGCATGTATCCCTTTTATAGTATATGTATTATGTGTGCTTTGATTTGATTGGTTGTAGGATGTAAGGAAGCATTGTATAGGCTAGTTTGAATTTTTTTTAGTTAATTGGAGTGTTTGTTGATGTGAGAATGGTGGTATGTGGTGATTCCCGCATTAAAGCAGGTTTGTTTTTAAATGAAATATATTTTTATGTGAAAATAAGTAATGAAAATGTTAGTTAAATGCAAAGAATATGTAGAAATTGATAAAATGCATGTAATAGAATGTATAGCAAATGTGTATTAATAGTAATTTTATGTAAGTAACAGGTATTATATGTGAAATGTATTTTGTATAGAGAAATGACTTTTATTGATGATAAAGATGGTATTTTAGAAAAGAAAGTGTACAAACATGAACTCGATATTTTTTTTTTAACGATATTTTGGTAGTCTATATTTTAGTAGTCGATATTTTTGTAGTCTTAGGGCTAATTTCATGTCCAACGATATATTTGTAGTCGATATTTATTGAGGCGATATTTATGTATTCGATATAGTTAGTACTCGATATTTTTTACTCAATATTTTTGTAATTTGTGTAATAAGTATAGAAAGTCGATATTTTTGTCGTCGATAATTTGTCAACGATATTTTGGTAAGTCGATAATGTGACCGTCGATAATATTTCAGTGATCCGTCAAGGTTTAATCAGCATGTACCTAGGTGGCACTTAAGACAGTGCCCACCAAGTTAACCCAGTGTTCTTGTGCCTTGGCTGGCTTTTCCAAGGGTCTCCGCCAAGACACAGATCTGACCTCGTGCTGGGGAATGTGTGCTGCTCCCAGAGGTCAGAGACAAAGACCTGTGTGTGCAGGAGGGGACACCTCCATCCACACATGAGGTCTAGTCAATGGGCTATCATGGCAGTGAGCCTCCAAGGCCTCACCAGCGCTTCTGGACAAAGGAACTTGTCCTCTATCGAGTTCAAAGCCTCTCCCTACCACATGCACTGTTTTTGGTGGGCTGGTGGGTAAATTAGCTATTCAGGATGTGTACACACCCACAAGGCTGACCACAGCTCTAGGGCGATGCAGCTGATGTGCATAGTCGAGGATGGCTTTGGCCATATGGAATTTAGCCTAAAAAGTAGGTTCTTACTGATTTAGTGAAATACACATACAAGATGTGGTCACTAAAGGGGAGGATTAGCCACAAGAGTAGATGCCCATTGGCTAAATAGTTCTCACACCCACTAACACCTCCTAAATCCAGGATTTAAGTGTAGTATCCTAGTTTACTGTCCATGCTTATATATGCTATTGTCCATCACATGCTTGCTATTGGAATGTTACAGTATAATGATGCATTACGGAATGTTGGGTGTCTGTCAAGAAAAGCCACAGTTGTGATGGGGCTGAGCAGCAGGCTGGCTGCTCCTGGTGGGAGTCATCTACATATCTACAATAAATCATCTTGAACTCAACAATCTGTCTGGACTTCATTACTAAATTTTTAAGGCGACGATCTGATCTTACCCTCGTTCTACGTGCTCAACAAAAGAAGTCAATGTCAAGGAAGTCAAGAAGTTGAGAACAAACATAAAACTTCAATTGGAACAAGGACTCTGCCACCCGAGCCCCACCAGTGACCACTACACCAGTCGCCCCCAACCTCTGCGTGCTGGATCCCACTTCACACAAGCCCCACAGGTATAGTGTGGCTTGACAGTTTCTTCACAAGCGCCTTTTCAGAGCAAAGCAATTTAATTTAGGCCTGGGCAAAGCGCTACGCTTGTGTAGTTTGCGAAGTTTGCGCAACTTCGCACTACACAAACTGCACGTAGCACAGTGTGATCACGCGAAGCGTAGCATAGCGTAGTGCAGCGGTCATTTTTTGCTGGCTTGCGGTCCTTAACGTCAAGTAGGCGACCGCGAGCAAGCAAAATGACATCCTGGCAAGGCTTTTTCCTCGTTCGCGATCAGCACCATCAAGTTGTCGATCGCGAGCGTGGAAAATAAACATCCCTGCGAGATTCTCAACACGGGGAGGTCTAGTTTCTCATTGCGAGTGGTCGTGTAAGCTCGTGACTGCTCGCGATGAGAAACTACCAGTCCGCATTGAGAAAGCTGCCACTCGAGTAAAAATCTCCTCAAGCGGCAGAAAACTACAGCTCGCACTGTGCAAGATGCCGTTTTCAATGATTGCACAGTGCAGAATGCTTGTCCGCACTGTGCAATCATTGAAAACAGCATCTTGCACAGTGCGAACATGCTACTACGCAGTTTGCTTAGTGCTACGCATAGCTCGCGCAGTGCAAAGTGCACTTTGCGTAGCTTCGCAAAGCGCTACTTCGCAAACTACGCCCAGCCGTAATTTAATTAAGCGTGCTATTATCTGTGTCATGTGACTACATCAACAAGAACTGCACCTTCAAGTACAACATGTCAGACTTTGTAATTACATGGATATTTTTCCTGCACCAACTTTGTCTACTTGCTTTTGTTTATCCTATAAGGGAGGAGTCTATACAATGTTTTATGTTCTCCTTAGCATCTATGAGATGTTTCCTATCTTTGCTGGAGCGTTGATACCTACATCTATGGCCTGCACAGATCTAACTCTTGGAATTCACATGTGTACAGTTAACTTTGGTAATTTCAACGTTTGTATTGTAATTGATGTCGGTCTGGTGAAGGCTGTTTGGTTGATGATCCCCTCTCCGTCATTTACCACACATGTGCTTTAATGGGTTTATGGAGGTATGTCTATTTTATCTTTTATTTAGTACCTTGCTACACCGGGACATTTGACAGTTCAACCTCTATTATGACATTTTGTTTTGAAGTTGCTGCGAGACTAACAGTGCACGCGTGTTCTTACCTTTGTTATCACTTGTGCGTTAGTCTCCGTGACACCCCTTTGTCCATCATTGTATGCTGCTGTAGGATGCCTTGTTGCATGGTCACACCTTTTGCCACATGGCACAACGTCATATGTGTGCCGCCATCTTGAGGGAAGTGAGTAATGACGAGAAAATATCCTTCAGTTCCCTGGATCCAGGAATCAATTCAATTCAATATTTAGCTTTATTCGACCATAATATTCACAGTCATAAAAGCATATGACACAATCAGTAAAATTAAAATTAAAAAGGATTGTGACAATACATATATTAAGAGAAATAAAATACAAAGCTCACATTTAAAAAGTTACATCAAATAGTATCCAACAGCATTTCAGATCCCACTATTTCACCTAGAAAGGGGCGTCCAAGGCCTCAAATAGCATGCTTTTCCTATGCCACAGGACCTTTTTCAAGAACTTGGAGACCCTCCACGCCACCTGCTCATTCTCTAGTAATTGTAAGCGAACAAGAGCTGGGCGGCATTGCCTAAGGCCTTGCTGTCTTAGAAGAGGTAGTAACCATACTTCCTTAATTCAAAAAAGAGCTTACAAAAAAGGAATAAGTGAATAGTGGACTGCTCTGAGTGGGAGTCGAACACACACAGGGTAGAGGTCTTGACCAGTCATTCATCTTGGGTGTAGTCACTATTCTGTGTATGGTGCCTAGTCTAAATCTAGTCAAAAGCATTGTATCATATCCACTAGGGACAAAGCTTAAATAAGGTTCCATAGCCAGAGAAGTGAGCCTTAACTGATGTTGCATAACTGTCGGTTTAAATAATTCCAACATAGCAAGGCCCTCTTTCTTCAAAGTTTTTCTCGAGATTCCAGCCATAGACCTAGGGTTTGTATAATAATGTGGGTGGCCAAGATCTATCATAAACCTGTGAACGAACCTAAGCCAGGGGATCTTGTGCGCCCCATCCAACCCAATACAATCGCGCAGGATATATCGATTTAAATGGGTTTGTTCACTAACCCATACCCTGTGCCAAAGGAGGATACGCTCCAGTTTAATGAGGTCCGTTAAGTACGGTAGGCCCAGCTCCTTGTGACACACAAATGAGGACATGCCAGGAGGAACTGAAAAAAAAACCCGAGGAAGGCGTTTTCCACTGTTTGTAGAGCGAAAGAATTAACAAAACCCCAGACCCCGGCCCCATAAATCGCTGCGGATATACACTGCGCCTCATATATTTTCAGGAATTCGCCCGGTGGCTTCCTGCCCAACTTCTTCACAAAGATGGCAAGGGCACTAGTAGATCTACTAAAGCCAAGTTTTTTCGACTCCATTTAGAGGGTCCAAGTATCATTCTGATTGAAAAGGACACCAAGGTACGAGAAAGTTCTTGTTGGTGCTTACTTCCTACCATCCAGACAAATGTCCCTGCCCTTATCCCTGCATGTCCCTATACCACAACTCATTATAAAAGTCTTTGAGAAATTGATACATAAACCTAAATCACGCATTAAAGCGTTAAAACTGTCCAAGTCTCTTTGCAAGTCATTTTGCGTATGCGCCATTAACACTGCGTCATCGGCATATAGCTGGCGCGGGATCGGTCGCCCACCTGCTTGAGGAAAATCTTGTCCACTCTTTAGGAGTGCCTTGGCCAGCCCATTAGTGTATAGGTTAAAAAGGAAGGGGGCAAGGACACACCCCTGCCTAACCCCTCTCCTTACAGGGAATGTTTTTGTGCACTGACCCTCCAACCCATATCTGACGCTGGCTGACGCTCCCTCATAGAGTCGCTGAAGAAAGGCGATAATATTGGGGTCCACCCCTAAGTCTACAAGGATCTCCCAAAGACTGACATGGATTACGGAATCGAACGCTGCTGTTAGATCCACAAAAACAAACAGTGCACGCGCGTTCTTACCTTTGTTATCACTTGTTAGATTGGGCGGTCTCTGGTGGGCAGAAGTGTATACTTCTGTCCCAACCGGGACCTGCCTCCTATAGTTAGGGTAGGGGGCTATCCCCTTAGTGGTATTGTTGGAGGGGAGAGGTCCCTGGGGGACAGGGGTAAGTACTCCTGGCCACCCGGGGACCCCTCTCTTCCTGGAACGTTACTGAGCGCTAGAGTCAGGCCTCCCTGAGGGGAGGATTACGCATCTATGGTCATGCACGCAGAGGCGCCAGCACACTCTAAATAGACACCACACCAGTATTATATAGACAAATGAGTTCTTTATATCGGACTTTGCTTTAGGTCAGGTAGGTCACACACAGGGATAGGGATCAGCTTCCTTGGTGGCATAGTCGGGTCTTCTTGGGAGGGAGAAGTAGGAAGTCTGGGGTTCTCTTGGGATACTCACAGTCTCTCCTGCACAGTCTCTAGTCCGGCTCTCAATCCTCGAGCCTCGGGGAGATATTGGGAGGACCTCTGCGGGTCTAGTTCAGGAGCTGGACGCGCACCCCAAGGTCGGGGGATGGCTCATGGGTCACGAGCCGGTGTGGAAATTCTGCTGGGCTGGAGTACGGCTCTGGTGCCACTTCTGAGCAGGTACGGGGGCCGTGATGCGCACCGGCGGGTGCGTGTCCTACAGGGAAGAGTCCTCGCCTGGTAATCCTCCCACTTCGCCGGGTCCCAGCAGATGCGTGTCCTACGCCAGAGGCGTACAATACGGCTACCGGAGTACTAGGCGTACTCCCACGGTTACCGGAGTACGGGGCGCATCAGTCAGAGCGGGTCTTCGGGGAAAGCGATGGCAGGAGTACGGGGCGGACAGTGCGGGATGCGTGGCGTACCCTGGAGTGTGGTAGGTCTTCCGCGCCTCCAGGTACGCGGCGTACAAGTCCCACAATGAGGCGTACAGGTACAGCCACGAGGCGTACCCTGGAGCGCGATCGGTCTTCTGCACTTCCAGGTACGCGGCGTACAGTTCTCGCAGTGAGGCGTACAGTTCCAGTGGCCCCGCACAGATTGAGCTGCGACCCGGTCAGCAGGGCGCGAGTCGGGGGCAACGATGCGTCCTCACGGGGGGCGAGAGCCGCTACTACGTCTGCAGGGCTCCAAGGGGACTAGTCAGCCTCCCTTAGGTTCTGGAGAGCCGCGATCAGTTCAGCCGGGCTCGGGGGGGGGGATTGCTCTTCAGGGAGAAAGGTGGGGGCTGTACTGGGGTGGCTAACGCTATTTGGGGACATAGGACAGGATCACGCTGGTGGGGGACCCGCTCAGGCGTATGCAGGGCTACGCCGGGGAGGTCAGGTCTAACACCCATCCCCCCAGCTGAAAGGCAGGGAGAACTGCTCATCCCCTTGGGAGTTCTCCTCACTGAGGCGTAAGAACCGGGATAGACCGTCCGCATTGGCGTGGTCCGTGCCTGGGCGGTGTTCGACTGTAAAGTCTGTCCCCTGGAGGGAAATGGACCACAGCAACAGCTTGGGATTCTCTCCCCTCATCTGCATGAGTGGCCGGTGGTCGGTCTGGACCTGGAAGTGAGTCCCGAACAGGTAGGGCCTCAGTTGCTTCAGGGCCCAAACCACCACAAAGGCCTCCCACTCAATGGTGCTCCATCTTCACTCTCTGGGCAGTAATCTCCTACTGAGGAAGGCAACGGGTCAATCTTGGCCTTCCTCGTTCAGTTGGGATAGCACGGCCCCTATGCCATGTTCGGAGGAGTCGGTCTGGACGACAAAATCCCGGGAGTAGTCAGGGGCCTGGAGTACTGGGGCGGTGCACACTGCGGCCTTCAAGGTGTCAATCGCCGTCTGACAGGCTGTAGTCCAGTGCACCTTTTTAGTCTGTCTTTTAGAGGTTAATTCAGTTAGGGGCCCCACGATGCTGCCATACCCTTTGATGAATCTCCGGTAGTAGCTGGTGAGGCCGAGAAAGGCCCTCACTCCGGTCTGGGTAGTCGGGGTTCCCAAGCCAGGATGGCATTGATTTTGGGTTGGAGGGGCGCCACCTGGCCGCTCCCTACTTGGTGCCCGAGGTAGACCACTGACCCATGGCCAATCTGGCATTTACTAGCTTTGATGGTGAGGCCGGCCCGGCGAAGGGCTAGCAGCACCTCCCAGAGGTGTCGCAAGTGTTCCCCCCAGTCGGTGCTGAACACGGCAATATCATCCAGGTAGGCGGCACTGAACTCGTCCAGCCCTGCCAGCACCCAGTTGACCAGTCACTGGAAAGTGGCCGGGGCATTCTTCATCCTGAAGGGCATCACCCGGAATTGGTAGTTCCCATCGGGGGTGGAGAAGGCGGACTTTTCCTTGGCTCCTTCGGTGAGGGCAATTTGCCAGTATCCTCAGGTCAGGTCGAAAGTACTGAGATAGTGTGCCGCCTCTAGGCGGTCAATGAGCTCGTCAGCCCGGGGAATGGGGTGTGCATCTGTTCGGGTGATGGCATTGAGTCCGCGGTAATCCACACAGAATCTTAGTTTGGGCTTGGCCCCTGGGCCGGCCGCCTTTGGAACTAGTACTGATGGAGCAAGGATTCGCACGTAAAGCGACTTGCTCGCACTCATGAACCTCGCCTAACGTATAATCATATTAATCCAACTGTCCGTCTTTTGTTGAGCATTTTTCCCAACACGCGGGTGTCCCTGAGAGGCTTGCCTGTGTGTCTTTTCATCCTCACAATGCTTGCACTAAGGAAATGGCTGCTTCGCAGAAATCCAGTCTGCGCATGCGTCGGTCATACCCATGTGATGTGACGCACTCGCATTTTGGAGGGATTGTGTTGCTCATGCGCACTGATGCAAAGATGGCCGCTTGTCTCTCATCACGCTCTCTGCTTGCTACCGCTGCTTTTGCCTATCTGTCTTTTCGCACTAAACTTTAATACTATAGATGTTATAAAATACGGGGTGTGTTAATTTCTATCACGGTATACAGTGTGATCATTTTATGTATGATTCTAATTTGTTCTCGCTTGCTTTTCATGTATCGCGTCTCTGGGGGGCCGGTAACACATGAGCTACGCCATGATGAAGCTCCTCTGAGAACTGTCATGTGACCTGAGAGAAACCTCACTGCGCAGAAGCTAAAACAAGCCAGCTGGCTCCTGAAGCCCAATGCGCCTGGGAACTCTCTCCAGGAGATCGAATCCTTCCTTGAGCGAAGAGACACTGTTGCTATTTGCCATGCACTTGTATTGTTTTTCTGTATTCCTATGATGGGAAGGTGAACTCAAGGGGCGGATGTGCAAATTTTCATATTCATGATGGGAACACTGAATTCTAGGAGGTGACAAAGACCAGGTCACCTCTCCTGACCAATCACAATGTGGGAAACTGTCACTTGCAACATTAGTGGGTGGTCTAAGGGACCCCAAACAGTATAATTGTCCTAGTATAGCTTAGGAAAATTGTCGGACTTGTCCGAGTAGCAGACCTGTCACTGACCCTACGAACTCTATAGGTGCTCAACCTCAGAGTGCTGCGGAGCACTCTGTCCATACTTTCCACAATTTCCTAGGGGTGGAAATAGTCTTAAGTGCTGGCGAAGCACTTTGCTGGGGAAAATTCGAAAATCCAATCGGGGTTACTGGCGGATTACTTGCAGAGAGGGGTAACGCAGGCGTTGCATCCGAAGCTGTGGGTGTTGGTCGTACCTTGGGAAGCCCAGCCCTGACCCAAACCTGAGGGGTATCCTGTCCTGACTGTCCGTGAGCTGTACCTGCTCGCATTCTGGTATTCCATTCCTTGAGGGTCCTTGTCCCCGTCTTCCAAACTGACCCGTGGCCAGGGTTAGTCCTCATTCCTACTTAGGTAAATATCGAACAGTGGGTTTACGTCTTCTCTCTCTCTCTCTCTCTCTCTCTCTCTCTCTCTCTCTCTTTCTCTCTCTCTTTTCTTAATAAAGCACTCTTGCCTGTGATACTGCTTTATTGCTTTGTTAGCAACGTATATGCCAGTGTTTTATTAGAATTGTTCCACTTTCTCCCCTACCCATAGGTCATTATTAAAATTGTCATATTATAATAGTATGTTCCATTTTTTCCCCTTTTCCCTTAGCAAGTTTGCAGTGAGTTTCAGTAAGAATAGAATAACTAGCCTAGTTAAATACTCGTATTAGGCCCTGTTTTATGTCTCTTGCCCTAGTTTAAGTTGCGGTGAATAGCCTATTGCTTATCAGTGTTCTCAACTTTCTCAAATGATACTTACCCTAATCCATAGTTACTTTATGGTATTGATTTTTACTCTAGATGTTTTATTGTGAATTTGGCTTGTCCTTTTGGCATATTCATTCTGAAATCTTTTGATAAACGTTAAAACTCATCAGGTGTCTGTGGTCATTTACAAAACGTATGGATAAACGTACTTGATATATGTAAAGTTTTGCTCCCTTTTAGGAAACCTGTCACCTATCCACTGCTAGCTCCTGATCCATCAGGAGTAATGTGCCTGTGGTAAGTCAGGTACATGAATAGTAAGTGGTGTCAGAGGCACCCCCTGAATTACTCATAGTGGCGTGCAAGAAATCACCTGGTTCACGCAAACTCGGTACTCGTTTTACTCGCGCCAGGGGCCCAGTGCGTGGGGAATAATTGGTAAAATCGTGACCCGGGTGACCTGCGCGCTCTATCAGTAATTTTCTGGTAGCAGAGCTATGGTTAGGACTAGTTAAGATAGGTAGATAGGATAGTTGATAAACAAACCGTGAAAATAAAATGTGCTGCTGATTTTTTCAATTGCATTGATTCAAGAATTTTGCCATGTTTAAGGTTTTTATGTAAATGTTTATGATTTTTGCATTGCTGCTACAAGTGTTATATGTCGTATTAACAAAGAACTGTTTGTAAGCGTTCAGTGTAGTCCGAATCCCCGGGGAAGTATATAGCTAACGGTGAGTAGAATCCAGTTAGCTGACAAGGTCACTTGTCTAGAGTCATTAGTGCAGGGTTAGGAATAACTGGAAGCACTAGTTAGGATTTTTTTTCATCTGTATAATTGATAGCCGCGAGTCCTTTGTATAAAACTTCCCTTGTGATATCACCTAGTAAGGGTCACATGTGGGAGGAGTAATAGGGTCTCTGAGGCTTGACTGGTAAGTAACATAGTCCGCTGGTGAAATCCTGGCTCAGTAGATATCCCGGAAAGAAGTGGATGAGTCAGGAGAATAACGGGGTCTGTATTACTCGTGTGAGAGGGTAGGCAAGGAAGTCTATCCGGAGTGAATGAAAAGTAGACAGAAGTGGTTTACTTGTAGTGAAAGGAAATTTTTCTCTCTATTTAGGACACTCAGACACAGTGGCAATCGTTGTGTGTTGTTGACTAAGATTTGCATTCGCACTTTAGGAAAAGTTAAAAGTTTCCGTTACCTTGTGAAGGAGGGAGTCGGTCGGAAGACTGCTCTGACGTCACTCCGTGCCGCGCTGGTATTGGTCAAGACAGCGGGTGTGTAGCGAAGCTGAATTTGTAAGGGAGGGGTGAGTGCCGGAGCGTGAGACCTGGTCTCGCGAAAGGCCGCGCACCCATTGGACTAGAAATTTTGTATCCGCAGTGTTGATTGGTTTCTACAAAATAAAAGTCGCGCTAGCATTGGAAGTACAAAAGTAAACAAGATTAATCAGGCCGAGTTAGAAGTGAGCCTGGAAAGGCATATGTGGTATCCTGAGTTCTTACCTAACCCACAAAACTCAGGCTTCTATAAGGAACAGATTATACGAGGTAGACCGCACATGATGTATGGAATAAAGAGAAAAATGTCATTTGCCGACAAGGTAAAGAATTTCTTCAAAACAGATAAGCCCATTAGAACGAGGGAGGGTGTGATCATTCCTCCGCCGAATACTCCTGCTTCCTTCATGATGTTTGAAAAGGGGTATCATACCTGTGTATGGCTAGAGAATTGGGCCAAGTATACTGCAGATGACGGAGTCATAGTGTTTCCTATTGATGGTACGTTTAATGGTAGGATTCTGTTTCACTTGAGGACCCGCATGAATGAACTACATCCCAGACCCAGATTAACTCAGTACGAGGCTCTAGAAGAATGGGAAATTGAGGCTTTGGAGAGAGATAGACCCCGGATGGACAAGGAAGTGAGCAAATGGTATCCGAGGGTCCATAGAGAAACCAAAGAGCAGAAAATGAAACATTGGAGACAAAGCATGATGGTGGAGGGTTTGTTTCCAATGATGGGGGTATTAGAACAAGGGAAAGGAAAAAGTAAAGAGAAAACCCATCACTTAATGCCTGTAGGGGACTCAGAAGATGAGTAACTAGAAGATTTGTTGATGAAAAACCCACCTCCCTATGTAGCAGAGTCCGAGCCTTTAAGTTCACCAAACCCGTTTGCCAAATATCCCAGATGTCGGAGGGATAGTGAGACAGATGGAACGGGTATGGATAGCAAGACCAGTGAAGGGGATGGGTTTTGCAGACCTAAATCCACGGTCCCGAATTATCAGCCGTTTGGAGAAGGCCCACCTCGATTGATTACTCCGACTGCCCCAAGTATTTACCCTCCCTTGGTACCCCAGGTATTGCATGACAAATCCGCAGAAAGGGCTTTGCGAGAACAAGAGAAGGAAGCCCTGGCTAGACAGCGTGATGATTTGGTCCGGACCATAGCCCAGATACATCCTCATCCAGATTCCCTGACTATCCCAGTAACTATTGGACCCGCCATTCCTCTTTATAGGGATAACCTGGCTAGTCCTCGTCCTCCCGTCATGACCCCAAACATGCCAACTCCCAGCATTCCTCCCCCGAGAAAAGAAGTGCTCATAGATGATGACCAAGAAAGTGAGTGCGAATCAGTGGTCCTGATAGATATGCCCATTAGGGAACCTAGAACTAGCATGTCGGGGGCAAGAAGTCAGAGTAGGGCAAAAGAGGTTCTGATTGAAAATACGTCTGGGGTTAGGAGTGCCACGGTGGTATCCCCAGAAGAATTAGACAGATGGACCAAAGAATTAGAGAAAGAGACCACTCCCCAACCCAAACCATTAGAAATCTATAAGCTAAGAATAGAAATAGAAGAGATGATGGCTGGAAATGTAGGATTAGACCGTTTAAACTCCTTCAGTTACTGTTCATCAGTAAAAACCTTACCCGAAACGCTAGATTGCTCCATGAGAGACTGATGGACACAGCCACGGAAATGGGAATAGATGTCAGTCGCTCCAAAATCCTTCAGAAACCCTACAGAGTAGATTTTTCGGACAAAGACTTAGAAAGCTTGAATGTGGTAGGAAAACAGATCCAGATAAAAGAATTATTAAAACTCTTACAGAAATGGGGGGATGTAGGGAAATTGAGAACCCGGTGGGCAAAGAAAAAGGAAGACAGCAGGGCAAAATCCCAGGCTTCAGAATATGTGCTGAAAGAAGTAACTCCCGCAGAAAAATTGTGTCCCATGAGATAGGTCCCGGGGGGAAAATATGTCCATGTCCCTTGGTCCCGACAGGATATTGTGTCATTTACTAATGACTTCCCGAAATTACGGGAGAAACCAGTCGACTGGTACAGACAGGTTGAACGGTTCATAAAAGTTCAGAAATGCCTATTGAAAGACCTGGATGGGTTTTTCGACATTGTGGTGCCGGTAGATTTATGGACCGAGTGCAAAATAGAGATTGATTGGCCCAGTGAGGAATATGCAAGAGACGAGAAAACAGGAGCTCCCTCGCCTGAAGTAATGAGGAAGTATGATCAAGTCATACAATACCTCAAGAAAAAGGTGCCTGCAAAAGAAACCGATTGGACCAGAATAGATAGAACTACCCAAGAACGCGATGAAACTGTCCATTCCTTTTATGAAAGGTTACTACAAGTGTTTAAAACTTACAGTGGAATCGATAATGTAGACATGAAGGACATGACCCATTTCAGCTACAGATTTGTGCTAGGATTAAGGCCTGAAATATCCCAATGGATTCGAGATAATAAAATAAGTTGGCAGGGAAAGCCCATAGATGATGTCCTGAAATACGCAAAATACTGCGAAGATGAAATCGAGAATAAAAAGAAGGCCCTCAAGGAGAAGGTTATGTGGGCCCAGGTGAAATTGGCTGAACAACAAGAAAAACAGTTAAGTAAATTAAATTCCAATAGTAATGCTCAGAATGCCACTGCTGGGGGAGGAGGGAAGCCTCGGGCAAAAATGAGTCGGGAAGAGGCTATGAAGAAGTTCCCCTGCCACGGGTGCGGCCAATTAGGGCATTGGAGAGACGAGTGTCCACACCTGCAGGCCGGTAATGCCCCTATAAATGGTTTAAATCCACAGGTGCAGAAAGAGGGGACAAGGAAGAATCAGCCACAGGTAAAGCTACCTCCAGTACCTCGCGCTCCTAGACAGAATTATAAGAATCAGGGCCAGCAGAATGAAAGGGCGGAGATATGGTAAGGAGAGAATGGAAGCAATGCAGCGATTCCACAGTACCTATTAAATGATTCTTTCCTCTGTGATGAACAAGATTGACGGGGCCTGAGGGGGGAGGACAAGGAGTGCGTACTTGGCGCCTCCTTACCGGTAGACCAGACTGGACCATACATTGAAGGAAAGGTTGAGGGAAAAGACGTCACCTTTCTGTTGGACACTGGTGCTACGCGGTCCACTGTGAGAACAGTGGATGTTCCAAACCTACCCCTCTCGGGAGAAGAAATCCAAGTAGTGGGTGTCTCCAATCAAATAATAAGTACTCCAGTAACAGAACCTATGGAAATCTACATAGGAAACTTTAAAGAAATGCACAGATTTGTGGTCTGTGATTCCAGTCCTGTGAACCTGCTAGGACGTGATTAGTTGTGCAAAATGCGCGGCACCATCTTTTGCACACCAAAAGGTGTCGAAATTCAGACCCCCGATGAAGATGGTTTGTATAAACTGATGTTAGTAAGACCCGACACTGACATTAAAACCTTGTCCATTGAAGACTTACCTGAAGAACTTCAGTTAAGAGTGGTGCCTGAAGTGTGGGATTTCACGGGAAAAGATGTAGGCTTAATGGCAAATGTGGACCCAGTTAAAATCGCAATAAAAGCAAATGCAGTATACCCCAAAACAAGGCAGTACAAAATGAGTGCAGAAGTAAAAGCAGGAGTCGCAATTGAAATTACCAGGTTGCTTGAAGCAGAAATCATAGAAGAAGTAATGAGCAGTCCCTGCAATTCACCCATCATTGGGATTAAAAAGCCTAGTGGAAAGTACAGAGTAGTGCAGGACCTGCCCAAGGTAAACCAAATTGTTGTACCTTGCTGTCCCATTGTGCCCAACCCTGCAGTGATCCTATATCAGATTCCTTGGAATGCGGAATGGTTCACTGTCATTGACTTGTGTCATGCATTCTTTTCCATCCCATTGCATCCGGAAAGCAAGTTTCTTTTTAGTTTTGAATTTGACAGCCATATCTATGTCTGGAATCGCGTCCCTCAAGGGTACACTGAAAGTCCATCGATTTTCAACCAGATACTAAAGAAATGCCTTGAATCTCTAGTCCTGCCAAGAGAGTCTGTTTTGGTGCAGTACATAGATGACCTTTTAGTGGCATCTAAAACTCAAACTGATTGTGTCACTGACACCATCGCCTTGCTGAATCACCTAGGAAAAGGAGGACATAAAGTTTCCCCTGACAAATTACAGTTTTGCAAGAATTCGGTAAAATATCTGGGGCACCAGATAGAGAAAGGGATCCGAAAAGTCACCACAGAAAGGATCAAAATAATTAAAGCAATGGACCTACCCCGAACTCAGAAAGAAGTGAGAATGTTTTTAGGAGTTGTGGGGTACTGCAGGCAATGGATTGTGGGATTCGCAACTCTAGCCAAACCTTTGATCAAAATGACCAAGAAGGGAGTGGAAGACCCAGTCAGTTGGGACAGTGAAAGCATGCATGCGTGGGTAACATTGAGAAATTGTCTATGTACTGCTCCTGCATTGGGTATGCCAGATTACTCCGAGCGTTTTGAACTGTTCTGTGACACCAGAGAAAATTGTGCGCTCTCGGTCCTGACCCAGGAGCATGGGCTGGTCAGACGTCCTGTAGCCTATTTCTCAGCCACTCTAGATCCGGTGGCTGCTGGATTGCCCGGATGCTTGAAAACAGTAGCTGCTACTTGCGTCAGTCTAGAACAGAGTGAGAATATTGTCATGGGACATCCTGTCACTGTGTATGTTCCACATTCTGTTGTAATTTTGCTGACCAGAACCAAGACCCAGTATCTCACACCTAGTCGGCTGACTAAGTATGAGAGAATTCTGATTGGTGCTGAGAATGTAACCATTTCTCGGTGCAATGTCTTAAACCCAGCAACTCTATTACCTGTTCCTCTGGAAATAGACGACGCGGATGAAACGGAACATAACTGCATTGATCTGACAGAATTCAGCACTAAGCCCCATCCTGACATCCGAGAAGTAGCATTGCTTGATGGGGATCTTACCGTGTTTGTTGACGGCTCATGTTTAAGACATGAGAGTGGAGGTCTGTGTGCTGCCTATGCTGTAGTCACACTGACCAACACCATAGAAGCCTCTTACCTATGCGAGGTGAAATCTGCACAGGTAGCAGAGCTCATCGCATTGACAAGAGCCTGTAGGAGAGGAAAAAACAAAAGAATAACTGCTTATACTGACAGTCAGTACTGTTACGGGGTTGTTCATGACTTCGGCCAGCTATGGTTACAAAGAGAATTCATGACTTCCTCAGGTACCCCTATCAGAAACGGAAAGGTGGTACAAGAATTACTGGAAGCTATTCAATTGCCCAAAGAATTGGCTGTGGTCAAGTGTGCGGCTCACAGATCCGGAAATGATGATGTGACAGCCGGGAATAGGTACGCTGACCAAATCGCACAGTTTTGTGCCCGATACCAAATGTCCCTCCAAATTGGGTTATGGGGTGGACACAGCTGCCAACTGATGTTGTTTGATAATGTGTCAACGTGGGATGAGTTGAAAGACCTACAACAGTTAACAGACAGGGAAGAAAAAGGCAGGTGGAGTGAGAATGAATGCAGAGTGAGGAATGACGGTGTGGTGGTAAACAAAACTGGAGTGCCTGTGCTGCCCGACAGCCTGATAGAACCCATGGTCAGGATGATACATGAACCTACACATATGGGAAGGGACGCCATGTGCCGTGTGTTTGACAAAGTGTTCTACAATTCAAGGTTCAGGAACCAGGCGGAAAGGTTTTGCCAGAGGTGCCTAGTGTGTCAGCAATTCAATGCAGGAAAGAGGACTGTAGTAGAGCAAAGTACCATCGGAAAGGCAGTAGGTCCCTTTGTTAGGATGCAGGCGGACTTTATAACCATGCCAAAATGCAAGGGATATAGGTATGTCCTGGTCATAGTGTGCCTATTTTCCCGGTGGGTGGAGGCTTACCCAGCAAAGAAAAATGATGCCTTGACTGTAGCGAAATTATTGCTCAGGGAGTTGATACCTAGGTTCGGCATTCCTGAGACGATTGAAACAGAACAAGGTGGGCATTTTGCCAACGATGTCCTAGAAGAGCTCTGTAAGGCCTTTAAGATGAAGCAAAGACTGCACTGTGCCTACCATCCCGAGGCGTCAGGGGTGGTTGAACAGATAAATGGCACGATAAAGTCCAGGTTGGCGAAGATGTGTGATTCCACCAAAATGAACTGGACAGAAGCTTTGCCCCTTGTGCTGATGAGTCTGAGAAGTATTCCAAATCGAAAAATAGGCTTGAGCCCCCATGAGGTACTAATGGGGAGAGTGATGCGACAAGCATGGGTACCTGGACACAAACTGCTAAGCATTACTGATGATTTGGTGCTAGAATACTGCAAGCAACTGGGTGACCAAGTGCGTTCTATCTCCCACCAGATTGGAGAGACAGCTGACGACTGGCCCAAGACTCCAGCGCATAAGCTTCAACCAGGTGATTGGGTGGTGTTAAAGAAACACACCCGGAAGAGTTGCCTTGGACCAAAGTGGGGAAAGCAAAGACAAGTGATCCTTGTCACCACCACTGCTGTAAAGTGTGCTGGTGTGCCGAAGTGGATCCATGCCAGCCACACAAAGCGGGTGACCGGAGAAAACGCGACTGAAGCTGAAGGCAGCCCTGCTGAGGAGACTCCCGAAGAGAGTCCGGATCTCGCTGACATCGAACTGCCGAGCACAAGTCGAGACGTTGAGTGGTACCCTGCCGACGACCCGGTTCATGATCCAATACGAACCAGGAAATATTCCTACCTAGACAGTGAGTGGGATAGTCCAGGTGAGACAGAACTTGAGGACGAAGGTCAGGTCAACGAGACTCACATCACACCTGATCAGGAATTAGGCCAAGTAGGGACAGATCAAGACATCGACACTCCTCCCGAGACTACGGAGTCTGGAAAGGGACAGATAGTGGTCAAAGTAGATGTTCATGCGGAAGAAAATGAAGGGAACGAAGTGCATGAACTAGAGCAGATAGAAATAGACGAAGTTGTTCAGGATTCAGAATCCAGTTCACCTGAGAGCAAAGAAAACATACAAAACGAACCTGAACAGGGCAAGTTTGAGGACCAGGCAGAAGAAATAGATGAAAGACCTGGAACTAGTCAGACAGGAAGGGAAATAGACTCTGTCAAACGCAAAGAAAAAATAAAAAGAGTGCACGAGGAAGGCCAAGTGTCCTCGACCACTGAAAGTCACAGAAGCAAAAGTACACCCAGGTACGTCAAAAGGCTAAGACTCCGAATAAAAACAGTCGAGGAAAAACTGAAGGACCGTAAGAGGGCTGAGAGTGAAAGAAAAGCAGCCCGAGGCAAGTCTCTGAGAAAGAGCGACAGAGTGAAGAAACAGAACAGACTGTATCGGAGCCCCGAATGGACATACTTGGTGTTGGAAGAAATTGATGAGCCCAGTCACAGTGGCAAAAGTGACGAAGAGTCCGTTACTGATCGGAGCTCTGACGAAGACCCCCCTTGAGACGAAACCGAGTGAAGCCTTGGTGTAAAGAGACAAAGAGGGGTTGCAAAAGCCACCTGTAAGCTAAAAATGTCTGATTCAAGCGTAGCAGGAAGGTCCAGATTTGGGTGTTGTAAAACTTGCTGTAAAATATGCTTATGTAGTGTAGCTATGTTGATAGTCATGTGGATAGGACTGACAGTTTTTATCCCTTTTATGATAAGTAAAGATCCTAACTTGTCCCCTACTGAACCGGAAGTGATAGACGCAGACGTTGTACAGACTGCAGAAACACCACGAAGCTTAGAACGACGTGACAACTCAAAAAGTCTAAGACACACAAGACCAAAATTAGAAGCATCAGATGAGGGTGGACTACATTTTCACAACATGAAAAACAGAACACATTTAAATGTTTTCGCTAACCTATTAGTGCACTATGTAGAAGCTATGGAAATAGAAGATTGTTATGTCTGCATGAAGCTACCCACTTCTGTAGCTGAAGGCGTGACATATCACCACTTACCCCTAACCTATGGAATCTCCTGTAGCATATTGGCAAGCTTGTTTTATAGAAGCACTCTACAGTACTACTATTCAAATGCTGACGTAGTCTTTTCTGAACTCCCGATTAGGGGACACCTGAACCTTGTACATATTAGAAGTGAGGTGACCAGGTATATGGGAGAATATTTCCTGACTATAGGTGACATAGACTTAAATGAAGCACGACAGGCTAATCTGACCTGTTCCTTGCAAGAACAGGAAAAGATGTTCATAAAAATGGCAGACAGAAGGAGGGAAAAGTTTCAGAAAAAGGCAAATGACGAAAAGGATAGAGTCCCTAGGTGGGCAGAACATATGGATAACACCTCGCAAGGCGAAGCTAATCCTGCTTTGTTGCTGGATTTTGAACGGAAAGGAAAACTTTGTCTCCATAGAGAAAGGACAGAATATTATAGCAATGTATTCATTGGTTCCAGCGAGTGTGAACATAATTATAAGGTAATTGGAGGTTGGGGTTTCAAAAATGGGTCAGAACCTGTGTTTCCCGGAATATATTATATATGTGGGAACAAGGCTTACCTTAAATTGCCGGATCACTGGTATGGAAGCTGCTACTTTGGCATTGTTTTCCCGAAAATATACCATGTGAATAATGCAGCTGGAAGCAATGATGAAGATACTAATGGCTTAGTGAGTACTAAACGTGAGAGTGTAGGAGAAATAATAGGTGATATTTTCAGTGCACTGATACCTGGAATGGGGGTAGTTCTGAACACACACAGAATTTGCAAACTGTCTACAGTAGTGGATCGGTTATCTACTGACACTGCTGCTGGATTCCTGCTGGTCAATACTGAAATGGTTGCGATCAGATCAATGGTTTTGCAGAATCGCCTTGCTCTTGACACCTTATTGGCAAAAGAGGGCGGAGTCTGTAGAATGCTGAAGGCGCAACATTGTTGCACCTACATACCTGATAAAAGTATTGAACTTAAAAGATATGTAAGAAATATAACTAATTTGGAAAAAGAGCTCAAACCATTGGAGGTTGACAGTGCCTGGACGAGACTGACTGGAGGTCTCTCCTCGATAGGTAGTTGGTTTTCTAACTTAGGTAGAAACCTTCTGTGGAAAATACTGATGCCAATAATCGGAATAGGTGTGGTTGTTCTGATCATATTCATCTGCTGTAAATGCCAAAAATGTAAAAAGAAGTACACAGTAAATAAGAGAGGGGTGAAAAGAAACATTGATGAGTTAGAATTAGAAGAACTAAGGAATCAAATCTATAAAAAGGTAAAGAACCACCACTCTCATAGAGAAGCTGAAAGGAAAATAAATAATAAATTTGTTGAGATTGAGATGCATGATATGGAAGAATGAAAGTTGGCATCTGTTTCCTTTGTAGTGATGATAGTAAATATCATCAAAGAGGGGATTGATGGAGCAAGGATTCGCACGTAAAGCGACTTGCTCGCACTCATGAACCTCGCCTAACGTATAATCATATTAATCCAACTGTCCGTCTTTTGTTGAGCATTTTTCCCAACACGCGGGTGTCCCTGAGAGGCTTGCCTGTGTGTCTTTTCATCCTCACAATGCTTGCACTAAGGAAATGGCTGCTTCGCAGAAATCCAGTCTGCGCATGCGTCGGTCATACCCATGTGATGTGACGCACTCGCATTTTGGAGGGATTGTGTTGCTCATGCGCACTGATGCAAAGATGGCCGCTTGTCTCTCATCACGCTCTCTGCTTGCTACCGCTGCTTTTGCCTATCTGTCTTTTCGCACTAAACTTTAATACTATAGATGTTATAAAATACGGGGTGTGTTAATTTCTATCACGGTATACAGTGTGATCATTTTATGTATGATTCTAATTTGTTCTCGCTTGCTTTTCATGTATCGCGTCTCTGGGGGACCGGTAACACATGAGCTACGCCATGATGAAGCTCCTCTGAGAACTGTCATGTGACCTGAGAGAAACCTCACTGCGCAGAAGCTAAAACAAGCCAGCTGGCTCCTGAAGCCCAATGCGCCTGGGAACTGTCTCCAGGAGATCGAATCCTACCTTGAGCGAAGAGACACTGTTGCTATTTGCCATGCACTTGTATTGTTTTTCTGTATTCCTATGATGGGAACGTGAACTCAAGGGGCGGATGTGCAAATTTTCATATTCATGATGGGAACACTGAATTCTAGGAGGTGACAAAGACCAGGTCACCTCTCCTGACCAATCACAATGTGGGAAACTGTCACTTGCAACATTAGTGGGTGGTCTAAGGGACCCCAAACAGTATAATTGTCCTAGTATAGCTTAGGAAAATTGTCCGACTTGTCCGAGTAGCAGACCTGTCACTGACCCTACGAACTCTATAGGTGCTCAACCTCAGAGTGCTGCGGAGCACTCTGTCCATACTTTCCACAATTTCCTAGGGGTGGAAATAGTCTTAAGTGCTGGCGAAGCACTTTGCTGGGGAAAATTCGAAAATCCAATCGGGGTTACTGGCGGATTACTTGCAGAGAGGGGTAACGCAGGCGTTGCATCCGAAGCTGTGGGTGTTGGTCGTACCTTGGGAAGCCCAGCCCTGACCCAAACCTGAGGGGTATCCTGTCCTGACTGTCCGTGAGCTGTACCTGCTCGTATTCTGGTATTCCATTCCTTGAGGGTCCTTGTCCTCGTCTTCCAAACTGACCCGTGGCCAGGGTTAGTCCTCATTCCTACTTAGGTAAATATCGAACAGTGGGTTTACGTCTTCTCTCTCTCTCTCTCTCTCTCTCTCTCTCTCTCTCTCTTTCTCTCTCTCTTTTCTTAATAAAGCACTCTTGCCTGTGATACTGCTTTATTGCTTTGTTAGCAACGTATATGCCAGTGTTTTATTAGAATTGTTCCACTTTCTCCCCTACCCATAGGTCATTATTAAAATTGTCATATTATAATAGTATGTTCCATTTTTTCCCCTTTTCCCTTAGCAAGTTTGCAGTGAGTTTCAGTAAGAATAGAATAACTAGCCTAGTTAAATACTCGTATTAGGCCCTGTTTTATGTCTCTTGCCCTAGTTTAAGTTGCGGTGAATAGCCTATTGCTTATCAGTGTTCTCAACTTTCACAAATGATACTTACCCTAATCCATAGTTACTTTATGGTATTGATTTTTACTCTAGATGTTTTATTGTGTATTTGGCTTGTCCTTTTGGCATATTCATTCAGAAATCTTTTGATAAACGTTAAAACTCATCAGGTGTCTGTGGTCATTTACAAAACGTATGGATAAACGTACTTGATATATGTAAAGTTTTGCTCCCTTTTAGGAAACCTGTCACCTATCCACTGCTAGCTCCTGATCCATCAGGAGTAATGTGCCTGTGGTAAGTCAGGTACATGAATAGTAAGTGGTGTCAGAGGCACCCCCTGAATTACTCATAGTGGCGTGCAAGAAATCACCCGGTTCACGCAAACTCGGTACTCGTTTTACTCGCGCCAGGGGCCCAGTGCGTGGGGAATAATTGGTAAAATCGTGACCCGGGTGACCTGCGCGCTCTATCAGTACCACGGGGCTGGCCCATGGACTATCAGAGGACTCCACTACTCCCAGGGCAAGCATTTTGGAGACCTCCTCCTGCATGCAGGCCGGACTCGGTCGGGGACATGGTAGGCCTTGTGCCGCTCAGGGGTGCTGTCCCCAGTGTCCACGTCGTGGACACATCAATCGGTGATGCTGGGGACCAGGGAAAATACGCCTGAGAACTGTCCCAACAGCTGGCGACAGTCTTCACGCTATTCAGGTGTCAAGGAGGGGGAGAGAATCACTCCCTCCATGGAGCCATCCTGCTCCGTAGCATGCAGAAGGTCGGGTAGAGGTTCGGTCTCTTCCTCCGCCCGTCATCGGTGGCGAGGAGCATGCTCACCTCAGATCGCTCAAAGTGGGGTTTGAGGCGGTTCACATGGAGGACCCTCAAAAGGTTCCTTGGGGACTGGACGTCTACCAGGTAGGTGACCTGGCTCTTGCGCTCTACTACCTTGAAGGGACTGGTACTTTTGTCCTGGAGAGCGCAGTGGTCCACTGGGGCCATCACCCACACCTGCTGACCAGGCTGAAACTCTACCAGAGTTGCGTTCTGGTCATACCAGCATTTCATTTCTGCCTGGCTAGCCTCGAGGTTGGCCTCCGCAAGTTCCCTGAACTTTGAGTCTGATTCCTCAGGGCCAGGATGTACCGGAATACCTCCTGGGGAGGGTTCTGGGGGGCCGTCTCCCAGCCCTCTTTGACTAGACTCAGTGGTCCTCGGACAGTGTGACCATAGAGTAGTTCAAAAGGGCTGAACCCTAGGGACTTTTGGGAGACTTCCCGGTATGCGAACAAGAGGCAGGGCAGGAGGATGTCCCACTTATGCCTCAGGCGCTCTTCCAGCCCCATGATCATTCCCTTGAGGGTCCGGTTTAATCGCTCAACCAGACCATTGCCTTGGGGGTGGTATGGGGTGGTGAATTTGTACGTCACCCCACACTCCTGCCACAGGGACTTCATATACTTTGAAATTAAGTTTTTCCCCTGGTCGCTCACTACCTCCCGGGGGAATCGCACCCGGGAGAATATCCCCATTAGGGCCCGCCCCACCACGGGGCCGTCACGGTTCTGAGGGAGATGGCCTCAGGGTACCGAGTGGCATGGTCCACCAGGACGAGGATGAATCTTTGGCCCATGGCGGTGCCGGGGTCCAGAGGTCTCACAATGTCGATCCCCACTCGCTCAAAGGGGGTACTGACCACCGGAAAGGGCTGGAGCGGGGCCTTGCGCTTTTCCCCAGTCTTCCCACTAGCCTGGCAGGTCTGGCAGGACTGGCAGTGGGTCGCTACATTTTGGCGCATCCTGGGCCAATAGAAATGGGTAACTAGCCGGTGGTAGGTCTTATCTTGCCCCTGGTGCCCGGCTAGAGGTACATTGTGGGCTAGGCCCAGTAGGAAATCCCTGAAATGCAGGGGTACCACCAGTACCCGGGCGGACCCTAGCTCCGCAGACTTAGGCTCGCTGTAGAGGAGACCATTCTCCCAGTAGATCCAGTGGGACCCGGACTGGTCTCCGGCCGCCTGGGCGGTGGCCTGCTGCCATACGCCCAGGAGAGTGGGGCAGATGGTCTGTTCCTGGCAGAACTCTTCCTGGGAAAGTCCACCCTCCTGTCGCCATTGGTCCAAACGGGGGAGGTCTCCCAGCTCGGCGATCTGCTCGCCAGTTGGGTCCTGGACATCTCCTTCTGGGTCGGTTTCCCCGGGGGGGTCTTGACCGGAGGGGTCAGGTTGGCCGTCCCCCCCTTCTTCTCCCCCCAAGGCGGGGCTCTGGGCCCTTCCTTCTGACCCCCCTCCTTCTGGGGCACTCATCTGAGCGGCCATGGCCTGAGTGGTGGCGCACAACCACTCAGGTAGACCCATCATCCTCAGATGGGTCTTTCGTTCCACTTGGGTCCACGGGGAGATTTCCAGGTCGTTGCCCAGTAAACAATCGATGGGCATGGAGGTTCGGACTGCTACCTGCAGGGTGCCAGATACCCCCTCCCATTCATAGGGAATTTGGGCCATTTTGCAGAGGCTCTCAGAGTTGTCGGCCGTAATAACAGGACAGAGGACGTGAGGGACAATCTGTTCCTTGGATACCAAGTGACAGAGAACAGACGTGACACTGGCACCAGTGTCGCGGAGGGCCTCTACCCGGTGTCCGTTGACGGTCACCCACTGCGCATACTTCGTAGTGTTGGGTGGTAGAGGGGTTCTGGGGACCATCCCTCCATCCCCTAGGGAAACCACGGACATCGCTACGGGTTCCCACTCCTCGGGAGCGTCAAACTCTTCCTCAAGGGCGACCGCGGTCAGGTGACAGGGGGGTTGCCAGAGATGGTGGGATTTTTGAAGAGGGGACACGGGGGGTTACTGGCATAGTGACCTGGTTGTTGGCATTTGTAACAGGCAGTGGAGGTCCTTAGCCGAGGGGGGGCCCAGGGCTTGGTAGGGAGGGAGATGGGAGACTGGCTGCTGGTTTCCTTGGGGGCCACGTTGGGGGCCTGGCGGAAGCTCCGGCGGCCTACCTTGGCCTCCCCCCCTCGCTGACAGGGGACCCTTCTCATTCCTAGCATAGTCACCCACTGGGCCCCGGGGGACCCGGATGTTTACCCAGCGGTCGGCCTCTACAGCAAGCTTCCTTGGGTTAGTAAGCTTGCTGTCCAGGAGGTGCTGACGCAGTTCTACGAAGCAATTTAAGGAGAGGTGCTCCCAGGCGATCAGGTCAAAAAATTCTTCATAAGTCGTGACCTTGCTGCCCTTGATCCAACTTTCTAAGGCTCTACTGTAGAAGTTGACGTATTCTACCCAGGTGGTACCCGGGAGCTTCTTGCAATCCCGGAACCGCTGTTGGTACATCTCTGGGGTGAACCCATACCTCTCTAACAAGGCCTCCTTCATATGGCTGTAGGAATTCAGTACCGTGGAGGGTAGCTATAGCAAGGTATCCCTCCCTTCGCTTAGGAACCGCCCCCACAACCTGGCCCCCCAATCCTTCCCTGGGACCCAGTGTGAGGTCATCGCAACCTCATAGGCTTTAAACCACTGTTGGATGTCATCATTCCTATAATACTCCTTGACTACATCTTTGGGGATGTGGACCTTGGTTTCCACTGGGAGCGGGGTTCCCCTGCTCCCCGGAGGCCCGGCCTCCTCACTCCTAGCTTTGAGCTCGAGCTCCTTCAGGCTCTGTTCGTGCTCTAACTGTAGTTTCCTGCCCTCATGCTCTCGCTGCAACTTCTTTTCTTCCAACTCCCCTTGTAACCTCAACTCCTCTATCGCTAACTTCCGTTCTGCTAATTTTAACTCCCCTTCAGTTTTTAGCTTAGCTAGCTCTAGCTCGTGGGCTCTGCTCCTCTCTCGGTCTGCCAACTCCACGGGGGATAGTCCTCTATCTGACGGGTTACTACGCGCAGGGGAGGAGGCTCTCTCTTTCTCGGGGGCCCCTGTTTCGTCTTGCTACGCGTCCCTCCTACCGTTCTCTTCTACTGGTACAAGTCCCACAATGAGGCGTACAGGTCCAGCCACGAGGCGTACCCTGGAGCACGATCGGTCTTCTGTGCTTCCAGGTACGCAGCGTGCAGTTCTCGCAGTGAGGCATACAGTTCCAGTGGCCCCGCACAGCTCGAGCCGCGACCCGGTCAGCAGGGCTCGTGTCGGGGGCAACGATGCGTCCTCACGGGGGGGGGAAAGCCGCTACTACGTCTGCAGGGCTCCAAGTGGACTAGTCAGTGTCCCTTAGGTTCCGGAGAGCCGCGATCAGATCAGATGGGCCCGGGGGGGGGTTGCTCTTCCCGGGAGCGCAAAGTCCTTCTTCTCCCTGATGGGCCGTGGCACACCACCCGATCCGCTAGTTCCAGGATCCAACTGCCGTACCTGCCTCTCCGGCTCTCGTTATCTTTTCTCCCTCTTCCCTTCTCAAGTTTCCACCCCCCTCCAGATGGCTCCTTGGGGGTCCGGGGGCAGAGTGCTGGGCCTCTAGCCATTTGGCAGTTTCCCTTTGAAGTCCGGAGGTGGGAGGGGTTCTCTGCTTCCCGGCCGGGATCAGGCCGGCCTGGCAGGAGGTGTTATTGAAACTCCTCCGCCCCATCCTGCTGGTCCAAGGCTCGCTTCCCACCGCTGGCCAGGGCGTGATGGGGGCTCTGGCTT
Organism: Lissotriton vulgaris; assembly: GCF_964263255.1. Lineage (NCBI taxonomy): Eukaryota > Metazoa > Chordata > Amphibia > Caudata > Salamandridae > Lissotriton > Lissotriton vulgaris. Next base: position 1,103,203,102 of record NC_141687.1, read on the forward strand.
CTCTGGGGTTGGGGCTCTGGGGGGCAGGGCGCTGGCTGGCCTTACTTCCTATCGACGGCCCTGGGCCTTAGGCTTTCTTTTCTCCGGGAGAAAGGTGGAGGCGGTACTGGGGTGGCTAACGCTATTTGGGGACATAGGACAGGATCGCGTGGGTGGGGGCCCCTCTCAGGCGTATGCAGGGCTATGCCGAGGAGGTCAGGTCTAACAAGTATCACCAAGCAGTCAGACTGAAACTCGAGGGCCAGTGTAAAGCATTTATGATCATGTACAGTAATATTTTGCCACATTACAAACGGACACCACACCGGTTTTCTATGAAATTATAATATCCTGTATATACTGATTCATCACAAGGCCCAATAACAGTACAAATCCACAATAAGGTAGGAAGGTTGGGGCGACTGCTCGGGGGTTGAAGATGTGGATGGGGTTAGTTCAGGTTGGGTTCGAGTAGCTAGGGTGACTCGGATACTCACAGTCAAAGATTAGGGGCGATATTCTCCAGGTACGAGCCAGGCCAAAGTCAACAGGGCTCGTGATGGTGAAATGCCTTGCATACAGGAGGTATGATTCTCAAGGTAGGAGCCGCGACAAAGTCAGCAGGGCTCGTGATGGTGAACTGCTTTGCGTACAAGAGGTATGATTCTCAAGGTACGAGCCGCGACGAAGTCAGCAGGGCTCGTGATGGTGAAATACTTTGCGTACTGGTGGTACGATTCTCAAGGTACGAGCCGCGACGAGGTCAGCAGGGCTCGTGATAGTGAAATGCTTTGCGTACTGGTGGTACGATTCTCAAGGTACGAGTCGCGACAAAATCAGCAGGGCTCGTAATGGTGAAATGCTTTGCGTACAGGAGGTACGATTCTCAGGGTACGAGCCACGACGAAGTCAGCAGGGCTCATGATGGTGAAATGCTCTGCGTACAGGAGGTACGATTCTCAAGGTACGAGCCGTGACAGAGTCAGCAGGGCTTGTGATGGTGAAATGCTTTGCGTACAGGTGGTACGATCCTCAAGGTACGAGCCGCGACAAAGTCAGCAGGGCTCGTGATGGTGAAATGCTTTGCATACCGGTGGTACGATCCGTGAGCCGCGACGAAGTCAGCAGGGCTCTCTCGTGTCCAACAACGAACTGCCCTCCCGTTCAAGGGTTCCCTAGTTATATCTCAAAAGGTCTTTGAAGTCTTTCATCATGTAGGGTGTTCCCCTCCACCCCGGTTTCTGTTGTCCCTCGTCTTTTCCAGATGGTACCCCTGTCCTTTGAAGGAGGGAGGCCGGGATGTCAGACGCTCAGCGGGAAGTGGGGCCGGCATTGTTGCAGGCAGGACACTTGCCAGAAACTACCCCGCCTCTCTTATCTGACGGCAGCCAGCTACCCCCAGGCTGTGGGAGACAACCCAGACATTTGACTACACATCTGGGGCACACTACGAAGTTAGGAATCTAGACATTTTTCTACCAAGGCCATTTCTTTGCTGCAGATCTAACCTTCATTCCCCAAAAAGAATGTCTCATATACCCCTGATGTTAGGGACACTAATTTGGAGTTTCTACCATTTTCCCCGGGTCATATACAAGGTTCGTGATTATACTTTTGAAAGGGAGCACTTGCACCATGGCCCTGGTTAGCCAGGGTACAATACTCAGCGTGTCTTAGTCCAGCACAAAAAAGGGGTCATACATGAAGAGGGTGAAAAAGTATACGTGGGACCCAAGCCAAGAATGCCAGGTCTAACACGTTTCCCCCCCAGCTGAAAGGCGGGAAGAACTACCCATCCCCTTTGGAGTTCTCCTCACTAAGGCGGAAGAATCTTGACAGACCATCAGTGTTGGCGTGGTCTGTGCCAGTCCATTAAATCAATGGGGTATTGCCCATAGAATCAAAGGACCTGGGTGTAAATTGGTATAAAGAAAAACAATGGTCCTTGACTATCAATCAAAGAGAATTCTTAACTGAAATTCTTTTCTAATTAGAAATGCAATTAAATCTGCATGCTTTAATTCAAGCAAATGGGAGATATATATTCAATTTCACGCTGGTTTTATACACGTTAAATGCAAGACAAAGGTAGTAGCCAAGATTAAAGAAAAAGGATTGTGACCACACTTCGGATATTTGTTCTTAACCAAATTTACACATTTATTTACAGTTTCTTAAAACAATTGAAGTTATAAACGGCGCAAGTACAGTGAGGAAAGGAAAGGGTGCTCAAGTGTTTTAGAAGGAAAAAAAACAAAGGAAAGCATATTATGCTGTACAATTCCAATATTTACAACAAACAAAAGCGGGGAACCTTCCGCTTTTAGGTTGGTCTGTCCACACAGTTTTGAGGAGAAGGGGGTGGGGCAATATGGGTACAGGGACACAGATTGAGAGGCGTCGACGTTTCGACCCTGGTGCTCTAGGGATATTTTGGGCCTCGGCTGCGGGTCTTCTTCAGGACAAGGGGCATGAAGGGGGACGGGGAAACCTTGGCCGTAATCTGGTTAGGAACACCAATGAAGCTTGTCAGGGGAAATGAAATTCGTTCCGGCTTCCAGGGGGTAGGTCACCTAATGATTTGAAGGTGATCAGGATTCACTTGACCGGTCAGTTAGTTATTGGAAAAAGTGTCCACTATATATGGTGGAGATGGTGAGTCCTACCGGTGCCCCCACGGGCGGCCCGGGGGTGAAGGAGTTGGAAAAAAAACATGTTTCCTCTTTATATATATATGACTTATATTTTTACAACAGCCGTATTCTAACGCTGTCCGCTGTTTGAAGCACATCACGCCGGAATACTGACCGTGGCTTCTAGGCATACCGACCGTCTCGACTAAGGTGACGGAAACACTGGTTCTCAGAGAAAAATATAAGTCATATATATATAAAGAGGAAACGTGTTTTTTTTCCAACTCCTTCACCACCAGGCCAAGATAGCCGCAATCTTGGGCTGGAGGGGTGCCACTTGGCCGCTCCCTACCTGGTGTCCCAAATACACTACTGACCCTTGGCCAATCTGACACTTACTAGCCTTGATGGTGAGGCCTGCGCGGCGCAGGGCCAACAATACTTCCCAGAGGTGTTGCAGGTGTTCGTCCCAGGTGGTACTGGATACTGCAATGTCATCCAAGTAGGCGGCGCTGAACTGCTCCATCCCCGCCAATACCCGGTTGACCAGTCTCTGGAAGGTGGCAGGGGCATTTTTCATTCCAAAGGGCATTTCCCAAAATTGGTAGTGTCCATCGGGGTGGAGAAGGCTGACCGCTCTTTTGCTCTTTCTGTGAGGGCAATCTGCCAGTACCCAGAGGTGAGGTCGAAGGTACTGAGGTACTGGGCAGACCCCAGGCGGTCAATCAGCTCGTCGGCTCGGGGGATAGGGTGAGCGTCCGTTCGGGTAACGGCATTGAGTCCAAGGTAGTCCGCACAGAACCTCAGTTCAGGGGTGGCACCGGGCACGGCAACCTTGGGGACCAGGACCATGGGGCTGGCCCACGGACTGTCAGAGGACTCAATTACTCTGAGGGCGAACATTTTGGAGACTTCTTCCTTGATGTAGGAACTGACCCTGTCAGTGACCCTGTAAGCCTTGTGCCTCACAGGCATGCTGTCCCCGGTGTCTACATCGTGGACACACCAACTGGTGACACTGGGGACCAGAGTAAAGAAGTCTGAGAACTGGCTCAATAACTGGCGACAGTCTCAGTGTTGCTCCGGGGTCAGGGAGTTGGAAAGGCAAACACTGCCTACTGACCCATCTTGTTCCTGAGCACAGAGGAGGTCGGGTAGAGGTTCCTTCTCCTCTTCCCCTCCAGCATCAGTGACTAGGAGCATGCCCACTTCAAACCTCTCGAAGTGGGGCTTGAGGCGGTTTACATGGAGGACCCGTAGGGGGTTCCAGGGGGACTGCAAGTCCACTAGATAGGTGACTTGGATTTTGCGCTCCACTATATTGAAGGGACCAGTCCACTTGTCCTGGAGAGCACAGGGCTCCACTGGGGCCATCACCCACACTTGCTGCCCAGGTTGAAACTTGACCAACGTGGCATTCTGGTCCTACCAACGTTTCATTTCCTCCTGGCTGGCTTCCAGGTTCGCCTCGGCGAGTTACCTGAATTTCCGGATCTGATTCCTTATGGCCAACATGTATCTAAACACGTCCTGGGGTGGGTTCCTGGGGGCCGTCTCCCAGCCTTCTTTAACCAGACTCAGGGGTCCTCGGACGGGATGGCCATAGAGGAGTTCAAAGGGGCTGAACACTAGGGACTTCTGTGGCACTTCCAAATATGCGATCAGTAGGCATGGTAAGAGGACGTCCCATTTACGCCTTAGTGGCTCTTCAAGGCCCATAATCATGCCTTTAAGGGTCCGGTTGAAACGTTCCACTAGCCCATTTCCTTAGGGGTGGTAAGGAGCGGTGAACTTGTAAGTAACGCCACGCCCCTGCCACAGGGACTTCATATATTTCGAGATGAAGTTGGTCCCTCTGTCACTCACTATCACACTGGGGAACCCCACACGGAAAAAGATCCCCATCAGGGCCCGGCCCACCACAGGGGCCGTCACTGTTCGGAGTGGTACAGCTTCAGGATACCGGGTGGCATGGTCCACCAAGACCAGGATAAACCTGTTACCCATAGCGGTCTTGAGGTCCAGAGACCCCACGATGTCAATCCCCACTCGCTCAAAAGGGGTACCGACCACAGGGAAGGGTTGCAGGGGATCCTTGCGCTTCCCCCCACTTTTTCCACTTGCCTGGCAAGTCTGACAGGACCTGCAGTGGGTCTCAATGTTTTGGCGCATCCGGGGCCAATAGAAATGCGTGACAAGCCTGTGATAGGTCTTGTCTTGCCCCAGATGCCCGGCTAAAGGTACATTGTGAGCCAGGCCCAGTAGCGAAGGGGTACCACAGGCACCCAGGTAGACCCCCAGCTCAGCGGACTTAGGCTCACTATTTAGCAGTCCCTTCTCCCAGTAGACCCAGTGTGAACAGGACTGCTCACCTGCTACCTGGGCGACAGCCTTCTGCCGTTCGCCCACGAGAGAGGCAGAATTCCTCCCTGGAGGGTTCACCTTCCTGCTGCCATTGGTTCAGCTCAGGTATATCCCCCAGTTCGGCTACCTGTTCCCCGGTGGGTCCCAGGGCATCCCCCTCAGTGTTTGCTCCTTCCTGGTCTGAGGGAACCGAGGGGTCCGGGCTCCCAAACTCTTCCTCCTCTCCCTCGGAGGCAGGGCCCTGGGCCATTCTTCGAGGCTCCAGACCCTGTTGAGCATCTATTTTCGCTGCCATAGACCGGGTGGTGACGCACACCCATTCAGGCAATTTCAGCATCTCTAGGTGAGCCTTCCGCTCCACCGGGCCCACGGGGAGCTCTCTAAATAATTGCCTAGTAAAGAATCCACAGGCATGGCAGGTCGGACAGCTACTTGCAGGGTGCCGAGACCCCCCCCCCCCCCCCCACTCAAAGGGAATTTGGGCCATGTGGCAGGGACTCTCAGAGTTATCTGCGGCCACCACGGGGCAAAAAGCGGAGGTACAATTTTGTCCTCAGAGACCAGGTGACAGCTGACCGCAGTGACACTTGCCCCAGTGTCTCAGAGGGCTCCTGCCCTCTGCCCATTGATGGTCACCCACTGCCTGTATTTTTTAGTGTTGGGAGGCAGTTGGGTTCGAGGGACCATTTCTCCATCTCCTAAGGAGACCAGGGACATGGCTACGGGTCCCCATTCCCCTGGGGCGTCTAACTCCTCCCCAGTGCTAAACTGGCTACCTGGCGGGTGGGGGCACCAGAGGGTGCTGGCTGTTTGTACAGGGGGCACGGGGGATCATTGGCGTAGTGCCCCTGTTGTTGGCATTTATACCAAAGGATGGGTCCCTGGGTACTGGCCTACCGGTGGGGGCCTTGGTGGTTGTCCTAGTGGGAGGCTGGGAACCTCGCTGTTGGTTCCCGGGGGTGTGACGTTGGGGCGCTGGGGACTCTCCCGCTGTTTACCCTTGTTCCCCCCTCCTCGCTGTCCGGGACCCGGCCCTCCCGTGGCATGGTCTCCCACAGGACCTTTCTGGACCCGGGTGCTCACCCAGTGATCTTCCTCCACCGCCAGCTTCCTAGGGTTAGTAAGTCTGCGGTCGACCAGGTGCTGACCTAACTCTGAAAAACAATTTACATAGAAGTGCTCCCATGCTATTAAATCAAATAGCTCCTCGAAAGTGGTGACCTTGCTGACCTTTGACCCAGCGCTCTAAGGCTCTGCTGTAGTAGTTCACGTATTCTACCCAAGTCGTGCCAGGGATTTTCTTGCAATCCCGGAATCTTTGTCTATACATTTCTGGGGTCAGACCATAGCTCGAAATTAAAGTGTCCTTCATATGGCTGTATGAGTTCAGTACAGAGGACAGTAGGTCTAGCAAGGCATCTCACCCCTCACTAAGGAATCTCCCCCACAACCCCGCTCCCCAATCTCCCGGTGGGAGGTCATCGCTACCTCATACACCTTGAACCATTGTTGGATGTCATCAGTCCTATAGTACTCATCCTTGGGGATGTGTACCTTGCCTTCTACCAGTGGGGGGCGTGCTGCCCCCCAGGGGAGCAGGCTCTCCACTCCTAGCCTTGAGCTCTAGCTCCCAGAGACTCTTATGTTCCAACTGCAGTCTCTTCTCCTCATGCTCCCGGTGCAGCCTTTTCTCTCCCTGCTTCCCTTGAAACCTCATCTCCTCCAGGGCTAACTTCCTTTCCGCTAGTTTCAATTCTCCTTCCATTTTTAACTTGGTGAGTTCTAACTCATGGGCTCTGCTTTTCTCTCTATCAGCTAGCTCCTCTGGTGACAAGCCTCTGTCTAACACACTACTACGCGCGGGGGACGCTGCTCTCTCTCTCTCTCCTGTTCCCCTGGCCCTTCCCGCTGCCCCTCTCCCATCCCAGTTCCTTCTACGTGGGGTGGGGGATCTCGGGATGCTAACCAGGCCCTTAGCGCCTTCTGATGATCCTCTTTTGTGTTGAGGCCGGTGATGGAGATCTTAAATTCTTTACAAAAATGTCTTAATTCCTTATGGGTGTAATTTTCTAGTTGCTCTTCCTCAAAGCTCGGACTCGCGGCTGGCCCTGTAAGACTCATGTTGCCGTGGGGTATTTTAATTGCTCGACCAAAGATTAAGTGGTTTTGTTATGGCCTGCACTCACTAGGTAGTGGGTCAACAAATCACTGTAAATAAATCATAAATGCAAGTTCGGATTCCAAGCGCTGCCACCAATGTTACATTGGGCAGTCTCTGGTGGGCAGAGGTGAGTACTTCTGTCCCAGCCGGGACCTGCCTCCTCTAATTAGGATAGGGGGCTATCCCCTTAGTAATATCACCAAGCAGTCAGACTGAACCTCGAGGGCCAGTGTAAAGCATTTATGATCATGTACAGTCATATTTTGCCACACTACAAATAGACACCACACCGGTTTTCTATGAAAATATAGTATCCTTTATATATTGATTTATCAGAAGGCCCAATAACAGTACAAATCCACAATAAGGTAGGAAGGTTGGGGCGACTGTTCGGGGGTTGAAGATGGGGATTGGGTCAGTTCAGGTTGGGTTCGAGTAGCTAGGGGGACTCGCATAATCACAGTCAAAGATTAGGGGTGCGATTCTCCAGGTACGAGCCGCGACGAAGTCAGCAGGGCTCGTGATGGTGAAATGCTTTGTGTACTGGTGGTACGATTCTCAAGGTACGAGCCACAACGAAGTCAGCAGGGCTCGAGATGGTGAAATGCTTTGTGTACAGGAGATACGATTCTCAAGGGATGAGCCGCGACCAAGTCAGCAGGGCTCGTGATGGTGAAATTCTCTGCGTACAGGAGGTCCGATTCTCAAGGTACGAGTTGCAACAGAGTCAGCAGGGCTCGTGATGGTGAAATGCTTTGCGTACTGGTGGTACGATTCTCAAGGTGCGAACTGTGACTAAGTCAGCAGGGCTCGTTATGGTGAAATGCTTTGCGTACAGGAGGTAGGATTCTCAAGGTACGAGCTGCGACAAAGTCAGCAGGGCTCGTGATGGTGAAATGCTCTGCGTACAGGAGGTACGATCCATGAGCCGCGACGAAGTCAGCAGGGCTCTCTCGTGTCCAACAACGAACGACCCTTCCGTTCAAGGGTTCCCTAGTTATATCTCAAAAGGTCTTTGAAGTCTTTCATCAGGTAGGGTGTTCCCCTCCGCCTCGGTTTCTGTTGTCCCTCGTCTTTTCCAGATGGCACCCCTGTTGTTTGAAGGAGGGAGGCCGGGGTGTCAGACGCTCAGCGGGAAGTGAGGCCGGCATTGTTGCAGGTAGGACACTTGCCAGAAACTACCCCGCTTCTCTTATCTGACGGCAGCCAGCTACCCCCAGGCTGTGGGAGATAACCCAGACATTTGACTACACATCTGGGGCACACTACGAGGTTCGGAATCTAGACATTTTTCTACCAAGGCCATTTCTATGCTCCGGCTCTAACCTTCCTTCCCCAAAAAGAATGTCTCATATACCCCTGATGTTAGGGACACTAATTTGGAGTTTCTACCATTTTCCCTGGGTCAGATGCAAGGTTCATGGTTATACTTTTGAAAGGGAGCACTTGCATCGTGGCCCTGGTTAGCAGGGGTGCAGCACTCAGCGCGCCTCAGTCCAGCACAAAAAGGGGTCATACATGAAGAGGGCGAAAAAGTGGACGGGGGACCCATGCCAAGGATGGCAGGTCTAACATCACTCGTGCTTCAGTCTCCTTGACACCCCTTTGTCTATCATTGTATGCTTCTGTAGGATACCTTGGTGCATGGTCACGCCTTTTGCCACACGGCACAATGTCACATGTCTGCCGCCATCTTGAGGGAAGTGAGTAATGACGAGAAAATATCCTTCAATTCCCTGGATCCAGGAATCACCATCGTAGCTCCCTATCAGTTTGTGCCACATGGGAGTCAGCATTTTAGTGTTTATGCTGCATCGGACCAGTGGTGCAGTTTACTCTCCTTTTTAGTTGTTACATGCTAAAGACTCACGTTGGCCTTAGTTTCTTCTAAGTTCGATTCAGGAGTATTTCACGACTCTCTATTCCTTTAAGGTATTGGTCAGCGGTAACACGCACATCAGGAAAGAATTTGGCGTGTTACAACTCAAGATTGGTGACACGCTCACCTTGTACATGTATTCATCATTCGCATTTGGTGTTTTTAGTGACTTTTATTTAACATGTTTCTTAAGGGGGGCAGTGTTCTATTGTCTGTTTACAGCAGCACAACTCAAGTGTGGGAGTCTCATTCAATGCCACGTCATTTATGTCTATGCCACTGTTTTCCTTCCTTCGACATTTACCTCTCCTTCCACATTGGTGTGTGTGTCATATGTATACGGTGACACGTTCACACATAGTTGTAACTTTCTTCAAATCACATTTTTTATGCTAATGGTAGTTTTAGCCTGTTTTACCATATGCATCTATGTTTGGGCTTGTTGCACATTTTATGATGTTCCTGTTTCCTCAAGTTTTATCCTTTACAGTATTTGTGTGTTGTTTTGTTTAGACTTTGCTCAACGGGCTACACATATGGTCCCTAGGTACACTTTCAAGAGTATTCAACAACATGAAGAAGAAAAATTGAAAAGTAAACAGCTGTTCTGTGGGTGTCTATGTTTGGTTTTACATTTTGGGACTCCTCTGTCCTTCTTATACATTGGGGATGCCCTTCTTCATGTTGTTAAATACTTATTCTGCCCTGGTGGGTTGTTCCCCTCGCCTTTATTCATTTTAGGTTTTCAGGGCCCCTCTACTGTTTTTTTCATTTACACTTTCAAGAGTTCAATTATTCGATTATCCTGATTTACATGCATGTACGCCCAGGTTAAAATGATCTCTATTTTTACAAAATGTTGTCAGATTTCTATCAAGTTGTGTCATTTGCTTATCGTCCATGTTGGTGATGTGAAATTCTTAACACATGTTCCTCTAAGTAGCCTGTCTGCTCTTTGCCACTCTCCCAGGACTGAGAGAAGGTGTAAAAGAGAGTACCCGGGGTCCATCTATGCTAGTATTACATGGTAAGGCCCCCGCCATACATACCACATAATACTTCCACCTAGTAACATTGGGGATTCAGCGATGGGATTCTGGAACTTGTGTTTCGTTTCACCACTTAGGCATAAGCATATTTTTTGTGCACGAGAAATCCTCAATTGACTTTAGACACCAGAAGTGCATTTTTGCAGATTTAAAAAAAAAGAATCAGGTTTTAATTTTTAATTTTAATTTCAATTGCCAGGGCCCTGTTTTACATCCCTTTTGCAATAGTAAAGTAAAGAGTAAAATGTTTAAAAATGTTTTAGAAAGTAGGTCAAATCATCTTAAAAATTTTAGAAATTTTACTAAGTTACTCACTTTCTATATATGTATTAAGCACAATGCAGAGTGCGCAAGAGGGTGAGGTGTTTGTAAACTTCAGGGCATTGACTACAAAGCCACTGCCAGAAGGATCAGGAGGATCTGATACAGGCCCTTCAAGAGTATGAGAAGGAAGCAGATTGGATAGGGAAACTCTAATCAGTGAGTCTGATGCAGAGGAGGATATATTGGCTCAGTAAGTAGGTGAAGAAGATGTGAACCAAGAGCTCATTAACTTCCCAATACTCCCCTCACCTGCAGGTAGTGGCAGAGGTCACTCTAGCGGTAAACCTGTGAGTAGGGTAGCGGGAGACCTTGAGAACAAGCTTGCCCAAATCTCCTTGGATGAGAGAAAGCTTGAACCTATGGAGAGGAGACTATGCCTAGATGAGGGAAGGGTTAATCTGGGCCTAGAGCTTAAAGATGTTGGCAGAAAAGTTAATAGGGTCAGAGAGGAATCCCATGACCCTCAAATTCCAAAGTTTATAGTCCCAAGTTACAAGGATTGAGATGCCATTTCAATATGTTTCTCAGCTTTTGAGAGAGCTTGCATCATGAGAAGAGTAGGTCGCCTAGACTGGGGCTCACTGCTGTGGGAATTACTACCAGTTAAGGGAAGGGATAGATCCTAGATGAGCAAGTAGCTGAGTGCTATCATCAAATGAAAGGCACCGTCATGCAAGGCTTTGGACTCACTGCAAAAGAGTACAGAATCAGATTTAGGGACACCCATAAATGGCGAAACCAAACGTGGGTACATTTTGTTGACTCCTCAGTTAAGGCACTGGAAAGGTGGATTATCGGTAATGATGAGGAAACGTATGAAGCGCTGTATTTTCTATTGATGAAAGAGCACATTCTAATAAATTGTGCCACAGAGCAATTTAGACAGTATCTGGTAGGTTCTGAGTCATCTCCTCCTAGAGAGCTGCGAAAGATTGTAGAATAATGAGACAGATCCAGAGTGATCCAGAACAAGACTCAAGGTGGCAGTGACTCTAAAAAGGGTTTTCAACCTTCCCAACAGGGGAAGGAGGTGAGCACTGACAAGGGTAAAATGAAGTGTAGGCTTGACCTGGCAGAGCCTCTCCGTGCAGGGGGGCCTACAGAGCGCAACTTTGCCAGGAGCACAGGACATGCTCTATCCTTGAGAGCCTTAGGCAGCAAGCTGCCAGGCAATATGAGGGAGAAGCCAGTGGCACACACAGGGTTTATTGGGTGGATGGATCGTTGTATGCTGAGGCCTGGGTACCCAAACCAGGGACAGCCAGGAAAGAGGTAGTTCTCCAAGCATGCCGATAATTCCTTCTCACTTTGCCCATGACATCGCCCTTGGCTGGACATCTTGGTCAGTAAAGGTCTTGGGACCATTTAGTAGCCCATTTCCCTTGGCCCCAGATGTCTAAGAAAGTGAAGGAGTTTTTTTCACTCCTGTGCAACCTTTAGACCAGTGGCAAGACAGGTGCATCACCAAAGGCTATCCTAGTCCCACTACCTGTGGTTGGTACCCCCTTTGAGAGGTTTAGAATTGACGTGGCTGGTCCCTTTAACCCACCTAGTGCATCTGGAAACAGATTTATTCTAGTAGTAGTGTGCCATGCTACCAGGTCTCCATAGACAATCCCTCTTAGGACATCAATTGCTCCTGCAGAGGCAAAGGCCTCCCTTGGTATCTTCACCAGGATTGTATTCCTTAAGGAAGTGGTCTCCGATAGGGGAACCAATTTCATGTGTGCATACCTAAAACCTATATGGGATGAATGTGGTGTGATCTACACATTCTCTACCCCCATCACTCCCAAACTAATGGCTTGGTGGATAGATTAAACAAGAATATTAAAGGCATGGTCATGGGACTCCCAGACAAACTTAAAAAAAGATGGGATGTCTTACTGCTATGCTTCCTGTTTGCATGCAGGGAGGTTCCTCAGAAGGGGGAGTCTGCCCCTTTGCACTTCTGTTTGGACAAGTATAAGGGGTTCTCTGAGTCTGGTGAGGGAAAGTTGGGAGAAACCTCTCAAGCAATCCAAGCAAGGCATAGTGGACTATGTGCTTCGCCTATGCTCATGTATGGCTGAGTACATGAAGAACACAGCAAAGAATCTGCAGGCCAGCAAGGATCTTGTGAAGCACTAGAATGACCAGGAAGCATCCTTCGTTAAGTACCAACTGGGAAAGTTGGTGTGGGTGCTGGAGCCTTTGGTTCCTAGGTCCCTCCAGGACAAGTGGACTGGGCCCTATCCAATTTTTGGAAAAGAAAGGGGAAGTCACCTATTTGATTGATTATGGCAACCCTAAAAGCCCTCGCAGAGTAGTTCATGTGAATCGCCTGAAACCACACCAGGACAGAGCTGACATGGCCATGCTCATGGTCACTGATGCAGATCAGGAGGAAATGAGTGAATCTCTCCCTGATTTATTGTTCAAAAATCCACAAGATTATGGAGTGGAAGGTGCTGATCTTTCTGACACCCTAACTGTACAGCAGCAGGCTGAATGCAGGCATGTTTTCAGCCGGTTTGCAGAGCTCTTCTCTTTGACCCCTGGCCAGACAACATGGTATACCCATGATGTGGACACCAGTGACAGGCTCTCTGTCAAGAATCAGATTCACAGACTGCCTGATCAAGTCAAATCATGCATCAAAACTGAAGTCAGTAAGCTGCTGTAACTTTGGGTAATTGACCCTCTGACAGTCCCCGGGTTAGCCCAGTGGTACTGGTCCCCAAACCTCACTCAAAGGGTGGCACAGTCGAGATGAGATTTTGTGTGGACTCCCATGGGTTGACTGCAGTGATCAAGACAGATGTACACCCCATTCCAAGAGTAGATGAGCTTTTTGATAAGCTAGGGACTGCCACATTTCTCAATGCTTTAGATTTAACATCTGGGTACTGGCAGATTGGACTGACCCAGAGAGCCAAGGAGAGATATGCATTCTCCACTCTGAAGGGCCACTTTCAGCTCAAAGTGATGCCTTTGGGGTTAAAGAATGCACCAGCCACTTTTCAAAGGTTGGCGAATAGAGTTCTTTCAGGCCTGGATGACTTTAGTGCAGCATATCTGGATGATATAGATGACTTTATCTCTACTTGGCAGGATCACATGGTCCACCTGAGAAAAGTTGTGCAGCACTGTAATAGGCAGCCCTCACTATCAAGGACAGCAAGTGCCAGATAGGGCAGATTTCTGTTCTGTTTTCTACTTGGGCCACCTTGTAGGTGGAGGCTAAGTTAGACCTCTTCAACCCAAGGTCCAGACCATTTTGGACTGGTAGCCTCCCAAGAAACAGACTCAGGTCAGGGCATTACTTGGCCTAACTGGATAAATAGGAGGTGTGTGAAGGGGTACAGTACCATTGTGGTTCCTCTCACTGAATTAACCTGAAATAAGCAACACAAGAAGGTCATTTGGACCTCAAGCTGTCAAAATGCATTTGAAACCCTTAAAGTAGCCATGTGCTCAGCACCTGTATTAAAAGCACCAGACTTGGGAAACAGTTCAGTGTTAAAACAGATGCTTCTGAACAAGGGATTGGGGCAGTGTTAGCCCAGACCAACAATGGATACCAAGATCATCCAGAAGCCCACAGTAGCAGGCAACTTCTCCTGAGACAGCAGCATTGGAGTGCCATTGAGAGGGAAGCCTTTGCTTTGATTTGGTCCCTGAAGAAGCTGAGGCCCTAATTGTATGGGACTCACTTCCTTGTTCAAACTGACCACAGGCCTCCCCACATTGTTGAGGTGGTTCATTTCCCTGCAGGGAATGGACTGTGTAGTGGAACACAGACCAGGGACTGACCATGCCAATGTAGATGGCCTTTCCAGGTTCTCCCACTTAGACTATGAGAACTAGCAAGAGAGAGGTCAGTGCTCATCACCTTTCATCTGGGGGAGGGGGTCATGTTGTAAACAGCCTTTTCTGGATAGTCATCCCCCGCTTTTTACTGCTAGATGGTATGGCAATTTCTCTGAAAGTGTGCTGGCTCCTGCCAACCAGGCCCCAGCACCAGTGTTTTTTCCCTTAAACTGTAATTGTGAATTTGTACACCCAATTGGCAAAGTACTTTACCACCACTGTAAGGCCCTAGTACATGGTGCCAGTGGTACCCAAGCCAGGGATGTAAAAGGGGTACCAGGGCTACAGCAATTATTGTGCCACACTGAGTGACCCAAGTTAAACCAAAGGCTACAGGCCTGCTATGACCGCCTGCACAAGCAGCTTGCCTGCTCAAGTTCGACCCTGCACTCACCATTGTGACATGGTCATCCCACTGCATGTAATATATATCACGCAATCCTAAGGTAGGCCTCCAATAGCCCAGGAGGCAGGATTTCTTATATTGTATGTGTGGGAACATATGTACAAGCATATATTGCCCTGTGGTAGCAATCTAAATGTAATTCTATTGCATGTGACCGACCCTTTATAGGATAACATGGGCTGGACACTAGACATCTCCAGATGTTGAGCTCCATTATTGAGCGGTCAATTCCTTTCGTGTTTGGCATCAAACACCGTGCCTTTTAATCCCGGACATCGTGCTGGTGTCCAGGGGTAACCAGCATGTAGCTAGGGGGCACTTTAGACAGTGCCCACCAAGTTAATCCAGTTTTTGAGCTTTTCCAAAGGTTTGCCACCAAGACGGAGCTCTGACCTCATGCTGAGAAATGTGTGCCACTCCCAGAGGTCAGAGACATAGACCTGTGTGTGCAGGAGGCGCACCTCTGCCCACACAGGATGGCTACTGGATGGGCCATCACTGCGTGAGCCTCAAAGGAACTTGTCCCCCACTCGAGGACAAAGCCTCCCCCTGCCACAGGCAGGCACTATTTTCCAAAAGCAGGCAGGAAGATTATCTATTCGGGTGTACACATCCACAAGGCTGACCACACCTCTAGGGTGCAGCAGCTGATGTGTACAGTCAAGGATGCTTTTGACCATATTGAATTTAGTATAAAAAGTAAGTTCTAACTGATTTAGTGACATACACCCACAGGACGTGGTCACTAATGGGGCGGATTAGCTGCAGGAGTAGATGCACATTGGCTACTAGTCCTCACACCCTGTAACACCCCCTAAATCTAGGATTTAAGGGGCACCCTGGGCACCAGAACCATAGATTCGAAGTGATACAAAGAAAAGACCCATTTCCATGACAAGGAAGGATTTCACAAAGAAAGTCACTAAACACTCAACCAAGGCAAGATGCCTGTTCCAGAAGGAAGGGGAACACCTCTGAAACTCCAGACTTCCCAAGAACTCCATTGGACTAGAGGAACAAGGCACAATCCACTAAGTCCATGACCTTGAAGCACTGTCCACTGAGCCGTCTGGTATGGTCCCTCAAAAGTAACTGGGCTGGTGGCTTCTGGGAACTGTAGTCCCCACCCTCAGCAAGGTTCAGCTGTCCACAACGTTCTGCTGATCCTCTGGAAAAAGATTTCCTCAAACGCAGTGCTTGCAGGAACCAAGGCTTGTTGGTAGGCAGTCCAACTACTAACAATTTTATTTGACACTCTAAAGAGAAGGGATTCACCTGTACAGTTGACCAACCACTATGGTGGCCCCATCATGAAGATCATGCATTTTTTTCACCTTCTCTTGGCCCGCCTGGCAGCACCAGTTGCAGCGGACCCTGTTCAGCACCACGGACCGCCAGAAGCCCCTCTGCACCGAGTCCTCTGAACCAGGTAGATCCGATCTGCCTGAGACTCCTGGTCCAAGGCCAATTCCTTGCTCAAGTTTCAAAGGGTTTTGCTCAACTCCACCAGCAATTACCTTTTTGCTAAAGTAACCACTGAGAGACCACAAGCCTGGTTGACAGCTCTATTTGACAGCTAGAATGCACCTCTGAACCCCGCTTCCCTGAGCAAAGTGAAATTGTGTTGGCTGTTGTGAACTGGCTTAGGGATTCCAGAGAACTTAACTCTAAGTGGGTTCCATTAAACTCATTCTATAAGTAACCGATTGCTTGTATGCATTTTTTCCATTGACCACAGTGTTAAATGTTTTACACTGCAAAGTACTGATTTATTTAATGCTTGAAAATTGATGACTCTGTGTATCCTTTATGTATCAACTTAGTTTTGGTGCCTACTGGGTCTGGGGGGTGAACTCTGCTCTGTTCGTGGAGTTTGTGAAGTTCTCTGCACTCCGCTCTCTTCAGAGCTCGCGAAGTGCAGAAAACTCCGCTCCGCGTAGAGCAGCGGAGTTTTTTGCCCGCTTGTGCTTGTAAACGGTAAGTTGGCAAGTGCAGGAAGATCAGTGCGAATGGCATTTCGCACAGTACTCCCCCACTTGCAGAACTCCACAGAGTTTTTTCGCCACTTCACGGAGTTCCGCTTACTGAATCACCTCAAACTAAGTAAAAATCAGCTCCATTTTTATAAATTGGTGCCAGATTTCTCTTGAGTCGTGTATATTGCTTAGGATCCATGTTGGTGATGTGAAATGCTTAACACATGTTCCTCTAAGTAGCCTGCCTGCTCTTTGCCACTCTACCAGAACTGAGTGAAGGTTTACAAGAAAGTACCCAGGGTCGGCCTTTGTGTATTATGCTAGTATTACATGGTAAGCCACCCTGCCATGCCCCATAATACTTTCCCCGTGCAACAGTAAATAATACTTGATGATTCATTGACAAAACTTCCATCTCTTTAGCTCATTAGTTTTTTTTTTTACCTCCATGGTTGCTATAAATTAAGAGATTCATATACAATATACAGTATCTGTCAGCATACAGCCCTCTTGCTCAAGCAACGTTTCCAAAGGTGTGCCAAGGTTATCTAGTGAGAACCCCTATTTACCTTTGTGGAGTAAACTGTGGGACTTTGTCCAACAGGCAATTCCTACCTCACCTATAGTGAACCCCCCTTTTTGAGGAATAATTCCTAGAAAAAACTGTTTGAATTAACGACACTGTCAGATAATTGAATATGCTTAAAAATGCTTAATTTGAAATGTTTACCTGTAACGTCATTTGATAGAGAATCCTCAACTAGTTTTGCTTGTTTTTAAACTATCCAGTTTTTACTAATCCTTCTCTGTTGGTGTTATTCAAAATACATCCTTTAAAGTCTATGCCATTGTTTGCAAATGTTACTGCATTGGTGTAATTAAAACACAATTATTTCCACAAACCTCACAAAAATTCATTTGGGAGACCCTTTTCCCACTGTAACATTCTATCCACTTTTGACCGATGTTTCAGGCTGTGCTTTAAAATACACAGCGAACTAATAACTTTCCATAGATGTTTCTTGGTGTAGAATACATGCAGTAATTGAAAAATGCCATCGAGCTTAAAGCCTTAAAAAAGTCTACCTTATTTGTTAACTTGGAGATAAGCTACTCAACCGAGCCCAAGACCCCAGATATGTCCTTACCATTACTCAGGGGCATGTGCCCCAAAGTCAATGCATCCTGGCTATGGGCTTGTTTTCAGCTGCAGCAGCATGGTGAATTGTACAGCTTCTTCAGCAAAGAAAGCTTCTCCAGACTCCAGGCCATTCACATTTTAGAGAGACCCTAAGTCATGCAAGTACATAAGCTAGGGGAACATGTCAGCATAGGGGATTGAAATATTGTTACAAACAAATGATGTTCCTTATTTCCCTTATCACCTAGAAAGAAAGTTCTCCATGAGCCAGTTCTTAGCATCACTTTGATCATGCCTAGTGCATGTCACATCATTTCAAATGCACAACACATCATTGAGCAGATTGGCAAGCTTCCTCTTCTTTAGGGATGGTGCCTTGTAGGCAACTGTCCTGACACACTTGTGGAAAATGGATTATTAGAAGATGTAATTATGTGTCTATCACTGGCAATATTGCCACTAACACAATGTAGGGCTCAGAATAGGTCTCAGAACCCTTGGTAACTTGGATGTGAGCAGGCATGCTGAACCTAAAAGACAGGTATGTAAAGCATTCAAAAACACCAATTCAGTAAACATTTAAGACACAACACACAATAAAAGTCCAACATCAATTTATAAAAATAGGAAATATTGTTAACTTTGAAAAGACACCAAAACAGAAAAAAATTAATGTAGGGGACCAGGGATATTCATTATTAAACATTAAACATTTTCTAGTGCTTAGGAACCAATAGTGCCACTTCTGGACATTTGGTCGCCTCTGACCGGGACAAAGTCAAAGTTTGAGGCCAACCGCAATGGAAACCAGGGGCCTCTTTTATGAGGCTGTGCGTCACTTTTACGCCGCCGGTGCGTCACTTTTTGTGACGCACCAGTGGCGTAAAAAATGTGTCTTGTTGCGCCATATTTACAAAGTGACGCATCTAGGTAGATGCATTACTTTGTAATCCCCTGCGCCACATTATACCTGCGCCAGGTATAATGTATGCAAGGGGGCGTATTGACGCAAGAAAGGGTCGTAGAAGTGACGTAGTGAAATCTATGAGATTTCACGGGGTCACTTTTAGGACACCGTTGCGTCAAAATCTTGCGCCTGCCTCACAGCAGGCGTTAGACTGACGCAGGCCCTTTCACATGGGGCTTGCCCCATGTGAAAGGACGCATTGCTGGAGTTGCGTCACTTTTGTGACACACTCCAGCAATGCATCACTTTTGCGCTTACAAATACGTCCGAAATACTGACGTATCTGTAACTCCTTGCGACATGATGCGTCATACATTAAATATGACGCATCAGGAATGTCGCAAGGAGTGTGCACTGATAAGTGACGCATCGCTGCTTTCACGCAGCGATGCGTCATTTCTCATAAATGAGGCCCCTAGTTTGATACACTAAGCGGGAGGCCCCGGTCAAGATTTGTTCTTCATATTTCAACTTTTCTGGAGGATTTCTCAGCAGACGTCGTGCAGGCCAGATTCAGTGAGGGTACGTCGGATTGCCTTTCTTCGAGGATCTGGTCATCCTCTGGAGCTTTTTTACAAAAGTTCACCAAACTTTCCCAAACTTCTGAAACTTCTTCCTAAAGTTCATCTTACGGGTCCAAAGTGTCCAAAACACAATCTAAGGGTCTGGAATCTCCAAGCAGGGCCTTGAAATGTTGGGACCACAGTTCCCACAATGCACCTCGATAAAACCCTTAAAAGTCCACTGGATGCACTCCAGGCAGGGGACTCTTGGTGGAATTGATGCAGATGAGCACTGTTAACCTGTAGCTTGCAGGAAGCCCACTCTTTATTCCTCTTGAAACAAGGTGCACCCAAAGGGCTGTTGTTCCAGGTAATGCAGCAGGTGCAGTCAGTCAGACAACAGGGCCTGATGGTTGAAAATCAAGTTTCCAGCTTGGTAATCCTCCCTCTTCTCCCAGTTTCAAGCAGCAGAGCTGAGAGGCACTGCTCCTTTCAGATACTTATTCAGTGTTTTCTGGGGTCACACAGGAGAGCACTCCTGTCCAATGAGGTGCAGGACAACACCCCAGAGCATGACCATTTTCCTCCAAAGTGTGGCACAATGGTCTCCCAGAAAGCACTATTTCTCCAAAATTCAATATAGCCCAAGTCTCAGCAGAGAGGCAAGAGCAGGCTAAGCCAACTTCCAGGATGGCTCATTTCCATATTCTCCCTCCCCGGCACATTTCTTCCTTAAGCCTGCCATCTAGCTGGGTTCAAAGAGTAGGCGTGTAAATGAAACTGACTTCTAATGTCTGTCTCCTCTATTTGAAGATCATTGTTTATGACAGCTCCCACATGCTCTGGTATTCCTATGTAGCAGAACCCTCTCCTCCCCGAATGGCTCCTCCACCCCAGGGGCTTCTTATCACCTCATCAAAGCAGCCTGGCTAATCCACTTAACTCTGACCAATCAAGCCAGATCACTGGAAGGCCAAATTTTGGCTTATAGACAAAAATGCCTTGTAAATCCTTGTTTGCTCATTTTAGGATAAAACCTTTTGCCATGTTATCCTATGTGGCTGGGGATCTGGATTGTGGAAAATTAACTGGGCAATTTCTCCAACACCAGGGATTATAAAACATCTTTTATAGGAACCCTACCTATATCTACAGGACCCCGCCACCCCCACACCCCATGGAACACCTAGGGGTGACTTTAGGGGTCCTGAATACATAAAACCATTGCAGATCCTCACTTCACAGTGCTCCTAGCACAAAAGTCGATTTTGGAAAGCACTTGATTACAATGTGGGAAGTGAAATGTGCAATTTCAATAAACCCAAGGTTTATAAAACCTATTTTATAACGGTCCTCTGTATAAGTACATGGCCCCCCACCACCGGGACACCTAGGGGAGCACCTGGGGGTAACTAATATGCAAAATATTGTAGTGTATGAGTTTGTAAGTGTGCATAAAAGGTCAGAGAAAGATCGGTTCAGCAGATGAAGAGAAAGACGCCCCTGGTCACAAGAACAGCACGGGTATTGTGCTCGTGAAAGTCAAGGATGCAAAGGCCTCTATACAGCATCACAGCTGATTTTCCACGGTAGAGTTGGGAAAAAAGGCACACCTGTCCAGCCTCAACGACGCTCACGATTGTTTTTGGGCTAATGAATGAGTCACTGAATTTGAGCATCAACTAGTTCGAGCGACCATGTGTGTGTTACTATGCAATCGCCCCGAAGGGCGCAGGGGTCCCTTGAGTAAGCTGTCCATCATAGTGGGTCAATGGCGGGAAGACGGTGCAAACCGCGAGTGTGTGCGCGGGGCCAAACGTGCGGGGCTTCCATGCGAGTTCACATGCCTCTTGTGTGCATAAAAGGTCAGAGAAAGATCAGTTTAGCAGATGAAGAGAAAAAGCTCCTGGTCACAGGAACAGCACGGGTATTGCGCTTGTGAAAGTCAAGGATGCAAAAGCCTGTATCCAGCATCACAGCTGATTTTCCACGGTACATTTGGGAAAAAAAGCACACCAGCCTGGCCCGTTGTAACTATTTTACAATGGCGCCGGCAAGCTGCCAGCGCCATCCTAAAATAGTTACTAAATTAGCTTCAACAGGAAGCTCTAATAGATAAAATCGAGCACCTGCTTTATTTTATCTATTAGAGCTTCCTGTTGAAGCTAACTTAGTAACTATTTTAGGATGGTGCTGGCAGCTTGCCGGCGCCATCGTAAAATAGTTACAACAGGCCAGGCTTCAACTTTTGCCCCCGGATCCGCCACTCGCGGATTTGCGAATTCTCAGTAAATTCGCGGGTGTTCGCGGATCGCGAATTTACCGAAAATTCGCAAAATCCGTGAGCGGAACGGATTTTAAGCTCATACTTAGCCCTGGGAGCCACAGACTCCAAGTTCCACACCTGTTGTCCTGGAGTATACTAAGGCATAGTAGCCTTCTGATCATACCAGTGCTTCATGAGCGGATCGCGAATTTACCGAAAATTCCCAAAATCTGCAAGCGGAACGGATTTTAAGCTCATACTTAGCCCTGGGAGTGGGAAGTGAAATGTGCAATTTCAATAAACCCAAGGTTTATAAAACCTATTTTATAACGGTCCTCTGTATAAGTACATGGCCCCCCACCACCGGGACACCTAGGGGAGCACCTGGGAGTACCTAATATGCAAAATATTGTAGTGTATGAGTTTGTAAGTGTCCCAGACACCAACATCGAATTTGGGCACAATTTTCATGTTAAAAGCAGTCCTGCAACACAGGGCTGCTTTTAAACTGACCTCACGCTTCAGCAGTGCACGCATGCAAGTACCGAAGGGGCTGCTGGCCTCTAATCTGCCATGCTCTATTATATACTAGGATGTAAAGGTAGTTTTGATCCCCCTTCCCTATTATGTACTAGTGCCTTATAGGTAAGGTCATGCCAATCAGAGGGGTACCCTAACCTACAGTGTCTGTAGGTGTTGTCACTGTATTATAAGTGTGTTTTCAGCATAACAATGGCCCTGGTCATAGTTAGGTAGAGCCTAGGGACAGTCAGAGTCAATTGCCACAATTACCAGTCAGCAAAATAAACGAGGGGTGTCCAGGGCACAAGGATGACTTTGCAGCAACCCCCCAAACGAAAGGTGATGAGTTACTGACCTACACCCTGATTGTCCCCACCAGCTAAGTGGGAAAAACTGGAAAGCCCATCAGAATTTGCATGGACAACCCCAGGTCTGTATTCCACTGTAAAGTCAATTCCCTGTAGTGAAATTGAACACTTTAGCAGTTGAGAGTGGCTTCTCCGCTCTCAACTGCATAAGCAATCTGAGAGGCCTATGGTCATTTTGAACATGAAAGTAAGTCCCAGACAAATATGGTCTCAGCTTTTTCAGGGACCAAACCACAGCAAAAGCCTCTCTCTCTCTCTCAATAGCCCTCCACCTATGATCTCTGGGAAGAAGTCATCTGCTAATAAAGGCAACAGGCTGATCAAGGCCTTTTTCATTTAACTGTGACAACACAGCCCAAATCCCTTATTCTGAATCATCTGTCTGAACAACAGATTATTTTGTGAAGTGAGGGGCCAGCAGCACTGGTGAGGAACACATAACAGCTTTCAGAGTATAAAAAGTCATCTGACACTCTGGGGTCCAATCCACCTTTTTAGGCCTCTTCTTAGAAATCAGATATGTTTCAGATCTGTTAGGGGTCCAACAATGGTCCCATAATTTTGCACAAACCTTCTATAGTACCTAGTGAGTCAGAGGAATGCCCTGACCTGAGTCTAGGTAACAGGAGCTGTCCAGTCCAAAATAGTTTGAATCTTGGCCTGGAGAGGCTGTACATGGCCTCCACCTACCAGGTGGCCCAGGTACGCCACCTGGTTTCCAGTACAGTGCACTGTGTGTGTCCAGGGCATGTAAACCAAATGCTGCTTTTGGGCCAGCAGCTCTTATTGTGCCACCCACACCAGCAGTCTTTCAAAGGGTTCTCAGACCTCCCACTGCAGTATCTAAGTGCAGTTTCTACTGCCATGTCGACCAGGCATGTGCACCCACCTCCCGTTCCCTAACCTTCCCTTTTTATCTCATATCAGACACCCCTAAGGTAGGCCCAAGGTACCCCTGTGGGCAAGGTGCTTCATGAGGGAAAGGTAGGACATGCATTAGAGTCTGTTACATGTCCTGATGGTGAAATGTTTTGCATTTCAGTTTTACAGCTGAAAGGCTATCTCTCTCATAGGATAACAGGGAAGCTGCTTTGTAATACTTTTACAAACATAGCTTGCCAGGGGAAGCCTATAGAAAAGTGGAGTTTGGTATAACTGAACTCAGGATCTAAAAATGCCTCTTTCAGTAAAGAAGATTGTTTTATTGTGTGTTTGGAAATATCTCTTTTAAAAAGCGCACTATTTGGCACTTGCCTTAATAGCCAGGACTGCTTGCTGCATGGCCTGAAGCACTTCCCTCTGGTAGCTTAAGTGATCCCCCCAGGTAGAACTATATACAGCCGTTTCATCCAGGTAAGCTGCACTGAACTGCTCTAACCCAGACAAGACCCTGTTCACCAACCTTTGCAGGTGCACTCTTTAAGCCAAAGGGCATTACCTTGAACGGATAATGTCCCTCTGGGGGAGAGAATGCTGACATCTTCTTTGCTCCATCTGTGAGGGCAATCTGCCAGCAGCCTGAAGTCAATTCAAAAGTACTCAGGTAATGGGCTCATCAGCTCTAGGTATAGGGTGAGCATCAGTCTTTGTGACTGCATTCAACTCTGTAGTCCGCACAGAGCCATAACTCCTTGGGTCTCCCCTGGGGATTAGGTTTGGGCACCAGCACCACTGGAATGTCAGACGGCTCAATTACCTCCTACTCCAGAATTTTAGCTACCTGTACAGTTTAGTTTTGACCATTTTCCTCCAAAGTGTGGCACAATGGTCTCCCAGAAAGCACTATTTCTCCAAAATTCAATATAGCCCAAGTCTCAGCAGAGAGGCAAGAGCAGGCTAAGCCAACCTCCAGGATGGCTCATTTCCATATTCTCCCTCCCCGGCACATTCCTTCCTTAAGCCTGCCATCTAGCTGGGTTCAAAGAGTAGGCGTGTAAATGAAACTGACTTCTAATGTCTGTCTCCTCTATTTGAAGATCATTGTTTATGACAGCTCCCTCGTGCTCTGGTATTCCTATGTAGCATAACCCTCTCCTCCACAAATGGCTCCTCCACCCCAGGGGCTTCTTATCACCTCATCAAAGCAGCCTGGCTAATCCACTTAACTCTGACCAATCAAGGCAGATCACTGGAAGGCCGAATTTTGGCTTATAGACAAAAATGCCTTGTAAATCTTTGTTTGCTCATTTTAGGATAAAACCTTTTGCCATGTTATCCTATGTGGCTGGGGATCTGGATTGTGGAAAATTAACTGGGCAATTTCTCCAACACCAGGGATTATAAAACATCTTTTATAGGAACCCTACCTATATCTACAGGACCCCCCCACCCCCACATCCCATGGAACACCTAGGGGTGACTTTAGGGGTCCTGAATACATACAACCATTGCAGATCCTCACTTCACAGTGCTCCTAGCACAAAAGTCGATTTTGGAAAGCACTTGATTACAATGTGGGAAGTGAAATGTGCAATTTCAATAAACCCAAGGTTTATAAAACCTATTTTATAACGGTCCTCTGTATAAGTACATGGCCCCCCACCACCGGGACACCTAGGGGAGCACCTGGGGGTACCTAATATGCAAAATATTGTAGTGTATGAGTTTGTAAGTGTGCATAAAAGGTCAGAGAAAGATCAGTTCAGCAGATGAAGAGAAAGACGCCCCTGGTCACAAGAACAGCACGGGTATTGTGCTCGTGAAAGTCAAGGATGCAAAGGCCTCTATACAGCATCACAGCTGATTTTCCACGGTAGAGTTGGGAAAAAAGGCACACCTAACATAACATAACATAACATAACATAACATAACATAACATAACATAACATAACATAACACCTGTCCAGCCTCGACGACGCTCACGATTGTTTTTGGGCTAATGAATGAGTCACTGAATTTGAGCATCAACTAGTTCGAGCGACCATGTGTGTGTTACTATGCAATCTCCCCGAAGGGCGCAGGGGTCCCTTGAGTAAGCTGTCCATCATAGTGGGTCAATGGCGGGAAGACGGTGCAAACCGCAAGTGTGTGCGCGGGGCCAAACGTGCGGGGCTTCCATGCGAGTTCACATGCCTCTTGTGTGCATAAAAGGTCAGAGAAAGATCAGTTTAGCAGATGAAGAGAAAAAGCTCCTGGTCACAGGAACAGCACGGGTATTGCGCTTGTGAAAGTCAAGGATGCAAAAGCCTGTATCCAGCATCACAGCTGATTTTCCACGGTACATTTGGGAAAAAAAGCACACCAGCCTGGCCTGTTGCAAGGTGCTTCATGAGGGAAAGGTAGGACATGCATTAGAGTCTGTTACATGTCCTGATGGTGAAATGTTTTGCATTTCAGTTTTACAGCTGAAAGGCTATCTCTCTCATAGGATAACAGGGAAGCTGCTTTGTAATACTTTTACAAACATAGCTTGCCAGGGGAAGCCTATAGAAAAGTGGAGTTTGGTATAACTGAACTCAGGATCTAAAAATGCCTCTTTCAGTAAAGAAGATTGTTTTATTGTGTGTTTGGAAATATCTCTTTTAAAAAGGGCATTACCTTGAACGGATAATGTCCCTCTGGGGGAGAGAATGCTGACATCTTCTTTGCTCCATCTGTGAGGGCAATCTGCCAGCAGCCTGAAGTCAATTCAAAAGTACTCAGGTAATGGGCTCATCAGCTCTAGGTATAGGGTGAGCATCAGTCTTTGTGACTGCATTCAACTCTGTAGTCCGCACAGAGCCATAACTCCTTGGGTCTCCCCTGGGGATTAGGTTTGGGCACCAGCACCAATGGAATGTCAGACTGCTCAATTACCTCCTACTCCAGCATTTTAGCTACCTGTACAGTTTAGTTTTGACAGGTAGGCTGTCACCAGTGTCAATGTGGAGCACACATCACTCAGTAATGCCTAGGGTCAGAAAGAACAGGCCATCAAACTGCTCCAGCACCTGCTTGCAGTCTTTTTGCTTCTGGTCTGTCAATTTGAGAGAGAGTATAACTTCCTTCACTGACCCATCTTGCACATTACTGGAGAGTAGGTCAGGCACTGGCTCCATTTCCTCCTCCACTCCCTCATCAGTGACCAGTAACATGGTCATATCTGCCATGTCATGGTGGGGTTTCAATCTGTTCAAATGCAGGACGCGTTGAGGGTTCCTGCCCATTCCACTTGTCATGGAGAGCCCTGGGTAAGCATGGGCGGATTTTGCGGATCCACGATCCGTGGATTTTGCGGATTTGCGGATCGTGGATCCGCAAAATCCGCGGATTTGCGGATCTGCGGATTTGGGGCGGGGCTTCCATGCGAGTGCACATGCCTCTTGTGTGCATAAAAGGTCAGAGAAAGATCAGTTCAGCAGATGAAGAGAAAGACGCCCCTGGTCACAAGAACAGCACGGGTATTGTGCTCGTGAAAGTCAAGGATGCAAAGGCCTCTATACAGCATCACAGCTGATTTTCCACGGTAGAGTTGGGAAAAAAGGCACACCTGTCCAGCCTCGACGACGCTCACCATTGTTTTTGGGCTAATGAATGAGTCACTGAATTTGAGCATCAACTAGTTCGAGCGACCATGTGTGTGTTACTATGCAATCGCCCCGAAGGGCGCAGGGGTCCCTTGAGTAAGCTGTCCATCATAGTGGGTCAATGGCGGGAAGACGGTGCAAACCGCGAGTGTGTGCGCGGGGCCAAACGTGCGGGGCTTCCATGCGAGTTCACATGCCTCTTGTGTGCATAAAAGGTCAGAGAAAGATCAGTTTAGCAGATGAAGAGAAAAAGCTCCTGGTCACAGGAACAGCACGGGTATTGCGCTTGTGAAAGTCAAGGATGCAAAAGCCTCTATCCAGCATCACAGCTAATTTTCCACGGTACATTTGGGAAAAAAAGCACACCAGCCTGGCCTGTTGTAACTATTTTACGATGGCGCCGGCAAGCTGCCAGCGCCATCCTAAAATAGTTACTAAATTAGCTTCAACAGGAAGCTCTAATAGATAAAATCGAGCACCTGCTTTATTTTATCTATTAGAGCTTCCTGTTGAAGCTAACTTAGTAACTATTTTAGGATGGTGCTGGCAGCTTGCCGGCGCCATCGTAAAATAGTTACAACAGGCCAGGCTTCAACTTTTGCCCCCGGATCCGCCACTCGCGGATTTGCGAATTCTCGGTAAATTCGCGGGAGTTCGCGGATCGCGAATTTATCGAAAATTCGCAAAATCCGCGAGCGGAACGGATTTTAAGCTCATACTTAGCCCTGGGAGCCACAGACTCCAAGTTCCACACCTGTTGTCCTGGAGTATACTCAGGCATGGTAGCCTTCTGATCATACCAGTGCTTCATGAGCTTCTGGCTAGCCTCCAGTTTTCTCCTTGTCTTGTACATGTACTCTGCCATTCTGGATCTCAGGCCTAGCACATAGTCAAGCACATTGTCCTTTGCTTCTTTGAGAGGCTTCTCAAAAGACTCATCAGGCACACTGGCCCCCTCACAGGGTATCCAAATAACAACCCAACGGAACTGAAACCAACCCCTTTCTGTGGAATCTGTGCAAACAGTAGGCATGGGAGGATAACATCCCATCTCCTCCTGAGTTTTTCAAACACCCATTGATCATGCCCTTCAGGGTCTTGTTGAACCTCTCCACCAGACCGTTTGTCTGCAGGTTATAGGGGATGGTGAACTTGTAGCAGATAGCATTCTCATCCCACATCACAGTCAGATAGCTGGACAGAATGTTTTTGCCCATATCTGATACAACCTCTTTCAGAAAACCCACTCTGGTGAACACACCAAGCAGCGTTCTAGCCAATGCAGGAGCATCTATAGTTTTCAGAGGTATTGCTTCAGGGTACCTAGTCCACTACCACTAAGATGTACCTATTCCCTTATGCAGTAGATGGGTCAAGGGGACCAACAATGCCCATCACCACCCTTTTAAAAGGAACCCCAACCACTGGCAGTGGTATTAGGGGAGCCTTTGTCCTGCCCCATGCCTTGCCACTGACCTGAAAGGTGGCACGGAGCTGAAAAACTCCTTTACCTTTTCAGACATGTGAGGCCAGTAGAAATATTTCATTAACCGGTTCCAAGTCTTTTTCTGTCCCAAATGTCCTGACAAGGTGATATCATGACCTAAGGTCAGGATGAACTCTCTGTACTTCTGAGGCACCACCAACCTTCTGGTGGCCCCTCCTTGAGATTTCTGGCCTTAGTATAAAGCAGCCCATCTTCCCAGTAGATTTGGTGAAACCCACTGTCATTCCCATCCTCTTGCTTAGAGGCAATCCTCCACAAGCTCTCATGGGTGGGACTGCCTCTCTGCCCCTTACTAAATTCCTCTCTGGAGGGTACATCTGCTCCTGTCAGTTATGCCAAATCTGACAGTCCTGGCAGGGATGGAGTCCCTCCCTCATAGGCCATATCCCTCTTGTACCTCTGGAGTTCCCTGGGCTGGCTCACCAGGCTCAATACCCTTGTCCTTGGATGCTTTGCCCTCTGTTCCAGGGTCCAAGTATCCAGCTTTTCCTTTCTGGATAGAATGTGACGTAGTCACAGCGCATACCCACTCAGGGAGCTCCAATATTTTCATATGGAGACCCCTCTCAACTTCAGACCACTCAGATGCTTCAAGGTCATTGCCGAGTAAACACTGCACTGGTAGCACAGTGACACAGCTACCTTCATAGAGCCTGTCTCACATCCCCGTTACCAATCCACCACAGCTGTAGGATGGAGGGAGTTTAGTAGTGCTGTCTGCATAGGTTACCTAGTGAAGCTCACCAGGTAGTAACCTCGCCTGAGGCACCAGCTAGTCTAGCCCCTGTGTCTCTGATAGCCTTCACCTCAGTCCTATTAACTGCCTGTACTTATCCGTGTTTGGAGGTAAGTCAGCCAGGGTTGCAATTTGCTTCCCACCCAGGGACACTAAGGTTGCTTCTACCACCTGCTGATCCCTCTCTGGGGCACTCTCTACCCCACACTTACACTGACAATCTCTGTGGATGGCCCCTTAGTGGGGGGCTTCTTAGTGCAGACAGCATCTCCCTTTTTGTGCCCTGGCTGGTTACAGTCAAAGCACTTACCCACCTTTGAGGGATCAAAGAGCCTACCATTCTTTCCTTGATATGCCCTCCCTTTAAATGTGAGTTAGCTCAGGCCCCTCCTCCTTGTTCAGGTTTTGTGAGTTTTTGGAGGACTCCTTCTACTTTTGACCTTTTTTCCCCTGGTGTTAGACCTGGCATCTTTTGGCATGTTTTCCCTGTCTTTTTGCTTCTGACCTCCTGGTTTTTGTGGTACTCTGGATCTTGTTTTTGCTGGTTTAGTGTTTCTGCACATTTTAATACTACATATCAATACTAACGTGCAATTGCTCCTACTGTAAATTGGGTGTATAGATTAGTGTTTCCATGGGCATGTAAACCAAAAGCTTCTAGTAGGCCTGCAGCACTGATTGTGCCACCCACACCAGCAGTCTTTCAAAGGGTTCTCAGACCTGCCACTGCATTGTCTGCACGCTGTTTCTGCTGCCATGTCGAACTGGCAAGTGCACCCACCTGTCAGGCCCTAACCTTCCCTTTTTTCACATATCAGACACCCCTATGGTAGGCCCAAGGTACCCCTGTGGGCAAGGTGATTGGTGAGGGAAAGGTAGGACTTGTACTGGTGTCTTTTAAATGTCCTGATTGTGAAATTCTGTTCATTTCAGTTTTACAGTTGAAAGGCTATCTCTCTCATAGGTTAACAGGGGAGCTGCTTTGTGACACTTTTACAAATGTAGCTTGCCAGGGGAAGCTTATAGAAAAGTGGAGTTTGGTATGCCTGAACTCAGGATCTAAAAATGCATCTTTCAGAAAAGATGATTTTTATATTGTGTGTTTGGTAATACCTCTTTTAAAAAGTAGATATTCCCTTTTCTAAGCATCCATGTGCCTATACCTGTTTGTGTATTAGCTGTCTGGGTTTTAGACTGACAGGGGCAGGTCTGTGCATTCACACTAGACCGGGACACAAAAGGGCCTGAGGTGTGTCCTGCATTTCCTGGGTGATTCATAGCCAGGCTAAATAGACCTGGTTGCATTTAGAGTAGTGGCAGGAGTTGTTACAGACCCCTGAATGGACTGTGGCTGCCTTCCACAGCTCAATCTCCACCTTCTGGAAGGAACCAGGTCTAAGCCAGGCAAAGCTGGTTTATGTATGTCAGTAGATATTTGTTTGCATCAACTTCAAAGGGAAATGTGGTATATATATTGGGGCCTTGGCCCCAAAACTTTTGAACTCTTTTGGGATTAAGGAACCCTTCAAGAAGAAGAGCTGGAAAAGCTATGAGGAGAGACTACCACTTTGCTGTGTGCTTTGCTGTGTTGGCCTACAGTGGCTGCATCTGTCTTGGGCAGTGAAAGGACTGGACTGAACTTTCTGCACCTTCTTCTGCTGAGTATCTACAAAGGCTTGAAGTATAGCTTGCTCCCTGTTCAAGAAGTCTCAGGAACAGCAAAGACTTCATCTGCTTGTGGGCACCACCTCTGGGACTGTGTGTTCTAGTTGCTACAGAGGGAAACCGCAATCCGATGTCGTCACGAAGACCTCCGGCGGTTCCGTGACCTGAAGGTACTGCAGAGGGCACCACCGCATCTCGCATTGCAATCCTGGTCTCACCGACAACGATGTCTGCTGCCACAACCAAGCAGCTTCTTGTTTTGTGGCCTGTGGGCACCGTACTCTGCACCGCCTTACTTCATTTCACCGCCCTGGTCTCCCTGACACCAGATGACATCGCCGCCGCTGTCTGCACCGTGGTTTGGGGTCACTGCTCTTAAGTTGCATGAAGCACTGCCCCATCCCATAACACAGTCTCTGCCCATTGACGCCAGCCATAGTGGCTGCTGATCCTCAACGAATGCCGTTCCTTCCACCTTGACCATTAGCACCAGGCAGAACAGAACACCGCCCCAGTTCACACCGCAGCCCTGATCTCACTGATGCCGATAGATGACAGCCACCAAGCCACTGCCTGCACCACAACCTGAGGGCACAGCACGCCGCACTGCTCCACTTCACACCACAGCCTCGAAGCCCCCACAGCTGGACCACACCACAGCACAGAACAAAAGGTACTGTTTAAGGGTCTTCTGATACCACAAGCGGACTGCACCACCGTGGTGGGCCAGAACCGTGGGATTTGCTGGCCCACACATTAGGGGTTCATGGAGAGAGTGCCATGGGGCGGGGTTGGGCGGGGGGCGGGCAGGGTGGGAGTAGTAAACTTGCATGCGCAGAAACGCATTCGGCGTTACAGCGCTCACAATGAAATTCAATTTGTTTACATTACTCGAGTCTGCCATGAGCCGGAGTTTACTACCCTCACTTTGCCAGTCCCCCGCCGCCCCACCGCCCTGTGGCATTCAGTCCACGAGCTGCTACTGGGCCCACACCGCTGTATTTGTCCCGGACTGAGCTATCCACTTTAAGGAACTTTTTCTCAGACTATTTTTGCATTATTGATAATGATATTTTGAAGAATTGTATGCTGGATTTTTATCGTTCTGGTCTTGTTTTACACAGATGAATATTGGATATTTTTCTAAAGCTGGTGTGGTGTTCTTTTGTAGTGTTTTCACTGTAGTACGGCATGTTATGTGCAAATGCTTTACACACAGCTCTGAAATAAGCTTGACTGTTCGTGCCAAGCTACCAAGGGGGTGAGCAGGGGTTATTTTGGAAGTATAACACCCTTATCCTGACTAGGAAGAAGAGTGCCTACTTGGACAGGGTAACAACCTTTCAACTAGAGATCCCATTTCTAACACCTGGGCTTTCACCTGGGTAGAGACCTGTACTTCTTCTTCTGGTCACCCCCTGGTGCTGACTGGAAACCCTAGTTCTCCCCCAACTCATCAGCTGTGTCCCCCAGCTCTCTGGGGTCTGTAATACTGGCATAACTTCTCTTCTGCACAATGGGTCAAAATATGTTCTTTCAACAAAAAGTTATACAATCCCTTATATGTGTCAACTTTGTTACCAACAATCCAGCCCTCTAGTGCCTTCACTGAAACATCCAAAAAGTCCACCCAGGACCATGTACTCACTTTATGGGCATCTCTGAACTTCACTCTGTACTTCTCTGGAGTCAGACCAAACTTCTTGACTAAGATTGCCTCATGTAACAATAGGATTTTGCCTCTTGCCCCTTCAGGGCCAGGAGCCTATTCCTCCTAGCCACTGGAATCAGTTCCCACAAGAGTAAATCCCAATGCTTGGGGCGGAACCCCACATCTCAAGGGCATTCACAAATGCAGTCAACCATTTGTCAATGGCATCCCCCTCTGTGTACCTGGGTTCTATACCCTTGGGAAGCTTGAGGTCAAATCTACCACCCCTGGACATCTCAATCTCTTCTTCTTTGTCGCTGCCACCATTTCTTTTTGCTTTCTCCTCCTCCCGCTGTCCCGTAGCTAGGTCTAGTTTCCTCTGCACTAAAGCTATTAAAGTCAATTTGGCCTCAAAATGCTTCTGTGTAAGGGACAGCGGTGGTTCCCGAGTAGGGGACCCTGCCCTCTTTCCACCATCTGGAATCTCATAGTTAAAACTGGAAACAATGGAGGAGACATTATCCTCACCCATTGCATGGGTGACAATGGGGGGGGGGTGGGGGGGGGGACTGCTTCCCCCCGCTCTTCATTCTCTGGGGACTCTTGGTGGACTTGATGCAGGCGAGCTCTGTTAACCTGTAGCTTGCAGGGAACCCACTCTTTATTCCGCTTGAAACAAGGTACATCCAAGCTGCTATAGTTCCAGACAATGCAGCAGGCGCAGTCAATCAGAATGCAGGGTCTGATGGTGCAAATCATTTTCCATCTTCGCAATCCGTCTTCTTCTCTCGGGTTCAAGCAGCAGAGCAGAGATGCACTGCCCCTTTCAGATACGTATTCAGTGTTTTATGGGGTCACACAGGAGAGCACTTCTGTGCAATGGGGTGCAGGACAACACCCCAGAGCATGACCATTTCAACCAAAGTGTGGCACAATGGTCTCCCAGATAGCACTATTTCTCCAAAAGCCAATAGAGCTGAAGTCTCAGGGGAGAGGCAAGAGCTGGCTAAACCAACCTCCAGGATGGCTCAACTCCATATTCTCCCTCCCCCTGGTATTTGCACATTCCTTCCTTAAGCCTGCCATCTGGCTTGGTTCAAAGAGTAGAGTAAGAGTAGTAAATGAAACTGGCTTCTAAAGCCTGTCTCCTCCTTCGTTTGAAGATCATTGTTTACGCCCAGTCCCCCTTGCTCTGGCATTCCTATGTAGCAGAACCCACTCCTCCCAAAATAGCTCCTTCACCCCAGGGACTATTTATCACCTCATCAAAGCAGCCTGGCTCATCCACTTAACTCTGACCAATCAAGACAGATCACTGTAAGGCTGAATTTTGGTTTATGGACAAGAACATTTTTATAACTTCTTGTCTGTACACTTTAGGATAAATTCATCAATAGCATATTATTGTATTTATCAATACCATTTTAGTGAGTTATTGAATTATATTTTCAGGTTTTCCTAGTGGGAATTATTAATTAATAACATCTTCCCAGGTTAACCTTTGTGGCTGAGGATCTGAAATGGGAAAAATGAACTGGGCAATGTTTCCAACACCAGGGCTTATAAAACATATTTTATAAGGATCCTGCTTATATCTACAGGACCCCGCACCCCTGGAACACCTAGGGGAGAATTTAGGTGTTCTGAAAATGACAAAATATTGCAGGTCCTCACTCCACAGTGATACTAGCACAAAAGTCGATTTTCTGAAGCACTTTACTACAAGGTGGAAAGTGAAATGTGCAATTTCACTATACTCAAGGCATATAAACCCTATTTTATAAGGGTCCTTCTTATAAATACCTGACCCCCCCCCACCACTGAGACACCTATGGGAAACACTGTTAATTTGTAAGTGCCCCAAACAACGAAGTAAAGTTTGGGAACAATTTACATGTTAAAAGCAGTCCTGCAATTGCTTTTAAACGGACCTCAGGCCTCAGCAGTGCACACATGTAAGTGCAGAAAGAGCTACAGGCCTCTAAACTGTTATGCCCTATTACATATTAGCGGCTTAAAGGTACTTTTGATTTCCCTGCACTATTATGCACTAGGGCCTTATAGGGGAGGTCATGCCATTCATAGAGTACCCTAACCTATAGTGTACCCTACTATATGTAGGTGTTTTCACAGTATTCTAAATGTGTTTTCAGCAAAGCACTGTACCTGGGCAGAACCCAAAGACAGCCAAAATCAGTTAACACGAGTACCAGTCAGCAAACAAAAATGGGGGGTGTTCAGGGCACCAGGATGAATTTGCAACAGACACAGTATTTGAACGAGAAACAGTCTGAACAATGCGGGCAGAGGCACACGTGTTCCAACACCACAAGCCCTGCCATGCTTGCCTTAACCAGGCATATGCCTTAACCATGCTTATGCTTGGTTAAGGCAATGCGCGGTCTAGATGCATAGATGGGGGGAGGAACAGCAAGCTTCGGGACAGAAGGCTTGCGCACAAAGGGAAGAGGGGCTGGGGACGGGTTTGAGGAGAGGAGTCGTTTTTAGGGGGGTGTTTTTAGGGCTAGGGGTTCGAGCTAGCTTTTAGTACTATGGGTTGGTGTGGGCTAGGGTTCCCGGAGTCTAAAGCTCAGGGTCCGTTTTACTTTCGTGCATATAGGAGTTGGCAAGATTTGGTATGTTTTTGAATTATTTTGGCTTACTTTTGCTTGTTTTTCAATGGGCGAGGTGGGATATCCTTGGGTCATAAGTCATACCTCTTCCCATGATTCGATTAGGAGGTGGCTTGCTGAGGTACTTTGGGATAAGTGGGACTAGTGTTCCTCCAAGTTTCAAGAGGATCGATGAAGTAGAAGTGGTCAAAACACCATTGTTTGTGACTGTCAGGTTTGCAGTGTCATCCAATGGGCGCATTTTGGAGGTTCACAAGAAATGCTTTTGGGGGGTTCAAGGTACCCCAGATGAAAACGGCTTCTGTCGTCAATGACTAGGAATGTCCACTGTGCTTGTGATTTTTTGGAGGAACTCCATCCACGGGAAGGGTGGTTTTGTGCCTAGTTTTTAAATGGGAAATCAACTGCTTTGGGGCCTCGGAAAGGAGCTGTTTTGCACGTTTTCGGGGAGTGATTAGAAGGTATTCCAGGTGGTTTCTAGCGGATCTGTTTGAATGGGCGAGAAGCTGGGAACCTCTAGGTCTGATTTTACCACATGTATTCCTTTAGCAAGCAAGCCGCCATTACAATGAATATCGTTGTAAAGGCAAGCGTGGTAAAGGCATGCGTGGTAAACAAATGCGTGGCTAAGACGCATTTGTAGTTGGGACCGCTTTGTAATGGCATGCGTGGTTCAGCCACACATGTCGCTGTCATACAACCTATATGAACTGATCTCAGCGACTGGGCATGCTGATAGCGAGGAGTCATGGTTTTCATAAACATGGGGCCGTCTATCCTGGTCTCCACATTACAGATAGTCAACGTGTTTGGTTTATCTCTGCCATGCAAGTCTCAAAGAGTAATGTGGTGCTGCCCATGAACATTTACTTATCTGGTTGTATGTGTATTAAAACAAATGCAATCTAAAGTACAATGTTCTGATGAATCTTCTTCGTCGGAACTTGGTTGATGAATTTTTCCACCTAGAATGGTTTTCACCAGGCTGATGAAAGCCCATCTTGGAGCGAAACAACATTTCCTTCAGGTCGCAGTTTAGTTTCTTTGCTTTTTCAAGAGGGGTTCCCACCCTTAACCTGCCAACCCTTTCAACTAGATTACCCTTTTTTGTAGTTTCTTTTTAGGAGGGTGTATTCCATCAACATTAACCCTTAAAAACCTCACATAAAACTGCCTTCTGCGCTCCATTTTTGTTTGTTATTTTATTAACATTTATTCACACAATTCCTTTTGCAACTGGAATTGTAAATATGTTTTTTCTGGTAACAGAACTTACTCCCAGTGACAGGTATTGAAAGCTGTGCCTAGTATACCTTTTCCACAAAATCTTTCTGTGTTCGTGGAAGATTTATCATTTTGCCCTTTCTCCAAAATATATTTTGCCAGCCTAATTTCGCCAGGCTGACAATCTTCATTTTGGATTTTCCTCATAATGAAGGAAATTCACTTTTAGGTCTTGCCTAGGCAGCGCTTGCGCTGTCTCTCCGAGACATCAAGTAATCTGTATATGTGTTGAAACTCCACCTACTCCCCCTCTTTGCTTTTAATTGGTTTCTTCCCTTGGCTGCTTTAATTTTTTTGTTTGCATCGGCCGAAGCACTTGTCTGCTTTAATTTCTTTGTTTTCACAGGCCAAAATGCTTTGTAGTTTGTCCTCTATTTCTTTGGGAACGCCTATGCAGCACCGCCTAACTACAGTATACATGCTGCCAGTGGAATGAAGTGTTTGTCTTGGAACTCGTTTTTTTCATGGCTTGCTTTTTTTTCTGTATTGCAGTGTCTAATGCACGTCTGTTGTGCCCCCACCATCATCACCCCTACTGTTACCCACTTTCGTTGTCCCCCTCTGCTACCCGCCTCTTCGCCTTGTTAATTGATGCTACCTGAAATGATCATTGCAATATTAAGCATTTGAGTGTTGCCAGTGCAGTGTTAATGTTATTCTTTGTAATTTCAAATCACACTGGAGAGCATCTTTGCGATGCACATGGTTTTGAATGTTTCATAACACACTCAAGAGCATTTCTGTGATGGGCATGGTGTTGAGTGTTTTATTGGTATTGTCTCCCGCCTTACCTCGTTTTCAGTTGGGCTATAAAGCAGAGGGTGCCTTTGAGAGCTTCATGGGGTGTGAGCTGCAGACCCCCTCCAAATGGGCAGCAGCTGTAGAAAGAGTCACTGGGAGCATTTTATGTGAGGTCTGGCAGGGTCAGGAAGGACGCTGCTGTTGGTGGCAAGGGTAAGGAGGTGTTGCATGCTGTAAGTGCTGTAACATGCTTTTGTTCTAATGCATGCTTCATGATAAGTCCAGAGGAGCTGTACATTTCACGCCACAAATAGAATTGTATTTTGGCACTTGTTATTTTTAGTATGCGGCTAAGAAACCACTATTTCTTTCTGGTCTCTGGAGGATGAGGAACTGAGTTGTCCCTGCACTATTTCGCATCTCTGCTGCATTTAGTCAACCCACCAAGCTATCTCTCTCTGTGGCTATTTGCAAGTGCTGTGTAAAATGTGGTTTCTCAGTGCTTCCTCTAAACAGGACCGATTTGTACCAAAAGTGGTGCAGGGGGTTTCCTTTCTTTTGCTCCAATACAAAGCCCGGAGGAGCTTTACAGGCCACGCCACGAATAGAATTGTATTCTGGCACATGTAATAAATTAGTTTGCACCTGATAAACCAATTATTTCTTTTTTGTCTCGGGAAGATGAGGAACTGAGTTGTCACTGCAGTATTTCGCTTCTTTGCTGCATTTAGTCAACCCACCAAGCTATCTCTCTCTGTGGTTATTTGCAAGTGCTGTGTAAAATGTGATTTCTCTGTGGTTCCTCTTAACGGGACCGATTTGTTTCAAAAGTGGTGCCGGGGATTAACTTTCTTAGCTTTATTACAAAGGCCAGTGGAGCTGTACAGGCCACGCCACAAATAGAATTGTATTTTGGCACATGTTATATTTAGTACGCGGCTGGTGAGCCATTATTTCTTTCTCGTCTCTGGAGGATGAGGAACTGAGTTGTCCCTGTAGTATTTCGCATCTCTGCTGCATTTAGGCAACCCACCGAGCTATCTCTCTCTGTGGCTATTTGCAAGTGCTGTGTAAAAACTGGTTTCTTTGTGCTTCCTTTAAACAGGAACGTTTAACGTTTTGGTGTTTTATTTAAACGTTAAAATGGTTTAGCATTTGTACGTTCTTATCACCTGCTTAGAAAGTGCTGAATAATTACACACTGATCCGCTCAAAAATAATACCATCTGTTTTGACGACAGTGAGGCTCCATATAAATTGTTATTATGAAAATCAGCTGTATAAATTTTAACAAGATTGTATATGACATGCTCATTGGAACAGTATAGCATTATCCATTCACTGATATTCTGCACACTCTATGAGCAGCATGATGTTTGGATACTGCCGCTTTTATAGTGCTTAATTTGTAACAGAAGAGGTGCCGGGGCTAACCTTTCTTAGCTTCATTACAAAGCCCGGAGGAGCTGTACAGGCCACGCCACAAACAGAATTTTATTTTGGCACATGTTATTTTTAGTATGCGGCTAACAAACCACTATTTCTTTCTTGTCTCAGGAGGATGAGGGACTGAGTTGTCCCTGTACTATTTCGTATCTCTGCTGCATTTGGCCAACCCCACTAGCTATCTCTCTCTGTGGCTATTTGCCAGTGCTGTGTTAAATGTGGTTTCTCTGTCCTTCCTCTAAAGGGGAACGATTTGTACCAAAAGTAGCCAACAGGGTTCCATTTTTAGGTCTCGCCTAGGCAGCACATGCGCTGCTCGCCGAGACATCAAGTAATCTGTATATGTGTTGAAACTCCACCTACTCCACCCTCTTTGCTTTTAATTGGTTTCGTTGCTTGTCTGCTTTAATTTCTTTGTTTTCACAGGCCAAAGCGCGTTTAGGTCTCGCCTAGACAGCGCATGCGCTGTCTCTCCGAGACATCAAGTGATCTGTATATGTGTTAAAACTCCACCTACACCACATTCTTTGCATTTAATATGTTTCTACGTTTGTCTCCTTTAATTTCTTTGTTTTCAGAGGCCAAAGCGCTTTGTAGTTTGTCCTCTATTTCTTTGGGAACGCCTATGCAGCACCGCCTAACTACAGAATACATGCTGCTAGTGGAATGAAGTGGTTTTTTTCTGGCTTGCTTTTTCTTCTGTATAGCAGTGTTTGATTCACGTCTGTTGTGCCCCACCATCATTACCCCTACTGTTACCCACTTTTGTTTTCCCCCACCGCTACCCACCTCTTCTCCTTGCTAATTGATGCTTCCTGCCTTGATCATTGCGATATTAAGTATTTGAGTGTTGCCAGTTCCGTACAGCTCCCGCGGGCTTTGTAATGGAGCTAAGAAAGGTAACCCCCTGCACTACTTTTGGTACAAATCGTTCCTGTTTAGAGGGAGCACAGAAAAACCCCATTTTACACAGCACTTGCAAATAGCCACAGAAAGAGATAGCTAGGTGGGTTGGCTAAATGCAGCAGAGACGCGAAATACTGCAGGGAAGGGAACGATTTGTACCAAAAGTGGTGCAGGGAGTTACCTTTCTTAGCTTTATTACAAAGGCCAGAGGAGCTCTACAGGCCATGCCACAAATGCAATTGTATTTTGGCACATGTTATTTATTCAGTATGTGGCTGTAAAACCACTATTTCTTTCTGGTCTTTGAGGACGAGGAACTGAGTTGTCCCTGCAGTATTTCGCATCTCTGCTGCGTTTAGCCAACCCAGCGTGCTATTTCTCTCTGTGTCTATTAGCAAGCTCTGTGTAAAAACTGGTTTCTTTGTGCTTCCTTCAAACTGGAACATTTAAAGTTTTGGTCTTTTTTTTAACTGTTAATACTGTTTAGCATTTGTTCTTTCTTATCACCTGCTTAGAATTTGCTGAATAATTGTGCACCAATCCGCTCTAAAATATTACCATCCGTTTGACGGCAGTGAGGTTCCATAGCTTCATACAAAGGACGGAGGAGCTGTACAAGCCAAGCCACAAATAGAATTGTGTTTTGGCACATGTTATAGTTAGTATGCAGCTGACCATTATTTCTTTTTTGTCTCAGGAGGATGAGGAGCTGAGTTGCCCCTGCAGTATTCTGCTTTTTTACTGTGTATTGTCAACCCAGCGAGCTATCTCTCTCTGTGGCTATTTGCAAGTGCTGTATAAAATGTGGTTTCTCTGTGCTTCTTCTAAACGGGAACGGAGGGTCGGAGGAGCTGTACAGGCCATGCCACAAATAGAATTGCATTCTGGCACATGTTATGTAATCAGTATGCGACTGGAGGATGAGGAACTGAGTTGTCCCTGCAGTATTTCGCTTCTTTTCTGTGCTTTGTCAACCCAGTGAACTATCTCTCTCTGTGGCTATTTGCAAGCGCTGTGTAAAAGCTGGTTTCTTTGTGCTTCCTTTCAACAGGAGCATTTAAAGTTTTGGTGTTTTATTCAAACTTTAATACTGTTTAGCATTTGTACCTGCTTAGAATTTGCTGAATAATTGCGCACCAATCTGCTCTAAAA
The DNA here is from genome assembly GCF_964263255.1 of Lissotriton vulgaris. Classification (NCBI taxonomy): domain Eukaryota; kingdom Metazoa; phylum Chordata; class Amphibia; order Caudata; family Salamandridae; genus Lissotriton; species Lissotriton vulgaris. The sequence continues at coordinate 1,103,243,718 of NC_141687.1, forward strand.
TAATACCATCCGTTTGACAGCAGTGAGGCTCCATATAAATTGTTATTATGAAAATAAGCTGTGTAAATGTTAATAAGATTGTACATGAAGTGTTCATGGTAACAGTGTAGCAATATCCATTAAATGATATTCCGCGCATTCTATGAGCAGATTGATGTTTGGTTACTGTCGCTTTTATAGTGCTTCTTTTGTACCAGAAGAGGTGTCGGGGCTAACCTTACTTAGCTTTCTTACAAAGCCCGGAGGAGCTGTACAGGCCATGCCACAAATAGAATTGTATTTTGGCACATGTTAAACTTAGTGTGCGGCTGACAAACCACTTTTTCTTTCTTGTCTTGGGAGGAAGGGGAACTGATGCAGTGATTCTGCACATATACAGAACTGTGCGCAGGAAACCAGGACCTCAGTGTGTAATGGTGTACCAAAAACCCACCTTAGTGCCCGGAACCCCAATCCTGCTAGCTATAGTGTTTCATTCGTTCTCAATACTACAGCGAAGCGACCAATGATTAGACATTCTAAAACATGTATCTCAGATCCTCCCAGGAATAGCGGGAGCAAGAACGCTCTTTCGCTCGCTCACTCACTCATACTTGTCCACAATGTGAATAATCAGAGACACTGTATAGTTTAAAATGTTTATTTTAACTAACATGCTCGATAATGCAGTACACGAGCCAATACTAGCAGCAAAATGAATAAACACAAGATAGTAAACATTGTTACAATTCCATAGAAAATAAACGGAGATATCATTCTATAAAGGTAGTGGAAAAAGGACTACAGTGCCTTGCCACCCTCCTCGTGCTAGGAACTAGTTTAATATAGAAATAGAAGACCTCTGGGCTTTGTCAGAGGGGACCCCATACTTCTAGGTTTAGTTGCAAAAGATTACATCTCCGTTCAAGCACAGCTCTTCTCTCTAGAAGGGTATTCTTCAAATGCTTAACAAGCATGCAATGCCTTATTAAAAGCACTCAATTTTCAGTAGTGCAGCTGTGTGTGTATTATGTCTAACATGCGTGGGACTGACCAAAGCAGATTAACAAGAAACATTGTTTTCGACCTTGAACACGATGTGCAGATGAGACTCAAAGACTACAGCAAGAAACATTAAAAGTAGATGGTTCTCATGTGGACGAGCACAAGCATTGGTTTTACGTAAACAAAGTAATATTGAAACGTGTCCAAAAGCGGCAACATGGCAGCCAAGCATGTACTAGCATATGCCAACTTAGCAATGTCCGCAGTGAATCCTGTATCCTAACTACACCCTCCCCTGGATGTAAGAATAGGAAGAACACAGAGTTCAAGAAACGTTAGCAGAGTTCATGAGTTTCTATAGTCTATCAAATTTGGAAAAAAGTGGATGGTGGAGAGAAATTTTTTTTTTAGAGAAAAAAAATTTGAATTGTAAATTGGGTGCGAACCTCTAGTTTGCCAAAAAATACCATTAAAAATAAGCAAAGATGTGCGCCAGCCATTTTAATCCATCATGGTGTATGGGCAGTAAACAGCCACTGCCTCCAATAGGAAATCATTGTCATCTGTAGAAAAAAGAGATGCCATCCAATTAAGCAAGCAGAACGAGCAAGCATGGGCATCACAATTTGGAACTTCCAGGACCACCGCAGGACAACTTGCGTGATGTTCAATGTAGCTACATTGTAGGAGATCCTGCGCAGCCGCACAGATATCCCACTGTGCCAACACTCCAAGTGCAGCTGCACATGCCATAAAACCCACGCCGGAGCATTCTTGCTCTTGGGCCACTGAGGGACTCATCAACAGGTTGTATTCCGGGTCGGGAGAAGACGTATTGCAGAGGCAGAGTTCCAATGCCCATTGAAAGGAACATTCCAAGCAGGAGAAGACGGGTTGCACGCAAGTGTAGTATGCAAAGTCGAAAGACAGTTCATATGCTTCGCTGAGTGTAGCCAGCGGCAGAATACCATAATAGTCAAGCATATGGTCACAAAGCATTTGCAGCCGATCTGGGTTGTGTAGAACCACAACAGGTGCAGCCATAGCGTAGTAGTCAATAGCAGAACATCAGCGGCTATGGTGACCAACAGAGGTAAACATCCAAATACGCTGGAAAAAATAGAATGCATAAAGACTGGTATCACACCAAATATAGTCTAAAAAGAGGTCACAAGGCCAGAGCCCACTACTTTAAAAAACATGAAACAGGCCGCATCGAGGACCCCGAGAATTAATTCACTGAAATGGAGTGGGTTATTCGTATTTAAAAGGGCTTGAATTTCAGAATTAGTGCTCGCTATCTGCAAAACAAATGTTTCACATGCAGAAGTGAGCGGGTCTTCTTGCTGAAATATTAGAGCTTTTATTCTGCTCAACTTATTGAAGTCTGTTTTCACAGTCAGGATGCAAGACCAAATCGAGACTTCAAGCTTCCCCTGTGGGGGCGGGAAAAGCACATTTTTCCGACAAACTACGGGCTGTGAAACTGTTACAATATATGGGATGCCAGCCAGCAAACATCAACAATCTTTGTTATCAAAAGAAGATAGCTACCGTTAGCATGCAGAGTGAAAGTGGGTTTATTAGCTGATACTGGAATACCTTTTAAAACACATGCAAGATTCGGGGAGGTAACACTACAAGCCCCGTGTAACTGTATGTTTTTGCGGACAAGGGAACGACCTATTGTCGAATCACAAGATTCTCCTGTAAGATATACCTCCTTTTTATCTCCCAAACATCTGTAGGTGAAAGGCAAGGACCATAACTCATGCAGGAAAGCGCTGCCGAGGGGTTCATAGTGACCTATCGGGTAATCCTTCATACAGGAGCTAAAATGAAACATTGAAACTGGTAAAGAGATGACCCCGTGGATGAGCCAGACAGCATAGTCCATTTCTGCCACGGATAAGAGTAAAGGGTCTATCTTTTCAATATGTAAAATAGTGTATGTTGCATCATTCATGGACATAAATTGCTGTTTTTCTGTCAAATTAAAAGGCAAAAACGAAGCAGATGCATTTAAATAATCCCATGGCACTTTTCCCATTTTCAGAGTTTGCAAAATCCATGCAAACTGCATAACAGAACGCAATTGACTTTGACCATGATACAATACAAAGCGATACAAAAGGGGATGATGTACAGAGCTCTTGAGCAAATCAAACACTCACCCCCAGTCAACTGATGTGGGTTTAATCCATCACCATTCTTTATCCCACTCAGCCACCCCAATTCAGACATGACCATATGCAAATCAGTTTGACCCTGTGCCTCATGGGAACAGTCCAGTCTGAACTGCCAAGCCATGTCTTCCCTGGAACGGAAACAAGCATCCTGGGACCAGTTTCGGATTCATAATCCTCATCAGCCAGGCTATCTTGAATCCAGTGGCCAAGTGAGCAAGGGACTCACGTCCGAGCATACCCTGCCAACTTAGGGTGAACAAAGCGATACAAAAGGGGATGATGGACGGAGGGCTTGAGCAAATCAAACACTCACCCCCAGTCAACTGATCTGGGTTTGAACCATCACCATTCTTTAGCCCACTCAGCCACCCCAGTTCAGACATCACCATATGCAAATCAGTCTGACCCTGTGCCTCATGGGAACAGTCCAGCCCAAACTGCCAAGCCATGTCTTCCCTGGACCGGAAACAAGCATCCTGGGACCGGTTTTGATTTAGGCCCAGATCTCTGTACTGGGGTGAATGTATGACATTGTTCTGCATTCTGTCCATCAACTGTTATTTTTGCATTTGTCACCCTGAGTGGGATGGGAATGCTCAGACGTGAGTCCCATGCTCTCCACACCACTGGAGTCAAGCTATCCTGGCTGAAGACGGCTGATAGCCAGAAACCGGTCCTAGGATGCTTGATTCCAGTCCAGGAAAGACATGGCTTGGTAGTTCGGGCTGGACTGTTCCCATGAGGCACAGGGTCAAGGCTGATTTGCATATGGCCATGTCTGAACTGGGGTGGTGTGGAGTGCAAAAAAACGATGGATTTAGGCCCAGATCTCTGTACTGGGGTGAATGTACGACATTGTTCTGCATTCTGTCCATCAACTGTTATTTTTGCATGATACAAAACAGACACATCATCTTGAACAATATCAACAACAGATGAAACAATATTATCTAAGGTGTAAATGCGGAAAGACATTGTGTTAATACTATTGTCAACTACAGCAAGTACTTTTTCTAAATTTGCTTGATCTATTTCCCTTAAGCATGAAGCAGCTTCAATTTGAGATATCTTTCAAATTTCATTGTAAGCTGCGTAAATAAATCTCTTTCTCCTGGGACTAGCCAGTCCCTTGATGAAGTCTGCCAAATCAATGTTATTAGCTAACAAAGATAAATGTTGTTTCACGGATGATAAGGATGAGTGCTGTAACCAATTTTGACATAACTTACCCTCAGAGTACGTGGTATCGAGTGTGTATTTGCAAACCGTGGGTCAGGTCTAACCTGTTTGTAACCTGGAACTGTGTTATACAAACGTAATTGGCAGGCATCAGAAGTTGTCTGCCAAACCAGCCATCTTAGTGGATCTAACCTGGAAACATTAAATGTCATATTCTGAAATAAAGCTTGCAATTATTCAATGGAGTAATCAGTATGCAAGCTCCAGTTATGATACATAGCGAGGGTAGGAATGGTAGGGGCATTCATCTGTTTTTTAGTGGCTAAGCCAAAACAGGTTGTTTGATATATGTGATCATTCGAAAGCAGAATTTGTGTTGGGATAAGGAACGCCTGATGTAAGGCTTCAGTGCCACAAACCTGCCAGGGTCTAGAATCCCAGACGGATTTCAAATCAACGGTGGCCTCCCAATGTTCATAGCCACCCAGTAATAATTTATCTATAAAGGAATTGGAATATGACAATTTTGTGTGAGTCAACATCACCTTGGGACTAGATGAAATGTTCAATTTAAAATAAAACGACTCCAGATTTAACCTATCAAAATCTGTAAAATATGTAAATTTCCTTAACAGAGTTTTGGAGCTGCCTTCTAATGGAGTTGTTCAATGTTCCCATTGTGTGTAATTAAACCCATTTCTAAATGAATTTGCCTTACGTAGGAAGTGGTGTCCAAAATGCTGATAGCAATATAAATTGGCATAATTAGAAGTATTTAAATTCAAATCGTCAGCTTCAAAGGCAGCATAATACTTCAAATCTGAAAATAAAGATTGTACTACCTGCACATCCCAGTCGTCTGAACGTATGTTCTGTTTCACTACAACACCCATGTATACATGAAGTACATTTGGTATGTTAATAATCTCTGTCGGGCAGTGAATTTGGAAATCCACAGCATCCCAGACAATGCCGTCAGTAACTGGAAAGGCAGAAATGTTTACGACAAGAGTCTGGTCTCGCTTCATTATGTGGGAACACAAGTGCATAGCCAAAGTTCCAGTTGCCAACTGAGATCTCTATCACTGTAGATATTGGTGTGAGATCACCATCACTGCAGATATTGGTGTGAGATCACCATCACTGCAGATATAGGTATTAGATCACTATCACCGCAGATATAGGTGTGAGAGCTCCATCACTGTAGATATTGGTGTGAGTTCACCATCACTGCACATATAGGTGTGAGATCACTATCACTACAGATATAGGTGTGAGGTCACCTTTACTTCAGATATAGGTATGATATCACTATCACCTCAGATATAGGAGTAATATCACTATCACTGCAGATATAGGTGTGAGCTCACTAACACTGCAGATACAGGTATGGGATCACTATCATTGCAGATATAGGTGTGAGATCTCTATCACTGTAGATATTGGTGTGAGATCCCCATTACACCAGATCTAGGTGTGAGATCACTATCACTGCAGATATAGGTGTGCGATCACTATTACTGCAGATATAGCTGTGAGATCACCGTCACTGCAGATATAGGTGTCAGATCACTATCACTGTAGCTATTGGTGTCAGATCAATATCACTGCAGATATAGGTGTGAGAACACCATTGCTTCAGAAATAGGTGTGAGATCAAAATTACTGCAGATATAGGTGTGAGAGCACATCACTGCAGATATAGGTGTGCGATCACTATCACTGTAGATAGAGGTGTGCGATCACTATTACTGCAGATATAGATGTGAGTTCACCGTCACTGCAGATATAGATGTCAGATCACTATTGTTATTGTTATTGTTAATTTTGATTTATAGCGCGCCCAATCACCTGCAGGCCTCTAGGCGCTTGGAAATCGATGTCATTACAATAACTTGGTTCACTCCTGAGAGAGATGCAGCTACAGGACTACACTGTGATCAAGGCTCTTCTAAACAGCAGGGTTTTCAGAGATTTCCTGAACCGCAGGAGATTCATCTCCCTGCGTAGCCCCTCAGGCAGCTTGTTCCATAATTGGGGGGCCAGGACAGAGAAGGCTCTCCCTCCCTTAGTCACTAATTTGTAGCGGGGGCAGACCAGTAACTGAGCGTCTGAAGATCTGAGTGTTCTTGTCGGGTTGTACACTTCCAGGCGGGCTTTGATATAGGCCGGCGCATGGCCGTAGATCGCCTTATGCGCTATACAGAGGCTCTTGAATTCAACCCTCTCCTTAACAGAGAGCCAGTGAAGGTTTTGGAGAAGAGGGGAGGCCTTTGTTCGTCTGGGCACTCTGAAGATTAGCCGTGCGGCGTCGTTCATTACGACCTGGAGTCTGTTTGTCGACATTTTTGGGAGGCCAAGGTACAGGGCATTCCCATAATCGATCCAGGAGATGACAGTTGCTGCTACAATTGAACGCATCATCGAATGAGAAAGGAAGTGAGCTATCTTTCTCAATTGTCTGATGATGTTTGTGCAAGTTCCAACAACAGCGGAAACTTGACTGCACATTGACAGGTCACAATCTAATTTAATCCCCAGACTCTTTACGTTGGCACTAGGCTTTGGGGCTGATCCAAGCTCAGCAGGCCAATACAGATCACTCCACGGTGAGGTGGTAGATGGAATTACCAATACCTCGGTCTTATCCGGGTTGATCTTTAGTAGGTTTTTCGTCATCCAACCTACGGTGTACCTCACTGTAGCTATTGGTGTCAGATCACTATCACTGCAGATATAGGTGTGAGAACACCATTACTTCAGATATAGATGTGAGATCAATATTACTACAGATATAGGTGTGAGATCACGTCACTGCAGATATAGGTGTGAGATCACTATCACTGTAGATATAGGTGTGAGATCAATATCACTGCAGGTATAGGTGTGAGATCACCATTACTGCAGATATAGCTGTGAGATCACCAGCAGTGCAGATATAGGTGTGAGATCACCATCACTGCAGATTAGGTGTGAGATCACTATCACTGCAGATATATAGGTGTGAGATCACAATTACTTCTAAGATATAGGTGTGAGATTACTATCACTGCAGATATAGGTGTGAGATCACTATCACTGCTGATATAGATATGAGATCACCATCACTGCAGATATAAGTGTGAGATCACTATCACTACAGATATATAGAATACCTACTTGTTCGATATACAAGAGTTTAAGCTATTGGCATTGTAAATGACAATGCCTTTTATTTATGTTTTAAAAACAAAAACAGAAATCAAAGGTATTGTCATGTACAATGTCAATAGCTCAAACTGGTGTAAATGCGAGACCCATTGCATTGCAAATGCTTGTTGTTAATTTGATGTCATGCATCCTAATGGTTGTTTGCCGGGATCTGAAAAACACTTGTAAAGGCGTTTTAGAGATGCACCGCATGTCCGCCATACTTTATCCAGGGAAAGCAATATATTTTCCAAAACGTAAATGACTCTTCGAGGGTCGCGTGGATGTGGAAGGAGCAGGCCCAAGTCAAGCTGAAACCTAACATGTCACTGTCTCATCTCCAGCCACACGAGAAGCTCAAGGGGGAAACTGGCACGTGATTTCTTGCCCCCAATCCTGCCAGAATGTCTGAAGCACGTGTTTACTGTAAATGTCCTTGATATTCCGCAACAAGTGTTCTTCTGCCTGTTGAAAGAGTGAACAAATACACATGTGCATTCCCTGTTCACACCATTGCTAGTAAGTGAGTCCTCTTGCTGTGAGTCTAGTCAAATTATAAGAAATGTAGAAAGTTCTTTTTTGTGGTCCTTCCCTCGCCTGTGGGTGCAGTGAAGCAGCAATTTAACAGTGGACTGCATCTACTGCACAGGTTGCATCATTAAATATGTCAAATCAGCTGTAACCACTGCACCATCCACAATTACATTGTGGCCTACTCATCTTCATGACTTTACATATCAATTTGTTATTTACCACCACAATCAACACCATATTATTGTGAATGCCTTTTAATTGCCAGCTCCCATAGCCTTAAAACCCTAAACTCAATTGCAACCCTCTGCCCTAAACCCTAATTAAAACCCTAACTCTAACCCTAACCATCTAACACCAGCCTTAGTCCTGATTCCCAACCTTCTACCCCAACATAAATATTAATTTATTCTAACCCAGTCCCAAAGACCCTATTCCAAACCCTCATCACAACCACAAACCATAGCCCCTAACCTCAGCCTCGAACTAAACGAATGTATATAGGATAATGTCAGGGGGCACATTCCAGCTATTCAACAAGAGAAACAATTCAACAGTAGACACATTAACCAGGCTTGAACTGTGGTTCACAAAATCTATTTTATTGGTCATGTGCAGCTTTGAAGAGGATGTTTCATTATTTTATTTTGCAAATATTCTCAGGAATGGAGTTTGGAGTTTCTGCACAGCCTTATTATTAAATCTGCTAATGAGCATGGATGTGTTGTCTGTTAAATAACAGTGGGTTCTTCCGAATATTAGTGCCGGTCGATGGGCCCATCAGTTCTCAGCCTGTTCATACCTGTTCAGGAAGGAGATGATCTTATCCCTTACGCCCCTTTCAAGCATGTCCAACTCATCCTGGATTTGACTAGTGTATGGATCCAGATTCCTCCTCATCTCTTCAGCTCTCTGGATGATCATTGTTTTTAGATCCTCTCCATATGGGGAAGCTGACAGGCTGAACTCCTCAATCCTCTGGTTCACTTTCTTGTTAAAGTCTTCCAAGTACGGTGATAAATTCTGCCCAATGTCGTCCAAGTGAAGTTTCTCTTTGATTTGGTTGGTGGAGGAGAGTATTTGCTGTCTCATGTCTTCCACATTGACAGAGAACTTGGTTCTCATATCCTCTATGTTTTTCTGCATCTGGAAGGCCATGATCTCAATCTTTTGGTTGAGGTGTTCTTGGACATTCTGTGCGTACGGTGTCAAATGCTTCTGCAGCTCCTCAATGTTCTGCTCAATCTTCGCCAGGACCTCATCACTGTAAGGGCTCAGGTTCTTCTTCATCTGCTGTGCTTTTTCACAGATCTTTCCCTGAAGTTCCTCAGCATACGGGCTAAGGGCCAAATGCAGATTGCCCACATTTTCTTGCAGTTTGGCCTGAAGCTGTTCGGCATATGGTGAGAGTTCAGTCTGGAGGCTGTTCATCTTTTCCTGGAGTTTGGCCTCAAGATCCTCAGTGTATGGCTTGATCACTGCTTGGAGGTGGTCAACATTTTCCTGAAGTCTGGCCTCAAGCTCCTCAGCATACGGAATGAATGCTGCCTGGAAGTTATTCATATTTTCCTTAAGTCTAGCTTGAAGCTCCTCAGTGTATGGGGTGAGCTGGAGACGAAGCTCCTCTGCATTTTTCTGGACACGAGTGGCAAGTTCCTCGGCATATGGGGTGAGCACCTGACGAATCTCCCCTGCATTTTCCTGTACCCGACTAGCAAACTCCTCAGCATATGGAGTCAGCTTCAGCTGTAGCTCATCGATGTTCCTGTTAAGCTGCTTGTGGATATCATCTGCATATGGTGACACCTTCAAGCGTAACTCCTCCAGCTCCAGGCGTATCTGCTCCTTTAGTTTCTCTGAGTCTTGGGAGAGCCGTGCATGGAGCTGGGCGGTGAAAGGAACTAGCTGGCTTTGTAGGTGTGCAGCATAAAGAGGAACATCATGGAGGTTTTCCTGAAGGAGGGTGCTAAGGAACAACAATTAAAAAATTGATCAACATTACTAATTCAGATGAAATATCCTATATTTTTAGTATATGACAGCTAACCTTTTTTCCCCTTTCCTCTCTCCTCTTCCTCCAATATCTGCATCCTAAAATTTCTTCTATTGAACAATAAAATCCAAAATGGTCTTGGAAGTTTCTCAACTAGCTCAATTCTCTAAGGTTGAACTATACAATCATTTTACTTAGATCCCTTACTCAGTAAGTATAACAACCGGGTGGGTTACTCAATAGAGTCATGGAATAGAGGGGCGCTGGCGAGGGCATGGCACTGGGACAATGGGGTCCCGGAACCCAGTGATCTTATGCAGTCTGTCCAAGGAAATGGACCAACTGTTAGTCTAGAACTGTGTGTCAAAACCAAAGCCTCAAAGCTGGTGTGAGCAGCACTAGAGGTTAGAGAATTGTGATATGGCTGAAAGCTCCCTGTCACTGCTGAGATATGCAGATAATAGAAGCAAAAAGGGTATATGAAACCCATAGTCTTCAAAATAAAACTAGAATGCTATCAAAGCTGGAACAGGCATTTAAATTTAGAAGACATGTTAGTGGAATATTGTAGAGGTACGTTAAGAAACCTCAGAGCTTGTGGCCATAAAAAGGAGAGGTGAGGTTAAAGATTTTAATTGCAGGGGCATGGCTTGGCACCAGCCAAGATTGCTGCGCACTTAGAGGGAGATTTACTAAGATTTTGCGCCGTGTTTGCATCACCCAAATGACGCAAAAAGGTGCAAAAACTTTTTTTCCTAATTAACTTTCCAGCGCTAAACTTGTTTAGTGCTGGAAATAATGTTAAAGTAATGCGGAGTAGTGCATAGCGCTGCTTCACCAAGGGTGGTACACGGGCATTCCCATGAAACCACCTAAGGTTTCTCATGCTAAACCTAATTTACTAAAAACAGTAGATTGTCCTTCCTTTTCCGACTTTGCATGCGTGCTGCACTGTGCAGGGGGGGGGGACGTATCACAGATTGGGCCTTACCGGGCAAAGTGAACAGATTGCAGAGACACCCTGTGCCCCCGGGACCGGTGTGACTGAGGGAGGTGCATGGATACAAAAATATCATAGGGCTCCCATTTCTAGCAATGGAAAGGGCAGCCTCGTGGGTGCAGGGGAGAGCTGGTGGCTAAAATAACATACCAGAGTGGTGCCAGGGGCTGTGCTGCAAAGAAAACGAGTGATGACCCCCTCCTGAACACTGCTGGCTGACAGCTGGACGATGGATCATTACAGTGGTGATTAAAGCGATGTGCTTAACAAGCTCAATTGATCTGTGCCTGGTTCTCTTCTCTCCCCAGCCCTCCCTATTTGTGCCCTTTCTCCTTTGGGGGCCTGCCCCCCTACACAACTTCTGGACTGGCGAGTTGGGAGCACTGGGAAGAAGCCATGCGGCACTAGGTAGTGCCCTGCGAGAACCTGAAGAGGGATTCCAGATGCAACATGAATGCGCTGACGGAGGAACAACCTACAGGCCTAGATGTCACCTTAAACACAGCACTGTGTGACAGGGTGCTAAGCTGTGCCTGGGCACTGAGAGGAGCATCAGGAAGCCGTACATGATTTGGCTGGAGGGGGCCATGGCTTCTAGTAATTGTGAGGTGCAGTGGCTCAGCCCTTTGGATGCGATGGCCCACTTGTATGTCATACCGATGACCCAACTTAGACCTGCCACTTGACAGGAGATCAAACTGGGAACCCGGAGGGGCCCACATAAGGCTAAACAGTAAGGTGCTGTAGCGAACCCTAAACAAGCAACCAGAACTGGGGGTCCTGAGGAGGACACTCTGGAATTGCAGATACTAGTTGTGCCACATGAGGATTTAGCCAAACAGCGATTTACCAGTGTGGTGTCGCTTGGGCACCAGAGGCGCAGTTGAAAACAGAGTCTGGCATGCTCTGTGAGGAGGACCTGGCAACACTGTCCTTCGGGCTATGGTTAGGGCTAGGGGAGTGGTGTACTCACAGACCAACAAAATGGATAGATATGCCATACCAAAGCCAGCCTCTGAGGCACCTGGAGAACAGGCAGAACAAAAAGAAATGAGGGAGCCCTTCCAGTGCCATCATGGTGCCATATGTGACCTCAAGAGTACCATTGAACCTATGTTAGATACTGCGACTGTCGATGTTAAACTCCACAGAGTAGACTTTAAAAAGATTTCCCAAAAAGGGAATACATCCAAATCCCATATTAATCCCATATTAACTTGCTATAATCCACTTCCAAAAAGCAGGATGAGCAAGTGCAATACCTCACGAAAAAAACATGCAATAATTGCAGCAAAACTGGAAGACCAAGAAGGCAGAGCTTGCAGGAATAAAATCAAGGTAGTAGGAGCTCCCAAGGAGAAGGAGGGGCTCAGTGCTTACCTCTTTCTAGAAGACCTTTTAGTCAATACTGTGTACACTAAACGCTTCTTGAACTTCTTTTCTATTGAGCATGCACTCATGGCGCCTGTCCGAAAGTTGAAACCTGGAGCCTCTCCATTAACAATTATAGCCAGGATCTTTAAATGCTGTGAGAGGGACACAAGGTAGCAAGACCTATGAAAATGCTACTGTGCGCTTCTTTGCCGATTTCACCCTGCAAGTTCAGTGCCAGCGCAGAAGCTTTGAAAAAGGTAATAAAGTACTCTGTGGCAAAGAACTTAAGTACATGATGCTCCATCCAGTAATGCTTGAAGATGTGGCAAAAGGCAAATTGTGGCACTTCACCCCTCGAGAGGGTTGGTACACTGCTGGTCATCGGTCTCAACGAAAGGGGGGAAGGGCACCCAATCGATTAGCTGGAAGAGGAGGGACCTGTTTGCAATGAGGGACAGATCGAGGATGGGGCTTGGAGAAAGGGCTGAGAACTGGACTCCATGGCTTGACAGCTATGTCATGTCACTCAGTGGAGCTGGTCGACCCGTCAGACACCCAGGATAAAGAAGGATTGTGGCTGCATGATTTTGCATCAGGTATTTTGTGATTGGATTTGCCTGCCCAGGTAGGAGACGAAGGGAACTCCGGGAGGGGGGAGAGTAGATTTATGATGCTGTTATATTTGAAGCAGAGAACCTAAGAAAGGCGAAAGGGGTACAGTAACATGATCATACCAGTGCAGCCCTCGAGGTGGTGCTGGCCAGCCCTAAATAATTGCATGATATCATTTGGACAACAGGCGCTCTACATGTTGGGTTTGTGGTGGGCAGCTCTGAGCCTACTGTGCAGGGTAGCAGGCTGGGGGAGTTACAACATTGGGTATATCAGATTCATTTCAGTTTTTGTTCTATCTTCTGTTTTCTTCAGCTCAGTGAGCATAGGCACATAAGGACAGTGATCGGGGACATGCTGGGAAAGGGTAGGATTTTTACTCTGCCATTACACGCGGAGACAGCCCTGTACACTATATCACGCTAGATGGTACACCTCACTCAGCAGTGAAGGTCCTAACGTGGTGCCTAAATGGCTAAGGCAACACAATTAAATTAATATTAGTGCTAAAATACCTCCGTAGAGACGTCCCAGACATACTTCTTCTACAGGAGACTCACTTGAAGGGCAACCATTATGAGGCCATGGATCATTTTGGTTACACCCAACTGGTACAAGTGGGTTTCATCACCAACTCGAGGGGCGCAGGCATATTGCTAACAAAATCGGTGCCTTATATCCCTTGACGCACTTGGACTGACCAGCTGGGTCACTTTGTGGCACAGACGGGTACTTGGGAGAGGCACACGCTCAACATCTGCTCAGTCTATATACCATGCAGAGGTATCACCCAGAGACTTTTCCCGCCCTAGGGCTATCCTGATGGAAGTGCCCCTGGGATCCTCATATTAGAAAGGGACTCCAATGCGACAATGGGCCCAGCACTAGATAGAGACTCTAAGGGCCTATTTACAATATTCTGATGCATAGCAGCAAAGCTAGCATTTCTGCTGCACTGCCATGCATCAAAATAAGGGGCAGTAATACACTGCATCTACAAGAAACTGGGGATTCCTGTCCTTGCCCCCGTGCCTCCGTAGAAAGATCAGCCTTGCAGCAGCACAGACATCTTTGCGTCATTTTGCAAGGGTGCCTGCTCTGAGATGATGATTGTTTTTGTGCAGGTGCAACGATAGCAGAGTCGTTTGCTACATATTATGAAGATATATAAGTACGTCTGCGACTGTTAGGGTGGGGGAAGATGGTGTTGGCCTTCTAAAACACCCCCCCCTTCCGGCTCTCTCAGGCAAAGATTGAGCAGCTTTGGAGAAAGACCTAAGTGCAAAAGAAGTTAAACAGGCAATCCGAGACCTGCAGTCAGGAAAGGAGGCAGGGCCTAACAGCCTACCAGTGGAACTATATGAGTGCGAATAATGTAGCAGGACACATGCTAAATATGTTCAAGGAGGCCCAGGAGGTGGGTCGCCTGCCGGAAGATCAAAGAACCGCTAACATAGTGGTTATCCCCAAAAAGAAAAGCCAACTGCAGCCTGTAGCTTCTACAGACCAACCTGGTTGTTAAATTGATAGGCAAACAAAGTTCCTGGCCAAGATCCTGGCCAACAGACTGCAGCCAGTTATAACTACAGTGATACATCCAGATCAGTCTGGCTACACAAGCTGAACAGGCCGTATTGCTCTTATTGGATGCTCAGATGGCATTTAATAGCACTGAATGGAGCCATCACTTTGCTGCTCAGATAACGCTAGACTTTGGACCTCGATATTGTAAATGGATCCAGCTTCTATATCAAGACCCACTGGAACAGGTGTGGGTCAATAATGAACTGTTATGACCCTTTGTTTTTCATGGGGGCACAAGGCAGGCCTGCTCACTGCCTCAATGATATTTGCCCTTGAACCTCTAGTGGCATGGGTTCACCAGGACTTTCTTATACAAGATATCAGCAGAGGCCGGGACTGGGAAGACAGGATCTCTCTATATGCTGCTGATATCCTGTTAGATGCCCCACAGCCCTGCTCCACAGTGGATAGCACCTTGCACATCTTCCAACTTTTAAGGGATACCCTGGCTATGAAATTAACTGGGAAAAGTCCCTAATTTTTCCCATAAAGGGCGGTATCCCCAGACTGACTTTGAGATGTACAGCCTAAATAGTGCAAGATGGCTTCTGATACTTGGGCATCTACATTACCAGAGACTCAGAAGAATTTCTGAAAAGGAACCGCTTCCCGCGGCTGGACCGCCTCTGAAATGATGTTGCCCACTGGAGAATGCTTCCGATCTCCCTGATAGGCAGGTAGGTGTTCTTTAAGATGATGACCCTCCCAAAATTGCTGTATGTTTTACAGAATACCCCATATAAAATCTCCCCTGACTTCTTTAAGAACGTTAATGGCTCAATACGGCTACTCCTGTGGGACGGGGGCCGTTCAAGAACCACACTCTGCAAGCTCCAGAGAGGGGTATATGAAGGGGGTCTGGCGGTCCAAGATATTACTGGGTGGCACAATTGATAGTAAATACTAATAAATGACTGGGTGTTCTCGGACAGTACTGAGCCTGCGTACAGGGCAGGCTCAGTACTCGGGCTTCTCCTCTCTGCGTTATCGAAAAGGACATGAGGGCGCCCTACCATACCCTACACAGCTGATGATAAGGACATGGTGAGAAGCCACTAGATTCCTGGGATGGGACAACAAACTGACAGACAGAGACCTTCTGCGGTTCGGGATCTGAAGGGGTTCTCCAAACAGAAACTAACAGACATTCTAACTACTGGGGGGGTGGAAAGGGCAAGCATTACTCAGATTTGAGGGTCTACTGCAGCAGTATGAGATTGCTGAATCATAAAGTTTTAAATATTTACAATTGGGTCACGCTCTTAGGCACCACATACTGGAGATGGAGCAATTACCAAAGTCGGCAACTTTAGAGGATCGGCTTCTCTTGAACCCCATGACAGAGAGGGCGGTATCCTTAACCTATAAGAACTTGTTGAATAATTCCCCCGACCCTCTGCAGAAGCTGCGGGAAGCATGAGAGGGAGACCTTGGACTTATAGAAGAGGAGGATTGGTTGGAGGCTGTACAAAGTCCCAGAGAGATGGCCATATGGGCTCTGTGCCACCTCATTGAATTGCGAATACTCCATAGATCATACTATTACAGGACGCTTCTGCATCGCCTTGGGAATAGCGACACCACCCTATGTGCTAGGGGTTGGGGTGAGACAGGTTTCTTTTTGACATAATCTGGGAATGACCGGAAATACAATGCTACTGGAGGGGGGTGGTTCAAATTATGGCCAAAGCCACTGGATTCAACATGCCACTGATGGCCAGGTGGCACGTCCTGTGTATACGTGGCGAAGAGGAGTGGCCTAAATAAAAGAAATATGGCTTACGTTGGCCTCTAGGATTGCCAAGAGAACTTTAGCCCAGGCCAGGGGGGTGAGTGGGATGACACGCATTGCGGAATGGGAAGCTGGCGGGGAATGGTGCCAAAGGGCTAAACATGTGGTGTACCAGAGTCAGGGCAGCCCAAAAAATGGGAGAAAGTCTGGGATAGTTAGTGCATATACAGGGAATAGAGGGAGCCCTCACAAAGGGGGTGAACCATACCTTGAGTGCGGAACTGATTCCATCATATAGCATTGCTAACAACGGTATGCACAATTCTTATCCTTATGTATCCTAGTGGTTATGCCAATCGTACTGTACTTTATTCTTTTATGTCTACTCTGTACATGATAACCCATTTATGTTTACTGTAGCACTGAGCAACTGTTGAATAAAAAATAAGTAAAAAAGAAAAAGGTTTAAAGGGCAGACAAAGGACAAATTAGGACCTAATTAAGGCTCTTGTGGATATGAGTCGGGTATGAGACTTTGAAGACACTACCTAACCTAAAGCAGGAAACCAGTGCTCGTGAAAGCTTCCACTAAAATCGACTTTTTAATCCCCAAAAAGAAAGACGGGGTGGATAACATTCAAGCATGGAGTTTTAATACGAAAGATTAGCCTATGCGTGTCTATCAACTGAGCTTTGCAAAGGTATTTCTGAACACATGGGCTTAAAAAAGGGGCATCTAACGATGACGTTAAAGAAAGACTGCAAGTTACATTAAAAATATGAATTGGGTTTGAATGGGGCATAGCCACAATGAAAAGATGTATTTGTTTTCAACAGGGGTCTTCGTAGACAGTTTCCAAAGAAGAGGAATTGCTAGAAAGATGTCTAACAATGGGTCATGAGGAAGGATGATAGGGAAGGACTGAAGGACATTCAACAATGGGACCCAATCAACTTTGCTTGGTGGAAAACCTACAGTTAATAGGAATTTCAGCATCCCTGCTCTTTGGACGATTTCCAATGACTGTGCTTGACTGGGGGACATCTAGAAAGGGGCCAGATGCTATGTCTGCACAGGACAGTTTTGTGTATGGATTCCAAACAATTTGACTAGGTTGAAAGAGTTCTGGAACAGGACGCGGTTGAGGGACATACAACAAAGGGGCTTGTTGGTGCCATATCTGACAACTGGCCTTGGTCGTAAGAAGTTGAGCTTAGAGATCTGGCTAATGGGTCGGTAAAAATAAAGCCACCGTGGAGATTTCAATGGTTAGGGTTGATTTAAAGATATTTAACCATGGGGCTTTAAGAATCCGTAACCATGTCACAATGCGGCTTATCTTAAGAAACTGTAGAACAATATCTGTAGTGTAAGTATCTACAAAAATAGGGAGTAGTGTAAGGATTACTAACAATTTGGCTTGGAGTCATTATTGTAAGCAACGGGAAATGCATGAGGGATAGTGACTGGTCATTGATAAAGGTGGATTTTTTTGTTCGTACTGTCAGACAATGCTTACTTGAACTGTTTGCTGATTTGCGATTCCTGGATCTGTTGCGCTGCCCGCTTCGCGCTGCTGCGTAGTTCTTTTAAGTTATCCCAGAAGCCATCTTCCACCTCATCAGTGCCCACATCTGTGCAGGACCCTGTGGGAACAATAAACAGGAACAAAGGCACTTGAGAAAGAATCCATACATTATCTGCTTTATGAGGACCACCAGTCTGCTATTCTTTTTGGAGTACACTTCACAAAGGGACAGGTCTACAATAAGGTTGCTACAAAGGCTGACCTATGGATCCATAATGAACGGCACAAGACAGCATAAGGTTACATTCAATGGGCTAAAACAAGCCTTACTGCATGGGCATGGGTGCACCCTCAAGTCAGAATATCATTTTACCTATGGCTTCTCTTCATCACATCAAATGTTGCACTTTCTGCTGAATTTCAGGCCAACATCTATAATTACGTATGAAGGATTAGTGCTGAATAGTTTACATG
The DNA here is from genome assembly GCF_964263255.1 of Lissotriton vulgaris. Classification (NCBI taxonomy): domain Eukaryota; kingdom Metazoa; phylum Chordata; class Amphibia; order Caudata; family Salamandridae; genus Lissotriton; species Lissotriton vulgaris. The sequence continues at coordinate 1,103,262,088 of NC_141687.1, forward strand.
CATGAAGGTGCTGTAATTGACCAATCGGGTTATGCATGTGAGATACCCATTGAGGTCGCTTCCATCTACAGGGAGCTTTGGAAGCAGAATAGACCACATAAGAACTATGAACCTTTGGAATATCCATGGAAAGGAATCTTACCTGCCCTTGCCAGGGTATAGAGCAAACTAAATGCCACATCTGGGGTGTGATATGTGAAGGCGCCCAGGAATCACACAGCTCAGACCTTAGATTACACTGGCTGTGTTTTCTGCATCCGCAAAGCCGACCCATGGACGGAAATCTAGGCATTTGCTATCCTCCTCCCAGGGCTTAAGTGGGATGAAAAAACTGGGGGGAACTCTTAAAGAGGCATGACCAATGTATTTAATGGCGTGGCTTAAAAACACGCCAACTTAGATCCTGTGCTTAGCATAGCGTGCCGCCCGAGTGGTAGTTTGCTGGTTCGTTAGATCCAGATATATAATACAACAAGTAACATTACACCTATAACAAGCCAGGCCTATTGTCTTTTTCAATGGTTGTTAGTTGCGTAAGAGAAATAATCCACAACTATGGCTTCGTGGTATGTAATATTGAGAATGCTTCAGTTCTGAAATGATGAGCATGTGAAAGAACTATAAAGAGGCTCTTAGAAGCTACATCACAGGCAGTGAAGGGTGGTACTGCTGCAGAGTTAAGGTTTTTTTTTCACCCTGAGGGTGATGTCAGAAATGGAGAGCCGGGTAGGGACCCGTCTCAGCGCCTGCTTTTTAGTTAGAACTGACGGTGCTGAGCACTGGCAGGACCCGACCCACTTAACGCCCTGCTCCTCCCTTTAGAAAGAGGGTGAGATGGACCAGCAGTTAAGGGGTGTGGAAAATGAAACCAGAAAACAAGTGCTCCCGGTAAGACTTCCCCTCTTGGAGTGTTCCTTTCTCTCGCTGGACTAGCCCATTAGTGTATGCAGATTGAGCGGGGCAGGGGGCCTGAGCAGAAGTGGTCTCACTTGTTTTCAGGTGTGTTTCACCAATGTGAACTATTCCCTGTATTTATTTTTTATCTAAGTGAAGTTAAGAAAACTTGTCTCTGTAGGAGACCACCCTCTTCCCCCCTGTTTTCATAAAACTTCGTTGAAGCAGTGTTTTGCGGAAAGTCAATATGCAAATGTGGGCCACTTTTTTTAGCGTGTCCAGGCCTATTTGTGATCTCAAGCCAACCCTGGTTAAGTGCTCAGCAACTAAGGATGACGTCAGAAGCCAAAGATTCTGCTCTTACCTGTAATGGCCAGCAAGGCCAACACGACGCCAATGGATCTCAGAAACATCTTCAGCTTCGAAAGGAGCTTCGGGGGTGGAACCTGCGAGGGAAAATATTGAGCTTAGTATAAGAGTGGAGAGGAGGGGCTTAGAGACAAAAAGGCTGCAGCCACTGGTGGGAGAGGGCTCCCTTTATGTCGAGTTCCCAACAAAATAGCCACAGATCCCTCCATCAAACACCTCAGTCTGCTGAAACACCAACCCACGCACGACTAGGAATTCGCTGTCTGAGGCCCGCAGTACAGCGCAGTGTCTCTGTGGGCTTTAGTGGCCGGACCCATCCTGCCTGTCAGGAGTCGGCTCCGATCACTGCAGTATCTCAGGCGCCCCAGCCATGCTGCTCACTCCATCCAAGTGTTCCCCATCTTCCGTGTGCTCACAGGTCAGCCCTTAACCACCGGCCTTTACCACTGACCACGACTACCATAAGGAAAAGAGACATTTTCAAACTCATCTGCCTGAGATATAAAGCTTTGTCAGGCAATGGACCCAAATATCTACAGGACAAACTGATTCCATATCTTCCTATAAGAAATCTTAGATCAAGGAGTCAAGTTCTTCTCTCTCCTCTGAGTATTCCTACGTCTAGGTTTGGTGGACCAGCTTTTCCATATCTGGCCCCTACCACTAGAACAAGCTTCCCTTGTTCGTTAGGGCATGCACGGAGTTTTCGGGTTTAAAAAAACATCTTAAGACCTGGGTGTTCTAATGGCTGCTTCTCTGTTTGTTGCTTCAGCGCCGATATGGCCCTTCAGACGCGATTCGCTGCGCTTTATCAAGTAATATATCCATTAACGTAACATAACTGAAGGGTGTGGCTCAGTGAACCTACGCCCCTCTGTGTTAGACCCCCCCCCCCACCTGATATCACGAGGAACGGAAGATGCCCCAAGCTGAGCCTCTCCCATAACTGCAATATCTGATCTCACACACTCACCCCTCCCTCAGGAAGCATCACTCATCTCTGCGGTGTCTGAGGTGCTCTCGTGTCTCAGCCAGCACCCCGACTCACTGACGTGTCCCTGGAGCTCAGGGCAGGCCCCCGAACCCCCACTCAGCAGCCTCATTCCCCAGTCTACAGTGGTCGGATCTCACAGCCCAGATGTCGACGTTCACAACCTGCTCAGCTAGAAACCTCCAGCACTGAATTGTACCTGTAGCTTCTCTGCCCCATCCTCCACCGGCCCCCAAGTCAGAAGCCCCTATCAGGGCAGTGCCACTTCCGGTTATGTGCCTCCACTCCCTTAAAGTAGCGGACCTCACCTCTCCTGTACCTGGAGTGCAGATGTGCACCTCCAAGGACACGAATAGCCCCCACCATAATAACATCTGGGTCTCTGGCATTCACCGGACCCTCGCAAGCCCCTCTTCCCCAACTCACCTCTGGACTCTACAGCTGCTGGCTGGCCTCTGCCGGTACCAGCCCCTTCTGCCTCGCTGATATTTATACGAGAGCAAACACCCTCTTCTCTGGATATAGCGCCCAGAGGAAGACCAGAAGGCGCCGTCCTGGACTTTAGACCGGGCAGACGTGTCACCTGTGGACGGTGCCTTATCTGCTGGTGATGCTGGAGCCCTCGCGGGTGCCCTCAGCAGGTGACGCGCAGGGCATTGATCACCATGACTGGACTGCAAACCAACAGCGGATGGTAACATGTGGAGCACACGTCCCACATTTCACCAATCGAGCGCAAAGTGCGAGCTCGACCCTCTTCCAGGGCATCAGGGCTATCTTTCCCCCGTAAATTTAGACTGTTTATTACTTTGTACTCTGTGACGTCAGAGGGCAGAGAGGGCAGGCTGCAATGAGCAGACAATGTATCTTGGAGGATGGGTCAAATGAAGTCAGAGGTGAGACTGAGGGATGTGGCGAGACATGCATTAGTTGATTAATGGAACCTGAGGGGCGAGGGTCACATCAGTAAGGAATGACTGCCTTTAGGGAATCGAATGACCACCTGACGAGTTTGGGTAAAGAGGGGAAGGTCATTCCCAGGTGAGAACATCCACCAGGCCCTTTCCTTGGTAACTTTGGATGTCCAGTTATGAAAAAGTACAATAAAAGAAAGGCTTTGGTGACCCAAGCCAAAATACCTGTTAATCTACTAGTTTGACTTGTTTGTAGGGGGTTGGGTGAGTGGGAAAAGATATTTACAACTAAGATAATTCTGAAGGGCTAGATGAGAGTGTCAATGTAAAGTGTAATGGTCACCCCCAGCCTTTTCATGCTAGATGCTCTGGTAATTGCAAACCAAGCCCCGGCACCAGCGCCTTTTCCCTTAAACTGTAACTGTGAATTGGTACACCCAATTGGCAAAGTACTTTAACACCCCTGTAAGGCCCTAGTATAAGGCACCAGTGATACCCAGGGCAAAGATGTAAAAGGGGTGCCTGGGCTGCAGCACTTATTGTGTCACCCTGAGGGACCGAAGTGAAACCAAAGGCTGCAGACCTGCCATGTGAGACCTGCACAAGCAGCTTGCCTGCTCGAGTTCGACCCTGCTCACACCATGCGTGACTGGATCACCTCACTGCATGTAATAAATGTCAGTCACCCCTAGAGTAGGCCTCCATTTAGCCCAAGAGGCAGAATGCATTATTTGGTATGTGTGGAAATATATGTGCAAGTATATATTTCCCTTTGGTAGCATTTTAAATGTAATTACCCGCAAGTGACCGTCCCTCCATAGGATAACATGGACTGGACACAGATGACTAACTCCATTATGGAACGGTCAATTCCTTTTGTGTTTGGTGTCAAACACACTGCTTTTTAATCCCGGACACAATAGTGGTGTCAAGGTTTAATCAGCATGTACCTAGGTGGCACTTAAGACAGTGCCCACCAAGTTAACCCAGTGTTCTTGTGCCTTGGCTGGCTTTTCCAAGGGTCTCCGCCAAGACACAGATCTGACCTCGTGCTGGGCAATGTGTGCTGCTCCCAGAGGTCAGAGACAAAGACCTGTGTGTGCAGGAGGGGACACCTCCATCCACACATGAGGTCTAGTCAATGGGCTATCATGGCAGTGAGCCTCCAAAGCCTCACCAGCGCTTCTGGACAAAAGAACTTGTCCTCTATCGAGTTCAAAGCCTCTCCCTGCCCCATGCACTGCTTTTGGTGGGCTGGTGGGTAAATTAGCTATTCAGGAGGTGTACACACCCACAAGGCTGACCACAGCTCTAGGGCGATGCAGCTGATGTGCATAGTCGAGGATGGCTTTGGCCATATGGAATTTAGCGTAAAAAGTAGGTTCTTACTGATTTAGTGAAATATACATACAAGATGTGGTCACTAAAGGGGAGGATTAGCCACAAGAGTAGATGCCCATTGGCTAAATAGTTCTCACACCCACTAACACCTCCTAAATCCAGGATTTAAGTGTAGTATCCCAGTTTACTGTCCATGCTTATATATGCCATTGTCCATCACATGCTTGCTATTGGAATGTTACAGTATAATGATGCATTACGGAATGTTGGGTGTCTGTCAAGAAAAGCCACAGTTGTGATGGGGCTGAGCAGCATGCTGGCTGCTCCTGGTGGGAGTCATCTACATATCTACAATAAATCATCTTGAACTCAACAATCTGTCTGGACTTCATTACTAAATTTTTAAGGCGACGATCTGATCTTACCCTCGTTCTACGTGCTCAACAAAAGAAGTCAATGTCAAGGAAGTCAAGAAGTTGAGAACAAACATAAAACTTCAATTGGAACAAGGACTCTGCCACCCGAGCCCCACCAGTGACCACTACACCAGTCGCCCCCAACCTCTGCGTGCTGGATCCCACTTCACACAAGCCCCACAGGTACAGTGTGGCTTGACAGTTTCTTCACAAGCGCCTTTTCAGAGCAAAGCAATTTAATTTAGGCCTGGGCAAAGCGCTACGCTCGTGTAGTTTGCGAAGTTTGCGCAACTTCGCACTACACAAACAGCACGTAGCACAGTGCGATCACGCGAAGCGTAGCATAGCGTAGCATAGCGTAGTGCAGCGGTCATTTTTTGCTGGCTTGCGGTCCTTAACGTCAAGTTGGCGACCGCGAGCAAGCAAAATGACATCCTGGCAAGGCTTTTTCCTCGTTCGCGTTCAGCACCATCAAGTTGTCGATCGCGAGCGTGGAAAATAAACATCCCTGCGAGATTCTCAACACGGGGAGGTCTAGTTTTTCATTGCGAGTGGTCGCGTAAGCTCGCGACTGCTCGCGATGAGAAACTACCAGTCCGCATTGAGAAAGCTGCCACTCGAGTAAAAATCTCCTCAAGCGGCAGAAAACTACAGCTCGCACTGTGCAAGATGCTGTTTTCAATGATTGCACAGTGCAGAATGCTTGTCCGCACTGTGCAATCATTGAAAACAGCATCTTGCACAGTGCGAACATGCTACTACTCAGTTTGCTTAGTGCTACGCATAGCTCGCGCAGTGCAAAGTGCACTTTGCGTAGCTTCGCAAAGCGCTACTTCGCAAACTACGCCCAGCCGTAATTTAATTAAGCGTGCTATTATCTGTGTCATGTGACTACATCAACAAGAACTGCACCTTCAAGTACAACATGTCAGACTTTGTAATTACATGGATATTTTTCCTGCACCAACTTTGTCTACTTGCTTTTGTTTATCCTATAAGGGAGGAGTCTATACAATGTTTTATGTTCTCCTTAGCATCTATGAGATGTTTCCTATCTTTGCTGGAGCGTTGATACCTACATCTATGGCCTGCACAGATCTAACTCTTGGAATTCACATGTGTACAGTTAACTTTGGTAATTTCAACGTTTGTACTGCAATTGATGTCGGTCTGGTGAAGGCTGTTTGGTTGATGATCCCCTCTCCGTCATTTACCACACATGTGCTTTAATGGGTTTATGGAGGTATGTCTATTTTATCTTTTATTTAGTACCTTGCTACACCGGGACATTTGACAGTTCAACCTCTATTATGACATTTTGTTTTGAAGTTGCAGCGAGACTAACAGTGCACGCGTGTTCTTACCTTTGTTATCACTTGTGCGTTAGTCTCCGTGACACCCCTTTGTCCATCATTGTATGCTGCTGTAGGATGTCTTGGTGCATGGACACTTGTTACCACTTTAACCATTGGTTAAAATTGGACACTCTCATAAACGCGGAGTTATTCGTGCGGTGTATGTTTTTCTTCCGCCCCTCACACGCGTTATGGCATTTATCATCGAGTGCACCAATAACGTGCTGTATGCCTAGCCTCAACCCGAGGCAACCTCTGGCATTAGTGGCAGTGTCCAGAGATAAGGGAGGTAGGGCACCCAAAAAAATGAAGGAAGTTAAGAAACTAATACTACACCGGTGAAAGTTTTATTAAAAAGGGAAGGTGAAGTATTGCTAATAAAAATAGATTGCGGTATAATGGGAGACCGAGTTATTGGATCTCTTTATACCTTTTTGATAGCGTCAACATGTTTCTGCTCCATATCGCCCAGCCGGGTCTACGGAGCATTCGTCAGGACAAGTACACAGTACAAACAACAATTAAAAGGTTTACTTGCACTATTTGTGTAGTAACGTTATATATCGAATTCTCGCTTTTTCAGGGATTTCTATGGAAAAAGAAATAATACTGCATTTAGAAATTAATTCTCATGGGTGCAACTATTGCATACAAACAAATCTCTCAACAATTTGTGGAGAATGGCTTGAATTAAACTGAAAGCCACATTTTTAAAGAAAGAAGAAAAAGGGTGAACTGGTATAGTGCTTAGAGGCAGAACGTGGTGTTTTTGGCTTTTTAGGAGAATCTTTAGTTAATTGCTGCACGGTGCTTCGCATGTTTGCAAAGAACTGGCAATGTGGTTAGCTCAGTTTAACACACTCCAGGCTGAAGAAATAGGTGCAGCGTTCAATTTAAAAAGTATCACACGGAAGGTGTGGGTTTTACAAAACATTGCGTGCGCATATTAGAAAACGCAGCGGTCTTACCTAATGTATATGCTGATTAAAGCTCCAGTCAGGTGGCAACGGGACTCTCTGGTCCCAGACTGAAACGGAAAGATAGAAGGGGCCTTCAGGTGGGGTTCTTACCTCATGATCTTTACAAGTTTGCCTGGAAGTGGCCGCCATTCTTACCAGCGTGTGGGGAGTTCCCGGCGCTTGTGCTGTCTCTGCCCCCGGATGTTAGGAGCCGGTTTCCTGTTCCAATTGTAGTTTGGGGATGTAATAGAGCTAGAGGACAGACTTCCCATATATTAGAGCAATCGGCAAGTTCAGATTAGAGAACCCCCATCGAATAATACAAATCTTAATGTTGGAAGGCAATATTCGTAAATAAATGAACATACTGCAAGTTACAATGTAATTTTGTAATTATTGATGTCTTGGGTTTTCTGCCAAAAGCAAGGAAAAAATCAAGGAAAAAACGGCTTATCTGATTTTTTGGGGAGAGGTTTTGACAACATCACAAATTAATGATTAATCAAGCATGGATGTTCTAGGTTATTTTTACGAGAACTGGCACCAGGGAATATTGTCATTGAGCCCCAAGGAGGTGGGTTTTCAATCGATCTACCCATCGTTGCTCTTTTTCGAATAGGATCCGTGTGGCATTCCACGGTCTATCTGTTAGCTTTTCAAGGACTGTCCACCTCATTTCTTCGCAATCATGGTTTTGGTCAACGATCATATAGACCACATGGGTCGAGTTACAATTTGTATGTTGTTTTTGTGTCCAGGTGATGGAATCGGTAAGTTGTAGTGATAGTGTGATGGTTGTTAATTTGCACACTTGACAGGAGCCGCAAGGATAGTGTCCTGTGACTGGTGACATTTCTAGACTTCTTAGATCGGTGGGTTTGATTTTGGGTGCGATTGGGCGGGTGTGGACAAGTAGGTCTTTTAAATTCTTTGTCCGTTTGTTTGCAAAGCGGGGCTTTGGCCAGGTTTGTTTTCCCGTACACAGAATAGACCAGTTTTTATTGATGAGTTTTGCACTCTTTATGAATTGGCTTAACGAGGTCTATATGATCCAGTGCCCATGTGCAAAGAAATATATCGGTATGACTTGTAGAAAAGTCAAGACCCGCATAGGGGAACACAAAAGTAATATCCGATTAAAAAAGAACAACACGAAACTGTGTTCCCACTTCGTTGACCAAAACCATGATTGCGAAGAAATGAGGTGGACAGTCCTTGAAAAGCTAACAGATAGACCGTGGAATGTGATGTTGTCAAAACCTCTCCCCAAAAAATCAGATAAGCCGTTTTTTCCTTGATTTTTTCCTTGCTTTTGGCAGAAAACCCAAGACATCAATAATTACAAAATTACATTGTAACTTGCAGTATGTTCATTTATTTACGAATATTGCCTTCCAACATTAAGATTTGTATTATTCGATGGGGGTTCTCTAATCTGAACTTGCCGATTGCTCTAATATATGGGAAGTCTGTCCTCTAGCTCTATTACATCCCCAAACTACAATTGGAACAGGAAACCGGCTCCTAACATCCGGGGGCAGAGACAGCACAAGCGCCGGGAACTCCCCACACGCTGGTAAGAATGGCGGCCGCTTCCAGGCAAACTTGTAAAGATCATGAGGTAAGAACCCCACCTGAAGGCCCCTTCTATCTTTCCGTTTCAGTCTGGGACCAGAGAGTCCCGTTGCCACCTGACTGGAGCTTTAATCAGCATATACATTAGGTAAGACCGCTGCGTTTTCTAATATGCGCACGCAATGTTTTGTAAAACCCACACCTTCCGTGTGATACTTTTTAAATTGAACGCTGCACCTATTTCTTCAGCCTGGAGTGTGTTAAACTGAGCTAACCACATTGCCAGTTCTTTGCAAACATGCGAAGCACCGTGCAGCAATTAACTAAAGATTCTCCTAAAAAGCCAAAAACACCACGTTCTGCCTCTAAGCACTATACCAGTTCACCCTTTTTCTTCTTTCTTTAAAAATGTGGCTTTCAGTTTAATTCAAGCCATTCTCCACAAATTGTTGAGAGATTTGTTTGTATGCAATAGTTGCACCCATGAGAATTAATTTCTAAATGCAGAATTATTTCTTTTTCCATAGAAATCCCTGAAAAAGCGAGAATTCGATATATAACGTTACTACACAAATAGTGCAAGTAAACCTTTTAATTGTTGTTTGTACTGTGTACTTGTCCTGACGAATGCTCCGTAGACCCGGCTGGGCGATATGGAGCAGAAACATGTTGACGCTATCAAAAAGGTATAAAGAGATCCAATAACTCGGTCTCCCATTATACCGCAATCTATTTTTATTAGCAATACTTCACCTTCCCTTTTTAATAAAACTTTCACCGGTGTAGTATTAGTTTCTTAACTTCCTTCATTTTTTTGGGTGCCCTACCTCCCTTATCTCTGGACACTGCCACTAATGCCAGAGGTTGCCTCGGGTTGAGGCTAGGCATACAGCACGTTATTGGTGCACTCGATGATAAATGCCATAACGCGTGTGAGGGGCGGAAGAAAAACATACACCGCACGAATAACTCCGCGTTTATGAGAGTGTCCAATTTTAACCAATGGTTAAAGTGGTAACAAGTGTCCATTCTTCTTTTGATTACCTAATAACTGTTACCGGGGTGATGAATGGACCATTTACCCTACTCCCCAATTTTTGATTAATTGTCTTGGTGCATGGTCACACCTTTTGCCACATGGCACAACGTCATATGTGTGCCGCCATCTTGAGGGAAGTGAGTAATGACGAGAAAATATCCTTCAGTTCCCTGGATCCAGGAATCAATTCAATTCAATTCAATATTTAGCTTTATTCGACCATAATATTCACAGTCATAAAAGCATATGACACAATCAGTAAAATTAAAATTAAAAAGGATTGTGACAATACATATATTAAGAGAAATAAAATACAAAGCTCACATTTAAAAAGTTACATCAAATAGTATCCAACAGCATTTCAGATCCCACTATTTCACCTAGAAAGGGGCGTCCAAGGCCTCAAATAGCATGCTTTTCCTATGCCACAGGACCTTTTTCAAGAACTTGGAGACCCTCCACGCCACCTGCTCATTCTCTAGTAATTGTAAGCGAACAAGAGCTGGGCGGCATTGCCTAAGGCCTTGCTGTCTTAGAAGAGGTAGTAACCACACTTCCTTAATTCAAAAAAGAGCTTACAAAAAAGGAATAAGTGAATAGTGGACTGCTCTGAGTGGGAGTCGCACACAATCGGGGTAGAGGTCTTGACCAGTCATTCATCTTGGGTGTAGTCACTATTCTGTGTATGGTGCCTAGTCTAAATCTAGTCAAAAGCATTGTATCATATCCACTAGGGACAAAGCTTAAATAAGGTTCCATAGCCAGAGAAGTGAGCCTTAACTGATGTTGCATAACTGTCGGTTTAAATAATTCCTAAGCCAGGGGATCTTGTGCGCCCCATCCAACCCAATACAATCGCGCAGGATATATCGATTTAAATGGGTTTGTTCACTAACCCATATCCTGTGCCAAAGGAGGATACGCTCCAGTTTAATGAGGTCCGTTAAGTACGGTAGGCCCAGCTCCTTGTGACACACAAATGAGGACGTGCCAGGATGAACTGAAAAAATAAACCTGAGGAAGGCGTTTTCCACTGTTTGTAGAGGGAAAGAATTAACAAAACCCCAGACCCCGGCCCCATAAATCGCTGCGGATATACACTGCGCCTCATATATTTTCAGGAATTCGCACGGTGGCTTCCTGCCCAACTTCTTCACAAAGATGGCAAGGGCACTAGTAGATCTACTAAAGCCAAGTTTTTTCGACTCCATTTAGAGGGTCCAAGTATCATTCTGATTGAAAAGGACACCAAGGTACGAGAAAGTTCTTGTTGGTGCTTACTTCCTACCATCCAGACAAATGTCCCTGCCCTTATCCCTGCATGTCCCTATACCACAACTCATTATAAAAGTCTTTGAGAAATTGATACATAAACCTAAATCACGCATAAAAGCGTTAAAACTGTCCAAGTCTCTTTGCAAGTCATTTTGCGTATGCGCCATTAACACCGCGTCATCGGCATATAGCTGGCGCGGGATCGGTCGCCCGCCTGCTTGAGGAAAATCTTGTCCACTCTTTAGGAGTGCCTTGGCCAGCCCATTAGTGTATAGGTTAAAAAGGAAGGGGGCAAGGACACCCCTAACCCCTCTCCTTACAGGGAATGTTTTTGTGCACTGACCCTCCAACCCATATCTGACGCTGGCTGACGCTCCCTCATAGAGTCGCTGAAGAAAGGCGATAATATTGGGGTCCACCCCTAAGTCTACAAGGATCTCCCAAAGACTGACATGGATTACGGAATCAAACGCTGCTGTTAGATCCACAAAAATGAACAGTGCACGCGCGTTCTTACCTTTGTTATCACTTGTTAGATTGGGCGGTCTCTGGTGGGCAGAGGTGAATACTTCTGTCCCAGCCGGGACCTGCCTCCTATAGTTAGGGTAGGGGGCTATCCCCTTAGTGATATTGTTGGAGGGGGGAGGTCCCTGGGGGACAGGGGTAAGTACTCCTGGCCACCCGGGGACCCCTCTCTTCCTGGAACGTTACTGAGCGCTAGAGTCAGGCCTCCCTGAGGGGAGGATTACGCATCTATGGTCATGCACGCAGAGGCGCCAGCACACTCTAAATAGACACCACACCAGTATTATATAGACAAATGAGTTCTTTATATCGGACTTTGCTTTAGGTCAGGTAGGTCACACACAGGGATAGGGATCAGCTTCCTTGGTGGCATAGTCGGGTCTTCTTGGGAGGGAGAAGTAGGAAGTCTGGGGTTCTCTTGGGATACTCATAGTCTCTCCTGGACAGTCTCTAGTCCGGCTCTCAATCCTCGAGCCTCGGGGAGATATTCGGAGGACCTCTGCGGGTCTAGTTCAGGAGCTGGGCGCGCACCCCAAGGTCGGGGGATGGCTCGTGGGTCACGAGCCGGTGTGGAAATTCTGCTGGGCTGGAGTACGGCTCTGGTGCCACTTCTGAGCAGGTACGGGGGCCGTGATGCGCACCGGCGGGTGCATGTCCTACAGGGAAGCGTCCTCGCCTGGTAATCCTCCCACTTCGCCGGGTCCCAGCAGATGCGTGTCCTACGCCAGAGGCGTACTCTACGGCTACCGGAGTACTAGGCGTACTCCCACGGTTACCGGAGTACGGTGCGCATCAGTCAGTGCGGGTCTTCGGGCAAAGCGATGGCAGGAGTACGGGGCGGACAGTGCGGGATGCGTGGCGTACCCTGGAGTGCGGTAGGTCTTCCGCGCCTCCAGGTACGCGGCGTACAAGTCCCACAATGAGGCGTACAGGTCCAGCCACGAGGCGTACCCTGGAGCGCGATCAGTCTTCTGCGCTTCCAGGTACGTGGCTTACAGTTCTCGCAGTGAGGCGTACAGTTCCAGTGGCCCCGCACAGCTTGAGCGGCGACCCGGTCAGCAGGGCTCGAGTCGGGGGCAGCGATGCGTCCTCACGGGGGGCGAGAGCCGCTACTACGTCTGCAGGGCTCCAAGGGGACTAGTCAGCCTCCCTTAGGTTCTGGAGAGCCGCGATCAGATCAGACGGGCTCGGGGGGGGATTGCTCTTCCCAGGAGCGCGACATCCTTCTTTTCCCGGATGGGCCGTGGCACACCACCCGCTCCGTTAGTTCCAGGATCCAACTGCCGTACCTGCCGCTCCGGCTCTCGTTATCTTTTCTCCCTCCTCCCTTCTCAAGTTTCAGCCCCCCTCCAGATGGCTCCTTGGGGGTCCGGGGGCAGAGTGCTGGGCCTCTGGCCATTTGGCAGTTTCCCTTTGAAGTCCGGAGGTGGGAGGGGTTCTCTGCTCCCCGGCCGGGATTGGCCCGGCCTGGCAGGAGGTGTTATCGAAACTCCTCCGCCCCATCCTGCTGGTCCAACGCTCGCTTCCCACCGCTGGCCAGGGGGTGATGGGGGATCTGGCTTCTCTGGGGCTGGGGATCTGGGGGGCAGGGCGCTGGCTGGCCTTACTTCCTATCGACGGCCCTGGGCCTTAGGCTTTCTGTTCTCAGGGAGAAAGGTGGGGGCTGTACTGGGGTGGCTAACGCTATTTGGGGACATAGGACAGGATCACGCTGGTGGGGGACCCGCTCAGGCGTATGCAGGGCTACGCCGGGGAGGTCAGGTCTAACACCCATCCCCCCAGCTGAAAGGCAGGGAGAACTGCTCATCCCCTTGGGAGTTCTCCTCACTGAGGCGTAAGAACCGGGATAGACCGTCCGCATTGGCGTGGTCCGTGCCTGGGCGGTGTTCGACTGTGAAGTCCGTCCCCTGGAGGGAAATGGACCACCGCAACAGCTTGGGATTCTCTCCCCTCATCTGTATGAGTGGCCGGTAGTCGGTCTGGACCTGGAAGTGAGTCCCGAACAGCTAGGGCCTCAGTTGCTTCAGGGCCCAAACCACCACAAAGGCCTCCCACTCAATGGTGCTCCATCTTCACTCTCTGGGCAGTAATCTCCTACTGAGGAAGGCGACGGGTCAATCTTGGCCTTCCTCGTTCAGTTGGGATAGCACGGCCCCTATGCCATGTTCGGAGGAGTCGGTCTGGACGACAAAATCCCAGGAGTAGTCAGGGGCCTGGAGTACTGGGGCGGTGCACACTGCGGCCTTCAAGGAGTCCAGTGCACCTTTTTAGTCTGTCTTTTAGAGGTTAATTTAGTTAGGGGCCCCACGATGCTGCCATACCCTTTGATGAATCTCCGGTAGTAGCTGGTGAGGCCGAGAAAGGCCCTCACTCCGGTCTGGGTAGTCGGGGTTCCCAAGCCAGGATGGCATTGATTTTGGGTTGGAGGGGCGCCACCTGGCCGCTCCCTACTTGGTGCCCGAGGTAGACCACTGACCCATGGCCAATCTGGCATTTACTAGCTTTGATGGTGAGGCCGGCCCGGCGAAGGGCTAGCAGCACCTCCCAGAGGTGTTGCAAGTGTTCCCCCCAGTTGGTGCTGAACACGGCAATATCATCAAGGTAGGCGGCACTGAACTCGTCCAGCCCTGCCAGCACCCAGTTGACTAGTCACTGGAAAGTGGCCGGGGCATTCTTCATCCTGAAGGGCATCACCCGGAATTGGTAGTTCCCATCGGGGGTGGAGAAGGCGGACTTTTCCTTGGCTCCTTCCGTGAGGGCAATTTGCCAGTATCCTGAGGTCAGGTCGAAAGTACTGAGATAGTGTGCCGCCTCTAGGCGGTCAATGAGCTCGTCAACCCGGGGAATGGGGTGTGCATCTGTTCGGGTGACGGCATTGAGTCCGCGGTAATCCACACAGAATCTTAGTTCGGGCTTGGCCCCTGGGCCGGCCGCCTTTGGAACTAGTACCACGGGGCTGGCCCATGGACTATCAGAGGACTCCACTACTCCCAGGGCAAGCATTTTGTAGACCTCCTCCTTCATGCAGGCCCGGACTCGGTCGGGGATATGGTAGGCCTTGTGCCGCTCAGGGGTGCTGTCCCCAGTGTCCACGTCGTGGACACATCAATCGGTGATGCTGGGGACCAGGGAAAATAAGCCTGGGAACTGTCCCAACAGCTGGCGACAGTCTTCACGCTGTTCAGGTGTCAAGGAGGGGGAGAGAATCACTCCCTCCATGGAGCCATCCTGCTCCGTAGCATGCAGAAGGTCGGGTAGGGGTTCGGTCTCTTCCTCCGCCCGTCATCGGTGGCGAGGAGCATGCTCACCTCAGATCGCTCAAAGTGGGGTTTGAGGCGGTTCACATGGAGGACCCTCAAAAGGTTCCTTGGGGACTGGACGTCTACCAGTTAGGTGACCTGGCTTTTGCGCTCTACTACCTTGAAGGGACTGGTACTTTTGTCCTGGAGAGCACAGTGGTCCACTGGGGCCATCACCCACACCTGCTGTCCAGGCTGAAACTCTACCAGAGTTGCGTTCTGGTCATACCAGCATTTCATTTCTGCCTGGCTAGCCTCGAGGTTGGCCTCCGCAAGTTCCCTGAACTTCTGAGTCTGATTCCTCAGGGCCAGGATGTACCGGAATACCTCCTGGGGAGGGTTCTGGGGGGCCGTCTCCCAGCCCTCTTTGACTAGACTCAGTGGTCCTCGGACAGTGTGACCATAGAGTAGTTCAAAAGGGCTGAACCCTAGGGACTTTTGGGGGACTTCCCGGTATGCGAACAAGAGGCAGGGCAGGAGGATGTCCCACTTATGCCTCAGGCGCTCTTCCAGCCCCATGATCATTCCCTTGAGGGTCCGGTTTAATCGCTCAACCAGACCATTGCCTTGGGGGTGGTATGGGGTGGTGAATTTGTACGTCACCCCACACTCCTGCCACAGGGACTTCATATACTTTGAAATGAAGTTTTTCCCCTGGTCGCTCACTACCTCCTGGGGGAATCGCACCCGGGAGAATATCCCCATTAGGGCCCGCCCCACCACGGGGCCGTCACGGTTCTGAGGGAGATGGCCTCAGGGTACCGAGTGGCATGGTCCACCAGGACGAGGATGAATCTGTGGCCCATGGCGGTGCCGGGGTCCAGAGGTCTCACAATGTCGATCCCCACTCGCTCAAAGGGGGTACTGACCACCGGAAAGGGCTGGAGCGGGGCCTTGCGCTTTTCCCCAGTCTTCCCACTAGCCTGGCAGGTCTGGCAGGACTGGCAGTGGGTCACTACATTTTGGCGCATCCTGGGCCAATAGAAATGGGTAACTAGCCGGTGGTAGGTCTTATCTTGCCCCAGGTGCCCGGCTAGAGGTACGTTGTGGGCTAGGCCCAGTAGGAAATCCCTGAAACGCAGGGGTACCACCAGTACCCGGGCGGACCCTAGCTCCGCAGACTTAGGCTCGCTGTAGAGGAGACCATTCTCCCAGTAGATCCAGTGGGACCCGGACTGGTCTCCGGCCGCCTGGGCGGTGGCCTGCTGCCATACGCCCAGGAGAGTGGGGCAGATGGTCTGTTCCTGGCAGAACTCTTCCTGGGAAAGTCCACCCTCCTGTCGCCATTGGTCCAAACCGGGGAGGTCTCCCAGCTCGGCGATCTGCTCGCCAGTTGGGTCCTGGACATCTCCCTCTGGGTCGGTTTCCCCGGGGGGGTCTTGACCGGAGGGGTCAGGTTGGCCGTCCCCCCCTTCTTCTCCCCCCAAGGCGGGGCTCTGGGCCCTTCCTTCTGACCCCCCTCCGTCTGGGGCACTCAGCTGAGCGGCCATGGCCTGAGTGGTGGCGCACAACCACTCGGGTAGACCCATCATCCTCAGATGGGTCTTTCGTTCCACTTGGGTCCACGGGGAGGTTTCCAGGTCGTTGCCCAGTAAACAATCGATGGGCATGGAGGTTCGGACTGCTACCTGCAGGGTGCCAGATACCCCCTCCCATTCATAGGGAATTTGGGCCATTTTGCAGAGGCTCTCAGAGTTGTCGGCCTTAATAACAGGACAGAGGACGTGAGGGACAATCTGTTCCTTGGATACCAAGTGACAGAGAACAGACGTGACACTGGCACCAGTGTCGCGGAGGGCCTCTACCCGGTGTCCGTTGACGGTCACCCACTGCGCATACTTCGTAGTGTTGGGTGGTAGAGGGGTTCTCGGGACCATCCCTCCATCCCCTAGGGAAACAACGGACATCGCTACGGGTTCCCACTCCTCGGGAGCGTCAAACTCTTCCTCAAGGGCGACCGCGGTCAGGTGACAGGGGGGGTTGCCAGAGATGGTGGGATTTTTGAAGAGGGGACACGGGGGGTTACTGGCATAGTGACCTGGTTGTTGGCATTTGTAACAGGCAGTGGAGGTCCTTAGCCGAGGGGGGGCCCAGGGCTTGGTAGGGAGGGAGATGGGAGACTGGCTGCTGGTTTCCTTGGGGGCCACGTTGGGGGCCTGGCGGAAGCTCCAGCGGCCTACCTTGGCCTCCCCCCCTCGCTGACCGGGGACCCTTCTCATTCCTAGCATAGTCACCCACTGGGCCCCGGGGGACCCGGATGTTTACCCAGCGGTCGGCCTCTACAGCAAGCTTCCTTGGGTTAGTAAGCTTGCTGTCCAGGAGGTGCTGACGCAGTTCTACGAAGCAATTTAAGGAGAGGTGCTCCCAGGCGATCAGGTCAAAAACTTTTCATAAGTCGTGACCTTGCTGCCCTTGATCCAACCTTCTAAGGCTCTACTGTAGAAGTTGACGTATTCTACCCAGGTGGTACCCGGGAGCTTCTTGCAATCCCGGAACCGCTGTCGGTACATCTCTGGGGTGAACCCATACCTCTCTAACAAGGCCTCCTTCATATGGCTGTAGGAATTCAGTACCATGGAGGGTAGCTATAGCAAGGTATCCCTCCCTTCGCTTAGGAACCGCCCCCACAACCTGGCCCCCCAATCCTTCCCTGGGACCCAGTGTGAGGTCATCGCAACCTCATAGGCTTTAAACCACTGTTGGATGTCATCATTCCTATAATACTCCTTGACTACATCTTTGGGGATGTGGACCTTGGTTTCCACCTGGAACGGGGTTCCCCTGCTCCCCGGGGGTCCGGCCTCCTCACTCCTAGCTTTGAGCTCGAGCTCCTTCAGGCTCCGTTCGTGCTCTAACTGTAGTTTCCTGCCCTCATGCTCTCGCTGCAACTTCTTTTCTTCCAACTCCCCTTGTAACCTCAACTCCTCTATCGCTAACTTCCGTTCTGCTAATTTTAACTCCCCTTCAGTTTTTAGCTTAGCTAGCTCTAGCTCGTGGGCTCTGCTCCTCTCTCGGTCTGCCAGCTCCACGGGGGATAGTCCTCTATCTGACGGGTTACTACGCGCAGGGGAGGCGGCTCTCTCTTTCTCGGGGGCCCCTGTTTCGTCTTGCTACGCGTCCCTCCTACCGTTCTCTTCTACTGGTACAAGTCCCACAATGAGGCGTACAGGTCCAGCCACGAGGCGTACCCTGGAGCACGATCGGTCTTCTGTGGACAGGATCGCGCGGGTGGGGGCCCCTCTCAGGCCTATGCAGGGCTATGCCGAGGAGGTCAGGTCTAACAAGTATCACCAAGCAGTCAGACTGAAACTCGAGGGCCAGTGTAAAGCATTTATGATCATGTACAGTAATATTTTGCCACATTACAAACGGACACCACACCGGTTTTCTATGAAAATATAGTATCCTGTATATACTGATTCATCACAAGGCCCAATAACAGTACAAATCCACAATAAGGTAGGAAGGTTGGGGCGACTGTTCGGGGGTTGAAGATGTGGATGGGGTTAGTTCAGGTTGGGTTCGAGTAGCTAGGGTGACTCGGATACTCACAGTCAAAGATTAGGGGCGATATTCTCCAGGTACGAGCCAGGCCAAAGTCAACAGGGCTCGTGATGGTGAAATGCCTTGCATACAGGAGGTATGATTCTCAAGGTACGAGCCGCGACAAAGTCAGCAGGGCTCGTGATGGTGAACTGCTTTGCGTACAAGAGGTATGATTCTCAAGGTACGAGCCGCAACGAAGTCAGCAGGGCTCGTGATGGTGAAATGCTTTGCATACCGGTGGTACGATCCGTGAGCCGCGACGAAGTCAGCAGGGCTCTCTCGTGTCCAACAACGAACTGCCCTCCCGTTCAAGGGTTCCCTAGTTATATCTCAAAAGGTCTTTGAAGTCTTTCATCATGTAGGGTGTTCCCCTCCACCCCGGTTTCTGTTGTCCCTTGTCTTTTCCAGATGGTACCCCTGTCCTTTGAAGGAGGGAGGCCGGGGTGTCAGACTCTCAGCGGGAAGTAGGGCCGGCATTGTTGCAGGCAGGACACTTGCCAGAAACTACCCCGCCTCTCTTATCTGACGGCAGCCAGCTACCCCCAGGCTGTGGGAGACAACCCAGACATTTGACTACACATCTGGGGCACACTACGAAGTTAGGAATCTAGACCTTTTTCTGCCAAGGCCATTTCTATGCTCCAGATCTAACCTTCATTCCCCAAAAAGAATGTCTCATATACCCCTGATGTTAGGGACACTAATTTGGAGTTTCTACCATTTTCCCCGGGTCATATACAAGGTTCGTGATTATACTTTTGAAAGGGAGCACTTGCACCATGGCCCTGGTTAGCAGGGGTACAATACTCAGCGTGTCTTAGTCCAGCACAAAAAAGGGGTCATACATGAAGAGGACGAAAAAGTATACGTGGGACCCAAGCCAAGAATGCCAGGTCTAACACGTTTCCCCCCCAGCTGAAAGGCGGGAAGAACTACCCATCCCCTTTGGAGTTCTCCTCACTAAGGCGGAAGAATCTTGACAGACCATCAGTGTTGGCGTGGTCTGTGCCAGTCCATTAAATCAATGGGGTATTGCCCATAGAATCAAAGGACCTGGGTGTAAATTGGTATAAAGAAAAACAATGGTCCTTGTCTATCAATCAAAGAGAATTCTTAACTGAAATTCTTTTCTAATTAGAAATGCAATTAAATCTGCATGCTTTAATTCAAGCAAATGGGAGACATATATTCAATTTCAGGCTGGTTTTATACACGTTAAATGCAAGACAAAGGTAGTACCCAAGATTAAAGAAAAAGGATTGTGACCACACTTCGGATATTTGTTCTTAACCATATTTACACATTTATTTACAGTTTCTTAAAACAATTGAAGTTATAAACGGCGCAAGTGCAGTGAGGAAAGGAAAGGGTGCTCAAGTGTTTTAGAAGGAAAAAAAACAAAGGAAAGCGTATTATGCCGTACAATTCCAATATTTACAACAAACAAAAGCGGGGAACCTTCCGCTTTTAGGTTGGTCTGTCCACACGGTTTTGAGGAGAAGGGGGTGGGGCAATATGGGTACAGGCACACAGATTGAGAGGCGTCGACGTTTCGACCCTGGGGCTCTAGGGATATTTGGGGCCTCGGCTGCGGGTCTTCTTCAGGACAAGGGGCATGAAGGGGGACGGGGAAACCTTGGCCGTAATCTGGTTAGGAACACCTGGTTAGGAACACTTATATTTTTACAACAGCCGTATTCTAACGCTGTCCGCTGTTTGAAGCACATCACGCCGGAATACTGCCCGTGGCTTCTAGGCATACCGACCGTCTCGACTAAGGTGACGGAAACACTGGTTCTCAGAGAAAAATATAAGTCATATATATATAAAGAGGAAACTTGTTTTTTTTCCAACTCCTTCACCACCGGGCCGCCCGTGGGGGCACCGGTAGGACTCGCCATCTCCACCATATATAGTGGACACTTTTTCCAATAACTAACTGACCGGTCAAGTGAATCCTGATCACCTTCAAATCATTAGGTGACCTACCCCCTGGAAGCCGGAACGAATTTCATTTCCCCTGACAAGCTTCATTGGTGTTCCTAACCAGATTACGGCCAAGGTTTCCCCGTCCCCCTTCATGCCCCTTGTCCTGAAGAAGACCCGCAGCCGAGGCCCCAAATATCCCTAGAGCACCAGGGTCGAAACGTCGACGCCTCTCAATCTGTGTGCCTGTACCCATATTGCCCCCCCCCCCCTTCTCCTCAAAACCGTGTGGACAGGCCAACCTAAAAGCGGAAGGTTCCCCGCTTTTGTTTGTTGTAAATATTGGAATTGTACAGCATAATACGCTTTCCTTTTTTTACCTTCTAAAACACTTGAGCACCCTTTCCTTTCCTCACTGTACTTGCGCCGTTTATAACTTCAATTGTTTTAACAAACTGTAAATAAGTGTGTAAATTTGGTTTAGAACAAATATCCGAAGTGTGGTCACAATCCTTTTTCTTTAATCTTGGGTACTACCTTTGTCTTGCATTTAACGTGTATAAAACCAGTGTGGTCTGTGCCAGGCCATTGCTCTACAGTGAAGTCCATCCCCTGTAGGGAAATGGACCATCTCAGCAGTTTGGGATTTTCCCCTCTCATCTGCATTAACCACCTGAGGGGCCGGTGGTACGTTTGTACCCTGAAGTGAGCTCTAAATAGGTATGGCCTTAATTTCTTGAGTGCCCAGACCACCGCAAAAGCCTCCCGCTCAATGGTACTCCATCTCCGTTCCCGGGGTAGTAACCTCCTACTAATGAAGGCTACCGGTTGGTCTAGGCCTTCCTCATTTAGCTGTGCGAGAACTGCTCCTATGCCATGCTCTGAGGCGTCCATCTGGACGACAAATTCTTTTGAGAAGTCAGAGGCTTGAAGTACTGGTGCTGTGCACGTGGCCACCTTCAAGGTGTCAAACGCTTTCTGACAGGTGGGGGTCCAAAGGACTTTCTTGGGCTGTTTCTTGGAGGTGAGTTCCGTCAAGGCTCCTACAATGCTGCCATATCCCTTTATGAACCTTCTATAGTAGCCAGTAAGTCCTAAGAAGGCCCTCATCTCTGTTTGGGTCGTGGGAGGTTCTCAGGCCAAGATAGCCGCAATCTTGGGCTGGAGGGGTGCCACTTGGCCGCTCCCTACCTGGTGTCCCAAATACACTACTGACCCTTGGCCAATCTGACACTTACTAGCCTTGATGGTGAGGCCTGCGCGGCGCAGGGCCAACAATACTTCCCAGAGGTGTTGCAGGTGTTCGTCCCAGGTGGTACTGGATACTGCAATGTCATCCAAGTAGGCGGCGCTGAACTGCTCCAGCCTCGCCAATACCCGATTGACCAGTCTCTGGAAGGTGGCAGGGGCATTTTTCATTCCAAAGGGCATTACCCAAAATTGGTAGTGCCCATCGGGGTAGAGAAGGCTGACCGCTCTTTTGCTCTTTCTGTGAGGGCAATCTGCCAGTACCCATAGGTGAGGTTGAAGGTACTGAGGTACTGGGCAGAACCCAGGCGGTCAATCAGCTCGTCGGCTTGGGGGATAGGGTGAGCGTCCGTTCGGGTAACGGCATTGAGTCCAAGGTAGTCCACACAGAACCTCAGTTCAGGGGTGGCACCGGGCGCGGCAACCTTGGGGACCAGGACCATGGGGCTGGCCCACGGACTGTCAGAGGACTCAATTACTCCGAGGGCGAACATTTTGGAGACTTCCTCCTTGATGTAGGAACTGACCCTGTCAGTGACCCTGTAAGCCTTGTGTCTCACAGGCATGCTGTCCCCGGTGTCTACATCGTGGACACACCAACTGGTGACACTGGGGACCAGAGTAAAGAAGTCTGAGAACTGGCTCAATAACTGGCGACAGTCTCAGTGTTGCTCCGGGGTCAGGGAGTTGGAAAGGCAAACACTGTCTACTGACCCATCTTGTTCCTGAGCACAGAGGAGGTCGGGTAGAGGTTCCTTCTCCTCTTCCACTCCAGCATCAGTGGCTAGGAGCATGCCCACTTCAAACCTCTCGAAGTGGGGCTTGAGGCGGTTTACATGGAGGACCCGTAGGGGGTTCCAGGGGGACTGCAAGTCCACTAGATAGGTGACTTGGCTTTTGCGCTCCACTATATTGAAGGGACCAGTCCACTTGTCCTGGAGAGCACAGGGCTCCACTGGGGCCATCACCCACACTTGCTGCCCAGGTTGAAACTTGACCAACGTGGCATTCTGGTACTACCAACGTTTCATTTCCTCCTGGCTGGCTTCCAGGTTCGCCTCAGCGAGTTACCTGAATTTCCGGATCTGATTCCTTATGGCCAACATGTATCTAAACACGTCCTGGGTGGGTTCCTGGGGGCCGTCTCCCAGCCTTCTTTAACCAGACTCAGGGGTCCTCGGACGGGATGGCCATAGAGGAGTTCAAAGGGGCTGAACACTAGGGACTTCTGTGGCACTTCCAAATATGCGAACAGTAGGCATGGTAAGAGTACGTCCCATTAACGCCTTAGGGGCTCTTCAAGGCCCATAATCATGCCTTTAAGGGTCCGGTTGAAACGTTCCACTAGCCCATTTCCTTAGGGGTGGTAAGGAGCGTTGAACTTGTAAGTAACGCCACACTCCTGCCACAGGGACTTCATATATTTCGAGATGAAGTTGGTCCCTCTGTCATTCACTATCACACTGGGGAACCCCACACGGGAAAATATCCCCATCAGGGCCCGGCACACCACAGGGGCCGTCACTGTTCGGAGTGGTACAGCTTCAGGGTACCGGGTGGCATGGTCCACCAAGACCAGGATAAACCTGTTACCCATAGCGGTCTTGAGGTCCAGAGACCCCACGATGTCAATCCCCACTCGCTCAAAAGGGGTACCGACCACAGGGAAGGGTTGCAGGGGATCCTTGCGCTTCCCCCCACTTTTTCCACTTGCCTGGCAAGTCTGACAGGACCTGCAGTGGGTCTCAATGTTTTGGCGCATCCGGGGCCAATAGAAATGCGTGACAAGCCTGTGATAGGTCTTGTCTTGCCCCAGATGCCTGGCTAAAGGTACATTGTGAGCCAGGCCCAGTAGCGAAGGGGTACCACAGGCACCCAGGTAGACCCCCAGCTCAGTGGACTTAGGCTCACTATTTAGCAGTCCCTTCTCCCAGTAGACCCAGTGTGAACAGGACTGCTCACTGCTACCTGGGCGACAGCCTTCTGCCGTTCGCCCATGAGAGAGGGGCAGGAGTTCTGCTCCTGGCAGAATTCCTCCCTGGAGGGTTCACCTTCCTGCTGCCATTGGTTCAGCTCAGGTATATCCCCCAGTTCGGCTACCTGTTCCCCGGTGGGTCCCAGGGCATCCCCCTCAGTGTTTGCTCCTTCCTGGTCTGAGGGAACCGAGGGGTCCGGGCTCCCAAACTCTTCCTCCTCTCCCTCGGAGGCAGGGCCCTGGGCCATTCTTCGAGGCTCCAGACCCTGTTGAGCATCTATTTTCGCTGCCATGGACCGGGTGGTGACGCACACCCATTCGGGCAATTTCAGCATCTCTAGGTGAGCCTTCCGCTCCACCGGGCCCACGGGGAGCTCTCTAAATCATTGCCTAGTAAACAATCCACAGGCATGGCAGGTCGGACAGCTACTTGCAGGGTGCCGAGACCCCCCCCCACTCAAAGGGAATTTGGGCCATGCGGCAGGGACTCTCAGAGTTATCTGCGGCCACCACGGTGCAAAAAGCGGAGGTACAATTTTGTCCTCAGAGACCAGGTGACAGCTGACCACAGTGACACTTGCCCCAGTGTCTCAGAGGGCTCCCGCCCTCTGCCCATTGATGGTCCCCCACTGCCTGTATTTTTTAGTGTTGGCAGTTGGGTTCGAGGGACCATTTCTCCATCTCCTAAGGAGACCAGGGACATGGCTACGGGTCCCCATTCCTCCGGGGCGTCTAACTCCTCCCCAGTGCTAAACTGGCTACCTGGCAGGTGGGGACACCAGAGGGTGCTGGCTGTTTGTACAGGGGGCACGGGGGATCATTGGCGTAGTGCCCCTGTTGTTGGCATTTATACCAAAGGATGGGTCCCTGGGTACTGGCCTACCGGTGGGGGCCTTGGTGGTGGTCCTAGTGGGAGGCTGGGAACCTCGCTGTTTGTTCCCAGGGGTGTGACGTTGGGGCCCTGGGGACTCTCCTGCTGTTTACCCTTGTTCCCCCCTCCTCGCTGTCGGGGACCCGGCCCTCCCGTGGCATGGTCTCCCACGGGACCTTTCTGGACCCGGGTGCTCACCCAGTGATCTTCCTCCACCGCAAGCTTCCTAGGGTTAGTAAGTCTGCGGTCGACCAGGTGCTGACCTAACTCTGAAAAACAATTTACATAGAAGTGCTCCCATGCTATTAAATCAAATAGCTCCTCGAAAGTGGTGACCTTGCTGACCTTTGACCCAGCCCTCTAAGGCTCTGCTGTAGTAGTTCACGTATTCTACCCAAGTCGTGCCAGGGATTTTCTTGCAATCCCGGAATCTTTGTCTATACATTTCTGGGGTCAGACCATAGCTCGAAATTAAAGTGTCCTTCATATGGCTGTATGAGTTCAGTACAGAGGACAGAAGGTCTAGCAAGGTATCTCACCCCTCACTAAGGAATCTCCCCCACAACCCCGCTCCCCAATCTCCCGGTGGGAGGTCATCGCTACCTCATACACCTTGAACCATTGTTGGATGTCATCAGTCCTATAGTACTCTTTTACCACATCCTTGGGGATGTGTACCTTGCCTTCTACCAGTGGGGGGCGGGCTGCCCCCCAGGGGAGCAGGCTCTCCACTCCTAGCCTTGAGCTCTAGCTCCCAGAGACTCTTATGTTCCAACTGCAGTCTCTTCTCCTCATGCTCCCGGTGCAGCCTTTTCTCTCCCTGCTTCCCTTGAAACCTCATCTCCTCCAGGGCTAACTTCCTTTCCGCTAGTTTCAATTCTCCTTCCATTTTTAACTTGGTGAGTTCTAACTCATGGGCTCTGCTTTTCTCTCTATCAGCTAGCTCCTCTGGTGACAAGCCTCTGTCTAACACACTACTACGCGCGGGAGACGCTGCTCTCTCTCTCTCTCTCTCCTGTTCCCCTGGCCCTTCCCGCTGCCCCTCTCCCATGCCAGTTCCTTCTATGTGGGGTGGGGGATCTCGGGATGCTAACCAGGCCCTTAGTGCCTTCTGATGATCCTCTTTTGTGTTGAGGCCGGTGATGGAGATCTTAAATTCTTTACAAAAATGTCTTAATTCCTTATGGGTGTAATTTTCTAGTTGCTCTTCCTCAAAGCTCGGACTCGCGGCTGGCCCTGTAAGACTCATGTTGCAGTGGGGTATTTTAATTGCTCGACCAAAGATTAAGTGGTTTTGTTATGGCCTGCACTCACTAGGTAGTGGGTCAACAAATCACTGTAAATAAATCATAAATGCAAGTTCGGATTCCAAGCGCTGCCACCAATGTTACATTGGGCAGTCTCTGGTGGGCAGAGGTGAGTACTTCTGTCCCAGCCGGGACCTGCCTCCTCTAATTAGGATAGGGGGCTATCCCCTTAGTAATATCACCAAGCAGTCAGACTGAACCTCGAGGGCCAGTGTAAAGCATTTATGATCATGTACAGTCATATTTTGCCACACTACAAATAGACACCACACCGGTTTTCTATGAAAATATAGTATCCTTTATATATTTATTTATCAGAAGGCCCAATAACAGTACAAATCCACAATAAGGTAGGAAGGTTGGGGGCGACTGTTCGGGGGTTGAAGATGGGGATTGGGTCAGTTCAGGTTGGGTTCGAGTAGCTAGGGGGACTCGCATACTCACAGTCAAAGATTAGGGGTGCGATTCTCCAGGTACGAGCCGCGACGAAGTCAGCAGGGCTCGTGATGGTGAAATGCTTTGTGTACTGGTGGTACGATTCTCAAGGTACGAGCCACAACGAAGTCAGCAGGGCTCGAGATGGTGAAATGCTTTGTGTACAGGAGATACGATTCTCAAGGGATGAGCCGCGACGAAGTCAGCAGGGCTCGTGATGGTGAAATTCTCTGCGTACAGGAGGTCCGATTCTCAAGGTACGAGCTGCAACAGAGTCAGCAGGGCTCGTGATGGTGAAATGCTTTGCGTACAGGAGGTAGGATTCTAAAGGTACGAGCTGCGACAAAGTCAGCAGGGCTCGTGATGGTTAAAGGCTTTGCATATAGGAGGTAGGATTCTTAAGGTATGAGCCGCGACAAAGTCAGCAGGGCTCGTGATGGTGAAATGCTCTGCGTACAGGAGGTACGATCCATGAGCCGCGACGAAGTCAGCAGGGCTCTCTCGTGTCCAACAACGAACGACCCTTCCGTTCAAGGGTTCCCTAGTTATATCTCAAAAGGTCTTTGAAGTCTTTAATCAGGTAGGTTGTTCCCCTCCGCCTCGGTTTCTGTTGTCCCTCGTCTTTTCCAGATGACACCCCTGTCGTTTGAAGGAGGGAGGCCAGGGTGTCAGACGCTCAGCGGGAAGTGAGGCCGGCATTGTTGCAGGTAGGACACTTGCCAGAAACTACCCCGCTTCTCTTATCTGACGGCAGCCAGCTACCCCCAGGCTGTGGGAGATAACCCAGACATTTGACTACAAATCTGGGGCACACTACGAGGTTCGGAATCTAGACATTTTTCCACCAAGGCCATTTCTATGCTCCGGATGTAACCTTCATTCCCCGAAAAGAATGTCTCATATACCCCTGATGTTAGGGACACTAATTTGGAGTTTCTACCATTTTCCCTGGGTCAGATGCAAGGTTCATGGTTATACTTTTGAAAGGGAGCACTTGCATCGCGGCCCTGGTTAGCAGGGGTGCAGCACTCAGCGCGCCTCAGTCCAGCACAAAAAGGGGTCATACATGAAGAGGGCGAAAAAGTGGACGGGGGACCCATGCCAAGGATGGCAGGTCTAACATCACTCGTGCTTCAGTCTCCTTGACACCCCTTTGTCTATCATTGTATGCTTCTGTAGGATACCTTGGTGCATGGTCACGCCTTTTGCCACACGGCACAATGTCACATGTCTGCCGCCATCTTGAGGGAAGTGAGTAATGACGAGAAAATATCCTTCAGTTCCCTGGATCCAGGAATCACCATCGTAGCTCCCTATCAGTTTGTGCCACATGGGAGTCAGCATTTTAGTGTTTATGCTGCATCGGACCAGTGGTGCAGTTGACTCTCCTATTTAGTTGTTACATGCTAAAGACTCATGTTGGCCTTAGTTTCTTCTAAGTTCGATTCAGGAGGATTTCACGACTCTCTATTCCTTTAAGGTATTGGTCAGCGGTGACACGCACATCAGGAAAGAATTTGGCGTGTTACAACTCAAGATTGGTGACACGCTCACCTTGTACATGTATTCATCATTCGCATTTGGTGTTTTTAGTGACTTTTATTTAACATGTTTCTTAAGGGGGGCAGTGTTCTATTGTCTGTTTACAGCAGCACAACTCAAGTGTGGGAGTCTCATTCAATGCCACGTCATTTATGTCTATGCCACTGTTTTCCTTCCTTCGACATTTACCTCTCCTTCCACATTGGTGTGTGTGTCATATGTATACGGTGACACGTTCACATATAGTTGTAACTTTCTTCAAATCACATTTTTTATGCTAATGGTAGTTTTAGCCTGTTTTACCATATGCATCTATGTTTGGGCTTGTTGCACATTTTATGATGTTCCTGTTTCCTCAAGTTTTATCCTTTACAGTATTTGTGTGTTGTTTTGTTTTGACTTTGCTCAACGGGCTACACATATGGTCCCTAGGTACACTTTCAAGAGTATTCAACAACATGAAGAAGAAAAATTGAAAAGTAAACAGCTGTTCTGTGGGTGTCTATGTTTGGTTTTACATTTTGGGACTCCTCTGTCCTTCTTATACATTGGGGATGCCCTTCTTCATGTTGTTAAATACTTATTCTGCCCTGGTGGGTTGTTCCCCTCGCCTTTATTCATTTTAGGTTTTCAGGGCCCCTCTACTGTTTTTTTCATTTACACTTTCAAGAGTTCAATTATTCAATTATCCCGATTTACATGCATGTACGCCCAGGTTATAATGATCTCTATTTTTACAAAATGTTGTCAGATTTCTATCAAGTTGTGTCATTTGCTTATCGCCCATGTTGGTGATATGAAATTCTTAACACATGTTCCTCTAAGTAGCCTGTCTGCTCTTTGCCACTCTCCCAGGACTGAGAGAAGGTGTAAAAGATAGTACCCGGGGTCAATCTATGCTAGTATTACATGGTAAGGCCCCCCGCCATACATACCACATAATACTTTCACCTAGTAACATTGGGGATTCAGCGATGGGATTCTGGAACTTGTGTTTTGTTTCACCACTTAGGCATAAGCATATTTTTTGTGCACGAGAAATCCTCAATTGACTTTAGACACCAGAAGTGCATTTTTTCAGATTTAAAAAAAAAGAATCAGGTTTTAATTTTTAATTTTAATTTCAATTGCCAGGGCCCTGTTTTACATCCCTTTTGCAATAGTAAAGTAAAGAGTAAAATGTTTAAAAATGTTTTAGAAAGTAGGTCAAATCATCTTAAAAATTTTAGACATTTTACTAAGTTACTCACTTTCTATATATGTATTAAGCACAATGCAGAGTGCGCAAGAGGGTGAGGTGTTTGTAAACTTCAGGGCATTGACTACAAAGCCACTGCCAGAAGGATCAGGAGGATCTGATACAGGCCCTTCAAGAGTATGAGAAGGAAGCAGATTGGATATGGAAACTCTAATCAGTGAGCCTGATGCAGAGGAGGATATATTGGCTCAGTAAGTAGGTGAAGAAGATGTGAACCAAGAGCTCATGAACTTCCCAATACTCCCCTCACCTGCAGGTAGTGGCAGAGGTCACTCTAGCGGTAAACCTGTGAGTAGGGTAGCGGGAGACCTTGAGAACAAGCTTGCCCAAATCTCCTTGGATGAGAGAAAGCTTGAACCTATGGAGAGGAGACTATGCCTAGATGAGGGAACGGTTAATCTGGGCCTAGAGCTTAAAGATGTTGGCAGAAAAGTTAATAGGGTCAGAGAGGAATCCCATGACCCTCAAATTCCAAAGTTTATAGTCCCAAGTTACAAGGATGGAGATGCCATTTCAATATGTTTCTCAGCTTTTGAGAGAGCTTGCATCATGAGAAGAGTAGGTCGCCTAGACTGGGGCTCACTGCTGTGGGAATTACTACCAGTTAAGGGAAGGGATAGATCCTAGATGAACAAGTAGCTGAGTGCTATCATCAAATGAAAGGCACCGTCATGCAAGGCTTTGGACTCACTGCAAAAGAGTACAGAATCAGATTTAGGGACATCCATAAATGGCGAAACCAAACTTGGGTACATTTTGTTGACTCCTCGGTTAAGGCACTGGAAAGGTGGATTATCGGTAATGATGAGGAAACGTATGAAGCGCTGTATTTTCTATTGATGAAAGAGCACATTCTAATAAATTGTGCCACAGAGCAATTTAGACAGTATCTGGTAGGTTCTGAGTCATCTCCTCCTAGAGAGCTGCGAAAGATTGTAGAATAATGGGACAGATCCAGAGTGATCCAGAACAAGACTCAAGGTGGCGGTGACTCTAAAAAGGGTTTTCAACCTTCCCAACAGGGGAAGGAGGTGAGCACTGACAAGGGTAAAATGAAGTGTAGGCTTGACCTGGCAGAGCATCTCAGTGCAGGGGGGCCTACAGAGCGCAACTTTGCCAGGAGCACAGGACATGCTCTATCCTTGAGAGCCTTAGGCAGCAAGCTGCCAGGCAATATGAGGGAGAAGCCAGTGGCACACACAGGGTTTATTGGGTGGATGGATCGTTGTATGCTGAGGCCTGGGTACCCAAACCAGGGACAGCCAGAAAAGTGGTAGTTCTCCAAGCATGCCGATAATTCCTTCTCACTTTGCCCATGACATCGCTCTTGGCTGGACATCTTGGTCAGTAAAGGTCTTGGGACCATTTAGTAGCCCATTTCTATTGGCCCCAGATGTCTAAGAAAGTGAAGGAGTTTTTTTTCACTCCTGTGCAACCTTTAGACCAGTGGCAAGACAGGTGCATCACCAAAGGCTATCCTAGTCCCACTACCTGTGGTTGGTACCCCCTTTGAGAGGCTTAGAATTGACGTGGCTGGTCCCTTTAACCCACCTAGTGCATCTGGAAACAGATTTATTCTAGTAGTAGTGTGCCATGCTACCAGGTCTCCATAGACAATCCCTCTTAGGACATCAATTGCTCCTGCAGAGGCAAAGGCCTCCCTTGGTATCTTCACCAGGATTGTATTCCTTAAGGAAGTGGTCTCCGATAGGGGGACCAATTTCATGTGTGCATACCTAAAACCTATATGGGATGAATGTGGTGTGATCTACACATTCTCTACCCCTATCACTCCCAAACTAATGGCTTGGTGGATAGATTAAACAAGAATATTAAAGGCATGGCCATGGGACTCCCAGACAAACTTAAAAAAAGATTGGATGTCTTACTGCTATGCTTCCTGTTTGCATACAGGGAGGTTCCTCAGAAGGGGGAGTCTGCCCCTTTGCACTTCTGTTTGGACAAGTATAAGGGGTTCTCTGAGTCTGGTGAGGGAAAGTTGGGAGAAACCTCTCAAGCAAACCAAGCAAGGCATAGTGGACTATGTGCTTCGCCTATGCTCATGTATGGCTGAGTACATGAAGAACACAGCAAAGAATCTGCAGGCCAGCAAGGATCTTGTGAAGCACTGGAATGACCAGGAAGCATCCTTCGTTAAGTACCAACTGGGAAAGTTGGTGTGGGTGCTGGAGCCTTTGGTTCCTAGGTCCCTCCAGGACAAGTGGACTGGGCCCTATCCAATTTTTGGAAAAGAAAGGGGAAGTCACCTATTTGATTGATTATGGCAACCCTAAAAGCCCTCGCAGAGTAGTTCATGTGAATCGCCTGAAACCACACCAGGACAGAGCTGACATGACCATGCTCATGGTCACTGATGCAGATCAGGAGGAAATGAGTGAATCTCTCCCTGATTTATTGTTCAAAAAGCCACAAGATTATGGAGTGGAAGGTGCTGATCTTTCTGACACCCTAACTGTACAGCAGCAGGCTGAATGCAGACATGTTTTCAGCCGGTTTGCAGAGCTCTTCTCTTTGACCCCTGGCCAGACAACATGGTATACCCATGATGTGGACACCAGTGATAGGCTCTCTGTCAAGAATCAGATTCACAGACTGCCTGATCAAGTCAAATCATGCATCAAAACTGAAGTCAGTAAGCTGCTGGAACTTTGGGTAATTGAACCCTCTGACAGTCCCCGGGTTAGCCCAGTGGTACTGGTCCCCAAACCTCACTCAAAGGGTGGCACAGTCCAGATGAGATTTTGTGTGGACTCCCATGGGTTGACTGCAGTGACCAAGACAGATGTACACCCCATTCCAAGAGTAGATGAGCTTTTTGATAAGCTAGGGACTGCCACATTTCTCAATGCTTTAGATTTAACATCAGGGTACTGGCAGATTGGACTGACCCAGAGAGCCAAGGAGAGATATGCATTCTCCACTCTGAAGGGCCACTTTCAGCTCAAAGTGATGCCTTTGGGGTTAAAGAATGCACCAGCCACTTTTCAAAGGTTGGCGAATAGAGTTCTTTCAGGCCTGGATGACTTTAGTGCAGCATATCTGGATGATATAGATGACTTTATCTCTACTTGGCAGGATCACATGGTCCACCTGAGAAAAGTTTTGCAGCACTGTAATAGGCAGACCTCACTATCAAGGACAGCAAGTGCCAGATAGGGCAGATTTCTGTTCTGTTGTCTACTTGGGCCACCTTGTAGGTGGAGGCTAAGTTAGACCTCTTCAACCCAAGGTCCAGACCATTTTGGACTGGTAGCCTCCCAAGAAACAGACTCAGGTCAGGGCATTACTTGGCCTAACTGGATAAATAGGAGGTTTGTGAAGGGGTACAGTACCATTGTGGTCCCTCTCACTGAATTAACCTCAAATAAGCAACCGAAGAAGGTCATTTGAACCTCAAGCTGTCAAAATGCATTTGAAACCCTTAAATTAGCCATGTGCTCAGCACCTGTATTAAAAGCACCAGACTTGGGAAACAGTTCAGTGTTAAAACAGATGCTTCTGAACAAGGGATTGGGGCAGTGTTAGCCCAGACCAACAATGGATACCAAGATCATCCAGAAGCCCACAGTAGCAGGCTACTTCTCCTGAGACAGCAGCATTGGAGTGCCATTGAGAGGGAAGCCTTTGCTTTGATTTGGTCCCTGAAGAAGCTGAGGCCCTAATTGTTTGGTACTCACTTCCTTGTTCAAACTGACCACAGGCCTCCCCACATTGTTGAGGTGGTTCATTTCCCTGCAGGGAATGGACTGTGTAGTGGAACACAGACCAGGGACTGACCATGCCAATGTAGATGGCCTTTCCAGGTTCTCCCACTTAGACTATGAGAACTAGCAAGAGAGAGGTCAGTGCTCATCACCTTTCATCTGGGGGAGGGGGTCATGTTGTAAACAGCCTTTTCTGGATAGTCACCCCCCGCTTTTTACTGCTAGATGGTATTGCAATTTCTCTGAAAGTGTGCTGGCTCCTGCCAACCAGGCCCCAGCACCAGTGCTTTTTCCCTTAAACTGTAATTGTGAATTTGTACACCCAATTGGCAAAGTACTTTACCACCACTGTTAGGCCCTAGTATATGGTGCCAGTGGTACCCAAGCCAGGGATGTAAAAGGGGTACCAGGGCTACAGCAATTATTGTGCCACACTGAGTGACCCAAGTTAAACCAAAGGCTACAGGCCTGCTATGACCGCCTGCACAAGCAGCTTGCCTGCTCAAGTTCGACCCTGCACTCACCATTGTGACAGGGTCATCCCACTGCATGTAATATATATCACGCAATCCTAAGGTAGGCCTCCAATAGCCCAGGAGGCAGGATTTCTTATATTGTATGCGTGGGAATATATGTACAAGCATATATTGCCCTGTGGTAGCAATCTAAATGTAATTCTATCGCATGTGACCGACCCTTTATAGGATAACATGGGCTGGACACTAGACATCTCCAGATGTTGAGCTCCATTATTGAGCGGTCAATTCCTTTCGTGTTTGGCATCAAACACCGTGCCTTTTAATCCCGGACATCGTGCTGGTGTCCAGGGGTAACCAGCATGTAGCTAGGGGGCACTTTAGACAGTGCCCACCAAGTTAATCCAGTTTTTGAGCTTTTCCAAAGGTTTGCCACCAAGACGGAGCTCTGACCTCATGCTGAGAAATGTGTGCCACTCCCAGAGGACAGAGACATAGACCTGTGTGTGCAGGAGGCGCACCTCTGCCCACACAGGATGGCTACTGGATGGGCCATCACTGCGTGAGCCTCAAAGGAACTTGTCCCCCACTCGAGGACAAAGCCTCCCCCTGCCACAGGCAGGCACTATTTTCCAAAAGCAGGCAGGAAGATTATCTATTCGGGTGTACACATCCACAAGGCTGACCACACCTCTAGGGTGCAGCAGCTGATGTGTACAGTCAAGGATGCTTTTGACCCTATTAAATGTAGTATAAAATGTAGGTTCTAACTGATTTAGTGACATACACCCACAGGATGTGGTCACTAATGGGGCGGATTAGCTGCAGGAGTAGATGCACATTGGCTACTAGTCCTCACACCCTGTAACACCCCCTAAATCTAGGATTTAAGGGGCACCCTGGGCACCAGAACCATAGATTCGAAGTGATACAAAGAAAAGACCCATTTCCATGACAAGGCAGGATTTCGCAAAGAAAGTCACTAAACACTCAACCAAGGCAAGATGCCGTTTCCAGAAGGAAGGGGAACACCTATGCAAACTCCAGACTTCCCAAGAACTCCATTGGACTAGAGGAACAAGGCACAATCCACTAAGTCCATGACCTTGAAGCACTGTCCACTGAGCCGTCTGGTATGGTCCCTCAAAAGTAACTGGGCTGGTGGCTTCTGGGAACTGTAGTCCCCACCCTCAGCAAGGTTCAGCTGTCCACAACGTTCTGCTGATCCTCTGGAAAAAGATTTCCTCAAATGCAGTGCTTGCAGGAACCAAGGCTTGTTGGTAGGCAGTCCAACTACTAACAATTTTATTTGACACTCTAAAGAGAAGGGATTCACCTGTACAGTTGACCAACCACTACGGTGGCCCCATCATGAAGATCATGCATTTTTTTCACCTTCTCTTGGCCCGCCTGGCAGCACCAGTTGCAGCGGACCCTGTTCAGCACCACGGACAGCCAGAAGCCCCTCTGCACCGAGTCCTCTGAACCAGGTAGATCCGATCTGCCTGAGACTCCTGGTCCTAGGCCAATTCCTTGCTCAAGTTTCAAAGGGTTTTGCTCAACTCCACCAGCAATTACCTTTTTGCTAAAGTAACCACTGAGAGACCACAAGCCTGGTTGACAGCTCTATTTGACAGCTAGAATGCACCTCTGAACCCCGCTTCCCTGAGCAAAGTGAAATTGTGTTAGCTGTTGTGAACTGGCTTAGGGATTCCAGAGAACTTAACTCTAAGTGGGTTCCATTAAACTCATTCTATAAGTAACCGATTGCTTGTATGCATTTTTTCCATTGACCACAGTGTTAAATGTTTTACACTGCAAAGTACTGATTTATTTAATGCTTGAAAATTGATGACTCTGCTTATCCTTTATGTATCAACTTAGTTTTGGTGCCTACTAGGTCTGGGGGGTGAACTCTGCTCTGTTCGTGGAGTTTGTGAAGTTCTCTGCACTCCGCTCACTTCAGAGCTCGCGAAGTGCAGAAAACTCCGCTCCGCGTAGAGCAGCAGAGTTTTTTGCCCGCTTGTGCTTGTAAACGGTAAGTTGGCAAGTGCAGGAAGATCAGTGCGAATGGCATTTCGCACAGTACTCCCCCACTTGCAGAACTCCACAGAGTTTTTTCGCCACATCACGGAGTTCCGCTTACTGAATCACCTCGAACTAAGTAAAAATCAGCTCCATTTTTTAAATTGGTGCCAGATTTCTCTTGAGTCGTGTATATTGCTTAGGATCCATGTTGGTGATGTGAAATGCTTAACACATGTTCCTCTAAGTAGCCTGCCTGCTCTTTGCCACTCTACCAGGAATGAGTGAAGGTTCACAAGAAAGTACCCAGGGTCGGCCTTTGTGTATTATGCTAGTATTACATGGTAAGCCACCCTGCCATGCCCCATAATACTTTCCCCGTGCAACAGTAAAGAATACTTGATGATTCATTGACAAAACTTCCATCTCTTTTGCTCATGAGTTTTTTTTTTTACCTCCATGGTTGCTATAAATTAAGAGATTCATATACAATATACAGTATCTGTCAGCATTCAGCCCTCCTGCTCAAGCAACGTTTCCAAAGGTGTGCCAAGGTTATCTAGTGAGAACCCCTATTTACCTTTGTGGAGTAAACTGTGGGACTTTGTCCAACAGGCAATTCCTACCTCACCTATAGTGAACCCCCCTTTTTGAGGAATAATTCCTAGCAAAAACTGTTTGAATTAACGACACTGTCAGATAATTGAATATGCTTAAAAATGCTTAATTTGACATGTTTACCTGTAACGTCATTTGATAGAGAATCCTCAACTAGTTTTGCTTGTTTTTAAACTATCCAGTTTTTACTAATCCTTCTCTGTTGGTGTTATTCAAAATACATCCTTTAAAGTCTATGCCATTGTTTGCAAATGTTACTGCATTGGTGTGATTAAAACACAATTATTTCCACAAACCTCACAAAAATTCATTTGGGAGACCCTTTTCCCACTGTAACATTCTATCCACTTTTGACCGATGTTTCAGGCTGTGCTTTAAAATACACAGCGAACTAATAACTTTCCATAGATGTTTCTTGGTGTAGAATACATGCAGTAATTGAAAAATGCCTTCGAGCTTAAAGCTTTAAAAAAGTCTACCTTATTTGTTAACTTGGAGATAAGCTACTCAACCGAGCCCAAGACCCCAGATATGTCCTTACCATTACTCAGGGGCATGTGCCCCAAAGTCAATGCATCCTGGCTATGGGCTTGTTTTCAGCTGCAGCAGCATGGCGAATTGTACAGCTTCTTCAGCTAAGAAAGCTTCTCCAGACTCCAGGCCATTCACATTTTAGAGAGACCCTAAGTCATGCAAGTACATAAGCTCGGGGAACATGTCAGCATAGGGGATTGAAATAGTGTTACAAACAAATGATGTTCCTTATTTCCCTTATCACCTAGAAAGAAAGTTCTCCATGAGCCAGTTCTTAGCATCACTTTGATCATGCCTAGTGCATGTCACATCATTTCAAATGCACAACACATCATTGAGCAGATTGGCAAGCTTCCTCTTCTTTAGGGATGGTGCCTTGTAGGCAACTGTCCTGACACACTTGTGGAAAATGGATTATTAGAAGATGTAATTATGTGTCTATCACTGGCAATATTGCCACTAACACAATGTAGGGCTCAGAATAGGCCTCAGAACCCTTGGTAACTTGGATGTGAGCAGGCATGCTGAACCTAAAAGACAGGTATGTAAAGCATTCAAAAACACCAATTCAGTAAACATTTAAGACACAACACACAATAAAAGTCCAACATCAATTTATAAAAATAGGAAATATTGTTAACTTTGAAAAGACAACAAAACAGAAAAAAAATAATGTAGGGGACCAGGGATATTCATTATTAAACATTAAACATTTTCTAGTGCTTAGGAACCAATAGTGCCACTTCTGGACATTTGGTCGCCTCTGACCGGGACAAAGTCAAAGTTTGAGGCCAACCGCAATGGAAACCAGGGGCCTCTTTTATGAGGCTGTGCGTCACTTTTACGCCGCCGGTCCGTCACTTTTTGTGACGCACCAGTGGCGTAAAAAATGCGTCTTGTTGCGCCATATTTACAAAGTGACGCATCTAGGTAGATGCGTTACTTTGTAATCCCCTGCGCCACATTATACCTGCGCCAGGTATAATGTATGCAAGGGGGCGTATTGACGCAAGAAATGGTCGTAGAAGTGACGTAGTGAAATCTATGAGATTTCACTGGGTCACTTTTAGGACACCGTTGCGTCAAAATCTTGCGCCTGCCTCACAGCAGGTGTTAGACTGACGCAGGCCCTTTCACATGGGGCTTGCCCCATGTGAAAGGACGCATTGCTGGAGTTGCGTCACTTTTGTGACACACTCCAGCAATGCATCACTTTTGCGCTTACAAATACGTCCGAAATACTGACGTATCTGTAACTCCTTGCGACATGATGCGTCACACATTAAATATGACGCATCAGGAATGTCGCAAGGAGTGTGCACTGATAAGTGACGCATCGCTGCTTTCACGCAGCGATGCGTCATTTCTCATAAATGAGGCCCCTAGTTTGATACACTAAGCGGGAGGCCCCGGTCAAGATTTGTTCTTCATATTTCAACTTTTCTGGAGGATTTCTCAGCAGACGTCGTGCAGTCTCCCCCGACAGGCCAGATTCAGTGAGGGTTCGCTGGATTGCCTTTCTTCGAGGATCTGGTCATCCTCTGGAGCTTTTTTACAAAAGTTCACCAAACGTTCCCAAACTTCTGAAACTTCTTCCTAAAGTTCATCTTACGGGTCCAAAGTGTCCAAAACACAATCTAAGGGTCTGGAATCTCCAAGCAGGGCCTTGAAATGTTGGGACCACAGTTCCCACAATGCACCTCGATAAAACCCTTAAAAGTCCACTGGATGCACTCCAGGCAGGGGACTCTTGGTGGAATTGATGCAGATGAGCACTGTTAACCTGTAGCTTGCAGGAAGCCCACTCTTTATTCCTCTTGAAACAAGGTGCACCCAAAGGGCTGTTGTTCCAGGTAATGCAGCAGGTGCAGTCAGTCAGACAACAGGGCCTGATGGTTGAAAATCAAGTTTCCAGCTTGGTAATCCTCCCTCTTCTCCCAGTTTCAAGCAGCAGAGCTGAGAGGCACTGCTCCTTTCAGATACTTATTCAGTGTTTTCTGGGGTCACACAGGAGAGCACTCCTGTCCAATGAGGTGCAGGACAACACCCCAGAGCATGACCATTTTCCTCCAAAGTGTGGCACAATGGTCTCCCAGAAAGCACTATTTCTCCAAAATTCAATATAGCCCAAGTCTCAGCAGAGAGGCAAGAGCAGGCTAAGCCAACCTCCAGGATGGCTCATTTCCATATTCTCCCTCCCCGGCAATTCCTTCCTTAAGCCTGCCATCTAGCTGGGTTCAAAGAGTAGGCGTGTAAATGAAACTGACTTCTAATGTCTGTCTCCTCTATTTGAAGATCATTGTTTATGACAGCTCCCACATGCTCTGGTATTCCTATGTAGCAGAACCCTCTCCTCCCCGAATGGCTCCTCCACCCCAGGGGCTTCTTATCACCTCATCAAAGCAGCCTGGCTAATCCACTTAACTCTGACCAATCAAGGCAGATCACTGGAAGGCCGAATTTTGGCTTATAGACAAAAATGCCTTGTAAATCCTTGTTTGCTCATTTTAGGATAAAACCTTTTGCCATGTTATCCTATGTGGCTGGGGATCTGGATTGTGGAAAATTAACTGGGCAATTTCTCCAACACCAGGGATTATAAAACATCTTTTATAGGAACCCTACCTATATCTACAGGACCCCCCCCCCCCACACACACCCCATGGAACACCTAGGGGTGACTTTAGGGGTCCTGAATACATAAAACCATTGCAGATCCTCACTTCACAGTGCTCCTAGCACAAAAGTCGATTTTGGAAAGCACTTGATTACAATGTGGGAAGTGAAATGTGCAATTTCAATAAACCCAAGGTTTATAAAACCTATTTTATAACGGTCCTCTGTATAAGTACATGGCCCCCCACCACCGGGACACCTAGGGGAGCACCTGGGGGTACCTAATATGCAAAATATTGTAGTGTATGAGTTTGTAAGTGTCCCAGACACCAACATCGAATTTGGGCACAATTTTCATGTTAAAAGCAGTCCTGCAACACAGGGCTGCTTTTAAACTGACCTCACGCTTCAGCAGTGCACGCATGCAAGTACCGAAGGGGCTGCTGGCCTCTAATCTGCCATGCTCTATTATATACTAGGACGTAAAGGCAGTTTTGATCCCCCTTCCCTATTATGTACTAGTGCCTTATAGGTAAGGTCATGCCAATCAGAGGGGTACCCTAACCTACAGTGTCTGTAGGTGTTGTCACTGTATTATAAGTGTGTTTTCAGCATAACAATGGCCCTGGTCATAGTTAGGTAGAGCCCAGGGACAGTCAGAGTCAATTGCCACAATTACCAGTCAGCAAAATAAACGAGGGGTGTCCAGGGCACAAGGATGACTTTGCAGCAACCCCCCAAACGAAATGTGATGAGTTACTGACCTACACCCTGATTGTCCCCACCAGCTAAGTGGAAAAAACTGGAAAGCCCATCAGAATTTGCATGGACAACCCCAGGTCTGTATTCCACTGTAAAGTCAATTCCCTGTAGTGAAATGGAACACTTTAGCAGTTGAGAGCGGCTTCTCCGCTCTCAACTGCATAAGCAATCTGAGAGGCCTATGGTCATTTTGAACATGAAAGTAAGTCCCAGACAAATATGGTCTCAGCTTTTTCAGGGACCAAACCACAGCAAAAGCCTCTCTCTCTCTCTCAATAGCCCTCCACCTATGATCTCTGGGAAGAAGTCATCTGCTAATAAAGGCAACAGGCTGATCAAGGCCTTCTTCATTTAACTGTGACAACACAGCCCAAATCCCTTATTCTGAATCATCTGTCTGAACAACAGATTATTTTGTGAAGTGAGGGGCCAGCAGCACTGGTGAGGAACACATAACAGCTTTCAGAGTATAAAAAGTCATCTGACACTCTGGGGTCCAATCCACCTTTTTAGGCCTCTTCTTAGAAATCAGATATGTTTCAGATCTGTTAGGGGTCCAACAATGGTCCCATAATTTTGCACAAACCTTCTATAGTACCTAGTGAGTCCGAGGAATGCCCTGACCTGAGTCTAGGTAACAGGAGCTGTCCAGTCCAAAATAGTTTGAATCTTGGCCTGGAGAGGCTGTACATGGCCTCCACCTACCAGGTGGCCCAGGTACGCCACCTGGTTTCCAGTACAGTGCACTGTGTGTGTCCAGGGCATGTAAACCAAATGCTGCTTTTGGGCCAGCAGCTCTTATTGTGCCACCCACACCAGCAGTCTTTCAAAGGGTTCTCAGACCTCCCACTGCAGTATCTAAGCGTGGTTTCTACTGCCATGTCAACCAGGCATGTGCACCCACCTCCCGTTCCCTAACCTTCCCTTTTTATCTCATATCAGACACCCCTAAGGTAGGCCCAAGGTACCCCTGTGGGCAAGGTGCTTCATGAGGGAAAGGTAGGACATGCATTAGAGTCTGTTACATGTCCTGATGGTGAAATGTTTTGCATTTCAGTTTTACAGCTGAAAGGCTATCTCTCTCATAGGATAACAGGGAAGCTGCTTTGTAATACTTTTACAAACATAGCTTGCCAGAGGAAGCCTATAGAAAAGTGGAGTTTGGTATAACATTAACTCAGGATCTAAAAATGCCTCTTTCAGTAAAGATGATTGTTTTATTGTGTGTTTCGAAATATCTCTTTTAAAAAGCGCACTATTTGGCACTTGCCTTAATAACCAGGACTGCTTGCTGCATGGCCTGAAGCACTTCCCTCTGGTAGCTTAAGTGATCCCCCCAGGTAGAACTATATACAGCCGTTTCATCCAGGTAAGCTGCACTGAACTGCTCTAACCCAGACAAGACCCTGTTCACCAACCTTTGCAGGTGCACTCTTTAAGCCAAAGGGCATTACCTTGAACGGATAATGTCCCTCT
The DNA here is from genome assembly GCF_964263255.1 of Lissotriton vulgaris. Classification (NCBI taxonomy): domain Eukaryota; kingdom Metazoa; phylum Chordata; class Amphibia; order Caudata; family Salamandridae; genus Lissotriton; species Lissotriton vulgaris. The sequence goes on from NC_141687.1 coordinate 1,103,303,380, forward strand.
GGGGGAGAGAATGCTGACATCTTCTTTGCTCCATCTGTGAGGGCAATCTGCCAGCAGCCTGAAGTCAATTCAAAAGTACTCAGGTAATGGGCTCATCAGCTCTAGGTATAGGGTGAGTATCAGTCTTTGTGACTGCATTCAACTCTGTAGTCCGCACAGAGCCATAACTCCTTGGGTCTCCCCTTGGGATTAGGTTTGGGCACCAGCACCACTGGAATGTCAGACGGCTCAATTACCTCCTACTCCAGCATTTTAGCTACCTGTACAGTTTAGTTTTGACAGGTAGGCTGTCACCAGTGTCAATGTGGAGCACACATCACTCAGTAATGCCTAGGGTCAGAAAGAACATGCCATCAAACTGCTCCAGCACCTGCTTGCAGTCTTTTTGCTTCTGGTCTGTCAATTTGAGAGAGAGTATAACTTCCTTCACTGACCCATCTTGCACATTACTGGAGAGTAGGTCAGGCACTGGCTCCATTTCCTCCTCCACTCCCTCATCAGTGACCAGTAACATGGTCATATCTGCCATGTCATGGTGGGGTTTCAATCTGTTCAAATGCAGGACGCTTTGAGGGTTCCTGCCCATTCCACTTGTCATGGAGGGCCCTGGGTAAGCATGGGCGGATTTTGCGGATCCACGATCCGCGGATTTTGCGGATTTGTGGATCGTGGATCCGCAAAATCCGCGGATTTGCGGATCCGCGGATTTGGGGCGGGGCTTCCATGCGAGTGCACATGCCTCTTGTGTGCATAAAAGGTCAGAGAAAGATCAGTTCAGCAGATGAAGAGAAAGACGCCCCTGGTCACAAGAACAGCACGGGTATTGTGCTCGTGAAAGTCAAGGATGCAAAGGCCTCTATACAGCATCACAGCTGATTTTCCACGGTAGAGTTGGGAAAAAAGGCACACCTGTCCAGCCTCGACGACGCTCACGATTGTTTTTGGGCTAATGAATGAGTCACTGAATTTGAGCATCAACTAGTTCGAGCGACCATGTGTGTGTTACTATGCAATCGCCCCGAAGGGCGCAGGGGTCCCTTGAGTGAGCTGTCCATCATAGTGGGTGAATGGCGGGAAGACGGTGCAAACCGCGAGTGTGTGCGCGGGGCCAAACGTGCGGGGCTTCCATGCGAGTTCACATGCCTCTTGTGTGCATAAAAGGTCAGAGAAAGATCAGTTTAGCAGATGAAGAGAAAAAGCTCCTGGTCACAGGAACAGCACGGGTATTGCGCTTGTGAAAGTTAAGTATGCAAAAGCCTCTATCCAGCATCACAGCTGATTTTCCACGGTACATTTGGGAAAAAAAGCACACCAGCCTGGCCTGTTGTAACTATTTTACAATGGCGCCGGCAAGCTGCCAGCGCCATCCTAAAATAGTTACTAAATTAGCTTCAACAGGAAGCTCTAATAGATAAAATCGAGCACCTGCTTTATTTTATCTATTAGAGCTTCCTGTTGAAGCTAACTTAGTAACTATTTTAGGATGGTGCTGGCAGCTTGCCGGTGCCATCGTAAAATAGTTACAACAGGCCAGGCTTCAACTTTTGCCCCCGGATCCGCCACTCGCGGATTTGCGAATTCTCGGTAAATTCGCGGGAGTTCGCGGATCGCGAATTTACCGAAAATTCGCAAAATCCGCGAGCGGAACGGATTTTAAGCTCATACTTAGCCCTGGGAGCCACAGGCTCCAACTTCCACACCTGTTGTCCTGGAGTATACTCAGGCATAGTAGCCTTCTGATCATACCAGTGCTTCATGAGCTTTTGGCTAGCCTCCAGTTTTCTGCTTGTCTTGTACATGTACTCTGCCATTCTGGATCTCAGGCCTAGCACATAGTCAAGCACATTGTCCTTTGCTTCTTTGAGAGGCTTCTCAAAAGACTCATCAGGCACACTGGCCCCCTCGCAGGGTGTCCAAATAACAACTCAACGGAACTGAAACCAACCCCTTTCTGTGGAATCTGTGCAAACAGTAGGCATGGGAGGATAACATCCCATCTCCTCCTGAGTTTTTCAAACACCCATTGATCATGCCCTTCAGGGTCTTGTTGAACCTCTCCACCAGACCATTTGTCTGCGGGTTATAGGGGATGGTGAACTTGTAGCAGATAGCATTCTCATCCCACATCACAGTCAGATAGCTGGACAGAATGTTTTTGCCCCTATCTGATACAACCTCTTTCAGAAAACCCACTCTGGTGAACACACCAAGCAGCGTTCTAGCCAATGCAGGAGCATCTATAGTTTTCAGAGGTATTGCTTCAGGGTACCTAGTCCACTACCACCAAGATGTACCTATTCCCTGATGCAGTAGATGGGTCAAGGGGACCAACAATGCCCATCACCACCCTTTTAAAAGGAACCCCAACCACTGGCAGTGGTATTAGGGGAGCCTTTGTCCTGCCCCATGCCTTGCCACTGACCTGAAAGGTGGCACGGAGCTGCAAAACTCCTTTACCTTTTCAGACATGTGAGGCCAGTAGAAATATTTCATTAACCGGTTCCAAGTCTTTTTCTGTCCCAAATGTCCTGACAAGGTGATATCATGACCTAAGGTCAGGATGAACTCTCTGCACTTCTGAGGCACCACCAACCTTCTGGTGGCCCCTCCTTGAGATTTCTGGCCTTAGTATAAAGCAGTCCATCTTCCCAGTAGATTCGGTGAAACCCACTGTCATTCCCATCCTCTTGCTTAGAGGCAATCCTCCACAAGCTCTCATGGGTGGGACTGCCTCTCTGCCCCTTACTAAATTTCTCTCTGGAGGGTACATCTGCTCCTGTCAGTTATGCCAAATCTGACAGTCCTGGCAGGGATGGAGTCCCTCCCTCATAGGCCATATCCCTCTTGTACCTCTGGAGTTCCCTGGGCTGGCTCACCAGGCTCAATACCCTTGTCCTTGGATGTTTTGCCCTCTGTTCCAGGGTCCAAGTATCCAGCTTTTCCTTTCTGGATAGAATGTGACGTAGTCACAGCGCATACCCACTCAGGGAGCTCCAATATTTTCATATGGAGACCCCTCTCAACTTCAGACCACTCAGATGCTTCAAGGTCATTGCCGAGTAAACCCTGCACTGGTAGCACAGGGACACAGCTACCTTCATAGAGCCTGTCTCACATCCCCGTTACCAATCCACCACAGCTGTAGGATGGAGGGAGTTTAGTAGTGCTGTCTGCATAGGTTACCTAGTGAAACTCACCAGGTAGTAACCTCGCCTGAGGCACCAGCTAGTCTAGACCCTGTGCCTCTGATAGCCTTCACCTCAGTCCTAATAACTGCCTGTACTTATCCATGTTTGGAGGTAAGTCAGCCAGCGCTGCAATTTGCTTCCCACCCAGGGACACTAAGGTTGCTTCTACCACCTGCTGATCCCTCTCTGGGGACACTCTCTACCCCACACTTACACTGACAATCTCTGTGGATGGCCCCTTAGTGGGGGGCTTCTTGGTGCAGCAAGCATCTCCCTTTTTGGGCCCTGGCTGGTTACAGTCAAAGCACTTACCCACCTTTGAGGGATCAAAGAGCCTACCATTCTTTCCTTGATATACCCTCCCTTTAAATGTGGGTTAGCTCAGGCCCCTCCTCCTTGTTCAGGTTTTGTGAGTTTTTGGAGGACTCCTACTTTTGACCTTTTTTCCCCTGGTGTTAGACCTGGCATCTTTTGGCGTGTTTTCCCTGTCTTTTTGCTTCTGACCTCCTGGTTTTTGTGGTACTCTGGATCTTGTTTTTGCTGGTTTAGTGTTTCTGCACATTTTAATACTGCATATCAATACTAACGTGCAATTGCTCCTACTGTAAATTGGGTGTATAGATTAGTGTTTCCATGGGCATGTAAACCAAAAGCTTCTAGTAGGCCTGCAGCACTGATTGTGCTACCCACACCAGCAGTCTTTCAAAGGGTTCTCAGACCTGCCACTGCATTGTCTGCACGCTGTTTCTGCTGCCATGTCGAACTGGCAAGTCAGGCCCTAACCTTCCCTTTTTTCACATATCAGACGCCCCTATGGTAGACCCAAGGTACCCCTGTGGGCAAGGTGATTGGTGAGGGAAAGGTAGGACTTGTACTGGTGTCTTTTAAATGTCCTGATTGTGAAATTCTGTTCATTTCAGTTTTACAGTTGAAAGGCTATCTCTCTCATAGGTTAACAGGGGAGCTGCTTTGTGACACTTTTACAAATGTAGCTTGCCAGGGGAAGCTTATAGAAAAGTGGAGTTTGGTATGCCTGAACTCAGGATCTAAAAATGCATCTTTCAGAAAAGATGATTTTTATATTGTGTGTTTGGTAATACCTCTTTTAAAAAGTAGATATTCCCTTTTCTAAGCATCCATGTGCCTCTACCTGTTTGTGTATTAGCTGTCTGGGTTTTAGACTGACAGGGGCAGGTCTGTGCATTCACACTAGACCGGGACACAAAAGGGCCTGAGGTGTGTCCTGCATTTCCTGGGTGATTCATAGCCAGGCTTAATAGGCCTGGTTGCATTTAGAGTAGTGGCAGGAGTTGTTACAGACCCCTGAATGGACTGTGGCTGCCTTCCACAGCTCAATCTCCACCTTCTGGAAGGAACCAGGTCTAAGCCAGGCAAAGCTGGTTTATGTATGTCAGTAGATATTTGTTTGCATCAACTTCAAAGGGAAATGTGGTATATATATTGGGGCCCTGGCCCCAAAACTTTTGAACTCTTTTGGGATTAAGGAACCCTTCAAGAAGAAGAGCTGGAAAAGCTATGAGGAGAGACTACCACTTTGCTGTGTGCTTTGCTGTGTTGGCCTACAGTGGCTGCATCTGTCTTGGGCAGTGAAAGGACTGGACTGAACTTTCTGCACCTTCTTCTGCTGAGTATCTACAAAGGCTTGAAGTATAGCTTGCTCCCTGTTCAAGAAGTCTCAGGAACAGCAAATACTTCATCTGCTTGTGGGCACCACCTCTGGGACTGTGTGTTCTAGTTGCTACAGAGGGAAACCGCAATCCGATGTCGTCACGAAGACCTCCGGCGGTTCCGTGACCTGAAGGTACTGCAGAGGGCACCACCGCATCTCGCATTGCAATCCTGGTCTCACCGACAACGATTTCTGCTGCCACCACCAAGCAGCTTCTTGTTTTGTGGCCTGTGGGCACCGTACTCTGCACCGCCTTACTTCATTTCACCGCCCTGGTCTCCCTGACACCAGATGACATCGCCGCCGCTGTCTGCACCGTGGTTTGGGGTCACTGCTCTTAAGTTGCATGAAGCACTGCCCCATCCCATAACACAGTCTCAGCCCACTGACGCCAGCCATAGTGGCTGCTGATCCTCAACGGATGCCGTTCCTTCCACCTTGACCATTAGCACCAGGCAGAACAGAACACCGCCCCAGTTCATACCTCAGCCCTGATCTCACTGATGCCGATAGATGACAGCCACCAAGCCACTGCCTGCACCACAACCTGAGGGCACAGCACGCCGCACTGCTCCACTTCACACCACAGCCTCGAAGCCCCCACAGCTGGACCACACCACAGCACAGCACAAAAGGTACTGTTTAAGGGTCTTCTGATACCACAAGCGGACTGCACTACCGTGGTGGGCCAGAACCGTGGGATTTGCTGGCCCACACATTAGGGGTTCATGGAGAGAGTGCCGTGGGGCGGGGTGGGGCGGGGGGCGGGCAGGGTGGGAGTAGTAAACTTGCATGCGCAGAAACGCATTCGGCGTTACAGCGCTCACAATGAAATTCAATTTGTTTATATTACTCGAGTCTGCCGTGAGCCAGAGTTTACTACCCTCACTTTGCCAGTCCCCCGCCGCCCCACCGCCCTGTGGCATTCAGTCCACGAGCTGCTACTGGGCCCACACCGCTGTATTTGTCCCGGACTGAGCTATCCACTTTAAGGAACTTTTTCTCAGACTATTTTTGCATTATTGATAATGATATTTTGAAGAATTGTATGCTGGATTTTTATCGTTCTGGTCTTGTTTTACACAGATGAATATTGGATATTTTTCTAAAGCTGGTGTGGTATCCTTTTGTAGTGTTTTCACTGTAGTACGGCATGTTATGTGCAAATGCTTTACACACAGCTCTGAAATAAGCTTGACTGTTCGTGCCAAGCTACCAAGGGGGTGAGCAGGGGTTATTTTGGAAGTATAACACCCTTATCCTGACTAGGAAGAAGAGTGCCTACTTGGACAGGGTAACAACCTTTCAACTAGAGATCCCATTTCTAACACCTGGGCTTTCACCTGGGTAGAGACCTGTACTTCTTCTTCTGGTCACCCCCTGGTGCTGACTGGAAACCCTAGTTCTCCCCCAACTCATCAGCTGTGTCCCCCAGCTCTCTGGGGTCTGTAATACTGGCATAATTTCTCTTCTGCACAATGGGTCAAAATATGTTCTTTCAACAAAAAGTTATACAATCCCTTATATGTGTCAACTTTGTTACCAACAATCCAGCCCTCTAGTGCCTTCACTGAAACATCCAAAAAGTCCACCCAGGACCATGTACTCACTTTATGGGCATCTCTGAACTTCACTCTGTACTTCTCTGGAGTCAGACCAAACTTCTTGACTAAGATTGCCTCATGTAACAATAGGATTTTGCCTCTTGCCCCTTCAGGGCCAGGAGCCTATTCCTCCTAGCCACTGGAATCAGTTCCCACAAGAGTAAATCCCAATGCTTGGGGCGGAACCCCACATCTCAAGGGCATTCACAAATGCAGTCAACCATTTGTCAATGGCATCCCCCTCTGTGTACCTGGGTTCTATACCCTTGGGAAGCTTGAGGTCAAATCTACCACCCCTGGACATCTCAATCTCTTCTTCTTTGTCGCTGCCACCATTTCTTTTTGCTTTCTCCTCCTCCCACTGTCCCGTAGCTAGGTCTAGTTTCCTCTGCACTAAAGCTATTAAAGTCAATTTGGCCTCAAAATGCTTCTGTGTAAGGGACAGCGGTGGTTCCCGAGTAGGGGACCCTGCCCTCTTTCCACCATCTGGAATCTCATAGTTAAAACTGGAAACAATGGAGGAGACATTATCCTCACCCATTGCATGGATGACAATGGGGGGGGGGACTGCTCCCCCCCGCTCTTCATTCTCTGGGGACTCTTGGTGGACTTGATGCAGGCGAGCTCTGTTAACCTGTAGCTTGCAGGGAACCCACTCTTTATTCCGCTTGAAACAAGGTACATCCAAGCTGCTATAGTTCCAGACAATGCAGCAGGCGCAGTCAATCAGAATGCAGGGTCTGATGGTGCGAATCATTTTCCATCTTGGCAATCCGTCTTCTTCTCTCGGGTTCAAGCAGCAGAGCAGAGATGCACTGCCCCTTTCAGATACGTATTCAGTGTTTTATGGGGTCACACAGGAGAGCACTCCTGTGCAATGGGGTGCAGGACAACACCCCAGAGCATGACCATTTCATCCAAAGTGTGGCACAATGGTCTCCCAGATAGCACTATTTCTCCAAAAGCCAATAGAGCTGAAGTCTCAGGGGAGAGGCAAGAGCTGGCTAAACCAACCTCCAGGATGGCTCAACTCCATATTCTCCCTCCCCCTGGTATTTGCACATTCCTTCCTTAAGCCTGCCATCTGGCTTGGTTCAAAGAGTAGAGTAAGAGTAGTAAATGAAACTGGCTTCTAAAGCCTGTCTCCTCCTTTGTTTGAAGATCATTGTTTACGACCAGTCCCCCTTGCTCTGGCATTCCTATGTAGCAGAACCCACTCCTCCCAAAATAGCTCCTTCACCCCAGGGACTATTTATCACCTCATCAAAGCAGCCTGGCTCACCCACTTAACTCTGACCAATCAAGACAGATCACTGTAAGGCTGAATTTTGGTTTATGGACAAGAACATTTTTATAACTTCTTGTCTGTACACTTTAGGATAAATTCATCAATAGCATATAATTGTATTTATCAATACCCTTTTAGTGAGTTATTGAATTATATTTTCAGGTTTTCCTAGTGGGAATTATTAATTAATAACATCTTCCCAGGTTAACCTTTGTGGCTGAGGATCTGCAACGGGAAAAATGAACTGGGCAATGTTTCCAACACCAGGGCTTATAAAACATATTTTATAAGGATCCTGCTTATATCTACAGGACCCCGCACCCCTGGAACACCTAGGGGAGAATTTAGGTGTTCTGGAAATGACAAAATGTTGCAGGTCCTCACTCCACAGTGATACTAGCACAAAAGTTGATTTTCTGAAGCACTTTACTACAAGGTGGAAAGTGAAATGTGCAATTTCACTATACTCAAGGCATATAAACCCTATTTTATAAGGGTCCTTCTTATAAATACCTGACCCCCCCCCCCCCCACCACTGAGACACCTATGGGAAACACTGTTAATTTGTAAGTGCCCCAAACAACGAAGTAAAGTTTGGGAACAATTTACATGTTAAAAGCAGTCCTGCAATTGCTTTTAAACGGACCTCAGGCCTCAGCAGTGCACACATGCAAGTGCAGAAAGAGCTACAGGCCTCTAAACTGTTATGCCCTATTACATATTAGCGGCTTAAAGGTACTTTTGATTTCCCTGCACTATTATGCACTAGGGCCTTATAGGGGAGGTCATGCCAATCATAGAGTACCCTAACCTATAGTGTACCCTACTATATGTAGGTGTTTTCACAGTATTCTAAATGTGTTTTCAGCAAAGCACTGTACCTGGGCAGAACCCAAAGACAGCCAAAATCAGTTAACACGAGTACCAGTCAGCAAACAAAAATGGGGGGTGTTCAGGGCACCAGGATGAATTTGCAACAGACACAGTATTTGAACGAGAAACAGTCTGAACAATGCGGGCAGAGGCACACGTGTTCCAACACCACAAGCCCTGCCATGCTTGCCTTAACCAGGCATATGCCTTAACCATGCTTATGCTTGGTTGAGGCAATGCGCGGTCTAGATGCATAGATGGGGGGAGGAACAGCAAGCTTCGGGACAGAAGGCTTGCGCACAAAGGGAAGAGGGGCTGGGGACGGGTTTGAGGAGAGGAGTAGTTTTTAGGGGGGTGTTTTTAGGGCTAGGGGTTCGAGCTAGCTTTTAGTACTATGGGTTGGTGTGGGCTAGGGTTCCCGGAGTCTAAAGCTCAGGGTCCGTTTTACTTTCGTGCATATAGGAGTTGGCAAGATTTGGTGTGTTTTTGAATTATTTTGGCTTACTTTTGCTTGTTTTTCAATGGGAGAGGTGGGATTTCCTTGGGTCATAAGTCATACCTCTTCCCATGATTCGATTAGGAGGTGGCTTGCTGAGGTACTTTGGGATAAGTGGGACTAGTGTTCCTCCAAGTTTCAAGAGGATCGATGAAGTAGAAGTGGTCAAAACACCATTGTTTGTGTCTTGCTGGTTTGCAGTGTCATCCAATGGGCGCATTTTGGAGGTTCACAAGAAATGCTTTTGGGGGGTTCAAGGTGCCCCAGATGAAAACGGCTTCTGTCGTCAATGACTAGGAATGTCCACTGTGCTTGTGATTTTTTGGAGGAAATCCATCCACGGGAAGGTTGGTTTTGTGCCTAGTTTTTAAATGGGAAATCAACTGCTTTGGGGCCTCAGAAAGGAGCTGTTTTGCACGTTTTCGGGGAGTGATTAGAAGGTATTCCAGGTGGTTTCTAGCGGATCTGCTTGAATGGGCGAGAAGCTGGGAACCTCTAGTTCTGATTTTACCACATGTATTCCTTTAGCAAGCAAGCCGCCATTACAATGAATATCGTTGTAAAGGCAAGCGTGGTAAAGGCATGCGTGGTAAACAAATGCGTGGCTAAGACGCATTTGTAGTTGGGACCGCTTTGTAATGGCATGCGTGGTTCAGCCACACATCTCGCTGTCATACAACCTATATGAACTGATCTCAGCGACTGGGCATGCTGATAGCGAGGAGTCATGGTTTTCATCAACATGGGGCCGTCTATCCTGGTCTCCACATTACAGATAGTCAACGTGTTTGGTTTATCCCTGCCATGCAAGTCTCAAAGAGTAATGTGGTGCTGCCCATGAACATTTACTTATCTGGTTGTATGTGTATTAAAACAAATGCAATCTAAAGTGCAATGTTCTGATGAATCTTCTTCGTTGGAACTTGTTTGATGAATTTTTCCACCTAGAATGGTTTTTACCAGGCTGATGAAAGCCCATCTTGGAGCGAAACAACATTTCCTTCAGGTCGCAGTTTAGTTTCTTTGCTTTTTCAAGATGGGTTCCCACCCTTAACCTGCCAACCCTTTCAACTAGATTACCCTTTTTTGTAGTTTCTTTTTAGGAGGGTGTATTCCATCAACATTAACCCTTAAAAACCTCACATAAAACTGCCTTCTGCGCTCCATTTTTGTTTGTTATTTTATTAACATTTATTCACACAATTCCTAATGCAACTGGAATTGTAAATATGTTTTTTCTGGTAACAGAACTAACTCCCAGTGACAGGTATTGAAAGCTGTGCCTAGTATACCTTTTCCACAAAATCTTTCTGTTTTCGTGGAAGAAGATTTATCATTTTGCCCTTTCTCCAAAATATATTTTGCCAGCCTAATTTCGCCAGGCTGACAATCTTCATTTTGGATTTTCCTCATAATGAAGGAAATTCACTTTTAGGTCTTGCCTAGGCAGCACTTGCGCTGTCTCTCCGAGACATCAAGTAATCTGTATATGTGTTGAAACTCCACCTACTCCACCCTCTTTGCTTTTAATTGGTTTCTTCCCTTGGCTGCTTTAATTTTTTTGTTTGCATCGGCCGAAGCACTTGTCTGCTTTAATTTCTTTGTTTTCACAGGCCAAAACGCTTTGTAGTTTGTCCTCTATTTCTTTGGGAACGCCTATGCAGCACCGCCTAACTACAGTATACATGCTGCCAGTGGAATGAAGTGTTTGTCTTGGAACTCGTTTTTTTTCATGGCTTGCTTTTTCTTCTGTATTGCAGTGTCTAATGCACGTCTGTTGTGCCCCCACCATCATCACCCCTACTGTTACCCACTTTCGTTGTCCCCCTCTGCTACCAGCCTCTTCGCCTTGTTAATTGATGCTACCTGAAATGATCATTGCAATATTAAGCATTTGAGTGTTGCCAGTGCAGTGTTAATGTTATTCTTTGTAATTTAAATTCACACTGGAGAGCATCTTTGCGATGCACATGGTTTTGAATGTTTCATAACACACTTAAGAGCATTTCTGTGATGCGCATGGTGTTGAGTGTTTCATTGGTATTGTCTCCCGCCTTACCTCGTTTTCAGTCGGGCTATAAAGCAGAGGGTGCCTTTGAGAGCTTCATGGGGTGTGAGCTGCAGACCCCCTTCAAATGGGCAGCAGCTGTAGAAAGTCACTGGGAGCATTGCTTGTGAAGTCTGGCAGGGTCAGGAAGGACGCTGCTGTTGGTGGCAAGGGTAAGGAGGTGTTGCATGCTGTAAGTGCTGTAACATGCTTTTGTTCTAATGCATGCTTCATGATAAGTCCAGAGGAGCTGTACAGGTCACGCCACAAATAGAATTGTATTTTGGCACTTGTTATTTTTAGTATGCGGCTAACAAACCACTATTTCTTTCTGGTCTCTGGAGGATGAGGAACTGAGTTGTCCCTGCACTATTTCGCATCTCTGCTGCATTTAGTCAACCCACCAAGCTATCTCTCTCTGTGGCTATTTGCAAGTGCTGTGTAAAATGTGGTTTCTCAGTGCTTCCTCTAAACAGGACCTATTTGTACCAAAAGTGGTGCAGGGGGTTTCCTTTCTTTTTCTCCATTACAAAGCCCGGAGGAGCTTTACAGGCCACGCCACAAATAGAATTGTATTCTGGCACATGTAATAAATTAGTTTGCACCTGATAAACCAATTATTTCTTTTTCGTCTCGGGAAGATGAGGAACTGAGTTGTCACTGCAGTATTTCGCTTCTTTGCTGCATTTAGTCAACCCACCAAGCTATCTCTCTCTGTGGTTATTTGCAAGTGCTGTGTAAAATGTGATTTCTCTGTGGTTCCTCTTAACGGGACCGATTTGTTTCAAAAGTGGTGCCGGGGATTAACTTTCTTAGCTTTATTACAAAGGCCAGAGGAGCTGTACAGGCCACGCCACAAATAGAATTGTATTTTGGCACATGTTATATTTAGTACGCGGCTGGTGAGCCATTATTTCTTTCTCGTCTCTGGAGGATGAGGAACTGAGTTGTCCCTGTAGTATTTCGCATCTCTGCTGCATTTAGGCAACCCACCGAGCTATCTCTCTCTGTGGCTATTTGCAAGTGCTGTGTAAAAACTGGTTTCTTTGTGCTTCCTTTAAACGGGAACGTTTAACGTTTTGGTGTTTTATTTAAACGTTAAAATGGTTTAGCATTTGTACGTTCTTATCACCTGCTTAGAAAGTGCTGAATAATTACACACTGATCCGCTCAAAAATAATACCATCTGTTTTGACGACAGTGAGGCTCCATATAAATTGTTATTATGAAAATCAGCTGTATAAATTTTAACAAGATTGTATATGACATGCTCATTGGAACAGTATAGCATTATCCATTCACGGATATTCTGCACACTCTATGAGCAGCATGATGTTTGGTTACTGCTGCTTTTCTAGTGCTTAATTTGTACCAGAAGAGGTGCCGGGGCTAACCTTTCTTAGCTTCATTACAAAGCCCGGAGGAGCTGTACAGGCCACGCCACAAACAGAATTGTATTTTGGCACATGTTATTTTTAGTATGCGGCTAACAAACCACTATTTCTTTCTTGTCTCAGGAGGATGAGGGACTGAGTTGTCCCTGTACTATTTCGCATCTCTGCTGCATTTGGCCAACCCCACTAGCTATCTCTCTCTGTGGCTATTTGCCAGTGCTGTGTTAAATGTGGTTTCTCTGTCCTTCCTCTAAAGGGGAACGATTTGTACCAAAAGTAGCCAACAGGGTTCCATTTTTAGGTCTCGCCTAGGCAGCACATGCGCTGCTCTCCGAGACATCAAGTAATCTGTATATGTGTTGAAACTCCACCTACTCCACCCTCTTTGCTTTTAATTGGTTTCTTTGCTTGTCTGCTTTAATTTCTTTGTTTTCACAGGTCAAAGCGCGTTTAGGTCTCGCCTAGACAGCGCATGCGCTGTCTCTCCGAGACATCAAGTGATCTGTATATGTGTTAAAACTCCACCTACACCACATTCTTTGCATTTAATACGTTTCTACGTTTGTCTCCTTTAATTTCTTTGTTTTCAGAGGCCAAAGCGCTTTGTAGTTTGTCCTCTATTTCTTTGGGAACGCCTATGCAGCACCGCCTAACTACAGTATACATGCTGCTAGTGGAATGAAGTGGTTTTTTTGTGGCTTGCTTTTTCTTCTGCATAGCAGTGTTTGATTCACGTCTGTTGTGCCCCACCATCATTACCCCTACTGTTACCCACTTTTGTTTTCCCCCACCGCTACCCACCTCTTCTCCTTGCTAATTGATGCTTCCTGCCTTGATCATTGCGATATTAAGTATTTGAGTGTTGCCAGTTCCGTACAGCTTCCCCGGGCTTTGTAATGGAGCTAAGAAAGGTAACCCCCTGCACTACTTTTGGTACAAATCGTTCCTGTTTAGAGGGAGCACAGAAAAACCACATTTTACACAGCACTTGCAAATAGCCACAGAGAGAGATAGCTAGGTGGGTTGGCTAAATGCAGCAGAGACGCGAAATACTGCAGGGAAGGGAACGATTTGTATCAAAAGTGGTGCAGGGAGTTACCTTTCTTAGCTTTATTACAAAGGCCAGAGGAGCTCTACAGGCCATGCCACAAATGCAATTGTATTTTGGCACATGTTATTTATTCAGTATGTGGCTGTAAAACCACTATTTCTTTCTGGTCTTTGAGGACGAGGAACTGAGTTGTCCCTGCAGTATTTCGCATCTCTGCTGCGTTTAGCCAACCCAGCGTGCTATTTCTCTCTGTGTCTATTAGCAAGCTCTGTGTAAAAACTGGTTTCTTTGTGCTTCCTTCAAACGGGAACATTTAAAGTTTTGGTCTTTTTTTTAACTGTTAATACTGTTTAGCATTTGTTCTTTCTTATCACCTGCTTAGAATTCGCTGAATAATTGTGCACCAATCCGCTCTAAAATATTACCATCCGTTTGACGGCAGTGAGGTTCCATAGCTTCATACAAAGGACGGAGGAGCTGTACAAGCCAAGCCACAAATAGAATTGTGTTTTGGCACATGTTATAGTTAGTATGCAGCTGACCATTATTTCTTTTTTGTCTCAGGAGGATGAGGAGCTGAGTTGCCCCTGCAGTATTCTGCTTTTTTACTGTGTATTGTCAACCCAGCGAGCTATCTCTCTCTGTGGCTATTTGCAAGTGCTGTATAAAATGTGGTTTCTCTGTGCTTCTTCTAAACGGGAACGGAGGGTCGGAGGAGCTGTACAGGCCATGCCACAAATAGAATTGCATTCTGGCACATGTTATGTATTCAATATGCGACTGGAGGATGAGGAACTGAGTTGTCCCTGCAGTATTTCGCTTCTTTTCTGTGCTTTGTCAACCCAGTGAACTATCTCTCTCTGTGGCTATTTGCAAGCGCTGTGTAAAAGCTGGTTTCTTTGTGCTTCCTTTCAACAGGAGCATTTAAAGTTTTGGGGCCCGATGTAGGTACCAAATACCGGTCGGAAACGGCCGATTTCGGCCGTTTCCGACCGGTATTTGGCCTACTGAGATGTAGGGGACCTTTTTTTGTCCGATTCGGTATTTTACCGATTCGGTAAAATTACCGAATCGCAAAAATACCGAATCGGTAATTTTACCGATTTTTTTATTTTGGGATGTAGGTGGGACTACTTTCAGTCCCACAGGCCCTTCAGATTCGGTATTTTAACACCCAATCCAATTGGGTGTTAAAATACCGAATGCAGGTGTGCATGCACATGTGTGCATGCACACCTATGCCATGTGACAGACAGACATGCCCTTAGGGCATGTCTGTGTGCCACATGGCTCACATGCCTGCTTTGGGGGTGCTAGAGGGTGTCAAAGTGACACCCCCTGCACCCTTGCACAAATCGGTAATTACCGAATCGGTAATTACCGATTCGGTAATGCCCATTGATTCCTATGGGCTTCAAGGCCCATAGGAAGCAATGGGGGATACCGAATCGGTATTTACAGAATCGGTAAATACCGAATCTTACAGATTCTGTATTTACCCAATCTGAAATACCTACATCTCCCCCTCTAATTTACCACTTCATAAATACCGATTCGGTATTTATGAAGTGGTAAATGTAGATTTACCTACATCGGGCCCTGGGTGTTTTATTCAAACTTTAATACTGTTTAGCATTTGTACTTTCTTATCACCTGCTTAGAATTTGCTGAATAACTGCGCACCAATCTGCTCTAAAATAATACCATCCGTTTGACAGCAGTGAGGCTCCATATAAATTGTTATTATGAAAATAAGCTGTGTAAATGTTAATAAGATTGTACATGAAGTGTTCATGGTAACAGTGTAGCAATATCCATTAAATGATATTCCGCGCATTCTATGAGCAGATTGATGTTTGGTTACTGTCGCTTTTATAGTGCTTCTTTTGTACCAGAAGAGGTGCCGGGGTTAACCTTACTTAGCTTTCTTACAAAGCCCGGAGGAGCTGTACAGGCCATGCCACAAATAGAATTGTATTTTGGCACATGTTAAACTTAGTGTGCGGCTGACAAACCACTTTTTCTTTCTTGTCTTGGGAGGAAGGGGAACTGATGCAGTGATTCTGCACATATACAGAATTGTGCGCAGGAAACCAGGACCTCAGTGTGTAGTGGTGTACCAAAAACCCACCTTAGTGCCCGGAACCCCAATCCTGCTAGCTATAGTGTTTCATTTGTTCTCAATACTACAGCGAAGCGACCAATGATTAGACATTCTAAAACATGTATCTCAGATCCTCCCAGGAATAGCGGGAGCAAGAACGCTCTTTCGCTCACTCACTCATACTTGTCCACAATGTGAATAATCAGAGACACTGTATAGTTTAAAATGTTTATTTTAACTAACATGCTCGATAATGCAGTACACGAGCCAATACTAGCAGCAAAATGAATAAACACAAGATAGTAAACATTGTTACAATTCCATAGAAAATAAACGGAGATATCATTCTATAAAGGTAGTGGAAAAAGGACTACAGTGCCTTGTCACCCTCCTCGTGCTAGGAACTAGTTTAATATAGAAATAGAAGACCTCTGGGCTTTGTCAGAGGGGACCCCATACTTCTAGGTTTAGTTGCAAAAGTTTACATCTCCGTTCAAGCACAGCTCTTCTCTCTAGAAGGGTATTCTTCAAATGCTTAACAAGCATGCAATGCCTTATTAAAAGCACTCAATTTTCAGTAGTGCAGCTGTGTGTGTATTATGTCTAACATGCTTGGGACTGACCAAAGCAGATTAACAAGAAACATTGTTTTCGACCTTGAACACGATGTGCAGATGAGACTCAAAGACTACAGCAAGAAACATGAAAAGTAGATGGTTCTCATGTGGACGAGCACAAGCATTGGTTTTACGAAAACAAAGTAATATAGAAACGTGTCCAAAAGCGGCAACATGGCAGCCAAGCATGTACTAGCATATGCCAACTTAGCAATGTCCGCAGTGAATCCTGTATCCTAACTACACCCTCCCCTGGTTAGTCCATTGGATGTAAGAATAAGACGAACACAGAGTTCAAGAAACGTTAGCAGAGTTCATGAGTTTCTATAGTCTATCGAATTTGGAAAAAAGTGGATGGTGGAGAGAAAATTTTTTTTTAGAGAAAAATAATTGGAATTGTAAATTGGGTGCGAACCTCTAGTTTGCCAAAAAATACCATTAAAAATAAGCAAAGATGTGCGCCAGCCATTTTAATCCATCAGCGTGTATGGGCAGTAAACAGCCACTGCCTCCAATAGGAAATCATTGTCATCTGTAGAAAAAAGAGATGCCATCCAATTAAGCAAGCAGAACGAGCAAGCATGGGCATCACAATTTGGAACTTCCAGGACCACCGCAGGACAACTTGCGTGATATTCAATATAGCTACATTGTAGGAGATCCTGCGCAGCCGCACAGATATCCCACTGTGCCAACACTCCAAGTGCAGCTGCACATGCCATAAAACCCACGCCGGAGCATTCTTGCTCTTGGGCCACTGAGGGACTCATCAACAGGTTGTATTCCGGGTCGGGAGAAGACGTATTGCAGAGGCAGAGTTCCAATGCCCATTGAAAGGAACATTCCAAGCAGGAGAAGACGGGTTGCACGCAAGTGTAGTATGCAAAGCCGAAAGACAGTTCATAAGCTTCGCTGAGTGTAGCCAGCGGCAGAATACCATAAAAGTCAAGCATATGGTCACAAAGCATTTGCAGCCGATCTGGGTTGTGTAGAACCACAACAGGTGCAGCCATAGCGTAGTAGTCAATAGCAGAACACCAGCGGCTATGGTGACCAACAGAGGTAAACCTCCAAATACGCTGGAAAAAATAGAATGCATAAAGACTGGTATCACACCAAATATAGTCTAAAAAGAGGTCACAAGGCCAGAGCCCACTACTTTAAAAAACATGAAACAGGCCGCATCGAGGACCCCGAGAATTAATTCACTGAAATGGAGTGGGTTATTCGTATTTAAAAGGGCTTGAATTTCAGAATTAGTGCTCGCTATCTGCAAAACGAATGTTTCACATGCAGAAGTGAGCGGGTCTTCTTGCTGAAATATTAGAGCTTTTATTCTGCTCAACTTATTGAAGTCTGTTTTCACAGTCAGGATGCAAGACCAAATCGAGACTTCAAGCTTCCCCTGTGGGGGCGGGAAAAGCACATTTTTCCGACAAACTACGGGCTGTGAAACTGTTACAATATATGGGATGCCAGCCAGCAAACATCAACAATCTTTGTTATCAAAAGAAGATAGCTACCGTTAGCATGCAGAGTGAAAGTGGGTTTATTAGCTGGTACTGGAATACCTTTTAAAACACATGCAAGATTCGGGGAGGTAACACTACAAGCCCCGTGTAACTGTATGTTTTTGCGGACAAGGGAATGACCTATTGTCGAATCACAAGATTCTCCTGTAAGATATACCTCCTTTTTATCTCCCAAACATCTGTAGGTGAAAGGCAAGGACCATAACTCATGCAGGAAAGCACTGCCGAGGGGTTCATAGCGACCTATCGGGTAATCCTTCATACAGGAGCTAAAATGAAACATTGAAACTGGTAAAGAGATAACCCCGTGGATGAGCCAGACAGCATAGTCCATTTCTGCCACGGATAAGAGTAAAGGGTCTATCTTTTCAATATGTAAAATAGTGTATGTTGCATCATTCATGGACATAAATTGCTGTTTTTCTGTCAAATTAAAAGGCAAAAACGAAGCAGATGCATTTAAATAATCCCATGGCACTTTTTCCATTTTCAGAGTTTGTAAAATCCATGCAAACTGCATAACAGAACACAATTGACTTTGACCATGATACAATACAAAGCGATACAAAAGGGGATGATGTACAGAGCGCTTGAGCAAATCAAACACTCACCCCCAGTCAACTGATCTGGGTTTAATCCATCACCATTCTTTATCCCACTCAGCCACCCCAATTCAGACATGACCATATGCAAATCAGTTTGACCCTGTGCCTCATGGGAACAGTCCAGTCTGAACTGCCAAGCCATGTCTTCCCTGGAACGGAAACAAGCATCCTGGGACCGGTTTCGGATTCATAATCCTCATCAGCCAGGCTATCTTGAATCCAGTGGCCAAGTGAGCAAGGGACTCACGTCCGAGCATACCCTGCTAACTTAGGGTGAACAAAGCGATACAAAAGGGGATGATGGACGGAGCGCTTGAGCAAATCAAACACTCACCCCCAGTCAACTGATCTGGGTTTAAACCATCACCATTCTTTAGCCCACTAAGCCACCCCAGTTCAGACATGACCATATGCAAATCAGTCTGACCCTGTGCCTCATGGGAACAGTCCAGCCCGAACTGCCAAGCCATGTCTTCCCTGGACCGGAAACAAGCATCCTGGGACCGGTTTTGATTTAGGCCCAGATCTCTGTACAGGGGTGAATGTATGACATTGTTCTGCATTCTGTCCATCAACTGTTATTTTTGCATTTGTCACCCTGAGTGGGATGGGAATGCTCAGACGTGAGTCCCATGCTCTCCACACCTCTGGAGTCAAGCTATCCTGGCTGAAGACGGCTGATAGCCAGAAACCGGTCCTAGGATGCTTGATTCCGGTCCAGGAAAGACATGGCGTGGTAGTTCGGGCTGGACTGTTCCCATGAGGCACAGGGTCAAGGCTGATTTGCATATGGCCATGTCTGAACTGGGGTGGTGTGGAGTGCAAAAAAACGATGGATTTAGGCCCAGATCTCTGTACTGGGGTGAATGTACGACATTGTTCTGCATTCTGTCCATCAACTGTTATTTTTGCATGATACAAAACAGACACATCATCTTGAACAATATCAACAACAGATGAAACAATCTTATCTAAGGTGTAAATGCGGAAAGACATTGTGTTAATACTATTGTCAACTACAGCAAGTACTTTTTCTAAATTTGCTTGATCTATTTCCCTTAAGCATGAAGCAGCTTCAATTTGAGACATCTTTCAAATTTCATTGTAAGCTGCGTAAATAAATCTCTTTCTCCTGGGACTAGCCAGTCCCTTGATGAAGTCTGCCAAATCAATGTTATTAGCTAACAAAGATAAATGTTGTTTCACGGATGATAAGGATGAATGCTGTAACCAATTTTGACATAACTTACCCTCAGATTACGTGGTATCGAGTGTGTATTTGCAAACCGTGGGTCAGGTCTAACCTGTTTGTAACCTGGAACTGTGTTATACAAACGTAATTGGCAGGCATCAGAAGTTGTCTGCCAAACCAGCCATCTTAGTGGATCTAACCTGGAAACATTAAATGTCATATTCTGAAATAAAGCTTGCAATTATTCAATGGAGTAATCAGTATGCAAGCTCCAGTTATGATACATAGCGAGGGTAGGAATGGTAGGGGCATTCATCTGTTTTTTAGTGGCTAAGCCAAAACAGGTTGTTTGATATATGTGATCATTCGAAAGCAGAATTTGTGTTGGGATAAGGAACGCCCGATGTAAGGCTTCAGTGCCACAAACCTGCCAGGGTCTAGAATCCCAGACGGATTTTAAATCAACGGTGGCCTCCCAATGTTCATAGCCACCCAGTAATAATTTATCTATAAAGGAATTGGAATATGACAATTTTGTGTGAGTCAACATCACCTTGGGACTAGATGAAATGTTCAATTTAAAATAAAACGACTCCAGATTTAACCTATCAAAATCTGTAAAATATGTAAATTTCCTTAACAGAGTTTTGGAGCTGCCTTCTAATGGAGTTGTTCAATGTTCCCATTGTGTGTAATTAAACCCATTTCTAAATGAATTTGCCTTATGTAGGAAGTGGTGTCCAAAATGCTGATAGCAATATAAATCGGCATAATTAGAAGTATTTAAATTCAAATCGTCAGCATCAAAGGCAGCATAATACTTCAAATCTGAAAATAAAGATTGTACTACCTGCACATCCCAGTCGTCTGAACATATGTTCTGTTTCACTACAACACCCATGTAGACATGAAGTACATTTGGTATGTTAATAATCTCTGTCGGGCAGTGAATTTGGAAATCCACAGCATCCCAGACAATGCCGTCAGTAACTGGAAAGGCAGAAATGTTTTCGACAAGAGTCTGGTCTCGCTTCATTATGTGGGAACACGAGTGCATAGCCAAAGTTCCAGTTGCCAACTGAGATCTCTATCACTGTAGATATTGGTGTGAGATCACCATCACTGCAGATATTGGTGTGAGATAACTATCACTGCAGATATAGGTATTAGATCACTATCATCGCAGATATAGGTGTGAGAGCTCCATCACTGTAGATATTGGTGTGAGTTCACCATCACTGTACATATAGGTGTGAGATCACTATCACTACAGATATAGGTGTGAGGTCACCTTTACTTCAGATATAGGTATGATATCACTATCACCTCAGATATAGGAGTAAGATCACTATCACTGCAGATATAGGTGTGAGCTCACTAACACTGCAGATACAGGTATGGGATCACTATCATTGAAGATATAGGTGTGAGATCTCTATCACTGTAGATATTGGTGTGATATCACCATTACACCAGATATAGGTGTGAGATCACTATCACTGCAGATATAGGTGTGCGATCACTATTACTGCAGATATAGCTGTGAGATCACCGTCACTGCAGATATAGGTGTCAGATCACTATCACTGTAGCTATTGGTGTCAGATCAATATCACTGCAGATATAGGTGTGAGAACACCATTACTTCAGAAATAGGTGTGAGATCAAAATTACTGCAGATATAGGTGTGAGAGCACATCACTGCAGATATAGGTGTGCGATCACTATCACTGTAGATAGAGGTGTGCGATCACTATTACTGCAGATATAGGTGTGAGTTCACCGTCACTGCAGATATAGGTGTCAGATCACTATCACTGTAGCTATTGGTGTCAGATCACTATCACTGCAGATATAGGTGTGAGAACACCATTACTTCAGATATAGATGTGAGATCAATATTACTACAGATATAGGTGTGAGATCACGTCACTGCAGATATAGGTGTGAGATCACTATCACTGTAGATATAGGTGTGAGATCAATATCACTGCAGGTATAGGTGTGAGATCACCATTACTGCAGATATAGCTGTGAGATCACCAGCAGTGCAGATATAGGTGTGAGATCACCATCACTGCAGATTAGGTGTGAGATCACTATCACTGCAGATATATAGGTGTGAGATCACAATTACTTCTAAGATATAGGTGTGAGATTACTATCACTGCAGATATAGGTGTGAGATCACTATCACTGCTGATATAGATATGAGATCACCATCACTGCAGATATAAGTGTGAGATCACTATCACTACAGATATATAGTACCTACTTGTTCGATATACAAGAGTTTAAGCTATTGGCATTGTAAATGACAATGCCTTTTATTTATGTTTTAAAAACAAAAACAGAAATCAAAGGTATTGTCATGTACAATGTCAATAGCTCAAACTGGTGTAAATGCGAGACCCATTGCATTGCAAATGCTTGTTGTTAATTTGCTGTCATGCATCTTAATGGTTGTTTGCCGGGATCTGAAAAACACTAGTAAAGGCGTTTTAGAGATGCACCGCATGTCCGCCATACTTTATCCAGGTAAAGCAATATATTTTCCAAAAGGTAAATGACTCTTCGAGGGTCGCATGGATGTGGAAGGAGCAGGCCCATGTCAAGCTGAAACCTAACATGTCACTGTCTCATCTCCAGCCACACGAGAAGCTCAAGGGGGAAACTGGCACGTGATTTCTTGCCCCCAATCCTGCCAGAATGTCTGAAGCACGTGTTTACTGTAAATGTCCTTGATATTCCGCAACAAGTGTTCTTCTGCCTGTTGAAAGAGTGAACAAATACACATGTGCTTTCCCTGTTCACACCATTGCTAGTAAGTGAGTCCTCTTGCTGTGAGTCTAGTCAAATTATAAGAAATGTAGAAAGTTCTTTTTTGTGGTCCTTCCCTCGCCCGTGGGTGCAGTGAATCAGCAATTTAACAGTGGACTGCATCTACTTCACAGGTTGCATCATTAAATATGTCAAATCAGCTGTAACCACTGCACCATCCACAATTACATTGTGGCCTACTCATCTTCATGACTTTACATATCAATTTGTTATTTACCACCACAATCAACACCATATTATTGTCAATGCCTTTTCATTGCCAGCTCCCGTAGCCTTAAAACCCTAAACTCAATTGCAACCCTCTGCCCTAACCCCTAATTAAAACCCTAACTCTAACCCTAACCATCTAACACCAGCCTTAGTCCTGATTCCCAACCTTCTACCCCAACATAAATATTAATTTATTCTAACCCAGTCCCAAAGACCCTATTCCAAACCCTCATCACAACCACAAACCATAGCCCCTAACCTCAGCCTCGAACTAAACAAATGTGTATAGGATAATGTCAGGGGGGCACATTCCAGCTATTCAACTAGAGAAACAATTCAACAGTAGACACATTAACCAGGCTTGAACTGTGGTTCCCAAAATCTATTTTATTGGTCATGTGCAGCTTTGAAGAGGATGTTTCATTATTTTATTTTGCAAATATTCTCAGGAATGGAGTTTGGAGTTTCTGCACAGCCTTATTATTAAATCTGCTAATGAGCATGGATGTGTAGTCTGTTAAATAACAGTGGGTTCTTCCAAATATTGGTGCCGGTCGATGGGCCCATCAGTTCTCAGCCTGTTCATACCTGTTCAGGAAGGAGATGATCTTATCCCTTACGCCCCTTTCAAGCATGTCCAACTCATCCTGGATTTGCCTAGTGTATGGATCCAGATTCCTCCTCATCTCTTCAGCTCTCTGGATGATCATTGTTTTTAGATCCTCTCCATATGGGGAAGCTGACAGGCTGAACTCCTCGATCCTCTGGTTCACTTTCTTGTTAAAGTCTTCCAAGTACGGTGATAAATTCTGCCCAATGTCGTCCAAGTGAAGTTTCTCTTTGATTTGGTTGGTGGAGAAGAGTATTTGCTGTCTCATGTCTTCCACATTGACAGAGAACTTGGTTCTCATATCCTCTATGTTTTTCTGCATCTGGAAGGCCATGATCTCAATCTTTTGGTTGAGGTGTTCTTGGACATTCTGTGCGTACGGTGTAAAATGCTTCTGCAGCTCCTCAATGTTCTGCTCAATCTTCGCCAGGACCTCATCACTGTAAGGGCTCAGGTTCTTCTTCATCTGCTGTGCTTTTTCACAGATCTTTCCCTGAAGTTCCTCAGCATACGGGCTAAGGGCCAAATGCATATTGCCCACATTTTCTTGTAGTTTGGCTTGAAGCTGTTCGGCATATGGTGAGAGTTCAGTCTGGAGGCTGTTCATCTTTTCCTGGAGTTTGGCCTCAAGATCAACAGTGTATGGCTTGATCACTGCTTGGAGGTGGTCAACATTTTCCTGAAGTCTGGCCTCAAGCTCCTCAGCATACGGAATGAATGCTGCCTGGAAGTTATTCATATTTTCCTTGAGTCTAGCTTGAAGTTCCTCAGTGTATGGGGTGAGCTGGAGACGAAGCTCCTCCGCATTTTTCTGGACACGAGTGGCAAGTTCCTCGGCATATGGGGTGAGCGCCTGACGAATCTCCCCTGCATTTTCCTGTACCCGACTAGCAAACTCCTCAGCATATGGAGTCAGCTTCAGCTGTAGCTCATCGATGTTCCTGTTAAGCTGCTTGTGGATATCATCTGCATATGGTGACACCTTCAAGCGTAACTCCTCCAGCTCCAGGCGTATCTGCTCCTTTAGTTTTGCTGAGTCTTGGGAGAGCCGTGCATGGAGCTGGGTGGTGAAAGGAACTAGCTGGCTTTGTAGGTGTGCAGCATAAAGAGGAACATCATGGAGGTTTTCCTGAAGGAGGGTGCTAAGGAAAAACAATTAAAAAATTGATCAATATTACTAATTCAGATGAAATATCCTATATTTTTAGTATATGGCAGCTAACCTTTTTTCCCCTTTCCTCTCTCCTCTTCCTCCAACATCTGCATCCTAAAATTTCTTCTATTGAACAATATAATCCAAAATGGTCTTGGAAGTTTCTCAACTAGCTCAATTCTCTAAGGTTGAACTATACAAGCATTTTACTTAGATCCCTTACTCAGTAAGTATAACAACCGGGTGGGTTACTCAATAGAGTCATGGAATAGAGGGGCGCTGGCGAGGGCATAGCACTGGGACAATGGGGTCCCAGAACCCAGTGAACTTATGCAGGCTGTCCAAGGAAATGGACCAACTGTTAGTCTAGAACTGTGTGTCAAAACCAAAGCCTCAAAGCTGGTGTGAGCAGCACTAGAGGTTAGAGAATTGTGATATGACTGAAAGCTCCCTGTCACTGCTGAGATATGCAGATAATAGAAGCAAAAAGGGTATATGAAAGCCATAGTCTTTAAAATAAAACTAGAATGCTATCAAAGCTGGAGCAGGCATTTAAATATAGAAGACATGTTAGTGGAATATTGTAGAGGCACGTTAAGAAACCTCAGAGCTTGTGGCCATAAAAGGAGAGGTGAGGTTAAAGATTTTTATTGCAGGGGCATGGCTTGGCACCAGCCAAGATGGCTGCGCACTTAGGGGGAGATTTTCTAAGATTTTACGCCGTGTTTGCATCGCACAAGTGACGCAAAAAGGCGCAATTTTTTTTTTCCTAATTAACTTTCCAGCGCTAAACTTGTTTAGTGCTGGAAATAATGTTAAAGTAATGCGAAGTAGTGCATAGCCCTGCTTCACATTACTTTGCGCCATGGGGGCGTACCAAGGGTGGTACATGGGCATTCCCATGAAACCACCTAAGGTTTCTCATGCTAAACCTAATTTACTAAAAACAGTAGATTGCGTTTAGCGTGAGAAAACAGCACCCTTTTCAGCTAGGAGCACGGATAGAGAAATGCTTTAATTTGTCCTTCCTTTTCCGACTTTGCATGCGTGCTGCACTGTGCAGCACGCATACAAAAAGGGAAAAGCTTTGCATCATGCTTAGCATAGTATTTTGTACAGGAAGGGTACCTTTCCTGTACAAAACCTATGCTACACTCATGCACACACCCTAGCGCTAAAGTGCCAACTTGTGTGCATGGTGCACAGCAGCTGAAAGCAGCGCAGGCACAAGGGAAAGGGGAGGAAAGAGCCATATCTTTCACTCCCTTTCAAGCCATGCAGTGCATCCTCGCGGGGGGGCTTCACTGCGTAGCGTGGAGATGTTGTAAATCTCCCCATGAGTGAGCTCTGTGCGGCCCAACCTCTAATCCTTAACATCTGACACATTCTCTGTCCCTGCCCTCAGTAAATCTACACCAGAGCGTGATGCGGCAAGTGGCGGTCTGGAGCAAGTAACTATTTTCTCCCCCGCTGATTGTGGAGACCGCTGTATAGCTTTCCGAGTGGACAGAGAGGACCACATCGCTGTAACTTGCTGATCCCCAAACCTGGAGGATTACCTTGCTCCCCGGGAAGATCCCCAATAACCAGAGGTGACCACATAGGTGGTGGCCCACCTCGTGGGGGGGGGGGGCGTATCACAGATTGGGCCTTACCGGGCAAAGTGAACAGATTGCAGAGACACCCTGTGCCCCCGGGACCGGTGTGACTGAGGGAGGTGCATGGATACAAAAATATCACCGGGCTCCCATTTCTAGTAATGGAAAGCTCAGCCTTGTGGGTGCAGGGGAGAGCTGGTGGATAAAATCGCATACCAGAGTGGTGCCAAGGGCTGTGCTGCAAAGAAAACAAGTGATGACCTGCTCCTGAACACTGCTGGCTGGCAGCTGGCCGATGGATCATTACAGTGTGGGATTAGAGCGATGTGCTTAACAAGCTCAATTGATATGTGCCTGGTTCTCTTCTCTCCCCAGCCCTCCCTATTTGTGCCCTTTCTCCTTTGGGGGCCTGCCCCCCTACAAATCTTCTGGACTGGCGAGTTGGGAGCACTGGGAGGGAGCCATGCGGCACTAGGTAGTGCCCTGCAAGAACCTGAAGAGGGATTCCAGATGCAACATGAATGCGCTGACGGAGGAATAACCTACAGGCCTAGATGTCACCGTAAACACAGCACTGTGTGACTGGGTGCTAAGCTGTGCCTAGGCATTGAGAGGAGCATCAGGAAGCCGTACATGATTTGGCTGGAGGGGCCATGGCTTCTAGTAATTGTGAGGTGCAGTGGCTCAGCCCTTTGGATGCGATGGCCCACTTGTATGTCATACCGATGACCCAACTCAGACCTGCCACTTGACAGGAGATCAAACTGGGAACCCGGAGGGGCCCACATAAGGCTAAACAGTAAGGTGCTGTAGCGAACCCTAAACAAGCAACCAGAACTGGGGGTCCTGAAGAGGACACTCTGGAATTGCAGATACTAGTTGTGCCACGTGAGGATTTAGCGAAACAGCGATTTACCAGTGTGGTGTCGCTTGGGCACCAGAGGTGCAGTTGAAAACAGGGTCTGGCATGCTCTGTGAGGAGGACCTGGCAACACTGTCCTTCGGGCTATGGTTAGGGCTAGGGGAGTGGTGCACTCACAGACCAACAAAATGGATAGATATGCCATACCAAAGCCAGCCTCTGAGGCACCCGGAGAACAGGCAGAACAAACAGAAATGAGGGAGCCCTTCCAGTGCCATCATGGTTGCCATATGTGACCTCAAGGGTACCATTGAACCTAAGTTAGATACGGCGACTGTCGATGTAAAACTCCACAGAGTAGACTTTAAAAAGATTTCCCAAAAGGGGAATACATCCAAATCCCATATTAATCCCATATTAACTTGAAATAATCCACGTCCAAAAAGCAGGATGAGCAAGTGCAATACCTCACGAAAAAACACGCAATAATTGCAGCAAAACTGGAAGACCAAGAAGGCAGAGCTTGCAGGAATAAAATCAAGGTAGTATGGGCTCCCAAGGGGAAGGAGGGGCTCAGTGCTTAACTCTTTCTAGAAGACCTTTTAGTCAATACTGTGCACACTAAACGCTTCTTGAACTTCTTTTCTATTGAGCATGCACTCATGGCGCATGTCCGACAGTTGAAACCTGGAGCCTCTCCATTAACAATTACAGCCAGGATCTTTAACTGCTGTGAGAGGGACACTATCCTACAGGCAGCCTTTTCTCATGGTAACAAGACCTATGAAAATGCTACGGCGCGCTTCTTTGCGGATTTCACCCTGCAAGTTCAGTGCCAGCGCAGAAGCTTTGAAAAAGGTAATAAAGTACTCTGTGGCAAAGAACTTAAGTACATGATGCTCTACCCAGTAATGCTTGAAGATGTAACAAAAGGCAAATTGTGGCACTTCAAGCCTCGAGAGGGTTGGTACACTGCTGGTCATCGGTCTCAACGAGAGGGGGGGAAGGGCACCCAATCGATTAGCTGGAAGAGGAGGGACCTGTTTGCAATGAGGGACAGATCGAGGATGGGGCTTTGAGAAAGGGCTGAGAACTGGACTCCATGGCTTGACAGTTATGTCATGTCACTCAATGGATCTGGTCGACCCGTCAGACACCCAGGATAAATAAGGATTGTGACTGCATGATTTTGCATCAGGTATTTTGGGTTTGGATTTGCCTGCCCAGGTATGAGATGAAGGGAACTCCGGGAGGGGGGAGAGTAGATTTATGATGCTGTTATATTTGAAGCAGAGAACCTAAGAAAGGCAAAAGGCGTACAGTAACATGATCATACCAGTGCAGCCCTCGAGGTGGTGATGGCCATCCCTAAATAATTGCATGATATCATTAGGGACAACAGGCGCTCTACATGTTGGGTTTGTGGTGGGCAGTTCTGAGCCTACTGTGCAGGGTAGCAGGCTGGGGGAGTTACAACATTGGGTATATCAGATTCATTTCAGTTTTTGTTCTATCTTCTGTTTTCTTCAGCTCAGTGAGCATAGGCACACAAGGACAGTGATCGGGGACATGCTGGGAAAGGGTAGGATTTTTACTCTGCCATTACACGCGGGGACAGCCCTCTACACTATATCACGCTAGATGGTACACCTCAATCAGCAGTGAAGGTCCTAACGTGGTGGCTAAATGGCTTAGGCAGCACAATAATTAATATTAGTGCTAAAATACCTCCGTAGACTTGTCCCAGACATAGTTCTTCTACAGGAGACTCACTTGAAGGCAACCATTATGAGGCCATGGATCATTTTAGTTACACCCAACTGGTACAAGTGTGTTTCATCACCAACTCGAGGGGCGCAGGCATATTGCTAACATAATCGGTGCCTTATATCCCTTGGCGCACTTGGACTGACCAGCTGGGTCACTTTGTGGCACAGACGGGTACTTGGGAGAGGCACACACTCAACATCTGCTCAGTCTATATACCATGCAGAGGTATCACCCAGAGACTTTTCCCGCCCTAGGGCTATCCTGATGGAAGTGCCCCTGGGATCCTCATAGTAGAAGGGGACTCCAATGCGACAATGGGCCCAGCACTAGATAGAGACTCTAAGGGCCTATTTACAATATTCTGACGCATAGCAGCAAAGCTAGCATTTCTGCTGCACTGCCATGCATCAAAATAAAGGGCAGTAATACACTGCATCTACAAGAAACTGGGGATTCCTGTCCTTGGCCCCGTGCCTGCGTAGAAAGATCAGCCATGCAGCAGCACTGACATCTTTGCGTCATTTTGCAAGGGTGCGTGCTCTGAGGTGATGATTGTTTTTGTGCAGGTGCAACGATAGCAGAGTTGTTTGCTACATATTATGAACATATATAAGTACGTCTGTGACTGTTAGGGTAGGGGAAGATTGCGTTGGCCTTCTAAAACACCTCCCCCTTCCGGCTCTCTCAGGCAAAGATTGAGCAGCTTTGGAGAAAGACCTAAGTGCAAACAAAGTTAAACAGGCAATCTGAGACCTGCAGTCAGGAAAGGAGGCAGGGCCTAACAGCCTACCAGTGGAACTATATGAGTGTGAATAATGTAGCAGGACACATGCTAAATATGTTCAAGGAGGCCCAGGAGGTGGGTCGCCTGCCGGAAGATCAAAGAACCGCTAACATAGTGGTTATCCCAAAAAAGAAAAGCCAACTGCAGCCTGTAGCTTCTACAGACCAACCTGGTTGTTAAATTGATAGGCAAAGTTCCTGGCCAAGATCCTGGCCAACAGACTGCAGCCAGTTATAACTACAGTGATACATCCAGATCAGTCTGGCTTTATGCCACACAGGGGTATCCAATTACACCTGAGGTCTCTCTTAGGAGTACCTCATATGACTGAGGCTACACAAGCTGAACCGGCCGTATTGCTCTTATTGGATGCTCAGATGGCATTTAATAGCACTGAATGGAGCCATCACTTTGCTGCTCAGATAACGCTAGACTTTGGACCTCGATATTGTAAATGGATCCAGCTTCTATATCAAGACCCACTGGAACAGGTGTGAGTCAACAATGAACTGTTATGACCCTTTGTTTTTCATAGGGGCACAAGGCAGGCCTGCTCACTGCCTCAATGATATTTGCCCTTGAACCTCTAGTGGCATGGGTTCACCAGGACTTTCTTATACAAGATATCAGCAGAGGCCGGGACTGGGAAGAGAGGATCTCTCTATATGCTGCTGATATACTGTTAGATGCCCCACAGCCCTGCTCCACAGTGGATAGCACCTTGCACATCTTCCAACTTTTAAGGGATACCCTGGCTATGAAATTAACTGGGAAAAGTCCCTAATTTTTCCCATAAAGGGCGGTATCCCCAGACTGACTTTGAGATGTATAGCCTAAATAGTGCAAGATGGCTTCTGATACTTGGGCATCTACATTACCAGAGACTCAGAAGAATTTCTGAAAAGGAACCGCTTCCCGCGGCTGGACCGCCTCTGAAATGATGTTGCCCACTGGAGAATGCTTCCGATCTCCCTGATAGGCAGGTAGGTGTTCTTTAAGATGATGACCCTCCCAAAATTGCTGTATGTTTTACAGAATACCCCATATAAAATCTCCCCTGACTTCTTTAAGAACATTGATGGCTCACTACGGCTACTCCTGTGGGACGGGGGCCGTTCAAGAACCACACTCTGCAAGCTCCAGAGAGGGGTATATGAAGGGGGTCTGGCGGTCCAAGATATTACTGGGTGGCACAATTGATAGTAAATACTAATAAATGACTGGGTGTTCTCGGACAGTACTGAGCCTGCGTACAGGGCAGGCTCAGTACTCGGGCTTCTCCTCTCTGCGTTATCGAAAAGGACATGAGGGCGCCCTTCCATACCCTACACAGCTGATGATAAGGACATGGTGAGAAGCCACTAGATTCCTGGGATGGGACAACAAACTGACAGACAGAGACCTTCTGCGGTTCGGGATCTGAAGGGGTTCTCCAAACAGAAACTAATAGCCATTCTAACTACTGGGGGATGTGTGGAAAGGGCCAGCATTACTCAGATTTGAGGGTCTACTTCAGCAGTATGAGATTGCTGAATCATAAAGTTTTAAATATTTACAATTGGGTCACGCTCTTAGGCACCACATACTGGAGATGGAGCAATTACCAAAGTCGGCACCTTTAGAGGATCGGCTCCTCTTGAACCCCACGACAGAGAGAGCGGGATCCTTGACCTATAAGAACCTGATGAATAATTCCCCTGACCCTCTGCAGAAGGTGCGGGAAGCATGAGAGGGAGACCTTGGACTTATAGAAGAGGAGGATTGGTTGGAGGATATACAAAGTCTCATAGAGATGGCCATATGGGCTCTGTGCCACCTCATTGAATTGTGAATACACCATAGATCATACTATTACAGGACGCTTCTGCATCGCCTTGGGAATAGCGACACCACCCTATGTGCTAGGGGTTGGGGTGAGACAGGTTTCTTTTTGACATACTCTGGGAATGTCCGGAAATAGATCGCTACTGGAGGGGGGGTGGTTCAAATTATGGCCAATGCCACTGGATTCAACATGCCACTGACTGCCAGGTGGCACCTCCTATGTATAAGTGGTGGAGAGGAGCGGCCTAAATAAAAGAAATATGGCTTACGTTGTCCTCCAGGATTGCCAAGAGAACTTTAGCCCAAGCCAGGGGGGTGAGTGGGATGACACGCATTGCGGAATGGGAAGCTGGCGGGGAATGGTGCCAAAGGGCTAAACATGTGGTGTACCAGAGTCAGGGCAGCCCAAAAAATGGGAGAAAGTCTGGGACAGTTAGTGTATATACAGGGAATAGAGGGAGCCCTCAAAAAGGGGTGGACCATACCTTGAGTGCGGAACTGATTCCATCATATAGCATTGCTAACAACGGTATGCACAATTCTTATCCTTATGTATCCTAGTGGTTATGCCACTCGTACTGTACTTTATTCTTTTATGTCTACTCTGTACATGCTAACCCATTTATGCTTACTGTAGCACTGAGCAACTGTTGAATAAAAAATAAGTAAAAAAGACAAGCATTTACAATGCAACGGTCTCGCCTTTGCAAAAGTTAGCGCTTTTGGCATTGTAAATGACAAATGTTTTATTTATGTGTTGGTTTTGGAAACAGATAAATAAATGGCATTGTCATGAGCAGTAGAGAGTGAGTAGTAGAGAGTGAGTAGTAGAGAGAGTAGTAGAGAGAGTAGTAGTGAGT
This sequence comes from Lissotriton vulgaris, assembly GCF_964263255.1. Classification (NCBI taxonomy): domain Eukaryota; kingdom Metazoa; phylum Chordata; class Amphibia; order Caudata; family Salamandridae; genus Lissotriton; species Lissotriton vulgaris. The sequence goes on from NC_141687.1 coordinate 1,103,335,573, forward strand.
AGTAGAGAGAGTAGTAGTGAGTAGTAGAGAGTGAGTAGAGAGTAGTAAGTGAGTAGTAGAGTGTGTAGTAGAGAGTAGTGAGTGTGTAGCAGAGAGTAGTGAGTGTGTAGTAGAGAGTAGTGAGTGTGTAGTAGAGAGTAGTGAGTGTGTAGTAGAGAGTGTGTAGTAGAGAGTAGTGAGTGTGTAGTAGAGAGTGTGTAGTAGAGAGTGTGTAGTAGAGAGTGAGCAGTAGAGACTAGTGAGAGTGTAGTAGAGTGGTGAGTGTGTAGTAGAGTGGTGAGTGTGTAGTAGAGTGTGTAGTAGAGTGTGTAGGAGAATGTGTAGTAGGGAGTGTAGTAGAGTGTGTACTAGAGAGTAGTGAGTGTGTAGTAGAGAGTGTGTAATACAGAATGTGAAGTAGAGAGATTGAAGTAGAGAGATTGAAGTAGAGAGATTGAAGTAGAGAGACTGAAGTAGAGAGATTGAAGTAGAGAGATTGAGGTAGAGAGATTGAATTAGAGAGATTGAAGTAGAGAGTGTGGAGTAGAGAGTGGAGAGTCTGTAGTAGAGTGTAGTAGAAAGTAGTGAGTGTGTAGTAGAGTAGTAGAGAATGTGTAGTAGAGTAGTAGAGAGTAGTACAGGGTGTGTAGTAGAGTGTGTAGTAGAGCGTGTGTGTAGCAGAGTGTGTAGTAGAGTGTAGTAGAGCGTGTAGTGTAGAGCGTGTAGTGTAGAGTGTGTAGTAGAGAGTGTGTAGTAGAGAGTGTGTAGTAGAGAGTGTGTAGTAGAGAGTGTGTAGTAGAGAGTGTGTAATGTAGAGTGTGTAATGTAGAGTGTGTAATGTAGAGTGTGTAGTAGAGTGTGTAGTAGAGTGTGTAGTAGAGTGTGTAGTAGAGTGTGTAGTAGAGTGTGTAGTGGAGTGTGTAGTGGAGTGTGTAGTAGAGTGTGTAGTAGAGAGTGTAGTAGAGAGTGTAGTAAGTAGTGACTGTAGTAGATAGTGTGTAGTAGAGAGTGTCTAGTATAGAGTGTGTCGAAGAGAGTAGTGGCTGTAGTAGTGAGTGTGTAGAGAGTGTGTAGTAGAGTGTGTAGTAGAGAGTAGTGACTGTAGTAGAGTGTGTAGTACAGTGTGTAGTAGAGAGTAGTGACTGTAGTAGATAGTGTGTAGTAGAGAGTGTCTAGTATAGAGTGTGTTGAAGAGAGTAGTGGCTGTAGTAGTGAGTGTGTAGTGAGTGTGTAGTAGAGAGTAGTGACTGTAGTAGAGAGTGTGTAGTAGTGTGTAGTAGAGAGTAGTGACTGTAGTAGAGTGTGTAGCACAGTGTGTAGTAGAGAGTAGCGACTGTAGTAGAGAGTGTGTAGTAGAGAGTGTGTAGTAGAGAGTGTGTAGTAGAGTGTGTAGTAGAGAGTAGAGTGCGTAGCAGAGAGTAGTGACTGTAGTAGAGAGTGTGTAGTAGAGTGTGTAGTAGAGTGTGTAGTAGAGTGTATTAGAGAGTAGAGTGCGTAGCAGAGAGTAGTGACTGTAGTAGAGAGTGTGTAGCAGAATGTGTAGTAGAGAGTAGTGACTGTAGTAGGGAGTGTGTAGTAGAGAGTAGTGACTGTAGTAGAGAGTGTGTAGTAGAGAGTGTGTAGTAGAGAGTGTGCAGTGATTTGAGTTTTACATCAAATTAAAAACGGGAACGGAACAAACTCATCCTATACATTATTGTGGTAGGTGCCCACGCATATAGGGTTAAATGATGCGTTAGATGCCACAGGTCCCACCAACACGCTTCCTTTATGATAGGAGAATGCCCAACATCGCGGAGATTTGCTCTCTGCTCTTCCCGGATATTTGTATTTTCAAATGTATAATGTTATCCTGCTAAACGAAGACGATGCTCAAACTATAAAAGAAGAGGGTTTCACAGATATGTTAGTCCTTCCGGGCAAACGAAATGACCCAAAGAAAGATCAAGTGACAGTTTAGAGCTCCAAGTGAGTCTTAATAAAATCAGTGTCTGGAACGCATAGCATCAAAAAACGAGCGGGGCATCAAACTGCAGTGTCATTCAATCAAAGCTTCAAGGCTTCTGAGCGCTAGCCGAGAATTATTTTTTGTGAAGCACTAATCACTGTGGAAGGTGCCCCTGCTATCCCAGATATGAGAAGTCAGTCTGATATGAAAATAAGCAGTATTTGGAATGAATGTATTTGGCAGGGGGAAGGTGGGGCAGCGCAAGACCGTACTGACGAGTGAACAGGAGCCATTTTGTACCGAGTGATTCTGCCTGTGTGCATGTAGACAAACCAGGCAGCAGCATGAGCATGTGATTCGGTAAAATAACAAGCATTTACAATGCAATGGTTTTGCCTTTGTTAAAGTTAGAGCTATTGGCATTGCTCTTGACACTCTGAAGCTCCACTCTGCAGCTCCACTCTGCACTCTAAAGCTCCACTCTGAAGCTCCACTCTGAAGCTGCACTCTGAAGCTCCACTCTGAAGCTCCACTCTGAAGCTCCACTCTGAAGCTCCACTCTGAAGCTCCACTCTGAAGCTCCACTCTGAAGCTCCACTCTGAAGCTCCACTCTGCACTCTGAAGCTCTACTCTGAAGCTCTACTCTGCACTCTGAAGCTCCACTCTGAAGCTCCACTCTGAAGCTCCACTCTGAAGCTCCACTCTGAAGCTCCACTCTGAAGCTCCACTCTGAAGCTCCACTCTGAAGCTGCACTCTGAAGCTGCACTCTGAAGCTCCACTCTGAAGCTCCACTCTGAAGCTCCACTCTGAAGCTCCACTCTGAAGCTCCACTCTGAAGCTCCACTCTGCACTCTGAAGCTCCACTCTGCACTCTGAAGCTCCACTCTGAAGCTCCACTCTGCACTCTGAAGCTCCACTCTGAAGCTCCACTCTGAAGCTCCACTCTGAAGCTCCACTCTGAAGCTCCACTCTGAAGCTCCACTCTGAAGCTCCACTCTGCACTCTGAAGCTCCACTCTGAAGCTCCACTCTGAAGCTCCACTCTGCCCTCTGAAGCTGCACTCTGAAGCTGCACTCTGAAGCTGCACTCTGAAGCTGCACTCTGAAGCTGCACTCTGAAGCTGCACTCTGAAGCTGCACTCTGAAGCTGCACTCTGAAGCTGCACTCTGAAGCTCCACTCTGAAGCTCCACTCTGAAGCTCCACTCTGAAGCTCCACTCTGAAGCTCCACTCTGAAGCTCCACTCTGAAGCTCCACTCTGAATCTCCACTCTGCACTCTGAATCTCCACTCTGCACTCTGAAGCTCCACTCTGCACTCTGAAGCTCCACTCTGCACTCTGAAGCTCCACTCTGAAGCTCCACTCTGAAGCTCCACTCTGAAGCTCCACTCTGAAGCTCCACTCTGAAGCTCCACTCTGCACTCTGAAGCTCCACTCTGAAGCTCCACTCTGCACTCTGAAGCTCCACTCTGAAGCTCCACTCTGCACTCTGAAGCTCCACTCTGAAGCTCCACTCTGAAGCTCCACTCTGCACTCTGAAGCTCCACTCTGAAGCGCCACTCTGCACTCTGAAGCTCCACTCTGAAGCTCCACTCTGAAGCTCCACTCTGAAGCTCCACTCTGAAGCTCCACTCTGAAGCTCCACTCTGAAGCTCCACTCTGAAGCTCCACTCTGAAGCTGCACTCTGAAGCTCTACTCTGAAGCTCTACTCTGCACTCTGAAGCTCCACTCTGAAGCTCCACTCTGAAGCTCCACTCTGAAGCTCCACTCTGAAGCTCCACTCTGAAGCTCCACTCTGAAGCTCCACTCTGCACTCTGAAGCTCCACTCTGAAGCTCCACTCTGAAGCTCCACTCTGAAGCTCCACTCTGAAGCTCCACTCTGAAGCTCCACTCTGCACTCTGAAGCTCCACTCTGAAGCTCCACTCTGAAGCTCCACTCTGAAGCTCCACTCTGAAGCTCCACTCTGAAGCTCCACTCTGCACTCTGAAGCTCCACTCTGAAGCTCTACTCTGAAGCTCCACTCTGCACTCTGAAGCTCCACTCTGAAGCTCTACTCTGAAGCTCCACTCTGCACTCTGAAGCTCCACTCTGAAGCTCCACTCTGCACTCTGAAGCTCCACTCGGAAGCTCCACTCTGAAGCTCCACTCTGAAGCTCCACTCTGAAGCTCCACTCTGAAGCTCCACTCTGCACTCTGAAGCTCCACTCTGAAGCTCCACTCGGAAGCTCCACTCTGCACTCTGAAGCTCCACTCGGAAGCTCCACTCTGAATCTCCACTCTGCACTCTGAATCTCCACTCTCCACTCTGAATCTCCACTCTCCACTCTGAATCTCCACTCTCCACTCTGAATCTCCACTCTCCACTCTGAAGCTCCACTCTGAAGCTCCACTCTGAAGCTCCACTCTCCACTCTGAATCTCCACTCTCCACTCTGAAGCTCCACTCTGAAGCTCCACTCTGCACTCTGAAGCTCCACTCTGAAGCTCCACTCTGCACTCTGAAGCTCCACTCTGAAGCTCCACTCTGCACTCTGCAGCTCCACTCTGAAGCTCCACTCTGCACTCTGAAGCTCCACTCTGAAGCTCCACTCTGAAGCTCCACTCTGAAGCTCCACTCTGAAGCTCCACTCTGAAGCTCCACTCTGCACTCTGAAGCTCCACTCTGAAGCTCCACTCTGCACTCTGAAGCTCCACTCTGAAGCTCCACTCTGCACTCTGAAGCTCCACTCTGAAGCTCCACTCTGAAGCTCCACTCTGAAGCTCCACTCTGCACTCTGAAGCTCCACTCTGAAGCTCCACTCTGCACTCTGAAGCTCCACTCTGAAGCTCCACTCTGAAGCTCCACTCTGAAGCTCCACTCTGAAGCTCCACTCTGAAGCTCCACTCTGCACTCTGAACGGTCAGACTCCAAAAATCGGCCCTAATCACAATAGTATTATTTCACCTGCGTGAATATAAGTCTTTGAAATTCTGGCCAGTGGTAATACACACAAGTAATATAAAATTGTTGTTCTAAAGAGCATTAAATGGAAATAAAACAAGTACCAGACCCATTGACGCCTGCACCTTAAAAGTGAAACTGACTAAAGCAAGCCCCGGGCCACGTTGAAAAAAAAAGCCACACACATTAGATGCAGTCAAGGCGCGCTCACGAGGTCAGAAGGCACTCCACATGAACAACTACCAGACACATTGTTTCATTTCACTTTGAAAGTGTCAAAGTGAAACTGACTAAAGGAAGCGCACGGCCCATTAGATGCAGTCAAGGCGCGCTCACGAGGTCAAATCTCCAAAGGAGAAGCTCGTGACAGCCTGACTACAGCAGAAAAAGCTCGTAACAGTCTGATGTCCACAATATTCCCAGAAAAGTGGCAACATAAGTTGTCTCGCATAGACAGCAAAAGCTTCGCTTTTGCTTTCGTCTAGGCGAGACCTAAAAAGCCACACACATTAGATGCAGTCAAGGCGCGCTCACGAGGTCAGAAGGCACTCCACATGAACAACTACCAGACACATTGACGCCTGCACTTTCAAAGTGAAATGAAACAAAGTGAAACTGACTAAAGGAAGCGCACGGCCCATTAGATGCAGTCAAGGCGCGCTCACGAGGTCAAATCTCCAAAGGAGAAGCTCGTGACAGCCTGACTACAGCAGAAAAAGCTCGTAACAGTCTGATGTCCACAATATTCCCAGAAAAGTGGCAACATAAGTTGTCTCGCATAGACAGCAAAAGCTTCGCTTTTGCTTTCGTCTAGGCGAGACCTAAAAAAGGTTTAAAGGGCAGACAAAGGACAAATTAGAACCTAATTAAGGCTCTTGAGGATGTGAGTCGGGGTATGAGACTTTGAAGACACTACCTAACCTAAAGCAGGAAACCAGTGCTCGTGAAAGCTTCAGCTAAAATCGACTTTCTAATCCCTAAAAAGAAAGATGAGGTGGATAACATTCAAGCATGGAGTTTTAATACGAAAGATTAGCCTATGCGTGTCTATCAACTGAGCTTTGCAAAGGCATTTCTGAACACATGGGCTTAAAAAGGGGCATCTAACGATGACGTTAAAGACAGACTGCAAGTTACATTAAAAATATGAATTGGGTTTGAATGGGGCATAGCCACAATGAAAAGGTGTATTTGTTTTCAACAGGGGTCTTCGTGGACAGTTTCCAAAGGAGAGGAATTGCTAGAAAGATGTCTAACAATGGAGCATGATGAAGGAAGATAGGGAAGGACTGAAGGACATTCAACAATAAGACCTAATGAATCTTGCTTGGTGGAAAACCTGCAGTTAATAGGAATTCCAGCATCCCTGCTCTTTGAACGATTTCCAATAACTGTGCTTGACTGGGGCACATCTAGAAAGGAACCAGATGCTATGTCTGCACAGGACAGTCCTTTTGTGTTTGCATTCCTAACAATTTGACTAGGTTGAAAGAGTTCTGGAGCAGGACGCGGTTGAGGGACATACAACAAAGGGGCTTGTTGGTGTCATATCTGACAACTGGCCTTGGTCGTAAGAAGTTGAGTTTGGGGACCTGGCTAATGGATCGGTAAAAATAAAGCCACTGTGGAGATTCCAATGGTTAGGGTTTATTTAAAGATATTTAACCATGGGGCTTTAAGAATCGTGAACCATGGGTCTTAATGTAAGGATTTGTCACAATGCGCCTTGTCGTAAAAATCTGTATTAAAAAATCTATAGTGTAAGGATCTACAACAATAGGGAGTACAGTACGGATTAACTCTACAATTGAGCTTGGAGTAATGATTATTAGCAATAGAACTTGCATGAGGGATAGTGACTGGTCATTGATAAAGGTGGATTTTTTTGTTTGTACTGTCAGACAATGCTTACTTGAACTGTTTGCTGATTTGCGATTCCTGGATCTGTTGCGCTGCCCGCTTCTCGCTGCTGCGTAGTTCTTTTAAGTTATCCCAGAATCCATCTTCCACCTCATCAGTGCCCACATCTGTGCAGGACCCTGTGGGAACAATAAGCAAGAACAAGGCACTTGAGAAAGAATCCATACATTATCTGCTTTATGAGGACCACCAGTCTGCTGTTCTTTTTGGAGTACACTTCACAAAGGGACAGATCTACAATAAGGTTGCTACAAAGGCTGACCTATGGATCCATAATGAACGGCACAAGACAGCATAAGGTTACATTCAATGGGCTAAAACAAGCCTTACTGCATGGGCATGGGTGCACCCACAAGGCAAAATATTAGAAAGAGGGTGAGATGGACCAGCAGTTAAGGGGTGTGGAAAATGAAACCAGAAAACAAGTGCCCCCGGTAAGACTTCCCCTCTTGGAGTGTTCCTTTCTCTCGCTGGACTGGCCCATTAGTGTATGCAGATTGAGCGGGGCAGGGGGCCTGAGCACAAGTGGTCTCACTTGTTTTCAGGTGTGTTTCACCAATGTGAACTATTCCCTGTATTTATTTTTATCTAAGTGAAGTTAAGAAAACTTGTCTCTGCAGGAGACCCCCCCCCCCTGTTTTCATAAAACTTCGTTGAAGCAGTGTTTTGCGGAAAGGCAATATGCAAATGTGGGCCACTTTTTTAGCGTGTCCAGGCCTATTTGTGATCTCAATCCAACCCTGGTTAAGTGCTCAGCAAATAAAGATGACGTCAGAAGCCAAAGATTCTGCTCTTACCTGTAATGGCCAGCAAGGCCAACACGACGCCAATGGATCTCAGAAACATCTTCAGCTTCGAAAGGAGCTTCGGGGTGGAACCTGGGAGGGAAAATATTGAGCTTAGTATAAAAGTGGAGAGGAGGGGCTTAGAGTCCAAAAGGCTGCAGCCACTGGTGGGAGAGGGCTCCCTTTATGTCGAGAGCCCAACAACGTAACCACAGATCCCTCCATCAAACACCTCAGTCTGCTGAAACACCAACCCACGCATGACTAGGAATTCGCTGTCTGAGGCCCGCAGTACAGCGCAGTGTCTCTGTGGGCTTTAGTGGCCGGACCCATCCTGGCCTGTCAGGAGTCGGCTCCTATCACTGCAGTATCTCAGGCGCCCCAGCCATGCTGCTCACTCCATCCAAGTGTTCCCCATCTTCAGTGTGCTCACAGGTCAGCCCTTAACCACCGACCTTTACCACTGGCCACGGCTCCCATAAGGAAAAGAGACATTTTCAAACTCATCTGCTTGAGATATAAAGCTTTGTCAGGCAATGGACCAAAATATCTGCAGGACAAACTGATTCCATATCTTCCTATAAGAAATCTTAGATCAAGGAGTCACGTTCTCTCTCCTCTGCGTATTCCTACGTCTAGGTTTGGTGGACCAGCTTTTTCTTATCTGGCCCCTACCACAAGAACAAGCTTCCCTTGTTCGTCAGGGAATGCACGGAGTTTTCAGGTTTAAAAAAACATCTTAAGACCTGGTTGTTCTAATGGCTGCTTCTCTGTTTGTTGCTTCATCGCCGAGATGGCCCTTCAGGCGCGATTCGCTGCGCTTTATCAAGTAATATATCCATTAACGTAACATAACTGAAGGGTGCGGCTCAGTGAACCTCCCTCCCTCTGTGTCAGACCCCCCCCACCTGATATCACGAGGAACGGAAGATGCCCGAAGCAGAGCCTCTCCCATAACTGCAATATCTGATCTCACACACTCGCCCCTCCCTCAGGAAGCATCACTCATCTCTGCGGTGTCTGAGGAGCTCTCGTGTCTCAGCCAGCACCCCGACTCACTGACGTGTCCCTGGAGCTCAGGGCAGGCCCCCGCACCCCCACTCATCAACCCCAAGCCCCAGTCTACAGTGCTCGAATTTTACAGCCCAGATGTCGACTTTCACAACCTGCTCAGCTAGAAACCTCGCTCCAGCACTGAATTGTGTCTGTAGCTTCGCTGCCCCATCCTCCACCGGCCCCCAAGTCAGAAGCCCCTATCAGGGCAGTGCCACTTCCGGATATGTGCCCCAACCCCCTTAAAGCAGCGGACCTCGCCTCTCCTGTACCTGGAGTGCAGATGTGCACCTTCAAGGACAAGAATAACCCCGCACCATAACATCTGGGTCTCTGGCATCCACAGGACCATCGCAAGCCCCTCTTCCACAACTCACCTCTGGACTCTACAGCTGCTGGCTGGCCTCTGCCGGTACCAGCCCCTTCTGCCTCGCTGATATTTATACGAGAGCAAACGCCCTCTTCTCTGGATATAGCGCCCAGAGGAAGACCAGAAGGCGCCTCCTGGACTTTAGACCGGGCAGACGCGTCACCTGTGGACGGTGCCTTATCTGCTGGTGATGCTGGAGCCCTCGCTGGTGCCCTCAGCAGGTGACGCGCAGGGCATTGATCACCATGACTGGACTGCAAACCAACAGCGGATGGTAACATGTGGAGCACACGTCCCACATTTCAGCAATCGAGCGCAAAGTGCGAGCTCGACCCTCTTCCAGGGCATCAGGGCTATCTTTCACCCGTAAATTTAGACTGTTTATTACTTTGTACTCTGTGACGTCAGAGGGCAGAGAGGGCAGGCTGCAATGAGCAGACAATGTATCTTGGAGGATGGGTCAAATGAAGTCAGAGGTGAGACTGAGGGATGGGGCGAGGCATACATTAGTTGATTAATGGAACCTGAGGGGCGAGGAGTAAGGGGTACACCAGTAAGGTATAAATGCCTTTTGGGAATCGAATGACCACGTGGCGAGTTTGGGTAAAGAGGGGAAGGTCATTCCCAGGTGAGAACATCCACCAGGCCCTTTCCTTGGTAACTTTGGATCTCCAGTTATGAAAAAGTACAATAAAAGAAAGGCTTTGGTGACCCAAGCCAAAATACCTGTTAATCTACTAGTTTGACTCGTTTGTAGGGAGTTGGGTGAGTGGGAAAAGGCATTTACAACTAAGATAATTCTGAAGGGCTAGACGAGAGTGTCAATGTAAAGTGTAATGGTCACCCCCAGCCTTTTCATGCTAGATGCTCTGGTAATTGCAAACCAAGCCCCGGCACCAGCGCCTTTTCCCTTAAACTGTAACTGTGAATTGGTACACCCAATTGGCAAAGTACTTTAACACCCCTGTAAGGCCCTAGTATAAGGCACCAGTGATACCCAGGGCAAAGATGTAAAAGGGGTGCCTGGGCTGCAGCACTTATTGTGTCACCCTGAGGGACCGAAGTGAAACCAAAGGTTGCAGACCTGCCATGTGAGACCTGCACAAGCAGCTTGCCTGCTCGAGTTCGATCCTGCTCACACCATGCGTGACTGGATCACCTCACTGCATGTAATAAATGTCAGTCACCCCTAGAGTAGGCCTCCATTTAGCCCAAGAGGCAGAATGCATTATTTGGTATGTGTGGAAATATATGTGCAAGTATATATTTCCCTTTGGTAGCATTTTAAATGTAATTACCCGCAAGTGACCAACCCTCCATAGGATAACATGGGCTGGACACAGATGTCCAACTCCATTATGGAACAGTCAATACCTTTTGTGTTTGGTGTCAAGCACACTGCTTTTTTACCCCAGACACAATAGTGATGTCAAGGTTTAATCAGTATGTACCTAGGTGGCACTTAAGACAGTGCCCACCAAGTTAACCCAGTGTTCTTGTGCCTTGGCTGGCTTTTCCAAGGGTCTCCGCCAAGACACAGATCTGACCTCGTGCTGGGGAATGTGTGCTGCTCCCAGAGGTCAGAGACAAAGACCTGTGTGTGTAGGAGGGGACACCTCCATCCACACATGAGGTCTAGTCAATGGGCTATCATGGCAGTGAGCCTCCAAGGCCTCACCAGCGCTTCTGGACAAAGGAACTTGTCCTCTATCGAGTTCAAAGCCTCTCCCTACCCCATGCACTGTTTTTGGTGGGCTGGTGGGTAAATTAGCTATTCAGGAGGTGTACACACCCACAAGGCTGACCACAGCTCTAGGGCGATGCAGCTGATGTGCATAGTCGAGGATGGCTTTGGCCATATGGAATTTAGCCTAAAAAGTAGGTTCTTACTGATTTAGTGAAATACACATACAAGATGTGTCACTAAAGGGTAGGATTAGCCACAAGAGTAGATGCCCATTGGCTAAATAGTTCTCACACCCACTAACATCTCCTAAATCCAGGATTTAAGTGTAGTATCCTAGTTTACTGTCCATGCTTATATATGCCATTGTCCATCACATGCTTGCTATTGGAATGTTACAGTATAATGATGCATTACGGAATGTTGGGTGTCTGTCAAGAAAAGCCTCAGTTGTGATGGGGCTGAGCAGCATGCTGGCTGCTCCTGGTGGGAGTCATCTACATATCTACAATAAATCATCTTGAACTCAACAATCTGTCTGGACTTCATTACTAAATTTTTAAGGCGACAATCTGATCTTACCCTCGTTCTACGTGCTCAACAAAAGAAGTCAATGTCAAGGAAGTCAAGAAGTTGAGAACAAACATAAAACTTCAATTGGAACAAGGACTCTGCCACCCGAGCCCCACCAGTGACCACTACACCAGTCGCCCTCAACCTCTGCGTGCTGGATCCCACTTCACACAAGCCCCACAGGTACAGTGTGGCTTGACAGTTTCTTCACAAGCGCCTTTTCAGAGCAAAGCAATTTAATTTAGGCCTGGGCAAAGCGATACGCTCGTGTAGTTTGCGAAGTTTGCGCAACTTCTCACTACACGAACTGCACGTAGCACAGTGCGATCACGCGAAGTGTAGCATAGCGTAGCATAGCGTAGTGCAGCGGTCATTTTTTGCTGGCTTGCGGTCCTTAACGTCAAGTAGGCGACCGCGAGCAAGCAAAATGACATCCTGGCAAGGCTTTTTCCTCGTTCGCGATCAGCACCATCAAGTTGTCGATCGCGAGCGTGGAAAATAAACATCCCTGCGAGATTCTCAACACGGGGAGGTCTAGTTTCTCATTGCGAGTGGTCGCGTAAGCTCGCGTCTGCTCGCGATGAGAAACTACCAGTCCGCATTGAGAAAGCTGCCACTCGAGTAAAAATCTCCTCAAGCGGCAGAAAACTACAGCTCGCACTGTGCAAGATGCCGTTTTCAATGATTGCACAGTGCAGAATGCTTGTCCGCACTGTGCAATCATTGAAAACAGCATCTTGCACAGTGCGAACATGCTGCTACGCAGTTTGATTAGTGCTACGCATAGCTCGCGCAGTGCAAAGTGCACTTTGCGTAGCTTCGCAAAGCGCTACTTCGCAAACTACGCCCAGCCGTAATTTAATTAAGCGTGCTATTATCTGTGTCATGTGACTACATCAACAAGAACTGCACCTTCAAGTACAACATGTCAGACTTTGTAATTACATGGATATTTTTCCTGCACCAACTTTGTCTACTTGCTTTTGTTTATCCTATAAGGGAGGAGTCTATACAATGTTTTATGTTCTCCTTAGCATCTATGAGATGTTTCCTATCTCTGCTGGAGCGTTGATACCTACATCTATGGCCTGCACAGATCTAACTCTTGGAATTCACATGTGTACAGTTAACTTTGGTAATTTCAACGTTTGTACTGCAATTGATGTCGGTCTGGTGAAGGCTGTTTGGTTGATGATCCCCTCTCCGTCATTTACCACACATGTGCTTTAATGGGTTTATGGAGGTATGTCTATTTTATCTTTTATTTAGTACCTTGCTACACCGGGACATTTGACAGTTCAACCTCTATTATGACATTTTGTTTTGAAGTTGCCGCGAGACTAACAGTGCACGCGTGTTCTTACCTTTGTTATCACTTGTGCGTTAGTCTCCGTGACACCCCTTTGTCCATCATTGTATGCTGCTGTAGGATGTCTTGGTGCATGGTCACACCTTTTGCCACATGGCACAACGTCATATGTGTGCCGCCATCTTGAGGGAAGTGAGTAATGACGAGAAAATATCCTTCAGTTCCCTGGATCCAGGAATCAATTCAATTCAATTCAATATTTAGCTTTATTCGACCATAATATTCACAGTCATAAAAGCATATGACACAATCAGTAAAATTAAAATTAAAAAGGATTGTGACAATACATATATTAAGAGAAATAAAATACAAAGCTCACATTTAAAAAGTTACATCAAATAGTATCCAACAGCATTTCAGATCCCACTATTTCACCTAGAAAGGGGTGTCCAAGGCCTCAAATAGCATGCTTTTCCAATGCCACAGGACCTTTTTCAAGAACTTGGAGACCCTCCACGCCACCTGCTCATTCTCTAGTAATTGTAAGCGAACAAGAGCTGGGCGGCATTGCCTAAGGCCTTGCTGTCTTAGAAGAGGTAGTAACCATACTTCCTTAATTCAAAAAAGAGCTTACAAAAAAGGAATAAGTGAATAGTGGACTGCTCTGAGTGGGAGTCGCACACACATGGGGTAGAGGTCTTGACCAGTCATTCATCTTGGGTGTAGTCACTATTCTGTGTATGGTGCCTAGTCTAAATCTAGTCAAAAGCATTGTATCATATCCACTAGGGACAAAGCTTAAATAAGGTTCCATAGCCAGAGAAGTGAGCCTTAACTGATGTTGCATAACTGTCGGTTTAAATAATTCCAACATAGCAAGGCCCTCTTTCTTCAAAGTTTTTCTCGAGATTCCAGCCATAGACCTAGGGTTTGTATAATAATGTGGGTGGCCAAGATCTATCATAAACCTGTGAACGAACCTAAGCCAGGGGATCTTGTGCGCCCCATCCAACCCAATACAATCGCGCAGGATATATAGATTTAAATGGGTTTGTTCACTAACCCATATCCTGCGCCAAAGGAGGATACGCTCCAGTATAATGAGGTCCGTTAAGTACGGTAGGCCCAGCTCCTTGTGACACACAAATGAGGACGTGCCAGGAGGAACTGAAAAAATAAACCTGAGGAAGGCGTTTTCCACTGTTTGTAGAGGGAAAGAATTAAAAAAAAAACAGACCCCGGCCCCATAAATCGCTGCGGATATACACTGCGCCTCATATATTTTCAGGAATTCGCCCGGTGGCTTCCTGCCCAACTTCTTCACAAAGATGGCAAGGGCACTAGTAGATCTACTAAAGCCAAGTTTTTTCGACTCCATTTAGAGGGTCCAAGTATCATTCTGATTGAAAAGGACACCAAGGTACGAGAAAGGTCTTGTTGGTGCTTACTTCCTACCATCCAGACAAATGTCCCTGCCCTTATCCCTGCATGTCCCTATACCACAACTCATTATAAAAGTCTTTGAGAAATTGATACATAAACCTAAATCACGCATAAAAGCGTTAAAACTGTCCAAGTCTCTTTGCAAGTCATTTTGCGTATGCGCCATTAACACCGCGTCATCAGCATATAGCTGGCGCGGGATCGGTCGCCCGCCTGCTTGAGGAAAATCTTGTCCACTCTTTAGGAGTGCCTTGGCCAGCCCATTAGTGTATAGGTTAAAAAGGAAGGGGGCAAGGACACACCCCTGCCTAACCCCTCTCCTTACAGGGAATGTTTTTGTGCACTGACCCTCCAACCCATATCTGACGCTGGCTGACGCTCCCTCATAGAGTCGCTGAAGAAAGGCGATAATATTGGGGTCCACCCCTAAGTCTACAAGGATCTCCCAAAGACTGACATGGATTACGGAATCGAACGTTGCTGTTAGATCCACAAAAACGAACAGTGCACTCGCGTTCTTACCTTTGTTATCACTTGTTAGATTGGGCGGTCTCTGGTGGGCAGAGGTGAATACTTCTGTCCCAGCCGGGACCTGCCACCTATAGTTAGGGTAGGGGGCTATCCCCTTAGTGGTATTGTTGGAGGGGGGAGGTCCCTGGGGGACAGGGGTAAGTACTCCTGGCCACCCGGGGACCCCTCTCTTCCTGGAACGTTACTGAGCGCTAGAGTCAGGCCTCCCTGAGGGGAGGATTACGCATCTATGGTCATGCACGCAGAGGCGCCAGCACACTCTAAATAGACACCACACCAGTATTATATAGACAAATGAGTTCTTTATATCGGACTTTGCTTTAGGTCAGGTAGGTCACACACAGGGATAGGGATCAGCTTCCTTGGTGGCATAGTCGGGTCTTCTTGGGAGGGAGAAGTAGGAAGTCTGGGGTTCTCTTGGGATACTCACAGTCTCTCCTGCACAGTCTCTAGTCCGGCTCTCAATCCCCGAGCCTCGGGGAGATATTGGGAGGACATCTGCGGGTCTAGTTTAGGAGCTGGGCGCGCACCCCAAGGTCGGGGGATGGCTCGTGGGTCACGAGCCGGTGTGGAAATTTTGCTGGGCTGGAGTATGGCTCTGGTGCCACTTCTGAGCAGGTACGGGGGCCGTGATGCGCACCGGCGGGTGCGTGTCCTACAGGGAAGCGTCCTCGCCTGGTAATCCTCCCACTTCGCCGGGTCCCAGCAGATGCGTGTCCTACGCCAGAGGCGTACTCTACGGCTACCGGAGTACTAGGCGTACTCCCACGGTTACCGGAGTACGGGGCGCATCAGTCAGTGCGGGTCTTCGGGCAAAGCGATGGCAGGAGTACGGGGCGGACAGTGCGGGATGCGTGGCGTACCCTGGAGTGCGGTAGGTCTTCCGCGCCTCCAGGTACGTGGCGTACAAGTCCCACAATGAGGCATACAGGTCCAGCCACGAGGCGTACCCTGGAGCGCGATCGGTCTTCTGCGCTTCCAGGTACGCGGCGTACAGTTCTCGCAGTGAGGCGTACAGTTCCAGTGGCCCCGCACAGCTTGAGCTGCGACCCGGTCAGCAGGGCTCGAGTCGGGGGCAACGATGCGTCCTCACGGGGGGCGAGAGCCGCTACTACGTCTGCAGGGCTCCAAGGGGCTAGTCAGCCTCCCTTAGGTTCTGGAGAGCCGCGATCAGATCAGCCGGGCTCGGGGGTGGATTGCTCTTCCCGGGAGGGCGACATCCTTCTTTTCCCGGATGGGCCGTGGCACACCACCCGCTCCGTTAGTTCCAGGATCCAACTGCCGTAACTGCCGCTCCGGCTCTCGTTATCTTTTCTCCCTCCTCCCTTCTCAAGTTTCAGCCCCCCTCCAGATGGCTCCTTGGGGGTCCAGGGGCAGAGTGCTGGGCCTCTGGCCATTTAGCAGTTTCCCTTTGAAGTCCGGAGGTGGGAGGGGTTCTCTGCTCCCCGGCCGGGATTGGCCCGGCCTGGCAGGAGGTGTTATTGAAACTCCTCCGCCCCATCCTGCTGGTCCAATGCTCGCTTCCCACCGCTGGCCAGGGGGTGATGGGGGATCTGGCTTCTCTGGGGCTGGGGCTCTGGGGGGCAGGGCGCTGGCTGGCCTTACTTCCTATCGACGGCCCTGGGCCTTAGGCTTTCTGTTCTCAGGGAGAAAGGTGGGGGCTGTACTGGGGTGGCTAACGCTATTTGGGGACATAGGACAGGATCACGCTGGTGGGGGACCCGCTCAGGCGTATGCTGGGCTACGCCGGGGAGGTCAGGTCTAACACCCATCCCCCCAGCTGAAAGGCAGGGAGAACTGCTCATCCCCTTGGGAGTTCTCCTCACTGAGGCGTAAGAACCGGGATAGACCGTCCGCATTGGCGTGGTCCGTGCCTGGGCGGTGTTCGACTGTGAAGTCCGTCCCCTGGAGGGAAATGGACCACCGCAACAGCTTGGGATTCTCTCCCCTCATCTGCATGAGTGGCCGGTGGTCGGTCTGGACCTGGAAGTGAGTCCCGAACAGGTAGGGCCTCAGTTGCTTCAGGGCCCAAACCACCACAAAGGCCTCCCACTCAATGGTGCTCTATCTTCACTCTCTGGGCAGTAATCTCCTACTGAGGAAGGCGACGGGTCAATCTTGGCCTTCCTCGTTCAGTTGGGATAGCACGGCCCCTATGCCATGTTCGGAGGAGTCGGTCTGGACGACAAAGTCCCGGGAGTAGTCAGGGGCCTGGAGTACTGGGGCGGTGCACACTGCAGCCTTCAAGGTGTCAATCGCCGTCTGACAGGCTGGAGTCCAGTGCACCTTTTTAGTCTGTCTTTTAGAGGTTAATTTAGTTAGGGGCCCCACGATGCTGCCATACCCTTTGATGAATCTCCGGTAGTAGCTGGTGAGGCCAAGAAAGGCCCTCACTCCGGTCTGGGTAGTCGGGGTTCCCAAGCCAGGATGGCATTGATTTTGGGTTGGAGGGGCGCCACCTGGCCGCTCCCTACTTGGTGCCCGAGGTAGACCACTGACCCATGGCCAATCTGGCATTTACTAGCTTTGATGGTGAGGCCGGCCCGGCTAAGGACTAGCAGCACCTCCCAGAGGTGTCGCAAGTGTTCCCCCCAGTCGGTGCTGAACACGGCAATATCATCCAGGTAGGCGGCACTGAACTCGTCCAGCCCTGCCAGCACCCAGTTGACCAGTCACTGGAAAGTGGCCGGGGCATTCTTCATCCTGAAGGGCATCACCCGGAATTGGTAGTTCCCATCGGGGGTGGAGAAGGCGGACTTTTCCTTGGCTCCTTCAGTGAGGGCAATTTGCCAGTATCCTGAGGTCAGGTCGAAAGTACTGAGATAGTGTGCCGCCTCTAGGCGGTCAATGAGCTTGTCAGCCCGGGGAATGGGGTGTGCATCTGTTCGGGTGACGGCATTGAGTCCGCGGTAATCCACACAGAATCTTAGTTCGGGCTTGGCCCCTGGGCCGGCCGCCTTTGGAACTAGTACCACGGGGCTTGCCCATGGACTATCAGCGGACTCCACTACTCCCAGGGCAAGCATTTCGGAGACCTCCTCCTTCATGCAGGCCCGGACTCGGTCGGGGACATGGTAGGCCTTGTGCCGCTCAGGGGTGCTGTCCCCAGTGTCCACTTCGTGGACACATCAATCGGTGATGCTGGGGAACAGGGAAAATAAGCCTGAGAACTGTCCCAACAGCTGGCGACAGTCTTCACGCTGTTCAGGTGTCAAGGAGGGGGAGAGAATCACTCCCTCCATGGAGCCATCCTGCTCCGTAGCATGCAGAAGGTCGGGTAGGGGTTCGGTCTCTTCCTCCGCCCGTCGTCGGTGGCGAGGAGCATGCTCACCTCAGATCGCTCAAAGTGGGGTTTGAGGCGGTTCACATGGAGGACCCTCAAAAGGTTCCTTGGGGACTGGACGTCTACCAGGTAGGTGACCTGGCTCTTGCGCTCTACTACCTTGAAGGGACTGGTACTTTTGTCCTGGAGAGCGCAGTGGTCCACTGGGGCCATCACCCACACCTGCTGACCAGGCTGAAACTCTACCAGAGTTGTGTTCTGGTCATACCAGCATTTCATTTCTGCCTGGCTAGCCTCGAGGTTGGCCTCCGCAAGTTCCCTGAACTTCTGAGTCTGATTCCTCAGGGCCAGGATGTACCGGATTACCTCCTGGGGAGGGTTCTGGGGGGCCGTCTCCCAGCCCTCTTTGACTAGACTCAGTGGTCCTCGGACAGTGTGACCATAGAGTAGTTCAAAAGGGCTGAACCCTAGGGACTTTTGGGGGACTTCCCGGTATGCGAACAAGAGGCAGGGCAGGAGGATGTCCCACTTATGCCTCAGGCGCTCTTCCAACCCCATGATCATTCCCTTGAGGGTCCGGTTTAATCGCTCAACCAGACCATTGCCTTGGGGGTGGTATGGGGTGGTGAATTTGTACGTCACCCCACACTCCTGCCACAGGGACTTCATATACTTTGAAATGAAGTTTTTCCCCTGGTCGCTCACTACCTCCTGGGGGAATCGCACCCGGGAGAATATCCCCATTAGGGCCCGCCCCACCACGGGGCCGTCACGGTTCTGAGGGAGATGGCCTCAGGGTACCGAGTGGCATGGTCCACCAGGACGAGGATGAATCTGTGGCCCATGGCGGTGCCGGGGTCCAGAGGTCTCACAATGTCGATCCCCACTCGCTCAAAGGGGGTACTGACCACCGGAAAGGGCTGGAGCGGGGCCTTGCGCTTTTCCCCAGTCTTCCCACTAGCCTGGCAGGTCTGGCAGGACTGGCAGTGAGTCGCTACATTTTGGCGCATCCTGGGCCAATAGAAATGGGTAACTAGCCAGTGGTAGGTCTTATCTTGCCCCAGGTGCCCGGCTAGAGGTACGTTGTGGGCTAGGCCTAGTAGGAAATCCCTGAAACGCAGGGGTACCACCAGTACCCGGGCGGACCCCAGCTCCGCAGACTTAGGCTCGCTGTAGAGGAGACCATTCTCCCAGTAGATCCAGTGGGACCCGGACTGGTCTCCGGCCGCCTGGGCGGTGGCCTGCTGCCATATGCCCAGGAGAGTGGGGCAGATGGTCTGTTCCTGGCAGAACTCTTCCTGGGAAAGTCCACCCTCCTGTCGCCATTGGTCCAAACCGGGGAGGTCTCCCAGCTCGGCGATCTGCTCGCCAGTTGGGTCCTGGACATCTCCCTCTGGGTCGGTTTCCCCGGGGGGGTCTTGACCGGAGGGGTCAGGTTGGCCGATCCCCCCTTCTTCTCCCCCCAAGGCGGGGCTCTGGGCCCTTCCTTCTGACCCCCCTCCTTCTGGGGCACTCATCTGAGCCCAACCACTCGGGTAGACCCATCATCCTCAGATGGGTCTTTCGTTCCACTTGGGTCCACGGGGAGGTTTCCAGGTCGTTGCCCAGTAAACAATCGATGGGCATGGAGGTTCGGACTGCTACCTGCAGGGTGCCAGATACCCCCTCCCATTCATAGGGAATTTGGGCCATTTTGCAGAGGCTCTCAGAGTTGTCGGCCGTAATAACAGGACAGAGGACGTGAGGGACAATCTGTTCCTTGGATACCAAGTGACAGAGAACAGACGTGACACTGGCACCAGTGTCGCGGAGGGCCTCTACCCGGTGTCCGTTGACGGTCACCCACTGTGCATACTTCGTAGTGTTGGGTGGTAGAGGGGTTCTGGGGACCATCCCTCCATCCCCTAGGGAAACCACGGACATCGCTACGGGTTCCCACTCCTCGGGAGCGTCAAACTCTTCCTCAAGGGCGACCGCGGTCAGGTGACAGGGGGGGTTGCCAGAGATGGTGGGATTTTTGAAGAGGGGACACGGGGGGTTACTGGCATAGTGACCTGGTTGTTGGCATTTGTAACAGGCAGTGGAGGTCCTTAGCCGAGGGGGGGCCCAGGGCTTGGTAGGGAGGGAGATGGGAGACTGGCTGCTGGTTTCCTTGGGGGCCACGTTGGGGGCCTGGCGGAAGCTCCGGCGGCCTACCTTGGCCTCCCCCCCTCGCTGACCGGGGACCCTTCTCATTCCTAGCATAGTCACCCACTGGGCCCCGGGGGACCCGGATGTTTACCCAGCGGTCGGCCTCTACAGCAAGCTTCCTTGGGTTAGTAAGCTTGCTGTCCAGGAGGTGCTGACGCAGTTCTACGAAGCAATTTAAGGAGAGGTGCTCCCAGGCGATCAGGTCAAAAAATTATTCATAAGTCGTAACCTTGCTGCCCTTGATCCAACCTTCTAAGGCTCTACTGCAGAAGTTGACGTATTCTACCCAGGTGGTACCCGGGAGCTTCTTGCAATCCCGGAACCGCTGTTGGTACATCTCTGGGGTGAACCCATACCTCTCTAACAAGGCCTCCTTCATATGGCTGTAGGAATTCAGTACCGTGGAGGGTAGCTATAGCAAGGTATCCCTCCCTTCGCTTAGGAGCCGCCCCCACAACCTGACCCCCCAATCCTTCCCTGGGACCCAGTGTGAGGTCATCGCAACCTCATAGGCTTTAAACCACTGTTGGATGTCATCATTCCTATAATACTCCTTGACTACATCTTTGGGGATGTGGACCTTGGTTTCCACCGGGAGCGGGGTTCCCCTGCTCCCCGGGGGCCCGGCCTCCTCACTCCTAGCTTTGAGCTCGAGCTCCTTCAGGCTCCGTTCGTGCTCTAACTGTAGTTTCCTGCCCTCATGCTCTCGCTGCAACTTCTTTTCTTCCAACTCCCCTTGTAACCTCGACTCCTCTATCGCTAACTTCCGTTCTGCTAATTTTAACTCCCCGTCAGTTTTTAGCTTAGCTAGCTCTAGCTCGTGGGCTCTGCTCCTCTCTCGGTCTGCCAGCTCCACGGGGGATAGTCCTCTATCTGACGGGTTACTACGCGCAGGGGAGGCGGCTCTCTCTTTCTCGGGGGCCCCTGTTTCGTCTTGCTACGCATCCCTCCTACCGTTCTCTTCTACTGGTACAAGTCCCACAATGAGGCGTACAGGTCCAGCCACGAGGCGTACCCTGGAGCACGATCGGTCTTCTGTGCTTCCAGGTACGCGGTGTGCAGTTCTCGCAGTGAGGCATACAGTTCCAGTGGCCCCGCACAGCTCGAGCCGCGACCCGGTCAGCAGGGCTCGTGTCGGGGGCAACGATGCGTCCTCACGGGGGGGGGGGGGGGGGAAAGCCGCTACTACGTCTGCAGGGCTCCAAGTGGACTAGTCAGTGTCCCTTAGGTTCCGGAGAGCCGCGATCAGATCAGATGGGCTCGGGGGAGGGGGGGGGGGGGGTTGCTCTTCCCGGGAGCGCAAAGTCCTTCTTCTCCCGGATGGGCCGTGGCAAACCACCCGCTCCGCTAGTTCCAGGATCCAACTGCTGTACCTGCCTCTCCGGCTCTCGTTATCTTTTCTCCCTCCTACCTTCTCAAGTTTCCACCCCCCTCCAGATGGCTCCTTGGGGGTCCGGGGGCAGAGTGCTGGGCCTCTAGCCATTTGGCAGTTTCCCTTGGAAGTCCGGAGGTGGGAGGTGTTCTCTGCTGCCCAGCCGGGATCAGGCCGGCCTGGCAGGAGGTGTTATTGAAACTCCTCCGCCCCATCCTGCTGGTCCAAGGCTCGCTTCCCACCGCTGGCCAGGGCGTGATGGGGGCTCTGGTGTCTCTGGGGTTGGGGCTCTGGGGGGCAGGGCGCTGGCTGGCCTTACTTCCTATCGACGGCCCTGGGCCTTAGGCTTTCTTTTCTCCGGGAGAAAGGTGGGGGCGGTACTGGGGTGGCTAACGCTATTTGGGGACATAGGATAGGATCGCGCGGGTGGGGGCCCCTCTCAGGCGTATGCAGGGCTATGCCGAGGAGGTCAGGTCTAACAAGTATCACCAAGCAGTCAGACTGAAACTCGAGGGCCAGTGTAAAGCATTTATGATCATGTACAGTAATATTTTGCCACATTACAAACGGACACCACACCGGTTTTCTATGAAAATATAGTATCCTGTATATACTGATTCATCACAAGGCCCAATAACAGTACAAATCCACAATAAGGTAGGAAGGTTGGGGCGACTGTTCGGGGGTTGAAGATGTGGATGGGGTTAGTTCAGGTTGGGTTCGAGTAGCTAGGGTGACTCGGATACTCACAGTCAAAGATTAGGGGCGATATTCTCCAGGTACGAGCCAGGCCAAAGTCAACAGGGCTCGTGATGGTGAAATGCCTTGCATACAGGAGGTATGATTCTCAAGGTACGAGCCGCAACAAAGTCAGCAGGGCTCGTGATGGTGAACTGCTTTGCGTACAAGAGGTATGATTCTCAAGGTACGAGCCGCGACGAAGTCAGCAGGGCTCGTGATGGTGAAATACTTTGCGCACTGGTGGTACGATTCTCAAGGTACGAGCCGCGACGAGGTCAGCAGGGCTCGTGATAGTGAAATGCTTTGCGTACTGGTGGTACGATTCTCAAGGTACGAGTCGCGACAAAATCAGCAGGGCTCTTTATATATATATATGACTTATATTTTTACAACAGCCGTATTCTAACGCTGTCCGCTGTTTGAAGCACATCACGCCGGAATACTGCCCGTGGCTTCTGGGCATACCGACCGTCTCGACTAAGGTGACGGAAACACTGGTTCTCAGAGAAAAATATAAGTCATATATATATAAAGAGGAAACGTGTTTTTTTTCCAACTCCTTCACCACCGGGCCGCCCGTGGGGGCACCGGTAGGACTCACCATCTCCACCATATATAGTGGACACTTTTTCCAATAACTAACTGACCGGTCAAGTGAATCCTGATCACCTTCAAATCATTAGGTGACCTACCCCCTGGAAGCCGGAACGAATTTCATTTCCCCTGACAAGCTTCATTGGTGTTCCTAACCAGATTACGGCCAAGGTTTCCCCGTCCCCCTTCATGCCCCTTGTCCTGAAGAAGAACCGCAGCCGAGGCCCCAAATATCCCTAGAGCACCAGGGTCGAAACGTCGACGCCTCTCAATCTGTGTGCCTGTACCCATATTGCCCCCCCCCCCCTTCTCCTCAAAACCGTGTGGACAGGCCAACCTAAAAGCGGAAGGTTCCCCGCCTTTGTTTGTTGTAAATATTGGAATTGTACAGCATAATACGCTTTCCTTTTTTTTCCTTCTAAAACACTTGAGCACCCTTTCCTTTCCTCACTGGACTTGCGCCGTTTATAACTTCAATTATTTTAACAAACTGTAAATAAGTGTGTAAATTTGGTTAAGAACAAATATCCGAAGTGTGGTCACAATCGTTTTTCTTTAATCTTGGGTACTACCTTTGTCTTGCATTTAACGTGTATAAAACCAGTGTGGTCTCTGCCAGGCCATTGCTCTACAGTGAAGCCCATCCCCTGTAGGGAAATGGACCATCTCAGCAGTTTGGGATTTTCCCCTCTCATCTGCATTAACCACCTGAGGGGCCGGTGGTCCGTTTGTACCCTGAAGTGAGCTCTAAATAGGTATGGCCTTAATTTCTTGAGTGCCCAGACCACCGCAAAAGCCTCCCGCTCAATGGTACTCCATCTCCGTTCCCGGGGTAGTAACCTCCTACTAATGAAGGCTACTGGTTGGTCTAGGCCTTCCTCATTCAGCTGTGCGAGAACTGCTCCTATGCCATGCTCTGAGGCGTCCATCTGGACGACAAATTCTTTTGAGAAGTCAGGGGTTGTGCACGTGGCCACCTTCAAGGTGTCAAACACTTTCTGACAGGTGGGGGTCCAAAGGACTTTCTTGGGCTGTTTCTTGGAGGTAAGTTCCGTCAAGGCTCCTACAATGCTGCCATATCCCTTTATGAACCTTCTATAGTAGCCAGTAAGTCCTAGGAAGGCCCTCATCTCTGTTTGGGTCGTGGGAGGTTCTCAGGCCAAGATAGCCGCAATCTTGGGCTGGAGGGGTGCCACTTGGCTGCTCCCTACCTGGTGTCCCAAATACACTACTGACCCTTGGCCAATCTGACACTTACTAGCCTTGATGGTGAGGCCTGCGCGGCGCAGGGCCAACAATACTTCCCAGAGGTGTTGCAGGTGTTCGTCCCAGGTGGTACTGGATACTGCAATGTCATCCAAGTAGGCGGCGCTGAACTGCTCCAGCCCCGCCAATACCCGGTTGACCAGTCTCTGGAAGGTGGCAGGGGCATTTTTCATTCCAAAGGGCATTACCCAAAATTGGTAGTGCCCATCGGGGTGGAGAAGGCTGACCGCTCTTTTGCTCTTTCTGTGAGGGCAATCTGCCAGTACCCAGAGGTGAGGTCGAAGGTACTGAGGTACTGGGCAGAACCCAGGCGGTCAATCAGCTCGTCGGCTCGGGGGATAGGGTGAGCGTCCGTTCGGGTAACGGCATTGAGTCCAAGGTAGTCCACACAGAACCTCAGTTCAGGGGTGGCACCGGGCGTGGCAACCTTGGGGACCAGGACCATGGGGCTGGCCCACGGACTGTCAGAGGACTCAATTACTCCGAGGGCGAACATTTTGGAGACTTCCTCCTTGATGTAGGACTGACCCTGTCAGTGACCCTGTAAGCCTTGTGCCTCACAGGCATGCTGTCCCCGGTGTCTACATCGTGGACACACCAACTGGTGACACTGGGGACCAGAGTAAAGAAGTCTGAGAACTGGCTCAATAACTGGCGACAGTCTCAGTGTTGCTCCGGGGTCAGGGAGTTGGAAAGGCAAACACTGCCTACTGACCCATCTTGTTCCTGAGCACAGAGGAGGTCGGGTAGAGGTTCCTTCTCTTCTTCCACTCCAGCATCAGTGGCTAGGAGCATGCCCACTTCAAACATCTCGAAGTGGGGCTTGAGGCGGTTTACATGGAGGACCCGTAGGGGGTTCCAGGGGGACTGCAAGTCCACTAGATAGGTGACTTGGCTTTTGCGCTCCACTATATTGAAGGGACCAGTCCACTTGTCCTGGAGAGCACAGGGCTCCACTGGGGCCATCACCCACACTTGCTTCCCAGGTTGAAACTTGACCAACGTGGCATTCTGGTCCTACCAACGTTTCATTTCCTCCTGGCTGGCTTCCAGGTTCGCCTCGGCGAGTTACCTGAATTTCCGGATCTGATTCCTTATGGCCAACATGTATCTAAACACGTCCTGGGGTGGGTTCCTGGGGGCCATCTCCCAGCCTTCTTTAACCAGACTCAGGGGTCCTCGGACGGGATGGCCATAGAGGAGTTCAAAGGGGCTGAACACTAGGGACTTCTGTGGCACTTCCAAATATGCAAACAGTAGGCATGGTAAGAGGACGTCCCATATACGCCTTAGGGGCTCTTCAAGGCCCATAATCATGCCTTTAAGGGTCCGGTTGAAACGTTCCACTAGCCCATTTCCTTAGGGGTGGTAAGGAGCGGTGAACTTGTAAGTAACGCCACACTCCTGCCACAGGGACTTCATATATTTCGAGATGAAGTTGGTCCCTCTGTCACTCACTATCACACTGGGGAACCCCACACGGGAAAAGATCCCCATCAGGATCCGGCCCACCGCAGGGGCCATCACTGTTCGGAGTGGTACAGCTTCAGGGTACCGGGTGGCATGGTCCACCAAGACCAGGATAAACCTGTTACCCATAGCGGTCTTGAGGTCCAGAGACCCCACGATGTCAATCCCCACTCGCTCAAAAGGGGTACTGACCACAGGGAAGGGTTGCAGGGGATCCTTGCGCTTCCCCCCACTTTTTCCACTTGCCTGGCAAGTCTGACAGGACCTGCAGTGGGTCTCAATGTTTTGGCGCATCCGGGGCCAATAGAAATGTGTGACAAGCCTGTGATAGGTCTTGTCTTGCCCCAGATGCCCGGCTAAAGGTACATTGTGAGCCAGGCCCAGTAGCGAAGGGGTACCACAGGCACCCAGGTAGACCCCCAGCTCAGCGGACTTAGGCTCACTATTTAGCAGTGTCTTCTCCCAGTAGACCCAGTGTGAACAGGACTGCTCACCTGCTACCTGGGCGACAGCCTTCTGCCGTTCGCCCACGAGAGAGGGGCAGGAGTTCTGCTCCTGGCAGAATTCCTCCCTGGAGGGTTCACCTTCCTGCTGCCATTGGTTCAGCTCAGGTATATCCCCCAGTTCGGCTACCTGTTCCCCGGTGGGTCCCAGGGCATCCCCATGAGTGTTTGCTCCTTCCTGGTCTGAGGGAACCGAGGGGTCCGGGCTCCCAAACTCTTCCTCCTCTCCCTCGGAGGCAGGGCCCTGGGCCATTCTTCGAGGCTCCAGACCCTGTTGAGCATCTATTTTCGCTGCCATGGACCGGGTGGTGACGCACACCCATTCGGGCAATTTCAGCATCTCTAGGTGAGCCTTCCGCTCCACCGGGCCCACGGGGAGCTCTCTAAATCATTGCCTAGTAAACAATCCACAGGCATGGCAAGTCGGACAGCTACTTGCAGGGTGCCGAGACCCCCCCCCACTCAAAGGGAATTTGGGCCATGCGGCAGGGACTCTCAGAGTTATCTGCGGCCACCACAGGGCAAAAAGCGGAGGTACAATTTTGTCCTCAGAGACCAGGTGACAGCTGACCGCAGTGACACTTGCCCCAGTGTCTCAGAGGGCTCCTGCCCTCTGCCCATTGATGGTCACCCACTGCCTGTATTTTTTAGTGTTGGCAGGCAGTTGGGTTCGAGGGACCATTTCTCCATCTCCTAAGGAGACTAGGGACATGGCTACGGGTCCCCATTCCTCCAGGGCGTCTAACTCCTCCCCAGTGCTAAACTGGCTACCTGGCAGGTGGGGGCACCAGAGGGTGCTGGCTGTTTGTACAGGGGGCACGGGGGATCATTGACGTAGTGCCCCTGTTGTTGGCATTTATACCAAAGGATGGGTCCCTGGGTACTGGCCTACTGGGGGGGGGGCCTTGGTGGTGGTCCTAGTGGGAGGCTGGGAACCTCGCTGTTGGTTCCCGGGGGTGTGACGTTGGGGCCCTGGGGACTCTCCCGCTGTTTACCCTTGTTCCCCCCTCCTCGCTGTCCGGGACCCGGCCCTCCCGTGGCATGGTCTCCCACGGGACCTTTCTGGACCCGGGTGCTCACCCAGTGATCTTCCTCCACCGCAAGCTTCCTAGGGTTAGTAAGTCTGCGGTCGACCAGGTGCTGACCTAACTCTGAAAAACAATTTACATAGAAGTGCTCCCATGCTATTAAATCAAATAGCTCCTCGAAAGTGGTGACCTTGCTGACCTTTGACCCAGCCCTCTAAGGCTCTGCTGTAGTAGTTCACGTATTCTACCCAAGTCGTGCCAGGGATTTTCTTGCAATCCCGGAATCTTTGTCTATACATTTCTGGGGTCAGACCATAGCTCGAAATTAAAGTGTCCTTCATATGGCTGTATGAGTTCAGTACAGAGGACAGTAGGTCTAGCAAGGTATCTCACCCCTCACTAAGGAATCTCCCCCACAACCCCGCTCCCCAATCTCCCGGTGGGAGGTCATCGCTACCTCATACACCTTGAACCATTGTTGGATGTCATCAGTCCTATAGTACTCTTTTACCACATCCTTGGGGATGTGTACCTTGCCTTCTACCAGTGGGGGGCGTGCTGCCCCCCAGGGGAGCAGGCTCTCCACTCCTAGCCTTGAGCTCTAGCTCCCAGAGACTCTTATGTTCCAACTGCAGTCTCTTCTCCTCATGCTCCCGGTGCAGCCTTTTCTCTCCCTGCTTCCCTTGAAACCTCATCTCCTCCAGGGCTAACTTCCTTTACGCTAGTTTCAATTCTCCTTCCATTTTTAACTTGGTGAGTTCTAACTCATGGGCTCTGTTTTTCTCTCTATCAGCTAGCTCCTCTGGTGACAAGCCTCTGTCTAACACACTACTACGCGCGGGGGACGCTGCTCTCTCTCTCCTGTTCCCCTGGCCCTTCCCGCTGCCCCTCTCCCATGCCAGTTCCTTCTACGTGGGGTGGGGGATCTCGGGATGCTAACCAGGCCCTTAGCGCCTTCTGATGATCCTCTTTTGTGTTGAGGCCTGTGATGGAGATCTTAAATTCTTAACCACACACAGTAAAGAGGACCCACGGGCAATTTATTGACCAGCTCTGAGTACATGCCCACCTAACATTAATCACAAAAGGGTACTCGAGGGTCAAAAGTAAGACAGGCTGATTAGCAGAGACAGAGACGGTGTAGCGCTCCCACTAGCCATATAACTGTGAAAGGAACAATGGAGAAAATGCCAGATCAAGAACAGTGTCTGGTCTCTGGCTCCCATCAGTCACCACTCGGAACCGCCCTTCATCATTTGGGGCTCCGAGGACCAGCACTATACTGGATCTTGGTTTCACAACAGAAAGGAATGAACCTTCCTGTTGGTAAGTAAGTGTTGGTGTAATGGTAAAGACCATATGTGTTGGTGAAGTAACTGACAGGGATAAAAAGTGTAATGTGCAGTGCTAGGAAAACCAGGAAGGGTAGGGAGGAGTGAATAAAATTGGTTAATAGGAGCAAAAAGACAGTTTAATAGGGTGTAGCTCCTAATACCAATATTAAAAGATAGCCAAGACAGGGTAAAGCTATGACCTGTCTAGTGGTGTAACGTGGTCGACATGTTTCAGCAAATATTGGCCAATAGCCTTGCTTTCTTCAGGACAACAAATATACGGCTACTGCAAACAAAACACCAAGTGTGACAGATAAGTGAAAAATAATTAAAAAGGAGGAACGACACAGAAAAGTCACCTGGACATCCAGGTGTGTCTGTTCCGAATCTTCTCACTTGATCAGCAATGGGCTGAAAATAAAAATAAAAAGCATGGCATGAGCTGAAGTCCCATCCCTGTCTGAGAATAGCCTGTCATTTGCACCTGTTGCAAACGTCAACATGGGCGTAGTTCATGTCTCGGGATCTGAACAGTCACATTGACAAAGCTAGTGTATACCAACATTCACAGAAATTGAACCTTTTCAAGTTACACAAGATCCTTCTTACCTGGTCAGTAAGAAGTGTATACCTCACCTCGCCTGGCCACGGCTCAGGACTGGTGAAGCACCGCTCTAAAAAGGTGAATAAATTCAAAAGAAAGAATCATCCACCATGTAATGCCTGAAATTCAGTCAAAGCGAACCATTACAGATGCTAGTAATTAATGAAAAAGAAGCGGAGGGTGTTATATCCGCTTAGCAATCGGAGAATATGCCATAATCATGAGCCATTATAGAATGCTTCCTTAAGTGCCAACTAAATGGTGCCAACAAAGTAAATCCAATGATCTATATCTCACTCACCGAGGATCGTGGGTGCCCCGTGGGCAAAGAGACACCAAACCCCAGAGCACACCCCCGAAAACAAAAACGACCCGCTGAATAGCGGAGCGCTTACCAAACATGCGTGTCACCGCTCGGAGCCATTAGCATACATTGCAGCGACCACTCACCTATCCGTCGGTACTTCCTAGCGGCATCTGTGCCGTCTGGGGAGGTACCGACGGTCTGATTCTATCGGAATTATATTCCGTCTAACCTCATTGGCCGGTTCTGAGCACGTGACGCGTCATTCTGAGCGTCACGCGTCCAACAAGCTACGAAGGCCCTGATTGGTGCAGCTTGCCGGTCAGCCCACCAATGGCAGGTCAACGAATTCGGCGATGTAAACAAAGCATCAGAGAGCCATGCCCACTGATCCATCGTAATATTTACACTAATAGACAAGAACGGGATGGTGCAGCCGCGGCAAAAAGCGTTAAGTACATCACCTTGTTAGACTGATTAGGTACCACATTGCGTAATGGGTGATGCAGCAAACTCGGCAATGCAAATGCAAAGCGTGACGTGATGGCAACAAAAAAGATTATAATTTGTGACCATATCGAAAATGCAACTAATGTACACGATAAAAAGGTGTGCAATCGAAAATGCAAATAATGTGCATGATTTAAGAGGTGTGATAACGGACTTAAGGTCATAAGGAAGAGTCTCAAGCTGGCTATGATATATAAGGCATAATTACTAGGTGGAAAAAGCAAGGGTATACATAGCAATGTTATACAAAAGGGTATCTGCCAGATAAAAAGCTACTGAGTCATATTTCTGAAGGCTAAGTTGTCACGTAAAATGCATCCTCAGTGAAATGGTTTAAAATGATGACCACGGAATGTCATCATTCAGTCCTGTACGATCGCTACCTAATCTCAACACCCATCTCTGTTCCTTTTTGTGCAGGAAATCACTCACATTAGTGACGTGAGAGGGAATGAACGGTTTTTCTAAGACCGTCCATTTGAAAGAAGTGGGTGAGTGATTTAGTGCAATGAAGTGGTTAGTCAGCTTGGTGGCCTGTCTCCTGCAGTTAATGGTACTTCTGTGCTCAGATAGCCGCACCTTTATTTTACGAGTGGTCATCCCCACATACCTAAGATTACAAGGGCAGGTTATGAGATAGATTAACCGGTCGCTGTTGCAGTTGGTGAATTTCAGCTGTCTCCAGGGCCTGGAGGTCCCGATGTCTATCTCTGTGGTTCTTGAAGTTTGGGCACATGATTGACAAGTGCCACAGGGATGGTGGCCAGACACAGGCGGTAGATCCCAAAGGGTACCAACTGCTCTCGGAGTATCATCTGGGGGTCTGGTGTGTACCATTCTGTCCCGTAGGTTGGGTCCCCTTTTGAAGGAGAATAGTGGTTGTGGAATCGACTGCGGTCCTGAGTTTAAGATGGACCAGCGTTTCTTGATCGCTTTCTTAATGTTATGGGACAGTGTTCCAAAGGTATGCACAAAGGTCAGCCTTTCGAGAGGTGCTTTAGGGATGGTTGGTTCTAATAGTGCTGCCCTGTTGTTGTTACTGGCACGTTTCATGGCTCGATGCACCAAGCGGGGAGGATAGTTTCTTTCGATGAGTTGGTTTTGGAGTACAGAGGAATGTGTCCTGAAGGCCGTGTTGGTGGAACAATTTCTTTGGACTCTCAAAAACTGTCCAAACGGAAGATTGTCCCGCAGGGACTTAGGATGGTGGCTATCATACAACAGCAAAGAATTCCTGGACATAGGTTTCCTGTACAATTCAGACTGTAAACCCGTAGGTGTGGCCTTGATCATAAGATCAAGAAATGCTAGCTGGTTTTCGCCAATCTCAACCGTAAAGCGTAGAAAAGCATTTCTGCTATTGAGCCAACCCAGGAAGTCTTGACAACTTTCCTTGGAGCCCCGCCACACCACCAAAATGTCGTCAATATATCGTCTCCATGTTCTAATATGTTCACGATATGGGTTGGACTCATTGAGGACAAACCGTTGTTCGAAGTAGTGTACGTAAAGGTTTGCCAGGCTGGGGGCATAAACACTCCCCATGCTGGTTCCAGACACTTGTAAATAGATGTTGTCTTCGAACTTAAAGAAGTTCCTCTTCATGGCTAAGGTTGCACAGGCCATGATGAAATGTACTGGAGTGATGGTGTCTCTCTCGGTGGTGTCAAGTAGGGAGTGGATGACCTCGAGGGTTTCGTCCTGGGGTATTGAGGTGTATAATGCCTCTACATCAAACGAGACCAAAAGGTCCGTATCGATGTTAAAATTGAGGTCAGGTAGTAAGCGTAGGACGTCGGTGGTATCCTTGAGGTAAGTCGGCATAGTTTGGACCATGGGGCGTAAAAAGTGGTCGACAAACGTAGACAAGGGTTCCAAAACGGACCCAATGCCCGATATGATGGGTCTGCCTGGTGGTGGGCGTTTCTCCTTATGTACTTTAGGTAGTATATAAAAGTAAGGAGTCACCGGATGTTCAGTATTAAGGAACCTGGCCTCTGGCTCAGTCACCCATCCTTCGTTCAGTGCCTCTTCCGTCATGTCGCGAATCGTCCTCTGAAGATCTGGTGTGGGGTCTTGGTCCAATAGGCGATATGATCTAACATCGCTGAGTTGTCGAAGGCATTCGGCCCTGTATGTATCAGTGTCGAGGATGACGATTGCTCCTCCCTTATCGGCTGGCTTTATCGTTATAGTTTTGTCAACTGATAAAGATTTGAGAGCCTGGTGCTCAGCCTTGGGTAAATTGCAAAACGTTTTCCTTTCGTGTTCGAAGAGCTCATCGATGTCCCTTTCAATAGCCTGTTCAAAGGCCAAGACATTAGCTGGCATAAGATGAGTTGGTGGATTAAAAGTTGATTTTGGTTTTAGTTCAGTGTTAGCCATTGATTCTTCTTGGTCCAATTTCTCTTTGTCCAGAAAGAAGAAGTGTAATCGCACCTTTCTGATGAACTTGGCCAGTTCAACACGAGTTTCAAAATGTTCATTTCTGTATGTAGGAACGAAACCCAGTCCTCTGTTGAGAGCCGTTAACTCAATCTGAGTTAGAGAGCGGCTACTAAGATTGATCACGATGCTATCTCCGTGGGGGTTTGTTCTTTGTTCCTGGCCGTGGTGCTCCGTAAGTTCCGAGTCGAGCTCGTTGTTGGCGGAGAGTTGAATTGCACTTGGGGTTGTGCTGGTGTTTTGGCTGTGGATTGGCCTCTCCTCCTGCCCCGTGACCTGCCGTGGCCATACCCTAAAAAAGGCTGCCCATTGAAGTTGGTTGGAAAGGCTGGTGGAAAGTTGGGAGGGAAGGGACCCATAGGAGGTTGGAAGGGATTCTGTTGATTGGGAGGAAAACCAGGAGCCCCATATTGCCAAGGGTTTGGTGGCCACCACTGTTGTGGGCCCTGATTGTGTTGGTTACCTCGCCAAAACTGATTGAAATTTCTTCTACCACGTCCTCTATTTGGTCTAGATGAATTGTCACTGCCAGAGTCACTACCCGTGGTGCTACCATCTGAGTCAGAAGTACCATAGTTGGAGCTTGTTTTACGACTATTAGAGTTGTACACTGGCGGTACATAAGAGTCGCTAGTGTAAGGATATACTCGTTCAAATTTGAATTTATCCAAGTCCTTCTTGAACTTTTCCATCTTAGTAAAAAGGATGTGGTCTTTATAGTCGCTATTACTCTTGTCAGACTCCTCTTTTTTCTTCCGAAAGATTTTGTCTGAGAGGGTAGTTTTGATCTTAGATTCAGTGATCTGTATCTCGATCAATATAGCATCGGCTGCAGATTTGGAAGTTTTAATGATCAAGATCAGCCAATCCCTCGTGCACCGCCAAGCAATCATTGCCCAGCTCTTCAAGAACTCTTTATCATTTAGAAATAGCCTGGGGGCATTGGTAACTAAAAGCCCAGTGGGGGCACAGTCGTTACGTAAGTACTGGGCCATGATGGTACCATGTAAAGATGTTCTAGTCATGGATTTTTTAAGGCCTAACAGCTTGCCCCATTCCTCTTCGCTAGTTATCACCGTTTGGGGTGTGACATCTAGTAGGTCCGGAAAATCGGCCAATGCCAACTGAAGGTCCGCATCATCAAATGACAGACCATGATTTTCCGCCATAATTACTAGACTCAATGTGTTCAACACAAGACAAAATACAAGCACTACAAAGAGCGAGAGAACCCACCCAACTGTGGGTGGAAACAATGTAGTCTACTTAAGATCACTACACTAACAAAGGGTCCGCAGTCCAGCGACTGCTCACAAATATCCAAACCACACACAGTAAAGAGGACCCACGGGCAATTTATTGACCAGCTCTGAGTACATGCCCACCTAACATTAATCACAAAAGGGTACTCGAGGGTCAAAAGTAAGACAGGCTGATTAGCAGAGACAGAGACGGTGTAGCGCTCCCACTAGCCATATAACTGTGAAAGGAACAATGGAGAAAATGCCAGATCAAGAACAGTGTCTGGTCTCTGGCTCCCATCAGTCACCACTCGGAACCGCCCTTCATCATTTGGGGCTCCGAGGACCAGCACTATACTGGATCTTGGTTTCACAACAGAAAGGAATGAACCTTCCTGTTGGTAAGTAAGTGTTGGTGTAATGGTAAAGACCATATGTGTTGGTGAAGTAACTGACAGGGATAAAAAGTGTAATGTGCAGTGCTAGGAAAACCAGGAAGGGTAGGGAGGAGTGAATAAAATTGGTTAATAGGAGCAAAAAGACAGTTTAATAGGGTGTAGCTCCTAATACCAATATTAAAAGATAGCCAAGACAGGGTAAAGCTATGACCTGTCTAGTGGTGTAACGTGGTCGACATGTTTCAGCAAATATTGGCCAATAGCCTTGCTTTCTTCAGGACAACAAATATACGGCTACTGCAAACAAAACACCAAGTGTGACAGATAAGTGAAAAATAATTAAAAAGGAGGAACGACACAGAAAAGTCACCTGGACATCCAGGTGTGTCTGTTCCGAATCTTCTCACTTGATCAGCAATGGGCTGAAAATAAAAATAAAAAGCATGGCATGAGCTGAAGTCCCATCCCTGTCTGAGAATAGCCTGTCATTTGCACCTGTTGCAAACGTCAACATGGGCGTAGTTCATGTCTCGGGATCTGAACAGTCACATTGACAAAGCTAGTGTATACCAACATTCACAGAAATTGAACCTTTTCAAGTTACACAAGATCCTTCTTACCTGGTCAGTAAGAAGTGTATACCTCACCTCGCCTGGCCACGGCTCAGGACTGGTGAAGCACCGCTCTAAAAAGGTGAATAAATTCAAAAGAAAGAATCATCCACCATGTAATGCCTGAAATTCAGTCAAAGCGAACCATTACAGATGCTAGTAATTAATGAAAAAGAAGCGGAGGGTGTTATATCCGCTTAGCAATCGGAGAATATGCCATAATCATGAGCCATTATAGAATGCTTCCTTAAGTGCCAACTAAATGGTGCCAACAAAGTAAATCCAATGATCTATATCTCACTCACCGAGGATCGTGGGTGCCCCGTGGGCAAAGAGACACCAAACCCCAGAGCACACCCCCGAAAACAAAAACGACCCGCTGAATAGCGGAACGCTTACCAAACATGCGTGTCACCGCTCGGAGCCATTAGCATACATTGCAGCGACCACTCACCTATCCGTCGGTACTTCCTAGCGGCATCTGTGCCGTCTGGGGAGGTACCGACGGTCTGATTCTATCGGAATTATATTCCGTCTAACCTCATTGGCCGGTTCTGAGCACGTGACGCGTCATTCTGAGCGTCACGCGTCCAACAAGCTACGAAGGCCCTGATTGGTGCAGCTTGCCGGTCAGCCCACCAATGGCAGGTCAACGAATTCGGCGATGTAAACAAAGCATCAGAGAGCCATGCCCACTGATCCATCGTAATATTTACACTAATAGACAAGAACGGGATGGTGCAGCCGCGGCAAAAAGCGTTAAGTACATCACCTTGTTAGACTGATTAGGTACCACATTGCGTAATGGGTGATGCAGCAAACTCGGCAATGCAAATGCAAAGCGTGACGTGATGGCAACAAAAAAGATTATAATTTGTGACCATATCGAAAATGCAACTAATGTACACGATAAAAAGGTGTGCAATCGAAAATGCAAATAATGTGCATGATTTAAGAGGTGTGATAACGGACTTAAGGTCATAAGGAAGAGTCTCAAGCTGGCTATGATATATAAGGCATAATTACTAGGTGGAAAAAGCAAGGGTATACATAGCAATGTTATACAAAAGGGTATCTGCCAGATAAAAAGCTACTGAGTCATATCTCTGAAGGCTAAGTTGTCACGTAAAATGCATCCTCAGTGAAATGGTTTAAAATGATGACCACGGAATGTCATCATTCAGTCCTGTACGATCGCTACCTAATCTCAACACCCATCTCTGTTCCTTTTTGTGCAGGAAATCACTCACATTAGTGACGTGAGAGGGAATGAACGGTTTTTCTAAGACCGTCCATTTGAAAGAAGTGGGTGAGTGATTTAGTGCAATGAAGTGGTTAGTCAGCTTGGTGGCCTGTCTCCTGCAGTTAATGGTACTTCTGTGCTCAGATAGCCGCACCTTTATTTTACGAGTGGTCATCCCCACATACCTAAGATTACAAGGGCAGGTTATGAGATAGATTAACCGGTCGCTGTTGCAGTTGGTGAATTTCAGCTGTCTCCAGGGCCTGGAGGTCCCGATGTCTATCTCTGTGGTTCTTGAAGTTTGGGCACATGATTGACAAGTGCCACAGGGATGGTGGCCAGACACAGGCGGTAGATCCCAAAGGGTACCAACTGCTCTCGGAGTATCATCTGGGGGTCTGGTGTGTACCATTCTGTCCCGTAGGTTGGGTCCCCTTTTGAAGGAGAATAGTGGTTGTGGAATCGACTGCGGTCCTGAGTTTAAGATGGACCAGCGTTTCTTGATCGCTTTCTTAATGTTATGGGACAGTGTTCCAAAGGTATGCACAAAGGTCAGCCTTTCGAGAGGTGCTTTAGGGATGGTTGGTTCTAATAGTGCTGCCCTGTTGTTGTTACTGGCACGTTTCATGGCTCGATGCACCAAGCGGGGAGGATAGTTTCTTTCGATGAGTTGGTTTTGGAGTACAGAGGAATGTGTCCTGAAGGCCGTGTTGGTGGAACAATTTCTTTGGACTCTCAAAAACTGTCCAAACGGAAGATTGTCCCGCAGGGACTTAGGATGGTGGCTATCATACAACAGCAAAGAATTCCTGGACATAGGTTTCCTGTACAATTCAGACTGTAAACCCGTAGGTGTGGCCTTGATCATAAGATCAAGAAATGCTAGCTGGTTTTCGCCAATCTCAACCGTAAAGCGTAGAAAAGCATTTCTGCTATTGAGCCAACCCAGGAAGTCTTGACAACTTTCCTTGGAGCCCCGCCACACCACCAAAATGTCGTCAATATATCGTCTCCATGTTCTAATATGTTCACGATATGGGTTGGACTCATTGAGGACAAACCGTTGTTCGAAGTAGTGTACGTAAAGGTTTGCCAGGCTGGGGGCATAAACACTCCCCATGCTGGTTCCAGACACTTGTAAATAGATGTTGTCTTCGAACTTAAAGAAGTTCCTCTTCATGGCTAAGGTTGCACAGGCCATGATGAAATGTACTGGAGTGATGGTGTCTCTCTCGGTGGTGTCAAGTAGGGAGTGGATGACCTCGAGGGTTTCGTCCTGGGGTATTGAGGTGTATAATGCCTCTACATCAAACGAGATCAAAAGGTCCGTATCGATGTTAAAATTGAGGTCAGGTAGTAAGCGTAGGACGTCGGTGGTATCCTTGAGGTAAGTCGGCATAGTTTGGACCATGGGGCGTAAAAAGTGGTCGACAAACGTAGACAAGGGTTCCAAAACGGACCCAATGCCCGATATGATGGGTCTGCCTGGTGGTGGGCGTTTCTCCTTATGTACTTTAGGTAGTATATAAAAGTAAGGAGTCACCGGATGTTCAGTATTAAGGAACCTGGCCTCTGGCTCAGTCACCCATCCTTCGTTCAGTGCCTCTTCCGTCATGTCGCGAATCGTCCTCTGAAGATCTGGTGTGGGGTCTTGGTCCAATAGGCGATATGATCTAACATCGCTGAGTTGTCGAAGGCATTCGGCCCTGTATGTATCAGTGTCGAGGATGACGATTGCTCCTCCCTTATCGGCTGGCTTTATCGTTATAGTTTTGTCAACTGATAAAGATTTGAGAGCCTGGTGCTCAGCCTTGGGTAAATTGCAAAACGTTTTCCTTTCGTGTTCGAAGAGCTCATCGATGTCCCTTTCAATAGCCTGTTCAAAGGCCAAGACATTAGCTGGCATAAGATGAGTTGGTGGATTAAAAGTTGATTTTGGTTTTAGTCCAGTGTTAGCCATTGATTCTTCTTGGTCCAATTTCTCTTTGTCCAGAAAGAAGAAGTGTAATCGCACCTTTCTGATGAACTTGGCCAGTTCAACACGAGTTTCAAAATGTTCATTTCTGTATGTAGGAACGAAACCCAGTCCTCTGTTGAGAGCCGTTAACTCAATCTGAGTTAGAGAGCGGCTACTAAGATTGATCACGATGCTATCTCCGTGGGGGTTTGTTCTTTGTTCCTGGCCGTGGTGCTCCGTAAGTTCCGAGTCGAGCTCGTTGTTGGCGGAGAGTTGAATTGCACTTGGGGTTGTGCTGGTGTTTTGGCTGTGGATTGGCCTCTCCTCCTGCCCCGTGACCTGCCGTGGCCATACCCTAAAAAAGGCTGCCCATTGAAGTTGGTTGGAAAGGCTGGTGGAAAGTTGGGAGGGAAGGGACCCATAGGAGGTTGGAAGGGATTCTGTTGATTGGGAGGAAAACCAGGAGCCCCATATTGCCAAGGGTTTGGTGGCCACCACTGTTGTGGGCCCTGATTGTGTTGGTTACCTCGCCAAAACTGATTGAAATTTCTTCTACCACGTCCTCTATTTGGTCTAGATGAATTGTCACTGCCAGAGTCACTACCCGTGGTGCTACCATCTGAGTCAGAAGTACCATAGTTGGAGCTTGTTTTACGACTATTAGAGTTGTACACTGGCGGTACATAAGAGTCGCTAGTGTAAGGATATACTCGTTCAAATTTGAATTTATCCAAGTCCTTCTTGAACTTTTCCATCTTAGTAAAAAGGATGTGGTCTTTATAGTCGCTATTACTCTTGTCAGACTCCTCTTTTTTCTTCCGAAAGATTTTGTCTGAGAGGGTAGTTTTGATCTTAGATTCAGTGATCTGTATCTCGATCAATATAGCATCGGCTGCAGATTTGGAAGTTTTAATGATCAAGATCAGCCAATCCCTCGTGCACCGCCAAGCAATCATTGCCCAGCTCTTCAAGAACTCTTTATCATTTAGAAATAGCCTGGGGGCATTGGTAACTAAAAGCCCAGTGGGGGCACAGTCGTTACGTAAGTACTGGGCCATGATGGTACCATGTAAAGATGTTCTAGTCATGGATTTTTTAAGGCCTAACAGCTTGCCCCATTCCTCTTCGCTAGTTATCACCGTTTGGGGTGTGACATCTAGTAGGTCCGGAAAATCGGCCAATACCAACTGAAGGTCCGCATCATCAAATGACAGACCATGATTTTCCGCCATAATTACTAGACTCAATGTGTTCAACACAAGACAAAATACAAGCACTACAAAGAGCGAGAGAACCCACCCAACTGTGGGTGGAAACAATGTAGTCTACTTAAGATCACTACACTAACAAAGGGTCCGCAGTCCAGCGACTGCTCACAAATATCCAAACCACACACAGTAAAGAGGACCCACGGGCAATTTATTGACCAGCTCTGAGTACATGCCCACCTAACATTAATCACAAAAGGGTACTCGAGGGTCAAAAGTAAGACAGGCTGATTAGCAGAGACAGAGACGGTGTAGCGCTCCCACTAGCCATATAACTGTGAAAGGAACAATGGAGAAAATGCCAGATCAAGAACAGTGTCTGGTCTCTGGCTCCCATCAGTCACCACTCGGAACCGCCCTTCATCATTTGGGGCTCCGAGGACCAGCACTATACTGGATCTTGGTTTCACAACAGAAAGGAATGAACCTTCCTGTTGGTAAGTAAGTGTTGGTGTAATGGTAAAGACCATATGTGTTGGTGAAGTAACTGACAGGGATAAAAAGTGTAATGTGCAGTGCTAGGAAAACCAGGAAGGGTAGGGAGGAGTGAATAAAATTGGTTAATAGGAGCAAAAAGACAGTTTAATAGGGTGTAGCTCCTAATACCAATATTAAAAGATAGCCAAGACAGGGTAAAGCTATGACCTGTCTAGTGGTGTAACGTGGTCGACATGTTTCAGCAAATATTGGCCAATAGCCTTGCTTTCTTCAGGACAACAAATATACGGCTACTGCAAACAAAACACCAAGTGTGACAGATAAGTGAAAAATAATTAAAAAGGAGGAACGACACAGAAAAGTCACCTGGACATCCAGGTGTGTCTGTTCCGAATCTTCTCACTTGATCAGCAATGGGCTGAAAATAAAAATAAAAAGCATGGCATGAGCTGAAGTCCCATCCCTGTCTGAGAATAGCCTGTCATTTGCACCTGTTGCAAACGTCAACATGGGCGTAGTTCATGTCTCGGGATCTGAACAGTCACATTGACAAAGCTAGTGTATACCAACATTCACAGAAATTGAACCTTTTCAAGTTACACAAGATCCTTCTTACCTGGTCAGTAAGAAGTGTATACCTC
The DNA here is from genome assembly GCF_964263255.1 of Lissotriton vulgaris. Lineage (NCBI taxonomy): Eukaryota > Metazoa > Chordata > Amphibia > Caudata > Salamandridae > Lissotriton > Lissotriton vulgaris. The sequence goes on from NC_141687.1 coordinate 1,103,375,553, forward strand.
ACCTCGCCTGGCCACGGCTCAGGACTGGTGAAGCACCGCTCTAAAAAGGTGAATAAATTCAAAAGAAAGAATCATCCACCATGTAATGCCTGAAATTCAGTCAAAGCGAACCATTACAGATGCTAGTAATTAATGAAAAAGAAGCGGAGGGTGTTATATCCGCTTAGCAATCGGAGAATATGCCATAATCATGAGCCATTATAGAATGCTTCCTTAAGTGCCAACTAAATGGTGCCAACAAAGTAAATCCAATGATCTATATCTCACTCACCGAGGATCGTGGGTGCCCCGTGGGCAAAGAGACACCAAACCCCAGAGCACACCCCCGAAAACAAAAACGACCCGCTGAATAGCGGAACGCTTACCAAACATGCGTGTCACCGCTCGGAGCCATTAGCATACATTGCAGCGACCACTCACCTATCCGTCGGTACTTCCTAGCGGCATCTGTGCCGTCTGGGGAGGTACCGACGGTCTGATTCTATCGGAATTATATTCCGTCTAACCTCATTGGCCGGTTCTGAGCACGTGACGCGTCATTCTGAGCGTCACGCGTCCGTGCAATTCAACTCTCCGCCAACAACGAGCTCGACTCGGAACTTACGGAGCACCACGGCCAGGAACAAAGAACAAACCCCCACGGAGATAGCATCGTGATCAATCTTAGTAGCCGCTCTCTAACTCAGATTGAGTTAACGGCTCTCAACAGAGGACTGGGTTTCGTTCCTACATACAGAAATGAACATTTTGAAACTCGTGTTGAACTGGCCAAGTTCATCAGAAAGGTGCGATTACACTTCTTCTTTCTGGACAAAGAGAAATTGGACCAAGAAGAATCAATGGCTAACACTGGACTAAAACCAAAATCAACTTTTAATCCACCAACTCATCTTATGCCAGCTAATGTCTTGGCCTTTGAACAGGCTATTGAAAGGGACATCGATGAGCTCTTCGAACACGAAAGGAAAACGTTTTGCAATTTACCCAAGGCTGAGCACCAGGCTCTCAAATCTTTATCAGTTGACAAAACTATAACGATAAAGCCAGCCGATAAGGGAGGAGCAATCGTCATCCTCGACACTGATACATACAGGGCCGAATGCCTTCGACAACTCAGCGATGTTAGATCATATCGCCTATTGGACCAAGACCCCACACCAGATCTTCAGAGGACGATTCGCGACATGACGGAAGAGGCACTGAACGAAGGATGGGTGACTGAGCCAGAGGCCAGGTTCCTTAATACTGAACATCCGGTGACTCCTTACTTTTATATACTACCTAAAGTACATAAGGAGAAACGCCCACCACCAGGCAGACCCATCATATCGGGCATTGGGTCCGTTTTGGAACCCTTGTCTACGTTTGTCGACCACTTTTTACGCCCCATGGTCCAAACTATGCCGACTTACCTCAAGGATACCACCGACGTCCTACGCTTACTACCTGACCTCAATTTTAACATCGATACGGACCTTTTGGTCTCGTTTGATGTAGAGGCATTATACACCTCAATACCCCAGGACGAAACCCTCGAGGTCATCCACTCCCTACTTGACACCACCGAGAGAGACACCATCACTCCAGTACATTTCATCATGGCCTGTGCAACCTTAGCCATGAAGAGGAACTTCTTTAAGTTCGAAGACAACATCTATTTACAAGTGTCTGGAACCAGCATGGGGAGTGTTTATGCCCCCAGCCTGGCAAACCTTTACGTACACTACTTCGAACAACGGTTTGTCCTCAATGAGTCCAACCCATATCGTGAACATATTAGAACATGGAGACGATATATTGACGACATTTTGGTGGTGTGGCGGGGCTCCAAGGAAAGTTGTCAAGACTTCCTGGGTTGGCTCAATAGCAGAAATGCTTTTCTACGCTTTACGGTTGAGATTGGCGAAAACCAGCTAGCATTTCTTGATCTTATGATCAAGGCCACACCTACGGGTTTACAGTCTGAATTGTACAGGAAACCTATGTCCAGGAATTCTTTGCTGTTGTATGATAGCCACCATCCTAAGTCCCTGCGGGACAATCTTCCGTTTGGACAGTTTTTGAGAGTCCAAAGAAATTGTTCCACCAACACGGCCTTCAGGACACATTCCTCTGTACTCCAAAACCAACTCATCGAAAGAAACTATCCTCCCCGCTTGGTGCATCGAGCCATGAAACGTGCCAGTAACAACAACAGGGCAGCACTATTAGAACCAACCATCCCTAAAGCACCTCTCGAAAGGCTGACCTTTGTGCATACCTTTGGAACACTGTCCCATAACATTAAGAAAGCGATCAAGAAACGCTGGTCCATCTTAAACTCAGGACCGCAGTCGATTCCACAACCACTATTCTCCTTCAAAAGGGGACCCAACCTACGGGACAGAATGGTACACACCAGACCCCCAGATGATACTCCGAGAGCAGTTGGTACCCTTTGGGATCTACCGCCTGTGTCTGGCCACCATCCCTGTGGCACTTGTCAATCATGTGCCCAAACTTCAAGAACCACAGAGATAGACATCGGGATCTCCAGGCCCTGGAGACAGCTGAAATTCACCAACTGCAACAGCGACCGGTTAATCTATCTCATAACCTGCCCTTGTAATCTTAGGTATGTGGGGATGACCACTCGTAAAATAAAGGTGCGGCTATCTGAGCACAGAAGTACCATTAACTGCAGGAGACAGGCCACCAAGCTGACTAACCACTTCATTGCACTAAATCACTCACCCACTTCTTTCAAATGGACGGTCTTAGAAAAACCGTTCATTCCCTCTCACGTCACTAATGTGAGTGATTTCCTGCACAAAAAGGAACAGAGATGGGTGTTGAGATTAGGTAGCGATCGTACAGGACTGAATGATGACATTCCGTGGTCATCATTTTAAACCATTTCACTGAGGATGCATTTTACGTGACAACTTAGCCTTCAGAGATATGACTCAGTAGCTTTTTATCTGGCAGATACCCTTTTGTATAACATTGCTATGTATACCCTTGCTTTTTCCACCTAGTAATTATGCCTTATATATCATAGCCAGCTTGAGACTCTTCCTTATGACCTTAAGTCCGTTATCACACCTCTTAAATCATGCACATTATTTGCATTTTCGATTGCACACCTTTTTATCGTGTACATTAGTTGCATTTTCGATATGGTCACAAATTATAATCTTTTTTGTTGCCATCACGTCACGCTTTGCATTTGCATTGCCGAGTTTGCTGCATCACCCATTACGCAATGTGGTATCTAATCAGTCTAACAAGGTGATGTACTTAACGCTTTTTGCCGCGGCTGCACCATCCCGTTCTTGTCTATTAGTGTAAATATTACGATGGATCAGTGGGCATGGCTCTCCGATGCTTTGTTTACATCGCCGAATTCGTTGACTTGCCATTTGTGGGCTGACCGGCAAGCTGCACCAATCAGGGCCTTCGTAGCTTGTTGGACGCGTGACGCTCAGAATGACGCGTCACATGCTCAGAACCGGCCAATGAGGTTAGACGGAATATAATTCCGATAGAATCAGACCGTCGGTACCTCCCCAGACGGCACAGATGCCGCTAGGAAGTACCGACGGATAGGTGAGTGGTCGCTGCAATGTATGCTAATGGCTCCGAGCGGTGACACGCATGTTTGGTAAGCGTTCCGCTATTCAGCGGGTCGTTTTTGTTTTCGGGGGTGTGCTCTGGGGTTTGGTGTCTCTTTGCCCACGGGGCACCCACGATCCTCGGTGAGTGAGATATAGATCATTGGATTTACTTTGTTGGCACCATTTAGTTGGCACTTAAGAAAGCATTCTATAATGGCTCATGATTATGGCATATTCTCCGATTGCTAAGCGGATATAACACCCTCCGCTTCTTTTTCATTAATTACTAGCATCTGTAATGGTTCGCTTTGACTGAATTTCAGGCATTACATGGTGGATGATTCTTTCTTTTGAATTTATTCACCTTTTTAGAGCGGTGCTTCACCAGTCCTGAGCCGTGGCCAGGCGAGGTGAGGTATACACTTCTTACTGACCAGGTAAGAAGGATCTTGTGTAACTTGAAAAGGTTCAATTTCTGTGAATGTTGGTATACACTAGCTTTGTCAATGTGACTGTTCAGATCCCGAGACATGAACTACGCCCATGTTGACGTTTGCAACAGGTGCAAATGACAGGCTATTCTCAGACAGGGATGGGACTTCAGCTCATGCCATGCTTTTTATTTTTATTTTCAGCCCATTGCTGATCAAGTGAGAAGATTCGGAACAGACACACCTGGATGTCCAGGTGACTTTTCTGTGTCGTTCCTCCTTTTTAATTATTTTTCACTTATCTGTCACACTTGGTGTTTTGTTTGCAGTAGCCGTATATTTGTTGTCCTGAAGAAAGCAAGGCTATTGGCCAATATTTGCTGAAACATGTCGACCACGTTACACCACTAGACAGGTCATAGCTTTACCCTGTCTTGGCTATCTTTTAATATTGGTATTAGGAGCTACACCCTATTAAACTGTCTTTTTGCTCCTATTAACCAATTTTATTCACTCCTCCCTACCCTTCCTGGTTTTCCTAGCACTGCACATTACACTTTTTATCCCTGTCAGTTACTTCACCAACACATATGGTCTTTACCATTACACCAACACTTACTTACCAACAGGAAGGTTCATTCCTTTCTGTTGTGAAACCAAGATCCAGTATAGTGCTGGTCCTCGGAGCCCCAAATGATGAAGGGCGGTTCCGAGTGGTGACTGATGGGAGCCAGAGACCAGACACTGTTCTTGATCTGGCATTTTCTCCATTGTTCCTTTCACAGTTATATGGCTAGTGGGAGCGCTACACCGTCTCTGTCTCTGCTAATCAGCCTGTCTTACTTTTGACCCTCGAGTACCCTTTTGTGATTGATCTTAAATTCTTTACAAAAATGTCTTAATTCCTTATCGGTGTAATTTTCTAGTTGCTCTTCCTCAAAGCTCGGACTCGCGGCTGGCCCTGTAAGACTCATGTTGCCGTGGGGTATTTTAATTGCTCGACCAAAGATTAAGTGGTTTTGTTATGGCCTGCACTCACTAGGTAGTGGGTCAACAAATCACTGTAAATAAATCATAAATGCAAGTTCGGATTCCAAGCGCTGCCACCAATGTTACATTGGGCAGTCTCTGGTGGGCAGAGGTGAGTACTTCTGTCCCAGCCGGGACGTGCCTCCTCTAATTAGGATAGGGGGCTATCCCCTTAGTAATATCACCAAGCAGTCAGACTGAACCTCGAGGGCCAGTGTAAAGCATTTATGATCATGTACAGTCATATTTTGCCACACTACAAATAGACACCACACCGGTTTTCTATGAAAATATAGTATCCTTTATATATTGATTTATCAGAAGGCCCAATAACAGTACAAATCCACAATAAGGTAGGAAGGTTGGGGCGACTGTTCAGGGGTTGAAGATGGGGATTGGGTCAGTTCAGGTTGGGTTCGAGTAGCTAGGGGGACTCGCATACTCACAGTCAAAGATTAGGGGTGCGATTCTCCAGGTACGAGCCGCGACAAAGTCAGCAGGGCTCGTGATGGTGAAATGCTTTGTGTACTGGTGGTACGATTCTCAAGGTACGAGCCACAACGAAGTCAGCAGGGCTCGAGATGGTGAAATGCTTTGTGTACAGGAGATACGATTCTCAAGGGATGAGCCGCGACGAAGTCAGCAGGGCTCGTGATGGTGAAATTCTCTGCGGACAGGAGGTCCGATTCTCAAGGTACGAGCTGCAACAGAGTCAGCAGGGCTCGTGATGGTGAAATGCTTTGCGTACTGGTGGTACGATTCTCAAGGTGCGAACTGCGACTAAGTCAGCAGGGCTCGTTATGGTGAAATGCTTTGCGTACAGGAGGTAGGATTCTCAACGTACGAGCTGCGACAAAGTCAGCAGGGCTCGTGATGGTTAAAGGCTTTGCATATAGGAGGTAGGATTCTTAAGGTATGAGCCGCGACAAAGTCAGCAGGGCTCGTGATGGTGAAATGCTCTGCGTACAGGAGGTACGATCCATGAGCCGCGACGAAGTCAGCAGGGCTCTCTCGTGTCCAACAACGAACGACCCTTCCGTTCAAGGGTTCCCTAGTTATATCTCAAAAGGTCTTTGAAGTCTTTCATCAGGTAGGGTGTTCCCCTCCGCCTCGGTTTCTGTTGTCCCTCGTCTTTTCCAGATGGCAGCCCTGTCGTTTGAAGGAGGGAGGCCGGGGTGTCAGACGCTCAGCGGGAAGTGAGGCCGGCATTGTTGCAGGTAGGACACTTGCCAGAAACTACCCCGCTTCTCTTATCTGACGGCAGCCAGCTACCCCCAGGCTGTGGGAGATAACCTAGACATTTGACTACACATCTGGGGCACACTACGAGGTTCGGAATCTAGACATTTTTCTACCAAGGCCATTCCTATGCTCCGGATCTAACCTTCATTCCCCGAAAAGATTGTCTCATATACCCCTGATGTTAGGGACACTAATTTGGAGTTTCTACCATTTTCCCTGGGTCAGATGGAAGGTTCATGGTTATACTTTTGAAAGGGAGCACTTTCATTGTGGCCCTGGTTAGCATGGGTGCAGCACTTAGCGCACCTCAGTCCAGCACAAAAAGGGGTCATACATGAAGAGGGCGAAAAAGTGGACGGGGACCCATGCCAAGGATGGCAGGTCTAACATCACTCGTGCTTCAGTCTCCTTGACACCCCTTTGTCTATCATTGTATGCTTCTGCAGGATACCTTGGTGCATGGTCACGCCTTTTGCCACACGGCACAATGTCACATGTCTGCCGCCATCTTGAGGGAAGTGAGTAATGACGAGAAAATATCCTTCAGTTCCCTGGATCCAGGAATCACCATCGTAGCTCCCTATCAGTTTGTGCCACATGGGAGTCAGCATTTTAGTGTTTATGCTGCATCGGACCAGTGGTGCAGTTGACTCTCCTTTTTAGTTGTTACATGCTAAAGACTCACGTTGGCCTTAGTTTCTTCTAAGTTCGATTCAGGAGGATTTCACGACTCTCTATTCTTTTAAGGTATTGGTCAGCGGTGACACGCACATCAGGAAAGAATTTGGCGTGTTACAACTCAAGATTGGTGACACGCTCACCTTGTACATGTATTCATCATTCGCATTTGGTGTTTTTAGTGACTTTTATTTAACATGTTTCTTAAGGGGGGCAGTGTTCTATTGTCTGTTTACAGCAGCACAACTCAAGTGTGGGAGTCTCATTCAATGCCACGTCATTTATGTCTATGCCACTGTTTTCCTTCCTTCGACATTTACCTGTCCTTCCACATTGGTGTGTGTGTCATATGTATACGGTGACACGTTCACACATAGTTGTAACTTTCTTCAAATCACATTTTTTATGCTAATGGTAGTTTTAGCCTGTTTTACCATATGCATCTATGTTTGGGCTTGTTGCACATTTTATGATGTTCCTGTTTCCTCAAGTTTTATCCTTTACAGTATTTGTGTGTTGTTTTGTGTAGACTTTGCTCAACGGGCTACACATATGGCCCCTAGGTACACTTTCAAGAGTATTCAACAACATGAAGAAGAAAAATTGAAAAGTAAACAGCTGTTCTGTGGGTGTCTATGTTTGGTTTTACATTTTGCGACTCCTCTGTCCTTCTTATACATTGGGGATGCCCTTCTTCATGTTGTTAAATACTTATTCTGCCCTGGTGGGTTGTTCCCCTCGCCTTTATTCATTTTAGGTTTTAAGGGCCCCTCTACTGTTTTTTTCATTTACACTTTCAAGAGTTCAATTATTCGATTATCCCGATTTACATGCATGTACGCCCAGGTTAAAATGATCTCTTTTTTTACAAAATGTTGTCAGATTTCTATCAAGTTGTGTCATTTGCTTATCGTCCATGTTGGTGATGTGAAATTCTTAACACATGTTCCTCTAAGTAGCCTGTCTGCTCTTTGCCACTCTCCCAGGACTGAGAGAAGATGTAAAAGAGAGTACCCGGGGTCCATCTATGCTAGTATTACATGGTAAGGCCCCCCGCCATACATACCACATAATACTTTCACCTAGTAACATTGGGGATTCAGCTATGGGATTCTGGAACTTGTGTTTCGTTTCACCACTTAGGCATAAGCATATTTTTTGTGCACGAGAAATCCTCAATTGACTTTAGACACCAGAAGTGCATTTTTGCAGATTTTAAAAAAAAGAATCAGGTTTTAATTTTTAATTTTAATTTCAATTGCCAGGGCCCTGTTTTACATCCCTTTTGCAATAGTAAAGTAAAGAGTAAAATGTTTAAAAATGTTTTAGAAAGTAGGTCAAATCATCTTAAAAATTTTAGAAATTTTACTAAGTTACTCACTTTCTATATATGTATTAAGCACAATGCAGAGTGCGCAAGAGGGTGAGGTGTTTGTAAACTTCAGGGCATTGACTACAAAGCCGCTGCCAGAAGGATCAGGAGGATCTGATACAGGCCCTTCAAGAGTATGAGAAGGAAGCAGATTGGATAGGGAAACTCAAATCAGTGAGCCTGATGCAGTGGAGGATATATTGGCTCAGTAAGTAGGTGAAGAAGATGTGAACCAAGAGTTCATGAACTTCCCAATACTCCCCTCACCTGCAGGTAGTGGCAGAGGTCACTCTAGCGGTAAACCTGTGAGTAGGGTAGCGGGAGACCTTGAGAACAAGCTTGCCCAATCTCCTTGGATGAGAGAAAGCTTGAACCTATGGAGAGGAGACTATGCCTAGATGAGGGAAGGGTTAATCTGGGCCTAGAGCTTAAAGATGTTGGCAGAAAAGTTAATAGGGTCAGAGAGGAATCCCATGACCCTCAAATTCCAAAATTTATAGTCCCAAGTTACAAGGATGGAGATGCCATTTCAATATGTTTCACAGCTTTTGAGAGAGCTTGCATCATGAGAAGAGTAGGTCGCCTAGACTGGGGCTCACTGCTGTGGGAATTACTACCAGTTAAGGGAAGGGATAGATCCTAGATGAACAAGTAGCTGAGTGCTATCATCAAATGAAAGGCACCGTCATGCAAGGCTTTGGACTCACTGCAAAAGAGTACAGAATCAGATTTAGGGACACCCATAAATGGCGAAACCAAACGTGGGTACATTTTGTTGACTCCTCAGTTAAGGCACTGGAAAGGTGGATTATCGGTAATGATGAGGAAACGTATGAAGCGCTGTATTTTCTATTGATGAAAGAGCACATTCTAATAAATTGTGCCACAGAGCAATTTAGACAGTATCTGGTAGGTTCTGAGTCATCTCCTCCTAGAGAGCTGCGAAAGATTGTAGAATAATGGGACAGATCCAGAGTGATCCAGAACAAGACTCAAGGTGGCGGTGACTCTAAAAAGGGTTTTCAACCTTCCCAACAGGGGAAGGAGGTGAGCACTGACAAGGGTAAAATGAAGTGTGTTGTAACGGGCGGCGGATGTGGCCGCGTGTAGGTAATCCAGCGGGGAGCCGTTTGGAGACAAAATACCCAAACGTGAAGATTTCCTCCTGCTGCTATGCCCATGGGGCACTTCACCTCATGATATTAAATTTCTATCGCTTCTCCTACAATAAGGATCGAAATTCTAATTGGGGAAGATTTTCCTTTAGGAGCTTCGACACTTTCAGGTCGTATTGTTCCATGTAACCACCACTGGGTCGGAGCACTTTAGCGTGCTCAGATCAGTGAGTGGTACTAATTTTTCATACCTGGTCCTGATGAATGCTGAGCGGAGTAGTGCTCATAAAGCAGAAACATGTTGACCACTTTTTAGTTTTGTTTTTCTCACTTTATCAAGGGACTGATTGGTTCAAACTTGCACAGCCTTTCAATAGTCCGGAAAATTATCACATTTTCTAAACCCTGGTTTTAATAGAGTTAGAGCTACCCTCCTATTAAAATATTTTTGAGGAGTAGTCCATACTCTTTTTAACTCACTTTCACCTTCCCTAGCTAATAATGAGAACCCAATGAAGACAACCGGCTACCAGTGTTTCACTGGGGCCTGAGGGTTCTTTTTAGCCAGGCCTTTGAGCACGTGCACTCTGTCTTTTCTTACTGATAATAACATTCTCTTCTAAAAGTTCAGTAGTGCTTGTTCAAATCCTCCACTTGCCTACTATGTTGAATGTTTGTATTAACACTCTCTCGTTGTTTGAAATATAAAATGAAGTGTAGGCTTGACCTGGCAGAGCCTCTCAGTGCAGGGGGGCCTACAGAGCGCAACTTTGCCCGGAGCACAGGACATGCTCTATCCTTGAGAACCTTAGGCAGCAAGCTGCCAGGCAATATGAGGGGGAAGCCAGTGGCACACACAGGGTTTATTGGGTGGATGGATCGTTGTATGCTGAGGCCTGGGTACCCAAACCAGGGACAGCCAGGAAAGTGGTAGTTCTCCAAGCATGCCGATAATTCCTTCTCACTTTGCCCATGACATCGCCCTTGGCTGGACATCTTGGTCAGTAAAGCTCTTGGGACCATTTAGTAGCCCATTTCTATTGGCCCCAGATGTCTAAGAAAGTGAAGGAGTTTTTTCACTCCTGTGCAACCTTGAGACTAGTGGCAAGACAGGTGCATCACCAAAGGCTATCCTAGTCCCACTACCTGTGGTTGGTACCCCCTTTGAGAGGTTTAGAATTGACATGGCTGGTCCCTTTAACCCACCTAGTGCATCTGGAAAAAGATTTATTCTAGTAGTAGTGTGCCATGCTACCAGGTCTCCATAGACAATCCCTCTTAGACATCAATTGCTCCTGCAGAGGCAAAGGCCTCCCTTGGTATCTTCACCAGGATTGTATTCCTTAAGGAAGTGGTCTCCGATAGGGGAACCAATTTCATGTGTGCATACCTAAAACCTATATGGGATGAATGTGGTGTGATCTACACATTCTCTACCCCTATCACTCCCAAACTAATGGCTTGGTGGATAGATTAAACAAGAATATTAAAGGCATGGTCATGGGACTCCCAGACAAACTTAAAAAAAGATGGGATGTCTTACTGCTATGCTTCCTGTTTGCATACAGGGAGGTTCCTCAGAAGGGGGAGTCTGCCCCTTTGCACTTCTGTCTGGACAAGTATAAGGGGTTCTCTGAGTCTGGTGAGGGAAAGTTGGGAGAAACCTCTCAAGCAAACCAAGCAAGGCATAGTGGACTATGTGCTTCGCCTATGCTCATGTATGGCTGAGTACATGAAGAACACAGCAAAGAATCTGCAGGCCAGCAAGGATCTTGTGAAGCACTGGAATGAGCAGGAAGCATCCTTCGTTAAGTACCAACTAGGAAAGTTGGTGTGGGTGCTGGAGCCTTTGGTTCCTAGGTCCCTCCAGGACAAGTGGACTGGGCCCTATCCAATTTTTGGAAAAGAAAGGGGAAGTCACCTATTTGATTGATTATGGCAACCCTAAAAGCCCTCGCAGAGTAGTTCATGTGAATCGCCTAAAACCACACCAGGACAGAGCTGACATGACCATGCTCATGGTCACTGATGCAGATCAGGAGGAAATGAGTGAATCTCTCCCTGATTTATTGTTCAAAAATCCACAAGATTATGGAGTGGAAGGTGCTGATCTTTCTGACACCCTAACTGTACAGCAGCAGGCTGAATGCAGACATGTTTTCAGCCGGTTTGCGGAGCTCTTCTCTTTGACCCCTGGCCAGACAACATGGTATACCCATGATGTGGACACCAGTGACAGGCTCTCTGTCAAGAATCAGATTCACAGACTGCCTGATCAAGTCAAATCATGCATCAAAACTGAAGTCAGTAAGCTGCTGGAACTTTGGGTAATTGAACCCTCTGACAGTCCCCGGGTTAGCCCAGTGGTACTGGTCCCCAAACCTCACTCAAAGGGTGGCACAGTCGAGATGAGATTTTGTGTGGACTCCCATGGGTTGACTGCAGTGACCAAGACAGATGTACACCCCATTCCAAGAGTAGATGAGCTTTTTGATAAGCTAGGGACTGCCACATTTCTCAATGCTTTAGATTTAACATCAGGGTACTGGCAGATTGGACTGACCCAGAGAGCCAAGGAGAGATATGCATTCTCCACTCTGAAGGGCCACTTTCAGCTCAAAGTGATGCCTTTGGGGTTAAAGAATGCACCAGCCACTTTTCAAAGGTTGGCGAATAGAGTTCTTTCAGGCCTGGATGACTTTAGTGCAGCATATCTGGATGATATAGATGACTTTATCTCTACTTGGCAGGATCAAATGGTCCACCTGAGAAAAGTTTTGCAGCACTGTAATAGGCAGACCTCACTATCAAGGACAGCAAGTGCCAGATAGGGCAGATTTCTGTTCTGTTGTCTACTTGGGCCACCTTGTAGGTGGAGGCTAAGTTAGACCTCTTCAACCCAAGGTCCAGACCATTTTGGACTGGTAGCCTCCCAAGAAACAGACTCAGGTCAGGGCATTACTTGGCCTAACTGGATAAATAGGAGGTTTGTGAATGGGTACAGTACCATTGTGGTCCCTCTCACTGAATTAACCTCAAATAAGCAACCCAAGAAGGTAATTTGGACCTCAAGCTGTCAAAATGCATTTGAAACCCTTAAAGTAGCCATGTGCTCAGCACCTGTATTAAAAGCACCAGACTTGGGAAACAGTTCAGTGTTAAAACAGATGCTTCTGAACAAGGGATTGGGGCAGTGTTAGCCCAGACCAACAATGGATACCAAGATCATCCAGAAGCCCACAGTAGCAGGCTACTTCTCCTGAGACAGCAGCATTGGAGTGCCATTGAGAGGGAAGCCTTTGCTTTGGTTTGGTCCCAGAAGAAGCTGAGGCCCTAATTGTATGGGACTCACTTCCTTGTTCAAACTGACCACAGGCCTCCCCACATTGTTGAGGTGGTTCATTTCCCTGCAGGGAATGGACTGTGTAGTGGAACACAGACCAGGGACTGACCATGCCAATGTAGATGGCCTTTCCAGGTTCTCCCACTTAGACTATGAGAACTAGCAAGAGAGAGGTCAGTGCTCATCACCTTTCATCTGGGGGAGGGGGTCATGTTGTAAACAGCCTTTTCTGGATAGTCATCCCCCGCTTTTTACTGCTAGATGGTATGGCAATTTCTCTGAAAGTGTGCTGGCTCCTGCCAACCAGGCCCCAGCACCAGTGCTTTTTCCCTTAAACTGTAATTGTGAATTTGTACACCCAATTGGCAAAGAACTTTACCACCACTGTAAGGCCCTAGTACATGGTGCCAGTGGTACCCAAGCCAGGGATGTAAAAGGGGTACCAGGGCTACAGCAATTATTGGGCCACACTGAGTGACCCAAGTTAAACCAAAGGCTACAGGCCTGCTATGACCGCCTGCACAAGCAGCTTGCCTGCTCAAGTTCGATCCTGCACTCACCATTGTGACAGGGTCATCCCACTGCATGTAATATATATCACACAATCCTAAGGTAGGCCTCCAATAGCCCAGGAGGCAGGATTTCTTATATTGTATGCGTGGGAATATATGTACAAGCATATATTGCCCTGTGGTAGCAATCTAAATGTAATTCTATCGCATGTGACCGACCCTTTATAGGATAACATGGGCTGGACACTAGACATCTCCAGATGTTGAGCTCCATTATTGAGCGGTCAATTCCTTTCGTGTTTGGCATCAAACACCGTGCCTTTTAATCCCGGACATCGTGCTGGTGTCCAGGGGTAACCAGCATGTAGCTAGGGGGCACTTTAGACAGTGCCCACCAAGTTAATCCAGTTTTTGAGCTTTTCCAAAGGTTTGCCACCAAGACGGAGCTCTGACCTCATGCTGAGAAATGTGTGCCACTTCCAGAGGTCAGAGACATAGACCTGTGTGTGCAGGAGGCGCACCTCTGCCCACACAGGATGGCTACTGGATGGGCCATCACTGCGTGAGCCTCAAAGGAACTTGTCCCCCACTCGAGGACAAAGCCTCCCCCTGCCACAGGCAGGCACTATTTTCCAAAAGCAGGCAGGAAGATTATCTATTCGGGTGTACACATCCACAAGGCTGACCACACCTCTAGGGTGCAGCAGCTGATGTGTACAGTCAAGGATGCTTTTGACCATATTGAATTTAGTATAAAAAGTAAGTTCTAACTGATTTAGTGACATACACCCACAGGACGTGGTCACTAATGGGGCGGATTAGCTGCAGGAGTAGATGCACATTGGCTACTAGTCCTCACACCCTGTAACACCCCCTAAATCTAGGATTTAAGGGGCACCTTGGGCACCAGAACCATAGATTCGAAGTGATACAAAGAAAAGACCCATTTCCACGACAAGGCAGGATTTCACAAAGAAAGTCACTAAACACTCAACCAAGGCAAGATGCCGGTTCCAGAAGGTAGGGGAACACCTATGCAAACTCCAGACTTCCCAAGAACTCCATTGGACTAGAGGAACAAGGCACAATCCACTAAGTCCATGACCTTGAAGCACTGTCCACTGAGCCGTCTGGTATGGTCCCTCAAAAGTAACTGGGCTGGTGGCTTCTGGGAACTGTAGTCCCCACCCTCAGCAAGGTTCAGCTGTCCACAACGTTCTGCTGATCCTCTGGAAAAAGATTTCCTCAAACGCAGTGCTTGCAGGAACCAAGGCTTGTTGGTAGGCAGTCCAACTACTAACAATTTTATTTGACACTCTAAAGAGAAGGGATTCACCTGTACAGTTGACCAACCACTACGGTGGCCCCATCATGAAGATCATGCATTTTTTTCACCTTCTCTTGGCCCGCCTGGCAGCACCAGTTGCAGCGGACCCTGTTCAGCACCACGGACAGCCAGAAGCCCCTCTGCACCGAGTCCTCTGAACCAGGTAGATCCGATCTGCCTGAGACTCCTGGTCCAAGGCCAATTCCTTGCTCAAGTTTCAAAGGGTTTTGCTCAACTCCACCAGCAATTACCTTTTTGCTAAAGTAACCACTGAGAGACCACAAGCCTGGTTGACAGCTCTATTTGACAGCTAGAATGCACCTCTGAACCCCGCTTCCCTGAGCAAAGTGAAATTGTGTTAGCTGTTGTGAACTGGCTTAGGGATTCCAGAGAACTTAACTCTAAGTGGGTTCCATTAAACTCATTCTATAAGTAACCGATTGCTTGTATGCATTTTTTCCATTGACCACAGTGTTAAATGTTTTACACTGCAAAGTACTGATTTATTTAATGCTTGAAAATTGATGACTCTGCTTATCCTTTATGTATCAACTTAGTTTTGGTGCCTACTAGGTCTGGGGGGTGAACTCTGCTCTGTTCGTGGAGTTTGTGAAGTTCTCTGCACTCCGCTCTCTTCAGAGCTCGCGAAGTGCAGAAAACTCCGCTCCGCGTAGAGCAGCAGAGTTTTTTGCCCGCTTGTGCTTGTAAACGGTAAGTTGGCAAGTGCAGGAAGATCAGTGCGAATGGCATTTCGCACAGTACTCCCCCACTTGCAGAACTCCACAGAGTTTTTTCGCCACTTCACGGAGTTCCGCTTACTGAATCACCTCGAACTAAGTAAAAATCAGCTCCATTTTTATAAATTGGTGCCAGATTTCTCTTGAGTCGTGTATATTGCTTAGGATCCATGTTGGTGATGTGAAATGCTTAACACATGTTCCTCTAAGTAGCCTGCCTGCTCTTTGCCACTCTACCATGACTGAGTGAAGGTTTACAAGAAAGTACCCAGGGTCGGCCTTTGTGTATTATGCTAGTATTACATGGTAAGCCACCCTGCCATGCCCCATAATACTTTCACCGTGCAACAGTAAATAATACTTGATGATTCATTGACAAAACTTCCATCTCTTTTGCTCATGAGTTTTTTTTTTTTACCTCCATGGTTGCTATAAATTAAGAGATTCATATACAATATACAGTATCTGTCAGCATACAGCCCTCTTGCTCTAGCAACGTTTCCAAAGGTGTGCCAAGGTTATCTAGTGAGAACCCCTATTTACCTTTGTGGAGTAAACTGTGGGACTTTGTCCAACAGGCAATTCCTACCTCACCTATAGTGAACCCCCCTTTTTGAGGAATAATTCCTAGAAAAAACTGTTTGAATTAACGACACTGTCAGATAATTGAATATGCTTAAAAATGCTTAATTTGACATGTTTACCTGTAACGTCATTTGATAGAGAATCCTCAACTAGTTTTGCTTGTTTTTAAACTATCCAGTTTTTACTAATCCTTCTCTGTTGGTGTTATTCAAAATACATCCTTTAAAGTCTATGTCATTGTTTGCAAATGTTACTGCATTGGTGTGATTAAAACACAATTATTTCCACAAACCTCACAAAAATTCATTTGGGAGACCCTTTTCCCACTTTAACATTCTATCCACTTTTGACCGATGTTTCAGGCTGTGCTTTAAAACACACAGCGAACTAATAACTTTCCACAGATGTTTCTTGGTGTAGAATACATGCAGTAATTGAAAAATGCCATCGAGCTTAAAGCCTTAAAAAAGTCTACCTTATTTGTTAACTTGGAGATAAGCTACTCAACCGAGCCCAAGACCCCAGATATGTCCTTACCATTACTCAGGGGCATGTGCCCCAAAGTCAATGCATCCTGGCTATGGGCTTGTTTTCAGCTGCAGCAGCATGGTGAATTGTACAGCTTCTTCAGCAAAGAAAGCTTCTCCAGACTCCAGGCCATTCACATTTTAGAGAGACCCTAAGTCATGCAAGTACATAAGCTAGGGGAACATGTCAGCATAGGGGATTGAAATAGTGTTACAAACAAATGATGTTCCTTATTTCCCTTATCACCTAGAAAGAAAGTTCTCCATGAGCCAGTTCTTAGCATCACTTTGATCATGCCTAGTGCATGTCACATCATTTCAAATGCACAACACATCATTGAGCAGATTGGCAAGCTTCCTCTTCTTTAGGGATGGTGCCTTGTAGGCAACTGTCCTGACACACTTGTGGAAAATGGATTATTAGAAGATGTAATTATGTGTCTATCACTGGCAATATTGCCACTAACACAATGTAGGGCTCAGAATAGGTCTCAGAACCCTTGGTAACTTGGATGTGAGCAGGCAGGCTGAACTTCAAAGACAGGTATGTAAAGCATTTGAAAACACCAATTCAGTAAACATTTAAGACACAACACACAATGGAAGTCCAACATCAATTTATAAAAATAGGAAATATTGTTAACTTTGAAAAGACACCAAAACAGAAAAAAATTAATGTAGGGGACCAGGGATATTCATTATTAAACATTAAACATTTTCTAGTGCTTAGGAACCAATAGTGCCACTTCTGGACATTTGGTCGCCTCTGACCGGGACAAAGTCAAAGTTTGAGGCCAACCGCAATGGAAACCAGGGGCCTCTTTTATGAGGCTGTGCGTCACTTTTACGCCGCCGGTGTGTCCCTTTTTGTGACGCGCCAGTGGCGTAAAAAATGCGTCTTGTTGCGCCATATTTACAAAGTAACGCATCTAGGTAGATGCGTTACTTTGTAATCCCCTGCGCCACATTATACCTGCGCCAGGTATAATGTACGCAAGGGGGCGTATTGACGCAAGAAAGGGTCGTAGATGTGACGTAGTGAAATCTATGAGATTTCACTGGGTCACTTTTAGGACACCGTTGCGTCAAAATCTTGCGCCTGCCTCACAGCAGGCGTTAGACTGACACAGGCCCTTTCACATGGGGCTTGCCCCATGTGAAAGGACGCATTGCTGGAGTTGCGTCACTTTTGTGACACACTCCAGCAATGCATCACTTTTGCGCTTACAAATACGTCCGAAATACTGACGTCTCTGTAACTTCTTGCGACATGATGCGTCATACATTAAATATGACGCATCAGGAATGTCGCAAGGAGTGTGCACTGATAAGTGACGCATCGCTGCTTTCACGCAGCGATGCGTCATTTCTCATAAATGAGGCCCCTAGTTTGATACACTAAGCGGGAGGCCCCGGTCAAGATTTGTTCTTCATATTTCAACTTTTCTGGAGGATTTCTCAGCAGACGTCGTGCAGTCTCCCCCGACAGGCCAGATTCAGTGAGGGTTCGCCGGATTGCCTTTCTTCGAGGATCTGGTCATCCTCTGGAGCTTTTTTACAAAAGTTCACCAAACTTTCCCAAACTTCTGAAACTTCTTCCTAAAGTTCATCTTACGGGTCCAAAGTGTCCAAAACACAATCTAAGGGTCTGGAATCTCCAAGCAGGGCCTTGAAATGTTGGGACCACAGTTCCCACAATGCACCTCGATAAAACCCTTAAAAGTCCACTGGATGCACTCCAGGCAGGGGACTCTTGGTGGAATTGATGCAGATGAGCACTGTTAACCTGTAGCTTGCAGGAAGCCCACTCTTTATTCCTCTTGAAACAAGGTGCACCCAAAGGGCTGTTGTTCCAGGTAATGCAGCAGGTGCAGTCAGTCAGACAACAGGGCCTGATGGTTGAAAATCAAGTTTCCAGCTTGGTAATCCTCCCTCTTCTCCCAGTTTCAAGCAGCAGAGCTGAGAGGCACTGCTCCTTTCAGATACTTATTCAGTGTTTTCTGGGGTCACACAGGAGAGCACTCCTGTCCAATGAGGTGCAGGACAACACCCCAGAGCATGACCATTTTCCTCCAAAGTGTGGCACAATGGTCTCCCAGAAAGCACTATTTCTCCAAAATTCAATATAGCCCAGGTCTCAGCAGAGAGGCAAGAGCAGGCTAAGCCAACCTCCAGGATGGCTCATTTCCATATTCTCCCTCCCCGGCACATTCCTTCCTTAAGCCTGCCATCTAGCTGGGTTCAAAGAGTAGGCGTGTAAATGAAACTGACTTCCAATGTCGGTCTCCTCTATTTGAAGATCATTGTTTATGACAGCTCCCCCATGCTCTGGTATTCCTATGTAGCAGAACCCTCTCCTCCCCGAATGGCTCCTCCACCCCAGGGGCTTCTTATCACCTCATCAAAGCAGCCTGGCTAATCCACTTAACTCTGACCAATCAAGGCAGATCACTGGAAGGCCAAATTTTGGCTTATAGACAAAAATGCCTTGTAAATCCTTGTTTGCTCATTTTAGGATAAAACCTTTTGCCATGTTATCCTATGTGGCTGGGGATCTGGATTGTGGAAAATTAACTGGGCAATTTCTCCAACACCGGGGATTATAAAACATCTTTTATAGGAACCCTACCTATATCTACAGGACCCCCCCCCACACCCCATGGAACACCTAGGGGTGACTTTAGGGGTCCTGAATACATAAAACCTTTGCAGATCCTCACTTCACAGTGCTCCTAGCACAAAAGTCGATTTTGGAAAGCACTTGATTACAATGTGGGAAGTGAAATGTGCAATTTCAATAAACCCAAGGTTTATAAAACCTATTTTATAACGGTCCTCTGTATAAGTACATGGCCCCCCACCACCGGGACACCTAGGGGAGCACCTGGGGGTACCTAATATGCAAAATATTGTAGTGTATGAGTTTGTAAGTGTCCCAGACACCAACATCGAATTTGGGTACAATTTTCATGTTAAAAGCAGTCCTGCAACACAGGGCTGCTTTTAAACTGACCTCACGCTTCAGCAGTGCACGCATGCAAGTACCGAAGGGGCTGCTGGCCTCTAATCTGCCATGCTCTATTATATACTAGGACGTAAAGGTAGTTTTGATCCCCCTTCCCTAGTATGTACTAGTGCCTTATAGGTAAGGTCATGCCAATCAGAGGGGTACCCTAACCTACAGTGTCTGTAGGTGTTGTCACTGTATTATAAGTGTGTTTTCAGCATAACAATGGCCCTGGTCATAGTTAGGTAGAGCCCAGGGACAGTCAGAGTCAATTGCCACAATTACCAGTCAGCAAAATAAACGAGGGGTGTCCAGGGCACAAGGATGACTTTGCAGCAACCCCCCAAACGAAATGTGATGAGTTACTGACCTACACCCTGATTGTCCCCACCAGCTAAGTGGAAAAAACTGGAAAGCCCATCAGAATTTGCATGGACAACCCCAGGTCTGTATTCCACTGTAAAGTCAATTCCCTGTAGTGAAATGGAACACTTTAGCAGTTGAGAGCGGCTTCTCCGCTCTCAACTGCATAAGCAATCTGAGAGGCCTATGGTCATTTTGAACATGAAAGTAAGTCCCAGACAAATATGGTCTCAGCTTTTTGAGGGACCAAACCACAGCAAAAGCCTCTCTATCTCTCAATAGCCCTCCACCTATGATCTCTGGGAAGAAGTCATCTGCTAATAAAGGCAACAGGCTGATCAAGGCCTTCTTCATTTAACTGTGACAACACAGCCCGAATCCCTTATTCTGAATCATCTGTCTGAACAACAGATTATTTTGTGAAGTGAGGGGCCAGCAGCACTGGTGAGGAACACATAACAGCTTTCAGAGTATAAAAAGTCATCTGACACTCTGGGGTCCAATCCACCTTTTTAGGCCTCTTCTTAGAAATCAGATATGTTTCAGATCTGTTAGGGGTCCAACAATGGTCCCATAATTTTGCACAAACCTTCTATAGTACCTAGTGAGTCCGAGGAATGCCCTGACCTGAGTCTAGGTAACAGGAGCTGTCCAGTCCAAAATAGTTTGAATCTTGGCCTGGAGAGGCTGTACATGGCCTCCACCTACCAGGTGGCCCAGGTACGCCACCTGGTTTCCAGTACATTGCACTGTGTGTGTCCAGGGCATGTAAACCAAATGCTGCTTTTGGGCCAGCAGCTCTTATTGTGCCACCCACACCAGCAGTCTTTCAAAGGGTTCTCAGACCTCCCACTGCAGTATCTAAGCGCGGTTTCTACTGCCATGTCGACCAGGCATGTGCACCCACCTCCCGTTCCCTAACCTTCCCTTTTTATCTCATATCAGACATCCCTAAGGTAGGCCCAAGGTACCCCTGTGGGCAAGGTGCTTCATGAGGGAAAGGTAGGACATGCATTAGAGTCTGTTACATGTCCTGATGGTGAAATGTTTTGCATTTCAGTTTTACAGCTGAAATGCTATCTCTCTCATAGGATAACAGGGAAGCTGCTTTGTAATACTTTTACAAACATAGCTTGCCAGGGGAAGCCTATAGAAAAGTGGAGTTTGGTATAACTGAACTCAGGATCTAAAAATGCCTCTTTCAGTAAAGAAGATTGTTTTATTGTGTGTTTGGAAATATCTCTTTTAAAAAGCGCACTATTTGGCACTTGCCTTAATAGCCAGGACTGCTTGCTGCATGGCCTGAAGCACTTCCCTCTGGTAGCTTAAGTGATCCCCCCAGGTAGAACTATATACAGCCGTTTCATCCAGGTAAGCTGCACTGAACTGCTCTAACCCAGACAAGACCCTGTTCACCAACCTTTGCAGGTGCACTCTTTAAGCCAAAGGGCATTACCTTGAACGGATAATGTCCCTCTGGGGGAGAGAATGCTGACATCTTTGCTCCATCTGTGAGGGCAATCTGCCAGCAGCCTGAAGTCAATTCAAAAGTACTCAGGTAATGGGCTCATCAGCTCTAGGTATAGGGTGAGCATCAGTCTTTGTGACTGCATTCAACTCTGTAGTCCGCACAGAGCCATAACTCCTTGGGTCTCCCCTGGGGATTAGGTTTGGGCACCAGCACCACTGGAATGTCAGACGGCTCAATTACCTCCTACTCCAGCATTTTAGCTACCTGTACAGTTTAGTTTTGACAGGTAGGCTGTCACCAGTGTCAATGTGGAGCACACATCACTCAGTAATGCCTAGGGTCAGAAAGAACAGGCCATCAAACTGCTCCAGCACCTGCTTGCAGTCTTTTTGCTTCTGGTCTGTCAATTTGAGAGAGAGTATAACTTCCTTCACTGACCCATCTTGCACATTACTGGAGAGTAGGTCAGGCACTGGCTCCATTTCCTCCTCCACTCCCTCATCAGTGACCAGTAACATGGTCATATCTGCCATGTCATGGTGGGGTTTCAATCTGTTCAAATGCAGGACGCTTTGAGGGTTCCTGCCCATTCCACTTGTCATGGAGGGCCCTGGGTAAGCATGGGCGGATTTTGCGGATCCACGATCCGCGGATGTTGCGGATTTGCGGATCGTGGATCCGCAAAATCCGCGGATTTTGCGGATTTGCGGATCCGTGAATTTGGGGCGGGGCTTCCATGCGAGTGCACATGCCTCTTGTGTGCATAAAAGGTCAGAGAAAGATCAGTTCAGCAGATGAAGAGAAAGACGCCCCTGGTCACAAGAACAGCACGGGTATTGTGCTCGTGAAAGTCAAGGATGCAAAGGCCTCTATACAGCATCACAGCTGATTTTCCATGGTAGAGTTGGGAAAAAAGGCACACCTGTCCAGCCTCGACGACGCTCACGATTGTTTTTGGGCTAATGAATGAGTCACTGAATTTGAGCATCAACTAGTTCGAGCGACCATGTGTGTGTTACTATGCAATCGCCCCGAAGGGCGCAGGGGTCCCTTAGTGAGCTGTCCATCATAGTGGGTGAATGGCGGGAAGACGGTGCAAACCGCGAGTGTGTGCGCGGGGCCAAACGTGCGGGGCTTCCATGCGAGTTCACATGCCTCTTGTGTGCATAAAAGGTCAGAGAAAGATCAGTTTAGCAGATGAAGAGAAAAAGCTCCTGGTCACAGGAACAGCACGGGTATTGCGCTTGTGAAAGTCAAGGATGCAAAAGCCTCTTTCCAGCATCACAGCTGATTTTCCACGGTACATTTGGGAAAAAAAGCACACCAGCCTGGCCTGTTGTAACTATTTTACGATGGCGCCGGCAAGCTGCCAGCGCCATCCTAAAATAGTTACTAAATTAGCTTCAACAGGAAGCTCTAATAGATAAAATCGAGCACCTGCTTTATTTTATCTATTAGAGCTCCCTGTTGAAGCTAACTTAGTAACTATTTTAGGATGGTGCTGGCAGCTTGCCGGCGCCATCGTAAAATAGTTACAACAGGCCAGGCTTCAACTTTTGCCCCCGGATCCGCCACTCGCGGATTTGCGAATTCTCAGTAAATTCGCGGGAGTTCGCGGATCGCGAATTTACCGAAAATTCGCAAAATCCGCGAGCGGAATGGATTTTAAGCTCATACTTAGCCCTGGGAGCCACAGGCTCCAACTTCCACACCTGTTGTCCTGGAGTATACTCAGGCATAGTAGCCTTCTGATCATACCAGTGCTTCATGAGCTTCTGGCTAGCCTCCAGTTTTCTGCTTGTCTTGTACATGTACTCTGCCATTCTGGATCTCAGGCCTAGCACATAGTCAAGCACATTGTCCTTTGCTTCTTTGAGAGGCTTCTCAAAAGACTCATCAGGCACACTGGCCCCCTCACAGGGTGTCCAAATAACAACTCAACGGAACTGAAACCAACCCCTTTCTGTGGAATCTGTGCAAACAGTAGGCATGGGAGGATAACATCCCATCTCCTCCTGAGTTTTTCAAACACCCATTGATCATGCCCTTCAGGGTCTTGTTGAACCTCTCCACCAGACCATTTGTCTGCGGGTTATAGGGGATGGTGAACTTGTAGCAGATAGCATTCTCATCCCACATCACAGTCAGATAGCTGGACAGAATGTTTTTGCCCCTATCTGATACAACCTCTTTCAGAAAACCCACTCTGGTGAACACACCAAGCAGCGTTCTAGCCAATGCAGGAGCATCTATAGTTTTCAGAGGTATTGCTTCAGGGTACCTAGTCCACTACCACCAAGATGTACCTATTCCCTGATGCAGTAGATGGGTCAAGGGGACCAACAATGCCCATCACCACCCTTTTAAAAGGAACCCCAACCACTGGCAGTGGTATTAGGGGAGCCTTTGTCCTGCCCCATGCCTTGCCACTGACCTGAAAGGTGGCACGGAGCTGCAAAACTCCTTTACCTTTTCAGACATGTGAGGCCAGTAGAAAAATTTCATTAACCGGTTCCAAGTCTTTTTTTGTCCCAAATGTCCTGACAAGGTGATATCATGACCTAAGGTCAGGATGATCTCTCTGTACTTCTGAGGCACCACCAACCTTCTGGTGGCCCCTCCTTGAGATTTCTGGCCTTAGTATAAAGCAGTCCATCTTCCCAGTAGATTCGGTGAAACCCACTGTCATTCCCATCCTCTTGCTTAGAGGCAATCCTCCACAAGCTCTCATGGGTGGGACTGCCTCTCTGCCCCTTACTAAATTCCTCTCTGGAGGGTACATCTGCTCCTGTCAGTTATACCAAATCTGACAGTCCTGGCAGGGATGGAGTCCCTCCCTCATAGGCCATATCCCTCTTGTACCTCTGGAGTTCCCTGGGCTGGCTCACCAGGCTCAATACCCTTGTCCTTGGATGCTTTGCCCTCTGTTCCAGGGTCCAAGTATCCAGCTTTTCCTTTCTGGATAGAATGTGACGTAGTCACAGCGCATACCCACTCAGATAGCTCCAATATTTTCATATGGAGACCCCTCTCAACTTCAGACCACTCAGATGCTTCAAGGTCATTGCCGAGTAAACACTGCACTGGTAGCACAGGGACACAGCTACCTTCATAGAGCCTGTCTCACTTCCCCGTTACCAATCCACCACAGCTGTAGGATGGAGGGAGTTTAGTAGTGCTGTCTGCATAGGTTACCTAGTGAAACTCACCAGGTAGTAACCTCGCCTGAGGCACCAGCTAGTCTAGCCCCTGTGTCTCTGATAGCCTTCACCTCAGTCCTATTAACTGCCTGTACTTATCCATGTTTGGAGGTAAGTCAGCCAGGGTTGCAATTTGCTTCCCACCCAGGGACACTAAGGTTGCTTCACCACCTGCTGATCCCTCTCTGGGGCACTCTCTACCCCACACTTACACTGACAATCTCTGTGGATGGCCCCTTAGTGGGGGGCTTCTTGGTGCAGCAAGCATCTCCCTTTTTGTGCCCTGGCTGGTTACAGTCAAAGCACTTACCCACCTTTGAGGGATCAACGAGCCTACCATTCTTTCCTTGATATGCCCTCCCTTTAAATGTGGGTTAGCTCAGGCCCCTCCTCCTTGTTCAGGTTTTGTGAGTTTTTGGAGGACTCCTACTTTTGATCTTTTTCCCCTGGTGTTAGACCTGGCATCTTTTGGCGTGTTTTCCCTGTCTTTTTGCTTCTGACCTCCTGGTTTTTGTGGTACTCTGGATCTTGTTTTTGCTGGTTTAGTGTTTCTGCACATTTTAATACTACATATCAATACTAACATGCAATTGCTCCTACTGTAAATTGGGTGTATATATTAGTGTTTCCATGGGCATGTAAACCAAAAGCTTCTAGTAGGCCTGCAGCACTGATTGTGCCACCCACACCAGCAGTCTTTCAAAGGGTTCTCAGACCTGCCACTGCATTGTCTGCACGCTGTTTCTGCTGCCATGTCGATCTGGCAAGTGCACCCACCTGTCAGGCCCTAACCTTCCCTTTTTTCACATATCAGACACCCCTATGGTAGGCCCAAGGTACCCCTATGGGCAAGGTGATTGGTGAGGGAAAGGTAGGACTTGTACTGGTGTCTTTTAAATGTCCTGATTGTGAAATTCTGTTCATTTCAGTTTTACAGTTGAAAGGTTATCTCTCTCATAGGTTAACAGGGGAGCTGCTTTGTGACACTTTTACAAATGTAGCTTGTCAGGGGAAGCTTATAGAAAAGTGGAGTTTGGTATGCCTGAACCCAGGATCTAAAAATGCATCTTTCAGAAAAGATGATTTTTATATTGTGTGTTTGGTAATACCTCTTTTAAAAAGTAGATATTCCCTTTTCTAAGCATCCACGTGCCTCTACCTGTTTGTGTATTAGCTGTCTGGGTTTTAGACTGACAGGGGCAGTTCTGTGCATTCACACTAGACCGGGACACAAAAGGGCCTGAGGTGTGTCCTGCATTTCCTGGGTGATTCATAGCCAGGCTTAATAGACCTGGTTGCATTTAGAGTAGTGGCAGGAGTTGTTACAGACCCCTGAATGGACTGTGGCTGCCTTCCACAGCTCAGTCTCCACCTTCTGCAAGGAACCAGGTCTAAGCCAGGCAAAGCTGGTTTATGTATGTCAGTAGATATTTGTTTGCATCAACTTCAAAGGGAAATGTGGTATATATATTGGGGCCCTAGCCCCAAAACTTTTGAACTCTTTTGGGATTAAGGAACCCTTCAAGAAGAAGAGCTGGAAAAGCTATGAGGAGAGACTACCACTTTGCTGTGTGCTTTGCTGTGTTGGCCTACAGTATTTACAACAAGGGGTGGTGAGGGACAGAGTCTCTGAATTAAGCAGAAAGCTCTCACCCAGTCAAGAGATCAGGGCTAGATCCAACACCGTTTTTTAGCTCACTGCACCATCCCAGTTTCAGAACCTGGCTGTATGCAAATTAGTCTGTTCCTGTCCCAGTGCATGATGGGAACAGGGCAAACCAAACTACAAAAGCCAATTCTTACACTGGGAAGGAAACAAGCTCCCGGGGACCGGTTTCTGGCATTACAGCCGTCTTCGGCCCGGTTTGCTTGAATCCGGATGGTGCAATGAGCAAGGGTCTCACATCTGAGAATGCCCTTCCACGCTTAGGGTGGACAAAAATATTTACAACAAGGGGTGGTGAGGGACAGAGTCTCTGAATTAAGCAGAAAGCTCTCACCCAGTCAAGAGATCAGGGCTAGATCCAACACCGTTTTTTAGCTCACTGCACCATCCCAGTTTCAGAACCTGGCTGTATGCAAATTAGTCTGTTCCTGTCCCAGTGCATGATGGGAACAGGGCAAACCAAACTACAAAAGCCAATTCTTACACTGGGAAGGAAACAAGCTCCCGGGGACCGGTTTCTGGCATTACAGCCGTCTTCGGCCCGGTTTGCTTGAATCCGGATGGTGCAATGAGCAAGGGTCTCACATCTGAGAATGCCCTTCCACGCTTAGGGTGGACAAAAATATTTACAACAAGGGGTGGTGAGGGACAGAGTCTCTGAATTAAGCAGAAAGCTCTCACCCAGTCAAGAGATCAGGGCTAGATCCAACACCGTTTTTCAGCTCACTGCACCATCCCAGTTTCAGAACCTGGCTGTATGCAAATTAGTCTGTTCCTGTCCCAGTGCATGATGGGGACAGGGCAAACCAAACTACAAAAGCCAATTCTTACACTGGGAAGGAAACAAGCTCCCGGGGACCGGTTTCTGGCATTACAGCCGTCTTCGGCCCGGTTTGCTTGAATCCGGATGGTGCAATGAGCAAGGGTCTCACATCTGAGAATGCCCTTCCACGCTTAGGGTGGACAAAAATATTTACAACAAGGGGTGGTGAGGGACAGAGTCTCTGAATTAAGCAGAAAGCTCTCACCCAGTCAAGAGATCAGGGCTAGATCCAACACCGTTTTTTAGCTCACTGCACCATCCCAGTTTCAGAACCTGGCTGTATGCAAATTAGTCTGTTCCTGTCCCAGTGCATGATGGGAACAGGGCAAACCAAACTACAAAAGCCAATTCTTACACTGGGAAGGAAACAAGCTCCCGGGGACCGGTTTCTGGCATTACAGCCGTCTTCGGCCCGGTTTGCTTGAATCCGGATGGTGCAATGAGCAAGGGTCTCACATCTGAGAATGCCCTTCCACGCTTAGGGTGGACAAAAATATTTACAACAAGGGGTGGTGAGGGACAGAGTCTCTGAATTAAGCAGAAAGCTCTCACCCAGTCAAGAGATCAGGGCTAGATCCAACACCGTTTTTTAGCTCACTGCACCATCCCAGTTTCAGAACCTGGCTGTATGCAAATTAGTCTGTTCCTGTCCCAGTGCATGATGGGAACAGGGCAAACCAAACTACAAAAGCCAATTCTTACACTGGGAAGGAAACAAGCTCCCGGGGACCGGTTTCTGGCATTACAGACGTCTTCGGCCCGGTTTGCTTGAATCCGGATGGTGCAATGAGCAAGGGTCTCACATCTGAGAATGCCCTTCCACGTTTAGGGTGGACAAAAATATTTACAACAAGGGGTGGTGAGGGACAGAGTCTCTGAATTAAGCAGAAAGCTCTCACCCAGTCAAGAGATCAGGGCTAGATCCAACACCGTTTTTTAGCTCACTGCACCATCCCAGTTTCAGAACCTGGCTGTATGCAAATTAGTCTGTTCCTGTCCCAGTGCATGATGGGAACAGGGCAAACCAAACTACAAAAGCCAATTCTTACACTGGGAAGGAAACAAGCTCCCGGGGACCGGTTTCTGGCATTACAGCCGTCTTCGGCCCGGTTTGCTTGAATCCGGATGGTGCAATGAGCAAGGGTCTCACATCTGAGAATGCCCTTCCACGCTTAGGGTGGACAAAAATATTTACAACAAGGGGTGGTGAGGGACAGAGTCTCTGAATTAAGCAGAAAGCTCTCACCCAGTCAAGAGATCAGGGCTAGATCCAACACCGTTTTTTAGCTCACTGCACCATCCCCGTTTCAGAACCTGGCTGTATGCAAATTAGTCTGTTCCTGTCCCAGTGCATGATGGGAACAGGGCAAACCAAACTACAAAAGCCAATTCTTACACTGGGAAGGAAACAAGCTCCCGGGGACCGGTTTCTGGCATTACAGCCGTCTTCGGCCCGGTTTGCTTGAATCCGGATGGTGCAATGAGCAAGGGTCTCACATCTGAGAATGCCCTTCCACGTTTAGGGTGGACAAAAATATTTACAACAAGGGGTGGTGAGGGACAGAGTCTCTGAATTAAGCAGAAAGCTCTCACCCAGTCAAGAGATCAGGGCTAGATCTAACACCGTTTTTTAGCTCACTGCACCATCCCAGTTTCAGAACCTGGCTGTATGCAAATTAGTCTGTTCCTGTCCCAGTGCATGATGGGAACAGGGCAAACCAAACTACAAAAGCCAATTCTTACACTGGGAAGGAAACAAGCTCCCGGGGACCGGTTTCTGGCATTACAGCCGTCTTCGGCCCGGTTTGCTTGAATCCGGATGGTGCAATGAGCAAGGGTCTCACATCTGAGAATGCCCTTCCACGTTTAGGGTGGACAAAAATATTTACAACAAGGGGTGGTGAGGGACAGAGTCTCTGAATTAAGCAGAAAGCTCTCACCCAGTCAAGAGATCAGGGCTAGATCCAACACCGTTTTTTAGCTCACTGCACCA
Organism: Lissotriton vulgaris; assembly: GCF_964263255.1. Taxonomy (NCBI): domain Eukaryota; kingdom Metazoa; phylum Chordata; class Amphibia; order Caudata; family Salamandridae; genus Lissotriton; species Lissotriton vulgaris. Next base: position 1,103,404,570 of record NC_141687.1, read on the forward strand.
TCCCAGTTTCAGAACCTGGCTGTATGCAAATTAGTCTGTTCCTGTCCCAGTGCATGATGGGAACAGGGCAAACCAAACTACAAAAGCCAATTCTTACACTGGGAAGGAAACAAGCTCCCGGGGACCGGTTTCTGGCATTACAGCCGTCTTCGGCCCGGTTTGCTTGAATCCGGATGGTGCAATGAGCAAGGGTCTCACATCTGAGAATGCCCTTCCACGCTGAGGGTGGACAAAAATATTTACAACAAGGGGTGGTGAGGGACAGAGTCTCTGAATTAAGCAGAAAGCTCTCACCCAGTCAAGAGATCAGGGCTAGATCCAACACCGTTTTTTAGCTCACTGCACCATCCCAGTTTCAGAACCTGGCTGTATGCAAATTAGTCTGTTCCTGTCCCAGTGCATGATGGGAACAGGGCAAACCAAACTACAAAAGCCAATTCTTACACTGGGAAGGAAACAAGCTCCCGGGGACCGGTTTCTGGCATTACAGCCGTCTTCGGCCCGGTTTGCTTGAATCCGGATGGTGCAATGAGCAAGGGTCTCACATCTGAGAATGCCCTTCCACGCTTAGGGTGGACAAAAATATTTACAACAAGGGGTGGTGAGGGACAGAGTCTCTGAATTGAGCAGAAAGCTCTCACCCAGTCAAGAGATCAGGGCTAGATCCAACACCGTTTTTTAGCTCACTGCACCATCCCAGTTTCAGAACCTGGCTGTATGCAAATTAGTCTGTTCCTGTCCCAGTGCATGATGGGAACAGGGCAAACCAAACTACAAAAGCCAATTCTTACACTGGGAAGGAAACAAGCTCCCGGGGACCGGTTTCTGGCATTACAGCCGTCTTCGGCCCGGTTTGCTTGAATCCGGATGGTGCAATGAGCAAGGGTCCCCGGTAGCTTGTCTCCTTTCTGGTAAAGAATTGGCTTGGTAGTTTAGTCTGCCCTGTTCCCATGATGCACTGGGCCAGGGACAGACTGATTTGCATATAGCCAGGTTCTGAGCTGGGATGGGGCAGTGAGATAAATAACGGTGATGGATCAAGCCCTGATCTTTGGACTGGGTAAGAGTGGTCTGCTCAATTCAGACACTCTGTTCATCACCACCCCCTTTTGTAAATCGATTTTGGCCACTATAGGTGTGGCAGGGTATACTCAGACATGAGTCCCTTTCTCACTGCTCCATCAGGATTCAAGCAAGCCGGGCCGAAGAAGGCTGAAATGCCAGAAACCGGTCCCCGGTAGCTTGTCTCCTTTCTGGTAAAGAATTGGCTTGGTAGTTTAGTCTGCCCTGTTCCCATGATGCACTGGGCCAGGGACAGACTGATTTGCATATAGCCAGGTTCTGAGCTGGGATGGGGCAGTGAGATAAATAACGGTGATGGATCAAGCCCTGATCTTTGGACTGGGTAAGAGTGGTCTGCTCAATTCAGACACTCTGTTCATCACCACCCCCTTTTGTAAATCGATTTTGGCCACTATAGGTGTGGCAGGGTATACTCAGACATGAGTCCCTTTCTCACTGCTCCATCAGGATTCAAGCAAGCCGGGCCGAAGAAGGCTGAAATGCCAGAAACCGGTCCCCGGTAGCTTGTCTCCTTTCTGGTAAAGAATTGGCTTGGTAGTTTAGTCTGCCCTGTTCCCATGATGCACTGGGCCAGGGACAGACTGATTTGCATATAGCCAGGTTCTGAGCTGGGATGGGGCAGTGAGATAAATAACGGTGATGGATCAAGCCCTGATCTTTGGACTTGGTAAGAGTGGTCTGCTCAATTCAGACACTCTGTTCATCACCACCCCCTTTTGTAAATCGTGTTGGCCTACAGTGGCTGCATCTGTCTTGGGCAGTGAAAGGACTGGACTGAACTTTCTGCACCTTCTTCTGCTGAGTATCTACAAAGGCTTGAAGTATAGCTTGCTCCCTGTTCAAGAAGTCTCAGGAACAGCAAAGACTTCATCTGCTTGTGGACACCACCTCTGGGACTGTGTGTTCTAGTTGCTACAGAGGGAAACCGCAATCCGATGTCGTCACGAAGACCTCCGGCAGTTCCGTGACCTGAAGGTACTGCAGAGGGCACCACCGCATCTCGCATTGCAATCCTGGTCTCACCGACAACGATGTCTGCTGCCACCACCAAGCAGCTTCTTGTTTTGTGGCCTGTGGGCACCGTACTTTGCACCGCCTTACTTCATTTCACCGCCCTGGTCTCCCTGACACCAGATGACATCGCCGCCGCTGTCTGCACCGTGGTTTGGGGTCACTGCTCTTAAGTTGCATGAAGCACTGCCCCATCCCATAACACAGTCTCTGCCCACTGACGCCAGCCATAGTGGCTGCTGATCCTCAACGGATGCCGTTCCTTCCACCTTGACCATTAGCACCAGGCAGAACAGAACACCGCCCCAGTTCACACCGCAGCCCTGATCTCACTGATGCCGATAGATGACAGCCACCAAGCCACTGCCTGCACCACAACCTGAGGGCACAGCACGCCGCACTGCTCCACTTCACACCACAGCCTCGAAGCCCCCACAGCTGGACCACACCACAGCACAGAACAAAAGGTACTGTTTAAGGGTCTTCTGATACCACAAGCGGACTGCACCACCGTGGTGGGCCAGAACCGTGGGATTTGCTGGCCCACACATTAGGGGTTCATGGGGAGAGTGCCGTGGGGCGGGGGGCGGGCAGGGTGGGAGTAGTAAACTTGCATGCGCAGAAACTCATTCGGCGTTACAGCGCTCACAATGAAATTCAATTTGTTTACATTACTCGAGTCTGCCGCGAGCCGGAGTTTACTACCCTCACTTTGCCAGTCCCCCGCCGCCCTGTGGCATTCAGTCCACGAGCTGCTACTGGTCCCCCACCGCTGTATTTGTCCCGGACTGAGCTATCCACTTTAAGGAACTTTTTCTCAGACTATTTTTGCATTATTGATAATGATATTTTGAAGAATTGTATGCTGGATTTTTATTGTTCTGGTCTTGTTTTACACAGATGAATATTGGATATTTTTCTAAAGCTGGTGTGGTGTCCTTTTGTAGTGTTTTCACTGTAGTACGGCATGTTATGTGCAAATGCTTTACAAACAGCTCTGAAATAAGCTTGACTGTTCGTGCCAAGCTACCAAGGGGGTGAGCAGGGGTTATTTTGGAAGTATAACACCCTTATCCTGACCATGAAGAAGAGTGCCAACTTGGACAGGGTAACAACCTTTCAACTAGAGATCCCATTTCTAACACCTGGGCTTTCACCTGGGTAGAGACCTGTACTTCTTCTTCTGGTCACCCCCTGGTGCTGACTGGAAACCCTAGTTCTCCCCCAACTCATCAGCTGTGTCCCCCAGCTCTCTGGGGTCTGTAATACTGGCATAACTTCTCTTCTGCACAATGGGTCAAAATATGTTCTTTCAACAAAAAGTTATACAATCCCTTATATGTGTCAACTTTGTTACCAACAATCCAGCCCTCTAGTGCCTTCACTGAAACATCCAAAAAGTCCACCCAGGACCATGTACTCACTTTATGGGCATCTCTGAACTTCACTCTGTACTTCTCTGGAGTCAGACCAAACTTCTTGACTAAGATTGCCTCATGTAACAATAGGATTTTGCCTCTTGCCCCTTCAGGGCCAGGAGCCTATTCCTCCTAGCCACTGGAATCAGTTCCCACAAGAGTAAATCCCAATGCTTGGGGCGGAACCCCACATCTCAAGGGCATTCACAAATGCAGTCAACCATTTGTCAATGGCATCCCCCTCTGTGTACCTGGGTTCTATACCCTTGGGAAGCTTGAGGTCAAATCTACCACCCCTGGACATCTCAATCTCTTCTTCTTTGTCGCTGCCACCATTTCTTTTTGCTTTCTCCTCCTCCCACTGTCCCGTAGCTAGGTCTAGTTTCCTCTGCACTAAAGCTATTAAAGTCAATTTGGCCTCAAAATGCTTCTGTGTAAGGGACAGCGGTGGTTCCCGAGTAGGGGACCCTGCCCTCTTTCCACCCTCTGGAATCTCATAGTTAAAACTGGAAACAATGGAGGAGACATTATCCTCACCCATTGCATGGGTGACAATGAGGGGGGGGGGGACTGCTTCCCCCCGCTCTTCATTCTCTGGGGACTCTTGGTGGACTTGATGCAGGCGAGCTCTGTTAACCTGTAGCTTGCAGGGAACCCACTCTTTATTCCGCTTGAAACAAGGTACATCCAAGCTGCTATAGTTCCAGAAAATGCAGCAGGCGCAGTCAATCAGAATGCAGGGTCTGATGGTGCAAATCATTTTCCATCTTGGCAATCCGTCTTCTTCTCTCGGGTTCAAGCAGCAGAGCAGCGATACACTGCCCCTTTCAGATACGTATTCAGTGTTTTATGGGGTCACACAGGAGAGCACTCCTGTGCAATGGGGTGCAGGACAACACCCCAGAGCATGACCATTTCATCCAAAGTGTGGCACAATGGTCTCCCAGATAGCACTATTTCTCCAAAAGCCAATAGAGCTGAAGTCTCAGGGGAGAGGCAAGAGCTGGCTAAACCAACCTCCAGGATGGCTCAACTCCATATTCTCCCTCCCCCTGGTATTTGCACATTCCTTCCTTAAGCCTGCCATCTGGCTTGGTTCAAAGAGTAGAGTAAGAGTAGTAAATGAAACTGGCTTCTAAAGCCTGTCTCCTCCTTCGTTTGAAGATCATTGTTTACGACCAGTCACCCTTGCTCTGGCATTCCTATGTAGCAGAACCCACTCCTCCCAAAATAGCTCCTTCACCCCAGGGACTATTTATCACCTCATCAAAGCAGCCTGGCTCATCCACTTAACTCTGACCAATCAAGACAGATCACTGTAAGGCTGAATTTTGGTTTATGGACAAGAAAATTTTTATAACTTCTTGTCTGTACACTTTAGGATAAATTCATCAATAGCATATTATTGTATTTATCAATACCATTTTAGTGAGTTATTGAATTATATTTTCAGGTTTTCCTAGTGGGAATTATTAATTAATAACATCTTGCCAGGTTAACCTTTGTGGCTGAGGATCTGAAATGGGAAAAATGAACTGGGCAATGTTTCCAACACCAGGGCTTATAAAACATATTTTATAAGGATCCTGCTTATATCTACAGGACCCCCCACCCCTGGAACATGTAGGGGAGAATTTAGGTGTTCTGAAAATGACAAAATATTGCAGGTCCTCACTCCACAGTGATACTAGCACAAAAGTCGATTTTCTGAAGCACTTTACTACAAGGTGGAAAGTGAAATGTGCAATTTCACTATACTGAAGGCATATAAACCCTATTTTATAAGGGTCCTTCTTATAAATACCTGACCCCCCCCCCACCACTGAGACACCTATGGGAAACACTGTTAATTTGTAAGTGCCCCAAACAACGAAGTAAAGTTTGGGAACAATTTACATGTTAAAAGCAGTCCTGCAATTGCTTTTAAACGGACCTCAGGCCTCAGCAGTGCACACATGCAAGTGCAGAAAGGGCTACTGGCCTCTAAACTGCTATGCCCTATTACATATTAGGGATTTAAAGGTAGTTCTGATTTCCCTGCACTATTATGCACTAGGGCCTTATAGGGGAGGTCATGCCAATCATAGAGTACCCTAACCTATAGTGTACCCTACTATATGTAGGTGTTTTCACAGTATTCTAAATGTGTTTTCAGCAAAGCACTGTACCTGGGCAGGACCCAAAGACAGCCAAAATCAGTTAACACGAGTACCAGTCAGCAAACAAAAATGGGGGGTGTTCAGGGCACCAGGATGAATTTGCAACAGACACAGTATTTGAACGAGAAACAGTCTGAACAATGGGGGCAGAGGCACACGTGTTCCAACACCACAAGCCCTGCCATGCTTGCCTTAACCAGGCATATGCCTTAACCATGCTTATGCTTGGTTAAGGCAATGCGCGGTCTAGATGCATAGATGTGGGGAGGAACAGCAAGCTTCGGGACAAAAGGCTTGCGCACAAAGGGAAGAGGGGCTGGGGACGGGTTTGAGGAGAGGAGTAGTTTTTAGGGGGGTGTTTTTAGGGCTAGGGGTTCGAGCTAGCTTTTAGTACTATGGGTTGGTGTGGGCTAGGGTTCCCGGAGTCTAAAGCTCAGGGTCCGTTTTACTTTCGTGCATATAGGAGTTGGCAAGATTTGGTATGTTTTTGAATTATTTTGGCTTACTTTTGCTTGTTTTTCAATGGGCGAGGTGGGATTTCCTTGGGTCATAAGTCATACCTCTTCCCATGATTCGATTAGGAGGTGGCTTGCTGAGGTACTTTGGGATAAGTGGGACTAGTGTTCCTCCAAGTTTCAAGAGGATCGATGAAGTAGAAGTGGTCAAAACACCATTGTTTGTGACTGTCAGGTTTGCAGTGTCATCCAATGGGCGCATTTTGGAGGTACACAAGAAATGCTTTTGGAGGTTCAAGGTGCCCCAGATGAAAACGGCTTATGTCGTCAATGACTAGGAATGTCCACTGTGCTTGTGATTTTTTGGAGGAAATCCATCCACGGGAAGGGTGGTTTTGTGCCTAGTTTTTAAATGGGAAATCAACTGCTTTGGGGCCTTGGAAAGTAGCTGTTTTGCACGTTTTCGGGGAGTGATTAGAAGGTATTCCAGGTGGTTTCTAGCGGATCTGCTTGAATGGGCGAGAAGCTGGGAACCTCTAGTTCTGATTTTACCACATGTATTCCTTTAGCAAGCAAGCCGCCATTACAATGAATATCGTTGTAAAGGCAAGCGTGGTAAAGGCATGCGTGGTAAACAAATGCGTGGCTAAGACGCATTTGTAGTTGGGACCGCTTTGTAATGGCATGCGTGGTTCAGCCACACATGTCGCTGTCATACAACCTATATGAACTGATCTCAGCGACTGGGCATGCTGATAGCGAGGAGTCATGGTTTTCATAAACATGGGGCCGTCTATCCTGGTCTCCACATTACAGATAGTCAACGTGTTTGGTTTATCCCTGCCATGCAAGTCTCAAAGAGTAATGTGGTGCTGCCCATGAACATTTACTTATCTGGTTGTATGTGTATTAAAACAAATGCAATCTAAAGTACAATGTTCTGATGAATCTTCTTCGTCGGAACTTGTTTGATGAATTTTTCCACCTAGAATGGTTTTCACCAGGCTGATGAAAGCCCATCTTGGAGCGAAACAACATTTCCTTCAGGTCGCAGTTTAGTTTCTTTGCTTTTTCAAGAGGGGTTCCCACCCTTAACCTGCCAACCCTTTCAACTAGATTACCCTTTTTTGTAGTTTCTTTTTAGGAGGGTGTATTCCATCAACATTAACCCTTAAAAACCTCACATAAAACTGCCTTCTGCGCTCCATTTTTGTTTGTTATTTTATTAACATTTATTCACACAATTCCTATTGCAACTGGAATTGTAAATATGTTTTTTCTGGTAACAGAACTTACTCCCAGTGACAGGTATTGAAAGCTGTGCCTAGTATACCTTTTCCACAAAATCTTTCTGTTTTCGTTGAAGAAGATTTATCATTTTGCCCTTTCTCCAAAATATATTTTGCCAGCCTAATTTCGCCAGGCTGACAATCTTCATTTTGGATTTTCCTCATAATGAAGGAAATTCACTTTTAGGTCTTGCCTAGGCAGCACTTGCGCTGTCTCTCCGAGACATCAAGTAATCTGTATATGTGTTGAAACTCCACCTACTCCACCCTCTTTGCTTTTAATTGGTTTCTTCCCTTGGCTGCTTTAATTTTTTTGTTTGCATCGGCCGAAGCACTTGTCTGCTTTAATTTCTTTGTTTTCACAGGCCAAAATGCTTTGTAGTTTGTCCTCTATTTCTTTGGGAACGCCTATGCAGCACCGCCTAACTACAGTATACATGCTGCCAGTGGAATGAAGTGTTTGTCTTGGAACTCGTTTTTTTTCATGGCTTGCTTTTTCTTCTGTATTGCAGTGTCTAATGCACGTCTGTTGTGCCCCCACCATCATCACCCCTACTGTTACCCACTTTCGTTGTCCCCCTCTGCTACCCGCCTCTTCGCCTTGTTAATTGATGCTACCTGAAATGATCATTGCAATATTAAGCATTTGAGTGTTGCCAGTGCAGTGTTAATGTTATTCTTTGTAATTTAAAATCACACTGGAGAGCATCTTTGCGATGCACATGGTTTTGAATGTTTCATAACACACTCAAGAGCATTTCTGTGATGCGCATGGTGTTGAGTGTTTCATTGGTATTGTCTCCCGCCTTACCTCGTTTTCAGTCGGGCTATAAAGCAGAGGGTGCCTTTGAGAGCTTCATGGGGTGTGAGCTGCAGACCCCCTCCAAATGGGCAGCAGCTGTAGAAAGAGTCACTGGGAGCATTTTATGTGAGGTCTGGCAGGGTCAGGAAGGACGCTGCTGTTGGTGGCAAGGGTAAGGAGGTGTTGCATGCTGTAAGTGCTGTAACATGCTTTTGTTCTAATGCATGCTTCATGATAAGTCAAGAGGAGCTGTACAGGTCACGCCACAAATAGAATTGTATTTTGGCACTTGTTATTTTTAGTATGCGGCTAACAAACCACTATTTCTTTCTGGTCTCTGGAGGATGAGGAACTGAGTTGTCCCTGCACTATTTCGCATCTCTGCTGCATTTAGTCAACCCACCAAGCTATCTCTCTCTGTGGCTATTTGCAAGTGCTGTGTAAAATGTGGTTTCTCAGTGCTTCCTCTAAACAGGACCTATTTGTACCAAAAGTGGTGCAGGGGGTTTCCTTTCTTTTGCTCCATTACAAAGCCCGGAGGAGCTTTACAGGCCACGCCACAAATAGAATTGTATTCTGGCACATGTAATAAATTAGTTTGCACCTGATAAACCAATTATTTCTTTTTCGTCTCGGGAAGAAGAGGAACTGAGTTGTCACTGCAGTATTTCGCTTCTTTGCTGCATTTAGTCAACCCACCAAGCTATCTCTCTCTGTGGTTATTTGCAAGTGCTGTGTAAAATGTGATTTCTCTGTGGTTCCTCTTAACGGGACCGATTTGTTTCAAAGTGGTGCCGGGGATTAACTTTCTTAGCTTTATTACAAAGGCCAGAGGAGCTGTACAGGCCACGCCACAAATAGTATTGTATTTTGGCACATGTTATATTTAGTACGTGGCTGGTGAGCCATTATTTCTTTCTCGTCTCTGGAGGATGAGGAACTGAGTTGTCCCTGTAGTATTTCGCATCTCTGCTGCATTTAGGCAACCCACCGAGCTATCTCTCTCTGTGGCTATTTGCAAGTGCTGTGTAAAAACTGGTTTCTTTGTGCTTCCTTTAAACGGGAACGTTTAACGTTTTGGTGTTTTATTTAAACGTTAAAATGGTTTAGCATTTGTACGTTCTTATCACCTGCTTAGAAAGTGCTGAATAATTACACACTGATCCGCTCAAAAATAATACCATCTGTTTTGACGACAGTGAGGCTCCATATAAATTGTTATTATGAAAATCAGCTGTGTAAATTTTAACAAGATTGTATATGACATGCTCATTGGAACAGTATAGCATTATCCATTCACTGATATTCTGCACACTCTATGAGCAGCATGATGTTTGGTTACTGCTGCTTTTATAGTGCTTAATTTGTACCAGAAGAGGTGCCGGGGCTAACCTTTCTTAGCTTCATTACAAAGCCCGGAGGAGCTGTACAGGCCACGCCACAAACAGAATTGTATTTTGGCACATGTTATTTTTAGTATGCGACTACCAAACCACTATTTCTTTCTTGTCTCAGGAGGATGAGGGACTGAGTTGTCCCTGTACTATTTCGCATCTCTGCTGCATTTGGCCAACCCCACTAGCTATCTCTCTCTGTGGCTATTTGCCAGTGCTGTGTTAAATGTGGTTTCTCTGTCCTTCCTCTAAAGGGGAACGATTTGTACCAAAAGTAGCCAACAGGGTTCCATTTTTAGGTCTCGCCTAGGCAGCACATGCGCTGCTCTCCGAGACATCAAGTAATCTGTATATGTGTTGAAACTCCACCTACTCCACCCTCTTTGATTTTAATTGGTTTCTTTGCTTGTCTGCTTTAATTTCTTTGTTTTCACAGGTCAAAGCGCGTTTAGGTCTCGCCTAGACAGCGCATGCGCTGTCTCTCCGAGACATCAAGTGATCTGTATATGTGTTAAAACTCCACCTACACCACCTTCTTTGCATTTAATATGTTTCTACGTTTGTCTCCTTTAATTTCTTTGTTTTCAGAGGCCAAAGCGCTTTGTAGTTTGTCCTCTATTCCTTTGGGAACGCCTATGCAGCACCGCCTAACTACAGTATACATGCTGCTAGTGGAATGAAGTGGTTTTTTTGTGGCTTGCTTTTTCTTCTGTATAGCAGTGTTTGATTCACGTCTGTTGTGCCCCACCATCATTACCCCTACTGTTACCCACTTTTGTTTTCCCCCACCGCTACCCACCTCTTCTCCTTGCTAATTGATGCTTCCTGCCTTGATCATTGCGATATTAAGTATTTGAGTGTTGCCAGTTCCGTACAGCTCCCCCGGGCTTTGTAATGGAGCTAAGAAAGGTAACCCCCTGCACTACTTTTGGTACAAATCGTTCCTGTTTAGAGGAAGCACAGAAAAACCACATTTTACACAGCACTTGCAAATAGCCACAGAGAGAGATAGCTAGGTGGGTTGGCTAAATGCAGCAGAGACGCAAAATACTGCAGGGAAGGGAACGATTTGTACCAAAAGTGGTGCAGGGAGTTACCTTTCTTAGCTTTATTACAAAGGCCAGAGGAGCTCTACAGGCCATGCCACAAATGCAATTGTATTTTGGCACATGTTATTTATTCAGTATGTGGCTGTAAAACCACTATTTCTTTCTGGTCTTTGAGGACGAGGAACTGAGTTGTCCCTGCAGTATTTCGCATCTCTGCTGCGTTTAGCCAACACAGCGTGCTATTTCTCTCTGTGTCTATTAGCAAGCTCTGTGTAAAAACTGGTTTCTTTGTGCTTCCTTCAAACAGGAACATTTAAAGTTTTGGTCTTTTTTTTAACTGTTAATACTGTTTAGCATTTGTTCTTTCTTATCACCTGCTTAGAATTTGCTGAATAATTGTGCACCAATCCGCTCTAAAATATTACCATCCGTTTGACGGCAGTGAGGTTCCATAGCTTCATACAAAGGACGGAGGAGCTGTACAAGCCAAGCCACAAATAGAATTGTGTTTTGGCACATGTTATAGTTAGTATGCAGCTGACCATTATTTCTTTTTTGTCTCAGGAGGATGAGGAGCTGAGTTGCCCCTGCAGTATTCTGCTTTTTTACTGTGTATTGTCAACCCAGCGAGCTATCTCTCTCTGTGGCTATTTGCAAGTGCTGTATAAAATGTGGTTTCTCTGTGCTTCTTCTAAACGGGAACGGAGGGTCGGAGGAGCTGTACAGGCCATGCCACAAATAGAATTGCATTCTGGCACATGTTATGTATTCAATATGCGACTGGAGGATGAGGAACTGAGTTGTCCCTGCAGTATTTCGCTTCTTTTCTGTGCTTTGTCAACCCAGTGAACTGTCTCTCTCTGTGGCTATTTGCAAGCGCTGTGTAAAAGCTGGTTTCTTTGTGCTTCCTTTCAACAGGAGCATTTAAAGTTTTGGTGTTTTATTCAAACTTTAATACTGTTTAGCATTTGTACTTTCTTATCACCTGCTTAGAATTTGCTGAATAATTGCGCACCAATCTGCTCTAAAATAATACCATCCGTTTGACAGCAGTGAGGCTCCATATAAATTGTTATTATGAAAATAAGCTGTGTAAATGAAGTGTTCATGGTAACAGTGTAGCAATATCCATTAAATGATATTCCGCGCATTCTATGAGCAGATTGATGTTTGGTTACTGTCGCTTTTATAGTGCTTCTTTTGTACCAGAAGAGGTGCCGGGGCTAACCTTACTTAGCTTTCTTACAAAGCCCGGAGGAGCTGTACAGGCCATGCCACAAATAGAATTGTATTTTGGCACATGTTAAACTTAGTATGCGGCTGACAAACCACTTTTTCTTTCTTGTCTTGGGAGAAAGGGGAACTGATGCAGTGATTCTGCACATATACAGAACTGTGCGCAGGAAACCAGGACCTCAGGGTGTAGTGGTGTACCAAAAACCCACCTTAGTGCCCGGAACCCCAATCCTGCTAGCTATAGTGTTTCATTCGTTCTCAATACTACAGCGAAGCGACCAATGATTAGACATTCTAAAACATGTATCTCAGATCCTCCCAGGAATAGCGGGAGCAAGAACACTCTTTCGCTCACTCACTCATACTTGTCCACAATGTGAATAATCAGAGACACTGTATAGTTTAAAATGTTTATTTTAACTAACATGCTCGATAATGCAGTACACGAGCCAATACTAGCAGCAAAATGAATAAACACAAGATAGTAAACATTGTTACAATTCCATAGAAAATAAACGGAGATATCATTCTATAAAGGTAGTGGAAAAAGGACTACAGTGCCTTGCCACCCTCCTCGTGCTAGGAACAAGTTTAATATAGAAATAGAAGACCTCTGGGCTTTGTCAGAGGGGACCCCATACTTCTAGGTTTAGTTGCAAAAGTTTACATCTCCGTTCAAGCACAGCTCTTCTCTCTAGAAGGGCATTCTTCATATGCTTAACAAGCATGCAATGCCTTATTAAAAGCACTCAATTTTCAGTAGTGCAGCTGTGTGTGTATTATGTCTAACATGCGTGGGACTGACCAAAGCAGATTAACAAGAAACATTGTTTTCGACCTTGAACACGATGTGCAGATGAGACTCAAAGACTACAGCAAGAAACATGAAAAGTAGATGGTTCTCATGTGGACGAGCACAAGCATTGGTTTTACGAAAACAAAGTAATATAGAAACGTGTCCAAAAGCGGCAACATGGCAGCCAAGCATGTACTAGCATATGCCAACTTAGCAATGTCCGCAGTGAATCCTGTATCCTAACTACACCCTCCCCTGGTTAGTCCATTGGATGTAAGAAAAGGATGAACACAGAGTTCAAGAAACGTTAGCAGAGTTCATGAGTTTCTATAGTCTATCGAATTTGGAAAAAAGTGGATGGTGGAGAGAAAATGTTTTTTAGAGAAAAAAAATTGGAATTGTAAATTGGGTGCGAACCTCTAGTTTGCCAAAAAATACCATTAAAAATAAGCAAAGATGTGCGCCAGCCATTTTAATCCATCAGCGTGTATGGGCAGTAAACAGCCACTGCCTCCAATAGGAAATCATTGTCATCTGTAGAAAAAAGAGATGCCATCCAATTAAGCAAGCAGAACGGGCAAGCATGGGCATCACAATTTGGAACTTCCAGGACCACCGCAAGACAACTTGCGTGATATTCAATATAGCTACATTGTAGGAGATCCTGCGCAGCCGCACAGATATCCCACTGTGCCAACACTCCAAGTGCAGCTGCACATGCCATAAAACCCACGCCGGAGCATTCTTGCTCTTGGGCCACTGAGGGACTCATCAACAGGTTGTATTCCGGGTCGGGAGAAGACGTATTGCAGAGGCAGAGTTCCAATGCCCTTTGAAAGGAACATTCCAAGCTAGAGAAGACGGGTTGCACGCAAGTGTAGTATGCAAAGCCGAAAGACACTTCATAAGCTTCGCTGAGTGTAGCCAGCGGCAGAATACCATAAAAGTCAAGCATATGGTCTCAAAGCATTTGCAGCCGATCTGGGTTGTGTAGAACCACAACAGGTGCAGCCATAGCATAGTAGTCAATAGCAGAACACCAGCGGCTATGGTGACCAACAGAGGTAAACCTCCAAATACGCTGGAAAAAATAGAATGCATAAAGACTGGTATCACACCAAATATAGTCTAAAAAGAGGTCACAAGGCCAGAGCCCACTACTTTAAAAAACATGAAACAGGCCGCATCGAGGACCCCGAGAATTAATTCACTGAAATGGAGTGGGTTATTCGTATTTAAAAGGGCTTGAATTTCAGAATTAGTGCTCGCTATCTGCAAAACGAATGTTTCACATGCAGAAGTGCGCGGGTCTTCTTGCTGAAATATTAGAGCTTTTATTCTGCTCAACTTATTGAAGTCTGTTTTCACAGTCAGGATGCAAGACCAAATCGAGACTTCAAGCTTCCCCTGTGGGGGCGGGAAAAGCACATTTTTCCGACAAACTACGGGCTGTGAAACTGTTACAATATATGGGATGCCAGCCAGCAAACATCAACAATCTTTGTTATCAAAAGAAGATAGCTACCGTTAGCATGCAGAGTGAAAGTGGGTTTATTAGCTGGTACTGGAATACCTTTTAAAACACATGCAAGATTCGGGGAGGTAACACTACAAGCCCCGTGTAACTGTATGTTTTTGCGGACAAGGGAACGACCTATTGTCGAATCACAAGATTCTCCTGTAAGATATACCTCCTTTTTATCTCCCAAACATCTGTAGGTGAAAGGCAAGGACCATAACTCATGCAGGAAAGCGCTGCCGAGGGGTTCATAGCAACCTATCGGGTAATCCTTCATACAGGAGCTAAAATGAAACATTGAAACTAGTAAAGAGATAACCCCGTGGATGAGCCAGACAGCATAGTCCATTTCTGCCACGGATAAGAGTAAAGGGTCTATCTTTTCAATATGTAAAATAGTGTATGTTGCATCATTCATGGACATAAATTGCTGTTTTTCTGTCAAATTAAAAGGCAAAAACGAAGCAGATGCATTTAAATAATCCCATGGCACTTTTCCCATTTTCAGAGTTTGCAAAATCCATGCAAACTGCATAACAGAACGCAATTGACTTTGACCATGATACAATACAAAGCGATACAAAAGGGGATGATGTACAGAGCGCTTGAGCAAATCAAACACTCACCCCCAGTCAACTGATCTGGGTTTAATCCATCACCATTCTTTATCCCACTCAGCCACCCCAATTCAGACATGACCATATGCAAATCAGTTTGACCCTGTGCCTCATGGGAACAGTCCAGTCTGAACTGCCAAGCCATGTCTTCCCTGGAACGGAAACAAGCATCCTGGGACCGGTTTCGGATTCATAATCCTCATCAGCCAGGCTATCTTGAATCCAGTGGCCAAGTGAGCAAGGGACTCACGTCCGAGCATACCCTGCCAACTTAGGGTGAACAAAGCGATACAAAAGGGGATGATGAACGGAGCGCTTGAGCAAATCAAACACTCACCCCCAGTCAACTGATCTGGGTTTAAACCATCACCATTCTTTAGCCCACTAAGCCACCCCAGTTCAGACATGACCATATGCAAATCAGTCTGACCCTGTGCCTCATGGGAACAGTCCAGCCCGAACTGCCAAGCCATGTCTTCCCTGGACCGGAAACAAGCTTCCTGGGACCGGTTTTGATTTAGGCCCAGATCTCTGTACTGGGGTGAATGTATGACATTGTTCTGCATTCTGTCCATCAACTGTTATTTTTGCATTTGTCACCCTGAGTGGGATGGGAATGCTCAGACGTTAGTCCCATGCTCTCCACACCACTGGAGTCAAGCTATCCTGGCTGAAGACGGCTGATAGCCAGAAACCGGTCCTAGGATGCTTGATTCCGGTCCAGGAAAGACATGGCTTGGTAGTTCGGGCTGGACTGTTCCCATGAGGCACAGGGTCAAGGCTGATTTGCATATGGCCATGTCTGAACTGGGGTGGTGTGGAGTGCAAAAAAACGATGGATTTAGGCCCAGATCTCTGTACTGGGGTGAATGTACGACATTGTTCTGCATTCTGTCCATCAACTATTATTTTTGCATGATACAAAACAGACACATCATCTTGAACAATATCAACAACAGATGAAACAATATTATCTAAGGTGTAAATGCGGAAAGACATTGTGTTAATACTATTGTCAACTACAGCAAGTACTTTTTCTAAATTTGCTTGATCTATTTCCCTTAAGCATGAAGCAGCTTCAATTTGAGACATCTTTCAAATTTCATTGTAAGCTGCGTAAATAAATCTCTTTCTCCTGGGACTAGCCAGTCCCTTGATGAAGTCTGCCAAATCAATGTTATTAGCTAACAAAGATAAATGTTGTTTCACGGATGATAAGGATGAGTGCTGTAACCAATTTTGACATAACTTACCCTCAGAGTACGTGGTATCGAGTGTGTATTTGCAAACCGTGGGTCAGGTCTAACCTGTTTGTAACCTGGAACTGTGTTATACAAACGTAATTGGCAGGCATCAGAAGTTGTCTGCCAAACCAGCCATCTTAGTGGATCTAACCTGGAAACATTAAATGTCATATTCTGAAATAAAGCTTGCAATTATTCAATGGAGTAATCAGTATGCAAGCTCCAGTTATGATACATAGCGAGGGTAGGAATGGTAGGGGCATTCATCTGTTTTTTAGTGGCTAAGCCAAAACAGGTTGTTTGATATATGTGATCATTCGAAAGCAGAATTTGTGTTGGGATAAGGAACGCCCGATGTAAGGCTTCAGTGCCACAAACCTGCCAGGGTCTAGAATCCCAGACGGATTTCAAATCAACGGTGGCCTCCCAATGTTCATAGCCACCCAGTAATAATTTATCTATAAAGGAATTGGAATATGACAATTTTGTGTGAGTCAACATCACCTTGGGACTAGATGAAATGTTCAATTTAAAATAAAACGACTCCAGATTTTACAACTCAAAATCTGTAAAATATGTAAATTTCCTTAACAGAGTTTTGGAGCTGCCTTCTAATGGAGTTGTTCAATGTTCCCATTGTGTGTAATTAAACCCATTTCTAAATGAATTTGCCTTACGTAGGAAGTGGTGTCCAAAATGCTGATAGCAATATAAATTGGCATAATTAGAAGTATTTAAATTCAAATCGTCAGCATCAAAGGCAGCATAATACTTCAAATCTGAAAATAAAGATTGTACTACCTGCACATCCCAGTCGTCTGAACGTATGTTCTGTTTCACTACAACACCCGTGTATACATGAAGTACATTTGGTATGTTAATAATCTCTGTCGGGCAGTGAATTTGGAAATCCACAGCATCCCAGACAATGCCGTCAGTAACTGGAAAGGCAGAAATGTTTACGACAAGAGTCTGGTCTCGCTTCATTATGTGGGAACACAAGTGCATAGCCAAAGTTCCAGTTGCCAACTGAGATCTCTATCACTGTAGATATTGGTGTGAGATCACCATCACTGCAGATATTGGTGTGAGATCACCATCACTGCAGATATAGGTATTAGATCACTATCACCGCAGATATAGGTGTGAGAGCTCCATCACTGTAGATATTGGTGTGAGTTCACCATCACTGCACATATAGGTGTGAGATCACTATCACTACAGATATAGGTGTGAGGTCACCTTTACTTCAGATATAGGTATGATATCACTATCACCTCAGATATAGGAGTAAGATCACTATCACTGCAGATATAGGTGTGAGCTCACTAACACTGCAGATACAGGTATGGGATCACTATCATTGCAGATATAGGTGTGAGATCTCTATCACTGTAGATATTGGTGTGAGATCCCCATTACACCAGATATAGGTGTGAGATCACTATCACTGCAGATATAGGTGTGCGATCACTATTACTGCAGATATAGCTGTGAGATCACCGTCACTGCAGATATAGGTGTCAGATCACTATCACTGTAGCTATTGGTGTCAGATCAATATCACTGCAGATATAGGTGTGAGAACACCATTACTTCAGAAATAGGTGTGAGATCAAAATTACTGCAGATATAGGTGTGAGAGCACATCATTGCAGATATAGGTGTGCGATCACTATCACTGTAGATAGAGGTGTGCGATCACTATTACTGCAGATATAGATGTGAGTTCACCGTCACTGCAGATATAGGTGTCAGATCACTATCACTGTAGCTATTGGTGTCAGATCACTATCACTGCAGATATAGGTGTGAGGACACCATTACTTCAAATATAGATGTGAGATCAATATTACTACAGATATAGGTGTGAGATCACGTCACTGCAGATATAGGTGTGAGATCACTATCACTGTAGATATAGGTGTGAGATCAATATCACTGCAGGTATAGGTGTGAGATCACCATTACAGCAGATATAGCTGTGAGATCACCAGCAGTGCAGATATAGGTGTGAGATCACCATCACTGCAGATTAGGTGTGAGATCACTATCACTGCAGATATATAGGTGTGAGATCACAATTACTTCTAAGATATAGGTGTGAGATTACTATCACTGCAGATATAGGTGTGAGATCACTATCACTGCTGATATAGATATGAGATCACCATCACTGCAGATATAAGTGTGAGATCACTATCACTACAGATATATAGAATACCTACTTGTTCGATATACAAGAGTTTAAGCTATTGGCATTGTAAATGACAATGCCTTTTATTTATGTTTTAAAAACAAAAACTGAAATCAAAGGTATTGTCATGTACAATGTCAATAGCTCAAACTGGTGTAAATGCGAGACCCATTGCATTGCAAATGCTTGTTGTTAATTTGATGTCATGCATCCTAATGGTTGTTTGCCGGGATCTGAAAAACACTTGTAAAGGCGTTTTAGAGATGCACCGCATGTCCGCCATACTTTATCCAGGGAAAGCAATATATTTTCCAAAACGTAAATGACTCTTCGAGGGTCGCATGGATGTGGAAGGAGCAGGCCCATGTCAAGCTGAAACCTAACATGTCACTGTCTCATCTCCAGCCACACGAGAAGCTCAAGGGGGAAACTGGCACGTGATTTCTTTCCCCCAATCCTGCCAGAATGTCTGAAGCACCTGTTTACTGTAAATGTCCTTGATATTCCGCAACAAGTGTTCTTCTGCCTGTTGAAAGAGTGAACAAATACACATGTGCATTCCCTGTTCACACCATTGCTAGTAAGTGAGTCCTCTTGCTGTGAGTCTAGTCAAATTATAAGAAATGTAGAAAGTTCTTTTTTGTGGTCCTTCCCTCGCCCGTGGGTGCAGTGAAGCAGCAATTTAACAGTGGACTGCATCTACTGCACAGGTTGCATCATTAAATATGTCAAATCAGCTGTAACCACTGCACCATCCACAATTACATTGTGGCCTACTCATCTTCATGACTTTACATATCAATTTGTTATTTACCACCACAATCAGCACCATATTATTGTCAATGCCTTTTCATTGCCAGCTCCCATAGCCTTAAAACCCTAAACTCAATTGCAACCCTCTGCCCTAACCCCTAATTAAAACCCTAACTCTAACCCTAACCATCTAACACCAGCCTTAGTCCTGATTCCCAACCTTCTACCCCAACATAAATATTAATTTATTCTAACCCAGTCCCAAAGACCCTATTCCAAACCCTCATCACAACCACAAACCATAGCCCCTAACCTTAGCCTCGAACTAAACAAATGTATATAGGATAATGTCAGGGGGGCACATTCCAGCTATTCAACAAGAGAAACAATTCAACAGTAGACACATTAACCAGGCTTGAACTGTGGTTCACAAAATCTATTTTATTGGTCATGTGCAGCTTTGAAGAGGATGTTTCATTATTTTATTTTGCAAATATTCTCAGGAATGGAGTTTGGAGTTTCTGCACAGCCTTATTATTAAATCTGCTAATGAGCATGGATGTGTTGTCTGTTAAATAACAGTGGGTTCTTCCGAATATTAGTGCCGGTCGATGGGCCCATCAGTTCTCAGCCTGTTCATACCTGTTCAGGAAGGAGATGATCTTATCCCTTACGCCCCTTTCAAGCATGTCCAACTCATCCTGGATTTGACTAGTGTATGGATCCAGATTCCTCCTCATCTCTTCAGCTCTCTGGATGATCATTGTTTTTAGATCCTCTCCATATGGGGAAGCTGACAGGCTGAACTCCTCGATCCTCTGGTTCACTTTCTTGTTAAAGTCTTCCAAGTACGGTGATAAATTCTGCCCAATGTCGTCCAAGTGAAGTTTCTCTTTGATTTGGTTGGTGGAGGAGAGTATTTGCTGTCTCATGTCTTCCACATTGACAGAGAACTTGGTTCTCATATCCTCTATGTTTTTCTGCATCTGGAAGGCCATGATCTCAATCTTTTGGTTGAGGTGTTCTTGGACATTCTGTGCGTACGGTGTCAAATGCTTCTGCAGCTCCTCAATGTTCTTCTCAATCTTCGCCAGGACCTCATCACTGTAAGGGCTCAGGTTCTTCTTCATCTGCTGTGCTTTTTCACAGATCTTTCCCTGAAGTTTCTCAGCATACGGGCTAAGGGCCAAATGCAGATTGCCCACATTTTCTTGCAGTTTGGCCTGAAGCTGTTCGGCATATGGTGAGAGTTCAGTCTGGAGGCTGTTCATCTTTTCCTGGAGTTTGGCCTCAAGATCCTCAGTGTATGGCTTGATCACTGCTTGGAGGTGGTCAACATTTTCCTGAAGTCTGGCCTCAAGCTCCTCAGCATACGGAATGAATGCTGCCTGGAAGTTATTCATATTTTCCTTGAGTCTAGCTTGAAGCTCCTCAGTGTATGGGGTGAGCTGGAGACTAAGCTCCTCTGCATTTTTCTGGACACGAGTGGCAAGTTCCTCGGCATATGGGGTGAGCACCTGACGAATCTCCCCTGCATTTTCCTGTACCCGACTAGCAAACTCCTCAGCATATGGAGTCAGCTTCAGCTGTAGCTCATCGATGTTCCTGTTAAGCTGCTTGTGGATATCATCTGCATATGGTGACACCTTCAAGCGTAACTCCTCCAGCTCCAGGCGTATCTGCTCCTTTAGTTTCTCTGAGTCTTGGGAGAGCCGTGCATGGAGCTGGGCGATGAAAGGAACTAGCTGGCTTTGTAGGTGTGCAGCATAAAGAGGAACATCATGGAGGTTTTCCTGAAGGAGGGTGCTAAGGAACAACAATTAAAAAATTGATCAATATTACTAATTCAGATGAAATATCCTATATTTTTAGTATATGACAGCTAACCTTTTTTCCCCTTTCCTCTCTCCTCTTCCTCCAATATCTGCATCCTAAAATTTCTTCTATTGAACAATAAAATCCAAAATGGTCTTGGAAGTTTCTCAACTAGCTCAATTCTCTAAGGTTGAACTATACAATCATTTTACTTAGATCCCTTACTCAGTAAGTATAACAACCGGGTGGGTTACTCAGTAGAGTCATGGAATAGAGGGGCGCTGGCGAGGGCATGGCACTGGGACAATGGGGTCCCGGAACCCAGTGATCTTATGCAGTCTGTCCAAGGAAATGGACCAACTGTTAGTCTAGAACTGTGTGTCAAAACCAAAGCCTCAAAGCTGGTGTGAGCAGCACTAGAGGTTAGAGAATTGTGATATGGCTGAAAGCTCCCTGTCACTGCTGAGATATGCAGATAATAGAAGCAAAAAGGGTATATGAAACCCATAGTCTTCAAAATAAAACTAGAATGCTATCAAAGCTGGAACAGGCATTTAAATTTAGAAGACATGTTAGTGGAATATTGTAGAGGTACGTTAAGAAACCTCAGAGCTTGTGGCCATAAAAAGGAGAGGTGAGGTTAAAGATTTTAATTGCAGGGGCATGGCTTGGCACCAGCCAAGATTGCTGCGCACTTAGAGGGAGATTTACTAAGATTTTGCGCCGTGTTTGCATCACCCAAATGACGCAAAAAGGTGCAAAAACTTTTTTTCCTAATTAACTTTCCAGCGCTAAACTTGTTTAGTGCTGGAAATAATGTTAAAGTAATGCGGAGTAGTGCATAGCGCTGCTTCACCAAGGGTGGTACACGGGCATTCCCATGAAACCACCTAAGGTTTCTCATGCTAAACCTAATTTACTAAAAACAGTAGATTGTCCTTCCTTTTCCGACTTTGCATGCGTGCTGCACTGTGCAGGGGGGGGGACGTATCACAGATTGGGCCTTACCGGGCAAAGTGAACAGATTGCAGAGACACCCTGTGCCCCCGGGACCGGTGTGACTGAGGGAGGTGCATGGATACAAAAATATCATAGGGCTCCCATTTCTAGCAATGGAAAGGGCAGCCTCGTGGGTGCAGGGGAGAGCTGGTGGCTAAAATAACATACCAGAGTGGTGCCAGGGGCTGTGCTGCAAAGAAAACGAGTGATGACCCCCTCCTGAACACTGCTGGCTGGCAGCTGGACGATGGATCATTACAGTGGTGATTAAAGCGATGTGCTTAACAAGCTCAATTGATCTGTGCCTGGTTCTCTTCTCTCCCCAGCCCTCCCTATTTGTGCCCTTTCTCCTTTGGGGGCCTGCCCCCCTACACAACTTCTGGACTGGCGAGTTGGGAGCACTGGGAGGAAGCCATGCGGCACTAGGTAGTGCCCTGCGAGAACCTGAAGAGGGATTCCAGATGCAACATGAATGCGCTGACGGAGGAACAACCTACAGGCCTAGATGTCACCTTAAACACAGCACTGTGTGACAGGGTGCTAAGCTGTGCCTGGGCACTGAGAGGAGCATCAGGAAGCCGTACATGATTTGGCTGGAGGGGGCCATGGCTTCTAGTAATTGTGAGGTGCAGTGGCTCAGCCCTTTGGATGCGATGGCCCACTTGTATGTCATACCGATGACCCAACTTAGACCTGCCACTTGACAGGAGATCAAACTGGGAACCCGGAGGGGCCCACATAAGGCTAAACAGTAAGGTGCTGTAGCGAACCCTAAACAAGCAACCAGAACTGGGGGTCCTGAGGAGGACACTCTGGAATTGCAGATACTAGTTGTGCCACGTGAGGATTTAGCCAAACAGCGATTTACCAGTGTGGTGTCGCTTGGGCACCAGAGGCGCAGTTGAAAACAGGGTCTGGCATGCTCTGTGAGGAGGACCTGGCAACACTGTCCTTCGGGCTATGGTTAGGGCCAGGGGAGTGGTGCACTCACAGACCAACAAAATGGATAGATATGCCATACCAAAGCCAGCCTCTGAGGCACCTGGAGAACAGGCAGAACAAACAGAAATGAGGGAGCCCTTCCAGTGCCATCATGGTGCCATATGTGACCTCAAGAGTACCATTGAACCTATGTTAGATACTGCGACTGTCGATGTTAAACTCCACAGAGTAGACTTTAAAAAGATTTCCCAAAAAGGGAATACATCCAAATCCCATATTAATCCCATATTAACTTGCTATAATCCACTTCCAAAAAGCAGGATGAGCAAGTGCAATACCTCACGAAAAAAACATGCAATAATTGCAGCAAAACTGGAAGACCAAGAAGGCAGAGCTTGCAGGAATAAAATCAAGGTAGTAGGAGCTCCCAAGGAGAAGGAGGGGCTCAGTGCTTACCTCTTTCTAGAAGACCTTTTAGTCAATACTGTGTACACTAAACGCTTCTTGAACTTCTTTTCTATTGAGCATGCACTCATGGCGCCTGTCCGAAAGTTGAAACCTGGAGCCTCTCCATTAACAATTATAGCCAGGATCTTTAAATGCTGTGAGAGGGACACAAGGTAGCAAGACCTATGAAAATGCTACTGTGCGCTTCTTTGCCGATTTCACCCTGCAAGTTCAGTGCCAGCGCAGAAGCTTTGAAAAAGGTAATAAAGTACTCTGTGGCAAAGAACTTAAGTACATGATGCTCCATCCAGTAATGCTTGAAGATGTGGCAAAAGGCAAATTGTGGCACTTCACCCCTCGAGAGGGTTGGTACACTGCTGGTCATCGGTCTCAACGAGAGGGGGGAAGGGCACCCAATCGATTAGCTGGAAGAGGAGGGACCTGTTTGCAATGAGGGACAGATCGAGGATGGGGCTTGGAGAAAGGGCTGAGAACTGGACTCCATGGCTTGACAGCTATGTCATGTCACTCAGTGGAGCTGGTCGACCCGTCAGACACCCAGGATAAAGAAGGATTGTGGCTGCATGATTTTGCATCAGGTATTTTGTGATTGGATTTGCCTGCCCAGGTAGGAGACGAAGGGAACTCCGGGAGGGGGGAGAGTAGATTTATGATGCTGTTATATTTGAAGCAGAGAACCTAAGAAAGGCGAAAGGGGTACAGTAACATGATCATACCAGTGCAGCCCTCGAGGTGGTGCTGGCCAGCCCTAAATAATTGCATGATATCATTTGGACAACAGGCGCTCTACATGTTGGGTTTGTGGTGGGCAGCTCTGAGCCTACTGTGCAGGGTAGCAGGCTGGGGGAGTTACAACATTGGGTATATCAGATTCATTTCAGTTTTTGTTCTATCTTCTGTTTTCTTCAGCTCAGTGAGCATAGGCACATAAGGACAGTGATCGGGGACATGCTGGGAAAGGGTAGGATTTTTACTCTGCCATTACACGCGGAGACAGCCCTGTACACTATATCACGCTAGATGGTACACCTCACTCAGCAGTGAAGGTCCTAACGTGGTGCCTAAATGGCTTAGGCAACACAATTAAATTAATATTAGTGCTAAAATACCTCCGTAGAGACGTCCCAGACATAGTTCTTCTACAGGAGACTCACTTGAAGGGCAACCATTATGAGGCCATGGATCATTTTGGTTACACCCAACTGGTACAAGTGGGTTTCATCACCAACTCGAGGGGCGCAGGCATATTGCTAACAAAATCGGTGCCTTATATCCCTTGACGCACTTGGACTGACCAGCTGGGTCACTTTGTGGCACAGACGGGTACTTGGGAGAGGCACACGCTCAACATCTGCTCAGTCTATATACCATGCAGAGGTATCACCCAGAGACTTTTCCCGCCCTAGGGCTATCCTGATGGAAGTGCCCCTGGGATCCTCATATTAGAAAGGGACTCCAATGCGACAATGGGCCCAGCACTAGATAGAGACTCTAAGGGCCTATTTACAATATTCTGATGCATAGCAGCAAAGCTAGCATTTCTGCTGCACTGCCATGCATCAAAATAAGGGGCAGTAATACACTGCATCTACAAGAAACTGGGGATTCCTGTCCTTGCCCCCGTGCCTCCGTAGAAAGATCAGCCTTGCAGCAGCACAGACATCTTTGCGTCATTTTGCAAGGGTGCCTGCTCTGAGATGATGATTGTTTTTGTGCAGGTGCAACGATAGCAGAGTCGTTTGCTACATATTATGAAGATATATAAGTACGTCTGCGACTGTTAGGGTGGGGGAAGATGGTGTTGGCCTTCTAAAACACCCCCCCCCTTCCGGCTCTCTCAGGCAAAGATTGAGCAGCTTTGGAGAAAGACCTAAGTGCAAAAGAAGTTAAACAGGCAATCCGAGACCTGCAGTCAGGAAAGGAGGCAGGGCCTAACAGCCTACCAGTGGAACTATATGAGTGCAAATAATGTAGCAAAACACATGCTAAATATGTTCAAGGAGGCCCAGGAGGTGGGTCGCCTGCCGGAAGATCAAAGAACCGCTAACATAGTGGTTATCCCCAAAAAGAAAAGCCAACTGCAGCCTGTAGCTTCTACAGACCAACCTGGTTGTTAAATTGATAGGCAAACAAAGTTCCTGGCCAAGATCCTGGCCAACAGACTGCAGCCAGTTATAACTACAGTGATACATCCAGATCAGTCTGGCTTTATGCCACACAGGGGTATCCAATTACACCTGAGGTCTTTCTTAGGAGTACCTCATATGACTGAGGCTACACAAGCTGAACAGGCCGTATTGCTCTTATTGGATGCTCAGATGGCATTTAATAGCACTGAATGGAGCCATCACTTTGCTGCTCAGATAACGCTAGACTTTGGACCTCGATATTGTAAATGGATCCAGCTTCTATATCAAGACCCACTGGAACAGGTGTGGGTCAATAATGAACTGTTATGACCCTTTGTTTTTCATGGGGGCACAAGGCAGGCCTGCTCACTGCCTCAATGATATTTGCCCTTGAACCTCTAGTGGCATGGGTTCACCAGGACTTTCTTATACAAGATATCAACAGAGGCCGGGACTGGGAAGACAGGATCTCTCTATATGCTGCTGATATCCTGTTAGATGCCCCACAGCCCTGCTCCACAGTGGATAGCACCTTGCACATCTTCCAACTTTTAAGGGATACCCTGGCTATGAAATTAACTGGGAAAAGTCCCTAATTTTTCCCATAAAGGGCGGTATCCCCAGACTGACTTTGAGATGTACAGCCTAAATAGTGCAAGATGGCTTCTGATACTTGGGCATCTACATTACCAGAGACTCAGAAGAATTTCTGAAAAGGAACCGCTTCCCGCGGCTGGACCGCCTCTGAAATGATGTTGCCCACTGGAGAATGCTTCCGATCTCCCTGATAGGCAGGTAGGTGTTCTTTAAGATGATGACCCTCCCAAAATTGCTGTATGTTTTACAGAATACCCCATATAAAATCTCCCCTGACTTCTTTAAGAACGTTAATGGCTCAATACGGCTACTCCTGTGGGACGGGGGCCGTTCAAGAACCACACTCTGCAAGCTCCAGAGAGGGGTATATGAAGGGGGTCTGGCGGTCCAAGATATTACTGGGTGGCACAATTGATAGTAAATACTAATAAATGACTGGGTGTTCTCGGACAGTACTGAGCCTGCGTACAGGGCAGGCTCAGTACTCGGGCTTCTCCTCTCTGCGTTATCGAAAAGGACATGAGCGCGCCCTACCATACCCTACACAGCTGATGATAAGGACATGGTGAGAAGCCACTAGATTCCTGGGATGGGACAACAAACTGACAGACAGAGACCTTCTGCGGTTCGGGATCTGAAGGGGTTCTCCAAACAGAAACTAACAGACATTCTAACTACTGGGGGGGTGGAAAGGGCAAGCATTACTCAGATTTGAGGGTCTACTGCAGCAGTATGAGATTGCTGAATCATAAAGTTTTAAATATTTACAATTGGGTCACGCTCTTAGGCACCACATACTGGAGATGGAGCAATTACCAAAGTCGGCAACTTTAGAGGATCGGCTTCTCTTGAACCCCATGACAGAGAGGGCGGTATCCTTAACCTATAAGAACTTGTTGAATAATTCCCCCGACCCTCTGCAGAAGCTGCGGGAAGCATGAGAGGGAGACCTTGGACTTATAGAAGAGGAGGATTGGTTGGAGGCTGTACAAAGTCCCAGAGAGATGGCCATATGGGCTCTGTGCCACCTCATTGAATTGCGAATACTCCATAGATCATACTATTACAGGACGCTTCTGCATCGCCTTGGGAATAGCGACACCACCCTATGTGCTAGGGGTTGGGGTGAGACAGGTTTCTTTTTGACATAATCTGGGAATGACCGGAAATACAATGCTACTGGAGGGGGGTGGTTCAAATTATGGCCAAAGCCACTGGATTCAACATGCCACTGATGGCCAGGTGGCACGTCCTATGTATACGTGGCGAAGAGGAGTGGCCTAAATAAAAGAAATATGGCTTACGTTGGCCTCTAGGATTGCCAAGAGAACTTTAGCCCAGGCCAGGGGGGTGAGTGGGATGACACGCATTGCGGAATGGGAAGCTGGCGGGGAATGGTGCCAAAGGGCTAAACATGTGGTGTACCAGAGTCAGGGCAGCCCAAAAAATGGGAGAAAGTCTGGGATAGTTAGTGCATATACAGGGAAAAGAGGAAGCCCTCACAAAGGGGTGGACCATACCTTGAGTGCGGAACTGATTCCATCATATAGCATTGCTAACAACGGTATGCACAATTCTTATCCTTATGTATCCTAGTGGTTATGCCACTCGTACTGTACTTTGATCTTTTATGTCTATTCTGTACATGATAACCCATTTATGCTTACTGTAGCACTGAGCAACTGTTTAACAAAAAATAAGTAAAAAAGAAAAAGGTTTAAAGGGCAGACAAAGGACAAATTAGAACCTAATTATGGCTCTTGAGGATGTGAGTCGGGGTATGAGACTTTGAAGACACTACCTAACCTAAAGCAGGAAACCAGTGCTCGTGAAAGCTTCCACTAAAATCGACTTTTTAATCCCCAAAAAGAAAGACGGGGTGGATAACATTCAAGCATGGAGTTTTAATACGAAAGATTAGCCTATGCGTGTCTATCAACTGAGCTTTGCAAAGGCATTTCTGAACACATGGGCTTAAAAAGGGGCATCTAACGATGACGTTAAAGACAGACTGCAAGTTACATTAAAAATATGAATTGGGTTTGAATGGGGCATATCCACAATGAAAAGATGTATTTGTTTTCAACAGGGGTCCTCGTGGACAGTTTCCAAAGGAGAGGAATTGCTAGAAA
This sequence comes from Lissotriton vulgaris, assembly GCF_964263255.1. Classification (NCBI taxonomy): domain Eukaryota; kingdom Metazoa; phylum Chordata; class Amphibia; order Caudata; family Salamandridae; genus Lissotriton; species Lissotriton vulgaris. Next base: position 1,103,432,674 of record NC_141687.1, read on the forward strand.
GATGTCTAACAATGGACCACGATGAAGGATGATAGGGAAGGACTGAAGGACATTCAACAATGGGACCCAATCAACTTTGCTTGGTGGAAAACCTACAGTTAATAGGAATATCAGCATCCCTGCTCTTTGGACGATTTCCAATGACTGTGCTTGACTGGGGGACATCTAGAAAGGGGCCAGATGCTATGTCTGCACAGGACAGTTTTGTGTATGGATTCCAAACAATTTGACTAGGTTGAAAGAGTTCTGGAACAGGACGCGGTTGAGGGACATACAACAAAGGGGCTTGTTGGTGCCATATCTGACAACTGGCCTTGGTCGTAAGAAGTTGAGCTTAGAGATCTGGCTAATGGGTCGGTAAAAATAAAGCCACCGTGGAGATTTCAATGGTTAGGGTTGATTTAAAGATATTTAACCATGGGGCTTTAAGAATCCGTAACCATGTCACAATGCGGCTTATCCTAAGAAACTGTAGAACAATATCTGTAGTGTAAGTATCTACAAAAATAGGGAGTAGTGTAAGGATTACTAACAATTTGGCTTGGAGTCATTATTGTAAGCAACGGGAAATGCATGAGGGATAGTGACTGGTCATTGATAAAGGTGGATTTTTTTGTTCGTACTGTCAGACAATGCTTACTTGAACTGTTTGCTGATTTGCGATTCCTGGATCTGTTGCGCTGCCCGCTTCGCGCTGCTGCTTAGTTCTTTTAAGTTATCCCAGAAGCCATCTTCCACCTCAGCAGTGCCCACATCTGTGCAGGACCCTGTGGGAACAATAAACAGGAACAAAGGCACTTGAGAAAGAATCCATACATTATCTGCTTTATGAGGACCACCAGTCTACTGTTCTTTTTGGAGTACACTTCACAAAGAGACAGTTCTACAATAAGGTTGCTACAAAGGCTGACCTATGGATCCATAATGAACGGCACAAGGCAGCATAAGGTTACATTCAATGGGCTAAAACAAGCCTTACTGCATGGGCAGGGGTGCACCCTCAAGTCAGAATATCATTTTACCTAGGGCTTCTCTTCATCACATCAAATGTTGCACTTTCTGCTGAATTTCAGGCCAACATCTATAATTACGTATGAAGGATTAGTGCTGAATAGTTTACATGCATGAAGGTGCTGTAATTGACCAATCGGGTTATGCATGTGAGATACCCATTGAGGTTGCTTGCATCTACAGGGAGCTTTGGAAGCAGAATAGACAACATAAGAACTATGAACCTTTGGAATATACATGGAAAGGAATCTTACCTGCCCTTGCCAGGGTATAGAGCAAACTAAATGCCACATCTGGGGTGTGATATGTGAAGGCGCCCAGGAATCACACAGCTCAGACCTTAGATTACAACTGGCTGTGTTTTCTGCATCCGCAAAGCCGACCCATGGATGGAAATCTAGGCATTTGCTATCCTCCTCCCAGGGCTTAAGTGGGATGAAAAAACTGGGGGGAACTCTTAAAGAGGCATGACCAATGTATTTAATGGCGTGGCTTAAAAACACGGCAACTTAAATCCTGTGCTTAGCATAGCGTGTCGCCCGAGTGGTAGTTTGCTTCTTCGTTAGATCCAGATATATAATACAACAAGTAACATTACACCTACAACAAGCCAGGCCAATTGGCTTTGTCAATGGTTGTTAGTTGCGTAAGAGAAATAATCCACAACTATGGCTTCGTGGTATGTAATATTGAGAATGCTTCTGTTCTGAAATGATGAGCATGTGAAAGAACTATAAAGAGGCTCCTAGAAGCTACATCACAGGCAGTGAAGGGTGGTACTGCTGCAGAGTTAAGGTTTTTTTTTCACCCTGAGGGTGATGTCAGAAATGGAGAGCCTGGTAGGGACCCGTCCCAGCGCCTGCTTTTTAGTTAGAACTGACGGTGCTGAGCACTGGCAGGACCCGACCCACTTAACGCCCTGCTCCTCCCTTTAGAAAGAGGGTGAGATGGACCAGCAGTTAAGGGGTGTGGAGCATGAAACCAGAAAACAAGTGCCCCGGTAAGACTTCCCCTCTTGGAGTGTCCCTTTCTCTTGCTGGACTAGCCCATTAGTGTATGCAGATTGAGCGGGGCAAGGGGCCTGAGCACAAGTGGTCTCACTTGTTTTCAGGTGTGTTTCACCAATGTGAACTAATACCTGTATTTATTTTTACCTAAGTGAAGTTAAGAAAACTTGTCTCTGTAGGAGACCACCCTCCTCCCCCCTGTTTTCATAAAACTTCGTTGAAGCAGTGTTTTGCGGAAAGTCAATATGCAAATGTGGGCCACTTTTTAGCGTGTCCAGGCCTATTTGTGATCTCAAGCCAACCCTGGTTAAGTGCTCAGCAACTAAGGATGACGTCAGAAGCCAAAGATTCTGCTCTTACCTGTAATGGCCAGCAAGGCCAACACGACGCCAATGGATCTCAGAAACATCTTCAGCTTCGAAAGGAGCTTCGGGGGTGGAACCTGAGAGGGAAAATATTGAGCTTAGTATAAGAGTGGAGAGGAGGGGCCTAGAGTCCAAAAGGCTGCAGCCACTGGTGGGAGAGGGCTCCCTTTATGTCGAGTTCCCAACAACATAACCACAGATCCCTCCATCAAACACCTCAGTCTGCTGAAACACCAACCCACGCATGACTAGGAATTCGCTGTCTGAAGCCCCGCAGTCCAGCGCAGTGTCTCTGTGGGCTTTAGTGGCCGGACCCATCCTGGCCTGTCAGGAGTCGGCTCCTATCACTGTAGTATCTCAGGCGCCCCAGCCATGCTGCTCACTCCATCCAAGTGTTCCCCATCTTCAGTGTGCTCACAGGTCAGCCCTTAACCACCGGCCTTTACCACTGGCCACGGCTCCCATAAGGAAAAGAGACATTTTCAAGCTCATCTGCCTGAGATATAAATCTTTGTCAGGCAATGGACCAAAATATCTACAGGACAAACTGATTCCATATCTTCCTATAAGAAATCTTAGATCAAGGAGTCAAGTTCTTCTCTCTCCTCTGCGTATTCCTACGTGTAGGTTTGGTGGACCAGCTTTTTCTTATCTGGCCCCTACCACTAGAACAAGCTTCCCTTGTTCGTCAGGGCATGCACGGAGTTTTCGGGTTTAAAAAAACATCTTAAGACCTGGTTGTTCTAATGGCTGCTTCTCTGTTTGTTGCTTCAGCGCCGATATGGCCCTTCAAGCGCGATTCGCTGCGCTTTATCAAGTAATATATCCATTAACGTAACATAACTGAAGGGTGTGGCTCAGTGAACCTCCCTCCCTCTGTGTCAGACCCCCCACCTGATATCACGAGGAATGGAAGATGCCCCAAGCAGAGCCTCTCCCATAACTGCAATATCTGATCTCACACACTCGCCCCTCCCTCAGGAAGCATCACTCATCACTGCGGTGTCTGAGGTGCTCTGGTGTCTCAGCCAGCACCCCGACTCACTGACGTGTCCCTGGAGCTCAGGGCAGGCCCCCGCACCCCCACTCATCAGCCCCAAGCCCCAGTCTACAGTGCTCGAATCTCACAGCCCAGATGTCGACTTTCACAACCTGCTCAGCTAGAAACCTCGCTCCAGCACTGAATTGTGTCTGTAGCTTCTCTGCCCCATCCTCCACCGCCCCCCAAGTCAGAAGCCCCTATCAGGGCAGTGCGACTTCCGGTTAAGTGCCCCAACCCCCTTAAAGCAGCGGACCTCACCTCTCCTGTACCTGGAGTGCAGATGTGCACCTTCAAGGACAAGAATAACCCCGCACCATAACATCTGGATCTCAGGCATTCACAGGACCCTCGCAACCCCCTCTTCCACAACTCACCTCTGGACTCTACAGCTGCTGGCTGGCCTCTGCCGGTACCAGCCCCTTCTGCCTCGCTGGTATTTATATGAGAGCAAACACCCTCTTCTCTGGATATAGCGCCCAGAGGAAGACCAGAAGGCGCCTTCCCGGACTTTAGACCAGGCAGACGTGTCACCTGTGGACGGTGCCTTATCTGCTGGTGATGCTGGAGCCCTCGCGGGTGCCCTCAGCAGGTGACGCGCAGGGCATTGATCACCATGACTGGACTGCAAACCAACAGCGGATGGTAACATGTGGAGCACACGTCCCACATTTCACCAATCGAGCGCAAAGTGCGAGCTCGACCCTCTACCAGGGCTCGCCACATTCAATTTTATCTGCAGTCGTTTTTGAAGTGCCGTTCCAGCCGTTGGAACAATAGATTGCTGCACATAGCGACCAGAAGAGGCGCTGTAGGGAAAGCATGAGTTTCCAAACGAAATGTACACTAACAGGGCTAATTTTTTTCGTGAATTTAGACAGTTTATTACTTTGTAGTCTGTGACGTCAGAGGGCAGACAACAATGAGCAGACAATGTATCTTGGTGGGTGGGTCACATGAAGTCAGAGGTGAGACTGAGGGATGGGGCGAGACATAAATTAGTTGATTAATTGAACCTGAGGGGCGAGGGGTACATCAGTAAGGCATGACTGCCTTTTGGGAATCGAATGTCCTCGTGGCGAGTTTGGGTAAAGAGGGGAAGGTCATTCCCAGGTGAGAACATCCAACAGGTCCTTTCCCTGGTAACTCTGGATCTACAGTTATGAAAAAGTACAATAAAAGAAAGGCTTTGGTGACCCAAGCCAAAATACCTGTTAATCTACTAGTTTGACTTGTTTGTAGGGGGTGGTAGGGTGCGGGGTGGGGGGGTTACAACTAAGAAACATATGAAGGGCTAGACCAGAGTGTTAACTCAGTTGTTAGGATGTAGCAATGTATTAGCATTTATAGTCATCCTTACCTCTGATGAGCACCCAAATGACGCTTGTGGATGGATAGCATGCTACTCCCTGGGAGTGCAGTGGATGTAAGTGTCTTGTCTGTGATGCAGCCTATACGGTTACTACTTGACTATGTGCGTGTGAGTTAGAGTTGTGCTCTTATCGTGTTTCAGATGACCTGCGGATAGTTGAGCGCCTGCATGGCGTATGGCCTTCTTTGGAGCCAAGGCAGAGCATGATTTGCCAGTTAGTAAAGCTTTGCACATGTCCATATTGAAGGAAAGTGCTCCTTTTTGTCATGGTCACCCCCACATTTTCCTGCTAATTGATGCAATTTTGACTGAAGTGCACTGATTTCCTGCTATCCAGCTCCCCAATGCCAGATTTCGTTCTCTAAAACTGTACAATTGTTCCACCCAATTGCAATGCCTTTAGAACCCCTGTAAGTCCCTAGTAAATGGCATCCCAGGTGCCTAGGACATGGGTATTAAAGAGGGTCCCAACGGGCTGCATTATGTATTGTGCCACCCTAGGTGACCCCTCAACATACTCACCCACACTGCCATCGCAAACCTCGTACCATGTCTGCCGATACTGCATGTAATATTAGTAAGTCACCCCTACAGCAGGTTACAGCCCTAAGGCAGGGTGCATTATATTACATGTGTTTGCATATCTGCATCAGCAGATATGCCCCTGTGGTGTCAAAGTCGATTCTTGGACATTACCAGTGATCAGGGAAGCCATCTTGAGTAAATATTCTGGGCACTGGTTATTATAAATTCCCCAGCTACAGGATGGCTTCACTGAAACCTAAGATATTTGGTATGAAACATCTTGTATTAATAAACCCACCCTGATTCCAGTGATCATTTATTAATACATGCACCCAGAGGGCACCTTGGAGGTGCCCCCTGAAACCCTACCAACCTCTAGTGCACTGGCTGACTAGTGTAGACCAACCTGCAATCACAGACAGGTTTCTGACCCCTTGCAGGTGAAAGCCCATGCTCTCTGAGGGCAAAAACAATGCCTGCTCTGGTCAGAGGTGCTGTCACCTCCTTCAAGCAGGATGGCTAAGTAATCAGTATATCCAGGCAGGAGGCTTCAGAGGCCTCTGTTGCCTTTGATATGCCGCACAGGCTTCCCCCAGATAATGGAAATGCCAACCACTACCCAGGCCCATTTGGCCCCAGGAGAAGTGAAAAAATGAGCTATTCAGGAGGTGTGTTCCCTATCAGGCTAGTTCCACCCCTAAAGTGGCCTACCTGATGTGAAAACGAAAACTAGAATTCCACCATATCCTGGTTTTTGCTGGAATTAGATTCACTGGGTCAGGGTTGTGTGCACTTCCCACAGAAAGTGGTCATATTGGGGGTGTAGATACCCTAAAGGTAACATTTTTGTACATAGAGTAGACTGAGTGTCTTTGAGCGGGAAGGCGAAGAGGCAGACTCTAAGAGATCATTAACAGCAATGTCAATGTGCTAAGAGAGCAGAGTCACAAGGTCCAGGCGGGCACCATATCAAATTCTACACACTCGTACAAGAAAAGGCTTGGCAGGAATCCCCCTCCAGTGATAGAAGGAACCTACTTAGTACTGCAACTGGGATGTAACTCAGTCTGGTACTAACGTACCAGTTGGTTTTTGTCTTTTTTCATGTGCAATGAAGTTCCGCTGACTTTTTATTCAAGATTTTGCCAAGGCAGGGTAGTTGGGTGATGAAGCAGTATTTGAATAGGCTATTTGAATATATGGTTATTTTTTGGAAGAGATTAGTCAAATTATCTTTGTGGAGGTGTTGTTCTTGAGGTTGTGGTCATTAATGGTTTAGATGATGGGGTAGTGCGTGTATTTCAAAGAAGGGACTTAACAATAGTCATTGTCCTTGTTAGTGACAACTTCAAGCAAGGGAAGGATACTGGCCACATATTCTATAGGTTTTATTACATGATCAAGTGCCAGCTCTGGATTTTGAAAGTAGCCATAGATTAGTTTGACATGTGTTGTGGGAACATTTTAGTGTGCCAAGGACCATCTGTTTCCGTTTTTTGAATTGGCAGAATTCCGTTTTTATCTGCCCGCACCATGTGTATGACCAGAGTCAAGAAACATGCTTGATGTGCTATGTGATGGGGAATGTGGGATGACAGACTGAAATGTTAGTGTCAAATTAATATTCTAGAAATTGGTTTATGTTTTTAGTTGGTGGGTAGGAGGGAGGCAAGTTGGTTGTTGATCAATGTTGACGTTTTTGAAGGAATAGTTTGAAATGTTTAAGACCAAGGTTCTTGTCTATGAGGTTGGAGACATAATGGGATGGCCTACGACCTTGTAGCCAGAGTGGTCAATGAGGAGGATAGCAAAAGGAGTCTTAGCGAGTGAGGAAGTAGCTTACCCAAAAGACAAAATGCTAGCATGCTCTATGTGTCCATCTTAACGGGCTACTTCAGTTGCTCAATTGCAGTCTTACAATATTTCCCGGACACATACTCACGAATTGTTATTACATAGGTTAGATCACACTGAAACATCAAGTAAAACAGCAGATATGAGGAAGGCAGAAGTGGTGTGTGCTTGTTCAGGTCTGTCTCATGTTTTCTCGCTACTGTGTTCTTTCCTCACTTTTGATTGCTTTCTCCTCTTACTTTATCTGCGAACGGCATACAGAGGGGCAGATTTACTAAGATTTTAAAAGTGACGCGAATTAGTGCAACATATTTTTGTCAGATTTTTTTTCCAGTGCTAACATTAAAGTAATGCGAAGCAGTGCAAAGCGCTGCTTTGCATTACTTAGCGCCAAGGGGGAGTACCATGGCTGGTGCATGGGCGTTCCTATGCAACCACCAAAGGTTTCTGATGCTAAACCAAATTTACTGAATAAAGTAGGCAGGGGTTAGCGTCAGAAAATAGTGCACCCTTCAACCAGGCACTATGAATGAGAAATGCTTTTTTTCTCCTTTATTTTCCAACTTTGCATGTGTGCTGCACTGTACAGAACACATACAAAGTGGGATTTTTTTTAAAATTCGTTTAAGCATAGTATTTTCTGCTGAAAGGGTCCTACCACTACAAAACCTATGCTTGACTCACAGAGATACCCTTGTGCCATGGTACAAAGGGGTCTCCGTGGCGCACAGCAGCTCATTTCAGCACTGGTGCTAAGGAGAGTGGAGGACAGACATATTTCAGGAAATGTGATGCTCTCTGCCTCTCTCGCAGTGCAGCGTTTGCGACTGCTGCACTGCGCTGTGTGAGAAATGGGTATATCTGGTCCAGAGTGTGTCATAGACCATAATGTACACAAAGAAAAAAATACTCCTCACTTTTCTTCTTTCTCTCTTTCTCTCTCCATTTGTTCTTTCTAAAAGAAAATCTCCTTTTAAGAGAAGTTTGTGGATTTAACTGAAACCTACTGGTTCTCAGCAACTTGATTTTTTTCATTGAATGTTAAACTTAGTTCAGCTTCTTGGCGATTTCTTTTTTGCAAAGGGGAGTTCAGGGGGTCAATACGCAAACACATTTTTACATGTTATTACTTAGGACCAGATTTTTCCAAGGAGACTTGAACGGAGGAGCACACATCAGTTCTCCAAGAACGTACTCCACATTTCTCCATTCGAGGCAATAAACATTTAGAATTAGAAATGTAGCATGACCTTTACCTTTGTTTGTGCTTTAGAGTCTCTGCTCTGTCACTCTGTTCCTGCTTACATCACGCTAGGTGAGTGCACACGTCTGACAATCCATGAATTCCACGAAAAGCCACACCCTTTGACTCACAAGTGTCTCTGCTTTATCTGGACTACGAAGATATGGAATGGGAAGGAGGAAACTAGGGGGCATATTATCAAGGGGGTTTATCTCCGCTTTTTGGCTTTAAAAGCCAAGACAGCGGAGATAAAATTATCTCCCTATTACCTAGCTGTCGCTAACACCAGTTAGCGACAGCTAGTAGGAGATAGTGACCATCTTGGGCCCCACTTTGCATGTCAGTGATATTTATCACTAATGACATGCAAAGTGGGCGTGCCAAGATGTTAGCGACTGAAAATAGTCGCTAACATCGCTATCTCCTATTACCAACTTTTGGAGATATTCGAGCTAAGCGCGAATATCTCCAAAAGCTAACACCTGCCCTGAGCAGTTCTTAGCCATGTTATCCAATGGGAGGTGGATAACATGGCTAAGAGCATTAGCTCGGTAATGCATGAATATCGCTGACTTTTCAGCGATATTCATGCTTTGTGGTGATTTTTATCGCATTTGCGATAAACCTTGGTAATACCAAGGTTTATTTGCGGTAAAAATCGCCGCAGCTCAGCGGTAAATTTTGTCTCTAACCAAGCAATAGCTATTGCTTGGTAATATGCCCCTAGATGTTTTTTCTCACCTCACATATACATGGCATCACCAGTTTCACTTTACAAAGGCCAAGTGCACGAGCAACATCGAAGGAGGTGTTTGCGAATGTGCGCGGAACTCCTCACATCAGGACAGGATATCAGATTCATGTTAAAAGAGAATGCTACAACCAATTCCAACATTCATACTGGCACCCTCGTACCCATACATATCACCCTACGGCCCAATTTCACATAGGTTTACCGTTGGGTTAGCGTTACTTATTTAATGTCAAACTAACGTTAAACCTTTTTGGAGATTAACAAACCTACAGAAATTGGTATTTGCGTTAGTTTGTATGGAAAAGTAACGTTAAGCAGCACAAAATGCTGATTTGCATTACTTTGCGCCATGGGGGTTTTACATGGGTGGTACATGGGCATTCAAATACACAGACCCTAAAAACTATCCATGGTAAGAAACAAGAGGCTATAGGGCCTCAACAGTGTGCTGGCCTCCAATCACAGCAGTTTTCACACAATAAAGCCACCCGAGATTTAGATGTATATAAACCAATGCTCCACCTCATACCAATCTACTCCTGGACAGGCACATCAATGTGATGGGATGTCTTCACACACCGCCAGGGTCATGCTTCGTCATAGGACTCCCCACGCTTTTCAAAAACCCGGTTTGATGAACAGCAGGCCTACACCTGGGTTCAAGGAGGCACTTCTACTTAAGAATGGACCCGTGAAATATAAACATTAAAAACCAATGTGATAATGCAAACTGACTTTTATGTTTCCATGGAATACCACTTTGTAATAAAAACCAATCATGGGGATAAGGGTAATTAGTACCCCATTAGCAAATATACAGTTAACATGTTTCTGCCTAATGGCTCATGTGAGTCCATGGCATTCTTCAGGACGGAAACACAGGATACAAGCGTGGCCACTGCAGATGTGCGTACCATTCAGCAATATATGGTTGACCTATGTCTACCCTTACTGCTATTCGGACCCTTAGGTACCTGCAATACAATAATAATAGTAAATGTGTTGGGACATTTCAAGGTAGGTGGGCAGTGCATATGTAATAGACATCAGCATGCAACATTTGCATGCCATGTGAAAAAAGGGACACTGCAAATGTGAGATGATAATTCTACTATATACATCATATTGTGAGGTCAGCTCACAATCTTACCCCTCTATCGGGTCATCTGAGCTCTGTGTAGTCACACTCTAAGTAGATAAGTGGGGGAAGAACAAGAGAATCAAAAGCCTCTCACCAATGGCCAGTACTGGTAATAATAAAAGGGGCCAAGAGTCAACCCACCTCCCCACATTTACTGAAATATGGCACTCTCCCCTTTCCTTAGTGTCGGCACTGAAATATGCTGCTGTGCACAACAGAGACACCTTTGTGCTGTGGTGCAAGGGTGTCTCTGTGAGTCTAGCATAGGTTTTGTAATGAAAGGGTGCCCTCCCTTGACACTAAGTAATGCAAACCTGTGCTAAGCGCTGCTTTGCATTACTTTCATGTTATTTCCAGTGCTAAACAAGTTTAGCGTGGAAAGTAAATTTGTGTTGATTTGTGTCACTTTTGTGACACAAACACGGTGTAAAATCTTAGTAAATCCCCCCCTTAGTGTTTTGTCTGGGTAATAAGGCAGTGTATGTCTTGTGGTGGTCCTGTAGTCAGCATAAGGTAGGTTTTATTTGTTGCTCCGGGGGTTGGGCTACTAAGTGGCATCAACAGGTTTCAAAATCATAAGACTATAACCAGATAGCCCCAGTTGCACTGAATTTAATCTTGAAAAATTAATTTCTTGACTTGTGTATGTTGGATTTATGTCTTTTTGGTCTTGTTTTACTCACTCGCTGTAGATAAAGCCTTTTTGGTGTAAAGTGTGGGTGTAGAGGTCTAATATCATAAAAATGAATATACTCCGCTCGTAGCTGCTTCAGTGTGCTTTTGTTTTCAGACATTTCCCTCGCCTACTAACTGCCTGCTGCCTGTTGCTCCGGGAAGCCAAGGAGACAGGCTCTTTCATCTCTTCACGTCGGAGGCTGCTTGACAGGGGCTGGGACTGCGAGACCCAGGGTTCAGCGCGTGGAGACCTGAGCGCACCTGGAGTCTCTTCCCGCCCCTGCTCCGCCTCAGTTGGTTGCCTGCTCCATTGCCTGCTGATTGGCTAACAGCACTATTACAGCTCGCGGCCCCCGCTTCGCGGGTGCCGCTCGTAGCTGCTTCAGTGTGCTTTTGTTTTCAGACATTTCCCTCGCCTACTAACTGCCTGCTGCCTGTTGCTCCGGGAAGCCAAGGAGACAGGCTCTTTCATCTCTTCACGTCGGAGGCTGCTTGACAGGGGCTGGGACTGCGAGACCCAGGGTTCAGCGCGTGGAGACCTGAGCGCACCTGGAGTCTCTTCCCGCCCCTGCTCCGCCTCAGTTGGTTGCCTGCTCCATTGCCTGCTGATTGGCTAACAGCACTATTACAGCTCGCGGCCCCCGCTTCGCGGGTGCCGCTCGTAGCTGCTTCAGTGTGCTTTTGTTTTCAGACATTTCCCTCGCCTACTAACTGCCTGCTGCCTGTTGCTCCGGGAAGCCAAGGAGACAGGCTCTTTCATCTCTTCACGTCGGAGGCTGCTTGACAGGGGCTGGGACTGCGAGACCCAGGGTTCAGCGCGTGGAGACCTGAGCGCACCTGGAGTCTCTTCCCGCCCCTGCTCCGCCTCAGTTGGTTGCCTGCTCCATTGCCTGCTGATTGGCTAACAGCACTATTACAGCTCGCGGCCCCCGCTTCGCGGGAGCCGCTCGTAGCTGCTTCAGTGTGCTTTTGTTTTCAGACATTTCCCTCGCCTACTAACTGCCTGCTGCCTGTTGCTCCGGGAAGCCAAGGAGACAGGCTCTTTCATCTCTTCACGTCGGAGGCTGCTTGACAGGGGCTGGGACTGCGAGACCCAGGATTCAGCGCGTGGAGACCTGAGCGCACCTGGAGTCTCTTCCCGCCCCTGCTCCGCCTCAGTTGGTTGCCTGCTCCATTGCCTGCTGATTGGCTAACAGCACTATTACAGCTCGCGGCCCCCGCTTCGCGGGTGCCGCTCGTAGCTGCTTCAGTGTGCTTTTGTTTTCAGACATTTCCCTCGCCTACTAACTGCCTGCTGCCTGTTGCTCCGGGAAGCCAAGGAGACAGGCTCTTTCATCTCTTCACGTCGGAGGCTGCTTGACAGGGGCTGGGACTGCGAGACCCAGGGTTCAGCGCGTGGAGACCTGAGCGCACCTGGAGTCTCTTCCCGCCCCTGCTCCGCCTCAGTTGGTTGCCTGCTCCATTGCCTGCTGATTGGCTAACAGCACTATTACAGCTCGCGGCCCCCGCTTCGCGGGTGCCGCTCGTAGCTGCTTCAGTGTGCTTTTGTTTTCAGACATTTCCCTCGCCTACTAACTGCCTGCTGCCTGTTGCTCCGGGAAGCCAAGGAGACAGGCTCTTTCATCTCTTCACGTCGGAGGCTGCTTGACAGGGGCTGGGACTGCGAGACCCAGGGTTCAGTGCGTGGAGACCTGAGCGCACCTGGAGTCTCTTCCCGCCCCTGCTCCGCCTCAGTTGGTTGCCTGCTCCATTGCCTGCTGATTGGCTAACAGCACTATTACAGCTCGCGGCCCCCGCTTCGCGGGTGCCGCTCGTAGCTGCTTCAGTGTGCTTTTGTTTTCAGACATTTCCCTCGCCTACTAACTGCCTGCTGCCTGTTGCTCCGGGAAGCCAAGGAGACAGGCTCTTTCATCTCTTCACGTCGGAGGCTGCTTGACAGGGGCTGGGACTGCGAGACCCAGGGTTCAGCGCGTGGAGACCTGAGCGCACCTGGAGTCTCTTCCCGCCCCCTGCTCCTCCTATTTACGACACACCCTCCACGCTAAGCGGGACGCGTGCGGGACGCCGGGCGAAGCCCGGGCAAAGGGCGGGCCGTCTGTGGCCGTCCGGGGACGACCGAGGACGGGACGGGCCAACCCACTAACATCTTCTCTCTAAAAATCATATAGTGACTATCGCTGAGTCATAACATCGAAGAAAGGTAACAATTTCCCTTCTTTTCTTCTCTTGTGATATAAGTGGCACGAGTCTTCTCACTAATGGGTCTAAAGAAATTACGCTCGCGTACAATCTTCATGAAACGAATGGGAACCGAGGAAGCTGTTAGAAAATCCACTGATAAAGGAATAAAAGCTGGCCGGAACAGCCTGACCCCAGCAATCAGTGAATACTTCTCGTCTTTACCAGCAAAAAAGAAACCGGAAAAAACAATGTCTGCCACTGAAAATAAAATATCAGGGAGTCTGGTCGATCGATCATGTTTATCGGCATCCCCCCATCTGTCTCATAATGTCAGTGATATTGTGTTTAACAACAAGTCTACTTATACAACAAGAGAACAACAACCTGAAAACTCCAATGCTAGTGCGGTGAAATCATCAACGCCTATAAAAAACCACGAGGGTGTACACAAAACAGAAGACCTGAGTATTCTTAATTTTACATTAGAACAAAAAAGCTTGAATGCCGATATACTCTTGACAAAGGGCAATGGGAGCCCTCAAACATTAAAAGACTTATGTATATCCAACCACAAAGCAGGAGAAAACAGTCTAGAGCTAAAGTCAACAAATACAGACACAAAAAAACTTTCTATACATGAACAAGATTCCTTTTTGGATCCCTTATTAATAGAAAACAACAATCTTGAAAAATCTTCTATTCCCTTATCCAAGGCTTTCTTCACATTACAAGAAATTCTCGAATCAGTTCTCTCCTTTTTAGGTAACATCCTTGAAAATTCTGATCAAACTTTGGATGCCCAAATTGGTATTCTGAAGTTTTTAGTAGAAGAGAAAAGGAAAAAGGAGTCCTCAAAAAACATAGAAGGAAAACTAGAGGATACCAAGCTACGAAAGGAAAATGATTATAAGCAAAGCTATTGTCACTCTTCTACTCAGACATCAGATGACGATCTTAAATCAGCTGACAACAGGAAAAAAAAGGAACCTTTTAATGAATCCACTCTATACTCCTTGAAACGTTTGTTTAGAGAAAACCCCCCAAAAAAGCAAAAACAATTCCCGATTTTCAACAAAAAAATGGGAAAGGAAAGATTCTACAAAGACTCTGCAAAAGAAGTTGAGGAATCAAAACTAGAAAGTAAATCTGAAATATCTTCAGGAGAAACAACACCAAATTCAACTAAGGATGTTACGTTAAAGGGAAAAAATAAAAGGAAGAAAAAACCTATGAGAAGGATTCATAAAAAGCAAGCACGCAAATTGAAATTTCAAAAAATCAAAATACCACAAAAAGAACTACAGGAGGAAAATGACGAGAAAAGCACGCCATGTAGGAGTAAAAAAGGAGAATCCCCCAAAGGAACTAGTATCGATAGAAAGAAATCCTTGAACCCTAAGGCGGATGTATATCACCCATTAAACACAGCTACAACGACAAGATATGAAAATGCTGATAAAACTTTTTTTGAGAAGGAAAATGACTGCACGATTGACACACAATCAAAGGTACTTCAATTTGAAGAACTATTTCCCACTGACAATATCCCTCTTAATAGAAGCAGGATCCTTCACCTGTTACAAAATATAAAGTCTCTTCGATCTATGACAAGCAGTGACATCGATCTAGTATCATTCCCAAAGCGAGGTCAGAGCAAAATCGCAATAGTCTCGTTTTGGTCTCCAGTAATACCAAGTATTATTTTGAAGGAAAAAGAGATAATATACCGATTTGGTTATGATGTCATTGTGAAAGCTGAGCTCAAAGGAAACAAAAAATACCCAACTTTCAACAACAATACGCAACTTTTTTCTACACTGCATTCGAACGAGGGACAAAGATCCTCGGGGACTTTAAGATATCCAGAGGGTATTCAAACTAGAGATATAGAACAGGGAGAAGAGATACTGAAAATTCGAGTAAAAAAAGGGGAAAGGGAAGTGTGGCATATGGAATCGAAGACAAAAAATTTTGCTGAAAATAAAATGGAGAATTCATGGACCTGGCTCCCAGGGATGTTAAACTATAACAAAGGTTCTAATCAATTAAAGTACCCTGTTTAACCAAGGTCTAAAGGTTACATCGTGGAACATCGCTGGTAGAACAATGAAAAAAATGAAGGAAGTCCTTAGTAACCAGCCCGACATATTGACCCTACAAGAAACATGGGCAACTGAGCCCTTTTTACAAAAAGGTTACTATGTGTATAACATATGTGCAAAAGCCTCAAACCGGGGCCATGCCAAAGGGGGATTGGCTATTTTAATGAGAGAGGATCATCTGTGGGCACAAGAGATAGTGGAAACCAATAGTGAGAATGTGCAATGTATTAAACTGTCTCTGAAAGCCTACAATTTGACCTCAACTAGAATAATGTTGCTTTTCAATGTATACGCCCCTCCAGGAAAAAAGCATGACACCTTATATGACGATACCTTGCAAACTATTATACAAATAATTGAAGCCCATACGTTTTCTCCCTACATAATCATGGGAGATTTCAACGGGAAAATTTCCAATACAGAAATAAAAAAGTGGGGAAAAATTCTGGAAGAAGAAAGCCTGGAACCTTTAATCCCTCAATTCCCCAATGATATTCGATCTAATAAAAGAGGGAAAACATTGTTAACAGTACTGCTTTCCATAAATGGAACAATCCTTAATGGGAATGTGGAAGGCGATATCCCGGCATCGTACACAAGACAGGGAAACGGGAGACCATCTATAATAGATTATATCATCTGTGGCAAAGACCAGCTTGAAACCATGTCCCATCTCTGCTCCAATTTTACTATAGAGAGCGATCATGCCGTCATGCAACTTAGAACCAGTTGGTCGGTTCCGTCAGCAGAAGAAGGTCTGATGACCCTCGATAGAAAGGAAACTCTGGTAAATAGCGATCGGAGACGTATCTTCTGGAATCCTACCTCTTTGAGTAAAATGACAAATCTGGTTGAGCACCAACATTTCTTAAGGAATCTATATTCAGAAGATCCTATAGAAAATTTCGAGACCATGCTCATCGAACTTAAGGAGGTATTAATTGAAATGAATTTTCAAAAAAATAATACTAACTCAAAAAGGAAAAATAATAATAAAACAGGGAACTCACTGATAAAGAAAACCCTAAACAAATTGATACGTGCTCATTACTTACACCCCTCACCTACAAAAAAGAAGGAAATAAACAAATTGAAAAATCAATTCAGAAGAGAAAAAACAAGTGAGAGAAAAACCTTTCAAGATCGTAACTGGGTTGAATTACAAATAGCTGCCAAAGAACCAAACCAAAGAACCTATTGGTCCATAATAGCCAAAATATCAGGGACAAAAAAGAAATTACAAGCAGTACCTGTTCCTCCGAAAGAGTGGGAAATCTACTTGGCAGAACTTTACAAAAAAAATGTGGACAAATCACAAGCAAACAGTCCAGATAAAGTAAAGGAAAAAGTTATAGAAAAAATAATCCCGAAAACAACAACTATAATGGTTGAAACAAACATTCGGAGGGCAAGAAGCACAGGAGCCTTTGGTCCCGATCAAATTCCTATAAAGGCCCTGCAGACAAATTCTAAGGAATGGAGCCTTCTACTAACCCCACTTTTTAACTATATTTTCTCCACTGGTCAAGTTCCCAAGTCATGGCAAGGGAGCACTATTATCCCTATTCACAAAAAAGGTTGCAAAACGGTAGCAGGAAACTATCGCCAAATAGCCCTAATGGACGCTACCGGGAAAATCTTCGCAGCAGAGGTACTATTGCAATTAAAAAACTGGGCCTTCTCGATGGGTCTGATACCCATGTTCCAGGCAGGCTTCAGACCCAAACATTCTGTTACGGATAACATAGCAATTATTCAGTTTTTTCTGGACAAATACGTCACACGAAGAAAACAGACGGTCTACATGGCTTTCATAGATTACTCGACCGCATTCGATCGTGTGGATCGTCCCACATTGTGGAAAAAATTGAGGAGTTTGGGAATCAACGATCATTTGCTACAGGTAATAATAAGCCTCCATACAACTACATGGTGTCGAGTCCAAATGGGGGGCGAAAAAGGATTAACGAAAGTAATATACACCGAAAATGGCCTTAAACAGGGTTGTCTACTAGCTCCCATGTTGTTCTCGTTATATCTAAACGATTTGCCAAATCAACTACAAAAGGGCTTAAGCCTGCCCCCAAAAATTAACCAACAAAGAGTTCATTTGTTGCTTTATGCGGACGATATAGTCTTGTTCGATCTTACACCAACTGGTCTGCAAAAATCCTTAGATATTCTGTTTCAATATTCTAATGACAATTTCTTAATCCCGAACGTAAGGAAAACCAAAGTTGTAGCCTTTTCTGGGAGGAAGAAAAGTGTCAAATATAACTGGAGGCTAGGAGATGAAAAGGTCGATGAAGAAAAAGAATATATTTACCTTGGCAGGATTCTCTCTAAGAATCTAACAAATACAAAGCATATCGAGAAGCTAACGAAAAAATCTGATCTACATGCAGGAACACTATCAAGATTATACAACGCCACGGGGAGCAGGCATTTTTCCTCATTAATAAAAATATATAAAGTTAAAATACCAGCGGTCCTGTCTTATGCCGCAGAATATATTCCCATTCAACAATGGGGCTTCATGGACCGTCAAGAGGGAAAAATCTTGAAAAAAATAATGAAGGTCCCAATTGCTACACCAGTTCAGGTCCTACGGCTGGAATTCGGAATTACTAGTGCTTTTGCCACTGCCGTGGCAAACATAATTAGATGGGCCTACCATCTCCTTCATGCAACGGAGGGAACTCTTAGATTTCTGCTACAAAAAGAAACTTTTGGCACAGATGTAGTCAAGCAAACTTTCCTAGTGAACATGTCTGCGGCGTTCCAAATGGCTGAAATTTCTACAGAATTCTTGCAGACTTGGTCCGTGTCACAACTAAAACTCTTTCTCAAATGTTTTACTCCTAGGTTGAGTTATGATTTGGACTATGCTCACAGCTATAGGCTAAAAATATTCAAGCCATTCACTACACTTATAGAGTATAAACATATACAGCCATATATCTCTTTTTGTCTTTCTCATAACGCAAGGAGGGTAATTTTCATGTATCGAGCTGGGATTTTACCTGTACAAACTTATAAAGCAAAATGGTTACCTGGAGAACTCTCCCATTTATGTTTGTTATGTCAAGGGGGTGAGCAGACTGTGGAGCACTTACTGTTTATTTGCCCCAACTCTAAAGTGGTAGCAGCTCGCGCTCATTATATTTCACCGATATACAGATCCTGTAGGTTAACAAAGGAAAAAGAAATATTAACAGCGGGCATAAATCCTCCGAACGAATTTGTATGTTATAATTTGTACAAATTTTTTAAATCCATGTTAGCTTTATATTAATTTGTGATGTACTTATCCTTTGTAAAATTCTCTTTTATTTTATGTTATATTTGTGGTCCTCGGTTGAGTACCTACACAAATAAAATCTTTTTGACTTTGACTTTTGAATATACTCCCAAAATATACCTTCCTATTTAACACTATTACTTTGGATTTAAAAAAAGCTGAACTAAAAAAGCTGCAAGGGGAGATAGCTAGTTTCATATGGGCCTCCAAAGGAACTAGAATATCATGGAAAAAACTCAGGAGAAAAAAAGAGAAAGGAGGACTAGCAAGTCCAGACTTAACAGAATACTGCAGGGCTTTTCAATTTAAAAATATTCGGTCTCTACTAAGAATACACCAATATTATCCAGAATATCTGCAAGAAATGACAGAAGCTGAGGATCATTTCCTTTTCAAATTTGGACACCAAAAATACTTCAAAAAAATCAAGCTAAAAGTTTTGAAGGAGGCAGTTAAACTTTGGATACAAATCAGATCTATCTTAAAATTCCCTTATTACAGTTCGATGGCACCGATATGGAACTCTCCTGGAACCCCGGACTGTTTAAAAGATGCCATGGCCACCCCCTTGAAACAATGCAATATCAAATATTGGGGCCAACTTCTAAGTGGATCAACATTAATAACATGGGAAGAAATGTACAAGATCTCGAACGGAACAATATCAAAATTCAAATTTTATCAACTGAATAGCTGGGCAAAGACACTACCAACGTATGATAAAGATAACAAGACCTTAGAAAAAGAAATGATAAAAATCCTACCCATAAATAAGGAGGTAGCAAAATGGTATTGGACCTTTATTACAGAAGAAGAAGAAAGCTCCCAGATGGTAGAGCAAATCTGGGGAAAAGACCTAGCCTCTGAAGACCTAGTAAATATATGGGAAGACTCAATAGAGAAATGTTGGTCAACACTAAAATCCGTGGCATTAAAAAGGAATCATCTGTATACCCTGCACAGAGCCTATTGGACACCGAAAAAGCTTTCAAAATTCAAGAATGCGGGAATTAAAAAATGCCCTAAATGTGGGGAAGAAAGGGCAGATGATGTCCACATGTTCTGGAGCTGCCCATCTCTGAGAATATTCTGGGAAGGAGTTGGTAAGACGTTGAACTCAATATTTCAAAAACATCTAAATGTAAGTACAACTCTTATTCTCTTTGGGATTGATAACATAACGGGGACAGCTAAACTAACAGTACTGGAAGCCAAGTTACTTTTTGTATTAATGGTGATAGCTAGAAGGGAGATCTGCATTAAGTGGATTGGTCCTCACCCTCCGACACACGCAGAATGGTTGAACTCAGCTATCAAAATAAATAAATTAGACAGAAGGGGAAAAACCAGCAAGAGGTTTAAATATTGGGAAATCATGGAGAAACATCTGACCTCTGAAAATAGGGCAGAATACACTGTCCAATGATTAAAGCGAAAGCGTATTCTGGTTTATGAGTATGATACTCATAGAGTAGCCAAGGTGGCTAGCTCCCCCCTCTCTCGATTACAGATATGTTTATATGTAAAAGGAAAAGGTTCTCCTCTGATCCAGCAAGACAAGGGGAAAAACTCCCAAGAAAAGAGAGACCATTGGGCAGTGACGGTACAAAAAGGAAAGCTTCAGAGGCAGAAACCAAATTTTCCAAAAATACATAAAACTTTCGCAATATGAGGATTAAAAAAAAAAATAAAAAAAAAAAAATGTTGGATTTATGTCTTTTTGGTCTTGTTTTACTCACTCGCTGTAGATAAAGCCTTTTTGGTGTAAAGTGTGGGTGTAGAGGAGAAATGTCTGAGGAGAGAGCTGTGGTGTGGGAGGCTCTGAGGGCACTATGTGTAGCTGGGACAATTTGATAAGATCTGGCAAACTCAACCAGGAGTGGTGAGTGACTGCAAGTAGGCCGAGGCAGGAGGCAGCAAGTGTGGTAGCGGCTGCCGTGGTTGCCTGCTTACCACATGTACCAAATGAAGGACAGCGAGCATAGAGCAAAGAGTATGGCCCGGGGGGGGGGCAGGGGGGTGGTGGCCATTCACAAGTGACAGCTTGGAGTGTGCACAATTTTACTGGGCTTCTTGTCTAAGGGAACAGTCCAGATGGGAGCACAAGGGAGATTATATCTGCTGGCGCCCAGAGGAAGGAGATCGGCAAGTACTGGAGGTGTGCCAGGGGGCAGGAAAACACCGCCCGATCGCATAAGGGCTGAGTCAGCCGTTACTGTTGTGGACCTTGGCAGAAGGAGGACAGAGGGATGAAGGGGTCAGGTGTGAAAGGAGGGTGAATGGAATGAAAGGGCAGTGTGTTAAAAGCTAGGATCTTTTGGTGGGAGTTTTTATAAAGGTTGGGAGGGAGGTACAAGGATGGGAGGGGTCAGATTGACTTATTGTAGTAGTGAGGTGAGGTTGTTTGATATTAATGAATTGTTTTATGAAGTTCAGTTGCAGTCTGTCCTAATAAAGTGGCCTTTTGCTCTCATATTGGCCTGTTTATTCTGCATGGTCTAGCCCGAAGACACTTTTTTGTAATTCCAGCCCATAATGAATGCGGTGGCTTATGCTGTGGTAGCCGTGGTCCAATAAAAAAACCTATTGTTAGTACCACTATTCACACACAGCCTACACATGTATAAAACGCTGCAAGTAGTGTAGCTTATCACTCTACATTTTCAAAACCTGAGCATTGATTATGTGCCCTTTGAACAAACCCTCAATAGGAGGAATTGCCAGGGATTCAACAGTGGATTAGAAGTTAGAGCAGGACATCACATGCTATGTTGACATATAACTATTTTTTGTTTGTTAAACAATTTTTATTTTATTTTATTACAATACAGCAGATCATAAGCACGTCAAGCATATAGTCTCCATTGCTGTTGTAAACATGTAACACTAGATTTAGTATTGCACCCTAGGGCAAGCCAACTGGACTGCTTATCAAATAACGTACTAACAGAAGGTGTCAAGTCCAGTCCGGCATCTTCCACCATTTGTTCCATATTTTACAATATTTAGAGGAACATCCCCGGACCTCATACACCATGTGCTCCTATTGGGGGCACCAGGCTACCCCATGCACCACTAAGTGACTGTAGGAGGCTGAGATGTTTCCCAGCAGGATGCCATGTCCTCTTTCGCAACCATAGTGGCCCTACCAAGCAGGGTCTGGTCCACCTGCATGCCTCTCACACACTCAAGCACTATCAATATCAATACAACAGAAAGTACAGTAGCCACTGTTTCCCAGTAGTGCTTTATGACTGAACAGAACCTCACCGTGTGGTAGAAATCTGCTGGTTCATAAGAGCAATGAAAGCACCCAGGTTGTGTAAGAAGACCTGCCCTAAATAGACGGTCTGGAGTAAGATATGCACAGTAAAGATAATATGTTTTTATCAACCTACACCTAGAAGATATCGTGATGAGTCTGGGGACCATCATTGCGTCCCGCCAGTCTTCATCCTCAAGAGGACCCAGCCAGCCCTCCCATTGAATTCCGAGTTGACTCATTAAGTCAGCAGCGTTAAAGATAAGCGTACGGTAGGCCTGGAAGACACCTCCTTTCCAAGAGCTCCCATCATGATCTTTACCTCACAAGTTCTGAACTTTGGTAGGTAAGTATCTTGTGTGTAGTACGTGTCACAGCTGTAAATATTTATGGAACTGGGTCGCTGATAGTGCATACGTGGCTTGGAGTTCCTGGAAGGATTGCATATGTGTACCGGACCAAACATCCACAGCTAGCTGTGTAATTCCCATAGCAACCCAGCGACCAAAGTTTTCCAGCGCCACCATCTCTCCAAGCCACCTGCTCTGCCACAACAGAGTCTTCTGGGTGAGTGTAATGCTCCATCCAGTGTGGCGAAATGCCGCCCTCCAACCAAGATAAAAGCATCTGGGTCACTATTGGTAGAGTAGTTGGGATAGTGGCACTGTAGAGCATGGTCATTAGTCTTTGGAACCCCAGTGAAGTAAGTTTGACTCTGTAGGTTGGGTCAGACCACTCTCCGGTAAGCCTTCATTTATCACCAGGCGCTGCAACGCCAGAAAATATAACCTGGTCAAGCCAAGGCTTCCATCATATGGGGCCGTTGACAACTGCCATGGACCAAGCGCAGTCTGGAATTATGCCACGAAAAGGCAAATGCCACAGAGTCCAATTTGCAAAACCAGTGGTGGGGTATCATCAGTGGGTTATTTTGGAAAAAGTAAAGGAACCTCAGTGTGACCATCATAAAGGGCTATTCTGCCCATTAGTTTCAATTGAAGAGACTGCCACTTCTTAAGATCTGCGTTGTCCCAGTGGGCCAAGGGGTTGATACTAAGTGATCAGGTCAGCTCAGGGTGAAGTGCCGGGGTGGTGGTCTGCCACTCAATGCAATTTCACATTGATGACAGCGGTACTAGGATCACCTTATTAGGATTAATGTGTAAACCAGAGGCCCCTGCAAATATCTGCAAGAGTTTTAGACAGTGATGGCCACTGATGAGTGTCCAAAAGATACAAGAGAACATCATCAGCATATAATGCGATGCAGACTTCACGGCCAGAATCCCATGCCCACCCACAGATCTGTGTGTCACATCGATTAGTCGAGCAAGACGTTCAATCTCCAGGGCAAGCAGCAGGAGGTATAGGGCTGCCCTGCCTAGTCCCCCAGCATATGGTAAAAGTGTCAGACAGCACCCCGTTCATTTGTACATGGGGGTAGGGTATAGTAGAGCATGCGTACAAATCTGCAAAGAGAGGCCCAATTTCAGCTTTCTGGAGGACCTTAGCAGGGTACCTCCAGCCCACGGATGTACCATGTTACAACGCATACTATTACAACTACCTACCGTTACAACGCGACCATTACAACGCATACCATTACAACGCATAGCGCTTTGAGGTGCTGGATAGTGGTAAGTATAATTTACTATTCTAACTCCAGTCCCCGTGGACCCTAGGGAAGGTGTTGGATAGTAAATTATACTTATTCCCTATCCTAGAGCGCCCCCCAGCGCAATGCGTTGTAATGGTATGCGTTGTAAAAGTCGCGTTGTAATGGTAGTGCGGAGTAAAAGATGCATTGTAACGGGTGTATACCCCAGCCCACTGTACCTAAGGCCTTCTAAAAATCAAAAACGAGTAGGGCCAGCTAATGTGGGAGGAGGTGACAACGATCCAGGGCCACAAGCAGGCATCACAAACAATGCTGTGTGCTCCTAGCAGGCATAAAGCCACATTGGTCAGGGTGAATAAGAGTCTGGAGAACACGTATAAGGCATTAGGTTAGGATGATCACAAAGATTTTGAATTTGCCTTTGATGAGAGAGATGGGCCGGTACTCTGCACATGAGATCGATTGAGGGTATACGTTTGGTATAACTGCGATAGTGGCTTGATCAATATCAAGAGCCGACCTCCACCTGTTCTTTATAAAGGTTCACTAAGTAGGGAGCAAGGATTTCTCTATATTTGGTATCAAATTCTGTGGGGTAACCGTCCGGGTCAGGCGTCTTCTCAGACGCCATCGCCAATGTAGGTACTCCAATCTCTTCAAAGGTGATAGGTTGATCTAGGTCCTGCTTCTCAGAGGGAGAGGGCTAGGGAGAGAGGCACCTCATCCAGAAAGTGAGAGGCCACCTCACCAGGAGGGCAGGGAACTGCAGCGTATAGGTGAGCATAGTATGCAGCAAATGTCTGGGCTATAGCGGAAGAGGTGTGGTGGAGAGCACCATCGTGGACATATAACTATTTAAGCGTGCAAGGAAAGCTTACTAAATATGACTACACAAAGGTTGCCTCCGAAACCAAAGATGAAAGTAAAGTGATGTCACTACCTGTA
Source organism: Lissotriton vulgaris (assembly GCF_964263255.1). Taxonomy (NCBI): domain Eukaryota; kingdom Metazoa; phylum Chordata; class Amphibia; order Caudata; family Salamandridae; genus Lissotriton; species Lissotriton vulgaris. Next base: position 1,103,457,069 of record NC_141687.1, read on the forward strand.
TTATGCCATCCGTTGTCAACCAAAGGTAAAGAGAGAATTGACCGTAATATAACAATATGCCCAACCATTGGCTTACCTGCACTGGTGCACATGATCCCGGACAAATATTGTGATGTGGAAATTGGCCTCCATGTTGGCCACGCCATTTAAAGGAAATATGACCAATCATAATCCTGTGACAATGCATTACCAGCCCACCCATGTATAAAATAAATTACGTTGTAAGACTTTCTCCATTTTGGTGTTATGGGAAACCTATTGAAAAATGAGCTAGACTCTGTTTCAAGATTACAAAATTACCATATATCTACAACACACACCATAAGGTAGAGTGCTATGTGCTGTCTAATAAAGCGTCACCATGCTGGCTATGCATACAAAGACTTTCCTGGTCTTTGATCCGTGAGTATTGCGTGTTAGTAAATATATTATGATGGTGCCGAAATGTAAAATGTTGTGAGTGGAGAGTCCAAAAAGAACTGACAAATTTAAATTGAATTCATTCCATCTTTGAATGAATCAACACTATGACTGGCAATATTCAATTTCCAAACTATGAGTACATGACTTTGCTGACATGCAGTCCTAAACCATTATTTATTTATAAAGTTTATAAAGCACGGTCTAGATCCCGAAGGATATCAGAGCGCTTTACAGTTATAGGGAAAGGTAACAATCAGATCATGAGTCAAACATGGGTAGTAAAATAGTCATGAGATCAAATAGTTCACGCATAACAATTCAATTATAAGTGCAGAGAGGACAAGGAGGGGGCTATATGATGTAGCGTGGTGATATAAGGGTAGTAAGTGAATAATCGTTGTTGTATAAGCTTTATTCGAGATGATTTCTCATAAAAGCACAGTATAAAATTTAAAACTTTGCAGAATAAAACATAACATTTGCAGATATAAATTCATATACGCATTCTGTGCAGCTCATACAATATTAGCGTAATAAAATTTACATATGGCATATGGTTATACATTTTAGACCATAGAATTAAAAGGAAAACCTGATTATCTAATCCCCCCCAGAGATCGTCGCCTGATTGCCCAGCCCCATCCCAAGTATTTGGCTACCCCAATAACTATCGATTCCTGAGTTGTTGTACACAAAATTCTTAAAGCCACTGCACTGTCACGTGTCCCCAGGTTTTTGCATACAGGCGTAAGCCATGTTCTCCTGGGTGATGAGTATGCTTTACATACAAATAGAAAGTGGCCTACACTCTCCACAGCATTTTCACAGGCTGGGCATAACCTATTGATCGATTTATGCCAACCTGCCGTCAGTTTCTTTAGGGGAATAGATCCTGATCTTAGCTGGAAGACAAGCTTTCTATCCATTGGTACCGTAACAGTATCCCAGTAATTTTCTAGGATAGGAAAATTTTTTGTCTCCAGGTAGCGACCAGCCATAGAGTCAGACCTAGCGTCTTTCAACAGATTACCACCCACCCAATCCCAATATTGTGATTTGAGGGCTTCTTTGCTTGGGAAGTCTTCTTCCAGAGGGTTATTCCAAAGATTGGAAAACCCCAGGTTAATTAGCATGGCCCTTAGATTTTTAAGCCATTTTATCTTGTGGAAGATATCTTCCTTAATTATCCAAAGAAAACCCTCCGCATATTGTCTGATCTCTGGAGTCGTCCAGAGACGTCTCCAATAAAGGACAGGGCGCAGTCGTGCTCTGTCGGCAATTGGGCGTCTACCCAGTTCCAGGAACAGTGGGATTAAGGGGGTGCTCTGTGGGAGTCCTGTAATTCCTCTGAGGAACTTGTTTTCGGATGTCTGTAGGGCCGCAAGATTGTCCCAAGCCAATAACTCCGCACCATATAATGTGGCACCTAAGACCTTTGCATCGTACACTATAAGTGCGGGTTTGATCGTTTTTTGTCTTGGATTTGCGGTGTTCCCCCCTCAAAGCACCTGAAAGCTGTTGATGTTTTATTGCCACTTTTTCCAAATGATGCGACCAGCCGGCGCCCTCTGCTCTCTGTACCCCTAAGTATGTGAACTCCTTAACTGTATCTAACCTGCTATTATTTAGGGTTACCTTTGGATATATTCTGCGACGTGGGGTAAAGGCCATTAGTTTCGTTTTCCCCACGTTCACTTCAAGCCCGTGCTCTGTGCAAAAAATATCAAAGATATTTAGTGCACGTTGCAGCCCCGCAGGGGTCTTAGACAAGATAAGGGTGTCGTCAGCGAACATCAGGATCGGGACCCTGGCGTCCGCTAACGACAGAGCATCTACGCTTGCTTCCAACATTCTCTTGACGATCCCATTAATAAATAATGAGAAGAGTAAGGGAGCCATGGAACAGCCTTGTCGGACACCCCTTTCCACGGGGAAGTCCGAGGTTGACTCTCCATTTCCACCCCACTGAACTCTTGCGAAATTGGATTCCTGCAGTCGCATAATTAGTGTGAGCAAGTCGACAGGAATTCCCAGCTTTTGCAAGACCAACCATAGCTTAAACCTGGGGACTAGATCGAATGCCGCCCGCAGGTCGACAAACCCGACATACAGACAGCCCCTTCCTAGTAAAACCGTCTTCCACCGCAGTATGGTGAAGCGGAAGACCTGGTCAATGGTGCTGGTTGCTCGCCTAAATCCAGCTTGGTATGGGGAAAGGGCGTTGTTGTTGTCAACCCAGTCCGTAAGCTGGTTTGCAACCATTCTCCCCACTACTTTTTGCATGGTTGCTATTAGGCTTATGGGCCTATAGTTGGCAGGCAGTGAGCGATTACCCTTCTTGTGAATGGGAATAATAATTGCGCCTTTCCAAAGGTCGGGGACCCCACCCCCCCGCCCCCTCCCCCTTGGCTAGGGCATTTGCTACTAAAAAGATGTACCTCGCCCATCTCGTCGTGTCATACTTGAAAATATCCGGGGGTATCCCGTCTAGCCCTGGTGCTCTCCCACATTTCACTGAGCTAATCGCGATTTCTACTTCTTTGAGGGAAAACAAGTTGTCGATAGCATAGACTGGCATTATGCCCTCACCTACCCCGGGGTGGATGACTTCGGCATATTGTGGTCTAAAGTAGTCAACCCAGGCATCTTCAGCTACATTATTATCGGGCTTTGCAGGGCCACCTCCTCTACCCCACTTAATAATTTTCCAAAAGGTCCTGGAGTCCTTATTACTAGAAGCCTCTTTTAGCTCGGCCCAGTGGTCTTCGTCCCATTTCTTTTTGGCTTGAAAAATGGGCAGCTTCTACAGTTTCCTTGTCTCTTTTATTGTAGCACGGTCCCTGTTTCTAATAGCTTGTCCCAATTCTAGTCGTGCCGATCTACAATGGCAATCAAACCACCTTCCGACATCATGAGTTTTCCTTCCTTTCTTGCTCTTGTTCACAAAACATGGTTTGAGGAGTGAAAATAACTTGTTATGGATATCGGTGATGCCCCTGGCCCCAGGAACTATTGGATCTGCCGCCTCCATTGCGGAAATTGCACTATCAACCTCATGGTTGATATAGGTCATGGTTGCCTCATTTGCCAATACCCTTGGCCATTTTAACCTGCGTTCATCGTTGCTCATAACTGGAGCCTGGTCATTCATTAGGTGCAAGTTTCCCACTCCAACATTCCACCACCTATGGGTCACACAAAGGGGGTTATGATCGCTTTCTACTCTAGGCCTAATGGCCATATCAATAACCCCCTGCCACAGCTGGAGACTACATATTATATAATAAATTCTGCTCCTGCTGTTACCGTTGTCAAAGGTACAACTACCCTCCTTATCCCCTGGTGTTCTCCCATTCAGTGCTCTTAGACCATGTTCCATACAAATAGCATTTAACAATAAAATGTCTTTTGTCCACCGGTGGACGGGGTTTAAACATAGAGAAGGTACTCCCCAAAGATTGTCCTCGTCCTTCCCTAGGGGATCATTTGTGCAGTCCAAAGGTTCGAAAGTCCTGTTAAGATCCCCAGCTATTATTACCATGCTATCTTGGGACTTGGTCTCTAGGGAGGCAGACAACAGCTCTAAGGTGGAAGAATTGGTTGCGTTACTACCTCTTACATAAACGTTGTACAAATCCATTGATGAACCCTTGTCCGTGGAGATTCTTAGCAGTTGTAAATCGCTAGTTCCCAGGTCCAACATTTTGACGGTAATGTCCAAGTCCTTTTTCATCCAAACAGTAAGGCCTCCCTTAGGCCGACCCCTTCCACCTTTTGATGCTGGTATGAAAAAGTTTAAATAACCAAAACAAAAAAGGGGGTCACAAGCCCAGGTTTCTTGAAAACAACAGACGTCAAACCCACTGATTTATTCCACCCAAGATTGAGAGTCTAACTTACTACCCAACCCAGCAACATTCCAAGATAGAAGCGTACCAAAGCTAGACTCAATCCCATCATGATTATTAATGTTGGAGCACACTTGAGAAATCGTCGGGCTTTCGATGTTATTGATGTGCTTCCCAGGGTCATCAGTGGGATCAACAATCATGTTAGCTGTTGTTAAGGGTATTGTCACAGCACTAGCATTTATATTTTCCAACCCAGTACCACCTTCTTCAACAAAACTCCCCATCTCTATGTAACCAACAGTTAAGCTTGTAACAGTAGTACCAACATGATCTTCACAGGCCCCTTTGAACTCATTATTATTCCCTCCTATCCTACTGTTCCTTACTTTTTTGATTTGTCAACATCCCCATCCCGGGTCCTGCCATCCAACATGAGGGTTATAGTTTGTGCATGTGGTATAGTTATGGCCAAATGATGGAGCTGGTATGGAACTGTTTGGCCATGGTACAGTAGGGGGGTTTAGGGGTTCATTAAGCAGGCTAGTCAGTACACTGGTTGGGCGGGGGTAGAAAAAGGTAAGGTCTACAATACTGATACCTCCCTTGTTTGTACCCCATCCCTGCCTAGTTATCCATCCCGCCACCCTTGGATCTTGGAAATTGACCACGATACAGTCCCCACCCAGGCTTTTCGGTGTATACCCTATCCAGTCTATTCTCCTTACCCCTATGATTAACCCATCGATGTCACCTGGGAGAGGACGATTTTCCCTTAACCAGTGCATGATCTTATTTTTGAGCATCTGGAAGGTTTCTCTCTGCCCTATAGGTAATGGTGGAACGTTTATAAGGACTGCTACATAAGGGAAGGAATCCGGAGTAAGATTCACTGGGGGTTTTCTGTGTGGTGGCTTTGTCAAGGGAGGTGGGATCGATTTAGAAACTGTAGGAACAGGGTGGGGTGCAGGTTTCAACATCTGCTGGTTATTAGTTGGTTGGGTTGGTACTAGAGCTTTACCCACTGTAGGGCATACATTAGCCCCTTTCCCGACCACAGGATTGTTTGGAACTATCTGCTTGTTGTTGGTTACTTTTGCAGGTACGGGAGCTTTACCCGCTGAGGGGCATACTGTAACCCCTGAACCAGCAGCAGGAGATGGGTTTTGTGACTGGACTACCATTGACTGCGGAGGATTTGTAGTGTTAGGCTGAAGTTGGACAGGGCCTACGTGTACTGAATCAATAGATTTTGTAGTTGTGTTGACAGTGGAGTTACTTGACTTAGAAGGTAAAGGGGAGTTGTTTTGAGACCTTCTTCCTTTGTCCTGAGTGGCAAGGTTAATATGGCCCTGGGAATTTGTACATACATCCACCCTAGCATTAACTTTAATTAAGGATTTTGTAGAATAAAAGTTGTCTAATGTTGCCTGCTCAAAGTGATTTAACCTATCTGTAAGCTTGACAATTCTATCCTCTATTGGGGTAAGTATTAGTCTAAGTAATTTTTCTAGCTCAGGGAGCAGATTTGCAAGTGATAACAACTTATCGTTAATTGGTAAGGCAGACTCAGTACAAGTATTCTCTTCTGAGTCTGGGCTATCCAAAGGAGCAAGATTTACGTGCGGGACACTTTCTATGCTATGGTTTTCTTCGGTAACAGCCTCTCTAATATTCACAGTTTTGTGTAGCTTCCTAAGCTTTTGAGGGGGTTTGGCCACCATTTTACATTTTCTCAGTGGGCCTGATCTTTTCCTTTTGGACCCAAGCTTAGGTTGAGCCGGGGTAACCTGTGCACCAGAGTCAGGGAGCAATATAGGGTGAATATTACTCCCACTGGAATTGTTCGATTCTGTAACAATTTCCTTATTTGTTATTTGTGCCTGTCCCTCAAATTGTTCGTTGGCAGCTGGAAGATTTACAAAAGATAATGGAGTTACCAGGGTGGGATATGTTAGAGTTAGGTGCTTGTCCGTAGAATTTTTAAGTAGTTCAATTGATAGTCTGCGCTCTGCGCGCCTCTCGGCCAGGGATAACTCTTTGTCAATTGACAATGAACGATTAAAAAAGAATTTATCTAAAGGGCCAATTGCCAGTGGACCAATCTCAACCGGTGGAGTAGTCGAACGGCTATTAGCAGTACTTGTTGAGGCAGACATTGCCCTACTTCACACCAATAGGATACAGTATGTCAATATCACTTACTGGAGAAGGAGCTGTGGATCACTTGTCAGGGGGATGGCCCAGCCCGGCCTCCTTCCGCCCCTGACAGCCACAGACGGTCCCACCCTTGTCCCGGGCTTCTCCCGGCGCCCTCCCGCGCAGCGGGAGCTATGATCTATTTTATACGCTGGTAGCAGCTATCGTTGGTTGGTGGACAGGGGGGTGTGGCCAGCTGGGAGAGCAGCCCAGGTGTGAGGAATGGGCGCGCAGGGGCTCCTGGATACTGGAGTCCCTGCCTGTGCTCGCAGCCCCGCCGGCTCTTCTGCCTGCCCGCTCCTCCGCTGCAACCTCCACGCAATCAGCAGCCTTAGGTGTCAAGGCGCTGCGGGACCCGCGAAGCGGGTCCGGCGAGGTTAGGAACGCCTTCAGGAGTCGATGGTGAGAACAGAATCCCTCTGGGAGGTCGCACGTCCAGCCAGCGACACGGAAAACAAAACGAGCAGTTCAGAGGTGATCCACGGGTCTGCGGGAGCGACCCGGTTTTCAAACACTGAAGCGGGGGGCGTGGCCAGCGGGGAGAGCAGCCCAGGTGTGAGGAATGGGCGCGCAGGGGCTCCTGGATACTGGAGTCCCTGCCTGTGCTCGCAGCCCCGCCGGCTCTTCTGCCTGCCCGCTCCTCCGCTGCAACCTCCACGCAATCAGCAGCCTTAGGTGTCAAGGCGCTGCGGGACCCGTGAAGCGGGTCCGGCGAGGTTAGGAACGCCTTCAGGAGTCGATGGTGAGAACAGAATCCCTCTGGGAGGTCGCACGTCCAGCCAGCGACACGGAAAACAAAACGAGCAGTTCACAGGTGATCCACGGGTCTGCGGGAGCGACCCGGTTTTCAAACACTGAAGCGGGGGGTGTGGCCAGCGGGGAGAGCAGCCCAGGTGTGAGGAATGGGCGCGCAGGGGCTCCTGGATACTGGAGTCCCTGCCTGTGCTCGCAGCCCCGCCGGCTCTTCTGCCTGCCCGCTCCTCCGCTGCAACCTCCACGCAATCAGCAGCCTTAGGTGTCAAGGCGCTGCGGGACCCGCGAAGCGGGTCCGGCGAGGTTAGGAACGCCTTCAGGAGTCGATGGTGAGAACAGAATCCCTCTGGGAGGTCGCACGTCCAGCCAGCGACACGGAAAACAAAACAAGCTGTTCACAGGTAAATTACGTTGTAAGACTTTCTCCATTTTGGTGTTATGGGAAACCTATTGAAAAATTAGCTAGACCCTGTTTCAAGATTACAAAATTACCATATATCTACAACACACACCATAAGGTAGAGTGCTATGTGCTGTCTAATAAAGCGTCACCATGCTGGCTATGCATACAAAGACTTTCCTGGTCTTTGATCCGTGAGTATTGCGTGTTAGTAAATATATTATGATGGTGCCGAAATTTAAAATGTTGTGAGTGGAGAGTCCAAAAAGAACTGACAAATTTAAATTGAATTCATTCCATCTTTGAATGAATCAACACTATGACTGGCAATATTCAATTTCCAAACTATGAGTACATGACTTTGCTGACATGCAGTCCTAAACCATTATTTATTTATAAAGTTTATAAAGCACGGACTAGATCCCGAAGGATATCAGAGCGCTTTACAGTTATAGGGAAAGGTAACAATCAGATCATGAGTCAAACATGGGTAGTAAAATAGTCATGAGATCAAATAGTTCACGCATAACAATTCAATTATAAGTGCAGAGAGGACAAGGAGGGGGCTATATGATGTAGCGTGGTGATATAAGGGTAGTAAGTGAATAATCGTTGTTGTATAAGCTTTATTCAAGATAATTTCTCATAAAAGCACAGTATAAAATTTAAAACTTTGCAGAATAAAACATAACATTTGCAGATATAAATTCATATACGCATTCTGTGCAGCTCATACAATATTAGCGTAATAAAATTTACATATGGCATATGGTTATACATTTTAGACCATAGAATTAAAAGGAAAACCTGATTATCTAATCCCCCCAGAGATCGTCGCCTGATTGCCCAGGCCCATCCCAAGTATTTGGCTACCCCAATAACTATCGATTCCTGAGTTGTTGTACACAAAATTCTTAAAGCCACTGCACTGTCAGGTGTCCCCAGGTTTTTGCATACAGGCGTAAGCCATGTTCTCCTGGGTGATGAGTATGTTTTACACACAAATAGAAAGTGGCCTACACTCTCCACAGCATTTTCACAGGCTGGGCATAACCTATTGCTCGATTTATGCCAACCTGCCGTCAGTTTCTTTAGGGGAATAGATCCTGATCTTAGCTGGAAGACAAGCTTTCTATCCATTGGTACCGTAACAGTATCCCAGTAATTTTCTAGGATAGGAACATTTTTTGTCTCCAGGTAGCGACCAGCCATAGAGTCAGACCTAGCGTCTTTCAACAGATTACCACCCACCCAATCCCAATATTGTGATTTGAGGGCTTCTTTGCTTGGGAAGTCTTCTTCCAGAGGGTTATTCCAAAGATTGGAAAACCCCAGGTTAATTAGCATGGCCCTTAGATTTTTAAGCCATTTTATCTTGTGGAAGATATCTTCCTTAATTATCCAAAGAAAACCCTCCGCATATTGTCTGATCTCTGGAGTCGTCCAGACACGTCCCCAATAAAGGACAGGGCGCAGTCGTGCTCTGTCGGCAATTGGGCGTCTACCCAGTTCCAGGAACAGTGGGATTAAGGGGGTGCTCTGTGGAAGTCCTGTAATCCCTCTGAGGAACTTGTTTTCGGATGTCTGTAGGGCCGCAAGATTGTCCCAAGCCCATAACTCCGCACCATATAATGTGGCACCTAAGACCTTTGCATCGTACACTATTCCATTATTCCAAAGATTGGAAAACCCCAGGTTAATTAGCATGGCCCTTAGATTTTTAAGCCATTTTATCTTGTGGAAGATATCTTCCTTAATTATCCAAAGAAAACCCTCCGCATATTGTCTGATCTCTGGAGTCGTCCAGACACGTCCCCAATAAAGGACAGGGCGCAGTCGTGCTCTGTCGGCAATTGGGCGTCTACCCAGTTCCAGGAACAGTGGGATTAAGGGGGTGCTCTGTGGAAGTCCTGTAATCCCTCTGAGGAACTTGTTTTCGGATGTCTGTAGGGCCGCAAGATTGTCCCAAGCCCATAACTCCGCACCATATAATGTGGCACCTAAGACCTTTGCATCGTACACTATTCCATTATTCCAAAGATTGGAAAACCCCAGGTTAATTAGCATGGCCCTTAGATTTTTAAGCCATTTTATCTTGTGGAAGATATCTTCCTTAATTATCCAAAGAAAACCCTCCGCATATTGTCTGATCTCTGGAGTCGTCCAGAGACGTCTCCAATAAAGGACAGGGCGCAGTCGTGCTCTGTCGGCAATTGGGCGTCTACCCAGTTCCAGGAACAGTGGGATTAAGGGGGTGCTCTGTGGGAGTCCTGTAATCCCTCTGAGGAACTTGTTTTCGGATGTCTGTAGGGCCGCAAGATTGTCCCAAGCCCATAACTCCGCACCATATAATGTGGCACCTAAGACCTTTGCATCGTACACTATAAGTGTGGGTTTGATCGGTTTTGTCTTGGATTTGCGGTGTTCCCCCCTCAAAGCACCTGAAAGCTGTTAATGTTTTATTGCCACTTTTTCCAAATGATGCGACCAGCCGGCGCCCTCTGCTCTCTGTACCCCTAAGTATGTGAACTCCTTAACTGTATCTAACCTGCTATTATTTAGGGTTACCTTTGGATATATTCTGCGACGTGGGGTAAAGGCCATTAGTTTCGTTTTCCCCACGTTCACTTCAAGCCCGTGCTCTGTGCAAAAAATATCAAAGATATTTAGTGCACGTTGCAGCCCCGCAGGGGTCTTAGACAAGATAAGGGTGTCGTCAGCGAACATCAGGATCGGGACCCTGGCGTCCGCTAACGACGGAGCATCTACGCTTGCTTCCAACATTCTCTTGACAATCCCATTAATAAATAATGAGAAGAGTAAGGGAGCCATGGAACAGCCTTGTCGGACACCCCTTTCCACGGGGAAGTCCGAGGTTGACTCTCCATTACCACCCCACTGAACTCTTGCAAAATTGGATTCATGCAGTCGCATAATTAGTGTGAGCAAGTCGACAGGAATTCCCAGCTTTTGCAAGACCAACCATAGCTTAAACCTGGGGACTAGATCGAATGCCGCCCGCAGGTCGACAAACGCGACATACAGACAGCCCCTTCCTAGTAAAACCGTCTTCCACCGCAGTATGGTGAAGCGGAAGACCTGGTCAATGGTGCTGGTTGCTCGCCTAAATCCAGCTTGGTATGGGGAAAGGGCGTTGTTGTCGTAAACCCAGTCCATAAGCTGGTTTGCAACCATTCTCCCCACTACTTTTTGCATGTTGCTATTAGGCTTTTGGGACTATAGTTGGCAGGCAGTGAGCGATCACCCTTCTTGTGAATGGGAATAATAATTGCGCCTTTCCAAAGGTCGGGGACCACCCCCCCCCCTTGGCTAGGGCATTTGCTACTAAAAAGATGTACCTCGCCCATCTCGTCGTGTCATACTTGAAAATATCCGGGGGTATCCCGTCTAGCCCTGGTGCTCTCCAACATTTCACCGAGCTAATCGCGATTTCTGCTTCTTTGAGGGAAAACAAGTTGTCGATAGCATAGACTGGCGTTATACCCTCACCTACCCCAGGGTGGATGACTTCGGCATATTGTGGTCTAAAGTAGTCAACCCAGGCATCTTCAGCTACATTATTATCGGGCTTTGCAGGGCCACCTCCTCTACCCCACTTAATAATTTTCCAAAAGGTCCTGGAGTCCTTATTACTAGAAGCCTCTTTTAGCTCGGCCCAGTGGTCTTCGTCCCATTTCTTTTTGGCTTGAAAAATGGGCAGCTTGTACAGTTTCCTTGTCTCTTTTATTGTAGCACGGTCCCTGTTTCTAATAGCTTGTCCCAATTCTAGTCGTGCCGATCTACAATGGCAATCAAACCACCTTCCGACATCATGAGTTTTCCTTCCTTTCTTGCTCTTGTTCAAAAAACATGGTTTGAGGAGTGAAAATAACTTGTTATGGATATCGGTGATGCCCCTGGCCCCAGGAACTATTGAATCTGCCGCCTCCATTGCAGAAATTGCACTATCAACCTCATGGTTGGTATAGGTCATGGTTGCCTCATTTGCCAATACCCTTGGCCATTTTAACCTGCGTTCATCGTTGCTCATAACTGGAGCCTGGTCATTCATTAGGTGCAAGTTTCCCACTCCAACATTCCACCACCTATGGGTCACACAAAGGGGGTTATGATCGCTTTCTACTCTAGGCCTAATGGCCATATCAATAACCCCCTGCCACAGCTGGAGACTACATATTATATAATCAATTCTGCTCCTGCTGTTACCGTTGTCAAAGGTACAACTACCCTCCTTATCCCCTGGTGTTCTCCCATTCAGTGCTCTTAGACCATGTTCCATACAAATAGCATTTAACAATAAAATGTCTTTTGTCCACCGGTGGACGGGGTTTAAACATAGAGAAGGTACTCCCCAAAGATTGTCCTCGTCCTTCCCTAGGGGATCATTTGTGCAGTCCAAAGGTTCGAAAGTCCTGTTAAGATCCCCAGCTATTATTACCATGCTATCTTGGGACTTGGTCTCTAGGGAGGCAGACAACAGCTCTAAGGTGGAAGAATTGGTTGCGTTACTACCTCTTACATAAACGTTGTACAAATCCATTGATGAACCCTTGTCCGTGGAGATTCTTAGCAGCTGTAAATCGCTAGTTCTCAGGTCCAACATTTTGACGGTAATGTCCAAGTCCTGTTTTATCCAAACAGTAAGGCCTCCCTTAGGCCGACCCCTTCCACCTTTTGATGCTGGTATGAAAAAGTTTAAATAACCAAAACAAAAAAGGGGGTCACAAGCCCAGGTTTCTTGAAAACAACAGACGTCAAACCCACTGATATATTCCACCCAAGATTGAGAGTCTAACTTACTACCCAACCCAGCAACATTCCAAGATAGAAGCGTACCAAAGCTAGACTCAATCCCATCATGATTATTAATGTTGGAGCACACTTGAGAAATCGTCGGGCTTTCGATGTTATTGATGTGCTTCCCAGGGTCATCAGTGGGATCAACAATCATGTTAGCTGTTGTTAAGGGTAATGTCACAGCACTAGCATTTATATTTTCCAACCCAGTACCACCTTCTTCAACAAAACTCCCCATCTCTATGTAACCAACAGTTAAGCTTGTAACAGTAGTACCAACATGATCTTCACAGGCCCCTTTGAACTGATTATTATTCCCTCCTATCCCACTGTTCCTTACTTTTTTGATTTGTCAACATCCCCATCCCGGGTCCTGCCATCCAACATGAGGGTTATAGTTTGTGCATGTGGTATAGTTATGGCCAAATGATGGAGCTGGTATGGAACTGATTGGCCATGGTACAGTAGGGGGGTTTAGGGGTTCATTAAGCAGGCTAGTCAGTACACTGGTTGGGCGGGGGTAGAAAAAGGTAAGGTCTACAATACCGATACCTCCCTTGTTTGTACCCCATCCCTGCCTAGTTATCCATCCCGCCACCCTTGGATCTTGGAAATTGACCACGATACAGTCCCCACCCAGGCTTTTCGGTGTATACCCTATCCAGTCTATTCTCCTTACCCCTATGATTAACCCATCGATGTCACCTGGGAGAGGACGATTTTCCCTTAACCAGTGCATGATCTTATTTTTGAGCATCTGGAAGGTTTCTCTCTGCCCTATAGGTAATGGTGGAACGTTTATAAGGACTGCTACATAAGGGAAGGAATCCGGAGTAAGATTCACTGGGGGTTTTCTGTGTGGTGGCTTTGTCAAGGGAGGTGGGATCGATTTAGAAACTGTAGGAACAGGGTGGGGTGCAGGTTTCAACATCTGCTGGTTATTAGTTGGTTGGGTTGGTACTAGAGCTTTACCCACTGGAGGGCATACATTAGCCCCTTTCCCGACCACAGGATTGTTTGGAACTATCTGCTTGTTGTTGGTTACTTTTGCAGGTACGGGAGCTTTACCCGCTGAGGGGCATACTGTAACCCCTGAACAAGCAGCAGGAGATGGGTTTTGTGACTGGACTACCATTGACTGCGGAGGATTTGTAGTGTTAGGCTGAAGTTGGACAGGGCCTACGTGTACTGAATCAGTAGATTTTGTAGTTGTGTTGACAGTGGAGTTACTTGACTTAGAAGGTAAAGGGGAGTTGTTTTGAGACCTTCTTCCTTTGTCCTGAGTGGCAAGGTTAATATGGCCCTGGGACTTTGTACATACATCCACCCTAGCATTAACTTTAATTAAGGATTTTGTAGAATAAAAGTTGTCTAATGTTGCCTGCTCAAAGTGATTTAACCTATCTGTAAGCTTGACAATTCTATCCTCTATTGGGGTAAGTATTAGTCTAAGTAATTTTTCTAGCTCAGGGAGCAGATTTGCAAGTGATAACAACTTATCGTTAATTGGTAAGGCAGACTCAGTACAAGTATTCTCTTCTGAGTCTGGGCTATCCAAAGGAGCAAGATTTACGTGCGGGACACTTTCTATGCTATGGTTTTCTTCGGTAACAGCCTCTCTAATATTCACAGTTTTGTGTAGCTTCCTATGCTTTTGAGGGGGTTTGGCCACCATTTTACATTTTCTCAGTGGGCCTGATCTTTTCCTTTTGGACCCAAGCTTAGGTTGAGCCGGGGTAACCTGTGCACCAGAGTCAGGGAGCAATATAGGGTGAATATTACTCCCACTGGAATTGTTCGATTCTGTAACAATTTCCTTATTTGTTATTTGTGCCTGTCCCTCAAATTATTCGTTGGCAGCTGGAAGATTTACAGAAGATAATGGAGTTACCAGGGTGGGATACGTTAGAGTTAGGTGCTTGTCCGTAGAATTTTTAAGTAGTTCAATTGATAGTCTGCGCTCTGCGCGCCTCTCGGCCAGGGATAACTCTTTGTCAATTGACAATGAACGATTAAAAAAGAATTTATCTAAAGGGCCAATTGCCAGTGGACCAATCTCAACCGGTGGAGTAGTCGAACGGCTATTATCAGTACTTGTTGAGGCAGACATTGCCCTACTTCACACCAATAGGATACAGTATGTCAATATCACTTACTGGAGACGGAGCTGTGGATCACTTGTCAGGGGGATGGCCCAGCCCGGCCTCCTTCGGCCCCTGACGGCCACAGACGGTCCCACCCTTGTCCCGGGCTTCTCCCGGCACCCTCCCGCGCGCTCCCGCGCAGCGGGAGCTATGATCTATTTTATACGCTGGTAGCAGCTATCGTTGGTTGGTGGACAGGGAGGTGTGGCCAGCGGGGAGAGCAGCCCAGGTGTGAGGAATGGGCACGCAGGGGCTCCTAGATACTGGAGTCCCTGCCTGTGCTCGCAGCCCCGCCGGCTCTTCTGCCTGCCCACTCCTCCGCTGCAACCTCCACGCAATCAGCAGCCTTAGGTGTCAAGGCGCTGCGGGACCCGCGAAGCGGGTCCGGCGAGGTTAGGAACGCCTTCAGGAGTCGATGGTGAGAACAGAATCCCTCTGGGAGGTCGCACGTCCAGCCAGCGACACGGAAAACAAAACGAGCAGTCCACAGGTGATCCACGGGTCTGCGGGAGCGACCCGGTTTTCAAACACTGAAGCGGGGGGCGTGGCCAGCGGGGAGAGCAGCCCAGGTGTGAGGAATGGGCGCGCAGGGGCTCCTGGATACTGGAGTCCCTGCCTGTGCTCGCAGCCCCGCCGGCTCTTCTGCCTGCCCGCTCCTCCGCTGCAACCTCCACGCAATCAGCAGCCTTAGGTGTCAAGGCGCTGCGGGACCCGCGAAGCGGGTCCGGCGAGGTTAGGAACGCCTTCAGGAGTCGATGGTGAGAACAGAATCCCTCTGGGAGGTCGCACGTCCAGCCAGCGACACGGAAAACAAAACGAGCAGTTCACAGGTGATCCACGGGTCTGCGGGAGCGACCCGGTTTTCAAACACTGAAGCGGGGGGCGTGGCCAGCGGGGAGAGCAGCCCAGGTGTGAGGAATGGGCGCGCAGGGGCTCCTGGATACTGGAGTCCCTGCCTGTGCTCGCAGCCCCGCCGGCTCTTCTGCCTGCCCGCTCCTCCGCTGCAACCTCCACGCAATCAGCAGCCTTAGGTGTCAAGGCGCTGCGGGACCCGTGAAGCGGGTCCGGCGAGGTTAGGAACGCCTTCAGGAGTCGATGGTGAGAACAGAATCCCTCTGGGAGGTCGCACGTCCAGCCAGCGACACGGAAAACAAAACGAGCAGTTCACAGGTGATCCACGGGTCTGCGGGAGCGACCCGGTTTTCAAACACTGAAGCGGGGGGTGTGGCCAGCGGGGAGAGCAGCCCAGGTGTGAGGAATGGGCGCGCAGGGGCTCCTGGATACTGGAGTCCCTGCCTGTGCTCGCAGCCCCGCCGGCTCTTCTGCCTGCCCGCTCCTCCGCTGCAACCTCCACGCAATCAGCAGCCTTAGGTGTCAAGGCGCTGCGGGATCCGCGAAGCGGGTCCGGCGAGGTTAGGAACACCTTTAGGAGTCGATGGTGAGAACAGAATCCCTCTGGAGGTCGCACGTCCAGCCAGCGACACGGAAAACAAAACGAGCAGTTCACAGGTAAATTACGTTGTAAGACTTTCTCCATTTTGGTGTTATGGGAAACCTATTGAAAAATTAGCTAGACCCTGTTTCAAGATTACAAAATTACCATATATCTACAACACACACCATAAGGTAGAGTGCTATGTGCTGTCTAATAAAGCGTCACCATGCTGGCTATGCATACAAAGACTTTCCTGGTCTTTGATCCGTGAGTATTGCGTGTTAGTAAATATATTATGATGGTGCCGAAATTTAAAATGTTGTGAGTGGAGAGTCCAAAAAGAACTGACAAATTTAAATTGAATTCATTCCATCTTTGAATGAATCAACACTATGACTGGCAATATTCAATTTCCAAACTATGAGTACATGACTTTGCTGACATGCAGTCCTAAACCATTATTTATTTATAAAGTTTATAAAGCACGGACTAGATCCCGAAGGATATCAGAGCGCTTTACAGTTATAGGTAAAGGTAACAATCAGATCATGAGTCAAACATGGGTAGTAAAATAGTCATGAGATCAAATAGTTCACGCATAACAATTCAATTATAAGTGCAGAGAGGACAAGGAGGGGGCTATATGATGTAGCGTGGTGATATAAGGGTAGTAAGTGAATAATCATAAACAGGAATAATAGTCAATACTATAGTAAAATCTAAACATGAATTATATGGGGCTTCTACTAAGCATTGAATCAAGTGGTAAGCAACTAATAGAACATTTACAATCCTGGATGAGCGCGCGATGGGGAAGAAGATGTAACATAATGACTTGAGGGGAGCAAAACACAAAAATCATGTACAGGAAAATAAACACTACCAAATAATCATACATGGGGATGAATCATACCATACAATGTCCGATGCCTTTCGGGCGGAAAATAAAGTACCAGAAAGGTATATATATATTGCCCCTTCTATTAAGGTAAGAACTTCTTCATGAGCAATTTTTTTGCTTCCAAGTTGAAGGCGGCCTTGGAAGAGATCCTCCGAAATTCGGGTGGAAGAGAGTTCCAGATTTTAGGAGCAGATCCCGAGAAATCCTGGTGGCAAGTTCTTTTTTCGTTGGAAGATCTGTGGTTTCAGGAGGTTGGAATTGGCACTCCTTGATGATCTACCTACTCCAGATAGTTCTAGATTTGTGCGAGGTAGGTAGGGGTTTTGAAGTGGAGGGCTTTGTGTGAAAGGCAGGCAATCTTCAGATGAATTCTAGCTCCGTAGGGTAGCCAATTTAGTGATTTTAAAACCGGAGAGATGTGTGTATTCCGCTTGGTGCCCGTGATCAGTCTGGCCGCTGCGTTCAGAGAGGCCTTTAGGGGGGCCAAAGAGTATTTAGGGAGTCCACATAGCATGGCACTGCCGTAGTCAAGTCTCGGTAGAACAAGCACTTGGACCATCTGCTTGAAATATGATTGCGGTAGAAAACGTTTCAGATTCCTGAGTGTTCTTAGAAGGTGGTTAGTTCCCTTGCACACGTTGCTGATGTGAGACTTCATATTCAGATGCTTGTCCAGAGTAATTCCTAGGGATTTAGCTGAATCAATGATGTGGGGGGAGCAGTTGAAGGCGGTTAGTTGGTTCATCCATAGGTCGATATTAGGAGTATATTTTGGAGGAGAAATGAGGAGGAATTCTGTTTTGGAGGTGTTTAGAAGGAGGTGGTTCTTAGTCAACCAATTTTGGGTTGTCAGGAGGGTAGAGTTGAGTGAAGTGATGTCCTCCGGAGAGGAGATTTTCAGATAGAGTTGGGTATCGTCTGCATACATGTGGAACCTAATGTCCAATGAATTTAAAAAGTTAGCTAATGGTTCCAGGAACAGATTGAAGAGAATGAGAGATAAGGAGGATCCTTGGGGAACCCCCCATGCTGACAGGGAATGGCTGGGATAGTGAGTGATTCGCTTTAACTGTTTGGGTTCTGTG
This sequence comes from Lissotriton vulgaris, assembly GCF_964263255.1. Taxonomy (NCBI): domain Eukaryota; kingdom Metazoa; phylum Chordata; class Amphibia; order Caudata; family Salamandridae; genus Lissotriton; species Lissotriton vulgaris. The sequence goes on from NC_141687.1 coordinate 1,103,475,075, forward strand.
TTGCAGGAAGGACACAAACCAATGCAGCGCCTGACCTGAGAGGCCCATCCTATGCTCCAGAATGAACAGGAGGTTTTCATGATTAAAAGTGTCAAATGCGGAGGAGAGGTCAAGTACGGTAAAGGAGGCAGGATTCATTTCGATCAAGCATTGTTAATATATCATCAATCACATGAGTGAGGGCCGATTCAGTGCTATGTACACTACGAAAGCCAGATTGATGTTGGTCCAGGAGGTGGTAATTTTCAATGTGTGCACATATTTGTGATTGGACGCATTTCTCCAGGAGTTTGGCAAGGGTAGGTATACTGGAGATAGGTCGGAAGTTGTTAAGATCTGTTCTATCGGCTGTGGGGTTTTTCAATATAGCCGTTACCTGTGCCTCTTTGAGGCATTCTGGGATCATACCTTGTGACAAGGAAGCATGACTATCTTTGTCCAGAAGGGGGTGATTTTGTCCTTAACTAATTTGAAGATGCTAAGTGTTAAAGGGTCATTGAAGTGATTAGACGGGTTGATAATCCGCAGTACCTTTTTGATATCATTTTCAGTAAGGGGGGTAAAGGTGTCACAGGAAGCGCTGTTCTTGATACTCCAGCTAATTGGTGTTGTCTTGTCAGGAACAGCCAGTAGGAGTGTGGGTTCATTGGGTGGCAAAAGTGCCTTCCTGGCTACCATACCAGTGTTGATTTTGTAAACAACTCATCAGGGGTGGCTCCTCCATTATGGCGGAGGAGTGTTGCCCCCGCCTGCTGAAAGCCAGCAGAGGCAAAGGACAAAAATAAAATGATAATAAAACATTTTATTTTTCGTCCTGCAGGTTGCAACTCCGAGCCGAGGAAAGGGCGTGGCTATCCACACTGATGCTGCAGCACCAGGGTGTAGGGGGGAATGGTGGGCACCACCAAGTGCACATGACAGTGTGGCCGGCCCTCTGGGGCTGGCCAAACTGCCATGTGCACTTAGCATTTCTCCACCCGAGTTGTGGTGTACCGCTGGGTGGAGAAACCAACACAGGCTCTGAGTCTATGAGCGCTGAACCGAGGCGCTCAGGCCAATCCGCTGAGAGCAGTGCTGGGATTGAGAGCTGGGAGCCTGCGCAGTGTGCAGCAGTTCCCACGGGACGTGAGGATCGGGGGCAAGGTGTTAGCCGTTGGAGCAATTTTCTTTATTTATAGTTATGTTTTTTGTGTTTGTGTTCCCCTTAACCCCACTACTTTGCAATATAGGTGGCCGCTACAGCACCCATGCCATATTGTGGAGTTGCGGGAGTGTGGATTATGATAGAAAGGGATTGAATAAAGTTGTAGGCAAACCCGGGCTACTGTGAAGTAGTAAACAAACCTCCCAGGTGTACCATTAACAGATAATGTGGCAAGATGTACTTTGCATCTTTCCGCCCTTATCACCTCCCGCCTTGATTATGGCAATAGCTTGTTCGCAGGCATTCCTGCCTACGAAACCCGCCGCCTTCAGGCTATCCAGAATCAGGCTGCCCGTCTCATCTTTCACTTGCCCAAAACCCATTACATCACTCCCGTCCTCAAATCCCTCCACTGGTTACCCATCCTGCAGAGATCTTTGTTCAAACTAGGGTGCCTTGTTTATCGGGCCCTTGATCACTCTGCACCGGCTTTCATCAATTCTCTGATTTCCCTTCACACCCCTGCCCGCACTCTCCGTTCATCTTCTTCTGCCCTCCTCACTGTTCCCCGTTTCCACAAATCTCGCACTGATGGAACCCGATTTTCTGTTCTTGCACCCCGGTTCTGGAACTCCCTTCCTCTCTCTATGCGTTTGATCCCTATTTTTTCACACTTCCGTAAAGCGCTCAAAACGTTCCTGTTTGCCCTGGCCTACCCCCGCTAAACCTCCTGGCCCTGTCTGTTCTGTTCTTTAGAGCTCTCAGCGCCAGGAAGCCGTTTTGGCCATCGTGCGCTCTACAAATAATTTCATTCATTCATTCATTCATTCATTCATTCATTCATTCATGCAGTTGTTCCTCAATCAGTGCTCCAAACAATCCTCCTGAAAGTTAGCAAATAAATTGTATACTTCTATTAAAAGTACAATGTAAAAGCTACCGTTTCTTTTACCCTGCCTGGTATAAAAAAGCATCAGTGGCATAACATTGAAAGCACTAATTAATCATTTCAATGTGCCCTGGGCAAACAGAGTCCTGGTCCAAATATATGTCCACAGAGAAAAACTGTTTATCCAACTTGACAAATCCATAAATAAGAGAGACACAATCAATGGACTAGTCTAAACTTGTATTAATCCGTTAACATAGTTAGCACAGACTGATCTAGATCTAAAGCAGTAGGAAACAAATGGCAACCTGAAAGTCATTGGGAGTGATGGCATCATCAAAGATTTACTTGTGTAAGAAATAATGCAATTCCTTGCTTGTTCGACGACTCCTAAACAATATATCCATGCAGCCTCTGCCTGTTAAAAACAGAGACTTCTGACTACCCATCTGGCCATATTTATTTAATGTAGTATAATACAAATAGAGCCCTTCTGTCAATTTAGGATTTTCTTCCCTTTCTGGGTTTGTTTGGTAAACAGAAAGTAAGGGGTATCAAGAATCGGATTATCTAAGGAAAACGTTCTAATTTTCAAACAAACCCAGAGTGGGAAGAAAATCCTAAATTGACAGAAGGGCTTCATTAGGTTGAACCTAGCGCAGTGCGCATGCGGTGCTCTGGAAAATGACCTCTTGGAATCACTTCAGCTTTTCAGTAAACTTGTGTGTGTGGCTTTTTGCTGAAAAGCTGAAGTGATTGGCCATTGCTGTGGCTTTCAAAAATTGAAAGCCCGCAATTGACCAAAGGCAGGTGCATGTCCCGCCTTCCCTCTAAACATTATCAGCCTGATTCATCAAGCCGAAATCGGCTCGGAAAGGGCCAGATTCTGAGAATCTGGCCCTTTGCGAGCTCTATTTTTGCATTTGGGATTCATCATCCCAAATGCAAAAATCGGTAATAGCGATGTCGCAATTTTGCGAGGAATTACATTTAAGGAATCTCTATTTGAGATTCCTTAAATGCAATTCATCATCCATTAAAAAATTGCGAATTCGCAATTTCGGCCCGCTATTTACCGCGAGGTCAAACCTCGTGGTAAATAGCAAAAACTTAGAAAAATGCTTTTAAAAGCATTTTTCTAAGTTGCATGTTGCACGTGTGTGCGCAACACCTGTTTCAATTTGCATTGAAGGGGTGCTATAGGGTGTCCTTTCGACACCACTGGCACCCTTTAAATCACTATCTTATTTGCGATTAGCTAATTGCTAATCGCAAATAAGGAATACTCCCCATTCATTCCTATGGGCCTTTTGGCCCTTAGGAATGAATGAGGAGTTATTCCTTATTTGCGATTAGCAATTTGCTAATCGCAAATAAGGATTGTGTAGGAATCGCAACTCTTTTTGCGATTCCTACATGAATCCCGTTTTGCGAGTCTGTAATAGCGATTCCTTATGTATCGCTATTATAGACTCGCAAAACGGGTCTATGATGAATCAGGCTGTAACTCCCCTGGCCTAGGGAGCTCGGGAGCGAGCAGCATCACGGCCGGATGACAGCTGCACTCCTGACATTCCTTGTCTAATTAGCCTGGTCGGTTTACCTTTCGCATCCGCGCTTGTTTTTTTTTTTTATTGTCTTGACGTAATAAAATGTGCACATTTCTCTGCCAAAGGGGTGATTTTGTTCTGCTTTCGCCTGTGCTGAACCAAAAATATGATCTATTTTAACCGATGAAATATTACAAGGTGATCAGGACTAGAGTACAGAAGGCACTAAATACGTTAAACTAGAATTTAAAAACGAAGCTTGATGCACAATGGGGGTCTTTGCATTAAAAGCAAGCCTGCGCACACACACACCTTTCACCACCCTGACACCATGCCCTTGCTCTCTACACCCTAACAGTTTCACCTTTGTTTGCAGATGGTTTAGCACTTCTTTCAGAAGAAAGGAGGCATGCCGGTTGGAGCAACCAAGTAACTATGGATCCGCAATAGATTTTGTCTCTGGGCTCTAATGGTACTCCTAGTTTTTTGCCCTGATATCACATTGTAGCACAGTAGAGTGTGAATGGCGATATAAAGGTATTTCAGTAATCAAAAGTTAATTCATCAGTTATGGGGTATTAACATTTATCAACTGTGATTATGAAAGCTTTACAGACTACTGTGGCGGCAGTAAAATGAAGTTTCCCGTGGAGAGTGGTGTCAGTCGTCACATTTAATAAATTACCAATTTCTATAGTAAAACCTTTTTCAAAGCTCTGGGTCGGAAGTAAATGCGATTGATCTAGCGCTAACTACCACTGCCGTGAAAAGTTCCTTTCCAGTAACACTTCCTTACCTGTACTTTCTTCACCGTTGTTTATCAGTTTTTAAGAGAAAGATTGCGTCTAACTATGAGCAAACATGCCTAAACGCATTTGAAATCATTCTATTGACGTTTCTAAAATAAAGACCTAGGAATGGGGTCTCGTTCTGCAAATGTAGACTAAGTAGTGTCATAAACCCCGTATTTATTGACAGAGTGGTTACAGCACAGAAAATCTCCATAAATTATTTTTAGAAATGCTCAAAAGGCAGCTAAAATGAGATTAAAAAACTCAAAGTTGTGTTACATTCAAGTTAAAAATCACGGAAGAGGATCAGGTAATAAGTAAGCGCAATCTTTTTTTTTTTAGGAAGCCAGTGAAATAGCTTAGCTGGTGAAGTGCTTCCTACCCTAAAATGACTTACTAGGGTTCATTGTAGTTGGTCGAATTGTATTTTAATGTTTTATCTTCTACTGCACTATGACCAAGAAAGTGGTCCTGTCTGTCCTAAAATGGCTAGCCCTTTTTAGGGTGCAGCTTGCGAGAGCATGCTCTAACAGACTCTCGCTTGCGAGACACTATTGTTTAACAAGCATTTGCAATGCAATAGGTCTCGCATTAGGAAAATTTGAGCTATTGGTATTGTAAATTACACATTTTTTATTTATGTGTTGATTTTGAAAATAGCGAAATTAATAGCTTTGTCATTTACAATGCCAATACTGTTAACTTTTGCAAATGTGACACCTGTAGCATTTGTAATGCAACATGTTTTGTATTTGTGATTTAGATGTATTGATATTACAAATAACAATGGCTTTGAATTTTTTAAAATAATTAATACTTAAATAAAATGTATTGTAATTTATAATGGCAATAGCTTAAACTTTTGTAAATAACTTTTGTGAAGATTATGTTCAGTGTATTTTATTGTGACGAAAATCCAAGAACAGAAGTGAAATATTAACATCTTTTTATGACATTTGTAATAAAGCTTGAAACATTGAGAGAACATATTTGAACCAGTTGTTGTTGAATGGTTGCACAGATTGATGCTGTGGTGGCGCTGAGTGATATTGTGGTGGCGACGAGTGATGCTGAGGCGTTCAGTGATGCTGTGGTAGCGCATAGTGATGTTGTGGTGCCCCTGAGTGATGCTGTGGTGGTGCTGAGTGATAGATAGTGAGTGCGATAGATAGTGTGAGGGCGGATGTGGCGGTGGACGTGGTGGTGGGTGTGGTGGTGGTGGTGGTGGACGTGGTGGTTGTGGACATGGTGAAGGATGTGGTGGTGGAGGAGGTGGTGGAGGTGGACATGGTGGTGGATGTGGTGGTGGGTGTGGTGGTGGTGGACATGGTGATGGACGTGGTGGTGGAGGAGGTGGTGGTGGTGGACATGATGGTAGTGGATGTGGTGGTGGTGGTAATGGTGGTGGATGTGGTGGTGATGGACGTGGTGGACGTGGTGGATGTAGTGGTGGTGGACGTGGTGGTGGTGGACGTGGTGGTGGAGGTGGACATGGTGGTGGAGGTGGTGGATGTGGTGGTGGTGGACATGGTGGTGGTGGACATGGTGGTTGTAGACATGGTGATGGACGTGGTGGTGGAGGAGGTGGTGGTGGTGGACATGATGGTGGTGGATGTGGTGGTGGTAATGGTGGTGGACGTGGTGGTGGTGGATATGGTGGTGGTGGACGTGGTGGACATGGTGGTGGTGGTGGTGGACATGGTGGTGATAGTGGTGGTGGGCGTGGACGTGGTGTTGGTGGACGTGGTGTTGGTGGATGTGGTGGTGGTGGTGGACGTGGTGGACATGGTGGTGGTGGACGTGGTGGTGGTTGGTGTGGGAGGGTTAAAATCTGAAGCACTCCAGAGGCGACGAGAATCGCTTTTACAGAAATTCAATGAGACAGGTATAATCTTTCAAAGATATCTGTAGTTTAGTCGTGGATTTATTTTTCCGTATTACGTCATATGAAACGTAAATGTTCAATCCTTGTAAATACAGTCCGATTAAATCATAGGACAGTTCATCACATGTGTTGATGCTAATTACACTTTGAAACGAGCAAAAGCTCTTTATCAGGGGGGATTTTCTGGGAAGTAAAACAAATGAAATACGTGTCTGAATCCAAGAAGACAGATTGCGAGCAAGACAAAAACATTCAACTGTAGCAAAATGCTACGTCTGGAGTGAAGGAAACAAAACTACAGCAGTAAAAGACTCTAGGAGAAGGTGCAGAGTAGGGCGCCCCGTTTTGCGCGAAGCGTGTGGGTGAAAATACTGGATCTAAAAATACCCGAGTGAATTCACGTGTTCCGAGGCATTTATGTGCGGAAAAAAAGAGAAAAAGAAATGTGCTTAGGACACACAAACGTGAGGGTTAAGAACTTGAATGGATCTGTGACACTAATCAGTGAGTGAGCTCTCAAAACAAAGAGAAGGAATCTTGCTGAAAAAAGCAAATGTGTCTTTAGATGTGCGACACGGACAAAAATAAATGACCTATGGACGTGGAAACAAGCATTATTAAAATGTAGCCTAGCCTAACAAGAAACAGCGCGGCAATCGGTGCAAGTGATGCCGCACATTAAGCCTGCTGGTTACCGAGTTAAATACGGGTGACCGAAAGTGATCGGTGAAAACACAGTGCTCTGAACAAGTGAATATGTAAGAGTTAGCGCGGTTAACAAGTTTTGAAAAGTGCCTTCCACCACGCAGCTGCATTTTTAGTATTGTAGGAACCGTTTGAGCTAGAAACAAAAAATATTGTTGTTAAAATATGCAGACGATAATGTAAATGCAGAAAATCTATAATTATGTGAAAATCACGCGACCGCACAATGGTATAATTCCCGTAGCCTTGCTTTTAGCCTACATGTATCATTCGGGCAAGTTCAGCGGACTTAGGGACACATACTTCCCCAGAAAGATACTTCGACTTGTGCTAGAAACAAAAACTTAACAGAAATATTGAAAGTATACTCAGTATATTATACTACAGTATACCAATTATAATGGTATACCACATGAACAGGAGAACAGTAATGGAATTAGTAATACGAATATTGACCATAATAAAACAGTACGCAGCCCAGCTCTGCGATGCACACTAAAGGCGGCACGGCGCTGTAAACATCTCAACTCAATTGTAACTTTGAAAGTAACTCGCATCACGGTGACAGTGACAACAGGAATAACGCCGACACTCACAATAATCACATTAATAGGTATCATACAGTGTGTAGTGATGCGGTGCTTATATTCAATAACCAGTTTAGGCCAAGCCGTGGTGATATGTTATGTGCAAGGGAATTATTGGGAGGGGGAGGGGCGGGAGTGTGTGCAGGAGGAAAGGGACAACCTGAGAGGAGAGAGGCAAGATAACGGACAGAGCCCGACTGTTGTGCTCAATAATAACACGGAACTTGAAAAACGGGTTTGTTGGAAAGGAGGAAAAGTAGAAGGTTGGAAGGGAAAGGAAAATGCACCGGGGAGGTGAAAAAAGTAACAAATGGGAAAGAAGCGAGGAGAGCGAGAGAGTACATATAGAAGGTAAGGAAAACCTCGAAGACTTTGGATAAAAGGTGAATGACAGAAGGAAGGAGGTGAGGAAATGCACTGGGAGTGAAGGAAACAGTGGGAGGAAGGAAGGAAACTGCGAAAGGCGGAGTCAAGCTAGGGAGGTGAGAAAAGAGAACGAGGTGAAAAGACGAGGGAGAGAATAATCTAGAAATAAGGAAACAACCCAAGACAGAGAGAAGGAAGGGGGTTGAGTAGAGTGGGGGAAAGGGCAAGAAGGGCTGGGGTGAAAGGCCAACGCGAGAGAGGGGCGGGAGGTAAGAGATGAGTGAAGAGAGAAAGTAGGGCTCGCAGAACAGAGGGTGGTAGAAGGAAGTTTCCAGAGGAAAAGATATTAGGAATGGCAGGAGGTGAGAGAAAAGAGACCTTGGTAGAAGGAGGGAATATGGGAAAGAGGAGCTCAGTGGAAGTCGGGGAAATTAGGGTAGAGTGGGGTAGGTAAAAGTATGGAAAGACGGGGGAGCAGCAGCCTGTGATGTGAGAGACAAATTTTGGAGTGCGAGGCTTCCTTTCAAGTCGGGTGGGGGAGCAGGGGAGCCAGCAAGTGGGAGGGAATGACTGAGGCCAAGCACGCGTTAGTGAAGCGTCACGCTTCAATACTTAACATGCATTGTGAGAAATCTGCTTGTTTAAGAGAGTTTGGTCACATGTAATAGATTCAGAGCAAAGTATAAACATTGGAAATGCAAGGCCTCTAATTAACAGAAACAATACAGCTTTTTACACATATGCATGCTATTTGTAAACACCTGTGAAGTACTTACTTGTGGCTCCAAGAAGACTGACGTCAAGCCACGCAGCTACTTTGAAGTTATTGGTTTCTTTGTGCCCGTGAAGCACACAATTGTAAGAATACCTGCAAAGTACTTTGGTGCGGCCTTAACACCAAGCCAAGCTGGCACAGCTTTCCTAGCCCCTATCACAGTTACGTTGGAAGATAAAACCTGAACTACATTAATGTCCCTAAGCAGCAGGGAGTCACAGCTGCACAGGGAAAAACAGGTTCAGGCTCATAATAATAATGATGAAATATAAAATCTGTGCTTACAGTGTGCGCTACAGTACAGTGTGCAGCAGAGAAGTGTGCCACAATGAGGAGAGCGCTCGCTGCTATTGCTCTACCAAGGCTTGTGTGCACTAACATTAACATTTGGGCAAAATACATGGCGTTGCTTTGGGCCGGATAATGGTGTTGCTTTGGGCCTGGTAATGGCAGTGCTTTGGGCCTAATATTTAAAGGCCATTGCGGTTGCCAGGTATGTCCGTCGTATTGGGCTTCCTGGAAAAAAGTGAGGAATGCTGGCTCTGCTGGTATCATAGGAAGAGAGCAGACTCGGCAGGGTCTCCAAGGGAGTACAAGAAGGACCATTTACAGCTCCGGGTTGGGAAGGGAAGACTAAGCTTGCCGCGCCGGTAAAATATATGGAGCCCACTTAATTACTTTTTGATTCCGGTGGGCTGGTTTTTACTTATCGACCTGGACAAGATGAAAGGCTATACTGGCTCCTTCGGTACTGAATAATGTGGCGCGCAGATGCACTAGCATTCTATCAGCATGTACAGTAACTCTAAAGTATCCTAGCAGATAAGATACGGCTGGATGAAGTGTACGCATCTAACATGGGGCAGATTCAGATATCTGCACCAATAGCTATTTTATGGGGAAAGACGGGCATTTTACAGCATATGCTAATAAATATTTACAAAATAAAAACAAACAACAAATAAAAGTGTTCAAACTCAAAATAATAGACAATAAAAATATGTGCATTTAAGAGCCCAGGAGTGAGTGACTGCCCAGGGCATTCTTCACACCGCTACCACACAAGAGGGTGGGTGCATTTAAAGGGGAGCTGCATGTTTTGGGACAACTCAAGCACATCCGAGCTAAGGAAGCACAGAGCTATGTGTCGTGCAGCAGTCTCTGCATAACCTTGATCCAAAGCAAATGGTATTTAGTCACTGTTTTCTGCCGGCTTGCGGCACTGATGTGAGAGTAAATTCACACAATGTTTATACTTTAAAAACCTGTGAAGTACTTAGCTGCGGCTCCAGAAAGACGGACACAAAGCCACGGAGCTACTTTGAGGTGATTTGTTTTTTTGTGCATATGAAGCATACAATTTCAAGAGCACCTGGATGCAGCTTTAACACCAAGCAGCAAGTTTAAATGTAATCTCTTAAAAGACGACCAGCTCACACTAAACAGCTCTAATAAAAAAAAGTGTGTGTTTTGGCCAAGAATGCAACTGATCGGCAGGGGCTGTAACTTTTTGCATTTCATGAACATCACCCGCTTAGCAAAATAAAAAAAGAGCATAGCATAAAAATAAAATGTAATCCAAAATAATAATACCTAGCGGACCAAAACTAGGCAACATCTGGAAATATATATAAATGATAACCCGATATTCACACAGTTGGTAGGGGAAAAACGACACATATAGCAATCTCAAATTTTAGCAGCTATAGGTAGACAATTTTGAACAAAAGCGCCTCCTGAGTTGGGCTTATCTCGAGGAAGCGCATTCCTCAAAGGCTCTGTTAAAACTAGCTGAAAAGCGAGAACAAGCCCCAGTAACAACAGGATGTTTATGGGCTGTTACCAGAGCTATTATACACATTAAACCAGGAAAAATTAGAAGTTGATCCCAAAGACTATTTAAACCTATGCACAAAACAAAAAAATATATAAAACACACACTGATTTGCAGCAAGCAAAATAACCTACAAAGTTACATGCAGATTTAATGGTTAAAAAGAAACAACGCGATTAAGAAGGCACATCCTTTTTAGCCCCGGTCACAAAGTAATGTTGGAGAATAAAACGTGAACTAGGTGAAAGTTCCCCTTAGCAGCAGACAATAACAACTACACGGGAAATAGAGGATATATAAAATATGTGCATGGAGCGCACGTTCTACCTAGGTGCTCTAGGCACTTTAGTGCGTTGAGGAAAGATACAAGGTCCGTAAAAAAAGCTACAACGGTTCTGGTGTTATTGTAAGGTGGATGAGAGTTGTACTTCCCTTACTGCAGCGGTTCTAGGGGCCTATGGAGAGTCTTAGTGGCACCATTAAAGTATAGTGTACACAAGTCAGTCATTAAACCACAAAAAAGTAGAAACTTATCCCAAAGACTGTTCCAACTATAACTGCTGTTCTTATAGTAAAATACCGCACTGGCAGGGTTCAAGGTGCCCGGTGCCACTGCACCAACTGTAGGTGCGCCCTTGCTCTGCAGTCCTGGCAGCCGTCTCTTCGGTAGCGTAAAATAAATGGCGTCTATTTTAAGAGAACATGGGAATCTTCAGGTCACGCACTTTCAGTAAAAGCAGTCGGTTCTCGAGCTGCTCTGGGCCCGTGGCGGGGTGGGATGCGCCTGGGGCCTACTCGAGGACGGACCTTGCCCTGGCGCTGAAGGGATGCAGCCGGCCTTGTGAGGCACTTCGCAGTGAGATTTTTTTCCATTTCTCGCAGAGAACAGGCTGGGCTGGGCAAAGTCTGCAAATAAAGCGCCCTCTCGCATACCTGTGATTTTCGCCTTCCCTGTGTGAGTGGGCTGGGCGCCAAGAGGCACTCCCCGCTGTCCTCTTTACGCTTTTACTTCCCGAGGCAGGAGACAGCTGCAGGGCTTTTTGTTCCCGCTGTTCAGGTCCACCTTCGGCGCGGCCATGAGTGATTTGCCGACCTCAGTAGAGGAGAGCAGCGCACCCCCAGGAGGTGAGTGTGTGCACGTGCCCGTGTGCTAGTCTCACTAAAAGGGTCCGTCAATGAATGCTGTGACGTCACTACCATTCTCAAAGCCCACACTCTGACAGTGTGGAGATCTGTCTGATGTCAGTGGGCATTGGCTGATCAGGATGTATTGATTGGTTGAAGAGGACAGAATGCGATTATAAATTCAACAAGAGGAACAAGCCGTGAGCGTGCACTCTCCCGAACTTCCGGTGTCGGGATGTGCACGCTCACGGCTGTCGTGGGGCGGGACATCCGTCTTATGCGCCCACGGAGTGGATGGCTGGTCCAGAGGAGCGGTGGCAGCAGAAGACAGGAGTGGCGGCTGAGGCGCTGATGTGGTAAGTGGAGCTTAGCAGTGGGGGTGTGTGTCTGTGTGTGTCTGTGTGTGTCTGTGTGTGCGCGCGTGTGTGCGTGTGTGTGTGTGTGTATATGTATGTGTGTGTGTGTGCTTCCGTGAGTGTGAATGTGGAGCAAGAGATGTGTGTGTGCCTGTACGTGCGCATTCACGTTCCTGAATCGCCGCGCGTGCACCATACTATCTCCCTTGAAAGCCGACTCCATAGCAATAGTCCTCGAACAAGACCTAAAAATGAACAAGCATTTACAATGCAATGGTCTCGGCATCATTAAAGGTGGAGCTATTGGCATTGCTCATGACATTTCTTTTTTTTTCTTTAAATCATAAATAGATGGCATTGTCATTTACATTGCCAATACACACCACTCTGCACCTGCACTCACTGCTCTGCACACTCACTCTGCAATCACTACTCTGCATTCCGCACTCACTACTCTGCACTCACTACTCTGCACTCACTACTCTGCACTCACTACTCTGCACTCACTACTCACTACTCTGCACTCACTACTCTGCACTCACTACTCACTACTCTGCACTCACTACTCACTACTCTGCACTCACTACTCACTACTCTGCACTCACTACTCACCACTCACCACTCACTACTCACCACTCACCACTCACCACTCACTACTCTGCACTCACTACTCACTACTCTGCACTCACTACTCTGCACTCACTACTCACTACTCTGCACTCACTACTCTGCACTCACTACTCACTACTCTGCACTCACCACTCACTACTCTGCACTCACTACTCACTACTCTGCACTCACTACTCACTACTCTGCACTCACTACTAACTACTCTGCACTAACTACTCACTACTCTGCACTAACTACTCACTACTCTGCACTCACTACTCACCACTCACTACTCACCACTCACTACTCACCACTCACCACTCACTACTCTGCACTCACTACTCATTACTCACTACTCACCACTCACTACTCACCACTCACCACTCACCACTCACTACTCTGCACTCACTACTCACTACTCTGCACTCACTACTCACTACTCTGCACTCACTACTCACTACTCACCACTCACTACTCACTACTCTGCACTCACTACTCACAACTCTGCACTCACTACTCACTACTCTGCACTCACTACTCACTACTCTGCACTCACTACTCACTACTCTGCACTCACTACTCTGCACTCACTACTCACTACTCTGCACTCACTGCTAACTACTCTGCACTCACTACTCACTACTCACCACTAACTACTCTGCACTCACCACTCTGCACTCACTACTCACCACTCACTACTCACTACTCTGCACTCACTACTCTGCATTCACTACTCACTACTCTGCACTCACTACTCACTACTCTGCACTCACTACTCACTACTCTGCACTCACTACTCTGCACTCACTACTCACCACTCACTACTCACCACTCACTACTCACTACTCTGCACTCACTACTCTGCATTCACTACTCACTACTCTGCACTCACTACTCACTACTCTGCACTCACTACTCACTACTCTGCACTCACTACTCTGCACTCACTACTCTGCACTCACAACTCTGCACTCACTACTCACTACTCTGCACTCACTGCTCACTACTCACTACTCTGCACTCACTACTCTGCACTCACTACTCACTACTCTGTACTCCCTACTCTGCACTCACTACTCACTACTCTGCACTCACTACTCTGCACTCACTACTCACTACTCACTACTCTGCACTCACTACTCACAACTCGGCACTCACTACTCACTACTCTGCACTCACTACTCTGCACTCACTACTCACTACTCTGCACTCACTACTCTGCACTCACTACTCACTACTCTGCACTCACTACTCACTACTCTGCACTCACTACTCACTACTCTGCACTCACAACTCTGCACTCACTACTCACTACTCTGCACTCACTACTCACCACTCTGCACTCACTACTCTGACTCACTACTCACTACTCTGCACTCACTACTCACTACTCTGCACTCACTACTCTGCACTCACTGCAAACTACTCTGCACTCACGACTCTGCACTCACTACAAACTACTCTGCACTCACTACGCTGCACTCACTACTCTGCACTCACTACTCACTACTCTGCACTCACTACTCACTACTCACTACTCTGCACTTACTACTCACTACTCTGCACTCACTACTCACTACTCTGCACTCACTACTCACTACTCACTATTCTGCACTCACTACTCACTACTCTGCACTCACTACTCACTACTCTGCACTCACTACTCACTACTCTGCACTCACTACTCACTACTCTGCACTCACTACTCTGCACTCACTACTCACTACTCTGCACTCACTTCTCTGCACTCACTACTCTGCACTCACTACTGACTACTCTGCACTCACTACTCACTACTCTGCACTCACTACTCACTACGCTGCACTCACTGCTCACTACTCTGCACTCACTACTCACTACTCACAACTCTGCACTCACAACTCTGCACTCACTACTCACTACTCTGCACTCACTACTCACTACTCTGCACTCACTACACACTACTCTGCACTCACTACTCTGCACTCACTACTCACTACTCTGCACTCACTACTCACTACTCTGCACTCACTACTCTGCACTCACTACAAACTACTCTGCACTCACTACTCTGCACTCACTACTCTGCACTCACTACTCACTACTCTGCACTCACTACTCACTACTCACTACTCTGCACTTACTACTCACTACTCTGCACTCACTACTCACTACTCACTACTCTGCACTCACTACTCTGCACTCACTACTCACTACTCTGCACTCACAACTCTGCACTCACTACTCACAACTCGGCACTCACTACTCACTACTCTGCACTCACTACTCTGCACTCACTACTCACTACTCTGCACTCACTACTCTGCACTCACTACTCACTACTCTGCACTCACTACTCACTACTCTGCACTCACTACTCACTACTCTGCACTCACAACTCTGCACTCACTACTCACTACTCTGCACTCACTACTCACCACTCTGCACTCACTACTCTGACTCACTACTCACTACTCTGCACTCACTACTCACTACTCTGCACTCACTACTCTGCACTCACTGCAAACTACTCTGCACTCACGACTCTGCACTCACTACAAACTACTCTGCACTCACTACGCTGCACTCACTACTCTGCACTCACTACTCACTACTCTGCACTCACTACTCACTACTCTGCACTTACTACTCACTACTCTGCACTCACTACTCACTACTCTGCACTCACTACTCACTACTCACTATTCTGCACTCACTACTCACTACTCTGCACTCACTACTCACTACTCTGCACTCACTACTCACTACTCTGCACTCACTACTCTGCACTCACTACTCACTACTCTGCACTCACTTCTCTGCACTCACTACTCTGCACTCACTACTGACTACTCTGCACTCACTACTCACTACTCTGCACTCACTACTCACTACTCTGCACTCACTGCTCACTACTCTGCACTCACTACTCACTACTCACAACTCTGCACTCACAACTCTGCACTCACTACTCACTACTCTGCACTCACTACTCACTACTCTGCACTCACTACACACTACTCTGCACTCACTACTCTGCACTCACTACTCACTACTCTGCACTCACTACTCACTACTCTGCACTCACTACTCTGCACTCACTACACACTACTCTGCACTCACTACTCTGCACTCACTACTCTGCACTCACTACTCACTACTCTGCACTCACTACTCACTACTCACTACTCTGCACTTACTACTCACTACTCTGCACTCACTACTCACTACTCACTACTCTACACTCACTACTCAGTACTCTGCACTCACTACTCACTACTCTGCACTCACTACTCACTACTCTGCACTCACTACTCACTACTCACTACTCTGCACTCACAACTCTGCACTCACTACTCACTACTCTGCACTCACTACTCACTACTCTGCACTCACTACTCTGCACTCACTACAAACTACTCTGCACTCACTACTCTGCACTCACTACTCTGCACTCACTACTCACTACTCTGCACTCACTACTCACTACTCACTACTCTGCACTTACTACTCACTACTCTGCACTCACTACTCACTACCCACTACCCTGCTCTCACTACTCACTACTCTGCACTCACTACTCACTACTCTGCACTCACTACTCACCACTCACTACTCACCACTCACTACTCTGCACTCACTACTCACTACTCTGCACTCACTACTCACTATTCTCCACTCACTACTCACTACTCACTACTCACTACTCTGCACTCACTACTCACTACTCTGCACTCACTACTCTGCACTCACTACTCACTACTCTGCACTCACTACTCACTACTCTGCACTCACTACTAACTACTCTGCACTCACTACTCACTACTCACTACTCTGCACTCACTACTCTGCAGTCACTACTCTGCACTCACCACTCACCACTCACTACTCACTACTCTGCACTCACTACTCACTACTATGCACTCACTACTCACTACTTTGCACTCACTACTCACTACCCTGCACTCACTACTCACTACTCTGCACTCACTACTCACCACTCACTACTCAATACTCACCACTCACTACTCACTACTCTGCACTCACCACTCACCACTCACTACTCACTACTCTGCACTCACTACTCACCACTCACTACTCACCATTCACTACTCTGCACTCACTACTCACTACTCTGCACTCACTACTCACTACTCTGCACTCACTACTCACTACTCACTGCTCTGCACTCACTACTCACTACTCTGCACTCACTACTCTGCACTCACTACTCACTACTCTGCACTCACTACTCTGCACTCACTACTCACTACTCTGCACTCACTACTCACTACTCTGCACTCACTACTCTGCACTCACTACTCACTACTCTGCACTCACTACTCACTACTCACCACTCACTACTCTGCACTCACTACTCACTACTCTGCACTCACTACTCACCACTCACTACTCACTACTCACCACTCACTACTCACTACTCTGCACCTACTACTCACCACTCACCACTCACTACTCACCACTCACCACTCACTATTCACTACTCTGCACTCACTACTCTGCACTCACTACTCACTACTCTGCACTCACTACTCTGCACTCACTACTCACTACTCTGCACTCACTACTCACTACTCTGCACTCACCACTCACTACTCACTACTCTGCACTCACTACTCACTACTCACTACTCACCACTCACTACTCACTAGTCTGCACTCACTACTCACTACTCTGCACTCACTACTCACCACTCACTACTCACTACTCACCACTCACTACTCACTACTCTGCACTTACTACTCACCACTCACTACTCACTACTCTGCACTCACTACTCACCACTCACTACTCACCACTCACTACTCTGCACTCACTACTCACTACTCTGCACTCACTACTCACTACTCTGCACTCACTACTCTGCACTCACTACTCTGCACTCACAACTCTGCACTCACTACTCACTACTCTGCACTCACTGCTCACTACTCACTACTCTGCACTCACTACTCTGCACTCACTACTCACTACTCTGTACTCCCTACTCTGCACTCACTACTCACTACTCTGCACTCACTACTCTGCACTCACTACTCACTACTCACTACTCTGCACTCACTACTCTGCACTCACTACTCACTACTCTGCACTCACAACTCTGCACTCACTACTCACAACTCGGCACTCACTACTCACTACTCTGCACTCACTACTCTGCACTCACTACTCACTACTCTGCACTCACTACTCTGCACTCACTACTCACTACTCTGCACTCACTACTCACTACTCTGCACTCACTACTCACTACTCTGCACTCACAACTCTGCACTCACTACTCACTACTCTGCACTCACTACTCACCACTCTGCACTCACTACTCTGACTCACTACTCACTACTCTGCACTCACTACTCACTACTCTGCACTCACTACTCTGCACTCACTGCAAACTACTCTGCACTCACGACTCTGCACTCACTACAAACTACTCTGCACTCACTACGCTGCACTCACTACTCTGCACTCACTACTCACTACTCTGCACTCACTACTCACTACTCACTACTCTGCACTTACTACTCACTACTCTGCACTCACTACTCACTACTCTGCACTCACTACTCACTACTCACTATTCTGCACTCACTACTCACTACTCTGCACTCACTACTCACTACTCTGCACTCACTACTCACTACTCTGCACTCACTACTCTGCACTCACTACTCACTACTCTGCACTCACTTCTCTGCACTCACTACTCTGCACTCACTACTGACTACTCTGCACTCACTACTCACTACTCTGCACTCACTACTCACTACTCTGCACTCACTGCTCACTACTCTGCACTCACTACTCACTACTCACAACTCTGCACTCACAACTCTGCACTCACTACTCACTACTCTGCACTCACTACTCACTACTCTGCACTCACTACACACTACTCTGCACTCACTACTCTGCACTCACTACTCACTACTCTGCACTCACTACTCACTACTCTGCACTCACTACTCTGCACTCACTACAAACTACTCTGCACTCACTACTCTGCACTCACTACTCTGCACTCACTACTCACTACTCTGCACTCACTACTCACTACTCACTACTCTGCACTTACTACTCACTACTCTGCACTCACTACTCACTACTCACTACTCTACACTCACAACTCTGCACTCACTACTCACTACTCTGCACTCACTACTCACTACTCTGCACTCACTACTCACTACTCACTACTCTGCACTCACAACTCTGCACTCACTACTCACTACTCTGCACTCACTACTCACTACTCTGCACTCACTACTCTGCACTCACTACAAACTACTCTGCACTCACTACTCTGCACTCACTACTCTGCACTCACTACTCACTACTCTGCACTCACTACTCACTACTCACTACTCTGCACTTACTACTCACTACTCTGCACTCACTACTCACTACCCACTACTCTGCACTCACTACTCACTACTCTGCACTCACTACTCACTACTCTGCACTCACCACTCACCACTCACTACTCACCACTCACTACTCTGCACTCACTACTCACTACTCTGCACTCACTACTCACTATTCTCCACTCACTACTCACTACTCACTACTCTGCACTCACTACTCACTACTCTGCACTCACTACTCTGCACTCACTACTCACTACTCTGCACTCACTACTCACTACTCTGCCCTCACTACTAACTACTCTGCACTCACTACTCACTACTCACTACTCTGCACTCACTACTCTGCAGTCACTACTCTGCACTCACCACTCACCACTCACTACTCACTACTCTGCACTCACTACTCACTACTATGCACTCACTACTCACTACTCTGCACTCACTACTCACTACCCTGCACTCACTACTCACTACTCTGCACTCACTACTCACCACTCACTACTCAATACTCACCACTCACTACTCACTACTCTGCACTCACCACTCACCACTCACTACTCACTACTCTGCACTCACTACTCACCACTCACTACTCACCATTCACTACTCTGCACTCACTACTCACAACTCTGCACTCACTACTCACTACTCTGCACTCACTACTCACTACTCACTACTCTGCACTCACTACTCACTACTCTGCACTCACTACTCTGCACTCACTACTCACTACTCTGCACTCACTACTCACTACTCTGCACTCACTACTCTGCACTCACTACTCACTACTCTGCACTCACTACTCACTACTCACCACTCACTACTCACTACTCTGCACTCACTACTCACTACTCTGCACTCACTACTCACCACTCACTACTCACTACTCACCACTCACTACTCACTACTCTGCACCTACTACTCACCACTCACCACTCACTACTCACCACTCACCACTCACTATTCACTACTCTGCACTCACTACTCTGCACTCACTACTCACTACTCTGCACTCACTACTCTGCACTCACTACTCACTACTCTGCACTCACTACTCACTACTCTGCACTCACCACTCACTACTCACTACTCTGCACTCACTACTCACTACTCACTACTCACCACTCACTACTCACTAGTCTGCACTCACTACTCACTACTCTGCACTCACTACTCACCACTCACTACTCACTACTCACCACTCACTACTCACTACTCTGCACTTACTACTCACCACTCACTACTCACTACTCTGCACTCACTACTCACCACTCACTACTCACCACTCACTACTCTGCACTCACTACTCACTACTCTGCACTCACTACTCACTACTCTGCACTCACTACTCTGCACTCACTACTCACTACTCTGCACTCACTACTCACCACTCACTACTCACTACTCTGCACTCACTACTCACTACTTTGCACTCACTACTCACTACTCACTACTCTGCACTCACTACTTACTACTCTGCACTCACTACTCACTACTCACTACTCCGCACTCACTACTCACTACTCTGCACTCACTACTCTGCACTCACTACTCACTACTCTGCACTCACTACTCACCACTCACTACTCACTACTCACCACTCACTACTCACTACTCACCACTCACTACTCACTACTCTGAACTCACTACTCTGAACTCACTACTCTGAACTCACTACTCACTACTCTGCACTCACTACTCACCACTCACTACTCTGCACTCACTACTCACCACTCACTTCTCACCACTCACTACTCACTACTCTGCACTCACCACTCACCACTCACTACTCTGAACTCACTACTCACTACTCTGCACCCACTACTCACTACTCTGCACTCACTACTCACTACTCTGCACTCACTACTCTGCACTCACTACTCACTACTCTGAACTCACTACTCTGCACTCACTACTCACCACTCACTACTCACTACTCTGCACTCACTACTCACTACTCTGCACTCACTACTCACCACTCACTACTCTGCACTCACTACTCTGCACTCACTACTCTGCACTCACTACTCTGCACTCACTACTCACTACTCTGCACTCACTACTCACCACTCACTACTCTGCACTCACTACTCACCACTCACTACTCACCACTCACTACTCTGAACTCACCACTCACTACTCACTACTCTGCACTCACCACTCACCACTCACTACTCTGCACTCACTACTCACTACTCTGCACTCACTACTCACTACTCTGCACTCACTACTCTGCACTCACTACTCACTACTCACTACTCTGAACTCACTACTCACTACTCACTACTCTGCACTCACTACTCACTACTCTGCACTCACTACTCACTACTCTGCACTCACTACTCTGCACTCACTACTCACCACTCACCACTCACTACTCTGCACTCACTACTCACTACTCTGCACTCACTACTCACCACTCACTACTCTGCACTCACTACTCTGCACTCACTACTCTGCACTCTGTACTCACTACTCTGCACTCTGTACTCACTACTCTGCACTCTGTACTCACTACTCACACTCTTCACTCACTACTTACACTCTGCACTCACTACTCACTACTCTGCACTCACTACTCACCACTCACTACTCTGCACTCACTACTCTGCACTCACTACTCTGCACTCACTACTCTGCACTCTGTACTCACTACTCTGCACTCTGTACTCACTACTCTGCACTCACTACTCTGCACTCACTACTCACTACTCTGAACTCACTACTCACCACTCACTACTCACTACTCTGCACTCACTACTCACCACTCACTACTCTGCACTCACTACTCTGCACTCTGTACTCACTACTCTGCACTCACTACTCACAACTCTGCACTCACTACTCTGCACTCACTACTCACCACTCACTACTCACTACTCTGCACTCACTACTCACTACTCTGCACTCACTACTCACCACTCACTACTCTGCACTCACTACTCTGCACTCACTACTCTGCACTCTGTACTCACTACTCTGCACTCACTACTCACAACTCTGCACTCACTACTCTGCACTCACTACTCACCACTCACTACTCACTACTCTGCACTCACTACTCACACTCTTCACTCACTACTCACATTCTGCACTCACTACTCACACTCTGCACTCACTACTCACTACTCTGCACTCACTACTCTGCACTCACACTCTGCACGCTGCATTCACACTCTGCACACTCACTCTGCACTCACTACTTCACACTCTGCACTCACACTCTGCTCACTCACTCTGCACTCACTACTTCACACTCTGCACTCTGCTCACTCTGAACTGTGCGCACTCTGCACTCACACTATAATAATCCTTATGCAGAATTCCTCTAAAGTATAAGCAGCTTGGGTTTTTCCTATAGGCGCCAAAGAGTCAATGATAGGAAAAGAGGGCAGAGAGTGCTAACCCCCATCTCCCCACCCACAGACAACCAAAAATTATCTTCTGCGTTGCTTTGTTCTAATAATATGAATAAGGAATTTAAAGTATATGTATGGGCGAGTGGAAGGTGATCTATCGTATTCAATATATTTTAACACAATTGGTGTTCATGGTTACCTTTACAAACGTGAGATGAAGATGATGCTCACTTTTTAGTTATATAAGGATATTTTGTCGAGTACATTCAAGTTCAACCCACTGGCTATAAGCAACAAGCTGAGGATCAACAGGTGCGAAACAGCGTGGCGGGCGCGCACGAGACGCAGCGTAGGCGTGCACATCAGCTGAAGATCCCCGGAGAAGACACCGAGTCTGCCTGCTGCCATGACTGACCCACTGCGAGGGAAAGAGCCCGGTGAGTGGGGATCGAGGGGGGGCGGCAGAGAGGGAGTGGGCAGAGAGGGAGTGTGTGTGTGTGTGTGTGTGTGCGTGTGTGTGTGTGTGTGTGTGTGTGTGTGTGTGTGTGTGTGGGTGTGTGTGTGTGTGTGTGTGCGTGCGTGAGTGTGTACTTCCGTGAGTGTGAATGTGGAGCAAGAGATGTGCACGGCTCCAGGAGGCTCGGCGTGCGCGTCCACGAAATGCAATCGGCGCTCGTTCACCGCTCTGGCTCCGTTGAGAGTGAACTCCATGACAATAGGTCTCGAAGCCGAGACCTAAAAAGGGCTTGAAGCCCGCCCATTGCTCACCATTGGTTGGCTTTAGTGTCCCTCATCTTTGCAGCCTCCTTAATTATCACTGCAATCCAATCAATGCTTCCGATCCTTCAAGTGGAGCACGGACCAAGCACAGATGTATTCAAGTTAATCCATGCCCGTCCACTGCTCTTGATTTAACTGAGGTACTATTTCTTCCCGCCTCGCACACTCTGTGCCTGCTGATCCCACCATAGCGCTTTTCTTTTTGTTGAATTAGGTGGAAAAATACCTCTCCATCGTCGCAAACTTGTTTTCCTTTCTTCTGCACCAGGGCAATTTATTACATTTTAAGACCCCTGTGGCTGCTGAAAAGATCTTTTGCACTGCACATCAGTGCAGCCAATTTGTTTGACCAAATGTGTGGCTGTTATGAACATGAAACCCCTGCAGCACAAGTCAGTGAGTGACTGGGCCATATCTTCTGGTGTAGCTGTAGCACCTGGAGAAGACTACTCTGGATGAGTGGATTATTTACAAACACAGTCGGGCACTACAGAGTTATTTGGATGAGGCAGACAGAGAGACACACAAAATTATTGCTTGTTTCCAGAGTAGCAGCGAATTCGCTTTCCCTGGATAGGACTGTGGATAATGGGGCCCATGAGGCCCTCGCGTGAATATAAGGGGCCTCCTTTATCTGAATGAGGGGGTCTTTATGTAGGAAGGAGCTTTGGGGACAGATGAAGATTAAATAAGGTCTCGGTTTGAGAACTGTCGTGATTTGTCACAGGAATGAAACAGTTCTCTTTGCAGCTGGGCATTTAAAATGAATATACAGGCAGCGAGGGATCAGGGCCAGCTCAGCCATTCAACTTTCCAGTGCAAATGCAGTGAATGCCACTGGACTGGTTACTGTTCTTGCAATGTGGGTGTGCAGTGTGAAACGCTGTTCCTATTGTTAGCATAATTATTTAAGTTGCAGGCAGAATGTTGCAGTAAATCCGGTTTTCCTCCCAGGCACTGTTTAACTCTCTTCAGCCTACATGCTGGCTGGACCTTGGCTCCGATCTGGCCAATCCGTGTACTATCAGTAAAGTGCAGTATTCTGCTGGGCGCTCTCACAGTTGAGGCATTCTTGTACATATTCATTTGCTTTTAAGAGCTTGAGATTTTTTTCCAACGCTCCTTCCAGTCTCCAGTAGTTACATTCTACTCGCCTCTTTTCACATTCATGCAAACTCGAACGAAGTTCAAAAACGTTCTGTTCATTCTAAGATGTGGCAACCAGTGCTTGAAATGGAAATATAAAAGTACAGGTACCCTATACCAGAGTACCCACCAATAACAAGTATTGCGCCTCTGCTTAGAAGTGCAGGTACTTCCTCTCACATTAAAGAAGTGCAGGTACTCCGTACCTAACATTGTCGCCCATTTAAAGCACTGGTTGCAAGAGCCTTAGGAAGCAGCCAGAACCCTGCCTTCTCCTAGCTCAGCTGCTTGCACATTGACATACCCCTGCTTCAAAGGTGTCCACGTGCCTGCATAAATACGTGCAGACTTTTATTAAGCTCTCAAAGAGGAATGTATAGTGCACCCCCGACCCCGTTAGTGAATTCTGAAACATAACACCTAATTAAACACAACTTCATATTTAATATCGGGCATTTTCCTCTTTGTTCGTACGGATATTTTGAGAGTCAAGGAAAGTGGAACAACCCACTGTTTTCTTTTTTTCTTTTTTCTTTTTGTGATTTTATATACATATAGCAAAACAATAGTTATGTCGGTTTCCCACCTTTGTTAATGCAAGGTATGAAATAAACTGTTCAGCCCTCGCAACACCATTCCATTTCTTTGATTTCTTTTTAGGAACGTCCCGTCTTTGCCGAGCACTTTGCCCAGTCCACACCGAGTCTAACTTTCGGTCTGCTTCAACACCTCTCTAGTGGCGTGAAGCAATATATTAATCCAATGTACTATGCTTGCCAATTACCAATCCTCGTGGACTAGACAGACACAGCACCAAAAAAATAACTTTCTTTCCCCCCCAACCTCTGCTGCTGAGGAACTGATTACAAATAGAAAGAGGACAAACTAGAAAACGTTCGTTAAGTTTGGTATGCTACCTTTTCCCTGCAATTTCCTGCTTTGTCTTTTTTTTTGCAACTAAATTTAAGGCAGCTTAGCGCTGTAGAGGCAGGTCCTTCGACTGGTTTGTTAATTCCTGTTATTTCAAGTTGGGTATGTGAGATAGAGCTCCCCTCTGCCTTTGCATATATTTTTAGGTCTCATCCTATTCCATCCTGCAAGGAATGAATAGGACGAGACTAATGGGGCTAAACTAAGAGCTAAACTAAGCTCTAAAAAATGCGGATTTCCAGAAGTGCATGTGGTCTCCTGAACACGCTTCTATCCGCCTGCCTCGCATCACCACATGAAAGCCATTTGTTGCTTGTTCACACTTCTTTCACGGCCGCGAGGCCGTGCGTGCTTCAAAGGGATCCGCTCACTTCTCCTCCCCCCTCGCCGAGAGCTTCTCATTTTAAAGAGCTCTCCCCCCCCCCCGCCCCCACTCCCCACAGCAATGTCAAGAGCTTGTTTTACTCGCTCGTCCACCATGGGTCTTTCTCTGACCTCCGAAGGCTATTTTTTTCTCAGTTTATCAGTTTAAGTCTGCCCTTCGCATTCCTCTGCCCCGCGGTTCCTTCTATTTTATACTTTTTTCACCCCAACCTGTGTTCCATCCACCAGGGTTACAGGTCAGCGCTGCTCCAACTCCAATGTTTCCTACATAGGGTGAGTCACTCCTTAGGTTGCCAGTGCGGTTGTGCCAACTCTGCTCATACCATTCCGATGCATGGGGTCCGTGGATCGTGCCACTTTGACATAGATCTCCAGACAGTGACAATACAAACCTGTGACTCTGGAAAATATTGCAAGTGATTCGGAGGGCCATGAGATAATCAGAAAGAGGCCTCACAGTATGTATATATGCGTCCGCCTCCCCTGCCGAGCTTGAATTCGTCCAAACACTTGTGTCTCTGTGCACCAGCATTCCCAGCTCGCTGATCTCACTTCCTTGACAGTCACAAAACCATGTGCCGCCGCCAACACAACCTTTTGAACGGCAGAAATAGAAATGCCACATACCGAGCTGAGCAAACAGGAAAATCGCTGGGAGTAGAGGTACCCTTACTGTACCTGTGAAACCAAGGAGTGGTGTCCGAGTGTTGTGTGCCTAGGGGCGTAATGTAGGCAGGGTAACTGGAATTATGCGGCAGCGTTTATTAAATTATGCAACAAGATAAGGCACATTATTCAGCATAATGCAGCACATTTTGTGATAGTATTGTTTAATTATTTCTAAACATGCTAAAACTGTCTGATTATTTTTACAAGTGCTAACACTTTCTGAGCCAAGCTTTCATTCACGAGTACCAATTTAACATCCAGATCCTGCAATAAGCAACGGAAGGAGATCAGTCAACGTTTTCAAAGGGTCCTCCACTTTGTGGCAACCGAGGTAGCCACATTTTGACTAACTTTTGATACGTTTGAGCTAAAATAAAATTGGGTGTTCAAATCTGCAGATAATGGATTGTGCGTCAAAAGTGGCAAGTCCATAGCTATGTGGAAAACACCACAGGCACAAAATCTCATAATTTCACAGGCTTTGGAAATAGTGCCATGAAGCCTCCTCACCACAGGAGTGATTCGTTTTACAAAAACATGCGAGTGCGGGGCGTGGCCAACTGCCGAGCATGGTGGCAGCTTGAAGCGGGAGCTCCTCCAGGCATAGCGGCCCGCACTAACAATCCGTACAATTATCCGACTTTTCGCCCGCTCGAAGGAGCGACATCGGCTCGGGGACCCGAGCGGCGCTAATTGATCCGATCCCGGAGGTAATCGGATGCCGGGAGCTGCTCCATTCTACAGCGACGTGCTGGGGCCTGTGACTGCTTGGCCGCACCGACCTGGAGTAGCTGGCGGACCCGGGCGGAAGTCCATCCTGCTCGGCCTGGGCGCGGTGACACCGGCCGGCCCCTGCTGCACTCTGCCACGAGGGGTGCTCCTGCGCATCACATAGCCAGCGTCTACCCCTGTGTGGGCCGGGGGAGTTGTCGCGTCCAGGAATAGATGCAAGCACCATCTAAACACAGCGCAAGGACCTGCGAAGGCGGGGATCTCCCTGGGTCCCGGACGGCGCCATATGAGGCGGAGCGGATGACCGGACACAACGTTCATGCTGCAGGGTAAGACAGACTGCGTCAAAGGCCCTGCCGTCTTCCCGCGCTGCTGCAAATCCGAGTCACACTCCAGATTGACGAGGGGACGGGTCTGAGCCCCGGAATCCTGGCGAAGGGACAACATCGTGTGGGAGCATCCATAGTGGTGACCGACCCATCGTGTGGCGCCGTGACTGATCAAACAGTCCCACCTTAGCGCTGCTGCGCTGCTACGCGGCGGAGATCTGGCACAGTGCGCGGGGTGCCCCCTGACAGGGGTTCACTGAAGACACACCGAGGCACCGCGGCGAGTAGCGCTACAGTGAGCGTGGGGGACGGAGGTGGCCACGCAGTAGGCCGCACAAGAACGACACGGAGACCGGCGTGCTGGTCGTCATGACCGCCGGCTGAAACACGCCTGGGCTCTGTGGGGGGTATACAGAACCCCTTGAAACCAGTGGAACATTCAATCGACTGCCTGGCGCCCGGGGGGACCACGCAGCTCGTCGACGCCAGGTGCTGAAATTGCCGCCGAGTGCAAGTACTACCTTCACCAGCGCGACGCCATGGCAGGCAAGGGTACAAGGAGTGCGTCGGCACAGGCGAAGCTCGACAAATTTGCGTACAGCCAGCATGGACAATCCCAAAATGGCGGCCGCCACTCTGCAGGCGAAGCTCCAGAAACGGGTGGAACTAAAAAGGTGACCTTAGAAGATGTTATGAAAACCCTCACCGAGGTCCAGACGACGGTGGGCTCCATCTCTTCCGAAGTTACTCTGCTACGGGCGGACTTCAAGAAAATGTCGGAAAGAGTGTCTCAAGTGGAGGTAGTTACGAAATCGCTCATTGAGGACACCTCGGACCTGCAAGTAGCAATGGAACGCATGGAAAGAGTCAGTAAGCAGTTACAGGAAAAGCTCGACGATCAGGAAGGGCGCTCCCGGAGAAATAACGTCCGCATCCTAGGCCTGCCGGAATCGGAAGGTAAAGTTGCAATGGATTTATACGTCGAGGACCTCATCAAAACCAAGCTGCAACCTAAAGGCCTATCTCACTTCTTCTCTGTTGAAAGGGCGCACCGAGTTCCTGGCGGTGCGGCCAAGCCAGGAGCCACACCACGGCCTGTACTGGCTAGACTATTCAATTTTAGGGACAGGGACGCCATCCTGCAAGCGGCGAGGGTCTCCCCACCTGTAAAAATTCAGAACTCGACTTTGGCCTTCTTTCCGGACTACACATCAGAGGTGGCTAGGCGCCGGAAATCATTCACAGAAGTAAAAAAGACGCTGCGAGACAAAGGCCTACCATACTCAATGCTTTTCCCCGCCAAATTGCGAATTGTGGCCGAAGGAAAAACGTGGTTCTTTGACACGCCGGAGGTGGTAAGAGAGTGGCTCGACGGATGGAGACAGGTGGGCCAACCCCAGCGCCCACACAGGGACCGCCAGAATCCGCGCAGCAGAAGGCCGGCGGTTCACCCGTCCAGTAGCCCCACGAACGAGGAGGGCGCCACGGGACTGGAATCGGATCTTGAGAGGGACCCACTTGACTCAGGACAACCTGTCAGGGGTTGATTTGAATGTGCTGCATGAGGGACAACACGTTTGCAGCCCTTGGGACCTTGACACGGATGGAGCTGAGTAGGGCGGGCATTGGCCGGTGCCTGTAGGGGTCTCACCAACCCCACGAGCAAGTAAGATGGACGGGGCTGGGCTTAAGCACTCTGCCAAGTTGGGGATGCGGGCGGGAACTCGTCCGCGGTGCAGGGGAGCAGGGAGGGGGTGGGGAATGGAAGTTGTAATGTTACGGTTATTGTTCTCAGTCATCACCACTTCCGTGTGGAACACGGTCCTACTACAGGCCGTACACTCCTGGTACCCTAGCACAAGTCATTGCATATGTGTTACACTCCACTTCCACACATCAGTAACACTGGTTACAAACCCAGATGGCCCAACAGGATCGAGATACACCCGCTGAGGGCGGCCCTCCGATGACAGTGGTGCCCTCCCTGAAACTGCTCACATGGAACGTTAGAGGCCTGGGGGACAAAATTAAAAGAGGATTGGTCCTCCAAACCGTCAAACGCCACGGGCCTGATTTAGTGATGCTGCAAGAAACACACCTGGCTGGGTCTACATGCAAAGCACTCGACAGACGTGGGTATGCCATGGCGGTGCACGCGGAATTCACTACAGGGTCCAGGGGCACTGGGATACTCCTTAAAAAGAACTCGTCCTTTATGGTTGAAAGCCGCAAGACGGACGACCAGGGTCGTTTTGCGGCGCTATATGGCCAGTTGGAGGGGAGACCCCTCAGCGTGGTGTCCGTGTACATCCCCCCGGCGCTACACTCTACAGCACTGCCGGCGCTTGGACAATTTCTCATTGACCTCCCAGAGGGTGACATGATCATTGGGGGGGACTTTAATGCAATAACAGACCCCTTGCTGGACACCTTTCCCGTACGGGAATGCCAGAGAGGGACTGCCACGCTTCCTGGTTTTCTGACCGCACTAGGCCTCACAGATGTTTGGCGTCAATTGAACCCTACGGCGACTCAATACACGCACTACTCCTCTACACACAACAGTCTCTCACGTATTGATTACCTTTTCTTTTTGGGGGTGGGACTGGGATCAGTAGACAAACAAGAGATCCTGCCCAGAGGCATATCTGATCACTCCCCAGTGTCCCTCCACATTACCACTAAAGAGAGGAAGCGCGCCAGACTTTATCCGATATACCCCAACTATTTAACAATCCCTGGTATCAGAAAGAAACTCAAATTGGCCACATCGCACTATTTTACTGAAAATATAGGAACAGTGTCCTTGCCCTCGATACTCTGGGAGGCGTACAAAACAGTCCTGCGCGGCGCAGCCATAGCGGCAATCACGGGACATAAACGAGACTCCAGAAGTGAACTCGCTCAATTAGAGTTGGCACTCCACACCGCGAACACCGCCCACATGTCGGACCCCACCCCTGAAACCACACATACGCTGCACCTCAGACAACAGCAACACCAGGCTCATCTCACAACGATTACTAAGGGACACTTGGCAAGCACCGCACACAGGATATATGACGTGGGTGATAAGGCCGGGAGGATGCTGGCTTGCTTGGACAAACGGGGTGGTAGCAACAGAGGTATACAGAGACTCTACACACAGGATGGCCAGCTGCAGACACACGCTGAGCAAATAGTACGCACCCTAGCGCGCCACTATCAGGAGATATACACACCGGTTCGGACCGTCACGGAACGGGAGGCGATAGCGTCGCTCAACCACATTACTGTCCCCGCGCTTTCACAAGAAGCGCAACAGGAACTAGACACTGACTTGACAGAAAACGAAATACAATTGGCAATACAGACGTTGCAATCCGGCAAGGCGCTGGGGCCTAACGGGATACCCGTAGAATGGTACAAAGCGTCAGCTTCCCTGTTGAGCAAACCCCTGCTGAATATGTATGTTGAGAGTGTGGGTAGGGCGGAACTCCCTCTAGACCAGTGCACGGCCACAATAGTAGCCATTCCTAAGCCAGCCAAGCCACCGACTGTGTGCGCCTCGTACCGACCCATCTCCTTGCTCAACGTGGAAGCAAAGATCCTGGCGAAACTCCTGGCCAGTCGCCTGACCAAGCACCTGCACACCCTAATACACCCCGACCAATCAGGTTTCATGCCACAGAGAAGCACGGCACTGAATCTGCGGAGGGTCCATGGGGTGCTGGCACGTGCACATCTCCTTTCGGAACAGGCTGTCATTTTATCCCTAGACGCCAAAATGGCTTTCGACCTGGTGGAGTGGGAGTATCTATTTGCGGTCCTTGCTCGTATGGGCTTCGGCCCGAAATATCTTGCATGGGTGCGGTTGCTGTACAAGTCACCAATGGCACAGGTGGTAGCGAATGGTCACATTTCACCGACGTTCCCACTGGGACGCGGGACTAGACAAGGGTGCCCGCTATCGCCCCTACTCTTCGCGCTGGTACTGGAGCCATTGGCCATCCTGCTCAGAGCTACACCACTGTTTCGGGGCATCGCCTGGGAGGAAGGGTGGGAGGATAAAGTCTCCCTATATGCAGATGATATGCTGATCTACATGACTAATCCCAATGAGGGCATTCCTGCCCTATTGACTCTGTGCGACGAGCACGGGAAAGCGTCAGGTTACACCCTGAATTGGTCCAAATCTATAATATTCGTGCTTAAAGGCCCGGAACCATTGTTGCAGGATGACTGTCCCCTACAGTTAGCGACCGGCTCATTTAAATACCTGGGTATTTTCATCACCACTAATGCGGCGGACTTTTATGCCGCAAACTTAGTGCCACCTCTGGCATGTCTACGTGCGGATGTTAAATACTGGGCTACCCTGCCACTAACCCTCCTTGGGCGAGCGGCGTTATATAAAATGATGGCTCTCCCCAGATTTCTCTATGTGTTAGAAAATACCCCTTATATGGTGGCTCCGCGCTACTTCCAACAAGTCGCTGCACTGGTGTCCACTCTGCTGTGGAGCAACGGCCCAGCCCGTTTGGCACATGACAAATTAGTAAAAAGCTGGTATGACGGGGGGATTGCGCTACCCAATCTTCAATTGTATTATTGGGCGTCCCAACTTAAGATAATTAATCACTGGATTCACGTCCCGCGGGGAGACCCCGCATATAAGGCGGATTGGTCGCAGCTGGGGACGGACGGCATGCTTTCGGTGTTGTACAATTTCTCACAGGTTCGGAACCTGCTTGGACCGACGTTTCAGACGGCGACATTATGGCATGCAGCACAATCTCGACTGGGTTGGAAGGGGAAAATCACCAGGATGACGCCGTTATGGGACACAAAAACACTAGGAAACTTAAGGTCCAGTAAGGGTTTCGCACAGTGGGACCACATAGGGATTTCCGTGGTAGGAGGCCTTTGGGACAAGGGCACGGTGGTTGCATTTTCACAGCTCCAACAACAATATGGTCTGGGTCCCACTGAAACATTCAGGTATGTGCAAATCCGACACGCACTACTACACGCAATTCCACCTGACACCACACTCCCGGAATCGTCACCACTAGAGGACAGGTTACTGACGGACTTTATGGAACAAAAGGCAACCTCTCTCACATACAAAAAACTGGTTAACAACCTGACAGACCCCACACAGAAACTTAGAGAGAGATGGGTTGGGGAACTAGGCGACATGGACGACACAGAATGGAACGAGGCGCTTGCGTCACCAAGAGAAGTGGGCATTTCGGCTAGGTTCAGGTTAGTGCAGCTCAAGATTTTACACCGCACTTATTACACCAGAACGCTTCTACACAGGATACAGAGGGCACCACACCCCTTCTGTCTAAGAGGATGCGGGGAGGAGGGAACTCTACTCCACACACTATGGGATTGCCCATTGATCCAAGACGTCTGGAGGCAAATTATGCGCACAGTCTCCCAAGCCCTTGAGGTGTCACTCCTGCCTGAACCCCGTAAGTGCCTATTGAACATTTGGGACCCTAATGACCTGAACAGATATGGACAATTGTGGGTCACGTTGGCTGTGACAGTGGCCAAGCGGGACATTGCACAAAAATGGGGAGCCCCAGAATTACCTACGGTGACTGGATGGATTAGGAATATGGACCTCCTAATGGTGAAGGAAAGGGCGGTATACGTGCTGCGGGCCTGTCCCCGTAAATGGAATAAGGTGTGGATGCCATGGAACAAATACAGGGGAGAGCCATGTGAACCCTTACCAGAGGACGAGGACTTGGAGTCAGAGGAGGAAGAAGATTAGGGAGGGCGGGCTTGCATAATGAACTCTGGTTTGTGATGGGGTGGAGCAAGAAAATGACATTACCTTTGACAACGTGCTGATCATGTGCAATGGCTGACAACTGACTATGAACGGGTACAACATTCTATTGAGTGATGACATTAGTTGGGTTTTATTGTTGTAATTTTTCTGTTAGTTGAACCTGCTGGGAACTGATAACTGTACCATAAGTGGGCAGATTACGAACTGAAAGCAGGGTATTGTATGATAGTGAGTTAGAGTCTGTGCGAAATGGTTGCTAATACTTCATCCATATCCATAGTGAGAAGATAACTACCGATTGCTAGAATGTAATATGTTTTATCCGTCTCTCTTGACAATAGCCTGTGATAATGTGAAACTGGCGACCGAAAGTGTCAATGTGAATAACTTTTATGCCTTCTTGACAATAAAGATTTAAAAAAAAAAAAAAACATGCGAGTGCAGGTTGCCAAACCCTTACTTAGAAGACCCCTAGTGGTGTCGCTAAAAATTGTTTGTTTTGAGAGCGTACACGATGAGACCTAGCTACTACTGATGGGTTCACGTCACCAATATCATGAGTATTCGTAAAGCTCGTCCATGAATGCGTGGGTCCGTATTGCTGTAATTGACACATGCTGGCAGCAAGAGTTGGTTCATGGACATATCCTCAGACCAGGAGTCTGCTTTGCTCCCTTGCTCTGCACGTGCTGTTATTGTTTACATCGTTTCTTACACAGATACCGATGGCACTCGAGGCTCGCCTCTTGTCGGATCTGCCCATCTTCCTGTCTCCTGTGACCTCCGAAACCCGGAAGAATGTCACCCCAAGCCATAACTCCAGGTAGACTTACACCACCTGCAGTTCTGAGTGTCTCCGGAGGGTAAACATATCAGGTCCATAAACTCTGGTCCCAGTAACATCAGGGCCAGACATCAATGCAGATGTACACTGCTGCAGTGGCTGGGGGCCCCTATCCGACCCAGGCAGCAAAACGAGGGGACCAGACAGTGCTCCCCCAGGCAGGCACCAGCTTCCCTTCCTGATGCTTTAAAGCAGTCACTGTGTATTGTGTTTATAGAGGGACCAAGAAAACAACAGGCATTTGCAATTAAATAGGTCTCGCATTTATGCAAATTTGAGCTATTGGCATTGTAAATCACGATGCCTTTTATTTTTGTTTTGGTTTTTAAAACCTAAATAAAAGGCATTGTCATTTACAGCGACAATAGATTAAACTCTCGTCAATACGAAACCTAACGCTGGTACGTTTGCAAACGTGAAGAAGTGTTCTTTATTTTCCCCTGGAAATGGCATGCTAAAGCCAGTATTTCCACCCGTGGTTTGGTTTCATGCTGTGAATGTTCTGCTGCCCTTGGGTGTCGCTGCGCCTTCTCAGTGGTTTTCTGTACTCCCGGTTCTTAAAGGAGACAAACTAGGAAAAGTAAAACGAGTGATTTTTTTTATCATTAGCAATGTTTATTTGTTTATACCAGCACAGAGGAGGGTAATGAGGGACTTCAAACGGTGTGAGCTCTGGAATTTTTTTTTGTAGCAAGGGCTCAAATTATATTCTCAGTTGTGGATCAAAATGGAGTGGACACCCAGGCTGAGCAGGTTTCGGGCGTAACAATACGGACCTTGGCAGGGGCTTTGTTAGTGAAATGTAGACCCCCCCACTTTCCCTCCAAACAGTCCTGCAGTTTCTTCTTGTCCCGTACCCCACCCTGCTCAAGCATTTCATGCGGCCGGCAAGCTGGTTGCAGCGTTCCTCTGTGTGATGGATCTCCTGCTGCAACGGATCCCTGTAGTCCACCACAGCACCACCACAGCACCACTCAGCACCACCACAGCATCACTCAGCGCAACCCCTGCATCACTCAGCACAACCCCTGCATCACTCAGCGCAACTCCTGCTTCACTCAGCGCAACCCCTGCATCACTCAGCGCAACTCCTGCATCGCTCAGCGCAACCCCTGCATCACTCAGCGCAACCCCTGCATCACTCCGCGCCATCACAGCATCAATCTCTGCAACCATTCAACAACAACTGGTTCAAATATGTTCTCTCAATGTTTCAAGCTTTATTACAAATGTCACAAAAAGATGTTAATATTTCACTTCTGTTCTTGGGTTTTCATCACAATAAAATACACTGAACATA
Source organism: Lissotriton vulgaris (assembly GCF_964263255.1). Classification (NCBI taxonomy): domain Eukaryota; kingdom Metazoa; phylum Chordata; class Amphibia; order Caudata; family Salamandridae; genus Lissotriton; species Lissotriton vulgaris. The sequence continues at coordinate 1,103,510,323 of NC_141687.1, forward strand.
ATCTTCACAAAAGTTATTTACAAAAGTTTAAGCTATTGCCATTATAAATTAGAATCACTTTTATTTAAGTATTAATTATTTTAAAAAACTAAAAGCGATTGTTATTTGTAATATCAATACATCTAAGTCACGTAAATACAAAACATGTTGCATTACAAATGCTACAGGTGTCACATTTGCGAAAATTATAACTATTGGCATTGTAAATGACAAAGCTATTAATTTAGCTATTTTCAAAACCAACACATAAATAAAAAAATTATCATTTACAAGACCAATAGCTCAAACTTTCATAATGCGAGACCAATTACATTGCAAATGCTTGTTTCACTCTTTGCTATGTCTAAATTATGTGGTATTTTTCACTCTTTCTTTTTTCTCTTCTTCCCCTCTTATTTTTCCACCCTTTAGTCTTTCTTCTTATTGTTTCTTTCCCATATTTCATGTGCCTTCTTCGTCTATAGCTCTAATAAATACCCTTCTCCACCCTTTTTAGGTCTCGCCTCTCAATGCGCAAGCGCATTGAGCAGAGCGAGACTATAGCGTCTTAAACAGACTTTACCTAACTGGGCGATTTGATGCTGTGCCCGTGGCTTTTAGGTCAATGGGCAAGCGCATTGACCTAAAATGCGCGTGCACATCACCAAATCGCCGTCGGTTCCCTCAGCCGCACTCCTCCCACACCTTTGAAGTGAAGCTTAGCTTCACTTCAAAGGCCCCTGCTGCTTCACACCCTCTCCCCGCTCCGCCCCTCCCCTGCCCGCTGTGTCGCATTTCTCCTCCCCCTCCCTAAAGCAATGCCCTCCGTCTTGTTTCTCATTGTAATTGCATGTGCACAAACCCCAGCCCATCGTTCTACAGGGCGTACCATATTAACTTAAACTACCGACACAAAAGTGACAACCGCTGTTATAAATGAAGGATTCTTTAATAGACGTCTGCAAGTTCCGAGCAGCAGTCACGAGATTGACAGTGACCCCACATACTTCGCAACATGCAGTGTTCCCCTATCATTAATGTAATCACAGCTGACCGGAAAACTAAACAAACAATGGCGGCCGCACGGCTTGCCCAACTCTGTTAACATCTCTTTTTATTTTTGGCAACTCTGGCGCCGCACTTAGGGTGCACCACTGCGCTCGCTTTTCCACTATTTGCTCCTCATTGTCCTGCATTGTAACTTTAAGTATTAACTACATGGGCGCCGCGCTTAATATTTTAGCAGGCACCCGGTTGCATCCACCACCACCACATCCACCACATCCACCACCACTTTCACCACATCCACAACCACCACATCCACCACCACCACATCCACCACATCACCACCACATCCACCATCACCACCACATCCACCATCACATCCACCACCACCACCACCACATCCACCATCACATCCACCATCACCTCCACATCCACCATGATATCCACCGCCACATCCACCACCATATCCACCACATCCACATCCACCACCACATCCACCACATCCACCACCACCGCATCCACCACCACCGCATCCACCACCACCACCACACCCACCACCACTACATCCACCACTACATCCACCACCACATCCACTACAACCACCACCCCATCCACCACTACCACCACCACCTCCACCACCGCATCCACCACCACATCCACCACCACATCCACCACATCCACCATCACATCCACCATCACATCCACCACCACATCCACCACCACATCCACCACCACATCCACCACCACATCCACCACCACATCCACCATCACCTCCACCACCACCACATCCACTACCACCACCACATCCACCACCACCGCCACATCCACCACCACCACCACATCCACCACCACCGCATCCACCACCACCGCATCCACCACCACCGCATCCACCCCCACCACCACATCCACCACCACATCCACCACCAACACCACATCCACCACCACCACCACATCCACCACCACATCCACAACCACCACATCCACCACCACCACATCCACCACATCACCACCACATCCACCACATCACCACCACATCCACCATCACCACCACATCCATTATCACATCCACCACCACCACCACCACATCCACCATCATCTCCACCATCACCTCCACCATGACATCCACCGCCACATCCACCACATCCACCACCACCACATCCACCACATCCACCACCACCACATCCACCACATCCACCACCACTGCATCCACCACCACCGCATGCACCACCACCACTACATCCACCACCACATCCACTACAACCACCACCCCATCCACCACTACCACCACCGCATCCACCACCTCCACTGTATCCACCACCACATCCACCATCACCACCACATCCACCATCATAGCCACCATCACATCCACCATCACATCCACCACCACATCCACCACCACATCCACCACCACATCCATCATCACCTCCACATCCACCATGAAATCCACCGCCACATCCACCACCACCACATCCACCACCGCCACATCCACCACCACCACACATCCACCACCGCCACATCCACCACCACCACATCCACCACCACCACCACATCCACCACCACCACCACATCCACCACCACTTCCACCGCATCCAACACCACCACATCCACCACCACATCCACCACCACCACATCCACCACCACCACCACATCCACCACTGCATCCACCACCACCACATCCACCACCTCATCCACCACCTCATCCACCACCGCATCCACCACCACCACATCCACCACCATCATTTCCACCACCACCACATCCACCACTACTTTCACCACATCCACAACCACCACATTCACCACCACCACATCCACCACCACCACATCCACCACATCACCACCACATCCACCACCTCCACCACATCCACCACCACCACCACATCCACCACCACATCCACCCCCACATCCTCCACCATCACCACCACATCCACCATCACCACCACCACCACATCCACCACCACCATATCCCCCAGATCCACCACCACCACATCTATATGTGTGTGGCTCTGTGTGTGTGTGTAGGTGCAAATGCAATGTTCTTGGATTTTCGTCACAATAAAATACACTAAACATAATCTTCACAAAAGTTATTTACAAACGTTTAAGCTATTGCCATTATAAATTACAATAACTTTTATTTAAGTATTAATTATTTACAAAATTAAAAGCCATTGTTATTTGTAATATCAATACATCTAAGTCACGTAAATACAACACACATTGCATTACAAATGCTATAGGTGTCACATTTGCAAAAGTTAAAACTATTGACATTGTAACTGACAAAGCTATTAATTTTGCTACTTTCAAAACCAACACATAAATAAAAAAGTGTCATTTACAATACCAATAGCTCAAACTTTCGTAATGCGAGACCTATTGCATTTCCAATGCTTGTTTTCTCTCTACTTCCTTTCTCCCTCCGTCTTATTGTTTTGTCACCAACTGCGGTTGCAAAATCATTATAGTGCACGAATGGGCCTCTGTTGGGCTTGTCCATTTTTGTGTTGTCTTTGTGTGCCTGTATATCTGTTGGTCTTAACTTATAGGTCTTGCTATGTGCTGCTTGCTTCTGTGTATGCATGCTAATAAGATTAACTTTAATTTTGCAATGCATGCAGTCACAAACATGAACAATTCTGTTTTCTTGACATGATCACATTAAATCCAGACCTATTGGCTTGCCAATTACTTTTTTGTTCACGTTGCTGTTTAGAATTGGCAACAGGAATTGGCAAAGCCAAAAGACCAGCTAACAAAGGCAAGACCTATTGGCTTTGCCATTGCATGTTTTTGATTATAGTACATTTACCACGGGGACGAGCCTCTTTTACTTTCTCTTCGTCTACCTCCCTCTGTTTTCTGTTATATTCATTTAATGCCATGGAATCTAAACCGTGCATAATTGTCACTAGATGTACCCCCATGTGTCAGTAAGGGGTAAACTATGTCCTTTCTCTTGTATGCCCTCACATGTTCTTGAAAAATTTGAATACTTACTTTTATTTGTGTTCTCTACATATCTTTTATCACGTTCGCTGTGGATTAAATATACCACATAACTAATGAAGCAGTTTATCTATGTGTTAATGATATATTCAGTGAGAGTATAGTAAGGGAACATTTGTTTCTTATTTTCCTAGCACACACACACAGAACAATGTCCACATGTGTAGAACCCCTTTAACTGTGTGAGCCAAGAATGTGGCCTAAATTCCAGACTAGATACATAGCTGGGTTTACAAATTCTTTGACGGTACTTCCCCTATGAGAAGTTGCCAATGAATTATAAGCGATTAAGGTATTTAAACCAGGTGTCGCCTTGAGTAGATACCAATGCCTATTTAAGATTTTGGCTGCTTTTTTTGTATGGGCTAATAAAGGCAACGCTTTCTTTATGTTTCTTCATGGGTTGTACTGGGGGTTTATCCTGCTTTGACACTGTTCTGACTCTAGCCTCGCCAGTCCTTAAAGCGAAGTACCTGTAAGCCCGTGTTGCAAGGCGACTTTTTGTTATTGCTTTATTTTATTCAAATGTGTGATCCTCCTTACTATTCTGTCTTATATGAACCATTTCTCCATATAGCATGGCATTCTTCACACTTGAAGGATGTACACTGCTATAAAGTATAATGTAGTATGCTATTAGTTGCAGTGGGTTTGCAGAAAAGATTACATTGCACTCTGTTCACTATATAAAATTCCTCACTCAAAACAGCATTTAACTCCTGCTCATATTGAGCGTTAATTTCAAATTATAGTGGTTGTTCTTCAAATAATTGTGGTATGACAACATTTGAGCTCCCACGCCTGTCCAGATTAAAATATTAAACCTCACAAAAAAAGGTGCGTCAGGTATCCAAATTGGAAAAGAGGGAAAGGACAGCATGCATATGTGACTGTCCCAAAGGAGAGCGCTTCTTTAAGGATGAGAACCCTCACTCACCAAAGGGTGACATGCTTTATCATTGGGTTTTCTCCTCACACCAGGACCCCAAGGTCCTTGTTGTGAGCTACAACTCCCCAATGGGGAGAAGCTGAGGTGTTTTGAAAAAGTATGAGCAGATATTGGCAGATAGTGAGGGGCAGAGTGCAAAGCTAAAAATCAGGATAGAGGGATGGATTAGCTTTACTCAAGTGCCTTCTGGGAAAGGGGTAAAAAAAAAAAGGACTTGGGGATTTGAACAAATATACCCCCTTCACGTGTTCAACATGTTAATGCCCAGCGTTGACCCCGAAGAGGTTCTGAGACATTTGTCAGGACCCAGATAGTTAGTCACTCTGCTAATAAAAAACTAGAGAGAAGTGAAAAGTACAAAAAATACCTGCCTTACAATGGTAAGCCTAGTAGGAACGGGGATGGCCTGACATTGCCGTGGGTCCGCCAGAGTTCTGTAAAGTATGGCACGCAAAAAATACATTTTCAAGAAGCGTTCTCAATGCCACCCCAAAACAAGTTGGCACAGTTTCTGTTAATGCTCTAACTAGATACATTGAGGGTCACATTTACAATATTTGAACACATGGTAGCACAGCAAGCCTTCCTGCTGCTCTGCCTCAAAAGAAAAATGGAGGAATGTGTTGTATCTACAAGATATGGTGCATTCCTGTCCTCTTTCCCTGCGCTGGAGAACAATGGCCTGCATGTGCCAAGGCAGTCAACCTTCTGCCATGGTGATAGGTGTCTGCTTTGTATGGGTGATTGTTTTAGTGCAGGAAGGGACACCTTCCTGCACGAAAACAATAACGAGAGGTGTTTTCCTGAATGCAGCACACATAGAAAAAGTAAAAACGTGGAGAAATATAAATATTTCTTCTCGTTGTGGCTCCCTATCTCCTCCCCTAGGGAGGCATAGGAATCTGACGCATTCCCAGGTTTACAAAACCTTGTAAATTTGAGAATGCGTCAGGTTCTATAAATGTTGCGTGGGAACACCCACAGCAACACCCAAGGGACGCTCCTTTCACACTGAGTTATGCATGAAAGGGGACCATGTTTACAAGGTCATGAAAAGCCACACAAGGTGGCTATACATGGCCGCGTAAATATGAGCAGGCACACTGCGCCGCTGTTGCATCAGAAAAAGTGATGCACTGGCGGCACAATGAACTTGTAAATAAGCCCCTTAGTGACTAACACGAACCAAAGTGATGCCAAGGGAGCAAACTAATTGGGTCATCTAACCAATAACAGAGGAGATACTATCCACTCTCAAACCTGTGGGTAGCACCTCGACCGTAGAGCTATAAAATAGTCGTAGGGGAAAGGAGAAACAGAGAGAACCCACACTGAGACTTGTAAATACATATACAAATATCAATTTACAGAGAGATTGAGTACCTTCACGTTTTAAAGATTATGCACTCTATCAAATGAAATGGAGGATATGGTAGGGGCATCATACTATGTTCGGGTGGAAATATATTAATAGAAGGTGCCAGTTCGGTACACGTTATGTGTTATGTGATCATGGGGCAAACCTAGACTACTCAAAACAGGCAGTGAGTCTGAAGAAACACAGAAAGCCAACCAGGGCCCCTGCTGTGAAGCCAGCCCAGAGGAGGTACCATTGGACCAGGGGCTCAAACCAGTCCGTCTGGACGCCTTAGCACCAGGAGCGTCGACATCTGAGTGGAGAGACCAGATCCACTCTGTGAAGTAGATGGAAGACTATACCAGTTAAGAATAGGTGTAAAATGTGGCAAGTAAGGGCCAGAGCGGTAGTCTGTGGCCATTAAGAATTAATACTGCGGTGTAGAAGAAAGGGCATTTCTGGGTCATACACATGCATCAAGGTGCAATCTAGGGAAACAAACTTTATCACCCACCTCATTAGGTTAGAGGGAGGATGCAAAATAGTTGGAGGTATTAGGCAGTTAAATTCTCCAGCATGCCAATTATAGTCTGTGAGTGCCGCATGTATGTGCTTACCAAGCATGGAGCCAGAAAGTAGGATAAGCTCATATAGCGCACAAGGTAGGGAAATCTCCAGCGTGTTAATACCATCTGTGAGTGCCATATGTACATGCTCAACAAGCACAAAGCTGGGAAACAGGGTCAGCCCATATAATGCACAAGTTTGGGAAAATATGCTCTATCACCCACCTCAAAAAGTCAAAGAATGCGAAAAAGTTGGAGATATGCAGCAGTTAAAGTCTCCGGCACATCAATTACCATCTATGAATGCCACCTAGCCTCGAAATCAGAAAGCGGGAAAGCCTGTATATGCTCCCTTGCCTGCAAAAAATCTTCCCAGTAATGCTTGGGCATCCCAGCGATAGCCAAACTGACCTCCCGGGTGCGTAATTATAAATGGGGTAGGCAGTGATGATGGGCTCTCCTGGACGTAAAGAAGCAATGAGCTTCTTGGAAAGGTAGTTCCAAGTTGAGGCAGCATCTAAACTGTAGGGAATATAACCAATAAAGGGCAACGCCATGGCCAGTGGAGACCTATAGATACAGGAAAGTTCAAAATATGATAAAGCTGCATATGTAAAAACATTGTCACTAGATCCATGATATAATGGTGTAATGTCCAGGATTCAACATATATTACCAGCTGTGCACCCCTGGGAGTTGGAGTCTCCAGTCCAGAACATTATCATTGATGTAGAAAAGGTGCCGGATGTGAGCCACAGTCGCAGTCAATAATGTATCCCGCTCAGCAAGATGGCTTTAAAAGTATCTTAGAGCGGAGTAATTGCAAAACATTACATCTGAACCTATGGTGTGAGGGTATGATGTTCGACCACTGCATGTATAAACAACTGTGCAATTCTGAGAGTTATAATCTATCTCAGATCAAGACAGCATCGAAGATGCAAGAGGAGTGCCTGTACAGGCGCAGATCGTAGTCACTGAGATAATATACATTGAGGAAAGTTCATGAAAACAAAAAGTGATTAGATACAAAAGGAGGCTAATCACAGCGGGCTGCACTCAAGGTGGGAAGACATCTAAGGACAGCAGTCCTGCTAAGGTAGAGCGTGCAAGAGGGAGGACCTAGGTTATAGAGCAAAACTACTAGTCCAGACAGTAAAGGCTGTAGAGTTGATCAAAAGGCTCCATAGTGGGTATATGGCCGTTTGCTATCTGAGAGACACTCAAATCACCAGGTGAAAGAGATACACCATGTACTATGTCCCAACGAGAAGATGACCTGGCTGGTACACATGAGGGCAACCCTGCCCACGCTACTTGGTACCTCCCAAGGAATAGAATAGATAGCATGAATAGATAGCATGTGTACAGGGGCAGTGACCCCCTACATGTCACGTAATCAGTAATTACCTAGAGACCCAAAGTTGGTCTATAGTGTGTCGTCATTCAAGCCCAATGTGTTGCTCTTGAGTATGAAGATCCAGCGCTAGTCCTTCTGGAAGAGAACTGAATCAAGGGTGCCCATGTTTGGTGAAAACTGAGGTTTATCTAAGACCGCCTATCTGATAGCATCCTTTATGTGGCCAGAAACATGTTAATGTCTAGTAAGTTTAATATTGCATTTCTTGCATCTCACTGTACTGTGATGTTCTACTATCGTCATTATAAACTAATTATCTGTTTTCTGCTGTACCATGTGCTCTACAGATTACATTTTTCAAAGAGCTAGAGGGTTTATTCTCAGCATTTATTTGGGCAAACAAAATGTCAAGACTAGCACTAAACACTTTATATAGACCAACTATGGAAGGAGGTCTGGCCCTCCCAAATTTGAGGAAATAGTATTATGCAACCTTTGCCCACAACACAATAGATCCTCCGATATGCCCTGTATAGATATTTGTTTTATAGAAAAGATTTTCCAAGAATATAAAATCTTGGACTTCCTAAGACTTTCAAGAAACTCCAAGAAAATTAGATATAAGACCTTGCAATGGTTAATACATTTAATTAAATTATTTAAATAATACAATATACCATTGGTTAATGGTTCTACATGCCTCGCTAATAGATCTGTCAGAGACCGGCTCTTGATAGAGAAAAATGTTATACAGAAATGGGAAAGCAATGGTTATAGTATAGTTTTCTAGAAGATATAGATTTGGCTGCACTTGTGTCAAGATTGGACCTTACAGAAGGTTTGATAGAGACTAGCACATGTAGATCTTTCAGTTGCTGGATATTTATCTGTAGAAAGAATAGCACTATGCAAATCTATTATAAGGCACGGGATGAGTAGCAGGCAAAGGAAAATATCCAGCTTTCGTTGGCAGCCTGGTATAAGATAAATAACTATAATGTTACACTATTAAAGGGGGCTACTTTTAGAAGAATGCAATTTTATGCCAAATCGCTATTATAGAGGACTTTTTTTGCATTAAATATACCCTCAAGTATCTCATTCATGTTTTCGATGCTCAGTACCAGCGGAGGGTAGTTGGATCCACACCATCTGGGATTGCCTGAAAAGAAAAAAAATTGAGATGATATTGAGAGATGTTACTGTCCCTATTTGAAACCAGGGATGGTTATAGATGCCCAGATCGCTGCTTTAGGATACTCACCAGATATGCTCCTCACCCCACTACAGAAGAAACGGTTATTTATTATTGTACGAGATGCAAGATCTTGTATATTTCAGAACTGGCGAACAGAACCTACCCCAACATTCATACAGTGGTTAAATAAAATGTGCAGGGTTGAGGAAATGAAAAAAAGGCATGCTCTAAGGTCGGCTCTTATTCTAAGAAGTTAGGATGTAAATATTTTTATCTTGGAAATATGATTGCCAATAGGGCAAGGTGCAATAGAAAATGTGCAATATTCATTAGTGTCATATATTATCCTGCAATGTCAAGAAGGCAGCTTTGTTAGTCCTCCTCTAGAATGTATTTTTTATTCCACTTTCAATGGGTAATATGTAATATGATATATGGAAGGTATAGGTATCATGTATGTTATATTTAATAGGAATATTTCAAGTTTTACATTCAATATTTATGATGTGGACCCTGTGATCATTGAGCTTATATATGTAAAAAAAAGAAAACACTATCTATCCCTCCCAGGCTCTTTGCAACACCAGAGTGGGCTACCTCCATCAAAAGATTACAGAGGTCTACAGTAACTTCGACCGCCAGCCCACTGACCTCAACCATCTACATGCACATACCGATGTCGCTGACACCCACCGAATCTCCGACTGGAAACAGCTCTCGATCCAAGACACCACCATCATCATGAAGTCAATCCACTTTGGCTCTCCCTTGGACCCCTATCCTCACCACATATACAACCTAAGGAAAGAACAAATCAGTATCCACCTCAAGGGAGATCCGCAACTCATCCATCACTACAGCCACCATCTCGCGCATGGAAGCACGCAAAGATCAAGCCTCTTCTATAGCAGCACTCCGCCGACCCGAGCGAACTCAGGAATTACTGTCCCATCTCGCTATGCTCCTTCCCAGCCAAGGTCTTGGAAAAAGCCTTTAACCACCAACTCACAGAATACCTCGAACAGAACTACCTTCTTGACGCCTTCCAATCAGGTTTCCGGGTCAACCATAGACCTGAGACTCCCGTGATAGCGGCTTTGGATGACATCAGATGCCTCCTTGACCATGGGGAAAAGGCGGCCCGAATCCTCCTCGACCTCTCTGCAGCCTTCGACAACATCTCCCATCACACCCTCATCACCAGACTCTGACGCCTAGGCATCCAACACAACACTCTCAACTGGATATCCTCCTTCCTATCCATCCGAACACAAGAGCCTCATCTACGGTGCCCCCAGGGCTCCTACCTCAGCCCCACCCTCGTCAACACTTACATGAGTCCTCCTGCAGATATTGTTCGCACCACAGACTCAACATCATCTATTATGCTAACGACACACAGCTCATCCTCTCCCTTACAGATGATACCAACACCACCAGAGCCAACTTCCAGAACACCACCCCGACATGGCCAACTGGATTAGAACTAACTGCCTTAAACTCGATTCAGATATCATGGAGGTGCTCATCTTCGGTAGCAACTCCTCTCCCTGGAATGACTCCTGGTGGCCCATCGCTCTCGGCGCTGCACCCTCTACCTCCAACCACACACACAACCTCTGAATCGTTCTGGACTGCCACTTAACCATGAAGAACCAAGTCAATGTCATCTCCTCCTCCTGCTTTCACACTCTCCACATGCTCTGAAAAATCTTCTGATGGATCGCCATTCCCACCAGGAAAACAGTGGTCCAGGCCCTCACCACCAGCCACCTCGACTACGGCAATGCACTCTACACAGGTACCACCAAGCAACTACACAACCGCCTCCAGACAATCCAGACAGAGATGCAAGAATCATCCTCACTCTCCCTAGAAGAACCATCATCTCACCTCACCTCACCCCTCCTCAGAACCCTCTACTGGCTCCCTGTACAGAAAAGATGCCTCATCAAGCTCCTCACTCACGCCTACAAGGCCCTCCACAACATCGGACCCGCCTACCTCAACCACGGACTGATGTTCCACTATGTTCCACCAGGGAGCTCCACTACTCCTCCCTCACCCTAGCCACACCCCCCTCATTCGCCAGAACCGCTGCAGAGGTTGTTCCTTCTCTTACATCACCACCAAGGCTTCGAACCATCTGCCCTCCGGCCCTCTGCTTATGGAATTCAGAAAAAGGCTCAAGACATTGCTCTTTCAGCAAGGACAGCAGGACCAAGCGCCTGGTGACCTTCCGAGGTGACAAGCTGCACTTTGCAAGAACTCTCTAAAATCAGCCAGCCCAGCAATGCAGGTACCCTTGCACCATGGGGAAAAGGAGAGGAATGTGCTGTATGATACTTTGCATGCCTGCCCTTTTGTTTTACTTAGGGCACCACAGCAAGATTCATTGCGGCGCTACCCTACTCAAACCTTATGAGACCCTTGGGGGCAGATTTACAATTACTGGCGCATCCCTGCATATCGGCAGGGATGCGCCAGTAATTGTGCGCCGCAGCTACGCCACCCTTGATGCGCCGCATTTACAATGCGGCGCACCATGGGGCAAAAACGGCACAGATGCGTCACGCATCTGAGCCGTAAAAGCGACGCATTGCTGGAGTTGCGTCGCAAGCGCGACGCAGCTCCAGCAATGATCAGGGGGGCCTATGTGCATAATGCTGCGTCAATACTTACGCCTGCTTCAAGCAGGCGCAGGGTTTTGACGCAGCAGGGGCCCAAAAGTGACTCAGCCACTTTTGGGAGGCGTTCCTGCGCCAGAACGCCTCCCCCTGCGATGGTACGCCTCTTCTGGCGCAGGGCTTTACAACGTGACGCATCTGGGAGATGCTTCACGTTGTAAATACCCCGCACCATAGCGCATCTTTTGCGCCGCCGCTGCGTCACAAAAGTGACGCAACGGCGCAAGGGGCTTGTCAATCTGCCCCATGGTATTTACCGTATCATGCGGATTTTGGGGCATTAAATACCAACATCTGCATGTTATTCCCCGAAAAGTCGGGAACGGTGCTATTTATCTCAACCAATAAATAACGTACCCCATGGAATCATTATTTATGAGGTGGATAAATAGTTCCTATATTCTAATCAGACTCTTAGTAGCAATCGTTTTTTTTTACGAGGTGAAAACGTTTCAACTTTATTGCTTTGTGCACGTCTGACATCTTGTGGCAATTTGGAAGAATGCAACTTCTTTGTATATTTTTTTTCGTTTTGGAGCGAGAATAAAAAATCCCGTATTAAATCTCAGCCTAATAAAACTAGGACACTAAAAGCACTTGAGAAAATAAAAAAAATCGGAAGGCTACATGTAAGAAAGACTTGGTCAGGGTGAAGATTAAAGTTAGGGAAAGCGTCAGCGAAGGGCTAAGGATAAAAGCGAGCGGATTAAATGAAGTGGAACAGGCGATCTTCCTATAACAAAAGATGAGAAACCAAAGATTTATTTCAGATTTTCAGAAAAATTAATTGCAACCTTATTGGAAAAATAATTATATAGGAGAAAAGGCACTGGTCTAGCTGGTTCAAGAGCTTCTCGCAGAGCAAGTCATAGGAAATGACGTGAGTTCCTTTGCGTTCGAGTCCATCTGCAGGGGAATCAGTGTCACCTCTAGCTCTAGGGGAGCAGATACATGGTTCCGGTTTTAGGGTTTTGTTTTAGGCTGACGATATTCAACTGCTTTTGAAATTCAGCTTTGTCTTTTCAGACAAGAATTCAGCCGAGGACCAGCCTGTCTGCCCTCGACTCATGGATGGGGAATAATTTACTTAAAATAAACTGCAGCTGGACTAACATGCTTATGACAGGTCGTGACGTTTCAATCTGGATTTGGCCTTTCTCCTCTCAGTGACATGTCTACCCGACACTCAAAGGCATACATCTTGGGACGGTTTGCCAAATAACCTGAACTTTGACGTTTAAATACAGAGGGCATGGACAGGTTGTTTTCTGCTTTTGAGCTCACTGAGGAAAATTCTTCATTTTATCACTCAGGACAATGTCTGCATCGGTAAAAGGGTCTACTCCCCTATCCCTTCTTGATTAAATGAATGCCCAACAGCTCGGCCTCCCCGGGAAGAAATTGAGGAAACTACACTGCATTCAAGTCTAGTAGGTTTTTGCTCTGCGGACGCTCAACCATGTCTCAGAAACCCGTTGCTCTCTACAATGGTACTGGCTGCTCAAGCACAGGACCCCCTGTAAGGTGCTTTGAATCATGTATCAAGCTGTCTTTCATATTGGCCCCAGGTTTTCTTAGGCCACATTGATCCCAGCACCATCCAGCTGCACTTGGATATCTGATTTGCTTACCTAAAAAAAGAAATATTTATCGATTTAATTTTCAACGAAATAACGCAAATTCTATTGGGCATATAACATGCCCACAAAATACAATGAGCCATTCACGAGAGATACAGTTTACATACCTTGTAGACTACATTAGTCAGTACACATGTGTAAAAATGTGCATAGATGACAGTATATTAGCTATATAGGGTACATTCACCCTTTCTCTAGTTATCAACCAAGTGGTGTCTTTCCCATCTGTTTCTGAAAGCAAGTTGAATTCCCAAGTCCTAAACTAGTATTTATAATCTTATTATTTCTGAACTCCCATAGGCTTCCCTTCCTTTCTTGTGTCAGCCCCTCCCTGGAGCTTGAACCAAGTACGTGTTCTTCCTAGTCTTTGCTCTTCCTCGTCTTTTTGCAACGCACTATGGGGCATATTCTCAAGGACTTATCCCTGAGTTAGCCACACTTTATCGCAGCCAAAGTGGCAATACATTTATCGCCCTATTCACAAGTTGGTGCTAATATCAGATATCACCAGCTTTACTATGATAGCAGCTGCAAAAAACATCGCCACGGATGACACTGGCAACTAACGCAAATGATATGCAGAGTAGGCGTTCTTGTGCAAACAGCTGCAACAACACCACTTTGCAACATTCTCAACAACCAGCCAGATCGGCAATAAGATTCCAAAACATGCGATAAGGTGCGTTAGCAGCAGGGATTTCAAACCTGCTCTTACCTGGTGTAAAGTCGGACGACAACCTGCACCAGAAAAGGTAGCCCAGCCCAGAGCCACACCTGAAGAACAACAGATGCTATGGAGCTACTGATCATGCAGCTCGGACACCCAAGAGGACCACAACACCCTCTGCCACCACCCCCAACCCCCCCCAGGGGCCCTACCCCAGGCACCCCTCTCCCCCTCCCCCCAGACAAAGATATTTTACATCAACTTTATGAAATCATGAACAAAATTATTCACCTGATGTCGCACAATTACAACAATTAACATTCATGTGTGGTCAGAAAAAGGAGAATCATTCATTCAACTTTGAATTTCCAAACAAATCATTTTATTCAAATTAAACTCATAACAACTATTTGGAAGAGTCATGGCGGACAATCTCTAAGTCACAGCCTGCAAGACAAAATTCAAGATAATAAGGTGTGTCATGCTCTCATCAAAGGACAGAGAGAGAGAGAGAGAGAGAGAGAAAGAAAGGGATAGAGAGAGAGAGAGAGAGAGAGAGAGAGAGAGAGAGAGAAAGAAAGAGAGAGAAAGAGAGAGAGAGAAAGAGAGTGAAAGAGAGAGAAAGAGAGAGAGAGAGAAAGGGGAGAGAGAGAGAGAGTGAAAGGAAGAGAGAAAGAGAAAGAGAGAGAGAGAAAATGGGAGAGAGAGAAAAAGAGAGAGAGAGAAAGAGAAAGAGAGGGAGAGAGAGAGAAAGGAAGAGAACGAGAGAGAAAGAGAGAGTGAGAAAGAAAGGGAAAGAGAGAGGAAGAGAGAGAAAGAGAGGGAGAGAGAGAGACAGTGAAAGGAAGAGAGGGAGAAGAAGAGAGAGTGCTGACACTGCGGACTCAGGCCTCACTGCTCACCTGCTGCAACCGGTGTGTCTCCAACCACATGCCGGTATACACTGCAGTCCACCAGGTCCCTTATCTGAAGCAGAGTCCAGATTTATGAATGGCAGAGTTTATATAATTGCACTCGCCGTCATCGCTTTCCCGCCCCTGTACACACAGGTTCCTGCACCCCAGCCCCTCCTGCTGCCCAGCGGTGCTTGCCCACCCCTGCGTACCCAGGCCTCCCTGCTCACCTTCCGCCACCGGCCTGTCTCCAAGAGGGCCCACCACATGGCGGTGCAAGCTCCAAGCCCGGTGCCCGCGACCTTGGCAGCCTACACATCATGCAGTCATGCACCTCGGGCCGCCAGGTCACACACGTGATTCTGGGTCTTGATTTCACAACAGCTCTTTAGGTGCCACTAACTCTGCAGACCGCGAGGCAACACCATGTGGCGGTAGGCCTGCGCAGGCCGCTGGCTCAGGCCTACACTGAGATCCAGCAGAGCTCACACAAATCCTTACCTGTCCGGACCGCGAGGACGGTGCATCATTGCAGGCTGCACACCCGCTCAGCACTTAAGGTGCCCCTACCTCCGTGCACAGAAAGCAGCATTACGTGGCGGTAGGCCCGTGCCAGCCAAAGTGTATCCAGTGCCACCAACTCTGTGCAACGCAAGTTATGGACCCTTTATGATTGAGTATCGTGGTGCAGACGCCATCATGTCACCTCCGGCAGTGGGGAATGTGATGTGGGAGGGCCCTAGGCCCTCATACATAAATAATACCACACGGATACACCCAGATAGAGAGTAGAAATGGCATAGAGCATGTGCGCCTGGCCCTTTTTATTGGCATGGTCTCAGGTCCGGTGACACCTGTGCTGTATGGGTGTGGTGTGGGTGTAAACCAGCCCCCAGGGAGTGGCTGTGGCATGCTGACAACTAGACCTGCGATAAGCAGATCACTGCAGGGAAGACCTGGGACATGTACCGTTGTCGTCCCACCCTGTAAGTGTAAGCTTAGGGGTGTGAACAATGACCACGGAGCTCTGGGTGTAGTTCCATCCTGGGCTGGACAAGGAAGTAACTAATTTGTGTGTCTCTGTTGTAGTGTCGGTGCCACCCGGACCACAATCGGTAATGTTGCCCCTGGGACTCAAGTCCCCCAACATGAGCAACATGGACGTAAGGGGAAATCACTAACCCTACATTCATCTATACTTCCACTCTTGAATGATCATAGACATGACACATATGTGTGAATATGAATGTTTAATGCACATTCAGTGGAGTGTTGTAGCTGGAGCAGTACAGGGCCATGCAAACCCCACTTTACATTGTTGGCCCTTGGAGGGCCAGCCAGAGTCCTTTAGGGAATGACAAGCTCAAAGAAGAGGAAGAGTTCAGTATGAAGTCTGATTGTTGTGTCATTGGTAACCTAACAGAATATAGCAGTCCATTTCCAGGTCCAAGGTGAGTGTGGCAGAGTGTATTGGGGGACAGTGGATGGTGATGATGCAGAGGGCAGAAACAGGCCATATGGTGGAGATGAATGCTACTTCTTCAGTCTTACCAGTAATGCAGATTCATCCACATCTTCATCCTCTGCTGTTTCATGTGCCTCACATGTGGGTGTTGGTGTTCTGTCTCCAGCACTGTGTGGCAGTGACACATCAGGAGCCAGAGGTGGAATGTCTGCCGCACTTTGTGGCACTGACACTGCAGGGGGCGGAAATGTTGATGGAGTGGTAGTAGCAGCCTTCATCTGCACCAGGCCTTGTGGCAGCAATGCCATGAGGAGGGTCTGCAGGGCATGGAAGAACCCAGCTACCTCTCGCTTGTGTGTAGCCGTGGCAGCCGGTCTTTCTGCCTGCATCTCCATGATCCTCCGCATGTGTACCAACTCCTGGTTGACATCGCTGGAGCCACTCTGACTCCAGGGATGTCAGCCATGGATTGTTGGAGACCATGGAGCGGACAGTGGGTGACCGTTAGGGAATGTGAGCAGTCCCTGATGGGACTTAGACACCCACGTATGCAATCTAGTTTGGATGCCATGCCGTCGAACTTCACCCGCATCTGTTTAGCCATCTTCTCCTGGCACCCCAACACACGTCGGTGGAAGGCAATGTGTTATTCGTGGGGGACTGGGAGGCAGCCATGGTGGTGGGTGCTGCCTGCTGTGTGGTCTGTGCAGGGGATTGGGTCTCCTCGATGCAGCTGCGCTGCCCTGCTCCTGGAGGTGGGTTGACGTAGCTGTCAATGAACTCATGGAGGGCGTCGATGTCGAAGGTGTGGAGGTCCTCTTCGTCATCAGTGAAGAGAGGTTCGGTCTGCTCTGCAGGAGGTGTTGATTTTCCCTCTGCAATGTGAAGGGGAGATGCAGTTTAACATTGTGTTCACATGTATGTTGAATCATTATACATGTTTACATACAGACTGCATGACATGGTACATTGTGACTGTTTGGGAGGAGCTGCCTATTTGATGCGGATCAGTGGACATTTCGACAACATCACGGATGTGTGTTTGTACTTGTACATTATCAACTCACATTTCCCTGCCTTGCCAGATGTGATTGGCCAGTTTCTACACACAAGCGCACCAGTTGTGTCCTCTGTTCTGTTCTGAATGTGTTGCGTTTGTACCACATTGTTGTCAATGTTGATGTGCTCTGCATGTTATATGTGTTTGCTGCATTTTGGGAGAGTCGCCCCTGTAGCTCTAATTTTGCTGCCCCTTATTCTTTTCATGTGGTGTGCCTTTGACTTCTGTGTTTATACAGTGCTGAGATTTTGCAGACTTGGGTACATTGGGCTCTTGGTGGGAATTCGGAGTCTGGGGCATGGTTTGTCCGCAGATGTGTTGTTGACGTCAAGGATTGTTTGTGCACATGGATGTGTCAGAGTGTGACCTGCTCCTTTACGGATGTGTTCCACATCAGCCACCTCAGTGACATGGTGTGCAACATTTCATGATATATTGACAGCAGCAATGCTATTCGTCATGCAGTGTCACTTGCATTGTCAGTGTTGCTCACAGACACGCCGCTTTGCTTGGTTTAACACATGTGTATGGGTTGGTTGTAAGATTGGTGGTGTGTGTGAAGGGTCCCCTCCGGGCACATAGTCGACGGGGGCCTACTTGCTGTTTCTAGGTCTGTTATAGTGTGCCAAGGGGATCAGAGACATGCTCCAGAGTCATTGTGGGTGTGCACTGTTCTATACTTAATTGTGCATGTGTGCCATTGCGCCCATCATTCCCTGTCCCCCCATTCCCTGGTCATTACTCCCACTGTGGCTGTTGTGTCAGGTCATGTTGGGCAGTGTCCGGTCCCCCAACTCGTGCCACCGTCTCCACACTGATGACTGTGGACACCATTTCCTCCATCTCATCCAGCTCCTCCTTTGGCGCTGGACTCCCACCTCCAGTCTGCATTGCTGCATTCTGGTTGTTGGTGAGTTTCTGCTTGGTTTTGCGCTTCACATCATTCCAGCGCCTCTTGACCTCTTCCATTGTCCTCCTCAGCACTCCAACTGCATTCATCTTGTCCACGATGGACTGCCATATTCAATTTTTTGTTGCCAATGACACAGTGGAGGTGATGAACAGTAGCTGATGGTGTTCTATCACCTCTGTTATCAGGATCCTGTTTTCCTGCTGACGGAACCGCGTCTTCCTCTTCTTCTTGTCCTTGCCGTTCCCTGACCCCGAGGTCCCAGGATGGTCCTCCGTGGGGCTTGTAGGGTTCTGGTTGTCCTCTGTACTTGCTCCGGCTACTACCATTGTGCTTTGCAGTTGTTTTGCTTTTGTTTGTATTTTATTTTCTACTTTTATGGTGAGTTTTCACACCTGACGTGTGTGAATTGCATGCCTGGCGAAGATTATCGCGCATTTTTTTTATCGTGGTTGGGTCCATCGCAACTTTTTCATGTTGGAGTTTATATTTTTATCACCGTCCCAGTGACTTTATCGCAGACATTTGACGCGTTATCAGGAGACTATTGCATGTTACCCCCACGTTGGGAATAGGACGCTAACACTGAGTTATTTTCCCGCGATAGACAGCGATATGAAACATTGCATCAACCGATTTTGGCGATGATTATTGCACGTTCTTAAGAATATCCCCCTATTTTTTTTATTTTATAAGTGTATTGCTATTATTCCTGGATATGCAATGTGTTTGTCTACTTTTAACGCAGGCATAGAAATTCTTATTTCTGTTGCTTTCACCCTATCTGCCATCTCTATTGACGCTTACTCACATCCTCAAATGTACTATTCAAGGCCACACTCCACTTTAGGCCACTCCACTCCACACTCCTCTATGCCATTCTACTCCACACCACTCCACTCTATGCCACTCACTCCACACCACTTTACACCACTCTGCTCTACAACATGCCACTCTACTCCACTGTCCTCTATGACATTCTACTCCACACCACTCCACTCTATGCCACTTTACTCCACACCACTCTACGCCACTCTACTCTACACCATGCCACTCTACTCCACTCTACTCTATGCCATGACACTCTACTCCATGCCTCACCACAGCACTCTACGCCAATCCACTCTTTGCCACTCACTGACAGAATATCGGTAACAGAAATAGAGAGTGGATATAATATCGTGTCAAAATATTGAGGTCCAAAATATCAAGAAAGTAAGTGCAAATAGGTAAGTATAGATTTACAATTCTTACCTCCGCATCTACTTACTTTGTAGATACATATATCATCATAGTAAATATTTGTGAGTCATATATATTAAAACATTATACCTATCAAAACGTATGTTCACGATATTTAGCACCTTGATATTCTTGGCATAATATTATGGTCCCCGATTTTTCAATTTCCAATATTCTGCCTAAAACGCTACTCCACACCACTCTACTCCATTTCACCCCACTGTACTCAACTCCACGTCACCCTATGCCACTCTATGCCATTTCACTCTACCCTATTTTATGTCACTCTACTCTATGCCACTCCACAAATTGTCACACTATAGCACTCAACACCATGCCACTCTATACCACACAACTCTACTCACTCTACGCCACTCCACTCTACGCCTCTCTATTCTACACCACTTCACACAATGCCACTCCACGGCACTCTATGCTACCCAATTCGTTACAACTCTACCCTATGTCACTCTATGCCACTCTATGCTATGCCACTCTACTCTAGGCCACTCTACTATACCCCACTCCAATCTATGCTATGCCATTCCATTCCACTCTAAATCACTCTATACCACTGTATTCTTCACCACTCCATTCCATTCTACGCCACTCCACTACATGCCACTCCACTTATGCCACCCTACTCCATACAACTTGACTGTTCGCCCTGCCACTGTACTCCACTCTTTTCTATTCTATTCTACATCATTCCACTCAATGTCACTCCACTGTACTTCATGCCACTCTACTTTACGCCATTCCACTCTATGTAGCTCCACTTTACACCACTCAAATCACCTAGACGCCACTCTGTTCTTCTCTATGCCACTCTGCATCACTCTACTCCATGACACTCTACTCTATGCCACTCCACTCTACGCCACTCCACTCTATGCCATTCCACTCTACTCCTCTCCACTCTACTCTACACCATTCTACTATATGCCCTTCTACTCTATGCCACTCAGCACTACTCATTCTATACAAATCTAATCTACTTGACTCTACTCTAAGCCACTCAAATCTATGCCTCTCTATGCTTCTCCACTCCAGTCTACGCCGCTCCACTCTACAACAATCTACTCTATACCACTCTACTCTAAACCACTTTACTCTAAGCACTCTAATCTGTCACTCTGCTCTACACCACTCTACTCTACATCACTCCACACCACTCCATTCCATTCCACTATACTTCACTCTACTCAATGCCACTCCACTCTACTCTGTTCCACTCAACGCTAAGCCATTTCACTCCAAGCTACTCTACTCTATACCACGCCAGGCCACTGTATGCAACTCCACTCTATGCCATACTACTCCACTCCACTCCATTCCACTCTACAGTATTCTCTTCTATTCCAATCTACCCCACCACTTCACTCTTTGCCACTCTATGCCACTCTACTCTATGCTACAATATGCAACGCTACACTATGTCAGTCAACAGTACGCCACTCTACCAGATGTCACTCCACTCTATGGCATTCCACTCTATACCACTTCACTCTACACTATTCTATGCCACTCTGCTCTACACCATGTCATTAACATTTAGCCATGCTAAACAGCAGCCAGGCTGCTGTACAACATGGAAAAAAGCCTATTGCTTGCACACAGGCAAGATCTACCGGCTTTGCTAATACTTGTTGTTCTTAATGTGTAGGCAGCTAGTTTCGTACTAGTGTCATGATGCGTTTTACGACAGCTATCTTCACGAATATATAAAAATTAAAGGCCATTTATAAATAATAATTCCCCTAAAAAATCACACGACATCCATTTTGGACACAAACAATTGTCTCTGTAAATAGAAGGATGCCAAGCAGTCCTCCACATCCCACAGTCCACAGCATCTTTTGTTGACATGGCTCTGTGTTTGTGAATGGTAACATTCTTTCCAATCCTCCCAGGAAGGTAAAGTGGTGCGCAGGTGAGTCTATGGCAATTTTAAGCTGCAAAATTATAGTTACATATAACTTTTTTTGTGCAGTATGAATTATAACAGATGCACATGCTCCGCATTGAGTAGCAAATGGTGTTCATATAGAGGGTGTGCTTGGGGAGAGCAAAAAAGGCCAGCAAGATGGCCAGTGAGTTAAACAATTGGCAGTAAAATTTAGAGATATACAGGTCACAAACCCAAATCCTCATAAGACCAATACAGCCTTCGTATCCTTACAAAGTGGGTTAACTAATTAACCATTACTTTGGATAATAGTAGCATGTCTTATTAACAGTGCTTAAAAGCAGCCCATGAGCAGTGCGGAACACTTTATAAAATACAAATTGCATAGGCCTTCTATATTTGATTGTGCTACCTGTATATCACGTCTTGTATCTGTACATTAAGTAATATTTGTTGTAAACGTGCATGCCACTAAAGTATCTGCCTTGCAAATTTCCTACATAGTGATATTGTTGAAAGAAGCTTCAGCTGTTGTTACTTTGCACCAGTCCTACATGAGAGCATGGATGTCTGTGGGGTTCTAAAAGGTGTCCTAGTGGAGCTAGGAGAGGATTTGGTCCAGCAGCAGTGGCCATTAGAAAGGCAACGGAAGCAATCACAAGAAGTGGATAGGTATTGAAATGGAGTATTCATATTGGCTTTCATTCCAATGGCAGGATTGCACAGAGCCCACATTTACATTACATTCCTCAGGTGCCTTTTCACAATGCGCAGTAGGAAAGGACGTCATTTGTAGTTTGGCGTATGTAAGAGGTTCAAGAAATTGGATTATTAATTGGGGTAAGTGACTCTGGGGTATATTTACAAGAACGTGTGATAACTACCACAAGAGTAGCGTAAAGCAACTTTCAACATTGCAGCCTATCGTGGGAAAATAACCCAGTGTCAATGTGGAATTCACAACAAGGCGGTAGCATGCAATAGACACCAGATAACGCAGCAATTGTCTGTGTGAAAATCAACACCACGAGGCAAAATGCAATACGCGAACGCAAAACAAATGCGCTGAGGCCAACCAAAGTACAAAAAGCAGCGAAAACCAGCCACAGCCCTGCTAATCCCACGCCTCTGGTGGGACAATACACCATAAAAAACACTGAAAAAATTCACCTAAAGCAACCCAAAGCACGTAGCAATATGGAGGCACCCTGACCCAGCACAGAGGCCAACTTGAACCCTACAAACCCCACAGACTACCAGCAAAGGACAGTGGGGTCGGGGAAGGCCAAGGAGAATAGGGAGAGGAAGACAGGGTGCAGACCGCAGGAAAACAAGACCAGCGGCACAGAGGTGACAGAATACTACCAGCAACTGACCCACCAGCAGACCACCTAGATTGCAGTCGGAGTGCTGAGGAGGCCAATCCAGGAGGCCAATAGGGGCCGGCATGATGTGACAACCTAAACCAGGCACAAACCCACTGCCAACAGGAAGGCAGCAACAGCGACAGGAGGTGGCAGTCCAGCGCCACAGGAGGAGCTGTAGGAAACCCAGGCCACAGTCATCAGTGTGGAGATGGTTCAAGGAGTAGGAAGTACGGACACAGCTTGAGAGAACCTGACACAACATCAACAGGGAGTGCATTGAACAGCAACTGGGGGGACGGGGGAGATGGGCACAATGGTATACATGCACAACGAGGTGTAGCACACTGCACACCCACAATCACCCAGGGTCATGTCCCAGATCCCCTTGGCACACTTCAGCACACACACATAGCACCAGCAGCACACCCACATAGACGACAACGTGGAACAACGTGCATAGCCGACACTGCAGAACAGAGGACACAACTGGCTCCGTAAATGCAAAGAAACATGTCTACTACATCTGACAGAGCCGGAAACCATGAAATGGAAATGTACGTGTACAACCTCAAATCCATCATGTAGTTCAAATGTACAATGTCCCGCAGAAGAATCCAGCACCCCTAAACAGTCACAACCAGCACAATGTACCAACATATATGTTAACACAAAGTCAACACGTACCTCCTCGTCACATCGCAGAGGGGCAAACTACACCTTCAGCAGAGCACAGAATGCAACACATCAGTGATGCTGTAGAGGACCACCACACCGTCGACACTGACGCCCTTCAACAGCCCATGGATATCCCACGCATCCCCCACTAGGACCTGGCAGCCAAGATACTCAGAGGAAAACACCAAGCCTGCAACAGACCATGCAGCAGAAAGCACCCACAAGCACAGCTGGCTCACGACACTTCACCCACCCACATATGGCACCCCAATGCCATGTGTCAGCACGCCACAAGGAAGTGGTCCAACAGGTGTTGGTGGGGGCCTAACCCATGGAATGCGAACCAGGACACATACATAGGTGTCTATCACCCTTCAGGGTCCACCCACACCCCACTAAAGAGACCCACACTGCCAGAGAGACACATGCAGATGCACATTCCCAGCGCAAAACCACGCCCACGGGCGCTCAAATAGCTGTCTCACATCCATGTTGGCTCCGCATATGACAGCCCTGGCCACTCCCCTTACGTATTGAGTGGGTGACGACAAAGCTACATGTCCAAGCTCCAACTCACTGCCTGCCATGACATGTCTGCATCCGATGTACACAGCACAATTTCATGTCATAGAGCCCAGGGCCCTCATGCATACAAGACCCAGGACACACGCAGATATCATGTAGAACTGGCTATGGGCACAAGCGCCCGGCCCCTTTATTGGCAGGGGCACATGTACAGTGACGCCTGTGCTGGATGTGTGTGGGGTGAGTGTAAGCCATTCCGCATGGAATGTCTGGAGCTGGCAACCACTTGAACATTGGACCTCAGTGCAACGGAAACAGAAAACACATGCATAACAGAGTCAACTGCTGAGCACCATGGAGGGAGCTGAAGCAAGTACAGAGTTCACCCAACATGCAAACAGAAGTGTACGTGAGTTGCAGTGCACTGAGGTAGGGGCACTAGAGCTGAGCACGCTCATGTGAATTAAAAGTCTAGGATTGCGTCCCTTCGATACAACCCTGATGCAGATGCAGTGGGGTGTGTTAGACCTGCATCAACTTCCCTATCAATGTCTCAGGGACCCCAAACTGTATGAGGTGACATAGCTGCACAACCGCTACACAGAACAAAACACAATCAGCAACGGACAATGGCCTGCGGTACACTGAGTCATAGGCACCTGGAGTGCAGAGCAAGGTATCAGGCCGATGAGGGCATCAGCAACAGGTCTGAGCAACTCCGTAAGTCTGTCAGGACCACCAGTTCAACTCTGGCAGATGGCAGTTGGAGGTGGTCCTTGCGGTGGTGGCATGTGCCTCCTGCGGTGATGCGACGTCCGGCCCGGTCTGGACACGCTTTGGTGTGTGAGCCCTGATGGGACGCATTTGGGTCCGGAGGCTACATACAGCGCAAGGCCACCGAGAAATGGTGTATGACCCCAAGGCCTACACTTCAGGGGCCATATATATATATATATATATATATATATATATATATATATATATATATATCGTTACACGTTCCCAGAAATCGGTTCCAGGAAAAAACGGCCAGCACTCCAATGTCGTAGTTTCTTAAGTTATTTTATTTCCAAACCCCCCAGCACCCCCAACAAAAAAAAATATATATATATACATATATCTACACTACTATTATAAAGAGAGAACACAAACCTTTTGGCAAGGTAAACTCGGGAACCACAGCGCCAATCCACACACCCAATACATTGTTGTAATCCTCAGGGTGCGCAGATGGACATAGGCTATAGAAAATTAAAAATAAACGTAAATTTAAAAATATAACTTAAAAAAAAAGTAGTGCCCTGAAAGTAGCGCCGGCCGCGACGCTGCCGGCCACGACATAGCGCTGGCCGCAACGTACATGATGACGAGGAGGAGCAGCGGTGAAGTGAGGAGCTCGGGGAGGAGCGGCAGCTCAGGTAAGGCTCTGGGACACGGGACGGGAGGGAGCCGGTGCCGGAGGTTGGCCCGGAACAACTGCGGTAAGGCTCAGGGTCTGGGGGCAGCATTTCAGGCTTGCGTGCACTCCTGCCCCGGCCCCGCCCGCCACAACATTTTCCGGGAGACAGACAATGTCGTGGCGGGCGCGGGCCGGGGCGGGAGTGCACGCAAGCCTGAAATGCTGCCCCCAGCCCCCTTCTGCCCCGGGCAACGCTGGGGCGGGCTGCTAGTGTATATATATTTAAAATATATATATATATATATATATATTTTATTTTTTTAAACAATGAGTATTCAACATTTTCTAATGTTTCAAGCATTCAAGTTCTCCCTACCAGGCCCGGACTGGCCGTTGAGGGCACCGGGCAATTCCCCGGTGGGCCGCATGGTTGGGGGCCGGTTTTGGGCCCCTGGGGCCGTTTTTGTTACAGGGCCGTTATGCTGCAAAAACGGCCCTGTAACAAAAACGGCCGAAAACCGGCCCTGTCAAAGAGCGCGGTCGCACCTCTCCCCCCTCCCCTCTCCTCCCGGAGGGGGGAGGGGGGCCGGCCGAGCACTTTGCCAGGGCCGGTTCTGGTTCCCAGTCCGGCCCTGCTCCCTACGCTATAACTTCCCTCAGCCAAAACTTGTATAATTTCCATTTTAAATCTAACAAAGGTCCAGTGTCACAAAAGACATGATGGCCCAGTACTGAGCTTTCCTTTTACAAACACTTGTAATCCTTTGGTTTAGTCCAACAGTGATCATTCACCAGAATCAAGACTAAAGCTACCGCAATTCATTGGGTTGTTAAATAAAAGCCAAAGCCTAGACAATTGCGTCCCCGGAAGCACAGAGTCATTAGGGAATGGAATGTTTTATATATACATGTTCATGTCATGCTTTGAGTATACTCAACTCTTTTATATGATACACTATGTAACACTACAAGATGGCGCCCAATGTTTAGGCAGGTTTTGACATGAAGTCCTTTCTTGATGCCTATGATTTATTGTATGTAATGGGTATGCCGAGTACACTAACGATGTTTGATTAAGCCACTCAGGTAGCGAAACGCGTCACGGCGGGTTTATGATGCGAATAAACCCCCAATTTGCTTGTACTTTCCTGTGATTACGGCATCAGATTTGTCTCTGAGAGCGTGAGTGGGACTTCATTTATTTTGGATATCGTTCACCGGTTCTCTCCGCCGGTCTCACGCCACCCCGAGGATTGGGAGCACGAGTAAGGAGAAACTTGGATGGATGTATATATATATATATATATATATATATATATATATATATATATATATATATATATATATATATATATATATATATATATATATATATATATATATATATATATATATATATTCACTGAAAAAACCATAGGTTATAGGCCGTATATAGTTAGGGATTAGCATTTACAAAACCTTATTTTACTCGCACAAAACCATTGAAATTCGCATATATAGTTAGTTGCACTAACTATATATCGCGCACCCGCAATCCACTGCTGATGATGTCACATATTACATCATTCATGACATGGTCAGTGACATCACTGATGACATCACTGATGACAACATCCAGTGACTGTATGTTTCTGTAGAGTTAAAATATGTATTACATATTGAAGAATGAGTGGATGTATAAGTGTCTGGATGAAGGATTTAGTAGGTGCATGATTGATTGTATGAGTGAGTGATTAGATGTGTCTCACTGAGTGCATGGGTTAGTGACTGAACTGTCTTAATTTGTACATCATTATGTCTGTTGTTCTGTAAACTGCTGCATGTGTTGATCAGTAGCTATATGAGTAACTATATGGGTTATTGATTGGTTGCCCAAGTATTTGTATGGGAGACTGAGTGTGTGTGTATGGGTGGCTGGGAGGTGTGTGACTCTGTGCATAGATGTGTGAACAGTTGATTCACTAGATGTATGGGTTCAAAAATGCATGTGGAAACAGCTGTATGGGCGGCTGACTGTGTGCATGAGTGTATTGGTGAGTGAATGGATATCTCAGTGCTACATGTCAAAGTAAGTACATATGTAAAACACAGTACATGTGAGAGTTGACATATATTAATAACTGTGCATAAGAGCCAGTAAATGTGTGAGTGACTGTATGGATCATTGTGAACTTGTATCAGGGATTGTATAAGAGAGTAAATATGTGTTAGTATTTGTTTGAATAAGTAAGGTGTGTATAACTGTATAGTTGAGGAAATGGAGGTGTGATTGATTCTTGGCATGAATGACTAGGTGTGTGAGTAACTCCATGGATGAGTGACAGTCTGTAAGTGTCTGTTTACACTGATTGTATCTAAGGTTATATTAGAGTCTGAAGAGGTTCATTGTATTATCACATAAATGATATCATCAGTGAGGTGATCAGTAATGTCAAATGAAATGTCATCAGTGATGTCATTTGAGATGTCATCAGTGATGTCATCAGTGATGTCATTTGAGATGCCATCAGTGATTCAGTGATGTCACTGACCATGTCATGAATGATGTAATATGTGACATCATCAGCAGTGGATTGCGGGTGCGCGATATATAGTTAGTGCAACTAACTATATATGCGAATTTCAATGGTTTTGTGCGAGTAAAATAAGGTTTTGTAAATGCTAATCCCTAACTATATATGGTCTATAACCTATGGTTTTTTCAGTGAATTTTCAAGGTTTTGTAAATGCTAATCCCTAACTATATATGGTCTATAACCTATGGTTTTTTCAGTGAATTTCAATGGTTTTTTAATAGCAAATATCAAAAGCTGTAAAATGTATTCTTATTCTAATTCAAAATATATTTTATATATTTTTGTATTATATTTTTTTAATTTAATTTATATTATAATTTAAATTATTTTTTATTGTTTCGCTGCCAGTACGCGAACCGGTAAACGTTCCGTTAGTGCAAGTACCGCGTTAGAAAGCCACATCGTGACGCGTCGCGTAAATGCAACGTATCGCGTTACTGCGTAATGCACCTTATGACGCGCCGCGTTAGCGCACCCGGAAGCGTTCTGGAACGCGAACCAAGGCGCAAAACGCAGAGCCCCGGAAACGATCCGAGGCGCGGCGCGGAGCGCGTAACGTAAGCATAACAGGTCATGTGACTAGTTCATAAAACTTTTCATTGGTTCATTTTACTTTTAGTTTCCTAATGATGGAACGCTTGATCATATGACGTAAAATAAACACTTTTCATTGGTTTAGAACATTTTTTTTTCCCAAATGATGAAAGTCCCACCTTTTTTCCTCACTCCGACTTTCATTTTTATGAGAGAAAGACCTGTTTCTGCTTGTTTAGTCATGGCATCTGTAGTAGCTGCAGCTGGTGGATCCCCACCACCACCACCACCACCAAGGAAGAGAGGACCAACTCCACAGGTCATCTTCCAACAAGAGGAGGAAGAAGAGGAAGACGAGGAACAGGAGCAAGGGACAAGGGTGTTTTTGAAAGAAAAGCCAAGGACGTCCCATGTTAAAGAAAATTTTATTTGGCAATTTTTTTCATTTCCTCCACATGAAAAAAAAGTAAATGCCAGGTACGTTACCTGCCTCATCTGCCACGATGTTCTCTCCAGAAGGACCGAAAAAAATATAGTTATGGTAATTATACCATGCATCGTCACATGGAGAGGTGGCACCCGATTAATTATAGTGCTGCCCAAATTCGAGATTTGGTGGATAACCCCCGACCTGCCAGTACATCCACCAATGAACTAGCAATGACAGAATCAGAGGCAAGGGAAACGGTCCCAAATCTTCAGAAGAACTTTGGACAGATGAAAATGACATGTTCAGCTTGTGGCAAATTAATTTCATGTGGAGAGAGGAGTGTTACTCTAATAAATAGAGCATATGAACATCATCAATGTTCAAAACGTCCCAGAAACTAAATTTTCTCTTTTTTTTGTTGCTCCTGTTGAGCCCTTTGTAATGAATCATTTTTGTTTCCCCTCCCTCCAAAAAAACACAAAAAAATATAAAACAACAAAAATAATAAAAAAAAGTTCTTTTCAGAACTACCTTCCCTTTTAAGAAAAATTGCTAGAATGTTTAGCACTCTAGCATCCTCTATTTCTTTTGATTCGCTTCCCGGTTCGCGCGCCGGTACGCGAACCGGAAGCGAACTAAAAAAATTATTTTAAAAAAAAAAAGATGAGTAGATAAACAGAGAGTAATGTGAAAAGATAGACAAATAGAGGGAGTAACACACAGTTACTGTTGAAAGAGGGACTGATAAAAGGAGTGAAAAGAGTAGTATAAATAAGTAATAGAAAAAGAAATGAAGGAAGTAGCAAAGGCAGGAAACTAAGGGTTAAAGAAATGAAGCAGTGGAACTAATAAAAGTTAAATGTGATAGACATGTAACGTAAAGAGTACTAAACACTTACCTTATAATTGTTATTAACGTAGTCAATTATCATTTTTATACTTTTAATCTGTGTAAGAAAGAACAAAAAAAATGTAATTAATACAAGGTAGTAAAAAAAGAGTGAGCATGAGACAAAATGAATACATATTATAAATCACAATTCAAAGTACAAAATTAATTATACATATTTAATGGTTTATTTTTGCTGTTATCAGAAAATATCAAAGTTCACTGAAAACAGTGAGTTGAAGGTATTCATCATATA
Organism: Lissotriton vulgaris; assembly: GCF_964263255.1. NCBI lineage: Eukaryota > Metazoa > Chordata > Amphibia > Caudata > Salamandridae > Lissotriton > Lissotriton vulgaris. The sequence goes on from NC_141687.1 coordinate 1,103,540,867, forward strand.
ACAGCGGGGAAAAAAAACACAATCAAAATGATTGTGTTTAAAAAACCCAAATAATATAACTAATCAGAAATCAGAATTCCTCAAAAGTAACTTACATTCTATGATGTCAAAGGATGTCCTATGAACAGCTTATACTCTGTTGTGCTGTTACTATTTTCTGCCCGCCACTTTCTGAAAGATAAACTCCATCGTTTTAAGAGAACTGAGACATGCAATGCAATTTAAAACAGCACACTAAATTACAGCAACATCTAGAATCATTATAATCCAATTACCTACCCTAAATTCTTACTTCAGTAAACAAGTCAAAAGGCAACATTGCTTCATACTCAATTGGTAATGTTTGCTGAAAGACTAGCCTTTTTTATTTTTCAAATAAGCTGTGTAATATCCAGATGTTGTCAAAGGACCATCATAATATATAATAGCTGCAGTTGCAAATGTTCTTCCTGAAATCGATGACTGTGTAGCCAAAACATTTTTAATTAGACTTAACAACTTTTTTTCATCCAGTTTATGTAGTTGAAATTCCATAAATAATGTGGACAGCATTGCAGACTTACATTTCCTCTACTCCTTATTTTGATCTGCTGCTTGACTTAGCTTATAAACACAAACAGTTTTCGCTCTGTACTACAATTATCCACAAGGCCATATAGATTAGGAGCCATTAGAACCTCTGGAAATTCCTCTAAACAAATCCCAAGATTCCTTTCCTAAAATTTTGGTTGTAAGAACACCAGGTAAGAATTTTGAAGGTGGAAAAACAATCTTTTTTTGAAAGTTAAAACAGAATCATTGCAGAATGACCAGCCGTTTCCAGATTTTAAATAAGCTGTATAATGTCCTGAATTAGTTGAAGGACCGTCATGATATATAATTGCAGTAGTTATAAAAGTCCTTCCTGATATTGACAACTGCGAAGCCACAAAATTATTAATTAAAGTTGTCAATTTAGTTCCATCAGGCCTGCATCGTTGGAACATTAAAATGACATACTTTCCATAACTTCGTAAAATTAACGTGGACAGCATTGCAGACTTACATTGGCTACACTCCATGTTTTGATCGGCTGCCTTTACTAGCTTATTGAAGGATACTGATTTACTGTCAGGCAAAGTTAAATATATAAATCTTTCTGAGTCTACACTAGTAGTACTTGATAGCCTACAGTTCTCGCAGTCATGCTGCCATAGATAAGAAAGGCCAAACAGATAATCTACATCTACACCCTCATCTTGCAATACATCAAGCATATACATTAAAAACTCCTGACAATCCTGCTGAATATTTTCAGAGAATTCTGTTTGACCTGAACATTCGTCTAATAGAAAACGAATTTCAGACACACTTTCTACTCTCGTTTTATCAGCACTACATTTCTCTAACACAGAATTCGACAAACAGCATAAACTTCGTTCCGAATTGATCACAATCTGTTCTTTTAAAGTCTCTAGTGAAAAGAGAACATTAACAACTACATTAGCAACTACATTAGCATAGCAGTTGACACCAGAACTATTTTCAAATTGAAAACCAACAACATTTTCAACCGAATTCATTTTATTCCTGCTTACAATTTTTGGTTCATCGACTTTTGGCCTTTTTGCTTCAAACTCCCTACTATTACTGATATTTCTTCGTTTCTGGCCTACCACACGTTTCTCAAACAAAGGATATTGAGGCAAATGTGGCGCATACTCTCTTCTTAACCTATTGTATTCCTTAACACAATCTAGATCTGCACAAATGTTTGTGACATCACAGTCAATCAAGTACAATCCCGATAAAGTTCTGACTCGTGACAATGCTACATAAGCCATACCCTCTTTGAACACAGAACTGCCAATATTCACTAAAGCAGTGTATACACTTAAACCTTGCGATTTATGAATTGTCACCGCATATGCCAAGCAAACAGGAAACTGCTTACGGCGAACATATAAGTCTTTTACAAGCAAAAACCTTGCTGTGCAACGACCAATTAGCTGTACTTCCTCAATACCATCAAATTTAATTTTTAAAAATTCAATTCCATCTCTACTTCTGTATTTCTCAAAATCAACAACATTATCCATTGATCCATTTACCAGACCTCTTTCAACATGTAAATTCCTTCTCAAAATGATACGGCAATTTAAGCACACATTCAGAGTCTTTTCAAAACCCGCAGTTTTAGATATAGTCTTCTCTAATGAATCCAATTTAGATTTCAAATTCTCAGACAAAATAATTGTTGCTCCCATATGCTTTATTTTGTCAATAGCTTCCAGTTTCACAATCTCTTGTTTTTCTAAATTCAACATTTTGTTGTTGAAGATGGAACATTCTGCAAGAGTTGGCATCAAACATATTCCAGATTTCTTCACAGTAATTTTCTGAAAAATATCCTCTGGCAAAACATCTTCTTCTGGATATAAATTTGACAGTAATCGTGCATGTAAAGCTTCTTTCCCACGCTCAGTCACTTTCCCGATTCTAACATCTTGTAGAATATTCTTGTAATCTTCGTCCTTCGCCTGACGCATATTTTCACGCAGCTCAGCATAACTGAAGTTTAACCATATGTTAACGTTGCCAATGCTCCCTAGGCACTTCTTGGTATCTTCATGTGTAAGCAGTTTAAACACTGGTTGTCCTTTCACTGGTGTCAGCTGCAGAAGATCACCAAAAACAATGATGTGTTTGCCACCGAATAACACATCATACTCTGTTTTAAGAACTTCCTGCATTCTCAAATGCACAAAGGCAAGCATGACATTGGAAACCATGCTTACTTCGTCAATGATAAGAAGTTTCATCTTCTTCAACACTCTAGATACTTCACAACAAGCATCCCCAGATAACTTGTGGTATTGTAATTTGTTATCATGCTCCACTGGCAGCATCAATAGCCGATGCAAAGTAATCCCTTTAATGTTATGAGCTGCCAGTCCAGTTGGAGCGGTCACAACACAAGACAGCGATGACTCAGTCCTTTTCTGCAGATTACATGAAATTGCTTTAATGAGGAAACTTTTACCAGTTCCTGCTTCTCCACTCACGTATAGTCGGACAGGCTTCAATGACGTACATGAGCACTCTTTCTTCTCATGACTTAATCCATGCTCAATTTGGTTGGTAACTTCGTCATATATTTTCCTCTGCTCAACGTTGAGTTGTCTTTCCAAATCTTCTAAGTTAACCGCATCCTCCTGAGCATGTGCCATGGCTCTTTCCACTTCAATCATGGCAGTGGCAGCTTCATATTCGATAACTGGTTCTCCTAGTGGATCCTGCAAAAGAGCTAAATAGAAAAACTCTTTTCTTTCTAGAGATTCGCAATTCAATTTTCGATGATTTACCAATTGACATTTTCTTTGCTTGACCAGACATCCCTCACTTCCAATTACAGCATACACTCCTTTATCAATATCTTCTTTGATGTTCCTCTTGAAAACATAATTTTGAAGAACATCATACAGACAAACATTCTCCAGGTGACTGCTTCTATTTGGATAATATGTATCCAACATGTTGGTCTTCCAAATATCTGTACTGTTTGGCTCCTTCTCCGCCAAATACTCAATTTCCTGTACAGGTTTCAGAACTCGATTACGCGTTGCAGCAAGACCAAGACTCGCCCAAATGATACTCCTAGATTTGGCATAGAGACTTGCTGAAGATAACCGGTCAGAACATTCGTAAGCTCCGATTTCTCGATGCGACAACATCTTCAGACTGAAACTGTACAACTTCTTACTGAGGCTCTTTTCATGGGAAATATCCTCCCACATATCCTTCAGTTCTGTCTTTTCTTTTTTGGTGATATAAGACGTCACATACCGAGCCACAGCCATACAGTTGTCAGCCACAAACTGTATATCCATGTTAGCATTCCACGTGGACAAAATCACTGGGTTGTAGTCGTTAATGAACTTGGACTCTTCGTTTCTTTTCAAATTGTATGTGTTTTTGGGTGATTTCCTCGTCACATTATGTCGCAGCGAAGACATCAAATTGTTAACTCTTCCTTTTGATATCACCGACCGTGAAAATGCAAAACGACATTTGGTGTAGTACTTGTCCTTGTTTCTGAATTTACGACGACAGTACTTTCCACAACGATGGCTTTGAAACCGTAAAACTTGTTCTCTTAGACTTTTGTCTTCGTTTGTCTTTGGAACAGCACATGTAGCATACTGTTCTATGAAACTCATCACTAAGTCATCCGGATCTGTTCCAAATTTGGGTGCATCTTTGATCCATAGCAGCATATGTATATGAGGAGCTCCTCTTGCTTGATACTCCTTTCTCCAGAAGAAATCCAACACCTCTCCAAGAGGTGGATTTTTCTTGTTCATGATGAAAGACATCATAGCTTCAAATCTATGATTGAAGTACCTGCATACATTCACAGGATCCAAAGAGCACAATTCTCCGGGTGTCTTGAATTCAATATTTTCAATGTTTCCATTTGCCTCTCGTAGAAATTCAAGTAAGTCTTCCCAGCCATACTCAGCACAGCTGAGAGTGAGGAACCATGTGGGAGTTCCTAGGTTCCTCAGCATACATTTTAAGTCACCATGACGACGGTACCAATACTCATTAGTACCACGCTGACATGCCATCAGATTAATCAGGTGAGAATCCAAAATACTGTCTTGCACATTGACTTTATCCATAAAGTCCCTTGCCGAGATATTTCGCAGTTGTACACCACTTTTTAAGATGTGGTTCACTGCATAAGACAATCCAGAGAGATCACTTTCAAACAGTAGATGAAATAAATAGGGAATGCTTTGACGAAACCTAGGATCTTCTGCATACAATCGTAAAGTCCAGTATTCTGAAGCAGGAATTTGAACAGGTCGCTCATCATATCGTCCTCCTCGAGCTGTGGGAAATAACTGTGGGAAACACCGAGCTTCCAAACTTTCCTCCCAAACACTAATGGGACTCCCTTTGGCTTGTTTCATTTGAAACAAATCAATAGCATTCCCCATGACTTCCTTGGAATGCAAAGGATGAACACTATAATGTTCATATATTTCTTCCTTTTTAGAGGCTTCTACTTTCTCAATTTGTCCAGGACACAAATCGCTGTCCTCTTCTTCACTTACTTCCTCTTCTGCAACACATACATTCTTGTAGTACTCATTATTTTTTATCAAATACAATGTTGCCTTTTTGACTTTCCTAACATCCACTAAATCTTGCCAGATTTTCTTACTGTTTGTCGGAACACCATTAACTATGATAACCAGAGGTTCCTCTTCCACTTTCACTACTCCAATTGTATTAATGTTTTTCTTCAAATCCAAAGGCAAATAAACAACCCTTCCCTTTAATCCTCTCTGTAGATCTGATGAAGGCAACTTCCCTGTCTTTGGCTCCATTCGTACAATAGCCTGAAAGGGATGGAAGCTTTGAATCAAAATAGATTCATAAGTATTTAAATCCTTCAATTCAGAAGGAATGTCATCTAATTCCAGATTATTATAAACCGCTCTAGCAGGCATCTGGTTTTGGTTTAATTTGTTATAGCAATAAGTACACATACGTTGGTCTGTTCCCAAATCAAAACAATTTTCTACCATCAAGTATGTGACAAAATCCTTCCATTCACTATTGTTTTCCATATCACTTTTTGCATATAAATCCACTAACTTAGTCTGATTCTTATAATAAGTCCGTCGACAACACACACAAGTGAAATTAGGCCTCTCACATGTTTTCACCATAAACGTGGAAATTTCCTTGTGAAACTTATGTGTACTGAAAATCTGTACACTGTCTTCCACATTACCTTCTTCTAGTGGTTCAATATCAACATTGTTCTCTTTACCAGCAAAGTAACAGAACTCAATTTCTTGACAAATATTCTTCACATCTACTTCAGAACCATGCAAAAGAGCTCTGCTTAATTTTCTAAGCATAATTGCTGGACTCTTAGCATAATACAACATTCTAACTAATTTCCTCACTTTATTATGATGCACTGCTAGCATCCTGAAATGATGACAAACACTCTGGCATACTCTCCTGGAAAGACAAGCCAGTGAATGACCACGCAAACCTGTCACTTCTCTCACTCTGCAAGGATCTAATTCTTGCAACAACTTTATTTTTTGTTTTAAACTTTTCCTATTAAATGTCTGTATAAAATCACAAAGCAAATTGATGGAATCCTGTCGCACACTGCAAATAGAACTACACTTCCAGGTGTACACTGGTCCCTTATGACGTCTCCCTAAAACCTCATCACTTAACACCTCTTCTGCATCTGCAGACACAAGTTTTTCTTTTTCAACCGGACGACCATCTTTTACCTCATATGCTCGACCACTGCTGTCAACTGCATACACCAAATCATTGTCCTGAAAATAACTCTCCTCATTAAAAAATGCCTCACTATTTGAACTATGCATCCATTCTCCTAAGAAAACTTCACAAAAATTATTTCGATTAACTTCTCTCTTCCACCTACTATTTAATTTGAAAACATAGATTACCTTGTTTAGTTTCCTAATTCTATTAATTACCAAAATAAATAACTTTCGCTTAATTTCGAAAGCCTGATCAATAATTTTCTCTACATTTTTCTTTTTCTTATAAAATGCCACTTTCTGTTGACCTTTCTTAAATTGTTTTAGCAAATTGACAATTACCCTGTTGCGGAACATTCGCCTACGAATGTCCCTGAATGTATTTTCCCTTCTACTGCCATGCACAGAGTTATCTCCTGCTCTAGCAGAAACTTTTTTGACGGGCCTTTCCTTTCCATTTAAATTGGCTCTCTTTTTCTGGACTAAAACTTGTTCTGTAGTTATAGTTTTGTTTCTACAAATGTTTCTAAGGAATGATTTCGTTCTCTTACCCGGAGCTTTCTTCGTGCGTTGAGGTGATTTTAATGTAGAGGACTACTGCAAGCATTTAGTAATCTGCTGTCTTTGACGTTTCGTAGCCTTTCAGATTCTATCCTTAGACAGCATTGTCTAATTTCTAAATAATCTGCAGTTGAATCTGTGGTAAAATATAATAAAAAATGTTATTAACCACTATTACCAAACAGTAAATCAATAACAGTAAGAATTTGATTCAGCAATGCTATAAAGATGATTCAGTAAAATGTTCTTAATGTTACTGTGATAGTATTACAGGGCTTTCATGCAAATGACTGCCCACCCTGCAACAAAAAGCCCACATGAAACTTTACGCACATTAAATTGTGTACTTACCTGCAATAATCCATATGCCAGTGTTTAGGTCCCTCGACCCTGCCCCTCCCCCTCCCCGCCTGCCTGCCCCACCGTAACTCCCTCCACGACCCGCGGCTGCTATCTTGCAACATGGTGCATCTTGTAAATCTCTCCTGCATTATAAAAGTGACGCAACAGCAGCACAAAAGAGGCGCACAACCATCATAAATCTGCCCCTAAGACTTTAAGGGCCAGATGTAGGTCGGTCGGTAACAGCCGAAAATCGGTATTTTCGGCTGTTACCGACCGGTTTACAAAATTTGGCATGTAGGGGGGAATATTTTACCGAATCTGTAAAATTACCGAATCGGTAATTTTACCTATTCGGTAAAATAAAACATTGGTAAATATACCGATTTGAAGCCACCCATATGTAGGTGGGACTCTTCAGAGTCCCAGGAGCCTTAACGAATCAGTATTTTACCATCAAAACAAATTTAATGGTAAAATACCGATTCTGGTGTGCATGCAATTGATTTCAAAAAACGTTTTTAAACCTTTTATGTAAAACAATTATATACCTACATTCATGGGGAACTGACTTAAAATGCCCTAATACACATGAAAACGTTTTTTTAAGGTACTTGTACCTTTTTTTCAATAACTTTTAACATGGCTATGTAACTCAAACAATCAAAATCAAAATTTTTCAAGCACACATGGGGGCGTATTTACAAGGGCCTTGCACCACGGAGAAAGTGAATACAAATGACCAGACACACATGAGGACGTATTTACAAGGCCCTTGAACCAGGGGGAAGTGACTTGAAATGGCTATGCACACATAGGAGAGTATTTACAATGCCCGTGCAACACTTATGCATCATTTTTTACATGTACACTGTAGAGCAGCATGGGGCAATAACAACACAGATGCATCATGCATCTGTTCCGCAAAAGCGACGCATTGCAGGAGTCACATCACAAGTAAATACATTCTCATAATTTTTTAAAGCATGCCTTTTCCTTAAAAATAATTTTCTGATCATAATTTTAAAAAACACAGCACAGCTCCTATGTACAACCACACCTTGTCAGTACTAATACTTTACATTATCTGCAATTGGTAAAAGAATGCAAAATCGTCTTTGAAAGCATAATGCAAACACTTGACTCAAAACATCATTTTAAATACACAGCTGGCTTTCTTATTTACGCAAAAAAGCATACTAGTCTTTATCTAAAATATAGAAACGATAACTCGCCTTTACAAATTCTTTTTGAATTTCAAAACAGTCTCAGAAACACACCAATTTTTCTTTAGCAGAATTAAAGGTATGCACTCCGGAGGCTGCAACCAACAAAGGCACTGAAACGCTGATATTCATCACACATATCTCTCATGTAAACCAATCAAAACTCTTCCCTCACTATTTTCAAATCAACACCCTTCCCCCCTCTGCCCTTTCTGCCCTTTTTCCATAGCAACTACCGCCTGCCAGACCTCTCATGTTTACAAGTTCACACAACAATGTTTCAAATGAACTCTGAACTCTCAGTACACCTGCTAATCCACTGCAATGTTTCATAACATCATTTTTAAATAACCATTCAAATTACATCTTTCAAAGAACACATCCATGCACCCTAACTTTCTGTTTTCAGCAATGGAAATACACCAATCACTACTTATGAATCATTTGCACTCAAACTCCACAGTTTTTTTTCATTACAAACTTCACTATTTCAACTGCCATTTCATTCCCACACTTCATCTGACTGCAGCAAAAACTCCTCTCACCATGTTTTCTGTCTTGATTCTTGGACATAGCTACATCCACTGGGCTCACAGGTATGCTGATAACAGAAATTTACACAACCTCAATTTACAAAATATGGAAATCAAATGGATTGGCCGAAGAGGATTGAAATGTCACCAATTGATACCATTGGTGAAACCTTTTTACATTTGCCAAACCCTGACCTCATAATAGTGCACTGTGGAGGAAATGATTTGGGCAACTTGACTGGGGTAGGTCTGGAAATGCTCCTAAAAGACACCTTTGAGCAATTGATGACACTTTTTCCTCAAACTGCCTTGGTATATTCCAATATATGCCAAAGACAAAAATGGAGGTGGTCCAATCAATTTTGTCCACAAATTGAGAAATCGAGGAAGCATGTAAATAAGTCTGTTTCAGCTTACATGAGAGACCATGGAATGGGTGCTATCTACAACAATAACTTGTGTTACTATATGCAAGATATCTACAGAGGAGATGGCGTGCATTTCTCAGATGAGGGGAACAGAGTTTTCATACTAAATTTAACGATGTGTATTGATTCCTACTTATAAGTACCTAGAACTTACACAGAACCCAAAAGCTCTTTTCAGAGCTACCTTAACTTTATTTACTCTTTTGAAATTTCGAATGTACCTTTTTTCACTAATTTTCACTTATGTTCGCTTCCCGGTTCGCTACCCGGTTCGCGTACCGGCATCTAACCGCGCGAAAAATTCAATTTTTTTTCTCGACATATATGAGCCTCCTCAGCCACCCTCAGAAAACCTAGGGGGTCAGGATACGTCTAAAGTACCCCCTTCCACCCATTCTGAACATTATTTACCCTCCATCTTGTATCTCAATTCTACCGAAACACAAAATGGAGGACTCCCGTAACGCTGCAGGTTCGCATACCGGGACACGCACTGACAAGCACTCGCTCAAAAAAGGTGGGAAAGTAATTTACAGAAAAACCACTGGAGACACTTTCACCAATTAAACATTAGCTCATACTACATACCAATCCCTACCATTTTCACAAATTTGGTTGGACTTCTATTTAGCCATTTAGCATGTAGAACTCTCTAAAATCCCTGAGGTAAATTACTTCACAAAACATATCGGAAGTGTTGGAATTGACAACCAATTAAAATATTACTTTCAATTTCTACTATTATATCATGACATTTTATTGGTTATGTACCTGAATATATATAAACAAAGAGAGAGAAACACAGCCATTTTGACTACTACTTCTTGAAGTGCATATCAACTACATTTCAACTGATAACTTCAAGTTCTATTTAAAAGGTAAGATATTATTTTAAAAACTGAAGTATGTTCTGTACTGTAAGCTAATTAGGAAAACATTTTCTGATAGTTATATTCTATCACTCTGTAATACTTATAGAATAAAATAGACTTCTCTGTTTTAGTTATGGATGGAGTTAGACTTGTCTTGTATAATTCAGAATTGACTAAGAGTTTATTTCATCATTTTTTTCATATTTCTACTTCCAGTTTGATACCATACACTGCCCAACGGAAAAATCACTGTTTAAAAAACCAAACTACCTGTCTGTACTTAAACCCAACAGTGCCCTATCTGTACTGATTTTTTTAAAAAAATTCATTTTACAGCATACAAAATGGAAGGACAACAGAAAAATAACTTGGAAATTGTTGCAGGAACCAAAACAGATTCAGAAATTGACCATGAATTCAATGATGATTCACGGAACAATGAACTTCTGCAATGTGTGGAAGCACTAGATTTCCTACTGGAAAATGGAAAAAAAATGATAATGAATTATTAGAATTTCTTTTAAATTTTGAAAAAGAATCAGAAAAATAAATTGTAATTTCATAATTCAAAAATTGTTTGACACATTATTCATTTTTATATGTATTTTGTAAACTAGTAGCAAATTGATTATAATGTAAAGTCAGACTTTAAATTTACTGTGCAACTTTTTTGTGTTACATACTAAGTTTGCTCATAGTTACTTCCTTTCTTCCACTATATTATCTCCAATGTGTATTTAACATCTCTTTATCATCTCCTACCTCCGTATTGTTTTGGCTTTCCAGACAGACTATGGTTTGAAATCCATATTCCTACAACAACTTCAGAAACAACTTGCAAGATATCTACAAAGGAGACAGTGTTTATTGATTTTTAGACTCGGCATTGGTACCTACATGTTGCTACTTAAATAAAAATAAACAAAAAAAACCAACAAAACGAACAATCAATAAACATACAATATTTTAAAAGTCAATCATTCTTGTTTCCTTATAGTATGCTCCCCGGACCGCTTTCCGGTGCGCGTACCAGGCGCACCCCACGAAAAAAAAACGATTTTTTTTTTTTTTTTGGGCCCCGCGGGGCCCTTTTAAAGCCTCCACATCAAACATAGGGGGTCAGGGAGGATCTACTATGCCCCCTTATGGTCATTTGCCCCTTCGTTTTGGCCTCCTCTTGTCTCTCGATCCTACCGAGAGACAAGATGGCGGCCGCTCCGGACTGTATAGAATGTTGACAGACACCGGAGAGCCAATCAGCTTCGCTTCGCAAAGCTCTATTACGCGAAAAGTACGCGAACCGGAGCGCTACCCGGAGCGCTGTCACAGATATATCTGTTTTTTAAAATGTAAATTTCTCAAAATCCACTGGAGCACATATATTGAGACCCAGCAAAGGCACATCGGGCTAACAGTCCCTACAATTTTGCCAAGTTTCGTGCAAATCCATTCAGCCGTTCGAGCTAAAAGTGAGGCCAAACGCCCTATGGAAAAATGAATGGGAAAAACGCGTTTTGGGACCCCCCTTTTTTCTCGGCCCCCCCTTGACGAAACCCCCCCACATTTTCAGGGGCTGCTCAGAAACAAAATGTGCCATTTTCCTGAAAATTTCAGCCGATTCCGTCCACAAACGCCAAAGTTATTAGACATAGAATTTTAAAAAGTCCCATAGAGAAAAAATCCTAACTATATACCTACTGGCGACCGCCAGTAGGTAATATATATATATATATATATATATATATATTACCTACTGGCGGTCGCCAGTAGGTAGTTATAGTTAGGATTTTTTTCAATGTTAAATCTCAAAATTCTATTTGGAATAACTTTGGCACCGGTTGACGAATCTGCCTGAAAATTTCCTGAAAATGGCCTCGTCGAGCTCCGGTCCTTCCTTGAAAGTTTGGGGGGGATACGTCAAGCGGGGGCCGAGATAAAAGGGGGGTCCCAAAACACGTTTTCCCCATGTTAATTTCCATAGGGCGGTCGATTTCACTTTTAACCCGAACGGCTGAATGGATTTCCACCAAATTTGGCAAAATTGTAGGGATTGGTAGCCTGATGTGCCTTTGCTATGTCTCAAGATATGTGCTGCAGTGGATTTTGAGTAATTTAGGTTACAAAAAATATATATATCTATAGCAGCGCACCGGTGCGCGCACCAGGTAGTGCTCCGGGCACGTGACGCGAGGTGCGCATGGAAAGCTGATTGGCTCTCGGGTGTCTGTAAACATTCGAAACAGTCCAGAGCGGCCGCCATCTTGTGTCTCGGTAAAATCGAGACATAAGAGGTGGCTAAAACAAAGGGGGAACTGACCATAAGGCGTCAGGGATAGACCCCTTTGACCCCCTAGGTTTGATGTGGGGGCTATAAAAGGGCCCCGCGGGGCATTTAAAATATTTTTTTTTTTTTCGTTTTGCGCGGGGGAAGCGCCCGGTGCGCGCACCAGGTAGCGCACCGGGGAGCGTAAAATGAGGGAAAAAGATGACAGAGTTTTTAAAAAAATGAAGTTTTTATTTAGAAATTGGAGGTAGTTCTAAAAAGAACTTTTTTTTTTCTTCTTTTTGTTGTTTTATATTTTTTTGTTGTTTTTTGAACTTTTTGAACTTTTTTTGGCTTTTCAAAACAGTTTTATATTTTTTTTGTATTTTTTTAGGGGGAGAAACAAAAAAAGGGAATTGAAATTGGCTCAACTGGAGCAAAAAAACAAAAAACCCAAAAAATTACTTCTTTTTGGGGCACTTGTGATTATCACCTGCAAGGACGATGAGCTTAACGCTTTTTTCGCCATAGGCGATAAGCTTGCCACATGCAGAACAAGTGATTTTAAAATCAGCAAATCTCGGCTGAATGCAAGGCATCACCTCGGATGTTTCTGGTTCTGATGAGGTGGGTTGGTTTCTTTGGGAGGGGGTCCTTGATGACTGGGGGAGGTTACTGGCCAGTTCCCTGAACTCTGCACGAGAGTAGTTGTTTGGGTGCTTTCTGGTCATGTGCCGAATCATGGAATAGTTACCAAAAGAATATTTTTTGTTTGGGTTGCCCCGTGAAAGTTCATCATTGCAGATGAGGCAAGTCACCTTGGGCGCATTCACCTTTTTTTTCCCCTCTGGGATTGAAAAAAACTGCCATACAATGTGTGGTTTGGGTTTGTAAGGTGTATTTTCTTCTGGCAGCCATCTTCTTCTCCCCTCCTCCTCTTCCTCTTCCTCCTCCTCCTGTTCTTGACCACCAATATAATTTGGAGCTGGTCCTTTTGGTGGTTGTGGTGGTGGTGGTGGGGCAGATGCACCAGCTGATGCTACTACTGAAGCCATTATTTGGAGCAAAAAAGTAGAGAGAGCAACAAACAGGTCTTCCTCAGTCAAAGGACAAAGTCAGAATAAGCAAAAAAGGTGGGGTCTTTCATCATTTAGAAAAAAAAACTGTCCTGAACCAATGAGAAGTGTTATTTTCAGGTCACAAGACCAGGGGCTTCATCATTATGAAACTAAAACTGTTATGAACCAATGAAAAGTGTTATTTTCTGCTCACATGACCCGACGCGCTTACGCTACGCGCCCGGGGGCGCGCAGCGTAAGCGCGTCGGAAGTTTACGTTTTGCGATCGTATTCGCTCGAGTACTTCCGGGTGCGCTTACGCCGTGCGTATCACGCGGTCGCGGTTACGCGATACGTCACGATCATGTTTTCGTTTGCGATATTGGCGCTCACGGGACGCTCCCCGGAGCGCGCCCGGGGGCGCTTTTCGGAAATACGCTTTTCGGGGCGCACTCCGGGGCGCGCTCTGGGAGCGCTCCCCCCAAAATTTTTTTTTAAAAAAATGGGATAATTGTAGGGACAGGTAGCCCTATTCTGAAGTGGTTTGTAAAAAAATTAACTTTATAAAAATATGTATTGTGCTACATTGGGCTTAATATATGTAAGAGCCAAAATGTAGCCCAAATGTAGCCCAAAGTAGCCCAATGTAGCCCAAAGATGGCCACCAGAGACCAAAAATTGTAAATGTAGCCCAAATTTCAACTAGATGTAGCCCAACTGTAGCCCAATGACAGAATGTACCAGAGTGTTAAAAAGAACAACTAGAGTGCTAACAGTCTTATTTATAAAGTGAAACTTATAGTTAGGAATTAGCATTAACAAAACCTATGAAATTCACTGAAAAAACCATAGGTTTCACACCAGTTATAGTTAGGAATTAGCATTTAAAAAACCTATGAAATTCACTGAAAAAACCATAGGTTTCACACCAGTTATAGTTAGCTGGAAATTTTACTGATATAAAACCATTGAAATTCCCACGTTATAGTTAGTTGGACTCACTATAACTTGCGCGTGCAATGCACTGCTGATGACATCACATATTACATCACTCATGACATGGTGAGTGACATCACTCATGACATCACTGATGACACCATCCTTGTGACACAGTGACAGACCTCCTCTCAGTGTAAAGTAACCCTTGAGACACATATTCAAAAATAGAAACTGAAATTTTTAAAAAATGGACATACCTATATCAGTTACAACAAGCAATTCTGTACTTCCACTATCTATATACACATCCACTCATTCACCAACAGTTCTATATAGTCACTCATACATATACTCACTCATCATATGAAGAGATACACCTATACATCCTGTTACACACCGACATTCATCCAAAAGTTACTCACACACATATTCACACGTGCAAATAAACTATTGAACAACCATTTATTTGAATATAGAGTTATACACACACTTCCACCTTACTTCTATTGAAAATTACACATATTTATTCTCTTAAACAATCACTTATAGAAACACATACTTATTTAAACAGGAACTCTTACAATCTCTTACTCTCACATATACTCACTTATATACATCAATATTCATATATACTAGATTAAAACATATGTAGTTACTGATAAAGACACTAGTGAGACAGTCATTCACTCACTAACGAACACATATAGACACTCATCCACCCATACAGTCCTGTACATATGCTGTCTTCAAAACACATACAAACAAAGAGTCAGTCACTCATGCATCTATGTGCTAAGTAATACCCCCACCAAACCATATAGACACTCAAACTGATACTAATAAAAATATCAAATAACCCATATACATACGCATGTAGCTACTTATCAACACATGTAGCCACTTATACACAAAGTGAAACACTAATATATGTATTTAAATATTTAAACATAACTCACTAATATTTATTTTTCAGAAAGACACATATTCACTGGATGGTGTCATCAGTGATGTCATGAGTGATGTCACTCACCATGTCATGAGTGATGTAATATGTGATGTCATCAGCAGTGCATTGCACGCGCAAGTTATAGTGAGTCCAACTAACTATAACGTGGGAATTTCAATGGTTTTATATCAGTAAAATTTCCAGCTAACTATAACTGGTGTGAAACCTATGGTTTTTTCAGTGAATATATATATATATATATATATATATATATATATATATATATATATAAAGGCTCCGAGTTCCCCACAGGTTCTGGAAGCACTCCAGCCACGGTGTACATCCATACACCCACAACCACGTCTCAGACAGCCGACGCGTTTCGAAATTCAATTCTTCTTCACAGGCTTCATTCCACAAAATACACGGTGTTGCGTTGAGATCACATCTTTAATCCATGCAAAAACATTAGCTGCCTTCTGATAGGCTGTCTTTAAATGCATCCTGATAGGCTGTAGGTGTTCTGGGATATGTAGTCCACCATGTACAGTTGCATGTGGAAATGTCTCTAAAAGACCCTCCAATGGGCCCCGAGGCGTGCGTGGTAATTCATAGGTGCTGTGGCTCCAGAAGACCAGGGTAAGTTTTCCTGCTCGCTGGCCCGCTGCTGTCCTGCCTTCATGCGGTGGTGCTTCCCCTTACGGCTGGGTTGCCGCGTGTACATGAAGGCTCCGAGTTCCCCACAGGTTCGGGAAGCACTCCAGCCATGGTGTACATCCATACACCCACAACCACGTCTCAGACAGCCGACGCGTTTCGAAATTCAATTCTTCTTCACTGGCTTCATTCCACACAATACACGGTGTTGCTTTGAGACCACATCTTTAATCCATGGAAAAACATTAGCTGCCTTCTTATAGGCTGTCTTTAAATGCCTCCTGATAGGCTGTAGTTATTCTGGTATATGTAGTCCACCATGTACAGTTGCATGTGGAAATGTCTTTAAAAGACCCTCCAATGGGCCCCGAGGCGTGCGTGGTAATTCATAGGTGCTGTGGCTCCAAAAGACCAGGGTAAGTTTTCCTGCTCGCTGACCCGCTGCTGTCCTGCCTTCATGCGGTGGTGCTTCCCCTTACGGCTGGGTTGCCGCGTGTACATAAAGGCTCCGAGTTCCCCACAGGTTCGGGAAGCACTCCAGCCACGGTGTACATCCATACACCCACAACCACGTCTCAGACAGCCGACGCGTTTCGAAATTCAATTCTTCTTCACAGGCTTCATTCCACACAATACACGGTGTTGCGTTGAGACCACATCTTTAATCCATGCAAAAACATTAGCTGCCTTCTGATAGGCTGTCTTTAAATGCCTCCTGATAGGCTGTAGGTATTCTGGGATATGTAGTCCACCATGTACAGTTGCGTGTGGAAATGTCTTTAAAAGACCCTCCAATGGGCCCCGAGGCGTGCGTGGTAATTCATAGGTGCCGTGGCTCCAAAAGACCAGGGTAAGTTTTCCTGCTCGCTGGCCCGCTGCTGTCCTGCCTTCATGCGGTGGTGCTTCCCCTTACGGCTGGGTTGCCACGTGTACATAAAGGCTCCGAGTTCCCCACAGGTTCGGGAAGCACTCCAGCCACGGTGTACATCCATACACCCACAACCACGTCTCAGACAGCCGACGCCTTTCGAAATTCAATTCTTCTTCACAGGCTTCATTCCACACAATACACGGTGTTGCGTTGAGACCACATCTTTAATCCATGCAAAAACATTAGCTGCCTTCTGATAGGCTGTCTTTAAATGCCTCCTGATAGGCTGTAGGTATTCTGGGATATGTAGTCCACCATGTACAGTTGCATGTGGAAATGTCTTTAAAAGACCCTCCAAAGGGCCCGAGGCGTGCGTGGTAATTCATGGATTAAAGATGTGGTCTCAACGCAACACCGTGTATTGTGTGGAATGAAGCCTGTGAAGAAGAATTGAATTTCAAAACGCGTCGGCTGTCTGAGACGTGGTTGTGGGTGTATGGATGTACACCGTGGCTGGAGTGCTTCCCGAACCTGTGGGGAACTCGGAGCCTTCATGTACACGCGGCAACCCAGCCGTAAGGGGAAGCACCACCGCATGAAGGCAGGACAGCAGCGGGCCAGCGAGCAGGAAAACTTACCCTGGTCTTTTGGAGCCACGGCACCTATGAATTACCACGCACGCCTCGGGGCCATTGGAGGGTCTTTTAAAGACATTTCCACATGCAACTGTACATGGTGGACTACATATCCCAGAATACCTACAGCCTATCAGGAGGCATTTAAAGACAGCCTATCAGAAGGCAGCTAATGTTTTTGCATGGATTAAAGATGTGGTCTCAACGCAACACTGTGTATTGTGTGGAATGAAGCCTGTGAAGAAGAATTGAATTTCGAAACGCGTCGGCTGTCTGAGACGTGGTTGTGGGTGTATGGATGTACACCGTGGCTGGAGTGCTTCTCGAACCTGTGGGGAACTCAGAGCCTTTATGTACACGCGGCAACCCAGCCGTAAGGGGAAGCACCACCGCATGAAGGCAGGACAGCAGCGGGCCAGCGAGCAGGAAAACTTACCCTGGTCTTTTGGAGCCACGGCACCTATGAATTACCACGCACGCCTCGGGGCCCATTGGAGGGTCTTTTAAAGACATTTCCACATGCAACTGTACATGGTGGACTACATATCCCAGAATACCTACAGCCTATCAGGAGGCATTTCAAGACAGCCTATCAGAAGGCAGCTAATGTTTTTGCATGGATTAAAGATGTGGTCTCAACGCAACACCGTGTATTGTGTGGAATGAAGCCTGTGAAGAAGAATTGAATTTCGAAACGCGTCGGCTGTCTGAGACGTGGTTGTGGGTGTATGGATGTACACCGTGGCTGGAGTGCTTCCCGAACCTGTGGGGAACTCGGAGCCTTTATGTACACGCGGCAACCCAGCCGTAAGGGGAAGCACCACCGCATGAAGGCAGGACAGCAGCGGGCCAGCGAGCAGGAAAACTTACCCTGGTCTTTTGGAGCCACGGCACCTATGAATTACCACGCACGCCTCGGGGACCATTGGAGGGTCTTTTAAAGACATTTCCACATGCAACTGTACATGGTGGACTACATATCCCAGAATACCTACAGCCTATCAGGAGGCATTTAAAGACAGCCTATCAGAAGGCAGCTAATGTTTTTGCATGGATTAAAGATGTGGTCTCAACGCAACACCGTGTATTGTGTGGAATGAAGCCTGTGAAGAAGAATTGAATTTCGAAACGCGTCGGCTGTCTGAGACGTGGTTGTGGGTGTATGGATGTACACCGTGGCTGGAGTGCTTCCCGAACCTGTGGGGAACTCGGAGCCTTTATGTACACGCGGCAACCCAGCCGTAAGGGGAAGCACCACCGCATGAAGGCAGGACAGCAGCGGGCCAGCGAGCAGGAAAACTTACCCTGGCCTTTTGGAGCCACGGCACCTAAGAATTACCACGCACGCCTCGGGGCCCGTTGGAGGGTCTTTTAAAGACATTTCCACATGCAACTGTACATGGTGGACTACATATCCCAGAATACCTACAGCCTATCAGGAGGCATTTAAAGACAGCCTATCAGAAGGCAGCTAATGTTTTTGCATGGATTAAAGATGTGGTCTCAACGCAACACCGTGTATTGTGTGGAATGAAGCCTGTGAAGAAGAATTGAATTTCGAAACGCGTTGGCTGTCTGAGACGTGGTTGTGGGTGTATGGATGTACACCGTGGCTGGAGTGCTTCCCGAACCTGTGGGGAACTCGGAGCCTTTATGTACACGCGGCAACCCAGCCGTAAGGGGAAGCACCACCGCATGAAGGCAGGACAGCAGCGGGCCAGCGAGCAGGAAAACTTACCCTGGTCTTTTGGAGCCACGGCTCCTATGAATTACCACGCACGCCTCGGGGCCCATTGGAGGGTCTTTTAAAGACATTTCCACATGCAACTGTACATGGTGGACTACATATCCCAGAATACCTACAGCCTATCAGGAGGCATTTAAAGACAGCCTATCAGAAGGCAGCTAATGTTTTTGCATGGATTAAAGATGTGGTCTCAACGCAACACCGTGTATTGTGTGGAATGAAGCCTGTGAAGAAGAATTGAATTTCGAAACGCGTCGGCTGTCTGAGACGTGGTTGTGGGTGTATGGATGTACACCGTGGCTGGAGTGCTTCCCGAACCTGTGGGGAACTCGGAGCCTTTATACATATATATATATATATATATATATATATATATATATATATATATATATATATATATATATATATATATATATATATATATATATATATATATATATATATATATATATATATATATATATATATATATATATATATTACCTACTGGCGGTCGCCAGTAGGTATATATAGTTAGGATTTTTTCCCTATGGGATTTCTGAAAATTCTATGCCTAATAACTTTTGCGTTTGTGGACGGAATTGGCTGAAATTTTCAGGAAAATGGCACATTTTGTTTCTGAGCAGCCCTTGAAAATTTGGGGGGGTTTTGTGGAGGGGGGGCCGAGAAAAAAGGGGGGTCCCAAAACGCCTTTTTCCCATGTTAATTTCCATAGGGCGGTTGGACTCACTTTTAGCCCGAACGGCTGAATGGATTTTCACGAAACTTGGCAAAATTGTAGGGACTGTTAGCCCGATGTGCCTTTGCTAGGTCTCAATATATGTGCTTCAGTGGATTTTGAGAAATTAACGTTTAAATCAAGATATATATCTGTAACAGCGCTCCGGGCAGCGATCCGGTTAGCGAACCTTTCGCGTATCGGAACTTTGCGATGCGAAGCTGATTGGCCCTCTGGTGTCTGTCAACATTCTAAACAGTCCGGAGCGGCCGCCATCTTGTCTCTCGGTAGGATCGAGAGACAAGAGGAGGCCAAAACAAAGGGGGAAATTACCATAAGGGGGCATAGTAGATCCTCGTTGACCCCCTAGGTTTTATGTGGAGGTTTTAAAAGGGCCTAGGAGGGTCCAAAAAAAAAAAAAAAAACATTTTTTTTTGCGTGGTAAGCGCCAAGTTCGCGAACCGGAAAGCGTTCTGGGCAGCGAACTTTATGGATAAAAGAATGAAAGACTTTTCTAATACTGTATGGTAATTGTTTGTTGTTTTTCTTGTTTTTTTTTGTTTTCTTTTTTTTAAAGTGTTTTTTTTATTTTGATTCTTTTTCATAATTTATTAAACTTTCTAACATTTCAGTGTCTGAAATGTCATTATTTTCTTGAAATATTGTTTGCAATCTGTGAGGTTGCAAAATGTCCTCATTTGCAAGGAGGACATCTACTGCTTGGACACATTGCAGCAGTTCATTATCCAAGCTTTCATCCATAAATTCCATGTCAATTTGTTCAATTAATTCCTGGCTGCTCTCTTGCAGGTCCATCTCAAAAGAAACTTGCTGCTCGCCTTCCATTTTGCCTGAAATTTGGATTAAAAAAATATATATTAGTAGAGATAGGGCACTGTTGGGATTAATTTTAGATAGGCAGTTTTTATCAGTGAATTTATCTTTTGGCAGTGTATAGTATGAGAGTGGAAATAGGACTATAAAAAAGTGTATGTGATTTAACCAAGACAAGCCTTACTCCATTCATAACTATAACAGAGAAGTCTATCTAAATACATTACTACTACAGAGGGATAGTGTATATCTAGCAGAAAAAGTCTACTATATTAAGTTATAGTGCACAATATATTAAATTATAACTTACCTTCACAAAGAAGTTGAAGTTTTTTGAAGCTATTGAAATAGGAGGTACAACAAGAAGTAGTAGTCAAAATGGCTGTGTTTCCTTCTCTCCCTTTATATATATACAGGTATATAACCAATCAAATGTCAGGTAATAAAAGTAGAAAATGAAAGTAACATTTTCATTGGTTGTCAATTCCAACAATTCAGATGTGTTTTGTGAAGTAATTTACCTCACGGTACTTGGAGAGGTCTACAGGCTAAATGGCTAAATGAAATTTCAATGAAATTTGTGAGAATCGAAGGGATTGTTATGTAGTATGAGCTAATCTATATTTGGTGAGAGTGTCTCTAGTCGTTTTTCTGTAAATTACTTTCCCACCTTTTTTTTTGGACCGCTTTCCGGGAAGCGGCCCGGTTCGCGAACCTTAAGCGTCACGGGAGTCCACCATTTTGTGTTTCGGTCGCATTAAGATACAAGATGGAGGGCAAATAATGTTTAGAATGGGTAGAAGGGGTCATGGTAGACTTATCTTGACCCTCTAGGTTTTCTGAGGGTGGCTGAGGAGGCTTATATGTGCGGAAAAAAACATTTTTTTAAAAAATTCCGCGAGGTTAGCTTTCGGTTCGCGAACCGGGTAGCGCCCCGGGGAGCGAATTTTGTGGAAAATTAATGAAAAAAGTTAGAAAAAAATAATAATTGTGAGTGATCAGATGAAGGGTAGCTCTGAGAAGAGCTTTTGGGTTTATGGTACATTTAGGTACTTATAAGTAGGTACCAATGCACAGTCTTAAATTCAGAATGAAAATTCTGTTGCCCTCATCTGAGAAGTGAACTCCATCTCCTCTGTAGATATCTTGCATGTAGTAACGCAAGTTATTGTTGTACAGAGAGCCCATTCCATGGTCTCTCATGAAAGCTGAAACAGATTTGTTTACATGCTTCCTCGCTTTCTCAATTTGTGGACAAACTTGGTTAGACCACTTCCATTTCTGTCTTTGGCATATATTGGAATATACCAAGGCAGTTTGAGGAAAAAGTGCCATTAATTGCTCAAAGGTGTCCTTTAAAAGCATTTCCAGACCTACCCCTGTCAAAGTGCCCAAATCATTACCTCCACAGTGCACAATTAACAGGTCAGGTTTTGGCAAATGCATAAAGGTTTTCACCAATGGTATCAATTGGTGACATTTTAATCCTCTTTGGCCCAACCATTTAATTTCCACATCTTGTAAATTGAGGTTAGGTAAATTTCTGTTCTCAGCATACCTTTGAGCCCAGTGGATGTAACTATGTCCAACAATCCAGACCTTAAACATGGTGGGAGAAGGTTGTTCTGCAGTCAGATGAAGTGTGGTAATGAAAGGGCAGTTGAAACAGTAGGAGTTTCTAAAGAAAAAAAACTGTGGATTTACAATGCTAATGATTCATTAGCAGTGATTGGTGCATTTCCATTTCTGAAAACAGAAAGTTAGGGTGCATGGATGTGTTCTTTGAAACATGTAATTTGAATGGTCAAGGAAGAAACATTTAATGAAAGATTGCACTGGATACGCAGGTGCACTGAGAGTTCAGAGTTCAATTGAAACATTGTTGTGTGAATTTGCAAACATGAGAGGTCTTCCAGGAGGTGGTTGCTATGGAAACAAGGCAGACAGGGCAGAGGGGGGAAGGGTTTTGATTTGAAAAAAGTGAGGGAAGAGGTATGATTGGCTAATATGAGAGATATGTGAAATGAATATCTGTATTTCTGTGCTTTCAATAGCTGCAGCCTTTGGAGTGCATCCTTTTTCTTCTGCTGAAGACAATTTGGTGTATTTCTTAGACTGTTTTCAAAACTCAAAAAATATTTGCTAAGGTGAGAAAAGATTTATTTAATTTAGATAGAGAATAGTATGATTTAAGGAGAAAATGATGAAGAAAGCTGTGTTTTTAAAATGTGGTTTTGTCTCTAGTGATATAGTAATAGAATTAGTTTCATAGAGAAATTGTAATTGCATATTTGGTGTAACATTCTGGCATGCAGTAACACAAGTTATTGTGGTACATGGAGCCCATTCCATGGTCTGTTATGTAAGCTGAAACAGATATGTTGCTTTTAAAAACGATTTAAGAAATCAATTACATTTCTGGATATGTACTGCTAGAGCTTCATAGGTTGTTTTGAGCCATATTTATAAGGTATTTGAGTGTCTAAGATGTTATGTTTTCCTTTTAAAATGTAAAGTGTTCCTCATGGGGCAAGTGTCTTGTAAATACGCTCCCACTTGTGCTTGGCAAATTTAGATTTTGATTATGGGAGTTACCTAGCCATGTTAATAGTGTCCCGAAAATGGTGCTAGGGAATTGCAGAAAACACTTTCATGTGTCTCAAGGACATTTTTAGTCATTTCTTCATGAATGCAGGTATACAATTGATTTATATGCTGTGTTTAAAAACGAATTTTGAAATCAATTAAATTTCAGGATATGTACTGTTAGAGCTTCATAGGTTGTTTGGGGTCATATTTAGAAGGCATTTTAGTGTCTTTGATGTTATTTTTCCCTTTTTAAATGGAAAGCGTTCCTCATGGGGCCCTGAGCAGTTCTTAGCCATGTTATTTAATAGGAAGTGGATAACATGGCTAAGAGCATTTGCTGGAAAATGCATGAATATCGCTGACTTTTCTGCGATGTTATGTTTACCTTTTTAAATGGAAAGCGTTCCTCTTGGGGCAAGTGTCTTGTAAATACGCTCCCACTTGCGCTTGGCAAATTTAGATTTTGATTATGGGAGTTACCTAGCCATGTTAATAGTGTCCCAAAAATGGTGCTAGGGCATTCCAGAAAACACTTTCATGTGTCTCAAGGACATTTTTAGTCATTTCTTCATGAATGCAGGTATACAATTGATTTATATGCTGTGTTTAAAAACGAATTTTGAAATCAATTAAATTTCAGGATATGTACTGTTAGAGCTTCATAGGTTGTTTGGGGTCATATTTAGAAGGCATTTTAGTGTCTTTGATGTTATTTTTCCCTTTTTAAATGGAAAGCGTTCCTCATGGGGCCCTGAGCAGTTCTTAGCCATGTTATTTAATAGGAAGTGGATAACATGGCTAAGAGCATTTGCTGGAAAATGCATGAATATCGCTGACTTTTCTGCGATGTTATGTTTACCTTTTTAAATGGAAAGCGTTCCTCTTGGGGCAAGTGTCTTGTAAATACGCTCCCACTTGCGCTTGGCAAATTTAGATTTTGATTATGGGAGTTACCTAGCCATGTTAATAGTGTCCCAAAAATGGTGCTAGGGCATTCCAGAAAACACTTTCATGTGTCTCAAGGACATTTTTAGTCATTTCTTCATGAATGCAGGTATACAATTGATTTATATGCTGTGTTTAAAAACGAATTTTGAAATCAATTAAATTTCAGGATATGTACTGTTAGAGCTTCATAGGTTGTTTGGGGTCATATTTAGAAGGCATTTTATGGTCTTTGATGTTATTTTTCCCTTTTTAAATGGAAAGCGTTCCTCATGGGGCCCTGAGCAGTTCTTAGCCATGTTATTTAATAGGAAGTGGATAACATGGCTAAGAGCATTTGCTGGAAAATGCATGAATATCGCTGACTTTTCTGCGATATTCATGCATTGCGGCCGTTTTTTTTCGCATTTGCGAGCAGTTCTTAGCCATGTTATCCAATGGGAGGTGGATAACATGGCTAAGAGCATTTGCTGGATAATGCATGAATATCGTTGACTTTTCAGCGATATTCATGCATTGCGGCTGTTTTTAATCGCATTTGTGATAAACAATTACAATTCTTGATATGTACTTTTAGAGCTTCATAGGTTGTTTGGGGTCATATTTAGAAGGCATTTTAGTGTCTTTGATGTTATGTTTACCTTTTTAAATGGAAAGCGTTCCTCTTGGGGCAAGTGTCTTGTAAATACGCTCCCACTTGCGCTTGGCAAATTTAGATTTTGATTATGGGAGTTACCTAGCCATGTTAATAGTGTCTCAAAAATGGTGCTAGGGCATTCCAGAAAACACTTTCATGTGTCTCAAGGACATTTTTAGTCATTTCTTCATGAATGCAGGTATACAATTGATTTATATGCTGTGTTTAAAAACGAATTTTGAAATCAATTAAATTTCAGGATATGTACTGTTAGAGCTTCATAGGTTGTTTGGGGTCATAGTTAGAAGGCATTTTAGTGTCTTTGATGTTATTTTTCCCTTTTTAAATGGAAAGCGTTCCTCATGGGGCCCTGAGCAGTTCTTAGCCATGTTATTTAATAGGAAGTGGATAACATGGCTAAGAGCATTTTCTGGAAAATGCATGAATATCGCTGATTTTTCTGCGATATTCATGCATTGCGGCCGTTTTTTTTCACATTTGCAAGCACTTCTTAGCCATGTTATCCAATGGGAGGTGGATAACATGGCTAAGAGCATTTGCTTCAAAGGTTGTTTGGGGTTATACACCATTTTTGGGAAATTATTAACATGCCTATCTAACTCCCATAATCAAAATCTAAATTTGCCAACCGCAGGTGGGAGCGTATTTACAATAAATTTGCACCATGAAGAACGTAAAATAGCATACTAGACACTCAAATGCCTTATAAATATGACCCAAAACATCTTATGAAGCACTAGTAGTGCATATTTCCAGAAATGTATTGGTTTTCATTTAATGATTTACTTCATTGGTAGGCCTTCACATGTTTTTTTACCTTGGTTTTTTTCAGTGAAAATCTTATCTGCAACCATGTGTTGGCCTCACCTCAAATAAACAAAACAGGTGATGGACTGAATGTGGATCAATGACACACATTCACCCCAGTCTAAAGATCTGGGCCTAAACAAATCTTTAGATAGGCTACATCTTATCGTCATCCTGAATTAATGATTTAAAATATTAGGGAGTGATTTATGAGTGTTGTATGCCTGTTTTGTACCATTGAGTGTCATTTTTGTGATGCAGTGCTGGTGGAAAATATTTGCTATGTTAAATAATTAGTACGGCATTAAGTTTTAGATGACTGTTATTTATTTACTGTTTGGTAATAGTGGTTAATAACATTTTATATTATATTTTTCCACAGATTCAACTGCAGATTCTTTCATAGTTTGGAAAATGCCTTCAAAAAGTAGAATAAGAAAGGCTAGAAAACGTCAAAGACAGCAGGATGATGTTTTATTGCAGCAGTCCTCTTCCCCAAATACTTGTCAAAACACCAAGAAAGGTCCGGGTAAGAGCACGAAATCATTCTTAAGAAATATTTGTAGTAAAAAAAGTTTTGCTCAAAAAAATGTTTCAGTTCACAAAAAGAAAAGTAATTTAAATGGAAAGGAGAGACCCATCACAAATGTTACTGGTAGAGGAAGAGATAACTCTGTGCATGATAGTAGAAGGAAACAACAGTTTAGGGACATTCGAAATCGAATGTTCCGTAATAGGATATTAGTTAATTTATTGAAAAATATTAAAAAGAAAGGCCAACAGAAAGCGGCATTTTATAAGAAGAAGAAAAATGTAGAGAAAATTATTGATCATGCTTTTGAAATTAAGCGAAAGTTGTTTATTTTGGTAATCAATAGAATTAGGAAACTAAGCAAGGTAATTTCTGATTTCAAAACAAAAAGTAGATGGAAGAGAGTAGTAAATCGTACTAACTTTTGTGAAGTTTTTTCCGGAGAATGGATGCATAGTTCAAGTTCTGAGGCATTTTTTAATGAGGAGACTTATTTTCAGGATAATGATTTGGTGCATGCAGTTGACATCAGTGGTCGAGCTTATGAAGTGAAGGATGGTTGTCCAGTTGAAAAAGAACAACTTGTGACAACAGAGACAGAAGAGGCGCTAAGTGATGAGGTTTTAGGAAGACGTCCTAAGGGTCCTGTGTACATTTGGAAGTGTAGTTCTATTTGCAGTGTGCGACAGGTTTCCATCAATTTGCTTTGTGATTTTATACGGACATTTAATAAGAAAAGTTTGAAGCAGAAAATGAAGTTGTTGCAAGATTTAGATCCTTGCAGAGTGAGACAAATGACAGGTTTGCGTGGTCATTCACTGGCTTGTCTTTCCAGGAGAGTATGCCAGAGTGTTTTTCATCATTTCAGGATGCTAGCAGTGCATCATAATAAAGTGAGAAAATTAGTGAGAATGTTGTATTATGCTAAGAGTCCAGCAATTATGCTTAAACAATTATGTGCTGCTCTTTTGCATGGTTCTGAAATAGATGTGAAGAATATTTGTGAAGAAATTGAGTTTTGTTACTTTGGTAGTAAAGATGAGAATGTTCAAATTGACCCTGAAGTAGAGGGTAATGTGGAAGATAATGTACAGGTTTCCAGTACAGATAATTTTCAGAAGGAAATTGCCACGTTTCAGATGAAATCAAGTGAGAGGCCTAATTTCACTTGTGTATGTTGTCGACGCACTTATTATAAGAATCAGACTAAGGTAGTGGATTTATATGCAAAAAGTGAAAGGGAAAATAATAGTGAATGGAAGGATTTTGCCACATACTTGATGGTAGAAAATTATTTTGATTTGGGATCGGATCAACGTGTGTGTACTTATTGTTGTAATAAATTAAACCAAAACCAGATGCCTGCTAGGGCAGTTCATAATAATCTGGAATTGGTTGAGATTCCTTCTGAATTGAAGGATTTAAATACTTATGAATCTATTTTGATTCAAAGTATCCATCCCTTTCAGGCTATTGTAAGAATGGAGCCAAAGACAGGGAAGTTGCCTCCAGCAGATTTACAGAGAAGATTAAAGGGAAGAGTTGTTTATTTGCCTCTAGATTTGAACAAAAACATTAACACAATTGGAATAGAAAAAGTGGAAGAGGAACCTCTGGTTATCTTGGTTAATGGGGTTCCGACAAAGAATAAGAAAATATGGCAAGATTTAGTGGATGTTAGGAAAGTCAAAAAGGCAACAGTGTATTTGAAGAAAAATAATAAGTACTATAAGAATGTATATGTTGCAGAAGAGGAAGTAAGTGATGAAGAGGATAGCGATTTGTGTGCTGGCCAAATTGAGAAAGTAGAGGCCTCTAAAAGTGAAGAAATATATGAACATTATAGTGTTCATCCTTTGCATTCCAAGGAAGTCATGGGGAATGCTATTGAGTTGTTTCAAATGAAACAAGCCAAAGGGAGTCCCATTAGTGTTTGGGAGGAAAGTTTGGAAGCTCGGTGTTTCCCACAGCTATTTCCCACAGGTCAAGGAGGAAGATATGATGAGCGACCTCATCAAATTCCTGCGTCTGAATACCGGACTTTACGATTGTATGCAGAAGATCCTAGGTTTCGGCAATGCATTCCCTATTTGTTTCATCTCCTGTTTGAAAGCGATCTGTCTGGACTGTCATATGCAGTGAACCACATCTTAAAAAGTGGTATACAGATGCCTAACATCTCGGCAAGTGACTTTATGCATAAAGTCAATGTCCAAGACAGTATTTTGGATTCTCACTTAATTAATCTCATGGCGTGTCAGCGTGGTACTAATGAGTACTGGTACCGTCGTCATGGTGATTTAAAATGTATGCTGAGGAACTTAGGAACTCCAACATGGTTCCTCACTCTGAGCTGTGCCGAGTATGGCTGGGAAGACTTACTTGAATTTCTACGAGAGGCAAATGGAAATATTGAAAACATTGAATTCAAGACACCTGGAGAACTGTGTTCTTTGGATCCAGTGAATGTATGCAGGTACTTCAATCATAGATTTGAAGCTATGATGTCTTTCATCACAAATAAAAAGAATCCACCTCTTGGAGAGGTGTTGGATTTCTTCTGGAGAAAGGAGTACCAAGCAAGAGGTGCCCCTCATATACATATGTTGTTGTGGATCAAGGATGCACCTAAATTTGGAACAGATCCGGATGACTTAGTGATGAATTTCATCGAACAGTATTCTACGTGTGCTGTTCCAAACGCAACGGAGAAGAAAAGTCTAAGAGAACAAGTTCTACGTTTCCAAAGCCATCGTTGTGGAAAGTACTGTCGTCGTAAATTCAGAAACAAGGACAAGTTCTACACCAAATGTCGTTTCAACTTTCCACGACCGGTGATTTCTAAAGGAAGAGTGAACAGTTTGATGTCTTCGCTGCGACATAATGTGACGAGAAAATCACCCAAGAATACATACAATTTGAAAAGGAACGAAGAGTCCAAGTACATCAATGACTACAACCCAGTGATTTTGTCCATGTGGAATGCTAACATGGATATACAGTTTGTGGCTGACAACTGTATGGCTGTGGCTCGGTATGTGACATCTTACATCACCAAAAAAGAAAAGACCGAACTGAAGGATATGTGGGAGGACATTTCCCATGAAAAGAGCCTCAGCAAGAAGTTGTACAGTTTCAGTCTGAAGATGTTGTCGCATCGAGAAATCGGAGCTTACGAATGTTCTGATCGATTGTCTTCAGCAAGTCTCTATGCCAAATCCAGGAGTCTCGTTTGGGCGAGTCTTGGTCTTGCTGCAACGCGAAATCGAGTTCTAAAACCTGTCCGGGAAATTGAGTATTTGGCAGAAAAGGAACCAAACAGTACCGACATTTTGAAGACCAACATGTTGGATACATATTATCCAAATCGAAGCAGTCACCTTGAGAATGTTTGTCTATATGAGGTTCTCCAAAATTATATATTCAAGAGGAACATCAAAGAAGATATTGAGAAAGGAGTGTATGCTGTAATTGGAAGTGAGGGATGCCTGGTCAAGCAAAGAAAATGCCAATTAGTAAACCATCGAAAATTGAGTGGTGAATCTCCAGAAAAAAAGGAGTTTTTTTATTTAGCACTTTTGCAACTTTTCAAGCCTTGGCGTGCAGAAGAGGAACTGCTTGGAGATTTCCTCTGTTACGAAGACTCTTTCAATGCAGCCAAGGAGTCCATAGAATGTCCTGCTTTTTCTAAATATCAAGAAATGCTAACTTTGGAAATTGAGCAGGAAGCAACGATTGCAGCCGAGATTGCCAGAGACAGTTCTCAGGACAGTCAGAGTTCTGTTTCATTGAGTCAAGATCCACTTGGAGGACCTATTATCGAAAATGAAGCTGCCACTGCTATGAATGAAGTAGAAAGAGCCATGGCACATGCTCAGGAGGATTCAGTTAACTTAGAAGACTTGGAAAAACAACTCAACGTTGAGCAGAGGAAAATATATGATGAAGTTACCAAGGAAATTGAGCACGGATTAAGTCATGAGAAGAACAAGTGCTCATGTACATCGTTGAAGCCTGTCCGACTGTACGTGAGTGGAGAAGCGGGAACTGGAAAAAGTTTCCTCATTAAAGCAATCTCTTGTTATTTGCAGGAAAGGACTGAGTCATCGCTGTCTTGTGTTGTCACCGCTCCTACTGGACTGGCAGCACATAACATTAAAGGTATTACTTTGCATCGTCTACTGATGCTGCCGGTGGAGCATGACAACAAATTACAATACAACAAGTTATCTGGAGATGCTTGCTGTGAAGTTTCAAGAGTCTTGAGGAAAATGAAACTACTTATCATTGACGAAGTAAGCATGGTTTCCAATGTCATGCTTGCCTTTATGCATTTGAGAATGCAAGAAGTACTTAAAACTGAATATGATGTGTTATTTGGTGGAAAACACATCATTGTTTTCGGAGATCTTCTGCAGCTGACACCAGTAAAAGGTCAACCTGTGTTCAAAATACTCACGCATGAAGAAACCAGGAAGTGCCTAGGGAGCATTGGCAACGTCAATATATGGTTAAACTTCAATTATGCAGAACTGCATCAAAATATGCGTCAGGCAAAGGATGAAGATTACAAGAATATTCTACAAGATATTAGAATTGGAAAAGTGACTGAGCATGGGAAAGAAGCTTTAAATGCACGATTACTGTCAAATTTATATCCCAAACAAGAGATTGTGCCTGAGAATATTTTTCAGAAAATTACTGAGAAGAAATCCGGGATATGTCTCATGCCAACTCTTGCAGAATGTGCCATCTTCAACAACAAAATGTTGAATTTAGAAAAGCAAGAGATTGTGAAACTTGAAGCTATCGACAAATTAGAGCATATGGGATCAACAATTATTTTGTCAGACAATTTGAAATCAAAATTGGATTCATTAGAGAAGACTATATCTAAAACAGCGGGTTTTGAAAAGACTTTGAATGTGTGTTTAAATTGCCGAATCATTTTGAGAAGGAATTTACATGTAGAAAGAGGTCTGGTAAATGGATCAATGGGTAATGTTGTTGATTTTGAGAAATATAGAAATAGAGATGGAATAGAATTTTTAAGAATTAAATTTGATGGCATTGAGGAAGTACAGCAAATTGGTCGTTGTTCTGCTAGGTTTTTGCTTGTTAAAGACTTATATGTTCGCCGTAAACAGTTTCCTGTTTGCTTGGCATATGCGGTGACAATCCATAAATCGCAAGGTTTAAGTGTAGACTGTGCATTGGTGAATATTGGCAGTTCTGTGTTCAAGGAGGGTATGGCATATGTGGCATTGTCACGAGTTAGAACTTTATCGGGATTGTACTTAATTGACTGTGATGTCAGAAACATTTGTGCGGATCTAGATTGTGTTAAGGAATACAATAGGTTAAGAGGAGAGTATGCGCCACATTTGCCTCAATATCCTTTGTTTGAGAAACGTGTGGTAGGCCGGAAACGTAGAAATAGCAGTAATAGTAGGGAGGTTGTTGCAAAAAGACTAAAAGTCAATGAACCGAAAATTGTTAGCAGAAAGAAAGTGGATTCTGTTGAAGATGTTGTTGGTTTTCAATTTGAAAACAGTTCTGGTGTCAACTGCTATGCAAATGTAGTGGTTAATGTTCTCTTTTCACTAGAGAGTTTAAAAGAACAGATTCTGTTGAATTCAGAACAAATTTTATGCTGTTTGTTGAATTCTGTTTTCGAGAAATGTAGCACTGATCGAACAAAAGTAGAAAGTGTGTCTGAAGTTCGTTATCTGTTAGATGAATGTTCAGGTCAAACAGACTTCTCTGAAAATAATCAGCAAGATTGTCAGGAGTTTTTAATGTATATGCTTGATATATTGCAAGATGAGGGTGTAGATGTAGATCAACTGTTTGGGCTTTCTTATCAATGGCAGCATGACTGCGAGAATTGTAGGGTATCAAGTACTACTAGTGTAGACTCAGAAAGATTTATATATTTAACTTTGCCAGACAGTAAATCAGTCTCCTTTAATAAGCTAGTAAATGCAGCTGATCACAACATGGAGTGTAGCCAATGTAAATCTGAAATGATGTCAACATTACTTATACGTAGATATGGCCAGTATGTCATTTTAATGATGCAACGATGTAGGCCTGATGGATCAAAATTGTCAACTTTAATAAAAAAATTTGTGGCTTCTCAGCTTTCAATATCAGGAAGGACTTTTGTAACTGTAGCAATTATCTATCACGATGGTCCTTCAACAACTTCAGGACATTATACAGCTTATTTAAAGTCTCGAAACGGCTGGTCATTCTGCAATGATTCCGTTGTAAGTTTCAAAAAAAAATTGCCGTTTGACCTTAAAAATTCTTACCTGGTGTTTTTAAAACCAAAATTTTAAAGAAAGAATCTCGAGATTTCCTGTGAAGAATTGGAAAAGGTTCATCAAGTTGAGGGAATGTAAGTCTGCAATGCTGTCTAGATTATTGGTCCAAAACTTTTAATTATAATGTTATTTTGTAAAATCCGACTATATAAACCTGATGCAAGTAAGTCTGCTTCATAGTAAGCAGTATCAGTGTCATAGGAAAAGGAGAACATGAGTGACAAAGAAGGGTAAGATATTAGTAGTCCAGGATTGTGAAAATTATCTTAAATGTTTTCTTTTTGAAAGTTGCGAATATAGAAAATGACGGGATTTGATTGGAAGAATTACAAGACTTGTGAATAGCTGCAACATGATTTGGCCAAGTGGAAACATGTGGTAGAATGTGAGAAGTCTTTTCTTGTATGTAGCATATTTTTCGAATCGTTGGAGGTTTTCTTTCAGAAAGTGGCGGGCTGACAATATTTATAGCACAACACAGTGGACGCTGTTCATAGGACATCCTTCGACGTCATTGAAAGTAAGTTAATTTTAAGGAGTTTTGAATTCAGATTTCTTATGTTGAATGGGTTTTTTAAACACAATCATTTTGATTGTGTTTTTTTTCCCCGCTGTTACATGATGAATACCTTCAAGTCACTGATTTAAGTGAAATTTGATACATTCTGAGAACAGCAAAAATAAACCATTTAACATGTATAATTAATGTTTTGCTTTTTGTACTTATGATATACATTTAGAAATGTGAAGTAGATATGGAGAAACTGAGTCTTCTGTAAGTGTCAATTTTAATGCTTACAGTGCTGTACTTCTGGGTACTGTTTTTTTTTAAAAAAAAATGAATAGGCCTCACCTCAAAGAAAGCTGTTGAAAGCACACATCTTATTTGCATCCTGAAACAATCATTTAAAATGTTAGACACAATTTTATGATGGCTTTACATCTTTTTTGCGCTGCAATTGCATCACTATTGTGAGACATTAGCAGTGCAAAAAAAGCACCATGTTCCAAAATAGGCCTCAGTTCATCAACATCAAGATACAGTTTCTTTAAAATATATATATTTAGGATTGTGTAGGGGACGTAGAGAAGCAGAGACTTCTGTAAATGTCAAAGTTGTTGAAAAACTGTTTGTTCTTGAACCTTTTCCCTTGTCTTTTCTAATTTTTAAATACATGTTTTAATATTTTTGGAAATGTTTGTTCTCTGTTTTACAGATTGAAAGTATGAAAAAATATTTTAAAAAGGTAACAAGAATTATAAGGTAAATGTTTTCTACTCTTTTTACCCGCAATGCACTGCTGATGATGTCACTGACACTATCTCTCATTTACTCTCTATAGCTGTCTTTCTTTTTACATTATTCTCTGTTTACTTCCCTTATACTAACTCTTCTTTTTTTTTTAAAAATATTTTTTTGGTTCGCTTCCAGTTCGCGAACCGGTCAGCGAACTTGAAGCGAACCAAAAGAAATAGAGCTTGCCAGAGTGATAAACATTCTAGCAATTTTATTTGAAAGGGGAGGTAGTTCTGAAAAGAACTTTTTTTTTTGTTTTTGTTGTTTTATTTATTTTTATTTTTTTTCTGAACATTTTTTGATTTTTTTGTATTTTTAGAACAGTTTTATGTTTTTTTTGTGTTTTTTATGGAGGGGAAACAACAAAAAAACAGGCATTGAAAAGGGCTCAACAGGAGCAAAAAAAAAATTACTTCTTGGGTGCATTAGGGCACTTATGGTTTTCGAACACCATATTAATCAAGTTGACGCTCATGTTCCCATACGACAGCATAGCACCACAATATATACAAGTAAACCTCATATGTTTAAAATTTGGCTGAATGTTTGGCACAGTTTCCTGTGCCTCTCTTCCTGTCAAAGACATTGTTGAGGTAGATCTGGCCACAGGAGTTGTCGGGGGATTGTCTTGTAGGTCCCTTAACTCAGCCCGGCTGTAGTTTAAGGGATGCCACCTGGTCATATGTCGATGCATAGTATAGTTGCCCATACTATATTTTTTCTCTGTGCCTCTAGACAATCTGTAATCACAGATGAGGCAGGTGGCATATTTAGCATTCACCTTTTTCTCCCCTGGAGGGATGGAAAAAAACTGCCAGATGAAACTTGTTTTTCTCTTAGAAACACGGGGCAACTCTGGGATAAATTGTGGTTGATCTCTATCCTCTTCTTCTTCTTCCTCCTCTTCCTCCTCTCTGTTGGAGGTAAATTGACTTGGTGGTCCTCTCTTCTTATGAGGAGGTGGAGGTGGTGGTGGGGGTGCACCAGCTGCAGCAAGTATGGAAGCCATTGTTGAACTCCAGGTAAATGGTCTTTCTCTCACCAAGATGAAAGTCAGAGTGAGGAAAGAAGGAGGGGTTTACATGATTTGGGAAAAGCAAAAGTTCTGAACCAATGAAAAGTGTTATTTTTAGGTCACATGACCTAGTCATACATCATTTGGAAACCAAAAGTGAAATGAACCAATGAAAAGTTTGATAAACAAGTCACATGACCTGTTCCGCTTACGTTACGCGGTGCGCGCCGCGTCCCAGATCGCTTCCGGTTCGCGGTCCGGAGCACTTCCGGGAGCGCTAACGCAGCGCGTCATTAGACGCATTACGCGACAACGTGATACGTCGCGCTTCCGCGACGCGTCACAGTTCCGCTAACGTAACGTTGACCGGTTCACGGACTAGGTCGCGGCATCAAGATGAGCTAACGGAAAGCTTCCCGGTTCGCGAACTAGAAGCGAAGAAAAAAAATATTTTAAAAAAAATTATTAATAAACATCTAAAATATATTTTAAGATTTAAAGAAGAATACATTTTACAGCTACAGATGTTAGCTTTTAAAAAACCAATGAAATTCACAGAAAAAACCATAGGTTATAGACCATATATAGTTAGGAATTTGCATTTACAAAATCTTGAAAATTCACTGAAAAAACCATAGGTTATAGACCATATATAGTTAGGGATTTGCATTTACAAAACCTTATTTTACTTGCATAAAACCATTGAAATTCCATATATAGTTAGTTGCGCTAACTATATATCGCGCACCCGCAATCCACTGCTGATGATGTCACATATTACATCATTCATGACATGGTCAGTGACATCACTGATGACATCACTGATGACATCATCCAGTGACTGTATGTTTCTGTAAAGTTAAAATATGTCTTACATATTGAAGAATGAGTGGATGTATAAGTGTCTGGATGAAGGATTTAGTAGGTGCATGACTGACTGTATGAGAGAGTGATTAAATGTGTCTCACTGAGTGCATGGGTTAGTGACTAAACTATCTTAATTTGTGCATCATTATATCTGTTGTTCTATGAACTGCTGCATGTGTTGATCAGTAGCTATATGAGTAACTGTATGGATTATTGATTGGTTGCCCAAGTATTTGTATGGAAGAGTGAGTGTGTGTGGGGGGTGGCTGGGAGGTGTGTGACTGTGCATACATGTGTGAACAGTTTATTTACTAGATCTATGGGTTCAAAACTTCATGTGGAAACAGCTGTATGGGTGGTTGACTGTGTACGAGTGTATTGGTGAGTGAATGGATATCTCAGTGCTACATGTCAAAGTAAGTACATATGTAAAACACAGTACATGGAGGAGTTGACATATATAAATAACTGTGCATAAGAGCCAGTGAATGTGTGAGTGGCTGTATGGATCATTGTGAACTTGTATCAGGGATTGTATAAGAAAGTAAATATGTGTTAGTATATGTTTGAATAAGTAAAGTTTGTATAACTGTATAGTTGAGGAAATGGAGGTGTGATTGATTCTTTGCATGACTGACTAGGTGTGTGAGTAACTGCATAGATGAGTGACAGTCTGTGAGTGTCTGTTTACACTGATTGTATCTAAGGTTATATTAGAGTCTGAAGAGGTTCATCGTATTATCACATGAATGATATCATCAGTGATGTGATCAGTAATGTCAAATGAGATGTCATCAGTGATGTCATCAGTGATGTCATTTGAGACAGTGTTGTCATTTGAGATGTCATCAGTGATGTCATCAGTGATGTCACTGACCATGTCATGAATGATGTAATATGTGACATCATCAGCAGTGGATTGCGGGTGCGCGATATATAGTTAGCGCAACTAACTATATATGGAATTTCAATGGTTTTATGCGAGTAAAATAAGGTTTTGTAAATGCAAATCCCTAACTATATATGGTCTATAACCTATGGTTTTTTCAGTGAATTTTCAAGGTTTTGTAAATGCAAATTCCTAACTATATATGGTCTATAACCTATGTTTTTTTCTGTGAATATATATATATATATATATATATATATATATATATATATATATATATATATTTATATATATATATATATATATATATATATATATATATATATATATATATATATATATAACCTACTGGCAGTCGCCAGTAGGTAGTTATAGTTAGGATTTTTTTCAATGCAAAATCTCAAAATTCTATTTGGAATAACTTTGGCGCCGGTTGACGAATCTGCTTGAAAATTTCCTCAAATTTGTCTCGCGGAGCCCTGGTCCTTCCTTGAAAGTTTGGGGGGATTCATGAAGCGGGGGCTGAGATGAAAGAGGAGTCCTAAAACGTGTTTTCCCCATGTTAATTTCCATAGGGCGGTCAAACTCACTTTTAGCCCGAACGGCTGAATGGATTTCCACCAAACTTGGCAAAATTGTAGGGACTGGTAGCCCGATGTGCCTTTGCTATGTCTAAAGATATGTGCTCCAGTGTTTTTTTAGTAATTTAGGTTAAAAAAAATATATATATCTATGGCAGCACCCCGGTACGCGCACCGGGGTGCGTACCGGGCGCGCT
This sequence comes from Lissotriton vulgaris, assembly GCF_964263255.1. Taxonomy (NCBI): domain Eukaryota; kingdom Metazoa; phylum Chordata; class Amphibia; order Caudata; family Salamandridae; genus Lissotriton; species Lissotriton vulgaris. The sequence goes on from NC_141687.1 coordinate 1,103,578,511, forward strand.
ACGCGACCTGCGTGCGGAAAGCTGATTAGCTCTCGGGTGTCTGTAAACATTCCAAACAGTCCGGAGCGGCCGCCATCTTGTGTCTCGGTAGGATCGAGACACAAGAGGTGGCTAAAACAATGGGGGAATTGACCATAATGGGGCAGAGTAGACCCCCGCTTGACTCCCTAGGTTTGATGTGGGAGCCATAAAAGGGCCCCACGGGGCAAAAAAAACCCATTTTTTTTTATTTTCGCGGGGGGAGCGCCCGGTACGCGCAACAGGGAGCGTACCGGGGAGCGTACAATGGGGAAAAAGAATGACAGTTTTAAAAAAATAAAGCTGTTTTAAAAAAAAATTATTTTTGTTGTTTTTTTTATATATGTATACATACACATACATATATATAAATGCATATGCATATATATGCATATATGTGTATATGTGTGCGTGTAGAGAGAGGTAGAGAGGTAGAGGTAGAGAGGTAGTGGTAGAGAGGTAGAGACTAGTAGAGAGAGAAGTAGAGAGAGGTAGAGAGTAGAGAGTGAGTAATAGAGAGTAGAGAGTGAGTAGTAGAGAGTAGTAGAGAGCAGTAGAGAGAGTAGCAGAGAGTGAGTAGTAGAGAGTAGTAGAGTGAATAGTAGAGTGAGTAGTAGAGAGTAGTAGAGAGTGAGTAGTAGAGAGTGAGTAGTAGAGAGTAGTAGAGAGTAAGTAGTAGAGTGAGTAGTAGAGAGCAGTAGAGAGTGAGTAGTAGAGAGTAGTAAAGAGTGAGTAGTAGAGAGTAGTAGAGAGTGAGTAGTAGAGAGTGAGTAGTAGAGAGTAGTAGAGAGTGAGTAGCAGAGAGAATAGTAGAGAGTAGTAGAGAGTGAGTAGTAGAGTGAGTAGTATAGACTAGTAAAGAGAGAGTAGTAGAGAGTGAGTAGTAGAGAGTAGTAGAGAGTGAGTAGTAGAGTGAGTAGTAGAGAGTGAGTAGTAGAGAGAGTAGTAGAGAGTGAGTAGTAGAGGATGAGAAGTAGAGAGTGAGTAGTAGAGAGTAGTAGTGAGTAATAAAGAGTGAGTAGTAGAGAGAGTAGTAGAGAGTGAGTAGTAGAGAGTAGTAGATAGTGAGTAGTAGGGAGTAGTGAGTAGCAAGTAGTAGGGAGTGAGTAGTAGAGAGAGAGTAGTAGAGAGTAGTAGAGTAGTAGAGAATGAGTAGTAGAGAGTGAGTATTTGAGAGTAGTGGAGTAGTGGAGTAGGAGAGAGTAAGTAGTAGAGAGTAGAGGAGAATATTCCAAAGTTTGGCACAGCACCACTTGCACAATGAGTCCAATCAAATCATATCACTTAGAGTCCTTATTGAAGCGCTGAATCTTGGTGTATATTCAAATGCTTTTATTTTCCTTAAGTTTATGTATCACAGCCAGCCAAAACGTTTCGTTCTGTACAACAGAACTTCATCAGGGCGTTCTTATTTCCTTCAAGTTATGTCGGTATCCTGTTGTCTTATAACTAGATATTTCTTCCAAATGTTAGACGAGACGTAAGTACATTCTTATTCAAAGTGACTAGGTATCAATTTTACCCACACAATTCGGGCAGACTTGAGTAATTTATAGCATCCTCAAAGTCAGTCTTTCAAAAATTCCAAAGTGTAGGACATGATAATCCAAATCCAAATGTTTCTCAAGAAAAGTCATTTTTAAATCGTTCGGAATATCGGTGTTTGGGCAGATATGACCCAGGGATCCCTAGTATGCAAGGGGAAATAGTCCCCCCTCTGCAAACGCGCCAGTGGCCTGCATTGCAGAGAGGTGTAAAAAGGGTGTGGCCTCATTACACCTCTCTGCAATGCAGCCCCCTGGCGCATACTGGAGGCGCCTGGTGGGTTAGTTGGCCCCCAGGGGCCCCCAGTATGCAAGGGGAATTAGTTCCCCCTCTGCAAACGCGGCAGGGGGCTGTGTTGCAGAGAGGTGTAACAAGGGGCATAGCCTCATTACACCTCTGCAATGCAGCCCCCTGGCGCATACTGGAGGTTCCAGGTGGGCTAGTTGGCCCCCAGGGGCCCCCAGTATGCAAGGGGATTTAGTTCCCCCTCTTCAAACATGCACGGGGGCTGCGTTGCAGAGAGGTGTAAAAAGGGTCGTGGCTTCATTACACCTCTCTGCAATGCAGTCCCCTGGCGCATACTGGAGATTCCTGGTGGGCTTTCAGGTCTTATATAGTTAGGAATTAGCATTAAAAAAACCTTTGAAATTCACTGAAAAAACCATAGGTTTCACACCAGTTATAGTTAGAAATTAGCATTTAAAAAACCTATTAAATTCACTGAAAAAACCATAGGTTTCACACCAGTTATAGTTAGCTGGAAATTTTACTGACATAAAACCATTGAAATTCCCACGTTATAGTTAGTTGGACTCACTATAACTTGCGCGCCTGCAATGCACTGCTGATGACGTCACATATTACATCACTCATGACATGGTCAGTGACATCACTCATGACATCACTGATGACACCATCCTTGTGACAGAGTGACAGACCTCCTTTCAGTGTAATGTAACCCTTGAAACACATATTCAAAATAGAAACTAACATTTTCATAAAAATGGAGATACCCATACCAGTTACAACAACCAATTCAGTAATTCCACCATCTAGCGACACATCCACTCATTCACCAACAGTTCTATATAGTCACTCATACATATACTCACTCATCATATGTAGTGATACACCTATACATCCTGTTACACACCGACAGTCATCCAAAAGTTACTCACACACATAATCACACATGCAAATAAACTATTGAACATCCATTTATTTGCATATACAGCTATACACACACTACCACCTTACTTCTAAGGAAACTTACACATACTTACTCTCTTAAACAATCACTTATAGAAACACATACTTATTTAAACAAGAACTCTTTCAATCTCTCACTCTCACATATACTCACTCATATACATCAATACTCATATATACTAGATTAAAACATATGTATTTACTGATAAAGACACTAGTGAGACAGTCATTCACTCACTAACACACACATATACACACTCATCCACCCATACAGTCCTGCACATATGCTGTCTTCAAAACACATACAAACAGTGAGTCAGTCATTGATGCATCTATGTGCTAAGTAACAACCCCACCAAACCATACAGACACTCATACTGATACTAAAAAAACATCTAATAACCCATATACACACACATGTAGCTACTCACCAACCCATGCAGCCACTTATACACAAAGTGAAACACTGATACAGACATTTAAATATTTAAACAATACTCGCTAATATATGTATTCACTAAGATACACTTAATAAGCCAGTCAACCAATCAATTTTTTTTTTAAAACATCCATTAAGACACTTATTTAAACATTTATTCTTCCATCGACCTTTACATATACATATATAAAACATATTTATTTTTCAGAAAGACACACATTCACTGGATGGTGTCATCAGTGATGTCATGAGTGATGTCACTGACCATGTCATGAGTGATGTAATATGTGACGTCATCAGCAGTGCATTGCAGGCGCGCAAGTTATAGTGAGTCCAACTAACTATAACGTGGGAATTTCAATGGTTTTATGTCAGTAAAATTTCCAGCTAACTATAACTGGTGTGAGACCTATGGTTTATTCAGTGAATTTAATAGGTTTTTTAAATGATAATTCCTAACTATAACTGGTGTGAAACCATTGTTTTTTTCAGTGAATATATATATATATATATATATATATATATATATCAAAGCTCCAAGGGGTGACCAAGTCGAGCAGCACTCACAACACGACACGCTTTTCCCCAAACAAGCGATTTTATTCAGGTTGCACAGCTTAGTTCCTCAGTTCTTTAAAGCATACGTCTGCCGCCTGACGCGTTTCGTTATTCACTTCTTCAGAGGCGTTGCAGTCGAAGGACGCACAGGGCCACACCCACCTTCTTAAGTCCCATCGCACGCTGATATGCAGCTGCTATGAATTAGACTATGCGTGTGACTGCTTTATGGGAGATGTAGTCCATCTTGCTTCCTTGAATATTTGCCCCAAGGGTTTGGGCTGCGCTTGTCCTTATGTCGTGTGCCACTACAAGCCCCGCATCATCCAGGCAAGTGGCCCCCTACGCTTGGGGTGGTGCCCGCTCAGCGGCTGGCCTGCCGCTTAAACATCAAAGCTCCAAGGGGTGACCAAGTCGAGCAGCACTCACAACACGACACGCTTTTCCCCAAACAAGCGATTTTATTCAGGTTGCACAGCTTAGTTCCTCAGTTCTTTAAAGCATACGTCTGCCGCCTGACGCGTTTCGTTATTCACTTCTTCAGAGGCGTTGCAGTCGAAGGACGCACAGGGCCACACCCACCTTCTTAAGTCCCATTGCACGCTGATATGCAGCTGCTATGAATTAGACTATGCGTGTGACTGCTTTATGGGAGATGTAGTCCATCTTGCTTCCTTGAATATTTGCCCCAAGGGTTTGGGCTGCGCTTGTCCTTATGTCGTGTGCCACTACAAGCCCCGCATCATCCAGGCTAGTGGCCCCCTACGCTTGGGGTGGTGCCCGCTCAGCGGCTGGCCTGCCGCTTAAACATCAAAGCTCCAAGGGGTGACCAAGTCGAGCAGCACTCACAACACGACACGCTTTTCCCCAAACAAGCAATTTTATTCAGGTTGCACAGCTTAGTTCCTCAGTTCTTTAAAGCATACGTCTGCCGCCTGACGCGTTTCGTTATTCACTTCTTCAGAGGCGTTGCAGTCGAAGGACGCACAGGGCCACACCCACCTTCAGCCACTAGCCTGGATGATGCGGGGCTTGTAGTGGCACACGACATAAGGACAAGCGCAGCCCAAACCCTTGGGGCAAATATTCAAGGAAGCAAGATGGACTACATCTCCCATAAAGCAGTCACACGCATAGTCTAATTCATAGCAGCTGCATATCAGCGTGCGATGGGACTTAAGAAGGTGGGTGTGGCCCTGTGCGTCCTTTGACTGCAACGCCTCTGAAGAAGTGAATAACGAAACGCGTCAGGCGGCAGACGTATGCTTTAAAGAACTGAGGAACTAAGCTGTGCAACCTGAATAAAATCGCTTGTTTGGGGAAAAGCGTGTCGTGTTGTGAGTGCTGCTCGACTTGGTCACCCCTTGGAGCTTTGATATATATATATATATATATTACCTACTGGCTATCGCCAGTAGGTATATATAGTTAGGATTTATTCCCTATGGGATTTTTGAAAATTCTATGTCTAATAAATTTGGCGTTTGTGGACGGAATCGGCTGACATTTTCAGGAAAATGGCACATTTTGTTTCTGAGCAGCCCCTGAAAATTTGGGGGGGTTTTGTCGAGGGGGGGCCGAGAAAAAGGGGGGGTCCCAAAACGCGTGTTTCCCATGTTAATTTCCATAGGGCGGTTGGACTCACTTTTAGCTCGAACGGCTGAATGGATTTGCACGAAACTTGGCAAAATTGTAGGGACTGTTAGCCCGATGTGCCTTTGCTAGGTCTCAATATATGTGCTCCAGTAGTTTTTGAGAAATTAACGTTCAAAACAAGATATATATCTGTAACAGCGCTCCGGGCTGCGCTCCGGTTCGCTTACTTTTCGCGAAACGGAACTTTGCGCGCAGAAAGCTGATTGGCTCTCCGGTGTCTGTCAACATTCTAAACAGTCCGGAGCGGCCGCCATCTTATCTCTCGGTAGGATCGAGAGAGAAGAAGAGGTGAAAAACGAAGGGGGAATTTAATGAAAGGGGGCAAGGTATACCCCTCTTGACCCCCTAGGAATGTTGTTGGGGTTATTAAAGGGTCCCGTGGGGAAAATAAAAAAAAAATGATTTTTCACGGTAGAAGCGCTTCACGGGCCGCGAACTGGGCCGCAAACTGGTAGCGAAACGGGAATTCGCCATTTTGTGCTTCGTTTCAATTAAATTACTAGGTATAAGGGGGTGCGGGAGATGTATCCTAATCCCCTATGTTTCCTGAGGGTGGCTGAGGAGGCTCATATATGTTGATACATCTCTTCCAGCGGCTGTGCGTGAGCTTTTTTTTTTTTTTTTTTTTTTTTTTTTTTTGCTGCGTGACGTCTGTAAACGTTCGATTCGAAGGAAATCAGGAAGTGTTGACCACCAATTTGTCAGTGCGATAAAATATTTTGTTATAAATGAATCCTTATTGATAAACATTGTCTGCGCCATCTTGCCTTTTTTCCAATGCCACAATTTTGTCGTGCACGGCAGCCATTTTACATGCCAGGCCGGTCCCAGGCTATCACCTAGCCCTGCGGATGTAGTTTATGGCCCCAGCTGTAGAGAATCCAGACATGCCAACCCTCCCGATTCAGGCGTGAGACTACTGATTTCAGTGCTAGTCTTCCGCCTCCCGATTCCTGCAAGGAAAAATCCGGGGGCATATTACCAACAACTAGCGATAATTTTTGTCTCTAACTTGTTTAGAGACAAAAATTATCGCCGCACATTGGCGAATTTTATCGCAGATAAACCTTGCTATTAGCAAGGTTTATCGCAAATGCGATAAAAAACGGCCGCAATGCATGAATATCGCTGAAAAGTCAGCGATATTCATGCATTATCCAGCAAATGCTCTTAGCCATGTTATCCACCTTCCATTGGATAACATGGCTAAAAACTGCTCTGTGCGTGAGCTTTTTTTTTTTTTTTTGCTGCGTGACGTTTGTTAACGTTCGATTCGATGGAAATCAGGAAGTGTTGACCACCATTTTGTCACTGCGAGTAAATATTTTGTTATAAATGAATCCTTATTGATAAACATTGTCTGCGCCATCTTGCCTTTTTGTCCAATGCCACAATTTTGTCGTGCACGGCAGCCATTTTAGATGCCTTGACCAGGCCCACTCTCTGCACGCCGTCGATTCTCAGCACGGCTCCCCACCCTCGCAAGCATCTCCCCCACGCACTGGTCACCCCCGCTCTGTCTCTCATGCATGGGCCATATACTTCCCCCCATCTGCGCTGCTCTTCTCTGAGAATCACACCCTGTGCCCGCCCGACACCTCCCTTTCACCCTATTCACTACCGCACCCTCTGACACTCCTCTTCCTCTGTGTCCGATTGTCCAGGCCGGACCCAGGCTATCACCTAGCCCTGCGGATGTAGTTTATGGCCCCAGCTGTAGAGAATCCAGATATACCAATCCTCCCGATTCAGGCGTGAGACTACTGATTTCAGTGCTAGTCTTCCGCTTCCCGATTCCTGCAAGGAAAAACCCGGGGGCATATTACCAACAACTAGCGATAATTTTTGTTTCTAACTTGTTTAGAGACAAAAATTATCGCCGCACATCGGCGAATTTTATCGCAGATAAACCTTGCTATTAGCAAGGTTTATCGCAAATGTGATAAAAAACGGCCGCAATGCATGAATATCGCTGAAAAGTCAGCGATATTCATGCATTATCCAGCAAATGCTCTTAGCCATGTTATCCACCTCCCATTGGATAACATGGCTAAAAACTGCTCAGGGCAGGTGTTAGCTTTTGGAGATATTCGCGCTTTGCGCGAATATCTCCAAAAGTTGGTAATAGGAGATAGCGATGGTTAGGGACTGTTTCCAGTCGCTAACATCTTGGCACGCCCACTTTGCATGTCATTAGTGATAAATATCACTGACATGCAAAGCGGGGCCCAAGATGGTCGCTATCTCCTTTTAGCTGTCACTAACTGGTGTTAGCGACAGCTTGGTAATAGGGAGATCATTTTATCTCTTTTTTTTTGGCTTTTAAAGCCAAAAAAGCGGAAATAAACCCCCTTGATAATATGCCCCACGATTCCTCGGGGGTTTCAGCTGACAGGGCTTGGTATTGTGTTACGTGCTAATTCTTCCAGGAAACGTCAGAGGGTCGATGCAGGGGTTCTAGAAGGGGTGATAAACCATTTAAGCCTCATGAACAAGCGCATGGTCTTTTAAAGATTTGTGAAGTACTCGGGGCGGCGGTGTGTGTGTGCCCTCTTTCAGGAGCGGGCGGGGGGGGCACTGCCAGCAACTTGCCAGGTCAGGTAGTGTTCAACACGTGCATCACCCTTTCTCTGCCTGCTATTGCGCTCCATGCTTCGGAAAGGTAAGAAAAAGAACGTGCATTTGAGTTTGAAATGTCCGATCCTGTAGCAGTACACTTGCAAAGCCCACACATGACAATAACCTGATTCAAGGCCCCATTCACCCGATTTTTTAAAAATATATAGCACTCCAACAAAGTTGGATTTTAAAACTTTATTAACTTTGAAATATAACGAACGCAACAAAAACTGTAAATATATTTAAACATTTTTTGAAATTAACCAGAAGTATAACGATAACAACAACAACAACAATAATATAACTTTTATGCCTAAATTACGCAAACATTTAGCTAATCTGCTAAAGGGGGGAGTCGCCATTTCTTTACAATAATCAATAATGAAAAATCAACATCAATAGGGTTGTCCGTTTTCTCGATGCAGCACTATAGTGCAACATACACAGCACCTGGGGTGTCAAGAGTGAACAGGTCCTAGCTGCTTAACCAATGACTGACAAATGCTATATTAAACACTTGCTATGTATAATACTTGCGTTCACAATAGTTTTACTTTACAAAACAGAACAAAAGATGTCCCCTGTAAGTAAACCCATATTAGCTGTTTCAGTTATTGAACATCCTAAGGTTTTATGACATGGGGAACAGTGGTGATATCCTGGGCGGGTGATGGAACTGGGATTGTTAATGGAAAAACATCTACAAAGAAAACTATTGGTGAATTATACTTCTCCGGAAACTATAACGATAACAACAACAATAATATAACTTTATTAACTTTTAAATATAACGAACGCAACAAAAACTGTAAATATATTTAAACATTTTTTGAAATTAACCAGAACTATAACGATAACAACAACAACAACAATAATATAACTTTTATGCCTAAATTACGCAAACATTTAGCTAATCTGCTAAAGGGGGGAGTAGCCATTTCTTTTGATAATTTTGATAATCCATCCGTAGCCTCTCTAATCTCCATTACAATATGTTTCTTGCTGTCGCTAGCTGATGAAAAAACTAAAGTGATAACTTCGTCATCCTTATTTTGTCTTTCTTTGTTCCTTAAGATGTTATCTGTGTCAACCTCTTCCGAGAATGCTGATGCGTTAGGGATTTCCTTGTGTTTCTTAATAGCATTGGTGTCTGCACACTTCTTTGTCAATTCTGTGAACATGATAACTGATTCATAAACAGACGATATCTTTGTTTAGTCATTAGTGTTAAGTGTGTCTGAAACTACAGTGCCCTTCTGTTTTTCTTTCTTCAGGCTCTACAGAGTTTTGTGTGTTGTTCTTTTGAGCGACAATTATTCCAGAGGTTTCAGGTTCACTTGTTTTGTCCTGCAGTGAGTTAACAGCTTTAGAGACTTCATGTTTATTTGCTATGTCCTGCTGTTCGTCAACTGCTTCAGAGACGTCAGCCTCATTTGTTATGTTTGACTAGATCCTGGACCTGCCCGGCCGCGCCCAAAATGGAGCCGGTGTAAATGGGACTCGTAACTGCTTGTTGTGTACTGGTTGCCCAACCTTGATATCACGAGATACGTATGCAGTTTTGAAGCACATGGCGGAGGCTCGTCTGCTGTAGTGGGGCGCCCCTTTATTGTTTCAGTCGCCATTCCGCCCGCTTTTGCTACACTGTGCCTTTTCCGCCATTTAGTTGTTTACCGCCCGCTCTTACGGCTACAGCGTCTCGCTCACCATGTAGTTGAGTTGCTCCCACTCTTGCGGTGCAGCGATAGGCGGCTGCCACAGGACTCTTAAAATGGCGGCCGGCTCTTCGGATTTGGGCCTGGTCCAGTAAAATGGCCCTGGGACACCTTGGAACTCGGACGCTTGTCTGCCAGGGCTTTGGTTCCATTCTCGAAAGCGTCCCCTCAGCCTTGAAGATTGTACAAAAGTCTTGGGGGCCGTCGACTCCCGCAGGCTTCCGGTGGGGAGCGGCTGCCATGATTGCTTGCGGAATGGCCACGACGGAGCTACGAGATGGTGGTGCTCTCATGGTGACGCCAGCTTCAGTCTGAAACATCCAGAAACAAGGTGGGGCTTTCATCGTTTGGGAAAAAAAATGTTTTAATCCAATGAAAAGTGTTATTTTTAGGTCACATGACCTAGTCTTACATCATTAGGAAAACAAAAGTAAAATGAACCAATGAAAAGTTTTATTAACAAGTCACATGACCTGTTATGCTTATGTTACGCGCTGCGCGGTGCGCTCTTGATCGTTTCCGGGAAGCTGCGCCTTGCGCACCGGAGCACTTCCGGGTGCGCTAACGCGGCGCGTCATATGACGCATTACGCGACAATGCAGGTCCAGAATATAGTCAAAATGTCTCCACCAACCAGCGGTCGGAATACAACTGCTTTCAGCAGTCCAAAAAGTTTGGTTAAATCTTAAGAGCGGGAGCAACTCAACTACATGGTGAGCGAGACGCTGTAGTCGCAAGAGCGGGCGGTAAACAGCTGAATGGCGGAAGAGGCACAGAGTACCAAAAGCGGGCGGAATGGCAACTAAAACGGTAAAGGGGCGCCCCACGACAGCGTGTCTTCAGGTCAAACGGATTGTGGGACAAGGTCCAGAATGGAAGAGTCATCAAAAGGGAAAAAATTCCGCCGGACCCCGGGAGCCGGCCGCCTATGCCGGGGGCGATCTCAGGCCACACCAGGGCAACACGACTTGGGGAGGGGGCAGGAGCCAAGCGCCCCCTCTCAGTCCGCGCCATCTCACCGCCCCTCGGGGGCCTCCGTCAAGCGGTTTAGGGAGGCACCGTATCACATTGTTTTCCAATGCAGTCAGGTCCACAAACGGACCCCACTTACTTTGAATAGTGAAGCTGCAGCAGGTGCAAATAAGGTTTAAACAGTGTTACAAGCGCTGCTTAGAACTCTGAAGTATGGCACTCAACATCCAGGACTTATGCCATTTGTGTAAGGCAGTGACATCGAAGCAACTCAGGGACAAAAAGCATGAACGAACATTCACGTATGAAAATCTTATTTGGGGAAGGGGCAGGATCCAAACGCCCCCTCCCAGTTCGCGCCACTACACCGTATGTGGAAAATCTGAAGCCATCTGAGTTCTACAAACTCTCAACGCTTGCTATCAGTGCATGAGTTTCATGCTCGATCGATTGAGCTAGCCGGATCGGGCAATAAAAAGTATAAAATAGTTATGTAAATAGTTATTTAATAAAATGTTTTACCCTGTTTCTTTGCTGGTGTGTTGTCTATATTTATAATATTTGCATAGGGTTTGTCGTTATTTTGGGCGGGGTGGGTGGCGGAGTCGAGCTGTCTTGCAGCCCTCATGGTGTGGAGCTCAGTTCATTTCACTATTTTCGTATATCTCATGAAGGGTTGTTCCTAATGTTTGTATTTTACCGAGGTCAAAAAGAGATCGAATTAGTGGTCTACTGATTTTGCTCGATTACTTTTATTTTTTTACACGATTTTTCACTATCTGCAAAGACTAAACAGAGTATTGCGACTTTGTGCTTGTTTGTAAATAGAGAATGATCCAAAGAGAACCAATTCTAAAACAGTAAATGCTTGGATAACAATCAATCAAATGGAGAGACAAGCTGGTACGATGGATTACAACGGGGGTAAAGGTCTGCGTTAACTACAGTTCACTATCTGCAAAGAGAGAGTACTACTAAGAGAAAAGAGGGGAGGGGGGGGCAGCGTTCAAAGCACATCAGCGTGCATAAACACGAAAAGTTTTTACCTATCACGTACTTGACATTTGACAGCTTTTGATATTTGCTATTAAAAAACCATTGAAATTCACAGAAAAAACCATAGGTTATAGTCGATATATAGTTAGGAATTTGCATTTACAAAACCTTGAAAATTCAATGAAAAAACCATTGGTTTTAGGCCATATATAGTTAGGGATTTGCATTTACAAAACCTTATTTTACTCGCATAAAACCATTGAAATTCCATATATAGTTAGATGCGCTAACTATATATCGCGCACCCGCAATCCACTGCTGATGATGTCACATATTACATCATTCATGACATGGTCAGTGACATCACTGATGACATCACTGATGACAACTCAAATGACATCACTGATGACAACATCCAGTGACTGTATGTTTCTGTAAAGTTAAAATATGTCTTACATATTGAAGAATGAGTGGATGTATAAATGTCTGGATGAAGGATTTAGTAGGTGCATAACTGATTGTATGATGGAGTGATTAAATGTGTCTCACTGAGTGCATGGGTTAGTGATTAAACTGTATTAATTTGTGCATCATTATATCTGTTGTTCTGTAAACTGCTGCATGTGTTGATCAGTAGCTATATGAGTAACTATATGGGTTATTGATTGGTTGCCCAAGTATTTGTATGGGAGACTGAGTATGTGTGTGAGTGGCTGGGAGGTGTGTGACTCTGTGCATAGATGTGTGAACAGCTGATTCACTAGATGTATGGGTTCAAAACTGCATGTGGAAACAGCTGTATGGGTGGTTGACTGTGTGCATGAGTGTATTGGTGAGTGATTGGATATCTCAATGCTACATGTCAAAGTAAGTACATATGTAAAACACAGTACATGTGAGAGTTAACATATATAAATAACTGTGCATTAGAGCCAGTGAATGTGTGAGTGGCTGTATGGATCATTGTGAACTTTTATTAGGGATTATATAAGAGAGTAAATATGTGTTACAATATGTTTCAATAAGTAAGGTGTGTATAACTGTATAGTTGAGAAATTGGAGGTGTGATTGATTCTTTGCATGACTGTCTAGGTGTATGAGTAACTCCATGGATGAGTGACAATCTGTGAGTGTCTGTTTTCACTGAGTGTATCTAAGGATATATCAGAGTCTGTAGAGGTTCATCATATTAACACATGAATGATGTCATCTGTGATGTTGTCAGTGATGTCATTTGAGTTGTCATCAGTGATGTCATCAGTGATGTCATTTGAGATGTCATCAGTGATGTCATCAGTGATGTCACTGACCATGTCATGAATGATGTAATGTGTGACATCATCAGCAGTGGATTGCGGGTGCGCGATATATAGTTAGCGCATCTAACTATATATGGAATTTCAATGGTTTTATGCGAGTAAAATAAGGTTTTGTAAATGCAAATCCCTAACTATATATGGCCTAAAACCAATGGTTTTTTCATTGAATTTTCAAGGTTTTGTAAATGCAAATTCCTAACTATATATCGACTATAACCTATGGTTTTTTCTGTGAATATATATATATATATATATATATATATATATATATATATATTACCTACTGGCGGTCGCCAGTAGGTAGTTATAGTTAGGATAATTTTCAATGTTAAATCTCAACATTCTATTTTGAATAACTTTGGCGCCGGTTGACGAATCTGCCTGAAATTTTCAGGAAAATGGTCTCATGGCGGTCCGGTCCTTCCCTGAAAGTTTGGGGGGGATTCGTCAAGCGGGGGCCGAGATAAAAGGGGGGTCCCAAAACGCGTTTTCCCCATGTTAATTTCCATAGGGCGGTCGATTTCACTTTTAGCCCGAACGGCTGAATGGATTTCCACCAAACTTGGCAAAATTGTAGGGACTGGTAGCCCGATGTGCCTTTGCTATGTCTCAAGATATGTGCTCCAGTGGATTTTGAGTAATTTAGGTTCAAAAAAATATATATATCTATAGCCGCGCTCCCGTGCGCGCACGGGAGTGCGCTCCAGGCGCGACACGCGACTTGCGCGCAGGAAGCTGATTGGATCTCAGTTGTCTGTAAACATTCTAAACAGTGCGGAGCGGCCGCCATCTTGTGTCTCGGTAAAATCGAGACACAAGGAGTTTGAAAAAAAAAGGGGCAAATGACCATAAGGGGGAAGAGTAGACCCCCTCTGACCCCCTAGGTTTGATGTAGGGACTAAAATAGGGTCCTGCAGGGCATTAAATTTTTTTTTTCGTTTTGCGCGGGGATAGCCGCGCTCCCGTGCGCGCACGGGAGTGCGCTCCAGGCGCGACACGCGACTTGCGCGCAGGAAGCTGATTGGATCATAAGGGGGAAGAGTAGACCCCCTCTGACCCCCTAAATCCAGGACTATATTTATGAAGGCCTTGCGCTGTTAGTTTTGCGCTTCCTGTGCGTCAATTTTTGTGACGCACCAGCGGTGTAAAAAAATGCGCATTGTTATGCAATATTTAAAAAGTGACGCATCTATCTAGATGCGTCACTTTTTAAATATAGTGCAACGAGGTACATTTTATTACACTGCTGGTGTTATGCGTCACTTTTCTGTGCGCACTCCTTATGACGTTCCAGATGTGTCATATTTAATGTATGACGAATCATGTTGCAGATACAATATGGCGCAGAGTTTTAAAAAGTGACCCATGTACCTAGATGCGTCACTTTTTAAAAATAGCGTCAGGTATAATGTATGCAGAGGGGGTGTTCTCCCGCAAAAAGCTTTGTAATAGCGACGCAGTGAAATCTTTGAGATTTCACTGCGTCAGTTTTAGGATGCTGTTGCGTCAAAATCTTGTGTCTGCTTTACAGCAGGTGTTAGACTGAGGCAAGACCTTTCATATGCTGCTTTCCCCATTTGAAAGGACACATTACTGGAGTTGCGTCACTTTTGTGACGCACTCCAGCAATGCGTTACTTGGAATGTCATAAGGAGTGCGCACAGAAAAGTGACGCATTGCACCAGTAGTGTAAAAAAATGTGTTGCGTTGCGTTATATTTAAAAAGTGAGGTATCTAGGTAGATGGGTCACTTTTTAAAATCAAGCGCCACATTATATCTGCGTGAGGTATAATGCATGCAGAGGGGGTGTTCCCCCACAAAAAGCTTTGTAATAGCGACGCAGTGAAATGTTTGAGATTTCACTGCGTCACTTTTAGGATGCTGTTGCATCCTTTAAATATAGTGCAACGAGGCACATTTTATTACACTGCTGGTGTGATGCGTCACTTTTCTGTACACAGTCCTTATGACATTCCAGATGTGTCATATTTAATGTATGACGAATCATATTGCAAGGAGTTACAGATACGTCAGTATTTCTGACATATGTGTAAACATAAAAGTGATGCGAGGCCGGCGCAAAATTTTGACGCAATAGCATCCTAAAAGTGACGCAGGGAAATCTCATAGATTTCAGTACGTTGTTATTACCAAGCTTTTTGCGAGGGATTGCCCCCTCTGCATACATTATACCTGATGCAGATACAATATGGCGCAGAGTTTTAAAAAGTGACCCATGTACCTACATGCGTCACTTTTTAAAAAATAGTGTCAGGTATAATGCATGCAGAGGGGGTGTTCCTTGCAAAAAGCTTGGTAATAATGACGCAGTGCGTCACTTTTAGGATGCAGTTGCGCCAAAATCTTGCGCCTGCTTCACAGCAAACCTTTCACATGGTGCTTTTTCCATGTGAAAGGACACATTACTGGAGTTGCGTCACTTTTGTGACGCACTCCTGCAATGCGTTACTTTTGTGTTTAGAGATATGTCAGAAATACTGACATATCTGTAACTCCTTGCGAATTGATTAGTCATATATTAAATATGACATATGTGGAATGTCATAAGGAGTGCGTCCAGATAAGTGACGCATCGCTATTTTCACGTAGCGATGCGTCACTTTTCAGAAATGAGGCCTCCAGTTTATTCACTGTGTCATAAATTTCTTTTCTAACACTCACCTTCTTTCAGTCCTCCTACTTCACTTCCTTTCACCTCTCATACCTTTCTGTTCTTTCTTACTCATTCTCCTTTCAATTATCAATGCACTATATTTCACTTACTCTTCATTTTTTAAGATTATAGCTCTTTGATGAGAATTGGAGGTAGTTCTGAAAAGAACTTTTGGTTTTCTTCTTTTAACTGAAGAGGAACAAAAACAGGGAATAGAAACTGCTCAACAGGAGCAAAAAGAAAAGAAAAAAATTAGGGGTGGGAAGGGCAGTGATGGTTCTCTAATGCCCGAACCATGAGCAGGACACTTTGCTCCCCATAGGTGAGGAGTTGATTGCAGTATCTGCATCTGACGACCCCATGGTTGAATGCAGGTTGGATGTTTGCTACCTGCCCCTGAGATTGATCTCTTCCGGAAGAAGTTGCTCCTCCTGTTGATGTAGAGGCCCCATCTCTAGGAACCTCCTGTGCCAGAGCCCTGACACTTTCCCGGGCAAAATTCTGGGGGTGCCTGGTCTCCACATGTCGGATCATCGTAAAGTTCCCAAAAGAGTACTTTTTTTGGGGGTTACCCCGTGACAGGACCTTTTTGCAGATCCTGCACTCTACTTTTGGTGCATTCACCTTCTTCTGGTCTGCTGGGAATTTAAAGAATTTCCAAATGAAATGTCCCTTCACCTTTGGGGTAGGTGGCTCTTCATCAATGAAGTCATCTTCACTGCTGGATGATCTGGCAGCCATGATGAATCCAGGAATATGGAGCAGCAAAAAAGGCAGGTCTTTCAGTCACAAAAGTGAAAGAAGAAGTGAAGGAAATGGGTGGGGATTTCATTCATTGTAACAAAAAACTGTTAGCAACCAATGAAAAGTGTTATTTTAGGGTCACATGACCTGACGCGCTTACGATGCGCGCTCGGGTGCACTTCCGGGTGCGTTTACGCAGCGCGATCGTAGGCGCTTCCGGGGCGCACACGTGGCGCGATCGTAGGCGCTTTTGCGTGCGTTTAGGCGCCGCGCACGTATGCGCTTCCGAGGGCACGTACGTTGCGCGCCGAAGTGACGTCATCAATCTTTAATAGAAATGCATAATTATTTTCCATATTAAAAAAAACAAATTTTATTTGTATGGTACGAAATGTTTTGCATTATTATTAACTTTTCATTCATATTTTTTTTTCACGAACGACAGTTGCGCTCTGGGTGCGCTTTCAGATGAGCGCTCGGAAAAGCTTACAGGAGAGCTTAGCTGAAAGCTTCCCCGTGCGCGCACCCAGAGCGCAAAAAAAAAAAATTATAAAAAAAATGAATACTTAAAAAAAACAGCAAATTGTAAAAAAAAAAAAGGTTAGAAACTCGATATACAAAGGAATTAGCATTTAAAAAACCTATGAAATACACTGAAAAAACCATAGGTTTCACACCAGTTATAGTTAGGAATTAGCATTTAAAAAACCTTTGAAATTCACTGAAAAAACCATAGGTTTCACACCAGTTATAGTTAGGAATTAGCATTTAAAAAACCTTTGAAATTCACTGAAAAAACCATAGGTTTCACACCAGTTATAGTTAGGAATTAGCATTTAAAAAACCTATTAAATTCACTGAAAAAACCATAGGTTTCACACCAGTTATAGTTAGCTGGAAATTTTACTGATATAAAACCATTGAAATTCCCACGTTATAGTTAGTCGGACTCACTATAACTTGCGCGTGCAATGCACTGCTGATGACGTCACATATTACATCACTCATGACATGGTCAGTGACATCACTCATGACATCACTGATGACACCATCCTTGTGACATAGTGACAGACCTCCTCTCAGTGTAAAGTAACCCTTGAGACACATATTTAAAAATAGAAACTGAAATTTTTAAAAAATGGACATACCTATATCAGTTACAACAAGCAATTCTGTACTTCCACTATCTATATACTCATCCACTCATTCACCAACAGTTCTATATAGTCACTCATACATATACTCACTCATCATATGAAGAGATACACCTATACATTCTGTTACACACCGACATTCATCCAAAAGTTACTCACACACATATTCACACGTGCAAATAAACTATTGAACAACCATTTATTTGAAAATAGAGTTATACACACACTTCCACCTTACTTCTATTGAAAATTACACATATTTATTCTCTTAAACAATCACTTATAGAAACACATACTTATTTAAACAGGAAATCTTACAATCTCTTACTCTCACATATACTCAGTTATATACATCAATATTCATATATACTAGATTAAAACATATGTAGTTACTGATAAAGACACTAGTGAGACAGTCATTCACTCACTAACAAACACATATAGACACTCATCCACCCATACAGTCCTGTACATATGCTGTCTTCAAAACACATACAAACAAAGAGTCAGTCACTCATGCATCTATGTGCTAAGTAATACCTCCACCAAACCATATAGACACTCATACTGATACTAATAAAAATATCAAATAACCCATATACATACGCATGTAGCTACTTATCAACACATGTAGCCACTTATACACAAAGTGAAACACTAATATATGTATTTAAATATTTAAACATAACTCACTAATATTTATTTTTCAGAAAGACACATATTCACTGGATGGTGTCATCAGTGATGTCATGAGTGATGTCACTGACCATGTCATGAGTGATGTAATATGTGACGTCATCAGCAGTGCATTGCACGCGCAAGTTATAGTGAGTCCGACTAACTATAACGTGGGAATTTCAATGGTTTTATATCAGTAAAATTTCCAGCTAACTATAACTGGTGTGAAACCTATGGTTTTTTCAGTGAATTTAATAGGTTTTTTAAATGCTAATTCCTAACTATAACTGGTGTGAAACCTATGGTTTTTTCAGTGAATATATATATATATATCTCCAAACCTCTCCGACTCCACACGGAAGAGAGCACGCACATGAGGGCTGCAAGTTTATAAGGCTTTTTTATTTTTTTATTGGATCAGGCTTTCCTCGACCCAGAAACCACTTCATTTATATTGACAAACTCATAAACATAGATAAAATACAGTGTATGCTATAAAACAACAATTGTAAATCGAAAATACAAATGACAAACAGGGTGTCACAACAAAATGATGGGCCAACTAACTGCAATTTTCAAATGAATTTATGATGGAAGGCATAGTGCTCTAAACTGCTCTAATCTGATAAAATCTGGTTAACCCAACAGATAATGTGTTCACATCCCGCGCATAATTTGTAAAGCATGGGATTACATATTTTAAAACATATTATTGCTGTGTTTAAAACACAGTGAGCACCATCTCACATCAAACATTTTTTTATTTTATTTATCGATTTTGTCTCATACAAACAAGAAAAAAAACCAGATCATACATCAGTCATAAGCACTAAACATACAAATCTCAGAAGTCCACTGTGAGATCTAAAATGCAAATCAGAGATTTAGCACAGTATCATAAATACATCACAAGTACAGAGTTTAATAATCAAATCATAGTAGGCGACAATAACAGATGGTAAAGTTTAGGGTTGGAGCATGGCGTCAGAGACCGCTTTAGTCAGATCCGGGTTGCTGCGTAAATACTCAGATAGCGGTTCCCAGATATCTGAGGGTTTAGAGCCAGTAGGCAGCTCCTCAGCATATATTAGAAAGTTATCTCTGCAGTAGGCAGCGTCAACCAGCCAATCTTTAAGCGCTGGGGCGCGGTTGCGGTCCCAGTACATGGCTAGTCTACGTTTCGCTAACAAAAATAGTATGGATACAAGCTTCTTTCCCTTTGCCTTTAGTAGTACATCAAGGCCAAGCAAGCACACTCTGGGCGTGCATGGGATGTTACATGACATCATTAGTGCTATATGGGTGGTTACTGCGACCCAGTACTTTGGCACTCTCTCACAGCACCAAGCAAGATGTGGGAAGTCCGCTTGATCTGTCCCACACCGCCTACACCTTGCATCATCTCGTAGTTTGATTTTGAACAATTTTAGGGGAGTGTGATTTACTTGATTAATTTACTTATAATGAATAAGACGCAGGTTCCCATTTGGTGTCAGAAGTGTGATCAGTGTGCAGCTCGCTGTCCAGTCTTCCTCCGCGAGAGGTGCATCCAGCATTGTGGACCATTTGTCTTGTGCCTGAACTGTGTCAGCTCCTATCTCCGCTTGCACCTGCTTATATAGTTTGGATATAATGTGCGTATGACTAGGTGAAGTTAGCAGTAATTGCAGTGAGTGTAGGGTAGGGGGTTCATCAGGGAAGGAGGGGTATAGTTCTCGGGCAGCCGCTCTTATTCTATGGTATAGGAAATGGAAGAGCAGTGTTTGGTTGCTGATATATGCTAAGTCATCTTATGTAATAAATGTGCCATTTGGGTATAGGTCCCCTAGCTTTGATATGCCCACTTGTTCCAAAAGTGCCATATTGTTCTTTTCCATCGTGACTGATAATCTAGAGTGATAGGCTAATGGAAGATTCGGGGCCTATATAGGGTTCTTGTGTGCTAGTTGACGGAACCGCTCCCACGCTTGGGATGTGGTGCGTACTGTGTTTATCTCCTGCAATATGAGGTGGGGTCTGGTATGTGTCATGATGCTTGTGAGCGGTATCGGATTGGCGTCTCCGTGCTCTACTGCTAAATGTGGTAAATACAACACTGGGTGGTGCCAGTAGTAAGCGAAATGTGCTTGCGCACATAGATAGTAGAGATAGGCATCCGGGACCGTGAAGCCACCTGCACTATAAGGGAGGGCGAGTGTTCGAAGACTGATCCTAGCTTGCTTCCCTGCCCAGATCAATTTCACAAATATCGTGCGAAGCCTGGCAAAAACTGACGCAGGGGGAGTGATAGGTATATTGACGAATAAATACAATAACTTCGGAAGTATCACCATTTTTAGTAAGGAGATCTGATCAGCCAGGGATAGGGGAAGTGTTATCCACCTCTGTATCTGTGCTTCTATGCGGTCAATAGCTGTTCCATAATTTTGTCTGATTACTAGTTCTGTGTCCCTGTGCACCCATATCCCTAAGTATTTAATTGGGTCAGCTTGCCACCCAAGAAGAAAGTCCAGCAGTGGTGCACTGGTGCTGTCAGTCAAGGGGATCACTGCTCATTTACTCCAGTTTATATGTAGACCTGATTGCCTACTACATTTCACATATTCGCGGAGCGCAGGGGAGAGGTTAGCCTCAGGCTCCCGGATGTAGAGGACCATGTTATCAGCATAAAGCGAAATACTGATGGGGCGTAATTGGAATCTAAGCGCAGTATGGGCATATTTTTGGCGTATTTTTACAGGCAAGGGGTTCTAGAGCTATCGAGAAAAGTAAGGAAGAAAGCGGACAGCCCTGCCGCGTGCCTCGCTGAATGGGCATCGATTCCGATATATAGCCATTTACTTTAATGCGGGCTGTCTGGTTCGTGTGTAGTAGGTTAATCCATGTTAACATTCGTAGGGGAGGCAATCCGTCTTAAGATAGCGAACATGTAGGGCCACTCCACTGAGTCAAAGGCTTTGGCCGCATCTAGCAGCATCGCCACAGCTCTGAGATCTGGGTTTAACTGATTCAGTAAGGCAAAGATCGTGCGCAAATTATGCGCGGTGGACCTGTCACGGATGAAGCCCGATTGATCTGGTAAGGTAATTGTGGACATAAGTGGCTGTAACCTTGTGGCTATGATTTTGGCTAGTATTTTAATGTCTGTGTTGATTAATGACAAAGGTCGGTACGATTCCGCTTTAGATGAGTCCTTATCAGGTTTTAGAATTGCTACTATGAGTGCTTCTCTAAGCGTTTGTGGAAGGGTGCCGTTGTTATGGGCCTCTTCATACATTTCGAGTAGATGGGGGATTATATCTTCCGCGTAGGTCTTGTAAAATTCTCCAGTGAACCCGTCGGGCCCTGGCGCCTTTCCGTTCGGTAAGGCTTTAATGGCTGTAAGTATTTCCTCCTCCGTTATCGGCAGTGCAAGGTATTCGCAATGAGAATCTGAGAGCCACACTAGCGCTATGTCCTCAATGTATTGAATTTCAGGTTCCGTGGCTGTGTGTTGTGTAGTGTAAAAGTCACCGTATGTTTTAACAAATGTGGCCAGAATCCCGGGGGTGTCATAATGTAGTTGTCCCTCATCATCCTCTATCTGCGTAACTATTTGGTTCCTGTGGTTTGTACGTATTTTCTGTGCCAGAATGCAACCCAGGCGTTCACCCTCACCTAGTCTGCGTGCCCTGTGACGCTTAGATGTGTATCGTATTTCCTCCTCCGCTAAGTCGTTATATCGTGTAACCGCCTCTCATATTGCTCTCAATTTAGCTGCATCATGTGTGGCTTCATAATCTGCCTCTAACAGTTTGATGTCTTGCTCACAGTTCTGTAGTTGCGTCCTTATGTCTTTCAATATCCCTGCAGTCGTGCCAATACAGACCCCACGTATTGTTGCTTTGAAGGCCTCCCTGAGTGTGCCTGCACTATCTACTGATTTACAGTTGATGGCAAAAAATTCCTCTATGGCCGTGTGTAGTGTTTCTTTATAGAAAGGGTCCAGTAGTGCCGCCGCATTAAAGCGCCACATAAAGGGAGGCGGCACATATGTCGGGACAGCTAATGTTAAAGGAACTGGTTTATGGTCCCACAGCGTTTTTGGGAGGTGCAATACGTCAGTAGCCCAAGTGGATGCCTGGTCAGCCAGTAACCAATAATCAAGCCTCACCAGCTGTTGTGTGCTGTGGACGAGTGTGTGCTTTCACGTAGGGTGGGGTGTCGTTCCCTCCAGACATCGTGAGGACTAAATTCATCAATGCCAATGAGAAGAGTCTCCGCTGCCCACTTGTGATGTTCAACAGTATCTTGAGAGCGGTCCAAAGTGGAGTTTAGAGTAACATTCAGATCTCCGCCCCAGATCCATTCTACTGGTGGCTGATCTCGTAATTTATCAAATAGAGACATGTAAAAATCTGGGTTGTCTACATTAGGTCCATATGCATTAACAATACCCACTCTCGTGCCCAGCAGTGTGCCAGTTAAAATAATGAACCGTCCCTGTGGATCCACATCTGTATGGTTCAGCTGGAACTGAACCCCCTTACGGTTAAGGATTGATACCCCCTCGGGCATAGGAGGAGTATGTGGCCGATATGGAATGTTCTGCCCATCTATACCCAAGTGTCCTAGCTTTACTGGGGAGCAAGTGTGTTTCCTGCAGAAGCGCTATGTCTATAGCATGCCTATCTAGGTAAGCAAAAACCTGACAAATTTTCTTGGGATTGTTGAGGCCTCCAACATTCCATGTCAACAATTTCAGGTGTTTACCCATCGCCTCTTAATATCCACCATGCGACATATAGATACCTTGTGCATTTCAAACATGTACAGAATCTTCTAGATCTACAAGTAATGATGTGACAGCAACGTGCTGTGACTGTTCTGATCGCAACAAACTCCCAACCCCCTCCCCCCACCCACTTTGCCATCCCAAACATGACAAAGCCTAATCCCCAAATCTTATGCCCAAAACTAAGAAAAGTACAAGTGAGTACCCACATAATTACAGACTGTCTGTACATGGGTCCCTCAAATAGGGCAAACAATGTGGATCACACAAGGGGGGGCCGGAAACCACCCGCCATTAACCCCAGCATCAATATGCTGGGGGATCAAGCCATACTCGCAACAGCACGAGTGAATAGTAATAGGTTAATATAGCGTATAAGCCAGCTTGATTAGTTCAGGAGTCTGTATCGCATTATACAAGCATTTGAACATGCTGCATAATTCTCTATCAGACTGTCATGGTCATATACATGAATGAATAAATACATTTTGCAAGGTATATACAAAGAAGAGAAAAAGATCATTCCATAGGCCATCCGCAGTCTCTCTACCATAACAATCTCAAGTTAAGAATATAGATCCAGGGAAGGCAGTCCCTCCTTCTGCATCCGTGAAGGGGATCCTGCTCAATCTGCTGGCCTCACGGCGATCTGTGCCTCAGTACATGGGGGTGATACGCCTCCAGATATTTAATCACTTCCTGAGGGGTGTTACAGATCACGCTCTTCCCCTCCAGAGTTATCTTCAAGCGAGATGGATAAATCATGGCATATTGAATTTCATTCTCTCTCAATTTCCTTTTGATATCCAAGAATTTCTTCCTCGCCTCTTGGACCTGAGAGGTAAAGTCTGGGTAGATGGAAATGTTCATGCCTTCATGTGTGAGGGTCCCAATTTCTCGGGCTATTCTGAGCTCAGCGTCCCTGTCCCTAAAGTTCAAGAGTTTAGCGACAATAGGGCACGGTTTTGCCCCAACTGCTGGTCGCGGCGCCAGCGTGCGATGTGCCCGCTCCACTATGAAGACAGGAGAAAAGATATCTTTACCAAGGATTGTGGTTAGGAGAGTTTCAACGTAAGCCTCCATGTTGCCCGTGTGGGTGGTCTCCACAGCACCTAGAATGCGCAGGTTGCAGCGCCTAGATCTTGCTTCCAAATCCTCCGTCTTGGCAGCCAGGTTCTGTATGAGTTTATCCACTTTTTTCTGTTTTAATTCAAGTTGTTGCGCCTGGTCCTCTGCGTCGGATAAACGGCGCTCCGCCATGTCTATAAGTTCCGTATGTTTGTCCAACCGCTCAGACATGCGATCCACCCGATAGGCTAAAGAGTCAATCTTTCCATCAATATTGGTTAGGGTGGATTGAATAGTAGCAAACATTGCCTGCACATCCACTGCAACCTGCGTAGTGGGGGAGGGCGCGGTATCTCGGGTCGGTGTAGGCCGATGAGTGGGCGGTGCGGTTACTTTCCGCTGATTATCAAATGAAAGCTTCGACTGTGTTTTCTCCGGCTTAACCATGCTCATGCCTGTCAATAGAGATATTAGAGATTAAATATGTTGGCGCCCAGCACCATGCACCCCAGCAGTGCGAGCACAGGGTGATGAGGGGAGCAGCTTCAGGGGTTAGCACATGGCAGGGGCCTAGTAGGCCTATAACTTCTAGTAGCAGGTTATTGGCGCCGTCAGCACGTATCAGAGTGCCGCCCCATACCATACAAAGTCACTTTGTGTCGCCAATAACTAATAGCTGAGCACGTTGGTAGTGTTGTCTGCCCGTCTATCGAGGCCCAGCAGCTGGCGCGTTCAACACACAACACTCTAGTTGGATCATAAATGTGCAGCCTTTTCAGCTTCTCATGCGTCCCGCTAGCAGGGGGTTCATGAAGATCGGAGCACCGACTCAGACAAGTGGCTCACAATACTGTACTGGCGTTGCGAGGGCTTCGCAGGCCATTTGGGCCCCGTAGTACTCCTCCACTCCTACCTCAGCGGTTTTCAGCTGTTCGATAGTGCAGCTTGGTCGGTCAGTGGGCGTAGTCTGGTCCTTCGTGCACCAGTCGCCAGTAGTAGGGCTCGGATCTCTGAGTCCCGTCGCGGCCTCTTCTCCACCGCTGCCACCGCGGGCTTGCGTAAGAGCAGCGTCGCCGCACACAGCAGGGCAGGTTCTTCGCAGCTTCCGGTGTGCGCTGGAGCATTCTCGGCAAAGTCGTCCGATCTGCTCATGAGAGGTATCAGCGGATAGCTCAGATCTTCCTCTTGCAGGGCGGTCAAAAATTATCAGCAGTTAACGTCTATTAACCCAGGATCATTGCAGGATAGGGGCTTGATCTGAGAGCTTGCCTATGGCGCGGCAATTTCCTGGCATGGCCATTTCCTAGCGCAGCTAGATCCGCCCCCCCCCCCCCTCACATTAAACATAGAGTTATGGAGGTGCTGTGTCACTTGGAGCATTCGGAAGACTGCTTTTGATCAAATGCAATAGCAAGTGGATTTTTGAGATCTACTTAGACTAATACTTTATGGCTTTCGGGGGCCACACCACCAACATAGTTTGTATCAATTGATCATGAGCCAGTCATTCTATAGTCAAAACTACTGTAATTGAGGCACAGCACAACTGCATTTGTTCAACATATGCAGTATATGCCTACTGTACAAAAACCTGAATGTGTGACAGGATCCATCTCGAGCTACAGCAAGTTGCGCTAACAACCAATTATAAAATACTGTAAATCACGTGATTTTACTTAGGGAAATTAATATATACATACATGTATAGTTAAAAACAGTAAATATTAAATATTTTAACATATATCATTAATATAATGTGAATTCAAACTGTTTCCAAAGATTGTGGGTATGCTCCATGACCTGCACATCTATTTATATCTGAGTTCAATTAGTCTCACCCGTGTCCATTGAAGCCAAAATATTTTAGTGTGCTTTCACAGTGTCACAATACCCACCCACCAGGGTATAAATCCATTAGGGCTGAAGCAAGACTAGAACAATACTGAAGCACACCAAATGATCATCTCTTTCATCCACATTCAATAATCTGTGGTATGACCAGTCAAAAATGAGTGTCCTTTGGAAGAATTCCACAACAATTTTCGAACCAGGTCCCTTTTGATTCATTTATTCTATTTCAATATAGGTAGAAATCAGCAGCAGCCGATGTACGTTTCGACCCCCTGGGCTTCCTCAAGGCTTGGATTTAATAGATTTAGTTCATTTTCCTATCGCAAATCACAAAATTCCAGTTATGTGCAGTCAATTCCATTAAAAGCATTGAAAAATGAACCTGATAGGTAGTCGTATAAATTCCTTTGGTAAGCCAAGTTATATTCGTCATGCAAAGTAGAGTAATCTTTTCTCTTCCACAAGTAATGAACCCTGATAAGTCCTCTTGTTGTGAAGGGCGATCCGTCCACCTCGTAACCGGCAGCATTGGCACCGTAACTGCTGGTTACTGAATTTAAATAGGAGACTTCTAACACTTTCCAGAGGGTTGCTATAACTTTTAGGGGACAGTACCAATATTTCAATACTATTCTTAGCCCTAAATAACAAGGTCGTCTTGACCCAACTTGTTTTAAGTGACTACCACTGAGGTATCTAACAAGGCTGTCCTCCTTTAGATATGTCCCGAACTTATCCAATATTTAATTTTAGGGATTATGAGTTTAACAGCGCTGTTATAAATTAACAATTGGGTAATACATCTTAACCTTTAAGAGCGGTATCACACCGTGAGGTTATGTTAACTACCAGGCTTTACCATGGGTCGAGTCTTTTCTCTACCCTTATGACTCGAGGCTCCGCCCCCCTCTCAAGCAACCAGGAAGCAAATACCTCGACGCGGTAGAGCACAGAGCTTTCCAAGTATCGTGAAGGGAACGGTGTGCCGCGGTAGATGGCAGGGCTCTGAGCCATTGAGGATGATATTTCGGGCCGAATCTCAAACGTTCAAGGTAAACAACTCCACCCGCCTCTATACTTATACGATGCGACCGAAATACGGACGGTTACTTGAAACCCACGGGTTCTTTATTCTTTTATATCCTTTCATAGGAGGCTGTAAACTACGTATGACTCAGTCTTCCATCAAAACAATTGTGAATTGTAGAGGTAAGGATCGGATTATAGACGCCCCCCTGTATTCATACTTATAGTCCAACCTTGCATTAATAGTGATAAGGATTTTTTGTTTCCCTCAATGTCCAGGCGTAAATCACAGCCTATACCTTGTATCCTGATAGATGCTTGTAGAACCTATCGTCCCTAAGAGGTAACCTCTTCAGTAGCGCAATTTACAGATATAAGTCTTTTCTATTAATGTGCATGCACAGAAGACAGAACTTAAATCCTGTTTCTCATGATATACAGGCGTTCTTCCAACCAATTTCAAGGAAAACTACTTGAAGTAGTGTGATATATTGAAGCATTTAACGCACATGCCGTCCGCACAGACTCCAATCTGTCTGCCGACCAAATTACAAAACAGTGGTAAGCTGTATAGGACTAACTTTCCTAGACAATTCGAGTCCCTTCTACCTTTTGTGTTAATTATGCCTATACAATAGAGCAACTGACAGCTAATCTGTTCCAAATAATGCGCGAGCACCCAACATAGGAATCTAATCTGGTTTCTCTTTGCACTTAGGCGTTTTCCAGTAACCATTTCTCTAATAAACTGACTTGGAATAGTATGAGATATTGAAGCACTTAACCAATGTGCAGCTTATATAGAATCCATCCTGTCTACCAGCCTAAATGAACACTAGTGGTAAGCCAGAATAGGATATATATTTTTTCTTAAACTTCCTGAGTGTTTAGGTTAATGATGCTTTTAGTTTATGACAAAAAAAAACCTTCTCCCTGTTTGTAGGTTGCATAATTCAACAACCCATAAGGACGTTTCTAAGAACTTTCAAGACTCCATCTGAACCCTTTGAGATTAGAGGTAAATAATAAACTATGAGTATGACAAGATGTCACTACCTAGGGACAGTTCCCCTTCACTGTTCCGCCCGTGTGCCAATAAAGCAGAGTATTGCTTTTAATCACTAGGTGCAATGACTCAACACGCCCCTTTTGTTTAAATTGCCATTCTTTGTTTGTACCAGCTGACTATTCATAAAGATTGGTTTAAATATCAATCTATTTCTTCATCATTTGCAGTTAGAAATCACCACTTCGGTCCCGGAGAATAAACCTTTGTTGATCCAACCCCCCTCGCCTTTTTGCGATAGGTGAGCTAAATTTCCAATGTACTCTGCAACTTAGCAACATGTGATTCAGATACAATTAGACAACACGTTTTTAATTGTTTACACTGTTCCACCCTCCTTGTAATTCACAAACAGGATGGGTGTGTTTCTAATTTGTTTTTTTAACTATCCCCCAGAAGGTTGCCCACCCACAACTTCTTTGTCCTGACGAAGACCCTATCTGTAAGGAACAGACTCCTACCTATATTCGGGTCGAAACGTAGACTATACGACAATTGACCAACTCCGGCCCCAAGCAAGACATTAACGGCACCAGCGGAGTTAGGCTTTGTTCATTAGCCGTATTTTGGACTCTATACGAGCCTCATGGTGTGGCCTTTGGTTCAAGGGACCACATGTACACGGTCTTTAAATTAAGAGTAGGACTTGTCACTGAATGATTCAGACCATTCCTATCCCACCCCTGACACTTCCCTCACTTCACCCCTCCCCGTTGTGAATGTGGGCACGCACATTTATATAAACTTGTTTATAATAGTCAAATGTATTATGAGTTCTAATCCATTTAATAGGATGTATATGCATTTTTGAATAAAACTCTTTTGCATTCAATAGCTTTGCTTTTTTGAATTTGATTTAATACAAATGAAATAATTGTGAATTTTTTGTTTCTTGTCTGAGGACCCCTTCCTTTAATTCTAACCAGCTCAAATTAAGCACTGCTGTCCTGCCCCACCCAACGTCATACACCCCTTTTTCTCAATGTTCTGTCAACACGCCCCACTCTTTCTCACATTTCTCTCCCTCCCATGTTTCTGGCATTTTAAGGCCCGGATTCACAAACACGTTATGCAGCACGAACTTAAGCAAACTGATGCAATGCACCAAAACGTCTTGAAAGGGTATTTACTTTTTCTTGCGCTGGAAAGCTACCCTTTTCTCAGTACCGATAGCTGATTTGCGCCACTTTACATCAAGGTGGCATTATTGGGTATAATATGGGTGGATCAGTGAAAGCGCCCATAGTTTACTTTGACAAAAAGACCTATCCACTAAGATAGTCAGACCGGGATTTGAATAAAAAAATAACACAACCTTGAAGCAGGCTCTAACAAGGAGAAATGTTTTCATTTCTTCAAATATTCTACACATTGCATGTGTGCTGTTCAGCTCAGAACACTTATAATGCATGGAATGTTTCAGAATTGTACGTTTATAGCAGGTGCTGCCAGCATAGGTAAGAGCGATGGGGTGGAGTGGGGCGGGGTGGGGGGGAGTCGACAGACGACAGAATAGGTAAAACATATTTAAAAATGAATAAAACCACTTACCTTGCGCTCGTCGCATCTGTGATGCAGCAAGCGCAAGTGGCTTTATTTATTTTTTATTTACTTTTACCTATCCTGTCATCTATTTACTTCCCTCCCATCCTGCACCACTGCTCTTACCTGTGCCGGCCCCACCTGGCTTTTAGTACAAACCTATGTTAGACAGCAGCCTCAGCGCCATGATGTAAAAGTTTTGTGTGGCACTAGACAGCCTTTATTGTGCACTAGTGCAGGGATAACAGAAGCTGCATGCCATTTTTAGTAAATATGATTCTATTCTGCCTTCTGTCCCTTGCGCAACACAGTTCATAAATGTTTGTAACTTGGTTGCCCTAAAAAAAATTAAACCTGATCCCATGTCTGTTCCTCCCATCACATCTTCTACTTTCTCTAGCTCACATCCCTCCTCCACGACCACTTTTCACTTCTGTTCGCTGACTCTGTGACCTGCCCAGGAGCAAACAGTGATGGTTGAGGGTCAAGGGAGCTTAATAATAACAAGCATTTGCAATGCAATCGGTCTCACCTTTGGGACCTTCTATGTATTTAGCTATGCAGCACATTAGCCTGGGTGCTGAAACATCTACTGTTCTTTAACATGGAGAAAAAGTAAGCATCAAACTGCGTGACACGCCAGGTATGAGAACACATGGAGAGAAATGGTGCCTTTCATCAGGAAATTGTATAGTCTAACTCTGTTTTTATTATAAAATCAGGGCCTTTGGTGGTCATATCACTGAAAATACAAGATTTGAAAAAAATATTATTGACTACGGGTGCTCGCAATTTCTATGGGCTGGAATCTAGAGAATGCTAAAGTGATTCTGGTATTTTACTGACCTCTACTGGTCGTTTTCTATCAAGGAAGTTAAATAGAGGCAGTTGCCAGAAAAATAAATAAAAGAAAGTCCCTTAGCAGAAAGCAATTCTGGTATTTTACTGACCTCTACTGGTCGTTTTCTATCAAGACAGTTAAATAGAGGCAGTTGAACAAGCAGAAAGCATTTCGGGTATTTTACTGACCTCTACTGGTCGTTTTCTATCAAGACAGTTAAATAGAGGCAGTTGAACAGAAAAAAAAGTCCCCAAGCGGAACCAGACAAGTCCTAGGGCTGATCTCAAGAACCCACAAAGTAAATATACATAGAAGTATATACTAAAGTATATACAAGATGTCTCCAAAGCTCGACCTAAAAAGGAATGCCAGTTGAAAAGGAGTTGTTAAATAAGGCTACCCCCTCTTCAACCTTTGGATAAATGTCAGTTGACTAAATCCGAGCTATACCCAATTGAGATGCTGCAAGAGGGCATGCAACACCTCCCACAGGGACACAACCTCTTCAAATTGCTACTGCGCAGGTTTACCCACAACTAATGCTACCAAATAACCATGCCAACAGGGGCATCATGATCCAGTAGGAGGCTTTCAATGAACAATAAATTAATCTGAAAGTCAAAATCTCATTTCTTTTTAAATTAACAACTGGACTAAAGTTCTAGAATACAGAGGCTTCAAGAAAAAAAACAAGGCTGGCCATTTGTGATGATGGTAACATGCAACCACCTAGTAACCTTGCGTGATGAAGGCCTCCCCACCTCAACACCTAGTAATTGGGCAATGACAGGCAATAAAATCTCAGCCCTGCTGCCTTCTAATTTAAGACAATGAGAATATTAATGCCGGACCACTGGAAATATCCTACGTACCTACAAGCCATGACTAAGTCATAGGTGGATGGGTTCCTGTTTAAATTCGGGCATCCGAAATATTTTAAAAAAATAAAACTAAAGATCCTCCACGCAGCTTGTAAATTATGGTTTCAAATTAGAAGGGCAGCGAGGATTCCATACTATAGCAATTATGCTCTAAGTTGGGCCTCTCCAGGAACCCCTGAGTGTCTAAAGGACAAGATCTCAACCTTATTGGCAGAAGCAGGGGTAGCACGATGGAACCAGCTACTTGAAGGGCAGTCTTTAGTGGATTGGGAACAACTATCATCTTTGTCGAACATCTCCAGATTCGAGTTTTACCAACTGACTAGCTGGTCAAATTCGCTGCCAAAGGGCAAAGCAGGAAATAGAGAACTTGAGAGGAAATTTGTTTAAAGTCCTGGGCAAAAGAAGGAGCTGTCGGAGTGGCATTGGTTGTTCGTGCAGGTCGACCTACCAGAATATCATTTCAAGAATATCGATGTCCAGAATATCGACATTCTATCTACAACATGGTAAGTACAAAAATATTGAGAGAAAAAATATTGTTGTTTAAAATATCGAAGTTAAATATACTCGGATTTTTTCATGTTAAAAAAATATTGTAAACTAAGGGAAAAAAACTATTAATTTAAAAAAAGTTTTAATTTATTTATAAATGTAAAAATGTATAAATATTACATGTAATGTAAAAAAATAAGCATACATATTTACAATTTAATATATATATTTTCTTTAAAATAATTAATAAATAATATTTTTATTTAATTATAACATATTAGAAATATACCCAAAAATAATTAGATATATATAGACAAACACCTGTAACATAAATATTATAAATAAAAAAAATTATATTATAATCTTAATATATAAATTAATAATTACATTTTAAATAATAATTTAGTGCAACAGTAGGGAAAGTGTTGGATAGCGGGGAGGTAACAATTACTATTCCCACTTCAACAAATGCAACAGTAGGGAAAGTGTTGGCTAGCGGAGGGGTTAAAATTACTATTCCCACTCCAGTAAGTGTAACAGTAGGGAAAGTGTTGGATAGTGGGAGGTAAACATTACCATACCCACTCCAGTGAGTGCAACAGTAGGGAAAGTGTTGGATAGCGGGGAGGAAAAATTACTATTCCCACTCCAAGTGTAACAGTAGGGAAAGTGTTGAATAGCGGAGGGGTTAAAATTACTATTCTCAAAGCAGTAGGTGCAACAGTAGGGAAAGTGTTGGATAGCGGGGGGGGGGTACAAATTACTATTTCCCACTCCAGTCAGTGCAACAGTAGGGTAATTGTTGGATAGCGGGGAGGTAAAAATTACTATTCCCACTCCAGCGAGTGAAACAGTAGGGAAAGGGTTGGATAGCGGGGTTAAAAATGACTATTCTCACTACAGCGTGTGCAACAGTAGGGTAAGTGTTGGATAGAGGGTAGGTAAAAAGTACTATGCTCACTCCAGCAAGTGCAACAGTAGGTAATGTGTTGGATAGCGGGCAGGTAAACATTACTATTTCCACTCCATCGAGTGCAACAGTAGGGAAATTGTTGAATAGCGGGTAGGTAAAAATTACTATTCCCATTCCAGCGAGTGCAACAGTAGGGAAGGTGTTGGATAGCGGAGGGGATTCGTTTACTATTCCTACTCCAGCAAATGCAACCGTAGGGAAAGTGTTAGATAGCGGAGGGGAATAATTTAGTATTCCCACTCCAGAAAAATAATTAATATTAATTAACAAAGAATTAATTATTCAAAAATGATTTACCTCCCACCATATTCCCCTATAAACAACACTACCAATATTGTAAAACATGACAAAATTAACATAATTGATTGATTATAATTAATTAACTAATAAAAATTAACAAACAAATTAAAAAACAATAACAAATGAATTAGTTCACACAATTAACACTATAAAATACCTTTAAATTAATATTATAAATATTTTTTTTAATAAAATTAAGTTACGTCCCACCCAACTCCCCTATCAACACACAACAAACTCTTAAAAAAAGACACAATTAACATAATTATAAATTCATTTATTATGATAATATCCAAATAATAAATAAGTAATAATAAATTAATACCCCCATTTAACAATATAAAATATTAAAAACATACATATTACTTAATAATAAATATATGTTTATATATAATTGGTCTAACAACAATCTAGCGCTGTCATGTGATCAAGCCACTTCTGGTGATGAAACGCGTAATGGCCGACTGAAATAAACTTGGAAGTTTTTGCACTTACTACGGGTCCGTGTCTGCTTGCTGTGAGCATTTTGGAGGCGGCTTTGAAGCAGTGTTCTGGATATATATGTATATATGTATATTATAATTAAAATACTTCCCACCCCACTCCCCTATAAACCCACAACCCACTCCTAAAAAATTAGACAATTAAACTATTTAACAATGAACTAATAATTATTAATAACCAATCGATAAATTATTAATATTAAATGAATTACCACAATTAACAATATAAATGATTAAATACATAAATATTATATATAACAAATTATTAATTAATTGATAATAATTAAATTACTTCCCACCCTTTCCCCCTATAAACCTCAACCCGCTATGGAAATAAAACCCAGAATTTAATTAAAAAATAATTAATAACTTCTAAAAATTCTTAATAATTTTATTATAATTGACCTCCCACCCTATTCCCCTATAAACCCCCAACCTGCTACAGAACTAAAAATCAGATATTGTTAAAAAACAAATGAATAACTTATAAAAATGTAACACATATATTAAAATACAAAAGCAAATCTTACACAAAAATATAGAACATATACATTTAAATTAAATACTAACATACATAACACTAACTAAAAAAACTATATTTTTAACATCGATATTTTAAAAAACAATATTTCTTACCTTCAACTCGATATTCCTGTCGACGACATTCTGATTGTCGATATTCTGGAATGACGATATTTCCACATCGATATTCTGGTAGGTCGATAATTTTTTTGTTGTCTATTTTTTTTTTTATTACATTTTTATTGAACACACAAAATCAAAGCACATTCAGTCTAATGAAGCATAGAAATTGGGAAATTGATCATAATATGACATTTAGACAGAGCACATCAATGTAAAATAATCGAGGACGCGGTTGAAACCCATTCCACTTGCAATTATACAAAACTGTAAAGGAAAACATAGGCTGGCATATACCCTAACACAATTAACAATACTCATCAATTGGGGTCGTTATGCACAATTCTTGACCTGTCCATGGCCATTTCTGTTGTGGGAGAGCTACAGATCTCCCCCCTGTATGCGTTCCATTTACCCAATTTTTTGTCCCACTTCTTGGGGCACCCTCTGAGTTTGTAAACTGTATTTTCAGCGAC
The DNA here is from genome assembly GCF_964263255.1 of Lissotriton vulgaris. Lineage (NCBI taxonomy): Eukaryota > Metazoa > Chordata > Amphibia > Caudata > Salamandridae > Lissotriton > Lissotriton vulgaris. Next base: position 1,103,613,246 of record NC_141687.1, read on the forward strand.
CACAGCCCTATCCATTTCTGCAGTCCAGCCCACCACCAGAGGACGATCAGGAGACCCCCACTTCATTGTTATGGACGTTTAATGAGGAGACAGCCAAGGGCCAACCAATGATGTTCTATCTCCATCAGGTCCGTCACCTTCCATACATTAAGGAGTCCTCCCCTAGGTGTGAATGGGATCGGCTTCCCCAGCTAGGTCGATAATTTTAACTCAATATTTTGTCTGTTTACCGTCTAGGTTATGGTATGTTGTTAGTGCTGCTTCTCTCAGAAAAAAACATTTGTTTACGACACATAGGGCCTATTGGTCGCCGGAAAAGCTGACAAAGAGCAACAGGCAGGGGGTCAAGAGTTGTTCTAAGTGTGGGGAGGAAGAAGCAGCCGATCTCCACATGTTTTTCTGCTGTCCTAGCCTCCAGGTATTCTGGCACGATGTAAGTTTGGTCCTTACAACAACTGTGGGTGTAAACCTGGAGGTGAGCATGTCTCTATGTATTTTTGGGGTATTGAACGAGGAGGAGGAGGCAGGGGCCAGCTTGAAAAGGAAACAGAAAAACCTGTTGTTTATGCTGATACTATTAGCTAGGCATGAGATCTGCATTACATGGATAACTTCACACCCCCGTGCAAGAGGGAATGCTTGGATTCAATACGTAGGGTGCGAATGTGGGATAAGAACAGAGAGGGATTAAAGAGGCTTGATTTTTGGGACATTTGGGATCAGGTTTTTTTAGTTTAGGTAATCTTCATGGGTGTTTTAAGATATATTTACTTATGTATGACCGGATCCAAAATGTCCAATGATTAAGCAATTTTGCAATGATTCCCGTGTACTGGGATTGGGACTGATACCCCCAGAGTCCCCCTCAGTCCCTCCTCCGTTTGAACTCCAAGGGACAGGAAGCTTGGAAACTCATGCTTCACCAAACCACAGGTTTAGAAAGAAGTGTGAAGACCCTCTTATATGCTTTCTGGTAGATTATTGCACAAATGAGGACAAAAAAAAGATAACTCAGGAGGTTAACACATATGCTGGTGAGATCTGTGTTTTGTTTAGCCAGAAGATTGATGTGTCTCCTGTAAAGCACATAATGTTATTTGCAGATAACATTATTTTATTTCATGTAGTCAGTGCGTTTAACACAAAGATCCTTTTTTTACGTTCAGTTCATAAATTGTAATCCTTCTGACATAGCACATCTCGTGATCTACGAAGGGCATGTGACTCCTCCACCTTGTAACCCTCATTGGCTAATGCAACACGTCCTGTACATTGATTTACACATATGAATTATTGTCAATGTATAATGTTTACGTGTGATGTAAAGCGCTCTGACCCCCCGCATTGGGATAAGTAGTGCTAGAAAAGAAATGTAAAAAATAATGGTATTCAAATTGTTATTTGTCTAACTACTGGGACAGACCAACACTTTTAGCATTCTTACAGTGCATGAATTTGTCTTACATACAGGGTAAAAGTCAAAAGCATGCCTCTCTTAAGTACCTGTGAAGTGATACGCGGCGGGCTTTTGCTGCCCCTCCATTGCATTTAGGTGTGAGGCTCACAATAGCTCTCAGCCAGGATACTTTAGCTAATGGAGGACTGATGGCCCCTTAAGTTCGAACATTGTTTTGGCATAGCTAGAACTTAAAATAAGAAAGTACTGCCTTGCCTGCACGTTGCTGCTCGGAACGAAAGCAGACAATGTGCAGGTGCTGCTAAATGTGTACTGGTGTCTGAAACCTACATCGGGTCAAATGCAGCATATTTTAATGGGGCCCTATTTCTTGGCAGGGTGGAGGGCGTCCACCCTGTGAGAATAGTTGATGGACGCTGCCTACCCACGTGTGCCCCCGACGTGCCCACTGCTGCTTCTTTCCTCTTCTCCTTATCCCTCTCTGATCTCCCTCTTGCTACATCTCCCCTCCCTCTCTTAATCTCATCAAGACCCTCTGTGCCCATTGCAATCAACCTCGGAGAGCTGGGGAATGTGACAGAGGCACCAGCAGTATCCCACCAGAATTTCAAAACCTGCCACCACTTGTTCAGGCCCACTGGGAAAATGCCCAATGGAATAAAATGTCAGTCCGGCCCTGAATTACTCTAATGACAGTAGCTGAGCCCTTCACTGGGTCTTTCTCCTTGATGGTAGCCGGAGCAGGACACTACAATGGGAGAGCCCTTCCTAGAGCCCTTTCCTCACTGCTGAACACGTCTGCAGTGGTGTAGCAAGGGAGCCACAAGCCCTAACGCAACCAAGAAAATTGGGCCTCTAGTCTCCTGGTTTAGTGGTCAAAAATAGCTACTAAATGGGGTAAAGTGGGCCCCTCGCACCCCTGGCCCAGGTGCCCCTCCACCTGCTGCTCAATTGATAGATATGGCCCTGCATGTCTTGGCAGAGTGCACTTGCACTTTGAGACCCAGCTCCTGTTTGTGGCCACTTTGAAGCTAGGATTGTGTGAGGTTGGACTTTGCTGCTTGTGTAAAACATCACACAGGTCTGCTTCGCCCTTCAAAAGACAATTTGACCATAATAACATAATAAAGGCCACGTGGCAAGATAGCACAAGACATAAACTGTCAGTCCAAGCTAGGTTGCTAAAGGAACTTTAAAGCATAAATGTTTTGCACTCATCCCTGTAGAGAGAGTCACTTCCCCATGCTTCCCACCATTGCAGATTTTCACACTGCTGCCATAGCGCCAGTCTCTCACACTACCAGGCCCTCAAGTGTCCATAAATACCTTCTCCTAACACTGTCCACCCTTGCTAGACTCTCACACTCCCCACTGTATTTTTTTAAATTTTTGTTGCAGTTGCCCCGCCCCCACTTTTTGCCCCCTTTTAAGCTACTAGATGCTGGTTTTCGACTCTGACAGTGCACTGAGGCCTGCCAACCATACCTCAGTTCCAGTGCGTTTCCTTTAAAACAAAGTGTTGTCTAATTTTAACACAATTGGCAAAGGACTTTATCACCCCTGTCAATCACTAGTAAGTGGTACCCATCGTACCTAGGGCATATGTGCTAAAGAGGGCCCCTAATAGCTGCAGCATATCTTATGCCACCCCAAGGGACCCCAACACACATTCTACCCAGACCATCATTGCAGGCTGCGTGACATGGTGGAAACCATGTTTGAAAACATGACATGGCACAGGAATGTGCCATTCCAAAGGCACTGCAAGGGCTATATGTAAGTCACCCCTACAGCAGGCCTTGGAACCTTAAGGCATGGTGCATCATGGCACATGTGAGGACATACTTACTAGAGCAGATATGCCCTTGTAACATCTAGTTCCATTGATGGATATTACAAATGAGCGGGGAAACCCTCCTAAATTGTGTACTGGGAACTGGTCAAGACAGGTTTTCCAGCTACATAATGGCTACAGTGATACCTATGATGTATTGTATCAAACACCTCGTATTCATAAACCCACACTGATTCTAGTATTGGATTTATTAATACCTGCACCCAGAGGGTACTAGTTCTCTAGTGTGCTGGCTGAATGGTCCTGCCGAGGGTGTCACCATAGATGAGTTTCTGACCTCTTAAGAGGTGAGAGCCCCACTCTCAGAGGTTAGAAACAATGCCTGCTCTGGAAGGAGGTGTTTACACCTCCTCCAATAGGATGGCTAGTAAATTAGCAAGGCAAAGCAGGGAGCTTCTAAGAGCCCACAGCCTTTGATATCAAAGTCTGGCAGACCTGGAGGATGACAGCCTCTGCTCTGTGGCTCACTTGCACCAGGACAGAAGGGAAATTAGATAGTCTGAAAGCGTGTTACACTCACAGGATAGTCACACCCCTAGGGTGGGCTACCTGAAGGAAACGCAAATGAAAGAATTTCACCATCTTGTGCATGGTAAAATGTGGAACTCTGCAACAGGATGATGCCCACTTCCCACTGGAAGTGGTCATCTAGGGGTTGTAGTGACCCCAGGAGTAAGTAGCCCATTGGCTACCACCCTTCACTACCCTTAGCACCTCTTAATTGAGTATTTAGGTGTCCCCTTGACACCAGGAACCTAGATTTGTCTGCCTAAAGAAGGACAAAAAGGAGCCCAACACACAAGAACTGAGGCGCAGCAGCTGACCTTGCCAGCCTGTCTGCTGTCCCCAACATTTGCTCAGTCCCAGCTCCTCCAGAAAGCGTTGTCACCACCAAAAGCTGTGGGGGAGTGACCCATGACTTCAACTGGCCAGTAACATTTCCCTTGGGGCAGAGGAGCTGCTTCCCTGCATATTTGCAGGCACCAAAAGGACCGACACGAGAGCCTCTGCCAGCGTGACTGTGCCGGACAAAGCTGAACTGCACACGAGCCCCCCAGCCCGAGTTGCTGTGAAACAATGGTGCTCCTGAGGCATAGAGACCCTCAAGAGGCGAGGCAAATCTTGGGTTTAGCCAGACTGGCCCCCCCAGTCCTCGCCTGCAGGCTCTTTTTGCAGGAAAGCAGGAATCGAGAGAGCCTTTGGACCATGACGCCTGAAGACACCACTGCACCCGAGCCCAAGAAGAAGAAGGCCAATGGTGCCCAATGGTCCTGAGACCCTCCTCAGCTGAATCCACCTTTAGGTTTGGCCAGACTGGTCCCCCAGTCCAAGCCTGCAGCCTATTCTTGCAGGCAACCAAAAATGGTGATGCATTCCGCAGTGCAACCCCGCCGGAGAAAGCACCATTGTACATGAGCCTCCCAGCCCAAATTCCAGGTCCAGTGGGCAAATGGTGTCTCTGCGGGCCCGAGACCCTCAAGGAATGAGCCCCCCTGTGGGCTTGCCCTCACTTCCCCCTTTCCCCCGGTCCTTACTTGAAGCCTCTTTTTGACCAGGCCATTCCCCATTGATTTAAATGGGGCAACCGATGCTGGAGGCACCTCTGCACATGGATGCTCCAGAGCCGACCGAGATGGCCTGTTGGTGCTGCCTTGGACCTTGCCCCATACTTACCTTAAATTCAGGAGGACAGTCCCGTAAGTTGCTGCTTAGTACCAGTATGCAGTAAATGTTTGTTTCCCATAAGATTACATTACCCCTGTACCAACAAGTGCTAATGTACTTCTGTCCATTGCAAAATTGTGATAACTGAATGCGAGTGTATTTCTGTATACTTTCACCACAGTGGTATTTCAAAACAAAGTACTTACCCCATAACAAAGTCTTGGTGTTAAAGATATATATAAAAAGAAGGGATCATTTCCTAAATTGGTGTGGGTCTCCTTTTTGAGTGTTTGCATCATTTATTGACTCTGTGTGTAACAAATGTCTAACACTCCTCTCGGATAAGCCTTAGGCAGCTGGATAAAAATACTACCCTGGATAGAGCACATTGGTATTGCTAGAGCAAGCCCCTGTCCACTCATAAGGGATTCCTGGACTCTTTACACAGCATACCTCTTTTTAGTATACTGTATAAAGAGCCAGCTTCCTACACCCATCAATTCAGCTTCCTCTGTCCACCGGTGCCAGGCTTTAAAAAATAGTGCCCCAGAGCTTACTCTTAATATTGCCCATCAGTGCCAGCTTCTTACAGCTCAGCAGTACTAGCTCCCTGCACTGCCCACAAAATTGAGCAATATACACTGTACCGCACTCTGCCCATCTCAGTGTGAGTAATATCCACTATTCTATACTGCACCCCAGTGACGTATTAATATTGTTTCTCTTACACTCTTCACCCAAGAGTGAGTATTAAACATCACCCACTTCCTCCTCAAGGCTTGAATAATATGCCCCCTCTTCGACTTCGTCCACCCATGAGGATGTAATATAAGAACTCCCCCACTTCCTCCACCAAGGAGTAATAAAGGCCTCCCTCCACTCCCTCCGTCCATCCTTGAATGAGTGCTTGAGTGACTGAACTGTAAATTTACACTTTAAAACAAAGAGCAGTAAGAGTGCCCTCAACTCATCCACCAATCCCCAGAAGAGCTCTATAAGAAGCGAAGTATTGTGTCTCAGACCAGGGCTGATACTGCTGGTCCATGGCAAAGTGATGGAGGTTTCTATGTAGTTGCTCAGTTGTGAAACACACTCAGGCCCAGATTTATGAAGCCTTTCTGTTGTCCTTGCATCGCACAGGGTGACATAAGGACAATCCAAAGGCTTCAATAATATTTACAAAGCCACACAAGGGACCATTTGCACTGCCTTGCAGGGCTTAGTAAAGAAATGTACTGATGTACTGCAACCCAGCTAATTGTGCTACATTACATTTCATTTTAATGTGGGGGGCATTCCATGGGTAAAACATGGGTGTTTCCATGCATCCAACCATAGATTGTGGTGCATTTCTAGATTTACTACAGCTAGTAAACATCGGAATATGTCAAAATCCTTAACCTTCCACAGTGAGGAGCAATGAGGAAATGGTATAGTCTATTGCTATGTTTTTAATATAAAATCAGGGCCTTTGGTGGTCATATCACTGAAAATACAAGATTTGAAAAAAAATACTATTGTCTACGGGTGCTCGTGGCAGACAATTTCTATCGACTGGAATCTAGAGAATGCTAAAGTGAATCTGATAATTTACTGACTTCTACTGGTCGTTTTCTTTCAAGGAAGTTAAATAGAGGCAGTTGCCAGAAAAATAAATAAAAGAAAGTCCCTCAGCAGAAAGCAATTCTGGTATTTTACTGGCCTCTACTGGTCGTTTTCTAATAAAACAGTTAAATAGAGGCACTTGAACAGAAAAAAGCTCCCCAAGCGGAAGCAGACAAGTCCTAGGGCTGATCTCAAGAGCCCACAAAGTACATACACATAGAAGTATATACGAAAGTATATACAAGATGTCTCCAATGTTCGACCTAAAAAGGAATGGCAGTTCAAAAGGAGTTGTTAAATAAGGCTACCCCCTCTTCAGCCTTAGGAAAAATGTCAGTTGACTAAATCCGAGCTCTACCCAATTGAGCTGCTGCAAGAGGGCATGCAACACCTCCCACAGGGACACAACCTCTTCAAATTACTACTGCCCAGGTTTACCCACAACTAATGCTACCAAATAACCATGCCAACAGGGGCCTTATGATCTAGTAGGAGGCTTTCAATAAACAATAAATTAATCTGCAAGTCAAAATCTCATTTTTTTTCAAATTAACAACTGGACTAAAGTTCTAGAATACAGAGGCTTTAAGAAAAAAAAAACAAGGCTGGCCATTTGAGATCATGGTGACATGCAACCACCTAGCAACCTTGCGTGATGAAGGCCTCCCCACCTCAACACCTAGTAATTGGAATATGACAGGTAATCAGGCCTCGGCCCTTCTGCCTTCTAATTTAAGACAATGAGAATATTAATGCAGGACCACTGGAAATATCCTACGTACCTACAAGCCATGAATAAGCCATAGGGGGATGGGTTCCTATTTAAATTCGGGCATCCAAAATATAAAAAATAAATAAAACTAAAGATCCTCCACGCAGCTTGTAAATTATGGTTTCAAATTAGAAATGCAGCGAGGATTCCGTACTATAGCAGTTACGCTCCAATTTGGGGGTCTCCTTGAACCCCTGAGTGTCTAAAGGACAAGCTCCCAACCTCATTGGCAGAAGCAGGGGTAACAAGATGGAACCAACTATCATCTTTGTCGAACATCTCTAGATTCGAGTTCTACCAACTGACTAGCTGGTCAAATTCACTGCCAAAGGGCAAAGCAAAGCAGGAAATAGAGACCTTGAGAGGAAATTTGTTTAAAGTCCTGGGCAAAAGAAGGAGGTGTTGGAGTGGTGTCGGCTGTTCGTGCAGGCCGGAGAGGAGGAGTTTGTTCTCCCCATGGAAATCTGGAGGACAGACAATGCCTATGTTGGATCACTGAAATAATATCGACGACAACAATATCGACCTATCAGAATATCGTGTCAAGAATATCGATGTCCAGAATATCGACATTCTATCTACAACATGGTAAGTGCAAAAATATTGAGAGAAATAATATTGTTGTTTAAAATATCGAAGTTAAATATATAGGATTTTTTCATATTAAAAAAATATTGTAAACTAAGGGGGGAAAAACTATTAACTTGAAAAAATATTTTAATGTATTTATAAATGTAAAAATGTACAAATATTACATTTAATGTAAAAAATAAGCATACCTATTTACAATTTAATATATATATTTTCTTTAAAACAATTAATAAATAATATTTTTATTTAATTATAACATATTAGAAATATACCTAAAAATAATTACATGTATATAGACAAACACCTGTAACATAAATACTATAAATAAAAAAATACATATTATAATTTTAATATATAAAATAATAATTACATTTTAAATAATATTTAGTGCAACAGTAGGGAAAATGTTGGATAGCGGGGAGGTAAAAATTACTATTCCCACTTCAACAAATGCAACAGTAGGGAACGTGTTGGCTAGCGGAGGGGTTAAAATTACTATTCCCACTCCAGTAAGTGTAACAGTAGGGAATGTGTTGGATAGTGGGGGGCTAAAACTTACTATACTCACTCCAGTCAGTGCAACAGTAGGGAAAGTGTTGAATAGCAGGAAGGTAAAAATTACTATTCCCACTCCGAGTGTAACAGTAATGAAAGTGTTGGATAGCGGAGGGGTTAAAATTACTATTACCAAACCAGTGAGTGCAACAGTAGGGAAAGTGTTGGATAGCGGGGAGGTAAAAATTACTATTCCCACTCCAGCGAGTGAAACAGTAGGGAAAGGGTTGGATTACGGGGTTAAAAATTACTACTCCCACTCCACTGAGTGCAACAGTAGGGTAAGTGTTGGATAGAGGGTAGGTAAAAATTACTATGCTCACTCCAGCAAGTGCAACAGTAGGGCAAGTGTTGGATAGCGGGCGGGTGGGTAAAAATGACTATTTCCACTCCATCGAGTGCAACATTAGGGAAAGTGTTGGATAGCGAGTAGTAAGCATGGGCGAATTTTGCGAATCTGGCGTTCGCGAATTTGCGTATTTGCGAACTCGCATTCCGCGAATTCTCGCGAATTTGCGGATTTTTTTGTTTTTATAGTGTTCGCAAGGGTTTCTGCCAGTTCACGAGGATTTTGTACCAGTTCGCGATTGCGAACTTACTTATCGGCACGCAACGGTCGCGACTATGTTGTTTCTACGTCTGGTTCATCATCACAGGTTCCCAGCACCCTCTGTTTCACCACTGCCACTCTCTGTTTCACCCATGCCACCCTCTGGTACATCAATGCCACCCTCTGGTTCATCATCACTGTAGATTATGGGGGGGGAAAGCAAGCACACCTGCCCTGCTTCAAGTGACATGAATTAATTTGGGGTTGGTTTACTAATGTGTCACTCTTTTAAAATTCCAGTCTGGCACCTGCTTCCTTATCTGTAATTTACTTTCTGTTGCAGTGTAATTTTATTTTCCAGGACCTTTGTGGCCTACTTGTAGCTATTCTATGATCCGGCTGTGAGGGTCAGAGCAGGGTCATACAATTGTTGCAACTAGCAACTGAACTCTGGAGGGGCCCCAGTCAGGAAGCACTACAGGGAATGGTTACTAATGATGAATTTGAACTTTTGCACCTGCTGAGTGCTTTCAGTTTAGCAAAACTCGTTTTTCTGCAGAACAGCAAATGTAATGCCCCAAACAAACTTACTTGTGAAAGTTTATTTCTAATCCAAAAGTGATCCAAAGAAAGTCAAAAGGCCTCAAATCCAAAAAAGGGCAGGCAAATGTCAACCTGAGGAGTTATTCTGATAAAAATCATCATTTTCAGAAGGTCTAGGCTGCTTGCTAGTGGATTTCTTGTGCAGAATTGCAAATTTTGTAATTTTGCGAGTGCGAGACTGTTGCTGCCCACCGCACCTACATGTTTGCAATTGTGAACTTACACCGCACACCGCAAAATTGTATCACCAAGAAAAAAATCTGCTGCGTGCGAATTTGCGGATTTTCGGTAAATTCGCGAGCGTTCGCGGATCGCGAATTTACCAAAAATCCGCGAGCGTAACGGATTTTCCGCCCATGCTTAGCGGGTAGGTAAAAATTACTATTCCCACTCCAGCGAGTGCAACAGTAGGGAAGGTGTTGGATAGCGGAGGGGATTCATTTACTATTCCCACTCCAGCAAATGCAACAGTAGGGAAAGTGTTACATAGCGGAGGGGAATAATTTAGTATTCCCACTCCAGCAAAATATTTAACATTAATTATTCAAAAATGATTTACCTCCCACCATATTCACCTATAAACAACACCACCAATATTGTAAAACATGAGAAAATTAACATCATTAAATAACAATTAATTAATAGACTAATAACAATTAACAACAAAATTAAAAACAATAACTAATAAATTCGTTTACACAGTTAACACTATAAAATAACTTTAAATTAATATTATAAATATTTTTTTAAATAAAATGATAAATTACGTCCCACCCAACTCCCCTATCAACACACAACAAACTCTTGAAAAAAGACACAATTAACATAATTATTAATTCATTAATTATGATAATATCCAAATAATAAATAAGTAATAATAAATTAGCAACCACATTTAACAATATAAAATATTTAAAACATACACATTAATGAATAAGAAATATATATATATATATATATATATATATATATATATATATATATATATATATATATATCTATATATTATAATAAAATTACTTCCCACCCCACTCTCTTATAAAGCCACAACCCACTCCTAAAAAAATGAGACAATTAACATATTTAACAACTAATTATTATTAATAACCAATCGATAAATAATTAATATTAAATTAATTACCACAATTAACAATATAAATGATTAAATACATAAATATTATATATAACACATTATTAATTAATTGATAATAATTAAATTACTTCCCACCCTTTTCCCCTATAAACCCACAACCCGCTATGGAAATAAAACGCAGAATTTAACTAAAAAGTAATTAATAACTTCTAAAAATTCTTAATAATTTTATTATAATTAAATTACCTCCCACCCTATTCTCCTATAAACCCACAACCTGCTATGGAACTAAAAATCAGATGTTGTTAAAAAACAAATGAATAGCTTATAAAAATGTAACTCATACATTAAAATACAAAAGTAAATCTTACACAAAAATATAGAACATATACATTTACAAGAAATACTAACATACATAACACTAATTAAAAAACGATATTTTTAACATCGATATTTTAAAAAACTATATTTCTTACCTTCAACTCGATATTCTTGTCAACGATATTATGATTGTCGATATTCTGGAATGACGATATTTCCACATCGATATTCTGGTAGGTCGATAATTTTAACTCGATATTTTGTCTGTTTACCGTCTAGGTTATGGTATGTTGTTAGTGCTGCCTCTCTCATAAAAAAAGATTTGTTTACGACACCTAGGGCCTATTGGTCGCGGAAAAGCTGACAAAGAGCAACAGGCAGGGGGTCAAGAGTTGTTCTAAGTGTATGGAGGAAGAATCAGACGATCTCCACATGTTTTTCTGCTGTCCTAGCCTCCAGGTATTCTGGCACGATGTAAGTTTGGTCCTTACAACAACTTTGGGTGTAAACCTGGAGATGAGCATGTCTTTATGTATTTTTGGGGTATTGAACGAGGAGGAGGAGGCAGGGGCCAGCTTGGAAAGGAAACAGAAAAACCTTTTGTTTATGTTGATACTATTAGCTAGGTGTGAGATCTGCATTACATGGATAACTTCACACCCCTGTGCAAGAGGAAATGCTTGGTTTCAATAACTAGGGTGCAAATGTTGGATAAGAACAGAGAGGGATTAAAGAGGCTTGATTCTTGGGACATTTGGGATCAGGTTTTTTTAGTTTAGGTAATCTTCATGGGTGTTTTAAGATATATTTACTTATGTATGACCGGATCCAAAATGTCCAATGATTAAGCAATTTTGCAATGATTCCCGTGTACTGGGATTGGGACTGATACCAGCAGAGTCCACCTCAGTCCCTCCTCCGTTTGAACTCCAGGGGACAGGAAGCTAGGGAACTCATGCTTCACCAAACCACAGATTTAGAAAGAAGTGTGAAGACCCTCTTATATGCTTTCTGGTAGATTATTGCACAAATGAGGACAAAAAAAAGATAAGTCAGGAGGTTAACACATATGCTGGTGAGATCTGTGTTTTGTTTAGCCCAGTTCTAAATCAAAGTAGCATAGAAGATTGATGTGTCTCCTGCAAAGCACATAATGTTATATCCAGATATAATTATTTTATTTCATGTAGTCAGTGCGTTTAACACAAAGATCCTTTTTTTACTTTCAGTTCATAAATTGTAATCCTTCTGACATAGCACATCTAGTGATCTACGAAGGGCATGTGACTCTTCCATCTTGTAACCCTCACTGGCTAATGCAACACGTCCTGTACATTGATTTACACATATGAATTATTGTCAATGTATAATGTTTACGTGTGATGTAAAGCGCTCTGACACCCCGCATTGGGAGGAGTAGTGCTAGAAAAGAAATGTAAAAAATAGTGGTATTTAAATTGTTATTTGTCTAACTACTGGGACAGACCAACACTTTTAGCATTCTTACAGTGCATGCATTTGTCTTACATACAGGGTAAAAGTCAAAAGCATGCCTCTCTTAAGTACCTGTGAAGTGATACGCGGCGGGCTTTTGCTGCCCCTCCATTGCATTTAGGTGTGAGGCTCACAATAACTCTCAGCCAGGATACTTTAGCTAATGGAGTACTGATGGCCCCTTAAGTTCGAACATTGTTTTGGCATAGCTAGAACTTAAAATAAGAAAGTACTGCCTTGCCTGCACGTTGCTGCTCGGAACGAAAGCAGACAATGTGCAGGTGCTGCTAAATGTGTACTGGTGTCTGAAACCTACATCGGGTCAAATGCAGCATATTTTAATGGGGCCCTATTTCTTGGCAGGGTGGAGGGCGTCCACCCTGTGAGAATAGTTGGTGGATGCTGCCTACCCACGTGTGCCCCCGACGTGCCCACTGCTGCTTCTTTCCTCTTCTCCTTATCCCTCTCTGATCTCCCTCTTGCTACATCTCCCCTCCCTCTCTTAATCTCATCAAGACCCTCTGTGCCCATTGCAATCAACCTCGGAGAGCTGGGGAATGTGACAGAGGCACCAGCAGTATCCCACCAGAATTTCAAAACCTGCCACCACTTGTTCAGGCCCACTGGGAAAATGCCCAATGGAATAAAATGTCAGTCCGGCCCTGAATTACTCTAATGACAGTAGCTGAGCCCTTCACTGGGTCTTTCTCCTTGATGGTAGCCGGAGCAGGACACTACAATGGGAGAGCCCTTCCTAGAGCCCTTTCCTCACTGCTGAACACGTCTGCAGTGGTGTAGCAAGGGAGCCACAAGCCCTAACGCAACCAAGAAAATTGGGCCTCTAGTCTCCTGGTTTAGTGGTCAAAAATAGCTACTAAATGGGGTAAAGTGGGCCCCTCGCACCCCTGGCCCAGGTGCCCCTCCACCTGCTGCTCAATTGATAGATATGGCCCTGCATGTCTTGGCAGAGTGCACTTGCACTTTGAGACCCAGCTCCTGTTTGTGGCCACTTTGAAGCTAGGATTGTGTGAGGTTGGACTTTGCTGCTTGTGTAAAACATCACACAGGTCTGCTTCGCCCTTCAAAAGACAATTTGACCATAATAACATAATAAAGGCCACGTGGCAAGATAGCACAAGACATAAACTGTCAGTCCAAGCTAGGTTGCTAAAGGAACTTTAAAGCATAAATGTTTTGCACTCATCCCTGTAGAGAGAGTCACTTCCCCATGCTTCCCACCATTGCAGATTTTCACACTGCTGCCATAGCGCCAGTCTCTCACACTACCAGGCCCTCAAGTGTCCATAAATACCTTCTCCTAACACTGTCCACCCTTGCTAGACTCTCACACTCCCCACTGTATTTTTTTAAATTTTTGTTGCAGTTGCCCCGCCCCCACTTTTTGCCCCCTTTTAAGCTACTAGATGCTGGTTTTCGACTCTGACAGTGCACTGAGGCCTGCCAACCATACCTCAGTTCCAGTGCGTTTCCTTTAAAACAAAGTGTTGTCTAATTTTAACACAATTGGCAAAGGACTTTATCACCCCTGTCAATCACTAGTAAGTGGTACCCATCGTACCTAGGGCATATGTGCTAAAGAGGGCCCCTAATAGCTGCAGCATATCTTATGCCACCCCAAGGGACCCCAACACACATTCTACCCAGACCATCATTGCAGGCTGCGTGACATGGTGGAAACCATGTTTGAAAACATGACATGGCACAGGAATGTGCCATTCCAAAGGCACTGCAAGGGCTATATGTAAGTCACCCCTACAGCAGGCCTTGGAACCTTAAGGCATGGTGCATCATGGCACATGTGAGGACATACTTACTAGAGCAGATATGCCCCTGTAACATCTAGTTCCATTGATGGATATTACAAATGAGCGGGGAAACCCTCCTAAATTGTGTACTGGGAACTGGTCAAGACAGGTTTTCCAGCTACATAATGGCTACAGTGATACCTATGATGTATTGTATCAAACACCTCGTATTCATAAACCCACACTGATTCTAGTATTGGATTTATTAATACCTGCACCCAGAGGGTACTAGTTCTCTAGTGTGCTGGCTGAATGGTCCTGCCGAGGGTGTCACCATAGATGAGTTTCTGACCTCTTAAGAGGTGAGAGCCCCACTCTCAGAGGTTAGAAACAATGCCTGCTCTGGAAGGAGGTGTTTACACCTCCTCCAATAGGATGGCTAGTAAATTAGCAAGGCAAAGCAGGGAGCTTCTAAGAGCCCACAGCCTTTGATATCAAAGTCTGGCAGACCTGGAGGATGACAGCCTCTGCTCTGTGGCTCACTTGCACCAGGACAGAAGGGAAATTAGATAGTCTGAAAGCGTGTTACACTCACAGGATAGTCACACCCCTAGGGTGGGCTACCTGAAGGAAACGCAAATGAAAGAATTTCACCATCTTGTGCATGGTAAAATGTGGAACTCTGCAACAGGATGATGCCCACTTCCCACTGGAAGTGGTCATCTAGGGGTTGTAGTGACCCCAGGAGTAAGTAGCCCATTGGCTACCACCCTTCACTACCCTTAGCACCTCTTAATTGAGTATTTAGGTGTCCCCTTGACACCAGGAACCTAGATTTGTCTGCCTAAAGAAGGACAAAAAAGAGCCCAACACACAAGAACTGAGGCGCAGCAGCTGACCTTGCCAGCCTGTCTGCTGTCCCCAACATTTGCTCAGTCCCAGCTCCTCCAGAAAGCGTTGTCACCACCAAAAGCTGTGGGGGAGTGACCCATGACTTCAACTGGCCAGTAACATTTCCCTTGGGGCAGAGGAGCTGCTTCC
Source organism: Lissotriton vulgaris (assembly GCF_964263255.1). NCBI lineage: Eukaryota > Metazoa > Chordata > Amphibia > Caudata > Salamandridae > Lissotriton > Lissotriton vulgaris. The sequence continues at coordinate 1,103,628,574 of NC_141687.1, forward strand.
CTGCATAATTGCAGGCACCAAAAGGACCGACACGAGAGCCTCTGCCAGCGTGACTGTGCCGGACAAAGCTGAACTGCACACGAGCCCCCCCAGCCCGAGTTGCTGTGAAACAATGGTGCTCCTGAGCCATAGAGACCCTCAAGAGGCGAGGCAAATCTTGGGTTTAGCCAGACTGGCCCCCCCAGTCCTCGCCTGCAGGCTCTTTTTGCAGGAAAGCAGGAATCGAGAGAGCCTTTGGACCATGACGCCTGAAGACACCACTGCACCCGAGCCCAAGAAGAAGAAGGCCAATGGTGCCCAATGGTCCTGAGACCCTCCTCAGCTGAATCCACCTTTAGGTTTGGCCAGACTGGTCCCCCAGTCCAAGCCTGCAGCCTGTTCTTGCAGGCAACCAAAAATGGTGATGCATTCCGCAGTGCAACCCCGCCGGAGAAAGCACCATTGTACATGAGCCTCCCAGCCCAAATTCCAGGTCCAGTGGGCAAATGGTGTCTCTGCGGGCCCGAGACCCTCAAGGAATGAGCCCCCCTGTGGGCTTGCCCTCACTTCCCCCTTTCCCCCGGTCCTTACCTGAAGCCTCTTTTTGACCAGGCCATTCCCCATTGATTTAAATGGGGCAACCGATGCTGGAGGCACCTCTGCACATGGATGCTCCAGAGCCGACCGAGATGGCCTGTTGGTGCTGCCTTGGACCTTGCCCCATACTTACCTTAAATTCAGGAGGACAGTCCCGTAAGTTGCTGCTTAGTACCAGTATGCAGTAAATGTTTGTTTCCCATAAGATTACATTACCCCTGTACCAACAAGTGCTAATGTACTTCTGTCCATTGCAAAATTGTGATAACTGAATGCGAGTGTATTTCTGTATACTTTCACCACAGTGGTATTTCAAAACAAAGTACTTACCCCATAACAAAGTCTTGGTGTTAAAGATATATATAAAAAGAAGGGATCATTTCCTAAATTGGTGTGGGTCTCCTTTTTGAGTGTTTGCATCATTTATTGACTCTGTGTGTAACAAATGTCTAACACTCCTCTCGGATAAGCCTTAGGCAGCTGGATAAAAATACTACCCTGGATAGAGCACATTGGTATTGCTAGAGCAAGCCCCTGTCCACTCATAAGGGATTCCTGGACTCTTTACACAGCATACCTCTTTTTAGTATACTGTATAAAGAGCCAGCTTCCTACACCCATCAATTCAGCTTCCTCTGTCCACCGGTGCCAGGCTTTAAAAAATAGTGCCCCAGAGCTTACTCTTAATATTGCCCATCAGTGCCAGCTTCTTACAGCTCAGCAGTACTAGCTCCCTGCACTGCCCACAAAATTGAGCAATATACACTGTACCGCACTCTGCCCATCTCAGTGTGAGTAATATCCACTATTCTATACTGCACCCCAGTGACGTATTAATATTGTTTCTCTTACACTCTTCACCCAAGAGTGAGTATTAAACATCACCCACTTCCTCCTCAAGGCTTGAATAATATGCCCCCTCTTCGACTTCGTCCACCCATGAGGATGTAATATAAGAACTCCCCCACTTCCTCCACCAAGGAGTAATAAAGGCCTCCCTCCACTCCCTCCGTCCATCCTTGAATGAGTGCTTGAGTGACTGAACTGTAAATTTACACTTTAAAACAAAGAGCAGTAAGAGTGCCCTCAACTCATCCACCAATCCCCAGAAGAGCTCTATAAGAAGCGAAGTATTGTGTCTCAGACCAGGGCTGATACTGCTGGTCCATGGCAAAGTGATGGAGGTTTCTATGTAGTTGCTCAGTTGTGAAACACACTCAGGCCCAGATTTATGAAGCCTTTCTGTTGTCCTTGCATCGCGCAGGGTGACATAAGGACAATCCAAAGGCTTCAATAATATTTACAAAGCCACACAAGGGACGATTTGCACTGCCTTGCAGGGCTTAGTAAAGAAATGTACTGATGTACTGCAACCCAGCTAATTGTGCTACATTACATTTCATTTTAATGTGGGGGGCATTCCATGGGTAAAACATGGGTGTTTCCATGCATCCAACCATAGATTGTGGTGCATTTCTAGATTTACTACAGCTAGTAAACATCGGAATATGTCAAAATCCTTAACCTTCCACAGTGAGGAGCAATGAGGAAATGGTATAGTCTATTGCTATGTTTTTAATATAAAATCAGGGCCTTTGGTGGTCATATCACTGAAAATACAAGATTTGAAAAAATATACTATTGTCTACGGGTGCTCGTGGCAGACAATTTCTATCGACTGGAATCTAGAGAATGCTAAAGTGAATCTGATAATTTACTGACTTCTACTGGTCGTTTTCTTTCAAGGAAGTTAAATAGAGGCAGTTGCCAGAAAAATAAATAAAAGAAAGTCCCTCAGCAGAAAGCAATTCTGGTATTTTACTGGCCTCTACTGGTCGTTTTCTAATAAAACAGTTAAATAGAGGCACTTGAACAGAAAAAAGCTCCCCAAGCGGAAGCAGACAAGTCCTAGGGCTGATCTCAAGAGCCCACAAAGTACATACACATAGAAGTATATACGAAAGTATATACAAGATGTCTCCAATGTTCGACCTAAAAAGGAATGGCAGTTCAAAAGGAGTTGTTAAATAAGGCTACCCCCTCTTCAGCCTTAGGAAAAATGTCAGTTGACTAAATCCGAGCTCTACCCAATTGAGCTGCTGCAAGAGGGCATGCAACACCTCCCACAGGGACACAACCTCTTCAAATTACTACTGCCCAGGTTTACCCACAACTAATGCTACCAAATAACCATGCCAACAGGGGCCTTATGATCTAGTAGGAGGCTTTCAATAAACAATAAATTAATCTGCAAGTCAAAATCTCATTTTTTTTCAAATTAACAACTGGACTAAAGTTCTAGAATACAGAGGCTTTAAGAAAAAAAAAACAAGGCTGGCCATTTGAGATCATGGTGACATGCAACCACCTAGCAACCTTGCGTGATGAAGGCCTCCCCACCTCAACACCTAGTAATTGGAATATGACAGGTAATCAGGCCTCGGCCCTTCTGCCTTCTAATTTAAGACAATGAGAATATTAATGCAGGACCACTGGAAATATCCTACGTACCTACAAGCCATGAATAAGCCATAGGGGGATGGGTTCCTGTTTAAATTCGGGCATCCAAAATATAAAAAATAAATAAAACTAAAGATCCTCCACGCAGCTTGTAAATTATGGTTTCAAATTAGAAATGCAGCGAGGATTCCGTACTATAGCAGTTACGCTCCAATTTGGGGGTCTCCTTGAACCCCTGAGTGTCTAAAGGACAAGCTCCCAACCTCATTGGCAGAAGCAGGGGTAACAAGATGGAACCAACTATCATCTTTGTCGAACATCTCTAGATTCGAGTTCTACCAACTGACTAGCTGGTCAAATTCACTGCCAAAGGGCAAAGCAAAGCAGGAAATAGAGACCTTGAGAGGAAATTTGTTTAAAGTCCTGGGCAAAAGAAGGAGGTGTTGGAGTGGTGTCGGCTGTTCGTGCAGGCCGGAGAGGAGGAGTTTGTTCTCCCCATGGAAATCTGGAGGACAGACAATGCCTATGTTGGATCACTGAAATAATATCGACGACAACAATATCGACCTATCAGAATATCGTGTCAAGAATATCGATGTCCAGAATATCGACATTCTATCTACAACATGGTAAGTGCAAAAATATTGAGAGAAATAATATTGTTGTTTAAAATATCGAAGTTAAATATATAGGATTTTTTCATATTAAAAAAATATTGTAAACTAAGGGGGGAAAAACTATTAACTTGAAAAAATATTTTAATGTATTTATAAATGTAAAAATGTACAAATATTACATTTAATGTAAAAAATAAGCATACCTATTTACAATTTAATATATATATTTTCTTTAAAACAATTAATAAATAATATTTTTATTTAATTATAACATATTAGAAATATACCTAAAAATAATTACATGTATATAGACAAACACCTGTAACATAAATACTATAAATAAAAAAATACATATTATAATTTTAATATATAAAATAATAATTACATTTTAAATAATATTTAGTGCAACAGTAGGGAAAATGTTGGATAGCGGGGAGGTAAAAATTACTATTCCCACTTCAACAAATGCAACAGTAGGGAACGTGTTGGCTAGCGGAGGGGTTAAAATTACTATTCCCACTCCAGTAAGTGTAACAGTAGGGAATGTGTTGGATAGTGGGGGGCTAAAACTTACTATACTCACTCCAGTCAGTGCAACAGTAGGGAAAGTGTTGAATAGCAGGAAGGTAAAAATTACTATTCCCACTCCGAGTGTAACAGTAATGAAAGTGTTGGATAGCGGAGGGGTTAAAATTACTATTACCAAACCAGTGAGTGCAACAGTAGGGAAAGTGTTGGATAGCGGGGAGGTAAAAATTACTATTCCCACTCCAGCGAGTGAAACAGTAGGGAAAGGGTTGGATTACGGGGTTAAAAATTACTACTCCCACTCCACTGAGTGCAACAGTAGGGTAAGTGTTGGATAGAGGGTAGGTAAAAATTACTATGCTCACTCCAGCAAGTGCAACAGTAGGGCAAGTGTTGGATAGCGGGCGGGTGGGTAAAAATGACTATTTCCACTCCATCGAGTGCAACATTAGGGAAAGTGTTGGATAGCGAGTAGTAAGCATGGGCGAATTTTGCGAATCTGGCGTTCGCAAATTTGCGTATTTGCGAACTCGCATTCCGCGAATTCTCGCGAATTTGCGGATTTTTTTGTTTTTATAGTGTTCGCAAGGGTTTCTGCCAGTTCTCGAGGATTTTGTACCAGTTCGCGATTGCGAACTTACTTGTCGGCACGCAACGGTCGCGACTATGTTGTTTCTACGTCTGGTTCATCATCACAGGTTCCCAGCACCCTCTGTTTCACCACTGCCACTCTCTGTTTCACCCATGCCACCCTCTGGTACATCAATGCCACCCTCTGGTTCATCATCACTGTAGATTATGGGGGGGGAAAGCAAGCACACCTGCCCTGCTTCAAGTGACATGAATTAATTTGGGGTTGGTTTACTAATGTGTCACTCTTTTAAAATTCCAGTCTGGCACCTGCTTCCTTATCTGTAATTTACTTTCTGTTGCAGTGTAATTTTATTTTCCAGGACCTTTGTGGCCTACTTGTAGCTATTCTATGATCCGGCTGTGAGGGTCAGAGCAGGGTCATACAATTGTTGCAACTAGCAACTGAACTCTGGAGGGGCCCCAGTCAGGAAGCACTACAGGGAATGGTTACTAATGATGAATTTGAACTTTTGCACCTGCTGAGTGCTTTCAGTTTAGCAAAACTCGTTTTTCTGCAGAACAGCAAATGTAATGCCCCAAACAAACTTACTTGTGAAAGTTTATTTCTAATCCAAAAGTGATCCAAAGAAAGTCAAAAGGCCTCAAATCCAAAAAAGGGCAGGCAAATGTCAACCTGAGGAGTTATTCTGATAAAAATCATCATTTTCAGAAGGTCTAGGCTGCTTGCTAGTGGATTTCTTGTGCAGAATTGCAAATTTTGTAATTTTGTGAGTGCGAGACTGTTGCTGCCCACCGCACCTACATGTTTGCAATTGTGAACTTACACCGCACACCGCAAAATTGTATCACCAAGAAAAAAATCTGCTGCGTGCGAATTTGCGGATTTTCGGTAAATTCGCGAGCGTTCGCGGATCGCGAATTTACCAAAAATCCGCGAGCGTAACGGATTTTCCGCCCATGCTTAGCGGGTAGGTAAAAATTACTATTCCCACTCCAGCGAGTGCAACAGTAGGGAAGGTGTTGGATAGCGGAGGGGATTCATTTACTATTCCCACTCCAGCAAATGCAACAGTAGGGAAAGTGTTACATAGCGGAGGGGAATAATTTAGTATTCCCACTCCAGCAAAATATTTAACATTAATTATTCAAAAATGATTTACCTCCCACCATATTCACCTATAAACAACACCACCAATATTGTAAAACATGAGAAAATTAACATCATTAAATAACAATTAATTAATAGACTAATAACAATTAACAACAAAATTAAAAACAATAACTAATAAATTAGTTTACACAGTTAACACTATAAAATAACTTTAAATTAATATTATAAATATTTTTTTAAATAAAATGATATTACGTCCCACCCAACTCCCCTATCAACACACAACAAACTCTTGAAAAAAGACACAATTAACATAATTATTAATTCATTAATTATGATAATATCCAAATAATAAATAAGTAATAATAAATTAGCAACCACATTTAACAATATAAAATATTTAAAACATACACATTAATGAATAAGAAATATATATATATATATATATATATATATATATGTACGCTCGCGTGTAAAGACACAGCCACACATGCGGGGAGAAGCTTGCTAGTTTGACGGGCATATATCCGCCTACTACTCCGCTATCATGAGGTCGCCTGGCTGGCGAGGGGAGACCACTCGTCCGCCTTGATCCACACATGGGGCGCCTAGATGAAACAGGACTACCAGTACCATCAGGCACTGGGACATTTGGACTGCCCATCAGGGGCGTGCCATGAGGTATATCAGGGCTGGTACCTGCATTCCCACATCAGTTCGCCAAATCCTCTGAAGAGAAGGCGGGAGCCTTCGAAACGCGTCAGGAATTCCACGGCGATATGGGACTGAATCACTTTCTCTTGAGCTCCCCAGCTATCAAGCATGCTGTGGCAAGAAAGGCGAGTTCAAGTTTCTCCCCGCATGTGTGGCTGTGTCTTTACACGCGAGCGTACATTTGTGGATGGAACCATCACCATCCTTTTACCGCACCCGCCAGAAGAGTGCAGCAGCGCCATGATGGAAACGAGCGAAGCAGAGTCCCTGCATACACGCTGAGCACCGCCAAGCAGCCTCAGGGTAGGAGCCGACCAGGGCAAGCATCCAGCTTGCTAGTTTGACGGGCATATATCCGCCTACTACTCCGCTATCATGAGGTCGCCTGGCTGGCGAGGGGAGACCACTCGTCCGCCTTGATCCACACATGGGGCGCCTAGATGAAACAGGACTACCAGTACCATCAGGCACTGGGACATTTGGACTGCCCATCAGGGGCGTGCCATGAGGTATATCAGGGCTGGTACCTGCATTCCCACATCAGTTCGCCAAATCCTCTGAAGAGAAGGCGGGAGCCTTCGAAACGCGTCAGGAATTCCACGGCGATATGGGACTGAATCACTTTCTCTTGAGCTCCCCAGCTATCAAGCATGCTGTGGCAAGAAAGGCGAGTTCAAGTTTCTCCCCGCATGTGTGGCTGTGTCTTTACACGCGAGCGTACATTTGTGGATGGAACCATCACCATCCTTTTACCGCACCCGCCAGAAGAGTGCAGCAGCGCCATGATGGAAACGAGCGAAGCAGAGTCCCTGCATACACGCTGAGCACCGCCAAGCAGCCTCAGGGTAGGAGCCGACCAGGGCAAGCATCCAGCTTGCTAGTTTGACGGGCATATATCCGCCTACTACTCCGCTATCATGAGGTCGCCTGGCTGGCGAGGGGAGACCACTCGTCCGCCTTGATCCACACATGGGGCGCCTAGATGAAACAGGACTACCAGTACCATCAGGCACTGGGACATTTGGACTGCCCATCAGGGGCGTGCCATGAGGTATATCAGGGCTGGTACCTGCATTCCCACATCAGTTCGCCAAATCCTCTGAAGAGAAGGCGGGAGCCTTCGAAACGCGTCAGGAATTCCACGGCGATATGGGACTGAATCACTTTCTCTTGAGCTCCCCAGCTATCAAGCATGCTGTGGCAAGAAAGGCGAGTTCAAGTTTCTCCCCGCATGTGTGGCTGTGTCTTTACACGCGAGCGTACATTTGTGGATGGAACCATCACCATCCTTTTACCGCACCCGCCAGAAGAGTGCAGCAGCGCCATGATGGAAACGAGCGAAGCAGAGTCCCTGCATACACGCTGAGCACCGCCAAGCAGCCTCAGGGTAGGAGCCGACCAGGGCAAGCATCCAGCTTGCTAGTTTGACGGGCATATATCCGCCTACTACTCCGCTATCATGAGGTCGCCTGGCTGGCGAGGGGAGACCACTCGTCCGCCTTGATCCACACATGGGGCGCCTAGATGAAACAGGACTACCAGTACCATCAGGCACTGGGACATTTGGACTGCCCATCAGGGGCGTGCCATGAGGTATATCAGGGCTGGTACCTGCATTCCCACATCAGTTCGCCAAATCCTCTGAAGAGAAGGCGGGAGCCTTCGAAACGCGTCAGGAATTCCACGGCGATATGGGACTGAATCACTTTCTCTTGAGCTCCCCAGCTATCAAGCATGCTGTGGCAAGAAAGGCGGGTTCAAGTTTCTCCCCGCATGTGTGGCTGTGTCTTTACACGCGAGCGTACATTTGTGGATGGAACCATCACCATCCTTTTACCGCACCCGCCAGAAGAGTGCAGCAGCGCCATGATGGAAACGAGCGAAGCAGAGTCCCTGCATACACGCTGAGCACCGCCAAGCAGCCTCAGGGTAGGAGCCGACCAGGGCAAGCATCCAGCTTGCTAGTTTGACGGGCATATATCCGCCTACTACTCCGCTATCATGAGGTCGCCTGGCTGGCGAGGGGAGACCACTCGTCCGCCTTGATCCACACATGGGGCGCCTAGATGAAACAGGACTACCAGTACCATCAGGCACTGGGACATTTGGACTGCCCATCAGGGGCGTGCCATGAGGTATTTCAGGGCTGGTACCTGCATTCCCACATCAGTTCGCCAAATCCTCTGAAGAGAAGGCGGGAGCCTTCGAAACGCGTCAGGAATTCCACGGCGATATGGGACTGAATCACTTTCTCTTGAGCTCCCCAGCTATCAAGCATGCTGTGGCAAGAAAGGCGAGTTCAAGTTTCTCCCCGCATGTGTGGCTGTGTCTTTACACGCGAGCGTACATTTGTGGATGGAACCATCACCATCCTTTTACCGCACCCGCCAGAAGAGTGCAGCAGCGCCATGATGGAAACGAGCGAAGCAGAGTCCCTGCATACATGCTGAGCACCGCCAAGCAGCCTCAGGGTAGGAGCCGACCAGGGCAGGCATCCAGCTTGCTAGTTTGACGGGCATATATCCGCCTACTACTCCGCTATCATGAGGTCGCCTGGCTGGCGAGGGGAGACCACTCGTCCGCCTTGATCCACACATGGGGCGCCTAGATGAAACAGGACTACCAGTACCATCAGGCACTGGGACATTTGGACTGCCCATCAGGGGCGTGCCATGAGGTATATCAGGGCTGGTACCTGCATTCCCACATCAGTTCGCCAAATCCTCTGAAGAGAAGGCGGGAGCCTTCGAAACGCGTCAGGAATTCCACGGCGATATGGGACTGAATCACTTTCTCTTGAGCTCCCCAGCTATCAAGCATGCTGTGGCAAGAAAGGCGAGTTCAAGTTTCTCCCCGCATGTGTGGCTGTGTCTTTACACGCGAGCGTACATTTGTGGATGGAACCATCACCATCCTTTTACCGCACCCGCCAGAAGAGTGCAGCAGCGCCATGATGGAAACGAGCGAAGCAGAGTCCCTGCATACACGCTGAGCACCGCCAAGCAGCCTCAGGGTAGGAGCCGACCAGGGCAAGCATCCAGCTTGCTAGTTTGACGGGCATATATCCGCCTACTACTCCGCTATCATGAGGTCGCCTGGCTGGCGAGGGGAGACCACTCGTCCGCCTTGATCCACACATGGGGCGCCTAGATGAAACAGGACTACCAGTACCATCAGGCACTGGGACATTTGGACTGCCCATCAGGGGCGTGCCATGAGGTATATCAGGGCTGGTACCTGCATTCCCACATCAGTTCGCCAAATCCTCTGAAGAGAAGGCGGGAGCCTTCGAAACGCGTCAGGAATTCCACGGCGATATGGGACTGAATCACTTTCTCTTGAGCTCCCCAGCTATCAAGCATGCTGTGGCAAGAAAGGCGGGTTCAAGTTTCTCCCCGCATGTGTGGCTGTGTCTTTACACGCGAGCGTACATTTGTGGATGGAACCATCACCATCCTTTTACCGCACCCGCCAGAAGAGTGCAGCAGCGCCATGATGGAAACGAGCGAAGCAGAGTCCCTGCATACACGCTGAGCACCGCCAAGCAGCCTCAGGGTAGGAGCCGACCAGGGCAAGCATCCAGCTTGCTAGTTTGACGGGCATATATCCGCCTACTACTCCGCTATCATGAGGTCGCCTGGCTGGCGAGGGGAGACCACTCGTCCGCCTTGATCCACACATGGGGCGCCTAGATGAAACAGGACTACCAGTACCATCAGGCACTGGGACATTTGGACTGCCCATCAGGGGCGTGCCATGAGGTATATCAGGGCTGGTACCTGCATTCCCACATCAGTTCGCCAAATCCTCTGAAGAGAAGGCGGGAGCCTTCGAAACGCGTCAGGAATTCCACGGCGATATGGGACTGAATCACTTTCTCTTGAGCTCCCCAGCTATCAAGCATGCTGTGGCAAGAAAGGCGAGTTCAAGTTTCTCCCCGCATGTGTGGCTGTGTCTTTACACGCGAGCGTACATTTGTGGATGGAACCATCACCATCCTTTTACCGCACCCGCCAGAAGAGTGCAGCAGCGCCATGATGGAAACGAGCGAAGCAGAGTCCCTGCATACACGCTGAGCACCGCCAAGCAGCCTCAGGGTAGGAGCCGACCAGGGCAGGCATCCAGCTTGCTAGTTTGACGGCATATATCCGCCTACTACTCCGCTATCATGAGGTCGCCTGGCTGGCGAGGGGAGACCACTCGTCCGCCTTGATCCACACATGGGGCGCCTAGATGAAACAGGACTACCAGTACCATCAGGCACTGGGACATTTGGACTGCCCATCAGGGGCGTGCCATGAGGTATATCAGGGCTGGTACCTGCATTCCCACATCAGTTCGCCAAATCCTCTGAAGAGAAGGCGGGAGCCTTCGAAACGCGTCAGGAATTCCACGGCGATATGGGACTGAATCACTTTCTCTTGAGCTCCCCAGCTATCAAGCATGCTGTGGCAAGAAAGGCGAGTTCAAGTTTCTCCCCGCATGTGTGGCTGTGTCTTTACACGCGAGCGTACATATATATATATATATATATATATATATATATATATATATATATTCACTGAAAAAACCATAGGTTTCACACCAGTTATAGTTAGGAATTAGCATTTAAAAAACCTTTGAAATTCACTGAAAAAACCATAGGTTTCACACCAGTTATAGTTAGGAATTAGCATTTAAAAAACCTATTAAATTCACTGAAAAAACCATAGGTTTCACACCAGTTATAGTTAGCTGGAAATTTTACTGATATAAAACCATTGAAATTCCCACGTTATAGTTAGTCGGACTCACTATAACTTGCGCGTGCAATGCACTGCTGATGACGTCACATATTACATCACTCATGACATGGTCAGTGACATCACTCATGACATCACTGATGACACCATCCAGTGAATATGTGTCTTTCTGAAAAATAAATATTAGTGAGTTATGTTTAAATATTTAAATACATATATTAGTGTTTCACTTTGTGTATAAGTGGCTACATGTGTTGATAAGTAGCTACATGCGTATGTATATGGGTTATTTGATATTTTTATTAGTATCAGTATGAGTGTCTATATGGTTTGGTGGAGGTATTACTTAGCACATAGATGCATGAGTGACTGACTCTTTGTTTGTATGTGTTTTGAAGACAGCATATGTACAGGACTGTATGGGTGGATGAGTGTCTATATGTGTTTGTTAGTGAGTGAATGACTGTCTCACTAGTGTCTTTATCAGTAACTACATATGTTTTAATCTAGTATATATGAATATTGATGTATATAACTGAGTATATGTGAGAGTAAGAGATTGTAAGATTTCCTGTTTAAATAAGTATGTGTTTCTATAAGTGATTGTTTAAGAGAATAAATATGTGTAATTTTCAATAGAAGTAAGGTGGAAGTGTGTGTATAACTCTATTTTCAAATAAATGGTTGTTCAATAGTTTATTTGCACGTGTGAATATGTGTGTGAGTAACTTTTGGATGAATGTCGGTGTGTAACAGAATGTATAGGTGTATCTCTTCATATGATGAGTGAGTATATGTATGAGTGACTATATAGAACTGTTGGTGAATGAGTGGATGAGTATATAGATAGTGGAAGTACAGAATTGCTAGTTGTAACTGATATAGGTATGTCCATTTTTTAAAAATTTCAGTTTCTATTTTTAAATATGTGTCTCAAGGGTTACTTTACACTGAGAGGAGGTCTGTCACTATGTCACAAGGATGGTGTCATCAGTGATGTCATGAGTGATGTCACTGACCATGTCATGAGTGATGTAATATGTGACGTCATCAGCAGTGCATTGCACGCGCAAGTTATAGTGAGTCCGACTAACTATAACGTGGGAATTTCAATGGTTTTATATCAGTAAAATTTCCAGCTAACTATAACTGGTGTGAAACCTATGGTTTTTTCAGTGAATTTAATAGGTTTTTTAAATGCTAATTCCTAACTATAACTGGTGTGAAACCTATGGTTTTTTCAGTGAATTTCAAAGGTTTTTTAAATGCTAATTCCTAACTATAACTGGTGTGAAACCTATGGTTTTTTCAGTGAATTTCAAAGGTTTTTTAAATGCTAATTCCTAACTATAACTGGTGTGAAACCTATGGTTTTTTCAGTGTATTTCATAGGTTTTTTAAATGCTAATTCCTTTGTATATCGAGTTTCTAACCTTTTTTTTTTTTACAATTTGCTGTTTTTTTTAAGTATTCATTTTTTTTATAATTTTTTTTTTTTGCGCTCTGGGTGCGCGCACGGGGAAGCTTTCAGCTAAGCTCTCCTGTAAGCTTTTCCGAGCGCTCATCTGAAAGCGCACCCAGAGCGCAACTGTCGTTCGTGAAAAAAAAATATGAATGAAAAGTTAATAATAATGCAAAACATTTCGTACCATACAAATAAAATTTGTTTTTTTTAATATGGAAAATAATTATGCATTTCTATTAAAGATTGATGACGTCACTTCGGCGCGCAACGTACGTGCCCTCGGAAGCGCATACGTGCGCGGCGCCTAAACGCACGCAAAAGCGCCTACGATCGCGCCACGTGTGCGCCCCGAAAGCGCCTACGATCGCGCTGCGTAAACGCACCCGGAAGTGCACCCGAGCGCGCATCGTAAGCGCGTCAGGTCATGTGACCCTAAAATAACACTTTTCATTGGTTGCTAACAGTTTTTTGTTACAATGAATGAAATCCCCACCCATTTCCTTCACTTCTTCTTTCACTTTTGTGACTGAAAGACCTGCCTTTTTTGCTGCTCCATATTCCTGGATTCATCATGGCTGCCAGATCATCCAGCAGTGAAGATGACTTCATTGATGAAGAGCCACCTACCCCAAAGGTGAAGGGACATTTCATTTGGAAATTCTTTAAATTCCCAGCAGACCAGAAGAAGGTGAATGCACCAAAAGTAGAGTGCAGGATCTGCAAAAAGGTCCTGTCACGGGGTAACCCCCAAAAAAAGTACTCTTTTGGGAACTTTACGATGATCCGACATGTGGAGACCAGGCACCCCCAGAATTTTGCCCGGGAAAGTGTCAGGGCTCTGGCACAGGAGGTTCCTAGAGATGGGGCCTCTACATCAACAGGAGGAGCAACTTCTTCCGGAAGAGATCAATCTCAGGGGCAGGTAGCAAACATCCAACCTGCATTCAACCATGGGGTCGTCAGATGCAGATACTGCAATCAACTCCTCACCTATGGGGAGCAAAGTGTCCTGCTCATGGTTCGGGCATTAGAGAACCATCACTGCCCTTCCCACCCCTAATTTTTTTCTTTTCTTTTTGCTCCTGTTGAGCAGTTTCTATTCCCTGTTTTTGTTCCTCTTCAGTTAAAAGAAGAAAACCAAAAGTTCTTTTCAGAACTACCTCCAATTCTCATCAAAGAGCTATAATCTTAAAAAATGAAGAGTAAGTGAAATATAGTGCATTGATAATTGAAAGGAGAATGAGTAAGAAAGAACAGAAAGGTATGAGAGGTGAAAGGAAGTGAAGTAGGAGGACTGAAAGAAGGTGAGTGTTAGAAAAGAAATTTATGACACAGTGAATAAACTGGAGGCCTCATTTCTGAAAAGTGACGCATCGCTACGTGAAAATAGCGATGCGTCACTTATCTGGACGCACTCCTTATGACATTCCACATATGTCATATTTAATATATGACTAATCAATTCGCAAGGAGTTACAGATATGTCAGTATTTCTGACATATCTCTAAACACAAAAGTAACGCATTGCAGGAGTGCGTCACAAAAGTGACGCAACTCCAGTAATGTGTCCTTTCACATGGAAAAAGCACCATGTGAAAGGTTTGCTGTGAAGCAGGCGCAAGATTTTGGCGCAACTGCATCCTAAAAGTGACGCACTGCGTCATTATTACCAAGCTTTTTGCAAGGAACACCCCCTCTGCATGCATTATACCTGACACTATTTTTTAAAAAGTGACGCATGTAGGTACATGGGTCACTTTTTAAAACTCTGCGCCATATTGTATCTGCATCAGGTATAATGTATGCAGAGGGGGCAATCCCTCGCAAAAAGCTTGGTAATAACAACGTACTGAAATCTATGAGATTTCCCTGCGTCACTTTTAGGATGCTATTGCGTCAAAATTTTGCGCCGGCCTCGCATCACTTTTATGTTTACACATATGTCAGAAATACTGACGTATCTGTAACTCCTTGCAATATGATTCGTCATACATTAAATATGACACATCTGGAATGTCATAAGGACTGTGTACAGAAAAGTGACGCATCACACCAGCAGTGTAATAAAATGTGCCTCGTTGCACTATATTTAAAGGATGCAACAGCATCCTAAAAGTGACGCAGTGAAATCTCAAACATTTCACTGCGTCGCTATTACAAAGCTTTTTGTGGGGGAACACCCCCTCTGCATGCATTATACCTCACGCAGATATAATGTGGCGCTTGATTTTAAAAAGTGACCCATCTACCTAGATACCTCACTTTTTAAATATAACGCAACGCAACACATTTTTTTACACTACTGGTGCAATGCGTCACTTTTCTGTGCGCACTCCTTATGACATTCCAAGTAACGCATTGCTGGAGTGCGTCACAAAAGTGACGCAACTCCAGTAATGTGTCCTTTCAAATGGGGAAAGCAGCATATGAAAGGTCTTGCCTCAGTCTAACACCTGCTGTAAAGCAGACACAAGATTTTGACGCAACAGCATCCTAAAACTGACGCAGTGAAATCTCAAAGATTTCACTGCGTCGCTATTACAAAGCTTTTTGCGGGAGAACACCCCCTCTGCATACATTATACCTGACGCTATTTTTAAAAAGTGACGCATCTAGGTACATGGGTCACTTTTTAAAACTCTGCGCCATATTGTATCTGCAACATGATTCGTCATACATTAAATATGACACATCTGGAACGTCATAAGGAGTGCGCACAGAAAAGTGACGCATAACACCAGCAGTGTAATAAAATGTACCTCGTTGCACTATATTTAAAAAGTGACGCATCTAGATAGATGCGTCACTTTTTAAATATTGCATAACAATGCGCATTTTTTTACACCGCTGGTGCGTCACAAAAATTGACGCACAGGAAGCGCAAAACTAACAGCGCAAGGCCTTCATAAATATAGTCCTGGATTTAGGGGGTCAGAGGGGGTCTACTCTTCCCCCTTATGATCCAATCAGCTTCCTGCGCGCAAGTCGCGTGTCGCGCCTGGAGCGCACTCCCGTGCGCGCACGGGAGCGCGGCTATCCCCGCGCAAAACGAAAAAAAAATTTTAATGCCCTGCAGGACCCTATTTTAGTCCCTACATCAAACCTAGGGGGTCAGAGGGGGTCTACTCTTCCCCCTTATGGTCATTTGCCCCTTTTTTTTTCAAACTCCTTGTGTCTCGATTTTACCGAGACACAAGATGGCGGCCGCTCCGCACTGTTTAGAATGTTTACAGACAACTGAGATCCAATCAGCTTCCTGCGCGCAAGTCGCGTGTCGCGCCTGGAGCGCACTCCCGTGCGCGCACGGGAGCGCGGCTATAGATATATATATTTTTTTGAACCTAAATTACTCAAAATCCACTGGAGCACATATCTTGAGACATAGCAAAGGCACATCGGGCTACCAGTCCCTACAATTTTGCCAAGTTTGGTGGAAATCCATTCAGCCGTTCGGGCTAAAAGTGAAATCGACCGCCCTATGGAAATTAACATGGGGAAAACGCGTTTTGGGACCCCCCTTTTATCTCGGCCCCCGCTTGACGAATCCCCCCCAAACTTTCAGGGAAGGACCGGACCGCCATGAGACCATTTTCCTGAAAATTTCAGGCAGATTCGTCAACCGGCGCCAAAGTTATTCAAAATAGAATGTTGAGATTTAACATTGAAAATTATCCTAACTATAACTACCTACTGGCGACCGCCAGTAGGTAATATATATATATATATATATATATATATATATATATATATATATATATATATATATATATATATATATATATATATATATATTATAATAAAATTACTTCCCACCCCACTCTCTTATAAAGCCACAACCCACTCCTAAAAAAATGAGACAATTAACATATTTAACAACTAATTATTATTAATAACCAATCGATAAATAATTAATATTAAATTAATTACCACAATTAACAATATAAATGATTAAATACATAAATATTATATATAACACATTATTAATTAATTGATAATAATTAAATTACTTCCCACCCTTTTCCCCTATAAACCCACAACCCGCTATGGAAATAAAACGCAGAATTTAACTAAAAAGTAATTAATAACTTCTAAAAATTCTTAATAATTTTATTATAATTAAATTACCTCCCACCCTATTCTCCTATAAACCCACAACCTGCTATGGAACTAAAAATCAGATGTTGTTAAAAAACAAATGAATAGCTTATAAAAATGTAACTCATACATTAAAATACAAAAGTAAATCTTACACAAAAATATAGAACATATACATTTACAAGAAATACTAACATACATAACACTAATTAAAAAACGATATTTTTAACATCGATATTTTAAAAAACGATATTTCTTACCTTCAACTCGATATTCTTGTCAACGATATTATGATTGTCGATATTCTGGAATGACGATATTTCCACATCGATATTCTGGTAGGTCGATAATTTTAACTCAATATTTTGTCTGTTTACCGTCTAGGTTATGGTATGTTGTTAGTGCTGCCTCTCTCATAAAAAAAGATTTGTTTACGACACCTAGGGCCTATTGGTCGCGGAAAAGCTGACAAAGAGCAACAGGCAGGGGGTCAAGAGTTGTTCTAAGTGTATGGAGGAAGAATCAGACGATCTCCACATGTTTTTCTGCTGTCCTAGCCTCCAGGTATTCTGGCACGATGTAAGTTTGGTCCTTACAACAACTTTGGGTGTAAACCTGGAGATGAGCATGTCTTTATGTATTTTTGGGGTATTGAACGAGGAGGAGGAGGCAGGGGCCAGCTTGGAAAGGAAACAGAAAAACCTTTTGTTTATGTTGATACTATTAGCTAGGTGTGAGATCTGCATTACATGGATAACTTCACACCCCCGTGCAAGAGGAAATGCTTGGTTTCAATAACTAGGGTGCAAATGTTGGATAAGAACAGAGAGGGATTAAAGAGGCTTGATTTTTGGGACATTTGGGATCAGGTTTTTTTAGTTTAGGTAATCTTCATGGGTGTTTTAAGATATATTTACTTATGTATGACCGGATCCAAAATGTCCAATGATTAAGCAATTTTGCAATGATTCCCGTGTACTGGGATTGGGACTGATACCAGCAGAGTCCACCTCAGTCCCTCCTCCGTTTGAACTCCAGGGGACAGGAAGCTTGGGAACTCATGCTTCACCAAACCACAGATTTAGAAAGAAGTGTGAAGACCCTCTTATATGCTTTCTGGTAGATTATTGCACAAATGAGGACAAAAAAAAGATAAGTCAGGAGGTTAACACATATGCTGGTGAGATCTGTGTTTTGTTTAGCCCAGTTCTAAATCAAAGTAGCATAGAAGATTGATGTGTCTCCTGCAAAGCACATAATGTTATATCCAGATATAATTATTTTATTTCATGTAGTCAGTGCGTTTAACACAAAGATCCTTTTTTTACTTTCAGTTCATAAATTGTAATCCTTCTGACATAGCACATCTAGTGATCTACGAAGGGCATGTGACTCTTCCATCTTGTAACCCTCACTGGCTAATGCAACACGTCCTGTACATTGATTTACACATATGAATTATTGTCAATGTATAATGTTTACGTGTGATGTAAAGCGCTCTGACACCCCGCATTGGGAGGAGTAGTGCTAGAAAAGAAATGTAAAAAATAGTGGTATTTAAATTGTTATTTGTCTAACTACTGGGACAGACCAACACTTTTAGCATTCTTACAGTGCATGCATTTGTCTTACATACAGGGTAAAAGTCAAAAGCATGCCTCTCTTAAGTACCTGTGAAGTGATACGCGGCGGGCTTTTGCTGCCCCTCCATTGCATTTAGGTGTGAGGCTCACAATAACTCTCAGCCAGGATACTTTAGCTAATGGAGTACTGATGGCCCCTTAAGTTCGAACATTGTTTTGGCATAGCTAGAACTTAAAATAAGAAAGTACTGCCTTGCCTGCACGTTGCTGCTCGGAACGAAAGCAGACAATGTGCAGGTGCTGCTAAATGTGTACTGGTGTCTGAAACCTACATCGGGTCAAATGCAGCATATTTTAATGGGGCCCTATTTCTTGGCAGGGTGGAGGGCGTCCACCCTGTGAGAATAGTTGGTGGATGCTGCCTACCCACGTGTGCCCCCGACGTGCCCACTGCTGCTTCTTTCCTCTTCTCCTTATCCCTCTCTGATCTCCCTCTTGCTACATCTCCCCTCCCTCTCTTAATCTCATCAAGACCCTCTGTGCCCATTGCAATCAACCTCGGAGAGCTGGGGAATGTGACAGAGGCACCAGCAGTATCCCACCAGAATTTCAAAACCTGCCACCACTTGTTCAGGCCCACTGGGAAAATGCCCAATGGAATAAAATGTCAGTCCGGCCCTGAATTACTCTAATGACAGTAGCTGAGCCCTTCACTGGGTCTTTCTCCTTGATGGTAGCCGGAGCAGGACACTACAATGGGAGAGCCCTTCCTAGAGCCCTTTCCTCACTGCTGAACACGTCTGCAGTGGTGTAGCAAGGGAGCCACAAGCCCTAACGCAACCAAGAAAATTGGGCCTCTAGTCTCCTGGTTTAGTGGTCAAAAATAGCTACTAAATGGGGTAAAGTGGGCCCCTCGCACCCCTGGCCCAGGTGCCCCACCACCTGCTGCTCAATTGATAGATATGGCCCTGCATGTCTTGGCAGAGTGCACTTGCACTTTGAGACCCAGCTCCTGTTTGTGGCCACTTTGAAGCTAGGATTGTGTGAGGTTGGACTTTGCTGCTTGTGTAAAACATCACACAGGTCTGCTTCGCCCTTCAAAAGACAATTTGACCATAATAACATAATAAAGGCCACGTGGCAAGATAGCACAAGACATAAACTGTCAGTCCAAGCTAGGTTGCTAAAGGAACTTTAAAGCATAAATGTTTTGCACTCATCCCTGTAGAGAGAGTCACTTCCCCATGCTTCCCACCATTGCAGATTTTCACACTGCTGCCATAGCGCCAGTCTCTCACACTACCAGGCCCTCAAGTGTCCAGCAATACCTTCTCCTAACACTGTCCACCCTTGCTAGACTCTCACACTCCCCACTGTATTTTTTAAAATTTTTGTTGCAGTTGCCCCGCCCCCACTTTTTGCCCCCTTTTAAGCTACTAGATGCAGGTTTTCGACTCTGACAGTGCACTGAGGCCTGCCAACCATACCTCAGTTCCAGTGCGTTTCCTTTAGAACAAAGTGTTGTCTAATTTTAACACAATTGGCAAAGGACTTTATCACCCCTGTCAATCACTAGTAAGTGGTACCCATCGTACCTAGGGCATATGTGCTAAAGAGGGCCCCTAATAGCTGCAGCATATCTTATGCCACCCCAAGGGACCCCAACACAAATTCTACCCAGACCATCATTGCAGGCTGCGTGACATGGTGGAAACCATGTTTGAAAACATGACATGGCACAGGAGTGTGCCATTCCAAAGGCACTGCAAGGGCTATATGTAAGTCACCCCTACAGCAGGCCTTGGAACCTTAAGGCATGGTGCATCATGGCACATGTGAGGACATACTTACTAGAGCAGATATGCCCTTGTAACATCTAGTTCCATTGATGGATATTACAAATGAGCGGGGAAACCCTCCTAAATTGTGTACTGGGAACTGGTCAAGACAGGTTTTCCAGCTACATAATGGCTACAGTGATACCTATGATGTATTGTATCAAACACCTCGTATTCATAAACCCACACTGATTCTAGTATTGGATTTATTAATACCTGCACCCAGAGGGTACTAGTTCTCTAGTGTGCTGGCTGAATGGTCCTGCCGAGGGTGTCACCATAGATGAGTTTCTGACCTCTTAAGAGGTGAGAGCCCCACTCTCAGAGGTTAGAAACAATGCCTGCTCTGGAAGGAGGTGTTTACACCTCCTCCAATAGGATGGCTAGTAAATTAGCAAGGCAAAGCAGGGAGCTTCTAAGAGCCCACAGCCTTTGATATCAAAGTCTGGCAGACCTGGAGGATGACAGCCTCTGCTCTGTGGCTCACTTGCACCAGGACAGAAGGGAAATTAGATAGTCTGAAAGCGTGTTACACTCACAGGATAGTCACACCCCTAGGGTGGGCTACCTGAAGGAAACGCAAATGAAAGAATTTCACCATCTTGTGCATGGACTCGCTCCTGACCGGTTGCTCCCTCCTTGCTCCTCTCCCAGTACTGCTGCTGCTGTCTTCTTGGGGATCTCCGCACTGCTGAATTACATCACGGTATCGCCTGCATTCTGTAATCTAGAGGCATCGCCTGCATTTGACCAATTTGTGCTGTATTTCAAATCTCATAACTCACAGTGATTGTAGCGCCGCCCGCCCTGCTTTGCATGTGTTTGTAGCGTCGCCCGCCCTGCACTGCATTTAACTGTATTTGCCCACCTGACAGCAACGTGCATTATTGTATTGTATTAATTTGGGCTGTCCCAGGCGACCTACTGCCCCTGCCTCGCCTCCCCTCTGACCTCCATCTTGCTTGCTGTTGTTGTTTTCCCTGCCCCTCCTCCCCGCTACCGCCTCCCAGCTGCTGACCCTCCCACCCACGTTCACAGAGCCTACCTCGTCCTCTCAGCCCCTGTGACCGCCCGGACTCGCTCCTGACCGGTTGCTCCCTCCTTGCTCCTCTCCCAGTACTGCTGCTGCTGTCTTCTTGGGGATCTCCGCACTGCTGAATTACATCACGGTATCGCCTGCATTCTGTAATCTAGAGGCATCGCCTGCATTTGACCAATTTGCGCTGTATTTCAAATCTCATAACTCACAGTGATTGTAGCGCCGCCCGCCCTGCTTTGCATGTGTTTGTAGCGTCGCCCGCCCTGCACTGCATTTAACTGTATTTGCCCACCTGACAGCAACGTGCATTATTGTATTGTATTAATTTGCGCTGTCCCAGGCGACCTACTGCCCCTGCCTCGCCTCCCCTCTGACCTCCATCTTGCTTGCTGTTGTTGTTTTCCCTGCCCCTCCTCCCCGCTACCGCCTCCCAGCTGCTGACCCTCCCACCCACGTTCACAGAGCCTACCTCGTCCTCTCAGCCCCTGTGACCGCCCGGACTCGCTCCTGACCGGTTGCTCCCTCCTTGCTCCTCTCCCAGTACTGCTGCTGCTGTCTTCTTGGGGATCTCCGCACTGCTGAATTACATCACGGTATCGCCTGCATTCTGTAATCTAGAGGCATCGCCTGCATTTGACCAATTTGCGCTGTATTTCAAATCTCATAACTCACAGTGATTGTAGCGCCGCCCGCCCTGCTTTGCATGTGTTTGTAGCGTCGCCCGCCCTGCACTGCATTTAACTGTATTTGCCCACCTGACAGCAACGTGCATTATTGTATTGTATTAATTTGCGCTGTCCCAGGCGACCTACTGCCCCTGCCTCGCCTCCCCTCTGACCTCCATCTTGCTTGCTGTTGTTGTTTTCCCTGCCCCTCCTCCCCGCTACCGCCTCCCAGCTGCTGACCCTCCCACCCACGTTCACAGAGCCTACCTCGTCCTCTCAGCCCCTGTGACCGCCCGGACTCGCTCCTGACCGGTTGCTCCCTCCTTGCTCCTCTCCCAGTACTGCTGCTGCTGTCTTCTTGGGGATCTCCGCACTGCTGAATTACATCACGGTATCGCCTGCATTCTGTAATCTAGAGGCATCGCCTGCATTTGACCAATTTGCGCTGTATTTCAAATCTCATAACTCACAGTGATTGTAGCGCCGCCCGCCCTGCTTTGCATGTGTTTGTAGCGTCGCCCGCCCTGCACTGCATTTAACTGTATTTGCCCACCTGACAGCAACGTGCATTATTGTATTGTATTAATTTGCGCTGTCCCAGGCGACCTACTGCCCCTGCCTCGCCTCCCCTCTGACCTCCATCTTGCTTGCTGTTGTTGTTTTCCCTGCCCCTCCTCCCCGCTACCGCCTCCCAGCTGCTGACCCTCCCACCCACGTTCACAGAGCCTACCTCGTCCTCTCAGCCCCTGTGACCGCCCGGACTCGCTCCTGACCGGTTGCTCCCTCCTTGCTCCTCTCCCAGTACTGCTGCTGCTGTCTTCTTGGGGATCTCCGCACTGCTGAATTACATCACGGTATCGCCTGCTTTCTGTAATCTAGAGGCATCGCCTGCATTTGACCAATTTGCGCTGTATTTCAAATCTCATAACTCACAGTGATTGTAGCGCCGCCCGCCCTGCTTTGCATGTGTTTGTAGCGTCGCCCGCCCTGCACTGCATTTAACTGTATTTGCCCACCTGACAGCAACGTGCATTATTGTATTGTATTAATTTGCGCTGTCCCAGGCGACCTACTGCCCCTGCCTCGCCTCCCCTCTGACCTCCATCTTGCTTGCTGTTGTTGTTTTCCCTGCCCCTCCTCCCCGCTACCGCCTCCCAGCTGCTGACCCTCCCACCCACGTTCACAGAGCCTACCTCGTCCTCTCAGCCCCTGTGACCGCCCGGACTCGCTCCTGACCGGTTGCTCCCTCCTTGCTCCTCTCCCAGTACTGCTGCCGCTGTCTTCTTGGGGATCTCCGCACTGCTGAATTACATCACGGTATCGCCTGCATTCTGTAATCTAGAGGCATCGCCTGCATTTGACCAATTTGCGCTGTATTTCAAATCTCATAACTCACAGTGATTGTAGCGCCGCCCGCCCTGCTTTGCATGTGTTTGTAGCGTCGCCCGCCCTGCACTGCATTTAACTGTATTTGCCCACCTGACAGCAACGTGCATTATTGTATTGTATTAATTTGCGCTGTCCCAGGCGACCTACTGCCCCTGCCTCGCCTCCCCTCTGACCTCCATCTTGCTTGCTGTTGTTGTTTTCCCTGCCCCTCCTCCCCGCTACCGCCTCCCAGCTGCTGACCCTCCCACGCTCCGCCCCCTCCACCATCCATTTATGGCCAATGCCTCCACGTGCAGCGTCCACGCGCTACGTCCACGCCGAAGGTGCGCCAAAGGTAAGCCCGTCTACGCCCATCCGCGCCTGGACCGCGCCCAGCGCCAGACCCCCTGCCCCTCGCGCCGCCCAGCCCCCCCGCATTACCTACGATGCCGCATCCCTCCTAGCCCTTAACTCCGGTCGCGCCCCGAACTGCGTCCAAGCCGCCCCTGGACACACCCATGGACCCTTCTCCTGCTACTCCTGCAAATTCTGCGGCACAGACAACATCACCACTACGACCACACCACAGACTCCCAACCCCAACCACCTACAATGCATCCTTCTCAACACCCGATCAGTCCACAGGCACGCCATTGACCTATGGAACCTACTAGACACCATCTCTCCAGACGTCGCCTTCCTTACGGAAACATGGATGAACGCTTCCTCCGCACCAGACATCACCATTGCCATCCCTGAAGACTATAAGATCACTCGAAAAGACAGTACCAGCCACACAGGAGGAGGAATCGCTATCGTCCATAAGAAATCAATCCGCATATCAACCAACTCTGACGCCAACCTCGCCAACTCCGAACACCTTCACTTCCAGATCCACATCGACCCCAAAACCACACTCCGAGGCACTCTCCTCTACAGGCCACCAGGACCTCGCGCAAAATTCAGTGAAGACATCACGGACTTCATCACCCCACACGCGCTCCCCTCCAAAGACTACATCCTTCTGGGAGACCTCAACTTTCACCTTGAAAAGAACAACGACCGCAACACCGCCACCCTTTTGGACAACCTCGCCAACCTCGGACTTAAACAACTTGTCACCACCTCCACCCACATCGCAGGTCACACACTCGACCCCATCTTCACTTCCAGCAACCATGTCTCCTTCAGCCACACCACAGACATCCTCTGGACTGACCACAGCTGCGTTCACTTCTCCTACAACAAACCAAAACCCAGCATCCACCTCCAACCTACCCTGCAAAGAAACTGGAACAAAATCACCACGGACCAAATCTCCGCTTCGCTCCTTCAAAACACCCCAGCCCTCTCCTCCAACACTAACGAAGCCGCCGCCAACCTCACCATTTGGCTATCCAAAACCGCTGACACCCTAGCACCACTGAAAAAACGTCAAAACAAACCTGGCAGCAAGAAGGCCTCATGGTTCAACGATGATCTTAAGAAGTCCAAGAAACTCTGCCGCACCCTTGAAAAGACATGGAAAAAAGACCCAACCACCAGCACCAAGGACGCCTTCAAAAACGCCACCCGCATTCACCACCAACTAATCCGAAAAGCCAAGAAAACAGCATTCAAGGATCGACTTGACAACAACGCTCACAACAGCAAGGAACTTTTCAACATCGTCAAGGAATTTTCCAATCCCTCGGGCAACTCCAACGACATCACCCCCTCTCAAACCCTCTGCGACTCCCTAGCCTCATTTTTCCACAACAAGATTGCAGACATCCATAACAGCTTTGACAACCAACCCGGAAACCAACCCACCCTACCAATTGCTGATCATCCTCCCCCCGCGAACACCCTTAACGACTGGAACCCAATCTCCACTGAGGACACCATCCGCCTGATGAACTCCATCCACTCAGGATCTCCCACAGACCCATGTCCTCACCACATCTTCAACAAAGCAGACTCCGTCATAGCACTGCACCTCCGAAACGTCATCAACTGCTCCTTCAACTCCGCCACCTTCCCGGAAGACTGGAAACACGCTGAACTCACCGCCCTTCTGAAAAAACCCACAGCGGACCCCACCGAACTCAAAAATTACCGCCCCATCTCACTTCTTCCATTCCCGGCCAAAGTCATCGAGAAAGCTGTCAACAACCAGCTCGCCGCCTTCCTCGAAGCCAACAAATCCCTCGACCCCTCACAATCCGGATTCCGAGCAAAACACAGCACTGAGACCGCCCTCATCGCAGCTACAGACGACATTCGAACTCTACTGGACAATGGTGACACTGTCGCCCTCATCCTCCTTGACCTCTCTGCAGCATTCGACACAGTCTGCCACAAAACACTTTTACATCGCCTCAATAACATCGGAATCCAAGGAAAAGCACTTGAATGGATCACCTCGTTCCTCACCGGAAGAACCCAGAGAGTCCGTCTTCCACCATTCACGTCAGAGGCCTCTGAAGTCATCTGCGGCGTACCACAAGGATCCTCACTCAGCCCCACCCTCTTCAACGTATACATGAGCCCCCTTGCGGCCATCGCACGCCAACACAACCTCAACATCATCTCCTACGCGGATGACACGCAACTGATCCTTTCTCTCACCAATGACCCCAGCACCGCCAAAACTAACCTACACGAAGGAATGAAAGAAGTTGCCGAATGGATGAAACTAAGTCGCCTGAAACTGAACTCAGACAAAACAGAAGTCCTCATCCTAGGTACATCCCCATCTGCATGGGACGACTCCTGGTGGCCGGAAGCCCTCGGAAAAGCACCCATCCCGACAGACCACGCACGGAACCTAGGCGTCATCCTGGACTCTTCACTTTCAATGAACAGACAAGTCAGCGCCGTATCCTCTTCCTGCTTCAACATTCTTCGCATGCTCAAAAAAACATTTCGCTGGATCCCCTCCGACACAAGGAAAACAGTCACCCACGCTCTGGTCACGAGCCGACTGGACTATGGAAACACCCTCTACGCAGGTACTACCGCAAATCTCCAGAAGAAACTCCAACGAATCCAAAACGCCTCAGCCAGAATCATATTAGACATCCCACGCAACGAACACATCTCTGGTCACCTTAAAGACCTCCACTGGCTACCCGTCAATAAGAGGATCACTTTCAGACTGCTTACCCACGCACACAAATCACTCTACGACATCGGTCCAGAATGCCTCAACTCACGACTGTCCTTCTACACCCCCTCCCGCCAACTACGTTCTTCCAGCCAAGCCCTTGTCACTGTACCCCGCATCAACAAGACCACCATGGGAGGCAGATCCTTTTCATACCTGGCTGCTAGAACATGGAACTCACTCCCCGCTTACCTTCGCCTTACCCAGAACCACCTAGCATTCAGAAAGCAACTTAAAACTTGGATATTTGACAAGTAATCCTCCCCCCTTCCTAAGCGCCTTGAAACCCTCTGGGTATGTAGTGCACTATACAAATTCTCTGACTTGACTTGACATGGTAAAATGTGGAACTCTGCAACTAGGGGTTGTAGTGACCCCAGGAGTAAGTAGCCCATTGGCTACCACCCTTCACTACCCTTAGCACCTCTTAATTGAGTATTTAGGTGTCCCCTTGACACCAGGAACCTAGATTTGTCTGCCTAAAGAAGGACAAAAAAGAGCCCAACACACAAGAACTGAGGCGCAGCAGCTGACCTTGCCAGCCTGTCTGCTGTCCCCAACATTTGCTCAGTCCCAGCTCCTCCAGAAAGCGTTGTCACCACCAAAAGCTGTGGGGGAGTGACCCATGACTTCAACTGGCCAGTAACATTTCCCTTGGGGCAGAGGAGCTGCTTCCCTGCATAATTGCAGGCACCAAAAGGACCGACACGAGAGCCTCTGCCAGCGTGACTGTGCCGGACAAAGCTGAACTGCACACGAGCCCCCCAGCCCGAGTTGCTGTGAAACAATGGTGCTCCTGAGGCATAGAGACCCTCAAGAGGCGAGGCAAATCTTGGGTTTAGCCAGACTGGCCCCCCCAGTCCTCGCCTGCAGGCTCTTTTTGCAGGAAAGCAGGAATCGAGAGAGCCTTTGGACCATGACGCCTGAAGACACCACTGCACCCGAGCCCAAGAAGAACAAGGCCAAATGGTGCCCAATGGTCCTGAGACCCTCCTCAGCTGAATCCACCTTTAGGTTTGGCCAGACTGGTCCCCCAGTCCAAGCCTGCAGCCTGTTCTTGCAGGCAACCAAAAATGGTGATGCATTCCGCAGTGCAACCCCGCCGGAGAAAGCACCATTGTACATGAGCCTCCCAGCCCAAATTCCAGGTCCAGTGGGCAAATGGTGTCTCTGCGGGCCCGAGACCCTCAAGGAATGAGCCCCCCTGTGGGCTTGCCCTCACTTCCCCCTTTCCCCCGGTCCTTACCTGAAGCCTCTTTTTGACCAGGCCATTCCCCATTGATTTAAATGGGGCAACCGATGCTGGAGGCACCTCTGCACATGGATGCTCCAGAGCCGACCGAGATGGCCTGTTGGTGCTGCCTTGGACCTTGCCCCATACTTACCTTAAATTCAGGAGGACAGTCCCGTAAGTTGCTGCTTAGTACCAGTATGCAGTAAATGTTTGTTTCCCATAAGATTACATTACCCCTGTACCAACAAGTGCTAATGTACTTCTGTCCATTGCAAAATTGTGATAACTGAATGCGAGTGTATTTCTGTATACTTTCACCACAGTGGTATTTCAAAACAAAGTACTTACCCCATAACAAAGTCTTGGTGTTAAAGATATATATAAAAAGAAGGGATCATTTCCTAAATTGGTGTGGGTCTCCTTTTTGAGTGTTTGCATCATTTATTGACTCTGTGTGTAACAAATGTCTAACACTCCTCTCGGATAAGCCTTAGGCTGCTGGATAAAAATACTACCCTGGATAGAGCACATTGGTATTGCTAGAGCAAGCCCCTGTCCACTCATAAGGGATTCCTGGACTCTTTACACAGCATACCTCTTTTTAGTATACTGTATAAAGAGCCAGCTTCCTACACCCATCAATTCAGCTTCCACTGTCCACCGGTGCCAGGCTTTAAAAAATAGTGCCCCAGAGCTTACTCTTAATATTGCCCATCAGTGCCAGCTTCTTACAGCTCAGCAGTACTAGCTCCCTGCACTGCCCACAAAATTGAGCAATATACACTGTACCGCACTCTGTCCATCTCAGTGTGAGTAATATCCACTATTCTATAGTGCACACCAGTGATGTATTAATATTGTTTCTCTTACACTCTTCATCCAAGAGGGAGTAATAAACATCACCCACGTCCTCCTCAAGGCTTGAATAATATGCCCCCTCTTCGACTTCGTCCACCCATGAGGATGTAATATCAGAACTCCTCCACTTCCTCCACCAAGGAGTAATAAAGGCCTCCCTCCACTCCCTCCGTCCATCCTTGAATGAGTGCTTGAGTGACTGAACTATAAATTTTCACTTTAAAACAAAGAGCAGTAAGAGTGCCCTCAACTCATCCACCAATCCCCAGAAGAGCTCTATAAGAAGCGAAGTATTGTGTCTCAGACCAGGGCTGATACTGCTGGTCCATGGCAAATTGATGGGCAGTGATGGAGGTTTCTATGTAGTTGCTCAGTTGTGAAACACACTCAGGCCCAGATTTATGAAGCCTTTCTGTTGTCCTTGCATCGCGCAGGGTGACATAAGGACAATGCAAAGGCTTCAATAATATTTACAAAGCCACACAAGGGATAATTTGCACTGCCTTGCAGGGCTTAGTAAACAAATTTACTACTGCAACCCAGCTAATTGTGCTACATTACATTTCATTTTAATGTGGAAGGCATTCCATGGGTAAAACATGGGTGTTTCCATGCATCCAACCATAGATTGTGGTGCATTTCTAGATTTACTACAGCTAGTAAACATGGGAATGTGTCAAAATGCTTCATCTTCCACAGTGAGGAGCAATGAGGAGAAATATCATTATATCTCCTCGTTATTTTCTCTTTCAACGTGTGCTGTATTCCGCAGCACACATAGAAAGTGAATTACTCCTCTAAGGATTTTTTTAGTGCAGGAAGGTAACCTACACAAAAAATCCCTAAATGTAATGCAGGCAGCCTCACACTATGGTGCATGGGTAGCTGCAATGCCGCTAGCTGCACAGAGTGCACCAGCACAAAAGGAGAGCAGAAATGCTTCATCTCGTTCTAAATATGAAGCATTTTTGCTCTCTCTATTTCAAGCAACGCAGCACAGCAAATTTGGGGCAGATTTACTCAGAAATCAAGCCATGCAGTATAGCAAGGCAAGTTGCTGCTCTGTGTGGCGCAAATGGGAGAGAGAGCTGAAAATCTACTAGATTGGCACACCTCAACTCTCTCCCTGTGTTGGCGCACATGAGGCAGCCTAGCGCCAGCACAGGTACCCTTGAACCATGGTACAAGGGTGCCTGTTTTATGGGTAAGATTGTTTTGCATAGGAAGGCCTTCCTGTACAAAAACAATCCTTAGAGGAATATTCCTCTTTCTATGTGTGCTGCAGAATGCAGCACTCGTAGGAAGATAAATTAACGAGGAGTAATAAGCATATTTCTCCTTGTTACGCCTCATTAGGAATGCGTAGACTTTTAAAATATACCCAGGTTTAGTAGCTTTAGTAAATCTGGGTGTGTGCCAAACTCTATGAGGGAATGCATGGGACAGCCATGCTCCACCCATGAAACGTTTTCCTAATACAAGGTAAAGCTTGCGCTGCCTTGCCTTACGTTATATTTACTATACCACGCAAAGTGGCTTTACATGGCTTAGTAAATACCCAAAATGATTTTGTGTTGGGCTGCACCACAAAAGTGACACAAAATCATAGTAAATTTACTACTTTGCTTGCTGCCCTACGTGCATGCAAGATTAATAAATATGCCACTCATTTTTTTACATCGGCTTATCTTCTGATTCCTGTGAATACTCCGGATTAGTAAACTGCACATTAAACATGAACAAAACTTTCCCTTCAACAAGTACACGCTGAAGTTGGAAAATCAGATTTACTTAGAATTCATGCAACACAGTGCATCAAGGCAAGTTGTTGTGCTTCACTACGTGTATAAATGCAAAAACAAAAATTGATGGACGAAATGTTGCACAATGGCAAAACATTCACGCCCAGTCTCAGATCTGGGTTTAATCCATCGTTATTTTGCTCACCACATCACCCTAGTTCAGACATGGCCATATGCAAATCAATCTTGACCCTGTGCCTCATGGGAACAATCCAGCCCGAACTGCCAAGCCATGTCTTCCCTGGACCGGAATCAAGCATCCTAGGACCAGTTTCTGGCTATCAGCTGTCATCAGCCAGGATAGCTTGATTCCAGTGGCATGGAGAGCACGGTACTCAGGTCTTAGCATACCTGTCCCACTCGGGGTGACAAATGCAAAAGCAACAATTGATGGACGGAATGTTGCACAATGGCAAAACATTCACCCCCATTCACAGATCTGGGTTTAATCCTTCGTTATTTTGCTCACCACACCACCCCAGGTGGAAGGCTGCGGAGAGGTCGAGGAGGATGAGGGCGACTGTGTCTCCATTGTCCAGTAGAGTTCGAATGTCGTCTGTTGCTGCGATGAGGGCGGTTTCAGTGCTGTGTTTGGCTCAGAAGCCGGACTGTGAGGAGTCGAGGGAGTTGTTGGCTTCGAGGAAGGCGGCGAGCTGGTTGTTGACAGCTTTCTCGATGACTTTGGCCGGGAATGGAAGGAGCGAAATGGGACGGTAGTTTTTGAGTTCGGTGGGGTCCGCTGTGGGTTTTTTCAGAAGGGCGCTGAGCTCAGCGTGTTTCCAGCTCTCCGGGAAGGTGGCGGAGTTGAGGGAGAAGTTGATGACGTCTCGGAGGTGTGGTGCTATGATGGAGTCTGCTTTGTTGAAGATGTGATGAGGGCATGGGTCTGTGGGGGATCCTGAGTGGATGGAGTTCATCAGGCGGATAGTGTCCTCAGTGGAGATTGGGTTCCAGTCATTAAGGATGTTCGAGGGTGGTGAAGGTCCAGCAGATGGTTGGGTGGGTTGGTCTCCGGGTTGGTTGTCGAAGCTGTTGTGGATGTCTGCAATTTTGTTGTGGAAGAATGAGGCTAGGGAGTCGCAGAGGGCTTGAGAGGGGGTGATGTCGTTGGAGTTGGCCGAGGGATTGGTGAATTCCTTGACGATGTTGAAAAGTTCCTTGCTGTTGTGGGCGTTGTTATCTAGTCGTTCCTTGAAGGCGGTTTTCTTGGCCTTTCGGATCAGTTGATGGTGTATGCGGGTGGCGTTTTTGAAGTCGTCCTTGGTGCTGGTGGTTGGGTCTTTTTTCCAGGCCTTCTCAAGGGAGCGGCAGAGTTTCTTGGATTTCTTAAGATCATCGTTGAACCATGAGGCCTTCTTGCTGCCAAGTTTGCTTTGTCGTTTTTTCAGTGGTGCTAGGATGTCGGCGCTGTTGGATAGCCAAAGGGTGAGGTTGGTGGCGGCTTGGTCGGGGTTAGATGAATGGGCTGGGGGGTTTAGCAGAAGCGATGAGGAGATCTGGTCGATGGTGATTTTGTTCCAGTTTCTTTGCAGAGTTGGTTGGGGGTGGTTGTTGGGTTTGGGCTTGTTGTAGGTGAAGTGAACGCAGCTGTGGTCAGTCCAAAGGAGCTTCGTGGTGTGGCTGAAGGAGACATTATTGCTGGAGGTGAAGATAGGGTCGAGGGTGTGACCTGCGATGTGGGTGAGGGAAGTGACCAGTTGTTTAAGTCCGAGGTTGGCGAGGTTGTCCAGCAGGGTGGTGGAGTTGCGGTCGTTGTTCTTTTCAAGGTGAAAGTTGAGGTCTCCTAGAAGGATGTAATCTTTGGAGGGGAGCGCGTGTGGAGTGATGAAGTCCGTGATGTCCTCACTAAATTGTGCACGGGGTCCTGGGGGCCTGTAGAGGAGGGTGCCTCTGAGTGTGGTCTTGGGGTCGATGTGGATCTGGAAGTGAAGGTGTTCAGAGTTGGCGAGGTTGACGTCAGAGCTGGTTGAGATATGGATGGATTTCTTATGGACGATAGCGATTCCTCCTCCTGTGTGGCCGGTACGGTCCTTGCGTATGATCTTATAATCTTCTGGGATGGCAATGGTGATGTCTGGGGCTGAGGAGGCGTTCATCCATGTTTCTGTTAGGAAGGGGACGTCCGGAGAGATGGTGTCTAGTAGATTCCATAGGTCAATGGCGTGCCTATGGACCGAGCGGGTGTTGAGCAAGATGCATTGTAGGTGGTTGGTGTCGGGAATCTGAGGTGTGATCGTAGCGGAGTTGTTGTCGGTGCCTATGAATTTGCAGGAGTAGCATGAGAAAGGTCCATGGGTGTGTCCAGGAGCGGCTTGGACGCAGTTGGGGGAGCGGCCGGGGTTAAGGGCTAGGAGGGTGGTGGCATCGTAGGTAATGCGGGAGGGCTGGGAAATGCAAGGGCCAGGGGATCTGGCGCTGGGCGCGGTCCAGGCGCGGACGGGCGTAGACGGGCTTACCTTCAGCGCGAATTGGGCGCGAACGCTGCGCGTAAACGCTGCGCGCGGGAACAGCTGTCATATATGGAAAGTGGAGGGGGAGGGGCGAGGGCGGCTCAGCTGGGAGGCGGGGCGGGTTTACAATGAGCAGCACAACAACAAACAAAATGGCAGCGGAGTGCTGGGGGATAACGCGCTAACACAGACAAAGTTACACTGGCACAATATTATGCAAATCAAAACAGAGCAAAAGCGGCGCGTTTAAATGCAGCAATGTGAAAAGCGGCAAGCGAGGCAGATTGCAGGCAATGAAAGCGAGGAAGCGCTGCACAACGATTCCAGTCACAGGGGAGCGACCACTCGGCTCGAGAGCTGAGAGCGAGTCACAGCGCTTAGTGGAATTGGAGCGCTGGAAGTAGTCTGTGGGAGGGCGGCTCAGCTGGGAGGCGGGGCGGGTTTACAATGAGCAGCACAACAACAAACAAAATGGCAGCGGAGCGCTGGGGGATAACGCGCTAACACAGACAAAGTTACACTGGCACAATATTATGCAAATCAAAACAGAGCAAAAGTGGCGCGTTTAAATGCAGCAATGTGAAAAGCGGCAAGCGAGGCAGATTGCAGGCAATGAAAGCGAGGAAGCGCTGCACAACGATACCAGTCACAGGGGAGCGACCACTCGGCTCGAGAGTAGCTCTGCTTTAGTGTCCTCCAGGCCGCAAGAGGTTTGACGCGTGTCTCTTTGTCGGGTTCTCATGCCTTGAAAACACTGATTAGCGGCGGCTTCTCCACTATGGCGGTGAAACATCGCCACCCCTGCCAACTGCCTCAAAACAGCAGGAAATTAAACATAAAATGATAATAAACACGTTTTATTATCGCTATATTTTTCCTTTCCTGCTGAGTCTTTGGGGGTGGGCTAAGGGGTATGACAGGCTGCAGGAGGAGTGGTGAGCACTGTTGTCAGTGCGCATGACGGTTTGGCCAGCTGTCTTAGGCCGGCCAACGCATCAAGCTCACTGAATCTGTCTCCAACCCGAGCTGTGTTGCCGGGTTGGAGAGTGCAGGCACCAACTCGCAGTCTCACTGGAAACACAATTTCAGGGCGCTCAGGCCAATCCTGACGCTGTTCTCATGACATGAGAGAAGCGTCCGGATTGACCACAGTGGCGTCTGAGAGCTTGTGCCTCCGAGGAGAGGAGCAGAAAAGAGTGATGCGGCTGACTGCAGGTAAGTTTTAATTTTTTATTTTATTTTATATAACGAAAGGGTGGTGAGGGGTGAGAATGATGAAGGTGAGAGTGGTATGCAATTAGAGAGAGGAGGGGTGAAAGACAAAGGAGACAGTGTGTGTAATTATCGGGGAAGGGAACCCTATGTGATTGCTAAGGTGTCCAAAAACAGTGGATGTCATGCTATTAGTTCAAAGAGTAAATGTGACACCATTTCTAAAGGCAGTAGCGGCCCTTGCAGGTAAGTGCGGTGAGGCCGGGTGGGGGGGGGGAATTTGACAGATGGCAAGGGAAAATTAATCATTTATTTAATTTTCCCTTGTTGTCGTCTATTAAATCACCCCTCCTCCCACCCAGCCCCAATACGCTTCACTGCACGGGTTGCTACTGGCTGAAGGGGTGGTATAGACAAATGTTCATACACCTAGGGTTTCATACATCCTTGCACTGACCTTTGGTGGTGGCGAGAGAAATAGAAATAGGTAATAGGAGGAAGTAAGAGTGGAGGTAGGTGAGAGACACAGGGTGAGAGGGTGGAAAAATGAGACATTTGACAGAGAGTAGGTGTAAATAGGGTGAGAGGAGAGAGAGACATGCGCTGTGAATGAAAAGTACAAAGCTTGGGAGGGTAAGAAAAAAAGCACAAAGTGAAATGATGCTGAAACAGGAAAAATAGATGAGTGGAGGAAGTGAGCAACTGAGTGACAAAGGGAGGGAGAAAGGGTCGAAAATGTAAAGAGATACAGAATGACTAGAGAGAGATTGATAATATCTATATATAGAGAAGTGGAAACTAGAGAGTAGAAAGGGCAGTGGAGTTTTTTTTTTTTTTTACCATGTGGAATATTTTGGGCCAAATCATGCAACACAGTAAGTATAGCAGTTGCATCAACAGAAGAGAGTAGAACAGTGCCATGCCTACTGAGATGCGGAGCTGTTCTCTCTCTGCACTGGGAAACTTTAAGCTGCTGTTGGGATGGAAAGGTTCCTCGCACGGTGTTGGGCGTGCTCCCTTACCCTAAGTGTCTTATCTGCAATGATGTCTGATACCTAAAGTTGATTTTTCTTGTCAAAGGCAAACACGGATCATGAGTGTGCTCGATGGCTTGAACCTGACTCACAGATTGTGGTATTGTTGGACCAGGAAGGACACCCATAGTGCTACCTTCATAGTGGTGTAAGGTTCTTGCCTTTACCAGGAGCTAAGCAGCATGAGTGAGGTGGTGGCAGCATACAATGTAGTGACCAGTAGGAGTGAACAGGTCCTTTTTTCCTGTGTCACTGGAGTGGGGTCTACTAGTTCACTCATTTAAAATTCTGCTGCTGTGTTCTTAACTCACCCTATATCGATTTAGTGTGTACTGCTGTGCAGTGCATGTGCGATTTCCATGTGTTGGGTGTATGTGTGCTGTACAATACAGGGATAATGCAGTACTGTGCAGTGCATGTATATTGTCTGCTAGTGTTGGTATACGTGTGCCTGCTAATGGTACAATACATGAAGGATGTAGTGCTGTGCAGTGTGTGTGTATAAAATGCATGTGCTGGGTGTATGTGTACCTGTGAAGGCTACAATACATGGAAGACTCAGGGTTCCATTTGTGGAGGCACAGGGCTGGATAGAGAAACATGAGGAGAGAAGGTAGAGGCATCCGTCCGAGACAGTGACAGATTTATTTTTTGTTGCATTCCTGTAAGCTAGGTGGGACAACCTGGAGAAAGCCTGGCTCCCCAGTACACTGCAAAGGGTGCTGTTTGATTCAGAGAGAGGTCATAAGCAAGAGGTTTGAGCATATCTCAGGAAGGAGAAGGGGGTGATAAGATAATCATAAAGAGTAGGGCTGAGGCCCTGGGTAACCTTTTAACACACATGTCCTTGTGGCTGACATCCCAGTGTTAACCTCTAGTCACTCCCATGGCCTGTGTTGTGGGGTTATCAGACTTGGAGACACTCCTGCAGCGACACACAGCTTTCTGGAGGAAGAGAGAACAGAAGAGGGGGCACTTCAAAAGGAAGCACACCCTCAACATAAACTTCAAATACTTAGCCTTTAAATTTCTTTTGGTGTCTGTAAATGTACTATAAGAAGGGGAGTTTGAGATCCCAAAAATTGACAACTATCAAGCAGTCAGTCACGCTGAGCAAAACATTTACCTGTGACCAGGACTGGGGGCCTAGGGCTGCTAGCCTCCCGGCTGGCTGAGAGAGCATCGCCCAGGGAATCCAGGAACACCTGCCCTGTACCCTGGAGCACCAACCCCTGCCCGCTTGCCAAGAACACTGTGTGCTGTGAGGAAGAGGAGAGTGTTGGAGGGAACAAGGTCCAGTGGGGAATCCTGGTGGGTGTATTCCCTTAGCAAATTGTGAGGTGAAGGCTGCGGCACCAATGGGGTAATTGCCCATGTGCAAGGAAAGTCAGCAAGCCCTGTATTCTGCCATAAAGTAAGCCTCATCATTTCTGCCTGTGTGCAGTGTGAAGTTGGCAACCATGTATGCCAGGTGGGGGCACCGTGAAGAGTGCTGCCGTGCTAAGCGGGCCGTAGCCCATGTCCGGTGTGAAGTTGGGGGACCCTGCATGCAAGGGGGAGGCCACTGTGAAGACTGTTGCTGTGTCGTGTCATATGGGGTAATCGGGACCAAGTAAGATGTGGGGGCTGGTCAGGATTGTCATTGAGGCCTCCATGGTGACCCTAGTAGGTCTGAGCTATGACTGTGGACCAGTACTAGGATTGTCACACCCCCCCCACACACACACTACCAGTGGGGAAACCCCAAAAAACAGACCAGCTTGGAGGAGCCAGGAGAACCTTCCCGGCTGCTGTAGGACCGTATGTCGGAGATATCTAGGACAGCCAATCGCAGCCCACCTGGGCCTCATTTAAAAGACTTACCATAGACAGCTGCTGCATCTCTAGTGCCCGAAGAGGGAACTCACTAAGAGACTATGGATGCCTGAATCCTGCCAATACGTTTAAGACAGATTTCAGGTCAGACAGCCTTGAGGGAACTCGTGTGGCTAGATAGCATTGTGGCACTAGAACACTTTTGACTTTAATAGAGTCAGAGTAGGACTCCTGTGACTCAAACTTAGTGGGGCTTCACCTGAATGTCACCTAAAGTGAATGGAAAATAACACTACCTTTAGCTTGAGGGGAGTGGGGCTCACAAAAAAGTAAGTATTTGACTGGGCAATCACTTGTTGCTGCTGCACATATTTTCAGTTGTGAGCCTTTGCTCACCCCCTGTATGTACATCCCCACTTCGATAAGCAGTAGACTGCTCGACCTGTTCTACTACTGAGAGTCCAATGCTGAGGGGCTACTTAGACCAGTTGCTCAAAACCCATAGTAGGTCATTCCCAGTACATCAGGACTAAAAGACCTCAATCCCCACGTTTGGGCCCAGTAGTCCCTGCTTGTCCTGTTGCCCTCTGAATGGGTTTCTGACAGCTGCCATCCACCAACACAGCCTCACTTGTGCCATGCTGCAAGGGTTTATGTCTTCTTGTAACTATCATTTTTGTGCAGGAAGGGCTTCCTGCCCGTACAATAAACTATACTTTAAGGCATTTCCCTCTTTGAACGTGTGCTGCAGAATTCAGCACATGTGCAAAGAGAAAAAAAATGAGGAGAAATGAATACATGCACCACCAATGGACAGTGGTGACTGCTCCCAATACGACGTGGTAGGGCGGCAGCACGGGGGAATACAAAAATCAAAAACACAAAGGAAAACATTCAAAAACATAAAATATCACTTACCTGATGCTAACCCTGGGCAAAGCACTACGCTACGCTCGCGAAGTTTGCGCAACTTTGGACTACGCAAACTGCACGTAGCACAGTGCAAACATGCATAGCGTTGAGTAGTGCAGCAGTAATTTTTTGCTTGCTCGCGGTCCTCAATGTCGAGTTGGGGACCACGAGCAAGCAAAATGACATTGTCGCAAGACTTTTTCCTTGTTCGCGATCAGCAACATCAAGTTACCGATCGAGAGCTTGGAAAAGAAACCTCCCGTCCAGATTCTCAGTGCTCGGAGGATAGGTTTCTCATTGCGAGTGGTCGTGCATGCTTGCGACCGCTCGCGATGAGAAACTACCAGTCCGCGTTGAGAAAGCTGCAGCTCAAGTAAAAATCTACTAGATGCTTTTTTCAATGATTGCACAGTGCCGGATGCTTGTCCGCACTGTGCAATCATTGAAAACGAAATCTTGCACAGAGCGAACATGCTACTAAGCGGTTCGCGTAGTGCTAAGCGTAGCTGCGTAGTGCGAAGTGCACTTTCACCCCACTCTGTGACTTGGCTGACTTAGTGAAAAATAAAATGATAATAAAGTTCTTTTCTTAGCATTATTATAAAGTTATAGTGGAGGAGCCGCCCCTGCCAATGGTATACCCCATTGATGCAGAGTAACAAAAGATTGCACGTAGCGCTGCCTTGCATTACTTTGGGTTACAATCCAAGGCAATTCTCTATCTGTGTTGGATTGTATATCCAACGTCTAAACTTTGCATTGAGTTAGCCTTACTTTTTTAAACCAAAGCCAACACAAAATCTTGGTAAATCTGGGCCTTTGTCTTTACATGACCCTGTTAGACACTGGCTTCTCCCACATCCTTTCCACACTATTTCCACGCCTCTATTATGGAAAGTCTCTGTAACAGTATAGCAAGGGCTCTCAGCCTTTTAAATGTAAGTTTCAATAGAAAATAGTGAATGGCACTTGTAAGATCTACAGGAAGTGACAGCAGCAGGACTGCAGGATATAACAACAGTAGTTACAGAGTCACACCAGCATACAGAGGGGCTGCAGCAGAACTTTCAATATATAACAGAAACATCACTGACAGCATTGTGAGTGAGTAAGTGTGATAGCAAATGTACTGACAGTGAATGACTCCTGAATGAACATGGTTGCAACATTTAAATATTCCCTCTGATATCCACGCACACTCTTATCTCAGTGGATTTTGGCCAATTGTTGGCTAAAGAACTAGGACTGTCTGCTGATAACAAATATCAATCAGCCACTTGGCTTCATTTAAAAAGCAAAATAAAATTCACTTTGTGATTTTCTGCATTTTTCTCCTTCCAAGGTAAAGGGTTGACAATCCCGTGCTGGAATTTGTTCTCTGAACTGCAGAGAATTATCCCACTGCTAATGGACAAACATTAACACTCTTCTAAAACAAAGAAGCAAGCTAAAATGATTTATTTGCCCAGAATAATGAGAGTATGCATGGAACTTGAAAATGTGGATAGAGCACAACCATCACAGACCCCTCGCTGTTCCATGCCAGTCACTAGTCTATGGAGCAGCAGCAACTCATTATGCCTGAAGATAAAGGTTCTAAGCAAAATAATGGTGCACGGAATGCTGAATAAATCTTACATTCATGCCCAGTTAAGAGATCTGGGTTAAATCCATTGTTCTGCTGCTCACCATGTCACCCCAGTTTAGACCTAGCCATATGCAAATCAGTTTAGACCCTGAGTCTCATGTAAAGAAAACAAACCGAACTACCAAGCCATGTCCTCCCTGGACCAGAAACAAGCTTCCTTGGACCGGTTTCTGGGTATTACCCTTCATCAGCCAGGCTAGCTAGAATCCAGTGGCACAGTGAGCAAGGGACCCACGTCTGGGCATACCCAATCACACTTATAGTGAAAAGTGCTAGGCAAACAAATGATGGACGGAATGCTGAATATATCATACATTCACCCCAGTCAAGAGACCTGGGTTAAATCCATTGTTCTTTTGGGCACCATGCCACCCCAGTTTAGACCCAGCCATATGCAAATCAGTTTTGACCCTAAGTCTCATGGGAACAGTCCAAACCGAACTGCCAAGCCAGGTCCTCCCTGGTCCAGAAACAAGCATCCTGGGACCGGTTTCTAGGTATTACCCTTCATCAGCCAGGCTAGCTTGAATCCAGTGGCACAGTGAGCAAGGGACCCACGTCTGGGCAGACCCATTATACTTATGGTGAAAAGTGCTACGCAAACAAATGATGGACGGAATGCTGAATAAATCATACATTCACGCCCAGTCAAGAGATCTGGGTTAAATCCGTTGTTTTTTTGCTCACCATGCCACCCCAGTTTAGACCCAGCCATATGAAGATAAAAGTAAGCGCATGTGCAGGTACTCGTCTCGCGCATATAGGTGACACAGACCCTAATGCAAGCAAGGAAAATGCGCCCACCCACAGCTTCTGGCTTGGAAGTAAGAAGACAGTTTTAATTAGGGTGCATTTGGCCTCTCGGATCCTCTGGCCACAGTGCTACTGCACCTTTGGCAATAAAGATACATACGTCACTTCGGTGCCTTGAACTTGACTTACCTGTATATAAGTTCAGTTCAATAACTTTTATTCGATTACAGTTTGTATAATCATAAAAAGTACATAGTTAGTAAAAGGGACAACCTAACATTTCATCATATACAAAGGTTTAAAAATAAGAGAGAACTTTTAAGAAAGACATAAAAAAGAGCTTATTAGCTAGGTTCTTCTATTCAGTTTATAAGTTTTTGAAGGATTACGATGGTGGCCTTTAAGAACCTTGCTACAAATTTAGCTACATGCGGTGAATCCAGACGTTGCAAAAACAAAAATGCAAGGTGACACTGTCTAAGACCGGCAGATCGAAGAAGCGGAAGTATCCAAGATTTACGAGCATTTGTATAGTACTTACAGAAAAGAATAACATGGATTGTTGTTTGTGGAGACATTCCATCACATGGGCAGTTCATTAGCATACGGGACCAGTTATGAATTACAGGGAATGAGACCAAACAGAAAAAGATATTGAAGCGAAATCTTGTTAGTAAAATTTTTTTGTGATTTGATAGAAAAAACGACAGGTAGGGTTGCATACTTTTCAGAGGTTGTATCGCACAGATCTGGATATTTGAAGGTTTTATAATCTCCACCTGATTTCTCAACTCTCTCAAGTGCGCCAAACACATCCGTTTTAGCTGTTTCCTGGAGATGTCTTCAATAGTGGGGGGGTCGTCAAAGTATGACTTGTGGCCGAGGTCATAAAAAAAAGTTCCTTACATAGACCAGCCACAGAATCTTTTGCCAGTTTGTTAAGGCTAAACAGTCTGTGATCAAGGAACGTGTTAGATGGCACTCGGGTTTGGACCATATACGTTGCCACAATAAAATAGGTTGGCAACGGATAGTGTCTACTATGTATTCCATGCCCAGCTCATTATAGGAGGCA
Organism: Lissotriton vulgaris; assembly: GCF_964263255.1. Taxonomy (NCBI): domain Eukaryota; kingdom Metazoa; phylum Chordata; class Amphibia; order Caudata; family Salamandridae; genus Lissotriton; species Lissotriton vulgaris. Next base: position 1,103,669,910 of record NC_141687.1, read on the forward strand.
AAGTTCGGGGCGCTTTGCTGGAGGGCCAGCACATATTTGATGAAGGAATTCTCAGTTGTTTGCAGGTGTTCAATATGGCTGTGTCCCCACACTCCTGCTCCATAGATGGCCACACTGTGGCATTTAGCATAGTAAATCTTCAAGAGTTCCGATGGCGCAGGTTTCCCCAACTTTCTTTTGCTCACCATGCCACCCCAGTTTAGACCCAGCCATATGAAGATAAAAGTAAGCGCATGTGCAGGTACTCGTCTCGCGCATATAGGTGACACAGACCCTAATGCAAGCAAGGAAAATGCGCCCACCCACAGCTTCTGGCTTGGAAGTAAGAAGACAGTTTTAATTAGGGTGCATTTAGCCTCTCGGATCCTCTGGCCACAGTGCTACTGCACCTTTGACAATAAAGATACATATGTCACTTCGGTGCCTTGAACTTGACTTACCTGTATATAAGTAACACACAACCTGCTTTAAACATGTGCAACACTTGTCAGTGCAGCACAGAGGGCCTCATTTACTATAAAATGATGCAGCGCAGTGCCGCAAGCCATTTTGCTGCACTGAGCAGCACCATTTTAAAAACCCTGGGATGCGTCTTATTGACAACGATGCGAAGCATTTTGTGTTTTCTAGCTTGCCTGCATTGTGGGGATGATTGTTTTTTTGCACAAAAACAATCATTGATGGCATTTTTCTCTTTCTATGCGTGTTGCAAAATGCAGCATGCATAGAAAGAGGAAAAATTGAGGAGAAATAGATGTATTTTTCCTTGATGCACCACTCCTACACCTCCCCTGGGGACGCATAGTAATCTGATGCATTCCAAGGCTAACCGCATCGCTGCTACGGTGATTTTTGCGCTGTGCGGCTGTTTACCCTTTTCCGCGTTACATGACGAGCTCAGCTCGTCATCAGCACACGCCACCCATGGCTGATGACGAGCTGAGCTCGTCATCAGCGTCGAAGGGGTTAAAGAACACTTTGTAAATCTGGGAATGTGTCAGGTTTCATGGATGTTGCGTTGGAACCCCGCAGCAACACCCATGGAATGTCCCTTTCAAGCAGAGTAATGAGTGAAAGGGGCCCATATTTACAAGGCCATGAAAAAGTCACGCAGGTTGACTTTACATGGCCTTGTTAATATGGGAAACCCCATTGCACCTCCGGTGCGTTAAAAAAAGGTGACGCAACGGCGGTGCAATGGACTTGTAAATGAGGCCCAGAATAGGATACCCCCAGATGTCTCCTCATCTTTCGCGGTTCATGGGATGGCTTGACACACTACTAACAGGGAATAGGTAGTACAGCAAAGGCTTGAACGCTGGTGGTTCTGGGAAATTTAACAAATCAGGCATTGCTGCAGAGAATCTAAAGGCCAAATGTACTAAGATTCGACTCAACGCAGTGCAGCAACCGAAGCTGCTGTGTGGCGCTGTGCTGTATCAAAGGAACACACGAGACAATGCCTAGTCTACTGAGAAATGGTGTTCTTTTTCTCTCCCCTTGCACTGGCGTACTTTGGGCTGCCTTGCACCATGCAAATACCCCTGCACTGTAGTGCAAGGGTGTGTGCGTGCGTTGTCAGTCTTGTGTTTTGTACTGGAAAGGTAACCTTTCAGTGCAAATACTATTCGAAGGCTTAGTTCAAAAGTGTTCTTACTTTGTGTGTGCTCTATATTACAGCATACATGAAAACATAGAACGGTTTTGAGAAAAGAAAACAATTTACACATTACGTCTGCCTCAAGAGGTTTCCTTTTTTAACGCAAATTTCTGTGGAGAGGGACATCAAAAACCATGGGCGGTTGCATGTGAACACTCCTACCCCAACAGGGATGCCCACTTGACGCAAAGTAGCGCCTAAAGCTTCTTTGCATTAATTTAAGGTTACTTTCCTGAGCCAAGCAAGTTTTGTTGTGCAAAGTATATATCAAAACAAATCTGTACCCATTTAGGTCACTTTTGTAACAGAAACTCGGCACAGAGTTAGTTAACCTGGGACTAACCTTGCCTGCCCCTTACTAGCCTAATAGGAGGAGCCAGGCAGCTATTACCTGTCTCCGGGGTTCTGCCCTGCTGCTCATGGTGCGTTGGGGTACGGCTAAAGGATACGGAGACTCACAGACACACTTTTTATTACAATTGAAATCCGTGGCATGCAGGTGAAAGTTCACCACAGTTATTGTTGTCAGCAAGAGTTGGCAGTACACCTGCTCCCGACGTGCACTTTGACCCCGCCTTATCGCCTGGCGCTTTTTTTTATATTCATTAATTTACTTTTTTCGAAAGGCACGCTGAGTCTCAGGACATGGTGGGGGGCGACGGTCAGAGGGTTCGGCCTGTGACATCACCGGCAGTGAGTGTCTTTGAACCTCCACGTCGTGTTTACACAGTCGTGCGACTGTGTATGGGTGCGGCTCACCTGACCACGTGCACCTGATGTCACGGACGCACGTATAAAAGTACGCAATGGGCCTGCGCGTGAGCACAGACACGCAGGAGTTGCGGTGCCAGCAGGCAGGTAAGGCCAGTTATAAGACTCTGAATTTACAATTATACGGTGTACTAGCACTGACTGCGGAACTATCTATTGAATTACAAAAGTTATAACCCAGCGCTCACACAGGCTTGTGGCACAGGCGAAGAAACATTGCGAATGAATATTGGGCTCTTTGCACAGCTGCAGACTATTAAGTGAATGAATCTGGATTATTTTATACAGGTGCAGAATTAATACATATGAGGTGTTTCGCATGGATACAGAATATAAAGTGAATTAATGTAAGGTGTTTTCCACAGGAGCAACAATTTATATAGGTTATCTTGTAGTGGTATGAAATTCAGTCAACGAATACGGGGTGCACAACACAAAGTGACCCAATTTGTGGGTGCTTTCCAGAAGGATAAAATGAATCAACATGTTGGACTGCGTTTAGAGTGAACCAATATAAGCTATCTCACCATGTACAGACATAAAACGAATGGATATAAGGTGTTTTCATATGTACAGAAGAATACGGAGAGAATGAATATGTCATATTTGCTTACCACAGGTTCCGAATGAATCCATATGGTGTGCTTTCCCCAGTTATAGGATACAACGTGTATGAGTATAGGTGAATAACAGATAGTCAGTGTCTATGGGGTGCTTTCCATCGGTGAAGAATGAAATAATTTGGAGTGCTTTCATGAGGTGCGAATACAAAGTGAATGCATGTGGTGTGCCTTCTGCGAGGGCAGCATACATGAATATGAGGTAATCACAATTTAATGAACACGGAGGGATGCATGATACAAAGTGAATCGGTACAGTATTGCTCCCCACAGGTGCAGAATGAATGAACGTGTGATGATTTTGCTAAAGACGCACAATACCGAGTGAATGAATACTTTGCATTCCACATTTAAATAATACTGAGTGGATGTTGATGACATAACTCTTATCGCTGTAGAAGAATACAGAGTGAATATAAATATGGTGTTTCCCGCACGTGGAGAATTATGAATATCCAAGTACAGAACGTAGAGTTAATGGCCATGGGGTGCAGAATACACAGCAAACGATTATGGGGTGCTTGCCACAGATACATTGTAAATGACAATGGGATGCTTTCCTCCGAGTCAGAGACCGTAATGGGCGGGGACTACTGGATGGACATTGGCATATTTGCTTCAGCGAATATGTCCCAGTACTTTGTGAAAAAGTAACCCGTTTGGAACAGGAGTGGACCCCGCCAAACTGGGGATAGTGGCCAGAACCAAGAGAGGGATGTCTTTTGAGACACACTGTGCTTCTGCTAAAGGCATGATCACAGGAGGGGGTGTGGGCTGCCAGGGCTACAGGCGTCCAATCATGCGAGGCTCTCACTAGACTGGGAAGTAGGGCTTGCTAGCAACCCTCTTTGGTCCAAGTGGCTGTAAATGTGTTGCCAATAGCATTAGAACTGCCCTCTGCCATATACTCACACTGCTCTGAATCACCTTTAAATTCCTCCATGACATCAGTCTCTCCATCTCAAAATCCCCTTCTCCTTGTTTCAGAAGTAAAGTCAATGTGAGTAGCCAAAAATCCCCTTATACTGTATGACTCCTTAATCCAGGCTTGCATGTTTTAACATCTGCTCTCTGCATTCTGGAACTTGCAATTTGTGTTTTTTACATAATAGCTATTGGTCGATGAATCTCCTTAGGGCCCTGTTCACAAACTGCATCATGTAGTACCTTTAGCAGTGCGACAGTAATACCACTACTACAAAATGCCTTTCACAAACCTACGAGTGTAAATCTTCTCTTCCACCTCTCCTGTCTCTTCTATGAGGAGGTCCTCACACATATATGCTTAGGGGCTTATTTGCAAGCCCCTTGCTCCGTCGATGCGTCACTTTTAATATGGGAAAAAGTGAGGCACCGGTGGCGCAAGGGGACTGTGGTTCGGACTAGGGGGAATGGTTCAAAAATAGGAAATACTTACAACATCATATGTGGGATTTAGGGAGGACTAAGGGAGGGTTAGGAAGAGGGCTAGGTAGTTATGTGCACCACTAACAAAAGGGTACGCCCATTTCTATTCAAAACTGTGCTTCTTCTAAAGTTACTAGAGGGGAAAAGGGGACCCAAATCAGTACTACATTTTACCAGCAAAGAGCTGGCTTAAGTCCAGCACCACACACGACTAACCAGTGCTGCTGCAAAATCCTCCCATAGAAAATAATTGAGGTAGGGATTTAAGATAAAACCCCAAAGTAAATAATGTTAAATTAAATGATTTAAAATAGTTGGAAGTAAAAAGAAATTAAATGTAATGTTTAAAAAAAAAAACAACTACAAATTTTTATACAACACTTTTAATAATAAATAATGCAAAATAAAAACAGTTTTTTACATTAGGTGGGAATACATTTTTTAATTAACATATTTAAAATAATTAACCATTTAAATTACAATTAAGTTAATGGCGCTGTAGCCTTTTTCCCTTTGTTTCGCATTAAAAATAAATATATAAAATTAATTTAAACACAAATATTTTTACAATAATCTTTTTAGAGCTAAACTTTTTTGCACTTTTCCTACACTTTACCATAGAGAGACACCACCATTGGGGCGGAGATCTCCATATAGTAAAGTATAAGGGAAAAGTAAAAAAGTTTCCCATGGGGTTTTATTTTAAGCCCCAACCTCTATTATATGCTATGAGAGGGCGTTGTAGTATCAGTAGTTGGCGATGTGTGGTGCCGTTGGAATTACTACTTTTTCTTTTTGGCAGTAGTAACTTACACTCTCAAATTTAGCTCCATCTCCTGTGTCAGGGGGTGGAGACATGTAAGCGTACACCTTTGAATCATTTTACACTCAGATTTTGTGAATTGCCAAAAGTAGTAATGTTATTCAATAGAGTAAGAGTAAACTTAAGCTTGTAAATTGATCACTACTGTAAGTTACCTGTGTGAATAGCTCAGTTAGTCTAGGCTCATGGCTCTTTCTATCCACATCTCTCATGCAGAACGCACCCCAGTTGTCATTAATCTCCCTGTCCCCCAATCCTTGCACCCTACTTTACCATTCATAAACCTTTGAAGCCAATTAGCCCACTGCTGTAGAGAAAAGAAGTGTGAATGATAAAGGGTTCCTTTCCACATGTGTAAAATAGAGTGAATGACTATCAGATGTTTTACAAATCAGTAAATACAGAATGATTGAATATCAAGTTTTTCTATGGGTGCAAAATTGAGTGAATCAGTATGGTGTGCTCATAAGTTTGGAATACGGATTAATTAATTAAGTATTATGTCTGCATTCCACAGTAGGTAAAAAGTAAATGAACATGATCTGCTTTCTGTAATATAGGATATACAGTGAATGAATGGAAGTGCTTTCCAGAGAACTGTGTTTAATGTCAGGAACAGGCAATGTTGTCCAGCCACACATGAAACAAGAGCTAGCAAAGCCAATAGCTTTGAATGAATGAAATAAAATGTATAAAGCGCAATGGCTACCCAGAGGCCTCCCAGTGCTGAGGACAGATAAAATAGACAGAATGTAAGAGATGAATACAGATCTAAACCAGCCAGGTTTTAAAGAGTTTTCGGAATGAGAGCACATTAGGCTCTTTCCGCAGTTGAAGTGGAAGGGCATTCCAACTGATGGCTCCATTATATGAGAAGGTGCGCCCACCACATCTGGCTCTCCTTATTCTGCGCTGGAGGGCAAGCTTTAATACTCAAGTGTCAGCCAAAGCAACATAACAATTGCTTGCTGTGCGAACATAATAAGGTTGACATAAACAATTACATGTGTGGTGACAGTCTTCCTTTCAGATGTGAAAGAGCCCCCAAACATCCCAATGGGGTAGGAATTATACTTCCATACATTCAAAAGAAAAAGGTTGACCCTAAAATACGTATGTGGCTGATACACAAGGTTGATGACAATTTACTCAGCCAATACCCAAAGTTTCCTGAGCCAAAGAAGCCAATGGTAGAAGTGGTAGGCCAAAGCGCTTTAGGGTAAGTTTGCCAGATTACACATCAAACCTAATGAATGGCACTAGCACCATTACACGTGAGAAAATGATGGACTTCAAGGTGTGCTGGGTATGTCAATTACCTGGACACCATGAGCTTCAAACACGCCGTGTCTGTTAAGGATGCAACTACATAGGCCTCTCATGGGAATAAACTGATCTGATGTCGCTCTGTCTTTTGTTTAGGAGACTGTCCCTTCATATGAGATGAAGTACCTGCGAGTATCAGTCCTTTTCGTTCTGCTTCTTCCCACAGGTAGGTGGTTTTCCCTTTAAACCAATGTATATGAAGCAAAAGGGAACTATTTTGTCTAAAGCTGGAACTCGGAAGGCAAGAGCAGTTACACAGGTAATCACATAAGGAGTTGCAGACTGGCAGTGTGGATGCATAATTTAGTCTTGACTGGGGTATGAGATAAGCAATGGTTCTAGATGGTAATACACCTACCTGTAGGTGCCAAGGACTTCAGTCAAGGCTCAGCCTTTCATCCACTCTTTGTATCCAGCCCTTCTTCGCCCAGTAGGAGCACCTAGCAACTCAAGTCTTTAATAGGCCAACTTGTTCTAACCAGACATGCCAGAATATTCCATCTGCAATGTAAAAGTTGGACCTGTCAGCCTTAGGGTGGTCTTCCCCAAGCGTTCTGTTGGCCTCTGTGCACTTCACCACTGCTAACTGCTAACCAGTGCGTATGCTCTCTTCTTTCAACATGGTAAAATTGGCTTACACCTGATAATGCATATTTAATTTACTTATATGTCCCTTTTAGAGAGGTATACCATAAACACAAGGCCTGTAAATTAAATGCTACTAGTGGGTCTGCAGTACTTATTGTGCCACCCACTTAAGCAGCCCTATAACACATGTCCCAGTCCTGCCACTGTAGCCTGAATGCAGTTGTAAACTGCCATCTAGACCTGGCAATATAACCCCCTTACCAAGCCTTCAACTCTAATGTTATTGCAGATAAGTCTCCCCTAAGGAGGCCCTAGGTAGCCCATAGGGCAGGATGCACTGTAATTAAAAGATTCAACAAGTACTTTTAAGTTTAATATGCCCTGGTAGTGGAAAACTGTAAAACAATTTTTTCACTACTGTGAGGCCTACCTCTCCAATAGGATAACATTGAGTACTAACTTGAACTCATGATATAACAAGATCTTTGGAGTCCTCTGAGGTGTAACAAGGATGCAGTTCACACAACAAGCACCCGGGCCACCCAGGAGGATAGGCAGACTGATGTAATCAGAAAGAAGATGAATACTTCAAGATAGATTATTCAAGTTACTTTATTAAGTTAAGATGTTAAGTTATAATGATAACCCCATCAGGAGCAGCTGTCCTGCTGCTCAGCCCTCATCCAACTGACATTCACAAACCACTAACATTCCATTCATCCAACATTCCACATCACATGCATTCTAGCTGAGCAGCAGGAAGATATAAGATACAACACAGACCCAACTAGGATTTTAAGATTTTAGTTTTTCAAACAAATAGTGAAATTCATGATTTTTAAAAAATCCTCTACAATAATTATATTTGAAAACAGAGGCAATCCTCCTTTTATTCGCACTGCACTGTCACTGAGCCAATAAAGGAGGGTAAGCAGCAGACACAAGAGTTGTCTCTTCTGGCCCACCCCCCTGAAGTCCCATATCATCTCTGGACAGTTTCCTTGCTGCCTTCTATCACTTGTAGGCCCTCCCTCTACCCTACCTTTTCTGGCCCCACCCCATGTCTCCTTTTACCCCTCCCCATAGACTCATGCAATGCCAACTTTAGGGGAGTGCAATCAATGGAACTGCACCAGGTGCCAACTTTAGTGGTGGTGGCATTTACGTTCTGACAGGAGGGGAGGACAGAGTAGACAGGTCACAAGTGAAAGGCAAGACAAGAGAAGCCTGCAGAGATCTTTGTGCGACCATCAATTTTCAGGAGATAATAAGTGAGCGCAAGATTACTATGATGGTTAAGGAACTTGTTGGAGAGTTCTGTGCTTTGTCTAGTCACATTTTTGACTCTTCATAGAATAGCACAGTGGGTTAATGTCCCTGCTGCAAAGTACAATGTGTAATATGCAAATCACAGATGGGTATATTATGTAGATAAGTTAGTGGGTTACTGCTTTTGTCACAGAATTACTTTTTTTACTTCAAGTTCATAAGTTACTGTCCTCCTAATATAGTGCAGCAAACAATGAACTAGCATGCATGCAAGCTGCATGCAAACTCTAAGGCATAGATTGAGAACCCTATTTTTTCCAATCTTTTGTTATTTTAAAGGTTGCAAAAAAGGGTTAGATTGGATAGTATTATGTTACATAACATATAAGACCTACCAGCATGAATGACATGTTACTTCTACTCCTCATTGGCTTGTGTAACATGTCTTATATATTCATTTAGACACTTGTATGATTCATTGTCTCCGTATGCTATCTGTGTGTTGTGTAAAGCGCTTTGACACCCTACATTGGGATGAGAAGTGCTATAAAATAAACGCATGTAATAGAGGGAGGCTATGGAGATATGAGGGGCACTGTTGGAGGGTGGCAGTGAGGCTATTTGTATAGAAGGAGGTCATTGGGGGAAGTGCCAACAAAGATTGTCTCACGGGGCAACACCAACGTTAATGTTGGCCTTGGATTCATACCTCCTCTAGCCCTCCTCCCCAGTCCTTGCTGTGGCCATGCCCAGAAATCATGCTGTCACTTACCATTAGTATGCTGGACCTAGATAGATAGGGCATTGGACACTCTCCCAAAAAGTGGTTTACTTTGGGGGGCTTTACTTAGGAGCCCAGCTCCTACATCAACAGCAATAAACAGCTGAATGGGGAACCTCCAGTGGATGCAGGATTGTGGAGCTCAACAGGGAAAAAAATGCACATACGCTTGTCCAGAAACATATAAGGGCAGGGTGGCACTGCTTTACAAAACCATGCTGAGGATTTCCTTCCCAACACTGGTGAAGTTGTAGTTAAAATAACATTAAAACCTAAATGAAACCCCATATATTACACTGGGAATTCCACTCTAGAATAAACTTGGTAAAGACTGGGGAGAACTCACTCTGACAAGCGCCTGAGGTGATGTGGACTGGTGGGGTCCTTCTTTCACATTGTTTGGGAGTGTCAATATGTACAGAACTACTGGAAAGCAAGCTCGGGTGCATGACTCAAAAAGCAGGAATGCATCTAGCAGACTCCCCCAAATGGGCCCTATTCAATGTATGGGGGGAAGAATCAGCCTCGAATCATCAACAAATCTGGATTGTACTAGGCCTGATAGTGACACAAAAACACATTGCTTGTAAATAGGGAGTGAGGGGTCTGCCACTTGAAGAATGGAGTAGTAACATGGACTGGTGCATGCTGGCCGAAAAAACAATATACAAAAGTAGGGCTTCCCTAAGAAATGGGGAAAATGTGGAGTGCCTGGGGGTCATACAGAGGATACTAAAGACCAATGAATATACATGCAAAGCCACACATTGGGACCAGCACATGTACCTAAAATAGCTAAGGGCATGCTACGCGAGGGGGTGAATACTGTTCTTCGAACTCGTCGGTGCATACTGTGACCCATCTGGTGACTGTGCAATTTTGTTGCTTGCGTTTTATATAATGCCAATTAAACAAGCTTAAAAAAAAACACATGAATGAAAAAGTGAAATCATGTCATTCAAATCCCTTTCTTTAGTCAGCGGCATCACAGATATCTGTTGTGTGGTGTACTCACAGTGCACCAATGGAAAATTACATTGTGGCGCTCATGCGTACATCAAACACATGAGACTGTCTTCCAAGCTGCACCACATAGGTCTTTCAACTGGCAGTCGATGGTCTACACCTGCTGTGCGGGTCTGCCCTCGACACATACTCATACTCTGTGCTACTTTCTTTGTTGAGTAAAGAAATGATGCATTGATCAATGGGTTCATTGTTGTGGTGTCAATGGAGTACTCAATACCTCGCTCCAACAGCTCTCGCAGATCTCAGTGCAATATCACAGTTGGCCATCATTGGACAATTATAACGCAAAATAATGGGTTCCCTTTTTCTTCGCAGTCTTGAAGGCAGAGTACACGCGCAATGGATTTTGGGAGTATATAAGCCAGCTGACCAATGCCAAGGAAAGCGCAGATCAGGTGGAGCAGCTCAAAGTCAGCAGAGAATCAAAGTAAGTTTTATTATTATTGCTAATTAGCATTTGAGTAGTACATAATTCCCCTTTAATATGACATTGCTGGGACTGGTTCGGTTTGGTGGAGTAGAGTGATCAGTAGGGTTGAACATTATTCCTCCTACCTACACAAGGATGTGTATTACACACATGCCAAGGACTGCAATAGTGACTCCTAAAAACAGGCTTGATGCTAAATTCATTTTTCTACGCCAACACTGAAAAACATTCATGTGCAAAAACATTTTCCACTTGAATTAAATCCCACCAATTGTTGTGAAAACAGTTCTGAACCATGCTGACTTTTATCTTATTTTGCAAATCTGATAATATCATTCCAAACGCTGATTATGTATGTGAGTGGCATCGGAGAGATTGTGTGGTGATAGAAGACCCACAAAGCCTTAGGGCTGGTTTATAAATGTGTCAGACTGCTGGTTTGTCTAATTAGACATTGAAGTGGGCATGTTGTGAAGCTGGCAGGCATTAATCCTTTGTTGGGACAGAGTGATTCATTCTATTCACGATCCCCTGCCTATCACGTTCTACTGCCCTCAAAAAGCAGTGATTTCTGAGACATTCAGTCTTCTTGAGTCTCCTAGCCGTGCGGCTAGAGGCTGTAGGGATAGGCTATTGATGCTGTAAATGCCCGCTTTTGAGGGGTTAGAGTGATCCAAATATCACGCATCAGATTTTAGCACATACCCCCTGTCATTTGCTAGACCACCATGAATATAGAGGCAGATACACTTCGGATGTGTCTCAGAGGGACAGCATGATGAACAGTACTGTTATTTGCAAATGGCCCAAATCAGATCCCAAAGAGACATACATGCAATTGCTGCATTCCAATGCCTGCCAACTGGTCCAGCCCACATATCTAACATGAGACCTACCAAGTCATTTGAAAGTGGGGCATTGGGGCCAGGTTTGGGGGGGATTTTGAAAGACGACAATGGAAAATTAATAATTCATTGAATTTTCCCTCATGTTCGTCTGTTGAATCCCCCCCACCCGGCCCCACCGCTCTTACTTGTATGGGCCGTTAATGAGTGGAGGGTTGGCACCATCTTTTACCTTTACGAACAAGTACCCAAGTTGTGCTATTTCAATGAGAGTCAAGGTGATGTTAGACACTTACTAGTCAACCAACATTATTTGTCCAACCAGGCGCTTCAGAAGCACTGTGAGCATCTAAGTCTAGTTACCTGTGGTAGTTCTAAAGGAGAGGATATTTTAACTGGTGTTTTCTCCCCACAGGAGTCTGAAAGAGAGTCTGCAGGATGGGGTGAATTACATGGGACACCTCCTAAGCCCCCTAAATGCTAGATTTCAAGAGCGGCTCTACCAAGACTCGGATGGATTAAGACGCCTAATCCGAAGGGAACTGGAGGACCTCAGGAGGAAACTGTCTCCTTATGTCGACGAGGTCCACCAGAAGATCACCAGGAATGTGGACCAAGTGCGTCAAAGATTGTTACCGTTCACAGATGAGTTGCTGGACCAAGTTGGTATTCAGGCGATGGACCTAAAAGAACAGCTTGCTCCCAACCACCAGGACATACGGAAGAAACTTCAAAAAAGCTTGGGCGAAATTAGGCAATTTGTGTCAGAGTACGCTGAGGAATTCCAGGACAAAATCAGTCTCCACACTGGACAGGTGAAGCAGGTGTTCCATCCTTACGCTGATAAAATTGTCACTGAGATCCACCAAACTATGGAAGAACTCCATCGAAATGTGGCACCGCATGCCCAAGCTAGCCAAGAACAACTCAAGCAGCATGTCCAGGAGCTCTCCCAGAAGCTGACTAAGAATGCAAAAGAGCTTCATGAGAAGATACACAAGAACCTGGACAACCTGAAGGCGAAGCTGATCTTATACCCAAGTGAACTCAAGGATAAATTTGGCACTGAAGCAGTTGAACCTCAGGTAGGGGATGTCCCTCCATACATGAAAGAGCTGAGCAACCAGGTGGAACAGGAGATCGAGGAGTTCAGGAAGAGTACCTTCCTCCAGATTGAGGACTTCACCAAGACAATCAACCGGGAGACAGAAGAAATGAAGTCCAAGCTGTCCGTGCCATCAATGTACACTGAAGAATTACAGGATAGCCTGAATCCCGTGGAGGACATGCAGCAAAAGCTTGATTCCCTCTGGGAGGACCTTTCCCGGAGCTTGAGCTAGGAGGGAGAATATTATACAGAAAGTTTGCAAACAAAATCAGTGGAACGCATTGATCTCCATCCTCTTTATCAGGGTGTCATCGAAACACATGTGTAACATGGTGGAGATGGACCAAGGAGAAGTGGAATGTTCTAATTAGAATGAGAGACAACGTTAGAATAAACGATTTCTAAGAGTGAGTCGGAATAATGGGAAGTTCCAATGTCTGAAAAAGAGGAGATATTGGATGCTTGGTGTTTTTTTTAATGGGGAGTTAATCTCCTGCTTGTTGTATACACACTTGTGTTTTCTTTCACATTTAATGGTTTTGGAGAGTGGTTATTTCGTTTGACATTAAATCTACCAGGGCACGACAGCCCCTGAACCAACATAAAATACTGGGTGCACATTGATAACTTCACAGCTGTTTTCGGAACATCACTGATGTCATCATGAAAAGAGAATATATAGGATCCTGGTGAAAATACATTTACCAGAAAAAAGATTTTGAAGCTAGGTGGCCAATTAGTTACAAGGCTCAAAGCTTCAAGCAAAGAGCACTGACGTCTCGCGAATGACTCCAAGGCAGTCTGCACCTCTTCGTACTGAACTTGCGTTCCCCTATGGCCTGTCGAGATAGACAAACAGATGGGCATTATCTCAAAAGTTTCAGACTGGTCCCAAAGATCTACTACTCCATTTTAAATGGAGGATAAACTCATTTTAGAATGGCAGGTCGCAAAAAGAACAGGAATTCGATAAGCTGTTAAGCTGTGAAACTATATCTTTAATAATAAATTAAATATGAACACCAATTATATCAAATCGATTTATACTACAAAAAAGAGCAGAGTTTTATATTTTCAGAATAACCAAAATAGTTGAGAACGTGCTTTTTTCATTTAGAAAATGGTATATGTAGGGAAGATGGGACATGAGGTCCTAAAATATGTTATACATATTTAAAATTATGTGCATGTGTGTCACATGCTGAACAGACTGTACAGTTTTTTTTATAGAATGAGAAGGAGCTAAGGAGAGAGATAAGTTCCATATCTGGTCCTTACATATGGACGCCGACAAGACTGTCCTTTTCACGGATCAGGGCTGGGAACTCTCAGTAACCAGGGCAAGGTGGTCGCTTGAACGGGTTCCTCTCACAGACAACCTAGTGCTTATTTTGCCGCTATGCATTATCGCCTGTATTTTAGTTTGTGTATGGTTATGTGTCATACAGTCGTTGAGAATGTCCTTTGTATTAAAACAATGTTTTCTCGTTGCATTTGAGTATTTTAATAACTACGCTTATGTTTATCATTGTATCTGATATTCTGAAACATACAAGGCTGTTTGGGTGGATACAGCTAATAAAAGTAGAGAAGCCCATGATGAGGTTATCTGGCTACATTACAGTCGTTTAGAAATTTCCCTGTCTTAAAAAGTTTTCATAGTCCATTTGCATCATACCATCTAAACTATAAGGGGCAGATTTACAAGCCCCTTGTGCCACTTTTGTGTCATTTTTCCCATGTTAAAAGTGACGGAAAAGTGGCGCAATGGGCTTGTAAATCTGCCCCTAAGTGCGCGAGAAGGCCAAAGGCCTGACAACGACAAGGATAAATACAGCCCAGGTATCAACAAACACACAGTTCCATCAGATGTGTCAGCTGGTTATCATTGCTCTCTCAACCTCACTTGCCACTTTGGGATACCGCACACATAACCCAATTAGCAAGCACACCTAGCATGCATCCAACATGGCAAAAATACTCGATATAGTTCAATTATCGTGGTACCCACAACCACTTCCACCCAACAGAACCCGTCTCAAAGCACTTTACCAAGTAAGGGTATTAACTAGACCCCCCCCCCATGCACTTATGTTGCCAACACAGCACAAAAGCAATGTATTTGGCAAAGTGCCACCATCACAACAACACTCCCCTGCACCACTTTCACATAGCCTTAGAATAATTGAGAATCTTTTAACGTACACATACACATACTACACTATAACGTGCACAAAATAACATGATGACTAGTTATCTAACTACCACGGCAAGCTAGAAAACAGTATGCATAGGCGAGTTTTAAAAAGGATGACAACCATCAAAATGGCAGTCTTTGACACGCCGACCCATACACATTTGACACTATACAGATATTTAGCCCATTCAAGCACATTTAACCTCACTGTAATTAACCTAGGGGCAGATTTATTAACGTTTAGCACCGCGTTTGAGTCACAAAAGTGAAGCGAACCGATACAAATATTTATTTTTATTTTCCTTAGTTTAGCGGTGGAAAGTTGCCTGAAAGTGACCCAAAGCTGCACTTTACACTGTGTTGCATTAGTTTGCATCAAGGGGGTGTTCCATGAGTGGTACATGGGCGTCCCCATGCAATCAACCATGGGTTTTGATGCAAAGCCCTATCTACCAACAATAGTGGACTGGGTTTTGCGGCAAACAATAAAAACACTTTAAGACAGGCTTAAAAAGCAGAAATGTTTTTTATTTCTCCAAACATTTCTGGCTTTTAATGTTCGCCTAGGCATAGTAATTTGAACAGAAACGGTACCCTTCCAGTACACAACCCATGGTAGTCATGATGCGGACACCTTTGCATAGAGGTGCAGAGGTGTGGGTGTGGCACTAGTCAACCTGAGCGCTAGGGAGAGTACAGACCGCCACCATATTTTAGTAGATATGGTGCTTTCCTGCTCCCACTCAGTGCAGGGCAGTGGCCTTAGTTCATGTGCTGCATTGCATAACAGCTGCCGACATCTGGGCTCAAGAATCATTACTTAACTACATGCTTTTGAAACCTCTACCAACCACATACAACCAAACAACCAGAGCTGCAATGGGGGTCCCAGAGCGCAACACAATAATAACCAGCGCCAACTAGGACATTGCCAACTACAAGGGCTATGTCAATGCAGATTTATAGGACAGCAGTAATTCACGAATCACGTTTCAGGGTTGTGGCTACTCTAGTGGCTCAACAATATAAAAATCTAAGATCTATACTAGAGGCTAGCCAAAGGGTGAAATTACCACCCACAGTGCATGACAGGTTCTTTCCTAGAGTG
Source organism: Lissotriton vulgaris (assembly GCF_964263255.1). Lineage (NCBI taxonomy): Eukaryota > Metazoa > Chordata > Amphibia > Caudata > Salamandridae > Lissotriton > Lissotriton vulgaris. The sequence goes on from NC_141687.1 coordinate 1,103,685,872, forward strand.
AGACTAGTGCTGCACAGTGCAAAACCAGCTTCAAGCATAATTCACTGCCAAAGCTAGCCCCTATTAGCTTTTAGGACAAGACCAGCACCAACCCCAAATCAGAGAAGAGAGCAAACTATGAAGGCTACAATATCACAAACTACAAGGGTCGGACCAGCTCCAACTACTACAGCGAGATCAGTGCCATTTCTCAGGGTGAACCCAGCTCCAACCACTAGAGCAAGAACCATACTTTCTCTTACCAAGAAACCAACTCCTAGGACCAGTGCAGTGCCACCTATTAGGGTGAGAACAACTCAGAGGCAGATACCAGAACAAACTACAAAGATTAGAACAGCAATGAGTACCAGGCTGAGACCAGCTCCAACTACAAGAGCGAAACCGGTGCCATCACTAAGAGTGACACCAGATCCAACTTCAAGAGCGAGAAAAGCTCTAAATCATAAGACCGACAAACCTTAGGCAGAACAACAGCATCTTTCAATGCTGGACATTCGCTAACTCAAAGGACATGAACAGAAGAAATCCCAGGGTTGCTCCAACTTTAATCAAGGAGCCAGCCAATACGCATACCACCAAAAGAGCTGTAATTCCTAAGGTGATGCCAGCTCCAACTCTCTTGGTCAGGTTGTATCCCCAGGGCACTTCTAAAACCTAGGGCACAACTACAAATAACAGGAAGGGGATGTCTAGCTCCAGCATTTCAGGAAAAACACCAACTTCAGGGTTGAAACCAGATTGAACATTGAGAGCAGGATAAACACTAAACGAATGGGCGGGAAAGCCTGGAGTAACCTCAATCCCAAGGAGAAACACCAATCTTGAGGGCTAGGCTAGAATCAACTCCTAGGACTCGACCAGTTCCAAAGCCTAGGTCAAAAACCGCCCTCAAATTTTCTGGCAAACTCAGTGGCATCTACTGAGTTTTGAACAATTCAACATTTAAGACTTGGCTGGTCTGAGGCAACTTTTTAGAGCACTACCGGCAGAAACTACCTGTTACAAACTGTAAGGTCCTCTTTCAGGGTGAAATTAACTTAGACTCCAAGGATAAGAAAGTGACTGTGCATATTTTTGGATCAACTTTAAATCTGGTGGCTGGTGAGTGGACGAGAGAAACACTCAAAAGGTGATGGGAGGAATTCTTGCAATTTGTTTAACCACTGGCAATCGCTCAGGGTATCATCCCAAACAATCGTTCTTTTGGTCACCATGCTGCCTCAGTGTGGGCCCACCCACATGCAAAACAGCCTTGACCCTGCTCCTCATGAGAACAGTCCAGCCCGAAGTGCCAGGCTAGGTCCTCATTGTTCCGGAAGCCAGGCAACCTTAGACCCTTTTCATCCTGATAAGTGCTCATAAGACAGGTATAGCTTAGTTCCAGAGTCACAGTGAGCACTGGATCCACGTCTGGTCATACCCATGCCACTTAGGGCGGTACATGAAACACTCAAAAGGTGATGGGAGGAATGCTTGTGATTTGTCTACCCACTGGCAATTGCTCAGGGTAGCACCACTTACCATCGTTCTTTTGCTCACTGAAAGAATCCCTGAAAGAATGCCAAGATCATCAACTGCAACATACAACAATATTCTATTAGGTATCAGTGCAAATTTTAAATAATGATTTATAAAATACCAAGATTGTATCGTACGGCACCACAAGTCAACAAAGAAGATATGACCAAAACAATCCTTTTCATATAAAAAATTCTTAAATCATTTATATTTATATGCAGCATACATATACATTAAAATCTGTGAAATAAGTGCTTAGTGTCTTGTCAACTTACAGTGCTGAAGAATGTGTGCAAGCGGCACAGAAATTGTGATCACAATACAATCAAGGAACTGCTGAAAGAACACAGCAACACATGCAGATTCAATGATATTGAGAATCTCAAAGCCCAAGAAGGAACAAAATATTTTCTGCACAATGAGATCATAAATTAAAGTCTCTCTCAGCTGAGTGATTGTCGATGGCGTTTCAACCTATATCTTAGTGTAGGGTCATCATCAGGAAACAGGAATGGATAAACTGAGCACAATAATGCGGACGTATTACTGCACAACTACTTGTAATTGTAATGAACATTTTAACTGCTACCTAACAAGACATTGTTGCATGTTGATGTCATATTACCTCATTCTCTTGGGTCTACGGGTGACTCCTGTGGTATATACAGGGGATAAATTGAAGGAGTCAAAGAGCTAATGCTAATTAGGGTGTGCCAGTCCACTGTACTGAGATGGAATTTTTACCTTTGTTTTTTTCTACACACATATGTGTTGTAGGACTTTCAGGTCTGTTTCCTAAATGAGAAGAGGGCTAGTTGTCAAAGACACTAGTCGGGAACTCAGAAAATGACCCCATCTGCCAGTGGCCGCGATGGCACTCGTCAGTCAGAAATACTTGGAGTTCTGCTCTGGGGTTGACTTAATTCATTTGCCAGCCTAAGATTTAGATCTCAGGGTCTCTCTACAGCTGTAGGTTACATGTGATTTCAGGGTGGTGGGTTTCACTTCACAATAGCCACTCAGTCACTTGCTTTTTCTCCGGATTTGCAAGGCTGGAGGGTAGAGCCAAGTGTTTCCTGACAAATGCGTGTAAGACACCTGGACAAAACCAGCAACGCTTCTCAAACTTGGCCAATCAATACACACCTTTAGGAAAGAATGGAGGTGGAAATGGGCAGTGACTGTCCTAACAATTCAGGGGGGCTTCTGCCTCCAGCGTTCCTTGCATAGGAAGCTGGTCCAATTCAAAGGGCTCTCAAAAATTTTCTAGTGGCAACTTACAATTTAAATCCCTTTCTGGCAAGCCCTCTCTGTCTCTAGTTTGAGAACCACAATCAAGAGATCCTTAATGGATTCCAATGTCCCTTCAATCACACATGGCCCACCCACTCCACATTCATTCTTCCACAAAATTACAGAGGAAACATACATGCGCCACCCATTCCTCACAAGTGTGAAGTGCAGGAAACAGGCGAAGGGACTGGCAGAAGTCTTTTCAACAGGAGATGTCAGTAGGCCACTATCACCATGAAGGTAGCAAAACAAAGGCCTGTGCTTGCATCTATGAACAATTACTGACAACACTAGCAGTATTTCTCATCCGCTAAGCGGAGGGTAGTCACTCTCAGCAAAGAGTGGTGCACTTAATGCACAGCTCCTGATCACAGAGCCTTGCTCTGGTTCTTAATCCAAGCTACATGCCCTAAATAGAGATGCATGGTGCTCGTGTGCACTGAAGTGAAAAATCAACACAAAGGTACAAAATCATGACATTGGAAACTTAAGGCATGGGCACATAAACCAGCAGGTCATGGACAATACCTTTCCAACACAGACCAACAGGAATATCATGGTCATTAAAAACTTAAACGCAAAAAGAGCGGCAATTTCAATGACGGTGATCCATTCTCGAAGCAATAGGAAGAAGCAAACATTTGAATAGGACATCCAAAATTTGAAAACTAGGAGCATTCAAGAACAAGTGGTTAGAGGAGGGACAAGGAGGGAAATCAATGTGAAGAAATAGGCACACCCTGGTAATAAATCAGGGCTCCAAGGGCAGGGAACAAATCAGCAACGTAATAAATAACCCTTTGGCAACCACATAGATTTTCACGTAATTACATAATAAAGGTCACGTATGAACATGAAATTTAAAATATTTATTATCTTTTTTATTTTTTATTAAATGATTATTATTTAATTCACTGTATAGATAGATTACAAATTGGATCATTTAAAGGCTCTCTGATAATTAATATTCTGAACAGCATTGGCATTAAAATGGAAAAAAAGAATAGAGAAAAAAATTGAAAACATCCACATTTCTAATATTATAAATACAATCACGGTACACAATGAATATCAAACGTGAACAATACAAATGTGAAACAATTAAAATCACGTAAAACATTAACACAAAAATTGTGACATGTAACATCTCATAACATACATATAAAATTCATGCAATATGTACAAATAAAACCTACATTCTGAAAAATTGGATTAATTAATCTCTAGTATTTGCTATTCAACTGTTTCTTGATACAGCAAGCACTCTTCTACGTGCATTTTGGTGTGAAAACACACATTCTTCATGAAGAGTGACAGATGGAAAAGGGGACAAGGAAGAAAGGCAGAGAAGTGGTCAAGAAGATAAGGGTCACACCAGATGCTATCAACAGAGCTAGACTAGTTGGAACTAAGGCAAACTGAGATCAAGGGTGTTGTAAACTATTGAGCAGAATGGAGTAGAAAGGTGAATAAATCAAGTACCTAGCCACTTTTATGCACAATCAAAACTAACTGTCCTAAACAGGAGGTAGCAGGTAGATTTTACTACCATTATATACCAAACAGTGAGACACTTGTCAGCCCTCCATGGGAACAGTCCTTTAGCAGACGAACCTGAGAAAGAAAAACTTTTAAGGTTTTGTTTAGGGATTCAGTCAAATATTGTCATGCGCATCCTGCAGAATATCAATGATTTGTTCATCTGAAGCTACACAGAGTATTAATTAGATATCTATACAATTTGTGTTACTCTGTTGTAGTATTGGTGAATCTTGAATTTCATATTATGTGTAGTGTGCACAGTTTTTACATTTCGTAGAATGCAAACTTTTTTTATGGTTTTTGCCAACCTGTTATCATCGGTGACAAAGTGAGTGAAGCTAAACAATATTAAAAGCATGGAGATCATCTTAGAGGACCTAGGGGTGTATATTGACCTTATTAGCTTAGAAAAAACAAGTTACTTACCTGTACACTGTGGTTCTCCAGTATTGATATATTTCATAGATTCACATGCTTGTATCTTCCCCGTCGTCATGGTGGAAGTCTTGCGGTAGTTAGAAAAGTAGTACCATAGAAGTACATTAGAAACTACCAAAGGAAAGGAAACTGACATTTGTCAGCATCTTTATGTAGATCCAAATTCTGATCAATCAGAGATGATCCCTAGACCTCAACTCCCCAGCAGAGCCACCAGACCTCAGATTTCATGCACAAGTGTGCTAAGGTTAAGATAGTGTGAGTAAAGACAGTTCCCAACAGGTATTATGCGAAGACAGTTTTGGAAATGTATGCAACATGCATTACAAAGAAAGGAAAACCAAGGAGTCAAATGCTTTTCAGAAAGGGTAATCTTATTTTCAAAAGCAACAGGAAAAAGCTTTCAAGGGTCAATACAGTTAAAGCAGCACTGTACAGAGTGGATCTTGTGACAACCCGGTGACACTTGGTGCAAGTGCTATATACAATCAGTGACAAGTGGGTGTGCAAGTGTTAAAAACAACAGCAAAGGCGACGCATTAGTCAGGGTATAAACATCAAATAATGGCCCTAATAGAGACAAGTAACAATCACTTGAAGCACAATAATGTCTAGTCTGACTAGACAGCTTGAATTTCACGACGCATTTCACGTCTTGTGCTCCCATATAAATAATTGTGTTTCAAGTGATTGTTACTTGTCTCTATTGGGGCCATTATTTGATGTTTATACCCTGACTAATGCGTCGCCTTTGCTGTTGTTTTTAACACTTGCACACCCACTTGTCACTGATTGTATATAGCACTTGCACCAAGTGTCACCGGGTTGTCACAAGATCCACTGTGTACAGTGCTGCTTTAACTGTATTGACCCTTGAAAGCTTTTTCCTGTTGCTTTTGAAAATAAGATTACCCTTTCTGAAAAGCATTTGACTCCTTGGTTTTCCTTTCTTTGTAATGCATGTTGCATACATTTCCAAAACTGTCTTCGCATAATACCTGTTGGGAACTGTCTTTACTCACATGATATACCCATCCCAACGAGGTTTATGGGTCTTCTCCTGTTGTTCTCACACAAGGTTAAGATAGTAGCATGAGGTAAGAAGTGGCAAGCCTAGACGGGGAGGAGGGAGGGCTGCATGTGAATCTATATACTGGAGAACCACAGTGTACAGCTAAGTAACTTGTTTTTTCTCCAATATTGAATCTTTCATAGATTCACATGCTTGTATCTGAGTAGTCAGCAGTGTCATTCCTGAAAATGTTTGCGACTAGGCGAAGACCTTCACATGCATTAAGAATTAACACATTTAAGCATATTGATATATATGAATCATGAAAAACAAGTAAATGACTATAAACATATAAATCTGTGAAACCAAATACACAACATAAAATAGAGATGATAGATATAAATAGACTGAACCTCAAGAGAACAGATGCCTCAGGACCGCTTGACCCACTGCAGCATCTGCTTTTCATACTAAATCTAGGCAGTAATGCTTGGTGAACGTATGCATGTTAGACCATTTTGCCGTTCTACAAATGTTTGGAAGCGATACCCAGCACAGAGGGCTGTAGAGGCTGCCATCTTCCTTTTGGAGTGCGCAGACACCTTTGCAGATAGAGGTTTTCCAGCTTTGTTATGGCAGAAAACAATTGCAGAGGAGATCCAATGTGCAATACTGCTCCTTGAAAGGGCCTGGCCTTTCCTTGGCGAAGTAAAGGAAGTAAAGGAAATAAAGAGCAGATCCGATTTTCTGAAAGTCTTTGTTCTATGGATGTAGAACTTGATGCATCGCTTTACATCCAATGAGTGCAATGCTCTTTCGGCAGCGGTTGCAGGATTTCCAAAGTACGTAGTGAGCACTACCAGCTCATTTAACTGAAAAGTGGTTGGAACTTTAAGAATAAAGCGAGGGTTTGTTCTTAATACTAGTTTGTCTTGCTTGAATTGAAGAAAGGGTGCAGCCACAGTGAAAGCCTGAATGTGGCTGATTCTTCTAGTCGATGTGAGGGCCAATAGGAGAGCCGTTTTCAATAAAACATATTTTAAGTCAGCTTTGTGTATCAGCTCGAAAGAAAACTTCATCAATTGGGCTAGGACTGTGTTTAACTCCCATTGGACTGCTGAGCGCTATAATGGTGGAAAAACTCTGAAAAGGCCTTTCATAAACTCAGTTTAGAGAGTCTCCTGGTTTTCTGTAAACCTGGAAATTGCAGCCAGGTGTATTTTGATTGATGAATTATCCAATTATGACTTAGCTAAATGTAGAAGATTAGGTAAAACTTTCTCTGGGGTTGAGAGCAAAAGGATGTATGTCCTTTTCTACGCACCATTGGCAGAATCTCTTCCATTTTGCAGTGTATGACCTATTAGTGGAAGAAGCTCTGGCCCACTGAAGTCTGGAGCTGCAATCCGGAGCGATGTCTACATCCTTGAATTCATAGCTGGTGAACTTTTCGCACTTCTTGGTGCTTGCGGTCGCAAAGAGATCCTGTTTTGAGTACCCCACAGTTTGAAGACTTATCGCAGCTGCTCCCAGTCCAACTCCCATTCGTGACATTGGGAATTGTTTCTGCTTAGAGAATCCGACCAATCGTTGTCCACGTCCAGATAATGCTCTATTTGCAACGTTATTTTGTGCTGAATTAACCACTTCCAAATTTTCTAGGCCTGTTCTGACAATGTGAGATACCTGGTGCCCCCATGTTTGGCCAGATAGAACATCATTGTGGTATTGCCTGTTCTTACCAGAACCGAGAATCCCTGGACTCTTGGGAGAAATGCCTGCAGTCCAAGAAAAACTGGCCTCAATTCCAAGAGATTGATGCGCAATAGCGTTTCTTGAACAAACCATTTTCCATAGATTTGCAATTCCTGGAGATGCTTTCCCCAACCTTCCATTGAGGCATCCGTGGTCATAACGTAACAAGGCTGTGTTGCTTGAAACGAGAGGCCTGGAGAAATATTGCTTTCTTTCTCCCACCATGACAGAGCCTGCTTCATTGTCTGAGAGAGATGATGTCCTCGAATGAACCCTATGCCTGAATCCACTGCATGTCTAACTGCTCTTGGAGAGTCCTCATGTGAAACCAACAATTCGGAGTCAACGGGATGCATTATGTCAGCATTCCCAGAAAAGACTTGAAAACTCTTTGAGAAGTGGACTCTCTGGTGGGTAGAAGGGTTGCTAAGCGCCTTATCTTGAGCTTCTGAAGTAGGAAACACCTTCATCAACTTAGTGTTCAGTAATGCCCCGAGAAAAAGACGCCTCTGACTTGGAATCAAGTGCGACTTCTCTACATTAAGCTGCAATCCCAGAGACTTGAGAAGCCATTGACAAGGCCATGTAGATTTTCTTGTAGAGTGGAACGTAGTCCCTTTCACCAACCAATCGTCCAGGTAGGGATAAAACTGGTGTCCCTGCCTTCTCAGAAAAGTCGCTGCCGGAGCCATACATTTCGTGACAACTCTGGAAGCTGAGTGAAGGCCTTAGGGCAAAACCTTAAACTGGTGATCCCCAGCCTTTTCGAACCTCCCAAATTGGCAGTGCTTGGCATGAATGGGGAAGTGAAAATATGCATCCAAGAGATTGAGCGATGCAAGAAAATCTCCCTTGTTTACTAATAAGAGAATCTCTTGTAGGGACAACATTCTGATTGTTTCTTGATGTATTTGTTCAGCTGTCTGAGGTCCATGACCTGTCTCAATTTCAAGCACTTTTTCGTTATGAGGAAGAAATTGGAATAAAAGCCATTCCCTCATTGACTAGAAGGCACCTTTTCTATCACCTCTTTCTTTAGCAAGGTCGAGATTGCTTGTTTTAAGAAGACGAGATGATGATGATGATGATGCTTTTTCTTTAGAGGCGGATTTCGGGCAGGCTTGTGGGCAAATTCTAGGGTGTGGCCCTTTTGGATGATGTCCAGTACCCATTTGTCCATTGTAATGGCTTGCCATTGGTTTAAAAATGGAGAGAGCTGATGGGACTGCAGAGGTTGAAGTGGAGATGAGGTGGCTGTTGGGAGACATAGGAGTCCAATGATTTTCCTCGTCCTGCAAACTTGCGTCTAGCTGATTGTACGACACATTGGGAGCACAAAACTGCTGTTGTTGCTGCCCTCCATATTGTGGTCTGTACCCTTGTTAAGGCATATGGCTGTAATCTGTATGACTGATAGGACGATCTTTGTTGGAACTGACCTCATCCTCTATCTCCTCGAAAGGACTGAAAGGACTGAAAGGACTGAAAGCGCCTTTGTTGCAACGGGCCTAAGGAACTTGCGGTTTCAGTATCCGTTTTGATACCATGTAGCTCTTCTTCTACGTGCTTCCCAAATAGATTTTCCCCATCAAAGGGCATGTCTAAAACCTTAAATTGAACTGCAGGGCGGAAGGACAGCCCTGTTTACGAAGAACAGCGACACCTACCATTTGCCTGAAAGCAATCGAAGACAAATCCAATGCTGAGTCAATCACTTCCGAAGAAGCCCTAGCACCTTCCTGCAGGACGTCTTTCACTTCTTTCCGTTATCTTCGGGAAGGTGTTCGAGAAGAGGTGAAAGATCTGACCACAACTGACGGTCATACCACCCCAGAATTGCTAAGGTGTTAGAGGCCTTGATAGAAGTACGGCCATAGTAGCGAAGCGTCTGCCGATGCTGTCAAGTCGTTTGCCTTCCCTGCCTGGAGGCACCGAGCAAGGAGATTGCGGAGTCCTGGAGCGCCTCTGCGCAGCTTGCATTATTACCGAATCCGGACGCAGCATCAGGTGCTTTATATTTTATCTCCATCCTCGGCAATACAGCAGCTAATATCCCCAGGAGGAGAAGTTGCTGGAGGAGGGGAAGGCGACGGAAAAGATTGAGCCACATAATCATCCCATTCATGACCAAGTAGGTCCGGATCCTAAATGAGCTCACTCTCCTCGGACTGATCGTCTCCTTCACTCTCAATGTAATCATATTGAGTTGTAATGCATCAAGAAGCCTGTCTCTCTACCTGCGCAACAGGCAGTGGAGTAACTACTGGCGGTGGCGGAGTAAATTGAATAGCCGGACCATGGAAATCTTTTATAATAGTCATTGAGAATGTGCCTAAGGTCAGTGACCAGGAAGATTAGCACCAGCATGGAATGTTTTTGAAACTCCTGACACAGTTCGTAAGCTTCATAAGAATAATGCTCTTGGAATGAGTTGTATTGTTGGGCTTGAGAGCGACCCGTGAAGGAGTAAGCCCCTTCCATATATTCTGACGTGTCCTGTCCCTGTGTCTCCTCCGCCTCATCAGTGTCCTGGCATTTAACTCTGAGCTGTCAGGGGCTGTAAGCTGGACAAACAGACGTTCATCCCCAGATTCCTCCATATCAAGAAGGTGAGAGAGAGGCAAAGGTGGTATCTTTGATAAAGATGATAAACCTGGAGACTTTCGGACACACCGGAGACCTTTAAAGTCCTTTTTTTGATCTGTCGATGACGGAAGATGCCTAAAAGTGATCATCGTCTATATTGGCAGAGAGGGTGTCTTAAACACTGTTGTCGACAGAGCGCTTGTCGACGGGCCGTAGATGCCTCCGTCGACGGTGTCCTGTTGATGGAGTCGTAGACATAATTGCGCCGCAGTGTTCGTCGTCGTCGGAGCCGCCGATGAGGAAATCGTCGCCATCATATTCATCGACGATGCAGTCATCACAGCCGTCGACAATGCAGTAGTCACCACAGAAGTTGGGGATTTAGTAGAAGTCCCCGACAACATGTCTGTCGACGATGCTTTTTTCGTCAACTAAGCCTGTTTTAGATGTGTGACAGGCAGAGAAGAAGAAGATCATTTTTTCTGGCCCGAATTTGTTTGCAAAAGGGCTGTTTTATCAGCAGTGGAGGAGTTTTATGCCTTCAATCTCTTAGAATCAGCCTTTAATGAGGTAGAGCCCTCATTTTTATTCTTCCTCTCACGCTCAGGACACTGTTCAACATCAGATCCAGAGTCCAATTTAGATTTTTTCTTCTGGAGCCATAATAATAATCTTGCCACTCTATCCTTTAGAGTTTTGGCTGAAAAGGTTCTGTAGTATTTACAGACCTTGGCTGTATGTTTGGTGTAAAGGCAATAAAGAAAGTCCTTGTGGGGACTTTCAGAAAAGAGCCTTGTCTACCCACAAGATCTGCAGGGTCTAAAAAAAAGCCTATTCTTAGAACGCTCTGACAGTTTTGAAGCAAAGAACGTAGAAATACAGTACCTTGAGGAGAATTCTAGCAGTGTCAAAAGTTCACTCACTGACAAACTGAGCAGACCTCAGGGAGACTCCCTTACACATGACGTTCGGTTAGAAATCTGAGGTCTGGTGGCTCTGCTGGGGAGATGAGGACTTGGGCTCGTCTCAGATTGGTCAGAGTTTGCACCTACATAAACGATGCTGACGAATGTTAAAGTTTTCCTTTCCCGTTGATGGTTTCTGATGTCCTTCTATGGTACTACTTTTCTAACTACCACAAGACTACCACAATGACGACGGGGAAGATACAAGATTGCGAATATATGAAATAGTCAATACTGGAGAACCTTCTGATTCTTGGAGAAGAACGATATCAGGATATTTGGCAACTGAAGAATGATGTTACACTTAACACAGGGGGACAACCACTCAATTTCAGAGAGATTATATTCAGAGGTTTCGGTGACAACTATGGTAGTACCAGTGGTTGAGAACAGAGGATGGACAGACTGTATCTGTCAGATGATAAGAAGAACTCAGGGTCAATCCCTTGGGCACCAGGATGCTTAATCTCTGAGTTGAGGAGGATATTTACAAGGGTAGAGTGAGACCAAACTCAGAAGGGAATGGTGTAACAAGGTGGGACGATTATGCCTAAGAGTATGGTAGGATGATATTTACAAAAGACAAGAGCAGCAAAGATAAGCTAGGTGGAGGGAGAATGTATCAAGCAGTAGTGAGGTTAACTGGTGCAAAAAGCGGGATTTGGGGAAAGGGAATGCAATCTAACTAGGGAGGAAGGAGGGTTGCATGGGAATTTATTAACTGACCCCAACGATGGGGAAGAGGACTCCGAGGTAAGTAGCAAATTTTATCTCCAGCAATGGATCTTTTACAGATTCATATACTTGCATCAGAATAGAAAGCAACAATCTAATGACATATAAAGAGCTAAAGGAGCGTCACTGTCAATGAAACAGATTACATAGGACAGCAGTATTCAGGCCCAGGCAGCAGAGCTTGGTGAACATGTGCCTGTTGTTTCAAGCTGATGTGCAGCAAGTGACAAGGAAAGATACTCCTGCTTGGAGAGCTGCAGCGGTGGGCAGGTTCCTCAGTGAGAGATTGGAATTTCTATGGCAGAAAGTGATGCAGGCGGAAGTCTACCAGGCAATGCCATGCTTTGTTAGAGGACATCTAAGAGAAACAAAAAACTGATCCGATGTCCTAAAGCCATTCGCTTTTTCTATGTAGAACTTTACATATATACGAGTATCCACAGAATGTATTGGCCATTTTGCCTATGACAATGTAGTCTGAATAAAAGCATACTATCATGGCTCATTTATGTGAAATTCAGAAGGCACTTTAGGAATACACTGGGGTTGGAGTGCAGGTTGACAATCTTCGGAAAATACGTGTTCATGGTGAACGCTTGAATTTCTCCTGGTTGAACTTTTTAATAATCTTTTGTGAGTAAAAGGTAAGGGACTCAAATGTCCTGTGTAATAGGTGATGCAGCCAGAGTCACTATTGTCTGAAGAGTACGAAAGCCCCCCCCCCTCCCCCCCAAGCCAATTAAAACAGGTACAGTATAACCTGATGATGGTATAATGAGAGCAGATTAAGGCTTCCGTTGGTGAGCCAAATATGCAAAATCACTTCCATTTGGTGGTATATGCATTAATCATAGATGGGGCATGGGCCTGCACCAGTACTGCTCCGCAGACGCCTAGAGGACCAAATTCAAATGTTCAAGAACCTTGCTTCGATGCTCAGTGTCTTCAGGACATGGTGCTCCACTTTTTCCTTCTGCTAGAAGAGGAGACTGGGATGGGTTTTTACCTAAATTACTGGGCACCATGGCAGCTGTACCAGATGAGTGTGCCATGCCAGAGCTATGAAGATCAGGGAGCATGCCTTGTGCTGGGTTTCAAGCAGGGAACAGGGGAAACAGTTGAAATGTGTAGACAAAGACATTCAATCACGTCATTGAATGCACAATGGCTTCGGAGTCTGGCTGACAATACCTATGGTGAAGGATTTACATTTTTGGTCTGAAGCATGGCAAAAAGGTATGATTGGGGCAGATTCCACCAGTTACAGACTTGCAGTACTTGGTCCTGTGAAGGTCCTACTCATAACTGTCTGCTATAGAGCGGCTGAAGACATCCACTTCCTCATTATGCACATCTGGGGTCGTATTACACAAAGTGCCCCAGGGCGCAATGGGTGTTTGCACCCGCTTTAGGTGTCCCCTAGGCACTTTGATATTATAGAATGGGCCGTAGATGGTTGTGCTGCCCCTTCTGTAATAGCAATAGCACTGGTGCAGATAATGCACCAGCGCTATCTTCAGGGTGTGTTCAATCATTTGCATCAGGGCGTACCCCATGCAAATGAGAGGATCCCTTTGCTTCTGTGCTCGTGCCCTATTACAGATGCAGGCGTAGAGGCAAAGAAGCTCTGAGGAGGTGCACTGAAAGTGCACCACCTAAAGGTGCTGCACCGTCTGGGCGCCTTCTGATGGCAGCCCTCTTCAGGGGTTAAGGGAGTTCGTGTGCACCCCTCAGACTTCCCCTTGGTGGCGGGTGCAGTCACAGTGACTGCACCCGCCTGCAAGGGGATCTTTAAACCCCCTTCAAAGTGCAGGCGGGTTGCCACCTGCACAGTGAAACGTGGAGTGACTTCAAAGCTGCCGCTCCGTTTTTCACAGGAATACACTGTCACCAGGACAGCGTGAATTTGCAGCTGCACTGAGGGCAGCGCATTCATCGTAATATAGCGCATTTTCATTCATTGCGCTGGGCGCACCTGTAAAAAAGGGCACCCAGTGCAATGAAGGGAGATGCTCTACATGTATAATGCTGCCCCTGGGTGTTAACTGACATGCCTTTCTTGTTCGATATGGCCCAGTAACATTGGATTTGTAACTCCTTTTATAGGGTATGAGAGGTTGTGGTTCCCTGCGTGGCTAGTACATGGAGTTTATGTTGTAAATCCTGATCAACGCTGATAGGTTTGCCTGTTGTGGTAGGCATGCTTGCAGCTGCAACTCCAGCATGTGGATGTGAAGGCACTTTTCCTAGCTCACCCACAAGCGCTTTGTTAAAGGCCCTGCACATGAGCACCCCCTACCCTCCATTTTGATATCTATACTTAAGATGTAGACAGTTTGTAGAGGTGGAAAGGAAAGCCCCGCTTTCAGGTTCTTTCTAACTCTCTATCAAAGAAGACGCTGCTTCAGTCACATCTGCAATGTAATCCACCGACCCACTGCTTCTTGCGTCCGTGCTGAATCTCCACACTCACAGATGGCAGAATAGTATCAACAAAATTCTGAATGATATGAGATCCATCAGCATCTTGCGCCTTCTAACTTGACCACTAGGACAGTGCAAACATGTGGCCATGGCCTGCAAACTGTAAATGATATCCGCAGATGGGAACATCTGAGACAAATATACAAGTTGCCCCAGGAAATGGAGTGTCGTTGCTGGGTGGCAGATGACTTGTCCGTACTAAGGGTTAAACTTGGTTGCTGAAATAGGTCTAGACAAGTTACTGTGTAGAGGCACTTCCCTGCAAAAGCGGCTTTAAGAGCTAGCTGTACATCTATTGAAAACATCTGGTGGCCCTGTTTCCAAAGAAAAGCCTGCTGTGACATGGCACTCTGTAAAGGGCCAAAGGACAGATTTCATGCAGGAAGGAAGTGGGGAAATGCGTTGAATTGGTAATTCGGCCTCACATCTGACAATCTCAAATAATACATGTTTGTTGATATAGACTAAATAAGCCCTGTGTACTGGAGATTTAGAGAGGTAAAGAAATCTTCTTGTTAGGCTTACCATCCAAAAGTATTGCTTTTAGAGGAACATTTGTGAGTTCTCTGAGGTCTAAGAGTGGTATCCACCTACCTGTCTTCCTTTTAACCATGAAGAAGCTCTGGGGACATCTTCTCCTGTCACTGTCATCTCCCCTGCCGGCAAAAGATAGCGCAACTGGTCAAAGGAAACAGAGCAACGATAGACCAGTGCTCTCAACTTTCAACTCTCACCTCCACACCACCACCATGAAGACCTAGAACAAGCAACAGAAAACTTTGCGAACTGTATCACGGCAAAGTGCTGATGAACTTGTACCTAGGAAACCCACAAATCCCAAGAAACTAACACAATACCCCAACTGGTTCACGGCAGAACTGAAAACCCAAAAACGCAGACAGAAGGAAAGTAGATGAATTGCCAGTAAGACCTTTGAGGATTGAAAACAACTCAAAGACGTCCTCAACCGTTACCATCACCTCCTGAAAAACATCAAGAAGACCGCCCTTGCCACTCACATCAATGACAGCTCCAACACCAGCATAGAACTGTTCAACATAGTTAAGGAGTTCACCAACCCATTGGTAACTGAAAACACCATCACACCAATACAAGCCCTCTATGACACCCTCTTGAACTTTTTTCACAATAAAATCAACACTATCTACCAAGACTTCGTAACTCAACCCCCACCAAGGACAACAACAATCTCCTCATGCCAGCTGACACCCACCCACTCCAGCTCACCTTGTAGAACACCCTCACTAAGAAGGAAATGGCTTCCACCATGAGATCTTCCCACTCCGGACCTCCAGCAGACACCTGCCCCACCACACTTTCAAACCTCTGCAATTTACCCATCAGCAAAGAACTCACCAAGGTCCTAAACTCCTTGATCACCATGGCCCAGTTCCCCCAGAAATGGAACCATTGCCAACGTGAAGCCGTTGCTGAGAAAACCTACGTGGGTCCAGGAGAACTCAAAAACGACAGAGTTATCTGCCTGCTCTGCTTCCCAGCCAAGGTCATAGAGAAAGCTATCAACATCCAGCTAACTATACATCTGGAGAACCACAACCTTCTTGACCCCTCCCAAGCAGACTTCAGAGAAAACCACAGCACTAAGACAGCTCTAATCGCAGCCATGGACGTTGAATGCTGCTAGCCCATGAAGAAACAGCAGCCCTCATTCTCCTCGACCTATGAGCAGCCTTCAATGCTATAACCCACCACACACTGGTCAACAGACTCCACCAGATAGGAATCCAAGGAGCAGCCCTCAAGTGGATCGCTTCCTACCTCACAGAAAGGATGTAGAATATCATCATCCCTAACAACTCCTCTCTCCCTAGGATCGTTACCCTCAGTATACCTCAAGGTTCATCCCTCAGCCAACCCTTCAAAGTATACATGACATCCCTGGCCGACATAGTCAGGAGCCACAGATTCAACATAATCTCCTATACCGATGACACCCAACTCATCCTTTCTCTGACAAATGACCCAACGACCATCAAAGACAGGTTCCATAAATGCATAAAGGAGGTGGCCTCTGGAGGAACAACTGTCTCAAACTCAACACAGACAAGATAGAAGTTCTCAACTTCTGGAAAGGCAAGGACACCCATTGGAACAAAAAATGGTGGCCACCTAAGCTGGGCCCTACCCCCAAACCCACCGAAAAGGCCCGCAACTTCTGCCTCATCCTCAACAGTCAGCTATCCACGAAGAAGCAGGTCAACAGTGTCTTGTACCCTTGCCTCCTCCCCCTATGTATGCTCAGGAAGGTCGTCAGATGGCTCCTGCCAAACACCAGGAGAACTGTCATGCAACCTCTCGTCACTAGCAGACTCGACTACAGCAACTCTTTCTACACAGGAATCACCACACAACTGTTGAGGAAACTGCAGACCATCCAGAACACAGCAGCCAAACTCATCCTCAAGCTCCACAGACAGGCACACATCACCCCTCAACTTAGGAAACTCCATTGGCTACCAGTCACAAACAGATGCCACTTCAAACTGCTCACTCACGCTTACAAAACACTACATTAAAGGAACGGCATACCTCAACAAATGAGTAAATTTCCACCATCCAACCAGGGAAATCCATTCCAGATCCCTCGCCCTAGAAGCTAGCCAACGCATCTGCAGAGCGAACAGTGGAGACTGCTCCTTCTCCCACTGGGCGGCGAAGGCCTTGAAAAACCCTCCCCCAACACCTCAGAGAAGCTCCATCGCTCCAACAGTTCAGGAAGGACCGCAAGACCTGGATGTTCACCAACAGGAACAGGCACTGGAATCCCGCAGTAGGACCCCACAGTGCATCAGGACCCTCACGGGCGAAGAAGCTGCAATATACAAATCCTGATTGATTGATTGACTTTCAGAAAGAGTATTTCCTGCTTTGAATTTGTGGAACTGGAGGTTGTGTTCCTTCACAGATGGGGAGAGGGGTGGGAGTGGTTTGTACACGAATTCCAGGGTATGAAAAGACTTCACAATTTCAAGCACCCAGTGGTGTGTTATGGCTTTCCAATTCAAGCAAAAAGCTCCTCCCTCAACTGCCTGCATGGAAGTTGAGGTGCAGGCAGCATTCGGATGTCAGGTATGCTTATTGTTGTCTTGGAGGAGTGACTTCAACACACCCCTCTTCTTGCTTAAGGGTCTTGGTATGCTTGCCACTGCTTTATGCAAACACTAAGACACAGTCAGGCTGCCTGTAAGAATTGCGAAAATTTGATTTAAGTAACGTGCTAGGCATACACTTGATGGCATAGCACACGAAACATTTAAATTAGTTATCCATTTGTACAGGTTGCTTTATTGGGTGTGCTCATACACACATTCTAAATTTCCAAATAGAATTGCTACAGTGCCAAAGTACAATGAAGCAAGCTATATCCTGTCAGTTTTTTCACCAAACACATCTTTATATACATATTTCTCAAAATGGGTTTCCTCGTCGAAGGCATATCAAGAATCTTGCTTTGCGCCTATGAGGCTTTCCTCACAGTGTTCTTAAACCAACCCCGTCTAAGTAGTACTGTAGCTCAGCTAACTATTGGAACACCATGTTGGAAATATCCTTGGATGAATCTCCTAGGGCAGCCGAGGCTTTGGCTCCTTCTTTCATGGATGCGTTTGCTTCTCTTCAAGAGTCTTCCAGAAAAAGGTCGATGAGTGGTGAGATATCACTCCACAAATGGCCAGTTCGTTTTCTGTGTTTTTTAAGTGGCTGCGATTGAGCAGATTCTGTATCCCAGGTGAGCAGTGAGTCTTCCATGGTTGTCTGCGGGGATGGAGTTAGAGGTGGCAGGACTAGTAGATCTCCTCTTAGTGGTCCCATGTGATAAAATAGTTTTCCAAAAAACAATATTTACAAGAATGTCGTGTCTCTATGTAGTTTACTATTTTTAGTTAAACACCAATTTATAAATGTCGACCTCCCTTAAAATCGGTCTAATTCATTTCGTTTATGGTATTGCGCCATTTTTCATGTGTTACTCTCTCTATACACTGTCTTAACACACACTGCCTCCCACACCCTCTTTTTTATTTTCCTATTTGTGACTTACACCATTTATTTAATAATTTATTACATATAACTCTAATCGTGTGTGTTTGTTCTTTTTCTTTAAGGGAAATCCCCAAATTCCTGTTTTATATGTATGTAGAGCCTATTCTGTAACGCAATTTCTGTAAAAATGTCTGTGTTAACTTTCAAGTTTTGTAGTTATAAATAGGCTTTTCTGTCAGAGTGGAATGTTAAAGTTGACTTAGATATTAAGGTAAAATGAAGTTGATAGAAAATATGTTTTTGTAAAGCGATTTTTTGAAAGATGTTTTGGA
Organism: Lissotriton vulgaris; assembly: GCF_964263255.1. Classification (NCBI taxonomy): domain Eukaryota; kingdom Metazoa; phylum Chordata; class Amphibia; order Caudata; family Salamandridae; genus Lissotriton; species Lissotriton vulgaris. The sequence goes on from NC_141687.1 coordinate 1,103,704,555, forward strand.
AAATATCACGTTTCGACTCTTTAACGAGTGATGTAACAATGGAATATGGTTTGAGGTGGCAGGTGATGCATGAGGGCCCGCCCGGAGCCTGTTGTGCCTTGTATCTCTCTTTGAGTCTGACCACTGCCTGAACTGTGCTTTGGAAACAAGGTTTGAAACTGATTAGGACTCAAACGTACATTGCAACAGAAGAAGGTCTAACTCTGTGGCTGCGCTTTCCAAAAGAGTGTAAACATTTGCTATGCCAGCCAGCTGAGAATGCCAGCGTTTTATTTTCTAATCATCCCGACGGATTATAATATTTCTCTACTCATCATCCAGATCATTGTACCCAGGCACCTTGCTGCTTTCTTATACCTCTTCTTGATCACTGTCATGTTCGCACTGGTCATGAGGTGTGGAACAGGTCGGGTCTATGGAGGTGGCAGCAGTGGCAGCAGTGGCGCAGCCTACGCAGACGAGGTGGAAATATTGGGGAGGTGGTAACAGGGGATGTTACGTTGGAAGCAGGACCGGACTGGCCATAGCGGCCATCGGGCATTTCCCTGGGAGGCCGGAAGGGTAAGAGCTGATTTTGCGGTGGAGGGGGCCATTTTTGTTACTGGGGTCCTCTTTTGCAGTGGCGCTACTATATCGGCCCCCAGTAACAGAAGCAGCAGGAAGGTTGATCCGTCAACATTGCCAGGGCTGCTTTGGGTTCCCAGTCCAGCCCTGGTTGGAAGATGTGGAAAGGGTTGCAGGGCAAGCAGAGGCAGTAGCAGCTGTGTAAGAACCACAAAGTACATTTGAGGTCGTAATACTAGTCTGTATACATTCTCCATCATCTATTTCAAGGTAAGGAGACTGCGTACAGGACCTTGTAACACAGGTATGTGTAGACAACGGTATATGGGTTCATAAGTATGATCTTGGTCCTATCAGTGCTCTTCAACTATGTGGCACGTAGTTGGGGCTAAACACACACCATTCCACAAAGAAACCTCTAGAATCTTTGCCGGAGAGGCGGCCTCCATAGTGTTCCTCATGCAAACAGAACAATTGATGGGCAGAATGCAGAACAATGTCATACATTCACCCCAGTGCAGAGATCTGGGCCTGTATCCATCATTTTTTTGCTCACCGTGCAATTCCAGTTTGGACCCAGCCATATGCAAATCAGTCTTGACCCTGCGCCCAATGGGAACAGTCCAGCCCGAACTGCCAGGCCAGGACCTCCCTGGACTGGAAACAAGCATCCTAGGACAGGTTTCGGGCTTTCAGCCCTCATCAGCCAGGATAGCTTGACTCCAGTGGCATGGAGAGCACATGACCCACGTCTGGGCATACCCGTCCCACTCGGGGTGACAAATGCAAAAAGAACAATTGATGGACAGAATGCAGAACAATGTCATACATTCACCCCAGTACAGAGATCTGGGCCTATATCCATCGTTTTTTTTGCTCACACTGGCATTCCAGTTTGGAGGACCTGGCTTGGCAGTTTGGTCTGGACTGTTCTCATGAGGCACAGGGTCAAGACTGATTTGCAAAAGAATGATAGAGTTAACCCAGATCTCTTGACTGGAGTGAATGTATGATTTATTCAGCATTCCATCCATCATTTGTTTGCGTAGCACTCCATAGTGTTCCTCTGAATGTTCACACTCTGGAATTGTTTGTACAATGAACCAAGTGGTACTTTGGCTGTCGCTAAAGCTTGCTTTTAGCCATGGATATCTGTGTCCTCTTTACAATCCAGAACGTTCAGTTAGTTGTGCTGATACATACTGTGGCGAATATGGGTCCTGAGTAAACAGAACTTTAGCCACCAGCAATTGCAGAATACCTATATCCTGTTATGTGAAGATCACAGACTCGGCCATCAATGAATGCACTGATGGCAGTGTCTGAACAGATGCATGCTGGGAAGCAGAATCATTGTTGACAGGGTCGTTGACTGGACTTGAGTCAACAATGGAAAAGCTGACGACGCACCCATTGGCGCTGGGGAAAGTGAGACGGTTGGTGTGTGTGTGTAACTTTTGCCAAAGAATGTGGGTCACCTGTTCCAGAGATAACGAAGAACATAGTGCAGATAAGGGTTATTAGACCTGTCATAGGGTGGTCTTCATACCAATGTTTTGCCGGCTTAACTCCAAGGTTTTCTGACATTCGTTTTTGTAGGCCTTAGTACTGGTTGCACTTTACCACTTCTTAAGTGCTTGTGCTCACTCCCCTAAACATGGTTTGATTGACATTTACCTAATGGGCATATTTAATTTAGTTTTAAGTCCCTTATTGAGTGGTATACCATATACCCAAGGCCTGTAAATGAAATGCTACCATTGCGCCTCCCGCTTTAGTAGAACTCTAAAACATGTCCACGACCTGCAATTACAACCTGAATGCAGTGTTACACTGCTATGTCGACTTGGCATTCAATCCCCCTTGTCAAGCCTTGAACTCCCCATACAAGTCACCCCTAGGGCAAGCCCAAGGAAGCTCATAGGGCAGGGTGCTGTGTAATTAAAAGGTTGGACATGTAATTTTAGGTTTTACATGTCCTGGTAGTGAGCTGCCTTCGACCTTGTCCCCAGGGAAAGCCTATGGAGGGTACTGAAAGAACTAGACCTCCAGCCCTACCTGCTAGATGTCCTGATGCGCTTCCATGCAGGGAACTATGCCAAGGTGAGATGTGGGAAGAACGGGGAATTATCAGCCCGCTTCCCCGTGACCAGAGGCGTACGCCAGGGCTGTGCCCTGGCTTCGACGCTCTTTAGTCGTTATATAAATGGCCTGGTGGGTGAACTGGAAAGGGTCAGGGACAGTGATGCTCCTTGGTTGGCCACTGGCCGGGTACCTGCTCTGATGTTCGCAGACGACACCCTGTTGTTGTCTCGAACATCATCAGATATCCAGAGGGTCCTGGATGGTTTTGTATCCTTTTGTGCTCTGAGGGGATTGGAGATAAACTTAGCAAAGACGAAGTTTATGATATTTCATCCCCCAAAGCGAACTCGCCCTAACCCGGTATTAAATGGCGTCCCGCTCGAAACAGTGAAAACCTTTGTATACTTGGGGGTTACCCTGACTGAAGATTATGGTTGGGGCCCACAGGTATCCAAATCTGCTTTGAGGCTGGCTTAGATCGGAGGGGGCATTGGCAAGTTCCATAGAACAACCCTGTTTAAACCAGTTGCCCCAACCCTTGAGATCTATGGGGCGCAAGCTAGACCAGCTGTGATGTATGGTGCAGAACTCTGGGGCCAAAGGGGAAACCAAACCTCCTCAAGGTGGAACAGGCCTTTATGCGGAACCTGATAGGCCTCCCCCAGAGCACCCCGCTCACACCCTTGAGACTAGATCTAGGCCTAGAGTCCATCTCAGAACTGCTAGCCACCCGACCTCTCCTGTATTGGAGAAGGCTCTGGACAGTGCCAGAGTTCGAGGATTATAGAGTTGAATTCGTCGCAGTCTGGGTGCACCTAAAGACCAAGAATATCCCCTGGCTAGCCCATATCAAGGCCCTTGTATATCAAATTGGTATGCCCAATTATGGGAGACCCCGGAGGTGAGCTGCCCGAGAGTGAAGAGAATGGAGCTCTTGGCTTCCCTAAGACATTACAACCTAAGCCTTCTCCATAGCTCAACAACGCTGGGCAGTCTGTCTGCAGAATTTTTGCAGGCAAAACTCGTGTCTAAGAGGGAGGAGTTTTTGGACCTAATACAGCCTCCCCTTGCAAGAAAACTTTACACACAATTAAGACATGGTTGTCTACCTATTGGGGCATTTACTTGCAAATGGAATGGACAAGAAGAGGGAATTTGCCCAGTTTGTAATAACACCAAAGAGGATATTGTCCACGTCTTATTCCTCTGCCCAGCCTACAGTACAATAAGGAGATACTGGTTGGCACCGCTATGTAGAAGCCTTGGTTTAAGACAATGTGCACAAGCTGTCAGAATTTTAAGATATGACACCTCCCCCTCTATTGTGTTTGCTGTATCCCGCTTTTTATATAGTATGTGGCACAGAAGGCTCACTTTAATGAATTGCGACAATCTGTGATTAACTGGGATGTTTTGATACCATTACTTTGATAACTTACTGTTCAATAACTTTTTAACCATGTATTTTTTAATTACTTATGTATTTTATTCCGTGTATGTACATATTTTATCTGTGCTTTTATGGTCTATGACCGCAATAAAGTTATCAAATAGAAATAGAAATAGAAAAAAATCCTAAATTTGTTTTTCACTACTGTGAGGCTAACCCCTCCCACAGGGTAGCATTGATGATTCCTTATTACATGTAATAATAATCTGTAATTCCTAATTGAGAGCAGGCAGATATGTCATATTTGAAGGAACTAGACGTCATCAGAGCACTAACAGCTGGTCTTGTTAAAGTTAAAGGTAAAGGATACGCCTTCAACTCTCAGCACACTAGGGACTGTCAACAAACATTCAGACTTTACTGTGAGAGGAAAGCACACTAGGGAGCGTCAACAGCAATCAGACTTGTGAGAGGAAAGTGAGGAAAAGTGGATCCCTACTGCAGAGAATGCACTTCTGTCTTCCTTTAGAAGAAAACTCGACTGGGTATAACAGCACACTCCTAGTCATCCGAATAGACACTCTAAAACGCTCTGTGAGGGGGTATATGTTCAAGGAGAAACTTTTCGTTCCAGTCTTAAAGCATTACAAACAAAACAAACAAAACAAGCATAGGCTACTGCAAAAGGGGTTACAAAGGGCGCCACAATCTAACTGCAAATCCGTGAGTTTTGTGAGAGCTTCTGCGACGGTAATTGGACCAATTGTTGGAAAATCTATACTAACAGCACAGACAATGTCCGAAACAACTTCAAGTATCTCTATGAACAAGGTGCTCAGCGAGGACGAGGTTAATGATGAGGTAATCGTGCCTAGTGAGCTAAAGGTGTCAATGAAATCATCCGCCAAAACAGCAAAAAACATGTTGGCAGCTGAGCATGAGAACACCAAAAAACAGCTGATCAGCCACCAATTGAAAAATAATGGTTCCACCAGAAGACCAGAAGACCAGAAACAAGAGGACTGAAAGCACAGACACAAGAAGTGATAGAAGCCAAAGGTGGTGAAGAAGGTACAGAAGATATCGAGGGCATGTCCTCTGACAAGGTTAAATACAAAAACATGGAGAAAGGCAAAAGTCAAACCCATACTCCAATTCAGAGCAAAAATGCCCTGAGAAGTGATGTGAAGGAGAAGGGGAAGGGGAAGGAGAGAGATGGTGAAAGGGGGCGCCAGAAGGAAAAACCTCAATCAATTGAACGCAATGAACGCAATGAAGGAGAGAAATCCGACGATCAGGCTGATCAGAAATTAGATCTTTTGCTTAAAAAGGCCAAAAGAGTGCAAACTATCAAAAATCTGAAGGCTGCAGCAAAATTAACAGGGCAGCGCGACGAATCCCAACCAAGGATATCCAACATATTTACGCCACTCCCAAAAGAGAGTGAAACCTGTAAGGAAGGAGGCAAGGGGGATGACAGCTGCAGCACTCTCAATTATAACGGGAAGCTAGTGGATGTATTGAACAATAAGACCTCCTGTGATGGAATAAATGAAATAAATCCAACTAGCACTAATGAAGAAAAGGCGGAAATAACTACAGATCAAGTTCAAGATCAAGAACGGGACTACGTGGATGCTAATGTGGACGCTAATGATCGAATATTAGCTGGGGACAAAGAAACGGATGCTAGGGGAGTAGATGTGCCAGAAGAGACTGATTCCGAAATTTATGAGACTGGAGTCTCGATCACTAGCGAAATCGAAAGTGATATTGAAGCCACAAGTGCGGCTAGTGAAGAGGAAAACTCCCCAGACGCCAATCTGGAAATAACAGAGCTAAAGATCAATTACAATGAACCAGGTCAAGACTCAGCCTTAAAAAAAAAATTGGAGAAGAAGAAAACCAAATTTAGGAAACCATACAAAACACTAGATGATGAAACAACAGACCAAGGAAGCAATCAGGATCAAACAAAGAGAAAACATAAACCCCTTCGAAAAAGTCCGACGTCTACACGGACAGGAGATACAGAATTTAAGAGTCCCGAAACTGGGGCAGCTGAATTGAGCAACAGCAAGGGAAAGCAACAATATCAGGATACCGACAAACTAGAACCATCATTGAGTGAGGTCCTGAAGACCATAAAGGATTTTCATCTGGACGTCAAAACAGATAGTCAAAGGAATCACGATGCGATTCAACAACTCCGAGGTGCTATCCAGAAGGTAGATAACACCTGTATGGAAATAGTCGATAGGATGGCCTCGGTGGAGAGCCGTACTGAAAATCTGGAAGCAGATGTTAGCAAACTCCAGGCTAAAGAAAAATCTCAATCAGCTACTATTGAAGACTTAATGACAAAGGTGGAGGACCTTGAAAATAGGGGAAGAAGAAACAACCTCCGCTTCCTGGGAATTGCAGAAGGGGCAGAGGGAAAGGATGTCAAGAGCTATATTGTAAATCTGTTGAGGTCTTCCATGCCAGAACTATCAAAGTGGGAATTAGAACAAGAAGTACAACGGGCCCATCGCTTCCCTTTGACACTCCCTAAAAACCCTATTAAAGAAAAACAGTACCCAAGAGCCATTCTAGTTTGCTTCGGAAACTTTCTTTTAAGAGAAACAATCTACGACCTGGCTAGACCAACGAGCAGGAGGGAATTTCAAGGAAATAACTTTTTTGTACGTCCTGACTTTGCTCACACAACGGTTGAACGCCGATGGAGGATGAGACAACTTTTTGCCCCATTTGAGAAAATCGGAGCAACTGTTTTTTTGCTGAATCCAGCGCGCCTAAGAGTTATCTACAAAGGAAAGACAAGGAACTTTACAAGCGAGATTCTTGCTGAAGCTTATTTACATGAACTTTCCGAACTAAGAAAATAGAAGGGGGGGGGGAAGAGAGGGTTAAAAATTGAAACATAACCATCTGAAGCGCTATAAGGTTTTGAAATAAGGATCTCAGGCGATCAAGCAGGCGGTGATACTCGGATCACTCGATTGTCCATACCTGGGACCCCTTGGTCTCAGGATGCCTCAGGGACTGGTTGGGGGGAGGAGGTGTGAGAAGGGAGGGGGGAGGGAAGAAGGAAGAGAGGGGAAAGGGAGGGTAAGTAGAAAGCAAAAAGCAAAAACTAAAAAAAAAAAAAAAGGGGGAAAAAGGAAGGAATGGTGTAGAATAGGTAAAGGTCAACAGAGGTATGCAAGGAAAATGATCTTGCAAAAGAGTTTTGATACAGGTTGTAACACTCTCAGTGATGACACGCATTAATATATGTACAATGAATGTGGGGGGATTGAACGACTGGAGGAAAAGGCAGAAACTAGCATATCTAGTTAAGCATAATAGAATAGATCTTCTCTGTTTACAAGAGACCCACCTCCCTTGGTCTAAGAGAAATTTGCTTTGTATAAATGGGTTTGAATTGTTAGCCTGTACAACTCAAACATCAACAATCAGAGGGGTTGCCATTCTAGGAAGGAAAAGCTTAGGGAAAGGGAAAAAGGTGAAAGTAGATAGTAATGGCAGATGGGTGATTGTTGAGATGGAGCTGGGGCTAACTATTTGTACAGTGTATGGTTCTAATGAGGACGATCCTGAAATCTATGATTTTCTAGAAATAGAACTTGCAAACTGGCCCTCTCCTACAGTGTTTACAGGAGACTTAAATATTTCAGCTGAATGGGGGATAGGTAAATCGTATCAGGGAAGGAAACCTAGAGTCTTTAAAGCGGTTCAATCTTTATTAGCTTCTCATGGGCTTCAGGATATATGGAGAACAAAAGAACCATTAAATCTAGGCTATACTTACTTTTCTAATCCAGCACAGAGATACTCTAGATTGGACTACTTTTTTGTTTCTGCCCCTGAAATTGAAAAAGTTAAGATAAGCAGACTCCCAAAGGTTATTTCAGATCATAACCCTCTGCTGGTGAATTACGACACAGGAGGGCTAGAACGGCCTAAAACAAACTGGACCTTTGAAAGAAGGCTGTTAGCAGACAGTAGATTTGTGGATCATTTGAATAAATGGGCTGGCAAATTTTTTGCGGCAAACCGATATAGCACATCCCGAAATGGGGTTTGGGAGGCTTTCAAAGCTGCTTTAAGAGGAGAATCAATCAGTTGTGCTGCCAGGCTTAGAAAGGAAGATAGAAGTGGAGTAGAGAGACTAATGGTCAAACTAGCCGAGGTGGAAGAACAACATATAAAGGATATCGCTACTGGCAGCAACACCGAGGCTAGCCAGGGTTTTTTGTTGGCAGTTAAAGCAGCATTGCAGAAGGAGGTTACACGGCAAGCAATAGGGGAGTACCAAGCTTCAAAAGCAAAAAGGTATGAAACGGGTGAGCAAGCCGGAAGAGCACTTGCACTACGGATAAGACAGGAAAAAACAAAGAATGCGATTCCATGTATAGAAGAGGAAGGGATAATATATACAGAGTTAAAGGATATCCTATTGATATTTAAAAAATACTATCAGAAATTATACGAGAAGGACCCTTTCAATAGTGATCAAGAGGACAGGTGTATTGACAGAGGACCGTGTTTGGATGATACAACAAGTAAAGCTCTTGATAAAGATATTACGTTAGAAGAAGTCTTATCTACCTTGCGAGAATTAGTGCCTGAGAAAGCTTCGGGCCCTGATGGGCTTCCCTCTGAGGTTTATAAAGCTATTGAAAAAGAGATCGCTCCTCTTCTAGTAGATCTTTTTAATGGAATATTGTACTCTGGGGTGGTCCCCGATTCATGGAAGGAAACTAACATTATAGTCTTTCATAAGAAAGGCAAACCAATAGAGAAACCGGGGTCATATCGACCTATATCCTTAATAAACGCTGATACTAAGCTATATTCAAGGATTTGGGCGAAGAGGCTGGGCAGGATCATAGGCGATCTTGTCTCTCCATGGCAACATGGTTTTGTCCCTGGGCGTGGCACGACAGATCACATATCTAGAGCAATAACCCTGTTTGATGCCCAGGAAGTCATGGGGGATGGGATGGCCATGATTCTGCTCGACGCAGAAAAAGCTTTTGACCGGGTGGAGTGGAGCTTCCTCTGGAAGATTATGGCTGGGAGGGGGTTTGGTCCAAATATTGCTAGGGCTATTAAAGCTATGTATACTGACCCAGAAGCGACAATTACGGTAATGGGAGAGAAAACAGACAAGTTTAAGATAAGTAGAGGGACACGGCAGGGCTGTCCCTGCTCCCCCATATTATTTGCTTTATATATCGATCCGCTTATTCAGAAGATTCTAGAGAACCCCAGAATATCCCCTGTGATCTACAATGGTTAAGAAAACAAGATTTTAGCCTATGCCGATGACCTGGCGGTTATCACAACAGACCCGCAGCAAGCACTCCCAGAACTGGTACAGATGGCTAAACGTTTTGGTAAATGCTCAGGATATCTCCTGAATTAATCTAAAACCCAGATAATTTGCTCTAGAAACATATCAAGACCCGACCCTAGGTATGTTGATTCTGCTTTATATTTAGGGGTTAAGATAAATGCTACAGTGGGTAAGATAGTGGAAGAGAACTACCCTCCCCTTATTAAATCCATAGAGGTAGAACTAAAAAGGATGGATGCCCTTCATCTTTCGCTGGTCGGGAGAGTAAATGCTGTAAAAATGGCGATGTTCCCAAGGGTGCTTTATCTTTTTAGAGCAATTCCCCTATATATTGAGGAGAAAATTCTGAAGCAACTAGAGTCTGTCTTTATCAAGTTCATATGGCAGTATGGCAAGATTCGACGCTCAACGACCCTTATGTCTCTTCCGTGGGAAAGGGGTGGGATGGCACTTCCGAACTTGAGACTATATCATTGGACCTGTCTCCTAACCCAGATGCCAATTCTGTTTCAATCTGACACTGATGTAATTATTGTAGACAACCAGGGTCCCCCTTCCATCTTTCGATTACTAATGGGGGAGAAAGCTTTGGGATTACTGTTAACCGAACTGGAATATAGGTTTTATAGAAAGGCACGATTTAAGGTCCTGCTTGGTGCATGGTATATTTGGAAATCAATTTTAAAAATTTTTCATATTCCTACAGTCAATCCGTCTCTTCTCTTGTTTAACTCTAGCCTCTTTTCTCATTTAAACAATGACGGGATACTGCAAGTCTGGAAGGATTTAGGGGTTAAGACTATTGGAGATCTAATGGTAGGAGATAGGATAAGCGGGTTTGAGGACATGCAAAGGAGATATGGCCTCCCCTCAAATCATTGGCTTATATATGGCCAAATCTCCGGCATTTTACATGCTTGTAGACCAAAGCTTAAACCCCTTGTAGATTTTCCTGTGGTTGAAGGTATGAGAAGAAGATGTAGGAAGATTAAAGATGTGTACAATCTGTTTGTGTCCAGATTACAGGACGATGTAGGAAAAGTGGAAAGTGATTGGGCAATTAGATTGGGAAACCCGGATGTAGATTTGGACCTAGCATTAATCTTGAACAAAAAGATTTTTCGGGCGTCCAATCTACGAGCACAACACTTCAAAACAGTCTTTAATCTATACCATACACCGGCTAAATTATTTGCCTGGGGTGTCAAGAATGATGATTGTTGCCCAAGATGCGATAAGGGACAAGCAGACCTAATACATATGTTCTTTACATGTGAACGATTGACCCCTGTCCTGGATGGAATAACAAAATACTGGGAGGGGCTGCTAGGTCGTAAGATCGATCTATCCCCAAAACTAATGCTATTTGGCTCAGATTCTAAACTGGTTTTAACAGATGACGAGGCCGCATTGGTTTTTATGTCAGTTGCCGTACTTAGAATTATTTTTTCGGCCGGTTGGAAGGATGTAACAGCCCCGTCTTTTCAGATGTGGATCTCTAGATTCTTGGCTATTTATAATATTGAGTCTAGCCTTTATGAATTTAAAGGCGCTAAAAAAAGAGAAATGGGAAGACGATTATGGGCCCCGGTTAAGAAGTGGATGGATGATAGAATAAGAATCTGAAATGTACTGTATTGCTATATTTATTGATTGATTTTTATTCAATTTTTTACCTCCACATTACATTACAATACTGTGTTCTTTAATTGTTCATATATGTATCAGATGTTCTTAAACCTTGCATATGGTAATGTATTTATGTATTTCCTTATTGCACCAGGAACTCCAATAAAAAAAAAAAAAAAAAAAAAAGATAACTTACTGTTCAATAACTTTTTAACCATGTATTTTTTAATTATTTATGTATTTTATTCCATGTATGTACATATTTTATCTGTGCTTTTATGGTCTATGACCGCAATAAAGTTATCAAATAGAAATAGAAATAGAAAAAAATCCTAAATTTGTTTTTCACTACTGTGAGGCTAACCCCTCCCACAGGGTAGCATTGATGATTCCTTATTACATGTAATAATAATCTGTAATTCCTAATTGGGAGCAGGCAGATATGTCATATTTGATACCCAGGGAATTGTAATGACACTCTCTTTAATGGTAAAGTCATATTTTTCATTACAATTTGAAAAATCCACTTTGAGAAAGTTGCCATTTTCCTGCCATTAGCCCTTCCTTCTGTGCCTGTAGCCTGTCAAATGATTGGGTGTAGCCGAAAGATTGAATTCCTCCGAGACCGTCACACAATGGAGGGAGTAGATGTGCCTGAATGGACCATCTGCTGACAGGATTAGGGACTGAGCTAAGCACATCCCCCCCTTACAACTGAATAACTTGTGCTCTGCCTTCACACAAAGGGCCTAACGACCCTGCATTGCCACTCCAGTCATCTTGAAGCCAGGGTAGGGGCAACAGGGAAGTCCATGCACTTCAAAGCCACTGTCTAGACGGGAAGCGCCGCTTACAGCGGATAAATCGCATCGCGGTGACAGTGCATCGCTGCTGTTACATCGTGCACGACATCACATCGCATGCCGTCAGGACGCATGCAAGTACATCGCATTTCCTTCTACATCGTTAAACATTACATCGGAAGACACTTTCTTTGTTGAAGACACTTGTTTATAAGACACTTTTCTTTATTTAAGAACAGATCCGCCCATTAAACATTACATCGGAAGACACTTTTGCGAGCAGAATACCACTTTTGTTTATTTAAGAACAGATCCGGCCTTTTACATTACATCGGAAGACACTTTTGCGAGCAGAATACCACTTTTGTTTATTTAAGAACAGATCCGGCCTTTTACATTACATCGGAAGACACTTTTGCGAGCAGAATACCACTTTTGTTTATTTAAGAGACACTTTTGCGAGCAGAATACCACTTTTGTTTATTTAAGAGACACTTTTGCGAGCAGAATACCACTTTTGTTTATTTAAGAACAGATCCGGCCTTTTACATTACATCGGAAGACACTTTTGCGAGCAGAATACATCGGAAGACACTTTTGCCAAATACGACCAGCGGTATTGTGCGCATATGCGCAATTGTGTTTATCAACACAAGAGACTTTGGTGCTCTTCTTAAATAAAGCAATTGATTTGGAAAACAAAGAAATGCAACGCAAATCCGGTCATTTCTTTCAAGATACTAACATCTGATTCAAGCCGGCACTTACAATACGTCAATAAATAAGAAAAATAAATAAATAAAAATATGTGGTCTGACGGATCGGTTGCCTGACTTTGGTGCTGGCAGACAAGGTTCGAGCCTCCACTCATACCAAAATGATATACGACCAGCAGAATTGTGTTTATAAAATGGAAATTGTCTTTATTAAATTACATTTATTTGGAAACAAAGAAATGCATCTTATTTATTCAGGCATCATATTTAATAAACACCTGATGAGTGGATGCATCATATTTAATAAACATCTGATGGGTGTATGGATGTGTGCAGGTGGATTAATGGTTGGATGGGTGGGTGCTGGAGGATGGATGGGCGGGTGGGTTGGATGGGTCCTGGTGGATTGATGTGTGTGGGTGCAATGGGTGGATGGATGTGGGTGGTTGGGATGGGTGTATGGGTGGATTAATGGATGAGTGGGTGGGTGGGTGGGTGGGATGGATGGATGTGGGTGGTTGGGATGGGTGGATGGGTGATGGTGGATTAATGGATGAGTGGGTGAGATGGGTGGATGGATGGATGTGGGTGGGTGGGATGGGTGGATGGATGTGGGTGGGATGGGTGGATGGATGGGTGATGGTGGATTAATGGATGGATGGGTGTGGAATGGGATGGGTGGATGGATGTGGGTGGGTGCAATGGGTGGATGGATGTGGGTGGGTGGGATGGGTGTATGGGTGATGGTGGATTAATGGATGAGTGGGTGGGTGGGTGGGATGGGTGGATGGATGTGGGTGGGTGCAATGGGTGGATGGATGTGGGTGGGTGGGATGGGTGTATGGGTGATGGTGGATTAATGGATGAGTGGGTGGGTGGGTGGGATGGGTGAATGGATGTGGGTGGGTGGGATGGGTGGATGAATGGGTGATGGTGGATTAATGGATGGATGGGTGGTGGAATGGCCAGGAGGTCACACAAAAACGAGGGACACAGGCCAGAAGGCCTCACGAAAACGAGGGAAAACAGTGCTAGAACGGCTGTAACAAACGGGAAACACACATTACATCGGATAGATCACCATCGTCCAGTTACTACCTCAGCTGCCCCTTACAGATGGCCACCTATATTACTGACCCCCATTTCTTAAATTTCTACTACAAATAGATGAATGACCCTTCACCCCCATATAAAGCACTTGGCTTTAAAACCACATTGGATATCTAAAGCAGTGCACGCAAAAACGAGGGGAACGTAGGGCTGGGATGCACGGAAAACGAGGGAAACATATGGCAGGAGGGCACACAAAAACGAGGGACACATAGGCCAGGAGGGCACACAAAAACGAGGGACACATAGGCCCGGATGGCACACAAAAACGAGGGAAACCAGTGCTAGAACGGCTGTAACAAACGGGAAACACACGTTACATCGGATAGATCACCATTGTACAGTTACTACCTCAGCTGCCCCTTACAGATGGCCACCTATATTACTGACCCCCATTTCTTGCACTTCTACTACAAATAGATGAATGCCCCTTCACCCCCATATAAAGCACTTGGCTTTCTTGCAATGCGATTGTTTAAAAACAGGAAAACATAGGTCAGAAGTGCACGCTCAAATGATCGCTTCTGATCAGCTTCTCACAAAGATGCTTTTTGGGGAATATTATTTATAGGCAGGTATGGCACGATGAAAACATAGGGCACAAGGGCACTAAAAAACGAAACGAAGTAGAACGAAATAAAACACAAGCCTACTGGACAATTACCGATTTAAAATGCTGTCCACAGGGTAACGGCACAGCCACAAATGGGTGCAGATACGGTGTGCAACACTATATATACAATCTATACTCCCCACCCCTCCACCGACCCATTGGCTGTGTGAAACATCGCGTTGTCATGTCGCGCGATGTCATGTCGCCGATGTGACAAGCGATCCCAGTCTGAGGCCGCATTTGCGTCGCAACGACGTGCGATGCAAAAATGGCCGATGTAAATGCTTTTGCGATGTATTGGCTGCGATGCGAACGCCCGCGAGGACTTTGCATGCAATGGATTGTCATACAACCTGTCTAGACGTTTCTCCCACCTTACAGAAAAATGGCACCAGAGTATAAATGAAGAACCTCACACACCAACTCTTCCGTGTGTAGTGTAGTTCCTAGTTTCCCACTAGGCCCTGCGCATTGGAATAACATAAACAGTAGTATCAACGTGGAACTGCGGATATTCCAGGCCTCCACTGACTATGCTAAACTTAATTGGGTTTGTTACCAACTAGCTCAGAGGTCACTGGAAACTTTCTTCTCTGCATAGGAAGTGATCAGCTTCCTTGGCACAGACAAGAAGGGATTCAGCTTTCCAACAACCGTGCAACATGACAACTTTGCTCCTCAGATCAAGAGTCAATCTCTAGGGTCGTGTGAAACAATAGACAGGTATTTCACTCAGTCAGTTTAGTGCAGTTTACTTTCACGAGATGTAGAGAATAGAGAGACGGGCGTTTGTCAATAAAGGGTTAACATTTATTGAACAGTCTTTCCTCTCGTACAAGAGAAATGTATTGCCACAATTGCAAGACTTGTTATGATAAAAAGTACGTACAGTAAGATAAGTATTGCGAAATAGAACTGTAAAAGCATTGATATGGTTTCTTAGCCATACAATGGTTTAAAAGTAATAAAACATATATACATTCATATATACATTAGGCTAACATACTCAACTGGTGCTTCTAACTACGCCTACCCCAGTGTGCCTGACCTAAGCCTAACACGTGGAAGGGGAGTAAGTAAGTAGCTTTAAGTTAAGTTGGTTTTGCCAAGGTTTGCTTCAAGAATTCTCGTCTAAGGGTTTAGTCAACACCATACCTCTGAATAGAATGATGGAAGTCTGGTATTTCCTTCAGGGGGCACTCAATATCCCAGTCACCCGCGAGGGCAGACCGGAAACGCTGGAGCTGGATTTCTCTGCAGGAGAAAGGCAGCAGCTCTTCTTCAGCGCGTCGGGAGGAGGAGGCGGGGGACAGCGTCCGCGGCAGCTGGAATCTGCTGGGCTCTTCGTAGAGGGACGGCTGTTCAGCTCCTACGCGTACTGCACCATCGTTCGCGCTTTAGCAGCGATAATGGTATCAGTAGCTTCACCACCAAGGGACAACAGCAGCAGTGTACTGCCTGCAGCAGCAATGGGATGCACACAGGGTGCACGACAGCTTACAACAGCACGACAGCTCTTGTTGGTCTCATTGCTTAAGGCAACGTTGGTAATATTTATACCTGACAGGTGCCGGGTTTGACGCAAGTTTGCTGGACATAAGACGTCAATTAAAGATGTCACTAGGAAGTGATAGTTATCAGTTGCTCATTAGAGTTCCATTACTAATCAAAACACAGCAAGCGGGGATTTCCAGGTTTGCTGAGATTTTATCTTGTTGAAGAACTCGGAGTGTTAATCTAGGAATATCAGATAGTGACTTCTGCTCTGTCATTGCACTAATTGGTTGCAAAGGAAGTGGCAGAGAACTATGCTGGAATGTGGCTCTGTTCGTGTGAGGCCAGAGATGATTTTCTGAAAATCGCACTTGAACGGTTATGCCAATATAGGGAATAAATGGATTTATAGCCGAATAGGGGCATAAGGTTACAGTATCGATCAGGAACCTAGATAAACACGCAACACCCACTCCACGTATTCATGTCCATCAAATTACTAAAACTAGAGCAATTGGATGCATGTGTAACATTGCCCACCCCAAAATACATAAATGCATTCGAAATAGGCGTATTTGTAATACATGAATTTTAGCTACTGTACGTTTTTTGAAGCATAGAAATCATTCAAAAATTATTGCATATGAAATCAATGAACGATTATGCAAAAAGAATTACACATGAAGTATCTCTGAACAGAAGAAGGGCGAGATAAATCATCACATATAAATGCATTGTAATAACATGTGCTAGAGGCTGATGTAATTTTGTTATGTCTCTAGATGTGTGTAGAAATAGAAGTGTGAAGCTTCTGTTCCCTAAGAATAGTTTTTACGTTAAGCAAAGAATTGTTTGTGCCAAAAAAAGGGTGAATTTTAGAAAAATTGTCCAAATCAAAAGATTTAATGCTTGAACGGGGAAATAGAGTTACAAAGCTTTTTGCAGTTTTTGTTGATCAAAACTGAAGGCCGAATTCAGAGTTCATGGGAACGCTGTGTGTCGGAAAGCTTCTCCAAAGTTATTGTTTCTGTATGGGTGAGAACATCGTATCAGACAGGCTCTCAAAGAATTGGTCTACAAATTCAGGTGATAGTTCAACCAAATTAGATAGCGCTGTAACTTGGCAGGTGTGAGAATGATTGCTGTCATCATAGTCGGGACCAGCAATGCTCACGGAACGTTGTACCTGGATGATGTTGCTTTTGTCACTCGCTCCACTGTTACCACTTGGTTGTAGCACAGGAGTCTCCACGAATGCCGTCATCAGGATTGGTAGCCGCTGGGGACAACACAATGTGTGAGCCGTTATTGGACTGAGCAAAGTATTGACGTCCATTGGTACTGCTGATGGAAGTGAAAGACAGATGTCCAACACGCATTCATCGCCGCAAAGCATACACCGTAGCACAGGTAAAATGCAATTTTGCCATATCGGTCTGAATGAAAGGAACCAGGTCATGTTTAGATCTCTCAGCCTGGCCAATCCAAGGACGTTAGTTATCCTGTCCCGGTAGCGCATCGCTAGGATTGTCTCTTCCATTCCCATGGGAGCTATGTCTGAGCCGAGGCTTGCCATAACGAAGCAGGAGGGTCAAAAATAAAATCCCTGCGACAAGTCCCAAAAATAATGGTATGCCGCCAAAAACAGAGTGTACAAAATTAGGAACGATTCCCAAAATTGCCTGGAAGGGTGTTAGAAGTCCCGTAAAGACTGTCTTAAATATGCCTGGGATGCTTGTTGCACTAGACATGTTAAGGAGTTGGCTCAACATTTCTACGAAATGCACGGGGCAATTTGTTGATAAAAGGTCATGAACTTCAGTAGCTGTCCTTGCAACTAGAAGATCATACGTCTCCTTTGATGACGTTATAGGCACTGTTGTCTGTAAAAGTACAGATTTCATTTTGCTTAATGTATCAATTCGTATAGAAAAGAGATTCAGACGAGGCCAGATGGGAGTCACTGGGTCTGCAGGCCCACTCGGAAACAATGCTTGCATACAGCATTTGACCATGGATGTTACTCCTACTAGATAACTTTTCCCTGGCACAAGGCCACAACATCTGTGATCCGTTCTAAGAATGTAACTCCCGTTTGCGAGTTGCATAAAGAAGGGCTCTATCTGAGTTGCAGGTGTGACTAGCTGGTGGCATGAAAGGTTGTTTGAATTTCCATCACATGCTCCGTGTAAATTAATACCCTGACACAAAAGTATACCGCTTTAGTGAGTGTTTACAGTTGTCACCACTAAGAAATACATTTTTGTCGCTGTCACTGTAGCAAGAATGTGTGTATGGTAATTTCCATTCAGATTTTACATATCCTTTACCCAATTGTTCATACTGGCCAGCAGGTATGTACTCAAGGCACTTTTTAAATCGGAAAGTTGTTATCGGAATTGTGATAATTCTGTGTATTATCCATTCAATGACAGGACTCTCTGACATTGTCAATGGTAATCTCTCGAGTTTTTCGATGCTCAGGATTGTATAGTCTGCTCCTTTCTGTGCCAAACTAATCTGTTTATCAGTAAGGTTAAAAATGGAAAATAATGACGTTGTGTTGATTAAACGCCAAAGCACATAGCCTGAACGAAGATTTTGCAGCGTCCAGCCTAATTCTATAATAGAGCGTAATTGCGACTGGCCATGTTGTAACATTAGCAAGTCTCTATCTATCACATCAAAGGCAGAGGATACAATATTGTCCAACGAATATATTCTGGAAGACAGAGTCATTAACCCATTGTCTACTACAGAAAGTGATTTCTCCAAATGAATACGATCAATTTCTCGTATTTTTTCAGCAGTTTCAATTTGCTTTACTTTCCAAGCCTCGTTGTAAGCAGCATAGATACTGGTCGCTATGAAACGCTTTTGACGCTGTTTGCGTGGTCCAAGAATGAAATCGCGCAAATCAGCACCATCTTTTAGTAAAGACAAGTGTTGCTTCATTTCAGCCAGTGTGGATGATGTTAGCCATTCAAGGCGGAGTTTCCCTACACTGTATGTTGTTATAATCCCTGGATGTTGTCTCTGGGAATATCTCGGGTCTAGTCTGGTCATTTTTAACCCCTGTGTTTTATTCAGGAATCTATCTTGACAGCTGTTTGTGTCAGTAGGCCAGATTAACCACTTTTTCCAATCAGGATGTGTTCTGTTGAAATGTAAAATTTGTGACACGTCTAACTCAATATCTGCAGTTATATTTTCAGGTATTGGCTTTGGAATAGACGGTGTTTTAAGGTCTTTGATCTTAGCTAGGCCAAGACAAGATGTTTGGTGTATTGTGTCATTTAAAAATAACATTTGTTCAGGTATCATGCAGGTTCTAAATAGTGCTTCAAGGCCTTGTACCTGCCAATCTTTTGTACCCCAAATTGTTTTCGTTTCAATATTATTTTTCCAATAATCAAAACCAAATGTCATCATTTTGTCATAAAATGCTTCTGAATATATCAATTTAGAATTTGTCAGCATTGTTTTCATTCCTGTTTTATCTAACAGTTTGTAATAAAACGTTTCTGCATTACTGGTGTTAAACCCTGAGAAGTATTTGAATTTCTCAAAAAATGCTTTAGAACTGCTTTTAGGTGGTGTAGAACAATGTTCCCATTGATTATACATAAAAACATTTCTAGGCTGTGCAGATTTATGCAGGTAATGATCCCCATAGTGGGTGTAACAGAATAACTGCTCATAACTAGATGAACCTTGTAAATAATCATGATCTGTGAATCTAGCTGACATTACTAAATCAGACATCATGTCATTAATACTGTTAAAGTCCCAATCATCAGAGAATGTACTGTGTTTTACAAAGTCACTTAAGGAAACCTTTAGTTGATGAGGATACTTCAGGATTTCGACCGGACCATATATCTCATAGTCTGTTTTCTCCCATACTACCCCACCAGGTATTGGAATTGCTGTGACATTTACTGTTGACAGTTCTCTTTTCTTTATGTGGGATGATCTGTGTGGTTTCAGGACTTGGTTGAAGTTCTGACTTGCTGTGTCCATTGTAATATATTTTCCTTCAATGAATTTTCCCAAACACAGTACCATGATGAGCCAAAGTAGGAGGAAAAATACACCTAGACCGAACCAGAACTCTAGCCAAGGGGAAATAAGGTAGATTTCCTTCAGTTGATGAAAGAGTTCCGTTGCTTTTTCTTTAAAAGTCTTTTTTGTTTCTGGCATCACTTCGGGGTCGTTTTGATCTTCAGAGAAGTTGTCGAAGTTGATGAAATAACCAGAGGCAGTTCTGTCAATTTTTGGGATTGTTCTTTCAATCTGTCTCTCGGTAGCACTTTCTGATGCCACATCATTGTAGACTGGTGTTGTTTCTTGACGAACTGTTTCAATCTGTGTTCCAAGAGGCACGAGTTCCATGGCATTATTGCATAGTCCTTCATTGTGCACTGCAGGCTGATCGAATGTGATTAGTCTTTCAGTTTGAACCTCTTGGATTGTTGCAAGTTTGGGTATTCTGTTGTTTCTTTGGAGTCCACTGGGCCTACTGTTGATTATAGGCCACATGCTTGTGGTTTTACCAGATCGATAGACACAACTCTGTTCTCCTTTTTACCAGCAAGGGGCGGTAGCACAACTGATCTTGTTCCGGTGACTGCCAAGACAGGTACTGCTTTTCTGTAAGAAGGCCCAAATTCCTTCTTAACCGCGATCTTTTCTCTGACTAGATCCCCAATCTTTGGAATCCAGACAGGCCTTGCTGGGGCTGTTGCTGGTGGTGCCTCGTCAGTGGTATCTGGCTGTTGCTTTAACTTTATGTTGCTTAATGATTTTCTTGTTTCATTCAGTTCCTGTAAAACAGCCAAATGATCCTTTACATCAAAGTGCGTTGTTTCTTCTTGTACCACTGACATCTGACTATCGAGGTCCTGAATACGCATTCTAATTCCGAACAATAGTTCGTATGGGCTGAAACCTTTTAGAGAATTTCTTGGCATGTTGTTAAGACTAGTTTGGACACTTATTAAATGTTTGACCCACCCAGCGCTTGAACCTAATACCTTCGCTGTTATAGATTGCTTTATGTCACGTTTTTTTCTTTCTACCACACTGTTCCCTTCGGGGTGCGACGGACAAGAATACCGCAACCCAATTCCCAAGCTAGCCATGGCCTCCTTATAAGCTCGAGAGCTGAAAGCAGGACCCTGATCAGAATGGAACGTGGTAATTGCGTATGTGCCGATAAAGACTCGCAAATCTTTTATAACCGTTCTAGCGTCAGCCGAGCGCTGGGGGCCTCATTATTTAAGTGCTTTTAGCCTTAACTATTAATAGGACGCAGGATGGGGTGTAGGCAGCGTTACGCTCTTTGTGACTGGTAGCCGGTAGCATGGTTCACTACTGCGATCCCTACTGCATTTTTCACAGTTGTTTGCATATATTTGGTGTTCTACACTCATTCCCGGCCACCAGTATACTGATTGTAATTCAGTCAGTGATTCCTTGATCTCTCTGTGCCTAGGACCCAAACCCATATGTGCGTCTGCTATTAAAAATATTCTCCTGTTCGTGTTTGGAATTACTCTGTCCCCCACTCCAGGGATTCGAGCAAAAGGAACGGAGTTTGCATCTATTACGTATGCATAATTGAGTGGATAATTTACGGGCAGTGCTGCACAGTCGCCTTTTACGGTCGTTTTTACTGCCAGCATGGTTTCCCCGTCTATGTATTTATCTGTACGCTTTTTTGTGGCTACGGAAGCCGGGTTAGTTGCTTCCGCTGTGGCTGTATTAGCCAATGAATTCCCTGCAACGTGAACGCCATCACGTTGAAGACTCTGTGCGTGAATCACGTGAGTCTTTTGTAGTTCTTTGTCTAAAAGAGCTACCTGTTCTCAGAGCAATTTATGCTTTATTGTGGCACCTGTGTCATCTTTGTAATCGTTTTCAATCCAGCTCTGCAATTTGTTATTGTAAGAGTTGACGCAAAAATGAGAATCGCACACGATAAGTGTCGGGAATTCACGTTCTGCATTTTCGAGCGCCATCTTTAAAGATCTGATTTCAGTTCTCGGAACCGAACAGTTTCTTACAGATTCAGTTTTTGTTACTTTCGGTCTGAATTTACCGCACAGCCAACGACCTTTTATAATCGCACATGCTGCATCGTAGGATTTTCTCTCTACGTTGAAATGCTGTACAGAGCTATCTGTATAGATTATACAGGCATATTGTGGGAGAGGCAAATTTTCGATTGGCAGAGGATATTCTTCTTCATATTCTAAATCATTCAGTTCTTCGAATTGCGGGGCGAAATAGTATTTCACGTCTTCCGCTCCTAGAGAATCTACGCACTGTATCCATTTCGGATCCAGTGACACTGTAGGCAGGTTTACTGGGCTGAATAGTGCCTCGAAGGCGGATTCCGCTGTGAGGATGTTAATCCTTTTGCCGTGTGCTAGTTCTCGTTCATTTGCTAATGCAATTTGCACTGCTTTCACAGTTCTTTCTGTGTGACTAAATGTTTTTTCTGCTTGTGTGTACAAGTGAGATTTAATTGAAATTGGTACCTTTTCTCCCTCATTAGAGGTCAGGTACATGAATCCGCATCTTCCTGGGATGACTCGGATTACAAGATCACGTGTGTTGTCACGTTTATCTAATTTAGTTTTTGCTAACATGTCTGTTTGCAGTGATCTCAAAATTTCTGTGTGTTTTTGAGTCCAATTGATTTGTTTAAAATCAGGTTTAATTAGTTCGTAGAGAGGTTTAACCCTCTCTGCGTAATTTAGTATGTAAGTTCTTCCGAAATTCAGAAAACCTAGTATGGATTGTAAATTCTTCAGCGTTTTTGGAGCTTGGAGTACAGCGCACTTCTCTAAGAAGTTGTCCGCTAGGCTTTTCCCTTCACTTGATAATTCGTACCCTAAGAACAGTACTGTCAGATGGGCAATTCGAGACTTTTTAAAGTTGAATTTGTAACCCTCTGCTGCGAAACCAAGTATAATGGTGTTCACTCTTTTCAAGTGAGTATCCAAGCCGTCGTCTGTGAGATGAATATCATCTACGTAAGATAATGCCTCATCATCATATATTTGTAGTAACTCTGTTACCCTAGCTGAGAATAGTCCTGGGCTGTTCTTGAACCCCTGTGGGAGTCGACAGAATTTTTTTCTGTGACCCAAATGCAGAGAAAGCGGTCAAATATCTGCTTTCTGGTGCAATGTTTTGACAAAAGAAACCATTAGATATGTCTAATGTCGTTTTATATTTTTTCCTAACTATGTTATTCATTAGGGCTGCACTATGCGAGTTTTGTACCGCAAAAGTTTTGCAACATGTATTAAGGTGTCTGTAGTCCAAAACTAGACGATATGAATTGTGTGGCATGGAGACAGGAAACAAAGGATTGTTCATTTGAGAGGTGCATGTTTCAATCACTCCCTGGTATTCAAGTTGATCTAAGATCTCCCTGACTTGTTTTTTAGCTTCTTGCTTTATGGGATACTGCCGTTGGGCAGTTGGTTCACTTTTTAATTGGATTTTGTGAGGAGGAGAGTCCTCATCCCATCCTACATGATTTTTATATAATGCAGGTGCCTGGGCTACTGCCCATTTCCTTGCATATGTATATTTTTTGTGAATCGGAGTGTGATTCGAGAAGGCTGGCATAATCTCTTCTTCGCCTCGAGGGCACTCCCTGACAAACTCCGGGGGCCAATCTTTTTCAGCTAACAGAATATCATAGCCTTTTGAGAGCTTATCCCAAAATAGACCCTTAATTTTCCTAGTCTTATCACCCTCCATATGCAATGTTATTTTGTATATTTTATGGGGCTCACTAAGTCTGGTGTCGGCAGTTTCAACCTGAATGTATTCATTCGTGTCCACTGTCTCCAGATGACTCATCAAGATCTTGCGCGCTATACTGATTTCTGCTGCACTGTCCAACATTGTCAATGCCCACTCCCCGTTTTTCAACTGTGTCCTCAGTATTCTCGGCATGGTTGATTACTCTAATACTGGCTACCTTCTTTTTCTGAAATTGAGATTTCTTATTTTGAGCAGGTTCCTTGTCTTTGGACTTGGTGTGCTCTCCTGGGTCTGACCGTCCTCTTCTTTCCGAATTCTGTGGAAAAGATCGAGAGGGACGTGTATCAATACTTTGATATCTATCAGGTTTTTTCAGATTATCCCTATTTCTAAGGTTATATCTTTTCTCAGAGTGCTCCCGCTGGGGAGACTGGTGTTCTCGAGTCGGAGTTCTTTCCCTCCGTCGAGGAGACCTTCCTCTGGACTGGAAAACTTTTTCCTTGGGAGTGGATTGTTTATTTCCATCCCAGCTCTTTTTAGGAGTGTTTAAATTATTTTTAATAAATAATTTTTCTGGATTTTCGAGCAGTTGGGGCTTTACCGGTTTTCCACCCAAGCTGTCTCTACCTAATTCTTCATAGCATTTTTCTATGATTTTTGCAAGCTCAACAGGATCTTCTATAACTGTTTCCTTCAACTTCTGGCGAATCGCCACAGATGCTGCTTCCCCTTTTATGTTGGCTAATAATATAGCCGAGACCTGCTTGAAGTCTTTCAGTAATTTCATACCTAGATTTAAAGCGGGTTCTGGACCGAATTCATTCTGAATCTGTTTCAGCACTTCTGGTATTACCGCCATAGACGATCACTGTGTGTTTTTGTGTAAATGGAAGCAAAGACTGTACCCCAAGTGTCACAGTCCTCCACGTGTGGTGTGATTCCCATAGGAAGGCAGATTGTCAAGATTCTGTGTTTCTCTATAGGGGTAGTATCAGGAAATACTGCCTCTATTTGAGTGATTTTCTGTGCTAACCAGAAAGGAATTTGTTCCCGTTTTACGGGTGTTTTATCAAGACATGACTGTATGTTCTGTGGTGTAATTTTATTAGTGTTCCCCTGATGAGGGGTCAGCTGTGGTACATTAACAGCTGGCTGGACTGTTGCAGTCCGCATTACATATTGGACTAATTGCCTATGTATTTTTATTAGTGTTTTTAGCTGTACTAACAGCTCTTCCTTAGACATTTTTATAATGTCAGGATGTGGTGTGTAGCTGGCTAGAACCGGCCACGTGGCTCCTGGTCTACCTAGAGGACCGAGCCTGGTAATGTTATCATTGTGTTTTAGGGCGCCATTAAACCAGAGCAGGTGCTCTTGAAATTTAAGTAGAATTTCAATCTCCTCGAAAGGAGCGTACTCTTCCGGAGGTTTCTCTATTTTGTAATAGTGAAACTCTTTTGTTGTAGCGTTTACCGCTGGAAAGTTTATCCATGAATAGAATACCTCTGTCTGCCGATACTCGTGAGCCTCTATCACGAAAATTACTGTACCACCTTGAGGTGTCAGTCCGTTATCTATAAGTTTTAATGTTATAGATCTTCTTAAGTGGACCGGGATGATTATAGCACCCGGGTTTGTGTACTCGGGACCCTGCTGAGTCGCATCTACTGCGGCCCCAGTGGTTCCGTTATTTTCTCCTGGCATTGTTAAAATGCAAGGTTTGCAGAGTAGGTCTCCAAGGAGACAGAGATTAGGTGCACAATATTTTGGAACACTGTATCCTTCAACGCTGAATAAACCAGAGCTTTACATAGGAATCTCTTCCTACTGAGGTCGGGCGGATTTTAACCTTTCACCCACTCCAGACGTCTATTGGAGTATTTACGGGAGAAAGGGGTCTGTGTGAAATATGCACAACTGAGTTACTCTAACGTCTTGCGTTAGTTTATCGCCTTACCAAACGTTGGGCGCCATGTAGTGTAGTTCCTAGTTTCCCACTAGGCCCTGCGCATTGGAATAACATAAACAGTAGTATCGACGTGGAACTGCGGATATTCCAGGCCTCCACTGACTATGCTAAACTTAATTGGGTTTGTCACCAACTAGCTCAGAGGTCACTGGAAACTTTCTTCTCTGCATAGGAAGTGATCAGCTTCCTTGGCACAGACAAGAAGGGATTCAGCTTTCCAACAACCGTGCAACATGACAACTTTGCTCCTCAGATCAAGAGTCAATCTCTAGGGTCGTGTGAAACAATAGACAGGTATTTCACTCAGTCAGTTTAGTGCAGTTTACTTTCACAAGATGTAGAGAATAGAGAGACGGGCGTTTGTCAATAAAGGGTTAACATTTATTGAACAGTCTTTCCTCTCGTACAAGAGAAATGTATTGCCACAATTGCAAGACTTGTTATGATAAAAAGTACGTACAGTAAGATAAGTATTGCGAAATAGAACTGTAAAAGCATTGATATGGTTTCTTAGCCATACAATGGTTTAAAAGTAATAAAACATATATACATTCATATATACATTAGGCTAACATACTCAACTGGTGCTTCTAACTACGCCTACCCCAGTGTGCCTGACCTAAGCCTAACACGTGGAAGGGGAGTAAGTAAGTAGCTTTAAGTTAAGTTGGTTTTGCCAAGGTTTGCTTCAAGAATTCTCGTCTAAGGGTTTAGTCAACACCATACCTCTGAATAGAATGATGGAAGTCTGGTATTTCCTTCAGGGGGCACTCAATATCCCAGTCACCCGCGAGGGCAGACCGGAAACGCTGGAGCTGGATTTCTCTGCAGGAGAAAGGCAGCGGCTCTTCTTCAGCGCGTCGGGAGGCGGGGGACAGCGTCCGCGGCAGCTGGAATCTGCTGGGCTCTTCGTAGAGGGACGGCTGTTCAGCTCCTAAGCGTACTGCACCATCGTTCGCGCTTTAGCAGCGATAATGGTATCAGTAGCTTCACCACCAAGGGACAACAGCAGCAGTGTACTGCCTGCAGCAGCAATGGGATGCACACAGGGTGCACGACAGCTTACAACAGCACGACAGCTCTTGTTGGTCTCATTGCTTAAGGCAATGTTGGTAATATTCATAACTGACAGGTGCCGGGTTTGACGCAAGTTTGCTGGACATAAGACGTCAATTAAAGATGTCACTAGGAAGTGATAGTTATCAGTTGCTCATTAGAGTTCCATTACTAATCAAAACACAGCAAGCGGGGATTTCCAGGTTTGCTGAGTTTTTATCTTGTTGAAGAACTCGGAGTGTTAATCTAGGAATATCAGATAGTGACTTCTGCTCTGTCATTGCACTAATTGGTTGCAAAGGAAGTGGCAGAGAACTATGCTGGAATGTGGCTCTGTTCGTGTGAGGCCAGAGATGATTTTCTGAAAATCGCACTTGAACGGTTATGCCAATATAGGGAATAAATGGATTTATAGCCGAATAGGGGCATAAGGTTACAGTATCGATCAGGCACCTAGATAAACATGCAACACGTGCACTTCTGGACCTGTGGATACTCTGGAAGGAAGAAGGGAGGCTGTGCTGCTACAAGGACTGCCACTCTACAGGACTCATGCTCTAAAGGAACAGTTGCCGTTCTGTGGTGACCTGCTGCCTGCTTCCCTCTTGCCTGGGGTAGAAGAATTGGACCTGCAACATCATCTTGACCCCAGTACCCCAGAGTGACAAGGAGTTAGTCTGGTGGCCTCCTGATCTGAGCCCCATGGAGCTAACATACTCCCCTTCAGCTCTTGGACATTGTCTTTAACAAGTTCTGGACCCCCAAGTGGTGCCTCTCAGGTCCTGGACCCTTGGTTTAACTCATAGGCTCTTTAAATTAAGCTTTTGCTCTCTTAGCAACCGTGAATGGGCCTGTTTGCACCTGAACCGTGCCACTTGTACTGAAATCAAGCATGAGCCGCTGCCTGCATGGTGTCTTCGTGCAGCACCATCAATTGCCTGTGGGGGACTGCCAACACAAAGCTCCTGCCCACCCATCTGGGACGCCTGGCCAGCTCTTCACACCTCGCTTACTGCTACTCGTGCCCTCTCTTTGCGACCCTCCCCAACACAAACAGGAATCTTGACACAAAGCTTGAGAAGGTATAACTTCAGCACAACTAATCTGGGACTGAACTCATCCCACGCTCCATCGCGGTCAGCCTGAACTTCTAACATTGACTCGGTCAAGGGTGGCCAGATAGCCACGGTTGGCGCATTCTGCTTTTATGTGCTATTTTTCAGTTTATTCTTCAAACATTCATAATTCTGGTTCTACCTATTGGATTTTTCTTGTTTTGGTGTCTTTAATACTTTATATATTATTATTAGCTATATTTTGCTTAATTGGTTTGGGATTTTTCTTGTGTTATTTATTTGCTTTAATACGGTTTGCATGCAGCATCAAATACTTTCCACATAGCTTCTAAGTTAAGCCTGGCTGCTTCTTTAGCCATGCTACCCAGGGTAAAGCACAGGTTCATTTAGTGACTTTTTGTGGTTCACTCTGCAAGGGGTTGTGGCTGTTGCTTGACCAGTGCTCCCACCCCAGTTAACCAGCAACCCAATTTCGTACAAGGGTGCAGACAACCTGGTCACCTTGAGGTTTAGTAGAACACAGTTTTTTTCTTCTACCCATTGATAGAGGCTTCCCTTCAACCATTTTTAAGCAGCAAAGATGTCATAGCTTCCATGGAGACAGAGTTTTGCATCATATTATGTACCAAATGTGTGGATGGTTTTTTCGATGCCTTTTCTCCGGCAATTAATGGCTTTGCCTTCCAACAGGTAGAAACATGAACTTCCTTGTATAACTCCAGCACAGGGAGATCCTGGTTTCCTTTTAGCACCACCTTTATGGAAGTACTTGGAGTAGCATTGCACACAGAATATTCCCCTGCGATTCCTTTAGAGGGCGAGGCTACAAGGACAGCCTCTTTTCCGGTCTTCAAGTTTTTGAATCTAAGATTTTGCAGCAGTAACAGTAGGAGCCCTCCTGCTCTGGATACAATCAAATCTGTCACTGTACACAAAGATCATCTGTCTAGTTCGTACCTTGGCCACAGGAGGAACATATTTTATTTATTTATTTAATGCATTTTTATAAAGCGCAGACTTTACCCGAAGGTGTCAGAGCGCTGTATAATAGAACCAGTTACGTTACAGGAGAGAACTGTTACAGCAATGGAACAAAACAAAAGTAGCAGGCCATAGAATCAAAATAACGCAGGCAAAAGGGACACAATATCAAACGCAGCTAGCACAGAATGTACAAACAAAATATAAATATATATGACAAATTTACAATGACTAAAGAACTTCCTGGTGGGGTCTGAGAAGGAGGGAATTAGTTCTGAAAGTGTCTTTGGAATAGAAGAGATTTGAGGTCCGCTTTGAAGATCTGGATGGAGGTGATGGCACGAAGCGAAGGAGGAAGCGAGTTCCAGATTCTCACCGCATTACCTGAGAACGATTGTGCCATCAACTTTTCCCTTTTGAAGGAGGGGGGCTCAAGAAGGAACTTTTCTGCATTCCGAGAAGGTCTTGAGCCTCCATACAATTTCAGTGAATTCACCAGATAGTGAGGGGAGGAAGAGTGAAAAGCTTTGTGGGTGATGCACGCCATTTTGTAGATAGCTCTAGCCTTGATGGGAAGCCATCAGAGTGAAGACAGGATAGGAGTGATGTGGTCACTTCGTTTGGACCCTGTAATGAAGCGAGCTGCTGAGTGGAGGACGGATTTGAGGGGGGGAGAGGTGAGATTTGGGAAGATCAGTCAGAAGAGAATTACAATAATCCAGTCTAGAGAGAACTAGCGATTGGACCAAGGTTTTTAGGTCATTCTCCGGGAAGAACCGACGAACCCCCCATAGAAGGCGCAGCTGAAAACGTGCGCTCTTGGCAATGGTATTGATGTGTGAGATTAAGTTGAGTCTTTTGTCAAGTATGACACCTAAGGATTTAGCGCAGTCCACAATTATGGGTTTACTGTTGAGTAATTTCAACTGATCCATCCAGGATTGAACAGGAGGCGGGGAGAGAGAGCTAGATAAGAGGAGGAATTCCATTTTGGAGGGATTGAGAATGAGTTGGTGAACTAACATCCAGTTGTGAATAGAGTTGATAGTAGAGTTGTGTAGTGAGAGATCATGAGGGGAAGACACCGTGAGGTAGATTTGGGTGTCATCCGCATAGAGATGATAGAGGATTCCAGATTTGCTTAGGAGGTTCCCTAATGGTTCCAGACAGAGATTAAACAGAGTGGAAGAAAGGATAAAACCTTGAGGGACGCCTTGAGCAATCACCAGTGGAGCCGAGAGACTGTTCGCAATCTTGATCATTTGGGATCTGTCCGAGAGGAAAGAGGCAAACCATTTGAGTACTGTGCCTTCCACGCCCATTCTCTGTTGAAGAATGTTAAGGAGGGTGTTGTGATTAACCGTGTCAAAAGCTGCAGAGAGGTCAAGAAGAATCAGAAGGCACGATTACCCCGAATCGAGAATATGTAGCGCATCATCGATCACTCGCAGCAGGGCTGTGTCAGTACTGCAATTTTGAATAAAGCCAGACAGATACATGTCTAGGAGATTATTGTCCATAATGTGTTGGGAAAGTTGTTTTGCGATGCATTTTTCTGTGATTTCTGAAAGAAAAGGGAGATTGGTGCTGGGGTGGAAGTTAATGAGGTTGTTAGCATCTGCAGAGGTTTGAATCTTGAAGACATGTCTGTTCCTTGTCTGTCAGGGAAAATGTTATCCCTAGGACCAGATTTCAGGGGGAAAAATACTAACTTACCGTTGGGTGCATCTGAAGGTTAGGGATAGTTTAAATCCAGTGCAGATAAAGAGACATTGAGTCTTCATAATAATCTTGGAATTGGAAGTAAAAGGGGCAGTGCTCTTTCGAGAACTGCCTCACATACAGTTTGTGATAGAATTCAGAGCTATGTGAGGAGGAAGAAGTCAGTGACGGTTTGACGGTAGTGTGACCAGTGATGCCACACTGAATACCAAGCTCGGCATGGGCGAGCCATTTGCCTTCTGGTGATAGAGAAGAACAGAACAGATGTGACAGCTGAGACAAGAGCAGCTTGCTGAGATCTCTGGATGTATATGCAAACACCGTGGCACTATTTTCCAAACAAATTGAGCAACATTCTACTCTCTGTTTGGGGAAGCTCCAATTCAATGTATTTACTCATGAATTCCAAGTGGTACCTTAATCAAATGTTTTTTACCCATGCTATACAGCATCCCTAGTGCAGTGCAGCCTAATTAAATGAGGAAATAAGCATTAAAAATGCAATAGGTCTCGCCTTTCATTAAGTTAAAGCCATTTGCATCGCTATGTAATACAATTAGCAAAGCAAATGGCTTTAACTTAATTAAAGGCGAGATCTATTGTATTTTCAATGCTTGTTTATGGTATATGCAGCGACCGAGGGGGGAACCATTGGGCAACGGGTGCCTCCTCTGGGGGATAATTGTGGTGGCCTATGGAACAAAAGCTTGTGTGTTCATCGCATGTATGTTATCGCTGTATCAGCGCTGGACGTAGGACACAGAATCCTTGCTATGTAGGATAATGTAACGCATAGGCAGCTGTGCGCAGATCCCGAGCGCTGCCCTCTTCAATGCTTGGACTGTGGTTCTGCCACTCATAAAGGCTCAAGAGCTCCAGGCCAGAAGATAGCTGCAGTGTAAGACCACGTACTCCTGTAGAGGGGAATGTTTCCATTATCTAGACCTTACGAAATACATGTGGCAATGAAAATGGATGGGTGGGTGGATGGCTGGATAGACAGATGGGTGGATGGATAGATGGATTGACAGGTGGATATATGGATGGAGTAACAGGTGGATGGACTGACAAATGGATGAGTGGATGGATGGACTAACGGGTGAATGGGTGGATGGATAGATGGATGAATGCATGAATGAATGGATAGGTGGATGGATAAGTCGATGGGTAGATAGGTGGATGGATGAATAGATGTGATTGGGTTTATGGATGGATGGTAGGACTGACAGGTGGATGGATGGACTGACGGATGGATGGATAATTGAATGGTGGATTGATAGATGGGTGAATGGATGTGGGTGGCTTGATGGATGGATGGACGGAGGGAAATACAAGTGGCAATGAAAATGGGTGGGTGGATGGATAGACGGACGGGTGGATGGATAGATGGATTGACAGGTGAATATATGGATGGAGTAACAGGTGGATAGACTGACAAATAGATGAGTGGATGGATGGACTGAGGGGTGGATGGATAGATAGATGGATGAATGAATAGATGGGTGGATGGATGGATAAGTCGATGGGTAGATAGGTGGATGGATGGATAGATGTGGGTGGGTTTATTGATGGATGGAAGGACTGACCGGTGGTTGGATGGACTGATGGATATGTGGGTGGACGGATATATGGATAATTGAATGGTGGATTGATAGATAGGTGGATGGATGTGGGTGGCTTGATGGATGGATGCACAGAGGGACTGACTAGTGGATGGATGGATTAGATCGGATGATTATTTTTTGTTTAATTTATTAATTTATAATGCAGACATAAGCACCAGGAGAACATAGTTTCAACGCACAGAACAAATAAAGTCAAAAGAACTACGACAACAACTCACAATATAAGCATCAAGCAGAATGCCACCAAGAATACAATTGAAAATAATAAAACAGAAAGAGTGGCTGCCTTTATCTGCTGGAGAATGGCTGGATGATGACGTCTCATAGATGTGTCTTAAAAATGGATAAATTCATGTGATGTCAAGTTTGACGATTTTTTATGCTGTTAATTTGTTCCACCGTCTTAAAGCAATTTCAAACACATCTGAGTTTTAGTTTTAGTATGCAGGTGAGCTTTGAGGCATACCCGTGCAGATAAATATGGTAATTTAATTAAATCAAATTGCAGTGCAAGTTCGATTCGGATATGTGTAGCAGCACTTATTCACCCTCACTCCTAGGCGCTCAGTGACCCTCTTTACTTGCATTTAATGCACGCAGGAGCAATAAACGTGCCATTGACTCCAGCATTACGAGAGCACAGCTGTGCTGCCAGTGCTGTAAATCTCGGCCATTGTCTGACGTTTTATTGCTGACAAATACCGTTTTGTAGCGTTGATTCATTTCTGAGTCATCCCTCACTCTTGCAATCTTAGCTCACCGCGGACGGCAGAGGTTTTCTGGCCGACTGACGCTCCTTGTCAGTGCCTGCATCCCTCGTTTATGTATTTTGTGTCCTTATCTAAACACGAACATTCATCTTTGCTGCCAGAAAGCAACTGTCCTTGTCGCAAAATGAAAAGGAGGAACACAGCGCGCTATTCCAGTATTGCAAGGTGTGATCTGGTGTAAATGAACATTCAGCGCAGATTTCCACTACTCTAGCAGTCTGCTTAATCTAATCTCTGTACTTTTGTAGATTTGATCTGAAAATAGATAATTCTCTTATTGCTTTTGAGAAATAGCCGCGGTCCTTCACAAGTGTAATTACACACCATTATTTTGTAAAATGTTTGTTTTTTATACTTGATACTCCGGTGTCCTGACATTTGCGTATGAACACTATTACTTAAAACACAGTAGAACGTTAAAAACATAAACAAATACATGTGCTGCCATTAGACAAAAACAAATACACATGCTGACATTAGAAGTTTGTCGACTTCATGGGTGTATACAAAGAAATGCGGTCCTGAAAGCGAACGAGGACCGCGCCGGAGCTTGTCTCTATGGGGCCATGTGTTTAAACACATGGCCCCATAAAGATAAGAAATCTTTTGCGACTTGAACGGAAAGCAGGCGAGCCCGTCCAAGTGGGCCGTCTGAAAAAGAGAAAAGTATACGTCATACAAACCTCTTTTCCAATGGCTGGCCACCGTTTAGCATAAATGGTGACGCCGGCCAATGGAAAAGAGGGGCGGGGCTCGAAGCCCTTGACTGAAAGTCCCTCAAAAACATTAAATCTCGTGAGCGATCTGCGCATGTGCGCAGCCACGCTAGCCGAGACCTAAAAAGCTTAAGATGCAGTCAGTTGCATTACTTTGTAGGTGCGTGGGCAGGCCTACAAATTGAAATGGAAGCTTTTTTAGTTATTTTTATTTGTCTATCCGAGTTGGACCAACAAATAAAAAGGAAAAAAGTAGTGAAGGTAAAATGTAGGGCATAGGTAGGCGGAAGCCACATGGTGTGGGGGAGGAAAAGCAATAGGTAACAGATTCTGGGCAAATCAATTAATATCCCCATGCCGACAAGAAAAAAAAATGACCTTGTGTATTGTAATCTGGTGCTCATGCAAAGCACTCCAATGTAACTGGCTCAAGTCTACACTATATTAAAAAGCAAAAACATAAAACGAAAAATATAAAAAAACACGTAAGCAACCCAAGACTGACAAGCAGAGAGATGTGTAAGAAGCAGGCAACTGGGAGGGATAGGAAAGTCAACCAATGGTAAGCAGGGAAGCAATGGGGAGGATACAAGCCCCTGTATGTTATCGGTAAGCCCGCAATATGTCTTATGCAACCAGACACCTGCACTGCCTGGAGGCTCCCTAATAAAAACCGTGGCAACTAGGAGTTCCTGCACACATGGTAAACAGCAATTAAAAAGCATATGAATCTAACAGATTACAACATCTTTTAAGCCTATTTATTTAGATGTGAAAGGTTTATATGAATGAAAAACTTGTATAGTGACTGTTTACTCCAAGGAGTGTCCCAGCGCTCTGCTTACAGGCCACATTTACAGAGTGCAGCTAAGCCATCTATTTCTACTTAAAGAGCCAGGTTTTCAATTTTGTATCAATGAACTATGTTCCATGCAGAAGGCCCCTGAAAAGGAGACTGCCCGTCCCACATCTCTAGTACTGATAATCTTAGGGATTCTGGCCAGGAGGCTGTTGACTGATCGCAGGTTTCTCAGAGGGACGTAGAAGGAATATGCTACTTACCAGTATGCATCTGTTCTTGGCATGTAGGGCTGCTGACATTCATATCTGTGCATAGATCGCCGCCTAGTGTTGGGTCCGGATGATTGCACCTTGTTATCCTGGAAGACTCTTCCAAGTATCACGAGATAGGTGACTCCTCCCCTGGACTACAGTGCGCATGGGTATCTTCTCCATCCTCAGATTGTTTTTCGCCATTGTGGTAGAGATGGAGATGGTAAAGTTAGAGATGGCCATGCAAAAGATAATGCTGCAGCTGCTACAGGCACCGGGGAGGAGGGTGGGCGATATGAATGTCAGCAGCCCTACATGCCAAGAACAGACGCATACTGGTAAGTAGCATATTCCGTTCGAGGCATGTGGGCTGCTGAATTCATATCTGTGCATAGATGAATAGCAGTATCTCCTCTAGCGGTGATTTACCTGTGCTAGCTGCAGCAGTTTGAAAAAGAGTTTTTTGAGGACAGCCTGGCCTACAGCAGCTTGCTGCTTTGCTTGCACGTCTACACAGTAGTGTTTTGTGAAAGTGTGTATGGTAGTCCATGTGGCTGCTCTACATATGTCTTCAAGAGGAATATTCCCTAGGAAAGCCATAGATGCCCCCATATTTCGTGTAGAGTGTGCTCTCGGGGGGACAGTTAAAGTGCGTTTAGCCTTTTGATAGCATATTTGAATGCATTTAACGATCCATCTGTCTATTCCTGACTTTGATATTGGATTTCCTTTATGTTGTGGTGAAAAAGCAACAAATAATTGTTTTGTTTTCCTAAATGATTTTGTTCTGTCCACATAATAAAGCAGAGCTCTCTTTACATCTAGTGTGTGTAGGGCTCTTTCAGCTACTGACTGTGGATATTGGAAGAACACTGGCAGTTCTATTGATTGATTAATATGGAAGTTGGATATGACCTTTGGCATAAACTTAGGGTTTGTTCTAAGAACCACCCTGTTAGCATGTACTTGCATGAAGGTTCCTGAATGGTTAGTGCTTGTAACTCGCTAACTCGCCTGAGTGAGGTAATGGCAATTAAGAATGCCACCTTCCACGTTAACCGGTTCGATGCTGATGACGGAACCGCTCCGTCATCAGCTGCGGGTGCGCTGTGCTGATGACGGAGCGGTTCCGTCATGGCCCGGCCGCCACGCCTGTGCGGCGCGTTCTATTAGGCAGGCGGGGCCATGACGGAACCGCTCCGTCACGAGCACAGCGCAACCGCGGCTGGTGACTGAGCGGTTCTGTCACCAGCATGCGGCTGCCGTGCGGCCGCCCCGCCCGTTTAGCGCTGCGGCGGAATACCCGCCGCAGCGATGTGGTTAAGAATTGCAGTTCGCATGAGTGTAGAGGTTCGAAAGGAGGTCCCATAAGTCTGGAAAGTACTATCTTTAGATTCCAGACTGGGGAAGGTGGGTGTCTTGGTGGGATCACTCTATTAAGACCCTCCATAAAAGCTTTTATTGCTGGTACTCTAGACAGTGAAAGGTGTTGCCTGTTTTGAAGGTATGCTGCTATACCGCTAGGTGTAGCCTTATGGAAGGGGAAACATCCTTTACAATGGAACCGTTACAACACAGGATTTACAACGAAAGTCGTTACAACGACTTTCGCTGGAGGGCGCTCTAGGATAGGGGATAGTTTAATTTACTATCCAACACCTTCCCTACTATCCACTGGGACTGGAGTTGGAATAGTAAATTAAACTATTCACTATCCAGCGCCCCCCAACGCAAGTTGTTGTAACCACTTGCATTGTTAAACCTGCGCGTAAAGGTACGCGTTGTAACGGTACGCGTTGTACCGTCATACATCCTTATGGAAGAGTACGCTGGGTTGCATCTTTGAAGATGCAGCAGGTAACATATAATGTTCTGTATTGAAGCGTCTAAAGGGTTGATTTGGTTATTGTTGCAGTAAATAACAAATCTCTTCCATTTAGCTGCATAGCATGCTCTCGTAGTAGGTCGCCTTGCCTCTTTAATGATGTTCATACAGTCTGGAGGCAAGTTAAGGTATCCAAATTCTAAGACTTCAGGAGCCAGATCGCTAGGTTCATCTGATTGGGATCTGGGTGTCTGATTTCTCCATGGTTCTGAGTTAGAAGATGGGGTGCAAGGCGCAGCCTTTGATGAGGAACTACTGAAAGTTCCAGGAAGGTTGTGTACCATGGCTGTCTCGCCCATGTGGGAGCAACTAGGATCAGTGTGAGTAACTGTTGCCGCAGTTTGCGTGCCACCAGTGGAATCAGTGGTGCTGGGGGAAAAGCATACGCAAATCTGCCTGACCAGTTCATCCATATCACATTGCCTTGTGACAACGGGTGTGGGAACCTGGCGGCAAAGTACTGGCATTTTAAATTTTCGTTTGTGGCAAACATGTCCATCTCTGGGTGCCCCCACTGCCTGAAGAATGGTTGGAGAACTTGGGGGTGAATCTCCCATTCGTGTAGTTGCTGGCTGTGCCTGCTGAGCAGGTCTGCAATCTGATTGTCTTTCCCTGGGAGGTGTTCTGCCAGGAGAAAGATATCTTTTGGAATTGCCCACTTCCATATGCTCTGTGCTAAGTGGGACAGTTGTGGAGAGTGTGTTCCTCCCTGTTTCTGGATATAGTACATTGCGGTCATGTTGTCCGTCCGGATCAACACAGTCTTGCTGTACAAGTATTTTTGGAATGCTTTCAGGGCTAGGAATATCGCTAGCAACTCTAGTTGGTTGAAATGCAGTTTCTTTTGTTTGTTTGTCCAGAGCCCTTGTACTGTGTAGTGAAGGAGGTGGGCTCCCCAGCCTGTCAGTGATGCGTCCGCTGTTAGAACTAATTGTGGAACCAGCTCTTGGAACAGTCGCCCCTTGGAAAGGTTTTGTGGGTTCCACCACCGCAGAGAGTTGTGAGCGCGACTGTCTACCAACACTAGGTCTTTTAGTTGTCCTTGAGCCTGGTTCCACTGCCGTCCTAGGCATTCTTGCAATGGACGCATTTGAAGTCTGGCATGGGGGACAATGAATATGCAGGAGGCCATCATGCCTATGAGCTGCATGAAGACTCGAGCTGGAAGAGAGTGTTGTGGCAGAAATTTGCGAATGAGCATCTGCATGCTGGCTATCCTCGCTGAGTTTGGATATGCCTTTGCCACTGAGGTGTCTATAGTCGCTCCCAGATATTGTTGTATGTGGGATGGTTGTAGATGCGATTTTGGGTAGTTTATGGAAAACCCTAGGCTGTGTAGCAGCTGGAGTGTTTGAGACGTGTCTCTTGCACACTGCTGGTACGACTTTGCTTGTATGAGCCAATCGTCTAGGTACGGGAACACATGGATGTGTTGCCTCCTGAGATGTGCAGCTACTGTGGCTAAGCATTTTGTAAACACTCTTGGAGCAGTGGTCACTCCGATGGGGAGAACCTTGAATTGGTAGTGTTGACCTTCTGTTGTGAACCTAAGATATTTCCTGTGAGCTGGATGGATGGGTATGTGAAAATACGCGTCCTTGAGGGCCAATGTTGCCAGGAAGTCTCCTTGCTGTAGCAACGAGAGCACTTGTTGTAGTGTGATCATATGGAAGTGCTCCGACAGTATGTATTGATTTAGGGGTCGGAGGTCCAATATTGGTCTGAGGGAACCGTCCTTCTTGGGAATAAGGAAGTATAGGGAGTATACCCCTGTCCCTTGGTGTTAGAAAGGGACTGGCTCTATGGCCCCCTTTTCCAGCATGCATTTCACCTCTTGTTGTAGAAGGGTGATGTGTTCTTTGGACATAGGACTGTGTCTGGGTGGTATGTTTGGTGGGGTAGAAGTGAGTTCTAGGCAATAACCATACTGGATAATTTGTCTCACCCACCTGTCCGTGGTAATTGCGTTCCAGACAGGTAGGAATTGTTGGAGTCTGCCTCCGACCGGTGTTAGGTGGTCTGGAGGTAGCGTGATGAAGTCACTGTTTTGTAGCAGTGGAGGCTCTGGTGTTATTGCCTCCACGTCCTCTTCCCTTGTTATTGTTGCCCCTATAACCTCCTCTGTTGGAGTTTTTGATAAAGGAACCTTGGGTGTTGCCTTTGAATGAAGATGAGGTCTGTGAAATATTGCCTCGTGTAGCTGCTCTGTATGAGGAGCGTCGAGCAGAGGACGGCCCGGGACCAGGGTTCGATTCCCGGCGCGGCAGGTTTCTGGACCAGGGTCAGCAGACTCGAGAATTCTCTCGCCTCGGTGCCCACTCTGATCAGCGATCACACTCGGCAACTCTGGGCATTAGCTTGCCTCATCTTCACTAACGGCCCCACCAGACCGCCGGGGATGCCTGGTCTCACCCTGGAGATACCCATTAAGGGACCATCTCTCAGGGAAGCCAGGAAGGGTTTCGCAGCGGTCGAAGCGCCTTGGGACCCTCCGGGTAAGTAGTGCGCTATATAAATGCCTATACATACATACATACATACATACAATGCACCCATTGATTTTGCAGTTTCTGTTTCTTTCTTCATTTTATCTAAAATGGTGTCGACTGCGGGCCAAAAAGGAAGTCTTGATTGACTGGCTGGTTAAGAATGGTGGACTGCACCTCGTTCTTAAAGCCCGAAATACGCAGCCATGCATGTCGTCGAAGTAAAACGCTAGTGTTAATAGACCTGGCTGCGGTGTCGGCTGCGTCAAGCGCACATTTGATGGAGGCGTTTGTAATAAATGTTCCCTCCTGTATGAGGTCATTAGCTTGGGCTTTAAAAGGCTCAGGCAGGTGTTGCATTAAGCTTTCAAGCTGGTCATAGTGCGCCCTGTCGTATCGAGCTAGCAGAGCTTGTGTATTCGCAATTCTCCATGAATTTGAGGCCTGTGATGCTACCCTTTTACCTGAGGCCTCTAGTATTTTTGACTCCTTATCAGGAGGAGGAGCCTCCCCTGTTGTCTGTGAGTTGGCCCTTTTGCGTGCATTAGCCACTACCAGTGAGTCTAATGGTAACTGACCTTTGATGTACGTAGGGTCTGTAGGGGCTGCTCTATACTTCTTCTCAATCCTAGGTTGATTACGCGTGCCCTGGCTGTATATTTAAATATATCAGGCACATGTTTTAACACTCCCTTTAGCATAGGAAGTGTTCTGATGCTTTTCTCTGAAGTAGGGAAGGTGTCAAATAAGAAGTGTTCTTCTACAGGGTCATTGTGCATGTCTACGTTGTGGTACTGCGCTGCCCTGTCTATTAGTTGGTTGAAGACAATGGTGTTGTCAGTAAGTGACGGCTTAGTTGGGTATGAGGAGACGTCAGGGATGGGATGGGTGTCAAATGGGTCAGTTGGCTCCCCCCATGGTTCATCTTGAGGGTTAGGATCCTTTGGGTAATCATAATCATGCTGTGGATCCTCCCCTCTGTTTCCCTCATTGTCCCCATAGTGAGAAGGAGAGTAAGGAGCAAAAGGTGTAATAGGCATAGTGGGATAGAAAGGAATGAAGGGTCTAGAGGGAGAAGTCCCAAAGTCCTTCTTCTTTAGTGGAATGGGAGAATGAGAGTCCGTGCCCAGTGGCCTCTTCTTCCTGTGCAGGATTGTGACTTTACCAGTCTCAGGATTAATATATATTTTTGCCTGGTCGTCTGATGGATCTGGATGGAAGAGTTCTTCCTCCACTGTCCTTGGTTGTGTCTTTGACTTTTTTGGCTTTGGGTCGATAACACCTTCTGTTTCGACGACTTTTGGTCCCTTATTGCTCTTCTTTGGCTTGGGCCCTTTCTTCGGGTCGGCGAGTGATTTTGGGTCGACCGGGTCTTTCGGTTCGACACGTTTCTTGTGCTCAACAGGTTTTTTCGGTTGACTGTCCTTTGCCGAGTCGATGGCTTTTTTGGGATCGACTGGTGTTTTCGGAGCGCTTGTTTTTGGTTCGATAGCCTTCTCCGGCCGGATTACAGGCTTCGATACGGCACCCTTTCCGTCGGCTACCTTCTTCGGTTCGGCGACTTTCGGCACAGCCGGCTTTTTTGGGTGGACGGCCTTCTTCGGGTCGGCGTCCTTCGGCTTGGTGTCCTTCTTTGGCTCGACGGCCTCTTTAGGGTCGGTGCCCTTCGGCTCGACGGCCTTCTTCGGGTCAACGGTTTTCTTTGGGCCGACGCCTTCAGGCTGTACGGCCTTCTTCGGGTCGACGCCCTTCGGGTTGACTACCTTTTTGAGCTCTGGAACCTTCTTTGGGATCACGTAACTTGGCCCTGGGGTCTCTGAAGGCTTAGGTTTCGGTTTTGGAGCTGAGCCGGACGGCGGGGCTGGCAAATGTTTTCTTGGATCTTGGCTAAGGCCTTTTGGCGATGCCTCGACCGGAGCCTTCGGTAACGGGGCAATCGGTGTCGGGGGCAGTGTACTCACGATTTGCCCCGGTGGGATCTTGTCGGCGGAGTCCGAGTAGTCCTCGACGGTGACGATCTCTAGGTCCGAATCTGGAGCTTCTGGAAGTTCTTGGTCATCATCGAAGATGTTGTCCGGTTCCGGTGCCTGTCGCTGCATCTCTTGCCTAGCGGCCCATCAAATCTGTATGGTTTTCTTCTACCGGAATTGGGCACAGGCTGGGCAGGTTTCTTCCTTATGGTCTGGAGAAGGGCACTTGTTGCATACTGAGTGCTTGTCAGTATGCGGGAACTTGGAGTGGGCACCTTTTGAACGGGCTCCTTTCCATCGACAGCAGGCCCACGTGGAGTCGAAAAGGCCCAACGGCCCGCGCCGACGACCGGTTCGAGATGGAAAGCTTGATCGAGTTAAGAAGTACCGAGCGAGAACAATACCGTCAAAGTCGAAGGCCTTTATAAAAGTTTTGTTTCGATTCCGAAGTTAGAGTATAGGAATAACATCCAAACCCAATGGCGGAAAAAAACAATCAGGATGGAGAAGATGCCCATGCGCACTGTAGTCCAGGGGTCACCTATCTCGTGATACTTCGAAGACTCTTCCAGGACAACAAGGTGCAATCATCCGGACCCAACACTAGGTGGCGATCTATGCACAGATATGAATTCAGCAGCCCACATGCCTCAAACACAAATCCTTGTCTTGAGGTAGCCTGCACATGTGTGGTGAAGTGCCAAGGGGAACTGAGTAAGTGTTTTAAATATAATTCTCTTCTTTATTGAGAGCCAGTGGAGAGCCAGCAGTTGCTGGAACACTTGTATTCTCACAGGAAGGCCAAGGAGAATGTGGGCTGCGATATTCTGGACTGCCTGTAGTCTGTTAATCAGGTAGTCGGGAAGTCCTAAATATAGGGCATTTCCGAAGCCGGCCTCGAGGTTATAAGTGCCTGGAAGGATCAGCTTACATGCTGAGAATGTAAGGAAATGTGAAAACTTTCTAAAAATACACAGTAGCCCAAAACATGCACCTATTATTGTTTTAATCTGTGATTGGAAGGAGAGACCGTCATCGAATTTGACATCCACATTTTTCACTGTTTCTTCCTGAGAGCACAGCGGAGTGGGGGGGGGGGGGGGGGGGTCTCATCCAGTCAGAAGGTCTGTCAATTCTCCTTGGGGTTAAGACCGAAGAATAGTATTTTGTTCTTGTCTGCATTGCATTTACGTGGAAGACTGATGTTAGGCTGGAACTGATGGATTTGCCAGGTACCTCTGCTTCTCTGCCCCCGCAGAACAGCACCTGAGTTTCATCAGCATATGAGATCACTTTTGTTCCCAATGCTTCGACCAGTTGAGTTAATGGGGTAAAATATAAATTGAATAATGTAGAGATCAAAGTCAAAGCCTGGGGGCACACCCACTGACAGTTCAGGGGACTCTGAAGAGAAGGGAGGGATCCATACCCCTTGTGATCTACCCTCCAAAAAGGAAGCCAGACAGTCCAAAGTTTGACCAACTATTCTGATGGATTGGAGACACGCTAGGAGTTTGGTGTGGGGGACCGTGTCAAAGGCCCCTGACAGATCTAACATGATCAGTACTGCCTTCCCACCAGCGTCTAGGGTGCCTCTGATGTATTCAACAACCTCCATCAGCACTGTCTCCTTCCTGAAGTTAGGTCATAAGCCGGACTGGCTAGGGTGGAGCAAATTATTAGTTTCCAGGTATTGGGAGAGCTGCTGATTACATGTTTTGCCAGCACTTTAGACAGGAACAGTAGTAACAATATTTGTCAATATTTGGATTGCTCTCCTGGGTCAGAAGAGGGTTTCTTAAGCGTCAATATTTTAGTCTGCTTCCAGATTCTGGGTATTGTTGCTGCAAACAGCGATGCAGTAAGCAACTTATTAGCCAGTGGATTAATGATGCTTGCCCCTAATGCTAATAGTTTGATTCGAGGCTGCGTATAGTTGCTAATGACCCATCCAAGGAGATGTGGTTGAATCGACAGAGTGTTGCTCTATTTGTGGTAGCTATACTTGATTGCATTACATCCACAAACACCACCTCAGACTGAGTGCAAGAGAAGAGGCTAGCTTGGATGATCGAGATCTTATTATGAAAATAGAAAGTAAAAATAGAAGTCTGGCACAAGTATCAGGAAACATAACAGTTTTTGTATAAACAATTTTGTTGGCATTTTTAAACAAGGTAAACATAGCACCACTTTGACATATATATTAGACATTTCAATACATTTTGCAAGTGATTTCCCCTTTCTGTTCGTCTGAACCGTGAGCTCACTTGTGCTGTGGAAACTCAATCCAGCGGCCCCATCCATTTGCCCCATATCCGCTCATGTTTATTTGGGCACCCTCTTGCTTCATACACAGCTTTCTCTTGGATGGCACACCAATCTACCCCTTTTCGCCATCAAGGGAGTTGTTGAGTTCTTCCAGGCCGCTGCAATGACTCTTTTAGCTACCAGGATAGCTGTTCCCAAAAACAGTTGTCTGCCCGGGAGCCATCTAGTCCCTCCATCACTCCCAGGAGAAGGGCGAGAGGATTGAGTGTAACCTCCCACCCCAGTATACCACTTAGTTCCGATACAATGGATGCCCAGTATTTAGAAAGGATGGCACAGGACCAAACCGTGTGGTAGAAATCGGCTGTCTCTGCCTTACAAGTTGTAAGCAGGGGAAACCCAATTAACCCTTGTAGGCTTGGGCACTGTATGGGTGAGGTCAAAGAGTGCTACAAGGGACTTAATTCACACATTAATTAAGGTTCCATATTCTTTCAGATTGTGTTTTGTGACAGTGTGTTCTGCGCCAACCCACTGTCCAAGCCAATCACGGTAAAGCACATTTTCATAAATTTCAGGTGACATATCAGCTGAGTTATTCCTGTAATGATTAAGACCTAAAGTTTGAGTGTTTAAGATGTTTTTCCTGTTTCAATGGTGCTCAAATGTTAATACTTCACGTTTTGCTAGTCAAGTTCTCAGAGATAAAACATATAACATGAAATGCACTATGTTTCTCTTACCTCTAGGAGGTATTTTTCATTCTCGTTTCTATGCTGCCCAAATGTAAATTTTTCATGTTTTGCAAGCCAAGTGT
Organism: Lissotriton vulgaris; assembly: GCF_964263255.1. Classification (NCBI taxonomy): domain Eukaryota; kingdom Metazoa; phylum Chordata; class Amphibia; order Caudata; family Salamandridae; genus Lissotriton; species Lissotriton vulgaris. The sequence continues at coordinate 1,103,748,509 of NC_141687.1, forward strand.
TCAGAGACAAGATATATGATATGTTATGAACTATGTCTCGTTTATCTTTTCAATACTTTAAGCATTTGTTGAATAACTTTATAAGTTTTGATAAAAATTGTTTTAATGAAGTGTCTAATGATTTTTTCAAAACGCTACCAGGAAGGGGTATTTTGTTTTGTATAGCTTAGAAATGTAATACTTAACTGACACACAATTGTTTTTAGATGTATGTTTTTATAATCTTGTACATACTATATTAGTAATCTACATTCATTGTTTTAATATAGGGAGTATCTTCAGCAATTAAATATTCTGTCCTGATGATGGTCTACACGACAACTGCCCTTTAGACTGAAACGTCGACATTTCCATCATCTCCAGTCAGCACTAACAGACGACCATTCTTTATTAATTATTTTTGGTTGTTTGCTCAATCAACTAGGAGTTGATGTTTTTAGTTGTGAATTGTAGATAAATTATTGTTCATCTCTGTTCATAACTATTTGCTTTATTTAATGTTTTGTATCTGCCTCCCCAACAATATGTTTTTTGAGTAAATATAAACTTCTCCGAATTTCCATCTTTGTGTGTTCTATTGTTATCCTTCCATTGATTTATTTCGATTGTATTTTTAGTATGATATCCTGTGGATTCCTTTGAGTGTGTTACACTAGTACGGCTCTGCCTTACAGCGTGGACACTGTGGGGAAGGGAGGAAACCTGCCTTGTAGAGCGTCACTGGGGTCAGATATGTGCAGTGAAGGTAGTAGATCTGAATGAGGAGGAACCTGGCTGATATAGTGAGTATCCTAGTGGCTATCAGTGCATCTCTCTAGTCTTCCTCCTCCAGAGGCCCAAGCCAGAGATCCCAGCGGGCTCTAAGAGGTTCTAGCGTGGACGGTGTATTTAGTGACATCAGTTGACGGTGGATTCTCCAGAGTACCTATGAGAGAAGTAAAACGGCCTTGAGGGTCATTAATCATTTGAGACGGTAAAAAGAGAAAGGAGCGACGCAGGAGGATTTCCATCCCGCGCGCACGCCTGGAAAACCTGGAGTGTCATACTCTGTGTCATACTCTGTTGAATCCCTGACGCGCTAAACAGGGGCATTGATTACCCATCAGTTGCGTTTCTTGTATTAGTAGGACATATGGGTTAACCCTTTGGGCATATTTTAAAACCTCTGTTCACTTGATTTTGTCGAGAATGCTGTTAACGTTCCATGGAAGGACTCTTAGGGGTTCACCCCCATTACAGGGACTGGGCATTGTAACAGAGCGGCAGTGCAAGGGTCCAGCAGGCAGGATGATTAAGGTGGATCGGGTCCAGACACATTTGGGGTCACTGCCAGGATTGCACAGGGGAAATTCTTGGATATGGTGTATGGTGCTGTCATAACAAAGTAACACAACTGAAGGCTGGGAAAACAGTCCCAGTCAAATACCCCAACCAACTCCCCACCCCATATTTCCCCATTTGAAGAATCTGTAGTCCAATGACAAGGCTTGAATTACAAATAGGCAGGCAGTTAGTTGTGGGGCGTAGTGTAGAGCTACACGTTGGATCCCTCAGTGTTCAAGGTTTCTCGTTCCTCCAGATGAGTTTCTCATAGTGGTAGTGCTTGCGTTCAGAATTCGGGGCTGCTTGATATATCATTGTCCTCAGAGCTGGGCCACGGGGAGTTGCCAGGACCCACTGCAGTCACCAGGTCTAGACTACAGGACCCGTTTCGGAGTCCAGGTGATCCACTCCTCCCCAGGTGGCATTCAGCTGGAGAGGCAGATGTCCCTCTGAGGACAAAGTTTTTAACAACTTTTTTTTAAAAAAAATTTGAAAACCTTTATTTGTGTAGATGGTGACATACAAATACGGGCCTACAACCCAGAGGCCTGCCACGGAACAAACTGGAAAGCACCAATAGCAATAAAAAGTACGGAGTGGTTACTCAATACTACACAATGCTGCGAGTCCATAATGCTAACTGAGCGTAACCCCCCCGGTAAAGGATCACAGAAGGTTAATTTTTATATTAAAGAATAAAGGATCGGTCGTATAATAAGCGTCCTGGTACACATGACGGGGAACAGAACCAACAACATTATAATAGGGAATCCATAGATCAGTCATCAGAATAGTCCAAAGACAGCCATAGATGCCCTTGCTATTCTTCTTCAGTCAGTGTCCACCCGCAACCTCATGTGCCCAAAGACAAGCAAAACATCACTCTCATGATAATCAAATCATCAATGAGACGGAGAAAGTTGTAATCACTATACAGCCCAACCCGGAGAGTAAAAGAAAACAAAAATATTAGAAGAAAGGAAAAGGGGACTCCACGTTACTGTACCCGCCCCATGGCGATAATGGCGATCAACAATCCAGACAGCAAACATTCTTAGGGGCGGGGCAGCTAAGTCAGGATAAGCAAAACCTGAAAGTACCATATCGTATAGGAATACCCAAACCTCCCCCCCCGGGCACACATCCCGCGGGGATCATGCACAGTCATGGAGACCCAAGAAAAGGACACAAAAGAGCCATAGAAACAAAGAACTATCTAATAGACCCCCATCCACCCGCCCCACCCTGCACCCCTGCAGAAGGCTATGGCCTACCCCTCCCAGCAGCGTGCCTGTCGCCCTAAGCATGAACCCGAAATATAGAATGAGATAATGTAGGGAAAGGGAAAGAAAACAGATAAAAAGGAGAAAAGAAAAGCCAGGGGGGAGGATACCATGTAACAAGGCGCACGGCCCCCGCCCCCCGCCCATACAAACATTCTAGTGCAGCCCAAAACGAAGCTGGCACGGTTTCAGGTAGCCATACATATTAAGGATTCGACATATTATCTCAATTTGGGGCAGTCCATAACTCCATGCATTGAACAGCAGTCCTCCGGGTGAAAAAACCGGGCTCACCCCAGTCCTTTCTTAGCCATCGACTCGATCTATGGAAAGGTAGCGGGCATAAAACAAAGCGGTGAGAAAAGGCCATGGAGCAACCGCTGAACGGCCAATGGAAGCCACCCACGGGATCTCCTCCGCCAAAGGCAATGCAAAAGCTGTTCACGGCAGTCATGTAAATCAGTGTCAATGATCGCCAGCAAATCTTCCCGCATGCGATCCAAGACATCGCTGCCCCCGCCAAAGTGCGGGAAACAAACAGTAACCACCTCGGGCACGTCCGCATCTCTGAGGGACGGCTCGGGAGCAATGGCGATCACCACATTGTCTTGCACACAAAAATCCTGGGCCAAGGTCACTTGCCAAATCTTCAGCGCCCGTAGGACGTCGCCAATCGTGGGTTCACACTCCCCAGTGCAGGCCCCATCACGGCACAGAGGTACAGCATCAACATCCCTGGGCGTTCCACAGCGTACGGCATCAGCCGCCATTTTGTGATTGCTGCGCCGTCTTTTCGAGACCGACTCCTGGGGTGGGCTCACAAGCAGGGCCCCCGCGGGATCCCCCTCAAGCATCCAAACAGCAGCCTCGGTGCAGAGATGAGGGCCACCAAAAGAGAGGGACCCGCCGGCGCCAACGCTCCGCCGGAGCCACTCTCCACCACCGAGCGATGGAAGTCGGAATGACCGGGCGAGGCAACAAGGGGGGGAGCCACCAGCACGGCGTCCCCCACACACAACTTGCCGCACCTCCCCTCTGGACCACCGGACGGTAGTCCCAGGCGCGTTCAGTTGCCTCCGGCCTTTTCGCACAGCGGCCTCCTCCGGCCGGCCTCCATCCTCCACCCGAGGCCGCCACCGACACCGTCTCGCCGGCTACTCGCTGAAGGCAAGGCCCCGGTCTCCACTCCACAGAGGCCGCACTTCCTGGGAGGACGCCGCTGCGGACCCACTGATCTCCGGAGCCACCAGGACGGGTGGTAAGTATCAGCAGACCTTCATCTATAAAATGTTGTCGTTTCTGGGCAGGATAGATGAGTTTGGGCAGGGAGGCCGGCGGAGCCGAGCTACCGTGCGGCCATCACGATGTCGAGCTTGGCTCCTCAGTTTTTAACAACTTTAAAGATTTTCCTAGCTGTATTTCCTGATCTCTCAATACTGTCTTCCAGATGAGCCTACTTGGCTATTCTGACTTCAGTATAGTATTTGTTTTAGAGGCACCTTGTAAATAGCCTTAGCATTAGGGTTATAACATTTCCACCATTGTCTCTCTAAGGTTTTGCATCGTTTCTTTCCTTCCCTGAGACTATCTGTGTACCAGGGGCTGGATGGCTTAATACTGCATGGTATATGTTGGGCCACTGGCGCAAGCTTATGGGTTATGTCGCGGATCCAGCTGTCCAGGAGTCAGGAGTTATCCTCCACTACGCCAGAGAGAGAGAGAGAGAATGCACTCTCTTCCAAGGACCTAGTGAACTCCAAACCAAAGGCTGAACTCTATGAAACGCTCTGGAAGCGCATGAGGTTATTATTGTCAGGGGTTTCACATTTACTAAGACCAGCCAGTCAAACTTAATCAAGTGGTATTCTCTCCAGACTTTCCGAATAGGTTCACCCATTTCTAGAGTGACGTTGGAGAAAATGTGGTCCAGTACATGACCTGCTTGATGTGTAGGGCTGAACATGTGTTCAGTAAGTTCCAGGGAAGACATGACTTAAAGTAGTGTAGCCACCTCACTATCTTCTATTTTGTCCATGCGTAGATTAAGATCCCCCAATATTAGAAAATGAGCATATCTTAGTGTCATATGCCAAAGCATTACCCAGGAATTAAAGGGAGGGTCCAGTAGGGCACGGAGGTCTGTATATTAGTACCCAGTTCATCGATTGTTGGGGAGACAGGGTGAGGCAGAAGTCAAGAGCCTCAGCTCCTTCCAAACAATAAATAGGGACTGCTTGGCAGTCAATCTTCTCTGTACACCACGGCTACCGCTCCTCCCCTTCCACTTAGTCAGCTTTTTTTGTGCTTTTTATGGCCCTTTGGAATGGCTGTGGCTATTCCGGGGTTGGATGTCTCTTATGTTATAAATAGCATGTATGAGGTTCAGGAGTCGAGAAAACTTGGAAACAATAAATGTGATTTGGGCAGATACAGCCCACCTCTTAGTGTCTGCTACACAATCCAAAAGCAAAGGCATTAACATATCACTGTTAGTCCGTAAAACACAGCACCATAGCGAAGGAGAGCCGTGCTGACTGACTAACCTTGGTCAGAATCCCTATAACTTGAGAAACAAGAATATAGAAAAAAAATTCATAAGGAATACGGCCTATTGATTTTGAGTTCTGGAAAATCAGTGTTTATGTTTTTCCTCTTTGTGGCTTACTTTTTCTAATGGTGTCTTTTAGACTTGGCATCTTTTAGCGTGTTTCCCCTGACTTTTTGCTTTCTGACCTCCCATTTTTGACTCTGTTTTTGCTGGTGTAATGATTCTGTGCACTTTCCTCACTGCTGTCCAGTGGTAAAGTGCAAGTGCTCCTGTATAAAATGTGTTATGGATTGGTGTTTTTATGATTGGCCTATTTGATTTATGTGTCAGTCCCTAGTAAAGTGCACTGCGAGTGCCAAGGCCTATAAGTGAAATGCTGTTGGTGGGCAGCAGCACTGAATTGTGCCACCCGCGCAAACAGCCTGTAAAGTGTAACTCTGGCCTGCTATTGCAGAGCCTGTGAGCAGCCTGGGGCTGCCATGTCGACTTTGCAAGTGCACACACTTGCAAGTCCCTAAACCTTTCCTTTTCTACACGTGAGTCGCCCTTAAGGTAGACCCAAGGTATCCCCATGCGCAGGGTGCATTGTATGTGAAAGGTAGGACATGCCCTGGTGTGTGTGGCATGTCCTGATAGTGCATTACAGCCCACTTCGTTTTCCACTATTGCAAGGCTACCTGTTCCCATAGGCTAGGATGGGCAGTTTGAATATAACATCCTATAATCCTAACTGACCCAGGGAACATGGTAGAAAATCGAGTTTAGAGTGCCTGAACTCAGAATGATAAAATGCATCTTTTAGTTAAGTTGGTTTTAAGATTCTGTGTTTGAAAATACTACTTTTAGAAAGTAGGTATTTTCTGACCTAACCATCCAGCCTGCCTCTGCTAGCTTGTATATTGTCTGTCTGGTTTGTGAGTGACAGGGGCTGGGGGAGACTCCAGGAGACAGGGTGAGTCAGCACAGGGCTGAATAGGCACCTCTACACATAGATGGGTGGGAGGAGTAGCACCTGGGTCTGAATAGGGCTGGGCTTGCCTTCCACAATGCTGGCTCACCTCCTGTGGTGCGTGTGAGGACCCTGGCCACACTGACAAAGTAAGAAGGTGCCCACTGGCAGAATGCATCCCAAACTGGTTTGAACTAGGTCCAGGCCCCTCTGCCTTCAGAGGACAAAGGGATTGCTGGTATAATTATTGGGGCCAAGACCCCAAGATTTGAGAACTCGTTGGAATCAAGGAACCTGACAAGAAGAAGAGCTGGAAGAGCTGCCAGGAGGAGTACTGCCCCTTTGCTGTGTTGTTGCTTTGTTGGGTTGACCTGCAGCTGCTGCTTCTCCCTTGGGTAGTGAAAGGACTGGATTGAACTTTCTCTACTTGTGCAGAGTATCTCCAAGGGCTGAAACTGAGATGGCCTCCTGGTAAGAAGTGTCCAGGACTGCAACATTTTCACCAACCTCTGGGTACCACTCCTGGAACCACTGTTTCAGTTGCCAGAGAGAAGAGGGAACCGCGACCGATTCTGTCAATGACGCCGTCGCTGGCCTTATGTCCTGCAGACACCGCAGGCCGCACAGTCTCGCCCTGCACCGCAAGCCTTGGTCTCACCAGCGCCGTCTGCACGATCGTCACCAAGCGGCTGTCCGCACAGCATCAAGAGGCACCGCAACCCACACCGCCTCGCTTCACTTCGCTGGCCAACACGATCACCGCTGGCTCGATACCCGTGACCGTCTCGTCACGCACAGCTGTCTGGGTCCGCCAGCACCAATTTCTGCCAACCGGCTCTGTCGCTTGCATAGCAACCTGCCAGCACCGCATGGAGCACCGTCTTGCCCTGCACCGCAAGCCTTGGTCTCACCGACGCTGTCTGCACGATCGTCACTGAGCTGCTGCTCGCACCGCATCGAGGGACACTGCACCGCGCACTGCTTCCACTTTGCATCGCAACCGCGATGGATGCCAAGACTGACTCGCACCTCCGTGTGAGCTGCACTAAGAAAAGGTACTGTTAACGAGTCTGTCCCGCTTTTGTTGGCCCGGACCGACGCGGTCAGCTGGAACTGCGAGACTCCGTTGTTTTCAGCATCGTGATAGGCTCGGACCGAGCTACCGACTCGTACGAACTATGTTTCCAATGTATCTTTGCAATTTAAAGACATCAACTATTTTTAAAGTACTGTTTTGTGAATTTTTTATCATATTTGGTCTTGTTTAAGGTATATAAAAATATTGGATATTTTTCTAAAATGGCGTGGTGTCCTTTTGTAGTGCTTACATTGTATTACTGTTGGTTATGTGCAAATGCTTTAAACACTGCCTCTACGATAAGCTGGACTGCTCGAGCAAGCGGGTGAGCAGGGGTTATTTTTAGGAGTGTAACTCCCTTATCCGGACTAGAGTGGTGGTTTCTGCCTGGTTTTGGTGCAAACCTTAGCCAACCAGAAATCCCATTTCTAACACTGTCCATAGCGGTCTGAAGATTTCTGCCACTAGCGGTCTATGATTTCTTATTGATATGAAGTTGCAGTGTTCAATGAGCTGTATTCAGTTCAACCACTCTGTGTACAACAGAGACCTCATCCATATCTGATGAGACCTGGAATGAGCCGGAACATGCCAAATAGAAAAGACCCAGACTACTGCTGCCTGCTAGGCACTCCCTCTGGGTCCAAGTATCGTAAGATTATTTTGCAATAATCAAATTCTTCTGACATTATTTTTTGGTGATTCCAGTGAATTGCCACTTAGATCACCCAAAAATAATGTCAGAGAAACTGGACCTCAACAAGGCTAGTGCAGGGCTGCTGTTTGAGACTCTTTTTTTCCCCCTGGTTCATAAATACATACTAAGCCAACCACGTGTCCATGAGTTTTTCTGGTGCCAGGGCTCAGAATTCTATAAGTGCCTAAATTCCCATTATTTATTGCTCACACCGTTGCAGGTACAAGCAGCCAGGATTTCCATTTGTTTCCAAAACGTGGACTGGTCTCAATGACGTCAAGAAAAGACATGAAAGACAATCTTATTGATCCTAGAACTTTAAAATCTCTTTGAGCAGCTGCAATGTCTCTAGAGACTTTCAAAAGAGAAAACGGAGTATATGGAGGCTCTACCAATCTCTTCTGCCTGATGGCCTATCTAGTCACAGGGCAAGGTGTTTATCTGGTAACTATCGTTTTGTCATGAGTACCCTTCCTCAATAGATAAGCTATGAATCATTCATGTTGCCAGGAAGAGATACAGACTTGCAGATTGTCACACACTACGAGCGATTCTGTTCTAACGAATCAACGCATCACTGAGCTAGATGCGGGAAACACAATTCTAAGAAACATGCCGCTAGGTCCAAATGACTAGAAGAGTGTAGTCAAACACTCAAAAGGTGATGGGAGAAATGCTTGAAATCCTCCAATAACTGACAATCACTCAAGGTAGCATTCTAAACCATGCGTTTCTTTTGCTCATCATGTCACCCCAGATTAGAGCCAGCAATATGCAAAATGGCCTTGGTCCTGCACCAATAGGAACAGTCCAGTCTGTACATCTAAGTCGATTCTCGATTCGATTAGCTTTATTCGATTTTGAAATATAAAATCATAAAAGCAACATTACATATATATACACCATTACATTTCATTTCACAATAAATAACGTTATATTAATATAGCATTAAATCTTTGGAGCAAATCAGCTAATCATTGAGTTAGTTACGAATTATGTCAAACCGAAGTCTGAATATTATCGCCCCTCACCCCAGGGAGGTTTCCTCCCATCAGGAAGTTACTCTCTTCGTTTAGTCTTGATTGGGGAGGAGAGAAGCTCTGGGATAAAAGTCAGATAGTTCCCAGGTGTGTATAGGGCCGTCTCCTAATTGTGGCTGCCAGGTTTCAAGATATGGGACAACGTTATTATATCTAAAATGTATTAATACCAGGTCACCAGGTATACCTTTTCGGAGGGGACCTAGCCAGCCCACCCTTCTAACACTTTGTATTCTTCCATCAATATCAGGTGGCAGGGGGTCTATTTTTTGTTAACCAAAACACCACCTTATTTCTTAGGTCCTGTTGTCTTTCAGGTTTTCCATTTGTAAGTGCTGGCACTCCAGAGAGGACGCACACAAACGGAGCAGCCTCCGGTGGTAATTGTATATGATTAGATTTTCGTGACATATTCCCTCGATTAGGAAGTGACCCTTTATGTGGTATGGGTTCTTTATTCAGCTCTATTCTGGAAGAAGAACTCTGTGCTATTGTGTATTTTGCAGATACTTTAAGAGTGTTTGAAGATAACATGTGTGAGGCTACTGGTTGATTTTGGTCAGTGTTACTTTGTAGAGACGTTATGGGCACTATAGTGGCGGATAAAGACTGTGTTTGGTTGGGGCCTGCCATACTTTTTAAAAGTAGCAAGTTTGCCTTAGTCATTTCCTCTATGCCCGTAATCCTATCCCCTAGATTGTTCATTCTTTCTATCAAGGGGGATATTATAGAGTTGATCATGGTTTCAATCTGGGCCAATAGAGTTGGCCGGGTAGAGGATGCAGAAGTTACCCGTTTCGCAGAATCCTTACATGTTTTAGGAGTGAAGGTGATAGGCAGTGGAGGGCTTAAGTTCAGTTTTTGCTGTTTCGCTTGACTCCCTGTGTGTTTATCCACATATCGTTTTCTTTTACCAGTGGGCACCTGGGGGGACAATATGGATTTCGTGTTTCCTTTTGCAGGTAAACAAATGGGAGTATCCAGCAATCTTTCATTTGGTTGGGATAATGTACTAGACTGGGGACTTGAAATGATTGTATGGCAGATAGAAGCACTGAGTTGCTTGATTCTCGATTCGACAGCAGCGTATTTAGATTTACATAAATTATTTAGTTCCTCCAGCAATGAAGAGTTTTCTACTACGTCAACTGTCTGAGGGAAATCGCTCACTGAAGGTGTAATCTGTAGACAGTCGTCGTTCTGTTATCACTGTTTGATGGACAATGGGAGTCCCTCTGGAGAATGGGATTTTTGCACACCCCCTTACATGTCATGATGTAATTAGCACGGGAACAGCAACAACACCTAGAATAGTCTACAAAATGTCACAAATCACAATATGGTTTCCCTTGCGGAGGGACGGAGTGTCCCTATGAATATTAAACGGGGCTCTTTACCTCCTTTAGTTGCACGGACAGGGGGGGTGGCCCGGCCTGGCCTTTTCTGGCCTGTGATGGTCCCGCCCTTGTCCCGGGCTTCTCCCGGTGCCGACCCGCGCGCGATCCCGCGACGCGGGGGCTGGCCTCCTTTTGTGGCGCCTCCTGGCGCAGGAATGAGGTGTGGCGGCGTTCTCCGCCGCTAGGGCGTCTGGGGAATGAAGTCCTGTCCCGAACGCCCCCCTCCCATTGCGGCCGCTGGTGTGGCTTTGCGGCGGCGGGGGAGAGCGATTCTGCGGCGGTGGTCCTTGCAATGGGACTGGCGAGGCATGCCCACAATTTCTGGATGATTCCCCCCTCCACCGAGGCTGGCCTCCTTTTGTGGCGCCTCCTGGCGCAGGAATGAGGTGTGGCGGCGTTTTCCGCTGCTAGGGCGTCTGGGGAATGAAGTCCTATCCCGAACGCCCCCCTCCCGTTGCAGCCGCTGGTGTGGCTTTTGCGGCGGCAGGGGGGGGGGGGGGGGGGGGGGGGAGGGGAGCGATTCTGCGGCGGTGGTCCCTGCAGTGGGACTGGCGAGGTATGCCCACAATTTCTGGATGATTCCAAGTCAAGCCATCTCTGTACCTGAACACAAGCAATCCAAGACCGGTTGCAGCCTATTTGGGCCTCTTCAGTCAGGTGCCGCATGGTTCTAGAGGCACAGTGTGCAGGGGATCCACATCTGGGTAGAAAGTTAAATACGCAAAAGATGGGAGAAATGCAATTGCTCCCAACACCATTTTTTATTTGCCCACCATGCCACCTCAGATTAAGCCCAACCATGTACAAATCAGCCTTGGCCCTGCACCAATAGGAACAGTGCAGCCTGAAGTGACAAGCAAAGTCCTCTCTGAACCAGAACACAGGCAACCCAAGACCAATTTTGGCCTAATGTATAGTCGCTTAGCATTGTATTCCTTCTTAAGTGTTTTTGAATATTCACTGCTGTCTCACAGGCCAACAACAATAAAAGATATAAAGTAAATAAATCTATGAAAGGAACAATGCTGGAGATTAAATCTCTCTGATGATGAGTAGAGTTAGGATACTCTATCCTAAATAAATGGTCATGTTTGTTCTATCAACACGTATTCAACACTTGATAAAGTAGTGTATCTTTAAACAAGGGCAGCTTTCCTTAGACGAACATTTAAAAAAAACAGTTGGGATGCAGTTAGGATCATCGAGCACAGAATAATTGAAACCTGGCAAGTTATGTTGGCAGTTCTCAAGGGCCATAACATGACTGTTTAGCACTGTGTTCGTATGAAAGAAGACAATGACAAGACCTGTTGAGCACCGAAGATATACGCAAGCGAGAAGGCCGTGGTCATACACAGGTAAGCAATCATGCTGGTTTAATGGATGGTGGTACAACAGAAGTTATTTGTATCTAGCAGCGAGCTTGAACAATGAATAAAGCTGACCGAGTGCTGCAAGAGGCTCAGGAGATACACCCTTTCTCCATCATCCTCTTCTTGTGCTTATTGGAGGAAAGTGAGGAAGTGTAAACGTTTTGTGGAATTTCATAGGCCCTCTCATAATCTTTACATCATTCAAAACCTGGGTATTGGCTCGGGGGTCTGCTGTTCACAGCAGGAGACCAATTTTTCGGAACATAAGATTTTCGCTTTTGGAAACGAAAGGGAGAGGTCTTCTGACACAAAGCAAAACACTCAGAAGCATTCACCGGGGGGTGGGTGGCTCTTGATGTACTGCCAGATGTATGGGATAAAGAATTCCCTATCATGCTTCTTGCTATATGAGGATACTGTAATTCAGCAAGTAAGTTTATAAAGGAAAGAGGATGAAAATAAAATTCCTTTGTAATGTCACAGTACTCCATGTTAAATTGTCACATCTTTCTTGCTACATGTGGTAGGGGATATTTTATTCCTTACTACATGGTCACACCCTCACTCTCAAACCAATTTGAATCCGCTGTCCTGCTGCCGTAAGCAGTTTGTTATGTATGGCTCTCACTGAGCGCCCCTAGACTGACCACCAGATTCAAAATCTTTTTACTCACTGCACTGATATAGCAAATGTGGGAATCAAAAGTTGTTTCCCACTGTTGATACCTCAAAAAGGAATTCCTGGCTGCTCTCACAGCTCTCTGAGAGACAGTCCGCCCACGGCTGTCTCTCTGCTCCGATGGAGAGGAGAAAGCACAACTTAGGGAGGGTAGGAGGAGGGAAGAGGGTGGCGAGTTTCAGCAAGCCAAGTATTCCTTTTATTTTTTTTCTACATTTTCACATTTGGGGCAGGGAGGACAGGCCATGCTATGTATAGTTCCCCCTTAGCCCTCTGTCTCCGTTTAACAGATAAAAGAAGCGGCAGATGATTTTAGGGGCCATACAAAACATAAAAATCTAGATGGGTAAAAGGTGAATAAAGGGGATTTTTTCATCTTGGGGTACCGAGTTACATGTCAGAAAGCTTGAGCTTCTCTCTTATTGCCTATTTAATGTCACTCAGAGTAAAAAACATTTCGTTATTCACCATGATACCATTCATAATTCTATATGTAATACACGGAAGTCTGCAGTCCCTGTATAACCGCCGGTCTCAAATCTCCTTATTACAGCAGATTTCTGATGTTTCGCTTCATAAAGATAGTAGAGTTTTTGGGACTCAGGGATGCGTAGTGCATAGGGATTAAGTCAATACTTTTTAGGGCTTTAGGGCTCAGGGTTGAGTACTTTATAGGGGAAGCTACAAGCTTGTAGGCCTCCTGGTTGGGCAGTGGGAGTAATAAAACGAGCTAGAAAGGATTTGTTTTGTTTTAGGGGTCATTGGTGGTTAGTAATGTGTTTGAGGGTTAAGGGATGGGTAGTTTAAATATTAATACTAAATTGTGGTGGTTTCGTTAATATGTACTATTAAATTAATTTTAAATAATTAATTTTTGTAAAATTAAATTGGAATATACATATCTATATATATATACCGTATTTATATCAATCTATATATATATATATATATATATATGTGTGTGTGTGTGTGTGATTAACACCTTACCTGCTAAGTAACCTACTCTCAATATAATAATCTGCAATGTAAAGGTACTCCCCATGTAATGACTGCAATCTAATGACTTCTGATGCAAAGACCTGCAAAATAACTTACATGTGGATATGCATTTAAAACATTACAAATGTAAGCGAATCAGCTTTCCACATACATTTCACCTCTCCCAGGCTGCCTGCAGTACCCACCGTTGCTGAATAGAAAGTCACAAGCAAACTTTCTGGTCCTTTATGAACCAACCATCACTCAAGACCCTCCAATATCTTCTCTGCAAAAATGTGGTGCTCTTAGGAACCGACTCACTGCTGTTTTAACAAGCAGTGGCAATGCCACCCAGTCTCACTTACCCTTACCTACAAGTCAGACCAACTGGCATTGACAAGGCTTCTTTATAAAAGCTTTCAATGCAAGTCAAGATCGAAGTTGTACCTTTCACATTTCTGCTGCAGTTTTTTTAGTGACCACTATGTGGCAATGGTGAGTGACCTTGCTTTTATAGGTCAATGCAGTATTCAGAGCAGGACGTCTGAGGTATCTGATGACGGTGAAACCAAAAAGCTCCTGTAGGTGGGTCAAACACAGGGAGTAAGAACGCCACAAACATGAAGCAAGGCAACTAAAATTAGCATGAAAGCCATACAGGCTTGAGCAAGGATTGGCTCTGTGGCGTATAGTATATAATACTGTCTGCAACAGGCAGATGGATCTGTTTGTAGCTTGACAGTAATCATTCTGTAAAAACATTGTTACTGTAACTTTAAGTTCATATTGATAAAGGAATACTTGCTCATCCAGCCCCCTGGAGTTGGAGACAATGATTGTTCAAGAAGGACCAATTTCAAGAACCTAAACCTGTCTGTTGTACTTACTTAAGAGAAGCAAAGAATATACCAGAGAACCACTGACTGTTTTGAGCAGTATTTTAAATTAATATGCTTTTAAGAATCCAGTAACACTGAGCCACTGAATTAAGTCTAACTGGATCAATAATACAGTTATTTCAAGGCAGAGGAGCAAAGGTTACTGGCAAGTAATACTAGAGTGGCTCTCCACAATGTATTTTCAAACTTCGAGTACCTATTTCGGATCCAATCATTTGATGGTAGGATTAAGCAAAACATGGGTCCATCAGGAACAGATGCCTGCTGTAGTTGCAAACTGACTTTTTGCAGAAACAACAGACCCATGCTGCAAACTAAGCTAGCCTGTTACAAGAGCAGGGGACACCTTACAGAGATGCACGTCAGCTACACCACAACCATGCTGCAGAGAAAACTGGTTGTTTTCGAAATCATTTGTAAATGGAAAATATTCAGGGGTCCTACATAGAGTATTAGTCCAACGAAGCCATTAGTTATGAAAAACAATGACTGGTTCATGAACTGGGAGTTGAACTTACTAATGAGGCAGCTTCTACCACTTTCTGCTCAATCACCCTCTCAGTCACCAGCATGGCCAAGAACCAACCAAGAAAAAGGTGCTGCCATCTCCATCAGATTGTCAGACTGAATGCTAACACTCACAATCAGCCTCATCCTTAATGGACCTGTGTCACTGCTAGTGCCTTGACAAACACACACACAACGCAGCCTTATTCGTGAGCTGGGCACCAAAGCTCTGCCCCAAAAGATGTATTTTATCAAGGTCTGGCATTCCAGATTTTGATGATACAGGGGAAAAGTAAAAGATAACTCTTGTGCAGCTCCAAATCAGGATGCTCCCAAGCACACTAACCATGACAAGAATAAACTCAAAACTACACTGGCAGCACAAGGCATGACCCATCACACAGCAAGACTGTAACAACTTGTTTATTAAGGTAAGTTGTCAAATAAATACCAAACTGAAAAATACATCTGCAATGAAAAACGAATGTTGTAGGTTCTTGGAATAAGAAAATACACTTTTTAAAAATGTCTAAGGAGTCAGGTTAACAGTGAAGACTCCTTCAGAACCTACCCTGAGATGGCAGCAAAGGTCCATCAACCCTTTTCCCAGAGCTCCAGCAGACTGTAAGTGCCAACCTTCAGAGGAAGGCATTACAGCAGTTCATTGTTTATTAAAACTTCTTAATGTTCATGGGCTCATGTAGCTTTTTCGAACGTACTTCACATTGAGCAGCAATTCCCTCTGCAAATGCCCCTACTCAGAAAAGGACTGCCGTTGATGGGGTCTACAAGAGTCTCTCCTAGCTCTGTACTTTCCTCATTGCTTCTTCTGCCACCAATCATGTTTTGAAGTATCTTGCTTCACTATGAGCAACAGCAGCAGGTTGATCCTTAGATCCATGTTAACTACCCAGCCAGCTCCGGGTTACATGTCCTCCACGCTCCACTTGTAGGCAATTTCTTGGACTGCCTTCTTGTCGGCTTGCCTGGCATACCGTTTCTGTTCAAATCCATTGGACCTGTTGGACGGAAAAGAAACAATGCATAATTAAAGTTTCCCTGTATTTTCAAGGCTTAAGAGTTAATGAGCGTATGGTAGCATCATTTTTTGCAGCACCTTCTTTTACAGCACTTTCACTTCAGACTTTCAATAGAGAATTTAAGACAAAGGTCATCTTCAGAACTGGCCTGTAGGAGTAGACTGCAAGGCCCCTCTGGTTTTACGTTAACCCGGTCAATGATGCAAGTGTAGCCAACCATCTCCAGCTCTCACACACACAACACCAATTCTGCCTAACGAAGTAACTCATAAACTTAAGCTTAATTAGGGTGGGTGACTATACACCTCAAGGAACAATCATAAACCTTGAAATGATGAACCTTCAATGTTACTGAATGAACCTGAACTCAAATTGCTGGTAGCTATGGCACAGAGCTAACAGGCCTAATATATGGCAATTCGTAAAGTATTTATGCAGTACCAAAAAGGTAATAAAGTGAAAATGCAAAACAATAAAAATCCCAAACCAAATTAGAAAGATTATCAACAATTTAGTAACAAAATGACAGAAAAACGATTTTAAAAAATCTAATAATGGGAACCAGAAATATGAATTTTCAAAGTTGTAAGTAGAAATGATGCCAAAAAGCACAAAACGCCAATGTTAGTAATGAGTAATAGCCAATGGCTGAGGTTAATTTAGGCATCAAAAATTAGGAAGGACACGCACAACCTGGTGATTCAAAGGTGAATGTTTTGGTTATAAAAATGTCGCGTGCAACTAGGGCTTTGTTGTCTGTACCAACCAGCTTGTAGAACAGTAACAAAAGTGCAGCCCCTAAATAGGGGTTGTCCCCCAATGCACAGCGTAAAGAGACAAATAAGCTTGCATCAAATTTTCAAGGTAAATAATCCAGAAACGTGAACCAATCCGTACTCAAATGTTCTTTAGTGACCACTTAACATCAATGATCATTCATTGTTCAGAACAGTTCATCAAGGTGCGAATAGATATCACATGGTCATAATTCAAAAGTAGATCAGTAATCCCAATGCATTTCGGGCATTACATATGCCATTCGTCAGGGGACATTCTATAAGCAAAAGATGAAAAAATGGTCTTCATAAGGAAAGACTCGCGTGTCTAAGAAAACTATATAAACTATATACTGTGCAGATAGACATTAGCTTATAATGACGAGATGCCAAATGTGCTAACGAGTATACCAGAGTGTGAAAGGCAAAATGCAAAAATGAAATGAGGAAATCATGCATTAAACAGGCTGGTGTTGTGCAATGCATTCGGGATGTGCCAAGAAGTCCGGGTGGTCAAGAGAGTTGCCAATTACTAAAAGTATACTGGTAAGGAGAAGGAAAATAAAGGGTGAACAGTGCCACCACCGACTAAAAGTGTGTTGAAAGAAAAAATATATCGAGTGCAAGTATTAAGTACAACAAGTAAAAAGTCTCACGTGGTCAATGGTGATGTTTGGAAACTGAGACTTCTGTAAGAAAACAGTGCCAAAGAAATGTGTTAAAAGACGTGTTGTCTGAGATAAACCGTTACAAGCGAACACACCGAGTGGTACTTACTGACTGCTGTATAATCAAAAGCGGTGAGACAGAGTGTCCCGCAAGGCTCTGAAACGCCCAGCACCGTGAGTCCGAGTGTGCATCTGCCGAGTCAGCCGGTGGGCTGAAGTAGCGAACGTGTGTGTTAAAATAGAAAGAGGACAACGCGATCAAAAAATAAACAAGCGCCATCTTGGAATGGGGTCAGAAGTAAATAACCGAAAACGTCTCAAACAGTGAAGAGATCTGTATACTGGTAATGGAAATACAGTGTAAGAAATGTCAAGGAGGGGAAAAACAGAAAACGTCATGTTAATATAAACGATAAATGCATAAACATTGTAAGTGCAGATCAGCAGAGCAAACAGTTTCAGAGATAACATAAAAATTCCATGCGGTCATTTAGCCCGTTAGGCTGCATTGTGCACAGATAACGAATCCAATGGTTTTCTCTTTGTAATAATTTGTTCTTGTTGTGAACACCTTCTCTGGGTTTGCTAATCTGCAAAATGAGAAACTTCAATTGTGATATGTTGTGTCTTTTTTCCGCAAAGTGGGTCGCCACGGTGGATTTCAGGTTGCATGTGCGAATATTACTTTTATGTTCCACGATGCGTGTTTGAATTTTCCTTTCAGTGTGTCCCACATAACATGCCCCACATGGGCACTTCAGCATATATATTACGTTGGAAGTGCTGCATGTGGCGTTTGATAGCGGGGCCTTTCATTGGATGGTTTATGACATTCCCTGGAATGCTGTTGTGACAACAGCTACAGTTATAGCAGGGTACCAAACCTTTGTACTGGGTGGATTGTGGATCATCTGATGGTTGATTAAGCAAGTCTTTCAAGTTGTAACCCCTAGTGTATGCAAAGATCGGTTTATTCTCAAAGAGTCCCTTAAAATCAGGTTCATTGCTAAGTAATGACCAATGTTTCAATATCATGTTGCGAAACCTATTGCTGATGGTTAAATATTTGGACACTACTACCATCCGATCCTTAGATTCTTTGTGTTTAAGCTTGAGTAGGTCTTGCCTTTTGAGTGTTTGGCATCTTTTTTCCGCAGTTTTCAAGATTTCCTCTGGATAGCCTCGATCTCTGAATCTAGTTAACATAGCATCCATTTGTTTTTCGCATTCAGGAGAAGATGAAACAATGCGTTTGACTCGGAGAAGCTGTGAAAATGGCAAGTTGTTGTTTAATCCTGGTCTATGGAAACTATTGTAATGCAAAATGCTATTTCCATCAGTGGGCTTACGAAACAGATTTGTTGAAAACATGCCATCTGTTAAATTGAATTTGTACATCCAAGAAGTGGATTAGCTATTGGTTGTACTCCCAGGTGAATTGTATCCGTTCATCAGTGTCATTCATTTGGTGTACAAAACATTCAAGACTGTCTACAGTACCGGACCAAACAATGAAAATGTCATCAATAAATCGAAGGAAAATCCTGCCGTGTTGCAACCATGATTGTTTATTTACGATGTGTTGTTCCTCAAAAATAAATTTGCGTAGGCAGGAGCTGCGCAATTTCCCATGGATTTCCCGCATAGTTGCAATTACCAGTCATTATTCCAGTTGAAATAGCTGTGGTACAAGGAAAACATAAGCAGTTTAATTAGAAATACTTGTAAGTCAGAGTCTAAAGAAGAATTCTGTAGGACTTGTTTGATGGCTTCTACGCCTAGACTGTGAGGAATCGATGTGTACAGAGATTTAACATCAACTGTACACAGCCAGAGTTCCTCTTCTGAACACAGTTGAACGGAGTTGATCTTGATTAAAAAATCTGTTGTATCTCAGATATATGATGTTGTGGTGATCACAAAGGGTTGTAAATGTTTGTCTATGTATTTGCCAACTGTTTCATGGATGCTGCCTCTGGTTGAGACTATATGTCTGAAGGATGGATGCTGTAAGTTCTTATGAATTTTCGGAAGCATATAAAGAGATGGTGACCTGGGGTTGTCTTGAATAAGGAACCTTTTAACTCTTTCTGTGATGGTGCCATCATCCAGTGCTTGTTGAACAATGTTCAATAAAATAACTGCAAATTCATGTGTAGGATCATGATGCAGAGGAGCATAAGTGTTGGTGTCAGACACATGTAACAAAACTTTTTCTTGATAATAAGTTTTATCCATGATCACTAAGGCTCCGCCTTTGTCAGCGTTCTGGCAGATGATAGTCTGATTTTCATAAAGTTTTTTCAATGTACTCTTGTCTTTGGCAGTCAAATTTGAATATTTGGAAGTTTGTTGGAATTTCAAATTTGATAAATGATGTTTAACCAGGTTTTCAAATGTGTCAATCATTTTATGGCTTACTGGAGCCAAGAATGTACTCCGTGGTCTTAGTCCCAACAAGGTATCTTCTTGTTGAACATTAGTTTGTACCACATTCTCAAAGTAGTGCCTCAATCTGATGTTGCGCATCAATTTAAAGAAGCTAACTTCTAGTTCTAGGGTGTTGGTATTTGTGGTTGGAACAAATGTTTGTCCCTTTTGTAGGGGTTGTGTCTTATGTTGTGTAAGATCGTAAGAAGAAATGTTAATAACCAAGTTGTTAAAATCTGTCATTTTCTCCTGACGGTGCTGGGCGTTTCAGAGCCTTGCGGGACACTCTGTCTCACCGCTTTTGATTATACAGCAGTCAGTAAGTACCACTCGGTATGGACGCTTGTAACTGTTTATCTCAGACAACACGTCTTTTAACACATTTCTTTGACACTGTTTTCTTACAGAAGTCTCAGTTTCCATACATCACCGTTGACCACGTGAGACTTTTTGCTTGTTGTACTTAATACTTGCACTCAATATATTTTTCTTTCAACTCACTTTCGATCGGTGGTGGCACTGTTCCCCCGTTATTTTCCTTCTCCTTACCAGCATACTTTTAGTAATTGGCAACTCTCTTGACTACCAGGACTTCTTGGCACATCCCGAATGCATTACTCAACACCAGCCTGTTTAATGCACGATTTCCTCGTTTCATTTTCGCATTTTGCCTTTCACACTCTGGTATACTCCTTAGCACATTTGGCATCTCGTCATTATAAGCTTATGTTTATCTGCACAGTATATAGTTATATAGTTTTCTTAGACACTCAAGTTTTTCCTTATTAGGACCATTTTTTCATTTTTTGCTTATAGAATGTCCACTGACGAAGGGCATATGTAATGCCCGAAATGCATTGGGATTACTGATCAACTTTTTCTTTTTTTTACTGATCAACTTTTGAATTATGACCATGTGATATCTATTTGACCTTGATGAACTGTTCTGAACAATGAATGATCATTGATGTAAAGTGGTCAATAAAGAACATTTGAGTACGGATTGGTTTACATTTCTGGATTATTTACCTTGAAAATTTGATGCAAGCTTATTTGTCTCTTTACACTGTGCATTGGGGGACAACCCCTATTTAGGAGCTGCACTTTTGTTAATTTAGGCATTCCATCCCTTCTTCTTTCTCATTGATTAACCAACTCTCCAGCAGCTTCTTTCATATTGATGTGGGTTAACTTCCCATTACGCATGCTTCTTTGCTGTCCTCACCCCCCAGCCTTCCCACCCCTTTGCATAGCCCCCTGGTCCTCCCCGTTTGTAGTCTCCTCCAAAGTGCATTCCGTACACTTTTAGGAGTTTGTCATTCACATCGTTTTTCATCCACATGAGGACTTAGAGTGGAAATGAGAAGAGGCCAGACCACAGGCAGCAAGTTTATACTCGATGAAGAAGAGACCTGGGTATTAATGTTTCATGATATTCTATTCAGAGAGGAAACAGATTAGCGAAAACTACTCTGAGGGTGTTATGTTCTTACTGGAAACAAATATGGGGAACTCTACCTGAAAAAGCTATTCCGACTGTCCTAGTTATGTCCTGACAGGGAGCAGGTGTTAAAGTTAACACGGAGCACAGTTGAACCCTCCCATCTTGAACCCTGATTGTACAGCATATAAACGGAGACAAAAATATGCAGTGTGTCGTTTTGTAGAGTTCAAGCGATAAACTGAGTTTTGAAAGCTTTTTGACATCATAAACCTTTCTATGTGAGGCATGTTATGTTGTGCATTCTAAATAGCGCACATTAATGTTTTTGGTCCCTAAGAATTTTGGTGGAGAGCTTGTATGCGATTTTGGGGTTTGCCCATCAATCTGGGGCTCCACTTGGGTGATGTATGTGGGTATGCTGTGGCCCAATAAATAAGTGTATAAGGGGATGAAGGAAGGGGGCTTCTTTCCTTACAGAAGATGTGCATTGGTGGTGGTGGTGGTGGGTGCTGAGGGGAAGGAGGGCGGGGCTTGAAACCTGCCGTGGGGCTATGTGTGCTGAGTAGGAATCTCACATATGTCAGTGTGTAATTAAATGCAGTAAATCATTTGTATAGCACATAAAAAGAACTGTTTCTTACATCACTTAATAACAATTCTTTAGTACTTCCCAATAAAATATATGTTTTTCTAAATTTAAATAACAACAGATTGAGTGAAAACTCGCTAGGATTAAAAAGTATATAACACACGTTTCCTTCAGGTGTTTAACTTACACAAATATCTACTAGTAATTTGGGCTCACACTTTTATGCCATTACTTTTAGGCATTTCTGTCAACATGTATCCATATTTCTTTTTTGTATTCATCCATATTATTTATGTTGTGTTCTGTAATAAAGTAAAGCTGCAACTAGACTATGTCCAAAGTGTTTCACCAGGAAAGGTACTCAAAAACATTAGTACTGTAGTAAGATTATATGGACATTGACAGCTGCGCAAAGCTTCAGTAAGAAACCTAATTCCTTTTACTTTTTACTCCATTGCTTGTCAGGCTGCACAGCTACTGGCCTGGCAGTCTCGAATAAAAGAAATGAGAGACCCTGAAAAGACCAATTTTCTGTTTTTTATGTTTAAAAATAAATACAAGAAATGTATGTTTTCTGTCAGTGTTTAACAAAAATCAGTAGAAACGGAAAACTATGAGCGTTAACTATAATGTATGGCTGGCACACTTTGCTGCCATATTTTGCTATGTTGCAAATTATTTTGCGGGCAAAGTTTGTAAAAAATAATAATAATAATAATGTACTGGCAGTATGTTATTAACCTCTCAGCTGTTTACATCGATGTCTGCAGCAGGTCGTTTCACTCTAAGTATCATGTCATGTCAAGGTAGAGATCGAATAGCAAAAAAAGCAACGTTCTTGGTAAGAACCAGAACAAGCATTTGCAATGCTATAGGTCTCGCATTTGCGAGAGTTTAAGCTAATGGCATTGTAAATGACAATGCCTTTTATTTATCTGTTTTGATAATTAACACATAAATAAAAAGGCACTGTCATTTACAATGCCAATAGCTCAAACTCTTGTAAATGCGAGACTTATTCAAAGAAGTGGGTGTCATTGACCCGGACTGCTTGGAAAGTGAAAGTGCGCATGGCGTGCTGAATGTTGCAGTAAAGCATGTGGTGCCTGCAGTAAGAGAAAGTCATTAAAGAAAATAGTGCTTACAGACTAAATGCACAAGTTACTACTTGTGTAACGATATATCTGTAAGAGACATTAGTTAGTGATAGATTCCTTACCTTAGAATATCCCCAGGCGTCAGACTGGATCCGGAAATTTTTGCGTAGCAATACCCCTGCGCGCTGGTAGGCGTCGTCTGCGGCTCCGCGTCCGTCGTCGGCGTCGTGAGCGCCGGGATGACGTCATCGGAGTATATAGACGGCGCCCATGCGCGCTGACGTCAGTTCTGATAACACAGCTTTTCCGCGCCAGATACGCAGAGCCATGATAGAACTAACACTGGTGCCATTGAAACTAGGGCCCTGGAAGGGAATGACCTTAACCCTAAATATCGGTCCGCAGAACGGGGAGGATGGGAGGGCGGTAAGGAATCTATCACTAACTAATGTCTCTTACAGATATATCGTTACACAAGTAGTAACTTGTGCATCTGAAAGAGACACGTTAGTGATAGATTCCTTACCTTAGAATAGATACCCCAGCAATACCAACCCCGGTGGTGGGTCTGCGAACCAATATCACACCAGAAAGTCCTGGAGGACGGAACGGCCAAAGAAGCCATCCCTCCGGACTTGACTGTCCAGGCAGTAGTGTCTTGCGAACGTGTGCAGTGAGGCCCACGTGGCTGCCTGACAGATGTCCTGCAGGGGGACACCGCGGCCCAGGGCAGTTGTCGTTGCCGTGGCCCGAGTGGAGTGAGCCCGCAATCCAGCCGGGGGCTCCTTCCTCGCCATAGAGTAGCATGCTTGGATGCACAAGATGATCCACCTGGAGATGGTCCTCTTGTGTACAGCCTTTCCCTTCTTCGCGCCCACGTAACCAACGAAGAGTTGGTCATCCACCCGGAATTGGCGAGTGCGGTCCAGGTAGTAGGAGAGCGCACGTTTTGGATCCAGACGGTGGAGCCTCTCTTCCTCTTTCGAGGGATGCGGAGGCGGAAAGAAGGTGGGCAAGGTGATGGACTGCCCGATGTGGAAGGCCGTGACAACCTTGGGCAGAAAGGAAGGTCGTGTACGCAACACCACCTTATCAGGATGAACAGACAGGAAAGGCGGAGAAGAAGAAAGAGCCTGGAGCTCACTCACCCTCCTGGCAGAGGTGATGGCAACCAGGAAGGCCGTCTTCAGTGTAAGGAGACGAAGAGGACAGGTATGAAGTGGCTCAAAGGGAGCACACATCAGATAGGTGAGAACAAGGTTCAAGTCCCACTGGGGCATCACGAAGGGAACAGGAGGGAACATGTGTGAGATGCCCTTCAGAAATCTACTCACTATAGGGGACTTGAACAAAGAAGGCTGATCTGGTAGCCTCAAGAAGGCTGAAAGAGCAGAGAGGTACCCTTTAAGAGTGCCCAGAGCAGAGCCCTGCTGGGCAAGGGAAAGAAGAAAGAGCAGCACTTCCGAAAGGGGTGCAGAGAGGGGATCCACAGCCTTTGCTGCGCACCATGCCACAAATCTGTTCCACCGGCAGGCGTATACCGACTTAGTGGAGGGACGCCTGGCTGCCAGAATGATGTCACAGACTTCGGGAGGCAAGTCAAATGGCCTCAACTGCCGCCGCTCAATCTCCAAGCTTGTAGGTGGAGACTGGACAGGTTCGGGTGCAGGACCGTCCCCTGCTGCTGCGACAGAAGGTCCTCCCGAAGAGGCAGACGAATCGGGGGATCGACTGACATGCTGAGTAGCTCGGGATACCAGTATCTTCGTGCCCAGTCCGGAGCCACAAGGACGACCTGGGCCCGGTCGCGCCTGATCTTCTTCAGCACTCTGGGCAGAAGTGGTATAGGCGGAAAGGCGTACAACAGACCGCAGCTCCACTCGCGACGAAAAGCGTCTCCGAGCGAGTGCCGCCTTGGAAACTCCAACGCGCAGAACTGCTGACATTGCGCGTTCTCTTCTGTGGCGAATAGATCTAACCAAGGCTCTCCCCACTGTCGAAAGAGACCTTGCGCCACGTCCGAGTTCAGACGCCATTCGTGATCCATCATGCACCGGCGGCTGAGTTCGTCCGCCCTGGCATTCAGAGAGCCTGCCAGGTGTTGAACCACCAGGGTCACGCCCTGATGTTCCAGCCACTGCCAGAGGCGCAGAGCCTCCTGGCAAAGGGTCCACGACCCCACACCGCCCTGTTTGTTGCAGTACCACATGGCGGTGGTGTTGTCGGTGAACACTTGCACCACGCTTCCCCTGACAGAGGGGAGGAATGCCTTCAGTGCAAGACGAATCGCCCGCAGCTCCAGAAGGTTGATGTGGAGCCGGGACTCCGCCGGAGACCAGAGGCCTCTGATCTCCGCCTCTCCCATGTGGCCTCCCCAGCCCTGGAGGGACGCGTCCGTCACAACTACGTGCTCCGGCTGGGGTAGGGAGAGGGGTCTGCCACTGACCCATTCGCGGTCCGTGAGCCACCACTGCAGTTGCTTCGCAGTGCCCTCCGAGATCAGGACATGATCGGACAGGTTGCCCTGATGCTGGGCCCACTGAAACTTCAGGTCCCACTGCAGAGCCCGCATCCGCCACCTGGCGTGACGCACCAGAAGGATGCAGGAGGCCATCAGTCCCAGAAGCCGCAGCGTCAACCTGACCGAGACTCGGGATAACGGTCTGAAGACAGGAATCAGAGCCTGAATATCCCGAACCCGCTGTTCGGGTGGGTAAACCCGAAACTGCGCCGAGTCGAGAACCGCTCCGATGAAAAGGAGCTTCTGAGAGGGACACAGGTGCGACTTCGGCACATTGATGGAGAACCCCAGCAAGTGCAGGAGGTCCGCCGTAGTCTGGAGGTGGCTGACGACTGTCTGGGGCGAGCCCGCCTTCAACAACCAGTCGTCGAGGTAGGGGAAGACTGATACCCCCTGCCTGCGCAGATGGGCTGCGACCACCGCCATCACCTTTGTGAACACCCGTGGGGCGCTGGTAAGGCCGAAGGGGAGCACGGTAAACTGAAAGTGCTCTAGGCCTACCGTGAACCGCAGGTAACGCCGGTGGGCCGGCAGGACGGGGATGTGGAAATAGGCGTCCTGCAAGTCCAACGCTACCATCCAGTCTCCTGGGTCCAGGGCAGCCAGGACCTGAGCTAAAGTGAGCATCTTGAACTTCTCCGTCCGGAGGAAGCCGTTGACGTTCCGCAGATCCAAGATAGGGCGTAGGCCCCCTTTGCCCTTCTTGGGCACCAGAAAGTAGCGGGAGTAACAACCACGTCCTACTTCTGGCCCAGGAACGCGCTCGATGGCCCTCTTGGCCAAGAGGGCCGAAACTTCCTCCTGCAGAAGTTGCAAGTGATCCCCCGACACACGGTGGTATTGAGGTGGCATGGATGGAGGGGAAGACTCGAAGGGGAGGGAGAAACCCCTTCGGACAATTTGCAGCACCCACCTGTCCGAAGTGACTGTATGCCAGTGGGAGAGGTGATGGCGAACCCTGCCTCCCACAGGCGTCACATGGGCCTGAAAACTCGGACTAGGAAGGTTTTGAGGCGGGGGCTGCTGAGGGAGGTGTGGACTGGCCGCGCCGCTGACCCCTACCACCGCCACGGCGGTTCCCACGTCCGCCACCGCGCTGCTGGACATTTTGCGGCGTGTGGCTGGCGGCCCGTGGAGGGGCGCCCCTTCCGTGGCCACGAAAGGAGCGAAAGGCACCCGATTGCTGGCGTGGGGCCGTAAGGCCCAAGGACTTGGCCGTGGCCCTGGAGTCCTTGAAACGTTCCAGCGCATGGTCTGCCTTGTCGCCAAAGAGGCGACGGCCATCAAACGGCATGTCCAGGAGGGTGGCCTGGACATCGGCCGAGAAGTTGGCGGACCTCAACCAGGCGTGGCGTCGAACCGCCACCGTCGTTGCCATCGCCCTGCCCAGTGAGTCCGTGGTATCCAGCCCACACCGGATAGAAAAGCGTGCCGCATCTCGGCCGTCCGCAAGGGTTTGGCTGAGTTTAGCCCTGACCTCCTCAGGGCATTGTGGCAGCACCTCCGCAACCGTGTCCCACAGAGTGTGGGTGTAGCGGCCCAAGAGACAGTTGGTGTTCACTGACCGTAGCCCCAGGCTCACAGACGAGAAGACCTTCTTCCCGAACTGCTCATATCTCTTGAATTCCCTGTCGGGCGGGGCCGACGGGAATGCGGATTGGGAGGTAGAGGCCTGGATGACCAGGCTCTCGGGGGTGGGATGGGTGGACAAAAAGCATGGGTCGCCCGGTGCCGGGCGGTAGCGTCTGGCCACGTTCCTGTCCACAGGGGGGCCTGTGGCGGGCTTGGACCAAGTGCCCAGCAGAACGTCACACAAGGCCTCATTGAACGGCAGAAGGGGCTCCGTGGAACCGGACTGCTGTTTGAGGACCTCAGTGAGGAGATTAGTCCTCACGGCCGCGACGGGGAGCTGAAGGTTTAAGGCCTTAGCTGCCTTCGTCAACACTACGCTGTAAGCAGAACCCGCCTCCGAAGCCACAGTCGGGGGCGATGTAAATCCAGTGTCTGGCGAGGTGTCAATACCACTGGCCTCCCCAAGCTCATATGTCCAGTCCTGATGCGACTGGCAATCGCGTGCCAGAGGGTCCTCGGACCCCTCCCATTGCTCCTCGTCACCCGGCTCCTGGAGACCAGGATTAACAGCCAGGGCCTCCTCGTGGAGATAGAAGTCTCCGAAGGCCGACGGAATCGGCGCCCAGCGGCGCCCCTCCGACACCTGAGTAGGACCGTAGGAAGCATTGGGGTCGGCAACCACATCGGCTGCCGGGGACGACACCTGAAGGGACGGCGCCGGTGAGGTCGTAAGGTCGACCGGCGAGGTCCCGGATCCGGAGCCGGATCCAGCGAGGTCGCGCGGCGCCGGGACCGAAGCCGCCAGCGGCGCCGGGGCCGAAGCACCCGACGTCGTCGGGGCCGAAGCGCCCGACCCGGAAGGACCTCCAGACGGAGCCGATCGGCCCGAAGGCGCCACGGGAACCGACTGAGGAGGGAGGGCCCTCATGGCCATGAGGTACCTCTCGACCTCCTCCTGCGACGCGCCGTGCCCAGGGACCCGGAGGTGTGGGGCAGGCGGCGACGCTTGCGACTCCCGCGGAGCCGCGTGGGCGGTGTCGCCCGAGTCCCCGGTCGCATCGCGCGAGCGACGGGGCGGGTCGGAGGATCGATGGTGTCGCTCCGACCTCTCATGCCTCGTACCTGAGGACTTGGAACCGGACGATCGGTGACCACTCCCGGAGCGTCGATGACTCCGACCTCGCGACCTGTCCCTCGACCTCCCGTGGGACCGGGACCGGGACCTGGAGCGGCGCGGGGCCGACTGCCTCAGCTCGAGACGCTTGCGGGACCGCTCCCGCCTAGCCTTCGACGTCAGGGCCCGGCAGTCGTCACAGGTTCGATCGTCGTGGTCGAGGCCTAAGCACTTCAGGCACCGGCGATGGGGGTCCGTGACCGACATGAGTCGGCCGCACTTCGAGCAAGGCTTGAACCCGGGCATCCCTGGCACCTATAGTCGAGAAGCGACTAAATAGAGGATCAAAAAGATCAAAAAAGTTTTCAGTCAAAAAGTGACTGGGGGTAGAGCTTCTTCCGGATCTGCGCTAGCTGGCGCGGAAAAAAGAAGAACTGACGTCAGCGCGCATGGGCGCCGTCTATATACTCCGATGACGTCATCCCGGCGCTCACGACGCCGACGACGGACGCGGAGCCGCAGACGACGCCTACCAGCGCGCAGGGGTATTGCTACGCAAAAATTTCCGGATCCAGTCTGACGCCTGGGGATATTCTAAGGTAAGGAATCTATCACTAACGTGTCTCTTTCAGATAAGACCTACTGTGTAACAACAGAAGTAAGAGGTTGAATCCTCATGGGAGGTTACAAATGAAGACAAGGCGGTTAAGGAGGGACTGACAAGCCTATTCACGAATCAGAAACCAGCGTTTACAAAAGACAATGACACAAGCCAATGACAGATATGGGCTGAGAGTGAGCGTGGCTTCAACTCCAAACACGGATACAGCAAGCCTTGCAGAGCAGCGCATGCGCTGCCCAGGCCGACTTAAAAGCTTTGGAATGCCCCCACATCTGTTACCATAGCATGATAACTGCACCCCATAGAATGGGCCACAGTCTCTACAGTTAAAGCCACATTTTAGTTTGCGTTTGGGTGCAACAAGTGCATCACTCACCAGGTATGGATATAGCCTCTTCTTGTGCTCTGGCATACTGTCCACAACGTTTTGCTAGTCCTCATAAAGCATGGATATAAAGGTCCTAAAGACAGGAAGCAGTAGCAGTGTGTAACAGCCAAGTTGCCAGAGGGAAAACTGTGTGAGCCAAAGTGTCAAGTTTCTTGGACTGTCTATAGAGGCTGTAGGAAAGGAATTTGTATTCTGCTTCAAAGACATCAAACACCCAGAATTTCAGGTGATGGATGGGAGGACTAAACCTATTTGCCACCAGGAGGTAAAGCTATAGCACCTGGCTATCAGCCTTTGGGCTGCTGGGCCTAAAAAGATTTCTCCTGAGCTACAATTATAGTGTCTTGGCATACCTTATTAAAAGAAAATAGGACTTCACAGAAACTGTAGAAGAGGCGGGCGGATCAACTTATAAATCATATTCATAATCCTCCATGCGTCCATAGCCCTTCTTCTCCATTGCCCAGGTATCTGTATCTAAACCAATAATTTCCTCTAAATATCATTGGCATAGGGGAGAGGTACACAGTGATGCATCACTGAAGTAAGCCTCGATTTCTTCCCTTGCCATATGGATGATAACTTTTTCACATCCATACATCAGCCAGCTCTGGGCTAGCTTTGTGGGCAGCGTCACAACCTACTTTTGGGTTGCCACAGAGGGATCGCCTGAATTAATGGGGGCATAAGGACAAGACAGTACTTAGGTCAGTTATGACTACACTTCAAGCACTTTGGCTGAACTTGCAGAGAGAGCAGCCAGAGTGACACAGTGAAACCTTTTATCGAGAAAAAGACAAAAAACACAGGATCACATCTAGCCTTCTTTCTGTATTACGCAGTTATTGGCAGCTTTTTAAAAAGGAAAACTTTGATTTGCGTATATATGTATGGCCTATATCATGCAAAACCCACCCCAAAATGGGTTTCAGAGCTCTGTACAATCATAGTGGAAGCAGCAGGGATGGAATATAAATAGGATCCACACATGAGCCAAATTTCCAATAAAAGGCAGCGGCTTCAAAGCGCTATACAGCTGCTTTATAGAATCACATTTAGAAGCACATTAACCTAGATTGCAGGCAAGTTAGAAGTCGCTGAGCACTCGGGCTAGCAGTGAGTAGGTACGACCAGCTGCTGGAAAGGTACAGGATGAGCTAAGTAGAAACAAGCATACAATCTACTGTCGAACATGTCATATAGGACGATTTCAAAATGTGTGCTATTTCATGAAGGTCCACATCAGTAACAACCATGAGTAAGTTTGCACGCTCTGGTCTCAACCGAGAGACACATTACACACAAATAGCTGGGTGTCGGGCTTGCTCCAGTTTCTCATAAAACACCATCATCAGAAACATCTGATTTCACCCAAGGTGTTTGGACAATGTTCAAGTGACACACAGCTTTGGAGCTGGCATCCAAGGATGGGTAAGCCTCATCAGTGCAGAAAAATTCAATGGACGTACAGGTTCATCTCCTGATGTCTGAGGCATTGTAACAAAAAGAAACCTTTAATTGGCACCGGAAACAGACAAAACCAGTGGTCACTTCACATAAGTCAATTAAAGACCAAAATGCGCGGAGGAAAGGAGAAACTCTGGGGCAAGGACTGCGTGCCCCATCATACCGCGAACCTGAAGGCTGGTTGATTGATTGTACAGCTGCCCATAATCTGCCCCGTGTTACAAAGTGTTTAAGGTGTCCTGTAGTGCGGGACGTGCGTGGGCCGGGCCTGGGCCTTCTGAACGCACATTTTTTAGAGTTCTTTTATAACCGATAATGAAGGAAAATCATTTTTGGTGAAAAAAAATGTTACCTAAAATCAGACAATTTACGAGGAGAAGCAGTGATTTATCCACGTGTTCTCGTTTCGCTTTGTACCAAATAGCCAGCAAAGTGTAATCTATTTGTGTTCCCTTAGGCTAAGGCTTTGTTTGTTTCATGTGTACATTTCCCGATGCTTATGATGTCACATGAGGGAATACCGTATCTCTCCTGCAAGTTCATGCACTTTAAAGTCACCACATGCCTAAAGTACACGCTATATTCAGTAGATATAAACAAAAAAATCATTGCGAGTTACACTTTACCCCTCCTCATCCATTCGCGTAGGACCAGCGGTGGCAAATGCCGCACCCCCTGCTAACTTTCTACTATTCCAATTTCAAAATCTATCCCTTTTTTCCAGGGCACTAGAAGCGCTCCAGCTGGGAAAGTGCAATTTTGCCTGGAGCGCCGTACATGCTTCCATCGTTTCTGGAAGCATCTCTGACACTGGAGATCTCAGTATCTTAGAAAGAGTTTGAGTCATGCAGACAGCTGACAAGTGATATCCTTATGTTTTGCTGTTAGTCCTTGTAAATTAAGCGAGGTATTGGCACGGAAAGTGCAGCGGGAGCAACTGTAAAGCGTGCGCATATGTTTAAGTGGCAGGAGAGAGTGCGTGGCAGAGTGAAAGGAAGGACAGGGAATAACACCAGGATAGGTGGCAGAATAAAGTGCATGGCACAGGAAGAGGCATGGGTAGACAAAAATATAAGGTTAAGTACCAGGACATGCTGACAGCGCCTATTTTTCGTCCTAGTCTGACCCTGATGAAGAATCATAGCAGTAGAAAGCACTGTAGTAATGCTTACAGTTGCAGAACATATTCACTGTGGGATAGGCTAAGGCGGGGTTTTTTTCAGTTAACAGGCGGCATGAGAATTCCCTTTTAAATAAACATCGAGCCACTGCTGTCTGCAGCGCTCTTGTGGATGAAGTGAATTAGCACAGAACAAACAGATAATACTGCCTTTTCATATAATGGGAATCAACAGGAGAAAACAATCACACAGTGGCATGTGCGCTCCGAATGACAGCGTCTCGGCTGCCGCTTCCGTGAAAAACAGTAATAATGGCAGATGTAATTAAATGGAATAGGAGGATGTTTCAGGAAGGCTGCAGCTGGGAGGGTTGGCGCTGATGAGGACAGAGGCCCCTCTTACCTCATTTCTCTTCACTTGTGTTTTTTGACGACTGTCCTGTTTTATCTTCCTTTCAGCTGAGCAGAAATCATGCACGCAACGCTTCTCCTCCCGGTGCACGCCATCATGGCCCTCACGCGAAGAGGGTTGTGAATGCTGGTATATTTTCTGAAGTTTAAAACCTGTCTATGTCACGTCATATTATGTGATGTTATCGGCATTACATAAAACATTTCAACAGGAAAGTGGGAGGTTAAAAAATGCGCTACGGCTCCGGCGGTGAATGCTTGCAAGAGGTAACAAGCCGTGAGCGTGCACTCTCCCGAACTTCTGGTTTCGGGATGTGAACGCTCACGGCTGTCGTGGGGCGGGACTTATGTCTTTCGGAGAAGCCCGCGCCCACGGAGTGGATGGCCCAGGGGACTGGTGGCAGCAGAAGGAGTGGCGGCTGAGGCCGCTGATGCAGTAAGTGGGGCTTAGGGGGCTTGGCACGTGCGTGTGTGTGTGTGTGCGTGTGCGTGCGTGTGTGCCTGCCTGTGTGCGCGCGCGACTGAGAGAGAGGCATGGCTGACTGACTGAGATGTGCACAGCTCCGGGGGGCGGGGCATGCGCGTCAACGCTGTGAAATCGCCGCGCGTGCCCCTGCCTACGTCCCTTGAGAGCCGACTTAATAACAATAGGTCTCGAGCGAGACCTAAAAAGGGACAGCCACATCATTTGCTAACCACCCATTGTAAGTTTTGAAAAAAATGGACTTGGCCTTTACTCTGGTCTGTAAGGATTTGCAAAGAAAACTGAAAAATCAGAAAAGGATCCCCTTGCTGCAGATCGTGGGAAGGTCGTTCTATAGTACAAACATTGTTGAAAGGGCCAAGTGCTTAGCTGTGCTCTGTTCATCTGGCCCTGGTAGGCTCATTAGCTGCCACTACCCCTTATTTCTAAATTTATATCAGCTGCAATTCCGAATCCAGGTTTTCTATTGGCAACTTAACACCTGTTTGTAATGCCCCCTCCTGAAGATCGGGCCTAGAAACAAATCAGTGTCTAGTGCACAGATTACAAGTAAACAAGTAGAACAGCTGGCCATAAATTTAACTGCCTTGACCCACAGAAATGGCGTTCGTTCATCCAATAAGCACCTCTCTAAGTTAATTTCCATCAATGACAAGAAACAAATATAGCCAAACGGGAGGTACATGGTAGAGGCTCAAAAGATGCCAACCTTTGTCTACTCGGCAGGACTCGAGAGTTTAACACTATGTTCCCTAGCTCGGAGCACACCTATTGTGCTCCATCACACAAACTAGCTACTGGCCATGGAAGACCTACTGGCCTGGAAGGCACACTATGCCCTGTCTAATTTCACAAATTGACCTCGCACACCAAGAAACTATATGATAGACACAATATTAGTGCTTAATAAACATTTGTATTGTAACAAAGATAAAATCCAACTGTCCTCCCAAGAAATTTTTCAAGTCGATTTTCTTCGTTTTATTCTTTCTTTATTTGTTCAAAAACTCGCAGATAAAAATAGCCAACGCGTTTCGTCCGAAACCGGACTTCTTCAGGGCTTTGCGCAGTGTATTCTTAAGTTAAACGTCCCATCCGTCCTGGCAGGTG
This sequence comes from Lissotriton vulgaris, assembly GCF_964263255.1. Classification (NCBI taxonomy): domain Eukaryota; kingdom Metazoa; phylum Chordata; class Amphibia; order Caudata; family Salamandridae; genus Lissotriton; species Lissotriton vulgaris. Next base: position 1,103,782,113 of record NC_141687.1, read on the forward strand.
TATAAGCAATGGGTTTTATAATTATATAGTTGGCAGATCTAATAATCATCCATTCGTTTTAGGATCCAGTAGAATTTTTAAGAGAAGAGTAAGGTTTGTGCCATAAGTTCGGCGTCGTAGTCGCGTGCGTGTGCGGTCGTCTGGTCTCCCGGTCCGACCGCGAGTTTTTGAACAAATAAAGAAAGAATAAAACGAAGAAAATCGACTTGAAAAATTTCTTGGGAGGACAGTTGGATTTTATCTTTGTTACAATACAAATGTTTATTAAGCACTAATATTGTGTCTATCATATAGTTTCTTGGTGTGCGAGGTCAATTTGTGAAATTTGATGTACAGAGCAAATTTTTATTTGTTCTTTGTTGGGATCTAGGGGGTTGTATCCCAGACCGTTTGCACCCGTATCATAACAGATATTAGGAACTTGACCCTTGGTGCGGCCCATAAAGCCTCAATCCCCCTCTTTGCTGTGACACACTATGCCCTGTCTGTATGGATATGTCCGTTTTGCACGAATTTTGCCTCTCACCCCACCACGAGCTTAAAGCCTAAGTAAACCTGGCTCAATGAAAAATGTAAGTTCACATTTTTGTATCTTAGAGGTGAAAAAAAGAAATACCATTGAGTCGGGCATTTACAGTGTCAACAGATGCCAAAAATCTGTGGTAGCAAACTACTGCATTAAAAACGCACACAAAAAATCACCTTGTGGGAGGTAACATACCCAACCCATATTGTGGACATGGGGTGCGTGAGATTTTGAGGCAAAAATGCAAGCAATGATCATATCTTGAAGGATGGTCACCCTGAAGAGAGCAATCAATATCCCAAAAAACGGCACTGTAATTTCAGAAGCTCATGCCAACCTACTTTAACTCCATGGTTACCCAATTATTGCTTCTGAAGTGAAACTGTCGTCAAACTGTATTTAAAATGACATTAAGAAACAAATATACAACAAATACCTGTCAACTCCATCCCAGCGGTAACCAGGCCAAATGTCAAACCGATTCGGTGGAGGGTTTGGTCCACTGTACCTTGGGCGAGCTGTAGAGAACAAAGAAAAAAATGTCTCTAGCTGTTGTGATTACCAGCATTGACAGAGGCTACAGCTGACTTTCTTGGGACAAGGCCTAGCTGACTTCAGGACTGAACCCTTCGGGACATTGCATAATGACAGTGCTTTTTTGTCTGCATCCAATAAAGAAGTACAGTCAAATCAACCAGTTTAGCATCAACCCTCCAGCAACTCAAAGATGTCGAGAGTGATCCCACAAAGCTCACCTTTCTTGTTCTTTTCCTCCTTCACTTTCTTCTTTCTGATGAAATTGGCCATGGGGTCCCCGTCTCGTTCCTGCTCCCGTAGCATTTGGTCCAAGTCCTGGTCGTCGATGTAGCGGGCCAAGGGTTTCTCAATCTCTTTGGCTGCATCCAGCACATTTTGCTGTTGCATCTGCCGCTGGGCGAGACTACCAAGTGGGAAAAGAATAACGGACATTAGGGAAAGGTAGGCTTCATTTCCTCTGCCGTTAAACAGTAAGATAATTGTTACGTTCTACACTAGACCACTTTCAGTGGTAACCAATGTTAGGTGAAAACCTAAAAAAAACAAGATTTTGTGGATGAGACAATCGGTTTCTAAAAAAACAAACCAACTAACAGAGTCAGCAGGCACAGAAAAAGTAGTACATATGATCTTGGACCTACAAAGGCTATAAGCCATGAAAGATGTTCTACTGTAGAACTATGTGTGGGTACTAGTAATGGTGTTGCGGCTTATGCAGGTGAGGATTTAGGTGCCTGGTAAAGCTATGTGTAGGGAAATGGGTGCTTGTTGCCCTACCTCCCCCCCCCACTTACACTTTTTGCCTGGTTTTGTGAAGCAACTTTGACTGAGGTGTACTGGGTCCCTGCTAACTAGATTCCCAGAACCCGTGTTCTTGCCCTAAAACTGTACCACAATTGGTACAACTTATGTGGCCATTGTAAGTCCCTAGTAAATGGTACCCCTGGTACCGAAGGCATTGACACTGAAGAAGGACCCCAAGGACAGCAGCACGAATTATGCCACCTAGGGTCCCCTCACCAAGGCCATGCACACTGTCACTGCAAACTGTGTGCCTTGGTGCAGACAAAAAAAAAAAAGATTCAACATGGCACAAATCCCTGTGTGCCATGCTCGCAGACACTGCATGGGATATAGGTAAGGCACCCCCAGAGCAGGCCTCATAGTCTTAAGGCAGGGTGCACTGTATCTTCTGTCGTAGCTTCAAGGTGCCAGCCTCTGACAGCGCAGTGCAACTTGGCAAATCATTGCCCAGCTGCCTATCTTCACTGCACCCAGTCCGCCCAGCTGTGGGATCTTCGAACTAGCTGTTCTCCCGTGGCCCCAGAGCCCTTGTGACCTCCACTCTCCCTTGAGAGCCTAAAGACTTGCATACAAGTGCCCGTTTGCTTTTAAGTTGCCCCCCCTCTTTCGTAACGTGCCAGTTACTAAGTAAATTTGCTCCTATGTCCTGGAGAAATTCGGGAAGCCCCCGAGAACTTGGCCTTGGAACTTAGGACCTTGGCCTCCGAACCTTCCAATTCCAAAAGGTAAATCACCTCAGTGATGGCATTGCATTGAGTTTCAGAATGCTTTTTCCTTCCATAGGAAATGTATTATGCGTAATTGCGCACAACTGTGAATATTGCATTTACTGTCATTTTTCCACATTGCGAAAAGGATTTACTGTGTAGCTGAAGTTCTTGGTCTAAATATTTATATTAAAAAAGTTTGGTCTCAACTTCATTCATTGAATGTGTATATCATTTATTGCCTCTGCAGGTGCAATAAATGCTTAACACCTCTGAGAAGCCTAACTGCTCGCTCACAATACCACAAAAATAGAGCGTTATTATTATCTACTTTTGCCTCTGTAAACCAATAAGGGTTTCCTCGACCTCTCTGCACAGTGTACCTCATTGTGGTGCACTATCTCAGGAGGTGGCTTACCTATACTATGTAACTGCCCAATGCTAAAATACAATGATGAACTACAGATCAAGATTGAGGAGAGATGGCCAAACAGAATGCTTGTCCCAGCACCAGAATGGCCCAGGCTGCAGATCAGGATTTTGGTTTAATGTAGATCAAAGTACATAATGAAACCGTCATCAGTTTGATGCAATTATTGAAAGTTCACAAGGACAACATTCTTTTCTCAGCTGTCAACGTAAATGTGCCCTGTCTTTCTCATTTGTGACAAATGTCAAGAACCTATTTTCTGAGAACCAATGGTCAGGCCTAGTTTCTAGCTTCTTCTTAGATGCACACATTCTGTAGACCAGCTGAGAGATTCTTCTGCTTGTCGGTAAAGGTCCCAGTTCTTTTCCGCCACAGAGTGAGGTGTTGGTTATGCTGTTCAAAAGAAACAAGATACCTGCTCTCCTTCCTCTTCAAAATATTGTGTACCAACCTCTGGATCCAATAGCACCGCCCCACCACCTCCTCGAGCCAGGTTAGGTCTTCTGAAAAGTTCACTTCCTCTTCCAGAAGTGAGAACATAATTTGGGTTTGGAAGGAGCATCATGGATTAAGGTTGTTTTTTTGAGCCATGTTTTAGCTTGCCTTGGTGATAGTTCCTATAGATTGCTTTCTGTTAGTGAAAGAGGTCCCCTATCCTGCCGTTCCACATGCTGTTTTGTGATTTCCCCCTCTGGTTGGTTTTCTTTACCCATTTAAGATATGCTTGAAATTTAGCCTACACCTGAAGTAAAGTTTCTGTTACTCCTCTGAAGAACCCTTCGGAGTCAATGACTATTACAGTAGACTTTTCCAGTTTTCATTACTTTTGTCTAGCTCTGCACTTCTATGATGTTCTCAGCACTGGCTGTCTGCTCTGGTCTGCAAGTGCTTCCAAGAGCCTCAGGAGGCTTTTGTACTTGTTTCAATATATTGTCTTTTTTTTTTTACTTCCGACCAAGCCAATGCGGATTCTCTCTCTTTTAGTTCACCATCTGATAGGGACAGTCTTCTGGCTGCTCTTTGTAGTTCTCTCTATTCCTCAATGTGTGTTGGAACAGGGTCTTTCTCTCGCCACTTTTGTCTGAAACAGCACTTCTGGACACCTTTCACTGTAGTATTTCAAGTCTGAGACGATATAAGGAGCCAAGTCACAATCTACGGCTTCCATGAGGTGTTTTACAGCTTCTGCAGCTTGAGCGTGTTTCAATGGAAGTTCGGCCTAGATTACATTTTTCACTACAGAATACCATTTTTTTGTGTTGAAATGAAAGTCCTCAGCAGTATCTTTTCCTTGCCCTACTCCTATTAAGATGTTTGTTCCCTTACTCATAGTGAAATAAATGAACTCGTTATTACGCTCATTCAGAGTTACAATCTATGGAACACCACAGTACATTTAAAAAAAAAGATTAGGGTGCACTGTGAACACACCATGAATTGACAGAGGGCAGGGCATGGATAAGTAATTCAGGGCATGGATAAGTAATTGAATACAGAAAAGCCCTCTTTCGCTCGCATCCTAGGGAAACTGTTGTGCAACTGCCACAACAGACCCTGTACCATCCCATTATGGAGGGACTGAAGGGTGCATCACATTAAAGTATGCCATACCTAGGCAGATGTCAGGATCTTTAAGTATCCTATCAAAAAGGTATCATTATTTCATGGAAGGCTGCATAACAGATGGCTAGACAAATACTCTTTAAACTCGCCAGGTTCGCTTATGAAACTCACATTAAAGATAACCCGCATAATAGTATAAAGACTCTTTTATGTGTATCAACTTGAGGCCCGTCAACCCAGCCTCATTGTATTTGTCTGCCCAAACTTGCTTACTGCATGTTGCATACTGTTAAAGCCATCATTTCTCGATGCTGGGTGAGATCTGTCCTCCAGGACATCATAATATGCTTATCAGGTACCCCATTTACATTGACTTGCCAGTTGCTAAAGATTTTGACCATTGCAGAAAGAATGTTGGTATCTTTACCATAAGCACTAGACACTTGCTTCTTCCTCAAAGTGGGTAGGCCTTTATCTTAGGATAATAGGAGCCATAACTCCATGGAACAGTTGTTATGTAAAGCTTTAACTACAGTGCAAGAATGTTAATTTTTCTGAAATAAGTTTTATACCTCGTTTATATTTTTCTTCCATGTTTGGTTGGGTTGCAGTACTTTCTCTTCATAATGTATACAGCAATTTTCCAAAAATATATTTGCCTCTGCCTGCATAGGCCATAGGTTTTGACAATTAAGGACATACATTGTATTGAATCACATTGGCATTTGTAAGTACACATTTTTATGTATATAATGTTTAGAAGCACTTTGAAGCAACCTGTGCAGGTTTTTGGGCTAGGATAAATGCTGTTTTATTTTTATCCTGATGAATTCTATTTTTATTGGCTCTAATCGACCTGTCAAATGATTTCACATGGTACTTTGATGGCATTGTTTAACTCTGATAAATTTTTACTTATGGCACTTTGACGTATGAATTTTTATGTATATAATATTTACAAGCACTTGGCACTTTGAAGCAACCTGTATGGTTTTCTGTGGGCTAGGACAAATGCAAGTTTATTTTTACTCTGATTAAATCTATATGCATGAGTTTTAATCGGAATGTCGAACAATTTCTCATGGCACTTTGACGCATCTTTCGACAATGAGGAATTTTTACGCATATGTCTATAAGCACTTGGCTCTTTGGCACAACCGGTATTTTTTTTTGTTTGTTTTAAAAAAAAAAACTATTTATTGTTTTCCAACAAACAACATGGTATCAGCACATAACATATAGAAATAGCATTGAATAGTTCCCGACCCCATCCAACAGCTCCACTTGACATCTACATTGAAAATACATCAATAGCTTTTACGCACCCTATGAGAAATGTCAAGCCCTAATACTGTATGGTTTTTTGCGGGCTAGAGCAAAGGTAGCTTTATTTTAAACCGTGATTAATTTTATGTGCCTTAGTTCTAAATTGATTTGTCTATTCATCCCACAATGTTGCATGGTTTATATAAGAATGGTATATGTTAAATTACGGGAAATGTACTGTAACATATCCCTTTGTGATGATTTTAATTAATCAGACAATAAAATGTATTATTATTATGCAATACTCTTATGTATACCCACTTGAGATCTATCATCCCTGCCTCACTGGCTGTCGCCTACCCTTCTCCACTTGAAGTTTCTTACACATAACCCTATTGTTACTGTATTACCCAGGTGCCAGCTGAGCCCGTCTTACCTCACTGCAGCATATCCAACAACTAACTCCCACTGAAAGCTCTTAAGAGTGTTTCCATGGAACATCTTTTACCATTCCCTGCACTTGACACCTCTAACTCCTACCTGAGCGAGCGTCTCAAATCTGTGTCTCTATATGCATCTATTGAATCTGCCCCTCCGTTGCCTTACCACAGCATCATGAAATGTCTCTTACCCCTGACCCCACCGGGCATACTGCTCTTCCCTCTGGGACTTCACACCAGCTGTGCGTTGTTGCTCCTCACGCTCTGCCTGCAGATCCCTCTTGCGCCCAGACTTATCCCGGAAAACTGTTGTTGCAGATCTGGATTCATCTATTGGAAGAAAAAAAAACACAGGATCATAAATACAAGACCAGAGAAAACTCCTATCCTTGGAGATGGCACACAGCAGCAGAAATAGCTCCCAGCCCAAGAGAGCTACAAGCCCCAGAAAAAAAGCTATACCCTAAACGGGAGTCCTAGTTTTAAAGGTGGCTTCTAGACCACAGGCAGCTCCTCACATAGATACAGTTCTTACGGATGGATATGGATCTTTCATAGTTGCCAAATTCCACAATACTGAAAGTTTCAAAAACTCAATAAGTCTAGACGAAAAGACTGAAATTAAGCCTACTGTGATAACTCCATTTGAGATTATGACCATAGCAAAAAATTGTTTGGTTCTTCAGGTCTCAGCGCAGTCTCACAAAATGTCTCCTGTGGGGTGCATCTTTTATAGGTTTCTTTTACCAATGATGCCTTTAGTGGATAAGAACAGCCCAAGTGTATCCCTTTTCTATGTCAAACACTTAAGTACTAGAAGGTACAAATCCCTACCAAGAAAGTACCAGTCCCAAGAACAGGTTGGATCATGGAAACCTTACTGTTCAATGAAAAGCTCTGCATGGCCGTAGCTTTCACGGGACACAACCCGCACATACCTCCAAATACATTAGTTTAGTGCAGGGTGTGCCTCAGGGCTCAATCTTGAGGCCTACCCTTTTCAATCTATATATAGCCCCCTTAGCTAGGATTGTGGAAAAACACGATGTCACAGTGTCATATGCAGATGACACGCAGCTAGTGGTCACCCTGGCTCCGAATTCGGTGCAAGCAGCCAGTAGTTTTGCAGACTGTAGTTTCTTGCCTTTTGGATGACAAGCAATTGCCTGAAACTGAATGGTAATAAGACAGAGATACTGATAGTAGGGAACACTTCATGCATTTGGTCTTCAGGCTGGTGGCCATCAATCTTAGGTCTGGCCCCACCCCTAAGACAGAGGTGAAAAACTTAGGAGTCTGGATGGATTCCACCCTCTCCTTTGAGACTCACATCAAGAAAGTTGCAGGCAGGTGTTTTGGAATCCTGAAGACTCTTAGGAAAACTTTGGACATTCTCTCTGTTTCTGCTAGGAAAACCCCGACCCATGCCCTCGTTACATCGCGATTAGACTATGGGAATGTTCTATATCTAGGCACAACAAAAAAGGGACTCCAGAACGCAACAGCTCGCTTGGTCCGGAGTCTGCCCAGAAGGGTGTCCTCTAAGAAAACGCTAGACTCGCTACATTGGCTGCCTACTCAAAAAAGGATTTATTTCAAGGGACTATGCGTTTTCCACCGTACTTTGCAAGACAAAGGCCCACTCTACCTACGGGATCTTCTTAAACCTTACAATCCAGAACAGCATCTTAGATCCACCGGGACTCAGCTGGTGAAAGTTCCCATGGTAAAGAAAGCATGAATGGGAGCTCGCTCTTTTGGCTATCTGGCAGCGAAAAGCTAGCACGCCCGAGCCCTGGTCCTTCGTGTGGAACCATCAGAGAGCCTCTTCAGAAAAAAATTTAAAACGTGGCTCTTTCAACTGTGATTGTTTATTGGTTCCCCTCGGGGTGCTTGCCCCTATGCCCCTTCGTCCCTCTGATGTTTGATTCCGTAGTTGACTGATAGAGCAGTTAGCACAGGGACACACCAGTGGTGTAACCAGGCATTTTATAAATACAAAATAAAGAAATAAGTTACAGTTCGGTACCTTTTAATTGTTATTCAAACTTATATAGCTCAACATTGAAGTTATTGCATTTCATATAGTCAGCATTAGAAAGTTTTGTGCAACTGAAACATGTTACAGAAGTTAAGAATGGGTGGCAAAAAAGGCAAAACCATGTAAAATGAATGATCTTGGTGTAGCACACACAAAAGTAGAACCTGAGTGCAGGGGTTTTGAGAGTGGGGCAAACTACAAGGTAAATCAATGAGGAAGGCGACGGTGTGGTCCAGGTTTAAGGCTGGTAGCACATAGAAGAAAAACCTGAAACCAAGTGCTGGTGACTGCGGGATACTAAAGACGCAGGTATATACAGAGACATCTGCGCCTCCCAAAAGGCTACAGGCAGGAGTCCCAATACGGTTTCAATGGTGCCTATAATTTAAGAGACAAACAGCCACTGCAGGAATGTTCCAAAAGATAGTGACAACCTTGATCTCAAACACTAAATGAGAAGGTTGATGCCAAGAAATGAGCCACAAGATATTCTTCTGACTTCAGAGTAAGTCTGGTCCCATATTCTTGGGAAGGCTCTCCCAACTGGGATAAAGAGGGGCTACAGGGAACCGAAAACGAGGGGCACCCGATAGTAACTGAGCCACCTAAACTCTCATTGGCCTAACTGAGTATTACTCCACGTATCAACAACCTGCATGGAAATTGAATACTGCAAAGTCAAAAAATGCTACTGTGCTGCTAGAAGACCGAAAGGGGACCAAAGCTACACCAGAAAAGGCATCCAAGAAAAATTAAGGACAGTTCACCGATGAGGATTTGGGTTTGATGCAACAAGGCATTCACAAGGAACAGAAAGAAATTGTGAAGTAGGAAATGTGTAAAACTTTGCAGAAACAGTTGCTTCTCTATTGCACTCTAATCCAGAGAATATTTGACTTGGAACAGAAAGCAGAAAATGTCCTGATGCTTGATCAGACTGTGAATAACAAAATGAGATAGATGGAACCTGGCCAAACCTGCAGGTGACGTTTGAAGATTTAGAAAACCGAGCCGGTCAGGAAAAATCCAGAATCAGGAAATGTCTCGGAGGTGGTAGAATGTTTGGACATTAGAGATTTTGTGCATATAATCTTTGCCCTGATCTTATACTAAAGGAGTAGGTAGTAGTGGGCATAAAAATTATCCTAAGGATTGTTCCTAGGCTGCAGGGCCCAGCAACGAACAAGAGACTAGGTGGCTTGATTTATATAAGAAATGCAATAGAAGAGTCCAGTAAATTTTGTGGTGATAAAATACTCCTACTGCAGGACTTTGATAATTTACTCTGACCAAAATGAAGACTCTTCACCCGACAGTGCAAGAGACAGCTCAATTTTTACTGTAATGCAAAGCCAAATGAATGGCAGAAACCAACGTATCAGAATAATGGCAGAAGAGGGTAGATGCATCCTTCAGTTGGGTACAGACCCGGATGGCATCACCTCAACAAAAGTGACTGTCCAACAACCCAACAACAGCAATAGGAACAATGGCACACACAGAACCACAGATCAGTGAGACAGGGCCATAGCAAAGAATGAGGCAGACCTTAACAAGCATTTACAATGCAATGGTCTCGGCATTCTTAAAGTTAGAGCTATTGGCATTGCTCATGACATTATTTTTATTTATGGTTTTGTTTTTAAAACATAAATAAATGGCATTGTCATTTACAATGCCAATAGCTTAATCGCTCGCAAAGGCGAGACCTATTGCATTTGCACCCACACAGAGCAACACACACAAAGCCACCCACACACACACAGCCACCCACAAACAAGCACTGGCGTTGCCAATAGGTCTCGCAGTAGGAAAGTTGGAGCTATTGGTTTTGTAAATGACAAAGCCCTTTATGTTTTTAAAATGAAAACAAAAATAAAAGGCATTGTTTTTTGCAATAGTAATAGCTCAAACTCTTGTGAATGCGAGACCTATTGCATTGCAAATGCTTGTTTGTTTTTTGTTTTAATGACTGCTTTGTTTGTCCTGTGCACCATAGCATTAGTGAGTACTTAAAAGATAATGAATATTATTGTTATCACAATACATTTCAGCATGCCATACCACTACAAAATACCTTTGTAAAATCTAGGGTATAACAAGCCTTTCCTGTAGTGTCGGGGAGCACATCACTTGACCCTTGATGGTGCTATAGGAGTTAATGTCTATGATGGCAGAGGTAACCAATGAAACGGGGGTAAAAAGTTCCTTAGAATAAAATCACTGGTTATAGGCAAAGAAATGTGACGAAGCGTCATTACCATATAGTTGCATATTGAGATGCTGAACTAAAATTAGAAGGTGCTTTCAGGCAGGCTTGCAAGCTGGAAATGGGTTCCATTAAAAATGAGCTATTGGCATTGTAAATGAGAATGCCATTTATTTATGATTTGGTTTTAAAAAAATAAATAGAAAGGCATTGTCATTTATAATGCCAATAGGTTAAACATGCGTAGAGGCGAGACGTATTGCATTACAAATGTTTGCTTAGGGAGAAGGCAGAGTGAAGTCGAATTCATAGTGTGGCTAGAAGAGATGGAGATCAGAAGAAATCGCTATGGGCAGAACGACAGTAAGGGAGAGGTAAGAATGGCATGGAAGAAATAAAGGTAAGGCGAGACCTATTGCATTTTCAATGCTTGTTTACTGAGCCAGCGGAGCCGGCCCGAAATCGGATTTACTGGGACAGCGCCCTGGGTGGTATGGAAAGATTGGCGTTTGTTGTGAGTGGGGGGTCCTGGAGGTGTGAGGAAGATGGGGTGGGGTTGGGGGCGGGGGTTGATAGGGAGCTAACAATTACGAGGAAGTACCTTAAGGGTTAATTAAATGTCTTTCCCGGCACCCAATGTACACCAAGTAGGATGGACGAGCTGCTTTTTGCATAACATTATGCCAGGCAGCTCCCTGTTGCGCCCCACGAATATCAGCGCCCCGGGCCAGCTTCCTAAGGCCAGCCCGGCGAGCCAGTACTCTCCTGCTAAAACTTTTAGTTAAATATAGAAAGCTGCTGAAAAGGGTTGTACTTGCCTTTTCAAAGTACAGGGGTGCAGGACTCAGTGCCTGCATTTTAAGTTGTTCACCAGGCGAGGAAGAGGTTTGTACCTGGCACCCCTCACCCAAGCCGGCACCCCAACAAATCCAAGAGCAGTAAACCGCCGACGGCCGAATTATTTCAACATACAAACATCTGCAGGGATTGTGCACAGCTACTGTGTGCCCTCCATGTCATGTGACCTCCTGCAGCTGTGACCTCAGGCTGTATAGTCAGCAGCACTTACTTTGCATGTGAATTGAAAACTGCGAGCCCCGGATACTGTTTGCTAAGAGCCATGAGTGGCTGACGGGGTCACGTGACGGGTGCTAGGTTATTGTGCAGCGTGAGGAACCAATTATACATATATTTACAGTACTGCTGTTTTCCCCGCTTACAGTAAACAAGAACAAACACGTTTTGCTCTGTCTTTTTTTTTGTTTTATATTCAATTCATCACCAACTTCTCTTCAGCACTACTGCTGCATTTATGAACAGAAATATTACTACAAACTCCATGTGTGAACGCGACGGAAAGATGGGTAAGTGCTGGGAGCAGCTCATGCATACGTTTACAACACTGTGAAGATGGAGCTAAAGGGAGAGAAGGTGAAGAAACAGTACTAGGAGGAGGAGAGAGAATTGAGCAGGCACGAGACAAAAGATAAGAAGAGGGAAATGAGAGCGATGCAAAATGATTAAGCATAGAATAGGACACAAGAAAGATGAGGGAGGCAAGAGCGAAACTGTAAAAGGAGCGAACAAGCACAAAGATTTGAGAAAGAAATGAGAACAAGAAGAGAACATCGAAAGAAGCAGACAATCAGGAACAAGGAATATGACTGCAGTTTAGTATTTGAAGCATTGTTGTAACAATTACTTATTGTTACATCAATCCCGATGTATTTCTATCATAGCAAGTTATCTTGGAGACACAAAGGGTAGGAAAACAAGAGCGGCCGGGAAACTGAAAGTACGGCCGGCCAGCCATGAATAATTAGGGGAGGAGAAGCCGCAGAGCGCACGCTGGGAGAAGCCCTTTGATGTGGTGGCGGCGGTGAAAAAATGCAATTAGGAGGGAGGGAGGGAGGCTGATGCGCGTGCTTGTTTGGTCATGTGATTCATGTGAACTCGAAGAAAACCGCACAGAAAAAAGCCTTAGTTTGACGAGTATTTTGAGCACTTGAATTCTCTCCATTTTCCATTCCTGCGGAATGGAAAAGGCGAGACCTAAAAAAGCTACCCACACAGAGCCACACACACACAGACAGAGCCACACACACACTCACAGACAGACAGAGCCACACACACACTCACAGACAGACAGAGCCACACACACACTCGCAGACATACAGAGCCACACACACACTCGCAGACATACAGAGCCACACACACACTCGCAGACATACAGAGCCACACACACACTCGCAGACATACAGAGCCACACACACACTCACAGACAGACAGAGCCACACACACACTTTCAGACAGACAGAGCCCCACACACAGAGTCCCACACACAGAGCCCCACACACACAGAGCCACACACACACACACAGGGCCACACACACACACAGAGCCACGCACACACAGAGCCACACACAGGAAACAGAGGCCAGAAAAAACGCTCACAACGAGGGAACAGGGGGAAGGAAAGCAAGCACAACGAGGGGGCAGGAGAGCAAGCACAAACAACGAGCGGGCAGGAGAGCAAGCACAAACAACGAGGGGGCAGGAGAGCAAGCACAAACAATGAGGGGGCAGGAGAGAAAGGACACACAACGAGGGGGCAGGAGAGCAAGCACAAACAACGAGGGGGCAGGAGAGAAAGGACACACATCGAGGGGGCAGGAGAGCAAGCACAAACAACGAGGGGGTAGGAGAGCAAGCACAAACAGCGAGGGGGCAGGAGAGAAAAGACACACAGCGAGGGGGCAGGAGAGCAAGCACAAACAACGAGGGGGCAGGAGAGCAAGCACAAACAACGAGGGGGCAGGAGAGCAAGCACAAAGAACGAGGGGGCAGGAGAGCTAGCACAGAGAATGAGGGGGCAGGAGAGCAAGCACAAACGACGAGGGGGCAGGAGAGCAAGCACAAACGACGAGGGGGCAGGAGAGCAAGCACAAAGAACGAGGGGGCAGGAGAGCAAGGACAAACAACGAGGGGGCAGGAGAGAAAGGAAACACAACGAGGGGGCAGCAGAGCAAGCACAAAGAACGAGGGGGCAGGAGAGCAAGCACAAAGAACGAGGGGGCAGGAGAGCAAGCACAAAGAACAAGGGGGCAGGAGAGCAAGCACAAACAATGAGGGGGCAGGAGAGCAAGCACAAATAACGAGGGGGGCAGGAGAGAAAGGACACACATCGAGGGGGCAGGAGAGCAAGCTAAAACAACGAGGGGGCAGGAGAGCAAGCACAAACAACGAGGGGGTAGGAGAGCAAGCACAAACAACGAGGGGGCAGGAGAGCAGAGCAAGCACAAACAACGAGGGGGCAGGAGAGCAAGCACAAACAACGAGGGGGCAGGAGAGCAAGCACAAACAACGAGAGGGCGGGAGAGCAAGCACAAACAACGAGGGGGCAGGAGAGCAAGCACAAACGACGAGGGGGCAGGAGAGCAAGCACAAAGAACGAGGGGGCAGGAGAGCAAGGACAAACAACGAGGGGGCAGGAGAGAAAGGAAACACAACGAGGGGGCAGCAGAGCAAGCACAAAGAACGAGGGGGCAGGAGAGCAAGCACAAAGAACGAGGGGGCAGGAGAGCAAGCACAAAGAACAAGGGGGCAGGAGAGCAAGCACAAACAATGAGGGGGCAGGAGAGCAAGCACAAATAACGAGGGGGGCAGGAGAGAAAGGACACACATCGAGGGGGCAGGAGAGCAAGCTAAAACAACGAGGGGGCAGGAGAGCAAGCACAAACAACGAGGGGGTAGGAGAGCAAGCACAAACAACGAGGGGGCAGGAGAGAAAAGACACACAGCGAGGGGGCAGGAGAGAAAGGACACACAACGAGAGGGCAGGAGAGCAAGCACAAACAACGAGGGGGCAGGAGAGCAAGCACAAACAACGAGGGGGCAGGAGAGCAAGCACAAACAACGAGAGGGCGGGAGAGCAAGCACAAACAACGAGGGGGCAGGAGAGCAAGCACAAACAACGAGGGGGCAGGAGAGCAAGCACTCACAGGCGGCAGTGCTTCGCCCGCGCCCCGGCGCCAGGTGCAGGGAGAGCCCGCGAGGGGCCGAGCCTCGCAGCTGCGCTGCGCAGAGGAAGCCTCTCCTACCTGGGCCGCAGATCCGGGCACACGGGGTTCCTCAGCTTGGGCAAGGCGCCGATTCCAGGTGTCCTGCAGGCACCATCTTTCCGCTCTCCTGCTCTTTCCAACACCAACACATCCATACAGCACGCCTCTGCAGGGTTTTAACTCGCGGCTTTAACTTAGAAATACGAAGTCTACCCTTCAGGATACTCTCCAGCCCCAGTCCGTCCCGGGGAGCCCATTTCCCGGGCCCTCGAGGCCCCCCAGCCGCTCGTTCTCCTTATTCTCATCCATGAGCCCAAGCCGCTGCTCCGTCAGCTTCCGCTCTGCACGCTGCATCACAAGATTGACAATAGAGACACGTGGGCAGAGAAGCACCGGAAGCACATTCTCAATAAGGTGGTGACGGGTTATTGAGAGTAGACAAGGCGGCAACCATGGAGGAGGCACGGACGGGGTTGGTTGTGGCTTATAAGTAAGGCTGCCGGTTTTCCGTTTAAACTGATTTTTACATATAAATACAGACGGAAAACGTTTTTGTCTGTATTTATATATAAAAACGGGAAAATACTTATAAAATAAATGATCCTCCTGCCTCGGTGCTCCTCTGTAAAATCCGAGTCAGACGTGCACAGAGGCGGTGCTGCCCTGAAACTGCTCCAGAGAGGGGGGGGAACTGAGAGCACTGCAGAGACACTCAACCACCCCTCACAGCAGTAGATCACGCAAGATAATCGTCGGAGCAGTGCAAGAAGCCGATGTCCATTAAGAGGTGTGAAAACACCCCAGGACATCGTCTGCAGCTCCAGCAACATTTTGTTTTGTGTTGTATGGGAGGGGGAAGGAGGTGGGGGGCTGGGGGCCGAAATGCCTTTAACAACTATTAGCACAAAGCTTTTAGGGTTCAGAAGAACTTCACCCTTTGTCTTTTATTTGTAACCATTATTTCATGTTTAGTACACAGACAATGCATGCGCACACTGTCACAGCACCAGTCAGTGCAGGCACGAGCAGGGGATCTCTGATGCAGAACTATAAAGATGGACATTCCTTTCCTGTGCTGACAATGGTAATTTCCATCCTCCCCTTAAAAAATGTCATTTTTGGAACCGTACCGATGGTGGGTAACAGAACAACGACCCAGGTTCATTTGACTGGTAACTGAAAACGATTGCAAGGCAGCAGTGCAAACAAACATTAATGGGTTTATCATTGGTTTCTCAGTTCTTTGGGTGAGTTGATACCCGATGTCCCAAACATCATTATCAAATGTTTAGGATTGGAGAAGTCTAGTGCATTCTGTTTGCTTCTATGCTAATATTATGCCTGGTGAGAACGTTTTTATGCCGCTCGGGTGCCTTTCCTCGCCTCAGCCTCTACCCTTGCTCCCCCCTTCCCATCCCCTCCCCTTCCCTTCCAGCACTCGTGTAAACCAAGGAAGAGAACAACAGCGCTCCGACATAGGACACTGCCAGCCTGCGAAGACACTGACAAATAAGGCTGCTTTTTATCACTCAGTGCTTTTCTTTCCCTAGCACACTGGTTGGTAATGTACAATGGCCGATCAGGTGCCTCTCCTCGATTCTTGCGCTGGTCTGTGTCTTACAGACGGTGCATACACTTGTACATTAATTGCTAAGCTGCATATCCAAAAATAGTATTTATGAATGGAAGGCATGTTTTCAAAAGGGACATTTTTACATTAGACGTGTTTAAGATGTTTCATGTACACCACGTTCTGTAAACACTCTTTAGAAATTTGTTATGGTTCAAGGGGACATGTGGTTAAAAAGTGCAGCACATTTTTAACAATTAGAAAGGGCAGAGCTTTCCCACAAAAACCTATACATTCAATCCATACATTCCATTTAGAGGCATGGTGCAAGAAGCCCAAAATATTCAGGGAGCCCCCATTTCTTTAAAGCCCTATGAATATCTGAGATATGGGATGCTGTGGGGACCCACATATTAGACAGGGAATGATCTGATATTCTCCAAGCAGACATTTTCTGTGTTGGTCGATTAAATGTGAGTAAAAGAGGTAGTAATGTGTTTACATTTTGCAAGACAACTGCGCAAATGGGACCTAATCAAAATCATGAATTAATGCCTCTTTTCTTAGAACACAGGGAATAAATTGGCTCCCAATATGTAAAGTGCACTAAACATAGGCTCCAATAAAAAAAATACAGCTATAACAACCTAGTGCAAGTGTGCATGTCAATTTAAATAAATGTGGAAAAATACAAGCTTTAGCGCTTTTTTTCTTGCGTCAAAAAATAGATGTGGATAAATACAGATAATATGGCCCAAAAATAAATATGGATAAATACAGACGGAAATGTGAAAAAAATAAATACCATAAAACCGGGAGCCCTACTTATAAGGTTAACCGTACAATAGAATACAGCAATGCTTTAGAGAGGTGACTTAACGTTTATTTCCAAAGTGTGAGTTTTTATTAGTACACTTCTTTGTTTATACTTATAGATGAAAGAAAAGGACATTGAGCTGTCTATTTTGAATGTTTGCCAACATTTGGCGCTATACTTAAGAGGGGCATTTAAAGGAAAAGTGAATGTATTTTTATGCCAAGATCAGGATATCCTATTATGATTCTTTCTTGCATTTTCAGTAGCAACCATAGTAGCAAGAACAAGAGAAGAGCGCTCCACACGACCACGTTTCTCAGAGGCAAAGCAGAAATGCCTCGGAGAAAGCATCGTCATTTTCGGATTCGGGGCGTGGTTTTCGTTCTCTCCTCTTCCCATTGACTGCAATGTAAAATTCCAGCCAATGGGAAGAGGAGAGAAAGAAAACAAGAAAGAAGCGAAAAAAGACGCCCCGAATCCGAAAAAGACGGGGCTTAAACGGAGTGACGCCCCTCTCCTCCAATGGCTGGCCTCCGTTTAGGAAGCCAGCCAATGGAGAAGAGGGGCGGGTTTAAGCCCCCAACTCTAAAACATAAATTCTCGCCAGCGAGACTGCGCAAGCGCAGCCTTCGCAACTGAGACCTAAAAAGGTGACATACCTAGCTGGAAGAATGGCAGATCCTTGAGACATTCCAACAACTATGGCCTGGATTACAAGTGGCTTCTGAAATCCCATTATTTCCCTGCCCTGGAGAAACCTTTACCACAGTTCTGGTAATTCCAGTGGAGATTATGAGATTTAGGGGGAACAACACGTGGGAATCGGTATTTGCAATGCTGCTTTCTGCATGTTTTCCCACTCAAACAAAAATTTTGGCTGGTCCTAGCAGCTGAAATCTGTGTGTCAAACACACAGAACTTATTCTGATGGGTGTTGTAACTTGTCTTACTAGGCTCACTAGAATTTAAGGGCCACTCATAATAGTGGGGTAGCGTGATGTGGAAGTGAGGGTTGTTACGAAGCAGGAGAAAGACAAAAGTCCCTGCTCTTCTTACAGACTCACGGCCGTTACAGAATAAGAATACATTTTACATGAAATATTAGCATTCAGGCTATTGGTGGTATTGCCATAGAATATACATGAAGTTAATTTGCAACAGGCAAATGTTTAAAGGGGAAGTTCACCATATGAACACCTCTATCCAATCTCATCACATCTCTCGCCCTCAGCCAAACTGCGATGCTGTTGCTGACTTCTTCCTCGAAAAGGCGAATGATATCTAATCAGATCTAAAGTCGGCTTCACTTGAACTCTCACCCTCTCCTGTTTCCTCTTTCTCCACACCCCTTCCCACGTCTCACGGTCTCTCCCGAAAAACAATGCCTCTTGGAGTCAATTCACACCCCTGAATCTCATTGATTGCTGTGACTTGTGAGATCTGGAGAGTGCGTTACTGCCTTTTCTGAATGCTTCTCTGTTTATTAAATTGTCCACTTACCCGCACTTTAAAATTGTAAAGGAAATCGATTTTCCTATTTTACAGCTGCCACGCATTTTTATTGGTTCTTAACATTATCTGGGTGTAGTGTTGCTGCTAGGGTTTTAATTGGTATCTTTTTGCACTTTTTCACGCTGCCTGTACGTGTAACCGGTTGTTCCTCTTCTGTTTTGCCACGGAGGGCTCCGGTCAGCACCATTTTTGGAGGTTAGCACGCTAGTGGTTGAAGCTCTTTCCCTTATTTAAACTATGGCCACGCGCGCAGCGGGTGCGCCGATGGCGCGCCAGAGGTACGGCCGTCTGAGCCCGTGCACGTCTCGACCGCGGCTAGCGCTAGCCAAGCTGCCTGTGGTATATTTACCCCGGTTATCCGATGGTCCAGGGCGGAACTTTATGTCCTGGCACCACCGACTTGTCCGGAGATCATTAGGATTACCCTTGGGGATTGTTAAGAGTCTCTAGGTGAGCAGGGGTATGGCAGTTGTAAGCACGGTCAGTTTCGGATTAGAGCTCCATGGAGGCAAACAAATGTCAATTCTCACCCCATGGAGCATAACTGCTTACCTGATTCTAAGATTAAGGCCTGCTATGTTAATTGCAGGTCTCTCCCCAAACATGCAGAGGACATTTGGCTAAGCATTCAAAATGAGGCATGGGACCTTGCCTTCCTAACAGAAACCTGGTTGAATGCTAGCTCCGAGCATGATATCGCACCGGCAGTCCCTGCAGGCTATAGGATGGTGGCGGTTAATCGTGTTAATAACAGATTGGGGGGTGGTCTTGCAGTCATAATACGGGACAAATGGGAGGTTTCCTATAAAAAAGTGGAGAATACTGGCCCTATTGAAGCCATGTCTTTTAACATATTCTGCTCTAATTTCTCTATCATGGCAGGATTACTTATATATAGACCCCCTACCTCACCAGCTGTACATTTGATGGACCTTTATGGCATTATTGGGGACTTAGTTTTAAGGTACCCATCTTTCACAGTCTTAGGCGATTTCAACCTGCATGCAGATATGTTGAATGATCCGGCTGCTAGTAAATTGACAGACGCACTTCTGGGGTTTAATCTCTCTCAGAAAATTCATGCAGCTACGCATAGAGGGGAGCATATGTTAGATCTTATTTTTAGCAATGACTATACACTTAGTATAGATGTCCCGTTCCCTTTACGTTAGTAAGGAGCCCCTCCATCGGACGTTTTCTGCCCCGAGTAAAGGAGACTAGAAAGTGGAGTAACATCACCCGACTAAATTCGGAAGTGAATTGGCTAAAACACCTTGTATATTAACGGGTGACCCTAGTCACGGTGTTGTTGCATTCAATGTAGGAGAGTAGAGTCTGTTATCCTATGGTCACCCCAAATGTTTGCTTTTTGCTTCACTGGTTTATGACTTAATGTGGCTGTGGGCCTGCTAATCATACCCACAGCCTGCTGTTCTCTCTCTAAATTACTGCCAATGCACTTTAGGTGCATTACGAATTGGAACTGGTTCACCTTATTGGCCCCTGTAACAGTGTACCCTAGGTACCCAGGGCATAGGTGTTTCCAAGGCCTACCAGGGGCTGCAGCATGTATTGTGCCACCCCTGGCCTGGCCTCCATATTTGACACAACTGGCTGATCACTCAGCTGGGGTAAGTTGGTGTAATCACCTCTTACTTAGGTATAGTATCCCTATATCTAACCTTAAACTGGACACATATGTTCCTATCAGCCACTCCTATGGAAGGCCTCTTCAATCCTGGAGGCAGAGTGCTTGGAAATATGTGAGATGGTGCTCTAGCACGAGCTGAGCCTGTCTGCAGCTGTCGGGAACCACTCCCTTAGCTGTTCCGGGATATTTCCGTACCATATACTCTTAAGTGCATTATAATCCTCGCGGTTATATGCTAACTTTGGTTTGGCTTTATCAAAACATGTTGAGTAAGGTGTCATACGATTTAGAATACTATCCCCTCAACAGTTCTGTCGACGGGGAAAGCATTCCACCCTTCTAGAGGGACACGACATGTGTGTAGCCTTAACCCCGGTTAAAGTTAACCAGAGCCTCAGCATCACAAAATGGATGCTGCCACCACAGACACAAGTCTGACCTCCTGCTGCTGGGAGTCCTTCCAGCGAGGGAGGCTTGGACAAAGGGTTTCCTGCCTTGGGAGGTGCGAGCACCACCCCAGACAGGGTTTTGTGTATTGGGTAGGACAGGGCTGAATAGATTGAGACATGCCCGGGGCCCACAAGGTGTCCCCGTGGATAAGCCAGTCCAAACCGGTCCTGGGACTTTCCAGACCCAGGGCTGGCGAGGAGCTGGACAAAGGAAAGGGGGTGTAACCGCCCCCCTTCCTGGTCCCACCCAGAGGAGGGACCTAGTAGGTGATCCACCCCTCAGATTGGGAATAAGAGTGGGAGCAGTGCCATTGCACAGCAGATCATTCTGAAATCAACTTTAAACGAAGAAGACGACTGGACTTCGACATTCTGCTGCACAGAAGACTGAAGAGAATCTCCCTTGTGGCCTAGGAGTGGCCACCCTGTGAATACAGGTACCAACCAGCGAATCGACGTCTGCTTTGCCGCCGCCTCCCGCCGGAGCCCGAGCCCAGAGCCTGACAAGACCCAGACTCCCAGACTTCTCAAAGCCCGATCCACAGTCCCTACAAAGAAGGGACCCGTGGAGGCACCGAGAGACGTGGGACCGGACATCTTGGAAGACACCCGAAGAGCTGACTGCGCAGCATCAGAGGCATCCTCGACGTTGTGCTTTGGGGACTGAGAACCCCCACCACCGAGCAGCCCTTGCACCAAAGATCAGCCCCCCAGCATCTCCACGATCTGCGTGGGGCCCTTTTGCATTGTGCCACTCGACGCGCCATCCCGGCCACTAGCCACGTGGTCAGCGGCCATCTTGGCGACGAAACCGAAGAACTACACTGTGGGTCTGGTTGCTCCAGACTTGCCCTAGCTCCTGTAAAAAGGAGCACCCGCTCTGACCTTGCTGGTCCGAGTAAGAAGCCTTTTTCAACTCCTGCGTGGCTTGCATTAGCCAAGGCCTGTTTGCTCCGATCAAGTTGCCGACACCGCCAACAGCGAGAAGCCTGCGTGGGACAGCTAGTGACCGACTCCTGGACGTCCTCGACCCCCGGTGTCCACGTGGCTGCAGAGAGAAGCTACACCTCAACCCCTGTTTGCACCCGACATCGCCTGGTTCCAATCTGGTTCCACGGTAGTCACTGGCTAGTGACTTTGAACATTGTCCCCTCTGATTTCAGGTCTTCACATCTTCAGATCCACCCTTGGATCCACCGGAACTCCTCACATCGAGCCGCCTGCAGCATCTTCAGCTCCAAGCACCATCGACCAGCGTGACGAAACCCGACACTACTTCGACCCTGTGCACCCGCTTCCTGTGGGTGAGGTAAATCAGCAACGCCGGTGTTCCAACACTGGTACACACCTCTAGGGCCTGTGTCTCAAGTTTCAACTTTCTAGGTCACTCGGAAGGTTCCGAACTAACTAACCTTCTAACTTTTACGCACCATAGACTTTGTATTGGTGAGCGCGTGCACTTTAAACTCTGCACCAGAGTCCCGCGGGCCTTTCCCGACTTATTCACTGCTAGTCCTGAACAGCTCCAGCCATTCCCAAGGCCCTAGGCCTACTTCCTTTCAGATTGGTATCTCTTATACCACTTTCTTAGTATATGGTTTAGGTGGCCCCTAGGGCTCATCCATATTGTGCAACTTTTGTGTATTTTAAACTGTGTTTTGTTTAACGCTTGTGCTTCTGTGCTCATAGAGTTCAGGGGATATTTGTAGTTAATAAATATATATATATATTTTCAATATACATCTGTGTGGTGTCCTTTCATTTGGTATTCAAGGGGGTTGTGTATGGTAATACAGCTGGCTTCACATGCCTTTCAGAGTTTATCCTAAGACTGCTTTGTCCACATTACCACTAGGATAACTGGTCTATAAGGTTGACTAACAACCGATCATCATAAGGGTTGCTTGGCATGGTACAAAGTGATCACTAGAATTAGTGAGCATTATATACCAGGCCAACTTCTCACATTCAAGACATGCGTCTCTTCTGCATAAAATTGCCCCAGTAGAAAGGAGGCATGCAGTGAGGTCACGTCCCTC
The DNA here is from genome assembly GCF_964263255.1 of Lissotriton vulgaris. Taxonomy (NCBI): domain Eukaryota; kingdom Metazoa; phylum Chordata; class Amphibia; order Caudata; family Salamandridae; genus Lissotriton; species Lissotriton vulgaris. The sequence goes on from NC_141687.1 coordinate 1,103,804,735, forward strand.
CACTCCTTGGTTTACGGATGAATTGAGTAAGGCTAAAAGTGCCTGCAAAAGACTGGAAAGGGCTTGGCGACGGAGTTATGCTCGAGAAGCTAAACTTATTTATAAGTCTGCACTTCGGTCCTTCCAGCGCGTCAAAGGTCTCAACATTAGGGAGCATTATACTGTGCAGATTAAGACCTCCAACAACTCTATAAAAGAGATTTTTAAAATTGTGCAAAGTCTTACTAACCTGCAGGCTTCCCAGACTCCCAATCAACCCTCGGAATCCTTATGTAATAGCTTAGCCACTTTCTTTCATGATAAAATTCCAGATATTTATGCTGCCTTCCCTCCTCCAAAAGAGCAGGTCTTGGACTCTGCTGTGACTTTTCGACCCATCTCCTTGCTCTCAGCCCCCGCAAAAATTCTGGAAAAAGGAGGTACAGAGGCAGCTCTCTGATTTTTTAGATTCTAATGGTTTGTTACACGGTTCTCAGTCAGGTTTCAGAGAGGGTTTCAGTACAGAGACAGCTCTGCTAGAAGTTACAGAGTCTCTGTGGGAAACCTTGGATCAGGGACACTGTGCAATGCTTGTGTTATTAGATCTTTCTGCAGCATTTGACACGGTGTCCCATAAAATCCTGCTGCACAGATTAGAAAGTCTGGGAGTGTCGGGCAAGGTGTTATCTTGGTTTCATACTTTTCTTGAAGTTTGGTCACAACATGCGGTTCTTCACCCTTTTACCTCGGAAACCAAGTGGCTCTTGTGCGCAGTACCTCAGGGTTCGGCTCTAAGCCCCACTCTTTTTAATATTTATCTGGCCCCCTTAGCTGCGGTGGTGGAGAATTGTGGTTTGAAGATCATTAGTTATGCAGATGATACACAACTGATGTTCTCATTTGAGGAAAAGGAGGGTGTGGATTTAGCCAGCTTCAAATCTTGTCTGCTAAACATTGTTGCACGGATGACAGACAATTGTTTGAAGCTGAATACAGAGAAAACGGAAGTTCTTTTCTTCAACAACAAGTCCCCCTTGCAATCGGCTCTGTGGTGGCCGTCCAAACTTAATCCTCCCCCGACACCGTTCAGGACTGGCCGGAACTTAGGTTTTAAATTGGATACCGCACTCTCAGGGAAGGAGCATATTGTGCAGGTGTCAGCAGTGTGTTTTTGGAAACTCAAGACCCTGCGCAGATTCTTACATTTTCTCCCTGTAGACTGTCGGAAAACAGTCATCCATGCAGTTATAACATCATGCTTAGACTATGTTAATAGTCTTTTCATTGGAATATTTGATGGCCAGGCTTCAGATTATTCAAAATGAGGCAGTCAGACTTATCAGAAATGTTCCAATAAGACATAGCATCTCCCCTCATCTGGTGAGTTTGCATTGGCTGCCGATAAAGAAAAGAGTCCTCTTTAAGACACTGATGTTGGTTCATCGGGCTTTGCACGATGTCGGCCCAAAGTACTTGAAAGCTAGAATTCAGAGGAACGTGCAATCAAGGACATTACGTTCCAATCATCAGAACTTCCTGAAGGTCCCCAGATTCTCAAAAGTTAGAATGGGCGGGCGGGCTTTTTCAGTACGTGCCCCCTCACTCTGAAACTCGATGCCTGCAGAGCTTGGGAAAATTCCTCAGGAATTGGCCTTCAGAAAAGCTCTGAAAACATGGTTGTTTTGCTTGGATTAGGCTGGTCTCCCGCTCTGTGTGGGGTCTTTCGGTCTCTGCAGTTGTGACTAGCGCCGGGACACTTCCATTGGAGGTAGCTATGCGCTATATAAATGACTATAATAATAATAATAATAATTCCCATCCTCAACGTACTCTAGACCCTTAAACCCTCAAATCACTTCAATGACCCCCTTCCCCCCAACTTTTTCAAAGATATGATAGGATCACTAGCACCGCTCTGGTCCAAGATCATCAACGCCTCTTTTCTTCAATGTGAGATCCCGGACTGCCTGAAGGCTGGCCTAGTGCTCCTTATTCACAAAAAATCCTCGGCTGACCCTGAAGACTTGAATAACTACAGACCAATCACAAACATCCCTACCCTGGCAAACTACTGGAGAAATGTGTACATGAACAACAGCGCAAACATATTGAGCAATTCCAGCTTCTCCACCAATTCCAATCGGGCTTCCGCACTGGCCACAGCACCGAAATAGCCATCACTCATATAGTGGGCGACGCTCTCTCACTTGCTTTACCAGAATGAAGCCTGCCTATTAATTATTCTCGATCTCTCATCTGCATTCAACACTGTCAAACATGACAATCTACTCAACCTCTTCCAAGGCAGGATGGGGCGCTCAGGCACGGTCCTTAAATGGTTTGCCTCTTTCCTCAACAACAGAACACAAAGAATCAAATCCAATTAGACTCTATCCAACCCCAGTCCATGTATGCTGGGTGTCCTCCAAGGTTCCTCACTCTCCCCCACGCTCTTTAACCTTTTCATGGAACCACTGACTGTAATTCTTAGAGCCTCCAACATCCAATATCACATGTATGCGGATGACACCCAATTTTACATAGTAGTAGAAAAGCTTTATTTCGATATTTTAGTCATATCATAAAAGCATAACAGTATAAGAAATATAAAAACACAGTACTGGCATTACAGTGTAAGGAAATAAAACAGCAGTACATTTTGGTATTATATCCTACATTAAAAAATGTTAAAAAGGCAAAACCCACACAATGCGATTAGGGGAAACACTCATTAGTGGAGAAATTTTGATAGCAGCAAAAAGGAAAGCAATAGTGCAATACAGTACATATTATTGGAGACTCAATTGTCTGGCGGATCTAATCCGCCAGGCCCAACCCAGAAATTTCGCCAAACAACACGCAAACAGGGGGCGGGCATCAGATCTTAGTATGCCTAACGCTTCCAGGTGAGATCTAGTGCCAAGGTTCCTACATAACGGTTTTAGCCACACGCAGCGCGGGGCTGCATAGGCTGGGCATTCGAACATTAGGTGGGGAACTGTCTCTTGTCTATTATCACAAAAAGGGCAATATGGACTAGATTGTAACAATGATTTCCAAGTTGATGTTAACTGTCCTAGTGGCAAGACACCCACCCTAAATTTAAAGTATAATGCCCTGTCGTAAGATTTGTGGATCATATCTAGATAGGGTTCTCTAAGTGGGAGCTCCTTAACCATCAAAAATTCTGCAGTAGATCTACATAGTTTGGAGTTAATGTTTCGCTCATTTGCCACCCAGGACCAGTATAGCTTCTTAAGTATCTCTTTTGGAGGGGCAGATCTATTAGCCCAGGCGTCTTCCAGTCCTAGGTCATAGAGAAGCTGCTTAACTTCTCTAAGCCAGCGGACCTTGCGCCAGCCAGATGTAATGAGGAGTTCCCTCAAGCCTTCAGCATAACTGGATAATTCTGGTACCCTCCATATTCGTGCCCACAATAGAAGGGGACGTAACCTCGCCTGATCTTTTATTGGGCGGGTGCCCGCATCTAATAAAAGTGGAAGGGAAGGGGTGCTATGCGGTAGCCTCATGAGGTCTTTGTGAAATTTGTTTTCTAGGCTCCCCAAGAAGTCTGCGTTCTGCACGCCCCACAATTCAGACCCATACAGAGCTGCGCTCACTACCCTTGCCCTATAGATGTCAAGAACAGCACCAATTGGTTTGAGGGACGAAGCACGTTGTTCCTTCATTAGGCTTTGGTACTACTGGACCTCTCGGCTGCATTCGACACGGTCGACTATAACATCTTGGTCGACCGTGTCGAGCAGGCAGGTCTCAGGGGCCTGGCACTGAGCTGGATTCGCTCATTTATCACTGGGCGCACTCAGGCTGTCAGACTGGGACCTTTCACTGCCCCCACCATCCCTTCTACCTGCGGAGTCCCGCAGGGCTCTTCGTTATCTCCTCTGCTTTTTAATTTATATCTACGCCCCCTCCTGCACTCCCTTAGGAGGGCCAAGGTGACAATTTTCAACTATGCAGACGATTTGCAGGTCATCTTTCCTTTAAACACCAAGGACGCTGTGGTTGAATTTCAAAATACTATGTCCCACATCTTAAACTGGATGAACTGCAGTCATCTGAAACTTAACCCTGGCAAGACCGAATTGGTCTTGCCGGGGCAGAGTGCTCTTAGTTGGAACCTTAGCTTTTGGCCTCCCAGTTTGGGAACCCCTCCATCCAAGTCCTCCTCGGTCAAGAGTCTGGGAATATACATCAGCGAGTACCTTTCTCTCAAAAAACAAGTAGGAGCAGTTGTTTCAGCTAGTTTTTTCCAGCTGAAGAAGATCAAGAATATCGCCAGCTTCTTTTCCCCTGCTGCCCTCACTCAGATTGTCATCTCCCTGGTTCTGTCCAGACTAGATTTTTCCAACAGTCTCTATTTTGGCATTCAAGCTGGAGAGCTAAAACGCCTCCAGCTGGTTCAGAATCAGGCTGCTAGACTCCTCCTGAACCTCTCTAAGAGGCAGTCTGTTAGATCTGGCCTGAAACAGCTACACTGGCTGCCCGTGGAGCAGCGCGTGGCTTTTAAAACAGGGTGTATTTTATTCAAATCTCTGCACGACTCTGGCCCCCTTTTCATCAGAGACATGTTTAAAAGATACACTCCTTCCCGCAATCTCCGGTCCATCCACAAATCCCTTCTGACTGTCCCACCTTATAAGAGGAAACGTCTTGGAGGCAGCTGTTTTGACCATCTTGCAGCTGGCTTTTGGAACTCCCTTCCCCTTCATCTGAAACTGAATGACAACATCCTCAGTTTTAGACATTCCCTGAAAACCAGGCGCATTGCTGAGCTGCTCCCTCTCTTCTGTGATCTTTGCGTTCGTTCCTTTCTACAGCGCCATGAAGCCCCCGGGAGTACGAGCGCTTACAAATACCTACTAACATTAACATTAACATTAGGGCTCCTGTTAACCTCTTATGTGACAGGGAAATCTTTTGATGGTGGGCCTTCCAATTCATAGAATCGGAGAGGCGGATACCCAAATAATCGAACTCTTTTACCCTTTCGAGAGGGGCTGAGTCCAAGGTGGGTGGAGTGACAGTTTTCCTTGGGGGGTTTAAAACCAGAAACTTAGTTTTGCCTACATTAATAGCAAGACCCCTCAAATCACAGAATAGTTTAAAGCTGGATAGTAAGGATTGGAGGCCTGTTGGAGTCTTTGAGATCAGGATGGTGTCATCTGCAAATAGGAGAGCAGGGATTTTTCTGCCAGCCAGGGAAGGTGCATCTGCTGGATGTTTAAGGAGATGCTCCACCACCCCATTAATATAGAGAGAAAACAGGGTGGGGGCTAGCACACAACCCTGGCGGACTCCCCTATTTACAGGAATACGTGCTGTTTTTTGGCCCTGATCTCCCCACGTGATCTGCGCAAAATTACTCTCATGGAACTTGGTAAGCATGCTAAGAAGGTAGGAGGGAATACCCAAACCCTCTAAGACACTCCACAGCTGGGCGCGTGGGACCAGGTCAAAGGCAGTCCGTAGGTCTATAAATGCGAGATACAGACTGCCCTTGCCCAATACGACCACTTTCCAGTATAACATCAGTAAGCGGAATGTCTGTTCGATGGTCCCCGTTCCGGATCTAAAACCAGCCTGGAAGTCTGACAGTACTTGATTGTCATCAACCCACTGAAGGATCCTGCCTAAGACTACCTTGCCCGCTATCTTCTGGGTGGAGTCTAACAAACTAATTGGGCGATAATTGGCGGGGTCGTCCCGACAACCTTTTTTAAAGATCGGGACGACCTCCGCTCCCCTCCAGGAATCGGGCAAACATCCCCCCATCAGTGCTGCATTTAGGAGTAAGGCAATAAGTTTGCTCCACACCTCCCGATTGGCCCGCATTAAGTCACCAGGAAAGCCATCAGGACCTGCAGCTTTGTTGGCAACCAGGCACTTAATTGCCCTTTCAACTTCCTTAGTGAGAAAGAAGTGGTCCTCGTTTAAGTGGTCAACCGGCACTCGGTGAGGAGGATCTGACGTAGCGTCTACAGAACCCACAGCAAGAGAATAAAGCTTAGAAAAGTTAGCAAACCAGGCCGCCCCCGTGATGTTACATGTCAGAAGAGAGTCAACGGGTTTATCCCTGGCTCTCAACAGTTCCCAAAAGGCCTTCGAATCTTTCTGGGAACTAGCCATCATTAAATCATTCCAAAAGTTAGTTTCGTAAACACCCCTAGCGATAGACAGGACTTTTTTGTGCTTTTTCCTAGCAAGGCTGATTTGGCCAGGAACTTTAGATTTCACTGCCAGTATAAGTTCACGTTTGGCTTTGGCACAGGTGGAAGTATACCATTTAGCTCTACCCTTAGACATGGCTCTATTCTTATCCCTAGCTCTTCCCTGGGGGACAACAAACAGCTTGCTTAGTGCTAGAGTTGTTTCTGAAAAGACGTTAGAGATTTCAGAGTTACTAAGTTCCGAGGAATCAATCCTCAACTCCACACTAGACATTATGGAGTTTGCTTGGGCTATCCTTCCCTCATCCGCGGCAACTTTGTTCCATTTTAACCGCCTAGCGCAGTTCGAAGGGACTATATCATGAGATGATTTCCATGTGTGCGGTGGCTGAGTTAGGGGCAAGCCTTGCCACGGGGGGGTGAGGGTCATGAAAATATCCTTCCCCGAAGACATCAAATCTCTCAACTGAACCCTGCTCAAAACCCTAAACTGGCTAACCTCCAACCATCTCAAACTAAACCCCCTCAATACGGAATTCCTCCTCATTGCACCCGCTAGGCAAACCTCCACTGTTGAGAAATATCTTTGCACCCTCACCGCATCATTGATTCCACTAAATCACTGGGAGTTCTGCTGGATAAGAACCTAAACATACAAGATCACATGAGAGCATCTATCAGAGGAGCGAACTTCCAACTGAGCATCCTAAGAAAACTCAAACCCTACCTTCCCCAAGAAGACTTCAAATCGGTGGTGCAAGCCCTTGTCATCTCTAGACTAGAATACGTCAGTGCTACTCTATGCGGACTTCCGAAACTCAGTTTAGGCCCCATCAGAGCATCTCTAAATGCTGCTACTAGACTCATCACGGGTTCCAAGAAGACCAACCACATTTCGCCGGACCTGAAATTGCTCAACTGGCTTCCTTTTGAGGCAAGGATCCAACTAAAGATTACTTGTATGACCCATAGAGCACTACACTTCAATACCCCACTCTACCTAACAAATAGGCTGGAACTACCTGGTGGCTCCCGGCCCTCAAGGAGCACCAGCACACTGCTGCTTGAGCCAAAGAAATGTAATAAACTTAAAACCTACAATTTTACATTCTCTGGCATTGCCCTGAGAATCTCGAACTCCCTTCCAGTGGACACAAGACTGATTCCCCCAACATGTGCCTTCAAAAGGGAAGTTAAAGCCCTACTAATGAACAATGCACTGAACTAGAAGCTTTTCTCCTCTTGCCACGAGCCCGTTTAGCTGTTTTACTTATTACATGTCATTTGTTGCGACCTTGTCGCCTGCCATAATGTCATTGTTGTTCTTGATGTATACTGCCCTACTTTTCTCCCCCCCGAGCCTTCTTCCTATATCCGCCATAATGCCATTTTTGCTCTTGTTGTATATTGTCCTACTTTTACTTTGATTTTTCTCCCTTAACTGTCTTCCTAGGTCTTCCTCAACCGTATGTAAAGCGCTCTGATACCCACTTTGGTCATGTTCACGCTATACAAAACTTTAAATAAATAAATACATATGAATCAAAACATACTCCTGCTCGCCTTCCATAGATTGGATGCTGAGAAAGCTTTTGTCCGGGTCAGCTAGGAATTGCTTAGGAAAGTGATGTTAGCATTTGGACTAGGAGACGACGAAGTCTGTATTAAAAGGGCATTTTATATTGCCTCGACAGCTCATATTCCGGACATTGGCATATTCTCAGAGAAATCTCTGATATCTTAAGGAGCCAGGCAGGGCTACCGAAGGCCACTATACTTTTTACAATAGCTAGTGAGACCACTGCAGTAGCAATACATGTATAAGCAGGAATAAAAGGTTATAGACTTAGGGGTGTGGTCCGCAAACAATTATTATAGACTGCAGACAATGTTCCACTATCATTGACAGACTCAATAACCTATTCCCCCCTGCCTTACTCACACCTCTGCTAGACTTACTGGAGGACTAAGGAGCATTATCTGAGTACATAAAATGCAGATAAATCTCAGATCCTACTCATTCAGACATTATAAAGAAGAGGAAGATGTTTTAAGACAAAACGCTTTTTTAACACCATCGGTGCGGCGCATTTTCCCGCTGTGCGCTAAAGATTCGAAAATCCCGCGGTTCATGAGAAGCTCAGCTCGTCATGAGCGTACGAGAGGTGTACTTCATGACGAGCTGAGCTCGTCATCAGTGTCGAAGGGGTTAAGAGAGACACTCACTTCCTGAAGTACTTTGGGATACAGCTCACCATAAATATCTTGGGTTTATTTAAAATCCGACTTTCCTCTAATGGAACAAGAGGTGGTAACATATGTATGGATTTAGGAAAGATGGGATTAATTCAATCAAAATGGCGGTGATACCCAAACTCCTGAATGTCTTTCAAGCACTCCTGATCAAAACTGACTAAGTTGTGTTAAGGAAAGGGTACTCAGGAAAATCTTGTGAATGCCAAAACACAAATGGGGTGCTACTGCCAGATATCGAAGTTTACTACCAAGCATCACAACTCCAGAGAATGGGACAATGGTCACAGAGGTATTTCAGCAGGCACTGGGTGAACATGGATATACTCTCAATCAGTTATGAGGGAGGAGAGGAAATCGTGATCCGTTCAATTCCCTGTAGTTAGATTATAGCTAATCAAAATTGGAAGGATCACTTGTCCTGCATAACATTGGGTATGCGGGATCGGTTAATCCCAATAAAAAACCCTCATACATGTGTTCACTGATGGTAACGTTAAGCGGTATATTTTCGTTCTCCGCCTTTCCCCACACGTGTCTGCATAATCATAGCGTTTAGTGGTTATGCAAACTTCACCTGGAGGTAATACCCTTTGTTAAAACAGTAGTGACCAGAAATGGTGCTCGTGAAAGGTGAAGTGTGTTAAAAGTCTCTAGGTTCCAGATACAATTCTTTATTCTTTCCGGGTTCTTAGAGGCAAATTAAAATTATTATACCCAATGTTATGCAGGACAAGTGATCCTTCCAATTTTGATTAGCTATGAACATGGATATAGCAATGACGGGAACAACCCTCTGGGATGTTTTGTGTTTGTTCAAATCATCGCAACCACCAAGACTATACTATCCATAAATCAAAGGTACCACACTAGAAATTTTGAACTGAATAATGCCAACAACATACCTGACAACTAACTCACCCCATTCACACCCATGACTAACAATGCCGATTTCGCCACTGCGGACAGTGGGGGGGACTGCGTAGAAAGGTGGGCGACACAGCAACTACAGGGCGTTAGCAGGCATGTATAACAAGGTAAGATAATCCTTTAAGTATTGGAAAAACACGTTTGAAGTAAAGATGGCAGATTATTTTAGAAACTAACAGTTACAACACACCACCACCTATACTGCTAAAAAAGAGTGGCAGCTAATAGACAGTTATGCGAGTTTGAAAAACCTGGATATGGAGATGGATGAGACTAATAACATTTGGGGGACTACCATTAGTGGAGACATTTTGGACAGAGTTGATGGCAGAAATAAACCAAAACTAACGATTCAGAGCCTTGAGCGGATGGTTGGTGGGGGACAACGGGAAAGGGGACTAGTCCCTGGTTTTTCAACTATTAGTAATGGCTAAAATAGTGACAGTACACATGTGAAACAGAGGACTTTACCGTTGTGGAACCCGTAGTACAACAAAAGATGGAAGACGATGGTTGTTAATCTCCAGGAGTCTTAAAAACAAAACATAAAAAGTGGTATGCATGCATCCGACATTCTACTTCACGGGGCAAGTCCCCATTCTCTTACTTTTGGGGGATGGAAGGGTGGGGGTGATGTACAGCTGGAGGGGGGAAGGAGGATCGGTGGGGAGGGAGGTTTGGACAAGACCATGGATGGTGGGAGGGAGTCAGGAAAAGCACAGACAGTAGGGTTGAGCAGACAGACTGCAGACAGATGCACTCTAACGAGTACCTTGGAAAGCATGTGTCCAGTGGAAGGACACTGGGCACAAAAAGCAGCACCGGTCCAAGATCCATGGCATGGACGAAGTCTCCATGCTCAGGAGGAGGGAAAGGCCGGAGTCCAGGAGGAGGGCTGACTAATAGGAAACAAGGAAATAAGAGTGACATGGGAGCCAACCACTGGTAAGTAAAAGGTAAATAATGACCTGGGTACCATTTTATTTTTTTCCCACTTTCCAGATTCAAATGGTAAATGGCAGATGCTACTTCGATCGGTAAAAAAAAGTATTTGTTTTAGGGCGAAAGAGCTAATAAATATAAACAAGCATTTGTAATGCAATAGGTCTCGCATTTGCGAGAGTTTGAGCTATTGACATTGTAAATGACAATCCTTTTTATTTATATGTTTTGAAAACCTGCAAGCGGTGCGCGTAAACACGCACTTTGTACTTTGCAGGTTTTCTTAACATATACATAAAAAGCATTGTCATTTACAGTGCCATGTTGCATTGTAAAAGCTTTTCGCAGTGTTTATTCTATAAACAATCCCTTCTGTGCCTTCCTTTTTAAGCCGTAATTCTCTCCTTTTCCACCGTTCCTCCCTTCCTGCATTACTTATACAGTGTAAGCGCCAATATAGTTCAAATAGAGAAAATCGATTAAGCTATCCATACGCTTCTTGGCGTTTAGATTTTTTCAGAGAAACAACAGGCTGCAATTTGGAGTGTGACATTGCAAATATGGTCGTGGATAATGGTTCTTATGACTGGCTAGGCTGAGTTACTTAACTTACACAGACTAAAAACATCAATTGGGAAGTTAAGGAGGACATTGAAGTCTAAGTGAGAAGACGTGTACACTGAGGTTAAAAGCACAGAGGGGGGGAGACATTAAAACGAAGAGTAGGGGGGTTGGCACCTGCATTGAAGTATAGGGGTGGGGGGGACAACTTCTTCCGAGGACGGGGGGGGGGGGGGGGGGGGCTAGGGGGGCAACGAGGATCGGGGCGGGGTGGCACCTGCATTCAAGCACATGGGGTGGAGGCGGGAAAGGAAAAGCGGAGAGAAAGACAGGCAAGTGAATAGTGAGGTGTAGAAACAGGAGTAAGAAAGAGAGAGGCAAAGAGAAATACTGAAAAAGATAAATAGAGATTTTGGGATGTGGTGGTGGTATAAAAGTATGCTGGGGAAAATGCTTTGTTAAGAATAAATGCAAAGGCATAGAAGTGTATGATGAAGAGGTTTCCACTGTGGCTGTAAAAGTGTCATTAAATTATAGTTCTAATGTTGTCAAAAAGCAGGATTCCGTTCTTCTTTTGAAAGGGTTATTCACACAGGACTTCGTAGTGTTGTATGGAGGCTTGCCAAGCAGCAACTGCCTTCCAAAAGGAATCTTGCACCAGGCCAGAATAGAAAGATTCTCTTGCAGCAAAGTTATTTTATTAACTTTTAAAGTCAGAACACATAGAGTAATGTACACATTTCAAAGCATGTTTTTGGATGAGACCCTTCATCCTGAAGGTTATTCAGCTAACTATATTTCTGACCAATGTTACTGGCGCTGCTGGCTTTAAATTGAACAATTGTTCAGAAACTTCCCAGAATGTAATTGCCCAATGCCCCTTTATAAAGCTGCCTTTAAGTGTGCCACATGCTGATAGTCCACAGCACTGCAGAGGTGGCATCCTCATTTTGGTATTGAAATGTTAACAGAAATACTATGCTTACCTCTTCCTCAGGTGCCCCCCCCCGCAGATGGACCTCCTCGTCCACCTCGACTTCTGCCTGCTCCTCCTCACTTGACTCTAATCCCTCGAGCTGGAAAACGGTATTTATGACCTCAAGAGACCACATATTCTCTTCCTCTTCCCCCATTGAGCCTGAGAGCAGAGAATCCGCTTCTACCGACTCCATTTCCACTTGAACACTTGTATTCCGCACTCAAACAGCAGCAAAACACAGCTCTAACCTCTCCGAAAAAAATACACCCCAAGATGTAGTTATCAATGAGATTCTACACTGTAGACAATAAGACAAGTTGAGTGATAACTTTCATGTGTGGAAGAACAAGCTGCAGTAAGAGGTTTACGTTTAGTAAAACACACTGCACTTTTATCATTGTCCCTTTTTTTGCTTACGTGGGGCGGTGCTCTGAATGAAACCGAGCATGGTGTCCCTGAAGAGGTGCAGCGCTTAAAATAAAATTAGAAAGAAAAAAAACCTGAAGGATCAAACATGAATACTGCTTGCGCTCGTATGGATCCGCTGGTTCCTCCTTCGGCAGCCCTTCCCTCCTGGTACTGCGAAAAATATTCAGCCCGCGGGGGCATTGTCTGAGCGTGTGAAACTGAAAGCGCGGTGAGAGCGCACAAGATGCCGAGAGTGTGCACATCGGCTGTCCCGGCGCAAGCTGAGGATCGCCAGAAAAGACACGCTGTCTATCCGCGCTCAGGCTCCGAGTCTGAATCAGAGGCTGAACTGTCCTTGAGCCTGGCACGCACCAAAACACGTTCCTACGGCAGCACGGCCGGCGTGACGGCAGCCGCCTGGGCCAAGAGGTACAGCGAGCACCCCGTGAGTTCTGGGGATATGCTGCAGGGCAACGTGCTGACGCATGGCGTAACGGCAAGGAATGCGGGGAGGGGGTAGCTGTATGGAGGGGGCGTCAGGGGCTGCAAGGTTCTGCCGCAATGTCTTCGTCTTGGCGGGGGAAGGAAACGAAGTGTGTAGTCATGGAGGACTATGGCGGGAGTCGGCAGATGGCGCAGGGCTGGTTGACACTGGAGGGGGTGCAGGGACAGCTGAGGATTGGAGAGGAGCAACCTGGTGAGATACGCAGGAGGGTATGTGGCAGTAGGAGGAAGCGCTCGCCCAGGCAAGTACTACTCACGGCGAGTACACTGTGAGCTACTGGGCCCGCTGCTCTCTAAGCACCATCTGCCGTTGCGTGTGCTCCTCTACTGCTGCTGTCTGATGTGAGCGCTGAGAATAAATAACAAGCTGTTCACACGTGTTCACGTAAGCGCGGCGCGCACAGACAGGAGATGTGCATGCGTATGGTGCGAGCAGCTGTCTTGCCGTACTTGTGCACATGTCCTGTCCCCCTCCAAACTCAAGTCGACAACAATAGATCTCAGCTAGCAACAGAGCTTCGCGCTGCATTGCTGGGCGAGACCTAAAAAGGAAAATGTGGGCTACCAGAGCAGTAGTGGGAGCAGGTGGTGGGAGGAGGGTAAAAGCATTACACAATTAGGACCACAAAAGGGGACTCAGAAGCAGCATATGACTGAAAGAACACAGAACGCGAGGGTTTAGCGGGGAGAAACACACATTAGAGAGAGAGCAAACATCGCACAAGGGCAAGAGGAACACCGGTGAGGGGAGAAGGACACAAGGTAGAGGTAGCAAAATGGACAGGTATTTGGTGTGGGCAGCACAGTGAAGCTCTCTACAAAAAAAAAGCTTCAAATAATGAGAGATTTCTAACAAGGACTGCAAAATCCCAATTTGTGCCAGTCTAAGCTATTCTTTGAGGCAAAAATATGCACAAACATTATATGTATCAATAAATTACTTCATGAACAAGACGTGGGTCCATAGTATTAAAAAAATGTACACTATCAAATGCAGAGAGTGAAAAGACTATTTGAGCATTTTTCAGTTTCAACAAAGTGTTTTCAGCTGCACTGAAAGCAATAAGATACTTTGTACACAAGTGAGGAAACACATGATTTGTAGAATTTTACTTTCAGATGCCAGCCGAATAATCTGGAGTGAATCATACTGAGCACTTGCAAGCCTCACCAGCAATAAAAAGATCTGTTTTTATTAAAAAAAAAAAAAAAATCCTTAGAAATTCACTGAAAAAAGCAAAGGTTAAAGTGGCGTTAGGAGAATATGTCAGTCACAAAATTTACATTTTGAACTTAAAAAGCCACAGAAATTCACCAGTTATATAGTAAGCAGAGCTAACTATAACATGTGCCCCACCATGCACTGCTTATGACCTTACATCTTACATCACTCACAGCATGTTCTAGGACATCATTTATGACGTCACTGGTGACATAATCTATGCTTTTTTGTGTACACGCTGCTATATTAACGAGTGTGCCATTAGAGCCGGCAGAGTAAGTGCAAAAAAGCACATAACAATATGAGGGGCCCAACAGACTTGACTTCTAAAGAGCAATTTTGGGTGACTCTGGGGTTGATGATTGCCAGAAGGAATATAGCTAGGAAATGGAAAGCACGAGACCCACCGTCTCTAGATGAATGGCGGAAGGATATGGACTGGTGTATGGTGTCAGAGAAGACCATATACATATCTAGAGGTTGCCCCGCTAAGTGGACACATATCTGGGAAAAATTGAACGAATACAGGGGCAGAATATGCAATCCCCCGCCAGCTGGGAGACGCGAGGATTTAATAGACCTGCTGTCGGTTAATTGAAATTATAAAGTAAGGCTTGACTATGTGTACCCTGGTTTGCCGCCCTTAAAGTATTACTAGAGGGGGGGCGTGGCCAAGATGGCGGGGTGAGCGGACGCTTCCTCCCGTAGCTCCTCCGGCCCGGCTCAGCTCGAGCCCCGATTCCTGCGCTTCTCTCCCCCCGCGGCTGCACTGCGGGCGAGAGAACTGTGCCGGAGTGCCTGGGGCACATTTTGGTGCCACTTTGACTTCTGGGGCCCCGGGGGAAGTTCCCGAAAAGTTTATTCGGAGATCGCTCCGAGGATTAGAGCCCGGGTCGCCCCGAGGAGAAGAGCCTGGAGGCGGAGCGTAGTGCGGCGCTGTCCGCGCGCCTTGGCTGGCCCGAGTGCTGAAAAGCGGACTAGACGGACTCCGCGGAGTGAGGTGGCTTCCTGGCCGGTGCCCTGGTGGCGGGCACCATTGCTGGGCGACGGACCTTAGCCCTGTACCGGCGATCCCCCCACTACCCGGGGTCTCGAAGGGCGACGCCTTGCGAACTCCGCGCCCGAAGGCGCTGATGGCGGAGTTTGAGCAGTGCCCGAGCCGGGCAAATCGACTGGTGATGGAGGGAGGCACCGGTTTCGTACTTTCCGGGCCCGTTATCATTTGAGAGTTGCCCACGGACTTGCTGGCCCGGGCTGCCTTCTTGGGTCCCACCCTCCCGCCATCTTGTCTTTGTGTGGCTGAGCCCAGTGACCCCTGCCCGCGCCCTTTTCACACGGGAGCCTCGACTCGTTCTGGCGCCAGCTCATCTGCTGCCCTCCCTGGGAACACGAGACGGGAGGCCTACTCTTCGGACATTGCTGCCTGCCTGCCCTACTGGCCCGAGGGCCGTCTTGCCCGTGCCCGGACCGCCATTTTGTCGCCTGTGACGCACTACCCTTGTCCTCGGCGAGGGCCTCACATCTTGTGCCCGCGAGCGGTGGCGCTCGCCTACAGCAACTAACCCTGGGCTTTGCCGGGCGCCAAGATGACTGGAAGACGTGGCGCGGCACGGGGAGATCGCACCTTGCCGGAAATGCTCGGCAGGTCCCAGCAACTACGCGACAGGACGCAGCCGTCCCCGGGGGCCTCCCGGGCATCCACGGACGCAACTGCGGGCGAGCCGCCGGTCACGCGGTCCTTCATGGAGGACTTATTCACCTCCCTCAAGGAGGAATTTCAGACTCTTAAGACTGAGGTGGCTGGAGAGGTCCGGGAGGTGCGCAGGGAAGTCGAGGGCCTGGGCGAACGGGTCGATACTGTGGAGACGGCGGCTCAACGTCGCGATGAGGAGATAACCCATCTCCAACAGGATGTCCTCCGCCTCCGGGAGCAATGTGTCGAGCTCCAGGCCCACTCGGAGGACCTCGAGAACAGGTCCAGGCGGAATAACATCCGGGTGCGGGGTGTTCCATCCGCCGATGAAGGTGCGGACCTAGTGGCTTATCTGCAGGACCTGTTCCGCGACATCTTGGAGGAAGGAGCAGATTTCCCCATCCGCATTGACAGAGCACACAGGGTGGGCCGCCAGCGCCAGTCATCAGCACCCCCGCCTGATATCCTGGCATTCTTGCCGGATTTCTCTCTAGAGGAGCGCATCATGACGGAGGCCCGTAGGAAGCAACCACTGACCTTCCGCGAAAGACCTGTGGCGCTCTATCAGGACCTGTCCGCTATCACACTGCAAAAGCACAGGTCTTTCCGCATCGCTACGGACTTTCTGCGAGAGCACGAGACAGCCTATTCCTGGGGTCACCCCTTCCGTCTTATCTTTCGATGGAATGGGGTACTGCATCAGCTGCGCTCCTTACAAGATGTCTGCGGGGTGCTGGGTCTTACTGCTACGGAGGAGGACGGGGCTACACCCGCATGGAGGCGCCCCGAGCGGCGGGACCGACGGAGGTCGAGAAGGCGCCCATCGTCGGCGCCAGCGAGTCGCCCAGACTCGCCCACCATCAGAGCTGAAATGGCGGAGGCCCTGAGGACTGCGGCCAGGAACTTGCCTGAATCTACTGGTGTGGCCTTAACGGCCTAACTTTTCTCCGGGGGGAGAGGCTCTTAGCTTTAACGATGCTGGGCTGGGGGCTGGGGGGGCGGGGGGGTGGTGTGTGGCTGGACGTCCACTTGACTGTTTTCTGCAGACTCGCCCATTTGGGCTAGACTGAGACTATGGGGTGTTGTTTTTTCCCTTTTGTTTTGGCCGGTTGCCATAAGTGGTTTTTGGGGGGGTTTCATTGTTGGTTTGTTGTGGGGGGGCTCCCGTCCGAAGCTGTCCGAACGAGTACGAGGCCGCCTCTGGCCTTCCCTGCGCCCCTACCCCGCGCGCCCCCTCCGCTGATCCCCCGCCTGCTGCATAGCGCGCTGTTTCCCTGGAGGCGATGCCACCCCTGAAAGTAGTGACCCTTAATGTCAAGGGTCTGAATAACCCCGTGAAGCGTAGGGCGATCCTCTCCCTGTTAGAGGGGTCGCAGGCGGATATTTGCCTCCTGCAGGAGACCCATTTACTCTCCAGAGATTGCCATAGGTTGCGCTCTGCCAAGTTCCCCACGCAACTCTTTTCCTCTGCTGCGACTAAGACCGCTGGGGTGGCCATTCTTCTAGCCAGCTCCTTTAGGGGGGAGGTGCTGTATAAACATGCCGAGCAGAAGGGGAGGCTCTTAGTGTATCGCATGCGCTTAGGAGGTGTTGCCTTTACGGTTGGTTCGGTTTACAGCCCAAACGACCACCAGGATCGTTTCCTGGAATCGGTGTTGGTGGACGTTACTGCCTCGCCCGATCGCCATATCATCCTGGGGGGAGACCTGAATATGGTCTTCGACTCCACTCTAGATAGGTCTGCCCAGCGCTTTCCGCAGACAGGGGAGCTTTCTAAGGCGGTACGGGACCAGATTGCGGAGATGGACCTGCATGACCTCTGGCGCACCATGCATCCCACCGATAGGGACTACTCCTACTTTTCTCACGCACACCGCACTTATTCGCGGTTGGATTATCTCTTGGTGAGCGGCCCACTTCGCTCGCCCGCCACGGCGGCGGACATCGGGGTCTTGTCCCTGTCCGATCATGCGCCGGTTTCCGGAGTCTTTGCGTGGCCGGCGGCCCCCCCCTCGAGAGGGATGTGGCGGCTTCGGGACACGCTTCTCCATAGGAAATCGGTGGTGAAGCCAGTGGAGGAGGTCATCCAGGACTACCTGACCCACAATAACAACTCTGACACGTCCCTGGCTACGCAGTGGGCGGCTTTGAAAACAGTCGTCAGGGGAGAGTTTATCTCCATTTCCTCGGCGGAAAACAAGGAACGCCAGCGCAAGAGGGACGAACTGACGGCGCAGGTTAGGGAGCTTGAGCAGGTCCACCGCCGGACGGGGGCTCCTCGTGTTTGGAAGCAACTGAAGGCGGCACGAAAACTCCTCTCTGCGTTGGATCTAGATCGGGCGGAGTACGCAGCGCTGCGCCTGAAACATGCCTTTTACACCGGCGGAGACAGGTGCGGTAAGCTCCTGGCCCATAGGCTCAGGGCTGCGCAGCAACGCAATGTGGTGAAGGAGCTGGTGGGAGTGGATGGGATCCCGGTTTCCGGTGACGCGGAGGTGGCAGATACCTTTCGATCCTTTTACGAGGCACTGTACGCTTCGGAATCTTCCCCACCGGGAGAGGCTGAGGCCTATCTGGAATCCGTGACCCTCCCGGCCCTGGACCCCTCCCAGGCGGACCACCTAGAGAGGGACATTCACGTGGAGGAGGTCATCTCCGCGATCGCACGGCTGAAGCATGGTAAAGCCCCGGGCCCGGATGGCTACACGGCCTTGTTCTACAAGACCTTCTGTCCCACTGTCGCTCCTCTCCTGGCTCGCTTGTTCAACTCCTTCTCCGAACCGGGCGCCATCCCACCGGACCTCCTCTCGGCGACTGTGTCGGTTATCCCCAAGCCGGGGAAGGACCGGACCTTGTGCGGCTCGTACCGGCCCATTTCGCTCCTAAATGTGGACCTCAAGCTTTACACCGGAATCTTGGCGGCCAGACTGGGTCTACACTTACCAGGTTTGGTGGAGGCGGATCAGGCCGGTTTTGTACCCGGTAGGCAGACGGTCGACAACACGAAGAGGGTGACGCACGTGCTGGAAAAGGCCTCACGCGTCCCGGGGGAGCGGATGCTGCTATAATCGACGCGGAGAAGGCCTTTGATAGGGTTCATTGGCCATACCTCGAGCTGGTCCTTGGGAAACTGGGGATCGGCGAGAAGTTCCGCACTATGGTCTTTAACTGCTATAGGAGACCGTCGGCGTCAGTGCGTGTCAATGGACACAGCTCCAGCAGCTTCACCATTGAGCGCGGCACGAGACAGGGTTGCCCTCTCTCGCCGCTCCTCTTCGCCCTTTATATGGAGCCGTTTGCGCAGAGGATCCGCGACAACCCGGACGCTGTTGGGGTGAAGATGGGGCAATACACACACACTGTCAGCTTATACGCGGACGATGTCTTGCTGACCCTAGATGACCCCAGGCGGTCACTCCCTGCCTGCGTCCAGGAGCTGAACGCTTTTGCCCGCGTTGCGGGCTTTAAAATGAACATGGCCAAGTCAGCTGCACTGGATGTGTCGCTCTCTGCCGACACCAGACGGGACCTTCAAAGTCTCTTTCCTTTGCAGTGGTCCTCCTCCACGGTGCCTTACCTGGGCATTTTGCTTGCTCCCACCCTGTCTGCCATGGTCGCAGCTAACTATTCCTCTCTAGGCAAAAAGATAAAGGAGGAACTCGGCCGATGGAACAAGGGCCTACTCTCGTGGTTGGGCCGTATTGCGGCGGTGAAGATGACAATACTGCCCCAGATCCTGTATCTCTTTCGCGCTCTACCTCTTCAGCCCCCCGTGGGTTGGATACGGCAGGCGCAGGCAGACATCTCCCGCTTTGTGTGGCAGGGCCGTAAGCCTCGGATGAAGCGGGTCCTCTCCATGCTTACCCCGGAGGCGGGAGGTCTCGGGGTCCCGGACCTCCGGAAGTACTTTCAGGCGGCGCAGCTCCGGTACCTGGTGGAGTGGAGCCGGTGGGAATCGGACAAACACTGGCTCTTTCAAGACCAGGCAGTTGCAGGCCGTACCCTCCAGGAGGTCCCGTTCCTACGGCGCATTCACCGCCCGCCTAATCTCTACGCCTCCTTTATCACCCGGGTCCCGCTAAGAGTGTGGGACGCGGTGTGTGAGCTTCGGGAGCTCACCACTTTTCCGTCGCCGTTCACTCCCATTGCTGGCAACCCGGACTTCACTCCGGGCCTGGAGCCGGGGGCCTTTTCCCACTGGGTGAGTGCGGGATGTAGGGCGCTTTTCCAGATCTACGGGCCGGAGGGCGTGCTCCCCTTCCAGCAGCTCCGACAGGAGTTTGGCCTGACGGAGGGGGATAGACTGCGTTACATGCAAGTCCGCCACTGGGCTCTTCAGCCCTCAGTGCGTGACGTCGCCGCCCGTACGATTACGCCCTATGAACGATGGTTGGTGACCCGGGCCTCGGACGCCAAACTCATCACTGATTTGTATAAATTTCTCCAACCCCCGCCGTTTCACTACCATAACCCAGGGAGGGAGCGCTGGCACAGGGAACTGGGCAGGACCCTGAGCCACAGGGAATGGGACAAGATTGCGTATCGGGCGAGGCACTCTGCGTACCACACTGGGCTGACGGAAACCTTCACTAAAGTGTCCACCTATTGGTACTACACCCCGGAGCGGCTCTACGAGATGCGCAAACTAGGCGATAAGGGTTGTTGGCGCGGCTGCGGACAGGAGGGCACCCTGACGCACATTCTCTGGGAGTGCCCGGTGCTGTCGGCCTACTGGAAGGAAGTCTTAGATGAGGTGGATAGGCATTTTGAGATTGAGCTCCCGCGCTTCCCAGCGTATGTCTTGCTTGGCCTCCCCAATGACTTGATGTACCCGCTGAAATCCCGCAGGGGCAGGCAGATTGCGATTGCGCTAGGCTCAGCCGTTCAGAACATACTTGTCCTTTGGCGCACCCCCACTGCCCCCTCTATCACTGGTTGGTTGCATAGACTCTGGCAGGTACTGGGTATGGAGAAGATATCGCTAACGGTGGCTGGGAATGTTGACCAGTTTGAGGAGCTCTGGCATCCTTTTTTGGCACTGCTGTCCACGGAATTTCGCGAGCTAACGTGTCCACGGTACTTGCGCCTCCTTAGGCTGACACCGCCGGCGCCAACGGCGGAGTGATTGTGCGGGTTGGGGACCGGGGGCTGGGGGTGGGAAGTGGGGTAATATGCTTCTATTGCTGACTTTCGGACGGGGATGTTGGGGTATTGTTTTCTTTTCTTTCCTCCTTGCTTTTCTTTCTCCTCCTTTTCTGGGGTCGAGGGGCTGGTGGAACGGTATGCTTCTCTTTTGCTGTGTCGCAGAGTGCTATTCTGGCTTGGCCTTGCCTAGGGAGTGGGGGCCTACAGGGGGGTTGTTCACAATGCCTTATTGCCTTATGTTTTTGCCTTGTTACCCTCTGGGGCATCCTGCCTCCCTCTTCTTCTTCTGACTCGCTGCAACGTTTTGCTTCTTGTATTGTATGTTTACCTGACCTCCTGCTCCCCTCCCCGTGTTTTTTATGCCTTAATAAAATACTTTAAACCTAAAGTATTACTAGAGCACTGAGTTTGCTCACGATTGTACGTTGTCTAGATTGTCTGATCTTGTTCTCAATAAAAATATATTAAAAAAACAAAACAATATAAGGCATCATTACTGCTATCATACACACAACCTCCAAAGGACAAGCAAGCAAAAGTTATGTGCAACATTGACCTTATACCATACACTTCATGGGTAGCAGAGTTCATGTTGACTATCAACCACAGATAAAAGGGTAACTGTACAGCACATGGTATTCAATCTGTATAGAACTGTTCAGGGAAAACCAAGTTCCTCCAGATATTCACACCCTGTTACATAACTAATGCCCTACTACGGACAGTCTTTACCTGTATCAAATTCCTCACAGTCACTGTACCTACATTAAGAAAATGAAGTGGGTGTGAGTAGAAAGGTGGGTACTCTATAGGGAGAGTTTACTCTGTACCACACTGTTTGTAGACAGTGAAACTCTCATCTGATCTTAAACACACTGTAATGTACCACAGGGTATTTAAAGAGAACTACTAAGAATAGTGCACACTCTATGCAAAACTTGTCCAAACAGAGACTATTCACTTAAAATAACCAAGTTCTGAAGGTGCTAAAGGTCATACTACCTGCAGCCTTCATACAGTAGTGTAAACGTTGGATAATCCATTTTCTGAAGTACCTGGTGCACACACTTTTCTATGTTATGTAGAATTTGTCATGCTGAGATGATTCTGACTAATAAAGTTAAGATATAAGGAAAACAAAAAATCTAAATCTCTAGTGATAATTAACATATGGGTACACCCTACAGTAAGCGCAAGGAGTATCATGTGTTCTATTCTTACTAGTTTTTTGTTCCAGCAAATGATGGCCGACCCATTTGCAGACTATATAGTTCCAGGGGATTTTAATTGAAACTTGTGTGTGCCTTATTTAAGAGATGATACCACTTTAGAACAGGACTATCAATGGGCATTCCCCCAGCAAGCAACATATACAGTAATTAATCATAGGCAAAGCAAAGTAGGTACAAACTGTGTCAAAGATATTGAAGCAATGGGATTAAGAATATTAAATGGGAGACTCCCTCAAGACTCACCACCAGCATGGACATACCACTCACAAAACCACAAATCAAGAATTGATTACACCATGGAATCATTAAATATTTTGAGCAGTATAACTTTGTTCCATATTGAGAAGGTGTCTGATAGTGATCATTGTCAGCAAATACTTACTACAAATGTATCCTATATAAAACATCAAACATATGTAACCACACCTGGACAGACAGGAACGATCAATTACAGGAGACTTATTTGGAAAGCACACACTAAAGACAGCACAAATAAATTGGTCCAAAAATTAGTTAAGGATTGATTAGAAGAAAAATCTTTACCTGTAATGGAACAATGGGTATATTTCATACAAAAATTAATTAAAACTTATGAGCCAGCACCCAAGGTTAAGAAAAATCAGAAGAAGGAAGCTGGAAAAGGAAATAAAATTAACTTATCCTACCTAATTCAGACTAAGAGAAGGACTCGCAACAAACTAAGGAGACAGAGAAAAAAATTCCCACATGACATGGAATTGCCTACTAAATTAAAAAAGTATTAACAAAAATCTGCAGAAATTAATCTAGAATGAAAGGAACCAGGCAAAGCATGATCTCTGGGCTAAAGTTTCACGCTAGTAACCAAACGAACTCTAGAGAATTCTGGAAAATTATAAATTGCTTAGGACGACTGAACAAAACAGAGGTATTATCAACTCTGGGTGAAAAAGATTGGATTAGACAACAGATCTAAACTCCGACAGTGAAACAATACATCTGACTTGCAAAGGGAATACGATTGAGGCAAAAATAAATGATATGGCTCACGAAATGGATATATCAAAAAATCACTTATGTAAACAAACGCCAAAACAAAAAGATGGCGCACCAGGTATTTTTTTTTTTTAACTCTTTATTTGTGACTGCAAAGTATCACATTACTTATGTATACATTTCCATCAGTGTACAGTCTTTTCCTTTTTCTCCCCAATAAACTTTAACAGACTGACATGTTAGCAAGTTTCCTAATCGGCTAGTACAAGGTGTCGGAGAGTCCTTAATCAAATCAAGCTATGCATAATAATCAACCATATTGTGGACCTTACAGGTATTACTGTGTGTTACATCAACGTTGTGTAGCCGTGATCTCGTATAGTGAAGTCTTAGTCGGTCCCCACCCCACCCAACTCCCACCCCATCCTGTACATCTCCTGGTCTCTCCATCTATAGGGCATCCTTACTTTGGTATGAAGACAAGGGAAAACAATCTCACCTAGAGTAGTATGCTTGTATCCTTCTGACTAACCTGTGTGCACCCTGGACAATTCCTCATCTCTCTTCCCACTACCCCCCCCCCCATTATTCTCAGTTATGAGGTATCCGCCTGTGAGGGCGTCGGGTCTATTTCTTCTATTTCCAGCACCATCCGCTCCCAATCCTGTGCTATTGGTTGTTTCCGTAGCCCCTTCTCCTCCTCTCTGCGCAGAACTGCACCCTCTGCCCTACCCCACTTTAACAGGTCGGATCGCCACATCTCTACAACTGGGGGCCTGGCGGATTTCATTCTCATAGTTAAAACTCTAACTGCTAACAATAATGCTAGGTCCAAGAGCTTCAGCTGGGCTTTATGATTCTTAGGTCGTTTCCTGTGTCCTATCAGGCAAGGTAGAGCCCCCTCTAATACCTGCGGGGCCGTGACGGTATGTAGTATATGGCAGACCTTTCCCCAGTAGATGCGCAGGCATGGGCATTACCACATCATGTGGAGAAGGCCGGCCTCATCTGTCTGACATCGGGGACAGCAGTGGGAAGAAGCAGGGAACATCCTATGTAACCTTTGGGGGGTAAGGTATGCTCTATGAGGCACCATAGCCTGTATGAATTTGAGCTTGACATTCCTGGACACCCTTCTGGGATGTTCCAGGACAATTTTCCAGGCCACCTCCGTCATAGCCTCTCCCGTGTCTAGGGTCCAGATGTCTCTGAGTGCACTGAGAGGCATAGCAGCATGTTCTCTAATCCCAGTATATAGCCACCGCACCAAGTGTTCCCCAGACCCCATGTAGTAGAGGAGATGTACTAGTTCATCTTGCGTGGGTTTATTGCGTTGTGGGGCCCATGTATGCCGTACATAGTGCGACACTGTGGCGTTAGAGGAAGTATAATCGTGGGGGAGCCCCCGTGGATTGTATAAAGGAATCGTGATGTAGTAGTGTGTCGTCTCCGAATAAGTCACCCGCTTTGTCAACCCCGGTCTCCGTCCAAGGTTGTAGTGTGCGCTGCGTCAGACGCCCCTGCGGCGTTGGGAACCCTAACAGAGGGATATTATCTGCATAAGGTTTGGCCCCCGTCGTGTACGCCAGTGCCTTTCGCCAGCACATCAGGGCGGTGTGCAGAAGAGGTGGCAGTCTCGAGGAATCTTAGCCTTGGGCAAAAGGAAGGAGTGCAGCGCTCCGCGCGCTAAATGGTCTGTTGTGAAGTTAATTTTGTGCAGGTTCCTACCTGCCACCCAGCTGGACAGCCACTGTAGTTGACTTGCGTAGTAATAACCACGCAGGTCCGGCACTCCAAGACCTCCCTGTCTGGTACCCAGTTGTAGCTTCCGGAGACTTATCCTCAACCGTCCAGATCCCCAGATGAGGGTAATCAGGATCGTATTTAGCGTAGTAAAGATGTGTTGCGGGAGGAGAACCGGTAGATTCACAAAATAATATAGCATACGGGGAGCATGATCATTTTAGAGACTGCTATTCTACCCATGACCCAGGACGTCCAAAAGTTCACACTGTTACGGAGGCTGTTAATGACCCTCCGGACATTACCTTCGATCTGGTCCTCCGGCCACCTGTATACATTTATGCCCAAAAACTTGAAGGTGGTCTGTGCTATTGGGATCTGGTATTCACCAAATTGTATGTGGGAGGGTCGCTGCCCCTCCCTGAAGTAAAAACCCACAGATTTTGCCAGATCGACAGCTAGGCCCGACAAGGCCTCAAAGCGGTCAAAGATGGTTGTTATGGTCGAGTGGTCCCCATCCAGGTCTTGGAAGTACAATAGGATATCATCAGCATATATCGATATCAGGTTATGTGTCCCCCCCAATGGATATGCCTACTCTGTCCGCTCGGGTCCGGAGGGCTATCGCTAGGGGCTCCAGTGTCAGGAAAAACAACAGGAGCGACAGTGGGCAGCCCTGCCGGGCGCCTCTATGAATGCAATAACTGTCTGAGACGTATCTGCCAGTGCGCGCTCTGGCCATAGGGTTCGTATAGAACAATCGTACCCATTTTAGTAGTGAGTCGGGGAAGCCAAAACGGCGCAAAACTTCGAACATGAACGTCCACGACAGGGAATCAAACGCTTGCCGAAGGTCCAACGCGACACAGCCGGCCTGAGGAAGGTCCTGCGGTGTGGCGGACATGAGGGCGTGAAGCCTCCGTGTATTTTGGGAAGTACTCCTCCCCAGGAGGAATCCGCATTGATCGGGGTGTATTAGGGCAGGGAGGCGGGTCTGCATCCTTAGAGCAATGGCTTTACTAAGTATTTTGTTCTCTGTAGAGAGCATTGAGAGGGGCCTATAATTGGCTAAGTCGAGGGCATCTCTACCAGGTTTGGGTATGGACATGACTAGGGCTTGTAGTGTCGAGGCAGGTACGTGACCGGACTCGTATGATGTCTTATAGATGTTCTCCAAAATGGGCACTAGAGTTGTAGAGTAGGTCTGGTAAAATTCTACAGGTAACCCGTCCATGACGGGTGTCTTACCCCGATTAAGGGATCGGATGGCTATTCGGATTTCCTGCTGTGTGATGGGCCCGTCCATCTCCGTCTGCTCATCCCGAGTCAGGACTGGGAAAGGTAGGTCCCTCAGGAAATCTAACATCCCGTCCATGTCATCCGTGTGGAAGGGGGCGTATAACGTTCTCAAATGGTCTCGAAAGGCCTCGTTGATGGCCGACTGCGTAGTCACTACTCTCCCTGTTCCATTCCTAATTTGTGTAATCACCGGAACTTCGGGACTATCCCGTACCAGGCGAGCTAGTAGGGCTCCCGACCTATCCGATTCGGCATGCTGGCGTCTTAAGTAGTCCTTACGATCTATGACTCGTAGTGTTTCTAGCAACTCTGCTTGTTCTATATTGCCAGTTTGCAATTCCCCTTTTCACCTTGGGTCTACGCTCGCCGCCGCCTCTAAGCCCTTCAAGCGGTCTTCGACTTCGCAAAGCTGCCTGTGAATTTCCTGCCGAGCTCCCACTAACTAGCCCCTCGTATCACTACCTTCATGGCATCCCATACCGTTAAATTAGATGTTGCAGTGCCCCAATTCTCTCAGAAGTAATTGTCTAGTGTATCCGACAGGGACGCGCGGAAGGGACCGTCTTCCAGCAGTAGTGGGTTAAGCCTCCAGGTGGGTACCGGGGACGGCACCCTCCCCCACTGCAGATCGAGTGTCAGCGGTCTATGATCGGAGAAGGTTTTAGCTAAATATTCTGAGGACGCGCATTTGGATAGCAGAGAGCTATGTAGGTCATGTACAGGGGAGTAATAAGAGTATTCCTTATGCGTCGGGTTCAGTGCTCGCCACACGTCCACCAGTCCCCATCCCGTGAGCCAGGTCCGGAAAGATTCTGCCAGTCTGTGTACACCAGTCGTCTGTGGGGGGTGGTGCGACCTATCTAGACCTATGTCTAGGATCATGTTCCAGTCCCCTCCCAGGATCCAGGGGATGTCCACCCAGTCCACTAAAGCCCATCCTACTTTTGCAAGGAATGTATCTTGTTCAAAGTTCGGGGCGTAGATGCTGCCCAGAACCAACAGTGTACCGTCCAGTGTGCCTTTCACCAGTATATATCTCCCTTGGTCGTCAACCTTCCTCTCCAGTTCCACAAAGGGAGTGCCATGCCGTACCCATATGGTAGCCCCTCTGGAGAAGGCAGAGTACGACGTAAAAAGTACAGGGCCTCTCCATCTCTTCCGTAGTGTGTGTGCCTCGAAGGTTGTTAAGTGGGATTCTTGCATAAACGCTATGTGGGCATGGTGGCGGAGTAAAAATGCGTGTATTCCTTGTCTCTTCTGTATAGCTCCATGTCCCCGTACGTTCCAGGTAGCCAGCCTGTATTTCCCTATAGTGTCAGCCATACTCAGACTTAAGCGCCGTAATAAACAGCGTCATGCTCTTTATGGCATGTAACACCAACAGTAACCAGGAGATGTACTTCTTCCCACCCAAAACCTGAATTCTCTTGACGCAGCTTGGAAACATTGCTGTGCCGAACAAGAAAATGTAAAACATAACAAACCAGTCATTGGTGCATACACCTTTGGGGGGTTAGCCGAGCACTTTTGTAGTCCACTTATTCATTCGTTTCTACGCTGCCGGCTCAACGGTGCCGCCAGGGGAGTCTTTATTTAGGCATGAATTCCGTGTGGCCTCTGGGGAGGGCCGCCCAGCAGGCATCGAGCACCCCTCGGGAGGGTATATGTTCGTTAAAGCTACACACTGTCACTGTCCTTTAAGAGATACGCAAGATTTGAGCCCATGCCAGTCACCTGTTTACCTCAGAGAAATCGCCTCTCAACCTCCCCAGGTCCCTCCCCCACCTTGTATACCATAACAACATTTAAGTAACAGAAAAAGGATATCTGTAGGCCGTAGGGCGACAAGTCACATCATATTGAACAGTCACTCCAGGCCATTGTCTAGTAGTTCATCCGCTGCTCTCGGCGTCACAGTTGGGAACAGGACCATGCTGTGTTCCGAGTCCGAGTGGAGTGTGCTATCATCCGTGTCCGTGTTAATTGTTCCTCGCTCTTCTCTGAAGCTGCCCACCATGGTGACCGCATCCATCTGGTCCACCTTCTGTTGGTTTGTGGAGGGTCTACACCATCCTGATCGCGCTGTCTGAGTGGGAGATGCTTCACCTACACGTTCCGAGCCTTTCCTGGAACTGCTGGCTGACGCTCCATGGGCCACTTCTTGACTCCCTTCAATGTCCATCACCTCAAGCTATTCCTCCACGTCGGTAGGGCTTTCAAAGAAATGTGTTTTGTTATCATGTATTATCTTAAGGCGTGCCGGGAACAATAAAGCATAACGGAGTTTGGCTTTCTGAAGTCTCTTCTTAACCTCAAAATAGGAGGACCGCTGTTTTTGCACCGAGTTAGTGTAGTCCGGGTATAGGGAGATGCGTCGATTTTCATATTCTATGAGAGATTTCTCCCGGGCCTTTTAGAGCAACATGTCTCTATCCCAATAATTGAGGATCTTGACAATCAACGGGCGTGGCGGTTTACCCGGTCTAGGCCGTCCGGTAGGAATTCGGTGTGCCCTTTCCACACAGAAAAGCAGTGACAGGGTCTCTGTGGTTACATGGTCCCAGAACCACTGTTCCATGAACTCCGCTGCGTGGGTCCCCTCACTTCGCTCCGGAAGCCCAATAACGCGGATGTTATTGCGTCGGTTGCCGCCTTCTGCGTCCTCCACACGGTCTATTAGGGACGCCACCTGTTGTTGTAGTTGTTGGATGGAGGTAGTGTGATCTGTTACTGTCGGGGTTAGATCCGCCAGTGTCGCGCTCTGGTCTTTAACCTTGTCGGCTAGCTTACAGTGGTCGGCCTTTAATAATGAGAGGTTGGTGGTGATAACTTCCATTTGTGTTTCCATAGCTAGCCTGGAGTCCCTAATCTCTTGCAGGATCAGATCCAATTTGTCAGCGTGTTGATCCCCAACAGGAGTCTGTTCAACGTCCCCGGTGTGGTCCCCTCCGATATAGTCTCTGGGGCAGGTCCCGCAGCCATCTGGCAGTCCCGGCCATCCAGCATCTTAGCCCCTTTCCGGACCATGGTTATCTTAGCCGGTTGTATCCAATGTTCAGGGTCGGGGTGCTTCTCAGGGCGTATCCCGGGGTCTCTGCCGACCAGGGCCAGTCGCAGCCTCCTCGCCGCGTCCTCAATCACTGTCGGTGGGACCCACTAAGCAATGTGGGGTTCATCTGAGCCTCCCCGCAGCATGGCCACGCGGTCCGAGATCCCGCACCCCCTCATCCACCTTTAACCTCGGGCCTCCGTCCACGGGCCAGGGAAGGGGCAGCGTGCAGGGGGGCGGGCAGTCCAGCTTTCTTTCTCCCGGGAGCGTAACAGGAGCCCAGGCGGTCCCAATTCGGCCCAGAATGTCTACAGTGTCCCCCCAGCGCGCCAGGGCTCAGCCACGTGGTCTCCCTCCACAGTCTGTAATGGCCGGCGTCAGCACCGCTCCTCGGCTGCGGCCGTCTCCGGGAAAGAGAGAGGAGGGGGGGAGGGCTAGGGGCACAATCTTAATTATCTCCCTCAGGTGTCATCCGCCTCACCCCTCTACCTTCCAGTACCTCAGGATCCTCGGGCCTCCGCACGTTTCAGGGCTTGTCCGGCCGGGTCCCGCTTCGGCTATCAGCCTCGTGTGTGGTGCGATCTCTCAGCCCGGATCAGTCCGCCCCCGGGGTGCCTCCGTTGTCCTCACACACCCAGCCGGCCGTCGGGGAGGCAGGGGCCCTGAATGCCCCGTCTGGACACAGTCCCGGCATTCCCGGCAGCCGTCGCTCTGCGCCCTCGGCGTATTTCAAAATCTAGGTCCCTGCTGCCCGCAGGGAAGGAGGCCGCACCTACTCCGAGCTCGCTCGTGGTCCACCCTCGGCCGTCAGGATCACCAAAATTTCACCGAACCTCCGGGGGGGTGCAACGCAATAAAATCCGTTCCTTTGAGGCGGCACTAGGCTCATCAGAGGCCTTCTTCAGGATCGCAACTCCCCGGCGGCACCGGAGCTCTAGCAGACTCCGTCCGCCATCGTGGCTCGCTAGCCACGCCCCCCATGGTGCACCAGGTTCTAATGGTATACCATTTGCAGTTTTTAAAGAACACCCTGATCTATGGTCAGAACATCTTACAACAGTGTTTAAAGAAATTGTCAGGACATAGACCATACCTGGATCATGTAGGTGATCATTAATATCGCCAATTTTTAAAAAAGGAAACTGGACCCAGCCTGAAAATTATAGACTAATCACTCTTCAAGACACAGATTCCATGCTATTCGCAGGAGTTTTTTTATCAAGCCTATCAGCATGGGCAAAGGAGAAACAGATCATTTCGCCCAATCAAACAGGATTTATCAAGGGAATGTGTACCACAACAAATATACTATTTATTTATTTATTGAGTTTGTAAGGTGCTCAGCTACCTAAATAGGGTTTCCCGGCGCCAGGACGAACATAGGTAGAGCTTGCGGATCCTGCAGTTAACATTACTGATCAAACAGCCAGGTCTTCAGATTTCTGCGAAAGCGGATGTAATCTGTTTCTTTGCGTATGAAGGTGGGAAGAGTATTCCAAATGGAGGGGCCCAGATAGGAGAAGGATCTCCCTCCCATTCTGGAGAGTTTGATCCTGGGAACAAAAAGGTTGCCTACGGTTTCAGATCTTAAGTGGCGGGAAGGTACATAAGGGCGTACTAATGCTTGTAGATATTGAGGAGCTGTGCCTGCTTTTATTTTGAACATATAGCTCAGGGCTTTGAACTTAATACGGTTCTCCACCCTGAGCCAATGTAAATCACGTAGATAACCAGAAAGGTTTAAGGAATTCTGCAAAGCAACCTGTCAGCTGAATTCTGAATTAGCTGCAGTCTGCGGATCATGGCCTTGTTTGACCCCAGGTAGAGAATGTTGCCGTAGTCCAGTCTGTCAATACTAGTTCTATCAATGCTAATAGATAAATGCATTTTAATGAAACAACCCCTGTATCTGTGCTTTGTGGATTTTAGATTGGCTTTCGATTGTGTACACAGACGACTTTCATTGGCAAAAATTCAAGGGACAAGGTATTCCGGTTTCCTTTTTAACATCAATCCAACTCCTCTATTCTGATACTTGGGTCAGAGTTCGGATGGGAGATGGCTCAACGTTATCAAAGGAAATTCCAACCCCAACTGGCTTAAAGCAAGAAGCCTTAGAAGATCTAACGACCGCACTGAACGAAAAGAATGCATATTGTCCCAAATTAGTGAATACTCCGATATCAAACTTATTATACGCAGACAATGTCATTTTACTTGGTCAAAAACAAGTGGGTCTGCAACGTCTGATAAACAGGATATCATTATACTCACACAAAAATGGAATGATTATAAAAGAAACAAAGACAAAAATTATGGAGGTTAACAAAAATTCAAGGTTAAAATACAAGCTCAAATGGTTCCTTGACAATAAGCGATTAGAACAAGTAGAATCATATAAATACTTGGGAGTATTATTTAAGTCCCACATAAGACTGATATTAAAAGGAAAGAAAATGCCTTGATAGCTGCATTCAAAATCTTGCAGAAAGCGCTAGGAGAGCTGAGTTACCGACTGTTTTTAAAAGTAATATCAGCAAAACTATTGCCAACTTTAACATATGGTAGCGAAGCACTGTGCAGGAACGACTCTGAGACCATCAATAATGCAGTGACAAAAACTTTTAAAACCCTCTTTAATCTTCCTCACAATGCATCCGCGGTGCAGATAAGATTGGAATTTGGATTAACTAACCAAATGTTCGTATGAAAAGGTCAATTTTTAAAAGTAGGAACAGAATAAAAAATGAGAACGTAAATCAAATGTACCTACTATTATGGCAGGAAATAAATGCAAATAGCAAATCATACGCCTGGAAATATTTACATGCTGCACTCGATGAATACTCAGCAACTCCTATTTGGAATACTTCAATAACTACAGAATCATTCAAAAAATCTATTAATAAAGTAACAAAACATCTATTGCTGCTTATGGATAAAAACTCTTTTGTAAAAATTGAAACATGCCTGGCCACCAATGAATGGTTTCACAAAGGTGAAAGTACAACCATACCTGGAAACCCCACTGTCTCTGAAGCACAAGCAAACCTTCATAAAAGCTTGTTTTGGTGTATTTCCCGGCCTATGTCATCTTATGTGGTGGCTAAGAACAAAGGAACTGTCGTACTGTTGTTTACGCAATATGGGAGAGAAAAGCATGATCCACTTGCTGTGTGTATGCCCAGAACTGAAAACTGAAAGAACAACTATTCTTAACCCGTTTACCGCGGCAATAATTTTGCCGCAGTGCGGGGGGTTCTATTATCGGGGCGGGGCCGCGTCGGCCAATGGACGTACAGCACTACCAAGGTAGCGCTCGCGACGGCCGTTGGCCGACAGCAGCAACTGAAGGGTTAAGGGGCATTTTAATGCACAAGGAGTTCGGACTTGCAAGCAAGCTTTGATTAAGTGCTTACACCCGGACGATATATCATTGAACTCAGCTTATGTAAAGTTTTTAATAAGAACTGGATCAAAATGAGAAAAGCAAAATTAAATTGACACGTACTGTATGATGTATATAAATATGTAAATAGTATTATGTAATTGATATCTAATTTCATCTACTTAAAAATATGGCATAATTTATTTGTGTTTTTCCTACCTATTTGTTTTTTCTTCTTTAAAAAAATACTAATCTGGTTTTCTATAGCTGGAACGCTTCCCATTACATTGTAAGATTTTAATTAATCAAACCATAAAGAATTAAATTAAAAATGACTAATAACTCAAAGCTGCTTACAATACTAAGTATTTAGAACGTAGAATCTTTGCCCTGCTGGAAACTTTTTCTGCAGAGCCAAAACACTTACATACTGAATACATGTCGTCAACTGTCACCTGCACACAGCTTCAATACAAAGATGTATAACGTGTTCAATACCTCTACACAGCTATGATGCATTAGCAGCACATGCGTTTCTTAAACACACCTATTAGCTGGACACAGGCTGCACAAAATTAGGAAGAGACGTATTACGGTAGTCACCCGCCACTACATATATTATAAAACAATCAAACACACTCCTTGAATGATGTCATTTGTGATGTCATAAATGTCGCAGAACATGTCATGCTTGATGTTATATGTGAGGTCATAAGAGGTGTATGGCAGGGCACAAGTTATAGTTAGCTCTGCTAACTCCAACAGGTGAATTTGTGTTGTTTTTTTAACGTTAAGGTTTTTTTTTTTAACTTTTTATTGGAAAACCTCAAACATACCATTACAGGAGATTAAAAGCCCGGACCACTGATAATCAATAACAGCATACAAGAACATAAAGCCTCGCAGAACGAGGGAAATCATTACAGCAATGGTCAACACAATCTTGTATTAAGGATCAATAAGTGGATATGTCCACAATGTTCCAGGAGTTGGGAGGATTTCCTTTTCTAATAGGAGTCGAGGATATTATAGCGTGCAATTTTATAAAACAAGAGAGGAGAATTGGAGCTAATCGCAGAACAGGAGAGCAGTCATCATTAAAGGAGCACATAGCGGGAAACATGATAAAAGGAGGCAGTCGCCGAAACGCAGTTTCCCACCAGCAAGAAACTAGAACCAACAGCTACGTCACATAACGACACAATACAGTAAACTCCCCAATAACACTGGACCCCGATCCCAAATTAAGCAAAAAGGGTATATAAGAACAAAAGAAAAAACAGAGTAAGAGAAGAAAAAGAAAGAGGGCCATAGAAACAAAGGAAGAACATAAAACACATCCCATCCCCCAACCCCCCACCCTGCATACCAGCGGAAGGCCACGCCCCACCCCCCATAGGCATGCCTGTCGCCCCAAGAAGACCCCAAAGCGGGAAATAATGGAGGAGGGCTGTAGCTCCAGCCCCAGACTCACCCCCAGCCTCCCCACCCCCAAAAAGCGGAAGTCCACTAAGAAGGAGCGTGGGCAACAGTGTATGATCATCCCAGCAGTACAAAGTCTCTAGTTCAAACAACGTGTCGTTCCGGCACCGAGGTCACTCAGGAGATGTCGAAGCAGCGGTCAGCCCTGACCAGTCCGGAAAAAAGTCAGCATGCCACCCAATCCGTGCGCAGTGAGACGCAGTATACCAAAAATACCAGTTGAGGCCACACAGATCCACAACAAGGACCACATCAGTATCAAAGGAACATAGTCCGCGGTAGTGCATGGCGCCCATGATCGGGAAACAAATGAGCCGGTAGTAGATCAGAGGAGTTAGCTGGCACACTATCCCAGATACAATGTTCCCCAGTCTCTTCATCCAGCGGCGCACATTCTTGGAAGTCAACTACTGCGGTAGCCGGGGATAAGGTGGCCAGACACTCTTTGCTGCATGTATCTGCGACCAGGTGCGCCACAACAGGAGAAGGTATCAGCTGCGCGGGGCGCATAGTCGTCCCCAGATCCTTCAGGGCAGTGTGCAGGTCTTTGATGGCCAACAAAACATCTTTCACCGTAGGCGCCATTACACCCCAGGCAGTCAGCCGGGACCTCGGGACTCAAGGAACAAAGAAAGAGCCGCCCCAGTAGCAGTTCAGCTGAAACAGGAACGTGCAGTTCGTAGAGGGGTCGCGGAGAGTCGCATTTGAGCCCCAGGCAGCCACAGCAGCACTCACCTCTTACCGCATTTCGGTTAAGATCCAGCCTGGGCAATAGATTCTGCCTCGCAGCGTGCCGTCCCCAAGGTCAGGATTACCAACCAGAAGGCTTTAGTATGCAGGTAGTAGGTCCGGCGCTGCGAGCGCACTCGATGTCTGCGGCAAGGTGGTTTCGGTTTTACCTCCGGGGCTCCGGACTATCATGGCCGATCGGGGCCGTTGTTTATCTCCTGCGAGGCGGCCATGCTTCAACCCGAGGTCCTGGCTTATCCGGACTGAAGGCCGGAGATTTCAGGACGATGTTTCCAAGCCATCCGGGGCGGTACACGGACCGGAGTTACACGGTCGGGCTCTGCTACTGCTCATCTGCACGAAGCCACGGCTGGGGTGCAGGATCGTGGGCAGTATGTCTCGGGAGACGAGGGCGAGCGGCGGAGCTGGGCATCCGCGCGGCCATCTTGGCCGCCGTCCAGGCTCCTCCCATGTAACGTTAAGGTTTTGACTGACATTCAGCTAACTAGAACGTCACTTTAACCTTTGTTTTTCAGTCGATTTTTATGGGTTTTGTTTTAATGTAAAGAATACTTTATTACAATACGTAAATCCAATCCCCTGCCAGTCATGGCTGAAGGCCATGCGGCAAATCTCCCACAGTCAACCACAAGCTGTGCGTGGCTTTCGGCAGTCCATAGCGCAGGGTTGGGCACAGGGTTTGCCCTGTCACCAGCTCCAATGGCCAAACTGGCAGCAGGCTGCCAACCACACGCTGGGCACAGCTTTTGGCCATGCACAGCGAGGGGTTGGACACAGGGCATGGCCTAGCACCAGTCCCTGTGTTCAAATCCCCAGCAGAATGCACAAACTTTGGCGTGTGTGGCATAGGGTTGGCTTTGAGCCCTGGGATCCCATCCAGAGGCCAACTGGCCCGAGGAACCTCATCCTCCAGGGCCAATACCAATAAAAAGTGGAAGCGGCAGCACCCCCCAACCTTAAAAGGCCTTTTGGCCCCATTCCCCGGGGCCAAATACAATTAAACAATGGAGGGGGCATGTGGCCCCCCTCCATAAGCCTTCTTAGGCCCAGGGGACCCCACCATTAGGGATAAACTCTAAGGGGAATTGGGCGTGCAACCACTCCTCCCGAGCCTTATTAGGCCTCAGGAATCCCATCTCCCAGGGCCAAACACAATAAAAAATTGGAAGGAGGCATGCTGCCCCCTCTCCCACACCCATATTAGGCCTCAGGGAACCCATCCCCCAGGGCCGAGTATTTATTAAAGGGAGAGGGGTGCCCCCCTCCCCAGAGCCTACTTTGGTCCCGGGGACCCCATTCCCTGGGGCCTGCATATTAAATAGATGGTTAGCATGGTGAAAACTCCCACCGGCTGTGAGCAGACTTGGTGTTGGCTCCCGTTTGATGGGAGATTTGAGAATGCTCCCACCAGAGGGGAGAAAAAACATGTGTTAGACCCGTCTGCTTCTGAGAGTCCCCTCACCACTATGATTTCTTTTGTTACCCTGTACCTCCCAAAATTTGTCGCTTTTCTTTGTCTACCAGGACTTTTGTGTGCTGCTTCATGGGGCTAGATGTTCCTTGACGCCCAGTTGTTCACAAGGTTTTTGGCACCTATTTACAAGGCACCTGGCGAAACCTGTGACATTATAGACTGGGATTGGCAACCTGTATGAATGACCTCAAAATGGTGGCCATCCTTTTTCCTCATGTGAGTGACTCCCCTTGGAGCCTCCATGAACCTTGACCTTTCAAGGTTTTGGCGACCTTTTACTCTATTTTCCTCAGGTACACAAAATGGCTGCTCTAGAACCCCAATATGGTGGCTTTTAGGGTCCCAAATACCTCATAGAAGTGCCATGTCATTGGCTTAGCCCAAAGAAGGTTCTAGAACCTACTGGCACGAGCCAGCACCTCAGGGCACTGGCTATATAAGGTCCAGTCCCTGGCGGCCAATTTAGATGACCAGAAGACTAGATGGGATAATGATGTTCCAGATCTAGGTGAAGGAGATTCCAGACTTGACACCAGATTGACACCTGCCCTGTTGACCCCTGAGGCGGCTGGTAGCGCGGGCAGTAGAGCAAGCAAGGGTCACTGGCATGGATCCTGACTGGCGTTCCAGTCAGCTGTGTGTGTGCGGTGACCTCGCGCCTACAGCGCCTGCCCAGCGAGTGCCTCGTCACCTCCAAGAGACTGTGGCCGTTTCCGTGTGCCTTCCCCGCCCCCCCAGGTGGTGAATTACGACAGACTCGGGTCTCGAGGCGAGAGCAAGTTCGCCGTGACCGCGAGCGTCTTCTGTGCCTCCTTATGACAGGCGCCTCCAGCGAGGAGCTCGGACGTCTCCGAGCTCCACCAGCTTAGAGTGCTTCCTGCGCAGACTGAGGTGAGGTGTTGCGCCGGGGCGGGGAAAGGCCGGCCTTCGTTGGGCGGGACTATTGTCTCTGCCCCTCCCCAGTGAATTGGCGGCTGTAGCTGTGGGCGGGAACCATCCCTGTTTGAGGAAGTCGGAGGGAGGTCCGAAGAGCCCCTGAGAACCCGTCGCTGGTGAGAGAAGTGCTGAACCCGACTGAATCGCTTTCCGATTACAGCCGATGTGAGGTGGGCCCGTTTCTTCAGGTGGGAAGCGGTGATATAAAGGAACTGTGAACCGGCATTTAATTGACTGAGCGCGAAGTTCGTGTGACCTCTTCGGCAGCCCCGTTCGTCAGTCTACAGACTTTGAACTGGTGCCGCCTGAGTGCTAGCAGTGGTAAAGTCCCTAGGCGCGCTTAGAACCCACTGGCAAACAGGGATCTCAACCCGGTGGCAGCCGAGTGTAAATGAAGTGTTCACTGTGTTTCCTTGCCTTTTGGATACACGCGCATATCCCCCGAGTGATTCTTAAAGAGTCCCAACACTCCTTTTGTGCCCAGAGAAGCCTGTGTACATTAATGGTGAAATCGTCATAAACTGTAAGAGTAATCTTTCCAACCTGAAATGAAATGAATTTGCAAATGTAATGTTCCTGAAGTATTTAATTGGTGGCAGCGATACCAGAATGAACCTGTGAATGTTTATTTAACTGAACCAGTATTTATTCTGCCATACAGAAAGTGATATTTATTCTATTTATTGAAGATATTTAATCCTGCTATTTATTCTATTTATTGAAGATATTTATTCCTGATATTTATTGTATTTAACCCAAAAACGAAACCCAGCAAATTGTGACCAAAAGAAATATAAATGTACTTTCCTAATTAAACCCCATTCACAACAGAGAATTTTTACATTAAGGAATCGTATTTTTCTACAACAGTGGTGTGGTGTCCTTCTTTTTGGTGGTTGTACAAGGAGATATTATTGGGTCAAAGCCGGCTTAACACGACAGCCTTCACTTGCCTTGACACTTGAGCCAAGCTACCCCCTTTGTGCTGGGCTTGCCCATCGCAGGTCCAACAACATGTATATCTTCCTGTGGTTGTGCGAGCGGGGAAAAGACTGTCCCCTTAGGTAAGTGAGCTGGCCCTGGGGATGGGGGACCCGGAGCTATTAAAGGGTCGGGACATGAGCCACTACCTCTCTTTCAATTAAACTGATGGCCCAGGGGGATGGGGTCCTCAGGGCCTATTAAATGCAGGGGGAGAGTGGCTGTGCACCCCCACCCCCTCAATAAATTAATTGGACCCCGGGGGATGGAGTCCCTGGAGCTGAAAAAGGTTCGGAAGGGGGTCACATGCCCCCCTCCCAATAATAAAAGCATTGTGCAAGGGTATAGGGTCTTTGGGGCCGTAAACAGCTCGGAGGGAGGTGCACCCTCCCCTAAATAAACATGGCCCCAGGATGGGGTCCCCGGGGTCCTATATGAGCTGACGAGTGAGGCCCCTCTGGAAGATTATATGCAGTAGAAGCTGCAGAAATGAAATGGGGGAAAGCACAGGAGGAAGAGAACAACACAGGTTAGAGGGCAGGAGCAATATACGGGGCGAAGGGAGAAGCAGACAAGGGGCAACAGGGAGAGAGCAACGCAGAGTGTGGGGGCAGTAGCACATGAGGAGAGCAGTGACAGACACAAGCACTTTCCGAGTGCTTAACTGTTAGAAATGGGATTTTTGGCAGGGTAGGGCATGCGCCAAAGCCAGGCAGAAACCACCACTCTAGTCAGGATAAGGGAGTTACACTCCTAAAACAACCCTTGCTCACCCCCTTGGTAACTTAGCACGAGCAGTCAGGCTTATCTTAGAGGCAGTGTGTAAAGCATTTGCACATAACCACCAGTAATACGGTGTAAGCACTACAAAAGGAAATCACACCAGTTTAGAAAAATATCCAATATTTTTATATACTTAAGACAAGACCAAAAACGATAAAAATCCACAATACAGTACCTCAAAATCTTCACTTATCAAAACATGCTTTAAAAATAGTTCCTTGATGTCGATAGCTCCATCAGGGGCTATCACGGCGTTGTGCGCAAACAAATACAAACAGTTCTTGCTGACCGAGCCATCGCGGGCCAGCTACGGTGTCGGGAAGACCCGCAAACAGTATCTTTTAGAAATGCAGGGCGTCGATGACCTCTCTCTGAGCTTCCGAAAACACAGCGTCCGCAGGCTTTGGTTCCTGGAGGTCGGTGCAGGAGTCGTCGGGGCCCTCGAAGTCACACGTGGTCAGGTCGATCTTCTCTCTGATGGAGTCAGGAGCGCTGGCGTCGGCAGGCGTCGTGTGCTGCCGTGCAAAGTGCAGCGTGCTGTGCCCTCTGGTTGCAGTTCGAACAGCGGCTCATTGGCGGCGTCAGATGGCGTCATCGGTGAGACCAGGGTCATGGTGCGAGATGAAGGAGGTGCTTGTCACGGTGCTGGCAGGTCACGGTGCAAGCAGCGTAGTTTTTGTTGCTGAATCGCTGTCGTCGGCTGACAAACTAGAGTCACAGCATCGGTAGGCCAAGGCTACGGTGTGGGATGCAGGCGGTGAATCATGTAACTTTACGAGCGGTGCCCTCGAACCATGGTGCAAGCAGCGTCGTCGATTTCGGCGTGGAGCAGCGTCATTGGGGAGGCCAAGGCATTTTCGTGAAGCGAGGCAGTGCGGAGTGCGGTTCCCAACATGTTGGGGTGCGAGCAGCGGCTCGGTGGTGGAGCAAGGGTCGCGGTACGGCGGTGGCCTCTGCGGTGCCAAAGCGTTGCCGTGAAGTGAGGCAGTGAGGAGTGGGGTGCCCAGTGCCCACAGGTCGTGGTGCGAGCAGCGGCTCAGTTGTGGCATCAGCAGGAGTCATCGAAGAGACCAGGGTCGTGGTGCGGCGGTGCCCTCTGCAGTGCCTTCAGGACACGGAGTCGGCAGCGGCGTCGTAGACGTCGTTGGGTTGCTTTTCTTCTGTTGCAGCACAAAACACACAGTTCCCAGTGCTGAGGGCAGAAGACCTTGAAGTCTTTGCTTTTCCTGAGACTTCTTGAAAAGGTGCAAGCTCTACCTCAAGCCCTTGGAGAAACTCACAAAAGTAGATTGCAGAAAATTCAGTCCAGTCCTTTCATTGCCCAAGACAGAAGCACCCACTGCAGGCTAACACAGCAAAGTGGTAGTTCCTCCTCACAGCTTCTCTAGCTCTTCTTCTTGGCAGTCTTCTTGATCCACAAGAGTTCAAACGTTCAGGGGTCTGGGCTCTAATATTTATATCCCAAAATCCTTTGATCTCTTAGGCAGAGTGTGTCTGTGTCCACCCAGAACCAGTTCTGCCTTCTCTGGTGTGATTTCCTGGCAGGAGGTTGAGACGGCATTGTCAGAGGGAGACCAGGCCCTTTGAGGAGCAAGGAAATCTCCTTCCCCTTCTCCCATTGCAGCCTGCCTAGACTATCTTGAGTCACTCCTGCTCCCCAGCCTTCTGTCATACAAAACCCAGAGAGGCAATCCACATTCCAGCAGAGGCACACGAGATGACTGAGCAAGAAAATATCTACTTTCTAAAAGTGGTATTTTCAAACACAGAATGTAAAAATCACCTTCACTAACAGATGCATCTTTAGATTCTGAGTTCTGGCATACTAAACTTTATTTTCCTACCTAGTTCCCAGGTCCAGTTATGTTTATAAGATGTTATAAACAAACTTCTCATTCTTTCCTATGGGGAACAGGTAGCCTTGCAATAGTGAATTACAGCCCATTTCGTTTTTCACTATGAGGGCATGCGACACACATCAGAGCATGCCTTACCTTTCTCATACTATGCACCCTGCCCACAGGGGTACGTTGGGCCTACCTTAAGGATGACTGACATGAAAGAAAAGGGAAGGTTAGGGACTGGTAAGTGTGTGCACTTGCCAAGTCGACATGGCAGTCCCAGACTGCGCGCAGACTCTGCAATGGCAGGTCTGGGTTACCTTTTTAGGGCTACTCAAGTGGGTGGCACAATCAGTGCTGCAGGCCCACTAGTAGCATTTGGTTTACAGACCCTGGCACACTCAGTGCACTTTACTAGGGACTAACAAGTAAATCAAATACCCAATCATGGGAACACCAATCCATAACACAATTTACACAGAGAGCATATGCACTTTAGCACTGATTAGCAGTGGTAAAGCGCCCAGAGTCCTAAAACCAACACAGACCAGTCAGGCAAAAATAGGAGGAAGAAGCAAAAAGTTTGGGGATAACCCTGCAAAAAGGGCCATTTCCAACATTAACCAAAAACAAAAAAGAAGTTGCCTAAAAGTATGCAGTGGAAGGATAAATCATAAGGATGGTAAAGAGGTTATGCTCAAGGAAAGGGACAGAGAAAAGAAAAGGAAGGCAAGCCATCAAATAATCCACCAAGAAGCGAGTAAATGTGAGTGACAATAAAGACAACCAACTGTAAGCAATGGGTGGGCTCTAAGTTCACAATACGTCTTTCGCAACTTGGCAGCTTGAGCTGTCGGGTAGGCCTGACCTAAAATGTAACTCACCATCAATAACGGATACGCTCATGCCAAATGTGCTACAGAGTGCTGGATATTATTCAGGTCAATAGCATTGTGATGTGATTTTGGTTTAAAAAAATTGACTTAAAGGATGATTATAATAATTTTCTTAACTAAAACTTTGTAAAGGTGTAGTTATTGTAATCTTACAATTTATAAACTTTGATTTTTCCAGGTTTATTACTGACCATTACGTCCCCACAATCTGTAATCATTGATTTGTGAAGCACATTTTGCTTGTTACTGGATTCGTACCAAATAGGACTTTTCTCTCTGCAAGTCCATATTACAGATACACCCTGACCATGCTCAACTTTTTATCAAAAACAATGGTCTTACATTTTGCAATTTTTTAAAGCACATTTACAGTCCCAGGCTAATTTAATGTGCATTTCAAAATTGCTCACATCTGACGCAAAAAGTCTTGACTTAGGATGAGATGTAAACAAATGACCAAACAACAACTTCAAATAGGTCAATTATGCAAGTTGAGGATTTTGGACATTTCTGTAACCCTTCCTCCATCGACCAAGGCCATTAAAGTAGCAACATATATCGTTGCCTATTTTGTACTCTATTAACAAGTACATTATGGATTTAGGCCCAGATCTCTGTACTGGGGTGACTGTTTGACCGTGTGCTGCATTCTGTCCATTAATGCTCTTTTTGCATTTGTCACCTGAGTAGGACAGGTATGCCCAGACGTTGGTCCGGTGCTCTCCATGACCCTGGAGTCAAGCTAGCCTGGCTGATATGGGAAGATGCCCCAAAACCAGTCCCAAGATGCTCGTTTCCAGTTCAGGGAGGACCTGGCCTGGCAGTTCGAGCTGGATTGT
This sequence comes from Lissotriton vulgaris, assembly GCF_964263255.1. Taxonomy (NCBI): domain Eukaryota; kingdom Metazoa; phylum Chordata; class Amphibia; order Caudata; family Salamandridae; genus Lissotriton; species Lissotriton vulgaris. The sequence continues at coordinate 1,103,847,210 of NC_141687.1, forward strand.
TCCCATGGGGGAACAGGGTAAAAACTGATTTGCATTTGACTGGGTCTGAACTGGATGGCATGGGGAGCAAAAAAACAATGGATTTAGTCCCAGATCTCTGTACTGGAGTGAAGGTGAGACATTGTGCTGCGTTCTGTCCATCAATTGTTCTTTTTCTATATATAATGTATGCCACTCATGCTCATATAGAGTGCAAGAGAAAACCGCTCACATCTGCATTAGCTATCAGAATATCATTCAATACAAACCCCCTTATCCCACAGTGAAAAATGTCTAAAAAGTACACTTCATCTAACAGGCCTGTGGTCTCAATACTGATGCTTTGTATTATGCATCATTCAATGAGGCCTGTGTGGCAGAAATTGTAATATGGCACAAAATATTAGTATTAATCCATATTACTTTCGAACCAAAAACCTCAAGAGACCCACAACCTTTTAAATCTGTACTCCAAGTGTTACCTTCCAATGGCTTATTTTCTCGTTCCTTTCTTTTAGAGTCCTGCTTTTCTTTCCTTAGAACGTCCGCCGACACCAGCCCCGATTTTCCACCTGAAAGCATGTGATTAGCCTGGTCATAAAAAAAGAAAAATTCATGAAAAAAACCAAAGAACAAACTTCATGACCATCCAGTGACTGGTCCCTTAACTGAATAATAGGTAGAGTGTTTGTTCAGGAGATAAAACAGAAATACCTTAGGGCTTGACTTAGATCCTGGTTGACGTGTTACTCCATCACAACGGTGACTGATATCAGGTCCACTGTAATGTAAATCCCATATGATACAATGGAATTGAAATTTCGGTAGGCAAGATATCCGTCACCATTGTGGCGGAGAAACCCGTCTGCCAAAATCTAATTCGGGCCCTTAGTATTTTACTGGAGGGTTCTTATTATCACCAAGAGAACCCGCATCCCCTGCCCTTCGGCTGCCTGTCGACCAGATGTCAAGTTGAAATAACCCCTCCACACCGTGTACCTTTTTAAGGGCACCTTCTGATCAGAAGTGATATCTGAGACTACAGGTTTGAGAAACCTCTTAGGCCCATATTCTGAATTGAATAGGAGTTACCAGCTGAATCATGAATTACAACGAATACATTAAAAAAACGCACTCCTGGTGATCTCCCAGCTCTCAAACGTTTTACTGGTTTTTTTTTATTGCAGAGTTTTATATTGCATGAACTTGACCCGAATCGGGTATCAGAGCGCTTTATATAGCACCAGTTACATTACATGAGGACACACATTCATTTTTGGTAGGCGAGTGGAGATTAAGTGATTTGCCCAGAATCACAGGATGTTCAGCGTCATTGCCGAGACTCGAACCCAGTTCCCCAGATTAGATGTCGACCGCCCTAGCCGTTAGGCCAACTCCTCTCCCCAAGTTAATATCTTATGAACTATCAAGGTGACAACCCATTTGAAAATGAGAAATTTCCTTGGGATTCAGATGTGGTAACACCAATTGCAACAGTAATTCTCCACTTCTTAGGGGACATTCAGGGTGTACCCTGGTATACCACAATATTCATGCGGAAGTACCTATTGTATTGGTAATTCCAAGTATGAGAATATCACAACACTATTGCTAGGGGAATCTGGAATGATGGCTTTACAGTTGAGATTAATACCTACTTTTGTCAATTCCCATTGAATCTACCAAGAATAAATTAAAGTCACGTAACTCGTGCCACACACACACCTACCTGAGCAGTATCCCCTCTCTGTCTTGAAGGTGAGCCCTTTGTAGTCAGAGCTCTGCGGGGTGGAGACAGATCAGAGTCAGAATTTTGCAACGTCCTTCTTGGGGGAGAAAGGTCTGAATCAGATCCATGATGAGTTACATTAGATCGGCCACGGTTTCTTGGAGGGGAGAGGTCAGAATCAGAGCCTGGACGGCCAGTACGTCTCTTGAGCCGTGGCGAGTCATTACGCTTCTTGTGTCTTTTGGGAGATGCAGGCAGTACTGCAAAGTAAAGAACAGTCATGATTTTTATGCTTGGCAATCGAAGGGCAAATAAGTTTGATGACTGCTAGGAATTTACTGGCAGTGTAAGGAGACACACAGTCTTCAAACACTTAAGTCTCTTGTATTAATTATCTCACAAAATAATTGCTCCTAAGTACCCCATTCGATCCATTCCCACACTGCTCACAGTGCGCCTCTGAACACTCATAACATATTTTAGAACAGCACCTTCAGCTTGCAAAGGCTCTAATGATTCTGACAGAAAAATATGCTCGTTTAACATCAGTCTATCTTCATTTCGGACTGCCAACTTTATAAAGAAAAAAAATGCTATTCTTCTATAGAGATACTGTGAGAAGTCTGTGCATTTCTGAATTGGGATCCATTTCAACAAAACAACGGCACCACTCACTAGAATATGCATATACAAAACCTATTTTGTTGATTCTTACTAAAGCACAGCTAAAAACAAGCTGTGTTTTACTAGTGACTATTATCCGGTTTTCAGCCGAATTTTTCTATTGGCAGTAAGCACACTCCTTTGCAAATGCGACGGAGTATGCTTACCGTCAATATAATGGTTTGCCTACCAAATGTATACGCAGGCAGACCATAGTTTGGCAATAAAGGGACTACTGCATCTCCACTGTAGCCAACCTTCCCGAATGGCCACACGGAGCTAGAGCCATTGGAGGAATGATGACTATATGTCCGCCCACCCATTTTAGGTAGCTGTTTTACTGTCTATCACCATCAGGAACACCCTGGCTGTGTGGGGCAGTAAAAAACCTAAACATGCCCCTTTCATTATGGGCTCGAGTGGCGAGGGGGTGAGTTTTTTTCCCCCCAAAAACCCACTATGAGGTTTTGTTTTTGAAAATAAAAAAGCGCTGAAATGTTACCATACGGCTCAGCATGTTTGACGGAGCCGTACGGCAAATTTCCAATACATTCACAGAAGCCGCCATGTTGGGGGGTCCCGTGAATAGTAGAAACGTATGTTGGGTTGCTAGGTTTCTAAATTTGGCAGGCCTTTACTCCTTCAGGATTCAGAAAAGGGGGTGGTGATGAACAGAGTGTCTGAATTAAGCAGACCACTCTTACCCAGTCCAAAGATCAGGGCTTGATCCATCACCGTTATTTAGCTCACTGCACCATCCCAGCTCAGAACCTGGCTATATGCAAATTAGTCTGTCCCTGGCCCAGTGCATCATGGGAACAGGGCAGTCCAAACTACCAAGCCAATTCTTCACCAGAAAGGAGACAAGCTTCCGGGGACCGGTTTCTGGCATTTCAGCCGTCGTCGGCCCGGCTTGCTTGAATCCTGATGGTGCAGTGAGCAAGGGACTCATGTCTGAGTATACCCTGCCACACCTATAGTGGCCAAAAACGATTCAGAAAAGGGGGTGGTGATGAACAGAGTGTTGAATTAAGCAGGCCACTCTTACCCAGTCCAAAGATCAGGGCTTACTCCTTCAGGGCAATGGAGTAATTTACTCTATCGCTCTGACAGAGTACAATCGGTCTGCTAAATATCGAAGGAGACCCATAGGTTGCTACCTGCGTTATAAAATGCACTTAGAGAACAAAGTAATCAGTATCACTGAAGTTTGTGTTTAAAATCTCCTTTACCATTTTAAATGCTCCAGCTTACGTAATTAGAAAAATAAATGATTTCTCCCTCAGTTACAAAAAACACATACCATAAATAGCCTAAACAGCCAAGCTAATTATTCGTTAACAAATTCTTCAAAATTCTTAATACGAAATGCACACTTTATTTACAGATATCCATTTCCAACTCCCTGTGCAAAAAAGTTGGTTGTTTAAGACACATTTCTCACTCACAAAATATGAAAGAAAGCCTGAGGATAGCATCAACATTTTTTATACTTCTTCATATTTATTTTGTCCTATTTGTTTTAGGTCTTTGAACAGTAAACATTTTTACTTCAAATAAAGAACTTGCAGATAGGAAAGGTGGTTCTCGTAAACCTGGATAACCTCAGTGAAATTATGATGGTGAACTAATAAAAAATAAGTAAACATATAGGGGATAAAGTACACCATGTAGTACATTATAAGGTTATTTATTGCAAGTCACAGAAGGGTTCCATGATCTTTGAGAGGAATAACTAAGCCTGGGCGGAACTCCGCGAAGTGACAAAAAAACTCTGCAGCCCTACGCGGAGTTCTGCAAGCGGAGGATTGCATTGCGATCATGCCGTTCTCTGTGATTCTGAGCGCCAGGTGTGTGTCCCGCACAGTAAAATCATAGCGAAACGCACCATGCACAGTCAAAGAGGGTGCAACTTCCTTTCTGCTGCTCGAGTAATTTTCTCCTCTAGCGGCAGCTTTCTCAACGACAACGGAAGGTTTCTCAACGCAAGTGGTCTCGACCTGCTTCGACCACTCGCATTGAGAAATCCAACCATCCCCATGGAGAAATCTCACCAGGAGGTTAATTTTCCTCGCTCGTGCTCGCCAACTAGACCTTGGCAAGCACGAGCAAGGAAAAATCTCACCGAGAGGTGGATCCGTGAAGGGAACTCCACGTGCTCCGCGGATAACTCCGCAAATGCCGCAAACGGAGCAGAGTTCACCACCCAGGGTTAGGATTAATGCAAAGGTTAAGTTCCTTGATAAGGTCATGGAACTCAGCCTTGGCCTTATGATAAAGGGTTAGGGGTGCTTTATTCCTTTTAATAAATGGTCACACCATCCCCTTTCCCACAAACTGCGTAAATCCTTAATGTCTCGCTACTGCATATTCCTTATAGACCAGAAAAATAAAAGCAGAATCTGTATTCTGAAATTAAACACACCAAAAAGTATTAGGAATTTTTGGTTAAAAAAAAATCATAATTTATATTAGGGTCAATTTAATGTAAGTCAGGTTAAACAATGCTGTGGATCAGATTGTGGTAAAACATGCAGAGATCCCATCTTTCCTACAATGATCTTAGCTTGGAAAATGGGGTGTTGCTATAAATATCTCGTGTCTGATGGTCTCTTTTTCTTTAAAAAAAAGCCATTTCTTGTTTTCCTTGTTTAAACTGCAGCAGTCATTATTAAGCTTTGTGACCTGTAATTCGTCCAGGCAGCTGGGACCTGGAACTGTAACATCAGAACTCAACTGCAATAACTCATTACAGTTGAGCAGCTATGTCATTTTTCTTTTACTACGGGTGAATACAAACATCACAAGTTGACTGTAATAAGGAAATCAGAGACATGCTTTTATAGAGGGATAACTAGCTCCTACCAGATGATAGATCCTATTACAAAGTGACATCATTTACAAACATAAAAAGAAACTAACTAGAAAAGAAAGATGAATCAGTGGTGCAATTAAAGTTCCAGAGAAATGCATGCAGTGGATCCAAGACGTAACACTTGTGTATCCAGATAGCTGAGGCAGTGTGAAGATAAACTAAAGAGTTTCGTTTGTATCCTTAGTATTCTAATAAATGCAAGCAAGATGGCAAGTGCCAAGGCACCCACCAGTAAGTGTGGAGCTGAACGTTGAAGGCATGTGTCTTTATTCTTTTTTGACCAAAAACAAATCAGGAGTCAAATTAAAAAATGTAAATCCAAATAAAATGTAAAAATATAGATAGAGAACTATAATCCAAGTAAGATACAAAAAGAAAATTAAATGCAACATCTAATATACATAAACATTTAATGATTTACATGATAAAATATACAGTGAATAAACGAAACTAGGCATGAGTATTAATGAATTTAAATGTGTAAAGTTAGGGCCCGATTAAGATCTTGGTTAATGGGTTACTCCATCACAATGGTGACAGAAGTTCCGTCCGCCAAAATATAGATCCCATTATATCTGAGGGGATTTATTTTTCGGTGGATGGGATATCTGTCACCATTGTGACGGAGTAACCCGTCCGCCAAGATCTAAATCGGGACCTTGGTGTTTTAGAAGTTCTCTAATGGACATTGAGTAAACAGATCATATTTTCCTGCTCCTGAGGGTGTTACGGTGCAGAAAAAAAGTATTAGAAAGGAGAAAGCAAGCTTGCCTCTCAGGACACACCTCAAGTGAGTGGCATGTTTATTTGTTTTTTTGCATGTAGGAGACATGTCGGAGCTCGAACCATGTCGTTTGTTTCTGGGAGGACAAAGATTTGAAGAGCTGGGATGAGACAGGGACTTGCGGCTCGTCAAAAATCTGTGTTTTTTTACATTTTTGTGAACAAAATTAGAACTATTAGCAGAGGCCTGCTTACCTTTCCTCTGTGTCAACAGGTCTGTTGAAGAATGTTGCCCTTTCCTGGGTGGCGACAGATCAGGAGAGTCATGGCGGCCTTTCCTCGATAAGAACAGGTTAGGAGAAGCCTGCCGCCCCCTCCTTGGTGGTGACGAGTCTGAAGAGTCATGACGATCTTTTCTCGGTGGTGATAGGTCTGGAGAAGAATGTCGCCCTTTCTTGGGCGGTTTTTGATCAGGAGAGTTTTGATGGCCTTTTTTCTGTTTTGGTAAGTTTTGAGAAGCCCCCCGCCCTCTCCTAGGTGGAGAGAGGTCTGGAGAGTCATGGTGCCCTTTCCTTGTTGGCGATTGGTTGGCATTGTTATGGTACCTCCTTCTGGCTGGCGATTGGTCTGAAGAGTCATGGAACCCTTTTCTGGGAGGTGATTGGTCTGAAGAGTCATGGCGCTTTTTTTTCGGTGGCAATTGTTCTACAGGGTCATGGAACCCTTTTCTTGATTTTGATTGATCGGGAGAGTACTGGCGCCCTTTTCTGGGTGGTGACTGGTCTGGAGAATCAAGGCGTCCTTTTCTGGGTGGTGATTCGTCTGAAGAGTCATGGCGCCTTTTCCTGGGTGGTGAAAGTTCTGCTGAATCATGGCGTACTTTAATGGGAGAAGAAGATTCAGGTGAATCGAGACAGTGCTCTTCTAGTGTGCGGGAAGGAGAGGAATCTGTGGAATCATGGCGGATTCTTCGCAGTGGTGAGAGTTTGGCAGAATGATCAGCTTCCTCAGTTTCCTTTGACTTTGATCTGGGTTCTGAGCTGAAAGACAGATAAGATCAACAGTTTCACAATCTAGCACTACATGAATAGAGCTGCTACAATCTGAGGTCAGTTTTGCTTTGAACAAATTTGCTTTACATTTTTATTATCTCTTTCTTCTGTGTACACCTATTTACATTATTTTTCTGCCATACATAATTTCTTTTTATCAAAAATATCAACTATTTGTTAACTGCTGCTAGATTTCTATGACTAAATAACTTACAACTGCTTTAGTTTGGTTACTGCTGCAGCCTTTTTCTCTGATGCCATACCTTGGACTCGGCTGAATAACTGGATTGAGGAAGTGGGAATGAGGTTCTACACACTTTACCCTGACAAGCACAGTTGGTAAGTGAAATATTGAAACTGGATGGGCCAGGGCCATATTCAGACCATTACTAAAAGACAAAGGTGGTCATAGCTGTGCAACCACTACCAAATCAAATAAGTCACTGGATTTTCACTGCACCCAGAGCAAGCAGACTTATGATGTGCCACCTCCGCACTATTTCTACCCAGTGGACTGTTCCCCATGGTGGCATTTTAAATCCCTAAACAAGCATCCACTTCTAGATGGCAGCAACCTATACAGAGAACTGCGAAGTTTCACAGAAATATGGCACAACATTCAACTTTGAGAAGTTGCATTCCATGAGGAAAACAGATATGGAGGAAGCACATTTTGTGGTGACAGCTAAATAATCAGAACAGCAAGACCATGTTCTTCACTGATAAAAGCATAATACAGGTTGGCTAAAGTGGGATCAAAGTTAATCACACAAAACAAGATTGCAGATTGGCAGAATGTTCGGACATAGCCGATGGTGGGCAAGTATTTTATACATTTTCCCTATCTACCACTGTCTACTTACCTCGGAGTGCAGTGTTACAAGGACATAAATATGTATGAAAAGTGCATGGACAGTCATCTCATGCATGTCACATCATGTCAATCAAACATGAGTGATTGTACAATCTGCTACTAATGCCAGTCTTATTGCATCCACTAAAGAGCAAGAATTTAGCACCACATCACTATCAGAGAGGCAAAGGAATGGTGATGGGGTAATAAGAAAAATATATTTACCTTCAGTAAGGAAAATGTTGCTTACCTAGTAAGCATCTGTTTGTGACATGTTGTGCGAGTTACTTACCGCAGATTCCTTAACTTATAATATCCCCAGGTGTCAGACTGGATCCGGAAAACTTTCCCCAGCAGCACCTCTGCGTGCCGGGCGTGACATCAGCGGAGCCATATATGCCCCTCCCGGCGCACTAAGTTCAGTTTTCGTCAGAGAAACTTTTCTGTGCCACAACGCGGAGCCACCACCGAAAACTGTGAAAATATGGGATCAGTGTGCAAAAATTTAAGAAAAATAGAATCACAAAGGGAAGTGCCTGGCACTATATTCTGCAAACTAGTAGACGGAAGAGCAGAGCACCACTCTGAGAAGCACCCCCACAAATGCGAAGGCCAAACCACCTGTGGAGGTAGAGGAAGATGTGAAAAAACCGCATGGCAGATGACAGAAGCCTGCAACTATAATGTTTATACAACAACAAGTCCAGAACATAGGATCAAGGAAAATGTCACCATAAGACGTAAGCAGAAGAGGCGTCGCAACCCCAATAAAAGACCGAAAGAATGTGTCAGAGCCGATAGACTTGAACCAATGGGTCGCAGGGGTGGTAAGAGACCCCAAGGCGTTGGAGAAGGGGAGAGCGGAGCGTGGGAAAAAACCCATAAATAGATCCCACACCGTACAATCCAGGTACAGGGTTGGAAAGGCATTGAAGTAGTGTGGCTCACTGGTTAGAGGCGGCAGACCCGAGAGCAGAGGACGGCCCGGGACCAGGGTTCGATTCCCGGCGCGGCAGGTTTCTGGACCAGGGTCAGCGGACTCGATAATTCTCTCGCCTCGGTGCCCACTCTGATCAGCGATCACACTCGGCAACTCTGGGCATTAGCTTGCCTCATCTTCACTAACGGCCCCACCAGACCGCCGGGGATGCCTGGTCTCACCCTGGAGATACCCATTAAGGGACCATCTCTCAGGGAAGCCAGGAAGGGTTTCGCAGCGGTCGAAGCGCCTTGGGACCCTACGGGTAAGTAGTGCGCTATATAAATGCCTATACATACATACATACAAAGGACACATGACATATGACCATACCGCCAAATCACGTGAACGGAGTAGAGCAATGAAAACAGAATGAACACTGTGTCGGAGTGAAGTGAAAAAGTCACCCTGCAGAAAGGCAAGCCACCCGGAGGGAGTCAAGTTTAGAAAATCCAACCTGAAAAGGTCCTCTCAGAACGGGGAGGACGGGCGGGCGTTAAGGAATCTGTGGCTAGACTGTGTCGCTACCAGATACATCGTTACCGAAGGCAAGTAACTGGTCCATCTGATAGAGACATCTAGCCGCAGATTCCTTAACTTAGAATAGATACCAAAGCCATACACATGGAGGAGTTTGGTCTGCGACTGAACCCCATGAAGTTCCCGGGGGAACGTAGCTGCCAACAAGGTGACGAAACACGGTGCGGACCGCAAGCCAGCGCAGCCACACCAGACCATGAAGCTAATAAAACAGCGGAAAACATGGGGAGGCAAAGGCACCACAAGCCATCCAAGAACAGCATGAAAACCCATGTATGTATACCGGGGAGAGAAAGAAAACATATACTAGATATGTAGGTGTGAAAAGGAAAGTGCAGGAGTTCGCAAGAAGTGGAACTGAACCTAGGGTCTGATAGATCCGCAGGATCTGGCGTGCCGACCGTAAGTAAGACCCAGAGAGAAGGCAACTGGTATGACAGAGTTAGCACATATCAGTGCAGTATGCACAACAGCGGAAAGAAGCACTGTTGAAACCCGCACCAGCAAAAATACGTTTGACAGCAGTGAAAGATATGTGAAAGGGCCGACAGCAACCAGCACAACCGCCTAAAACAAGACTACAGTAAGAACGATAGTCAAGTGGAAGACTGGAAGGTACAAAAGCAGACCCTTTGGACGTTAGAACCACACGAAGTATAGCAAAGACCTTCTTGTAGGGTAGCGTGTGCAGCCGAGATGTGGGAGACGCAACAGCAAGAAGGCAACCAGCAAAAAGAGGGACCAGGCAAGCCGGACACCCATATAAGAACTTGTAGCACAAGCAGACCGGTGCAAAGACCACGGACACCACATGAAGGAACGTTGCCAGCAAGATTCTACTGTGTAAGAGCACAGCAGATATTGAATAAGAAGAAAGACGCTGAAAACTGAAGAGTAACACAACAATAGACTGGGGAACGCGAAAAGTACCAACAGACGTGTGGAAGCAGAACTGGACAGGACAATGTCTAGGCCCATAAGCGACATCCGCCCCTTGCCCGGAAGGAACAACGGTCGCTCGCAAGACAAAGGAGGAGATGGAGCTAGGCACAATAGTGGAAACAGTCAGGACCAACCTAAAGGTCCCGGGACCCAAGAAGCGAGTATCCTGAAGAGAACACTCCCCTTGAGAGCGTCACAGAATGAACCTAAAGCATAAGTGTGGAAAACACCTGTGCGGAAGCAGCAGGGAATGTGGCCAGAAAACGAGGCCATAAGATAATGTACAGCAGAGACGGACATGGTAAATCCGCTACCTTGAAAGACAAGCCCAGTAAGGGCTGACCATAGAAACAACAACGCAAACATACCAGGGTGTACCCAAGGTTGCGCCAATAGTAATAAGCGTGCCGCACAGCGGCTTTTGTTCCTGGCGCAAAGCACGGACAGGGCGTCAGCAATGAAAGAACTGCGCATGAAGTGGAGGGAACAAGGGCCCAGAGAGACAGTGGCCGTCAAAAGAAGAGCAGCCATTATAGACAAGAGGATCACTGCAATGCTGAAAAAATATAAGGATGGCGTCAAGGCAGGCGAGGGAGAGGCCGCACGGCAAGGAACCCATGCCTAGGCCTAGAAGCACCACAGACCACGGGAGCCAATTGTAACAGAAGTGCAATAGAGGGATGCTAACGGGAGGATCGCAGCAGAAAATAGGACAGCCTGACCCCCAAAAGGATGTTTGTGAGGAAGACTCCATAGGAGCGCACTAAGGCTAAGGCAGTCACCCCATAGCCAGCAAATACCCCACATAGGGTAAGTCTAAACAGCTGCGAGGGGGGTCCTCTTGGGTAAAACACACATTCAGAGGAGTGGAAGGATGACAGAACCAGCCATCCGGCTATACAAAACGAATACTGAAGGGGCGTGGCTTGAGCGCCGATGACGGAGGTCGCCTAGCGTCTCGGCTCCGCGGCCGAGCTTTCACTTATCCTGTTACCGGGGGGCCCCTGCGACACCTGCACCCCGGGAATAGTCCCCTGGAGACCCGGACACCACCCGCCTGTGAAAGGAGGTCCGTGGCGGCCTCAGAGCCGAGTGTAGACGGACGGAACGCTCGGCAATACGGAGCCCAAGATGGCGCTTGCTCCTCTCTCGCCTCCTCGGAGCTGAGGACGGACGGGGAACCGGGGGAACCGAACGCCCTGACCCCCCCGACGGACCAAGCGTGCCCCCCCTATTGGAGCGGCACCCTGCGACCTGACCCCTGGTGACCCCTGAAGGTGACCAACGCCACCCGCGCTCTTGGAGCGGAGTGGGGGAGGGGTGAGAATTCCTAGCTGCGACAACGGCCCGCAACACTGGTCCTGACAGCTTGGGGGTGCATGGACTGCACCCTGGCAGCGCGGAGAGACACTGCAGACCAACCACGCGTTCCCCCAACGCGAAGAGACTGCAGCCTTTGACACCACGAGGCGAGGCTGTGCGGCGCCCCTTGGGAGAGACAGCGACTGCTGCGTGGAGCCCTGACCGGGGTGCGCCCACTGGGGTGGAAGAGCTGAGTGGAGTAGGGAGTGCCAGCTCGGGCGCTGCTGAGGGGGGAACTCGGTGTGGCGACCCGCCATTCCGGCGTTATCACCGGCCCCGTAGAGGGCTGTCATTTTGCAGCTGCGGAACCTCCGAGAGGAGCCGGGGGACAAGTGAAAGACCCAGGGGGGCTGTGGAGGCTGGACGGCCCCGGCTCTACCGCCACGCCCGGACGTGCGGGGCTCCTGTCGACCGGCACTGCTCCTAGATTGGCCTACCGACGGACGCCCGTCCTGACCGCTGCTGGCCTCTGGGGGCCCCTGGGAGCGGAGGTTCTGGGGGCCGCACCGCTGCGGTACCGGCCCTCGACTTGCTTGACCCCACCGCTGCTGAGGCCTAACTGGAGGCCCTGCCCACCATGGGGAAACCGAGAGGCGCTAAGGGAGGCACCCAACCCGCGTCTGACGCGGAGCCGCCGGACAATGAAGAGCGACTGCACGTGGAGGGGCCAGGGGGCCCGCAAATTCAGGAACAATTGGATAAAATCCTGCTGGCGATCACTGAAACTAGATCAGCCCTCCGAGACGATATTGCACAGGTCGCGACGGGCCTGGGACTGCTCCGAGCGGATCATGGCAAGTTATCCGACAGAGTGAAAGAGGTGGAGGGATCGGTGCGACAACTGGAACCAGCGCAAAAAACTTTGGAAGCCACAATGAAAGACGCTCTAACCCGCATAGACGCACTGGAGAAGCGGGCGGAGGATGCGGAAGGGCGCAACAGGAGAAATAACATCCGAATCGTTGGCCTTCCAGAAAAATGTGAAGGTGGGGACATGGTGTCGTTCCTTGAAAATTGGCTGCGGACGACGGTGGCGCCAGAGGGGTTATCCCCCTTCTATACATTGGAACGTGCGCACAGAGTGCCGGCCAAGCCGCCGCTACTGGGCCGACCGCCCCGTCCGGTGGTTGCGCGGCTGCTCCATTTTCGCGACAGAGACCTCCTGTTGCAAACGGCCAGACAGAACGGTCCTTACCAGGTGGACAACAGCCGAGTGAATATTTTCCCGGACTATACCTACGAGACACAGAGACGTCGTTCCTCCTTCCTGGCCGTCAAGAGGGAACTACGAGCCGAAGGCATCCAGTATTCCCTGCTGTTCCCGGCGCGCCTCCGCATCATCGTGGACGACTCCACCAAATTCTTTGATACTCCAGACGATGTGTGCAGCTGGCTTGAACTATACAGGGCGGGCGCAGACGGATTTGGAACCTCCTCTCAATCCACGAGGGAGGACATTCTGCAGCGGAAACCTAAGAAGTTCAGACATCGCAGGGGCAGGACTGCCCGCCCCTCCACGACGGAGACTGCGGCGGAACGAAGAGACGCGCTGGTCATGGTCTCATCCATGTCTGGTCCCCAGCCCGGCAAGGGAAATGCTCAATCGGAACCTGGAGAGAGTGGAGGACAATCGGACACGGAGGGCTCTGAACTGGACAGTGTGAAGCTCCCGAAGGTCACCCCTGGGACGGCCGAAGATTTGCTTGACGAACAATGAAGCTATCGGGTGAGACAGTGCTGATTGCGGGGTTACGGGTTGAGGGAGGAAATGCGGGGAGGACTGGGCTCCTTAAGGGGAATTGTCTGTGCACTGATTCTAGAAGGGGTCGCAGGCGCTCTCTAGATGGAGCTTGATTCCATCGGGCTCGGCCGCGTTGCGGCTAGCAGTGGGACCCCGCGTCGTCGCTCGGACCCCCACGTTGCCCTTAAGGCATGCCTACGGTGGCTACCGTTAGGATCATAGGAGGGGAGGATATAGAGAACGCAGTTTGGATGGGGACTGGATGGTACTGTTTGGAACCTATTCTGGGGGGGTTGGACAAGGGCTTATGTTTGCAAGTTGTTTTACAGTTGTTAAAGGGGGAACTCGTCATCGGTACCGATTTCAGTGGGTACTTCACCATAGCTGTAAGGGGCTCAGAGGGACAGGAGGATGTGGAATGGGACAATGGCTGACCTATCGAATCTGAAATGTGTTACTTGGAATGTCAGGGGACTGCACACTATGTCCAGACATCATAAGGTCCATGCTTACTTAGTGCGCAGAGGAGTGCAGATCGCGCTGCTGCAGGAGACGCATCTCACCAAGACTGAGGGTATAGCGCTGCAGCGTAGATGGCGGGGACAGGTATACTGCACCACCTACTCAGCTTACGCAAGAGGCGCACTAATATGGATAAGGGCGGGGGTACCCATGCAGGTAGTTAGCCATACTATAGACCCGGAAGGAAGATATGTCGCATTAGCAGGGAGACTAGGGGGACGGGATCTAAACATTTGCTGTCTTTACGCGCCCAACGTGGACCAAATCGCCTTTCTAAATGGGCTGTCGGGATCCTTGGCCCGATACCTCTCAGGTCCCATCCTACTAGGGGGCGACTTTAACTCAGTGCTGGACATTGGCCTTGATAGGGCTCATCCTCCCCTCCCAGACTCCCCGACACATAGGGTGGCCAAGGGTAGATTACACTGGCAGACTAGTTGGGGACTGACAGACATCTGGCGGGCGCACCACCCACACACTCGAGATTACTCCCACTTTTCGGGCATGCACGAACTACATGTGCGACTAGACGGCCTATTAGGATCGGGAGAGGTGGTTGCTTCGGCTGTGCGGTCTGAATATCTGTCGAGGACTCTCTCCGACCATAACCCTTTACTGATTGATCTCAGGTGGCTCCAGTGTACACCGCAAGTACCTACCTGGAAGCTGCGGCCCGAGCTGCTAGAGGACCCGGTGTTCCGAGGGACCCTAGAGAACGAGATCGCTGGGTACTTTGAGGTTAACGAAGGTACGACTGCAGAGAGGGCCACGGAATGGGACGCCTTTAAGGTGGTGATTAGAGGTTATTGTATCACGCAGAAAGTTGGAGTGCGCCGGGTGCTACTGGAGGACCTGGCCAAAGCTGATCGTGCCCTCCGTGCACTGGAACTTTCACGCCCTGGCCATCCAGAACTTCAACAGCAAACTTTGGCGGCAAAGGAGGCGGTAGCTGTGGAGGTTGAGCGCTTGCGCAGTTATGACCACAAAGCTTACATGACCAGATCGCTGGCGGAGGGTGACAAGTCGAGTGCCCTGTTGGCCTGGCTTGCTAACCCTACGAGACGGACCTCGCCAATTGTGGCAATGAGGACAACAGGCAATGAGGAAGTCTACACCCAACCCGGAATCCTTAATTGCTTCTGGAGGTACTACAAGAGGCTGTACCGCAGTCGGTTGCCGCCAGACACTTCCACGACAGACACCTTCTTGGAGGATCTGCCGATCCCCACGTTAGAGGAAGAACAGGCGAAAGACCTAGGTCGAGAAGTAGAGCTGGGGGAGATCAGGAGCGCGATAAAAAACATGGCACGTAATAAAACACCGGGCCTTGACGGACTACCTGTAGAGTTTTATTCCACATACATAGATATCCTGGCCCCCAGGCTCGTGAGGGTTTACAAAGAGGCGAAGACCTTGGGTCGGCTACCGGGCTCGATGCGCGAGGCCCTGGTGGTTCCTTTACTTAAGCCAGATCGGGAGGGAGTGGACCCAGCGTCCTATAGACCGCTCTCAATGCTCACAGTCGATTACAAGATTCTGAGCAGCATATTGGCCACACGATTGCTTGACCACATGAGCTCACTGGTGCATATCGATCAGGCGGGCTTTATCCCTAAACGCAACACCACGATGAACATCCGACGCTTATTTCGACTCCTGGAGGGCGATCACGCAGATGCTCCCGATCCTATGATTCTCTCGATAGACCTGGAGAAAGCCTTTGACAGCCTGGAATGGAGGTATCTTCACAGGGTCCTTGAGAAATTTGGTTTGGGAGAGGGATTCCTGAGATGGACCACGGTGTTGTACGCCTCGGCGGTGGCTCGGGTGAAATCGGGTCCGTTGATATCCCAGCAATACCCAGTAGAGCGAGGCACGAGACAAGGCTGCTCACTGTCCCCGCTGCTCTTCGCCCTAGCGGTGGAGCCGCTGGCTATCTCGATTCGTACGGGGGCCCACTACAGAGGGCTACAATCTCCAACGGGTTACCAACACATCTCCCTGTATGCTGACGACCTACTGCTTTTCCTTGAAAACGCTGGAACGGCTTTGACCGGAGCAGATACGGTACTCACGACTTTTGGTGAGGTATCGGGACTCCGGGTAAATTGGGCTAAAACCTGCCTATTTCCGCTCCGCAGGGGTTGCCCCCAGCCTGATACTCATAGGGAGATTAGATGGGAGCCGGCCTGTTTTAAATACCTGGGGGTGTATGTCTACCACCGCCCTGCTGATATACTAGAGGGTAACATCTCCAGAGCCATCCGGGCGCTCAGGGGTAGCATGTCCTTTTGGTCCACCCTCCCCTTATCGGTGGCAGGGCGCATAGCACTGTTAAAAATGGTGGCGCTGCCCCGCCTACTGTACTACTTTCGAACACTCCCGGTATGGATCCCCCGATCCATCTTCCAAAGCCTGGATTCGATGATAGTGTCGTTTTTGTGGGGCTCGGGCCGCCGCAGAGTGGCGCTTAGGACCTTGATGAGGCCGAGAGCGGAGGGGGGATTAGCAGCGCCTGACTTCGAGAAGTACTTCTTGGCGGCCCAACTACAGTTCTACACCCAGGAGGTGGCGCGGGAGTTCCGAGGTCCGGAGGAATCCCGAGGCAATGGCATACCCAGACATGTCTTATCGTTCATTGCGATGCAACAAAAGCTCGAGCTGAGAGGCCTCACTCAGGAGGAAAGTACCATACGTTCGTGCTGGAACCGAGTGTACCGCAAATTGGGCAGACCGAGACCCTATGCCCCGGAGATTCCTCTGGGAATGCTCACTGCGTTGCCCCACGGCGGAGATTGGTCCCGGCTGGGGGTCTGGGAGGAAATGGGTGTGCAGACCATAGGCGACCTCTACGAAGAGGGAACACTACTGCCCTTCCAGGAGCTTCGAGATCGCTACGACGTCCCTAGGGGTGACTTTTTGCTCCACGCGGCGATCACGAGGGCACTCCAAGCACACTGGAGGACTGGGCGTGAGGAACCACAGACATCGGTAACCTGCCAGTATACTATGATGTCTGCAGGGACAATCAAGGCAGTGTCGTGCTTGTACGCTAGAATGATCGATGAGGGACTAACCTCCCTAACGGCTCTTAAGACCCGATGGGAAGCGGATTTGGGGAAGGAAATTCCAGAGACCACGTGGCCCCAGCTATTGCAACGGGCATGGAAGGGAACGCGAAGCGCCCGGTTTCAACTGGTCCACTTCTATGTATTGCATAGAGCCTATCTGACCCCGGAGAAGCTGCAGAAATATTTCGGCCTGGAGACGGCAGATTGTCCTAGATGCAGGACAGCCACGGCGGACCTTTTCCACATGCTGTGGTCCTGTCCAAGGCTGACCCCATTTTGGTCAATTGTAGGAGATACACTGACAGAGGTGACCGACAGATCATTGCAGATAGATGCGGCGGCAGGGTTACTACACTGGTTCCCACACACCCCTAAAAACAAACTTACTAGCAAGTTCATCGATTTGGGTTTACTTTTGGCCAAACGAGAAATTACCAGAAACTGGAAGGTGCGAGTTGGTCCAACGGGCGCTAAATGGCGCAATGAACTCCTCAAGTGGGCGGGAAGCGAAAGCACATTGAGATTCCAGCAGGCGGGACGGCGACGAGATGAGCGGGCCTTAGAGGCGGCGCAGGCTTGGGAAACGATAGTGCAGGCCCTGCGCGACATTGACACATTCACCGATTCAGACAGCACTGATGGGGGGCAGCCTGATTCCCAACAAGATGTTATTGCTGGAGAGCCCCCGACATAGACAATCACAGCTAACAGCACACGACATGCAACCTCGAGATAGACTACCGATGACGAGGGGGGAGGTGGGTGGGGGATAGGGGGGAGGAGCGACGGTCACTTCCGTTAAACATTAGAATCCTGTACCATGATGGAGGACACTTTTCTTCCTCTGGGGGGCAAGGCGATAGGAGGGAGGGGGGATATGTTGGGTTGGGGTGTTTGGAAAAGCAGAAGTGATTTATTCTATCACCTATGAAAACCGGTGAGGACAAAGACAAATCAACAACAGCAGAATGGCACACGCCGCCCGACCTCCGGGTTGTGGGCTGAATGGCCGTGTATAGGCGTAATGTTACTGTAACCAACACGAACCCGGATTACATTTCAGGTGCCAATGTTGTACTCATACGTGTTTCCTGCAATAAAAATATATTTAAAAAAAAAAAAAAAAAAAAACCAATACTGAAATGGAGGAACAACCGCTTAAACTATCCAGGCACTATGCAAGAAGCCGGGTTCGTGATTTTTTTGTTGTTGAAAACAAAATCAACCAAACAAGGCAAAATTGCCTATGCCAAAGAAAAACATAGGGCAGGAAGTCGCGCCGCAAGATTTACGGTAGCTCAGACAAGAGGTGGAGACCACCGAATCCGCGTTGCAGTCAAAAAGTTCCTCATTGAATGGCAGATCCCTAAGAGCATCCCGACCATTGTCTGAGAAACGACTGCCGAGCAGCCATGCATGGCGGCGCAAAGCCACAGACTGAGTCAGTGGCGTCAAGGGAAGAGCGGAGGGAAAATTGCGCCATTCCCCTACCATCATGCAGAAGGCGAAGCAATTGTACCTGCTGCCCTTCTGGAATAGAAGGAAGAAGGTTCTCAACCAAGTCCCAAAGGGTAGAGGATGCGCTTGCGAACATGCAAGACTTAATGCACGGATGCCAGCACAGGCAGAGGCGAAAAGCTAGCGACCACACGTATCCAACCATCTAGACTCCCTGGCGGGAGGTAACAGTGGCAAGGAGGAGGAAGACTGCAAGTCAAAAGCCGCCTGAACAACTAGGCCCCGAGCTCTAGGGTAAAGGGACAGGCACAGCGGATCATCCGGGGCAGGACGGGTTGACGAGCAATGGCCTGATCAACAGGGTCACCAGAGGAAGGCCTCGCCCATGTGCCAAGCATGATGTCAAACAAAGATGCCCCAAGGGGCAGCAAAGGCTACACCTCAACTGGCTCCATGTGGAGAAGATCCAACAAAGGATCAGAAGGCAGGGAAACCATAGGGGGGCTGAAAACGAAGAATAGCTGCTGCCCTGTGAATAGCTCGTGTGTAGGCAGCACTAGCCTCAATTGCCATCCGGGGAGGTGACAATAAACCATCGGTAGGAGACGGTTGGAGACTAACCAGTCCACTAGACAGCAAAAATGGAGAAGCCGAAGGCTGATCTGAAGGCCATCCAACACAGGGTACCTGCACCATGGACAGAAACTACCTCAGATCTGGGGAGTCCAGATGAGCGTCAACCTTTTTATTAAGAGGAGGCCTAAGTGCCAGCATGGTGTGGGAGTCGCATCGACATCCGAGGAGTCAGGTGGGACACCAACCTCGTGCAAAAGAGGAGGCATGGACGTCGGCACCGGTGCCGACCGACGCCGAGTTGGTGTCGTCTGGATGTTGACGACTTCCAGAGGGGACTCGGCCTGGGCGCCGTCCGACGTCAACCCCACTGCAACATGTGGGGAGGATATACATCATCAGGACGTCGAGCCCTGCGCCGCCTCCGACGTCAGAGCAGGATGCCCCTCAGGGCTATGCGGTGACTAAAGGGGTGGGCTGGACGGGCGACTGGGAGGGCCCTCGGGCCGTGTCTATCGTCAGCGTCGTATACGCTCCGGAACCGGAGTCAATGCACACAGCCGAGGACGAATCCACCGGTGAGGTGTCCGCGGGAACAACCTGGGGAATGGGCTCGATCCCGAGAGGGAGAGCATCGACATGAAGGTGCAGGACCGGACAGCTGTGCGGCCAGCAATTTCATACAAAGCTCCCTTAAGGATTTTGGTTTCATTCATTGACAGGCGTCGCACTCTTTGCAGTCGAGGTGCACTCCTAAGCACCACATACAGATGGCGTGCGGGTCCGTTACAGACATCTGATGTGCACAGGTCTCACACGCCTTAAAGCCCGAAGGCATTGCACACTGTTCCGGGAAGCCGAAGGAGTCGAGATGACCCGAAAAACAGACCAAGGAACCACTGGTTTTCCAGGATCAGCGTTGGGACGCGGAAAAGAAGAAAATTGATGTCAGTGCGCCGGGAGGGGCATATATGGCTCCGCTGACGTCACGTCCATGGACGACGTCAGGACGGAGTCGTGCGGTGCCGCCCCCGGCGTGCAGAGGTGCTGCTGCGGAAAGTTTTCCGGATCTAGTCTGACGCCTCAGGATATTCTAAGTTAAGGAATCTGCAGCTTGATGTTTCAATCAGATGTTGGAAGTGTGCAAGTTGCTTTTCTTCGAAGAGGTCTTTCGAGTCGCGAGGTGTAGTGACACCTCCTCTTGCATGCAAAGCAGATGGTCCTCGACTCCATTGTTTGGTTGTTTTCTGCTTGGCAGGTGAGGATGGAGTGTGAAGGATGATGTATCCTAGTGAGATGGCCATGGGAAAATAGTGTAATGTTTAGTGCATAGAAGCGCAAACCATACAGGTGTCCAGGGAGGAGGGTGAGCACAAGTGAATCTACAGCACTACATGCTAAAAACAGATGCTTGCTGGGTAAGTAACATTTTCCATTTGATGGCATGTGTGGCAGTAGATACACATGCTTAGCATAGACTGTAAAGCTGTCTTCCTCCCAAAACGGTGGCTAACCTGTGTGGGATTTGCTTCTTTGAAATAGTGTACATAGAACCGCTTGGCCCACATTGGCTTGCTGACAGATCATGACATCTACAAAGTAATGTTTTGTAAATGTGTGAGGTGCAGTCCATGTAGCTGCCTAACATATGTCAGCCATCTGTATAAAAAATACCATGGAAGCTCCCTTTGTGCGAATAGAGTGAGCCTTTGGAGGGATAGGTAGAGTTTGTTTAGCTTTAGTATAACAAGTTTGGATGCATTTTACAATCCAATGTGAAATGCATGCTTTAGAGACAGCCCTTCCTTTATGTAGTTTAGAGAATGCAACAAATAGTTGTGTTGTTGCGCTAAATGATGGAGTTCGGTCAATCTAATACATGAGAGCTCTTTTAACATCCACTGCCTGTTAAGCTCTTTCAGCAACGGAATCGGGTTGTGGAAAGAATACTGGCAACTCAATAGATTGATTTAAGTGGAACTATAAGACCACTTTTAAAACAAATTTACGATTTGTACGTCTTACTACTTTGTCTTTATGAAGTTGGAAGAATGTTTTTTCAAGAGTTAATGCATGAAGCTCACCGACACTTCTAAGTGAAGTGACTGCAATGAGAAACTTAACTTTCCAGGATAGAAACTGGAGAGGCACAGGTGTAACGGTACCAATGGGGGACCCATTAACCTTGTTAACACAACATTGAGATTCCAAGCTGGTGTTTTGAGGCCCTGTAGAAAGGCTTTAATGACAGGAATCCTGAATATAGAAATTTGTTCCCCGTTTTGGAGATATGCTGCGACCACCGCTAGGTGTAGTCTTATGGAATTGAAGGCTAACACAGAGTTTTGTAAATGGAGAAGGTAACCGACAATGTCTTGAGGCTTTGCTGTTAAGGGGTTAATATCCTTTGAATAACAATAGTAAAAGCGTTTTCACTTTGCGGTATAGCAGACTCTAGTAATGGGTCTTCTTTCTTCTTTAAGTGGTGGATGCCTCAGGGGTGGTGGTTTTGGACCCCTCGGGATACGATGAACGGTGAGCGGTGAAAGGAGCTACATTGTGATTGAGTTTGGAATGCTCCCATCGTTTTCGCTGTCTTATCTTTTTTTAAAACCTTTCTGAAAGGGTAGTCACCTGGGGCCCAAAAAGATGTTCGCTGTCGAAGGGGATGGGCTAACAAGTTCAGGTTTGGAACTTGAGACCATTACCCAAGCATGTCTTCTAAGAAGCAGGATTTTATTGATTCCTCTGACTGCTGTATCAGCTGTGTCAAGTGCACAGTGTATAGTTGTGTTCAACATTAGTTTGTCCTCAGAGGCGATCTGGTATGCTCTTTACTTATACACCTCTGAGGGATGCTGAAGAATGTCTCCCATCTCATCCCAGTGGGCACTATTGTAGCGTGATAAGAGACCAATGGAGTTTGCGACCCTCCAATGGTTGGGAGATTGTGCTGCCACTCTTTTATCCACAGCGTCTATCCTTTTTTTCACTTTATTTGGTGGTGGGGTGGGCCAGAAATAACATCCCTGGCACTAACTAGGTAATTGAAAATGTCATGAGTGTGTCTGGGTATGTGCTGGATGGAGCATTAGAAGGTATTGCGTTGAGCGGTGAGTAGAAGAGAGGTTCTAAAACAGGAAGTCATCTTCTAGTGACTCAGTATGAAATGGAACTTTGTGGAAAGTGGCTACCCTACTTATAAGGTTGTGATGAGTAGTGGTGTCATCAGGAGGGAAAGGTTTTGATGGGTAGAGATCGCAATTGTTTTTTGTGTGGATCTGCTTCAAATGAGTCCCAATCATATTAAGGTGGTATTGAAAATTGCTCAAAGAACAATAGATTAACAGAATGCAGAACAATGTCATACATTCACCCCAGTACAGAGATCTGGGCCTAAATCCATCGTTTTTTTGCTCACCATGCCATTCCAGTTTGAACCCAGCCATATGCAAATCAGTCTTGACCCTGCACCCAATGGGAACAGTCCAGTCCGAACTGACAGGCCAGGTCCTCCCTGGACTGGAAACAAGCATCCTTGGACTGGTTTCGGGGTTTCACCACTCATCAGCCAGGATAGCTTGACTCCAGTGGCAAGGAGAGCACGGGACCCACGTCTGGGCATACCCGTCCCACTAGGGGTGACAAATGCAAAAAGAACAATAGATGGACAGAATGCAGGACAATGTCATACATTCACCCCAGTACAGAGATCTGGGCCTAAATCCATCGTTTTTTTGCTCACCAGGCCATTCTAGTTTGAACCCAGCCATATGCAAATAAGTTTTGAACCTGCACCCAATGGGAACAGTCCAGCCCGAAATGATGATGGATTCAAACCAGATCTGTGACTGGTGGTGAGTGTCTGAAAAGTTTCAGCGCTCCGCGCATCATCTCCTTCTGTTTGCTGTGTTCGCCCTAAGTTGGCAGGGTATGCCCCAATGTGGGTCCCTTGATTACTTTGACACTGGATTCAAGCTAGCCTGGCTGATGAAGGGTTTTACCCAGAAACTCGTCCTAGGATGCTTGTTTCCGGTTCAGGGAAGACCTGGCTTGGCAGTTCGGGCTGGACTGTGTCATGAGGCATGGGGTCAAGACTGCTTTGCATATAGCTGGGTCTGAACTGAGGTGGTGAAGTAAGTTAAAGAATGATGATGGATTCAACCCAGATCTATGGCTGGGGGTGAGTATTTGAAAAGTTTCAGCGCTCCGTCTATCATCTTCTTGTGTTTGTATTGGAAATTGCTCACCATCACCTGTGTCCCCTGTGAAAGGGTGAAGTGAACCCTCAGGTGACCCAGCAGTGTTGTGAACCAGTGAAAGATGTGATGAGGGAGTGTGCACAGCAGGCAGAGGTAGTGGACTAATGTGCATTGGACTGGTGGTTTTGTCCTCTCTCTTCTTGTTCATTGTTATGTTATGTTAATAACACTTCTATAGCGCATAGATGCCCCAGCAAAGGGGTGTCCCGGCGCTTCTGGAAGGGAATCCAGACACAACACAACAGAAAGATGGAGGAAGCACACAAGACAGAATCCTAAGAGGGATGGGGGAACAGATGCGTTTTGATGGCTCTCCTGAATTTCAGCAGCTCATCAATTTCGCGGATGTGGGACGGTAAAGAATTCCACAGCTTCGCAGCCAAGACTCGGAAGGAACATCCTCCCGCTCTGCATAATCTAAATCGCGGAACCACGGCCAAGTTTTGGTCCATGGATCTCAAAGGGCGCCGGGGAACATAAGGCTTCAAGAGAATGTCAAGAATCGGGGGGGAGGCCATCTTGAGAATCTTAAACGACAAGCATAGTGCCTTAAAATGGATCCACTTTGCCACCGGCAGCCAATGAAGAGAGGGGATGGTACTCTCAGCAGAGCAGAACCTCGGTAGCCCCACCAGGGCTCTGGCTGCAGCGTTCTGAATACGTTGCATCCGCGTGATTTCAGCCTGGTTGGCACCCAGCAATAATGAGGTGGCGTAATCAAGCCTTGATAATATAGATGCTTGAATGACCAGCTGCCTGGTTGAGGCATCAAAGAATTTCAGGATAGGTCTCAGCCCTCGTAAGATGCCGAAACAGGTGGGCGCTACTTTTTTCGTGTGGCCACAAAAGTTGAGGGCAGGGTCAAGCCAAACCCCCAAGTTCTTTACCTCTGTCACTGGGGTAGGGGTTACACCCAGCTCAGGGGGCCACCACTTATCATCCCAGAGATCCGCTCACTTACCCACTATCATGACCTCCGTTTTTTGGGCGTTAAGCTGGAGACAGTTGGTGTTCATCCAGCTGGCCACTGCCAGGAGTCCTTCCCAAAATCTGGGAGCATCACGGTCGGAGTCCCCACTTAGGGTGACCGCCAGTTGCGTGTCGTCAGCGTAAGAGGCCATGGTAAGACCCCAATGCTTGACGACATCAGCCAGCGGCCTCACATAAAGATTGAATAATGTGGGGCTCAAAGACGAACCCTGAGGCACACCCAGATCCAGGGGATAGAGTTTGGACTCAAACGGTGGAGTGGCAACCTTGAAGGTCCAATCAGATAGGAAGGAGTGGAACCAATCGAGAGCAGTGCCCTCAACCCCTGCCTCTCGTACACGTTGAAGTAGGATTCTGTGCGAAACCGTGTCAAACGCGGCACTTAGTTCGAGAAGTATCAGTGCCGCAGTCTGACCGGAGTCGAGCACAGAACGAAGATGTTCCGTCATAGAGAGCAGGGCGGTTTCCGTGCTGTGGCCCGCACGGAACCCATTCTGGGAACGGTCCAGAATACATTCCCTCGCAAGATGTTTAGTCAGCACGTCGTTCACATGGGCTTCTGCAATTTTCGCGGCCCAAGGAAGGAGAGAGAGAGGGCGATAACTCTCAAGTTTAAGGGGGTCCAAGGTGGCCTTTTTAAGTATTGGTGTCACAACGGCCTGTTTCCATTTTATCGGGACAATGCCCGAAGTGAGGGAGAGATTAATGAGGTGGCATATTGGAGGGAGGCAGGCAGCAGCTGATTCTCTAAACTGGGCAGGCTTCAGTGGGTCTTCCGGTGAGCCTGATTTAATTTTAGAAGCCAGTTTATGGAGTGCCTCCATCGACAAACTGGGTAATGAGGAACTGGAATATAAATTGCTCCTCAAAAGATAGTTGCCTTTTAGTAGGCTGTGCTGTTGAATACAGAGGCCTGTTCAGGATTATGGTATCCTGTAAATGTTTTTGCTGGGAGTCTAGTTCTTGGTGAAGTCTCTCTAGTACTGGCTGTGCAGTGTCTGGAGAATGCCTCAAAGATGTATGTTTTTTCGCTCTGATGCTGGTTTATGCACAGGCATTTTCAGAGCCAAAGGCTTTGGCTCAGTGGCTGATTTTTCCAGTGTCATAGTTGAGTGTTGTTTCGGCTCTAAAGGTTTTGACACCAAAGGTCACTCTGCGTCCAATGTGGAGCATTCAGCCGTCGAAGGTCAAGTGGACTCAAATGTGTAGGGTCTCCGATCAGCAACCTACTGTTGAGGCTGTGTTTACGACAGCGAGCTGTGATTGGACGTTTCGGAAGTAGCAGGTCGGTGCTGACCATGGCCCGATGACAGTGGTGGCCAAACAACAGTCATTGTCTTGTGTGACTGGTGAGGCTTTGCCAGTGCCGGCTGTGGTTGGGGTGGTTATGTAGGGGGGCACAGTACTCACAGGTTGCTGTCTTGGAGTGATGTCGTTTGACTCCATATCAGACCCAGCCAATGAGTGCGATTCTTCCTCGAATTCCGGATTCTCAAAACCGAAGAGGCCTGACATATCTTCGACATCTCATCCATAGATTTGCATTCTTCGAGCCCTCCGATCTCCCAGTGTCTTTTTAGATTGAAAACACCTACAGGCCTCACAGGTTCCCTTCTGGTGTTCAGGAGATAAGCACAAGTTACACACCTAGTGTAGGTCGGTGCTTGGAAACTTGGCATGATAGAAGGGCAGAATCGAAAGGGTGTCCGATCCATCGCTAATTGGACATCCGAAGAGAAGTTGTGCCCTGAAGGGCAAAGGCCCAAGTGGGCTGGGGTCGAGTTGGGTCCCCTGGATGAATTGGACATCGATGGAATAAGAAGGGAAGTAGTGATCGAACAGCGATCAAGCACAATACTGATGGTATCAGATAGAGCCTGAGTAAGGTATTGAAGCAGAGCAGAGGAGAAAACGTCAGAACCCGACGGTGGGAAAAGTAATCTAACAATGGAGTAAAGGACAATGCGCATTGCAAGCAAGAGAATGAGTCCCTACACCTCGTGACTCAAAATACTTCTTTCAAGAAAAACAACTTGCATACTTCCGAGCCCAACCCTAGAGGGCAGACTTATGCTCAGTATGCTTATCAACAGTCACACATGACATCAAACTTTTATTTTTGGTGCATACTTTATGTTTCTGCAGAGACTTCACATCCTGAATACTCCTCCAGGTGCCTAACTGGCCTAGAAAATTCTTCCCCATGGCTCGACATTAACGGTAAGGGGCGCCAGCACCATTCGATGCCGGTTGTGCCGGTCCTATTAAGTGCTCTACTTATGTTGGTTTCCTAAACTTTTTTTCCAGAACTCCAAAGCAGCAGTAGGATGAGAATGACATTAGAAGAGGTTGACATAAGATAAGATATGTAGTGCAACAACAGAAACTTAGAACCCTGTAATGATGGCCCCTGGCCCTTCATCAAATAAGGAGTTGGGAGGAATTGGAGAGGAATCTGCCGGTATATAGAAAAGAATCCAGAAATATTATTAGCAAAAGGTAAATACATTTTCTTAATGATGGATTGGATACTTCTACCTGCAGATTCCTCACATCTTGAATAGATTGGCAAGAAATAACCACCTACAGTACAGAGGGCCTTGATAGCACAGACTGGGCGAACTGTCCAAACCTCCTCATCTCAGATTCCAGACAATTATGCCTAGCGAATGTGTGGACAGAAGTGGCTACTCTGCAGGTGTCACCTATAGGAACTCCCCTACAGGAGGCAGATGTTGAAGACTTAGCCCTCATTGAGTGTGCCCCAATGCCTTCTGGTGGTTCTTTTTTGGTGATAGCACAGCAGTCTTTAATGCACAAAATAATCACCTATTTAAGGTCCTTTTCTACACTGCTGTTGATTTTCTGGTGCTGTGGACCTGCAGTAACCATTCATCCAACAAGCACTGAGATCTACTTAGGCGGTAATGTTGTAGTCTCGCAGATAGGTATCGGAGCCCAGGGAGCTATAAAGATGTGCTATAGTCAAGACTTTACACTGGATCCTCTCCTTCACGGGTAGCCAATGAAGAGCCTTCTGATGGGGCGAAATTAACACAAATCAAGGAATCTTCAGAAGTAACCTTGCTGTTGCGTTTTAAACCACCTGCAGTCTCTGATGCAGATACTCAGGCACACCAAGATACAAAATGTTAGCATAATCAATATGAAGCATGATTACCGCATGAATTGATGTCCTCTTGGCCTGCAAAGGAAGAATGCGCAATCATTTTTAGGTTTTGCCTAGCCAATGCGTACGAAGTACGCATGTGCTAGGAAAAAGCGAATGAGTATAGTATGGGGGCTGGGAATCCGCCCCCGTCTTTCATTGGCTAGCTCCATAAATGGAGGCTAGCCATTGGAAGACACGTTTGTCCGTCAATGCAGGACCAGATTCGGGGGCGTTCCCGAGAATTTTTGGCTTTTGGCAACGTCAGCCGAAAGCCAGTTCTCGGGAACGCCCCCGAGTCTGTTCCGGCATTGACGGCACCCGCCCTCAATACAGTTCCCCCGTCCCTTTCCGATTTTTTTGAGCCCCTTGGCAGGTGCCCACCCTGCCAGGGACATTGCCGCCTTTGAGCGAGTGCCACCTCGCTTTATATTTTAATTGAAGCCGGTGCCCATCCGGCATTGCCCCATGTTTACACCGCCGCCGGCCCGGTGGGAGATTAGGAGGCGCTGTCCGGCCTCCCGACCCCAGGGCCGCGCTGTGATTGGCCGCGACCCGGAAGTCAGGCAGGCAGGGGGCGGGACAAGCAGAAGTGCCGGAGAAGAAGAGCTCCAGCGCAAGGAGAAGAAGCCGCCTGCCGTGTCCTTCCCTGGGCTCCCAAGTGAAGGGGGAGCCCCGGAGTTCTGGCCAGTCTCGAGGGAGGAGCGGGAGTCCTCCAGCCCCAGCCGCCGCCTAGCACAGATCTTCCCTGGGGTCAGTTTGTCACCACAGGTACTGATTCCGTACATGCAGTACCTATTTCTTTCTACGTGCTCACGAGCTAAGTAGTTGGGCGGGTCTCCTGAGACGTGAGACTCGTGATTTGCAGTGCAGGCCATCATGTTTTTTTTGCTAACCAATCGCGGTACTGCCTTCAAGCCCTTTTATTAGCACCGTTCACAAACTGGCAATAAAACCGCTGCCTCGCTCTCCGTGTCTCTGGCCCCGTTCCGCATTACATACATGGTCAAAGTGAAAGAGCAGAGGGGCAGGCGTTTCTTGTCACATGACGGAATTTGACAGCCAATGTGGCGAGCGCCTGGCCCTCGATCGCCTTCCCTCCCACCAGGACGAGACCCGCACCGGCTCTGGCGCAATATAAATACATCCCCAAGATGCGGAGGAGCTCCTCTGCCTGACAGCCTCCACGTACAATCCCATCAGGTCCGGCACAGCAGTGCACCTCTGCAGCATTCCTCGCACCCTGTCGCGGCCCCTGGCTACTTGCATGAATTATTCGTCTTCCAAAATGGTTTGCAAGACTAAAATAGTGGCTGAAGATCACAATTCCATACCGGGGAGCACACAGAAAGATGCCCAGATCGTGCCCTCCTCCCAGATGTGGCCCTTGATGCCAGCAGCTGCCCCGGTCTCCTCGTCCTTTGTCGCCACTGAAGAGGAGGATGCCAGGACCAAGGACCGGGTTTACATTCGGGAATTTCAGCCCTCGGACCTGCCCTCTCGCAGCCTGTCCTCTCCCAGCCTGCCCTCTCCCAGCCTGTCCCCTTCCTGCCCTTTTCCAGCCTGTCCTCTTCCAGCCTGTCCTCTTCCAGCCTGTCCACTTCCAGCCTGCCCTCTCCCAGCCTGTCCCCTCCATGACCTTTCCCAGCCTGTCCTCTCCAAGCTTGTCCACTTCCAGCCTGCCCTCTCCCAACTTGCCCTCTCCCAGCCTGTCCCCTCCCTGCCCTCTCCCAGTCTGTCCCCTCCCTGCCCTCTCCCAGCCTGTCCTCTCCCTGCCTGTTGTCGTGTCCCGGCGGCAGCAGGCAAGAGCGTGCACTGCGTCCCCGAAGTAACAGCCCTAAAGCAAGCAAGAAGTACGCCCCCTCCCACCAATCCCTGTTAGGTAGTGGAAACTGTCCATGTGAGCTTGGGGCTCGGAGCCAAACCATGGTGGACCTGGGCGGCTGCCCCAAGAGACACCTCTGCGAGCCCCTGCCGCCCCCCGCCCTGCTCTGCTGGGCCCTGCTGCTGTTCTGCGCCCCGGAGAGCTCCGCGCTGGCAGACTTCTCAGTTAAGACCCTCTCTGCTTCCCAGCCTGTCCTCTCCCAGCCTGTCGTCACCCAGCCTGCCCTCTCCCAGCCTGCCCTCTCCCAGCCTGCCCTTTCCCAGCCTGCCCTCTCACAGCCTGCCCTCTCCCAGCCTGTCCTCTCCCAGCCTGCCCTCTCGCAGCCTGCCCACTCCCAGCCTGCCCACTCCCAGCCTGCCCACTCCCAGCCTGCCCACTCCCAGCCTGCCCACTCCCAGCCTGCCCACTCCCAGCCTGTCCTCTCGCAGCCTGCCCACTCCCAGCCTGCCCACTCCCAGCCTGTCCCCTCCCTGCCCGTCCTCTTCCAGCCTGTCCACTTCCAGCCTGTCCTCTCCCAACCTGCCCTCTCCCAGCCTGTCCCCTCCCTGCCCTCTCCCAGCCTGCCCTCTCCCAGCCTGTCCCCTCCCAGCCTGTCCTCTCCCTGCCTGTTGTCGTGTCCCGGCGGCAGCAGGCAAGAGCGTGCACTGCGTCCCCAAAGTAACAGCCCTAAAGCAAGCAAGAAGTACGCCCCCCTCCCACCAATCCCTGTTAGGTAGTGGAAACTGTCCAAACTGGGGTGCAGACAGCCCCTCTCACCTTTCGGCCTGGTACCACTGCACCAGCCGCACTACTTCCCTACTGACCGTTCTCCACTTCAGCCCCGTCTAAATTACAATTCCTGCTTGTGACCCTTTTGCCTGCTTGTGCTTGTTTTCGTGACCCTGTTGCCTGCTTGTGCCTCCGTGTGCCCCTGTTGCCTGCTTGTGCCTCCGTGTGCCCCTGTTGCCTGCTTGTGCCTCCGTTTTCGTGCCCCTGTCGCCTGCTTGTGCCTCAGTTTTCGTGCCCCTGTCGCCTGCTTGTGCCTCCGTGTGCCCCTGTTGCCTGCTTGTGTCTCCCTGTGCCCCTGTTGCCTGCTTGTGCCTCCGTGTGCCCCTGTTGCCTGCTTGTGCCTCCGTGTGCCCCTGTTGCCTGCTTGTGCCTCCGTGTGCCCCTGTTGCCTGCTTGTGCCTCCGTGTGCCCCTGTTGCCTGCTTGTGCCTCCGTGTGCCCCTGTTGCCTGCTTGTGCTGTGTGGGTGTGTGTGGAAGGCTCTGTGTGGGTGTGTGGAGGGCTCTGTGTGGCTGTGTGTGTGGGGAGCTCTGTGTGGCTGTGTGTGTGGGGAGCTTTGTGTGGCTGTGTGTGGGGAGCTTTGTGTGGCTGTGTGTGGGGGGCTTTGTGTGTGTGTGGGGGGCTCTGTGTGGGTGTGTGTGGGGGGGCTCTGTGTGTGTTTGTGGGTGTCATTTGCGAGAGATAAAGCTAGTGGCATTGTAAATGACAATGCCATTTATTTATGTTAAAAAAAAACATAAATAAAAATAATGTCAAGAGCAATGCCAATAGCTCTAACTTTAACAAAGGCAAAACCATTGCATTGTAAATGCTTGTTTAACGTTCTTAATAGTCAAAGGCATGAGCCCACTGCTGCAGATGTCAGAGAGCGCGTAGATAAGTTTGAATTTATCTTGCCTTCCAAGGTTCTGTGGCAAAGTAGTGGTAGGGTGAGGGTCTTCAGCTCACTTTCGCCAGCAGTCCGGGCTCCAGTTAAATAATGAAGATCCAAACAGCAGAATTTCAGTTTTCCATATTTTGGGTCAATTTCTATTTTTGTTTGATGCATTTTCTTTTATATAAGTATCACCTTCAGTTTGTATTATGAGCAAAAGAAAAAGTATCCCTGAAAGGATCTCATAAGCCCCGCCCGGGCACTCAGTCCTGCCACTCCAGTTCCTCCAGTCCCAGCTATATGGTTTTGGATGGGGGGCCCGCCTTTAAAACATTTTGATGTAGTATCTTGCTGTGGGCACCAATTCAAAAATTGGGTTGAATCGCACTTGCAAGACAAAGCTCTACCAGGCAAGACTTCCCATTTATTCCACAAGTACGACGTAAACAGAGACAACACTCACCATCACTTTCGAAAACAGGAATTATTAGTCATCACTACTCACCGTCCAGAGAGGAATATACAAATGATAAATATCAAACAAACAAAACAAACTTCAATACAAACAAACTAACACATTTCAGGTGCTTCATTCTTTTCTGATGAGGGGATCAGGAGGCAAGAAGGTTTTCCAATAACAAATCTATCAGCCTATGCAAGGCAAAAACTCAAAATTTGTGTATGCTAATGAAGTTACTCTATAAAAGTATTGTTGCTTGGATACTATTTTCATCTGGAGTGCTTCCCTGGCAGGAAATGTGTTTTTCATGACTGGAAGCAGACCATGTGTTTTATTTCTTGCAAGACTTAAAAGGCAGAGAGCAATGTTGCTGTTTTCTCCAATGTCCTGCATATTTCTCTGTGGGAAGGACAACAGCCAAATCATGGCTACTGTTACTTCTATTTGAGAAATGCAATGCACTTATGCTTCTTATGACGCCCCTATCACAAGGAAATCAGACCAAGAAGTTACCATGGCACTGCCAAAACAAGGACCGACGACATTCCTAGAAAAAGCAGGTTCTACATATAGCGCACAAATCAAGAGAAATCATAGGACGATAACAGGGTGGGAGAAGAAGAGTATTTTGCTGCCTCTCTCTCTCCCTCACTACAACAGTCATACTCACTCCCCATCTTACTACTCGCACATTGATCCACCACTTCTTCTAAATAAGTCATTTCTTAAAACCTTCTCTTTAGATACATTAATTCCTTCACTTTGTGGAATGTTCAGCAAAGTTTGTAAATCATATACACACCTAACATTGCAGCATGGCTCTTTCCAGTGTATCAGCACCATCCGTTCATCCCCTCTGTTCAGAGCCAGTGATGAAAGATTTCCATAAATATTGCAAAAAGAACATTGATAACTACACACAAACACAACAAACACTGGTTGTGATACCAAAATCGGGGAGAGGAGTTGGCTTAATGGCCAGGGCAGATGACCTCAAATCTGGGTAACAGGGTTCGAGTCTCGGCAATGACGCTGAACATCCTGTGAATCTGGGCAAATCATGTAATCTCCCCGTGCCTAAGAAAAATGAATGTGTCCTCATGTAAAGTAACTGGTGCTATGTAAAGCGCTCTGATACCCGATACCTTCAGGGCAAGTTTGCACTATGTAAGACTCTGTAAAAAAAAATAAAAAAAATACCACAAGACATTAACATAATAACAGTGATGCCTGCATCTTGATCCAGCAATGCAGAGCCCTCTACTCCTCAAGAACTTTACCTTGCTGAAGACTTCGCTGCCACGGATAGGTCTGAGCCTTGTGAGTCTTCATGGTCATCTAAAACAAAAACCATAACATTTAGCTCAGTCTACCACTTGGACAAATTCCAATCCCACACATGTTCTTATGCAATACATGCATACTTGCCCCTGTACTCTATCTTCCATCTTTCACTGCCATGCTCGAGTGAATGGACCCTGTGCAGACGGAGTTGTTCTCTGCAGCTTGGATTCTAGCCTATCAATGCATCTCTTTGAGATCCCTTTACAAGCAACAAGTCTCATTCTGGAATGTGATGTGAAAGAATATGAACCAATATATAGAATTCAAAAGATCTGCAGGTGCAACACCAACTTGTCTGCCCATACAATGCCAGAATTTGTCATGGTATGAAGTCTACATATACAGTGCCAGCAGGTGCAATGCTCATGCATCTTTACATACAGTGTCAACAAGTGTCCTGTGCAACTCTCAACAAGCCACACCAGCATGAGCCATGCCCACTTATCTTCACCCAATGCCAGCACGTACAGAACAATGTTTGCCCTCATGCTGCCAGCAGGTGGAACACTCACATCCTTACACGCACTGCCATACTTGCGTTTCTCCACATGCAATAGCAGTAGCTGGCATACCAATGTATCTGCTTATCAAGTACCAATGAAAGTTATGCTGGCATATCTCCCCAATGGTAGGGCACTGCAACCAGGCATAATTTTCCATGTAGACCGTTATTAGGGACCCTACAACGCATGTAAGTCATTTATTTTAATTTTTAAATGTCATCCGATATATATATATATATATATATATATATATATACACACACACACACATACATGCATGCATACATACATATACACACACAATTCTCTATATAAATATAGTAAAAAAATTAGGATTAGGATTAGGATTATGCGATTTTGTTTTGGTGAAATCTATTTCAAACAGGATCTCCATTCCTGCGTGCAGAGTCCGCCCTGCAGGGTCGGGGGCCCCCGGTAAAATGGAGCCCTATGTTGTATATTATTGAGGGGGTTTGACTTGCTTGTATCACATACCTGCCACTGGACTTCCTTGGTTATTTGTGGTAACGTGTTTGAGAAAGGGAGACGAGGGAGGTGAGATTCCTCTTTCCGGTAGTTCCGCACTTCAAGGACTTATTGAGCATGCAGCAGTATATGAACTTTGCAATTTATTTTATGTTCAGCATGCACCTTGAACCGAAGTATATTTCGTGACATTTTGTGTGAAAAAACGCTATGCAGTTAAATGGAATGGTTTGCATTGTGTCACGTTACAAGTTAACCAAGCTGATGCATTCTGGGGCCCGTAGTAGATCAAAGGAGCGATGTGACCACTGGGACTATACTGCACTCACCTGTGAACAAGGTGTTGTTCGCCGAAACGCGTAAGGTTATTTGAGTGGAATAATGCTGTGCTGCATTGACGAATAAAGTCGCCATGGAGCTAAGACAGAGTTGTGGCTCTGCGATTTTGTTTTGGTGAAATCTATTTCAAACAGGATCTCCATTCCTGCCTGCAGAGCCCGCCCCGCAGGGACGGGGGCCCCCTGTAAAATGGAGCCCTTTGAGATATATATATATATATATATATATACCTCCGTTTCCCTCGCGTTGCCGTCTCACATTCAGCCACGAACGGGAACCAGGCACGGACCAAAGTTTTTTGGATGAGGTATTACTTTATTGCTGTTGCCATAACGTTTCGGGTCGCTTGAGCCTTGATCACATGACAGCGTGTCATAGTGAAGGGTGTGTATTTAAAGTGCAAGTGCTACCATTTCATTGGGTCATAGTTGAATAAACATGGAAAACAGACCTGATGCAACATCTGTGTAAAATACACGATATATACAATTAAAACAAAGGTTTTTGAAATGCAGGTAAAATACCAATATTCAATTACTAATGATACATCACCAGATCACTTAATTAACTGGTTGTACCTGGGACAATGTGTCACATTGTAACTCACATACGTGATCAACAATAGTCACCAAGACAATAATGGGATAAATCCCCAGCGGTGAAGTATATTCATTAGCTGGACTAAGTAATGTTTACAAAAAGCAACCCATACCTAAAGTACTTGAATAAGTGAAAGTGCAAAAAGTGCAATAGTGCAGATGAATAAAAGATATAAAACACATATTTTAAATAACTAATTTCCCGACAGACTGAGCCCAGTCTGTCATTTCCAGTGGAGTTGAGCTACCAGCTAAGCTCCCATTGTTAAACTAAAGGAACATTCTATATTCATCGTAAAGGCACATGCAGAAAGAACATCAGTATAGGATCAGGAGGTAGACAGTGCTGTTAGACATACTATTCAAAGGAGCATTCTGATTCAATAGCATCACCCTATGGTTCGAATCATAGTGGAAGACAGTGTGCAAACTGTGCAATAAATATCAATTCATTGAATATTTAATTATGTAAACACTCACAATAAACAGTTAGTGCAATATGTTGTGATATGAACCAGAGTCATGTTAAAAAAAAAAATAAATAGTTCGTTACTATTCTCATAAAACCACTATCTTAAAGGATTTAATAGAATCTGGATCACAAAAATTGCTAAAAAGTATCTTGTTGCTAACCTAAACAGCCTAGTGTAAACATGTGTAGAGGTCTTCCGTAACATTCAACCCACAGGCTGCTTGGTGTTTAACTGCAGGATGTACCTTGTTTCCAGTTTGCTTAATTTTGCGTCTCTATTGCCCCCACGTCTACTCGCCAAGACTGCATCTACAACATAGAAGCTAAGTTCCCTGTTGCTGCTCGGATGATGCTGCTTGAAATGTCGCGCAACAGGGTAGGTGTTGTCTTGAGAGGTGATACCTCTGAGGTGCTGTAATATACGTTTGTGAACGGGGAGCTTAGTGCTCCCCACATAACGTAATGCACAAGGGCATTCAAGAATATAAATTGCAAATACGGTTTTGCATGTAAGGGTTTTATTAATCGGATGTTCATGATCGGTAAAACCATCCTTGTAAAACCTTTTGTTAATGCCATGTGTACAGGCTTTACAGGTTTTACATTTGAAAAAAACTCCCTTGTTGTGTAGCCATGATGTTTCTTCCAGTGCCTCAGGGCCAGTATCGACCAACCTGTCCTTCATGTTAGGGGCTTTAGTATAGGTTATGGACGCCTTCCTGGGTAGTAGGTGCCCAATTACCGGGTCTTTGAGTAGAATGGGCCAGTTTTTATTAACCATTTTGCAAATGTTCTTTTCTTGGGTACAATAGCCAATGATGAACCTAAAAGAGTCTACTGCCTCAATATTGCCAGCATTATCCAAAGTGTTAAGTTTAGTTGACTCCACTGAGGTGTCATATTTGGATAGTAATGCTTGGCGACTGAACAACAGTGATTTTTGTATTGCTTTGTCAATAGTCTTGCATGTGTACCCTCTTTCAAGAAACCTTTCTGAACTTGCTGACTGTGCCTCGCGTAGATCGTATTCGTTGCTACACAGCCTTCTAAGGCGTATCATTTCACCAAACGGGATGCTCATTATGAGATGGGTTGGGTGAGTACTGCCCGCATGTAAAGTTGTCTTGCCAGCAGTACTTTTACGATATAATCTAGTCTCCAACCTATTACCACTGGCATACACCTCAGTATCAAGAAAGGGGACCTGTTTTTGACTCATGGTGACCGTGAATTTGATATTGTATTGGTTGTCATCGAGTCGTTCTACAAAATTCACGGCCTCCTCTTGACTCGCCCTCCAAACCACAAACAGGTCATCATTAAACCGGTACCATGCTATTACTCGGTTCGTCATTTCATAACAAAAGCAGGTTTTGAGGACCAGTTCTTCCCAAGCTCCCATGTGCAAACACGCGAAGCTTGGAGAAAAACTGGCCCCCATGGCAACACCCTGAAGTTGCCTGTACAATAAACTGTTGAACATGAAAAAATTGAGTTGTAAGCAAAATGTAAGCATTTGGATTAACATGTCATTGTGCAGCTTAAACCTAGCATCCCTCTGCTCAAGATAGTATTTCACTGCCGCTATACCGTCAGCATGACGGCGGCTAGTATACAGGGCCGTTACATCTAAGGCCAACATCCAGTCACCATCCTGCCACAGGACATTTTTCAGTTTGAACAGAAAATCCCCTGTATCCTGAATATACGATTCAAGAGATTTGACGTGACTTTGTAGGAAATAGTCAATATATACAGATGTCCTTTCAAGGAGACCCCCTCTGGCCGTGATGATAGGTCTGCCTGGGGAATTGATTTTGTCCTTGTGGACCTTGGGGATAAAATTGCCGGGGTCACAGGATAATCAGTTTTTAGGTACTTGTACTCCGATTCTGATAGCAGTTTCCTGGACTTCCATTTCGACAAGAGTAGATGAGACTCACTCTGCATGGTCTTAATTCTGCCCCATTCATCCTTTCGCAGTGGTCATGATTGTTCAGTTGAGCAAAGGCTCCTTTTCATAGTTAGCCCTGGTTTGTAATACCACGTTGCCTCCTTTATCGCTGGGGCGCACAATAACATATTTGTCCTTGCTAAGCTTAGACACCAATGATTCATAGTCAGCAGTCAACGGATCATATTTATAATGACTCTTGCATATTTTGCTATGTAGGTCCTTCAATTCACTGGTTAAATTCTCATGAAATACATCAATGACGTCATGTGGCATGAACGGACAGAAGGTGGAGGGCGGTTTGAAAGGTGTGTATATATATATATATATATATATATATATATATATATATATATATGCACATATACACACACACATATACATACATATACACACACGATTCTCTATATTAATATATTAAAAAAATTATGACGTCATTGAAAAAATAGAGTCTTTAGGATTGAGGGATAGAAAGGGGTAGTAAGGATTTTTTAGGTTTCAGGAATCAGTAGGGAGACGGGGAAGTAAGGTTTTAGGGTTCTGGAATGAGTAGAGATAAGGGATAGTAAATGTTTTTGGGGTTCAGCAATGGGTAGTGGTAAAGGCTTGTAAGGGGCTGTTAGGGTTCATGGATGGATGGGGTACAGAGTTTTTAAGAGGTTTTTATGACGTTTAAGGTTATATATACACACATATTCACTGAAAAGAAGCAAAGGTTAAAGTAACGTTATAGGTAGGTGAACATGTCAGTGAGAACATTAACGATTGGAACTAAAAAAACACAGAAGTTCACCAGTTATAGTTAGTAGAGCGAAATGTAACTTGCGCCACCACCATGCACTGCTTACGACCTCACAAATGACAGCGCTCATCACATGTTCTATGACATAATTTATGATGACATCTCAAATTAGTTTTAGCATCGGCTCAAAATTCTATGATTCTGGGCAAATCACCTAATCTACCCATGTCTAAAACCAAAATGGAAGTGTCCGTGTGTAATGTAACTGATGCTCATGCTAAGCACTTCAATACCTTCGGGTCAAGTCTGTCCTATATAAAACTGCAAAATATTTAATAAATAACCATTTTGCACACTTCTGTCACTGGGCTGTGCTTGGGCTACATGTGGGTGATATTTGTGCTTTCAGTTTTTTACTTCAATTCCATCAAGGTGGTGTTCAGGTATGCCACACTTTTGCCATGAATTCAGAATGTTAGCACTCTTGTTGCTCTCTCGAACACTGTGGTAAAGCTGCAGTTGATCGCCAGGGATTCAACTGGCAGTCTGCAGCTGTTGCTGAAAGTGCATGTTTCAGTCAGCATGTCAGAATGTTTTAATGAAATAGCAGAGGAACATACTTTAGATTTCATTTAAAATGTGTCCTACTTTTCTTTAAAACAGCACTAACCAACATTTCCATGACAAAGTTTCTCAGTTTGTTCCTTTGTAAATGAAATGTTTGAAGTTTTACCAGTTTGATTCAATCAAGATAGCTTTAGGTGTGCCAACCTTTGTCATATGTAAGACTGTTAGCGCTCTAGTTGGTCTTTCAAACACTCTAGGAGGCTGCAGTAGAACAGAAGGGAATCAATTGACAGGTTAAGGCTGTTCTTGTTGGAAGTAGATTT
The DNA here is from genome assembly GCF_964263255.1 of Lissotriton vulgaris. Classification (NCBI taxonomy): domain Eukaryota; kingdom Metazoa; phylum Chordata; class Amphibia; order Caudata; family Salamandridae; genus Lissotriton; species Lissotriton vulgaris. The sequence continues at coordinate 1,103,886,007 of NC_141687.1, forward strand.
TACTGAGAATGTCACACTTTATTCTCACATGGATGAGAAAGATAGCGTGTATTTGCAGAATATATGCTCTCATTTTAGCTTCTGGAGCTCCCTCCATTACCTCTATGAGAAAATCATGAGAAAACAGTTTTCACTCAAACATGATTCATAAAATTCCAGCAGAAAGTCAGTATTTTCCACAGCGAAAAATCACCTTAGAACACACCACAATTCCTAAAGTTATTATGGTACCACCAACAAAGGCTTTGTATTGTAACTAAAGTCTTATCACCCTTTATCCATGTTCCTTTGTGTGGCTCTCAAAACCTGCCAATCACTACAATGCATTTCAATAAGGGTACATGTTCTAGGGTCTGGTGTGATTCCGTTAAGCAGTTTTCGCTTGAGTGTATTGAAAATGCATAGGGATTTTGCAATTTAGGACCCCCTTATTTTTCTCTGCCCCTGCTTTATGGATCACCCTGAAACTTTCCAGGAAGGAGCTGAGTGGATGAAATCTTTTTGAAAGTTTTGTGAAAAATCTTCAGATGGAGTTAAAGTTATTACCAAAACAAACAAATGTTCCTTCTATGGAAAAGCAAACTATCTAGTGGTGACCGGTAAGTGTGTGTAAGTGTGTGTGTGTGTGTGTGTGTGTGTGTGTGTTATATATCCAAATGAAATTGCTCTCGCAGTGAAGCGCCACATTCATTTAGGTAGCAGCGAACTACAGCGCACTTGTCCCAGCAATGTCACTCCTAGCCGTACGCCAGACACGTTTCTGGAGGTATTGTCCCTTCTTCAATGGCTGGCTATGTAGGAAAGGGACAGCTATCTTGTGCTTGTTTTTAAAGTGGACAGTACCGCCCAAAGGGGCTTGTTGGTTCGTGTAGTCTTGGGTAGGTAAATGTCCCCAGTGATTGCAGCTGTCACTACACCTTCCTAATAACTTAATACAAATATATATATATATATATATATATATATATATATATATATCAACTTCCTAACAATCAAAATGGACATACATGTCCTCAGCCTTATTTAAACCTGTTGGTTCCTTGGTACCGAACTCCAATAGGCACTACATATCTGCTCTGTTTTCTCTGTACGCACCTCTGCTTTTACTTCTATTCTATTCAACAATATAGTAAGCAAGACGCCAAGTATGACATATCTCAGGGATCACTTTACTTGTAGGTTGGATCACATGATTTACATGGTTACTTGTCCATGTCCCAGGAGATATATCAACAGTACTAAACTACAGCAGGGCTCGACAAATCTGAAAAATGGTACTAGTCCTGCAGGTCTAGTACTTTGAAAAATCTCCTCGACCTAACAGTAACCTACTTGACCTCCGTCTCTGAAAGCTGAGCAAATGTGACAAGATAACAATATTTAAAGGCATCTTTATTGCTCATTTGCTTTGTGGGCAATAAAAAGGCCTTTAAATCTTGTTATCTTGTCACATTTGCTCCGTTTCTAAAGATGGAGGACAAAAGTTAGTATATTTTCCTACTCGCCAGAAAGGGCGAGTAGGACCTAAAAATAGCTCAACCTCCATGAAATTTACCTCGCAAATGCGAGTGGTCGAGTGGATTCGTCGAGCCCTGTGCAGGTACACAAAAGGATCTTTCAACAGTTGAAAACCACTGAAAATTATGACACATATCTAGTAGCTAGACATTTCTGGCATCAACATGAGGGTAAAACGTCTTTGTTGAAATATAGTAATAGACAGGATTAAAATGTAGTAGCGGAGGTGGGGACAGAAAAAAAAGACTGACAATGACTTGAGAGCAGATATATATTGGAATGAGATACCAAAGAACAGTCAGGTTTACATTTGGATGAAGGAATGTATGTCCATCTGTAAAAACAACTTTTGTATAGAATGTGTTAGGATATCTTAACCCATGCAGTAATGTAGGATCTATTGTTATTTAAGGTGTTTGTTTTATTCAGGTTCCAGTGTCGTATGGAATGCAGTATATGGTCTAACGTAAACACCGTATGTGGACCTATGAGTTACGGATTTGGCCACTTGGGCCTAAATGCAATTTTTTATTTTTTTATTATTACAGTTCAACGTTCCAATGCACACAGCTCTCAGCCTACAACCCTGGGTCCGGCAGCGGATGTAACATGACTCCAATCTAATCTAGTGTAACATAGCTGGCATGCCGACATCCCGTGGGCTCGGCAGCGATCTCAATACCTAATCTAATTAGCATCTAAGAATTAAATCCAGAATTGGAAATGTACATCAATCCAATACGTTTCATATAATTTTCACAAAACCCAACAAACTCCCTTCACACTCCCCCCTCCCTGCCATCCTCAAATGTAATTCTATGACAGAAACAGTCAGCACCTACTCGTGCATTTTGGGTATAATCTTCCGCCTCAACTTTCAAACATTACTATTATGTCAATATCCAACATCACGATTCTGCACATTCCATCGACCCAACCATCTGATGGAATCAATCTGTCCACAGTTACCGGACATAAAATGTTCATTCTGAGACATCATTCCGAAGGTCTGCTCCGCCTGAACCCAACCAACTCACAAGAGGACCCCAGATGTCTGGAGGTCTAGACCTGCTTAGCATTAAATCCCAATAATTTGTTAACTGGTCCTTGCAGTATGTTGTCGCATTGAGCCATCCCGCTATCGTTGGAGGATGAGGCTTTTTCCAATGTATCGATACTTGGCGCTTCGCTAATAATAACAGCATAGCTGTGAGTTTGCAGGAATTCTTAGGGACCTCTAAAACGAATCCCAATAGGGCCACAAGTGGTGTAAGCTATAGTCGTTGTTCAATAATGCTCTCAATGTGTCTGCCCACCTCCCCCCAGAATTGTGCTATTGGCCTGCAGGACCAGGCCAAATGTATAAATGTAGCATCTGGTGATCCGCATCGCCAACATCTCGTATCCGGATTCAATCCCATCCAATATAGTTGAATCGGTGTTCGATACAACCTATGCAAAAAATGTAAGTGTATGAGCCTCAGTCTATAGTTTGGTGAAAGATGCTCTAATTGTGAGCAGCAGAATTGCCACTGTTTGTCGGTCAGTGTCATGTCTGATTCCCTTTCCCAATGTGCCTTCGACTCAATTGCAATAATGGGAGACGTTTCTAGTGTTGTGTTATAAATACCGGTAATAAGCTTACGGGGAGAAGAGTTTGATAATACGTTTAATCCGAAACTTTTATGTCTTGCCCTGGTTGCCGCTCTGATCTGGTAATATAACAACATGTGTGATGCTGATGGTGCACACTGGTTACACATCTGTTGTAAAGACAGGAATGTATCATATGGATACAGATCACTACCCTTTGTTAGATTTCGGGCTTTCGCTCTCAGAGTGGTAGCAGCATCCATCAGTGGTGCTAAAAGTGGATTTCCCTTTAGTGGCATAGATGGAGCATATAGCTCGTCCTGGCCCGCTCTCTTGGCGATGTTTTTCCATGCCAATCTCGATATATGGGGTCTTTTGTACGGTTAATACACCGCCACATTCAACAGGAGAGGTGCGACTCTCTATTTCTAGTGCTACGTGCGGTTGGTATGGGGTTGGGTGGTGCCAATAGTGTGAGTATTGCGCCTGTGCGCTGTATGCATAAAGCTCAAGTCTAAATCACCCAAACTTCCCTGTGTAAAAGGTAACGTTAAATTCCATGAGACCCGTGATTGCTTACCTGCCCAAACCAAACCAATGATGAGTGTGCGGAGTCGCTTAAAAAAATGAGTGTTCAGTGGCATTGGTATATCCACAAATAAATATAGAATTTTGGGTAAAATAACCATTTTTGTGATAGCTATACGTCCAGTCAGGGATAACGGAAGTTCTTTCCAGCGCTGGACCCTGCTTTCTATCCAATCAATCGCTCTTCCATAGTTTGCCAACCATATTTCCTGAATGGACCTGCTAATCCAAATACCCAAGTAACGTACCTCACCCTCTGCCCATTGTATTGGAAACTCAGTATTGCATGGGCATGTTTCATCAGTGAGTGGCAGCATCACGGATTTTGCCCAGTTTATTTGTATCCCTGTCAACCCACCATTTCGAATCATTTCCCTCATAATAACATCGAAATTATCTTTGGGATCCACCAGGTAAATAGTCATATCATCCGCATACATGGATATCAATAAACACCTAGATGTAAAACCTATGCTCCTCTGTGTGTGGTGTTGCCGGAGCCTGGCCGCCAGTGGTTCAGTAGCGATAGCGATCAGTAGCAGCGATAATGGACATCCTTGTCTTGTCCCTCTTGTGCCATCTTGTGCCCATTCACCTTCAACCTCGCCATCGGGCTACTATATAAGAGTTGAATTTGTTTAATGAACATAGAACTCAGGCCCAGTCTGGTCAAACGGTGGGAGAACAGGTACTTCCATTCTAAAGAGTCAAACGCTTTTGTGGCGTCTAAGAATGCAGCAACTGCCTGAACGAGAGGGGTTAAATAATGTAGTAAACCAAATATGGTCCGTAGGTTAAGAGCCGTTGATTGGCCGGGGATAAACCCAGACTGATCTGGGAATGCAATTCGTGGTAACATTGACTGTAGCCTGTTGGCAAGTAATTTAGCGTAAATTTTAGCGTCTACATTTTTTAACGACAATGGACGATAGGAATCTGGTTTGGTGGGATCCTTATCAGGTTTAATAAAGTGATTATCGTGGCCTCTCTAAGGGTAGGGGGCAAAATGCCTGTGTCCCTCGCCTCCAAATATACCTGTAGTAGCTGAGGAGCCAGAACATCAACATATTCTTTATAGAAGGCCGCAGTAAGACCATCCGCCCCTAGAGATTTATCAGCAGGCATGCCGCTTATCACCTGTCGGACATCATCTACTGTAATCGGCAGATCCATGTATTCCCGAGCACCCCTGTTAAACCAAGCCAAGGCTACAGTATCTAGGTAGTCCGTAATGCCCGACTGCGGTGGGTTCAAGTGGAAGGTGTAAAGCTGTTTATAGAAAGTAGTCATTATTTGTAATTTGTCTTGCGGCGTCCTAGCCATCTCGCCAGTATCAGTCCGTAGTTCGGTAATATAATTAGACCCCCTCGGGGATAGGAGGAGTCCAGACAATGTTTTGCCTGCTCTAACTCCTTCTCCATATCTCCTAGCTTGTGTGTATTTGCACATATATACTGTTTCCCTCTCCGCCTCTGTCTGAAACTCCGTCAATTTAGACCGAAGCTTGGCCCTATCGTCAGGCGATGGAGATGATTGGATCGAACGCTCTAGTTCTCTGATTTCACGTTCCCATCTGGCTAGAGTAGTGTGTATATCTCCAGGTACCCCTGTTTGAAGTGCTACGCAATTACCTCTGGATACTACCTTGAACGCCTCCCACAACACCCCTGGTGAGTCTACCGTACCCTCGTTCAACGTGAAGTGTTCAACGATTTTTCCCCTTAATTCTTCCCGAAATACTTGATCCAATAATGCCCCCGTTGGAAGGCGCCAGGTAAATGGTTGTCTATACGGCGGTGGAATTAGCATTCGTATCTGAGCAGGTGCGTGATCAGAGAAGGTACGCAAATTAAGTGTAGCCCTCGCCACCCAAGAATGAAGATGAAGGTCTTTAATGAGAAGCCAGTAATCCAGTCTGGACCATGCGTTACAGTAATGTGTCATGCATGTACCCTCTTTGACCTTCGGGTGGAGCTCCCTCCATGAGTCTATTAGGCCGAGGTCTTCTACAATCCCCGCCAACATTTCAGCTGCCTTTGGATGGTGGTCGCGTGTTGCTCCTTGTCTGTAAAGCACAGGTGACATTACTACGTTAAAATCTCCCCCCCACAAATTGGCCACATCACCCATTGCCTGGATCTTTTGCCTGAAATGCTGGAAGACGGTGGAATTGTCAGTATTTGGACCGTAAGTGTTGACAATCGCTACCGGGGTATTATGATGTGCGCCCTGCAGGATAATATATCTCCCTTTAGCATCTCTTAACTTGTGATGCGTTTTCCAGGGTAGACCCCTGAGAATAAGAATCGCCACCCCTCTGGAGAAGGTCCAGTATCCTGCCTCCAACACCTCACCCCATCTATTATGTTTAAGCGTGTTAGCAGCAGCTGACATTAGCTGAGTCTCTTGAAGTAAGCAGATATCTACCTCATGTAGTGAAAGATAAGAGTGGATCAGCCGGGCCTTTGTTCGATCATTCAGGCCTCTAATGTTCCAGGAAAGGCAATTGAGCGCCGTCATGTGGGGTGATAGTGATGCGTAAGTATGTGGTGTGCTGCAATCTTATATGTGTCCAATATACAATCAAATATGAGTGGTGAGGAAGATGACCTTCTGCAAACCTGATCTAGGTAGTCTACTAACTCAGAGAAATGAGCGCGTTGACCTCAAACAAATACGTCCTAAAAAAGTTGCCATTTGACTAGGCAGGTTAATGAAATAGAACATAACCCAACTCCCTCCCTCCTCCCACACCAACCCCCCAAATAGGTTGTGAAGCTCCCTCCCCTTTCCCCCGGAACTGTAAACATTTGGTCCACAGTTGGGAACTCAAGGGAGTCATCTCAGTGGGGTACGTGAGTTTACCGGAAATACTCCCCTGCTCTCCAGGAAGGGTGGTCGAGTGTGTGACCCACGTCCACGAACCACAGGAGCAATGTTCCATACTAACTACAGCTCAACATCGATGCTTACATATCAACTTGCTCTTTAGTCTCTCATGAACAGACTATGTCTATAATGACGACGCTCTTCCAATGGTATCAACACATTAAAACACATAGGTCAGTAGATTATACTTATCTCAGCAATCAGCTCCCTGGGTCAGATCTATCAGTCATTATCACTCAGATTGCTGTCAGTCTGTCGGCCTCTGGTCGTCGCTTGCGGTGTGTGTTCCTTGGCCAGCTGTTTCGCGTAGGTGAGCGCAGCTTTAGCGTCCGTGAAAAATGTTGGTTTACCGGGCGCCTGAACTCTTAGTTTAGCTGGATATATTAAAGCATATTTGGTTCCTATCTGTTGAAAGATTTTCTTGGCTGGAATGAATTCTCACTGAGCTGGCAGTCCCTGGAGTGTGGAGTCTGGGTAGAGCGCAATGTTATTCCCTTTGTACTGTATCTCACCTTTCTCCCTGGCCAACCGTAGAATAGTGTTGCGATCCCTGTAGTTCAGGACCCTGGCCAATATTGGCAGAGCAGGTGCGCCCAGTCTCGGACGGGGCCCCAGAGTGCGGTGTGCTCGCTCTATTAGGATCATGGCTGACAAGTCCGATCCGAAGAGGTCTGACATCATCGTCTCCACATACTTCTCCATGTCCTAGATATCTGTCGTTTCGGCAATTCCAGTAATTGCATATGTTGTTCCTTAGAGACCTAGCTTCCAAATCTTCATTCTTCAGTTGTATGGCATACAGCACGCCATCAATGCCCCGCAGCTTCGGGTCCATTTCCGTCTGGCCTTCTTCCGTTTCCGTCACTCTGGTTTCCAACACTCCGAGACGTCCTTCCTGCTTTTCTACCCGCTGCGTTATCCTGTCCATCCTTTCCGCCAAAGAGGCCATCTTGGTATCCAGCCCTTGAAGACTAGATTTGAGATCTTTAAACATTTCTCTGATATCTTCTGCAGGTGGCTGTCTTGCCGAATGGTCTTCAGATTGCTCTTGGTGGCACGCATCGCCATCCGCCCCTTTGGCAGCTTTTTTGTCAAAATTCAGTTGTGGTTGCCGTGTATCCGGCTTGCCCATGGTGGCCCACAGCTGTCACTCGTGTGTGTAGTACGATGATATTTACCCACTACAATTAAACCTGTGTTTACAACAGGCCCCGTCTCTAGTTCTCAATATGTATTAGAAGGGGGCTGTGGTCACCACCACTTGCCAGACCTTCTAGACCTCTGTTGTACGATCTTCCAGGCCACTCCGGCACTGCCTGTCTCGCTGCACTCACAGCCACCCCTCCATGACACTCAGCTCTTCAAACTGCATAGACTCTGAATTTATGGAATACCTTGTGAGTGAGTGCTCCCAGAAGCCAACAGCATGCCTCACAGCGATCACCACCTGTTCCGCCCAGCACCTGCCACTTACGCCCATCCACAGTGCCACTCTGTATGGCACAATAAATGCTGTGCGGTTATAGATGCTCCATATAATGTTAGCAATATCTGCTTATGGCGGGCTAGAGTTGTGTCTCTTCTTTGTTGTGCCTTCAAGTATTCTATGAAATACTACGTTGGAACTTGTGATCTCCACACAAGTTCAAATGCATGTAGGGTTCACCAGACTCACGATCACCCCTCTGTGCGCCCACCACACCTGCATCAATGCAAGGCAAGTCCTCCTTATGCAAATATACTGTGTTTCTTTATGCCTATAATGGGCCTCTCCTTGCCCCAATGAATGTCTCACCTCCTCTTGTGATCCATCCCGCAGCGTTGGTACAGCCACCCTGGCTGGAACGTCCTCTGTGCAAGCGATCACCCGGGCGAGGAGCGCGGCAAAATCGCGGCTACAGGCACCCCCTCTCCCACGTATCTTCAGGCAGACCGCCAGGGGACCGGCAGCCGCTGTTTTCCCCGGCAGCCCGCAGGGTGTGCTAGACGTTGGCCCCGGCCGCCGGGCAGGAACACACGAGTCTCACCAGCTCTGGCCGCGCCGCACTAGGGTATCTATGCTCACGCTGGTAGCGGCAGGATGCCGCAGTGCAAACACTCCGCCGGGGCTAGGAGTAAGTATTTCCACCTCGCGGGGTCCTACTCCAGCTTCGGGGCTTCGCAGTCAATCTTCTCCACCACACACCGCGCCCAAGGCCCCAGCTCTATCCCGCTCCGCGGCCAGGCCTCAACTCGAAACGGGGGCTCGACCGCCCAATATCCGCACCTTGACCTCGAGCCCGGGTTCGCTCAAGTCGCTTGCCAGTTCAAATATTTGTACTCCGTGGTCAGACAGTGGAATCTTGTTTTATGGTCGGATATATGCCGGATTTATAACACTCGGCCGGCGGAGCCGCTCTAGTGAGCAACCATTCCGCTGCTTAGCCAAGCCACGCCCCAGGGCCTAAATGTAATTTAGTTACATTTATTTTGTCTGCACATAGAGAAATGTTGTTATATTTTTTAAGTGAATGGACAGTATACATTTGTAAACTGATTAGATTCTAAAATTCTGCCTTAATGTATATCTTACTTGTTGATTTCATTTGTGTGTAATTATGAATTTTTGCTTCCTTATGGAACTTTATGAACTGTGTGCAGTCAAGCATATTGCCTCTAAAGAATTTTATTCATGTATGTTTGGGATAAAGGCACTCACAAAATGGCGCTAATTCACTTAACCAAAGCTGTATAACAGCTGAAACGCACTGAGCTGATTCATGGTCGAATAAACACTTTTCTGCACTGATTTGGTATGCCGGAGCCTTTTTTGGATTGTTTGGAGGCAATTTATTGTTTGTAACCAAGGAAGGCAGACCTCAGGGGGGCCTGGCACAAACTGCAGTTAGGTGTTTCAAGGCAGTTTACCACAGTTGCAGTTTGGGGATCAATATGTTTTTTCTTTATAAAAAATAAAAGGGGGACACTTACGGCGCTTCCCCAATAAACACATACATATTTAAACTTATATGTATATAAGCGGTGGTGGGGTTCTACATTTAAAATAAATATATATCACACTTTTTTAAAAGGGAGTTGACAACAGAAACACATATATAATACTTACCAGCATTTCGGGATGGTAAAGTACAACATTATAAAAATAAGGTGTTATAAAGGTCATCGTGTTGTAATACATGCACTGTAAAGTACCACATGGTAACGGTATGCATGTTGACAACTGATATTTCTTCCCAAACAGTGTCAATAAGTCCCCCAGTAATGATGTTTCGCCACAAACAATCTAACCACACAGGTCTCTCCATTCAGAGCGCTTATCTACACATTATAAGCATGTCCCATGTTCAATGTCTTTCTATGTAGTACAGTTTTGAATACTACCGGTCTCTAAATAGTACCTGCATGTGCCATACTCATTAGGATTCTCTGATGACTGCCAGCAGGCGCCATGTTCTACATTTCAGGATTCCACATAATACACACATTTCCATATGAGCACAATCGCCACGCTCAGTATCTTTCCATCGAGTAACACCATAGAGGTCTTCTTAGATCACTGGGGCCAAACCTCAGCTACTCGCATGCACCGTCGACATCGAACTATCATCAAGCAGCCAGGCTTCACTTGGGTCGATTTTCACAGTGGTGGTTTAATAATAAAGCATATACACTTCATGTGCATACCCACCTCCCAAGAGCTTCCACTTATTTCCGCTCCGGAATTCCTCCATGAGCTTGATTTCCTTTGGACGCTCATCCACAAACTCTGCCACCTAAGGGAGACACCAGTCCACAGTTTATCATCCAACCGAAAGATGTCGAGTATAGTTACACAGAACCACAGAGTAAAAAGCCACAGTTAAATAAGAATCCGAAGACAGAGTTGGGTAAACACATCTCAGACACCACGGCCCGCTGGCAAGAAGCACATTTCCAAAGCAGACTAGTTGATGTCAGTTAAACCAAAATGGATGTTTTCTCAAGGCAGTGTGAGCTACTCTACAATCCTTTAATAATTTGTATTTTTGACTGGCTGTCATTTCTTCTGGACCTGGAAGCAGACAATTATTCATTAAAGGACATAAGTCATCTCGGCTAATCTAATTTCTTATTAAAAATATGTTTATGCTGGAGAGAACACATGCAATATAAGATTGCCTACTCAGTGAAAATCATTGATTCGTAAACACGGCAAATTACAAGCAGTAAGGCTATATATTCTTAATACTCTATCAATTCGGACCTATCTTGTCTTTCATCTCCATCACATTCAGTCTCTGGCAGGTTTGGCATCATGGCCACCATATTATTTACGGAGGGATCAAAATGCTGCTTGTCCCCTAGCTGTAGGACTGTAAAGGATATGTCCTTTTCTCCACGGTCTTCACCAGCTTCGGTCTCAGATAGGTCTGGTTTTCCATTTTTTGCAAAAGCTTAGTTTGCAAATCCACCTCCATTTTCAGGCTAAAATGTCTCCCTGCACCGTTCAAAGTTAAGGTTGCCGGCCTGCACTAAGTCAACAAAACACCAACTTTCCTTTTAGAAAAGGATTATCAGGTTATATTCATCCGAATGGTTCAAGTTAAACAAATCACTACAGCTCCCAAAATGCAGCAATTTGTATAACAAAATGCCATGCATGAAAATAGAATGCCCCATGACATTAAGCAATCTAGCGACCCTATTGAAGTAAACTGGCATCTCCTGTTAGCTTTTGGCACTCTCTTCACTCAGCTATGCAAATCATCATCAAAATACTTCATTCAGATTGGAGCCATTAAACCACAATACACATAGAATCAATACAGTAAAATAAAACAGATGCAAAATTATAAGAATACAGAAGTTCCATAGCGCTTCCTTATGATAAGTGCATCTTTGATCAAATTTAAAACAGCATAGCATATGTCGAGAAAGGTTAGTTTCTGTAAATATAATAAAGCAGCATGAGGTTGTTGAATGTTAGCCTCACTGAGATGGGGGTACAAAAAAACATCTGCGCGGAACACTATAAATTGTGCAAAATAGCAAAGTGCCTCGTGCTTTGGGGTTGATACAATAACATAAGAGGAGTGAATCAAACCATTTGCCTTATATCTGGAAAGCATTAAAAAGAGCAAAGTGCGGAGTCTAAAACGCGTAAGATAAACATCTAAATTGAATTTATTTATTCATTTTTTTTTGGGGGAAAACCTTTATTTACGACACAGTAGTACACAGCTATTCAGCCATACATCCCGGAGGCTAGGCAGCAAGTCGTTACGTAGCATGAGTGGTGCACACAGAATACAGTACAAAATTATATGAGGTTTATTTTCATTTTATGAAAAGAAAAAAAACAGTGCAATAACGGAAAGGCACCTATAACGGTGCAAGGAGACAAGGCAAAGGAACATGAATGCGGCATCGCCCCACTTCAGGGGAAGGATGGGCTTATATGCGGAATAAGATACGTGAACAGGTCACATGCATGGATATGGGGGGGGGGGGGAGAGGAAGACAGGACATTGCATACCATTAGTTCACCGGAGTCAAGGGCTAAGGGGACAGTCGCTCCTCCGAGGGCGCTGTGTCCGGTAGGAGGCAGATATCACCCCTATACTCATTCCAGGGCCCCCAAATCTTATTCCATTTTTTGGGCTTACCTCTGGCAACATACACCGTCTTCTCCCGGAACATGCACCAGTCCATGTTAGCCTTCCACATCTCTACTGTGGGGGGCAGAGCCGCTCCCCATTTCTGTGCAATGTCCCTCTTCGCCACCATGTTGCCTAGAGTGACCCATTGAGTCTGTGAATTGGTATAGTCTGTGGGGCCCCACACATTTAACAGACAGCGCCGGGCTTCAGCCAGCAGGTCAACTCCAGTCACTTCACCCATCACTATGTGTATACGCCTCCAATATGCAGCCACCGCCCTACATTCCCATATAATGTGCATGAAGGTCGCTAGGGAACCACACCCTCGTCGACAAAGACCATCCTCCGAAAGGCCCATGTGAATCAGGCGGGGGCCAGTGACATAGACCCTATGTAGGATTTTCAATTGTACCAGCCTCAGTCTGGCCGGAATTGCCACCTCCTTCGGAGACGAGACCGCACACTGCCAATCCTCGTCGTCCAATTCAATTCCATCACGGGTCCACTGATCTTGCACTCCCAGAAGAAGGTCCGTACGAGCGTTAATCAGTTTCTTCTAGGTCAGTGAGATAGCGCTGTCGGGCATGTAGCCGTCCAGCAACCTGTCCTCTAACGGGGAAGATTCAGGGATCTTTTCACCCTCCGGCATAACTGCCAGAAGGGCGTGCTTTAACTGGGCGTATCTGGAGACCTCCCTTTCCCCCAACTGATACTCTCTCTGCAGCACCTCGAAGGGTTTGATCTGTCCCTTAGCAATCATGTCTTCCACCCTAGAGATGCCTATCAAGTCCCAGCGGTCAAACCCCTTGGTATGCCACAAGTTGCCCAACAGATCGGAGTCATAGAGTGGAGTCACCATCGTGAGTTTGCCTTTCCATCCCTGTGCCTTCGTCACCGCTCTCCAGATGTGGACCGTTGTCTTAGTGGGACCTGTCATTCTTCCATCCAGAGACCTCGAGTACAGAGCCCTGTAGTATTTCCCAGCACTCAGGAGCCACCGCTCTATGCAAAGCCTGGATGTATGGCTGGACCATAGAAGCCGTGATTAAGGGCCGCCAGCTGAGACGCCCAATAATACCTACGGATGTCAGGCAGCGCAATCCCTCCGTCATACCACGGGAGGGTCAGTTTAGTAATGGCGATGCGCGGCCTACCATCCCAGAGCAGGGTCCGCTGTAGGCCCTCAACCTCTCTAAAATATCCAGACGGGACCAGATCCTGGGTATTCTGAAGCACGTATAGAAACCGGGGCAGGGACATCATCTTGAACAAGGCCGCCCGTCCAAGCAAGGAAAGCGGCAACTTCCGCCACCCCTCCACATCACGCCGAAGGCGCGCAAGAGGGGGAAGTAAGTTGTTCGCGTAACGTACCTGGGGATCAGTGGAAATGTAGATACCCAGGTATTTAAACCCCTGCCTCGCGACCTGTATGTTACAGTCCCGCGGGAGTCTCGGGACCTCACCCCTCAGGACATACAGATGAGACTTTGACCAATTAATGACGAGGCCAGAATGTTTACCGAAGGTGCGTAGTACATCACATACAACAATAAGGGACATACACGGCGAGGTGAGGTATAGGAGGATGTCATCTGCGTACAGAGACACCCTATCCTCAAAGCCCGGGGACCACTTGATCCCCCTGATGTCCGGATGCCCTCTCAGCCACGCCGCCAGTGGTTCCAGTGCCAGTGCAAACAAAAGGGGCGACAGGGGACATCACTGCCTGGTGCCCCTGCCGAGGGTAAATGGAGCCGATGCGCGGCCGTTAACCGCCACGTTGGCAAGCGGGCTGGCGTATAGGAGCTTGACCCATCCTATGAACCCCGGACCAAACCCAAACTTCTCCAGCACCGCCCACAGATATGGCCACTCGAGGGATTCAAAGGCCATCGTGGCATCCAGGGACGTCAAGATGGCCAGCTCCTGGAGGGTGCGGACCCTCGCAAGGGCTCCGTGAAGTCTTCTCAAGTTGAGGGCGGTGTTACGATGTGGGATGAAGCCAGACTGGTCCGGGTGCACCAGGTCGCCAATCGCTCCAACCAGTCGGTTGGCAAGCAATTTAGCCAAGATCTTGGGCTAGGCGTTCAATAACGAGATAGGACGATATGACCAACACAAATCTCTGGGCTTCCCTTCCTTATGAATGACCACAATGGTGGCTAGCCTCTGGTCGGGGGGAAGTGTACCCGCCTCCCGTGCCTCAAGAAACATAGCCCGCAGTGGCGAAGAAACGAAATCCGGTTTAATCTTATATAGCTCCACTGGGATACCGTTGGGGCCGGGAGCCTTACCAGATCGCAGGGAGCGTATCGCCTGAGCGATCTCGTCCACCGCGATGTCCCTATCCATGTCCTCTTTTTCAGTCTCCGACATACACAGTACCTCTATGTCTCGCAGTAAGACGCCAGAGTCTTCCTCCGACATCTCGGAGGCCGAGGCGTAAACATATGCAAATTATTCAGCGAAGGCCAGAGCAATAGCGCTAGGGTCGGTGACAACTGTGCCATCCCCCCCCAGCACCTCCGGGACCACGTGGCTGGCTCTTTCCTTCTTATCAAGCCAGGCAATGAGCTTGCCGGCCTTGTCCCCGACTTCATAGATGTGCCCCTGCTGCTCCCTACCCATGGCCTTAGCCGCCTCCGTAACAGTAGCTCGGTACTCCGACTGTTTGAGTGAAAGAGCATGTAGGAGGTCCGGCGTCAGGCCGACCTCCAACTGAGAGTTTATCTCCGCTATGTTGGACTCGATTGTCACCACGTCCACGTCTCTGCGCCTCCGTACCTCAGCTATTAAGGAGAACGCCTCCCCCCTCAGGACGGTCTTGAAGGCCTCCCACAAGGAGACAGCGGAGGTAACCGAGCCCGTGTTTTCAGAGAAGTAGAGCTCCATGGCTTTGGCCAGGAGTCCACGAGTCTTGGGATCACGAAAGTACCACGGGTTAATCGGCGCCACCCTCTCAGTTACCCCAACATCTAAATCAAAGGACACCCAGACCGGAGAGTGATCCGAGATGCCCCTCGCCATCAATCTGGCCTCAGAGATCGCCGATGCGTGGGCCGCCAGTGTCAGGACATAATCAATTCTGGAGAGGCTACCATGAGCCCCTGAGTGAAACGAGTATTGGCGCTGGGTATGATGCAGAAGCCTCCAGCAGTCAACAAGTCCCAGAGTGTCCAGAAAATCGGGAAGCCAGGTCTGCGCACCTCGGAGGTCTCTGGATGGGTATCGATCTAACGTCCCTGAACCTACTGCGTTGAAGTCTCCTCCCATAAGAAGCAGCCCCTCGGGTAGACCTAAAATGGCGCCCCCAAGGTCTTTGAAGGTGTCCGTCTGTAGCCCCGGGGGGACATAAATCGAAACTAGGGCCAGGGTACGCCCCTCCCATCCCCCCGTGACGGCGACGTAACGTCCTCGCTCATCGACCACTCTTGAGTCAATCTCCAATGGGAGGGCCGAGCGCACCATAATCCCCACCCCCCGGGACCCGGAGGAGAACCCCGAGTGTGCCACCATTTTGAAGCCCTTTCTGTTAAGTGCGTGGCACGTGTTCCCTACCAAATGCGTTTCCAGCAACAGTATTACATCAGGCACACACCTCTTAAACATTTGAAGTACAATACCCCTCTTGATACGGTCCCCCAGCCCATTGACATTACAGCTTAAAACATTCAGTTTCCTACCCCCCATCATCGAAATCCTCACCTATCCCACCCTCGGCGGGCACAGTCGCTACATAATCAGAATCAAACCACCAATTGCCTTGCCAAAAAGAGAACAAAGAAAAAAAGGGAACAACCCAAAAAGGAAAACAAAGAACCCGTCCACCCTCCACCCTGCACCCCTGCATTAGACTAAAAAGCCCACCCAACTCGCAGTGCGCCTGTCGCCCCTAGAAAAAACTAATCTACGAGAAGCCCCCGAGGAGGAAGGAGGTGACCCTATCCCCCGCCCATCCTCCAAACAGAAAACAGAAAAGTACAGGGAGAGCCCCCCCATGAGTACAGGATTACCAAACCAAACTGCTGAAAGTAAGCCCATTGTCCAAAAAGTTCTGCAGCCAGTCATCACTCTTGCCGGTCGTGGCCGCCTGTAGCTTCTTCCGACCGCTCCTCGTTGTCTTCACGCCGCTGGGGTAAGGTGTTGAGCGAGTCCAACACTACCTCCGGCAAGTCAAAGAACAGAGCCCGGCCGCCATGTTCGATCCTCAATTTTGCAGGAAACAGCATAGCATACTTCATGCCCATGTACCGCAAACGCCGTTTCACTCCCATGAAGCTTTGTCTCCGTCCCTGCATGGACTGAGTGAAGTCCGGAAAGAAGTTAATGGCAGCGTTTTGGAACTTCAAAGGCCCACCGTTCCTTGAGGCCTGTAAATTGGAGTCACGGTCCCTAAAGTTGAACACTCGGGCGATGATGGGTCTCGGAGGGGCACCCTCCTTTGTCCGGCCCTCAGGCATCCTGTGCGCCCGTTCCACGGAGTAGAACTTACTAAGTCCCTCAGGGGCTACATGGTTCTGGACCAGGTCCTCAACGAAAAGGTCCACAGCCGAATCCTCGGCCCCCTCCGGCACACCGATAATGCGGACGTTCTGCCGCCTGGCCCGACCCTCATAATCCTCAAGCCTCCTCGCAAAAAGGTCGTTGGCCGACTTCAAGTTCCGGACCTCGGTTTGCAGGTCGGAGACGTCCGTGGTGAGGCTCGAGGTCTTGATGTCTAGCGACTTGACTCGCTCATTTGTTTTGCCCAAGTCCGCTCTAATCAGGTTAACGTCAATTGCCGGGGTGTCCACCTTGTGCGCCATCACCTCGTGCTGCTGATGCATCTCGGCCTTCATGCCTTCAATGGCGACCATTATGTCGCGGAGCGTGGGGTCTTGAGCCTCAGGCGACACCTCCCGATGTAGGTCCTTGGGTCTCGCTGAGACACCAGGCGAGCCCTTCGGCTGAGCATATCGCTCCATATTGTTGGACTGCGAGTACGTAGACTTTCTGCTGATCCGAGGCTTAGATCTATCGGGGTCTCCTTTGCCAGCCATGGTTAGCCACCGGGCCACCTCTTCCGTCCACACATCGGGCCTCACCGGCACACCGATGTCAGGAATTAGCTGCCCCGCACTCCGTCTGGTACGTGCTCACTCCGCCACTACGCCAGCTCCGCTGTAGGCTGGAACAGCCAGTCATGCGTCTCGTCACCTCCGTCTGGCTATGTCGCATCAGCCAGCTCCGGCCCGGAGACTGGTCCCACTGCAGTCCGCGAACTTCCACACGGTGTAACTGCGCCAAGGAACATCGGATTTGAGATCGGACAACGGGTCCCGTGTCAGCGTCGGTTCACCTTCAATATTCCACAATCACTGATCAGGATATGTGACAGGATTAATACGGAGGATCGGAGGGTCTTCGGAGCTCCGAGCTCACGCGGCCATCTTGGTTGCCCGCGAAGCTCCTCCTCTAAATTGAAAATTTTGGATAAGAGTCAGATACAGTTCAGGCCCTATGAAGGCACAAAGGAATGAGTGTGCTGTCACTGTCCTCAACAATTCTGCCTTTAAATAGCACATCCTATCCATATATATTAGAAATGTTTTTTTCAGAATATCTTTAGAAACAGTATCTAAGACTCCGGGGTTATCATAATACTAGGTGACTCCCATGTCAGAAAAAGTAAGTTTTAAATATAAAAAATACGGACTCCGAAGTACATTATCATGGGCCAAACAGTCAATCAAAAGCTATTTTGATAGTCCTGAATCTGGTTGGTGCCAATCCAATCAGATCCCCCAGGTAATCTACCCCTACTTCAGCGCGACAAATTATGTTTGAAGGGGTCCTTGGTATTGCCAGCAGTTTACATAGAAATCGGTCTCCAGTTCTCTGAAATAAAGAAGAGTTAGTATGTCCCCAAACACCAACTCCACAGAAAGCCCACTGCAGAACATTTTTACATATACATTTGAATAAGTTCCTTCACAGGTCTATGGAGGAACCTTGATGCAAATCTAAAAACTACATCAACAGCTCTCTGAAATTGCAAATACCTAACATTGAGTAGGAAAGACCCTTTAGCTCATCAAAGGGGATGCCCAAATAGTTCAAATTTTAACCCTATATATCAAGGCGGTCTCAACTGCGTGCGTTTTGACCCTAGTTTGCCTAGGACCTGAGGCCTTAGTGTAATACTTGGACATATTTGCTCTTAAGTCAAGCAGATTTATAAAGTAGGCAACCCCATCCAACAAAAACTGTAGCCGGTTTGCTGTTCTTGCAAAAAGAACGGCATCATCCGCATGTAAGAGGACTAGGATAGGTCGCTTCCTAATTTGTCGCGCATACTTGCCACAAGTCGTTAGGTTGTCATCAAGGCCATTTATTTAGAGTAAAAAAGGAAAGGGGCCAAAATACATCCGTAGCGGACTCCCCAAAAAGATTTAATAAGTGAGGTGCAGTCTCCATCTTCAAATCACGGCAGTCTGCACTGCTTCTCTGGCAGGGCACCAAACTGTTCTAGGCTGGGTCTTCTTTCATGCTTTGATTTTGTGGGTCGGACATCTCCTTCTACAAATATATTACAGAGCTGACGATAGTGACTCTGTTGTTAATAATATATGACACATAGAAAAAGCACGTTTTGATTTTCTTGTATAACCCTAATGGTCCCTTCTACAGCTGTAGGAGTCTGCATTGTACGTGCCTACACACAGTTCGCGGTAGATGCACTATCATCAAAAAATTAAAATAAGCGTAAACAGGCTTTTAACAGCCATAGCAGACATCTCTCAAAAACACTGATCTATCAAAAATGTACTTTGCAATGTTGGGAACTTGTGTTGTATTTGCCCTGCTATGAAGGCCCACAGATGTTAGGCTAGGGTGTTTTTAAACCGGTAATTGAATTGAGGTAAAGTTTGCCTGCATTTGTGTTACTTCTGCAATATAATCTATTGTAAAGTAATTTAGCTTGTGTAGTGAACACCACACCGATTATCATTATTAGCTGTTGAAGGCTTATATGATTTTACGGTGAAGGCGCCAGGCCGGTACACTGAGGCACAGGAATTTGAAGCTTCAGAGTTAGCCCGAATTCAGTTTCAATGGTCCTATGACCGGAAAGGTGTTGCAAAGGCTCAGACAGTTTTGGGGACGGGCTTTTCAAGTTGCAGCTATCATAAGAACAACACTCTGTCGCTACAAGACCAATATCATAACATCAATTTCTACTATTATCATGATAAACTATTCCCGGTTCTCATCATGCCAGTGGTACATTAATCAGTACCTTTCCCCTTCCATGATGCTACCACAAATATAGCTATATTCTCCAATCATAACGGCATTACGTGACAGATCAGTTGTCCTGCAATGTGAGGTGCATAAGAATTAGTACAGTTTGTACTGGGTAGATGCTTCAAGATTCAGTTCGTTGCTTGTTTGATACTTAGGAACGGAAATCAACAGTTCTTTGCTATATGGTTAAGTCATTACAAACAAAGGTGATCAGAGAAATACCAGTGCAGAGAAACAACTACAGAGAAAAGATGGTACGAAGAAATAAAACGTTAGGTCGCTACAACAACATTAACAAAAATGTTCTTATTTTGATATTAGTGAAAAATCTAATTAACAGGTTCAAAGATGCTACAAAGTAGTAGGTAGGGTGGTGTTAGTTAAAAGGCATGAGGTTTCAAAATACGTTCTACTTTGCTGGTGCACATTGAATTCACGAGAAACAGGTCTCTGCTCCTTCTGTGTCAGAGTTCTCTATTCTAAAGGTTGTAAAGTCACGGGAATATGTTCTGTCACTACTACAAGACCATAAGAATATGTTATTGGGTCTTAACACATCCGGATAATATGAACTACCCCTACACAGCCTTTCTAGCACTACTGTTTGCCTTGGTGCCTTGTAAGGTGACCAGTAATTGCCTATACCAATGTGGGCAAATATATTCCAGGTTGTATTTGTTTATGATGGGGTGTAGTGTAGCTCCTATTTTCCCTATAGGCCCTGCGCATTGGAATAACATAAACAGCAGTGTAGACGTAGGAGTGCGGTCTTCTAGGTCTCGACTGACTATGTTAGACTTAATTTAGGTTTGCGCCAGCTAGCTCAGAGGTCACTGGAAACTTTCTTGACTGAATAGGAAGTGATCAGCTTCCCAGGCTCAGCCAAGAAGGGATTCAGCTTCCGACAACCGCATTACCATGACAACTTTGCTCCTCAGAATAAGAGTCAATCTCTAGAGTCGTGTGAAACAATAGACAGCTATTTCACTCAGTCAGTTGTGCAGAATTACTTTCACCAGTTATGCAGAGAATAGAGAGACTGGCGTTTTCAATAAAAGATATTATTTATTGAGCAGTCTTCCTTCTCATGCAAGAGAAATGAATTGCCACAATTGCAAGACTTGTTATTATAAAAAGGACATACAGTAAAAGGAGTATTGCGAAATAATACTGTAAAAGCATTGATATGGTTTCTTAGCCGTACGATAGTAAAAATAAATAAAATATATACATTCATATATACATTTGGCTAACGTCCTCAACTGGTGCTTCTAACTACGCCTACCCCAGTGTACCTGACCTAAGCCTAATACGTAGGAGGGAGTAAGTAAGTAGCAGTTTAAGTTAAGTTGGTTTTGCCAAGGGTTTGCTTCAAGTATTCTCTCTAAGGGTCTAGTCAGCACCGTACCTCTGAAATAGAATGTTGGAGGTCTGGTATATCCTCTCAGGACTCGATATTCCAGTTACCCGCAAGGGTAGGCTGGAAACGCCGGAGCTGGATTTTCCCGGCAGGAGAAAAGACAGCGTCTTTCTCAGCGCGTCAAGGAGGAGGAGGGGCAGCGTCCGTGGGCTTCTCGCATCTGCTGGGCTCTGCAAGGGACAGCTGTTCTGCTCCAGTATTCACCACCACCATCGCGTTTGCTTAAGGCAACGTTGGTATTATTTATACCTGAAAGGTGCCGAGTTTGACGTAAGTTTTTGGACATAAAACGTCAATAAAGATGTCACTAAGAACTGGTCGTTCTTACAGTGCTCGCAAGAGTTCTATTACTAGTCAAAACAAAGTAAGCGGGGCTTTCCCAGGTTGCTGGGGGTTTGAGCTGTCGAAAGAACTCGGTTTGTTATCTAGGAATACCCACCGAACCCTCTTCTCTGTTTCTCTAGCGCCATGAAACCCCTTGGTGTCCGTGCGCTTAACAAATTCCGCATAGAAAATAGAAATAGAAATAGGAATCTAAGGAAGTGGCTTCTGCTGTGTCATGTACTGTAATGAGCTGCAGAGACGAGTTACTGAAATATGGCTGATAGTTTATGCCATTATAGGGATATGTATTGATTATAGCCGTATAGGGGCATAAGGTCACAATATTGATCGGGGTCCTAGATAGAACACAACACCCACTCCACAAATTTATGTCCATCAATTTACTAAAAACTAAAGCAATAAGATGCACGTGTATTCCTACCCACCCCAAAATACATATTGCATTTGAAATGGCGTATATGAAATACATGAAAATATAGGTACTGTACGTTTTTTAAGCATAGTAATTTTCATATGTAATCAGTTGAACGATTTTGCGAAAAATTACACATGAAATGTCTCTTAATACAGAAAAGAAGGGCAAGACTATTTCATCACATATAAATACAATTGCAGTGAATTGTGCTAGAGGCCGAGGTAAAGTTTTTGTCTCTAGATTTACTAAAAATAGAAGTTCTGTTCTTTATGAATAGTTCTAATTTAAGCAAAAGTATTTGTGCCAAAAACAAAGTAAATATTTAGAAAAATGTCCGATTCAAAAATATTTCATGGGGAACGGGGAAATAGAGTTCCAAACGCTATTCAGTAGTTTTTGTTTATCAAAACTGAAGGCCGAATTCAGAGTTCATGGGAACGCTGTGCGCCGGAATGTTATTCCAAAAAGTTATTGTTTCTGTTCAGGGGAGAACATCATATCAGACAGGCTCTCAAAGAATAGGTCTACATATTCAGGTGACAGTTCGACCAGGTTCGATAGTGCAGTAAGCTGGCAGTTGTGAGAATGATTGCTATCATCGATGTCTGGATCAGCAATGCTCACAGAAGGCCGTACCTGGGTGATGTTGCTTTCATTTATCGCTTCACTGCCGCCACCTAGTTGTAGCGCAGGAGTCTCAACGAATGCCGTCATCAGGATTGGTAGCCGCTGGGGACAACACAATGCATGAGCCGTTACAGGACTTAGCAAAGTATCGATATCCATTGGTACTGCTGATGGTAGTGCAAGACAGGTGTCTAACACGCATTCTTCTCCGCATAGCATACATCGAAGCACAGGTAAGATGCAGGTCTGCCATATAGGTCTTAATGAAAGAAACCAGGTCATGTTCAGGTCTCTCAGCCGGGCCAATCCAAGGACTCTAGTTATGCGGTCCCGGTAGCGTATTGCTAGGATCGTTTCTTCCATCCTTGCCGGAGTCATGTCTGCGTTTTGGCTTGCCATATCGGAGCAGGAGGGTCAAAAATAAAATGCCCGCTACAAGTCCCAAAAGTAGTGGTAAGCCGCCAAAGACTGAATGGACAAAATTGGGAATAATTCCCAGAACTGCTTTGAATGGTGTTAACAGTCCCGAAAAAATTGTCTTTAATACGTTTGAGATACCAATGGCATCCGACATATTTAGGATTTGGCTGAGCATTTCTGTGAAATGCACGGGGCAGTTTGTTGATAAAAGTTCATGTATCTCCGATGTTGTCCTTGCAACTTGGAGATCATACGTCTCTTTTGATGACGTGATGGGCACTGTTGTCTGCAAAAGCACAGACTTCATTCTGCTTAAAGTATCAATTTGTATAGAAGAGATATTTAAAGGAGGCCAAATCGGCGTCTCGGAATCTTCAGGGCCGTTTGGAAGCAATGCTTACATACAGCAAGTGACCATGGAAGTCACGCTTACGAGATATGCTTTCCCTGGCACCAAGCCACAACAGCTGTGATCAGTTATTAGAATGTAACTCCCGTTAGAAAGTTGCCTAAAGAAAGGCTCTATCTGCGTTGCAGGTGTGACGTGCTGGTGGCATGAAAGGTTGTTTGAAGTCCCTTCACAGGCCCCATGTAAATTAATACCCTGGCACAAAAGTATACCGCTTAGTGAATGTTTGCAATTTTCACCACTAAGAAATACATTTTTGTCGTTGTCACTATAGCATGTATGTGTATATGGTAAATTCCACGATGACTTAATGTACCCTTTACCCAATCGTTCATACTGGCCTGTCGGTATATACTCAAGGCAATTTTTAAATCGGAAAGTTGTTATCGGAATTGTGATAATCCCATGTATTATCCATTCATTGACAGGTCTTTCTGACATAGTCAATGGTAATCTCTCAAGTTTTTCGATGCTCAGGATTGTATAGTCTGCTCCTTTCTGTGCCAAAATGATTTGTTTATCAGTAAGGTTAAACATTGAAAACAATGACGTTGTGTTGATTAGACGCCATGGCACATAGCCTGAACGAAGATTTTGCAGCGTCCAGCCTAGCTGTACAATAGAACGTAATTGGGACTGGCCATGTTGTAACATTAGCAAATCTTTATCTATTATATCAATGGCAGATGATATAATACTGTCCAGTGAATATATTCTGGAGGACAGAGTCATTAACCCATTGTCCACAACAGAAAGTGATTTTTCCAAATTAATACGATCAATTTCTCGTATTTTTTCTGCGGTTTCAATTTGCATTACTTTCCATGCCTCGTTGTATGCCGCATATACACTTGCCACTATGAAACGTTTTTGACGCTGTTTGCGTGGTCCCATAATGAAATCACGCAAGTCAGCACCATCTTTAAGTAAAGATAAGTGTTGCTTAACTTCTGCCAGTGTGGATGTTTCTAGCCATTCAAGGCACAGTTTCCCTACACTGTATGTTGTTACTATCCCTGGATGTTGTCTCTGGGAGTATCTAGGGTCTGGTCTGGTCATTTTTAACCCCTGTGTTTTGTTCAGGAATCTATCTTGACATTTATTAGTGTCTTCTTGCCAGATTAACCACTTTTTCCAATCAGGATGTGTTCTGTTTTGATGTAAAATTTTGGATATGTCTATTTCAATATCTGTGGTTGCATTATCAGGTGTTGGCTTTGGAATAGACGGTTTGTTTAGGTCCTTAATCTTAGCTAGGCCAAGACAGGTTTATTGGTGAATTGTGTCATTTAAGAACATTATTTGTTCTGGGATCATGCAGGCTCGAAATAATGCTTCTAGGCCTTGTACCTGCCAATCTTTTGTACCCCAGATTGTTTTTGTTTCAATGTTGTTTTTCCAGAAATTAAAACCAAATGTAATCATTTTTTCATAAAATGCTTCTGAATATATCAATTTAGTATTGTCAGCATGGTTTTCGTCCCTGTTTTATCCAACAGTTTATAATAAAATGTTTCTGCATCACTTGTGTTAAACCCTGAGAAGTATTGGAATTTCTCAAAAAACGTTTTTGAACTACTTTTAGGTGGAGTAGCACAATGTTCCCATTGGTTATATTTAAAAACATTTCTAGGTTGAGCAGATTTATGTAAGTAATGGTCTGCGTAATGTGAAAAACAGTACATCTGTTCATAATTAGATGAACCTTGTAAATAATCATGTTCTGGAAATTTTGCTGACAACACTAAATCCGACATCATATTATTTATACTTTCAAAATCCCAATCATCAGAGAATGTACTTGGTTTTACAAAGTCACTTAATGAAACCTTGAACTGGTGAGGATATTTCAAGATCTCGACCGGGCCATATATTTCATAGTCAGTCTTGTCCCACACTACCCCGCCGGGTATTGGAATGTCTGTGACATTTACTGATGATAGTTCTCTTTTCTTGATGTGAGATGATTTGTGAGGTTTCAGAACTAAGTTGATGTTCTGACTTGCTGTGTCGATTGAACTGCATTTTCCCTCAATGAATTTTCCCAAACAAAGTATCATGATGAGCCAAAGCAGGAGAAAAAATACACCTAACCCAAACCAAAACTCTAACCATGGAGAAATAAGATAAGTTTCCTTGAGTTGATGAAAGAGTTCTGTTGCCTTTTCTTTAAAAGTCTTTGTTTCTGGCGTCACTTCAGGGTCGCTTTGATCTTCAGAAAAGTAATCGAAATTGATGAAGTAGCCAGAGGCAGTTCTGTCGATTGTTGGAATTGTTTTCTCAATTTGTCTTTCATTAGCACATTCTGATGCCACATCATTGTAGACTGGAGTTTCATGATGAACTGTTTCCATCTGTGTTTCAAGAGGCACAAGTTCCATGGCATTATTGCATAGTCCTTCTCTGTGCACTGCAGATTTATCAAATGTGATTAGTCTCTCAGTTTGAATCTCTTGGATTGTTGCAAATTTGGGTATTCTGTTATTTCTTGGGAGTCCACGTGGCCTACTGTTGATTATAGGCCACATGATTGTGGTTTTACCAGGTCGATTGATACAACTCGGTTCTCCTTTTTATCAGCAAGGGGCGGTAGTACTACTGATCTTGTTCCGTTGATCGCTAAGACAGGTACTGCTTTTCTGTAAGAAGGCCCAAATTCCTTCTTCACCGCTATTTTCTCTCTGACCAGATCCCCAATTTCTGGAATCCAGACAGGTCTTGCTGGGACAGGTGGTGTGTCTTCAGTGGTAGTTGGTTGTTGCTTTATTTTTATGTTGTTAAGGATTTTCTTGTTTCATTCAAGTCCTGTAAAACAGCCAAACGATCTTTGATGTCAAAGCCTTTATTCTTTTCTTTTACCACTGAAGCCTGACTATCAAGGTCCTGAACATGCATTCTAGTTCCGAACAATAGTTCGTACGGGCTGAAACCTTTTAGAGAATTTCTTGGCAAATTTTTAAGACTACGTTGGACACTTATTAAATGTTTGACCCACCCATCACCCGAACCTAATACCTTCGCTGTTATAGATTGCTTTATGTCTTGGTTTTTTCTTTCCACTACACTGTTTCCCTCAGGGTGAAATGGACAAGAGAATCGCAACCCAATGCCCATACTGGCCATAGCCTCCTTATAAGCTCGAGAGCTAAAAGCAGGACCCTGGTCAGAATGAAGCATGGCAATTGCGTATGTGCCGATAAAGACTCGCAAATCTTTTATAACAGTTTTGGCGTCAGCCGAGCGCTGGGGCCACATTTTTAAAGTGAATGTAGTCTTAAACAATTAATAGGACGCTGGATTGCATATAGACAGCATTACCCTGTCCATAAAGGGTATCTGGGCAACAGGCTGGTCCGGTTCACTACTGCGATCTCTGCTGCAGTCTTGACAGTTTTTTGCAAATATTTGATGTTGCACACTCATCCCCGGCCACCAGTATACTGCTTGTAATTCAGTCAGAGATCCTTTGATCTTTTTGTGCCTCGGACCCAGTCCCATGTGTGCGTCTGCTATTAATAACTTCCTCCGGTTCGTGTTTGGAATTACCCTATCCCCCACTTCAGGGATTCGAGCAAAAGGAACGGAGTTTGCATCAATTTCGTATGTATAATTGAGTGGATAGTTCACGGGTAGTGCTGCACAGTTGCCTTTTGAAGACGTTTTTACTGCCAGCAGTTTTCCCCGTCTATGTATTTTTCTGAACGCTTTTTTGTGGCTACGGAAGCCAGTTTAGTTGCTTCCTCTATGGCTGTATTAGCCAATGAATTCCCTGCAACGTGAACGCCATCACGTTGATGACTCAGAGTGTGTATCACGTGAGTCTTTTGTAGTAATTTCTGTTAAAGAACTATTTGCTTCCAAAGCATTTTATGCTTGATTGTGGCACCTGTGTCATCTTTGTAATCATTTTGAACCCAGTTCTGCAACTCATTATTGTAAGAGTTGACGCAAAAAAATGCGAATCGCACACGATTAGTGTCGGGAATTCACGTTCGGCATTTTCAAGCGCCATCTTTAAAGATCTGATTTCAGCTCGCTGAGCCGAACATTTTCTCAGTGATTCAGTTTTTGTTATTTTCGGTCTGAATTTACCGCAGAGCCAGCGACCTTTAACAATCGCGCAGGCTGCATCGTAGGATTTATTTTCTACATTTTAATGCTGTACAAATCTGTCTGTATAGATTATACAGGAGTACTGTTGTAGAGGAAGAATTTCGATTGGCAGAGGATATTCTTTTTCATAAGTTAAATCATTCAGTTTTTTCATGTGCGGGACGAAATAGTATTTCACGTCTTCTGCAGCAAGAGAATTTTCCCACTGTATCCATTTTGGATCCAGTGACACTGTAGGCAGGTTTACTGGGCTGAATAGTGCCTCGAAGGCGGATTCTGCTGTGAGAACAGTGATCCTTTTGCCTTGTGCTAGTTCTCGTTCTTTCGCTATAGCAGTTTGCACTGCTTTCACAGTATTTTCTGTGAGACTGAATGTTTTTTCTGCTTGTGTGTACAAGTGAGATTTGTAAGCTATTGGTACCGTTTCTCCCTCATTTGAGGTCAGGTACGTGAATCCGCATCTTCCTGGGATGACTCGGATTACAAGGTTGCGTGTATTGTCACGTGTTTCTAATTTTGTTTTTGCTAACATGTCTGTTTGCAGTGATCTCAAAATTTCCGTGTGTTTTTGAGTCCAGTTGATTGGTTTAAAATCAGGTTTAATTAATTCGTAGAGAGGTTTAATCCTCTCTGCGTAGTTTAGAATGTAAGATCTTCCAAAATTCAGGAAGCCTAGAATAGATTGTAAGTTCTTCAGCGTTTTTGGTGCTTGGAGTACAGCGCACCTCTCTAAGAAGTTGTCCGCTAGGCTTTTTCCTTCACTTGATAATTCGTATCCTAAAAATAAGACTGTCAGATGGGCAATCCTTGACTTTTTAAAGTTGAATTTGTAACCCTCTGCTGCGAACCCAAGTATTATGGTGTTCACCCTTTTCAAGTGAGTATCCAAGTCGTCGTCTGTGAGATAGATGTCATCGACATAAGATAATGCCACATCATCATATATTTGTAGTAACTCTGTTACTCTGGCTGAGAATAGTCCTGGGCTGTTCTTGAATCCCTGTGGGAACCTACAGAAATTTTTCTGGGACCCCATTATTGAGAAAGCGGTCAAGTACCTGCTTTCTGGTGCAATATTTTGACAAAAGAACCCATTAGATATGTCTAATGTCGTTTTGTATTTTTTGCGAACCATGTTATTCATTAGTGCAGCACTATGCGAATTTTGTACTGAAAATGTTTTGCAACATGAGTTAAGGTGTCTGTAGTCCAAGACTAGACAATACGAATCATCCGGTTTGGAGACAGGAAACAAAGGATTGTTCATTTGAGAGGTGCATGTTTCAATCACCCCCTGGTATTCAAGTTGATCTAAAATCTCCCTGACCTGTTTTTTAGCTTCTTGCTTAATTGGGTACTGCCTTTGTGCAGTCGGTTGACTTTTTAACTGGATTTTGTGAGGAGGAGAGTCCTCATCCCATCCTACATGATTCTTATATAATGCTGGTGCCTGGGCTACTGCCCATTTCCTTGCATATATATATTTAGTGTGAATTGGAATGTGATTTGAGAAGGCAGGCATAATCATTTCTTCGCCATGAGGGCACTCCCTGACAAACTCTGGGGGCCAATCTTTCTCAGCTAACAGGATGTCATAGCCTTTTGAGAGGTTATCCCAAAATAGACCCCTTATTTTCCTAGTCTTATCTCCCTCTATACGCAGTGTTATTTCGTATATCTTATGAGGTTCGCTAACTCTGGTGTCTGCAGTTTCTACCTGAATGTATTCATTTGTGTCCACTGTCTCCAAATGACTCATCAGGATCTTGCGAGCTATGGTGATTTCTGCTGCATAGTCTAGCATTGTCTGTGCTCACTCCCCGTTTTTCAGCTGTGTCCTCAGTATTCTCGGCATGTTCGATTACTCTAATACTGGCTACCTTCTTTCTTGGAAATTGTTATTTTTTACTTTGAGCAGGTTCCTTGTCTTTGGACTTGGTGTGCTCTCCTGGGTCTGACCGTTCTCTTCTTTCCGATTTCTGCGAAAAAGTTCGAGAGGGACGTGTATCAATACTTTGATATCTATCAGGCTTTTTCAAGTTATCCCTATTCCTAAGGTTATATCTTTTCTCAGAGTGCTCCCTCTGGGGAGACTGGTGTTCTCGAGTCGGAGTTCTTTCCCTCCGTCGAGGAGACCTTCCTCTGGACTGGAAAACTTTTTCTTTGGGAGTGGATTGTTTATTTCCATCCCAGCTCTTTTTAGGAGTGTTTAGATTATTTTTAATAAATAATTGTTCAGGATTTTCGAGTAGTTGGGGTTTTACAGGTTTCCCACCCAAACTATCTCTACCTAATTCTTCATAGCATTTTTCTATAATTCTGGCAAGCTCAATTGGTTGATCTGTTATATCTGTTTCTTTCAATTTCTGGTGGATCGCCACAGATGCTGCTTCTCCTTTTATGTTGGTTAGTAATATAGCCGAGACCTGCTTGAAGTCTTTCAGTAATTTCATACCAAGAGTTAAAGCAGGTTCTGGACCGTATTCATTCTGGATTTGTTTTAGCACATCTGGTATTACTGCCATGGACGGAACACCATGTGTTTTTGTGTAAATGGAAGCAAAGACTGTACCCCAAGTGTCACAGTCCTCCACATGTGGTGCGACCCCCATTGGGTGGCAGATAGTCAGAATTCTGTGTTTCTCAATAGGGGTAGTATTCGGAAATACTGCCTCTATTTGAGTAATTTTCTGCGCTAACCAGAAAGGAATTTGTTCCCGTTTTATGGGTGTTTTACCAAGACATGATTGTATGTTTTGTGGTGTAATCTTATTTGTGTTCCCCTGATGAGGGGTCAGCTGTGGAACATTAACAGCTGTTTGGACTGTTGCAGTCCGCATTACATATTGGACTAACTGTCTATGTATTTTAATTAATGTTTTTAGCTGTGCTAACAGTTCTTCGCGAGACATTTTTTCAATATCCGGATGTGGTGTGTAGCTGGCTAGAACCGGCCACGTTGCTCCTGGTCTACCTAGTGGACCGAGCCTGGTAATGTGATCATTGTGTTTTAGGGCGCCTTTAAACCAGAGCAGGTGCTCTTGGTATTTTAATGGGATTTCAATCTCCTCGAAAGGAGCAGACTCTTCCGGTGGATCCTCTATTTTGTAATAGTGGAACTTGTGTGTTGTAGCGTTTGCTGCTGGAAATTTTATCCAAGAGTAGAATACCTCTGTCTGCCGATATTCGCGTGCCTCTATCACGAAAACGACGGTACCACCTCGTGAGGTCAGTCCGTTTTCTATAAGTTTTAACGTTATAGTTTTTCTTATGTTGACCGGGATGATAATAGCATCCCGTTCATTCATTCCTGTATCATTGGGACCCTGCTGATTCGCGTCTACTGCGACATCAGTGGTCCCGTTGTTCCCGCCTTCTCCTGGCATTTTACTGTCAGGAAGGTCTTTTGTTGCAGATCAGGTTTTCAAGGAAACAAAGATTAGGTGCACAATATTTTGGAACACTGTATCCTTCACCGTTGAATAAACCAGAAGCTCTACATAGGAATCTCTTCCTACTAAGTTCAGGCGGATTTTAACCTTTCACCCACTCCAGACGTCTATTAGAGTATTTACGGGAGAAAGGGTCTGTGTGAAAAAGCACGACTGAGTTACTCTAACGTCTTGCGTTAGTTTTATGGCCTTACCAAACGTTGAGCGCCATGTAGTGTAGTTCCTATTTTCCCTATAGGCCCTGCGCATTGGAATAACATAAACAGCAGTGTAGACGTAGGAGTGCGGTCTTCTAGGTCTCGACTGACTATGTTAGACTTAATTTAGGTTTGCGCCAGCTAGCTCAGAGGTCACTGGAAACTTTCTTGACTGAAAAGGAAGTGATCAGCTTCCTAGGCACAGCCAAGAAGGGATTCAGCTTCCGACAACCGCATTACCATGACAACTTTGCTCCTCAGAATAAGAGTCAATCTCTAGAGTCGTGTGAAACAATAGACAGCTATTTCACTCAGTCAGTTGTGCAGAATTACTTTCACCAGTTATGCAGAGAATAGAGAGTCGGGCGTTTTCAATAAAAGATATTATTTATTGAGCAGTCTTCCTTCTCATGCAAGAGAAATGAATTGCCACAATTGCAAGACTTGTTATTATAAAAAGTACGTACATTAAAAGGAGTATTGCGAAATAATACTGTAAAAGCATTGATATGGTTTCTTAGCCATACGATAGTAAAAATGAATAAAATATATACATTCATATATACATTTGGCTAACGTCCTCAACTGGTGCTTCTAACTACGCCTACCCCAGTTTACCTGACCTAAGCCCAATACGTGGGAGGGACTAAGTAAGTAGCAGTTTAAGTTAAGTTGGTTATGCCAAGGGTTTGCTTCAAGAATTCTCGCTAAGGGTCTAGTCAGCACCGTACCTCTGGAATAAAATTTTGGAGGTCTGGTATCTCCTCTCAGGACTCGATATTCCAGTTACCCGCAAGGGTAGGCTGGAAACGCCGGAGCTGGATTTTCTCGGCAGGAGAAAAGACGGCGTCTTTCTCAGCGCGTCAAGGAGGAGGAGGGGCAGCGTCCGTGGGCTTCTCGGATCTGCTGGGCTCTGCAAGGGACAGCTGTTCTGCTCCAGTATTCACCACCACCATCACGTTTGCTTAAGGCAACGTTGGTATTATTCATACCTGAAAGGTGCCGAGTTTGACGTAAGTTTTTGGACATAAGACGTCAATAAAGATTTCACTAAGAACTGGTCGTTCTTACAGTGCTCGCAAGAGTTCTATTACTAATCAAAACAAAGCAAGAGGGGCTTTCCCAGGTTGATGGGGGTTTGCGCTGTCGAAAGAACTCGGTGTGTTATCTAGGAATCTAAGGAAGTGGCTTCTGCTGTGTCATGTACTGTAATGAGCTGCAGAGACGAGTTACTGAAATATGGCTCTGATCGTTTATGCCATTATAGGGATATGTATTGATTATAGCCGTATAGGGGCATAAGGTCACAATATTGATCGGGGTCCTAGATAGAACACAACAGGGGGAAATACATAACTTCATCACTTTGAGGCTGGACATGATAATAAGACAGACAAAGTCTGAGCAGAGTCCCTCTTCTTTTATGCTGGCTGCAGTTTTGTGTTATTGTGCTATCCCTGACCTATTCGTTGATTTAATGACTATGTTTTATTTGTGGTAGTTATTTGCATAGAGAATTTACATACAATAAAATGAAATTTATTATTAATTCACTTCGACTATTTAAGGTACAACGAAACAGACAACAACAAAATGTGCTTATTAGAAAAAAAAACTAGAGTATCTCATATAGATATGCTGCTTGAGATCCTTTCCAAGCAGTAATTACTACCCCTCCAATTCATTGTAATACCAATATTTAATGGAATGCTTGGAGCGTCTGCAAACCTTGGACAAATTGGAGAACTTTTTCAAATCTTTTCCACTGATGCCATGTTTAATTGACTGCAGAATATGGGTGAGCGCAACTTGTGCAGTTTGATGCAATGTAATTACAGCAGAATTACGTAAGATTATTGCTTCAAGAAATTGCACCATATACAACAGAACATCAGCAGCCAGCCAGCAACCGTTCACACTCGCTGAGTGTATTGTTTCTATGCTCCTGTGGTAGGAATTTTGAGCCAAATTAATCATAATTACATGAGCGGGTCCAATCTCTTTATTTTCTGTAATGTCTCGTGAAAAGAGTAGTGTGAAATTACCAGGACTACTCAGATTACTCCAGCATAATTCAGATTTTGCCCTGGTGTACCGCAGAAGGACTGTAATCACAGATCTGAGGAACATAGAAGTTTAACCACTCGCACACCTGTGCAGTCTGGGCTTAGACACAATTAAGAACAGGAAGAATTGCTTGTGTGATGGACATGTCCTTACCACTGGTAAATCCTCCTCATCTAAAGCGTTATCCTTCTTGATTTCAGGCTCTTTCCAACTCTCTTCATCATCGTCCACAATGCGCATACTGTCGGAAGCAGAACAACAACAAACAAATCTTAGAAGAGATTAATGCACCCCAACTGCAAATGTGTTAAAAACTCTATCATATCATATATATTTCAAATATGAATGGCAAAACCTTAATAATATACTGGTTTACACACATGGCTGTAAATTATCACTGGGTGATTCGTTATAAACTCAAGAAACTATGAAAAAACAATTATTCGCCTAAATCCTAAACGTTGCTTGAATTCTTAATCTTTCCAGCATTACCGCAAACCTTTTTAGGTCTCGCCTGAGCCAGCGTGCATGCGATACCCTGCGAGGCTTTTAGTAAGGGCTTTAAACTCGAAACACACACTTGTGCGTGTGCTTTTTTTTAAATCTCCTGCGATTGCCTTTGCATGCATCTTTCTAAGAAAGACATCACGCAATTGACCCAAGGTCGTTGCATGTCCCGCCTTCTCTATTCCCTGGCCTAGGGTGCTCGGGAGCAAGGAGCAGCACGGCGGGTGCCAGCTGCATACCTCGCACTCCTGGCAGTGGGCGCACACCTCGCTTGTCTTTTTTTTACGGCCCACTTAGTGCAGTTTCAAAACCTCGGCTTGTTGCCTATGTTTGATTTCTCCCACGAAGGCAGTTTCCAGCCTCACCCTTCCACGCATACCTGGGCTTAAAATCTGACACCTTAACCTTATATAAACACTTACATGCATATGCCACCTATACCAGTGAGAGGTGGGCTCATTTAAACAATTTAATTTCATTTAATTTCATTTGTACAGTATGATGTACAATTCGTAGAGTAACGTCACAATATGACATCAAGATTCTGAATTGATGTCACAATCTGCTGAACTGAGATACTAGTCTTATGTATCACGCCTGGAGTGATGTCAAATTCTGATGTCCAGTTATTGGAGTGATACCACAACCTGATCGTGGTGTCCGGTGCTGAGTGAAACGTCAGTTTCATTACCAGTACCGAAAGTGATGTAAGGTTTAGATATCAGGTTTTGGGGGTGATGTTACAATGAGGCATCCAGTCCCCGGAATTATTACACAATCTGATGACCGGATCCAGAAATGACTTCACAGTCTAATATCCGGTTTGTAAAGTGCTGTCATAGTAAAAAGTCAGGTCCCTGGAATGATATCAGAGCCTGAGTACAGGCAAGTTGACTGAAAAAGAAATAGCTTGTTTCCGTGATTCGACCCTGAGGTTACGCACATACCTTTGTAACTGGTACATTATGCCTCTTAATCAGTGATCTGCAGATAAATTATACATCTCTGAGGCAGGCACATTAACAACAATCTATTTCACAAGCGAGCTGTTACTTCAGACCTCTGCATGGGATACAAAGAGCAGTGGAGGTCGGTGGCCTTGTAGTGAGTTTAGCACAAACAGAGGCGGTGGGGGTTGTGGGGGGGAGGAAACGTGCCTCTTCTGCTTTCTGGAATTCTGCCATCGAAGCATACCCTCCCACCCCAAACAGACAAGCACCCTCCCACCTCTCCGGTCACTATGCTTGTGTTGTAGCAAAGTCTGTTATAGGGGGCCGAGGGCCTCTAAAGCTGTCAGGGTTGGAGATGAGCCAATCTCATGCCAGGCCACGGTGGCCACTGTCTCTTGTGAGGCCACTATGGATGGCTGGACCCACATTAGTCAAAATGCTGTTGCCAAAGTAGGCCAGTAAGGCTGGGGTGGAGACATTCACGTCAGACAATGGTCTCTGAAAGGGTCTCTGAGGGTTGGACCAACGCCGGTCACGTGGGTTAAGAATGGCCGTGGATGGCCGATAGAGCTGCGGCAGAGTTAGTTTCATTTCAGGCCATTGCCTCTGAAACGCTGCTGGGGCTGGGCGGAGTCGGTCACACGAGAGCCCAGATATCGGAAATGCTGGGTCCGCCGCTGTCACACGCACCTCGCAGAATTATTTTCTTAGCTTTCCAAGAGGCCGTTATGCTGACCTGCACAGAGACCACATGAATGGGCCCTCGGGTATTGCCTTCATGGTGCTGGTGGCAAGGTCCGGGAAAGATTGGGGGCCATAACCCCTCTTGGTTCTCCTCGTCACAAGGTATCTCCTCATCTTTTTCACACTTTACTTGCGTGATGATACTTATGCAATCAACAATAACCTAGCTAGAGCCGTTTTTAAGAAAGTAACTACATTGTTTAATTTGTCAGGCAAAGTCTTGGTGAGTTGTGGTGATTTGCTGCCATTCATAAAGGGTGTGCATTACAGGGTTCTAATGCACTCTGCCAAGCTGTGATGGTGCGAAGCCCCAACTGTACCAGATCCACGTTTCAAAACCTCGGCTTGTTGCCTGTGTTTGATGTCTCCCATGAAGGAGGTTTCCAGCCTCACCCTTCCGCGGAAACCTGGGCTTAAAATCTGGCACCTTAACCTTTAAATAAACACTTACACGCGTATGCCACCTATACCTGTGAGAGGTGGGCTCATTTTAACAAGGGGGAGTTATATTCTTACACTTCCTCGCTAAGAGCATGCATGTACTGGTTACCCGCTCCCGCCCCATCTCTCCCCTCCCCCCCACACACACACGTGTGTCTGTGGGAGTAAGCGCCTGCCTCTGATCAGAGGATAGATTCATGGATACCTCAGTCGAGAGCACCGCAGTGCTCTGGCGCAGCGTGTAAGGCAATCACCCCACCCAGTTACTGAATGAAAGTACAAACCCTGCCATGACATGCACAATTTATTACTCAGGCACCCAAAAGGCATGAGTAACAGCGATGCTCAGCAATCCTTCTGGGAGATTTGTTCACTTCAAACACTGAATGTGTGCACCACTTCAACACGGACAAAAACACATCTATACCGACGGATTAACTCATCAACGACCTGCGGGAAAGACTGACAAGGTTTGCATATAAAACCACTGTATAATCTTATTTATTAAATGAACCGATTCGACCTGGACTTAACCCATAAAAAACAAGCATTGGCATAGCCAATACGTCTCGCCTTTAGGACCTTATAAGTGTTTAGACATGCAACAGTTGATGTTGTTGCACCAAGGATATTGTACTGCATAACTAAATATTTATGAGTTTCCAAAGGCAAGACCTGTTGGCTATGCCAATGCTTGTTTGAAATGAAACTGAAATCAACAAAATGTTACACAAAACAATTGCAAAGTTGTCTATGACAGAGCTGAAGATAAACAGTTAGGGTCTAACTCACAAAGGTAACTTACACTTTTCGGTAGTCATAAACTGCACTTTTACAGTAACTTACGCTTCCGCAGTAAATCCTGCACAACACATGGCCAATCTTTGGTACTGCAATATCCTCCCATAAAAGATAATGGAGGTACGGACTTACCATAAAACAAGCATTGGTAAAGCCAACAGGGCTCTGCAATGCAAGAGCTATTGGCTTTATCAGTGTCAATGTCTTTTAGCCATGTTGTGTAGAATCATGGCTGCTGTTCAGCACGTCTGAAAGTCAGGGAAAACAGAGTTATGACGCCGCTACACAACTTGGCTAAAAGGCATTAACAGAGTCAATAGCTCTTGTATTGCAGAGACCTATGGTCGAGCCTGGGCAACGCATGCTCTGCGAGGCCTGCTGTATTCAGGCATGGACTTGAAGCTCCACCCACTCTTTGCCCATCTTTTCAATTGGCTCCTGCTACTGTCCTTTCTAAATGTTTGTTTCTGATTAATAGTCTTGTTAGTCCCTCCTTATTAATGCCTTGTTAGATTTTGTAACCTCCCATGAGGACTGGACATTTTACTTGTGTTGTTACACGGTCTGTTTCATCTACAGTCTGTGGCACTATTTTCTTTAAGGTGTTTAATCTACTTGCTTTTGCAGGCACGACAGGCTTTCCCTAACCCACCCTGTTTTCATGACAGCGCGGTGCCCGATCATGGACGCTGCGCTTTATCTTTCAAAAATGCTCCCTGCACAGCGCAGCACTTCTGCACGTGCTATGCTGAATAACAAATGCTTTTTTTTCAAATCTGTTTTATAGTTTTCAAATGACTATAAGAACAGTTATCACACATATAGCATTTTCAGTTGTACAGTATGTACATATCTTAACAAATTCTGCCAATACACCTTTAATAGCCCACAGCGCTCTAAGTGATCTTATCGCGGTACAGTGAATGCAGGTATGCAGCAATGTCTGTTGAGTTCAGGCAGATGCCCCAATTTCAAAATACACCGCACTTAGAGCTAGTCATCAATAATAAGTAGGCAGGAGAGAGAAAAGGCCCATCATTCAATCCCATAAGGTAACATTTTATTCTTGATCATGCGTACTCTATGTCACCAAAAAGCTGTGTAGCAATCTCAACAGACCCACCCGGTGATATCGCTATGAAAGATCTATTGCTTCTGGGCAGATAGTGCAAGGTATGGAAGCCACTGCTCACCGAGTGATAGGTAGAGGGGCTACACCACCCGAGTTAAGAAGTGAGTTGCAATCCAGAAGTAGGATACGGCTCCTGTCATATTGTACAGCAGGGCCAAGAAGAAAAATAAGAACAAAGATGCAAGGGGGGAAAAAGGGGGGGGGGAAGGAGGATGGGAGGAGGGTTGGGGCCCTTGAAGGTGGTCACCCAGCGTCTAGCCATAATTGGGGGAAAGCATGGATGTATGAGAAGGGGGCTGAGAGGTTATGATCATGTCACTGGGGGGGTGGGGTCAGGTAGAAGGGGAGGGGAAGGAAGTGAGGCCCCTAGTTACAGCAGGCTTGTCCCATATATCCAGGACAGTTTTTGTGGGAGTGGCAATGTAAGCGCTAAGAGGTCCTATCCTTTTTGGTAGCCAGGCCAAGTCCCAGAGAGGTCTACATGGCACCGCTCTGTCCATATGGAACCATAGTTTTTCGCTCTCGCGGACCATCCATTCTGAAATGTAGCGGGGATGGGCTGCCCAGTAATAAACAAGCAGATTGGGACTGGCAAGTCCCCTCCCCCCCGAAACCCGGGGTAGCATAATTATTTTGTTGGAGAATCGTGGACGGCCCTTTCCCACAAATAAAGGAGTTTAAATCCCTCTGAAGGCCCTTGATAGCTATTTGGGGGATGGGTGTGGGAAGGGTCTGTAATAGATTGAGCACTTTCAGCAGTATCAGCATCTTCACTGCGTTCAGTCGCCCAAGCCACGGCATAGGAAGTGGCCTCCAGCGCCTCAGATCCACTAAGACAGAGCGTTGGCATTCAGGACAGTTAGTTTGGGACCAAGAAGCCAGTGTGGGTGTTATGTTGAGACCCAGATATCGGATCGAGCAGGTCGGCCATTGAAAAGGAGCGAGTGACTGCAGTTCCAAGACCTCCTGTGGCGAAAGTGTTAAGTTCAATGCCTGCGATTTGGCAGTATTACTCTTGAGACCAGAGATTTGCCGGAATGTAAGAAGAAGCAATATTAAGGCAGGGAATGAGTCACTAGGATTGGTCAAGGTCAGCAAGAGGTCATCCGCAAATAGCGCAACTTTGTGCTTGTTGCATCCAAAGAGTTGATATCAGACACTTGGAGGATCGCTATCACCGGGGGTTCCACTGTTAAAGCGAACAGTAGAGTGAAGAGTGGGCATCCCTGTTGGGTACCCCTGCGGATTTTCACTGAAGCAAAAAGAAGACCATTGACCCGGATGTGCATGGTGGGAGCGACATAGGATGCCACAATCCAGGATATCATATCCGGCCCAAGCCCAATCTTTAGCAGCACTGCTTTAATAGAGGACCAGTCCACCCTGTCAAAGGCTTTCTCAGTGTCTAGGGAGAGGAGGCACGCCGGGATATCCAGTCGCTGGACCTTTTCCACCAAGTGGGCCAAGCACCGGATATTGTCCGCTCCCTGTCGCTGGTGAATGAACCCAGCCTGGTCGGGATCAACCAGGCCTGCAGGTAGGGCTCCAGTTGGTTTGCCAGGATCTTGGTGTAGATCTTGGCATCTGTGTTTAGGAGGGAGATGGGCCGATATGACGCACAGAGCGATTCGTCCTTCCCCGGTTTGGGTATTAAAACTATCTCGGACATTGTCATCGTAGGTGTCAGGCTAGTGCCAGCAGAGAAAGAATTAAAAAGATTTAAAAGGTGATCCTGTATTTGGGGCAAGAATTAGCAATAGAAGGACACCATAGACCATCTGGACCCGGGGTGTTGCCCATCGGCAGGTCTTTCAGTGCCCAGTGCACCTCATCTAGTGTAAACTGGGTTTCCAAGCTATGGGTGTGAGTCAGGTATAGGGCGGCCATTAACAAGAAACAAGGAAGGGCCCCATCGCAGCTGGGGCCCCTCAGTCATAGAGGGCGGAGTAAAATCTATTAAATGACCGCTGTTTGTCAGTTTTAGAGGTGGCTCACATACCATCCTCATTTTTAATCTTAAGAGATATGAGTTCGGGAGATTTGAGAGCAGATCCGATGGGCCAGAAGAGAGTCAACCTTGTCCCCTCCTTCGTAATATTTTTGTTTTAGTGTGAGAAGTGAGCGTTCCGCTTTGTTTACCCTCTCCGCCCGTAGTTGGCCCCTTAGTAAAGCTAACAGCTTTTTACGTCGTCTCGAGGGAGAAGCATGGTCTAAATGCTCCAGGGTCTTAAGGTCTTTGGCGAGCCCAGTTTACACCCGCTGGGTCTCCCAGGCGCGAGCAATCCTGACGGATGTGATAGTGCAGCGGATGGTAGCCTTAAAGGTGTCCCACAAGGTGTGCTTCTTAGTGTCGGGTGAGCATTAGTCTCGAAAAATGCTTGGATCTCCTGCCGGAGCTCCGCATTGTTGACTGGGTTGTGTAGGATATGGAGTGGGGGAAGTCTCCAACGGGGTGCAGAGTGGAGCGCCCTCCCAATCCCCGTTAGAGTCATGTTGAGGTGTGCATGGTCCAAGAAAGATACGGCAGAGATACTTGCCAATTCAAGTGTCCCGAGGAGGGAGTGTGACAGAAAGAATGAATCTTTGCCGGAGTACAATAGTTGAACAATAGAAAAGAAAGTCTTGCGCAGACGGGAATTTATACCGCCATGCGTCTACCAGGCCCAAAGCCATGATATCCTTCAGGGCCACCAACATTGCCCCTAATCCCTGAAAGGAAGTCGCACTGCGATCCATCTCTCGGTCCTATACCAAATTAAAGTCCCCTACAGTGAGGAACCACTCGTCACCTTGTGGGGCTAGCTCCTCTTTTTTTTGTTTATTTTTAAAACACCCCATTCCGTGCTTTTATTTTAATGGTGGCCACCCCTTTCATTAGACGAGCTGTGTCTTAAAGAAAGAGGCGCAGCTGACATTACAGTAAAAGCACTGTATGGGGCGCTTTTACAAACAAACGAAAAAAATTGTTTGCCAACTTGACAAACAAATGCTTTTTTGTAAAAGCGCCGTATACCGCGCTTTCACTTTAATGGTGGCCAAGCAGCTTTCTTTAGAGGCAGGTCGTCTGAAGGAAGGGGCGTGCCCGCCATTAAGGTGAAAGCGTGGTATGGAGCGCTTTTACAAACAAGAATTTGGAATACAATAGGTCTCACATTTGCCAAAGTTTAAGCTATTGGCATTGTAAATGGCAATGCCTTTTTTATGTTTTAAAACCCAAAACATAAATAAAAGGCATTTTCATTTACAGTGCCAATATATCAAACTCACGTAAATGCGAGACCTATTTCATTGCAAATGCTGTTTTTTTACTGCTGGTAGGAGGGAGGGCAGGGTAGGAGGCAACACAGAGGGAAGGTGTATGGGTGGGGGCAAGATAGAAAATAGAAGGTGGCAATGGCCTGAATAGCAGTGTTGTTTCTATTTTACTATTCAAGCCAGCCTTGCCACAAGGAGGATGACTTTTCAGAGGTGCACGACACAAATGAATTCCATCATTTACTTTAGAGATATACTTAAACATGTATTTTTTTAATGCACCAAGCAATTATTTCAAACTTGCTGGCAACATTTCATTCATCCATTCAAGAAGGAATCCATGAATTCGTTTATTATTAATTCATCCATCGATTTATGAAGTCAATAATTCTTTGGTCCTATATATAGCATGCATTTATTCAAGCAAGACTTTATTTATGTTCTCTATTAATCATTCAATCACCCATGCATTCGTTTATCCATGCATTCAATAATTCCCTTGTAGTCATGAATTCAACCACTCATTCATGCATTCAGTCATTCTTCTAAGCTTCCGTTTACTTGTGTTTAATCATTCATTTAAATATCGATGCATGCTTTAATTTATACATTTAATAATTCACTTATTCATTCATGAATTCAATCATTCTTCAATGCATTTGTTCATTCATGCGTTAAATCTGTGTCCCACTATTCCTGAAATGCCCCCACCCTCTTCAGACATCTTCAGATTCTGCAGTATACATCTGGATAACATAGATCTGTTTACATAACGATGGGATACGCAACAGTGCTGGTGTAACACAGCTTTGGTTGAGTACAAAGAAATGTCACTTTGGGAATATCAGAAGGTTGAGGCGCACGATGTAATGCAGCTTGCTCAGGATCACACTTTGACAAACGTTGTGAATTATGCGAAATAAGAGACGGAACAGACAACCATGGAAGAGTAGTATTCTGACACTTGGGGATAAGAGGTGCCTACGGTCTAGCCAGGATATATGGTATTCTACCCAAAAGGTACCTCCGTCGACCTTGCCCTGGCAGAGACCCCACGCATCCACAGAACCAGAGCAGGTGGAAAAACCTT
Organism: Lissotriton vulgaris; assembly: GCF_964263255.1. Classification (NCBI taxonomy): domain Eukaryota; kingdom Metazoa; phylum Chordata; class Amphibia; order Caudata; family Salamandridae; genus Lissotriton; species Lissotriton vulgaris. The sequence continues at coordinate 1,103,927,906 of NC_141687.1, forward strand.
CTCCTACGTCGCAGCAAAGGCCTGGAACAACTCCCAGTCAACATCAGACGCTCCCCCACTCTGCACACCTTCAGGAAGTGCCTCAAGACCTGGCTCTTCGACTGATCCGGACCTGCACCTTCGCCCCCAGCGCCTTGGGACCCTCACAGATGAGTAGCGGCTTTAAAAAACCCTGATTGATTGATTGTGGGGAAGGGAGCTGCATATAGTTAAGGGAGAGAGAGAGGGAGGGAGAGAGATGTGCGGGTGGCACCACAGACAACGGATGGGTGGGAGAGGCCACACCATAAACAATGGAAGGGAAGGAGGGAGGGAGGGTGCAAGGGAGGTGGCAACAGCACAGACAGCGGAAGGAGGACAGGTAAGAGGAATAGGGAGGTGGGAAGTACATGATGTGGCAGAGGAGCGTTGCACCACTGCTTGAACCAGCAGACACATGTAAAATGAAATGATAATAAAGCATTTAATAAAACTGCTTTATTATCATTTTATTTTTAATCGGAGCCACAGCCGAGTCTTGAGATCGCAGGACATCTCCTGAGGAACAGCAGCAGGAGGAGTGGTGGCCACAAGGCACTGCAAGCGCAATATGTCGGTTTGGCCTGCCGTCTTAGGACGCCCAAACCAGCATGAACACTTAATATCACCAGGCTTGGAGATATCAGCAGGGCTCCGGAGCACAGGCTCCCAGTCCCTGCTGGAGCGTGAAACCAGCCCGCTCCACCCAATCCCAGTGCTTCTCTCATGCTGGGTAATACCAGCATGAGTGCAGCATCTGGGACACAGGGGAGCCTGGAGCCTGTTTGTTCATCGTCGGGAGCTGAAAAATCGCAAGTGAGCGGCAGCAGGCTGCAACTAAGTTTTCTTTTGTCTTTTTTTGGGCCCCCGTGCTGCCTCACCAATTTTCCCTGCTAGCGGCCTCCACTGATGCTTGCTCAATGCAGTGTTACTGGTAATATCAGGGAAATTAACAAAAAAAGCCAGCCCACCAGACCATACAACTGGGTCCTAAACATCCCCCAAAGAAACAAGCATTGGCATAGCCAATAGGTCTCGCCTTTGGGACATTATGTGTTTAGCCATGAAACAGTTGATGGTGCACCAAGGATCTTGTGCTGCATAATTAAATACTTATAAGGCCCCAAATGCGAGACCTATTGGCTATGCCAATGCTTGTTTTGTGAAAAAGCATTTATACCATTTTATTTGTTTTGTGTGTTTGTGGTTTATATGACAAGGGAAAAGTAACTTTGCAATTATGCTCTAATGTTGCCAACAGAGGAGTTGTTTCTGTTACACATCGTACTGTGGACATCTGGTTTGTCAACATTACCAGAGCTGAGAGCTCACCATGGGATAATATTTTAAAGCCTGGCTGCCTGATATCTGGCAGCACTGACCCACATTACTCTCATCTGAATTCCAGGGCCAGACACTGCAAGCAAGAAAACAGCAATTTATTAAAGGGAAACGCGAGGCTATGTTTTGGTGTGTGTTTGTATATGCGCGTGCTTAAGCAGAACCCGTAAAGGTTTGGAGTACAACCAGAGCATCCTCGATTTTAAAAGGTACAAAAGCTTCACTCAACCGCCCTGCAGCTGCTTACGCAGCATCGATGACCCTGTTATTTGTTGTACAATATGTGGATTCATTTGTTTTTTCTTTACATAAAAGAGTTCACAGGCAAACAGTTTGCAGAACAATGCTAAGTGACGTTTCATGTTGGCCTTAAGCTCTTCAAATAAAACCAAGCCGGTGCTTCTTGAAGAGTGCTGCATTTCCATAAAAGTGTGTGTGTTCCACCAGGACATCGGTGTTATGCAGCCCTTTAAAGCAGCTCAGTGTAAAATGTTTTTCTGATAATATCATTTGCTTCATTTGGACACAAAATAATAACGTTATTTTGAAAAAATATATGAATGTTTATTTGTGTTGCTATAATTGTTTATTTCCATTGATGCCATAGACAGGATATTTCCACTAGCATGTACTGAAGAGGATATGGCATAATGGCAATCTTTATATACTTTGGTGCTGGGGAGCAAGGTTCTAGTCTGACTTGAGCGCATTATCCAATATCTTCTTCTGAAAACAAGGTGTGCAAGCTTTTCAAATAGATTCCAATGCAAAATTACCAAATGCTACAGCAACACTGATAAGCATCCTAACTGCAAGCCCTGTTTCTGTTTGTTAGAGGATGGCATGCATTGGATTCACAGCAGCTTACAACCGAATGCAAATTGTATGAAATTTAAAGTGACCGTGAAGTAAAAGCAGCTGCGCGCATGTGTGTGTGTGAAATCTGACAGATTGCACACTGTGCGCTGCTGCTCGTAACCGCAAGCCGTAGGCCTTTTCACACGCACGAGCGTGTGAAAAGTCCAGCGCGAATCCAAGAGGTCGTTTAACTAGAGCAGCGTATGCGCTGCTCTAGGCTCGACCTACTGTAATGGCTGCCCTTTTCTGGCTCCTTTAAGGGGGGAGAATGATGGAGAGTGACTCCAGCCTATCACCCCCATAGCATAGGGATTAGGACTATAGACAGGACCCCTGCCTTCCATATATTAGAGCATTTTCGTGTCACTTTCCTTAATGTAGGGCCTATGAATTTAAGTTAGGGGATAGATATATAAGTATTAGTCATGATTCGCCCATTTGCTAACGTGTTAGGATATTTTCCATGGAGTTACGCATATTGTGGGCCCCGTAGGCCTTAAACGAGACAGACTCCATTTTGCTTTCTGCCTGGTAGCTCGAGAAGGCTTTCTAGGTGAAGTGTAATGTTTTAGTTTCAAGCTGTTGTTCGCTTGGAGAGAACCGGCTCAGGCTGGCCCTTATCGAAGGAATGTATTTTTCTCCACTCCGAAGACACAACTTCAGGCCGGCCGGCTGGGAACGTGTCCTTGGTACGGGGAGGTACAAGAATTTGGTGGGCGGCAGGTTACTGGCCGTAGCTTTCCATGAAGGAACGGGCTTTGATATTAGCGAAGGTGTTAGTCAGTTTGTCAGTTAGTCCGTAGGCGGCATCTAGCCGTTAGCATCTCTGCCATTAATTATTTCATGGCGGACAGTCGCCATCTTTGAAGTCCGAGAAAGATTTAAGACCGAATCTCTCTGAGAAAGACTGAAGGAGACTTAGCGCGGAGCGCACTGGCGCAGAGAGAGAGAGAGACGGTAGCTAATAACCAGCGAGGTTCCGGTGGCCTGGAGGGAAGCAGACGAGGTTGAGCCTAGCGGTGCAGACGTGTACTTGTGACGGCTCGGGTGTGACTGCGAGGCGAGCCAGGACACAGAGACGAGAAGGGAACCTAGATGACTGCCGAGCCCAGACTTCATATTAATAAGGTGACCTCTGCCCTTTTCCCAATTAGCGCGCATTCTAATCTTTACCTTTTCTTTGCAGAAATTATGTTGCATAGTAATGTGATATGTGTTTATTGTTAATAAATACCCTAGTTCTTATAGACCTAACGTGTGCCTTGTGTTCCTGTTCAATCTTGGTAAATGCATCTCCTAGTCGAGAGTTGTTTATATGAACGGATGTGAAATCCCGATCAGGTAAATAGTGATCGAACAAAGAGGGAGTGAGTGGACCTTTGATGCCAAGAATAGGAGGCACATCATATAATTTGGAAACCGTATTAAAAGTCATTATTATAGTTTTATCCCAAGTAGATAACTGAGACATTGTCCCGATGACTGTTCTAGGAATGTGGTCGTCGTTGATATGCGGCGTTAGTGAGAACGTTGGGGGGGGATCACCAACGTGTATACCCACAAGATTGTGGCTTGCATAAGTGAGAGCGTCAGGGAGGACACTGGCGTGGAGATCTACCAGATTGTGGATCGTTTGGAAAAGGGAGCATTGGGTTCTGCAGGCCCATGTGTAGACGCACCGGATTGTGTGTCATATCTGCCCTAGGGTAGACCGGTCTGGGTCGGGGTGACCGCGAGACCAACTGATGTGAATAAGATATTGTAGAAAATCTATGCATGTGTATTGCTATTCCCCATCCTTAGGTGCGACCTATATATATCTGTATATCTATCCATTGTAAATACGTTCTAAGGAGGGAAGGTGAGTACGTTTTGGCTGGGTCATAGGGGCCCCTGGTGGCTGATCCGGCCATTACACCTACAAACGGCCCACACATGGACAAGTCAGACGACCGATTCTGACACTGCCAGTCTGATTGTCTTATAAGCCGGTATGGCCCTGGATCTGACTGCAGTGCTTATAGTGGAGACACTGCTGGGACCTGCATTACTTTCGGTAAAGGCAGTTTGGAAAGGCAGTGCTTAGAGTTAAGATAGTAATGGGATATGCAGTGATGGCAGTGGAGGCGCCACTGGGATGTCTGCAGTGCTTGCAATGGATGTGCTGCTCGGATAAGCAGTGCTGACAGTTTGGACACTGGACAAGAAAAGCACTGCAGGGATTGGCAGTGCTTACAGTGGTGGCAATGCTGCATTTTGTCTTCGGTGCCTAAAGGTGATGCACTGATGTGATCGGCAGTGACTACTGTGGAGGCACTGTATGGACCTGCACAGTTTACTGTTGAGGAACTGAAGTGAAATGCAATGCTTACAGCAGAGGCACTTCTAGAATCTGCCTCCAGTGCTTAGAGCTGGGGTACTGTTGGGATCTGCAGCGCTTACAGTAACGGCACTCTGAGATCTATCTTACTTACAGTGACAGCACAGTTTTTATCGGCAGGCTTACATTTAAGGTGCTGTTGGGATGTGTAGGGATTCCCACTGAGGCACCAATGGATATGTATGCATTGCTCACTAAGGAGGCACTGCTCGGATCTCTCTGCAGTGTGTAGAGTGGAGGCACTGCCGGGTTCTTTAATGCTTACAATAGAGGCACTGTTTCTGATCGCCAGTGGTTATAGTGGAGGCAGTGCCGAAATCAACAGTTGTCATGCTGTGGTCAGGGACAGAATGAAGAGGAGAACAGAGATTGGAACACGGGCCTATAGTCTGCGGTGGATGATGCTCTGAATTAAATTCCAGACTTTGCCCCGAGACACTGCAAGCACCAAATGGATTAGTGAATAAACTGGAAGGTTGGAAGTAGATGCCCGGGGATCCACAATAAATTCATAAGTTGGACGCCAGCCTCTGCCTGGCACACACCTGATCTTCGCTACTGGTGAGACTGAGGAGTATGGGTAACCCTCTTCCTTAAACAGCACTCTATGGGTGACACAGTGGGTAGGCGGTGCTCTCCTGTTTACGGCCGTGCTCTGCTTTGGTTCAAGCAGTGCTTATGAGGAGACATACCAATTACCTGCAGCTCCCCCTGGCAGTCCTCTACCCGGAGCCGGCCAGCTCGAGAGATCTAGTACTATGAACGCAGGCCGCAGGAGATAACAATTGCTGCCTTTCCATTCTGTACAAATTACTTTCGTTTGAGAAACTCCAAAAAGTTCAATGGCGAGAGATGTGCAGGTCAAAAAACACACAAGGGCCTTGACTCCTAACTCAGCACGGCTGAGTCAAACCAAAACTATATAACAAAACAAGAACCACTGCTGAGAAGTTCCTTTGGCCAACAAAAGATTTGTACAAGTAGCTGTTTTGAATCAAGCACAAACAACCTGCTTAACGTATAGCAACATACAAAATGTATTCTTTTTGAATTTTTACTTGTTTATGACACTATATTTTAGTGCATGGAAATACAAACAATTTTATATACAATATATACATTAATAACGTGAATAACAAAGAAAACATTTACACACTTCAAACATACTTGGCCTTTCAGTCATACACAACACATTCATACAAAATGATCTAAACTAAAAAGACAATGGGTCCACGTATCGGTCGTGAATAAATGGAAGCAATCCCTTTGTGATTTCACAATTTTAGAGTCTTTGCAGATCGCAATTCAGAAAGAGTATCCACTTCTCTTGCTGATGGTGAAGGGACCGTTGTAACACAAAGAGTATGAACCAGATACGGGACTAGGGTGGTCGACGCGTTTCGAACCCCTATTAATGGCGGGGTTCTCCTCAGGACCAAAAAGGGTTCTGTAACAATGACAAAAAACACTACTAAGGGAGATGTTTTTATAGGCAAAAAAGACGTAACCCCTGAGTTAGACAACAGCCTACCTTAACCACTTGGTCAATGATCAAAACGTGAATAGAAAGAATTTCAGGCACGAAGAACCAAGATGTTTCCAACAATGAAGTACACACGGGGGCTGCAGAAGAGAGAAACAGACAAGCGCGCTGCATTTAGTCACAAGCACTCTCAGTCGATCACTCTGACTGACCAGGTGTTGGGGGGGGTTTGTGTTGTTACCTGCTACAGCGGTGGCTTCTGACTCGCCAAGGGTTCCATGACTCTCCTTAATCCTGGAGGGGAGGGCTGCTCCGCCGCTGAAATGTAACGGACAAGAGACGCGAGTATATCGGTTCCATGGGACTGATCCTCAGAGCTGTAGCTGATAAGGAGTTGACGTAAAAACGTACCGGTGGAGAAAAAGGCTTCCGTACTTCACTCAGGCACACGGGATGAATCACCTTTGCTTGCTGTCGTGGCTGGGACTTCCTGGTTAAAAAACCTCCCAAGCGTTTCTGGGACTTGTAGTTTGATGCACAAGTGGAACGGCTGTTGGCAAAGAGGAAACGGTGGAGTGGAATGCCTGGAGGTGTCTCCACTATTACTTGCTGTGACCGCAGTGTTGACGGGCAGTGACCTGGAGGGATCAGGTGCTGGGTTTATAAATTTCAGAGATTTCATTTAAGCCCCGTAGTGCTGTATTGAATTTCATTATTAACAGTGCTTCACGCTGGGCTAATTTTGCATCCAAATCGCCTCCCCGTGGGTCTCTTTCAATTTTGGAGAGGACTGTCCATCTTAAGTCAGTTTGCTCATGTTTCAAATTAGTCCAATGATTGACTAACGGGGCATTTTCGACCCCTCTCCGAATTCGGGATTTATGTTGCGTAACCCGATTCCTGACTTCTTGCGTGGTTTTACCGATGTAGACCAAAGGACACGGACAAACAATGGCATACACCACATTTTTGGTTTTGCAGTTCGTGAATGTATCATGCTTCCAGTGAACGTTTTCAAAAGTGAACACAGAGTCCTCAATGGTTTCATTACAGCAGGTACACGTCCCGCATTTGTGATGTCCTTTGGTGGGGGGTAGTCCGAATAGACTTTTCAGTGTTGGAGCTTTGACAGTCGGGAGAGCAGCTCTTACAATGTGATTGGCTACACTTTTCTCTTTTTTGTACGCAAATAATGGGGGTGCAGTGAAATCTTCATGGAGATCTTTCAATAAATGCCAATTGGACATTATGAGTTTCATGTGTTGATTTGCTGCTGGACAGAAAGTGGTGACACACACCATCCTTCTCAGGTCTGGTTTGGTTTTCTTTTCAAGTAAGGTCTCTCGTGGGGTCCACCAGGCTCGTTTGAGGGAGTTCTTTAATAGTTTTTTAGGATAACCTCTTTGAATGAGACGGTCTTTTAAGTGGCCAGCATGTTTGAAATAATCCTTTTTCCCTGAGCAGTTTCGACGGATCCTAAGAAATTGTCCGTAGGGTAAGTTTTGTTTCAGACTGCGTAGGTGGTTGCTGGTGAAGTGCAACGCTTTATTCCTATCAGATGGCTTACGGAATAAGGTGGTACTTAGGCCCTCTTCGTGGGGTTCTACTTTCACGTCCAGGAATGTGATGGATTCATTGGATGCTGTAACTGAGAACTTGATGTCACTTGTTCTTGAGTTAAGCCAACCTACGAATTGGTTCAGTTCTTCATGGCTTCCTGTCCAAATAGGGAACACGTCATCTATGTAACGCATATAGTTGGAAATGCAGTTGCTGTATGGATTGTCGTTGTATATAAATTTTTCTTCGAACAGTCCCATGAACATTATAGCTAGCTCTGGAGCAAAGCGGCACCCCATCGCTACCCTTTTGTTGGCCAAAGGAACTTCTCAGCAGTGGTTCTTGTTTTGTTATATAGAGAGATGTGCAGGTGGCACAATGGAAGGGAAGGAGGGTGGGAGAGGAAAAAATCACAAACAAGGGAAGGGAAGCGGGCTTGTAGACAGTACTATATTTTTGGGGAAGGGGGCATGGCCTCCACTAATGAAAACATGAAGGGAGGGTTTTGTGCTAGGGTTTCCATCTTGGAACTTCTTGAAGGTGTGAGCAGTATTAGTGAGATTTTTAACCCACCCTGTGATGTCACATTTTTTGATTATGGCATTATTCTATCCAAAGGCTTTTGGGGCAACAATTGTGACAAATATTGCTTTTCAAAGTTTTTGAATAAAACAATAAAACAAAAACGTTCATTCAAAGATAACTCTAAAGGGCGATACAGGGGTATGAAATGTATAAAATAGCTATTTGTCCACGGGAAGAGATGCTTCAGAAAGCTACTTGTCCTGTAAAAAAAAATCCATGTGTCTCTTTCATGCTATGCAGTGAGGTGACAATTGATGTGATCATTCTTATATCAGAGCTCTGATAATAGCCTGTCTGATTATGCCAGGACTCCTACATTAGCAGGGTTTGGTTTCTTGCAAAGCCCTGATTTTGCCATATTTTTACAAATCTAGATACTGGGGCTGGAAGTCACGGGAAGTAGTAGTTCCAGGGCTGGAATGTCCGTCTGAGTCTGTGCACACAACAAGTCACATTATGTAGCAAATATAACCCTCCGGCAGACAATGAATTTGATAAAGTGGTCCATGATATCATTGCTGGAGGTCCTTGAAAACCATCCTTGGCCCTAATTTTCACATGCCTAATGCCTGCACATTTGGGGCGAAAAAAAGCCGACCCACTTCTGTCACACCAACGGTGTGACCTTGGCTTTGGGTGTCATCCTGCACCACATTCATAGGCTGCACACAAACCCCTTTCACATTTTCTCATGGAGCAAAACATGGATACAGAAGATTTAAGATATTTCTTGATTCAGTCCATTGCCAGGAGGGCACCCAAAGTTTGTGAAATCTCTATATCAAAATTCTCCTCAAACGGCAGATACAAAACCCAACAAGCAGAGTGACCAAGGGACATTCTTCCAAAAGTGCTTAATTTGTATAGTTGCTTGATGGTGTTGGTCACCAGCACTCATTTTGGGGGAGCTGGGCCTATGTTTCATTGTCAAACTATGACCTAGAGCAAGAGAAAGACAGATATGGGACAAGGAAGGAAAAGAAATTGAGAAACACAGGAACAAAAGACAGGAAGTGCAGGGAGGTGGACGAAAGAGAAATGAGGTGGTATCAAGACTAGCCAGCCTCACTATTCGGCAGCTCGGGCATTCCGCAATGTCAGTGAAGGGTTCCTAAGGAAAACCTTTGGGTTCCTGCTTTTATCATTATTAGGCATGATGCATGACTCTGCAGAAGCTGCTGCATGAACTAGGATGAAGCATTCAAAAAAAGAGATGGGTGCAATACTAGAATTAATCTCAGGCAATTGTACTTACTCTGAACCACCATGGAAAAGATATATTTTTGCTGACAGTGCCACTGCAGGCAAGTGATGAGCCATGTGCAAATCAGCCTTCAGTAGGAATTTTCCAGTCCAATTTGCCAAGCCATAGCAACCCAAGAGCAGTTTCAGCTGTATTTGGCCCCATCAGTAATGCAAGTTCAGTACTAGGCACAGTGAGCTATACCACCCATGTCGGAGCATGCCTGTCACACTTAAGGCATTTCACTTGGAAACAGGGAGGCAAAGGAGTGAATGGATAGGCACAGTGAGCAATGGGACCCATATCTCAGCATTCCCGTCACACCTATGGCATCTCACCTGGTAGCATACAGTGTATCCCATGATGACTTGTGTGACTCATGACCTAGGAATGCAGGGTACACAGATGGAGGCTGTGTGGTTGTGGGTTAGTTTTCTATGCCTCATACACTGTGTCCCCCAAGAGCTTGGGCACTGGAACACGTATGAGTAGAATGAAGGAGTGGGCAGTAGCAGTTCACCCCAAGCTCTATTGTACACTCCGCTGCTGGACATAGTGATTGAGAGTGATGGAGTTTTATTAGTGCTGGCTATGGAGAAGAAAAGTCAGCCCATGAGCCAGGGGTGATGGAGTCTGCTCCTGTTCCAATGTATGAGGGATGTCTCTTCCTACACTAAGAGAAGGGATAAGGGTACTTGGATTTTTAGGCTGTAGGGGAGATAGCTATGATTATACAGATGAGGTAGAAGGAGGTGTCTGAACTGTTGGGGCGAAGAGGAGGAGATCTGAGTCTATATGTTCAGATGTGTACAGCAGAAGGGGTCATTATTGCCAGGTGTTTTATCGGGATGCATGCATTTCTGTCAATTTGTTCAGCTGGAAGCTGGCTGTTTGTTTGAGGTGATGGATGTTGTGTTTATGGCTTTGTGTTGTTTGGGGGGTCCGTATAGTAATGGAAAATAGACCTTTGTGAATCGCACTTTGTAGGAATGTAGGATCTGCTTTCATGATCACCCCCACTTTTTGCTGGTGTCCTTATGTTTTCTGACTAGCCTGACTGGGATCCTGCTATTCAGGACCCCAGTCTTGGAGCGTCTTCCCTAAATTGGACACAGTGAGTACTTGGGTACACTCCAGTTTGGCTACAGGTGTACCCGTGTAAGTCCCTAGCATATGGTTCTAAGGTAGACAGGCATAAGTACCCCATGGGCTGAAGCATGTATTATGCCACCCGTGTGAGACCACTCGAATTGTGACTACAAGTCTGCAATTGAAGCCTGTGTACGCTGGTGCTAGCACCAGTTACAGCAGATAAAAGTTTCCTTATATCTGAAGTCACTGCACTTAAAACTTAGAAGTCACCCTTAAGGCAGGCCTCTCATTCCTGAATGCAGGGTGCTCGGTTGTAAGTGTGAGGGTGCCCCTGCATGAGCAGGACACCCCACAACCTTCGGAGTCCATTCTCCTGGGTTGTAAGTTATGTTATGTTATGTTAAGTTGATTTCTATAGCGCATGGCTACCCCAGCAATGGGGCGTTCAGCGCACACGGACATGCATAACTATGTGACAATGAGGCTGCGTGTGAAAAGAGAATATAATACCAGGCTCCATAGCACGGCAGATTAGATTGATGAAAATAGCCAGGTTTTAATTAGCTTACGGAAACACTGATGGTGCGTAGTGGAACGTGCTTGTATAGGAATAGAGTTCCAAAGTAGAGGAGCCTTGTACTTAAATGATCGTCCTCCCGCTCTGCTCCTTTGCACCCTCGTAGTACAGGCCAAGTAGTGATCTGCAGATCGAAGATCGCGCGTTGGGGTATAGAAGGTGCAAAGTCCCTTCAGGATACGGGGCCCCTGTGTGTGCCAAATTTTGTGAGCTACACATAGGGTCTTAAATATAATTCTCTGTTTTACAGGGAGCCCGTGAAACCGAACAATGACGAGAGATGTGCAGGTGGCACAATGGAAGGAAAGGAGGGTGGGAGAGGCAAAAATCACAAACAAGGGAAGGGAAGCGGGCTTGTAGACAGTACTATATTTTAGGGGAAGGGGGCATGGCCTCCACTAATGAAAACATGAAGGGAGGGTTTTGTGGTAGGGTTTGCATCTTGGAACTTCTTGAAGGTGTGAGCAGTATTAGTGAGATTTTTAACCCACCCTGTGATGTCACATTTTTTGATTATGGCATTATTCTATCCAAAGGCTTTTGGGGCAACAATTGTGACAAATATTGCTTTTCAAAGTTTTTGAATAAAACAAAAACGTTCATTCAAAGATAACTCTAAAGGGCGATACAGGGGTATGAAATGTATATAATAGCTATTGGTCCATGGGAAGAGATGCTTCAGAAAGCTACTTGTCCTTTAAAAAAAATCCATGTGTCTCTTTCATGCTATGCAGTGAGGTGACAATTGATGTGATCATTCTTATATCAGAGCTCTGATAATAGCCTGTCAGATTATGCTAGGACTCATACATTAGCAGGGTTTGGTTTCTAGCAAAGCCCTGTTTTTGCCATATTTTTACAAACCTACATACTGGGGCTGGAGGTCACTGGAAGTAGTAGTTCCAGGGCTGGAATGTCCGTCTGAGTCTGTGCACACAACAAGCCACATTATGTAGCAAATATAACCCTCCGGCAGACAATGAATTTGATAAAGTGGTCCATGATATCATTGCTGGAGGTCCTTAAAAACCATCCTTGGCCCTAATTTTCACATTCCTAATGCTTGCACGCATGGGGCGAAAAAAAGCTGACCCACTTCTGTCACACCAACGGAGTGACCTTGGCTTTGGGGGTCATCCTGCACCACATTCATAGGCTGCACACAAACCCCTTTTACATTTTCTCATGGAGCAAAACATGGATACAGAAGATTTAAGATATTTCTTGATTCAGTCCATTGCCTGGAGGGCACCCAAAGTTTGTGAAATCTCTATATCAAAATTCTCCTCAAACGGCAGATACAAAACCCAACAAGCAGAGTGACCAAGGGACATTCTTCCAAAAGTGCTTAATTTGTATAGTTGCTTGATGGTGTTGGTCACCAGCACTCATTTTGGGGGAGCTGGGCCTATGTTTCATTGTCAAACTATGACCTAGAGCAAGAGAAAGACAGATATGGGACAAGGAAGGAAAAGAAATTGAGAAACACAGGAACAAAAGACAGGAAGTGCAGGGAGGTGGACGAAAGAGAAATGAGGTGGTATCAAGACTAGCCAGCCTCACTATTCGGCAGCTCGGGCATTCCGCAATGTCAGTGAAGGGTTCCTGAGGAAAACCTTTGGGTTCCTGCTTTTATCATTATTAGGCATGATGCATGACTCTGCAGAAGCTGCTGCATGAACTAGGATGAAGCATTCAAAAAAAGAGATGGGTGCAATACTAGAATTAATCTCAGGCAATTGTACTTACTCTGAACCACCATGGAAAAGATATATTTTTGCTGACAGTGCCACTGCAGGCAAGTGATGAGCCATGTGCAAATCAGCCTTCAGTAGGAATTTTCCAGTCCAATTTGCCAAGCCATAGCAACCCAAGAGCTAAGAGAAGGGATAAGGGGTACTTGGATTTTTAGGCTGTAGGGGAGATAGCCAAGATTATACAGATGAGGTAGAAGGAGGTGTCTGAACTGTTGGGGCGAAGAGGAGGAGATCTGAGTCTATATGTTCAGATGTGTACAGCAGAAGGGGTCATTATTGCCAGGTGTTTACCGGGATGCATGCGTTTCTGTCAATTTGTTCTGCTGGAAGCAGGCTGTTTGTTTGAGGTGAGGGATGTTGTGTTTATGGCTTTCTGTTGTTTGGGGGGTCCGTATAGTAATGGAAAATAGACCTTTGTGAATCGCACTTTGTAGGAATGTAGGATCTGCTTTCATGATCACCCCCACTTTTTGCTGGTGTCCTTATGTTTTCTGACTAGCCTGACTGGGATCCTGCTATTCAGGACCCCAGTCTTGGAGCTTCTTCCCTAAATTGGACACAGTGAGTACTTGGGTACACTCCAGTTTGGCTACTGGTGTACCCGTGTAAGTCCCTAGCATATGGTTCTAAGGTAGACAGGCATAAGTACCCCATGGGCTGAAGCATGTATTATGCCACCCGTGTGAGACCACTCGAATTGTGACTACAAGTCTGCAATTGAAGCCTGTGTACGCTGGTGCTAGCACCACTTACAGCAGATAAAAGTTTCCTTATATCTGAAGTCACTGCACTTAAAACTTAGAAGTCACCCCTAAGGCAGGCCTCTCATTCCTGAATGCAGGGTGCTCGGTTGTAAGTGTGAGGGTGCCCCTGCATGAGCAGGACACCCCACAACCTTCGGAGTCCATTCTCCTGGGTTGTAAGTTATGTTATGTTAAGTTGATTTCTATAGCGCATGGCTACCCCAGCAACGGGGCGTCCCAGCGCTCACGGACATGCATAACTATGTGACAATGAGGCTGCGTGTGAAAAGAGAATATAATACCAGGCTCCATAGCACGGCAGATTAGATTGATGAAAATAGCCAGGTTTTAATTAGCTTACGGAAACACTGGTGGTGCGTAGTGGAACGTGCTTGTATAGGAATAGAGTTCCAAAGTAGAGGAGCCTTGTGCTTAAATGATCGTCCTCCCGCTCTGCTCCTTTGCACCCTCGTAGTACAGGCCAAGTAGTGATCTGCAGATCGAAGATCGCGCGTTGGGGTATAGAAGGTGCAAAGTCCCTTCAGGATACGGGGGCCCTGTCTGTGCCAAATTTTGTGAGCTACACATAGGGTCTTAAATAGAATTTTCTGTTTTACAGGGAGCCAGTGAAACCAAACAAGGGCCTGCGATGCGGAGCAATGTTTTGGCAGGGTGAGCAGAGTGCGGGCTGCAGCATTCTGAGCCCCCTGAAGTCTTTTGATGACATTCAGATTAGAGCCCAGAAAGAGTACGTGCAATAGTCCAGATGTGAGAGGACCATGGACTGGACTATTATCTGCCGGGTGGAAGGTTAAAAAAATCCCAGGATGGGTCTAAGAGCGCGGAGGCACTCATAGCAAGTGCCTGCCACTTTTTTTGCATGGGAGTCCAAGGCCAAGTCATTGTCCAAAGTGACTCCTAGATTTTTTACTACCTGATTCGGGGTCGGAGAGAAGCCTAATGTGGAAGGGCACCAATGTTCGGACCACTCCTGTGGGTTCCGACCAACTATGAGTACCTCTGATTTAGAAGCATTCAGTTGTAAGCAATTATCCGATAGCCATAAGATCTTCACCAAATTTGACTTGGTCAGACTCAGCATTATTAGAGAAAGTAAAAATAAGCTGAGTGTCATCAGCATAAGAAGTTAATTTGATGTCCCGTTCTCTTGCTAATATGGCCAGGGGTCTAACATACACATTGAACAGCGTGGGGCTGAGCGCTGAACCTTGAGGGACCCCACAGCTCAGGGGGTGTCTGCTGGACGAGTACGGAGCAGCATGCACCTGGAAGGATCGGTCAGCTAGAAATGACACGAACCAATCCAGGGCAGTGCCCCCGACTCCGATCTCCCCAAGACGTTTAAGCAAAATCCTGTGGAAGACCGTGTTGAAGGCCGCACTCAAATCCAGCAGGATAAGGGCGGAGGTTTTGCCCAGATTTTGTTGCCACCCTTAGCTGTTTGGTAACTGCCAGGAGGGCCGATTCTGTACTATGATTGGCTCTAAAGCCATTTTGAGACTTGGCCAGAATGTCAGTTGTTTCTAAGTACCTGGTCAAGGCAGTGTTCACGTGGGATTCCGTGACCTTGGCCAGATACGGCAGCAGGGAAATAGGCCTGTAGCTATCCGGCTTTAAGGGGTCCAAAGTAGATTTTTTGAACAAAGGGACCACCTTAGCATGCTTCCAGGAACTGGGCACCGTGGCTGATTGGAGAGATTGATTAATCAGCTCACGACCCTCCAACAGAATGGGGTCGCAATGAAGTCGGAACATCTCGGGTTTGACCGGGTCATCCGGAGAGCCACACTTCACTTTAGTGGCAAGAGGCTCCAACTCGGCCAAGGATAGGGGGGGAAGGTAAGAAGGGAGTAAGATAAGGTGGTTGACGCTGTATCTTCAGGGAAGGACATATTCAGGGCGTTGGAGTTTAAGGTGTTTTAGATACTATTGACTTTTCCTATGAAAAAGCAAGCTAGCTCTTCACATTAAGTATCGGATCCTATTGCGCTTTTAGTGGCCTCAGGGGCTTTAGATAGATCCTTTACCAAGGAAAAGATAGTTTTCGAGCGATTGGTACTCGAATTGATCAAATTGGTGTAGTAGATTGCTTTAGTTTTTTTATCTGCTTATGATATAATTTAATAGCAGATGTATAGCTGGCCTTTGCTATAGGGTCATATGAGCGTCTCCATTTGCGTTCAAGAATTTTACATTGTATTTTTTCCAGTTGCCAATTCTTCAGAGTACCACGGGTGAGCCTGGTCACGATAGGGCCTTGACAGCTTCTTAGGAATAAAATGATCCAGGGCGTCAGTGATCCATTTCCTATAATCTTTATCAGCCTCCTCCAGATTGCTGGCCAAGTTAGGCTTTGAAGATTTCAGTCTGGATTCGAATAGGGTACTATCAAGTTTGTGCCAGGGACGTCTCAGGAGGGGGGGAGAGGTATAGACCGGAAGCCAGCTGAAATCCCTATGGAGATATGAATAAGGTGGTAGTCCGACCAAGTGAGTAGGAGGGGAGGATGTGCAATGATGTCTTGAATGTTGGAAAATACAGGGTCCAGCAAATGTCCAGCAGAATGCGAGGGTCCTCTAACCAGCTGAATTAGTTGGCAAGCCTCCAAGTCGCCCACAAAATTCAATATGTTAGGGGAGTCAAGACACTCAAGATGCAGATTTGAATCGCCCAGGACACTAAAGTTGGCTGATTGCAGTGTCAAAGTGGAGATAGTCGCTGCCAGGGAGTCTTGAAAAGTGCCAGCTGGGCCAGGAGGGTGATATATGAGGAGGCCAGTGAGGGTGAAGATGTCCGAAACCCTAATCTTGAATAGGACACTTTCACAGTCCATTATATTGGCCGGGGATAAGGTGCAGGCCAGACTCGATTTAAAAATAATAGCCAGTCCTCCACCCCTCCCCTTCCTCCTATTCTGGGTCCGAACAGAGTAGCCTGGGGGTAGGGCTAAGGCCAAAATGGAGCCAGACTCGTCAGTCAACCACGTCTCAGTGAGATATAATATATCAGGATTATGATCCAGGAGGAGAGATATCTTCATGGTGTTTAACCATAGACCTGCAGTTTAAACTAAAACTCTTGAGATTTTCACTTTTTTTTAATGTGCAGCTAGGAGTCAAGGAGGTCGTGAATGCCTCAGTGGCTTTAAGGCCACAGTTTTTGCACCATAGACTGGGAGTGCCCGGATGCCATATATGTGGCATGCAGGAACTATTCCTGCGGAGGGCCAGTAACTCCTCACGCGTGTAAGTGGCCATTATATGTACTCCTAGCGCCTAGCGCCGGCCCGGCGCTGCGGCGACCCGCCGGCTACCCGCTGCGCCGGAAAATGCTGAGATCCCTAAGTAGGCACCGACCCCACCTCTGGCGATGTGGACACCCTCAGGGGGCGGGCCCAGGTCGTGAACGTCCTCCACTGCAAACGGCACTTGCCGCGGTGGAACGAGGCGCCGACCGGAATGACAACAGGTAAGGGCACAGAAGTTAAATGCACGATTCACAGTAGTTTTAAAAGCATAATTTTTAAAAGCATAAGATTTGCCAGGCAACACCCTTCACCGGAAGCACCTCTGCGCCTAGTAATCAAGCGCGTCCGCTGCGCGGGAAAATGCTGAGATCCCTAAGTAGGCACCGACCCCGCCTCGGGCGATGTGGACACCCTCAGGGGGCGGGCCCAGATCGTGAACGCCCTCCACTGCAAACAGCACTTGCCGCGGTGGAACGAGTGCATCAGCCATTACGACACATAGAGTGGCCATACATCATTACGCGATGAGAATCTCTAAATTGGTTTTAACAAACCCTGTCGTGTTTGGTATGAAATATGTTGGAAACATACCCCCACACAGCGCACTGTAAAGCTCCTTCAGGAGGCCCTCAGTGCTCACAGTACCAGCCTTCTACACCCAGACAGCAAACTATGGCTGCTGCCGACCAGAAATAAGATTCTACCCTCCTGCTGCTGAGCCAAGCTCGATCCGCGGAAGGTAGGACAATAGGTATCCTGTCACAGGGAGGTGTGACAACCTCCCAGACAGGACTTAGTGTATTGGGACAGGATGGGGGCGTTTACCAGCACCACTCAGATTGCTTGAAGGGCACATTTGGTGCCCTCCTTGCATACTCCTTTTCACACTAGTTCAGGGAGTCGTTGGCTCCCACTCTGGCGCAAAACTGGACCAAGGGCATGAGAGTATCCTCCCCACTGTCCAGCCCCTCCTCTGGGAGGGACTCCCATTCCAACCCTTTCCTTAGGGTACTTAACGGCTTACCTGTGGGTGGGTCCCTAGATTCATTGTGGGACAAGATTCAGAAACTACACCACTTTAACTTCGATCGTCTGGACACTCTGGACCCCACTGGACTTCGCCCTTGGGAACAGAGACTGGGAAAACTCCTGCTACTCCTGGTCTCATCGTCCTGCAAGTCCACTGCAACGTCTGTGCCCATGCTCCATATAAGTTCTTCACAAGGCCTGTGGACATCTAAGACACCCAAAGGAACCTCAGTTGGAGTGAAGGAGTCACTTCCCTGCATCTGCAGGCACCACAACAAAGCTGACCGGCCTGCTGATCCTGGATTCCCACGGACTTCAAAAGGCTCAGCAACACAGGTGGTGGTTCTGCAACTCCCTCGAGGCCTGCACTGTCTTTTTACTGAGTTTGAGGCCAGTATCTCTGGTCTGAACCGCTGGAACAGAACCCTGTGCACCGCATTGACTTGCCGTTGCAAAGACTTGTTGACTCTCTCCTCCAGAAATCTTCGGGCTTCAAGAACCTCCAGCCTCAAGCATCTCCTCCAGCCAAGATCTTCGCCTTCATTGTAACCTGTGCACCGTGGGCCTTCATCCTTTGGTGAGGTACTGGACGCCCCCTTGCGACTCCTGTGCCTTCAGCCTTTTGTGTCCTCTTGAGGGCCTTCTTGGCTCCAGTGGGCTCCCCTGCTTGCTTCCTTTTTCTTAGACTATCTTGTTTGCAGCTGCCAAGGCTTGTTGGTGCCCCTGCCAGACACCGGCGCCTTGGCTCTAGAAATGGGACAGCTCGTGAATGGCTCATGGTCTTCTATAGCATCGCCTGGTCCACACAGCTGCAACTTCAAGGGCACCGTCAAACTCTCCTGCATTTCCGACATCGGTGGGCATTCGTCTGCCCTGCCTCCTAAGTGGCATAGACTCTGTCCCCTCTGCTTGCAGGTACCACTCATCTTGAATCCACCTTTGGGTTCCACAGGACATTTTCACCTACTTCATCAGCGGCATCTTCTTGCAGTCCTCCATTGTGGTCTATGGCGGTTTCCGACACCACTTCGCACCTATGCACCTGGTTTTCCTGGTGTAGGTATCCTGGTTCCTGGGGTATCAACAGGTGGTGTGGCTTTAGAACATTCCGGCCTCCACAGGTGTTCTTCAGGGTCCGCTAAGAAGGGTCCGCTAAGAAGGGTCCTTCTTCTCTAAAACTGCAACTGTGTCTTACCCATTGACTTGAATGGAGTACGGGGTTCTGTTCCCATACTGCACACTACCTCCATGGGGTTCCTAGATACTCACCTTGGGTCCCCGACTTTTCTACGTCTTCTGGGTCCACTCTTGACTTGAGTCGTGGTTAGCATTCCACTATTTTAGTATATGGTTTGGCCTCCCCCTGGAGACCACTGTGTATTCTTTGCTAACTCCGCATTCTATTGTCTATTGACAAAGTATTGTGTGTATTATGTTTATATCGCCAGGAAGGAGAAAATACAATGTGTTAGTTAGTGTTAAATACATACAATACATACCATTTAGAGAGCTTTCTACGATTGTCTAAGACCACTAAAATCACGATAAGCGTTGTTTGGATTAGCATGTGCCCAAAAAGAAAGACCTAACTACGTTAAAAAAACAACCAAACTGTTTTAATAACCAACTGGCTACTGAACATCTGTACCAGTATTCTGTATGAACACAGCCTAAGCCTTCTCTGTTCCTAACAAATTGTTCAAAGTTTGGGCTCCCAGAAACGTGCTGCTCAGCGTTCTGTTGAAAACACTGCAACAGATAAATATTATTTGGGAGGTCGATCACGTACAGTGAATTGATTGTACAAACCTGAAGTGAAGCAACAAGCATGGGTTGAACGTAAAAGAGCAAATTGCTCGTTTGTGCAATTTGGGGACACTTTATTTAGCTTGGTTTGTCACAGAGTAGATCAATGACTCAATTTCAACAAACGAAGGCTTTGTTACCATAGTAAAGACATGTTTAGGTCCTCAGCCACTCCCACATCCTATAACCTGCAACCATGCGATAGATACATTTTATTGTTTCAAGGTATTTAAAACCGTTACAATATAAAAGACACCAATGGTAAAACAGTTAAAACTGCTGGAGGACAGAAGATGTACTGTTTAGCCCCACCATGCTTACTTCTACCCATTTAGTACATTATAAAGTCACCTGATCATGGAGTCTTTTAAAATCTAAATCTAAAACAGAGGAAGAAAAAGGCCGAATTCTTAAAGAAGGCTGTCAGTAACATGAGAATCGTTGAAGGTCAGGGGCAGATGGTAATCCCCTCCAAACTTATGAGGAAGTAGGCCATGATAAACGACGGAGGCTACTAATCGAAATGTGTTCAATAAGGTGCATGGTGCAGTGTCTTGTGTCCCGTGGATTCGACTTAGTTCCTTGATGTCCCGGAGTTGCCTTTTCTTAAGCCGATTGCTACCATGCATGGGGCGTTTCCTGTGGCGTCCCCAACAGACTGACCAGTAGTTAATAAAGTGCAGAGTAAAATCTAGTGGATTATTCTCGCGTGCTTCTTGACATCATGTATGACCTGTTAATTTTGGGTTGCTTCTATCCCAGCTGCCCTGGGTCAAGAAATAGTGAAAGGCCAGATGGTGCAAATTGCAAGGCGATTTCATATAGCTTAGCAAGCCCAGCAAATTCGTATTTGGTCAACAAGGTTCTTTTATACAGAAGAAACCAGTGAGTCCAGTGGAGACAGCACTCAGACTGGATTAGATAAGGTGCATGGTGCAATGTCATTTGACTTGATGCTTTAGGCAAGCTTATATTAAGGAGCAGCCAGTGGCTAAAGAGCAGCCTGTAATCAGCTTCATTATGATAAAGTGAAAGTGCGAAGACTTGAGACAGATCTGGCAAATCATGAAAGGCTAGTTGGTGCCCTGTGCAAGACGAGTTTATGTAGCTAAGCAAACCTAGACCATTCTCATTTTCTCAATAAGGATCTTTTATACTAAAGAGACCTGTGAATAAAATACAGGCAGCGATCAACATGTACAAGGTGAGTTTACTTTGCTTCACAAGCCAAGATGACTCCTATTAGGTCGACAAGGTTCTTTTGTGCTGAAGGGACCAGTGAGTCAGGTAGAGGTAGCCATCAGATTGAGTTTGACAAAGTGCATAGTGCAAATGAGATTTGTCATGATGATTTAAACAAGCTCTACTAAGGCACAGCTACTATCTTAAGTGCAGCCTGCACTCAACTTTGAGTAAGATAAAATGCAAATGCGACGACACAAGGCAAATTGGCTTTGGCTAGTTCTAATAGTACAATTCTATTGGAATGGAAGGGGGTCAGCCATGAATTGACCGGTATAATGTAGGCCAGCTCTGACCCTGCAACTGCCATTGTGAGCCACACCTAACACTGCCTCAACAGACTGATGTAGATGGCACTGCCTCAAAGTGATGGAAAGGCAGGAATTTCCACTATTAACAACCCACAGGGCACGGGCTCAGTAGCTTGAGTGCTTTTCTGAAGAATTTCACACATCTGCTGAAAGCCTCCCGTCAGCTCCACTCAGACATGCAGAAATGGCCGTGTTGCATTGTGTTATTCCCAGGTGGCGGAACAACAGTTCCTGCCAGAAGCTCTTTAAGGCGGGATACATGAAGACCACATTTGTCAGAGATTCCTTCTTGTAGTTACACAAACGGCAGGTGTGTTCCGAGGATCCAGTTAAATGCCCAAAGTTATAAACTTTTAACCCCTTCGCCGCGGCGCGAATTCCGTTGCGGCGCGGGGGGGGGGGGTAGGGGGTGGGTCTAGGGGGCGGGTCGCAGCGCTTCGGTGCTCATGACGGCACCACGCCGTCATGAGTCACTGCGGCGTGTGCTTATGACGGCGTGGTGCCGGCATGACTCCGCCCACTCAGTAATTCGCCCGCATAGGCGGGGATTTAGTGCCACGTGGGTGGAACAGCAGAGGCATGACGGCTCCACTCCGTCATGAGCACGCAAGGGGTTAAGGAAAGTAGACTGCATCTGACCCCCAAGAGTTCTTTTTTTAAAATGCAATTTCATAGGGTTGGATAAGTATAATGCTTTCCCCTGTTCTGGTACAAAGTGCCACATAGGTCGGCAGGGGCCTTTCGTGCAAGTTCTTGCCTTTCTTCATCTGCAGATTTTATTTTAGCAGAGTTAGACAACAATTTTGCAGTTCGCTTTGGAGTCAAATTTTGTTCGAGGATATTCTGGGCTCCAAGGGATTCAATTGCATTCCTCACATAGGGTTCTCACTAGAGTTTTTGTTTATTTTTTATCTTAGATGGCTTATCTTATTTCTTTGAGGATCCAGAGAATGTCAAAGACACCGAAAGATGCTTTCTGTCGGCAAACCTCAAGAAAATGAAACCATTAACTGCCTATTAAAGACTGAACCCTAAATTGATATATTTAACAAGAATTTAAAAATCCAGATTTTCCAAACCTACCTATAAATTCAATACAACTGCGTTATTAGCACAGACATATTCTAGTCTCTATTCACCATAGGATGTTTATTTGGAAGGTATGCCTTGTTCTTTACTGGCTATTAGCATTGACAGCTGTTACCTGGCTTATTTCAGTTGCTTGTAATGATATATATATATATATATATATATAGTGCGTATTTCATAGCTTAACAATACATCATTGAAAATTTCGGTGCTAGAATTTGCAATGTCGTTGGTTTCCCTTCACAATGCAGAAGGGCTGTGGAAACCCACTAGTCTCAAAGAAGAGTGTGGTACAAAGAATGTTGCAACTAAGACACTTAAACATTTTGATGGGCTTACTTAGACCTACGCCATCTTAAGCTGAAGCTTTTAGATGCAAGCAATGGAAAAACAGGCTCTGGTAAAGCTAAAAGATGCAAGTTTAATGTGCTAAAACATTCAGCTTTAGCACACGCGCAAGGCGTGCAAAAGAGCCAGTAAGAATCGATAACGAGAGCTACAATTGTTGAGTAATTCACTATAAAGGTCCATGCAAGCTCTGGAGTGATGGTGGAAAGGATAGCCAAGTAGCCAACTACAATAACGCCAGGTGCGAGATGAATACTCAAGAGAGTGAATCAAGACGTGCAAGGCAGAGTCTCAAGCCTGTGGATGAAACAGCCTGTGTGAAAAAAAAACAATATTCGTAAGCGGGCGAGGTAAAGCTTGTTGTGTTTTTTCTCTTCTTCTTACTGCTGCCCTAGTAAAACCCAGACCTAAAAAGAGAAAACTGCATCACTACTAAGAGACAGCAAAGTGGTGATATCTTTGTAGAAGGGCAATGTGTTCACTGCAGAGAGATGACTTCACCATGAGTCAGATGGACATGTTGCCTTAACTGTAGGACAGATATAATAGTGTTGCGGGGATTCTGCACCTACACAGAACTATGCGCAGGGAAACAGGACCTCGGTGTATAGGGGTTGTACATTCCTACCACCTTAGTACCCACAATCCCAAACCTGACCAGCTATAGTGTCACATTAGTTTTTCTACATAATCACAAAGCTACAAATGATTAGATAACCCAGAACACAACACTCCTGACTCTCTCAGGAATCGTGGTAGCAAGACATACCCTTTCGCTCACTCACTCGTACTTATCCACAATAAGGATTGTCAGAGTCACTGTATAGCTCAAAATGTTTATTTTAACTATTGTGCTCTATAAGGCAGTATACAAGCCACTACCAGCAGCAACATGCATAAACCTAGAACAGTTAGCATTGTTACAATACCATAGACTATGAAGGCGGATGTCATCATATACATACAGTGGAAAAAGGACTATAAGGCTATGAGGTTTATTATATAAAGGAAGATCTCTGGGTTTTGTCAGCAGACTCCAAGCAATAGGGCCTAGATAGTAGATTTACATCATAGTAACAGCATAGCTCTTCTCCATGGAAAGGTCTCTCTCCAGTGTGTGCGAACAACATGCATCCCCGTAATATCAAAGCAGGAGCTTTCCAGCAGGGCAGCTGGATTTAGCATGTTTTGTCTAGGTGCTAGGGACTGACCAGAACAGAATAACAAGGGGCATGTTTATCAACCTTGCACATTGTGTTGTTCCACCAGGAACAGCAGAGAACGCAGAAAGCAGACAGTTCTCATGTGAAAGGCACAAACAGAGTTTTGCAAAATAAAGTCATGTAGTAACATGCGCAAAGGCAGCATCATGGCAGCAGACCTCATGCTAACTTAGCAATGTCAAGAATAACCCTAACGGCCATATGACAATAGGTGAGTGACAAAATAGTTGAAAATAGTGCGACTGAGAAACAGCTAAGTTGATGTTGTGAAACAGCTATGTTGATACTGTGATTATTGAGGGGGGATGGGAGAGATGGAAGGGATAAGGATAGAGATCAGATTGATTGTTAACTGTTAGCAGTGACATCCTCAATTAATTACTCAAAAACAGTAATTTACTACACAATAAGCCACTTCGAACAGCCATTGTTTGATACAAAGAAAAGCTCCTAATGTAAATCCAAAAAGACAATCACATTATCCTGATGTTCCATACCAAGGTCTATGGATGAAAAAGCTGAGCTGCACATGGAGAATATGACCGGGTATATTCAATAAATACTCTTTGGAGTGCATTGGAGTACATACTATAGCTTCTCACATACCTCAATAAACTTTAGCATGCCTATCAGCCGCAACAAGTTTGATGTGAAAAAGCCAAACGGTGTGTCAGGATCTCAAGCATCACATCAAACTCTTTCCACAAGGAGCATATTACAATCGCACACTCTCCAACTAAACATACAGGCATGCCTGTATAATATTTAGGTTTAAATCGTTTTATTGATTTTGAAAAGGTAATCATTACAAAAGTTGCCACCTACATCCCCTGGCCAGTGGGGAACAGTCGTTTAAACTAGAAGTAAAGAGAAAGAAAGGAAGAAAAAGGAAGAAAAGAGAGGTCAGAAAAGTCTATCCCTGTCTTCTGTGCATGGGATCGCGGAGGGGTCTCCTCGGTGATCCAAACAAAGTCAACCTTCCTTAAACCGTGAGAAGGGAGGAGTTGGTAAGGCGCAGCACTCTAAGGTACTTCGGACAGGTAAGCTCAGTAAACTCAATGGACAGGAATTCAATGGTAGTTCCTCATGTCTTATCAAATTTAGAAAGGGATCGGGTGAGGCCCACTGTAATCTTTTCCTTCACCAGTAGGTCCCATATCTTGTATAATCAATCCAGACGAGTTGGAATCTCTGCCGTCCCCCACAGAGCCAAGAGTGCCTGTTTGGCAAACCCCAGCGTAATAGCTCTACCCCGGTTGGATTTAAGGGGGTACATCAGATCATTCGGGAGACCTAATATTATGAATGTGGGGAGTTTAGGCAGGTTGAAGTGGCATATAGCATCTATATCCCGCAAAAATAGTCTCCAATAAATTCTGTATCTTTTGGCATGCCCACAGGATATGAGTGAGCGTGCCTTGAAGACCACACTGCCTCCAACACTGCCCATTCCCACCCGGTATCCACTTCAGAGTTCTCACCGGAGTGTAGTACCAATAATGTGCAATTTTCATAAACATCTCCTTGCCTGCTGTGCGACATGAGGAAGCCCCGGCCCAGTGTATGATGTCTTGCCACTCCTTGTGGGAGAACTCATATTCCAATTTGGATTCCCACCCGCACTGCGCCTGGGATTTGGTTGTCTGTCTGGGTGTGTCTAAAAAGGCATAAATGTCAGACAGCAACCGTTTATCAAACTATAAAAGCTTTAGACAGTTTTACGGCTCCGAAGCTACACCAACAGAAGCTGTGTGCTACAAATTATTTAGATAAGAAAACATGAATAGATGATACCAATGATTCTTTAAGAGTGGCTAAAATACAAATACAAAAACCACAGTTGATGGACAGAATGCAGAACAATGTCATACGTTCACCCCAGTACAGAGATGTGGGCCTAAATCCATTGTTTTTTTGCACTCCACACCACCCCAGTTCAGACATGGCCATATGCAAATCAGTCTGACCCTGTGCCTCATGGGAACAGTCCAGCCCGAACTGCCAAGCCATGCCTTCCCTTGACCGGAAACAAGCTTCCGAGGACCCGTTTCTGGCATTCCAAACGTCTTCAGCCCGGCCTGCTTGAATCCAGTGGTGTAAAGTGCATGGGACTCACGTCTGAGCATACCCATCCCACTCGGGCCTAAATCCATCGTTTTTTTGCACTCCACACCACCCCAGTTCAGACATAGCCATATGCAAATCAGTCTGACCCTGTGCCTCATGGGAACAGACGTGAGTCCCTTGCTCACTTTGCCACTGGATTCAAGCAAGCCGGGCTGAAGACAGCTGGAATGCCAGAAACCGGTCCTCGGAAGCTTGTTTCAGGTCCAGGGAAGACATGGCTTGGCAGTTCGGGCTGGACTGTTCCCCATGAGGCACAGGGTCAGACTGATTTGCATATAGCCATGTCTGAACTGGGGTGGCAGAGTGGGCTAAAGAACGGTGATGGATTAAACCGAGATCCTTTGACTGGGTGTGAGTGTTTGATTGATTCAGATGCTCCGGCCATCACCACCCCCTTTTGTACCACTTTTGGCCGCCATAAGTGTGGCAGGGTATGCTCAGACGTGAGTCCCTTGCTGACTTTACCACTGGATTCAAGCAAGCCGGGCTGAAGAGGGCTGGAATGCCAGAAACCGGTCCTCGGAAGCTTGTTTCCGGTCCAGGGAAGACATGGCTTGGCAGTTCGGGCTGGACTGTTCCCATGAGGCACGGGGTCAGACTGATTTGCATATAGCCATGTCTGAACTGGGGTGGCAGAGTGGGCTAAAGAACGGTGATGGATTAAACCCAGATGCTTTGACTGGGTGTGAGTGTTTGATTGATTCAGATGCTCCGGCCATCACCACCCCCTTTTTTAAAATGCAAACACAGCACGTTGTAGCCCAAGGTTTGCAGGTGGTGGGAATAAAGGATGGACTTTAATTTCACCAAACAAAAGTCAATTACGAAAGTGTCAATGATCTGTTCGACTAATCCAGATATCCGGCCATAAGGACACTTGCAGTTCCAATAGACTCAGATCTACCCTTTGTAACAAGCATGAGCAAGGTATCCTAGTCCTTACTGGTTTCGCCTATGATGCTTTATAGGTATATATATCTAAGTTGCAAAACACAAGGGAGTTACCCTGGGTCAGAGAAAAGGGTCAGGGTATTTGCACAAACAACGCTAACAGATATCCCTTTTCACTTGTACAATAACCTAACCATAAGAGGTATTGTTTTACGAAATGGTAGTAAAAAGAACAAATCTATCGTCAGGAATCCACGGTTCTGTGAGTTCCCAAGAATGGGACCAATTTTATAATAAAAAACTAACACAAGTATATCTATAGCTATATATATTTATATCTAACTATCTATTTATCTATCTATCTATTCCCAAAAATCCGATCGCAAAGCGAGGTAAATATTTATTTATTTATTTATTTACGGGTTTATACCGCGCTAGGATCACCTCCCGAAGGAGTATCTCCGCGCCTTTGAAAACCTTTGCAGCTTGTGGCAGTAGGTACACAGGTATCACTAGTTGGAAAATAGGAAGGTTTTTAACTGTTTTTCTGAACGGGAGATAATCCTGGCAGAGTCTCAAAGAGAGAGGGAGGCTGTTCCACAACCTTGGTCCGGCTATGGATAGCGCCCTTCCACCTTGCCTGGTCTTTCTAGCTCTTGGGACCTGTAGTAGAGCTTGGTCACTAGATCTCAGGGACCGTACAGGTTTATAGAGGGAGAATCTGCTGTTTAGATACTCAGGCCCTCTATTCTGGAGGCTTTTATGTATAGTACATCCAATCTTGTACTTCACCCTTTGTTTAATGGGTAGCCAATGTAAGGTGTTCAAAAGAGGCTTCGATGGTGTGCGGGGGGGCTGATTTAGTACAAGACGGGCCGCAGTGTTCTGGACTACTTGCAATCTCGCAATAACTCCCTCGTTTGCTGATAGGAGCATCCCGTTGCAGTAGTCCAGACGACTCAGTATTAGGGCCTGCACTAACGTTCTCCTAGTTGAGTCAGGGAGCATAGGGAAAACTTTCCTCAGCATGGCGATCACATGGAAGCATGAGCTCACCACTTGGTTGCTGTATTGTTTCAGGGAGAGCTCCTGGTCCAGGCGCACGCCGAGATTTTTTACCACCTGCTTTGGCTCTGGGACTGGGCCTAGATCTTGCAGCCACCAGTCTGGGGACCATAGGAGCTTTACCTCACCGAACAGCATCACTTTCGTTTTTGCAACGTTGCATTGCAAGAAGTTAGATGCCATCCAGTGGGCCACTGCCTTCATCCCAGAGGAGAAAGAGTTCCTGACCGTCTCTGTAAGATGTTTGAACGGAAAGAGGAGTTGGGTATCATCCGCGTATGACATAGGGATGAACCCATGAGATCTCATGATGTTTGCCAGGGGGGCCACATAGATATTAAACAGGGTCGGGCTTAAGCAAGAACCCTGTGGCACCCCCTTTGAGATCTCCAACTCCTCTGACCGATGGGGACCCAGGATGACTGTCTGGGTGCGGTCAGTCAGAAAACTCCTTAACCATGCCAGAGCTCCACCTTCCAGACCGATGTTCACAAGTCTGGTAGTCATGATGTCATGTGACACGGTGTCAAACGCCGCAGACAGATCCAATAGAACCAGGATGACGGAGTAGCCCCCATCCTGGTACATATGTAGATCGTCTGCGACTGACAGCAAGGTGGTCTCGGTGCTATGGCTTGGCCTGAAGCCGAATTGGGAGGGGTCCAGCCCATGTGTATCCTCAACGAACCTGGACAGATGTCTGTTAACATATTTCTCTATCATCTTGCCCATAAAAGGGAGAAGAGAGATGGGACGTAGGTTGGCAAGATCCGTCCAAGGAATGGTGGTATTTTTTCTTAGCGGTCTTACCAGAGCCCGTTTCCAATCTCTCGGAACTTCTCCCGTACTTAACGATAGATTAATTAGTTTCTGGATACCAGGACCAAGAGTTTCGGCCAACATGGGCATGATACGGGCGGGAACAGTGTCCTGCGGACTACCGCTCTTAATCATTTTTGTAAGGGCGATGACTTCCTCTAAGGAAATAGGGGGAAAGTATTTTAGTTGATTGGCCTGTGTGTTCCGCTGCGGACTATTGTGAGAGGGGGTATTAAGATCGGCTACTTTAGTCGATTTAGCGGCCAGTATCTTTGCATAAATTGAATCGATTTTGTTCATGAAAAAGTGTGAGATCCCATCACATAATTCTTGTGAAGCAACCTCCACAGTTGCATGCTACAGTCTTGGTGAAAGTTTGCAGGATTTGAAAAAGAACTTTAGAGTCCTTCCCAGCCTCTGCAAGTTGCATAGCAATGTGACTTTTCCGGGCCATCCTTATGGCTTTATGATAAGATCTAAGGGATGTTAAGTAACATTGTTTATCCTCCTGACTCCGGGATTGTCTCCACACTTTTTCCAGCTTCCTGGACTTTTGTTTCATATGTCTCAGGTCTTCAGAGTACCAGACTTCTTGTCTGGCTGCTTGACGGGGTTTATACACTTTCAGCGGAATAATGCCATTAATTGCTTCATTGACAGCATTTACAAACCGATTGAGCTCAGTTGACATCATTCCCTCATGCTCATTAATCATAGGGGCTTGATAAGCTTCTCGGAAAGTGTCCTGTGTTAGTTTGTGCCAAGGTCTTCTCTTGGTCGCTAAGGTGGTCGTTACATTTGATTTACCCATAGGCTTAGTGTAGAATTTTAAAATAAAATGATCTGTCCATTCTACTTGAGTGGAGGGTGTACACATATTTAAAGATGAGTTGGAGAACACCAGATCCAACGTGTGACCTGCCTCATGTGTGGGTCCCTGATTCATCTATTTAAGACCTATGTGTTCCATGTCCATAAGAAGTGTTCTGGCCTCCAAGCATGTCTCTAATTCACTGTGGAAGTTGAAGTCTCCCACTAATAAGAAGTTCTGGTCATTTAGGATAAACGGCGCAAGAACCTCCATAAGTGAGATCGAAAAATCCACGCTTGAACCTGGGGGTCGATATAAAACCGCACCCCTTCTATTCTCCCCAGAGGCGGAGCAAAATTTAAAAATCATTAGTTCCATCAGAGGGGTGCTGATTTCCTCCAATATTGTGACAATTAGTTCCTCCCTATAAACAATGGCTATTCCACCACCTATTTTGTGTTGACGGTCCAGTCTAGAGACCTTATAGCCCATCGGAATGCCCAGAGTGATAGCTGAGATTGAATGAGGCTTGAGCCAGGTCTCTGTTAAAAAGCAGAGATCAGGCTTCTCTGTAGATATCAGGTCCCACACCTGTGATGCATGCTTTGGTAATGAGCGCACATTACATAGTAGATGTTTGCTTCCTATGGGGGTGGGATCCTTGGTAGTTTTTACTGGGCCGGTATTATGTGTGGAGCATAGCGTTTTGATTGGAACTCGCAAAGGAGTGTTATCCATTGCCTCAAGGCCAAAATGTGTATAACAATCAGGGCATGTAAATGGGCCTTCAAGATTAGAATGAAAAGTAACATCACATGTGGAACCTATACTGGGACGTAGATCCCATAGTACCTGTGATGAGTATGTTAGATGGCCAGTATCAGGGGTTCTCGTGATGGTATTTGGGACAGCCATGGTCTCCTGCCCCTGGCCCCGTCCTGGCCCGGACGGGCACAGACGGGCTTCTCTCTGGCTTGTCTCCGGCGCGTCCTCCGGCGCGTCCTCCGGCGCTCCCCTGCGCGCGACCGCTGCGCGCTCAGGCGACGAGGGGGCTAAATAGCCCCTCCTTGTGGGAGGCTAGACCGCTAACCGAAGGGCTGGCGGAAGTGAGGTAGTTAGTCAGGCTCTTACCTGTCCGCCCTCCGCTCAACGGCAATAAATTGCCGAGTCGGACCAGGGCGGGCAGGCTACAGCATCGAGCGCCGACTTCCCAGTGCAGGTAAGTTTCTAAATCACCCCCAATACACTGATTAACATGCAAAACAGATTTTACAGTATGAGGCAGAAACGAGTGGTTTTAAAATCAACCAATGACGTTATTAAAATTATTCAGTATTCCTGATTTCAGACAGTTAAAAGCTCGTTACTGTGTACCTGAGCTGATGCAAGCTGTTGTCATCAAGCAGAACGGGCGACACTGCCACTGTCAACCCTATCTGCACTCTCAGGAAACAATGACAAATATATCAGGAAGTTTATTATGCTTACACGCTACGCGTTTCGGCAGTTACGCCTTGCTCACAAGATGGAAGTGTGATTGAAATCACCCATAAGAACAAAACACAGTGATCGCCACGTACATCAGTGTAATAGACAGAGGACTTGCAGGAGAATACAGGGTCATATTGTATAGCCGCCATATTGGAAAGGGAAGGAAATCACCCAATACGATACATATTCCAAGTATTAGACATATGGAAAACCTTACATAGCGTCGCCATGTTGTATGCGCATCAGTTTCTAATCAAATGTAATTAATAACGCTATGTTCGAAAGAAAAATAGAATTCTTCTGCTCCACATTAGAGCTTCATAATACGAGCAAATCATACGATAATCATAATACAAATTAACAATATGCAATACATTCATGTAAGTCTGGCCAGATTACGACATTGCAGTGTCTGCATGTTTCTGTTGTAATAAGCTATTGAAATCAAGTTGTGGCGGTCACGTGACATGTGCTTAAAATTGTGTCAAAGTTATGCCATGATAGTGATGGTGGTCCTTGAAAGGCATTGGCACCATACCTATACGGAATTGTACACTCTTTTAGGCAGGTACCTCATGGACTCTTCTACATAGAACAAAGCAATGGGGGAAATTAAAAGCAGATTTAAAAAACATGCAGCAGACATAAAAGAGTGCAAACAGTGGAAACTCCACAGAGATTGCGAGGACTATGAGCATGGCCGCATACTAACGTTCAGTAGAAAATACGATCATATCTACAAAAACCAAATGCCAGGAACAAGCCCAACCTCGAGGATTTCAGAACGTTCCGCACTGGAAGAAACATCATTGAGTGGCAACGAGACGGATAACTCAGTAGCATCAAGCAGTGTATGGGCAGAACGAGGAGTGGGCAACCGTCCAGCAACTTTTTTAGACAAATACAGGAATCTACGCAGGGGCAGCAAAACTCTGAGAGGGCCACTGACAACCAAGCTGAAAGCACAAAGAGGACGAGGAAGAGGCGCAACAGGGAAAGACGAAAACGAATCCAACAGAGGTGGACGAAGAAGTGGTAGAGGAAGGGGGCACATGGGACAGCAGGCAAAAAGCTCCACATCAGCGGAATAATGGAAATGGATACTGTGAACAAAACTATCATAAACCTAACCAAGAGAAACATCACAGATACAGAGAAAAAAAAACACTCTGCCTGGGTATGTCATTCTGCCCATCTCGTTCCTTTAATTACGTAGAAACCCGCATTGACTTATTCAAGTTTGTCCGTAAATTAAATCTAAAGAAATGGCATTTGCTTAAACCTAGTAGATCCTGAGAATGTATAGGAGGAGACAATGTTAAGGACACTTTGGACTTGAATATAAGTAATGCTGATACTCTTATCATGTTGCATCAACTGAAGTCTAACAGAGTAACTGTTGATACCGCGAATAACAGTGAAATTGACAGAGTATTGGATGAACTAGACATAACACACAACCAAACTACTATGACAATTCAAAGCACGATCTACATTTTATCCACAGCTAGGGAACGACAACATGGACACGTTCCAGGATGTAGTTAATTCACACCTGATCAAATTCAGGCATAAAAAATGTTTAAGACACAACAAACACATAACCTGACTCCGTCCCCGATGGAAGCGTTACTCTCCCTATCGGAGGATCAAGACATTGTCACCCGCCCCGCGGATAAGAGTGGAAATGTGTAGATCCTGGATAGAAAGAAATACATTGCTGAAGCCCACAGACAACTGACAGATCACAAATTCTACATAAAAGTAAACAGGGAGACATATTCCAACAGTGTGGAAAGTATTTGGGAAAAACTAAAAAACTGGCAAGATCTAGGGATTTTAGAGTGGGAGGAATACTGCTATCTAAAACGAGACTATCCCATACTCCCGTTACTTTACCTTTTACCAAAGGTACATAAGGACCTGTTAAACCCCCCTTGAGGCCCATAGTATCTTCCAAAGGAAGTGTTACTGAAAACATTTCTAAATATGTTGATTTTTTTCTGAGGGAATATGTAAGCAACCTTCCATCCCATGTCAGGAACACCAAGGATTTCCTGGGGGAAGGTGGAAGGTATACACTGAGAGGAAGAGTTCCTAATAGTCACGTTAGATGTCAGCTCACTCTACACCATAATCAGACATGAGCATGGTGTAGAGGCGTGCAAACATTATCACCAGACATACAAGATTCAAATCCCCCACAAGCATGGTTCTTGAAATGATGGACTTTTGCCTCACAAACAACATCTTCATGTTCAATGACACATTTTACAGACAGGTGACCGGTACCGCAATGGGCACTTGTTTTGCCCCAAGTTTCGAGAACCTGTTCTTGGGCAAATGGGAGGAGGAGACCTTATCAGACACTTCCATCTTTCCTGAAATCGAGAAAGTGGAGCTTTGTCTCCGCTACATCGATGACATTTTCATGGTATGGAAGGGCAACGAACTGGAGGCCACAAAATTCATTGATAAACTCAATAATAATAACTACAACATCACACTGACCAGTACCATGAGCAGAACTTCGGTGGATTTTCTAGACGTCAAAATAGAGGTAATCGGTGATACCATACAGACCAAACTCTCTCACAAAGAAACTGCAAGGAACACCTTACTACATACCCTCAGCAGTCACTCAGATCCCCTGAAATGGAGCATTCCATTTGGGGAACTGTTGAGGGCTAAACGTAATTCCAGTACAGAGACCAGCTGCAAAACACAATCTACCATCATGATGGAAAGGTTTAAAGCCAGGGGATACCCAAACTGGGTAATCAACAAAGACCTTCACAAAGTAGAAAATATACAGAGAACTGACACACTAAACCAGGCAATGAACCTACAGCCCTGAGTCAGAAAAGTGAAACCAGAATCATACTCACAAACAACAGGAATGCCAAAGACATCAGGAATATTCTCACCAAAAATTAGGATATTCTTAAAAGTGACCCGAACATAGGTCCAATCATAAGTGAAAACCCCTGCATTACCTATAGAAAAGGTTACAGTCTCAGAGAGAGAATGGTACACAGTGATATCACAATTTATAACACCATGCAAAATCAAAGTCTCAAAGGGTTTTTCCCTTGCAGGCACTGCAAGGCCTGTAAAAACAGCCTGATGAAGAAAGAATTTCAAGGTGGGGGAGGGACAATGAAAACTATTTCCCAATTTCTCACTTGTGTACCCGAATTGTAATCTATTGTTTAGTATGTCCCTGCAATCTAAGGTACATTGGCAGCACTGTCTATCCAGTAAAGAAACAGGTGTTGGAACATCTGCGGACCATCACCAATCAAGACCAACAGTACCCCATAGGCCGCCACTTCCAACAACATCACTTCTCCAACAATGCCCTTCTTAGCCATTTTGTAATAGAACACATCCCACGTTCACCCAGGGGAGGCAATAGAGCACTGAGACTTTTTCTCTTTGCGTTTTGTATTCTTATGCTGGTATTTTGGCATTATGTAAACAATACTACAACTGCCAGAATACAAACAAAAGCAAGCCTTAGCAATGGCTTTGTAAATGGTAAGGTCTGTTACTCCTGTGTTATTTTGTTTGGAGTGTTGTGGATGTATGTGGCGTGGATTGGAGCGGAATTATGTGGGTCAGCACTAAGAATCAAAAATGTGCTAGCATTCGCGCCAAGAATTTTCAATTCTATTAAGGACACGGAGGCGAGGATTATGCTTCTCAATCTTTACTGTCAAATTCACAGCAGCCAATGAAAATGCATATTTTCATAAATAACAATAAACAAACTACATTTCCCATGATGACATATGCATAGGCACGCCCCCACAGTCCATAAGAACACTTAGCGTGCCGCCATCTTCCTCTTTCTTTGTAGCGAACAAGTCCAAAAGAAACTTGAACAACATCAGAACTCCTCCAACATGGAAGAAAGAAACGTGCTCCTTAGGTTTAATATCCTGGCAGTCTTCTGCGTTTATTCAGATTTCTTGTCTGATCCTGAAACAAAGGAAATGAAACCGTAACCACCGAAAACATCAGGGTGGGCAAGCTGTTACACTTAAACAAGCAGGGTGGGATAATCCTCGCCTCCGTGTCCTTAATAGAATTGAAAATTCTTGGCGCGAATGCTAGCAAATTTGTGATTCTATTACAGGACCGGAGGCTTCAGATTATGCTAGTTTAACGCTCATTATAGACAACAGAGGTCATATCCCCCACCGGCTTATAATAATAGGTCTTAAAAGTTGACTCAGAGGACCAATCTGCGCAACGCATAATGTCCTGGATGCTAGAACCCAGCATGAACGATTTTGACGCCATAGCGCCTCTTACAGAATGGGCACCGAAAATGGAGATGTCAATGCCAGCCTCATGCATAATATAACGCAGCCATCTGGCAATGGTGGCGGCCGCCACTGTTTTAAAAGGTTTTTGCAATGCAATCAGTAATTGTGAACAGCCCTGAGGCCTAATGGCCTTTGTGCATTCCTCATACATTTTCAAACATTGTACCACACATAATTTCTCATTATCATGAAAAGCATTATAATCATTTCATTTTCTATCTTTATAATCAATATGACGTGACAATGTTTTGGTGCGACCTGTAATGGTAAAGGAAACTCCTTCCGGAGTAAATACTCTACCTGTAACGTCGAGAGCCCGCACGTCTGATGATCGTCTGCACGCTGAAAGGCAAAGTAACATGGCCAACTTGGCCGATAATTGCTTTCTGGATAAGAGCGCGTTGAAAGGTCGTCTGTTAAACATCGCGAGTACTAAAGAGACATCCCCCAAACCTGTATATTTGGGTTTAGGTGGGTTAGCAACCCTAATATCCTTAAGCAATTTACACACCACCGGGTGCATGCCTACCGGTTTCCCATCTATCTGGGCATGCCCCGCAGAAATGGCGGACCGGAAATTGTTCACCGATCTATAAGCCAATCCGTCTGCTGCCTTATCCGACAAAAAATTCAGCACGTGGGGTAATTCGGCCGCCACGGGATCCAAATGTCGTTCCACGCACCAATCCACCCAGTTCTTCCACGCCGAAGAATGCCGTTTTCTTGTGGATGGCGCCCAGGCCTGTCTGATAAATTCAGAAGTCCTGCTCGAAACTCCTGGCAGTTGCCACTGTTCCCTGAAAGCCTACATGCCATCAGCTGGAGTCTGCCCTCCAAAATCAATGGGTGCCGTTCTGGATGAGGGCCCTGCAACAGCAAGTCCGACTCCGGTAGGAGTCTGGGGAGATCGCAACTCCACTGTAACAACTTCGGAAACCATGACTGGGACGTCCACCACGGCGTCACCATGACTATCTCCGCCCGTTGTCTGATCACCTGCGACATTACTCTGGGGATCAACATGAACGGGGGAAAGGCATACTGGATTGCCTTCGACCAATCCTGTAGAAAGGCATCGGTCGCTTTCATCTGCGGATCCGGCCTCCAACTTAAGAACTGCGGGATCTGGTACGTTAGTCTGGAGGCAAAAAGGTCCGTCTGGAGTGTACCCCAAATCTTATGGATCCACTGAAAGACCTCGGGAAGCAACTTCCAGTCGCTGTAATCCCTGAGGTACCTCAAATTCCAATCCGCCACCTGATTGGATTGACCCGGAAGGTTCTCCGCTATTACTGAGATTCGATTCGCCAGGCAGTAATGCCAGAAATCCTTGGCTATCTGTACTAGAAGCGACGACCTCGTGCCGCCCAACTTGTTGATGTATCTCACCGCTGACACATTGTCCATGCGAAGAAGGATACAACAGAGGTCTGCCTCAGGGATAACGTCCGAATGGCGAACGACCCTGCGAGCAGTTCTAAGCAATTTATATGCAAGGAAAGTTCCTGTGGAGACCATCTGCCGCCTGTGGAGATGTCTCCGCAGCGCGCACCCCAGCCCCAACGGCTGGCGTCGGACTCGATTATGACTTCTGGTTGGGAGCCGAATATCGCTCTGCCATTCCAGGCGTCTACATGACCTAGCCACCATTGTAACTCGGTCCGTACCTCCTGTGACAGAGGGATGACGTCCGAGTAGGACAGTCCCTTCTGAGATGCCTGATCTTGAGGTGCTGCAGGGCCCTATAATGAAGAGGGCCCGGGAATATTGCTTGGACAGATGAGGCCAATATTCCTACTACTCTGGCGATCGCCCTGAGGGTGACTGACTGCTCAACAACGTCCGGATCTCCTTCTTGAGATCCTTCAGTTTCGCCTTTGGAAGGCACAACTGGGCTGATATCGAGTCTATTGTAAATCCTAGGAAGTCTATTACCTGAGTGGGAATTATCGCCGATTTCTTTGGATTGATCACGAATCCTAAACTTTGAAGCAGCATTGTCGTAAGGACGAGATGCTGCTGAAGCACTTGCTGACTCTGTGCCATTATCAAGATGTCGTCCAAGTAAATTATGAGACGTATCCCCCTCTCCCGTAGATGAGCCACGACCGGCTTCATTATCTTGGTAAAACACCAAGGAGCTGAGGAGAGCCCGAAAGGGAGAGCCAAATATTCGTACCATTGGCCGTTCCACCTGAACTGGAGGTACCTGCGATGCGGCGGGAAGATTGGAATGGAGAGGTAGGCGTCTTTGAGGTCCAACCTGACCATTCAGTCCCCTTCCTGTAGCAAATCCGTTAGAAGATGGATGCCTTCCATCTTGAAGTGGATGTACGTTAGAAACTGATTGAAGTCTTTGAGGAGAAGCAGAGCGATCACCGTTGAAAAACCTCGTTTAAATGACAGGGGATTTGCGCCGCTAGCGCGCTGCCCAAACGCTACTGAAAGCCGCCCAAAAGGAGCCCAATATCAGAGCGCTGGGGAGCGCGTCGCCGCCGAGAGCCACCCGGTCTGTACTGCGTCACAGGGCGATGAGGGGAGCCCTTGCGCATGCGCGAGAAGCGCGCTACTGTTGTGGGAAGGCCTTCAACCCCGGGACTAAGGCTCAATGTGTACATGGTGACGGTCTGCCCCCGGTCAGCGACCGTAACGACAATGCACCAGCAAGCGGCGCGAAACTCGCACATAAGCCACAGAGGAATGAAATAAAAGGCGGGCCGAGGAGACGCGTTTCGTAACACTGCGCTCGCCCGCCGATGCACCAAATCCCTCAACAGTGTATTCACAATGAAGGTACCATAAAGGCAATTCAATAAATATCCATATCAAATTCAGTAATGTCCATATCAAATTATAATCATAAAAAACAATGCACTACAGCAAAGGGAGGGAACAAGGTGCACTTATCTCTTGCTGTGAGCAGCAAAAAAAAGAGGAAGATGGCGGCACCCTAAGGGTTCTTATGGACTGTGGGGGCGTGGCTATGCATATGTCATCATGGGAAATGTAGTTTGTTTATTGTTATTTATGAAAATATGCATATTCATTGGCTGCTGTGAATT
Source organism: Lissotriton vulgaris (assembly GCF_964263255.1). NCBI lineage: Eukaryota > Metazoa > Chordata > Amphibia > Caudata > Salamandridae > Lissotriton > Lissotriton vulgaris. The sequence continues at coordinate 1,103,966,459 of NC_141687.1, forward strand.
TGACAGTAAAGATTGAGAAGCATAATCTGAAGCCTCCGGTCCTGTAATAGAATACAAAACGCAAAGAGAAAAAGTGAACTGTATTGTTCTCAGACTTATGGGACTGGAAAACGTCAGAGTTCTGGAGAGAAGCGTGGAACACACTGTACAGGTTTGTGACGCTGCTTTTTCGCAAAGCGAAGTAATGGTAAACAGTCGATTACTACTATTACATAGCAATGGCATCGAGGCATGCGCAAATCGCCCGGTGCTGTTCAGGGCATGCTCAGTAACCTCGGCGCATGGGCACTCACCCTCGCCCGCCGCCAGGCTTGCTCAGCCCAGGTACACGTCTTGGTTTCTTTTTCCGCTTCTTCCCGTCCTCTGCCCCTTCCGCACCACCTTCAAGATACCGCTTCAGGTACTCTGCCTTAGACAGTCCGGCGGCTGCACCTTTCCCAACTGCACCCGCCATGTTGCAGAGATCCGGATGTACGGAATGCGCGCGCCGCCCGCCAGTGTCAATGACCGCGGAGGAAAATACGTCACGCGAAAGCATCTGAACCAGGAAGAGATAGAGTTGACATTGATCACACAAGCAAACGCTTTAGGCATGGTGGGGTGTAACCCTTAGCAACAACGAAGCGCTGTACCCATGGTTTCGAAAAACAGCTGTGCCGAAACAGAAAGAGAAAACATTTGGCAACAACTGCGGGAGATTTAAAGCCCGGAATTTAATTTTCAGATGAATTTGCGTTGAAGTGGGCCATTTTTGAAGCAGAGGAATGCTAAAATAAAGCTTTTCCGCCTTTTAAGTATATTTTCTAAATAGTATGTGTTGGCGCGTAGCTTCAGTAGCAAGAAGGGGGAGTTATGTTATTGAGTGTGGATTACATTTATTCGACATCATGAATAAAGACACATGGGTTTGTTGATGGTATTTAATTACTCCCTGCAACGTGGCAGATATTAACATTGCATATTTTGTTCTTTTACAGAAAACAGTGTGGCGCTACACGATAATACAATAAATAGTCAAAGGTCGGAGATCTCACGTGGCGTGTCTTCACTTCGGTGTACTCACTGCTTGCCAAGAGGTTGGCAAACCAGCAAATCAAGAGCTAAAGTAGGCCCAAGCCAAGGGTGTAAATCGGCTCTATAAGCCGAGCCAGACACAAGCCAAATATGATAGCGATTCATCAGGTTTTTTTTGTAACATACAGCAGCAGTGTTACACTTTAGAACATTAGATTGTATCACTGCATTGGGTGGCCTTTATTAGAAAAGATAGTGTGTAAACATGAACATTGAAACATTCTTGTTCCCGCTCCCCACTGCCTTGACGATGATGCCAGTTATCAACTAGTGTTGTATTGCAGCCTTTATATGGGGCTTACTACCCCTATATGAGGCTTTGAAGTGCTAACCCAAATGAGTAGTACACTACAACATCTAGGGTGTGTGGTTGAAAGGATGTCTTTGTTTTGGTTCTGTATTTCTATGTCATGCGTGATGACCACCGAGGTGCAGTTATCATGTTTTGGAATGCTGGGCAAAGCAAGTCAAATGTCATGCACACCCTCTAAATGACCTACTTATAAATGGAATGTGGCAGTATTGTACCTATTAAAATGGTTACATGAGAAGTTTTTGCATAGCACATATTATGAACCCAAAAATGTCCGGTGCTCCCAAATGTGATTAAGGAAAAGGAAGCAAACCGAAATAAGGCAAGTGCCTAGAATTATGCAGTTTGGTCAAGAAGAATAGTGGAGATTGAGCAAGAGACTCAAGGCCTCCAGTGAAAGCAATTACACACATTAACAAAAGAAAGGTCAGGAAAAGTCCATAGAATTCGAATGACAAATTGAAGTGGCGAGCTCAGCTGCCAACATACTTTAACACAGAGCCTACATACTTTGGATTTTTTTGCATTACCTCCTGAGTAGTGGGTGGCATTTCAGATGTGATAGCCATATAGATCCTGAACAATGTTGAAAAAGGGCTCAGGGAAAATAATTAGCATAACATTCCACTCCAAGCACTTCCACAGCCCTCTACAGTGATGTTCATTTAAAACCCATCTACTAAAGGAATATGGGGTAGAGCCTCCTCTACTGCAAGGGGGTTAGATTGGTTTAGTGGTTGAGGTAAAAGGGCGGTCTCCAAATCCACATGGAGGTTCAGCTTATTTTTGATTTAAGATTCCAATATGGCCTTGAGCTGACCCAGAGCCATGATACTGGCTTGATCGTTTAGTGCATTGCCTGGCTCTATGTTTCTCACGTGTCTGTGCCTGCCTTTTCATGCCCGCACAGCCTCTCCCACACACAGGGAAATTACATCACTGCATGTAGAAAAAGAATTGGCAGGCAGGAGGAAGTGAGAACATTACACTCCATCACAACTTATCTACAAACCTCACTGACTGTACAGAGGTGATAAGTTGCTCAGAAGGCCTTATGAATCTATAAGGGCATTGCAGGTCAGTCAAAAAAAGCAGGTGGTAGAGAGGATCACAAGGAAAATAAGGACAGGGAATAGAGGGAGAATCAGATGAGGGAACAGTAAGAGACGGATTCAGAAGCAACAGAAGATGATGTTACACTGTTTGGCCTCCTGTTTGCCTGAGTTAATTTCTGCATCACTGAATATATCAGTGACTGCTGCATAGTCTTCTTCTGAGCCTTTATCCAGATCAGATGGTTCCTTTGTGGATGCCAACTCACAAAAATCACCCTGTAATATATGCAAGAAGGATGAATTATGGGTGATGGTGTGGGTGTCTGACAAGCTGTGATTCTGGTTCTTTGATGACAACGTAATATACAAGATCACAATTTAGTAGAGGTGTATCCAGTGGCAGCTCCTCTGTTATGGCAGAGGAGCGTTGCCGCACCTGCTGCGAGTGCAGCAGGCACAAACATTAATAAAATGGAATGGGCTGATTAGTGCAACTGCACTATTTTTTGTTTTTAATAACTCTTTATATTAAACCTTACTGCTCACGACATCATACAGTCACATACATTTTAATTCAGGCCTAATCACAGTTTCTAATACCTCGCTCATGAAGTCATGTACCCAATATTTCTGGATATCTCCACATTCCCACATAATGTGCATAAACAAGCCTTTCTGACCACACAGTCTCCTGCACTTTTCATCTGTCGCCTTACCCATTTGGGCTAGTCTGGGTCCAGAGATATAGACTCTATGTAAAATTTTTAGTTAGACGAGGCGTAGTCTGGATGAAATCGCCACCTCCCATGGGAAGGCAACTGCCTCCTGTCACCCCCCGTCATCCAGCTCCAACCCATCCCTCTCCCAGCGCTCTCGTATTGGTCCAAGAGGATCTGCAGTGTTATTGATTAGTTTGTTGTAGGTAAGGGATATGGCTTTGTCTGGCAGGTAACCATCCAGTAGTCTATTTTCTAATGGAGAGGATTACGGGGGGGAGGTTCCCACTGGCAGATTTGATCTAAGGGCGTGTCGGACCTGCAGGTATCTAAAATATTCTGTGTCAAGCTGGAGTGATGCAAACGGGACCACCTCACCTGCTTCCCATAGGTCCCTGATCTGTAATAGCCCAATGATGTGAGAAGTTAGCCTGGCATATGTTGTCCACTAGTTCTAGTGGGCACCTTGCACCAGTCTAATCGACCCTTATTGATGGTGGTTGTAAAGTCAACCTTATAGAAAGCTATCCTAGTGGTAGAGTGGACCAGCAGTCAATAGGCTAAGACTTCAGAGAGCATGTGAAGCAAGCTGTTTTACCAATTATAATCCCTTGAATACCAAATGAAAGGACACCACACAAGGTATAGATCAAATATATATGTATTTATTCTAAACACAACCCCTCTGCACTCTTTATGAGGTCAGAGGTAAAAGCACAGTACAAGTCACTTAATTAGCATACGATAAGTTGCACAAATACAGTTTTGCCCTAGCGGCCTCACATACCATATACTAAAATAGTGGTATAAGAACCACGTCAGACATAGAAAGTAGGCCTAGGGCCTAGGGAATCGCTGGGGCTACTTTAAACAACCAAAGGTTAGGAAGTAGGAGGCCCACAGGAGACGCATGCAGTGTATAAACACATTCACGAGTTACCATTGACTTTCTATAGGACATGTAAAAGTTACAAAGTTACTGTTTAGGAGCACTTCCGGATGGACTATGACAAAAGCCCTTTAGACTAGGACACTTAGAGAGTCAAGACCCACAGGAGCCCCGGAGTACTCGTGTTACCTCACCCAAGGAAGCCGGGTGTATAGGTGCTTTTTGGTGTCTGGTTTTGTCGATGTTTTCTATGGAGATCTGCAAAGTGCTGCAGGCGACCAGAGGAGAAGTGTCCGGGTGGATCCAAGGGTGGATCGAAGATCTGAAGAACCTGAAAGCAGAAGGGACAGAGTCTGGGTCACTAGCCAGTGACCAGGAAGGAACCAGGAAGGAACCAGACGATGTTGCGATGATCTCAGGTGAAGAGGTGAAGCTTGTCTCTGCAGCCACGAGGTCCAGGAGGTGTCGACGACAAGCAGGAGCTGAATTCGAGCTGTCCCACAAAGGATCTAGTTGACTGCGGTGTCGGTATCCGGATTGGACCCAACAAGCATTGGCAAACGCAATCCACACAGGAGATGAAGATCGGCTTCGGTGCAGACCAGCAAGGTCTGTGGCACTTCTCCTTTGCAGGGAATCTGAAGCAAGCCTGGAGCAACCAGGCAAGTAGTTTAAGTTCAAAGAAAAGTCTTCAGGGGACTCACTAGTCAACATACTAGGAACTGGGAAGACACGTCAAGCTGAAATGCAAGAGCAGGCCCCACGTGGCACTCGTGGAGTGTGGAGGGCTGAGTTGCGGTGAAAATGGTGCTCGGATCTGGGGCTTCTCGTACTCTAATGCACAACTGCGAGTTACCTCAGGAGTCGATGCAGTTAGCAAAATGCAGGATGTCCAGGAGTTCCGGTCCTACGTCTCTCGTGTCCGCTACGGGTCTCAGCTTTGCTGAAGTAGTCGAGCAGGGTCAGAGATGTCTGGAAGTCCGTGTTCTGTGTCACAGAGTCTTTGAGTTCCGACGGGAGCCTCGACAATGCAGACCGGCAAGTTACTGGTGGTGCCTGTTTGCACAGGGTGGTCACTTCTTGATCACAAGGGAGATGTCTTCCCTCTTCCAGTCGAAATGGAATGTCGAAGGTCCAAGAGTTCAGTATCAAAGTTTCGTTCCAGGATAATCTAATGTCCTAGGGACACAGCTCCTATACTTATACCAAACTAAGGGGTTGGATTACCTGCTAGGTCCGTTCTATGGGTGGACCTGGGAAGGGGGTGGTTACACCCCTTTCCCTTTGTCCAGTTTTGCGCCAGAGCAGGGCTGGAGTGCCCCAGCAACTGGTTTGAACTGGGCTATGCATGGAGCACCTTGTGTGCCCCAGGCAGTGTCTGGAAAAGCATCTGCTGATGCAGCCCTTCCTGCCCCAATACACATCAGCCTGTCTGGGGAGGTGCTGGCACCTCCCTTGACAGGACACCTATTGTCCAGGCCTCCCGTACCAAAGTTTTGTCCAGCAGCAGGAGGTCAGACTCGTGTCTGTGGCAGCAGCATCCATTTTGTGAAGGCTGCTCCTCATTCTGAGGCAAGGGGGAAGGCACTGCCTTAACCCTACTGCTTCTCCTCCTGGTAGGCAACTGGTCCATTATTCCAGAATCCAGTGCCTGTTCAGTGTTGCAATTTTTGAACTGTGACCTAGTCACAGCAAGGACATGTGCTGAGATACCTAACATTTCTGCATGGGTCCGATACTCCACTTCAGGCCAGGATGAAGATTCCAGGTCATTGCCAAGCAAACATTCTACAGGGAGGTCTGAGCTAACAACAACCTTCTTTAGGCCAGTTACCCCTCCCCAGGAGAAATTAACAATTGCCATACTATGGGTGGTAGTGACATTGCTAGCATTGGCCACTAGGTAATTTCCACCTAGTATGATCTGTCCAGGGTCCACAAAGCTGGGTGTCACCATTATGACACTCGCACATGTATCCATGTAGTCCTGAGCCACGTTGGCATTAATTAAAGGTGTCTGTCTGTACTTGCCCAAGTTATTGGGCCTCACAGTAGAGGACATCGATATGTCCCCATCACAGATCAGGACAGCTTGAGTTGGTATTCTGACTAGGCCAGAATCCATCTCAGTTTCCAGGGTTAACCCTACTACACCCTTCTGTTGAGAATCACCACTTTGAGCTGAACTAGGGGGAATAGTTGCCTTAGGGGCAATGGTGGCTGGAGCTGCCTCCTTCTTGGTGCATTCACTGGTCCTGTGAGTATTTACTTTACAACACTTGCACCATGGTTTCTTAGGACCTTCCTTCTTTTTGGATTGTTGGGAACCCCCACCAGTAGAAGCTTTTTGGGGACCTTGAGGAGACTCCTGCTCTTTTGCTTTCTCCCCACCCGTTTGGTCTTGCTTGTTCTGATCACCACCTTGGTTCTGCACCTTCTGCTTCACCCTTGTTCTGACCCATTTGTCTGCCTTCTTACCCAATTCTTGGGGAGAGGTCAAATCAGAGTCAACCAAGTGCTGATGCAACAACTGGTTCTGGCAATTATTAAGAATCTGTTCTCTCATGATAAGGTTATACAATCCTGTATAGTCACTTACTTTACTGCCTAGCACCCAGCCTTCCAGAGCCTTAGTAGCACAATCTACAAAGTCAGTCGAGTCCTGAGTCCGTGTCTTATGGGTATCTCTGAACAGCAACCTGTACTGCTCAGTGGTTAAGCCAAGCCCATCTATCAGAGCACTCTTCAGGACAGTGTAGTTGTCAGCATCCTGTTCATTAACTGTTAGTAGCGTATCTCTGCCTTTGTCTGCAAAGGAGAGCCATAGAATTGCTGCCCACTGCTCCTTGGGGACCTTCTGTACTTTGCAGTCCCTTTCCAAAGCAGTGATCCACTTGTGGATATCATCCCCTGCCTGATAGGAGGGCACAATTATGTTCATGTTTCTATGGTCATGAGACCTTTCCCTATCTCTAAGAATTATGCTGCCACCAGTGGGCTCTAGCCCACACAATTTTCTCTCCCTTTCAAGAGCCAGGGTCTCCTTGGCAAGGGCAATTTCTTGCCTCTTGATCCCAAGCTTAGATTCTTCATCCCAGCCTTATGCTCTCTTCTCTGATGGGGAAGTCATTCTCCTCAGAGCTGAGGCACTGGACCCTACTGATGAGTCAGAATGTTCAGATCCGCTCGAAAGTGATCTTGGTCTTCTGTGCTCAACATTAGGCCTACTTGTGGGTCTGGGTTGGATCCTTCCTTCTCCAGTCCATGTAGTCCTAGGTTAACCTGGTTCAGTTCACTGACTTCTACCTGGTTCACTTCATCCTCTTCAGAGTCCAGTGGGTGTGGCCCACTAGGATCCTCTTCAGTGGAAGGCAGGCCCCCTCTCTACTACCTTGGTTATCTGGGTCTGATGCATTATCTGTATCATAAGCCACTAAGATATCCACTAGGTGGTTAAAGGTTGGACTCTGTCCTTGTCTCAGCCTTCTGACTGATCACAGACTTCTCAGTTCCTAAAAAGTAAATGTGTCATACTTAGAAGGCACCCTAGGGTTGTCTTCTGGCAGAGGCCCACTAGGCTCTACTTCCAAGGTCATTTCTAGTGAGGTGTGGTGTGTGCACCTACCTACACTACTTGTTTCCTACTAGAACCTCTCTAGGAGTTGTAGTCAGAATGTGCTACGCCCTCACCACCTACAACTGCTAAGTTCAGTAGAACTTATGTATTATAAGAACTTGATTTATAGGTACCTTAATGTGATCTTTCAAATGATATTTTAAGATTATATGGTAAACAACAGCAAGCTGTTTTCCCATCCACTGCACACCAATGTGAGAAGTAAGCCTGGCATATGATGTCCACTAGTTCTAGTGGGCACCTTGCACCAGTCTAATCGACACTTATTGATGGTGGTTGTAAAGTCAACCTTATAGAAAGCTATCCTAGTGGTAGCATGGACCAGCAGCCAATAGGCTAAGACTTCAGAGAGCATGTGAAGCAAGCTGTTTTACTAATTATAATCCCTTGAATACCAAATGAAAGGACACCACACAAGGTATATATCAAATATATACGTATTTATTCTAAACACAACCCCTCTGCACTCTTTATGAGGTCAGAGGTAAAAGCACAATGCAAGTTACTTAATTAGCATATGATAAGTTGCACAAATACAGTTTTGTCCTAGAGGCCTCACAAACCATATACTAAAATAGTGGTATAAGAACCACGTCAGAAATAGAAAGTAGGCCTAGGGCCTAGGGAATCGTTGGGGCTACTCTAAACAGCCAAAGGTTAGGAAGGAGGCGGCCCACGGGAGACACGTGCAGTGTCTAAACACAGTCGCGAGTTACCATTGACTTTCTATGGGAAACCCAAAAGTTACAAAGTTACTGTTTAAGGGCACTTCCGGATGGACTACGACAAACCCCTTTAGACTAGGACACTTCGAGAGTCAAGACCCTCGGGAGCACCCGAGTACTCGTGTAACCTCGCCCAGGGAAGCCGGGTGCATAGGTGCCTTTTGGTGTTGGGTTTCGTCGATGTTTTCTATGGAGATCTGCAAAGAAGTGCTTCAGGCGACCAGAGGAAAAGTGTCCAGGTGGATCCAAGGGTGGATCAAAGATCTGAAGAACCTGAAAGCAGAAGGGACAGAGTCTGGGTCACTAGCCAGTGACCAGGAAGGAACCAGGCGATGTTGCGATGATCTCCGGTGAAGAGATGAAGCTTGTCTCTGCAGCCACGAGGTCCATTAGGTGTCGATGACAACCAGGAGCTGGATTCGAGCTGTCCCACAAAGAATCTAGTTGACTGCGGTGTCGGTATCCGGATTGGACCCAACAAGCCTTGGCAAACTCAATCCACACAGGAGATGAAGATTGGCTTTGGTGCAGACCAGCAAAGTCTGTGGCGCTTCTCCTTTGCAGGGAAGCTGGAGCATGCTTGGAGCAAACAGGCAAGCAGTTTAAGTTCAAAGAAAAGTCTTCAGAGGGCTCACTAGCCAACGGACTAGGAACCCGGAAGATGCGTCAAGCTGAAATGCAAGAGCAGGCCACACGCGGCACTCGTGGAGTGTGGAGGGCTGATCTTCGGAGCAAATAGTGCTCGGGTCTAGAGCTTCTCATACCCCAATGCACAATTGTGAGTTACCTCAAGAGTCGATGCAGTTAGAAAAATGCAGGATGTCCAGGAGATCCGGTCCCACATCTCTCGTGTCCGCTACAGGTCTCAGCTTTGCTGGAGTAGTCGAGCAGGGTCAGAGATGTCTGGAAGTCCATGTCCTGTGTCACAGAGTCTTCGAGTTCCGGTGGGAGCCTCGACAATGCAGACCGGCAAGTTACTGGTGGTGCCTGTTTGCACAGGGTGGTCACTCCTTGACCACAAGGGAGATGTCTTCCATCTTCCAGTCGAATTGGAATATCGAAGGTCCAAGAGTTCAGTATCAAAGTTTCGTTCCAGGATAATCTAAAGCCTTAGGGACACAGCTCCTATACTTATACCAAGTTAAGGGGTTGGATTACCTGCTAGGTACCTCCTATGGGTGGACCTGGGAAGGGGGTGGTTACACCCCTTTCCCTTTGTCGTGTTTCGTGCCAGAGCGGGGCTGGAGTGCCCCAGCAACTGGTTTGAACCGGGCTATGCATGGAGCACCTTGTGTGCCCCAGGCAGTGCCTGATAAAGCATCTGCTGATGCAGCCCTCCCTGCCCCAATACACATCAGCCTGTCTGGGAAGGTGCTGGCATCTCCCTTGACAGTAAACCTATTGTCCAGGCCTCGACCGCCGGAGTTTCGTCCAGCAGCAGGAGGTCAGACTTGTGTCTGTAGCAGCAGGATCCATTTTGTGATGCTCAGGCTCTGTTTAACTTTAACCGGGTTTACCAGTAACTACATGTCTTCTCCCTCTAGAAGGGTGGAATGCTTCCCCCGCCACCAGGACTGGTGGGGTGGGGGGGTAGTGTTCCAAAGTGTTTAACACCTTACACAACATGTTTTGATAAAGCCAAACCAAGGTTAGCATTAACCGCAAGGATTATAATGCACTTAAGAGTATAATGGTATGGCTATATCATAGAACAGCTATAAGGAGATGGTTCCGAAAGCTGCAGAGGGGCTCAGCTCATGCTAGGGCACCCTCTCACATTAAACCAAGCACTCTGCCTCCATGATTGATAAGTCCTGCCATAGGAGTGACTTATAGGTGCATATGTGTCTATATATAAGGTAGATATAGGTAGGTATACTATATCTAAGTAAAGGGTGATTACACCACCTTACCCAGGCTGGGGGAACAGCCTGTGGTGTCATTTTGGAGGGCCAGCCAGGGGGGGCATAATACATGCTGCAGCCCCTAGTAGGCCTTGGATGCACCTATGCCCTGGGTACCTATGGTACACTATACAGGGGCTCACAAAGGTGACCCAATACCTAATCTGGTATGTACCTAAAAGTCATGGTATCAATTTAGAAAGAGAACAGCTAGGCTGTGGTCCTGATTAGCAGGGCCACAGCCAGTCTAAAGTCGAAAAACCAGAGTATCACAGCAAAAAGTGGGGGTGACCATAGGAAGCAGACCCTACTCTCCTACAAATTAGATCCCATTTGTCGAACCCTTGACATCCCCAAGGGGCCCAGTTGTTCCGGGTCCCATAGTGGGGTGGTGTTAGAAACGAGTAGCGTGGTGCAGGGCGGGCGGGCCAAACTCAGGGGGAAATGTGTAAAGCATCTGCGCAGCACATACAGGCAACACACCCGGCACACTACTACAAAAAGAGACTCCACACCAGGTTGCATGAAAAATAACTTGTGTATTTATAAAACACATTAGAATGCAGAACACAGGTGTATATCTTACGTGCCAGCCGGCACCGGGTAACAATTCACATGGGACTATTTACAAGGCATGGCCAATCGGGCCGCTGCCAGAACCATCAGAAGGTAAAATCAGTAAATGTAAGGTCCATCAGCAATAAGCAGAAAAGCATTATCATTAGACATGAACCTGTGGGTCTAAACCTTGTTAGCATGAATCACAGGATACAGTACCATGTAATAATAGGGGTATTGTCACATTAGCCTGAGGCAGAAATCAGAGTAGGCAGAACACCAACAGCATAAATCAAAGTATGAGCAACACCGTAGGCATATAAACTCATTATACCTCATAGGCATAAAGCATATGAACATGGAGGCATAACTTTAGCATTAGGCACAGTAGGCATAATTCATGTGAGCATTAGGCCTAAAAGCATTAACATGAACACAATAGCGCAGGCCTGGCCTCTGCGCATCATAACCTGACGTTAGGCATGAAAACACATTTGACAGAAATCATGCGCTTAAATCACATTAGATTAGGCATAAGCCCATTAGGCAGAACTTCAGGCATAAATCACAGTTGCCGTAAGCTTGGAATGGAAACATCAGGTTAGGCACAGTATACAGAACACCAACGCTGTAGCCTTAGGGGAAAAGAAACCCTAAGTATTAGGCATAGATGCATTATGGAGACATCATGTGTCTCATTAGGCGTCACCACCTTAGATCAGGTAAAAGCTCCTTATGCCTTCAACCAGCAACGCAAGCATTAGGTATCATCCTAGGTACAAATGCATTATGCAAGAATATTACGCAATAAATCATATGGGGCAATAGGCCTCGTCAGCATAAACACAGTTCGCCCCCATCGGGGGCACAACACTCTGAAACTTGCCCCAGGCCAACTGGCCTCGCTCCAGGGCTCCAATGCCCTATATCCCGCAAAGTCAGGGCTGGCTGCAAAAACAGCAAAAGCAAAGTGCGCAAAGCACTGGGGCAGGGCAGGAGTGTCTCTCACTCCTCTCTCTCTTCTCATGAGTAGTACAATGCCCCCCAGTACGTTGCAGCTGCCTGCGCACTTGCAGGGCAGCTGGGAGTTAGGCCCAAAAACAAGCACTGGCGCCACTGCGCAGTTGGGAGCCCAACTCCGAGACCCCTGAAATTCACAGTGCTCCCCAAGGTTGCCTCTGCCTGCTGTCAGACGGGGCTACTGTATGGTCAGCACGGGCACCACGGTGCCCTCAGAGCGGCACGGGGAGGAGGCGAGCACCGACAATGTGCCCCGACACCACCCCCACCAAGTTGGGACTGAGCCCTACTCTCCGGACTCTCAGGAGGCCTTGCGAAATCTCTGGGCACCGTCACTGTGCTTTGATAGGCCCCTTCCTGCTGGCAGGCGATGGGGGCAGCCGGAATGGAGCACGCACTGCTCCCGCTTCTTCGGTGGCTGCAGGGCGTTCTCTGGCAATAATGTGGGGAGTCCCACAGGCCTTCTCCTTGGGGGGGCGTTGAAATACAGCACACAGGAAAGTAGCGCCCATGCTCCTCACCTCCTTCTGGGGCACAGCTGTAGCGCTCATGAGGCGCTAGAGTGCTCCCAAGTTCAGGGTCCCCCAGAATAAAGTAGTACTCTGGCAGCACAGCGCTGCAGGCGTCAGATGCTCACCTCCTTGAAGGGCAGACCACCAAATATAGCGCTTTGGCAGCACAGTGCTGCAGGCGTCACTCCTCCTCTGGCAACCAAGAAAATAGTGCCTTCAAGGCCCTAGGGAGCTGGTGAGAATCCAGAGTCCAACACAAGACAGTAGTGCCAGCGAGGCGCTAGGTCCCAGGAATGCCGTCAGGGTCTCACAGAATCAAGCTGCAGCAAAAATGTGGGGAATTGAATATATAGTGCTTTAGCAGCACAGCGCTGTATTGACAATAACCAGCTCTCCCTGGCAGCACGCGCAGCAAGTACCACACACCTTCTTCTCCTGGACAGGTGCTGGAGGCAGCGCTCACCAGGCGCCAGGGAGGCCCAGCAGCTCCAGGGACAACAGACAGTGCTCCTCTTCTCTGGCAATGTAGACAATAGTGCCCACGAGGCGCAAGAAGCAGGAAAGTCCTTTGGGGGCTGGGATAGCGTTGTAGCCCTCACAAGGCGCTAGACAGCAGGAGGAGCCCAGTCACTTGAAATGGAGCGCTCATGAGGCTCTAGGGGCCAGGAGACAGTTAACGCAGGGCAAGATCAGCAAGCAGCAGGACAGCTCACCCGAAAAATGAAGCAGCAGTTCCTAGAAACAGTCATCCTTCATTACAATGGCAATCCTGCTAGCACAGCAGTCTCCACTCCAGCAGAGTCTCTCAGTGGCCCTGTGGACAGTAGAGGGGTACAGATGGGCACAGGGGCCAGCACACAGATGCCATGTGCTCCTCCTGGCAGAGTGTCCCCTCTCAGTCAAGCCCACCCTCAGTCTGAGCACATGGCATCTCCACTGCTCTACGTATACACCCCTCCTCCCACCTACCAGAAAGGGCTGGAAGCTTCTAGAAGGTCCCTGGCAGTTTCAGCCTCAACTGTTACTGTGAGGGAAGTGTAGAGCACCTTGTCACTTCAAACACTAGACCACCAACCCACCTCAGGCAGGCGGCACAAGCAGACAGAAATGGCGTCCATTTTAAAAGTAACTCTTCTGCAAAGGTGAAAATAACTCTGCGCAAGCCACTGCGCAGCATGTATCACTGCATCTCGCACCACACATGGCCTAGAAATTTCTCTACCATGGGGAGTGTGGTGAGGACGTGGAGTGCGCCGCGCTTGAAGACCGGAAGTGGAGCCTGGCGGGCGGTGACACCCATGACCACCCGGAAGCAGCTGCCGGTCTAGTTGTTCGCGAAGAGAGGCAGGCGGGGAAAGCGAGGAAGGACAATAAATACACGGCACTATCAGAGTCCTGGGGGCGTCTACAAGATGGGATTCCATGGTGCCCGGAGAGATCGGAGGAGCCTAGCGGTGTAGGAGAGGAGCGGAGGTCGGAGGAGCCCAGCGGTGTAGGAGAGGAGTGGAGGTCGGAGGAGCCCAGCGGTGTAGGAGAGGAGCGGAGATCGGAGGAGCCCAGCAGTGTGTAGGAGAGGAGCAGAGATCGGAGGAGCCCAGCAGACCCAGTGGGAAACAGCATCTGGAGGAGCCCAGCAGACCCGGCAGGAACCAGCATCTGGAGGAGCCCAGCAGTCACGACAAGGAGCAGCGTCCCGAGGAGCCCAGCAGTCCCGGAGGAGGTGTGGACCAGAACCTGTGGGAGTACACCCCAAGATTGTACAAGGCGCTCATGCCCGGCGGTCCCAGGAAGGGAGAAAACGCCCCGGGTCCGGACGCCACGGCCCTGTGGATGGGCTGTGGCCAAGGCAAGTACCTTTGAGGGATGCTTTCCAGTGGGGGTGGTGGGAGTGTTAACTGTGATTCACGTCGGCCTCCTTCCCACACACTCCCTACCTTCCTTATATCCCCACTAACTATGGTGACGGTAGCACATAACTTTACAGGTGAAAAGCAGTTTGACTGATCCCGACCCCTTCAATCAGAAAGAGAGCTATCCTTAAAAACAGCACAAACGTTCCCAATAAATTCTCTCTAAACTGATACCCCGTATGACTAGTGACTCATTGTAACAACCACTCGACCATTCTTACAAAGTGGTGTCAGAAGTGGGATCTTGCACGCCCACCATACCGTGACTAGCTATGACCCAGCTCATACAATTGGACGACATGGTCACTCAGTTGGTCGAAGGGCAGAGGCACCTCCAATTAGTGCTCGAACAACAGATACAGGAAGCTCGATTGGGGAGGGAAGCCTTGCAGGATGCCCTAAAGGAACATGCAGCCAGAACAGCAACCAATCAACAAGTCCAAGACACAGCTGTCTTGAGACTCACTGATGCAGTTGTCAATGCCCGAGTCCACCCAACCGTTCCTGGGACGGTATTACAGAAGTATACAGAAGGGGAAGACCCTGACTATATTTTTTAAAACTTCGAGAGGGTAGCATCCACGGCGCCTGGCCTAAGGAGAGATGGGGCCAGTACATCGCCCCTCTGCTCTCAGGGCAATTGTAGGCGGCATATCAAGCCGCCAACCCAACAGGAACAACCTCCTATGACGACCTGAAAAAGGCGATATTGGAGAGACTGGGGTTCGACCAAGAATATTACCGTCTTAAATTTAGAAAGGAGAAATGGGCTGCAGGAGACAATCCCCGGGCATTGTACTACCGGACACGGGATATGGGGAACAGATGGCTAACCCCTCATGTATCCATAGTGGGAGAAGTGGTGGAAAAGGTTTATTTAGAGCAGTATCTAGAAGCATTACCGCCTTCCACCTGCTCATGGGTGAAACAACACCCTAACTTGGACGCGTCCTCCGCAGTAGACATAGCATGTGCCTACCATAGATCCCCTGATTTCAGAGCAGGCAGTCTTCGGCCCCAGCTTTCCCTTCCTTCCTCCCGGACCCCTTCCTATACCCCGCCCAGGTTCCCGAACAAAAACGACCCAAAACCCCTAATTCCCCCTCGTCCTATCCCAAGACCAATCCTAACCCCTCCCAACTCTCGTGGACAAACCCCACAATGCTTCCATTGTGCAGAATGGGGGCATATAGCCAGATACTGCCCACAAAAGCACCCACCCGCTGAACCTATGGAGGTGGGCTTTTCATGAGGCAGGATATTCCTCACTAAGGACGGACAGCAGCAGTATAAGACCGAAGTCTACCTAAACGGGAAAAAAAGACAAGCCTTACTGGACACCGGGTGTCATGTCACTGTGGTAGACGGGTCCCTATTCAAAGCCCCAACTCCACTGGGCTCAGAGCATGTGAGGGTAACCTGTGTTCACGGAGATACGAAGTCCTACCCGGTAACCGAGGTTCTGTTGGACGTAGACAACGACCCTCACCTTAAGAAAGTAGGGGTGATTCTGTCCCTCCCAGAAGCGGTGATCATAGGGACCGATCACCCTAAATTCGATGAGTACCTGGAAAAAAGGAAAGGAAGGTACCGGCAAGGCTACATGAGGCCCCATTTTCTTCGACAGACCTAGAACACCCAACCCCTAGGGCCAGAAAAAGCAGAAGGGAAAGGCGTAAGGAAAAAAATGACTTCCTCTTGTCTCAGACGTCTTGTACCGCTCTCCCTCTTTCCCTTGCAGACAACAACGAGACGGGCTACTGCAGTTTCAGAACCGCCCAGCGAGAGGACAAATCCCTCACACATGCCTGGGAACACGTCCAAGAGCAGATACCAGAGCAGGTAGGACCATTCTTTCTTATGGAAAAGGGATTGTTATACAGGGCAGAGCAGAAATCTACCGAGGTTAAAAAGCAATTAGTTGTACCAGCCCTTTACCGGGAAAGAGTCCTTCTGCTAGCACACAACAAAATGGAAGGGGGACACTATGGGAAAGAGAACACCCTCAAATATCTGTTAGAACAGAAAACGTGGACGTGGGCCGCACATGCAGGGGCACCCGCAGGTTCTCTTCCACTCTGGAACCCGATGGTTATCTCTCTCTCAAACCTCCCTGGACCAACTAAGCCACCCCACTAGTGCTCCCTAGTCGGTTGCGGCCAGGACCAGCCCCAAGGCCATCCAGATGTCTCTGGCCCTTGCTCTCTCACAGAGTGGGGGGCAGTAGCCTCAGGCCGATAGTACCCGTTGACCACTCTCCTTCTCCTCCGTGCAGTTCCAAACTGCCACTGGTCCTCCCACCTGGGGTCCGCACCCTCAGGCTGACCAGCAGTCAGGGGCGAGGCTCTCCTCCCCCTACCTCTCCTTCTGGGGTTCTGCCCTCTCCTCCTATGCGGGGCACCATCAGACCACCACTCTCTCACTCGTCCAGGGCTGTGACCCTCCAACTGATCCCCCAACCCAGGGTCTAAACCCTTAGGTTGCATTGATGCCACAGGTGAGTCCTCCCTCCCCCTGCACCCCCTCCTAGAGTTCTGCACCCTCCCACCTGGAGAAGTACCCCTGGAAGACAATTCTGGGGAGACACTGCTTACAGATGTCCCACCCGCAAGGTCTGGCAGTACCTGTCCCTGGCCTCCCAACCCAGGATCTAAGCCCTGTGGCTGAGCTTGTGCCAGAGGCGAGCCCTTCCTCCCTCTGTGCCCCCTCCCAGAGTTACGCACCCTTCCACCTGGAGAAGTACCCCTGGAAGTCAACTTGGTGGGGACACTGACCACAGGTGTCCCACCCTCCAGGTCAGGCAGTCCCTGAACCTGGCATCCCAGCCCAGTATCTAAACCCTGCGACTGAGCAGACCCCCGAACCTCTGGAGCTCTGATTACAGACACCCCTGGTTCACCAGGGGCTCCCCTTCAATGGATGGACTATCAGGACAGCCTAGGCTCCTTACCTGGGGCTCTCTTTTTGAACTCTCCAGGCCTTGAGACTGCGGTTGGGGCATCTCCGGACACCTCCCCATCTCACTCCTTCCTGTGGATAGGACATGAGGCCCTACAACCCCCTTACTACCCCGGGACCTAGCTGGGCTATTCTGCACCTCTCCAGCCTCGCTGGGTCGGAAAATCCCTGCACTATTTCCTTCATGATCACTCCCCAATGCCCTCTGAGACTCTCTTGCACTCACCCAAAGGTCTGCCTCCTGTGCAAGCTCCCTGGGGTCAGAGAACTCACACTGCAACAGCTGTTGGCGCAACCTGTGAAAACAACTCCTGAGCAAGTGCTCCCTGATAATCCGATGAAACAGCCCTTCCCAATCGATCACCGCGCCACACTCAATCCGCTCCTCCAGTGCGGTTCAACACACGTCCACATACTCCCCCCAAAACTGATGGGACAGTTTTTTGCCGCCCCTAAATTCCAACCTGCCTCCCTTCTCCTGGGGATCAGGCACCATCTTCCAGGCTCTAGGAGTAGGACTTCCCACACTGGAATCACACTCGCTGCCACCACTGGATCCCACCTTCACTAGTGAATCCAGACTCCTGAAACCACTCTCAGGGGACAACCTACCCTCCTGAGCTAGTCTCTCTGTAGCGAAGGACCTCTCTGCCTCCGCCATCCTTTCCTGCGCTAGGACCCTTTCGGGCTCTAACCTTTTCTCTTGCACCCTCAGGTGTGCTATCTCCTTGGCGTGCTCTAACGTGAGCCTCTCCAAAGTCAGCTTGTGCTCCCTTTCTTCCCTCCTATCTACCCACTCTTCTGGGGACAGGGAAAGGGATGGGGCAGTGCCCCCGGGACTGGACCCAGCACAGGACTCCATGTCTATGGCGTCCTGATTAGCTACTGGCGTCTCCGCCCTGTCATCTTCTTCTTCCACAGTATCACCACCCTCTAGGGTTATGGACCGGGAACCATCACTCTTCGAGTCCTCCTCATACTCAAGGTCCTCCTCCGGGTCTCCACCAAATCCACCCTTTATATATGTGGAGGGGTAATCTGAAAGATCCCCACAGGGCTCTAAGAGTTCTCCCCTTTTAAAAACTTTGAAGAGAAAAAATTTCTGCGGAAGTCACCTTCTATTGGTATCCCCCTCTCTCTGCAGAAATCCATCACTTCCTCTTCAGAGTACTCCCAAAGTTCGTCCTTGTCGTAGACCAACCCCATCCTGGCGACATACACCCGGGATACACAACCCACAGTGCAACAGGGGAACCCAATTCAAAAACAACACTTTCAGGAGGAAAGCACAATCAGGAAAAATAATCCCGAAACCTGTGATAGTTTTAAATGCTCAGTTTGCAGTGCAACCCGTTGTCGCTGTGGTACTGCGCAAACACAAGTCCTATCCCTTAGCTGAACACCAATGTTAGAAACGGGTAGCGTGGTGCAGAGCGAGTGGGCCAAACTCCGGAGGTAATGTGTAAAGCCTCCGCGCAGCACACACAGGCGACACACCAGGCACACTACAAAAAGAAATGACACACCAGGTTGCATGAAAAATAACTTGTGTATTTATAAAACACATTAGAATGCAGAACACAGGTGCATATCTTACGTGCCAGCCGGCACCGGGGAATAATTCACATGGGACTATTTACAAGGCAGGGCTAATTGGGCCGCTGCCAGAACCATCACAAGGTAAAATCAGTAAATGTAAGGTCCATCAGCAATAAGCAGAAAAGCATTATCATTAGACATGCACCTGTGGGTCTAAACCTTGTTAGCATGGATCACAGGATATAGTAATATGTGAAAATAGGGGTATTGTCACATTAGCATGAGGCAGAAATCAGAGTAGTCAGAACACCAACAGCATAAATCAAAGTATGAGCAACCCCGTAGGCATGTAAACTCATTATACCTCATAGGCATAAAGCATATGAACATGGAAGCATAACTTTAGCATTAGGCACAGTAGGCATAAATCATGTGAGCATTAGGCCTAAAAGCATTAACATGAACACAATAGCGCAGTTCTAGCCTCTGCACATCATAACCTGATGTTAGGCATAAAAACACATTTGACAGAAATCATGCGTATAAATCACATTAGATTAGGCATAAGCCCATTAGACAGAACGTCAGGCATAAATCACTGTTGCCGTAGGCCTGGAATGGAAACATCAGGTTAGGCACATTATACAGCACACCAACGCTGTAGCCTTAGGGGAAAAGAAACCCTAAGCATTAGTCATAGATGCATTATGGAAACATCATGGCATAAAAACAAAATGTGTCTCATTAGGCGTCACCACCTTAGATCAGGTAAAAGCTCCTTTTCCTTTCAACCAGCAACACAAGCATTAGGTATCATCCTAGTTACAAATGTATTATGCAACAATATTATGTAATAAATCATATGGGGCAATAGGCCTTGCCAGCATAAACACAATTCGCCCCAATCGGGGGCACAATACTCTGAAACTTGCCCAGGTCAACTGGCCTCTGTCCGGGGCTGAAATGCCCTATGTCCCGCAAAGTCAGGGCTGGCTGCAAAAACAGCAAAAGTAAAGTGCGCAAAGCGCTGGGGCAGAGCAGGAGTGTCTCTCACCCCTCTCTCTCTTTTCATGAGGAGTACAATGTCCCCCAGTACCTTGCAGCTGCCTGCGCACTTGCAGTGCAGCCGGGAGTTAGGCCCAAAAACAAGCACTGGCACCACTGCGCAGTTGGGAGCCCAACTCCGAGACCCCTGAAATTCAGAGTGCTCCCCAAGGTTGCCACTGCCCGCTGTCAGACGGGACTGCTGTATGGTCAGCACGGGCACCACGGTGCCCTCAGAGCGGCACTGGGAGCAGGTGAGCACCGACAATGCGCCCCGACACCACCCCCACCAAGTTGGGACTGAGCCCTACTCGCCGGACTCTCAGGAGTCCTTGCGCAATCTCTGGGCACCGTCACTGTGCTTTGATAGGCCCCTTCCTGCCGGCAGGCGATGGGGGAAGCCGGAACGGAGCACGCACTGCTCCCGCTTTTTCGGTGGCTGCAGGGCTTTCTCTGGCAATAATGTGGGGAGTCCCACAGGCCTTCTCCTTGGGGGGGGGGGGTTGAAATACAGCACACAGGAAAGTAGCGCCCACGCTCCTCACCTCCTTCTGGGGCACAGCTGTAGCGCTCATGAGGCGCTAGAGTCCTCCCAAGTTCAGGGTCCCCCAGAATAAAGAAGTGCTCTGGCAGCACAGCGCTGCAGGCGTCAGATCCTCACCTCCTTGAAGTAAGTACAGGCCACTAAATATAGCGCTTTGGCAGCACAGTGCTGCAGGCGTCACTCCTCCTCTGGCAACCAAGAAAATAGTGCCTTCAAGGCCCTAGGGAGCTGGTGAGGATCCCGAGTCCAACACAAGACAGTAGTGCCAGCGAGGCGCTAGGTCCCAGGAATGCCGTCAGGGTCCCGCAGAATCAAGCTGCAGCAAAAATGTGGGGAATTGAATATATTGTGCTTTAGCAGCACAGCGCTGTATTGACAGTAACCAGCTCTCCCTGGCAGCACGCGCAGCAGGTCCCACACACATTTTTCTCCTGGGTAGGTGCTGGAGGCAGCACTCACCAGGCACTAGAGAGGCCCAGCAGCTCCAGGGACAACAGACAGTGCTCCTCTTCTCTGGCAATGTAGACAATAGTGCCCACGAGGCGCTAAGAAGCAGGAAAGTCCTTGGGGGCTGGGATGGCGTTGTAGCCCTCACAAGGCGCTAGACAGCAGGAGGAGCCCAGTCGCTTGAAATTTAGCGCTCATGAGGCGCTAGGGGCCAGGAGACAGTTAATGCAGGGCAAGATCAGAAAGCAACAGGAAGCTCACCTAAAAATGAAGCAACAGTTCCTAGGAACAGTCATCCTCCATTACGAGGGCAATCCTGCTAGCACAGCAGTCTCCACTCCAGCAGAGTCTCTTAGTGGCCCTGTGGACAGAAGAGGGGTACAGATGGGCACAGGGGCCAGCACACAGGCCCTTGCAGCTGTTCCTCCTGGCAGAGTGTCCCCTCTCAGTCAAGCCCACCCTCAGTCTGAGCACATGGCATCTCTACTGCTCTACGTATACACCCCTCCTCCCACCTACCAGAAAGGGCTGGAAGCTTCTAGAAGGTCCGTGGAAGTTTCAGCCTCAACTGTTACTGTGGGGGAAGTGTAGAGCACTTTTTCAATTCAAACACTAGACCACCAACCCACCTCAGGCAGGCGGCACAAGCAGACAGAAATGGCATCCATTTTAAAAGTAACTCTTCTGCAAAGGTGAAAATAACTCTGCGCACGCCACTGCACAGCATGTATCACTGCATCTCGCACCACACATGGCCTATACATTTCTCTACCATGGGGAGATATCCTCTAATGGGGGAGGGGGGAGCGAAAAATTCCAGGAAAACGGGCCAAGTCCAACATAACCCCCTCCCAACCAAAACCCAGGGCACACCGATCAATGCCTTGATGGGCTTCCCTGCTTGGGGTGAGAAAACGTGGACGTGGGCCCGCACCTGCAGGGGCACCCGCAGGTTCTCTTCCACTCTGGAACCCAATGGTTCTCTCTCTAAAACCTCCCTGGACCAACTAAGCCACCCTACTAGTGCCCCCTAGTCGGTTGCGGCCAGAACCAGCCCCAAGGCCATCCAGATGTCTCTGGCCCTTGCTCTCTCACAGAGTGGGGGGCAGTAGCCTCCGGCCGGTAGTACCCGTTGACCACTCTACTTCTCCTCCGTGCAGTTCCAAACTGCCACTGCTCCTCCCACCTGGGGTCTGCACCCTCAGGCTGACCAGCAACCAGGGGCAAGGGCTCTCCTCCCCCTACCTCTCCTTCTGGGTTTCCGCCCTCTCCTCCGGTGCGGGGCACCATCAGACCACCAATCTCTCACTCGTCCAGGGCTGTGACCCTCCAACTGATCCCCCAACCCAGGGTCTAAACCCTTAGGTTGCATCGATGCCACAGGTGAGTCTTCCCTCCCCCTGCACCCCCTCCGAGAGTTCTGCACCCTCCCACCTGGAGAGGTACCCCTGGAAGACAATTCTGGGGAGACACTACTTACAGATGTCCCACCCGCCAGGTCTGGCAGTACCTGTCCCTGGCCTCCCAACCCAGGATCTAAGCCCTGTGGCTGAGCTGGTGCCAGAGCCAAGCCCTTCCTCCCTCTGCACCCCCTCCCAGAGTTACACACCCTTCCAACTGGAGAAGTACCCCTGGAAGTCAGCTTGGTGGAGACACTGACTACAGGTGTCCCACCCTCCAGGTCAGGCAGTCTCTGAACCTGGCATCCCAGCCCAGGATCTAAACCCTGCACCTGAGCAGACCCCAGAACCTCTGGAGCTCTGATTACAGACGCCCCTGTTTCTCCTGAAACTAGGGGCTCCCCTTCAATGGATGGACTATCAGGACAGCCTAGGCTCCCTACCTGGGCTCCCTTATGGAACTCTCCAGGGTCTGAGACTGCGGTCTGGGCACCTCGGGACACCTCCCCGTCTCACTCCTTCCTGTTGGTAGGCCGTGAGGCCGTACAACCCCCTTACTACTGCGGGACCTAGCTGGGCTATTGTGCACCTCTCCCGCCTCGCTGGGTCGGAAAATCCCTGCACTATTTCCTTCATGATCACTCCCCAATGCCCTTTGAGACTCTCTGGCACTCACCCAAAGGTCTGCCTCCCGTGCAAGCTCCCTCGGGTCAGAGAACTCACACTGCAACAGGTGTTGGCGCTACCTGTGAAAACAACTCCTGAGCAAGTGCTCCCTGATAATCCGATGGAACAGCCCCTCCCAATCGATCACCGCGCCACACTACATCCGCTCCTCCAGTGCGGTCCAACACACGTCCACATACTCCCCCCAAAACTGATGGGACAGTTTCTTGCCGCCCCTAAATTCCAACCGGCCTCCCTTCTCCTGGGGATCAGGCACCATCTTCTGGGCTCTAGGAGTAGGACTTCCCACACTGGAATCACTCTTGCTGCCACCACTGGATCCCACCTTCACTAGTGAATCCAGACTCCTGAAACCACTCTCAGGGGACAACCTACCCTCCTGAGCTAGTCTCTCTCTAGCGAAGGACCTCTCTCCCTCCGCCATCCTTTCCAGCGCTAGGACCCTTTCGGGCTCTAACCTTTTCTCTTGCACCCTCAGCTGTGCTATCTCCTTGGCGTGCTCTAACGTGAGCTTCTCCAAATCCAGCTTGTGCTCACTTTCTTCCCTCCTATCTACCCACTCTTCTGGGGACAGGGAAAGGGATGGGGCAGTGCCCCCGGGACTGGACCCAGCACAGGACTCCCTGTCTATGGTGTCCTCATTAGCTACTGGCGTCTCCGCCATGTCATCTTCTTCCTCCACAGTGTCACCACCCTCCAGGGTTATGGACCGGGAACCCTCACTCTTCGAGTCCTCCTCATACTCAAGGTCCTCCTCCGGGTCTCCACCAAATCCACCCTTTATATATGCGGAGGGGTAATCTGAAAGATCCCCACAGGGCTCTAAGAGTTCTCCCCTTTTAAAAACTTCGAAGAGAAAAAATTTCTGCGGAAGTCACCTTCTATTGGTATCCCCCTCTTTCTGAAGAAATCCATCACTTCCTCCTCAGAGTACTCCCAAAGTTCGTCCTCGTCGTAGACCAACCCCATCCTGGCGAGATACACCCGGGATACACAACCCACAGTGCAACAGGGGAACCCAATTCAACAACAACACTTTCAGGAAGAAAGCACAATCAGGAAAAATAATCCCCGAAACCTGTGATTGTTTTAAATGCTCAGTTTGCAGTGCAACCCGTTGTCGCTGTGCTACTGCGCAAACACAAGTCCTATCCCACCGCTGAACACCAATGTTAGAAATGGGTAGCCTGGTGCAAAGCGGGCGGGCCAAACTCCGGAGGAAATGTGTAAAGCATCCGCGCAGCACACAGGGGACACACCAGGCACACTACAAAAAGAAACGACACACCAGGTTGCATGAAAAATAACTTGTGTATTTATAAAACACATTAGAACGCAGAACACAGGTGCATATCTTACGTGCCAGCCGGTACCGGGTAACAATTCACATGGGACTATTTACAAGGCAGGGCCAATCGGGCCGCTGCCAGAACCATCACAAGGTAAAATCAGTAAATGTAAGGTCCATCAGCAATAAGCAGAAAAACATTATCATTAGACACGCACCTGTGGGTCTAAACCTTGTTAGCATGGATCACAGGATATAGTAACATGTGAGAATAGGGGTATTGTCACATTAGCCTGAGGCAGAAATCAGAGTACGCAGTACACCAACAGCATAAATCAAAGTATGAACAACCCCGTCGGCATATAAAATCATTATACCTCATAGGCATAAAGCATATGAACATGGAAGCATAACTTTAGCATTAGGCACAGTAGGCATAAATCATGTGAGCATTAGGCCTAAAAGCATTAACATGAACACAACAGCGCAGGCCTATCTTCTGCACATCATAACCTGATGTTAGGCATGAAAACACAGTTGACAGAAATCATGCGCATAAATCACATTAGATTAGGCATAAGCCCATTATACAGAACTTCAGGCATAAATCACCGTTGCCGTAGGCCTGGAATAGAAACATCAGGTTAGGCACAGTATACAGAACACCAACGCTGTAGCCTTAGGGGAAAAGAAACCCTAAGCATTAGGCATAGATGCATTATGGAGACATCATGGCATAAAAGCAAAATGTGTCTCTTTAGGTGTCACCACCTTAGATCAACTAAAAGGTCCTTATGCCTTCAACCAGCAACGCAAGCATTAGGCATCATCCTAGGTACAAATGTATTATGCAACAATATTATGGAATAAATCATATGGGGCAATAGGCGTCGCCAGCATAAACACAGTTCGCCCCAATCGGGGGCACAACACTCTGAAACTTGCCCCAGGTCAACTGGCCTCTGTCTGGGGCTGAAATGCCCTATGTCCCGCAAAGTCAGGGCTGGCTGCAAAAACAGCAAAAGCAAAGTGCGCAAAGCGCTGGGGCAGGGCTGGAGTGTCTCTCACTCCTCTCTCTCTCTTCTCCTGAGGAGTACAATGCCCCCCAATAGGTTGCATCTGCCTGCGCACTCGCAGGGCAGCTGAGAGTTAGGCCCAAAATCAAGCACTGGCACCACTGCGCAGTTGGGAGCCCAACTCCGGGACCCCTGAAATTCACAGTGCTCCCCATGGTTGCAGCTGCCTGCTGCCATACGGGGCTAATGTATGGTCAGCACGGGCACCACAGTGCCCTCAGAGAGGCACCGAGAGGGAGGCGAGCACCGACAATGTGCCCTGACACCACACCCACCAAGCTGGGACTGAGCCCTACTCGCCGGGCTCTCGGGAGTCCTTGCGCAATCTCTGGGCACCGACACTGTGCCCCAATAGGCCCCTTCCTGCTGGCAGGCGATGGGGGCAGCGGGAATGGAGCTCGTACTGCTCCCACTTCTTCGGTGGCTACAGGGCTCTCACTGGCAATAACGTGGGGAGGCCTTCTCCTTGGGGGGGGGGGTTGAAATACAGCTCAAAGGAAAGTAGCACCCACGCTCCTCACCTCCTTCTGGGGCACAGCTGTAGCGCTCACGAGGTGCTAGAGTCCTCCCAAGTTCAGGGTCCCCCAGAATAAAGTAGCGCTCTGGCAGCACAGCTCAGCAGGTGTCAGCTTCTCACCTCCTTGAAGTACAGGCCACCAAATATAGTGCTTTGGCAGCACAGCGCTGCAGGCATCACTCCTCCTCTGGCAACCAAGAAAATAGTGCCTTCAAGGCTGTAGGGAGCTGGTGAGGATCCTGCGTCCCACACATGACAGAGCCGCTAGGTCCCAAGAATGCTGTCAGGGTCCCACAGAATCAAGCTGCAGCAAAAATGTGGGGAATTGAATATATAGGGCTTTAGTAGCACAGCGCTGAATTGACAATAACCAGCTCTCCCTGGCAGCACGCGCAGCAGGTCCCACACACCTTCTTCTCCAGGCCAGGTGCTGGAGGCAGCGCTCACTAGGCGCTAGCAAGGCCCAGCAGCTCCAGGGACAACAGACAGTGCTCCTCTTCTCTGGCAATGTAGACAATAGTGCCCACAAGGCGCTAAGAAGCAGGAAAGTCCTTGGGGGCTGAGACAGCAGGAGGAGCCCAGTCACTTGAAATGTAGTGCTGACAAGGCGCTAGGGGCCAGGAGACAGTTAATGCAAGGCAAAGAACAGCAAGCAGCAGGGCAGTTCACCCAAAAATGAAGCAGCAGTTCCTGGGAACAGTCATCCTCCATTACGATGGCAATCCTGCTAGTACAGCAGTCTCCACTCCAGCAGAGTTTCTCAGTGGCCCTGTGGACAGCAGAGGGGTACAGATGGGCACAGGGGCCAGCACACAGGCCCTTGCGGCGGTACCTCCTAGCAGAGTGTCCCCTCTAAGTCAAGTCCACCCTCAGTGTGAGCACATGGCATCTCTACTGCTCTACATATACACCCCTACTCCCACCTACGAGAAAGGGCTGGAAGCTTCTAGAAGGTCCCTGGCAGTTCCAGCCTCAAGTGTCACTGTGGGGAAAGTGTAGAGCACCTTGTCACTTCAAACACTAGACCGCCAACCCACCTCAGGCAGGCGGCACAAGCAGACAGAAATGGCATCCATTGTAAAAGTAACCCTTGTGCAAAGGTGAAAATAACTCTGAGCACACCATTGCGCAGCATGTATCACTGCATCTGGCACCACACATGGCCTATACATTTCTCTACCATGGGGGAGATATCCTCTAATGGGGAGAGAGAGGGGTGGAGAGCGA
Source organism: Lissotriton vulgaris (assembly GCF_964263255.1). Taxonomy (NCBI): domain Eukaryota; kingdom Metazoa; phylum Chordata; class Amphibia; order Caudata; family Salamandridae; genus Lissotriton; species Lissotriton vulgaris. The sequence continues at coordinate 1,103,993,499 of NC_141687.1, forward strand.
AAAATTTCAGGGAAACGTGCCAAGTCCAACAGGTGGCACTGTGAGTTTCTGTTCCCACCCCAAGCTGTGGTTCGCTGCGTGCCGGACTTGGCTGAGTGCTTAGTGGGTGCCGTTAAAGGATACCTTTGGGGTCTGGAGAGGAGCGCTCTGTTATGATTCCTGCCAGGGAGTATCCATCTATCCATTCTATACCCAGGGTCGTCTCCAAGGCAATAAGTGCAATCAATGATTTATGGCGGCCAGGTGGGCGGCCCAATAATTATTTCTAATATCCAGAAGTCCTATTCCCCCGTCATACCACCTGAGTGTGAGTTTATGTAAAGCAACTGCACTAATAATACAGCCCCCTACCAGTGCACATGTCAGATTGGCCAACTGTCTAGAGCTGGCCAATCTGACATGCGCACTTCAGAGCTAGCCTCCTGCCTCAAAATGAGAGCTGAGTTAGCCTGCTGCAGCTCCGTGATTGGTTGGTTTAATTCCCACAAAGGAGGAAGTCCTTCCCTTTATGCCGGACCGACCCTAGTCACTGCCTAGGAGAGCAGGGAGACAGCAACGAGATCCTGCGTGTCAGCGCAACAAATATGGCGAGTTTTTTTGGTATCGCGCCCTACCATATTTTAATGCTGCCTGCCGCTACTGGGTGTAGCAGTGAGATCAACACAGAGTTTGGTTTGATGAGTACACAATTGCGGAGTTCCCCGTCTAGGGAAGTAGGGAACCATTAAGCTAAATTCAATAGACATGAAAACCAATGTAACAGTAAAAGTAGAAATTAACAATATTTCATACTTTGACAGACTGCACATAGAAATGCGCTAAGTTTTAGTGTTAAGTAGGAATAAAACCACAACTTGGTGTACCCCAAGAATGAAGGGCGATCAGACTACAATTTTTTTAGATACTTTAAAAAGATAGGCTGGAACCATAAGTGAGTGTGTCAGACACTGAGGGAGCCCGGCTGCCATGGATTCAAGAATAGAAGGGAACACAAAATCAGTCTCTTTTGATAAACATGATCTTTGACCAGCACTTCCAAAATAAAGCACTGTATCGCATAGCAGTCAAATATAAATGGCCTGGCACAACACAATTGGGCAAACCTAGAGGGGTTGGGGTGGACAAAGCATGTTTCAATGATACTACAGCTTTTTCAGTCTCCTGAGAATCAACACACAGAATCAGAGTTATCTTAATGAAGTTTTGAAAAGGTTTACCAATACTTGAAAAACCCTAAATTCTCTGTCCACAAAAGCCAGCCATCTCCAAAAGAGTGCATACCTGAGAAATGATGATAGTTTGGGGTAGCTTAGGGTCGGCAGATGGGTATCTTTCATCAGTTGAGATTCCATGACCTAAATATCAAACAAAGGATGACCCAAATTTCAAATAACTTGAGAAGCATTATGCCCACAGTTTTCTTAATCAGGGAGCAAATACAGAGAATCACCCATGCATTGCTTCTAGCAGTCTAAGCAATCAACAGATTGCCAACATAATAAACTAGACTATATCTTCCCATAAAGCCCACTGAGTCTAACTCTTTCTGATGTTCTTGTGAGAATATAGAACATATAGCCTTTAGGTAACCATGTCCACATTAGTTTGGACCTGGAAAATGTGAAGGAGAAAAGGATCTGACCATTGGGATGTTGGGAGAGAAAAAGGCAGACCACAAATCAGCTGTAAACCATGTGGCTTTCATTAGTATGCATGACAACAACATCATTAACGGTAAATAGATGTTTTGAAAATGTTTAGGTGTCCTTACTAGGCTTTTTAGGTCGAGCCTAGCGCAGCGCGCATGCGCTGCACTAGGAAAACGACCTCTTGGAATCGCTCTGGCCTTTTCACACGCTTGTGCGTGTGAGAAGGCCTATGTCTTGCGATTATGAGCAGCAGAGAGCAGTGTGCCATCTGTCAGATTTCATGTGTGCGCGCAGCTGCTTTCTCTTCACGGTTGCTTTAACTTGGGTTGTTTCATCAGAATGTTTTCTCACTTTAGCTGGCATATTATTTTAAGGTTCTAAAGTTGTGTTTCAGTTCACATAACACACTGGATATCTTCCTATGGTTTTACTAATTTCAAATGTTCCCACAAAATTTGGCAACCACTCACACACCACGCTTCTGGCTTGCAGAAGGGGTTGCAGTTAAGACACAGAGCTAGACTTCTGTTCCTTCCTGTGGGCTGCTTATTTTCCCCGACCCCCTTTCTGATATGCTATGCTATATGCTATGTTTCGTTGAGGGTCACAAGATTTCTTTTTCTGTACCCCATAAGTTCCTCGCTTTATCCCACCACCTTGCATCCTACTCGTACATTTATTCAGTCATCCAGGTATAAGCCACCATGTTTGGTGGCTGTAATGTTTTCATTGTCATCTGCTGCCATTCATATTTTCTCCATCTAGCCTGAACCCCAATCCATAATGGTATGACAGCAGTCACAGGTTCTTGTTATGGTGTTTTTAATTTTCTGGGCACCATCCTGTCACCACTCAATCTGTCCCCCACCATCATTCACCCCCACCCAGAACCTTCCTGCACACCATGGTGCGTCGTGGTCACAAGGTGTTTCTTCCTGTGCCTCCCTTTGCCACACCTCTCCTTGTCTGACTTCTGCTACCCTGGAAACTCCACATACGCTGTACTTTCTTCTTCCTGCATACCACAACAGCCATGCTGCACCAACTGCTTTAGGTCGTTTTTTTGGGGGGATGGACTGTCCATAGCTTCATTAACTGCTGTCTCTTTGTTCCGTCGCTGCTTCTTCTGAGCGATCATTCTGATGATGATTTCCAGGCTCATGAGCTCCTCTGTTACTCTGTATTTCTGCTTCATCTGGCTGCAGTAACATGATGATGATGGTAATAATTATCTTTCCTCCTCTGTGTTTCAATACTGTCTCTTTTCTCCCCACCCATCCCCCTCACTCTTTTTCACTTCTTTTCATCTTCGTGCCTGTAATGAGGAGTTCTCACCCTAAAGCACTGCATTCGCAGAAGGCATGGCTATACATTTCTTTTTTAGTAGAAATTCAATTTTGGTCCCTTCAGCTGCATGACCGTTTCCCACACAAAAGATAGAGAGATGGCCACCAGGCCAAAGTCAAGTCTACATCAGCGATCACACTGCCAAGAGTACTCTGGGAAATGATGTTTGCAGGCATTTGCACAAAAATCTCTGGTGCGTCTTTCTGTTAAATCCAATGGGACCATTGAGAACAGGTAGAACGATTCTGTGCACCAAGATGTGCAATTTACTCCCAGTATCTGAGACTGTACTTCAATGTGTGGGATTTACATAAAATGATAGAGGCTCTGCAATAAGTTTTGAGACTCCCAACAAATCAGCCAGACTCAGTGCCACAGTAGGAGGCATTCGGTGACTGAAACAGTACTCAAAAAAATGTAACTCATACTCATTGAATGAGGTTGCCCTTTAAGGTGTGAGGCTTGCATCTATTGGAAGAGACTACATCAACACCAGTGAACCCAGTGAATGAAATTTTGCTAAAAAACTAAAAACCCACTCAGTGAGTGACACTGTTCTCCAAAAAGTGATACTCATACCTTATGAGTGAGACTGAGTTGCAAAGAGTGCCATTTGGGAGATACTGTGCACCAAGATTGGGACTAGCACCAAGTGGTTGAGGTTGGACTCCAAGGTTTGAGCATTGCACCCAGTGAATGTAACTTATCCAATTGGTAAGGCAGTGTTAGATTTGGGGGTTTCTGGTTGGCACAAGTAGGTACTTGTGACAAGCAGGGACCCTCTCCTCTAGTCAGGACAAGGGGATTACCCTCCTAAAATAACCCCTGCTCACCCTCTAGGTTGCGTGGTGCGAGCAGTCAGGGCTTATTTCAGAGGCGTTGTAAGTTAAGCAGTTGTGACCACATCCAGTAACAAAGTGACAACACTACAAATGGACAACACACAGGCTTTATATAAAAATAAGTAGACTTTATATAGAGTTACCACAAGACCATAAACAACAAAAATACACAATATGATTACTTTAAGATGGTAGATTAAGCTTTTTTATGTTCAGTTCTTAGATGCAACACTCTGCGTCTATGTACCTTAAGTTGCATTGCGCTTCCACGACAAGCAATGTTGCAGCGATGGGAAATGCGGCAAATTTCAGGTGCAAAGAAATAAAGACATGAAGATCTTCCTGATGCTGGACGCTTCTCCGGGATGCGAGAACCTCTCGGTTGGATGCGTGGACTACAGCGGCGACATCTACAATGCGACGGCAGCAGCTCCAGCGGCGACACTCTTCTCCCACGATGCCTGAAGCTTCCGCACGATGCAAGAACTACAGCGGCGACATCCAATATGCGACGGCAGCAGCTCCGATGGCAGCGCGCTTCTCGGGGGATGCGAGGTGCTCTTGAACGTTGCGGTGCAGTGCCACAGTTCCAGAGACGACACCCTCCTTCTTCCGGAGTTGTGACGGCAGGCACAGCGACGGCGAAACGCTCCGATCTCGTTGCTAGATTCTTCTCCTGATGCGGTGCAGTGCGACAACCACAGCGGCGACACCCTCCTTTCTCGGAGTTGCGACGGCAGCAGCAGCGACAACGACACACTTCCTCTTCGTTGCGGCATGCTTCTGTCTGATGCGGTGCAGTGCGACAGTTCCAGCGGCGACACCCTCCTTTCTACGGAGTTGCGACGGCAGGCACAGTGACGGCGACACACTTCTCGTTGAGTCACACTTCCAGCTCCTTGCGACACGCAGATCCGCAGAAGGCCCAAAACAGCAACAGGCACTTCCACAAGAACTCTGGGGAGCTGGGGGGTGAAGTCTGATGTCTCTGAGACTTCAACAGGAGGCAAGCTCTTTTCCAAGCCCTTGGAGATCCTTCACAAGTTGAAAGCAAAGTACACAAAGTTCCTTTCTCCTTCCTTTGGCAGTAAGGCGACCACTGCAGGCCAATCCCCCAAGCAGCACTTCAGGTTGGGAATAGTCTCTCCTCAGTTTCTTCAGGTTCCTCTCCTCAGTCAAAGATTCTTCTTGTTATTCAGAGTGATCTAATTTCATGGGAGCAGGGTCCCGATATTTATATCCCAAAATCCTTTGTTCTCTGAGAGGAGAGGGGCCTTTGCCCTAGTCCATACCAGTTCTGAAGCACTCTGTTTACCAGACGTATCCTTTCTTTTCACAGTGCAGGGCAGAAACATCAGATGCCCCACGGGAGGTGGAGCCAGCATTGTGGAAGGCAATAACATTCCTGGAGCACTTTGTTGACAGGACTCCTTCTCTTCTTTCAGTGTGCAGGGCAGACATCAGCCGCTCCCCAGGGGGTGGAGTCAGCATTGTGGAAGGCAGGCACAGCCCTATTCTGAGTTCATGTGCACTCCTCCCTCCCATCTAGATGCAGATCTCTCTATTCACCACTGGGTGACTCAGCCTGTCCCCTGGAATTCCCCAGCCCTGTCACTTCATGAAACCAGACATAGGAATACACATCCTAGCAGAGGCAGGTTTGAAGGGTTAGAGAAGCAAAGCCTACTTTCTAAAAGTGGTATTTGCAAACACAGAATATTAAAATAAGCTTCACAAAAAGATGTATTTTATTATTCTGAGTTCAGGCATACTAAACTCGAATTTCTACCATGTTCTCTGAGCCTGATAGGATTATAACATGCAACAATTCTAACAGCCTATTCTGGCCCATGGAGAACAGGTAGCCTTGCAATAGTGAAAAACGAAAAGGGCTGTAATTCACTATTAGGACATGCCACACACACACCAGAGCTTGTCCTACCTTATCCTTACAATGCACCCTGCCCTTGGGCCTACTATAGGGGTCACTGATATGAAGAAAAGGGAAGGGTTAGGGACTGGAAAGTGGGTGCACTTGCCCAGTCAGCATGACAGTACCAGACTGCATGCAGGCTCTGCAATGGCAGACCTTAGTCACATTTTACAAGGCTGCTTCTGTGGGTGGCACAACTAGTGCTGCAGGTCCACCAGCAGCATTTGGATTACACGCCCTGGCACACTCAGTGCACTAGACTAGAGTCTGAGAAGTAAACCAAATAGCCAAACATGGAACCACTGATTCATACATCAATTTACAATAGGAAGCACTTGCACTGTGACACTGAACAGCAGTGGCACAGTGCCCAAAGCATCTAACACCAGCAAAAATACATGAGGCAACAGCAAAAATGGAAGGGAGACCCACACCAATGTTGCCAGATCTAACACGTGTCCCCTCCAGTTGAAAAGTGGGGGGAACTACCCTAACTCCTGGGAGTTCTCTTCACTAAGGTGGAAAAATCTGGACAGACCATCAGCATTGGCGTGTTCTGTACCAGAGCGGTGTTCCACCGTAAAGTCCATACCCTGTAGGGAGATGGACCACCTCAGCAGCTTTAGATTCTCACCCCTCATCTGCATCAACTATCTGAGGGGCCTGTGGTCTGTCTGAACCCGGAAGTGAGTCCCAAACAGGTATGGTCTCAGCTTCTTCAGAGCCCAGACCACAGCAAATGCCTCACGATCAATAGCACTCCACCTCTGTTCCCGTGGAAGTAACCTTCTACTGATAAAGGCTACAGGTTGATCTAGGCCCTCCTCATTCATCTGTGACAAAACAGCCCCCACACCATGTTCTGAAGTGTCTGTCTGGACAATGAACTCTCTTGATAAGTTGGATGCCAGGAGCAAGGCTTTCAGGGCCTCAAAGGCTTTCTGACAGGAGTCATTCCAAATCACTTTCTTGGGCTGCTTCCTGGAAGTCAGCTCTGTCAAGGGTGCAACAATGTTGCCGGACCCCTTGACAAACCTCCTGTAAGTACCCTGTAAGACCAAAGAAGGCTCTCACCTCTGTCTGGGTTTTGGTTGGCTCCCAAGCCGGGATAGTTTCAATCTTGGGTTGTAGGGGCGCCACCTGGCTGCTCCCAAATTGGTGTCCCAAGTACACCACAAAACCCTGCCCGATCTGGCACTTACTCACTTTGATCGTGAGGCCTGCCTTGCACAGAGCCAACAACACTTCCCAGCGGTGGCACAGATGTTCCTCCCAACTGACACTGAACACTGCAATATAATCCAGGTAGGCGGCACTGAATTCCTCCAGCCCAACCAACACCTGGTTGACCAACCTCTGAAAGGTGGCAGGTGCATTCTTCATCCCATAAGGTATAACACAGAACTGGAAATGCCCATCTGGTGTAGAGATTGCTGACCTCTCCTTTGCCCCATCAGTCAAGGCGATCTGCCAGTACCCAGACGTTAAATCAAACGTGCTGAAGTACCGTGTAGCCCCTAGCCGATCTATGAGCTCATCAGCTCTGGGGATGGGGTGCGCGTCAGTCTTCATGACTGAATTGAGCCCTCTGTAGTCCACACAGAACTGGAGTTCGGGTTTGGCACCCGGCGCTGCAGCCTTCGGGATCAAGACCACTGGGCTGGCCCAAGGACTACTAGATTACTCAATCACCCCTAGTGCAAGCATCTTTGAGACCTCCTCTTTGATGCAAGCCCTCACCCTTTCAGTTACCCTGTAAGACTTGTGCTTCACAGGTTAACTGTCTCCAGTGTCCACATCATGGACGCACCAATCTGTGGCACTAGGCACCAGGGAGAACAGATCAGGAAACTGTCCCAGCAACTGGCGGCAGTCATTCTGTTGCTGAGGGGTCAGGGTGGAAGAGAGGATAACACCATCCACTGACCCATCTTGCTCTGAGGCTGACAGGAGGTCAGGAAGAGGCTCAGTCTCCTCCTCCATCCCAGCATCTGTTGCCAAGAGCATGCCCACTTCAGACCTCTCTAAGTGGGGCTTAACGGGGTTGACATGTAGGACCCTCAAGGGGTTCCTAGAAGACCGCAAGTCAACCAAATAGGTAACAGGACTCTTGCGCTCCACAACCTCAAAAGGTCAAGTCCACTTATCTTGGAGTGCACAGGGCTCCACTGGGGTCATGACCCACACCTTCTGTCCAGGCTGAAGCACTACCAGAGTGGCATTCTCGTCGTACCACCGCTTCATCTCCTCCTGGCTGGCCTCCAGATTCGCCTGAGCGAGTTCACTGAAGCGCCTGGTCTGGTTCCTGAAGGCCAGCATGTAGCTATATACATCCTGGGGAGGATTCCTCCTGGCTGGCCTCCAGATTCGCCTGAGCGAGTTCACTGAAGCGCCTGGTTTGGTTCCTGAAGCCCAGCATGTAGCTATATACATCCTGGGGAGGTTTCCTGGGAGATTGCTCCCAGCCTTCTTTAACCAGACTTAGAGGTCCTCTGACCGGGTGTCCATAGAGCAACTCAAAGGGACTGAACCCTAGAGATTTCTGTGGCACCTCCTTTTATGCAAAGAGTAGGCATGGTAAGAGGACGTCCCACTTACGCCTCATGGGTTCCTCAAGACCCATAATCATGCCCTTCAGGGTCTGGTTGAACCTTTCAACCAACCCATTTCCTTAGGGGTGGTAAGGAGTGGTTAACTTGTAAGTTACACCGCACTCCTGCCACAGGGACTTCATATACTTGGAAATTAAGTTGGTTTCCCGGTCAGACACTACCTCGCGAGGAAATCCCACTCGGGAGAAAATTCCCATCAGTGCTCGTCCCACCACGGGGGCCATCACTGTCCTCAGAGGTATGGCATCCAGGTACCGGGTGGCATGGTGCACCAAGACCAGGATGAACCTGTTGCCTATGGCTGTCTTGGGGTCCAGTGCCCCCACAATGTCAATCCCCACCCGCTTAAAGGGGGTACTGACCACAGGGAATGGCTGGAGAGGAGCCTTGTGCTTCCTCCCACTCTTTCCATTTGCCTGGCAAGTCTGACAGGTCCTGCAATTAGTATCAGAACTCTTGCGCATTCGGGGCCAATAAAAGTGGGTGACAAGCCTTTCAAAGGTCTTGCCCTACCCCAAATGTCCAGCTAAAGGTACATCATGAGCCAGCCCCAGTAAGAAGGCTCTGAACTTCTGAGGTACCACCAGCACACAGGCTGACCCAGGTTCAGCAACCTTAGGCTCACTATACAGGAGACCATCCTCCCAGTAGATCCAATGTGATCCTGACTGATCACCTGCTGCCTGGCTTACAGCCTGTTGCCGCAAACACATGAGAGAAAGGCATTCTTTCTGCTCCTTGCAAAATTCCTCCCTGGAGGGGCCTCCTTCTTGCTGCCAATGGGTCAGCTCAGGCAGGTTTCCCAGTACAGCTATCTGCTCCCTCTCAGGCTCCAGGGCACCCCCCTCAGGGTCTACCTCCTCCTGGGCCGTGGGAACTTCAGGGGCCGGTTTCCCATGCCCCATGCCACTTCTCTCTAAGGCAGGTTCCTGGGCCTCCCTATCAGGCTCCAGGTCCTCTTGAGAACCCCTACAGGCATGGTGGGCCTCACAACTACCTGAAGGTTTCCAGAGACCCCCCCCACTCAAAGGGAACCTGAGCCATTGGACAATGACTCTCTATGTTGTCGGCCTTAACAACTCAGCAAATGCATGAGGGACAATCTGCTCTTGAGTCACCAGGTGACACCTGACAGGTGTCACACTGGCTCCGGTGTCTCTAAGAGCCTCCACCTTGCTGCCATTGATGGTCACTCGCTGCCCATATTTCTTAGTGTTCCTATGCAGCTGAGCCTCTGAGACATCTCACTATCCCCTAAAGAGACAAAGGTCATCTGTGCGGGACCCCACCCACCTTGGACATCCATCTCCTCCCCCAAGGCTACACTAGCCATCTGCCGGGGCGAAGCACCAGTGGGTACTTGTTTACCAAACAGGCAGCACATGAAATCACTCGCCTTGTGACCCAGATCACCACACTTGTAACATTTCAGAAGCCACTGGGGAACAGGACTACCTGTCGGGCCCCTTGCTTTCTCCCAGGGGGAGGCTGGGAACCTTTCACGGGGTTCCCTTGGGGACTAGTTTTGGGCCCTTTGCGGAACTCCTTCTGTTTACCCTTGTCCCCCCACTCTTCTGCTGGGGACCCTGCCCACATTTGTCTGAATCTCCCATGTGACCTTTGTGGACACATGGGAGACACATTTCTCAGCCTAGGGGTTCCTTCTATTGGAAATACAGAGGCTTTGGGAGGCCGCCCTTTCAGACCTACAAACAGCCTCAGCAGAAGCAGAAGAACGTCCTATATAAGTCATATAGGGGCAGAAACAGAGGTCGCCCACGAGGTCGTCAGCCCTCCTCCTCTTCCTCCTCCTCTACCTCTCCCCCTCTGACCACAGCAAAGCAGCCCTAGATCCACCATTCTGGATCATGTTGGTCCTGTGGGGGGCCGGCTAATAATTTTCTGCAAGCTTGGGAGCGGTCACTACAGACCTCCTTGGCAAGGGGCTTGCTCAGAGGATCACCTTCTTCTCCTGCAGGAGGCAGTCCTAACTTTGTTGAAAAAAGGTGTGATAGAGGTGGTTCCAGAGCGGGAAAGGGGTCATGGATGCTACTCCCGGTATTTCCTGCTACCCAAGAAGGATGGCAGGTTACGCCCATCCTGGATCTCAGGATCTTGAATCTTTTTCTGAAGCAAGAGAAGTTCAAGATGCTCACCCTAGCGCAGGTTCTTCAAGCGCTGCAGCAAGAGGACTGGATGGTGTCGATCGACTGAAGTCGCACAGGAAGTATCTCCATTTCACGGTGGGGTCGCAACATTATCAGTTTGCGGTTCTCCCGTTTGGACTTACTACTGCACCTCGAGTCTTCACCAAGGTGATGGCAGTGGTGGCAGCCCATCTCAGAAGATTGGGGAATCCAGTTTTCCCCTATCTGGACGACTGGTTGCTCAAAGCAGAGTCGCCAGAGAAGGTGCTTCATCATTTGCAAGTGACAACTCAGCTGTTGTACAAATTGGGTTTTTTGATAAACGTGCCCAAGTCTCACCTGGTGCCCTCTCAGCGCTACCTGTTTATAGGGGCTGTACTGGACACTACTGTCTGTCGAGCATTCCCTCCTCCTCAAAGGATTCTCGACATTCAGGAAACAATTCCTTTGTTTTGCAATGGAGAGGTCATTCCAGTCCTGAAGGTGCTTCGCCTGCTCGGTCTGTTTGCTTCCTGCATTCTGTTGGTAAACCATGCATGCTGGCACATAAGGGCACTTGAGTGGTGCCTCCGCAGGCAGTGGTATCAACACAACAGAGATCTCAGGGAGTCGATTAGGATCTCCAGAGAAGCTGCTGTGGATCTGTCTTGGTGGAGCGTGGAGGGCAATCTGTCTCAAGAAAAGTCCTTCCATCTTCCTCCATCGGTGGCCACAGTGATAACGGATGCCTCCACCCTAGGGTGGGGTGCTCATCTGGGGGATCTGGAGATGAAGGGTCTTTGGTCTCCAGAGGAAAGGTTGCTTCACATCAACCTTTTGGAGTTGCGGACGATACGTTTAGCGCTCAAGGCCTTCCGCCCTTCCCTTCGCGGTCAGTCGGTACAAGTCCTGACGGACAACACTACCGCGATGTGGTATGTCAACAAGCAGGGAGGAGTGGGGTCGCATTGTCTCTGTAGAGAGGCTCTGCGTCTCTGGTCCTGGGTTCAGTGCCATCAGATTTGTCTGATGGCAAATCATTTGGCCGGAGTTCTGAGCGTGTGTGCAGACAGTCTCAGTCAGCAGTTCTCTACCAACCACGAGTGGAGGCTTCATCCGGAGGTGGTTCGTCACATCTTCCGGACGTGGGGGTCTCCTCGGGTGGACCTGTTTGCCACTCGCGAGAATGCTCACTGCCTGTCATTCGGAGGTCTCCAGTTTCCGATGCAGGGGGCTTGGGGGACGCGTTTCAGTTGAGTTGGGGCGCACAACTCCTTTACACGTTTCCTCCCATACCCTTGATTCCTCGGGTTCTGAGGAAGATTCGCCAGTGACAGGACACTATCCATGTGGGACTTGCCTTGTTTGTAAATTAACAACTATGACCAAGACTATACAACTGACAGAATCATTAACCTGGACCCAAAGGCAGCATACGAACTGCAATTCGACACACGTTATCTATCTGATAACATGTCCCTGTGAGAAAAAATACATAGGAATGACCTGCAGAAAGGTAAAATTAAGAATAGGGGAACACAAAAGCAATATCAAACTGAAGAAGAATACAACAAAACTTTGTACCCGTTTTGTCGAATCTGGCCACAATTCTGAAGAACTCAAATGGACTGTAATAGAGATGTTGAAAGACAAAACCAGTAATGCAGAAAAAAATGTGTATGAGAAGGAACAAAGATGGGTGGACAGACTAAAAACCCATCAATTTTTTCTTAGCGACAATATTCCGTGGCATCAGTTTTCATAAAAATGACCATCAACCATGATATTGATAAAGAACATTTTATGCTCATTACGTCTGTATATGGAGACATAGAATACCCCTAGTCCTATCTCGATGTTTATGAATTTATGTTTTGTAAATACGTTAATCACATAGAAAACTAGGTTTAACGCTGAAATTGTGTTTTATAAAACACTATGGAGTGTTCTGAAATATAACAAACAGCTCCTGAAATAATACAAATTTATGAAATGTTCGTCATCTTGACAGAAAGAAAATATCAGGAATACCATCTATAATAACAATGTTTATCTAGAATTAAAGACACACTTGAAAAAGTAACAGGATCAACATTTACATCCAGAATAAAAACAGACATAATCGGTCCTCTATCTATCTCTTACATCACCAGACTACTTTATGCTTATCACTCATAACGTCTGAATATGGAGACATAGAATACCCCTAGTCCTATCTCGATGTTTATGAATTTATGTTTTACAAAAACGTTATTCATATAGAAAATCAGGATTTACGTTAAAATGTGTTTTTGTAAAACACTATGGAGTGCTTGACAATATAACAAACAGCTCCATAAGTAATATAAATTTATGAAATTTATGAAATGTTCGTCATCTTGACATAAAGAAAATATCGAGAATATCATCAATAATAACAATGTCTGTCCATAGTTCAAATTAAAGACACACTAGAGAAAGTAATAGGATCGACAACGAGAATAGAAACAGACGTAATCCGTCCTCTTTCTATCTCTCACATCATGCAGATTGAAAAGCAGGATTATGACGACGATTCCACGTCCAGGGGCAGAGCCAGCACTAGACGCGGAATTCGCCTTCCTTGTGGGTTAGAATGGCGGAATAAAGAACACGCGGCCAACGTGGCGTCTATACGGTAACATTAATACCTCTTCCCTCCCCTTCTCCCATTGCCTGGGACCTTGAGTCCAGCTCCCCTGAGGACGAGAATAATTCACGCAATCAAGGTAAAAAAATTAAGCGGATATGTAGGACGAAGTAAAATATACGCTTGCTAAAAAAACATTGTATTAACTGATATTTATTTCTGCATGCAAAATGATAGGAGTAATTAACATGTTTAGAACAACAATAGAGGACTAAAAATAACTTAGTAATACAGACTTGTGTACTCCAATAATCACGTGGTATTTATACCAACGCCATTGTCGCGCTAAAAGAGGTTGATATTACACATACCTAAAGAGAGAAGCGACTATACATGAGACAACGTGATTATAATACATAATGAAGAAAATTGAATATACGATAAAAACCCTTGTGATGAAAATAACAAAAGGGGATGACAATATTAAACCACCTGTCTCTCCACTTGTTTCCTAATAAAAGGAATAGACCTTGCTCGTTTGAAATCTCCCTCTGTGACTCGCCATGATGGTCTACATAGTGACTTAGAATGTGAATAATATATGCATAAATGAATGCGTTGTCTTCTAAAACGGAAGTTAGCAAAAATATGCCAAAATATACCCCCGAGAATAAAAATGTTTCGTATTCAATTTGTATTACAGGTGAATCGAACTTTTTGAAACAAAGTGGGTAACACAATTAGACCACTGAATACTGCACAAAAGGTGTGAGTAGTAACTTTATTGTGTTATGTTTTGTCCTGACGAATGCTCCATAGACCCGGCTGGGAAAAAAGGAGCAGAAACATGTTGACTGTGTGAGTAAAGTGATATGCAAGGATCCAGTAACTTGATCTAAGTACATACCCATTTATTTTAACAACAAACCGCACCCTGTTATAATTAAAGGAGTTTTTTGGATGTAGGTTTGTTTTTTTATCTAAACCTTCATATTGGGGGTATCTATGCACATCTCTGGACACTACTACGCAACACCAGAGGTTGCCTCAGGCTTGAGGCTGGCATACAGCACGCTAGATAACCCAATGATAAATGCCACAACGCTTATGTGGGGAGGAAAAACGATATAAACCGCGACAAAACTGACATAGCGTTTTTGAGGTTTATCTACAAAACCTAGTGTAACGTAGTTACAAGTGTCCTGTCCTACATTTGATTTGTATATCTGACATGGGGAACTGACTGGGCACTAATTCCTCCTCCCTATTCTGATCAAAAGAAGATTTGCCAAGACCGGGCCCAAGTCATATTGATCGCCCCGGATAGGCCAAGAAGGGTGTGGTACACAGATCTTCTCCACTTCTCCTTGTGCCCTCCGCTCCATCTCCCTCTGAGGGCAGACCTCCTCTCCCAGTTGCAGGGGCAGTTTCTACAGCCCCACCTCCAGAGCTTACCCCTTCATGCCTGGAGATTGAACAGGGCAACCTGAATTCTTTTTCACTTCCTTCTGATGTGGTGGACGTTATTTTGTCCACCAGACGTGTCTCCACCAAGTCTATTTATTCTTATAGGGGGTCCAAATTTGTCCATTGATGTGGGGAGAAGTCTATTGGCCCTTTGAGGGCTCGCTTATCTGAAATTCTTCAGTTTGCTCTGTCTCTGGCCCAGCAGGGTTTTGCTGTGGCTACTGTGAAAGGTTATTTATCAGCGTTTTCGGCATTCTTTTGTTTGCCGGATCAGCCATCTTTGTTTAAGTCACCTGTTGTATTACGTTTCATTAAGGGCCTTACAAACAAATTTCCGCCTACTTCATTTATTGTGCCTCAATGGGATTTAAATCTTGTCTTAACCCACTTGATGGGTTCTCCTTTTGAACCCTTGCACAAGTGTCCCTTGAGACTATTGTATTTCAAGATTGTTTTTCTTGTTGCCATTACCTCGGCAAGGAGGGTAAGTGAGCTTCAAGCTCTGAGTTTGAAACCCCCATTCTTGACTATTAATGCTGAAAGAATGGTACTCAGGACCAGGGCTGCTTTTCTGCCTACGGTGGTAATTCCCTTCCATCTGGGGCAGTCAAATTACCCTTGCTACCTTCTACCCTCACCCTTCCAAGGAGGAGGAGCGGCTTCGCCGTCTGGACCCTAAGAGGGCGGTGAGCTTTTACCTCGATAGGACTAAAGACTATCATGTGGACGACCAGCTTTTTGTGGGTTTTGCTGGCTGCAGGAAAGGAAGAGCGGTGCACAAGTGCACACTTTCCAGATGGATTATCTTGTGCATCAAGATCTGTTACTCCTTGGCTGGTAAGGATCCTCCAGAGGGTATAGGCGCTCACTCTACTAGAGCAAAGTCTTCTACATCTGCTTTGTCTAGAGGTGTTCCTGTAGAGGACATTTCTAGAGCGGCAACTTGGGCTTCCCTCAACACTTAAATCTTATCTAATCCTACTTGATGGGTTCTCCTTTTGAACCCTTGCACAAGTGTCCCTTTAGACTATTGTCTTTCAAGACTGTTTTTCTTGTAGCCATTACCTCGGCAAGGAGGGTAGGTGAGCTTCGAGCTCTGAGTTCGAAACCCCCATTCTTGACTATTCATGCTGAAAGAATGGTACTCATGACCAGGGCTGCTTTTCTGCCTAAGGTGGTGTTAGAAATGGGATCCCTGGCTGGCCAGGGCTTGCGCCAAAGTCAGTCAGAGACCACCACTCCTAAGTTAGGGCAAGGGAGTTACACGTCAAGATAACCCCTGCTCACCCTCTAGGTAACGTGGCGCGAGCAGAAAGGCTAAACTTGGAGGCTATGCGAGTTAAGTATTTGCGCACGCACCCCAGCAACAACACCCAAGGCCCACCACAAAGGAAACTCCACACAAGGTATATGCAAAAATAGCCTTTGTATTGAAAAACACATTAGAATCATAATCACAGGCTGTACATTGTGCCAACTGGCACGGCCAATATTTACAAGGGATTATATGTACACAGGACAGGGCCACATGGAGCCTTGTCGGGAATACGCACTTGGTAAAGAAATACAGTTTTAGAACTTAGAATACAATACTTGTAGGCCTAGAACTTAGAAGATAGAGCCTATCGGACAGTACCTTCCGTCCTGGTTGTGCGGGATAATGCGAGTGATCTCCTTAGTAGGCTTCAGCGGGCGGCCGGCTAGCTACAAGCGTCTGTCTGGGGTGACCAATGTGTTTGGCTCAGGGGAGGAGGGGGAGGCAGGATGCGGGCGGCCCAGCGAAGCGGCGCGGCTCAGGGGAGAGCAGCGCGGCTCGAGGCTTGGGCGGGCAGCCGGGCACGAGCTGCCGAGGGGAGCGAGCGAGGCACACTTCAGCGAGGCCCCAGGGGCCCAGGGAGATCAGACAAGTCCCAGCAATATGTCAGGGAAGGCACAATAGAGTCCACTGGTCCTGGGACTCTGGTCAGGGGGCGAGCTCAGTATCAAGCCCTTGGAGATAGTTCAACACCAAATAATCATGTAGCACACAACCAGTAACTACTGGTACCAGGTAAGCACCACCTATGCAACCCTAACCACCTAAGGAGAATATTACACAGGGAACCTGGACTTCGCTAGCAACACCTGTACTAGCACGAAAACAACCACCTAAGTATCACAATACCTGTAGGGGTTTAGGCATATCACACATGATGTATCACAACACATTCAGAGGTGTAGGGAAGGAAAACACATGATGCAGAACCTACATTCAGCGGTGTAAGGAACAAGGCACATGATGCATATACAACACATTCAGAGGTACAGCAAAGAACACTTCGCAGAAATCACATCAACACAGAACTTACATCAAAAGTCCAGGGTTACAGGTTGCGCCACTGCGCCAAAACCTAAACGTGGCAGCTGCCCACAAAGTGCAGGGCAGCTGTAAAGCAATGTTGAGCCAACGTTGGAGCCTTGTGGGCTCTGACCACCTGACTGTGTACCTCAAGAGCCTCTCAGGGCTCGCAAAACCAATAGAATCGCACTTAAGAGCTTCAGCGCTCTAAAACAATATGGGCGGTGAGCCTCTCGGGCTCAAAGAACAACTGGAGCCCAAGAGCCTCTCAGGGCTCGAAGAACAAATGACTGGCACCGAGCCTCTCTGGGCTCGTAAATCAACTGCGGGCGTGGAGCCTCATGGGCTCGAAGACAGAAATGCCCCTGAGCCTCTCGGGCTCTCAAGAAAACGAGAATGCCACCTAAGATCGTGGGAGCAGTGGGGTCCCTCACGGGGGACCCAGGAACAACTGGAGAGCCTCTCGTGGATCTAAGCAAAGTGGTGCCTTCATTGGAGTCCCTCCTGGGGGACTCGGAACCAACTGGGGCACCGGGGGAGCCTCTCAGGCTCGGGAGACAATGGAGGGGGTAGGCGGAGTCCCTCTCGGGGGACTCGGCATCACTGGAGGCCTCACAGGCCTCTCTGCACCCAGGTGCTCGTTCTGGAGGGGAGGGGCGGGCACCGGCAATGTGCCCCGACGCCCCTCCTTCCCTTCTATCCACTCACCTGGTCTGGGGGACGCGGCGGTCTCTTCCTCTTTGCCGGCCTCCTCTCGCTCTCCGGGGCTCTCCCTCGCTCTTGGGAGCCCCGGGGGGGGGAACGGCAACGGTCATCTGCGGCAAGGCAGGAGGGCGGGTAGGCTCCTGCTGCTTCCTGATTCCTCGGCTCCTCCCCCTATGACGTGGTGGAAGACTCGGCCGGCTGGGCCAATCCCAGTACGGCCGGGTGGGGATGCCAGCGGCTGCCTTTCTCCGGGGTCAGGGAGAGCTCGGGGCCGCGGCGGTGATCTCGTCTTGGCAAAAGGAGGGGTAGGCTCCCTCCGTAAAGTAAATAAGAAATAAAGCGAGGTAGGCACTCGCTGGGGGTCCAGGAACCCTTCACAGAATGGGGCAAATCCCGGGTGGGCACCGGCTTTGGAAAACAAAGCGCTCTCAGCGCTAGTGGGAAATAAAGCGCTCCAAAGCGCTAGGGACAGCACACAAGCGCTTCCAGGCGCTAGAAGCTACCAGTCAAGCGCTCCCAGTGCTACCAGACAAGATAAAGCTCTTCCAGGTGCTTCAGGGGAACACAAGTCCAGCAAAAGTCCAAGTACAGCGCTAGAGGGGAAAGTAAAGTGCTCCCAGCGCTAGGGGGGCCAAGAGGGTCCAGAGAAAGCGCTCCCCAGCGCTAGCTGAAAGGTCCAGACCCAACAAAGTTCTTCAGCCATCCAGGAAACCAGCAGTCCAGGAGCTGGGCAGGGCCCAGGGAGGCAAGCCTTCCCCCGGGCCCCAGCAGCAGCATGCCCCATGTAAGATTCAAGTTGGGAACAAGAACCTTTTAGAAGAGGTCACTGCCTCTTTTTATACATGAAATTCCTTTGTCTAAAGGTGTAGGGAGGAGGAAGAACCAGTCGCAGCTGGTTTGGGAGCACTCTTGATGTGCTCAGGCCCTCACTCTATTCACTGGCAGGGCTAGGGTCGTTAGACGCACCACAGGGGGCGGAGACAGCATTGTGTGGGGAAAGCCCAGCCCTATTCAGGAACCAGGTGCACTCCTCCCCAGCCATCAGCATGCTAATCTCACAATCACCACCGGGCAGACCCATCCAGCCTTCCTGGAGCCAGGCTCACCAGCCAGCTCCAGCCAATCACATGCCAGGCATATTTTACACTAATATGCCAACTCCTAGAAGTGGCACTTCTACACAAGACATAATCATGCCACATACATCGTTGCGAAGCATTCAATTACATGAGTCCGCACATACCAAACTCGAGCCTGTACACCCCACGCATCAGGAACTACCAGGGGCACATACATTCCCCATGCATTCCTATGGGAGGGCAGGCCAACCTCACTCCACGCTCTCATGAATGAATGAATGAATGAATGAAGTGGTTCTTATAATGCGCACACTTAGCCCGATGGGCGTCAAGGCGCCTAAGTCAAATGCAGAAGCTAGCACCCTCCTAAGTACTATTCTATCATAAGTAGGCCCTCTTGAAGAAGTAGGTTTTGAGAGCTTTTTTAAACGATTCGATGGAAGGGAGAGTTTTTATTTCAAGGGGGAGGGAGTTCCAAAGCTGAGGAGCCACCACGGAGAAAGCTCTGGCTCCCCATCTAGCAAGTCTGACACGGGGAACAACCAATTGACAAAGTCCCGCAGAGCGAAGGCTTCTTGTGGGGACGTAGCGCAGTAAAAGAGAACCAATTGCACTGGAGGAGCCATCCTTCAGTGCTCTGTGGGTCAAACAGAGGGTTTTGAAGGCGATTCTGTGCTGCACCGGAAGCCAATGGAGCTCCTTCCTGGCTAAGGTAGCAGAGGAGGCTTTCGGAAGATCTAAGACAAAGCGTGCTGCAGCATTCTGCAAAATCTGCAAACGATGTATCAGGCTTTTATTGACTTCCATGTACAGGGAGTTGCAGTAGTCTAGCCTCGAGCCTACCAGGGTGACTGCAACCTGTTTGCGCGCCTGGGAGGAGAGGTATCCACGGATTTTATTGAGTGTTCTCATCACACCCGAACAGGTGGCCACGGTCCTGTTGACTTGCAGGGACATAGAAAGCGAGGTGTCAAATAGTACACCAAGATTTCTGGCAGATTGGGAGGGAGTGGGGCAGATGCCAAGAGAAGAGCGCCACCACTCATTCGACCACAAATCTTGGTCCTTCCCAAAGATCAACACCTCCGTTTTTTCGCCGTTCAGTTTGAGGGAATTTATAGTCATCCAGTCTGCCACATACTGCATGCAGACCTTGAAACTGGCGGCAGATGTACTAACAGAGGTGTGAGCTAGTGATACCATGATCTGGGTATCATCTGCGTAGGATACCACCTCCATCCCCTGAGATTTAACTAGTCTTGCCAGGGGGGCCACATAGATGTTAAACAGGGTCGGGCTTAAGGCCGACCCTTGTGGCACCCCACACTGCAATGACTTAGCAGGGGAGAGGTGGTTCCCAAGCATCACTCTCTGCTCCCTTTCAGTAAGAAAGGAATTAAGGAGGCTCAGAGCCGGACCCATCACTCCAGCTTCCCTCAGCCGAGATGTAAGAATGGCGGGGGACAGGGTGTCGAATGCGGCCGTGAGGTCTAACAATACCAGAACCGTGGTTTGGCCAGAGTCCACTTTGCGTCGGATGTTATCGACGACACAGGTGAGAGCGGACTCTGTGCTGTGATGTTTTCTGAAACCATGTTGGGTGTTATTCAGGTATTCAGAGGAGTCAAGGAAGGAGGACAGATGGAAGTTAAGATGCGCCTCAAGCATCTTCGCGGGAGCAGGAAGGAGGGAAATAGGTCTGAAGTTTTTAAGCATGGCTGGATCCAGGGATGGTTTTTTAAGAAGAGGTTTGACAATAGCCTTCTCCATATCGGAGGGAAGGATCCTTGAGTAATAGCCTTGTTCAGAACCCCAAGCATGGGGGGAAGAAGGCAATTTCTACATTCCTTCAGTTTTTTAAGAGGAATCGGATCAAGGGGAGAAGCCGATTTGGTCTTGTCCAGTAGTAGGTTAAGTGCTTCGAGGGATAGGGATGGAAATTCCGTGAATAGGCGAGAAGGATCTTTGCCTAGCGAGTCAAGACTGGATATGGCAAGTGGAATATTTTGATCGAGAGCAAGGCGATGGGCTTGAAGAGACACATGTATATCATTGATTTTGTTATGAAAGAAGTCAGAGATATTGTTACAAAGTTCTTGCAAGCTAACTACGGGATCGGGGAGTTGCAAAGAGCATAAAGAGTCGGCAATTTTAAAAAGCTCCCTAGAGGAGGAGAGAGAGCTGGTAAGATTAGAGAAATATTCCTGTTTCTCTATGATCACTCTCTGTTTGTAGGCCCGAAGTGCTGATTTATGAGCCTCTCTGTCATTTAGGTCCCATGATTTCCTCCACTTTCTCTCACTACTCCTACAGCCTTGTCTCATAAGTCTCAGTTGATCGGAGAACCAGGGTGCCGTGGGCTTACGGCGCGCTACATAACGCATGGATAAGGGAGCAAGTTTTTCCACTGCGTTAAAAATGGAATCGATCAAAGTTTGGGCTGCCTCTGCTGCATTACTTGTAGCTAAAGATTCAGGAGAGGAGATCAAGGGGGTTAGGGCCACATCATAGATATTTCTTAAATTTCTCCTAAGGGTGAAAGGAGAGGTGGTCCGGTGGGTGGAACAGGGGACAGGAATAAGAAGTTCCAATGGTACGGCATAATGATCAGTCCAGACCACCTGAAGCGGAGGGCCGGTGGAGAGCCTGTCGTCGTTAGAAAAGACCCCGTCAAGGATATGCCCCGCCTTGTGAGTAGAGCTTTTTGCAAGCTGGACGAGGTCACAGGCTTCTAGTATTTCGACAAGAGAGGTTGTGTCCTTAGAATTGGTGTCGTCAAGATGAAAATTGAAGTCGCCAAGGATGGTGAAGGCCGTTTTTCCAAAATAAGGTTCAAGGGTGGTCATTAGTTCAGAAGGGAAGCTGGCCCTTGAGCCTGGGGGTCTATAAATCAGAATCCCAGAGAAAGAGGCAGAGGGAGAAAGGGTAATACAAAAGTAGAGTGATTCTAAACGAGATAGAGAGGTCGGTATAGGTTTGGTCACACAGAGAAAAGAGGATTTCACAAGAATGGCAATACCACCTCCTCTGCGCGAGAGACTGTCATGTCTATAGAGAGAGTAGCCGTCGGGAATGGCCATGAGCAGATCATGTCCAGAGGTATCAGAGGCCCAGGTCTCAGTGATGAACACCCAATCCGGTTGTCGATTATCAACAAAATCGTGAAAGGCAATATTGTGCTTAATAGGAGAGCGGGCGTTAATTAAAAAGCCGGATCTCCGCTGTGGGGTAGGCTTTAAGGGTGGACGTTGTACACTTAGGGCGACAGCCCTAGAGGACACAAAAGAGGCCGAACAGGCCCAGCACTTGCGTGAATGCAGGATCCCTTCGGGAGAGTAGCGGTGGAGGCAAGATAGGGGTACGGGTCGTAGAGCAAGGAAATCTGATTTGGAATAAAGTCCGAGTGAATTAACGGAAGGGGAAGGAGTGAAAGTAGGGTCCAGCCCAACCTGCAGCCCGTCCTCAGCGCGGACGGACGCAGACGGGCTGGACTCTGGCGTGACTCCGGCGGGCATCCGGCGCGTCCGCAACTCGTCCGCTACGCGGAGAGGCCCGACCGTTTTTAAGGGCAGCTAGAGCGCGTGAGTGCGTCCCCACACCCAAGATGGCCGCTGTGACACCCTCGCCTCCCGGGGCCAGCTCTCAGCGTCAACACTCAGCTGAGAGCGGCCCAGGTGGTAGAGGGAGGTCGGAAAAGGCAAGGAAAGTCGGAAATGTGCAAAAACGCATTTTAAAATCAAGCGCCAAGTAAAAACAGAGGTCACTCGAGGACCGGTTCTAAAATGCTAATAATACCTCACAAGTAGTCTGTTGGCAAAGCAGATAGAGGAAAGTGCAGAGAAACCTCCGGCTTCCGCCTCAGAGGGTGAAATTAAATTTTTTAACAGTCGCTAACTAAGCCCCCTTTTAAGGGCAGCTAGAGCGCGTGAGTGCGTCCCCACACTCAAGATGGCCGCTGTGACACCCTCGCCTCCCCGAGACCAGCTCTCAGCGTCAACACTCAGCTGAGAGCGGCCCAGGTGGTAGAGGGAGGTCAGAAAAGGCCGGGAAAGTCGGAAATGTGCAAAAACGCATTTTAAAATCAAGCGCCAAGTAAAAACAGAGGTCACTCGAGGACCGGTTCTAAAATGCTAATAATACCTCACAAGTAGTCTGTTGGCAAAGCAGATAGAGGAAAGTGCAGAGAAACCTCCAGCTTCCGCCTCAAAGGGTGAAATGACATTTTTTAACAGTCGCTAAATAAGCCCCCTTTTAAGGGCAGCTAGAGCGCGTGAGTGCGTCCCCACACCCAAGATGGCCGCTGTGACACCCTCGCCTCCCCGGGACCAGCTCTCAGCGTCAACACTCAGCTGAGAGCGGCCCAGGTGGTAGAGGGAGGTCGGAAAAGGCAGGGAAAGTCGGAAATGTGCAAAAACGCTTTTTAAAATCAAGCGCCAAGTAAAAACAGAGGTCACTCGAGGACCGGTTCTAAAATGCTAATAATACCTCACAAGTAGTCTGTTGGCAAAGCAGATAGAGGAAAGTGCAGAGAAACCTCCGGCTTCCGCCTCAGAGGGTGAAATTAAATTTTTTAACAGTCGCTAACTAAGCCCCCTTTTAAGGGCAGCTAGAGCGCGTGAGTGCGTCCCCACACCCAAGATGGCCGCTGTGACACCCTCGCCTCCTCGGGACCAGCTCTCAGCGTCAACACTCAGCTGAGAGCGGCCCAGGTGGTAGAGGGAGGTCAGAAAAGGCAGGGAAAGTCGGAAATGTGCAAAAACGCTTTTTAAAATCAAGCGCCAAGTAAAAACAGAGGTCACTCGAGGACCGGTTCTAAAATGCTAATAATACCTCACAAGTAGTCTGTTGGCAAAGCAGATAGAGGAAAGTGCAGAGAAACCTCCGGCTTCCGCCTCAGAGGGTGAAATTAAATTTTTTAACAGTCGCTAACTAAGCCCCCTTTTAAGGGCAGCTAGAGCGCGTGAGTGCGTCCCCACACCCAAGATGGCCGCTGTGACATCCTCGCCTCCCCGGGACCAGCTCTCAGCGTCAACACTCAGCTGAGAGCGGCCCAGGTGGTAGAGGGAGGTCGGAAAAGGCAGGGAAAGTCGGAAATGTGCGAAAACGCTTTTTAAAATCAAGCGCCAAGTAAAAACAGAGGTCACTCGAGGACCGGTTCTAAAATGCTAATAATACCTCACAAGTAGTCTGTTGGCAAAGCAGATAGAGGAAAGTGCAGAGAAACCTCCGGCTTCCGCCTCAGAGGGTGAAATGAAATTTTTTGAGGGTGCGCACGCACTTTCCACTGGGACACAGTGAAAGTGCGCAGAAACCAAGACATCACTATAATTATTTAATAACACCAGGCAAAAAGTTCAGGGGTGAACATGCCAGAACGGCCAAGTCCAACAGGTGGTAACTCCCTTCCATCTGGGGCAGTCAAATTACACTTCCTAGCTTCTACCCTCCCCCTCACCCCTCCAAGGAGGAGGAGCGGCTACACCGTCTGGACCCTAAGAGGGCGGTGAGCTTTTACCTCGATAGGACTAAAGACTATTGTGGGGACGACCAGCTCTTTGTGGGTTTTGCTGGCTGCAGGAAAGGAAGAGCAGGGCACAAGCGCACACTTTCCAGATGGATAATCTTGTGCATCAAGATCTGTATTTCTTGGCTGGTAAGGATCCTCCAGAGGGTATAAGAGCTCACTCTACTAGAGTAAAGTCTTCTACATCTGCTTCGTCTAGAGGTGTTCCTGTAGAGGACATTTGTAGAGCGGCAACTTGGGCCTCCCTCCAAACTTTCGCGAAGCATTACTGCTTAGATTCCGAAGAGAGGAGGGATGGTCATTTTGCACGCTCTGTCCTACAGGATTTTCTGGTATAAAAGAGTGGACACCCTCCTCCGGGAGTGGGGACTGCTGTGGGACTCTATTCACAAGGTGAGGAATCCACTGGCAGTTGTATTCATCAGAAGAACAAGTTACTTACCTTCTGTAATGCTTTTTCTGGTGGATACAGTATCTGCCTGTGGATTCCTCACTGACCCACCCGCCTCCCTGTTGTCCGCTCTTCTATACCTGTAAAGTGTTTTATTTTATGTTTATATTTTTCAATGGAAATGTTTAACTGTTTTTGCGTTTTGCATTGCATTCACACTATTTGTGTTGTTTAAAAGCCTGACGCGTTTCTGAGCCTACGTAGGCTGTAGGCTCAAAAACGCGTCAGGCTTTTAATCGAGACATGAGAAGCTGTAGACTGGGATGCAGTGATGCCTTTTACCCGCTTGAAAAGGGCTGCTGGATGAGTGCATTCCTTACCTGTGGGTACCTTGGAGCTTTCATTTACAAGCGGCAGCCCAGCCGCGAAGGTGTGCACCCCCGCTCAAAAACCACAGGGGGTCATGGGCCGGAAGTCGCCGAACATACTGTGAAGCAGCAGCCGAGGGATCCACGGACATCTGCATCCCGGGGCCCATCCAGGGCTGTGAAATGGCAGAACACGCACCCATACAGGGAAGAGACACAGACTATAAGACCCACAAAGCAGTGCGAGTGGCAGTGTCAAAGCGTCAACTCAAGTCGAGCCTCTGAAGACGAGCGTAGGCTCAGAAACGCGTCAGGCTTTTAATCGAGACATGAGAAGCTATAGACTGGGATGCAGTGATGTCTTTTAACCGCTTGAAAAGGGCTTCTGGATGAGTGCATTTCTTACCTGTGGGTACCTTGGAGCTTTCATTTACACGCGGCAGCCAAGCCGCAAAGGTGTGCACCCCCCCACTCAAAAACCACGGGGGTCATGGGCTGGAAGCCGCCCAGCCTACTGTGAAGCAGCAGCCGAGGGATCTATGGACATCTTCATCCCGGGGCCCATCGAGGGCTGTGAAATGGCAGAACACGCACCCATACAGGGAAGAGACACAGACTACACGTCTCACAAAGCAGTGCGAGTGGGAGTGTCAAAGCGTCAACTTAAGTCGAGCCTCTGAAGACGAGCGTAGGCTCAGAAACGCGTCAGGCTTTTAATCGAGACATGAGAAGCTGTAGACTGGGATGCAGTGATGTCTTTTACCCGCTTGAAAAGGGCTGCTGGATGAGTGCATTCCTTACCTGTGGGTACCTTAGAGCTTTCATTTACACGCGGCAGCCCAGCCGCGAAGGTATGCACACCCCGCTCAAAAACCACAGGGGGTCATGGGCCGGAAGTCGCCGAGCCTACTGTGAAGCAGCAGCCAAGGGATCTAGGGACATCTGCATCCCGGGGCCCATCCAGGGTTGTGAAATGGCAGAACACGCACCCATACAGGGAAGAGACACAGACTATAAGTCCCACAAAGCAGTGCGAGTGGCAGTGTCAAAGCGTCAACTCAAGTCGAGCCTCTGAAGACGAGCGTAGGCTCAGAAACGCGTCAGACTTTTAATCGAGACATGAGAAGCTATAGACTGGGATGCAGTAATGTCTTTTACCCGCTTGAAAAGGGCTGCTGGATGAGTTCATTCCTTACCTGTGGGTACCTTGGAGCTTTCATTTCCACGCGGGCAGCCCAGCCGCGAAGGTGCGCACCCCCACTCAAAAACCACAGGGGGTCATGGGCCGGAAGTCGCCGAGCCTACTGTGAAGCAGCAGCTGAGGGATCTATGGACATCTGCATCCCGGAGCCCATCCAGGGCTGTGAAATGGCAGAACACGCACCCATCCAAGGAAGAGACACAGACTATAAGTCTCACAAAGCAGTGCGAGTGGGAGTGTCAAAGCGTCAACTCAAGTCGAGCCTCTGAAGACGAGCGTAGGCTCAGAAACGCGTCAGGCTTTTAATCGAGACATGAGAAGCTGTACACTGGGATGCAGTGATGTCTTTTACCCGCTTGAAAAGGGCTGCTGGATGAGTGCATTCCTTACCTGTGGGTACCTTGGAGCTTATATATATATATATATATATATATATATATATATATTATATGTAGAGAGAGAGAGAGAAACAACTGGATAGTCCAACAATACAGCAGAGAACCAATAGGTAGGTGCAAGGGCAAAGACATTTTTCCAGACTGGTTGCAGACTTTCTTGAGAAAAGATATGACCGCAGAACATTAAAGAAGTCTTTCAACAATAACCCTTTGTTTAGTTTAGAATGAGAATAGGTCCTTTGAGGTTTCTGCAAACGTGGATCAGTATCTAGGTATGATTTTCTTTCGATTTTCCAAAGGCCAGGATGTCACTGCTATAATGGGAAAATTGTACTATTTTTGAATGACATCAGGTTTCTTCTTGGGCGATCTCAACGGTTGAGGAAATGCCCAAACTGAAGCAGTTGTAAATGAAGAGGACGCAAAAAGATGCAAAAGTGTTAATGTAAATTTGAAGAGAATTTGGAAGAACAACGGCGGACTCCAGGTGCCACACTTAGACTTGGACAGCGTACTCAAAGTGAAGTCTAAGGTTCAAATAAGATGGAGGGTGTGCACTATCCTCTCCTGCACCTTCTGTTGGGGGGTGCAACCCGTGAAGGCCGGGAACAAACGTAAGCTAAGCAATGGAGCGGTGCACTTCCCAAGTCGTATAATGTCCAATAAGGAAGCCCAATCAGTGTCTTCTTTGGAAAAAACTTTATTCAGGTGCATCAAACATGATAGGCAAACATCAGCCAACGCGTTTCGTTGGATTTCCGAACTTCGTCAGGGCGTATGTGATGTATCTAATGAAACGCGTTGGCTGATGTTTTCCTATCATGTTTGATGCACCTTAATAAAGTTTTTTCCAAAGAAGACACTGATTGGGCTTCCTTATTGGACATTATACGACTTGGGAAGTGCCCCGCTCCATTGCTTAGCAAAAGTGTTAATGTAGTGTGATCCTTCTTCCAAATCAAGTTGATGTTGGAATATTAAAGAGTGGCATGGAGGGATGTAGGATTGAGTGGCGCAGAGCAAAGTGGAGTTGCATAGAGTGGAGTGGCATTGAGTGGAGTAGTGGAGTGGAGTACAGTTGAGTAGTGTGTTGTAGAATAGAGTAGAGTAAAGTGGTATGGAGTGGTATAGAAAGAGTTGCGTAGAGCGTCCAAGAATAAAGTGGAATGTAGCATGGAGTGGCATAGAAGAAATTGCGTAGAACGTAGTACTGTTGTAGAGTGCATAGAGTGGAGTAGGGTGTTGTAGAGTGGAGTGGCATAAAATGGAGTAGAGTGTCATAGAGAAGTGTTTAATAGAGTAGACTATCATAGAGTGTAGTATTGTAGAGTGAAGTGTTGTAGAGTGAAATGGAGTGGCCAAGAGTCCAAAAGTAAAGTAGCGTAAAGTACAGTGGTTGTAAGTGCAGTGGCATAGTGTGCATTGGTTTTGTGTAAATTGGTGTGGAGTTCATTGGTGTAGAGTGCACTGGTGTATACTGCATTAGCAATACAGGGGTGTGGAGTGCAGTGGTGTAGAGTGGTGCAGAACAGATTGCAGTGGCGTAAAGCACAGTGGCATTGAGGTAGATTGTTTCAGAGTAGAGTGGTACAGGGTAGAAAGGAGTCGTACAGGGTAGAGTGCAGAGGAGTAGAGTAAAGTGGCATAGACTGTAGTGGCAAAGAGTAGAGTAGTGTAGAGTGTAGTGGCGTGGAGTGCAGTGGTGCAAAATAGATGAGTGGTGTGAGAGATGCAAAGAGTAGTAGTATTGAGTGCATTGGCGTAGAGTGCAGTAAAGTGGCATAGAGTTGAGTGTTGCAGAGTAGGGTGCAGTAGTGTCGGGTGCAGTGACATGGAGTTCCGTAAAGTGGCATAGAGTTAAGTGTTGCAGTGTAGGGTGCAGTGGTGTAGAGTGCAGTGGTAGAGTGCACTGGCATGGAGTAGAGTGGTGCAGAGACAAGTGGCGTAGAGTACTGTGGTGTAGAGTAGATTATACAGCAGTAGAATGCAGTGACGTAAAGTGCAGTGGCACGGAGTGGCATTGAGTTCTGTCTTGGAGTAAGAGTGTCATAGCGTGCCACGGCGTAGAGTGGTGCAGAGTAGAATAGAGTGATGTAGAGTGCAGTGACGTAGAGCCAATAGTGTAGTGTGACATAGCATGCAGTGGCATAGAGTGCTGTGGAATAGAGTGTTTTGGAGTAGAGTGCAGCGGTTCAGAGTACTTAGCATAGAGTGCAGTGGCGTAGAGTGCATTGGTTTTGAGTAAAGTGGTTGTAGTGAATGAACCACTTTTGTGGTCTGACATCCTATGATGATCCTCAGCCACCACCATTCTTTCCTGACTTTAGTGAGTTATGTTATCCTAGCCTTAATGTAGGATGGTCTTGCATATGCCTACTTCTGTTCTGTTCTGTTCTATAATCTTGCTGTCTTTCAGTAGAATAGTCTTGCCAAGAATAGAAGCATGGGATGTTGAGGTGCAGTGTTGTTGGTGATGATGCACACATGTGCTCCATGTTGGAGACTGCGGGATTAAGTGCATAATGTTATTTGGGTTAGGTGAATTATGACTTTGACGTGGTCTAATGTCATTCTGTTTTCTGACTTTACCTTGCTTTATGGCAGTTCTGACTATTGCCTTTGACATGCTCTCATGTCATCTTTCTTTTCAATTCCATCTTGCTTTGGGCCTTTGTGTGCATGGCTTAACTAACTCTATTTTCATGACTGAAGCCATTTTCTGTGCCTGCACGAAGTTGCAGAGCTGAAGAGGGCATGTTTTGCTTTCCTTCTGTTTTTACACACTTTACCGACTAGAGAGAACTGGCTCTTATCGGAGGAATGTACATGCTTTGTCTCGAAGCCATAGCAAAGGCCTGATCAACCGATGCCGTGGCCTAGGAGCAGGCTGGTGCTGGCTCTCAAGAGAACAAGGGGGCGAGGCTCACCAGGAGCTTCGTCTTACGTTTCCACTGGTACTAAAGGAAGTGTCTGGGTTCTGCTCTGTGGTAGTTCAGCACAGTGCAGACGTGTAGCTGTGATAGTGGGGCGTATGGTGTCACCCTGTCTCCTGGTTCGGCTGGAGAAACGGACTCCCTCTGGCGAAGTGGAAACGGGATGAACAGACAGTTTGGTGAGGTGTTCCACTAATTCTTATATTCCTACTGTTCTTGCTTAACTATCTCTTTCTGTTTTCAGGTGTCATTCTTATATACATATATTTCTACATATGTTTTCCTGATTGAGTTTGCCTTTTCCTTGTAGCAGTAGGTGTGGACTCTTCCTGGCCAAATGCTTATGTTGTAGAAGGATGGGAGAATTCCCTTCTAGCAGGTAATTGAGTTATAGGAAGTTGTTCTACTCCTGGCAAGTGATGTGCAAATTCTAATTATTTCACCTCTAGAATATACTGTCTGGTTCCTTTCTCTTGTGGTGAGAGGCATTGTGTTTGTTGTATGTGGTTCTTCCTAGGCAAGTATTCTGTAGCAGAGAGGATCTGCTAATTGCCTCATGCACAGCGCCTGTTGCTAGGAAGATTGTTGTTGTAGAAATCCTCTCTGCAAGAAACAAGGTATAAGTGGTATTCCTACCTTGGGTAAGTATTGTAGAGTGTTATATTTTTGGGTCACAACGGTGGATATGTCTGCATGACCTGATCATTGGCAAAAATCGAGTCATTACAGTGGTCTTGAGTGCATTGGCATAGAGTGCAGTAGTTTAGAGTAGAGTGGCGTAGAGCGATTTGGCTTAGAGTAGAGTGGTGCAGAGTAGACTACAGTGGCGTAGAGTGGTACAGAGTGAAACAAAATGGCGTAGAGTCCAGTGGCATAGATACCAGTAGCGTAGAGTAGATTGTTTCAGAGTAGGGTGATGTGGCCTAGAGTGGAGTAGTGCAGGTTAGAGTGCATTGTTTTGTCAGGTAATCATCACATCAAGAGACAAATTCTTGATCAAAATAGTGAGCATGATTAAAAAAGGATTCAATCAAAACACCCAGATGTATTTCTTAATTCATTGTATTTCACTCAAAGAACGATATTTTAATATGGGGGTTCAAAACGAACAGTACTTCAAAAACATTGATAACAGAACTGAAAAATCCTTCACAGTTAGTTTTCGCTTGTTATCAATGCACAATAACCCATTTCAAATAGCAAACAGTATGGAGACTGTCCTAAACACAGGAGCAAAATCTCCCAAATTAATTTTTAACAAAAACTAAAAAGAAAATGGGTAAGAACGTCAACGTTTTGGTCTCTACTGAAATAAATCTATCAGACTATCTTCAGGATGGGTTATTTCATGTGAAGAACCAAGACCCCTTGATCCATGAGTTAAGAGTTCAAAAGAGTGAGTTTTCGCAGTTTAGTTGTGGAATTTGTACTCCGAATGGTAGTGGCGTTGTCAAGCAACAAACAATTTGAAATGATCGTGTTAATTAAAAGGCAGAAATGCCGCATCAGCCATCAGCAGTCTTCGTACTCGTTCCACAAAAATTTGGAAAAGAGTGGGTAGAGTGCAGTGGCATAGAGTAAAGGTGTAGAGCAAATTGACGTAGAACAAAGTGGTGCAGTGAAGAGTGGCATAGAGTACAGTGGGGCAGAGTGGAGTAGAGTGGCATAGGTTGCAAAGGCCTAGAGTAGATCGTTTCAGAGTACAGTGAAGTGGCCTAGAGGGGTGTGGTGCAGGGTAGAGTGGAGTGGTGTAGGGTAGAGTGGAGTGATGCAGGGTAGAGTGTCATAGAGTATTGGCATAGAGTGCAGTGGCAGAGTGCAGTGTTGCAGAGTAGAATTGCATAGATTGGAGTGGTGTCGAATTGAGTGGTACAGAGTAGAGTAGAGTAGAGTAGCAAAGAGTGCAGTGGTGCATAGTAGAGTGGGGTAGAGTGTACTTGCATAGTGCAGTGTGGTGCAGAGTAAAGAGGCATAGAGTGAAATGGCCTATAGTGCAGTGGTGCACAGTATGTTAGAATGACGTAGTTGTGTAGTGTGCATTGGCGTAGAGTGCAGTGGCATAGAGTGCCCTAAATTGGAGTAGAGTGGTGCAGAATAGAGTGCCATAGAGTTCAGTAGGGAGAGTGTAGTCTTTTAGAGTAGACTGTTGACGAGTGCAGTGGTGTAGAGTGGTGCAGAGTGCAGTAGAGTAGTGTTACAGTGTAGAGTATAGTGGCGTATCAGCAACTAAAACACAAGGTTCTGAGAGGGTCAATCCCAAGATCAAACAGACCCACTTTGATGAGGTTGTATTGGCGCAGTGAGTGGGTTGGATTTGGAACTCCCCCAAAAGATGACTACATTGTGGTGAATTTTTGTAATTCTGGGAGGCTGGGCTTTTTATTAAATGATCTTATTTCCCATCCCTAGCATAATCACAGTGTATTTTTTTTTTTAAAAAAAACATGTTTTTACAAACCTATGAACGGGGGGAGGGGCAAATACAGGCCAGATGCCGGGATCAACATGGTTGAACATCCAGGCGAGGTCATCCAATGTAGCTCTGAGTAATCGTTTTAAAAATCTGTGTGGACTTCTATCTCAGATCATATGAAAGTTATTTGCCCCACTAGAAATCTGAAGGTGCTAAGTTTGAATATTGTAGAGGTTAATGGGAAAATCTATGATGATGGATTGGTTATGATGCTTAACTGTTTTGACGTTATTAGTCTTCAGGAGATGTGGGACACTGAGGAGATTATACATTAGGATGGGGTTGCTACCTACATTTCTAAGGCTATCCCCTCTACTCATTGGAGAGCAAGGGATGGTACAGCAATCTTAGTAAACCCTGAAGTGTAATATGGAGATGATGGCAGCAAATTCACCTTTCCTACTCTGTGTCCTGTTTTCCTGTGAAAATAAGCTTAAGATTTTGTTTATTAAAAACTATAACACCAGTTTTGGAAGGGATGAGGTGATTAGGGGTCTTAGTACGTTTTTACACAATTATTTCTTGGCCTGCCCCTCGCAACACACAGCACTGATACTGATGGGAGATATTAACTTGCATCCCTGACTGGAATGTTACTTGTATGACTCGCCTGATAACGAGTGTACCTGTAGCGACCAAGTACAGCTCAAGCATACTGTGCAGGGCAACCAGCTAAACAATTTAGTTTTAGGCTTTAACCTAGTCAACCTAATGAACACAAAAGATGCTCATGCTGAAGAAGGCCTATCCACCTCTAAAGGAGCAAAGACAAAGCCTATAACTGATAACATTTTTGCGTCAGCTGGCATATTTCCTTTTCCTTTACATTTTAGTGTAGACTGGAACATCTTTAGTGGCCATAGCCCCATCTCGGCCATCATCCGGTGGGATATGAAGCCAGCAGAATTGTGTCCCTTTTACTCAGAGCCTGCCACCCTTCAATTCTGAACTGCTGTCTATCTGTCAGTTGGATGTCCAGAGCTGTCTGGATGAGGATACCTCGGATGATTGCATCTTGATAGCCTATGACCGATTGGGTACATTAAATCTGTCCTTACCAGGTCAGGGTTGGTTGCACCTCATTCTCTCTTTAAGTGGAATTGCTCAAGGGCATGAAAATAGTTGCTAGCTGCCCTTAAAAAGAAATCCTGGACTGGAAATTAGGTCAAATATTCAAGGCATCATACAGGAGGGCACTAAGGGATAGAAAGATAGATCTAAAGAAAGAGATGTGGGAGAATGTGCTGGCTGCCAGAGTCCTGCGAGATAGTGCTGCCTTCTGGAGGATGGTGAACCACTCCTTATTTAGTTCAGAGCAGGTTTCAGGTCAAGCCTTTACAGTACCATCTCAGGTCTGGTTGGACTATTTTTCTACTGTATATATCTGACTGCAATCACATGGAGCCTTCTGTCCAGAGCATCCTATGGGACTCAAGGCCAGAGATACACTGGGAAGAAGTCAGGAATGCTATCCTTTCCTTTCCAGCATGCCAGCCCTGGGGCCTGAAGGGGTTCTTGAGGACTTGTTCAAATCCTAGGTCATTCTTTGGATACCTATCCTCCCTCAACATCTAAATGCTGCTATGCCCATTTAATTGCCAGCGGGCTGGCTCCATTCAGTGATAGTGCCAGTGATCAAGAATGGGGATAGAGCGACCTGCCTGCTTTAGACCAATTTCCCCGATGTACGTCAGTACAACGCGATCTTTTAGATTGCGGTACTTTACAACGCTGCCATTACAACGCAAGTCATTACAACGACTTGCGTTGGTGTGCGCGGATTGAGGAATATTATAATTTTATATTCCAACACCAGTCCACGTAACAGTAGGGAAGGTGTTGGAATATAAAATTACAATATTCCTTATCCAACAGCGCCATCCAGCGCAAGTCATAGTAATGACTTGCGTTGTAATGCCATCGTTGTAAAGGTACTGCGGTGTAAACACCGCATTGTAAACAATGTTTCCCAATTTCCCTAGTTAACACAGAGGTTAACATCTTAGGGAGCTGATCCTGGAGAGACTTACTGCTTGGGCTAATGAGCATTGTCTGACATCCAATAAGGGTTCTGGCCATGCAGGGGTATGGTGGAGCAGAATTCGAATCTACACCTACTAATACCAAATACACAGAGCCAGGCTTCATGGACCGCAACTCGGCCTTTGATACGGTGAATAGATCCAAGCTTTGGGATGAACTGGGAGTCATGCGGGTCGATACAGCTCTCCTTGGGCTTTTGAGGGATCTTCATACAGGTCTGTTAACATCAGTAAGGTATGGCCCCTCTGGTGAATGCATAATTTAGAAAAAAGGGGGACCCCTACTTCTAATGCATACACTACCGGTAGGGAGTAAAAATAGACAATTTTTAGAAGAACACGTAGTAGTGAGCTTAGTAATTAAGCCAAAAAACCCAAGGAGACCAAGAAGCTAATGAAATAATTAGAGTGACATGTAAACAAAATTGATAGAACAAAACCAGTATTTATATTCAAAAAATAGTTTGTGGTTTATTTAAATATTTTCTTCATTTTTTTTAATAAGAATCTCATTTATAAAAGATACATATAAGTATTTAAAACATCACTGACATACATGCTGTGATATTGAAAAATTATTAACACATATTCAAAAACACGTGGAGAAAGAAAAATGAGAAATAGGGAATTTAACACACACAAAAACCAATGCACAAATGACTATGATGGTAAAATGGGCTAGTGGAGTAAGCAAAGCGGTGGGTGGAAACTCTACGCGCGTTTCGGCATTTGCCTTCTTCAGGAATCCGTCATTTGCTTTCGGACAGAAACATAACACTGCAAGACATATAGAAATCATGTCACATACACTTACATAAAAAATATTGTATTGTTGTTATACATTTCTGATGGGAGTCTTGGGTCTAGGTCTAGATAATATACACTTACGTACTATATATGCAGGGTTGGAACCATTTTTATCAAGTGACCTTTTATCTTTGAGCAGTTACATATTCAAAGCAAACAGATTAATTTATATACATGAAATAATAATTCGATTGAAAGGCAAGTGAAACTGATATATTCTATCTGAGACAATTGTAATCAAGACCTGTTTTTCTCACCTACTATCTAACACTCTGGATAGTCAAGTCAAAAACCACTTTATTCGATTTAGTTAAAAATCATAAAAGCATACTACAAGCAATTAAAAAGGCATTTCAATTTCATAGGAATTTTGAATACATCAGCCAATATCAAATTACATATATTATTTTAAAAACAGGTTAAAAAGTAATGTACAGCTAAACGTTTTACAGATAAAAAGAACACATTTCAGCCTCCAGCACAGACCCCCCAATTACATTTGCGATCGCCTTCTCCTGATTCTAACTGCGGCAACAAGATAGTTGGCCACACTAAACATAACCAATGGTGAGTCTAACATTTGCAGATACAGGAGAGCTGGTTTTGCCTGGTGGAAGGCTTTGTCCTTCAGTAAAGGCACCAAGTATTTCTGTCTGGGCATATTAAAGAAGTGGCAGAACAGCATTAGGTGCATATTGTCTTGCAGTGAGAAATTGTCACAATTGCACACAGGAGCATCCTCCTGCTTAAACCAACCATGACTGTCACAGAGAACCGTATAAATCTGATTGAACCGAAATTTAACCAGAAGCCACCTGTGAAAAGGGATGTTAACTGTAGCAAGATACGGTTGAATGGTTAAGCAAGTAATAGTCAAAAAATGGGCTCTAACTGTGGGCTTTGTAAGTTGCTGTTCCTCTCTCTGCATGATCTTCATTTTACAGAAATGGAGCTTAACCCAGTCTAAATCAGATTTTTTCAAACCCAAGGGTGCGGAAAATATCTCAGGGAGGCCAAGTTCCAAAGAGCATTTGTAAATGTATGACAACCAAGCAATGTCTTTAAATTTTTCCAGTTTTAGGCAGTCCAACAGTACTTTGTGGTTTAGACCTAAGTTGTTATTGGTCCAAGTCCTGATCCAAAGAAGAATAGGTGCCATTGAAAGCATATCTGCAATGTACCCCATTCCAAGCTCCTGATGGACTGAAAATGTGGCTGTCGATTGAGGAAGGCCTAATATAGACCTCAGGAACTTATTTTCTTCTCTTTGGATGGTTTCACTGCTCGTATAGCCCCACAAGCCTGCACCGTACCTTGCTATTGCCAATGTTTTAGCCTTATACAAACTTAAAAGTGCACCGCTTGGTTTCCCTCCAAGTCTCCTTGAGAAACTCAGAATTGCGTTTGCCGAGCTCCTCACTGCTTTGGTTTTTGCTATAATTTGAGGGCTCCAGCTACCCTTAGTATCAAAAATGACACCGAGGTATGTGTAGATTTTGACATTAGTGATCACTTCATTTTTACAATAGAAAGATTTGGTGTTATTTTTAGCAGCCCCAAACACCATGACATGGGATTTAGAGTTGTTTACCACTAAGTCAAGAGATGACATGAATTCACTAAATGCATTTAAAAGTCTCTGCAGGCCTAAATGTGTCCGCGCTATCAAAGCGGCATCGTCCGCGTACAAGAGAACGGGGATGCGGGTGTCCCCTGCCCGCCGGGTATCCAGAGTAGCAGTTAAAAGGCTTTCCTCTAATGCGTTTATATATAAAGTAAACAACATAGGAGCAAGGATACAGCCTTGCCGTACACCTCTGCTTGATTTAAACCAATCTGTGCGGTTACCGTCTTGGTCCATTCTGATCGATGCTTTCTGGTCTTTATGGAGTTCAGCCAGGAAATGTACAAGCGGAGGGTCAAGAACCAGTTTTAACAGCATGGTCCACAGCCGAGCACGATTAACTAAATCAAAGGCCGTGGACAGGTCCTTAAATGCAACATAAATTGACCCCTTTGCTGCGGTTATATATTTTGATATTAGCATGTGAAGATTTAAACACTGATCCTCTGTACCTCTTCCTGTACGGAACCCATACTGGACATCTGTTAAAATGTCATTTTCCAGAGACCACTTAATAATTTTTGCCAATAACACTTTACCAAGTACCTTCATTGAAGAATCCAGCAAGGATATAGGGCGGTAGCATTTAGGGTCGCTTCTTTGGCCTTTTTTAAAAATAGGGACTATAATTGAGCAAGCCCAGGTTTTAGGAAAACCCCCCTCAAGAACACAATTAAACACATTAGCTAGTATTTCAGCCCACATCTCAGGGTTTGATTTATAAAGATCCAGAGGGACCCCATCTGGACCGGGGGCTTTATTAGCAGCTGAACCTTTTAATGCTACCTCCACTTCACTTTTACTGAAATTTAATTTAGGGGATGAGGTTGAGAAAGGTGGTACAAGAAATGTCTCAACAGTTTCGTTACACCCATATATATTAGAGAAGTGATTTAGCCACTCTGCTTCAGGAATGTTAACTTCGAGGTCTGAGTTCGTTAATTGGGCAAATAGAGGATTATTGATTATGGACCAGAATTTGGAACTTTGTCTAAGGGTAGTGGAATCCATTAAAGAATCCCAGGCTTCTTCTTTAATGACCTTTTTTCGAGCCTTTACCGCCACAGCATATTTCTTCCTTAATAGAGCTACCAGTGGTTTATCTCTGGGAGAACATTTAAGGGCTTTCATCAGAGCGGAATGTGCCTTAGAGCATGTATGATCGAACCAGCCAAAGGCTGGGGGAGGGCCTCTCCTTGGTTTAACTGTAAGCTCTGATTCCACTCTGGCACAGATAGCCTCAAAAGCGGTGACTACCTCTTTCCTCCCCATGTCCAAATCCCTGCATATATCAAGTTCCACGTGCATTATTTGCTCAATTTGACCTAGGAAGTCCTCGGGACAGACATTACACCATTTAAGACGTCTTCCCTGGTCTTTACTCTTTACATCCTTTATAGCAGTGGCCCTCTTGGCCCCTTTGGTTAAACCAGTGGAGGCGTCCAGTACTAACAACACCGGGTTATGATCACTGAATCCACTTACTATGGCATTATAAAACAATACAAAGCGGAGAAGACCAGGGGACATAAAAATGTAATCAATAATAGTTTCACTTCCCCTTGCATTATATGTGACCACACGATCATTTAAGTCAGCAAACCCTGGTTCGAATAGATCATTAGATGATAGCAGGTCTTCCATTGCTACTCCCTTTGGGCTATGCTCAAAATGAGGTAAAGTCGTATATTCTGGACCAGTATATTCCACGATCTCGCAATGTAGCCCACACAAATGAACATTAAAATCACCCATCAATATAAGTTGCACAAAAGTGGTTTGTTTTGACATGTAATTACATAAAAAAGAAGATAAACCTTCTAAAACAAAATTCGGGGGACCCCCTTGCATAGAATTATAACAGTTAACAAGGACTATCTTGTTCTTATCCGCTAAATGGATTTCCAGCAACTGAAAATAATGTGAGGGGCAGGGAATTTCCTTGACACTACCATCTAAATTAACTGAAACCAGAAGCAACAAGCCCCCTTTATCCCTTCCCGCCAAGGAACTCTGTGCTTTTACAAAGAAGGATATATAGCCATCCAGCCAGAAAGCATTGTCCCTAGCCCAAGTTTCTTGTAAGGCTATTATATCGTGTTCTTTTAACTTTTGCAACCACAGCGGGTCATCCTGCTTAGCGCGTAGACCTGCAATGTTCCAGGAAAGTAACCTGACATTTCTCCGTCCTGGAACTATTGGGTCATTAGCAGCTCCAAGTGGCGGGTTACATGATGAATCAATGGGGGCACATTTATTACAATGTGTGTTCATGCTAGTGTGTTCGTGCTCTAGTCAGTCAATATCTATCTGCTCAGCTAGAGCCGAAAATCTGTTCGAAAGAATTAAGTCATTAGTGGGCATGTACCTTACAGTATTAACTGGACCACCAACCCTAGGTTGCTTTGTCACCCATTGATTTACTTGTGAAGGCGTTTGTCTGTCTTCGACCCTTGCATTATTAACATGCTGTGACCTGCTGTTCCCACCTCTGCCTATCATATGAACTGGGGGATAGAAGAAGCCCAAGGGCATCGCACGGACCCCCTTACCTACTGGATCCAATGGGGAATCATCCCAAAAGAGACGACTGGAGAAGTTTCCAGATTTAAAATTAACAATTACACAGTCTCCTGCTGCACACTTCTTAGTGTTGCCCACCCAGTTGACCCTTCTCCCTGTCAGGATGTTATCTGCGATGTTACCTTCACCCGTACAATTAGCATTGCACCAATTCTTGACCTTCTTAAGTAGGGTTTCATGATGTTCTACTTCCCCATCAGCAAGTTTAGGTACGTTAACCAGTATAGCGACAAATGGAGTTGCATCAGGGGGTAAATTTACTGGCGGTACCAGACCCATCCGTCCCCCCTGAGGACCTCTAGGCCTTACTGGTGGAGTTAAAGTAGATATAACATCCATCAAAGGCGTGGCGATTCCCTTTTCAACTTGCCCACTATTCAGCACGGAATTATCATTAACTATCTTTGAGACCGTGATGGCTGTGTTAACTGGTGGCCCACCAACTTTGGGAGCAGAAACCTGTGCACCTATTGGACACGATGATTTTTGTACAGATGAAGAGGGAACCTGAGTGTTTACAAAGTCATTGATTCGCTCACATTTCGCCAAAAGGTCCTTGACACAATCTTTTAAGGTTTCATTAATGTCTGTGGCAATCTGGATTAGGATGGATTCAAGTCTGTCCGTAAAAAGTTTTTCAAGTAAGGACGAAAGGCCCTCTTCAGTAATATACATAGCACGTTGAGCCCCCGGCTGACTACATGGAGTGCTTCCAGAACCCTCCGGAACCAGAGTTGTATGTGGTGTCACTGTTTCCGATAAAACCGGAGTCGGTAGCACAGTGGAGGATTGGGGCGTTATGGGTCTGCATGACTCAATAATGACCCTGGGTTCCAGGGGGATACAGTTAATAGTGGAGGTGTTTGAAGTATTTGCGCCAACTGGGACAGTTTCAAGACCCAGCTTGCGCTCAGACTCAGCAATCTGCGTAGATAATTCATCCACTTTTGTAGTCAGGTACGTAATAATGCTGGTAGTGTATTTAGGAACCTTAGCTTTTACTTCGCCCACCACCGATGTCACGAGTTTGCGCTTACCCATAATATGATGTTAGGGATGTGGCCCGTCCCGTCCCTGTTCATCCTTGGATGGCCTTAGACGGCCCGCCCTCTGCCCGGGCTCCGCCCGGCGTCCCCCGCGCGCGTCCCGCGACGCGGAGGGAGCGTCTGCTCTTTATAGCGCCTCCAGGCGCGAAGAGTGCGGGAAGCAGGAAGTACCTGCAAAGCTCGCTGGGAGCTGTAGTCTCCAGCCGCGTAGATGGCGCTGTGGCGGCGAGACTACAGCGTTCCCCACCCAGGAGCTAGCGCTGGAGCTGGAGCGGCTGTCGGCGTCAGCGTGATGGTGGTGTACTGGCCGGTAAGGTCTAGGTCTAGATAATATACACTTACATACTATATATGCAGGGTTGGAACCATTTTTATCAAGTGACCTTTTATCTTTGAGCAGTTACATATTCAAAGCAAACAGATTAATTTATATACATGAAATAATAATTCGATTGAAAGGCAAGTGAAACTGATATATTCTATCTGAGACAATTGTAATCAAGACCTGTTTTTCTCACCTACTATCTAACACTCTGGATATATTCGATAGATCAATCTAGGTGAACTTTTAAAGAACCG
Organism: Lissotriton vulgaris; assembly: GCF_964263255.1. Taxonomy (NCBI): domain Eukaryota; kingdom Metazoa; phylum Chordata; class Amphibia; order Caudata; family Salamandridae; genus Lissotriton; species Lissotriton vulgaris. The sequence continues at coordinate 1,104,034,174 of NC_141687.1, forward strand.
TATGTGATATAAGTGAAGAGGCTTAGAAAATTAGGAAATGAAAGTGAAAGAAAAGGGTGGGAAAGAGAATTGAGAAAAAAAAGTAAAAAAGTAAAAAGTGTAGCAGTTTGCTTACTTTATATTTTTAAAGGTAGCTTAAAAAGATATGGATTATAGGTTAAGTTTACCTAGTAAGGTAAGGGTAGATTTCTAGTATATTGACCTCGTCAGAGATTAGAGGCGAACTTATAAGATTTACTTACAAAGACAGAGGGTATACTCCTATTTTCAGAAAATTCTCTTGCTGGTAAGTCATGTAGGTAAGGACGTTCTCTGTACCTCGCTAGATGTAAAAGATAGACAATTTTTATTTAGCAAGCTTTTGTGGAACATATTTTTGGTATTCATAGGCAGCTGAATATTGACAACTAGTTAAGAAAATACCCATAATTGCTCATCAATGAGGTAAGCTAGACCATTTTTAGTTATCACAAATATTAATGTAAAAGGGAGAGAATCATATCCATGCAAGGAACCATATTAATGTTGTTTATCATTTTCATTACCTTACTAATCTTCTCTGGTGAATGCAAACATCACCTTAAACTGAAAAGAAGTATTTGCCAGGGTTGCATCCTGGCTCCCCTTCTCTTTTGTTTTGTATAATAATCATCAGGAACAGGTTTTATGTGTGCTAGGGAGTGAAGTCCCGAGGGTGGGTGAAAGACCGCTCCACGCCCTTTTATATGCGGGTGATGTAGTCTTAACAGCTCTTATGGCAAAGAGTCTTCAACGCCTTTTAGATATTTTTTCTGATTTTATGGATAGCATGGATTTTGCGACCATTTAAAAAAAGTCCTATATTATGGTGGTGGGCCCTAAGAATACAAAATCATATGGATTTTCGGTGAGTGGTCATAGCCTAAGTTAGGTAGGGAATTTTTCTTAACTGGGGCATCCTACTCAATTCAGGCCTTAATTGGCATTGTGAGGAATACGGTCAGTTTTAAGAGCGCCATATTTAGCCTTTAGGATGTCTTGCGTCGTCTGAGACAAAAGCCAATACAGATCCTCCTGGGGAAATATAAAGCAAAGTGCCTCCCCATAGCTAGTTTTGAATGCAAAATCTGGGGCTACGCTGCAATTGTTCCACTTCATGTAGCAGAAAACACCTTTTTGAAAGGCCTTTTATGTGAAGCACAGGGTACCCCCTCAAGACCGTCTCCCTAGGTCCTTAAAGTGAGACCTAATTTAGCGCATCTATGGGATAGGCAACATTTTATCCATGCCCAAACAATTACGGATGATTATCTCATTTACATTCAGCTACTCCTTGTGAGAAGTTGGCCTGGTCTATGATGTCCACTATTCTAGTGTGCACCTTGCACCAGTCCAAACGACCCTTATTGATGGTAGGTTATTAAGTCAACCTTATAGAAAGCTATCCTAGTGGTAGCTGTGGAGAGCAGCCTTCACGCTAAATCTTAGAGGCGAGTTAAGCAAGTTGTTTTACCAATTATAATCTCTTGAGTACCAAATGAAAGCACACCACACAAGGTATATATCAAATATATATGTATTTATTCTAAACACAACCCCTCTGGACTCTTTATGAGGTCAGAGGTAAAAGTACAATACAAGGAACTTAATTAGCATACGATAAGTTGCACAGTACACGTTTTGCCCTAAGGGCCTCACAAACCATATACTAAAATAGTGGTATAAGAACCACGTGAGAAATAGAAAGCAGGCCTAGGGCCTGTGGAATCGCTGGGGCCGCCTAGAACCACCAAAGGTTAGGATGTAGGAGGCCCACGGGAGACGCATGCGTTGTCTAAACACAGCCGCGGGTAACCATTGACTTTCTATGGAGAACGAACAAGTTACAATTTTAAAGATTAAGGGGTACATGGAGGTGAACTTCGATGGAACCCTTTTAGACTAGGACACTTGGAGAGTCAATACCCACGGGAGCACCGGAGTACTCATGTTACCTCACCCAGGGAAGCCAGGTTCATAGGTTTCTTTTCATGTCGGGTTTCGTCGTCGATTCCAATGGAGAGCTGCGAAGAAGTGCTGAAGGCGACCAGAGGAAAAGTGTCCGGGTGGATCCAAGGGTGGATCGGAGATGTGAAGAACCTGCAAGCAGAAGGGACAGAGTCTGAGTCACTAGCCAGTGACCAGGATGGCGATGGGAAGCTGCCAGACAATGTCAGGCGATTTCAGGTGAAAAGGTGAAGTTTGTTTCTTCAGCCACGAGGTCCAGGAGGCGTCGACAACAACCAGGAGCTGGATTCGAGCTGTCCCACAAAGGATCTAGTTGACTGTGGTGTCAGTATCCGGATTGGACCCAACAAGCCTTGGCAAATGCAATCCACGCAAGTTGTCAAGATTGACTTCGGTGCAGACCAGCAAGGTCTGGGGAACTTCTCTTTTGGGGAGAAGTTGGAGCAAGCCTGGAGCAACCAGGAAAGCAAAGTAAATCAAAGATTGGTCTTCCATGGGGCTCACTAGCCAACGGACTAGGAACCGCGAAATGCGTTGAGCTGAAATGCACAAAGCGGGTCCACAGGACACTTGTGGAGTTTGGGCCTTTGAGCTTCAGTGCAAAAGGTGCTCGGGCTGGGGCTTCAAGCACCCCAATGCACAACTTCGGGATACCTTGTGAAGTAGATGCAGGTTGCAAAATGCAGGATGTCCAGGAGTTCCGGTCCCACGTCTCTCGTGTCCGCCACAGGTCTCAGCTTTGCTGGGAGCGCAGGTCAGCATCAGAGATGTCTGGAAGTCCATGTCCTGAGTCGAAGATTCTTCGGGATCCAGCGGGAACCTCGAAAATGCAGACCGGCAAGGATGTAGTTGGTGCCTGTTTGAACAGGGTGGTCACTCCTTGACCACAAGGGATATTTCTTCCATCTTCCAGTCGATATGGAATGTCAAAGGTCCAAGATATATGTTGCAGAGTTTCGTCCAGGGTAATCTAAAATCCTAGGGATTGGGGTTCTATACTTATAGTAAGTTTAGGAGTTGGACTAACTCTAAGGTCCCTCCTATGGGTGGACCTGGGGAGGGGGTGGTTACACCCCTATCCCTTTGTCCAATTTCGCGCTGGGGATGAGCACCCCAGCAGCTGGTTTGAACCTTGTGTGCCCCAGGCAGTGTCTGAAAAGCATTCACTGAATGCAACCCACGATGCCCCAATACACTAAAGCCTCTCTGGGGAGGTGCCAGCACCTCCCTGGACAGGAAACCTATTGTCCAGGCCTCCTCTGCCAGAGTTTCGTCCAGCAGCAGGAGGGTAGAATCTTGCCGGTGGCAGCAGCATCCATTTTGTGATGCTGGGGCTCTGTTTAACTTTAACCGGGTTTACCAGTAACTACATGTCTTCCCCCTCTAGAAGGGTGGAATGCTACCCCAGCTGCCAGGACTGGCGGGGGGGGAGGGGTAGTATTCCAAAGTTATTGATCTACTGGGAGGGTTTTTTAAGGTATTCCAGATTTGGCAAGGCGCGCACCTGAGTAACCGCAAAGTATAATACTGCTATGGTATAAAGAAATCCAGGCAAAGAGGCGGGCGGTAATCCCTCGTAACCGCTCAAGGTTGGATCAAGAGATCCACACAAATTGCACAAAAACAACAAAGCCCCTGCACTGGACAAAAGAACATACGATGATGCTAAGGTGACTTCGAGTTTCAGTATCAAGATTCAAACGTGCACATCGAAAATTCCAAAGTTCAAAGAACACATAGTGTTGAGAAACGGAATTCAAATGATGTAAAGTTCATGGTATAAAACACCGTTTATTGTTCCTCTTGTACTGGCCAACACGTGTTTCATCGCAGGGAAACAGACTGCGAATCTTCAGGGCTGGATATAGATACAAAAATTGCATTTGTGAGGATGTTCTACACGAATTTACTTAAAGTGGTTTGTGAAACCTGGGTGAACACTTGGCATGCCATAAAGTGACATTGTGTCAAGATGTGACTTGGATTCTGTCGTACAAGTGACTTTGGTGAAAGTGAAAAGTGATATTGATTCAGTCATGAAATTACATGAAATCTAGAGAGTTGCTTATTTTATTATTAAATGAAGAACACACTGACCAGTGCCAAAAAGAAAGAAAAACATGAAAAGTGGCGGAGTGAAAAGTAAGTGTCTGTGTTTGTTATCGGGTGTAAATCCCCATAGTGACTTGTAGTGACTGTTTGATAAATACATACGACCCATACTGTCCAAACGAATTACATATGCTTAGTTGAACCTAACGAAAATGTTGCAATGTATACTAGATTTGGTAGTAATTATAACAGGCAAGGAAAAGGTCGATTGCGCCTATTTGTGTCAGGAAGGGACGTGAATTCATACTAGAGTTTCATGTGGGTCAGGGTATCTATTTTGGGTAATATTAGGCTCGTTTTATTTGTGGTGTTGTAGACAAGAAAAACCCCAAAACCTCATATAATATTGTGTTTTTGACAAAACAAACTCCAAATGGTGTATCGTTCTGGAGCCAAGGGGTAATCTCCACAGTTAAAGTGGAAACGACAATTAATTCGCCCGCCACTGGTCAGTGCCAGTAAATGAACGGCAAAGGAGGATATTTAAATATGGATCCTGGAAGTACAAAAAACTGTTCACTAAACGGAACACCAACTATAGAGTACCTCGTATGTGTATAATCACGTGTTACGCGGTAATCCTTTTAATTTGAGCCCGTGTTTACATGTTTGCTGCTGGAAGTAGATTAAATCCGGAATGCTTATAAAAAACTGTATAGAACTGAAGGACTCACCCTCTTAAAGAATGAGCCAGAAATGGTGTTGTAGCCAAAGCCCGAGATGGGCGGAGTGTGGAAAAAGGCGTTGCTCGCGTAGTATGATGGTTTCTAGAGAATACATAAGGCGTGTCGTATACAGTTACATGAAACGAAGGTTAACTATACAGGACAATATAAGAAAAAGGGGGGGTTTGGGGGTTTAACAAACCCCTCGAATAGTACTCGTACCTTAGTGCAGAAGATAAGTAGTCAAAACCGGGAGGAGAAGATTCTAAGCAGTTGCGCTCGAATTTAAGAAACACAGGCGGATACACCTGTACAGGGAGTAAAGAAAACAAAGGGGTATAGTGGATGACTCCTTCTTGGTGTTATGGCACTTATCAGTAAAGGGAAATGGATCAGGTCAAGCTGCAGGACTGCTTACCTGACTGATTTCGTTCCCCCTCCTGTAGTTCCCGGCGCCGTTTTTCAAAGACGGTCACCTGACAGGAAGTGGGGACGTCTTTTATGATGTAGTTCCGATGTGTTGAATAAAAACTAGACCAGCGGTGTGTTTAGCTAATAACGCAAACACGGCTCTATTAGAAGAAATACTGCAATGCATTGTTATGTGGCATAGAGTGATGATCGGTGAGGGGATTGCAAAGGAAATATTCATTCTTAAACCAGTCGGTGTTCAAAAAACAACAACCGGCAGTGTGTTTGACTAATAGCGCAAACACGGCTCTATTAGAAGAAATACTGCAATACGTCGTTATGTGGCATAGGGTGATAATCGGTGAGGGGATTGCAAAAGAAATGTTCATACTTCAAACAGTCGGTGTTCAAAAAAACAACAACCAAAAAAGGGGGGGGGGCACTTCTTTGGGATTGCCGCGAGTCAAAAGGCAGGGGTGGAGCAATGGTTAATTGCTTGATTATTGGTCTCATGGATAATTGTACCTAAAGGTTGTGTGGTGTATCAGTCAGGAGACGACATAGCAGTGAAATACATGGTTATCAGCTAAAATTGCACTATATTAAGTGAAAAGAGAAACACACAGATCAAAGAACCACCCAAAAATTGTAAAACAACAAAACAAAAAAACACAGACGTTTACATTTTAGTGGCAAACCTATTAGTTCTGTTGGAGTAGCAAGATCTGTACTGACATTGGTGCATGTAAGTCTCGTTTAGTTCCCTAAGAAATATTGCATCTCAGGGTCGTAGTTTAGTCCGAAATCTATACTGCGAAGACGCATAATCCAAGTTGTTTCTTTGCGTCTTAGAGTCAGCTCTCGGTTTCCACCCCTTATGTGGATGGGTACCGTTTCGATGCCGTAAAAACAGATACGGAAGTCTTCAATGGTAGGTTGGCATTTGGCTATATGTAGGGCAACAGGATATTTTGGGTCTTGTTTTTGGATTGCCCTTATGTGTTCAGATATTCTGTCTTTCAAGCTCCTTATTGTGCTGCCCACATATTGTTTCCCACATTGGCATTCAATTATGTATATTACATATTTCGTGGTGCAGTTGATGTTTACTCTGATGTCATATGTGTCTCCATTTGGTCCATTAAATTTCGTGGTCTTGTGTTTGGCCCATTTGCATATTCCACAAAAGCCGCATTTGTAAAACCCCTTGCTGTGTTGTGTCAGCCAGTCAGGGGTCATGTCAATTCGTGGAACAGTGGGGCTGAGTCTATTCCTCAAAGTCCTTCCTCTGCGGAAAGTTATTTGAGGAGTTGGGGGAATCATATCTTTTAGTACTGGATCATTTCTAAGCAGACTCCAATGTTTGGTCATACTATTGCGAACTGATTTGTGTAGACTGTTGAATTCAGTGATCATTCTCACTGTAGCGTCTTTCGCCTTGTTAGAGTTGTTGGTCTTCAGTGTCTCTGGTCTTGTAATCTTGGTTAATCTCTTTTTGGCTGTGGATAGAATGGTTTGGGGATAGCCACGTCTTCCGAATCTCAGTTCCATGTCCCGTAAGGTATCCGCCAGGTCATTCTCTTTACTGCAGTTCCTTCTGGCTCTAAGAAACTCCCCAAACGGTATGGATCTAACCTGGTGTGAAGGATGAAAACTGTCTGCTCGAAGAATAGCATTACATGACGTGGGCTTTCTGTATAGTCTGCTATGTAGTTTGTTTTCGAGGACGTAGAATTCCAGATCTAGAAACTCCATTTTGGTTCTTCTTGACTTCATGGTAAAGTTCAGTTCCCAATTGTTATGATTCAGGTGTTCAAAGAAACTTAGGAGTAATTCGTCTGAACCCGTCCAGAGTAGAATGCAGTCGTCAATGTAGCGTCCCCAAAAGAGTATGGAGTCGGTAAACGAGCTGCCTTGGGTGCCCCAAATGTGGTCAGCTTCGAAAGCACCCATGAAAAGATTGGCGAAAGATGGTGAAAACTTTTAACCCATGGCTACTCCGCGTTTTTGTCGGTACCAGTTTTTTTGAAACATAAAGAAGTTATTGCTAAGGATCAGGTTCATCATAGATATCAACATTTGGGTGTGGGCCCACAGGGATGCCGATCTGTTGGATAGAACCCGTGTCACTGCTTCTATACCCAGGACAGGATTAATGCTCGTGTAGATGGCGACCACATCCATTGTCACTATGATAGTGTTCGGTTGCCATTCTAGGTCGCTTAGTACACTCAATATATGTTTAGAGTCCTGTATGAAGGAGGGTAGGTTCTTGACCAGTGGGCCCAGAAATACATCCACATATTCTGCCAGTCTTTCAGTGGGGCCCCCTATACCAGAGACAATGGGTCTGCCTGGTGGGAAGGGGAGATCCTTGTGGATTTTAGGAAGGGTGTATAGCCATGGGTATGTCGGTTTGAGTACTTTGAGATATAGGTATTCATCCTCATTTAGGAGACCATCTTCTTTCCATTTGTGTAGGTGGATGTACTGTTATCTATTACTGAATGTGAAGACAGCCCCCTAGAGATGGGACAGCTTCTAGAAGAACTGAACATAGACACAGATCTGGGGGTTGTTAGTGGTCTTAAAAGTAAATCCACATGGACACCGACATTACCAGGTGGTAACAACATTGACACCTTTTACAAACGGGTTCTTGAGGACATCAACAAAATCAACACCAAGAAACTCAATGAGACGTTTATTTTTAAAGATAATCTCACCAAAGGAGAGCGTCTTGCCCTCATCACACTCACACAGACTTCCACCATTGTGATCCGCGAAGCGGATAAAGGAGGTAACATTGTGATCATGAATGCAGACGACTTTAACAATGAAATACTAAATCAACTAGCAGACACCTCTTGTTATGAACCGATTGCACTTAACCCCATGGGTACTTTGACAACGACCATCAACATCCACCTACACAAATGGAAAGAAGATGGTCTCCTAAATGAGGATGAATACCTATATCTCAAAGTACTCAAACCGACATACCATGGCTATACACCCTTCCTAAAATCCACAAGGATCTCCCCTTCCCACCAGGCAGACCCATTGTCTCTGGTATAGGGGGCCCCACTGAAAGACTGGCAGAATATGTGGATGTATTTCTGGGCCCACTGGTCAAGAACCTACCCTCCTTCATACAGGACTCTAAACATATATTGAGTGTACTAAGCGACCTAGAATGGCAACCGAACACTATCATAGTGACAATGGATGTGGTCGCCCTCTACACGAGCATTAATCCTGTCCTGGGTATAGAAGCAGTGACACGGGTTCTATCCAACAGATCGGCATCCCTGTGGGCCCACACCCAAATGTTGATATCTATGATGAACCTGATCCTTAGCAATAACTTCTTTATGTTTCAAAAAAACTGGTACCGACAAAAACGCGGAGTAGCCATGGGTTCAAAGTTTTCACCATCTTTCGCCAATCTTTTCATGGGTGCTTTCGAAGCTGACCACATTTGGGGCACCCAAGGCAGCTCGTTTACCGACTCCATACTCTTTTGGGGACGCTACATTGACGACTGCATTCTACTCTGGACGGGTTCAGACGAATTACTCCTAAGTTTCTTTGAACACCTGAATCATAACAATTGGGAACTGAACTTTACCATGAAGTCAAGTAGAACCAAAATGGAGTTTCTAGATCTGGAATTCTACGTCCTCGAAAACAAACTACATAGCAGACTATACAGAAAGCCCACGTCATGTAATGCTATTCTTCGAGCAGACAGTTTTCATCCTTCACACCAGATTAGATCCATACCGTTTGGGGAGTTTCTTAGAGCCAGAAGGAACTGCAGTAAAGAGAATGACCTGGCGGATACCTTACGGGACATGGAACTGAGATTCGGAAGACGTGGCTATCCCCAAACCATTCTATCCACAGCCAAAAAGAGATTAACCAAGATTACAAGACCAGAGACACTGAAGACCAACAACTCTAACAAGGCGAAAGACGCTACAGTGAGAATGATCACTGAATTCAACAGTCTACACAAATCAGTTCGCAATAGTATGACCAAACATTGGAGTCTGCTTAGAAATGATCCAGTACTAAAAGATATGATTCCCCCAACTCCTCAAATAACTTTCCGCAGAGGAAGGACTTTGAGGAATAGACTCAGCCCCACTGTTCCACGAATTGACATGACCCCTGACTGGCTGACACAACACAGCAAGGGGTTTTACAAATGCGGCTTTTGTGGAATATGCAAATGGGCCAAACACAAGACCACGAAATTTAATGGACCAAAGGGAGACACATATGATATCAGAGTAAACATCAACTGCACCACGAAATATGTAATATACATAATTGAATGCCAATGTGGGAAACAATATGTGGGCAGCACAATAAGGAGCTTGAAAGACAGAATATCTGAACACATAAGGGCAATCCAAAAACAAGACCCAAAATATCCTGTTGCCCTACATATAGCCAAATGCCAACCTACCATTGAAGACTTCCGTATCTGTTTTTACGGCATCGAAACGGTACCCATCCACATAAGGGGTGGAAACCGAGAGCTGACTCTAAGACGCAAAGAAGCAACTTGGATTATGCGTCTTCGCAGTATAGATTTCGGACTAAACTACGACCCTGAGATGCAATATTTCTTAGGGAACTAAACGAGACTTACATGCACCAATGTCAGTACAGATCTTGCTACTCCAACAGAACTAATAGGTTTGCCACTAAAATGTAAACGTCTGTGTTTTTTTGTTTTGTTGTTTTACAATTTTTTGGTGGTTCTTTGATCTGTGTGTTTCTCTTTTCACTTAATATAGTGCAATTTTAGCTGATAACCATGTATTTCACTGCTATGTCGTCTCCTGACTGATACACCACACAACCTTTAGGTACAATTATCCATGAGACCAATAATCAAGCAATTAACCATTGCTCCACCCCTGCCTTTTGACTCGCGGCAATCCCAAAGAAGTGCCCCCCCCCTTTTTTTGGTTGTTGTTTTTTTGAACACCGACTGTTTGAAGTATGAACATTTCTTTTGCAATCCCCTCACCGATTATCACCCTATGCCACATAACGACGTATTGCAGTATTTCTTATAATAGAGCCGTGTTTGCGCTATTAGTCAAACACACTGCCGGTTGTTGTTTTTTGAACACCGACTGGTTTAAGAATGAATATTTCCTTTGCAATCCCCTCACCGATCATCACTCTATGCCACATAACAATGCATTGCAGTATTTCTTCTAATAGAGCCGTGTTTGCGTTATTAGCTAAACACACCGCCGGTCTAGTTTTTATTCAACACATCGGAACTACATCATAAAAGACGTCCCCACTTCCTGTCAGGTGACCGTCTTTGAAAAACGGCGCCGGGAACTACAGGAGGGGGAACGAAATCAGTCAGGTAAGCAGTCCTGCAGCTTGACCTGATCCATTTCCCTTTACTGATAAGTGCCATAACACCAAGGAGGAGTCATCCACTATACCCCTTTGTTTTCTTTACTCCCTGTACAGGTGTATCCGCCTGTGTTTCTTAAATTCGAGCGCAACTGCTTAGAATCTTCTCCTCCCGGTTTTGACTACTTATCTTCTACACTAAGGTACGAGTACTATTCGAGGGGTTTGTTAAACCCCCAACCCCCCCTTTTTCTTATATTGTCCTGTATAGTTAACCTTCGTTTCATGTAACTGTATACGACACGCCTTATGTATTCTCTAGAAACCATCATACTACGCGAGCAACGTCTTTTTCCACACTCCGCCCGTCTCGGGCTTTGGCTACAACACCATTTCTGGCTCATTCTTTAAGAGGGTGAGTCCTTCAGTTCTATACAGTTTTTTATAAGCATTCCGGATTTAATCTACTTCCAGCAGCAAACATGTAAACACGGGCTCAAATTAAAAGGATTACCGCGTAACACGTGATTATACACATACGAGGTACTCTATAGTTGGTGTTCCGTTTAGTGAACAGTTTTTTGTACTTCCAGGATCCATTTTTAAATATCCTCCTTTGCCGTTCATTTACTGGCACTGACCAGTGGCGGGCGAATTAATTGTCGTTTCCACTTTAACTGTGGAGATTACCCCTTGGCTCCAGAACGATACACCATTTGGAGTTTGTTTTGTCAAAAACACAATATTATATGAGGTTTTGGGGTTTTTCTTGTCTACAACACCACAAATAAAACGAGCCTAATATTACCCAAAATAGATACCCTGACCCACATGAAACTCTAGTATGAATTCACGTCCCTTCCTGACACAAATAGGCGCAATCGACCTTTTCCTTGCCTGTTATAATTACTACCAAATCTAGTATACATTGCGACATTTTCGTTAGGTTCAACTAAGCATATGTAATTCGTTTGGACAGTATGGGTCGTATGTATTTATCAAACAGTCACTACAAGTCACTATGGGGATTTACACCCGATAACAAACACAGACACTTACTTTTCACTCCGCCACTTTTCATGTTTTTCTTTCTTTTTGGCACTGGTCAGTGTGTTCTTCATTTAATAATAAAATAAGCAACTCTCTAGATTTCATGTAATTTCATGACTGAATCAATATCACTTTTCACTTTCACCAAAGTCACTTGTACGACAGAATCCAAGTCACATCTTGACACAATGTCACTTTATGGCATGCCAAGTGTTCACCCAGGTTTCACAAACCACTTTAAGTAAATTCGTGTAGAACATCCTCACAAATGCAATTTTTGTATCTATATCCAGCCCTGAAGATTCGCAGTCTGTTTCCCTGCGATGAAACACGTGTTGGCCAGTACAAGAGGAACAATAAACGGTGTTTTATACCATGAACTTTACATCATTTGAATTCCGTTTCTCAACACTATGTGTTCTTTGAACTTTGGAATTTTCGATGTGCACGTTTGAATCTTGATAGTGAAACTCGAAGTCACCTTAGCATCATCGTATGTTCTTTTGTCCAGTGCAGGGGCTTTGTTGTTTTTGTGCAATTTGTGTGGATCTCTTGATCCAACCTTGAGCGGTTACGAGGGATTACCGCCCGCCTCTTTGCCTGGATTTCTTTATACCATAGCAGTATTATACTTTGCGGTTACTCAGGTGCGCGCCTTGCCAAATCTGGAATACCTTAAAAAACCCTCCCAGTAGATCAATAACATATTGATTTCCAGTGAAGGCTGCCCCCCGCCATTATATTTCCCTAAAATCTCAACTTTCCACTAAGCACATCGACTCCAAATCAACTAACAAATCTCTATACCAACATGGATAGAGATAAAATAGCAGCAGATTTATTCGAAAATTTAGCCAAAGGCATGCCTGCTCATACTGCCACGGCTAATGCCGGTCCCCCCAGAGTGGAGGGCCTTAAAGATAAATTCAAAAAATTGGAAAGACTCAAAAAACAAGAGAACTCACGTTGGTGGGACTCTACGACTTTAAAACAATACATGCGTCTTAAACAAATACCGAGGGGCTTACGCTCTCACACCTTCCCGACTTATGATGATCTTGATCTAGACCTAGTAAAAAAATGGGAAGATTCTGTAACTAACAACTCTTTTGCCCTCATGGACATTCTGATAGAGAGTGCGGATCGCAAATCCAGTAAACTACTGGGGGAAATTGCGAAACTTGAACAAGAAATAAAAGATCTTAACCTGCCTGAACCCACTGTAAAAAACTATACCATTCTAGATGAGGTATTATTTAAACATCAGGAAGAGATAAAAAACAGGAAGGCTAGACAAATATAAAGAGATGACGCAGACTACCGCAATGGTCGAATCTTTACTTATGATCGGAAATACGACTCTCTAATTCGACCCAATAATCCCAAAAAAGGTGGCAACATCTCATCTGCCCCCAGCTCTGTCTCATCCAGCAATGCATCCCTTAATTCTGCAGGTGTAAGCGAACCTGAACAGGAAAGGGGAGAAACGGAAGATACCAACAGTACCCCTTTTTTAGTAGAACTAGAACGCATGCGCAAAGGGAACAAGACCCAACCCCAAAGGGATACAACAGATCAAAGACCCATAGAGGCAGCAGGGGCGGCAAACGAAGATTACCGAAAAAAACTAAGGTCAGGGACAGCAAGGAAATAAGGAATGAACACAGTGAAGTTCAAGTGGTCAACCTCTCATCTTTTCCACTAACTCCGGACATGACCAATCTTCTCTCTAAAGGTCTTAATTTCAACCCCTACTCAACAGGTGACACATGCCAAACAAAAATAGATCTCTTTAAATTTGTACGGAGCCTTAAAATAAAAAAATATTTTGCTGGAAAAACAACCAACACCAAAAATATCAAAAAAATTCCTGATGTTTATACTGATAATGTAACAACAATAAAAGATATACAAGCCATTCATCTACTGTTATCTATTACTGAATGTGAAGACAGCCCCCTAGAGATGGGACAGCTTCTAGAAGAACTGAACATAGACACAGATCTGGGGGTTGTTAGTGGTCTTAAAAGTAAATCCACATGGACACCGACATTACCAGGTGGTAACAACATTGACACCTTTTACAAACGGGTTCTTGAGGACATCAACAAAATCAACACCAAGAAACTCAATGAGACGTTTATTTTTAAAGATAATCTCACCAAAGGAGAGCGTCTTGCCCTCATCACACTCACACAGACTTCCACCATTGTGATCCGCGAAGCGGATAAAGGAGGTAACATTGTGATCATGAATGCAGACGACTATAACAATGAAATACTAAATCAACTAGCAGACACCTCTTGTTATGAACCGATTGCACTTAACCCCATGGGTACTTTGACAACGACCATCAACATCCACCTACACAAATGGAAAGAAGATGGTCTCCTAAATGAGGATGAATACCTATATCTCAAAGTACTCAAACCGACATACCCATGGCTATACACCCTTCCTAAAATCCACAAGGATCTCCCCTTCCCACCAGGCAGACCCATTGTCTCTGGTATAGGGGGCCCCACTGAAAGACTGGCAGAATATGTGGATGTATTTCTGGGCCCACTGGTCAAGAACCTACCCTCCTTCATACAGGACTCTAAACATATATTGAGTGTACTAAGCGACCTAGAATGGCAACCGAACACTATCATAGTGACAATGGATGTGGTCGCCCTCTACACGAGCATTAATCCTGTCCTGGGTATAGAAGCAGTGACACAGGTTCTATCCAACAGATCGGCATCCCTGTGGGCCCACACCCAAATGTTGATATCTATGATGAACCTGATCCTTAGCAATAACTTCTTTATGTTTCAAAAAAACTGGTACCGACAAAAACGCGGAGTAGCCATGGGTTCAAAGTTTTCACCATCTTTCGCCAATCTTTTCATGGGTGCTTTCGAAGCTCACCACATTTGGGGCACCCAAGGCAGCTCGTTTACCGACTCCATACTCTTTTGGGGACGCTACATTGACGACTGCATTCTACTCTGGACGGGTTCAGACGAATTACTCCTAAGTTTCTTTGAACACCTGAATCATAACAATTGGGAACTGAACTTTACCATGAAGTCAAGTAGAACCAAAATGGAGTTTCTAGATCTGGAATTCTACGTCCTCGAAAACAAACTACATAGCAGACTATACAGAAAGCCCACGTCATGTAATGCTATTCTTCGAGCAGACAGTTTTCATCCTTCACACCAGATTAGATCCATACCGTTTGGGGAGTTTCTTAGAGCCAGAAGGAACTGCAGTAAAGAGAATGACCTGGCGGATACCTTACGGGACATGGAACTGAGATTCGGAAGACGTGGCTATCCCCAAACCATTCTATCCACAGCCAAAAAGAGATTAAACAAGATTACAAGACCAGAGACACTGAAGACCAACAACTCTAACAAGGCGAAAGACGCTACAGTGAGAATGATCACTGAATTCAACAGTCTACACAAATCAGTTCGCAATAGTATGACCAAACATTGGAGTCTGCTTAGAAATGATCCAGTACTAAAAGATATGATTCCCCCAACTCCTCAAATAACTTTCCGCAGAGGAAGGACTTTGAGGAATAGACTCAGCCCCACTGTTCCACGAATTGACATGACCCCTGACTGGCTGACACAACACAGCAAGGGGTTTTACAAATGCGGCTTTTGTGGAATATGCAAATGGGCCAAACACAAGACCACGAAATTTAATGGACCAAATGGAGACACATATGACATCAGAGTAAACATCATCTGCACAACGAAATATGTAATATACATAATTGAATGCCAATGTGGGAAACAATATGTGGGCAGCACAATAAGGAGCTTGAAAGACAGAATATCTGAACACATAAGGGCAATCCAAAAACAAGACCCAAAATATCCTGTTGCCCTACATATAGCCAAATGCCAACCTACCATTGAAGACTTCCGTATCTGTTTTTTTTACGGCATCGAAACGGTACCCATCCACATAAGGGGTGGAAACCGAGAGCTGACTCTAAGATGCAAAGAAGCAACTTGGATTATGCGTCTTCGCAGTATAGATTTCGGACTAAACTACGACCCTGAGATGCAATATTTCTTAGGGAACTAAACGAGACTTACATGCACCAATGTCAGTACAGATCTTGCTACTCCAACAGAACTAATAGGTTTGCCACTAAAATGTAAACGTCTGTGTTTTTTTGTTTTGTTGTTTTACAATTTTTTGGTGGTTCTTTGATCTGTGTGTTTCTCTTTTCACTTAATATAGTGCAATTTTAGCTGATAACCATGTATTTCACTGCTATGTCGTCTCCTGACTGATACACCACACAACCTTTAGGTACAATTATCCATGAGACCAATAATCAAGCAATTAACCATTGCTCCACCCCTGCCTTTTGACTCGCGGCAATCCCAAAGAAGTGGCCCCCCCCCCCTTTTTGGTTGTTGTTTTTTTGAACACCGACTGTTTGAAGTATGAACATTTCTTTTGCAATCCCCTCACCGATTATCACCCTATGCCACATAACGACGTATTGCAGTATTTCTTCTGATAGAGCCGTGTTTGCGCTATTAGTCAAACACACTGCCGGTTGTTGTTTTTTGAACACCGACTGGTTTAAGAATGAATATTTCCTTTGCAATCCCCTCACCGATCATCACTCTATGCCACATAACAATGCATTGCAGTATTTCTTCTATTAGAGCCGTGTTTGCGTTATTAGCTAAACACACCGCCGGTCTAGTTTTTATTCAACACATCGGAACTACATCATAAAAGACGTCCCCACTTCCTGTCAGGTGACCGTCTTTGAAAAACGGCGCCGGGAACTACAGGAGGGGGAACGAAATCAGTCAGGTAAGCAGTCCTGCAGCTTGACCTGATCCATTTCCCTTTACGGATAAGTGCCATAACACCAAGGAGGAGTCATCCACTATACCCCTTTGTTTTCTTTACTCCCTGTACAGGTGTATCCGCCTGTGTTTCTTAAATTCGAGCGCAACTGCTTAGAATCTTCTCCTCCCGGTTTTGACTACTTATCTTCTACACTAAGGTACGAGTACTATTCGAGGGGTTTGTTAAACCCCCAACCCCCCCCTTTTTCTTATATTGTCCTGTATAGTTAACCTTCGTTTCATGTAACTGTATACGACACGCCTTATGTATTCTCTAGAAACCATCATACTACGCGAGCAACGTCTTTTTCCACACTCCGCCCGTCTCGGGCTTTGGCTACAACACCATTTCTGGCTCATTCTTTAAGAGGGTGAGTCCTTCAGTTCTATACAGTTTTTTATAAGCATTCCGGATTTAATCTACTTCCAGCAGCAAACATGTAAACACGGGCTCAAATTAAAAGGATTACCGCGTAACACGTGATTATACACATACGAGGTACTCTATAGTTGGTGTTCCGTTTAGTGAACAGTTTTTTGTACTTCCAGGATCCATTTTTAAATATCCTCCTTTGTCGTTCATTTACTGGCACTGACCAGTGGCGGGCGAATTAATTGTCGTTTCCACTTTAACTGTGGAGATTACCCCTTGGCTCCAGAACGATACACCATTTGGAGTTTGTTTTGTCAAAAACACAATATTATATGAGGTTTTGGGGTTTTTCTTGTCTACAACACCACAAATAAAACGAGCCTAATATTACCCAAAATAGATACCCTGACCCACATGAAACTCTAGTATGAATTCACGTCCCTTCCTGACACAAATAGGCGCAATCGACCTTTTCCTTGCCTGTTATAATTACTACCAAATCTAGTATACATTGCGACATTTTCGTTAGGTTCAACTAAGCATATGTAATTCGTTTGGACAGTATGGGTCGTATGTATTTATCAAACAGTCACTACAAGTCACTATGGGGATTTACACCCGATAACAAACACAGACACTTACTTTTCACTCCGCCACTTTTCATGTTTTTCTTTCTTTTTGGCACTGGTCAGTGTGTTCTTCATTTAATAATAAAATAAGCAACTCTCTAGATTTCATGTAATTTCATGACTGAATCAATATCACTTTTCACTTTCACCAAAGTCACTTGTACGACAGAATCCAAGTCACATCTTGACACAATGTCACTTTATGGCATGCCAAGTGTTCACCCAGGTTTCACAAACCACTTTAAGTAAATTCGTGTAGAACATCCTCACAAATGCAATTTTTGTATCTATATCCAGCCCTGAAGATTCGCAGTCTGTTTCCCTGCGATGAAACACGTGTTGGCCAGTACAAGAGGAACAATAAACGGTGTTTTATACCATGAACTTTACATCATTTGAATTCCGTTTCTCAACACTATGTGTTCTTTGAACTTTGGAATTTTCGATGTGCACGTTTGAATCTTGATACTGAAACTCGAAGTCACCTTAGTATCATCGTATGTTCTTTTGTCCAGTGCAGGGGCTTTGTTGTTTTTGTAGTATTCCAAAGTGTTTGATACCTTACACAACATGTTTTGATAAAGCCAAACCAAAGTTAGCATTAACGGTGAGGATTATAATGCACTTAAAAGTATATGGTATGACTATATCATAGAACAGCCATAAGGACATGGTTCCGAAAGCTGCAGACAGGCTCAGCTCATGCTAGAGCACCCTCTCACACAAAACCAAGCACTCTGCCTCCAGGATTGTCAAGGCCTGCAATAGGAGTGATGTATAGGTTAATATGTGTCTATATATATATAGATATAGGTATACTATATCTAAATAAGGGGTGATTACACCACCTTAACCGGGCTGCAAGTGCAGACTTGTGGTGTCAGTTTGGAAGGCTAACAAGTGGTGGTATATGCTTCAGCCCCTGGTAGGCCCAAGGTGCACCTATGCTCTGGGTACCTAGAGTACACTATGCAGGGGCTCAGAAGGATGACCCAGTAACCAATCTGGTATGTACCTAAAGTACATGGTATTAATTTAGAGAGAGAAAGGCTAGGCTGTGGGCCTGATTGGCAGGATCACAGCCATACTAAAGTCGAAAAACCAGTGAATCACAGCAAAAAGTGGGGGTAACCATAGGAAGCAGACCCTACTCTCCTACACTCCTACATCCAGACTGCAAGCCAAAGTAAAAATGGACGAAGATGTGTAAAATTAAATAGATAACCCATGCCAACTCTTCATGTATAATCTTTGAGGGGGTGCCCTATCAGCGAATGATGTTGGCCCGCTCAAGCATACCGGTATCCAGTGTGCACAAGTGTACAAAATGTGGCAGCCAAATTTGATGTGCAAGTGCATTAAAAATAAATATATAGTATTGAATAAAAGGGACAATAAATTATGGGTAGCAAGACTATATGTTGTGAGTTTCTTACACAGTCAAAACATTGAAAATGTCAGTGATGGTAAAACCCAACTCACTGTGGGGCATATTATCAAGCACAGCATTAAAATTATCGCCGTTTTAGTGGCAGAAAACTGCCGCTAAATCAGCTATAATGGGCTTGATAATATGCTGTAGAGAATTCCAATAGAAGCCCATGTTGACACCAGAACATGGGCTTCTATGGGAATTCTCAAGGGCATATTATCAAGCCCATTATCGCCGCTTTACCAGCAGTTTTCTGCCCCTAAAACGGCGATAATTTTACCGCCGTTTCTTGATAATATGCCCCTGTATTTTCTAACATACAAAGCACGTTCAAAACATTATTAGTATAAATTCCGTTTTTTTTGCCTTTTCATACATATGTGCACTCCTATTTCCATTTCAGTACATTATCAGTTTAGCTCCAAAACTGATTGTGTGAAGCTGTTTAACCATTTCATTGGCAGGGGACATTCATAAGAAGACATGCAAAGACAATGATCCAATTAAATTATTTCTTTATTTGATTATTGATAATCATAAAAGAACAACATTAATACAGTCAGTCTGAAAAAACCTTTGGGGCATATTAGCAAGAACCTCGTTAAAAGTATCGCCGTTTTAGCGGCAGAAAACGGCCTCTAAAACGGCGATAATGGGCTTGCTAATGTGCATTTTAGAATTCCAATAGAAGCCCAGGGTAGATGTCCTGCACATCTAACCTGGGCTTCTATTGGAATTCTATAACGCATATTAGCAAGCCCATTATCGCCGCTTTAGAGGCAGTTTCCTGTCGCTAAAACAGTGATAATTTTAACGAGGTTCTTGCTAATATGCCCCTTTATATCGCTACAAATCCCTAGCATAACATTACATGTTCATTTAAAACGGACATTAAAATACAATTTAAGTTAATTCATTTTACCCTCGGAAAATGACGTAAAGTACCCTATTCATCAAAAGCTTCTTGGAAGGCCCACACCACACTCTGGGATAAAAAATCATACAAAAAAACCTTAATGAGGTATACAATTAAAAATTTGAGATTTAAAAAATTACATCCGAAAAAAGAAACATTCTGCAATAAATAGTAAAATTCTTTAAAATTGTTGCGCTATTACACTAAGTCGTGGCCCCTTTTTTAGATCCATGTTTACAGTAGGTGCATTAGTATAAAGTGCTATACTTTCTTAAGGAGCCAGACAAACTAAGTGAAATCACAACGCCGTCCCATCTGGCCACCCTTGGTGACTGAGCACGTGTTCTTGACCTTAGACATTGCCAGTTCAAAGTGGCACGGTCTGACATAAGATTTTTTTTAATTTCATTTGATAAGAGAACCATTCTCCACTGGGCAAAACATTCTTTAAGAACGCTGTGCTATTACAATAAAATGTTGCAACTTTCTATGAGTCATAGTTACTATAGGTGCATTAATAAAAAGTGCATATGCATGCTTAAAGTGCCAAACATGCCAAGTGTAATCACAGTGCCGTCCCCTCTAATACCCCTTCATGACAGAATATGTTTTCTTAACCTTAGGCATTGCCAGATGAAGTGTGCAACAGTCTGACAGACCAAAGGGCCGTCAAGGTGTTGCAAAAAGGACAAGGGAGGTCTACACTAACTGAAGATATATCTTTTGAGAAGGGACACAATTCCTTTTTTTTCCTGGGGATCCCATACATCAAAAAGAGAAAAATGATGTGCAGATTGGTTTGAGTGGAAGTCCCATCACGCGGGCAGGGACCTAGCTCCTTCAGAGAATAGCATTTTTCAGGGTAGCCTAGAATTAATGGTGAATAATTAAAACAAAATCTTGTAAGCACAAAGCGATGACGCTGATTCTGGATAACAGTCAGTTAGGGTTGCAAGTCTACATGTAAGGGGATTAATCCATAAGAACTATCTGCAGTTTTATTCTTATTAGACTCCAATCTTTTTGACACAGCCTTGGCTAGAAATGTCCGCCTCAGCTTAATCTTGATGCACGATAGACATGAAATTGGTGAGGTGAAAAGATCAGCGAGCCCCATTTCCTCCAGAGTTAGTTTGACATATAAAATCCAAAGTATATCCAAGGCAAAATTTAATTTTAGATAATCCTCCAGCACTTGTTGGTTTAACAATGCAGTTTCCCTTGACCAGATTGAATACCAAAGCAACAACGGGGCTAGCTTAATTTTATCCGTGATATAAGGAAATCCTGCCTAATTATGGCACACTGTTAAATCAACTGTGTGGGAGTGCTAAAAGGTTTTTTATAAAGCATCTTCAACACTGTATCTCATAAACCTCCACTGTACCTCAGATGTCTGTCCCGTATAAGGCTGTTGCCACAGATTTAGCTGTATAGATAGTCAACAACTTGAGCACAGGTTTCATGCCTAATTTCTTAATGAAACTCAGCAAAGTCAAAATTGTCTTCTCTACCATGGCCACTCTATTAGACACCATCTGCTTCCAAGAGTACTTAGCATCAAAAAGGATACCAAAATATGAGAAGCTAGTACCGTTACCCACCCTACGATTGTTGATGCAGAAGACAGGGTGCTTCTTTGGTCTTCTCCCACAGGTCAGAGTGAAAGTTTTTTTCTAATTGACTTGTTTATCTGACTCCTTTATAAAAGCGGTATAGTCCTCTATTAGACCCTGCAGTGCGTGATCAGTTTTTGCCATGAGTACAGTATCGTCTGCAAAGAAGAGTACTGGGAGGGGACGCGTGCTAATATATGGAACATATCTGGCTTTCCCCGCGTGGGCTGCATCTACTATCTTGGTATACAGGGAGAAGAGAAAGGGGGTGAGGAAGGCCCTTGCCTGACCCCGTTTGATCTTGAATGGCTTTGTGCTTTCGCCCTCCTGGCCGTAGCGCACAGAGGTGCTCACCTCCGAGTACAGCTGTCTAATGAAGGTAGTAATAGCATCCTCCATACTCATCTTAGACATGAGAGCCCAATGCTTGGAGTGTGAAACACAATCAAAAGCAGCTATTAGATCCATAGATGCTAGGAACTTAGAACCTTTCTTGGCAACAGCATATTTGCCTATTAGTAAACTCAGATTTAAGCATTGATCGGTAGTGCCTGGTCCCTTCTTAAAGCCATACTGGGTGTCTATCATATGGTTGTTAGTCATCTAGGGGTGCAGGTGGCTCATGGTGATGCTAAGCTGCTCTAGCCAAATATGAACAGGGTGGTTGAGTCGCTGAGGCACTCCGTAGAGTACTTGAATACGCTGCCGCTGTACTTAATGGGTAGAATAGCGGTAGCAAAGATGGTGATGCTGCTGAGATGTCTATATCCTTTGCAGAATGTGTTGTGCCTGATTCCTGTGAAAGTGTTTCGGCAACTGAATTCTCTCCTGGTGACACTGCTTTGGTCAGGAAAGCGTTGTAGAATAGCGTTGCAGGTGCTCCAGAAACGGTATGAGAAGGGTGGTCTAGGAGTACCCAGATTTGATCTTTATTATTATGCAGCGCACCTTCAGTATGTGGTGCAGTGGTTGGATGAGAGTGATCACTGGGAAAAGCATTTATAAGTTGGACGAGTGCAGCCAGAGGATCTCACTATGATTTTGATGGATGAGCGCGGAGTTGCCATATCTTGTTAGACAAACGGCCTATATATGGCCGAAATTTATGGAACGAGTGCTGGGACGGGCTGTCTTTCACCCATTATTGTCCATCTGGCAGTTGGTCCCTGTGCGTAGGATGGTGGGAAACATGTCTTTCCAGGCATGGAGTGAAGGTGGCTGCATAGTATTGGCAGATTTATGTATAAATTATACCTACCTTATGTTTGAGCACGCGTGGAAAGGGTTTGGTTTGGAACAGAGGCAATATCTACAATATGCTGGCCTGATGGAAGTGGCTAAGGTGAAATGGCCCACATATCTGGATATGCCCCGGACCACTGAGACCTTGGACATATTGTTAACATGTGGAGGGGGCGTAGATTGGTGTCTTTGTTGTACGCGGCTATGAGGGCGGACTCTGGGTCTTTGGCGCTTAGGGCGTGGGATGCTTGGAACGAGGATTTGCAGGTGCCATTACTGGAGAGGGAGTGGGCCGGAGTATGTACACTAACAGGCAAGGTGTCTTACAATGCCTGGTTGAAGTTGCTGCACTATAACTTCTTGCAAGGGGTTTATATGACCCCAATGAGGCTTCATCGTATCGATGTCTCCCGCTCGCTTGAATGTCCTAGATGTCATGGAGCCCATACTGGGTTCATGCATTTGGCGTGGGAATGCCCAGAAGTACATCAGTATTTGCTTGAGGTAGTAGCACTGCTCTGTGAAAGGGTGGGAATTGCACTAGAGGCTATGCCTGAGCAGTGCCTCCTAGTGCTGGTTCCGCAACGCAAGAAGAGGAAAATTGCCAACAAGCTACTACAGATAACGCTGGTATTGGCTAAACTGAAGGTTGCCATTTGCTGGATGGGTGAGCAGGCCCCCTCTTTTGTATATTGGATGAGAGACATGGGGGAGTGGTCCTTGGCGGAGGAACTACCATGAAAACTTGCCGCAGGGACGAAAGGTTGGATGAGGACATAGCAAGTTGGAGAGAGCTGTTCAGAGAATTGTTGAATTCAGCAGGAATAGGTAGTGAACAGACTGCCCAGACTGATGGTGATGATAGTATGTAAACATTGGTGCCTGTGTCATCCTAACTGTATATGATGCTGTATCTGCTGCTAAGCCATGAAAAGTGTAAAGTGTATTCCGCTGTGCTATGTGTTCGGGACTCTAATTTGTGTAATGAGAAGAAGTCGATGGATATTTTCTTGAAAGATTCTGTATATGACCGCACAGTCTGATGTGAAAATGTACAAATAAAGTAAAAAAATAAAAGTTATTAGCTATAGTCCAGTCCTGCAGTCTATGCAACAGAACATGATCCATTACCTTTGCGGTGGAATCAAGTAGTGATATGTGTCTGTAGTTCTTTGGGTGTGTGTAGTAAAATGAAGTAAATAATCCAGATAATCCAAGTATTGTTGGTACTGGTTTAATGGAAACAGCACAGTACTCTCATCTTCAAGTCCCAGCAGAAAAATTCCAGTACAACACATTTACAGATAAACAATTCCATCATAGATTTTTAAGACATAGGCATGTGCATAGAACAAAAGAAACAGTATCATTAAAAGGGAAACACAAGGGAGAAGAGTAGATCAAATTAAAAGGGAAACAACAGGAATAAGAATGAAGTGAAAATGCTACGCATTTCCCCTCTTAAGAAAAGGAACTGCATAAAGGATACATTTAGAAACACATCTGACATTCCAGACTTTACCATCTTGCGTCACAACACTGTTACGATTCACTCTAACAATTTTAATGGGTTTACCATATTTAACATCACCTTTAGAGATAAAACCTGGTTTCCGAATCCTCACCCAATCACCACACTTAAACATTGGCACCTTAACTTTCATCCGAACATCATAATCACTTTTGAACTTGTCTTGCTTCCTCTCAACTTTATGAGCTACATCTGTAACATCAATTTAACATCCTGAGGAATAGCACTCTTTTTAAACC
The DNA here is from genome assembly GCF_964263255.1 of Lissotriton vulgaris. Classification (NCBI taxonomy): domain Eukaryota; kingdom Metazoa; phylum Chordata; class Amphibia; order Caudata; family Salamandridae; genus Lissotriton; species Lissotriton vulgaris. Next base: position 1,104,058,650 of record NC_141687.1, read on the forward strand.
ACCACGGACACAATTTAGATGTGGGATCACTACCTCGTAACAACCGAAAAGGAGAAATCTCAGTAGTCGAATGAGGAGTTATCCGATACAGCCAAAGTTTTTCCCTTAATCTTTCTTTCCACAAGCTACCAAAAGTGCGAGCCCAAAGAATATCCTGTTTTAGAACCCTGTTGTATCTCTCAACTTGCCCGTTCCCCTGTGGTTCATACAATGCTGTAGTGACATGTTTTATACCACAATCTTTAAAGAAATCCAACATTTCAGACAACTTGAATTGAACACCATTGTCAGATATCATCACTTCAGGATAACCTTCACGAGCAAATAGCTCTTTCAAAAACAAAATCACATTCTGAGAATTAGGATGGGAAATGAGTTTGACCTCTGGCCATTTTGAATGGTAGTCAACTACCACAATGGCAAACCTACACTCTACAGGTAAAAAATTGAAAGGACCAGAACTGTCAATACCCAACTTTTGCCACGGATGCTCTGGCCACTTTACAGGTATTAAAGGACCTGGACTGCATTTACAAGCCTTGTCACTTTCAATACAACCTGGGCATTCTCTCACAAATCTATCAACAAATCTATCTACACCTGGCCACCAGAAATTTGTCCTAATCAGCCTCTTCATGGAAGACATACCCATGTGACATTCATGACTAAGTTTCAAAATAGAATCACGAATCCCAAAAGGTGGAACACATTTACCTGCCCTAAAAATCAAATCACCTTCAGACACCAACTCTTCATCAATATTAAAATATGGAATGAGATCTGCAGACACGTCACATTTAGGAGGCCAACCCTTCTTGATATAATCTCTCACTTGGCACAAAGAAACGTCCTCATTCATACTTTTCCTCCACACTTCCTCCGAAATCAACTTAAAATTTTCAGAAACAGATTCAGTAATGCTAACCACAACTTCATCATCACAATGTTCTTTGGCACCGTCACATGGCAGCCTGGACAAACAGTCCGCAGTCACATTCAGTTTTCCTGGAACATACTCAATGTCAAAACTATACTCCTGGAGGCGTGACATCAGTCTGGCTATACGAGCAATAGCTCTAGCCCCTCCACCAGGCGACAAAATATTAACCAAAGGCTTATGGTCAGTCCTTAACATGAACCTTGCACCCCAAATATAATTCCGAAAATGTTCCACAGCCCATACACATCCCAAAAGTTTCTTCTCAATAACAGCGTATCCTCTCTCAATGACCGTTAGTGTACGAGATGCAAATGCCACATTCCACTCTTCCTTCCCAGAACGTTGTGATAAAACACAACCCAAACCATAAAGGCTAGCATCTACTGTCAACAAACACAATTTGTTTAGGCAGAAAGGTCTTAGGGTAGGAGCAGTAACCATGTCAGCCTTTATGCTATAAAATGCACTTTTCTGTCTACTACCCCACATAAATTCTACATTTTTCCTAGCAAGTTCTCAAATAGGTTCCATCTTGGAAGCAAAATCTTTGATAAACTTGCTGTAGTACTCACAAAGACCTGAAAACGACAGCAACTTATCCTTATTATCAGGTGCAGGTGCCTTTAAAATGGCATCAACCAAAGATTTCTTTGGAGATACCCCATCTTTTGAAATAGTGTGTCCTAAATATTCAACCGTCTTCTGAAACAATTTGCACTTTTTACTCTTAATTGTCAAACCAGAGTCACTCAAAACCTTACATATATTTCTTAAATGTTCATAATGGACTTCATCATTCTTAGAAAAAATAAGAATGTCGTCCTGAAAGCACTTAACATAATTTCCCATTTCTCTAAACAAATGATACATTGACCTTTGAAAAACGGACACCGCTGAAGCTAACCCAAACGGCATTTGCTTAAACTGGTCCAAAGCTTGAGGGTATTGACCTTTGAAAAACGGACACCGCTGAAGCTAACCCAAATGGCATTCGCTTAAACTGGTCCAAACCTTGAGGGGTAATAAATGCTGTTAGATGTCTAGACTCTTTTGTCAATTCAATTTGATGATATGCCGATCTAAGATCGAGCGTTGAAAATACCGTGGCTCCCCCAAGCATGCTCACAACCTCATTTATGTTGGGCAATGGATGGCAATCAATAACGATATTTGCATTTAAAGCTCTCAAATCAATGCAAAGCCTCAAACTTTTATCAGGCTTACGGGCAAGAACGACTGGAGAAACCCATTCTGATGACTCAACCTCCTCTATCACTTCATTATCCAGCATTTCCTTAGGAGTGTTACCCAATTCTTCCCTGACATTAAGTGGTACTCCTCTAAGTTTTTGCACAAGAGGAACAGCTCCTTGTTTGAGCTTGATAGCATGTGCAAAACCCTTCAATTTGCCTACGTTTTCTGAAAACACATTAGGAAATTCATTAGCCAAATTCTTCCATGTACTGTCATCCTCTATATTGACAATGGAACTATTTTCTGGGAGTATATCGTTAAATACTGTGACAGGTTCTTTACCCTGTGGATTTAACATAATTCCTAACTTCCATTGATCCCTCCATCCTAGTACATCAACACCCTTTTTGGCTACATACAACTTAATGACAGCAGATCTCCCTTTGAAATGAATAGTAGACTGTAAATAACCAATAAAATCAATATTCGAACCATTAAAGCACAGAGCATTAATATCTGGTGAGGAAAGATCTTTTTCAGATAATTTTGAACCAAATTTTTCTGCGAAATAATTTCTAGTAATGATGGTCCAAGGTGAACCAGAATCTGCCATCAATTCAATGTCCACTTCCAAAAAATTTACAATACATTTGGGTGAATTAAGTATTTCACCATCAACCACTCCAATATTTATTAACGAAACCACCATGCCACCTTCCCTTACCATTTCTTCAGTCTTAGAATGTTCACACTGGAAAGAAGGACTATACCTTACACATGAAACTTCATTGTTCTTGAAATTACAATCATTACTCTTTTTTTTATCATCCCTACATGCTTTAGAGAAATGACCGATTCTCCCACACTTGCTACACTCTTTACCAATTGCAGGACAGAACTTAAAAGATGCAACATGACTATTACTGCCACATCTATAACATACAATTTGATTGCGCCCAACATTCATATTATACTGGAAAATATTTTTCACATTGGTTATGGCACACACATCATCAGAAGATTTGTCATTCTTTCCTCCTTTAGTGTTCTCTTCAATAGTTTTCATCCATATATTAGATTGTTCAAAAGCTTTAGCTGTAGATATCCTTTCTTTTAGTGTAGGATTACCCAAAATCCATAACTGCTCTTGCGTTTTTTTACACTTTACATTCACTATAATTTGGTCTCTTATCATGTCATCTGTAATCTCACCAAAATTACAAGAAACAACTAATGACCTCAAAGCAGTTAAAAAATCATCAAAGGTCTCGGAATCCTTTTGCGCTCTAGTGTAGAATTTATAACGATTAAGCGCAATGCTAGTAGTGGGTTTAAATCTTGTCTCAACACGTAACATCGGGTGTACCACATTTCTTTTTACTCACTCATAGTTATATGTAGTGTATAAAGTAACATAAAATAAAGATTAGAATCCAACACCAATCATGTATTTATGCACTATTTTATGAATTATAGTCATTCATAAATACTCTTTGTAATTTTCAAAAAAGGCTGTAAAAATACGTGAAAAAAGTGCAATTTTGTGACATTTAGTGCTCAGTGCTGGCGGCGCAAAAGTGAACAGAAACTATACAATACTTATATACGGGGAAATATACAAGAATTCAACTTTGGTCTGTGCAATCTCATATATACCACTGTATACTACATAAGTCAGTTTTTAGCACAGGGTATTGAAAAAACAGATCCAGCTCTTCGTCGACGTTTCGACCCTCTAAGTGCGCACATGTGGCGTCAAACACGGGTCTTCATCAGGACTGGGAGGGAACGGAACGGCCTAAGTAATTAAAAAGGGAGGTGTTTTAATAAGGCTATTCTGAAAGGCATTTAATTAGTAGTGCCTATGAAAGACATAGCTGCACTCACCTTCAGATGAAATCAACTGTAAAGGTGGTGTAGCTTGAATAGCTTGAACTGTATTGTATAGTTTCTGTTCACTTTTGCGCCGCCAGCACTGAGCACTAAAACACCCGAAGGAACCAATTGTTGTAATATTGATTAACTGCCCAGGTTCTTAGGGATACTGGGTTAACCCCATTGGAGATTTCATGAATCAACACGTAACATGGCTTCATCAAAATTGCCTAGATCACCAGGTACTGGAGGAAGAGTCCTAAAAATACCTTGCCCTTTGTACCCTAGACAATGAAGAAAAATATTTTTTTTCCTTTCATTGCCCATCCTTTCTCCATCTAAAGCTTTTAGCCACGTTAAAAATTCTTCCTTCCACCTATTCCAAGGTATGGGAGGATCACCTTTGCTTTGAAGAAATTTTGTTGGAGGATCAAACTGCATAGTTGGGATTTTATATGAAACAGAATAGATATAACAAATAAGAATATTCACACACCTCTATGCAGATAAAAATAACATTTGTCACCTGAAAAGAAAATGTTAATGTTAAAACTCCAAAGTCATTCACCAAACCTTGAAACAGCCTTCATTCCAATGTTCAGTAAGAAGCGCTTTAAAAATAAGTAATACGTCAAAGCTATGCAAACTCTAAAGTAATTTAAATGTTCGGTAAAATCTCTTCGAAAATCTCCTTTGTGAAACACTACCGCGTTGCCATAGCAATCCATGATGGCTAACGATGCCGCTGTACGTCGCATGGTGACGTTGCACGGTGACGTTGCGTGATGACGTCAGTTCATTACCATCACGTTGCTATGTCCGTAGAACACCAGGAAATAGTCGCGTAGAACAGACAAGCAAGAATTCAGGAACCAAAGACGTCAGGCGCTCGGAATGACAACAGCTGACGCGTGAGGCTCCAAAACGGGTAGCGCTGCACGGACCAAAGTTCGTGTGGACACAAATTTAAAAAATGCAGGTAACTCAATAAATCTGTAAAGTTACTCCAGACGTGAATAGAAAATTCTGATTTCGGCTCAAATGATCCTTAAAGAACCCACACGAAGTAGTGCAAATCTCCTGAATTTACACGAAGTTATATGAAGCACAGCAGCTTAAATCCAAGTAGGATGCAACTTCCTCACAGAAATAATGGAAAAGCGAGAAAATCTTGTATTCACAAGTCCACCTTCTATAAAATAATGGAGAACAGTTGTAGTTGTTTTGACATATAGTTCAAAAAGAGACTTCTCATGCACCAAAGAACTCCAAAAGTAGAAAAATCCGAAATTGTACCACTCCTGTGCTGCAAGTAGTAGAGTAGAAAGGTACTGGTCACCCTCGTCGCCAATTTTGTAGTAAAATGAAGTAAATAATCCAGATAATCTAAGTATTGTTGGTACTGGTTTAATGCAAACAGCACAGTACTCTCATTTTCAAGTCCCAGCAGAATAATGCCAGTACAACACATTTACAGATAAACAATTCCATCATAGAATTTTAAGACATAGGCATGTGCATAGAACAAAAGAACAGCATCATTAAAAGGGAAACACAAGGGAGAAGAGTAGATCAAATTAAAAGGGAAACAACAGGAATAAGAATGAAGTGAAAATGCTACAGTGTGACTTATCTTCATTTGTATAGATTGGAATGATGGTGGATTTTCTCCACGTCGCCAGTAAACCTACCCTTGCAATGGCATTGAACACATTCACAAGCAGGGGAGCCCATGAAGCCTGACAGTCCATGAACACATTGGCTGGTACCCCGTTCGGCCTGCGAGCCTTACCGCTGTTACATTCATCCTGGACCCTCTGTACTTCTGCTAAATCAAAAACCAGAGGGGTAGCAACTATGCCTTGGTCGTTAGTGTCATCACCTTCAGTCGACCGATGTAAAGATTTTTTTTTTATAAGCCCTGACGTTCGATAAATAAGACCTAACGTGGTTAAAAAGCAATGATTTGCTGTGACCAACTGTAGATTTTCGAAATGACCAACAAAATAAAATTTCGTAGGTATACTCAACATTCTTAGAAAATAAAATGCACATTTGCATTTATAAAAACCATAAGTTTTAAGAACAGGATTTAAAAAGTGATGTGGGAAAGGTTTTCATCATTTACAAAACAATACAAAGTGTAGCAAAGCCTGCATGGGAGATTTATCACATGGACAAATATGGATGTGTCAGTCTTGCATTAGCCCAAAGAAAAGCTAAGACAGCTGCTTACATTCCCCAGAAAAAATCTGGTTTACAATGCTCTGTCCCAGGGACTTATCAACAACATTAAATAAGGGTAGTATAACATTATTCCGCACTGTCAAGTTTTTTAGCTCCTCCACCTCCTGGAAAGATGCCATATATACGGAAAATGTATCTTTCACCCGGACTTTCTCACTCCAGGGCATCTGCTGGGGACATTCAAGTAGATCAGGTCTGTTGAGGAAGTCGGCCATCTGTTTAATGTACCTAAGACAGGGAATGTTATATCCTAGGGCACAGGCAAGCAGTCCTCAATGATGTGTCGGTTTAGGGAGGCATGGGTGTTTGACTAGACAAATAAGCAAAATAGCAGAGGAACTAATCTGATGTGGTCTTCCACACAGCTAAGACCTAGTTCTTCATGTAGAAAATAATGAGAACTGCTTGGTGGTAGAAAAGACCCCTGTAGAAACGGTTTTCTCCAGTCTGAAGGCTGTGTGTTTTGCAGTAGGCCCAGATGGCTCCCCCTTACATTATGTTAAAATAGGTAAGCACTGCGCTTATAGATTTCAAGTAGGGGCTTGACTGGTTTGTTTCCAACACTATGTGTCAGATCAAAAAAGACACCAAGAGCTGGGTAAACATTAAAGATCTAGTACAGAGGGAGTTCGATCATGAACTAAAGGAATTTAAAGTAATTCCCAAGTAAGAGAAGTAATTAGCTTCCCATTGTTCTTCCTTCTAAAAAAGATGGTCTGGACTTACAGTTTGTGGGGCTGCATGCCATATAAAAAATTGGTCTCTAGGTCTAAGTCGTCCATAAATATGACAAAGTGATCTATTAGACATTTAAGACCACCAAGAGTCTGAAACTTTAAGACAGTTTCGTCAGCATACAGTCGGGCAGGTACAGGGTTAGAGTGTACTTTGGGCATGTCCCTGCTGTGTCAGAAAGGCATTGAGGTGAGGTTGTTTATATAAAGTAGGAACAAAATGGGGGCAGGCACGCAGCCGTGTCTGACCCCCTCCCCCATGTTAATTCAAAAGAGTTTGAGCATTCCACCCTCCAACACCATATCTCAACAATGTCGGAACACCTGAATGTAGGGTACAGACAAAACCAACCATGACCTGGTCCATCCCCATACCGACAGATTCCAGATGTTAAATGAACTTAAAATGTTCCATCCATTGCTCTGCCCTGGTGTTTGTTCCTGAAACTCCCTGCTGCCCTCTTCCACACTTGACTGAGTTGACTATTTTACAAAAGGTAGTCCTGTCTTTAGTGGTGCAAGAGGCAATTAAATGTTCCCAGGTTTCTTCCTCGATTACAGATTTCCTCTTTTCATGGGTGGGTTTATAAGTGGCCCTACATCTAATGATCTCATCTCGACTTCTATTTAATGCTGCACGTAGACATGTTTTTAGATCAATACATGCCTCATCAAACCTACTTAGTTGCTTCCATTTAAAGCTTCTTGCAGATGTCAAAAGGCTTCCCTTATTTTGCGCCCCACAATTCGAAATGCATCCATAACAGGCCTGCTGTTACTAATGTAAGATAAGAAACAAGCATTAAGTGTGTGTAGTAAGTTGGTATATTGCTATCTTCTTATGTAACGTGATGTTACTTTAAAGAGTGTTAGTTTTATGTTATTCTGTATGACATAGTAGTATTCTAGAATGTTCAAAGTTATACTCCGATCATAACTGGATTTTGTGGTGATCAGTCGTGGGTCATCTTTATGAGAATAAAGCTTCAATATTTATTCTCCTACTTATCTACATTGATTATTTGGATTTTCTCCACACGGAACTTACTACATACTTTGGCGACGAGGATGGTGGGACAAATGTGCGGGCAGATTACCTTTCACGCATTCCTTTTTCCAATATCCAAGAGTCTGTTAATTCAGAGGATGATGTTGAATGTGTGTACTCAGTTGAAGATGTTGTACAAAACTACAAGATTACACAGGAAGATTGGGTGCGCAAGTTTGAGGTGGATGATTGCTTACAGAATGTAAAAAAATATTTCATTAGTGGCTGGCCTATGGATAGAAGTTTATCTTTAGAAGAAAAAACGTTTGCTCAAATTGCTCCTGAATTATCGTTCACTAATAACATTTTACTTCACCATGATAAATTTATTCCACCCAGAGGTATTAGGGACAGTATAATTTCTTTAGCTCATGAGGGACATCCAGGTACCACTGCTACTGTGAACAAAATCAAACAAACTTATTGGTGGCCTGATATTGATAATCAAGTTAAAATACATGTTAACCAGTTTTCCCAATGTCTTTGCTCAGATAAATATTGGAAATCTTCTAATTCTCCTCTTTGTCCTGTTCAGTGGCCTAGTGGAGCTTGGAAAAAAAATTGGATTGGATTTTTCTGGTCTGTTTTCAGTTTTCAATTCAGACAAGAAATATGTAATTGTTGCTGTTGATTATTTCTCAAAATGGATTTATTTTGCTTTTGTCAAAAATGCAGATGCCAATTCTGTCATTATATTTTTACAACGTCTATTTTACACTGAAGGTACACCTGAAGAGATTATAACTGATAATAGATCACACTTTACTGCTCATGATGTTGACTTGTTTTTGAGGAAATTAGATGTCAAACACACTTTAGTTCCTTTGTACAGTCCATCTTCAAATGGACTTGTTGAGCGTGCTAACCGTTTACTAAAAGATGCTGTACAAACAGCGGTAGCTAGTGGACTAAACATTCCTTCATTTTTATTTCAGAAAGTTTGGAATTACAATAGTACGCCACATAGTTCCACAAGTGTTTCACCTTTTATTTTGTTGAGATGCTGCATACCAACTTCCAAACTTAATCCTGCATGGTTACTTGAGAACTCTACTCGCACATCTGTAGATTTAAACAAGATGATAATAAAAAAAAAAAGTTACAAACATGATTATAATAAACACATGTATGTCTCTGACATGCATGTGGAGATTGGGTCATCATCAGAAAGCCCATTAAAGTTTCTAAAGGTCAGTCTAAATTTTCAGCTCCTGTCCAAGTTTTAAGAGTTTCACTCATGGCAGTTCTTCTCCAGGACAGGGGTGGTGGAACAAAAATGCCCTCATTAAAATAACCAATAAACAAGCTGCCATTATTCGTGAAATCAAGCATGACACTAATGCGATTGATAATTCTAATTCAGGTTGGTTACAATATAATTGTACCAGAGGATTCCCATGTTTAGTCTCCAAATTGTCATTCTGTTCCCACTGGTTCTACCTCATCATCTGGTGAAGGTGATTCTAATATTATTTCTTCTCATTCTACCTCACATTCTTTAATATCTCATAAAGGAGAAGGAGATGGTAGAGGTAGACTGAATGGAGGTGGAAGAGTCAGGTCAGCACCGCTCAATTTTTGTGATTATGTCATGAATGAATGAATTAACTTTGATATTCCTGTATTTTCCTTATTCTTTCCATGTATTTGTTTTCATATTTCATCATTTATTTTCTATGAATTTTAACTGCATTTGTTTTCATATTTCATCATTTATATTTTTATGAATTTGAACTCCTTATGTTGTAAATTTAGTTTATTCTCCCGAAAAAAAGGGGGAGGTGTAGTATGTTGGTATATTGCTATCTTCTTATATAATGTGATGTTACTTTAAAGAGTGTTAGTTTTATGTTATTCTGTATGACATAGTAGTATTCTAGAATGTTCAAAGTTGTACTCAGATCATAACTGGATTTTGTGGTGATCAGTTGTGGGTCTACTTTGATTATTTGGATTTTCTCCACATGGAACTTACTACAGCGTGGCAAAGTTGAATTTGATCTTATTTAAAAAGAGTGTTGGGATGTTTGCAGTTGGCTTGGTGAGCCTAATGTATTTGTCTTTGGCCACATGATTGACAATGCCCTTCATATGTGGCCTCTGAGCGAGTGATGGTGGACCCAAGACCAAAACATTAGGGTTGTGGTCACCATAGCATTTTTCCTTAGGTCCCCTGACAAAACACAGGAATGCAGTGACGATGAAAGAAAAATATATTCAATTACTGTCCCTTAGCCCCACCCACTGAAGGTTGCTAATTGATTAGCTGTTTTACCAAGGATATCATTAACGTTATAGAGAACAAAATCAGACCGGTTCTGATGTAAAGAGGACACCCTGGCATCGGTCTTTGGGGTAAAAAGCTTCAATAGTGTCCGAAGATGAAATATCTGTAATGGTAGATCTGCCTCGTAGTTTGGCATTGTAATCTCCCTTTAAAATAGCGTGAAACTTTGCAAGGCAGAAATTGATCTGCACTTTACCACCTCTAGAGTATCAATACTGCATCGTTTCTCTCTTGTGTGGACATCATTATAAAAAACTAATGAGAAAAAATGAAAATGTCTGGTACAAAAAAACTAAAAAATCTGGGTGCAATGTTGAGAAAGAGGAGCTGGAATAACCTTAACAGAAAAAATACTTAAGTGTGCCACAAGACTTCCCCTAGCTCTACTCAAAGGGGAAGGAGATTAATTCAGACAGTCACTAAATTAGCCACGCTATGTGATATCTTCAATGACCCAGGATTTTTTGTGCATGATAATATTGAATGTATTATTAAAACAATACCCAGGTCTCATCTGTCATTTTAGAGGCAATGTCTGAAATTTTTCAACATAAAATATTGACAGCAGGACAGTACTGAGTGGAGTGATGCATATTTGTGGAGCAACAAACTGAACCCTCTTATGTTCCTTCCCTCCTGTTCTCTCAATCTAAGTAGTTCAGGTTAAAGAATGGCTGGAAACTATTTTGGATTACGACTGGGTTCAAAGGTGACAGCGTAAATGGGATTCTGTTGCCCAAAAGCTTAGGCAGATGTTCACCCGGTAAATGGCTATGAAAAAATCCAATGATAATAAACGAATGCGACCATTTGTACAAAATGGGGCTCACTTTTGTACACTGTGTGTGTGTGAGCATTCCTCCTGCTCTACACTGACGTGCTGGTGCCGTCTAAGGTCCTTTCCCTAACGAGACTGGAATTCCAACATTCACGGTCAATTAGTTCCGTGCTGTTTGCTTCTCCTGTCGCTAAGCCATGGAAAACTGTAAAAAAGCATTTTACAGTTCAACTTTCTTCTAGGAACATCTACCAAGTAAGTGCCCGTATTAACTTTGGAGATACATAACATCCTCGTCGCCAAAATTGTAGTAATCATTCCAAAAAGGCAGGTACAATATAAAAAGATGAATTGTAAGCCAGCACAGTCAAACATCTGTTCAGGACAAATGCTCAGGGATATCTGAGTTAGAATGTAGAATTCAAATACCATGGTGATAAAGAACAGGGAAGAACATTAAAAGGAAATAATTCTAAAGGGGAAATAAAAGAAACAGTGTACACGCAAACAGGAATATAACAGGGACATCTTACAATATTAAATGTTTATACTTGCATAATCTCCCTTGAATGTTTTCAATGAAAAATCCACCCAAGCCACCCTTTTCACAGATAGAATGTTCTAGTAGCCAGCAATATTAAAGTCTGTGTTCTTGGTGAGTCAAAGACAGACCTTGTTCTTAAGTTGATTGTTTATTTCGGTGGTTTTTATTAAATGTGTCGGAATATTGACTAAGCATGGGCGAATTTTGCGAATCTGGCGTTCGCGAATTTGCGTATTTGCGAACTCGCAATCCGCAAAATCCGCGAATTCTCGCGAATTTGCGGATTTTTTTTGTGTTTGCAAGGGTTTCTGCCAGTTCGCGAGGGTTTTGTACCAGTTCGCAATTGCAAACTTACTTGTCGGCTCGCAACGGTCGCGACTATGTTGTTTCTACATCTGGTTCATCATCACAGGTTCCCAGCACCCTCTGTTTCACCACTGCCACCCTCTGTTTCACCCATGCCACCCTCTGGTACATCAATGCCACCCTCTGGTTCAACATCACTGTAGATTATGGGGGGGGGGGGGAAATCAAGCACACCTGCCCTGCTTCAACTGACATGAATTAATTTGGGGTTGATTTATTAATGTGTCACTGTTTTAAAATTCCAGTCTGGCACCTGCTTCCTTATCTGTAATTTGCTTTCTGTTGCAGTGCAATTTTTTTTCCAGGACCTTTGTGGCCTACTTGTAGCTATTTTATGAGCCTGCTGTGAGGGTCAGAGCAGGGTCATAGAATTGTTGCAACTAGCAACTGAACTCTGGAGGGGCCCCAGTCAGGAATCACTACATGGAATTGTTACTATTACTAATGATGAGTTTGAACTTTTGCACCTGCTGAGTGCTTTAATGCCCCAAACAAACATAGGCAACTGAACTCTGGAGGGGCCCCTCAGGAAGTACTACAGGGAATGGTTATTAATGATGAGTGAACTTTTGCACCTGCTGAGTGCTTTCAGTTTTGCAAAACTCGTTTTTCTGCGGAACCGCAACTGTAATGCCCCAAACAAACTTACTTGTGAAAGTTGATTTCTAATCCAAAAGTGATCCAAAGAAAGTCAAAAGGCCTCAAATCCAAACAAGTGCAGGCAAATGTCAACCTGAGGAGATATTCTGATAAAAATCATCATTTTCAGAAGGTCTATGCTGCTTGCTAGTGGCTTTCTTGTGCAGAATTGCAAATTTTGTAATTTCGCGAGTGCAAGATTGTTGCTGCCCGGCGCACCTACATGTTCGCAATTGCGAACTCTCGCGATGCGTTGCCAAACTCCCGCGGGATCCCGCAGCAAGATCCAAAATGGCGCAGCACTCACAAAATATTGAGAAAAACAACTCGGCAAACGCTGAATGTCAGTAAGTGAACGCCGCACGCCGCAAAATTGTATCACCAAGAAAAACAAATCCGCTGCGTGCGAATTTTCGGTAAATTCGCGAGCGTTCGCGGATTGCGAATTTACTGAAAATCCGCAAAATCCGCGAGCGGAACGGATTTTCCGCCCATGCTTAATATTGACCATGAATACCATATATGGGCAGGATGCCAGGGGTATGTCAAGGCATGGAGATTGAAGCCATTCATTAAACCATTTCCCAGAGACATGGACATGATGACAGTGTTCTGTCTATGGCATGGATCATAGACCGTCATCCCTTGAGTGAGGGAAGAAGGAACTCCTGCGGTTTGCGATGTAGGTGCACTAGGTTGGCAAGGAAGGGCAGGTGTTCCCAAAGACAGACTAGGGGAGCAAACCTCTCTCTCACTTGTCAGGATGATTGTGTATGTTGAGACAGCAAGTTTGGTGGTTGCCCCTTCAGTTACACACACATGATCCAATAACTCTCACAAACAGTTCTCAATCATGCCCTTCAGTTTGTCATGAAAAGAGTCCAGGTAGAAACATTTCCTTGACCTCAGCATCTCAGAATCGTGGTGGCTTTTAAAGGTCGATTACCTCTGTTTTTTCTTCTTGGGTAAAGGTTCAGGTTTAAATAAATTAAAGGAGTCCCAGTACACATTCTCACATTGCACATAAAATTTAGGTTGAATTCCCCGTCAGTAGCCCATGGTCCAAGTCCCCAAAAACAATCAAAATGTGGTCATTAATATCCAATGGTAACTGTCTCTCAGGCGATCAATCTCTGTAAATGACACCAACAGCCCTTTCCAAGAAGGAGTGCAGGGTACCACTCTTAGGGGCTGGGGTTGGTTTAGTACAACTAATCTTTTGCTTTTCCGTGACTATGTGAGGAAGATGAAAAACAACTGCCATTTAAAAATTCTAAACTACTGAGTGATTTTGTCCTCAGGAGTTTACTGTTCACAGGCTATAAAATGAGCAAGCTGCCATAAACACTCAGCCTCGTTGCTTATTGAAAACGTGGGACTTAAATGTATTGGTAACTGTGTCTCATTAACCAGTCAAGGTTGGTGGACCGCCCCGCCTCCTTCGGTCGATGACGATCGAAGCCTAGTCAGTTCTTAGCCCTTGCTTCACAGAGTTACTCGATCTTTCCCTTCCGTTATTTCCTCGAACCTGTAGTTTATTTTCCGGCTTCTGTTTTCCAACTCTTCCTTTTTCAGTTGGGTAACTGATATTCAAGTTCTTGGCGTCCGTGCTGAAAATTACTTGGATTGTGCGCTATACTTCTGAAATCAGTATTTGTCTGGCACAGTAAGCCTTCCCGTTGGTCTTACTTTAAAATACCATTGACGACCAATACTTCCCCATCTACAACATTAACAGTAAGCATTTTCTTCCGTTGCTCAGTAATGGAAAACAGTGCCTAATTTAGGTTTTCTTTAATTAGCATAACTAAGCTACATTATAAGAAAAGTAAAGATTTATTTTTCTCTAAACAAGCTTTCCAAAAATATTTTAAATTGAGCAAAGCAGCAAACCATGGGTTCTATTGGCATGTAACAAAATAATAATTATCTAGCTTTCCCGGGAAATTATGTTCTGATGTTGCAACATTGCAAAGCTGAACAGCTCCACAAGGGAGGGCGCTGGGGTCCTGTAATTAAAACATACAGGGCCAGATGAGACTCTTATTCCACCCCCCCCACCCACCAATGCTTCCCCTGCTCAGATTCAGTTAGAGTTTAGACTGGTAAAGCAATCAATTGCTAGGTATGGGGCAGAAAATAAAGTCTTCAGTAGCCAATACTTTGAACAAGGCTCTTTGGTCTGAAATTTCAAAAAGCCAAATTACCGGCATTGCTAAATCTAGACGCGGCCATTGATGCCCTGGGTGTATGGGCACTTTGGGACCTAACAGCCTCCTATAGGCCTTTTTTTAGATAAATAAAATCTATAAACTTTGTAATAAAGATACTCTCTGTCGACAAGGCGGCTTTAGCAAGTAGATCACAATTCTGAATGGAAATAAATCTCTTGAACCACAGGCTTGTCTGGAGGTGGTTGGATGGTTATTGCACATAAAGAAAATAAAATGATGAGGTTTCACTTCAGTCGTCTTCCTGCACTTGCACATATCTTGCCTTGGCTTCAGAACAAATATTTACACATCTGCCGGGAAAGCAGTGTGGCTGAGAAGGACATTGTTTGTTTAATCTGTAGTTGTTCTAACCTCCAAAGTGAAAGGAGAGCCCTTTTAAAAGTGCTTTTTAATCACATTGGTATTTGATCATGTATACAGACGGTGATTTCCTGATTTAATCCCTTGTACATTATTTTGAACAGTTGTTTTACTAAATTCTTAAACAGAGTAGATCGAAAACTCAATCTCTATTCCTACTGCTGAAATAGTACTTTAATTTTACACTTTCTTTTTAATGTAATAACTATGTCTTGGCGCAGTGAGAATAGTTGCTGTACATTTTTTATTCCTACGTAGTTTCGTTGCATGCAAAGGTTTTAGCTAACTATGCATAATGAAATTTGCTGACTTACATTCAGAGTAATGGACGAGTTTGGCATAGGAGTCGTTTAACCAAATGTTGAGTGGGAGATAAAGATGATAATGTCAAAGAACTGGACCCTAATTTTGATGATTTGGTTGTGGAAAGTGGAAGAAATTGTGAACATACCAAAAGACTGAAATGGACTGCAATTAATTGGTTTAAGAGTCTAGAGGAGGAGAGTGTGTCAATGGGACAGAGTCCAGAAATTATTGTTCTCCTCAAAGCTCAAATTCGACAAGAGTGAGCAGATAGGGCAGAAAAGTCCGTCCTCTTTTTAAGTTCAAGAATTATTTATAGCCCCATGCCGAGATTATACAAGTTGTTAAAGGCCCCGAACCAGAGTCACATCGAGGGCCTAAAAGGAGGGAGAGGGCCTTTAACAACTATTAGAACATTGGAATGTTGGGAGCTCCATTGAAAACAATGGAGTGCTCTGGGCTTATAATGGATGGTATAAGCCTTGAGCTCCAACATTCCAATGTTTCTTTGTTCACAGCTCTGGTTGTGAACAAATGCTTCAGGGAGCCTGAGGGGATTACAATCCCCTCACGCTTCCAAAAGGCTTTGTTAGTTTTGTTAGAACATTCTGTCCTCTAGTGAAGGAATGTTCTAATAGCCTTATAGCCCTTCGTAGATGGGCTATACCGCTATTAAAGTCCTTCTCCATTGTTAAAGGCCCTCGCCTTCGGCTCGGGGCCTTTAACGCTGGGGAGGGCCTTTAATAGCCGGTATAGCCCTCTACGGTGGGCTATGAGGCTATATTAGAACATTGGAATGTTGGGAGCTCCATTGTAGACAATGGAGTGCTCCATGCTTCTACGGGCCAGTAAAGGCCCCCAGAGCAACATGCCAATGTTTTTCAAAGGCCTCTCGGAGCTCGAGGGGATTTAAATCCCATCCAGCTTCGAGAAGCCTTTGTTTTATTTGTTAGAACATTCTGTCCCACAGTGGCTAGAATGTTCTAATAGCCTTATAGATCTTTGTATCAGGGCTATACTGGCTATTAAAGTCCGTCCCACGTTAAAGTCCCTTCCCTACGGCTCAGGCCTTTAACGTGGGAGCAGGCCTTTAGTAGCCGGTATAGCCTGCTACGGCGGGCTATAATGCCATAGTGTAGCCCAAGGCAGAAGGGCTATAATAAGGCTAATAGAACATTCCACCCACCGAGGGTAGAATGTTCTAAATATAAAATAAAAAGGAAGAAATAAAGACAAGCATTGGAATGTTGGAGCTCTGAGCTTATACTGTGTGGAGAAGTGTGGCTCAATGGTTAGAAGAGGCAGACCATGAAGCAGAGGTCAGACCCGGGACCAGGGTTCAATTCCCGATGCGGCAGGGTCTTGAGCCCAAAATGTCCACGGACTCGATAATTCTCGCTTCGGGGCCTGCTCGAATCACAGGTTCACACTCTGCAACTATGGGAAATAGCTTGCTTAATCTCCACTATGGCCCCCCCCCGCGACGGGATGCCTGGCTTTCACCTTGGGGGTTCCCAGTACGGGTTATCTCACAGGGAAAAACCAGGACGGGTTCCCAAAGCAAGCGCTTAGAGACCGTTGGTGATAATGCGCTATATAAATATAAATTACAATTACATACTAGCCTTTATTAGCCAGAGCTACCCCATTGTCTTCCATCAAGCTCTCAACATTCCATTGTTCTACTTTGAAATAGTTCTTATGTGATTTTGACTTGTGTTTTTTTTAACATAACGTTTGTTTTGTGTGTTGGTTTATTGTATGTTATGTTTTAATGGGGAATAGGTGTGATGCCACTGCTTGCATGCAGTGGGGTGTGGATATGTAATATATTGTGAGGTAAGAATGTATGGGTTAATGAATTGTAGATTCTATATTTGTCAGTTATTCTGTAGAGGTCGTTGAATGTAGACCTCTATTGCAGAGCGGTGGTATTAAATTTAATTTTCACCTGGAAATGAGGAATTGTTTTCCCATATTTACAATGCCACACATCCTTGAGCAGACTGGCTCATTACAGCAAGCCAGCCAGCTCAAGTCCAAGCAAGCTAAGATAAACAATGAATATGCATTGTATTTTAGTTTCTGTTGCACCATCAATTACCAACCATTATTGGCACCACCTCTAAATAAATATTTAGTCATAGTCTCATGATCTGCTTCTCTAATTGTGTGCAGTGTTTGAGATAAATACTATTGTTTTCCTGGATAAAATACATTTAATAAAGTAGTACATATAAGCACACTTTTAAAAAATCAGCCTCTAAGTATCACAACTGTGTCTGCAATGGAGGAGGCCGGTGGGGTGCAGG
This sequence comes from Lissotriton vulgaris, assembly GCF_964263255.1. Lineage (NCBI taxonomy): Eukaryota > Metazoa > Chordata > Amphibia > Caudata > Salamandridae > Lissotriton > Lissotriton vulgaris. The sequence continues at coordinate 1,104,076,511 of NC_141687.1, forward strand.
CAGCTTGTCAACAGTAATTTTTACCACTGTCAAATGAGACATTTACAGGGCATTGCTGTAACATTTATTACCAAATAGTATAGGTTTCACAGAATCAATGTATACTAAAGTGAAGGTGCACCTCTAATACATTTGGACATTTAAATTAAGTGTATTATAAAACATTTTTGTCCAGCTCTCAAAACGGACCTGCAAGGTAAAAACAGTATTATGCTGCAACACCCTCTGCTGACTGACATCATAGCCTCATGATGTAAGACGTCAGAGGGTTTTGCTAATGTGTTTAGCCAGAATGTACAAATGACAGAGATTAGCGAGTGGAACAGGCAGACATGTTAAAGTTTATGAGTTGCGAAACTGCTCTTCCTCACCAGTACTTTACCATGCCATTCATCTCATCAAGTCTGGTTTGTATCAACAACCTGGAGAAAAGGTTGTTTTTAGTGGGTTTTTGTAGCCTTGGTTTACAACCAATGTGATCACTTTGGATCCGGTGAGGTACTTAAAGACCTTGCCCGGTTTGGCGATTTGACATCTGAGCTAAGTAGGGATCTACTGATTGCCAGTGATCTTAAAAAAAATTGCACAAGCAACTTTGGGCTGAGGAAAATCCAATCCTTATGGAAGCGATAGAAATTGCAAAAATAGTTTAATCTAGTGCCAGTATGAAGGAAATTTAAGTAAAAAATGTGTCTAAAAGACAGGACATTGCAACAACTGCTGAGATAGACCAGAAAGAATAGGAGAACGAGGATATAGTATTGGTGAACAAAAGAACTTACCAGTGTGAGGTCTTCTATGATCATTCAAGAGCAAACTGGAACCAGAACGTACAAAACGTACTCAAAAAAATTATTTGCAATAAATAAAGATTGTAGGAGGTGTGGCAGAAAGAAACATTTCGCCAGGAAGTGTAAAGCCAATGATAGAACTACTGTTGCATCAGTGGAGACCATGGAAGAATGGTTGGAGTGGGTGTTGTTTGTGGTTGATGAAATTGAAGAAAGGAAAGGGGGCTTAGCCCCAAATGCATATATTGTGGTTAATGGAAAACATGTTATGGTTAACTCACGTTCCATGTTCACTATAGAGAAAGATACCTTGAGTGAGGAAAGATGGGAAAGCACAGCATTGTTTCACATAGATTCTACAGAATACTAAGGTGGGAACATTGATGGTTTGGGATATGTGGTCAAATATTAAGATTTGTGGGAGGAAAATAGAATGGGAGGAACATATCTCATTCTCGGCTTGCTATACTGGGTTGGGTACACCAATATGATCTCCACATCATAATTGATCCCCATGCCAAGGATCAAATTTCGGTGGTAGAGAACACCATCATGGAAGAAACTGTTGACAGAGCCAAAGAGGTATCTGAAGGCAATTTGGGGACTCTCAAATGTTATGTAAGCAAAATGATCTTGAAGAAGGGTGCCCTGCTAGTTAAGTATAACCCCAGGAGAATACGAACTGCCTTCAGGGAAGTAGTTAGAGAAACTCTAGAGGATATGATAAAGGAGAACGTAATAGAACCAGTGGAATCTTCAGAGTGTGTTTCACCCGTAGCAATTACCGAGAAACCAGATAGCAAGTTGTGTATCTTTGCTCACTCAAGCAGAACACACTAGTGGAGTTTTTGCTCTGCCCAATATTGTGGAGGTGGTTCTACTGCCTAAGGGCACCATATTTTTCTCGAACCTTGACCTTCAAAGTGCTTATTATCAGGTCAAGTTGCACCCGAGTCACACAGAGTGCATGCCTTTACAACTTGAGAGGCGATTCAGTTCAATGTCTTCCATTTGGTTTGGCTTTGGCTGTGAGTATCTTCAAAGAATAATGTCAGAGGTTCTAAACCGTCCGAAGCAAGTTGTCTACTTTCAGGATGACCTTTTAATTTTTTGTGGTTCAATTGAATAACCCAACATGATTCTAAAGCAGGTGTTAGAAAAGTTAGTCAAAGCTGGGTTGATTCTACGAAAGAATAAGTGTCATTTTATGATGGAGAAAGTTGAGTATTTGGAGTATACGTTGTGTGCACATTGGATGAAGCCTAAGGTGGATCTTGTAAAGACCATGAAGCGTAATAAAGAGAAACTGAGGTCCTTTATGGAGTATTATGCATAGTTTGTGAAATACTTTTCTGAGAAAACAAGACCTCTGCAACTTTTCTTGTGAATGGGGGGGCAAAGATCGAATGTAATATAGAACAGTTGGTTACCTTTTAAACAGTGAGATCACAAACTGGGTTACTGGTTCACTGGAGTATAAGCCCTGGTCAAGCAGTACCCACAATCCCAGTCAGGGTAAGTCACAAGAACACCCCAAATTAACCCGTGCTCACCCTTTTGTAGCTTGGCACAGAGCAGTCAGGTTTAACTTTAGAGGCAATGTGTAAAGCATGTGTGCAAGACTTTAAACAGCGAAGAAACCACACAAAATAATTCCACACTAGGCTAGAAAAATAGAGCTTAATGTTATAACTCAAACAAGATCAAAAATACAATAAGTAAAACCGAAATTATGAATTAAAAAACAATAAACCGTAAAATAGCGCTTAGAAGGCTAAAGTGCCAACCAGGGATATCTGGTCAGCTGGACTAGGTGAAATCCAAAAGTTCAGGTCGACTGCGATGGAGTGTTGGTCAGACACGGTCCTAAGTTAATCCAGCTCAAGTTTTACCTTCTCAAGTTTTGTGGCAGGAGTCTCGTTTGTGGGGGAAATGTTCAATGGGAGCAAGAAGAGCGTCACTGGCAATGGTTAGAATGGCGTGAAGAGCAGGCCGGGTGTTGTAGATGGGCAGGCTGTAGCCTCGTGGTGATGATCCACACGAGCGTACGATGCTTGCTGTGCGAAGAGACATGAAAAACTAAAAAGAACATGTCCTGCCTTTAAAAAACATTGCATCCTGCCCGCTGGATTGCCCAGGACCTATCTTAGGGGTGACTTATGTGTATAAAAAGGGAAGATTTAGGCCTGGCAAAGGTTTATTTTGCCGGGTTGACCTGGCAGGGTAAACTGCAAACAAAGGCTCTGCAATGGAAGGCCTGAGACATTGTTAAGGGAGTACTTAGGTGGGTAGCAAAATCTGTGCTGGAGGCCCACTAGTAGGATTTAATTTACAGGCCCTAGGCACACATAGTGCATTGTACTCGAAAATTAAATATGCCAATTGGGTGTGAGCCAATACTCCAGTTTTTACAGGAGAGAGCTCATACACTTTAGTACTGAGGGTCCTAAGGTCAACAAAAACGAGGTCAGGAAAAGTGGCGGAGGAAGGTAAACATTTTGGGGGCGACCCTGTGGAGTAGGGGCAGGAATTTTAAAACTTTTTTACCCAAAGTATAATACTATTGTTACAGTTTATGCTAGGGCAGAAGATCTTGCGAAGTGCTGTATTGCATTGAGGAAACTGTTGCTTTTTTCCCTTGCCCACGGTCACACACATGGAGCAAAAAAACACTGTCATAGAGAAGGAGACATTTGGCAAGAGTCTGGGCTATGGAACATTTTAGGACATATGACGGGGTGGGGGTTGAATGTGGTTTACACACATTTCATAAACCCCTAAATGAGTTCTATAACCTGGGAGAACAACACATACTTCTTCGACGTTGGCAAAATTGGATTCCCCCCTAGTGGATTACAATTACATTAGATCATCTGTAAGGAGAAACAGTCAAGATGTCTAGATTTGTCTAGGTTACCAGTGCAAGATAGTGTGGTTGTTGGATGTTGAGAGTAATGGGATTGTAGCTACTGTGGAGGATGCAGTGGCTGTGTTTTGAAAACGATTAGTAAGGCCAGTTGAAGAAGCAAAACAATGACTACGTTCTGGCTGATCTGAAGAGCTGGTTAGGCAGGGAAAGTGATGTGTGGGGTTCCATTTTACTTGGTGTAGGAAAGTAGAATCGGCTTCTTATGGTTACCCCCACTTTTTGCTTGATGTAACACTGTTTTTGACTAGTCTGGGGGGAAATACCTGACACACCCGCAGGTTGCCTGGAGGCGACTGCTGCTCCACAGGACTAAGAGGCTGTTTGCTAGCTGACCGAGGGCGCTGTTGTTGTTGGACCTCGCCGCCGCCGCAAATCACGCCATCAGCGGCCGCGGAGCGGGAGGACCACAGCCCCCAGAATCCCTGGCGTGATTGCCACGCCCACCGACACGCGATCTTTGGCGCCCGGAGGCGCATTTAACATCGGCGCTTCCCCGGCAGAGCGGGGGAAATACCTGACACACCCGCAGGTTGCCTGGAGGCGACTGCTGCTCCACAGGACTAAGAGGCTGTTTGCTAGCTGACCGAGGGCGCTGTTGTTGTTGGACCTCGCCGCCCCCGCAAATCACGCCATCAGCGGCCGCGGAGCGGGAGGACCACAGCCCCCAGAATCCCTGGCGTGATTGCCACGCCCACCGACACGCGATCTTTGGCGCCCGGAGGCGAATTTAACATCGGCGCTTCCCCGGCAGAGCGGGGGAAATACCTGACACACCCGCAGGTTGTCTGGAGGAGACTGCTGCTCCACAGGACTAAGAGGCTGTTTGCTAGCTGACCGAGGGCGCTGTTGTTGTTGGACCTCGCCGGCGCCGCAAATCACGCCATCAGCGGCCGCGGAGCGGGAGGACCACAGCCCCCAGAATCCCTGGCGTGATTGCCACGCCCACCGACACGCGATCTTTGGCGCCCGGAGGCGCATTTAACATCGGCGCTTCCCCCGCGTCGCGGGACGCGCGCGGGCGGCGCCGGGCTAAGCCCGGGCAAAGGGCGGGCCCTCTGTGGCCCTCCGGGGACCGAGGAGCCGGGCCGGGGCCATACACTCTTCGCCCTTATATTCGAGCAGCGTTCTATTATGTGAGTGAGAATCAGTTATTATTTTATGTTTACTTCTCGTATTAAGTTAGCATTCGACTTTTAGCCAATATGACTACTAAAGTGGTGACTATGGACAATTTTCTCATCAAGAAGGTAGCGCAAATTAATAGTAATAGGAGGGCTTCATTGGGCCTGGAATATTCATCTGCTATTACTATTGCATCAGACCCACCGGTTACTGTTTCTGATAATTCTGTGGCTAAGGAACACTCGGTCCCTGCAGGCAAAGTAACTACCGTAACGGCCATGGTTCACGCAGGCCAGCATGATGAGATCCCTTGTGCTCCAGTTCCCACAGTGTTGGCCATTTCATCTACAGGTCTAAATGATCCTGCAAATAAAGAATCCCCTAGAAAATTCAAGAAAGCCCGAGTGAGACGGAGGGGGAAGCAAAGTAAGACAGGTTATAAAATTACACAAGGTGGGGGGAGCGTGCCTGAAACAACACCTTTATTGTATGAGCTGAGATCTTCAAACCTGGGAGAAGGGGGGGAGGCTATTTCACAGAGCCGACCCATAGATTCTGTGTTGCTTATAGATTTTTCACAATCAGGGATCGCAGATAATACTGATAATTTTCCCCTTGATCCCACTACAATGAGTAAGCATCTTCTGTCTAGTACGCCAACTAGTTTATCACTACTAGATTCACCTACAGGGAATGATAATGAAAGGTTATCAGGATCACCAAAAATGCCCATTGAGGCATCTTCCAGGTCTTCTATTTCACCCCTCACTACAAGAACAAGTAAAAAAAGGGGGGGTGAGCCACTGTCTAATCGGCCCCAGAAGATAAGGAAAGGGGTGGTTCAGACCCCACAGCCACAAACTGGTCAAATCTTAGTAGGTGAAGAGGCCATGTTGGCTAAAATCCTTGAATTAATCAGGGGGGTGATGCAACCAATTCTAGAAAAGACTGACTTGATGTCCACACATTTGGACATCATAGAGAAAAAGGTTGAACAGAACTCCCTCCTTCTACATGACCTAATAAAAGGCCCGGGAAAAGCTAAGACAAATCCCGTAGTTAAGACTAACCCTCCCATAAAACCTAAAGCGGTAGTGCCCCTTATAACGCCAGCTCCTATAACCCCAGTAATCAAGACACCAGCACCTGTGTTAAAAAAGAAATTAGTGCAAGAAAAGGGAAGAGTGGATAGCCCAATGATTCTGCCATCAACTCCCACACTGCAACCGCCTGCAATCCAGCTGGCGGCCCCAGTAACTAAAGAACAAACTCAAAAACCTGGGGGATCTCAGAATCAGGTAGGTAGGAAAGACCCCTTAACAACTAACCCGAGAAATATGAATCCACCAGCTACTCCCGTAGAAAAAACAAGCCACACTATAGACTTACCCCCAGATTCTGCCCCTTTTGTCATCGTAATGGCAGGGGTCCCAGAACTACCTGCAGGTAAATGGGAAGATCACGTTGCCTTACGGAACAAGGTTACATTCTGGCTCCGAGACAACAGACTGCTTCCTGCATCTATCAATGGAGAAATTCTAAGTGTAAGGCGTGCCCATTGGGTGGGAGTCAGACCTAAGGATAGAAGGGGGGATGTAATAGTCATCAATTTCAAGGATTATAGGGCCGTGAGGCACATTGGAGATTGGTTCGATGCCAGTAGCAGCGATGCCATCTCCACACATCTTTTATCCTATTTCTATCCCTACGCTCCATCTAAAGACTATAACAAACAGGGTCGGAATAGGCAGCTATTTAAAAAAACACCATACTGACCGCAGGGTTTTAGAAAAATGGGACCATGGGATATGCCCGGTTTAATGGGGCCACCACCTTCGATGGGTTATCCTGTTTATGCAAATGCTCAGGACCCCCATAATCATACACAAAGGGCGGGGAGTTCTATCCCAGATACCAGGTAACAGATTATCAATACCCCCCTATAAATAGCCAATATCCATCATATCCCGAGCCCAATCATCTGCAAGGGAGACCATGGATTAACAGAGAGTTCCACCCACCCATGTACAATCTACCTATCCAAAATCGCTTCCAGATTTTTAGTGGTCTGGATGGGGTAGATTGACAACAAGCTCAGACACCTCAAGAAATTCTGGTTGGGATTAAGGTTCTTCCTCCAGTTAATCACTCCTCTATTAAGGAGTTGGTTCCCCCTGAAAGTACTGAGACTTTGTGCGGCCATCCCCAAGATCAGCCAACCTTACAAAAGGCCCCTAGCACTGACAGTTTGTCACCATGTAACAGTAACATCCTGGAACAGATGCAATCCCCCATAGTTGATATCAATAACAGAGGAGGGGAACAGGTAGGGGAAGGCCTGATCCAGAAAGATAATGATTCATGTGCACTGTTGTACTGGAATATAGCAGGGTTTAGGCAAAAAATCACAAATCCAGCATGGGAGTCAGTAATAGACGGTCAGGATATAGTGGCCTTGCAAGAAACTTGGATACAGGAATCAATCCATGTAAATGGCTATAGAACCTTTTTTACACCAGCAGTTGGAGGTCATTTTGGAAGAGCTAAGGGTGGGTTGACAACGCTTGTTTCAAATCACCTTAAAATTAAACAAGCTCACTGTCATTTAAATTCCTGTTACTTCCAAATCATAACTTTACGGAATTATAAAGGAGCTGTGGTATTAATTATTAATTTTTATAATAATGTCCCGAGAGATGATATTCGGGTCGTAATGAAGCAGCTTAAAGATGAAATTCAGTTAGAGGTAGATAGAAATGAAAGGGAGCTGATAATTATATGGGGGGGGGATTTTAATTGTTCATTATGTACTAAAAGGAATCAGGGCCTATGTGGCCTAGTGACAGAAAGAGACATGCACTTAACACACTTTGAACATACCCTGATGGGGGATTTACTTAATGAATTATTATTCATGTTTGATTTGGGGTTCGCCAATGAATCTGTCCCAGAACCCACACCGTTTGCTCCGACTTTTGTTGGGAGAGGCTTATCGACAACTATTGATTTTATTATTACCTCCAGTAACCTCAATCATAGACTTCTGGGGGTTACGAATATCCAATTACCCATAAGTGACCACCTTCCACAATCTCTTAAGGTAGCATATTTGTTCCCAGACCCATCGACGGCCGCGTCTCTAGTAGAGACAGCGGTTGATGTTGTCCTTGGGAGACAAAATGGGTACACACTAAAATGGAGTAAAGTAATCCCCACAACCTTTTTTGAGAAACTCTGGGAGGCGTGCTCAAATAATTTTAGGATTTGCCTAAGTGACAGCTCCACTAACGATCAAATTATTGAGCACTTTGGAACAATAGCTGCAAACATAAAAAGTAGCCTAAGGGTGGAGGCAAAACGCAGAGCCAAGGGGCCCAAGAGCTGGTTTAATACTGCATGTACAAGGGCTTTGAAAAACCTAAAACATGCAGTACACAGATCCCCTAGGGATCAAAATGAAATAAGAGAATGTAGGAACACATATACTCAGGCCCTGAGAGCAAGGAAAACCGCTTTGAATAAGGAGGCATTAGATTCCCTTTGTGAGGCCTCGCAATCTAAAGATTCCGCTGCATTTTGGAAAGCAATAAACACCCCTTTCCCTTATGAAACTCATACGGCGCGAATCGAGATTGCAATAGATGAGGACAAATGGGTAGACCATTTTTCAAACCTTTACAAAGCACAGGAAGACATCCATGGTGGGGGTCTTAACTCCAGCCTGGATGTACAACAGAGTTACAACCTGGTTATAACAATTGATGAAGTGCTTTTAGCCTTGGGATCTACTAAATGCGGTAAGGCTGCCGGACCCGATGGGATTCCGGCAGACCTATTTAAAGCTAATACTGAAATCTGGGGGCCAATGTTAGTACAACTTTTTAATGCAGCTCTTTCACTGGGTCTGAAAGAATCTTGGTTCACCTCAGTCATTGTTCCCATCTACAAGAAGGGGGATAGGAATAGCTGTGCCTGTTACAGACCAATCTCCCTTCTTGACTCCTCAGTAAAAATCTTAGGACGTGTTGTGTTGGCAAGACTCCAAAGCTGGGCAGAGGAAAATGATATTATTAGTGATTTGCAATTTGGTTTTCAAAAAGGGATTGGTACAATTGAGCAAGGGTTAAACCTAATGCTTTTGCAGCATAAATATATAAGGATCAAATCTGAACGCTTATATTTTACTTTTGTCGACCTTTCTTCAGCGTTCGACTGTGTTTCACATTCAAAATTGTGGGATATAATGAAAGGTTTGGGAGTGGATAATAACATCATCTGTTTTTTGAGGGAACTCTACAGTGGAGCCACAGCCTCTGTTCGTTACGGCAGGGGAGGAGAATGCTCCAGACAATTTAGTGTAGGCCGTGGAGTGCGGCAAGGTTGCGTACTGGCACCTTTTCTGTTCCTCTTATATATTAATGGGCTCGAGCGTCATCTGATGCAGGAGTGTAGGGATATGCCCAGGGTGGGGAGGAGGGAAATCCCTGCGCTCATGTATGCGGATGACGCAGTACTCATGGCACGCACTCCACGTGCCCTGCAGAAACTAGTAGTTAGTTTTGAGAAATTTATGTTGAACCTGGACCTACTAGTAAACTGTAGCAAGACCTTCACAATGAATTGTGGCCTAAAACCAGGTAAACTAATGAAGCGTATATTCTTAAACAATGTGCCGCTGGATAACACCCCAACCTTCTCTTATTTGGGCATTTTATTCCATGAGTCAGGTTCCTGGACAAGCGCTATTAAGGCTAGAACTCTTTTATTTATGAAAACGATCATGGCTTTACAGAATTTTGTTAGAAAATTGGGCAGGAAACCGATAAAAGAAATGTTAACCATCTATAAAGCTACATGCTTGTCCGTGGCTATGTATGGCTCAGGTCTGTGGGGACACGCAAATGTTGACCAAATCCAGCTGGTAGAGAACAAATTTTTGAGGGGAGTTCTAGCAGTTCCACAGTGTGCTGCCACATTTAATTGTCACGCTGAACTTGGCCAACCCTACATAACGGATATTATCAGAATTCAACCTATCCTATTGTGGCACAGGGTATGGACTACTAACGAATGCGTTATGAATCGGGCCCTGCTACGTGACACCCTCAGTTTGGACCATGCGGACAGAATGGAATGGCTGGGATATGTTAAGCACTTTTTGACCGAGATTGGTTTATATTCATATTTCTCGGACCCATCCACAATGGACACTATTCCCAGGAAGACACTAAAAACCATCTGCCTGAACCACTTGCTGGATAAAAGGAAGAGAGTCGAAATCTTGAAACCTACAGTACACTCTCACCTTCCTACCCTCTGTGAGACTAACACTGTACAGCCATATTTATCCCTGTCCATGACTAATTATGATCGTTTTCTTTTAACCCGTTTTAGATTTTGTATATCTTTTAGATTAGTGTCTTTTCCATCCATGAACTCATGGAATCACATTTTGCCCGCTTGTTTGTGTGATGGCACGTCACAACAATCTGATATACATATCCTTTTTTTCTGCAAATTTTATACTGCTATACGTAGGAAAATCATAGTCCCTTTTTTAAAAAACATGAATTTAACCAGATGCCGCCCAGCTTTTTTAGAAGTACAGAAAATGGACATGATTTTAACTGTTACTGTGATTTTAAATTATTTAAAAACTGTTTTTAAATTTAGGAAACAAATTCAAACTGAAACATCCTAGACTCCCTATTGACCTACCTCACTGTACTACTAATTATGAGAAGTAATTATTGTAATTATTGTAACTGCTGTAATCATTGTATTTTGTTTATATGTCTGTTACTTTTATGGTTACTTGCTTTTTAACCGAATAAAGTTTATTGAACTGAACTGACTAGTCTGACTGGGATCCTGCTGATCAGGACCCCAATCGTTCTGCTTTCTACCTAAACTGTGTTAGACACACTCCAGATTGGATACTGGGGTACCCTTGTAAGTCTCTAGAATATGGTACCCAAGGCATAGGTACCCCAGACGTCTCCCATGAGCTGCAGCATGTATTATGCCACCCATGAGAGACCATGCAAAATGGAACTACAGGCCTGCCATTGCAGCCTGTGCAAGTTGGTGCATGTACCACTTACTTAAGATAGAGATTTACTATAACTAAGGGTCACTGCACTTAAAAACTATAAGTCACCCCTCTTGCAGGCCTTTACAATCCTGAAGGCAGGTTGCTTGGTTCTAAGTGAGAGGGTGCCCCTGCATGAGCCGGACACACCTGCAGCCTACGGAGTCCATTCACCCGCGTTGTCAGTGAAGCAGCCATGTACTATATATAGAGGAGCGTTATGTAACCGCTTGATGACCAACTCTAAAACGGCTGTTGGAATAGAAATGTTTTTAACCGAATTCTCTATGCATTGCATGATTTAAGTTAGAATTCGCTGCACTATTTTGTGTTCACCCAACATTTTGAGACATGATCGAAACTAACTTCTGTCTCACTCTGTCAGCCTCAGCTGAAAGCAGCTGTGTAACTTTTTTTTCTTTTCTCCAAGGCTGAGCCTCGCTGTGCTAATGAATAAACGTTTTTTGTTAGTGCATACCTTTCCTTGTAGATTGGCCTGCTCTCACTCTTGGAGCTGCGGGCACAGGCAGAATGACGTTGGTGTGGAGACAGCATGTACCAGGCCTCAGGAAAGACCCATCCTTCTGTACCTCCTTTGTTCACCAGCTACCAACTGGAAATTTCCAGTAAGGGCGTGTCTTTATTAATTATGAACTGTATTTCTTGTATCGCTATGCTTGTTGAAGCCAGTCCCTTTGCAGCAATCCAAGGAGGCTGGTCAGACCGGACTCCACTCAGGTGTACCTGAAATAAATATCTTTGGTTTTTATTCTCTACTGTCTGACCGATTCTTAATTTGTGTGGAAGGCTGAGAGGTGGTCGCGAGTTAACCTAATCAGGTCACTTCCTTCATGGCTGCAACAAAACCTATTGTGTTTTGTGTCAAGCATGTTGGAATCATACCCCCACACCTGTAACCGGTGTAGGAGGTATGATCCCACCCCTCAGAAGTGTCCCACGTGGGGTTCCTGGTGTTCCCGGTACCAGCGGTCTAGCTCCGGACAGCACAAAATGGTTGCTGCAGTGACACATTTCTGCCCTCCTGTTGCTGAGTCAAGCTCGAGCAGGGGAAGGCAGAACAATAGGCATCCATTCACAGGGAGGTGTGACCAGACAGGATTTGGTGTATTAGGGCTGGGTGTGTGCGCTTGCCAGCGACCAAAAGATTACAGGAGGGGCACATTTGGTGTCCCTGTGCATAGTCCTGTACAAACCAGTCCTGGGAGCCGTTGGCTCCCGCTCTGGCGCAAAACTGAACAAAGGACATTGAAGTAACCTCCCCTCTGTCCAGACACTCCCCTGGGAGGGTCCCCTGAATCTTTCCAACCCTCTCCCATGGGTACTTAAGGGCTTACCTGGCTGTAGGACCTTCGATTCATTGTGGAAAAGATTCTGAATGAAAAACCACTGCACTTGGACCGTCTAGGCACTCTGGACTACGCTGGACTTCGTTTGGGCTGGACTTAGTCTCCCTCTCAATCTGCGTCTAGTCTGTGCCTGTGCACCATACAGGATCCATGTAGGACCTGTGGAGCATCCAAGACATCTGAAGATAATCTCACTTGCAGTGAAGGAGTCACTCCCCTCCATTTGCAGGCACCTAAACACTGCTGACCGATCTGCTGATCCCTGGCTCCTACAGACTCCGAAGGGTCCAGCAACACAGGAGTGGGGTTTCTACATCCCTCGAGGCCCGAGCTGCCCTCTTACCAAGTTTGAGGTCAGAATCCCTCATGGGCGCTGCAATACCCGAACCCCTGTACACTGCGTACATTTGCAAGTGCATGTGCTTGTTGGCATTTCCTGAGTAAGTGCATTGGGCTTCGAGTAGCCCCAACTTCTGGCACCATTTACTACCAAGATCTTGAAACTCCTTGCACTAAGTGCTCCGTGGCCTGTTTGGTAAATCGCTCGAGGTCCTCTGGCGAACCCTGTGCCTACGGCCTGTGGGTCCATTTGAAGGTCAACTTTTCTTTTTTTGGTCTCCCCTGGTTGCTCCAGGCTTGCCCTGACTCCCCTGTGTTTGGGGAGTCTCCTGGACCTTGCTGGTCCGAATTGTACACTCCCTTGACCTTCTGTTTGGGTTGCTTTTGCCAAGGCTTCTTGGTGCTCCCGCCGGAAACCGATCCCTTAGCACTCAACATCGTTCATGGGACAGCTCACATCCAGTTCCTGGCTGTCTTCAACGTCTCTTGGTCCCCGCAGCTGCAGAGTCAAGGACTCTTATCCTGAAGCACCCGACATCAGTGGGTATTCGTTTACCGAGCCGCTTGTCACTCTCAAGTGACCCAGACTCTGTCCCCTCTGCTTTCAGGTACTCTTCAACAAGAATCCATGTTTGGACACTTCTTCGAAGTCCTCCATTGGTTTCGAAGGTGGTTTCCGACACCACTATGCACAAGGCTTCCCTGGGATAGGTAACTTGGGTACCTTGGTATCCAAGGGTGGGGTGGCTCTCCAACCTTCTGTCTTCCACAGGGTTTCTTTAAAGTCCACTGAGAAGGGTCCTTAAACTCTAAAACTTCAACCGCTACTTTCCCATAGACTTGTACGGAGCACACGGTCGTGTTCCCACACTGCACACTCACTCCATGGGGTCCCTATTTGCTCACCTTGGGTGGTTCCTTGGGGTCCCAGCAACTCTACGTCCTCTCGCCATTGTCTTGACTCAAGTCGTGGTTCTCATACCACTTTCTTAGTATAAGGTTTTGTCCCCCCCTGGGGCCCACTGTGTATTAGTGCTATTTACTGTCATTTCTTTGCTTAATTATATTGTGTGATTATCTCTGTGTAGGAGATACTATGTCCTACTAGATAGTGTTATATCAATAAATACATATTTCTACAACTGTGTGATTCTCCTTTCATTTAACCAATACTATATGGTAGCATTATGGTAAAACAAGCTGCTTTATATTCCTTCAAGACTAAGCCTAAAGGCTGCACTCCACAGCTACCACTTGGATAGCTTCCTAAGGTTATTACTTTAATAAGTGGATATCATATACCAGGCCAGCCTCTCACACTTGGTAACTGATAAACCCAGCTCATACCCAAAGAAATCAAGGTTTTCTGAGGGAGATGAGAATCACACATTGTATGACATCAGTATACAACCCTTAACCCAATGGCAGTGAGGAAAGGATAAATCCAATGTTGCATTGAGTCGTTCAGAAGACAGTCAAAGCTTGTTTGGATGTGGTAATGGCCGTTAAGGAAGCTGTGTGTTGGACAGGCCTTGTGGAAGGCCCGCTCCCTCCCCGCCTGACGGGGACCGGACCCCTGCTCTCCCTGTATTCCCGACAAGAACCATCCCGGCAACCCACCGAGGCAACCCGCAACCCGTCCCCAACGGGACTCCAGCTCCCGAACACCCCAGTATCGGCTGGCCCGGGCCCCCGTCAGCACCATTGCCCCGGCCCAGCCGCCATCTTGGACACTGCATCACGAGGCCGCGTGGCCTCGGCTCGACCCCAACCCTGGGCCTGGCCAGGCCCCGACATCGAGGCACCACCATACACCCAGGAGGTGAAGAGACCACTTGGCAGGTCAATGGGAGAAGGAGTGTCAATGGCTCTCCTCCGCCAGGTGTCGATCGCCCCCGGCCTCCCTGGGCGCTGGCTCCACCCCCCTGCTGGGTGTCTGGACTCCCTCATCCCGGACCTCCCGACCTCCAAGTGCGAGGGTCCGGACATCAAAGGAGACCAGACCTATAACTGGGGCAGCTCCAGAGCAGGAAGGCAGTTGTATCCTGGAGTCGAGAGACACCGAGAAGAACTCATCCTTGACGGACTGCTGGCGCTGCCGCAGCCCTGCCGTGTGAACCATCTCTGAAGCCTGCTGGCGCTGCCGCGGCCCTCTGCAACGTGCACCTTCGTCTTGGCCTGCCGGCGCTGCCGCGGCCCATCCTCGTGAACCATCGCCTTGGCCTGCTGGCGCTGCCGCGGCCCCTCTGCAACATGAACCATCATCCTAGCCTGCTGGCGCTGCCGCGGCCCTCCTCGTTGTCAAGCATTCGTCCTGGCCTGCTGGCGCTGCTGCGGCCCTCTTTGTCGAGAACTTTCATCCTAGCCGGCTGGCGCTGCCGCGGCCCTCCTTGCCGAGAACTTTCATCCTAGCCTGCTGGCGCTGGCGCTGCCGCGGCCCGACCTTGCAGACCCCTAAGCTCGAGGATTGTGAGCTCCTTCTTGCCGCCCCTGTACCAGACCGGTACCAAGACTGTCCCGCTACCCCTTTCCCTACAAAGACTAGAATTGGGAGGATCCTCGTGTCCTGACCCCACTGTATCGTTGATAACCTTGCCTCAAGAACCTTATATAAAGTGTGTAGACCTCATCCTTGTGTGGTGTCCATCTGTGGGGGGGAAGCTACTTGTCTGTACGATCGCCGGAGACGGCCCTCACTGGAGGCCTCTCCCCCTGTACTCGGCCGACCCTCCGGGTCCCCGTCTAACATTGGTGGCCAGCGGCGCGATCCGAACCAACGCGTAATCGTACAGAGAGTAACTCACCCCACGACACAACCACAATGTCAACAAAAGAGAGCGGAACCACAGAAAAATTCCAGATGGAAAAACTAGAAGAATACAACCACAGAGAACTAAAACAATTCTGCATATAACTAGGCATTGCTACCACAGGACTGAGCACAAAAGAAGACTTCAAAAACGCCCTGGAATCTTGGGCGGAGACGGGTACGGCCGTACCCCAAAACCAAAGCCTCGAAGCACCGGAAACGAGCACCACTCCGACGGAAGAAAGAAGATCGGATCTCTCCCGGAGGAGGTCCGAGAACGGGAAAAAAGCAGGCTCCATGAATCGGAACTGGCTCGACTTCGTCTAGATGGAGAACTTAAATTGGCGGAACAAAAAATAACGTTGGAACACTTGGGGCTCCGAGAGGAGCGAGAAGAGAAACAAAGACAGAGAGAGTTAGAAGAGAAAAAGCTAGCCTACGAACATGAGCGCAACCTAAAAGAACTAGAGATTCGGAAACAGAACAAAGATCTCGGGGTCCCCGAGCGCCCGAACACTCCTGCCACTACAGACCCAAAGGTCCACATCCCCAAGGATGTCGTCAGAGAGTATTACCGGAACGATGATATCCAGCAATGGTTCAAAGCCTACGAGGTAGCCATGACCTCCCACCGGATTCCCCAAAGCGACTGGGGAGCCGGGTTATGGGGGAGGTTTGTCAACGAAGGGAGAGACGCCCTGCTGCAACTCCCGGATCATCAGATGACATCCTACAACCACATGAAAGCCGCCCTCCTCACTCGATACAGACTCACGCCCGAGATGTACCTCCAGCGGTTCTGCGACTGCAAACGGATCCCGGGTACGACTTGGGTGGAGTACGTGAACTTCTTTAGCAGAGCCTTCGAGGGGTGGATCAAGGGCAGCAAAGTGACCACTTATGAGCAACTCTTCGACCTTATTGTGTGGGAACACCTTTCTAACAACTGCTTCGTCGAGCTCAGGCAGCACCTCCTCGACAGTAAACTGACTGAACCTCGGCAACTCGCCGCCAAAGCTGACCGATGGGAAAGCACCCGAGTTGCCCGAAACGGGCCCAGCGACCAGAACAGAGCCGCCCAAGGACCCCATCGCCCCCGAGGGGGAGGAGGAGGCCAGGGTCGGGGCAGGGACACCGTCCCGGTGGCTCCTGCCAGCAACGCCCCGCCCCCGGCCGGCAGGGGAAACCTCCCGATGCGTCCAGGTTTCCGAGCCAACGTTACTTGTCACCGATGCCAGCGACCCGGCCACTACGCCAATGATCCCAACTGCCCGAAGAACCAGAGCCCTATGCCCCGCCAGGTCACTGCCGCCGCCCTGAAGGAAGAGCAAACCCAAGAAGACACTTGTTGGACAGGCCACATGACGGGCTCGCTCCCTCCCCGCATGACAAAGCCGAGACGTCAGCTCTCCAGGTGCCACCCACCGAAGCAACTCACACTCCGTCCCCTACGGGACTCCTACTCCCGGACATCTCTGTATCACGGGCCCGGGCCATCGTCAGCACCATTGCCCGGCCCGGCCGCCATCTTGGACACTGCACCACGAGGCCGCGTGGCCTCAGCCCAACCCCAACCCTGGGCCTGGCCAGGCCCCGACATCCCGGCACCACCATCCACCCAGGAGGTGAACGGCCCACTTGGCAGGTCAATGGGAGAAAGAAGTGTCGATGGTTCTCCCCCGCCAGGTGCCGATCGCCCCCAGCCTCCCCGGGCGCTGGCTCCACCCCCCTGCTGGGTGTCTGGACTCCCTCATCCCGGACCTCCCGACCTCCAAGTGCGAGGGTCCGGACATCAAAGGCCGCCAGACCTATAACTGGTTCAGAAAAGGGGGTGGTGATGAACAGAGTGTCTGAATTGAGCAGGCCACTCTTACCCAGTCAAAAGATCAGGGCTTGATCCATCACCGTTATTTATCTCACTGCCCCATCCCAGCTCAGAACCTGGCTATATGCAAATCAGTCTGTCCCTGGCCCAGTGCATCATGGGAACAGGGCAGACTAAACTAACAAGCCAATTCTTCACCAGAAAGGAGACAAGCTACCGGGGACCGGTTTCTGGCATTTCAGCCTTCTTCGGCCTGGCTTGCTTGAATCCTGATGGAGCAGTGAGAAAGGGACTCATGTCTGAGTATACCCTGCCACACCTATAGTGGCCAAAAACGATTCAGAAAAGGGGGTGGTGATGAACAGAGTGTCTGAATTGAGCAGACCACTCTTACCCAGTCAAAAGATCAGGGCTTGATCCATCACCGTTATTTATCTCACTGCCCCATCCCAGCTCAGAACCTGGCTATATGCAAATCAGTCTGTCCCTGGCCCAGTGCATCATGGGAACAGGGCAGACTAAACTACCAAGCCAATTCTTCACCAGAAAGGAGACAAGCTACCGGGGACCGGTTTCTGGCATTTCAGCCTTCTTCGGCCCGGCTTGCTTGAATCCTGATGGAGCAGTGAGAAAGGGACTCATGTCTGAGTATACCCTGCCACACCTATAGTGGCCAAAAAGATTCAGAAAATGGGGTGGTGATGAACAGAGTGTCTGAATTGAGCAGACCACTCTTACCCAGTCAAAAGATCAGGGCTTGATCCATCACCGTTATTTATCTCACTGCCCCATCCCAGCTCAGAACCTGGCTATATGCAAATCAGTCTGTCCCTGGCCCAGTGCATCATGGGAACAGGGCAGACTAAACTACCAAGCCAATTCTTCACCAGAAAGGAGACAAGCTACCGGGGACCGGTTTCTGGCCTTTCAGCCTTCTTCGGCCCGGCTTGCTTGAATCCTGATGGAGCAGTGAGAAAGGGACTCATGTCTGAGTATACCCTGCCACACCTATAGTGGCCAAAAACGATTCAGAAAAGGGGGTGGTGATGAACAGAGTGTCTGAATTGAGCAGACCACTCTTACCCAGTCAAAAGATCAGGGCTTGATCCATCACCGTTATTTATCTCACTGCCCCATCCCAGCTCAGAACCTGGCTATATGCAAATCAGTCTGTCCCTGGCCCAGTGCATCATGGGAACAGGGCAGACTAAACTAACAAGCCAATTCTTCACCAGAAAGGAGACAAGCTACCGGGGACCGGTTTCTGGCATTTCAGCCTTCTTCGGCCCGGCTTGCTTGAATCCTGATGGAGCAGTGAGAAAGGGACTCATTTCTGAGTATACCCTGCCACACCTATAGTGGCCAAAAACGATTCAGAAAAGGGGGTGGTGATGAACAGAGTGTCTGAATTGAGCAGACCACTCTTACCTAGTCAAAAGATCAGGGCTTGATCCATCACCGTTATTTATCTCACTGCCCCGTCCCAGCTCAGAACCTGGCTATATGCAAATCAGTCTGTCCCTGGCCCAGTGCATCATGGGAACAGGGCAGACTAAACTACCAAGCCAATTCTTCACCAGAAAGGAGACAAGCTACCGGGGACCGGTTTCTGGCATTTCAGCCTTCTTCGGCCCGGCTTGCTTGAATCCTGATGGAGCAGTGAGAAAGGGACTCATGTCTGAGTATACCCTGCCACACCTATAGTGGCCAAAAACGATTCAGAAAAGGGGGTGGTGATGAACAGAGTGTCTGAATTGAGCAGACCACTCTTACCCAGTCAAAAGATCAGGGCTTGATCCATCACCGTTATTTATCTCACTGCCCCATCCCAGCTCAGAACCTGGCTATATGCAAATCAGTCTGTCCCTGGCCCAGTGCATCATGGGAACAGGGCAGACTAAACTACCAAGCCAATTCTTCACCAGAAAGGAGACAAGCTACCGGGGACCGGTTTCTGGCATTTCAGCCTTCTTCGGCCCGGCTTGCTTGAATCCTGATGGAGCAGTGAGAAAGGGACTCATGTCGGAGTATACCCTGCCACACCTATAGTGGCCAAAAACGATTCAGAAAAGGGGGTGGTGATGAAGAATTGGCTTTTGTAGTTTGGTTTGCCCTGTTCCCATCATGCACTGGGACAGGAACAGACTAATTTGCATACAGCCAGGTTCTGAAACTGGGATGGTGCAGTGAGCTAAAAAACGGTGTTGGATCTAGCCCTGATCTCTTGACTGGGTGAGAGATTTCTGCTTAATTCAGAGACTCTGTCCCTCACCACCCCTTGTTGTAAATATAGACCTATAACTGGGACAGCTCCAGAGCAGGAAGGCAGTTGTATCCTGGAGTCAAGAGACACCGAGAAGAACTCATCCTTGACGGACTGCTGGTGCTGCCGCAGCCCTACCTTGTGAACTGTCGTCCTGCCGCTGGCGCTGCCGCGGCCCTCTGCAACCTACATCCTCGTCGGGACCTGCTGGCGCTGCCGCGACCCGTTGTAACTACCATCTTCGTTGGGACCTGCTGGCGCTGCCGCGATCCGTTGTAATCACCGTCTTCGTTAGGACCGGCTGGCGCTGCCGAGATCCGTTGTATCTACCACCTTCATCGGGACCTGCTGGCGCTGCCGCGGCCCGTCCCTCAAGAAACACCGAGCTCGAGGATTGTGAGCTACTCATCATCTCATCGCAACTACCAGTTTGGTAATAAGACTGTCCCGCTACCCCCTTCCCATCCAAGAGACTAGAATCGAGGGGACCCCTGAGTCCAGACCTCCTTGTACCATTCTACCGTACTTTAAGATTGCTTATAAAGAACGTTAAATCTTATCTTTGTGTGGTGCCTATCTGTGGGGGGGAAGTTACTTGTCTGTACGATCGCTGGAGACGGCTCTCCCCGGAGACCTCTACCCTTGTCCTCGGCCGACCCTCCAGGTCCCGTCTAACAACACTGAAGAGTACGAGCCAGACCAGCCCGAGTGGGAGCCAGCCGCCATGTCCCTGGTCTGCCTAGGGGAAAGAGACATGATCCCGCGGGCCCCCCTGCCCGCCAACACGCAGAAATACAGCCAGTGGGTCAACATTAATGGGCGCCGGGCTGAAGCCCTCCGCGACACCGGGGCCAGTGTGACCGCAGTCCGCTGTCATCTGGTGACCCCGGACCAGATCTTGCCAAACATCCTTTGCCCAGTACGGTCGGCCGACAGCTCCGAAAGCCTGTGTCAGATGGCCTGCGTCCCCTTCGAGTGGGGAGGAGTGTCCGGAATGCTGAAAGTAACTGTCCGCGATGATGCACCCGTGGACTGCCTCCTGGGGAACGACCTCGAAAGTTCCCCCTGGGCCGCCGTCGAAAGAAGAGAGCACCTGGGGATGTTGGGCCTCCCTGAATGGGCCTGCGTAATGACCCTGTCCATGGCCGCCCGCGCCATCCCCAGTCCCGAAGAGCCCGAATGGCCAGAGCCTCCTCCCCCGATCGTCCCAGAGCGAGCCACCCTAGAAGCCAGTCCTCCAGAACAAAACACGGAAGGACTCGATCGGCTCCGGGACCTTCCCGAACTGGCCCAGTGGCGTCAAGAGGGTGGACCCACCCAGGAACAATTCCGACAAGAGCAGAGGACATGTCCCTCCCTCGAGGGACTCCGGCAGCAAGCCCTCGCCCAGAGCGCAGGAGACACCTCGGGGGCCCACTGGATTTATTGGGACAATGACCTGCTCTACAGTGAGCAAAGGATTGCTGAGCTGGGGGCCAGTCGGGTGCTGGTGGTACCCCTCCGCTTCAGAGACTTCCTCTTGAACTTGGCACACGATGTGCCTCTCGCCGGACACCTGGGGAAGACAAAACGTACAGCCGCCTAGTGACCCACTTCTACTGGCCCAAAATGCGAAATGATGTCTCCAACCACTGCAGGACCTGCCCCACCTGCCAGGCCAGCGGGAAGAGCGGCCGAAAGACCAAAGCACCCTTGCAACCCTTTCCCGTCGTCACCACCCCGTTTGAACGGGTGGGAATAGACATTGTGGGGCCCCTGGACCCCCGAACGGCACAAGGGCACCGGTTCATCCTGGTCCACGCCACCCGCTATCCCGAGGCCATTCCTCTTCGGACTGTGACAGCGCCCGTGGTAGGCCGAGCCCTGATGGGGATCTTCTCTCGGTGGGCTTCCCCCGGGAAGTCATCAGCGACAGGGGCACGAACTTTATCTTGAAGTACATGAGGTCTCTCTGGCAACAGTGCGGGGTCACCTACAAATTCACGACCCCCTATCACCCGCAAGGAAATGGACTGGTCGAGCGGTTTAACCGCACTCTCAAGGGAATGATCATGGGCCTAGAAGAACCCCTACGTCGCCAATGGGACGTGCTGCTCCCGTGCCTCCTGTTCGCCTATCGAGAAGTCCCCCAGAAATCCCTAGGCTTCAGCCCATTTGAGCTCCTGTACGGACACCCCGTCCGGGGTCCCCTCAGCCTGGTCAAGGAAGGATGGGAGATGGCCCCCCAGAAGACTCCTCCAGATGTATATAAGTATCTCCTGACCCTTCGCAACCAGACCCGGCGATTCAGGGAGCTCGCCAAAGCCAACCTTGAAGCCAGCCAGGAGGACATGAAGAAATGGTATGATCAGCATGCCTCCTCCATCGAGTTTGAGCCGGGACAACAAGTCTGGGTGATGTCCCCGGTCGAACCCTGTGCCCTACAGGACAAATGGACAGGACCCTTCAAGGTAATAGAGCGCAAGGGTCCTGTCACCTACCTAATCGACATGGAGTCCTCCCGGAACCCCTTACGGGTCCTCCACGCCAACAGACTCAAACCCCACTTCGTACGCTCGGAACTCAGCCTCCTGATGGCTACCGACAGTGGGACAGAGGAAGACTCCGAGCCCCTTCCTGACCTACTGAGGACCCGTGAACAAGATGGCTCAGTGGAAGGGGTCAGACTCTCCGATGCCTTGTCCCCGGAGCAACGCCAAGACTGTCGAGCTCTCCTGCTACAATTTGCGAACCTGTTCTCCCTCACCCCCGGGGTCACCCCCTGGTGCCTTCACAATGTGGACACCGGGGATAGTCCACCTATTCGACACAGGGCGTACCGAGTGCCAGATCGGGTGCGCGCCTGCATCCAGAACGAAGTCACCAAAATGCTGGCTCTGGGAGTGATCGAGCCATCTGACAGCCCCTGGGCCAGCCCAGTCGTACTGGTCCCCAAGGCTGCCGCCCCGGGCGTGGCCCCCGAGCTCCGGTTCTGTGTGGACTATCGGGGCCTGAACGCCGTTACCAGAACCAACGCTCACCCTATCCCCCGGGCGGATGAGCTAGTTGACCGCATGGGGGCCGCCCGCTACCTGAGCATCTTCGATCTGACAGCGGGCTATTGGCAAATCGGCCTCACCCCAGGGGCCCAAGAGCGATCCGCCTTCTCTATCCCGAATGGCCACTACCAATTCAAGGTGATGCCATTCGGCATGAAAAACGCCCCAGCTACCTTCCAGAGACTCGTGAACCAGGTACTGGCGGGCCTTGAAGAATTCAGCGCCGCCTACCTGGACGATATTGCTGTGTACAGTCGCCACTGGGCAGACCACCTCCACCACCTCCGGGAAGTCCTGCACGCCCTCCGGCAGGCCGGCCTCACCATCAATGCCAGCAAATGCCAGATTGGCCAAGGGTCCGTGACCTACCTGGGACACCAAGTGGGGAGCAGTCTGGTGGCCCCCCTCCAGCTCAAGATCGCTGCCATTCAGTCCTGGCAACCACCTGTCACCCAAACCGAGGTCCGAGCCTTCCTGGGGCTCACCGGGTACTACCGGCGGTTTGTGAAGGACTATGGCAGCATTGTGGGGCCCCTCACGGAACTCACATCCAAGAAGAACCCCAAAACAGTCCACTGGACTCCGGACTGTCAAGCGGCCTTCGAGAAGTTGAAGACCGCCATGTGCACCGCCCCCGTGCTCCAGGCCCCCGACTACAGCCGGGAGTTCATAGTACAGACGGACGCCTCAGATCATGGCGTTGGGGCAGTCCTCTCTCAACTCAACACCGAGGGAGTCGATCAGCCAGTGGCCTTCATCAGCCGACGCCTGCTGGCCCGAGAACAGCGCTGGAGCACCATCGAGCGCGAGGCCTTCGCCGTGGTATGGGCCCTCAAGAAGCTCCGGCCCTACCTCTTCGGTACCCACTTCCGGGTGCAAACAGATCACCGCCCCCTGCAATGGCTGATGCAGATGCGGGGGGAGAACCCAAAACTGTTGCGATGGTCCATCTCCTTGCAAGGGATGGACTTCACTGTGGAGCATCGTCCAGGCCAGGACCACGCCAACGCAGACGGCCTGTCACGCTTTTTCCGCCACGGCGAGGAGAGTACCCAAGAAGATGGGTGACTCTCCCTGCCTTCAGCTGGGGGGGACGCATGTTGGACAGGCCTCGTGGAAGCCCCGCTCCCTCCCCGCCTGACGGGGACCGGACCCCTGCTCTCCCTGTATTCCCGACAAGAACCATCCCGGCAACCCACCGAGGCAACCCGCAACCTGTCCCCAACGGGACTCCAGCTCCCGAACACCCCAGTATCGGCTGGCCCGGGCCCCCGTCAGCACCATTGCCCCGGCCCAGCCGCTATCTTGGACACTGCATCACGAGGCCGCGTGGCCTCGGCTCGACCCCAACCCTGGGCCTGGCCAGGCCCCGACATCGAGGCACCACCATCCACCCAGGAGGTGAAGAGACCACTTGGCAGGTCAATGGGAGAAGGAGTGCCAATGGCTCTCCTCCGCCAGGTGTCGATCGCCCCCGGCCTCCCCGGGCGCTGGCTCCACCCCCCTGCTGGGTGTCTGGACTCCCTCATCCCGGACCTCCCGACCTCCAAGTGCGAGGGTCCGGACATCAAAGGAGACCAGACCTATAACTGGGGCAGCTCCAGAGCAGGAAGGCAGTTGTATCCTGGAGTTGAGAGACACCGAGAAGAACTCATCCTTGACGGACTGCTGGAGCTGCCGCAGCCCTGCCTTGTGAACCATCTCTGAAGCCTGCTGGCGCTGCCGCGGCCCTCTGCAACGTGCACCTTCGTCTTGGCCTGCCGGCGCTGCTGCGGCCCATCCTCGTGAACCATCGCCTTGGCCTGCTGGCGCTGCCGCGGCCCCTCTGCAACGTGAACCATCATCCTAGCCTGCTGGCGCTGCCGCGGCCCTCCTCGTTGTCAAGCATTCGTCCTGGCCTGCTGGCGCTGCCGCGGCCCTCTTTGTCGAGAACTTTCATCCTAGCCGGCTGGCGCTGCCGCGGCCCTCCTTGCCGAGAACTTTCATCCTAGCCTGCTGGCGCTGCCGCGGCCCGACCTTGCAGACCCCTAAGCTCGAGGATTGTGAGCTCCTTCTTGCCGCCCCTGTACCAGACCGGTACCAAGACTGTCCCGCTACCCCTTTCCCTACAGAGACTAGAATTGGGAGGATCCTCGTGTCCTGACCCCACTGTATCGTTGATAACCTTGCCTCAAGAACCTTATATAAAGTGTGTAGACCTCATCCTTGTGTGGTGTCCATCTGTGGGGGGGAAGCTACTTGTCTGTACGATCGCCGGAGACGGCCCTCACTGGAGGCCTCTCCCCTTGTACTCGGCCGACCCTCCGGGTCCCCGTCTAACACTGTGGCAGCATATTAGGGTTCTGTAAGTAAAGTAATTAGTAAGATGCTAATTTCCTTGATGAGGGGTTGTGTAGATCAGACAAAATTGCTGCCAAATTGGCTGAAAAAAAATTGCAGTAACTAATGGGGTGGAAGAAGGTCGCCACGAGAGGGCAAGGAAGTGGTAATTGAAGGAGATGGGGTGAAAGTTAGGTTTAAAAGGGTGTAACAAGGATTCTCCAAATTCAGAGGTCCCTTCAAGGATACAGCAGTCAAAGGCAATTATGTCAAGTTGGATAATTGTCAACTGCGGAACAGGAGGAGGGTGGCCGTGTACCAGCAAAGTGGAATGGTCAATGAAGTATGGGCCAAATACGATGAGTGCAGTGGCTTGTAGTTGATGTTGAATGGGGAATTTTGGAAAGCTGAATTAAATCTCAAAAGTGCTTTTACAGGGGCAGGTGAAAGTGTTGGTAGAGTACGTGGCAGAGTCTGGTAGGCAAAAAGGCGCGCCAGAGAGCCAAATGGTCACACTATCATAAAGCTCTTGCAGTTGGGGGTAGGAATCTGGCATAATCCTTCCCCATCGGCAGCAGATGTGGATGCAGTAACAGTGCACACATTATAATGTGGGCTGATGAGCAGGGAGAGCAGTTTTGACTGCTGTGATGGGCCTGAGGAGGCAGAGGGGGATTGCGGCCTGACAGCCCTTGAGTAGTAGGTTCAGGGCGGTTGCGGCCTTCTTCCAGGCAGTGGTAGCTCGGAGCCGCGGCAGGCATGAGATACCCTGCGGCTTGGGCGAGGATCGCAGCCTGCGGGTGAAATCGTCCTGCCTTGGAGGAGTAGCGAGTGCAACCCTGCGAGATGAGAGGGAAGTTGCAGACGTGAGGGCAGCCGATTGGGGAGCCTCTGTGACTGGTGCAGCATCATAGCTGGGCCCGCCTGGAGGCTTTGGCGAGGTGAACAAGGGGTGGCGATTGCCATTGAGGCCCCTGCTAAACTGGGGCGGACCTGGCAAGACACCCCAGCGGACATCAGGGCCCAGTTCCTTTACTTGAGATACCCTGATGAGGGCCACACTGGGGTGGGACAGCAATCGCTCCTGAAACTGGGATATAAGAACCTAGGTAGTGTCCTAGTGGCAGCTGTACTCAACAGTGGTAAGTCTTTACTCTGACTGCCAGCGGAGGCTCTTATTGTCTCATCCCTAGGGTGGTGGACCTGCTCGTGCCCCCGCAGAACCAAAGCTGAGCTGGAGGTGAGACAGAACCTAGGCATGCACTCGACATATAGGCAACCTTGTATCTCACCCTGGTTTTCCGCTCTCCCCGTCCTACTCACCCACCGCCAGCCAAACAGACTTTCCCTGGCCACAACCTGTTTCAGACAATTAACATTACAAAATGGGCAAATCTGATGGCTGCCAATCAAAGCTTCAATTTGACTCCTGTCTGACCTGCCTCTCCTCCGAGGGACTGACACTGGGATTGAGATGCTGGACTAGACTGGCCCTGCCCCGGCGGAACATACACGGTACAGTACAAAAGGCGGTCGAGTAGCACTAATAACTTGAAGCATAAACAATTATACTTGCATTCACCATTAAGAATTTTAGAAGGCACTGTTGCAATTTTATGCAGTTTATTTGCATTAGATTAAATTTATCAGTAGTGGCAACACAGTTGCTCTTTCATTATGAATGTATTAGAAACATTTGCAAAAAAGAGAAAGGTGCTCAGGTTAAAGGGATGAAGGATGGGATAGTGATGGTGGTTAAGGAGTGGGGTTTGTGGACAAGGACAGGGTAGTGTGACATATAAACATCAATATCACGTATTGGTACTGGTCCGGCCATGGTGCAAGGTCAATTGTTCCAAAATTTAAGAGCAGGTCCTCCCGTGAGCGTTTGGCACTAACAGGGTTCCTCAAATTCTGGAAATTAACCAACACAGGTACCTCCACCATCAGAAAAAGATACACTATCATTTCCAGAATCCCATATTCAGAATTTAATTTCCACACCATCCCTCTTCTCCTCTATTACATTAAGCACCACAGCGAAGCAGCACAATGAATCAGAGAAGCTAATTTGTCTGCACAAAAAGCACATTCGCACCGACCTACACAGCCACTTCCTTTTAGAGCACTTTAAAGCAGGAACTATTCTTGGGGGCTTGCAAATTAAAAATATCCCCGTGAATTTCATTAATGACCCAGAATACAAAAAAGTGCTTTAGCTTTATAAGCACTAAGTGCAGTAGAGACTTCATGGTCCATACAATCGAAACTGCCCAAAGAATATGTAAAAAAGATCTTGAGGAGTTAGATAGCTTAGTACAGGCGATCTTGAATAACCA
Organism: Lissotriton vulgaris; assembly: GCF_964263255.1. NCBI lineage: Eukaryota > Metazoa > Chordata > Amphibia > Caudata > Salamandridae > Lissotriton > Lissotriton vulgaris. Next base: position 1,104,103,743 of record NC_141687.1, read on the forward strand.
TACTGTAGTCTATGCAAAAACATTAGAAAAAAATCGAAAAAGATTCTAACTTTTATAGATAATACCATCAACTTCATGACATCAACATTTGAAAAAGATTCAGAGACATTCAACATAGAGTCGGTGTATCCATATCTAAAACAAGATTACTACACAAGATTGGACTCCAGCAGAGCCTTATCTGAGTACCAAGGCAACTCAAAAAACAGATCTACTACCTTTTCGGAATCATTATCAGAGTCCTCTGGGGAGTTGGACCAAAGAGAAGACCCCTCCAAAAGACAGAACGCTTTTATAGAGAAAGGTGAACAAAGGAACAGAGTGATGTTCAAACAGCAGCAACCGTGGGAAATGAGGACAAGAATAAATTATTACAAAAATTGAAAACAACATCAATCATAAATCTAACCTCTAGACAATTGACACAAGTTCAAGAATCAGTTTAAGACCTGGGAGTCAAATTTGGACCAAATCACTATACTGACTTCACCCACATGAAGATTGAAGCCCTTGCATTTTGTCGCAAGATAAGACTTAAGGTATTCTTCCATGACAAAGAAAACAAAGGAAATATGGAACCTTCAGGACCGACTAAAAAAATCCAGCTTTGTCCCTCCAACACAAAGTATGCCAAAACAAGTCACTGCGTTTGAGCAGGCAGTGTTGTCCTCAATTAGCCAGCTTGATAATAAAAAACAACACATCAAGAGAACTGTCACTCAGTACCAACAGAAAGTATTATGTGAACTGCAACAGGATGAGTCCATATTAATAAAGCCTGCGGACAAGGCTGGAGCCTTGGTAAATTAGCCTAAGGACATGTATGTAGCGGAAGCAAAGAGCCAAATTTTGAACACGGAATGGTACAGACAACTGAGGGAAGACCCCACTCGTCAGATTGAGGGCGAAATTTTGCATTTAATAAAAATAGGACCGGAACAAGGTATTTTAGGGCCAAAGGAATTTGAGTATTTAAATAAAAGTCACCCAAGGACTCCAATCATTTTTTTTTTTTGCCCAAAATTCATAATTGTCTTGAACAACCCCCTGGCCGATCAATCGTACTGGGTTGCGATTCAGTCATGGAACCCATAGCAAAATATGTGGATGTCTTCCTAAAACCGTTTATCGAACAAGTACCCTCCTACATAAGAGATACCATGGACTTTATAACAAAAATTGAAAATCAACCCTTTGATTCAGACCAGCAATGGCTCGTCACATTAGACGTCGCATCACTGTACACCCAGATCCCGCAAGAAGAAGCCTTAGAAACAATGGAATATTATCTCGAAACTAGGAACCGACTACACAGAGTACCAACAGAGTTCATTTTGAAATGTGCTGAAATAGCTCTTAAAAAAAACGATTTCAAATTTGACAATACATTCTTTATGCAGACCAAAGGGTCTGCAATGGTGATCCTTTGCCCCAGAAATGGTGGTGCTATTTATGGCCTGTTATGAAGAAAAATACATATACAACAACAAACCATTCAATGATCATATCCAACAATTGTATAGATATATAGACAACGTCAGGTGCATTTGGAATGGCACAGAACAAGAGTTACAAGCCTTTCATAACTGGCTCAATGTAAGACACGCAGACATCAAATTTAGCATAAACAAAAGCAAAACAAATTTAACGTTTCTAGATGTGGAAGTGAGACCCCAAGATACAAAGTTAATAGCCACCTTGTACCGCAAACCACTGATATCTTGCACTATCAGAGTTCCCACCCCAGGAACTTTCATGATAATCTTCTGTACGGACAGCTTTTACACATCAAAAGGAACTGCGCAAGAAAAGAATATTTTTGGATACATGCAGCGGCCTTTTGTGATCAACTCAAGGAAAGAGGTTACCCCATAAAAATGTTGAAGCACGCCATAAAAAGAGCCTCGTACATGCCCAGAGAAGAACTTCTTGTCAATGCTACCAAGAAACCTCCTGAAAAACTTGTATGTGTGACCACGTTTTGCCCGCATATCCATCAATTTCACCAGATAATTTAAAAAAATTGGCATCTTCTCACACAATTGGATTGCAAATTAGAGCGCCCTCTTTTCGCAATGAAAAAAAGGCAGAAGTATTGGACAACAAATCATTCGAGCGGACATGTCGCCCAAAAAACAAAAGAAAGACTTAAGAGCCCAATAGAACATCCAACCAATAGAAGGCCATCATAGGTGTGGAAATTGCTCTGCCTGCGACAGCACTATTGAAGGCTCTGAATTTACTCACGAAAAAAAAAGTGGACTCACAAAGAATTTTCAAATAGTCGAACCAGAAATACCATTATGCCATTAGGTGTATATGCTCAAAAATCTTCATAGGGAAAACAAACCAACAAGTGAGCCAGAGGATCGTCAAACACCGTTCACGGATCAAAAACGGGTACTCACAGCACCCATGGTCTCACATTTTACGGATGCCAATCATTCTGAAAAAGAATTTGTGTGGACAGTGTTAGCTGCCCTAAAACCATCACCGCGAGGAGGAAACATAGAAACTCTTAAAAAGGATTGGTGAGAAGGTCCCTGTCACTTAACTTTTAAGCATTATCCCCATGGCCAGTCTCTCTCGTAAAAAGACAAAGGAATAGCCCTTGCTATGAGAGTACTGTAAGGCTACTTTTCAACAAAACCAAAGACTGGTGTAAGACACCTATTGACTATTGTGACGGTTTGCACTTTTGTATCGTTATTTATACAATTATCTTCATCCTTTGTTTTTCACTTGTGTTTTTTAATGAAAAAAGAAATGTGCATCAACCTCTGTACAAGCTCAAAATAAAGTGTGACTATGTATATAAATGTTTGAATATAGGCAAATAAATTTAGCCTGAACCAAGAAAATAAGATACATTTTTGGTTTACATGCCTGTTTGAATAAACAGCAGGATATTTAAATAAGTTGGCCAGATCCCTTTTTTTTCTTTGAGTATGTATTGCGTCCTATCTGGCTACACTAGGACGTAACCCCTAATTGACCAATCTCGCACTCCAACATTACCTCCAGCACATCAAATATATTTCCACAGTACAGTGCAATTTCCGGACAGGTCCAAGCCAGATGCAAAAATGTCGCCTCCTGTGGCCGGCACCTCACACAACAGGCATCATCTCTCAATCCTGTTCTGGGTAGCCATTTAGGGTTCCTGTATTGTTTGTGTAAGAACTTAAAGTGGATCAGCCTCAACCTATATTTGGGGGACAAAGCCCTAGCCTGCACACAGCAGTATACCAATTTATCTTTCACAATAGGAGATCCTAATATGTCTTCTTAACCCCATTGCACCATGCGCTGCATGCCTATATAAAGCCAGGTAATTAATTTACGTGGTGACAGGTTACCTAGAAAGTCTTCCAAGACCTAAAATGTTAGAGGCACTATCGGGAAAGAAGCGAAGTGATCACCCAGCGCCGCACGGAGCTGACAGTACATCATTTTATCAAGCAGACCTGTGGTGTCCTCCGCAAACGCCCGGTCAGGCAGTATAAAATCCCCATCTGGGAACCCATCCCCCATAGTGTATAGATGTAGATGACTCGGTCTCTGACATACACCCATGTCTTCCGAGAGTTGCAATGCCAGGTGCCTCAGCAATTGCACAGAGGGGGCAAACAGCATATCTGTCTGTGCCCTGCGACTCCGCTCTCGCCATGCCCAGACCGTGCATCCAACTGTGTTTACCGTCAAGTGCAGCCTAGTCTGTGGTCTGTAAAGCACCATGTGTAATGGAATCGGAGCGGCACGGTGGTGCTCCAGGCAGTAAAAAAAGAAGTGCAGGTGCTGAAAATTTTGCCAAGGCGGCAACCACTCACGTCTTCCTCTGGTGAGCTCCACTTTCAACACTCTCACTGATTCAGTCTCTATCTTCTAACCTTGATCTGTTGTCTGGCCCCTAAGTCTTTGCTCTCAGAGTCTACCCTCCCACAGCTCTAATTGTTTTCTATCACCTTTGTCGCACCCTGTATTTCTGATTTGCCCTCTATTCCTTTTAGCTCTGCCCATTTTTCGCTTCACTTTTATCCATGCTCTGCTCTCTCTCCCCTCGATCCTGGCTCTTTACTATCACTCTCTAGCAGTGATTAGCTGTGTCTCCATTTTATCATTGGTCTGTTTTTTTTCCTCCGTCCTGTCCTCCACATTTTTTTATTCTGTCTTCTCTCTTCTTAATGCTCTCTTCATCACATCATGGCTGCTTTCTCTTTGTATCGGATTTGCTTTCCTCCTTTTCTTCTACTTTCCCCCGTTTTATCTCTCTCCTCTGTACTCTTGCTATCTCTCATCTCTAATACTGCTGCTGCATGTGACCCCTGTCTTCAGCCTGTACATGTCCCTGCTATTTTGAACTCAGCTTTCTTGTTGTTAATCCTAAAGAAGCGTAAGACGACGTGTTTTGCTTTCTTACCTACACTGAGTGCAAAATGTACACCAAATAAAAATGCTTTTTTGCATATATTAATCAGTGTGGTATGACTGGGTTTATTGCGGAACAGGCGGCCGCCTGAGCACAGCAGGTCATGTCACTGCTAGTGCTGCCTGTAATTAGTAGGTGCAGGGATGACGACGGCATCAGCATCCACTGCTCAGCTTACTGTGATCCTGCCTGCTACTGCACAGGCATTGTCCCCAGCAGTAATGCTGCAAATGCCAGTAAGTATGGCTGTGGTGCCTACTGGACTCACTCATGCTCAGCAATTTCCATGCTGGTGTGCAGCACACAGATTCTACTGGTGACGCCGTAGCGCACAAAAGTTGTGTTGGGCCACAGCTGCATCGAGCACATTGAGGATAGCAGCAATGAAGTGCTGCCGGATATGATACTTTGGCTACGCAACAATTGGCAAGTCCACACTTACTTTAATTTATTCTTCCTCAAGAGCCCTCACTCCCAAGTTCCAAATGCGCTCTTGCAGCTTCCTTGCCTCAACTCCGTCATGAGCCAGCCCCCAGCTATAATTATCCAATGGGAGGTTAAGGCTCAGGCAATGGCAGGGTGCAGCAGACTAGGGGAATAGAAGCAAGCCATAGTTTGTCGATGACTTCTTGGATTTGTGATCAGAGTAAGGAAATCATCACTAATGTCGTGATACACAATCATGACTGCCTGGACAGGCATATGCCGGCCTGCCTATGAACATTTACCAGCCAGTCACCATGCAGTGTATGTTATTTTTTTTATTTTGAATTAAACAATTAATATTGCGACCACCACCTGCAGGTTCAGAAATTGTAGCCCCGGCCCTGTGAAAGCACCTGCTCAAATTAAGCACTGGCTTCAGTGCTTTGTGTGCCCTTGAGTTGGATAGAGCCGATAAAACCCAAATTGGGCTTGCGTGCAGTTGTAGTAGAGTTCCATGTCTGTGGGCCCCTAGACCTTGTTCGAAAGGCAATGTCAGGGTCTCCCAGGAGACGCTGGGTTTCTTGCCGACCCAAGCAAGAGTGATCAGATTCGAGCGTAGTCTGTGCCTAAAGTGTGTGGTAAGGGGGAGGGGGATGTTGACAAATACATAAGGAACTTGGGAAGCACAACCATCTTTGCTGTTGCTAGTCGTCCCGCAAGTGACAGCAGAGTTGCTGTCCAGCGGCTCAGACGACTCTCAAACCATTCCAGGAGTCTTCCATAGTTGTATTGCCAGAGCTCCTCGATGTTGTAGCTGAGCCACACTCCCAGGTATTTTACTGGGGTCTATGCCCAGTTAAGTGGGTTTTCCGACTAGACACGTTTGGTGACTGTTGGCAGCGGGAAGATTACCCATTTCCCCCAATTAATAGTGAGACTGGATAGACAACCAAATCCTATGATTTCCCTGATTAGGGAGTCTAGATTCTCCGCCGGTGTCTTGACATATTGTCACAACGTCTGCATACAGTGACACAAGGACCACTCTAGGGGTAAATGCCAGTCCACGGTGTGCACGATGCTGCCTCGGTCTCACCGGCAGAGGCTCCATGGCCATAGCAAAAAGAAGGGGGACAATGGGCATCCCGGTCTCAAGCCCCCGAGAAGGGAGGGGAAATTATTCCATTAATCCAGAGCCTCGCCGTCAGTGAGGAGTACAGCAGGGCAATCATCTTTAGAAATTTGAGGCTCATGCCCCGGCGGGATAGAAGTGCTAAAAGGTATGGCCATTCCAAGGAGTCAAAAGCCTTGGTGGTGTCCAGGAATATCGCAGCTGCCGGGAGGGAGGGACCTATTTCTTGCATAGTCTTGAAAAAGGTGCCAAGTTTGTGGGATGTACCACTGGTCGGGGAACAGCACAATGGGCTGCAGCGGGAGTAGTCTCGCCGCAATCAAATTGGCGAGAATTTTGTTGTCTAGGTTAATCATTGATAATGGTCTGTAAGAACCATACAACAGCAGATCCTCATCAGGTTTAAGAATCGTGATCATGAATGCCTCCCAAAGGGAAGGAGGAAGCGTTCCTTGCTCCAGCGATTCCTCATACTTATTGATGAGGTGTGGCGCCAGCAGCGGGGCAAATTCTTCGTAAAAAGTATCCATCAGGCTGTCCAAACCCGGGGCCTTATCTCCGTGCAAAGCACTAATCACTCCAATCACCTCCTCCTCCGAAAACAGCTCATCCATGTATTTACAGTGGCCGTCCCCTAGCCAGAGCACCTGGATGGAATCAAAAAAGGCAGTCTAGTCGGGGGAGGGGGTGGGAGGTCAGACTGTCACAGGGCATGGAGTAAAGAATAAAAGGGCCAGATTTTGGCTTGGACGGCCTCCTAGCCGATCGCATACCCTTTTGTAAGTGGCTCGCTAATGTAGTCGCTGGCCCAAGGGTTTTTTTAAGGAGACCGGCTAGTGTTTTAAGCATTCATTTTTGAGCTGCAGTATTTCTCCCACAAGGCGCCTAAGGCCCCCATAGTAAGGGGAGTACACCCATCTGGTTAGCAATACATTCACCTCTTATCACAGACTTAAATGCCTCCGACAATGTGGAGAGTTATTCTACCGTGCCCTTATACAGTGCAAAGTACTCTAAAATTGCTGATCGTATTGAGTCGTGAAATACCTGGTCACGCAGAGCCCCTGGTGGTATGCTTCAGCTAAATGCTCTACTGGGAATGCCTGGTAGGGCAAGCTCAATTAGCACCGGAGAAGGATCAGATAGAGTGCGAGCGAGGTGAAAAACCCTGAAGACCCTTGTCACTACGTTCTTCGAGGTCAGCCAGAAATCTATTCTGGAGCAGGTAGGGCCAGCCAGGAACCTGCTTGTTCCTTCTTCTTTGTGCATGTTGAGGTGCTGCCATACATCTGCCAGGCCGTAATCTGTCATGATAGTCTGCAGCTGCGGCTCTGCCCATGGGTAGGGGTGTTGGGAGTCTCCCGACCTGTCTCTGCCGGGTCCAATATTACATTAATGTTCTTCTCCCACCGGACCTCTCCTGGATCCTGCGTCTCTATCAGTAGCCACACCTCCCCAAAGAAGTCTGGATCATCCACCTTGGGCCTGTATACCAAAATAAACCTAACTGCTCCCCAGCATACCCGCTAATAATACATATTTTCCTTGTAGGTCGCATATCACAGTATGTGTACACCAGGGAATTCCATTTCTAAGGCTAATCACAGTAATTCTTTCGTAACTGGAGTAACTTGCAACATATTTCTTCCTCATCCACCACGCCCGCAGGCGCAAGTAGTTAGCCCCTGTCAGATGCAATTCTTGCACAAAAACATATACCCCATTACAGATAAGATGCCGTGACCAGCCTCACTTTTCTGCTATCATTCAGGCTGGGGGGACTTTCCACATTATTGCTTTCAGAGTGGTCACATTGTCAGTGGGTACACCCATACACTCAGTCTCTCCAGCATGATTACCAGCTCAGCTTCAATTAATGTGTGACAGGAGGAGGCCAGAGAGGGGACCAGGGGAGGGTGTATGGGGGTGAGGACAACAGTAAAACAGTAAATAACCCGTCCCCAATAACACCACCCACCTCCCACTACAGCCGCCCAACTTGGTTGAAGGCAATTCCCCAATATGGCCACGAGTGGCCATCCAGCAAAACCAGAGTAAGATTCATCCCGAAGGGAGACCCAGGGTAGCCCAGCTGGTGGCTCTGGGTGGCTGGACGAGGTTAGCTCAGCAGGGGAGTCCCCGCTGTCAACAAAGCAGACAATACAAATCTTTAAAGGGTGACTTGAAAGGGTAAGTTCGACATGAAGATGAGAGGAGGCCCAGTCATGCCAACCCACAGAGTATTGATGATTAGGCCAGCAAAGGACCTGCATTCAGTTGTTTCCACTGAGGGGGGTCTCCCTCCGCTGTGTTCCTCTCCGATCCCGAAGGCGGCTTGACTGGTCAAATGTAGCAGCAAATTTTGCTGCTAACTTGGGGTCTGTGAAATACAAAGTGCGCCTGAATGGAAAATGTGTAGTTTTGTGGTGTACAGCAGAGAGTTTTTAATCGCCCCGTTTTCTGGAGCATACTTTTTACTGGCACAAACTTCCTTCTGGCAGCGTGTACGGCCAGAGTAAAATCCAGTTAGAATGAGACAGTATTTCCCTGGTATGTTCTTTCTTGCTTATCTCTGACCCTGTGCAGCATCCCCGTTACTACAGTTTAATAAATGGGCAATTATCGGCCTAGCTAGGGCTTACGGGGGAGGTCTGGTGCCACCCTCAAATGCGGGGGGGGGGGGGGTGGATGGCCTACCCAGAGACCCCCTGGTCAGGAGACTTCAACTACCGGGTCTGGCACTGAGGCAGTATTTCACTTGATATTCAGTTGTCTTGGAGCAGCCCCAGGCCAGTTTAACGCCCCCTGCAACTGTGCGTGCCACGTGGTACTCGTCCGGGTTCACTGGTCCAGCTGCCGCCAATCGGGTTCACTCAGATGGACAGCTCCTTAACGGGTCACGCACTGGTAGTCTCAGGATAGCGTTCCACCCCACCGCGCTCCACGCTAGAGGTTACTGCGTGTGCACCACAATTCTATTCTCTCTCAGGGTCCCACAGAGCCCAGGCCGGTCCACCTTCAATTTGATCCTGCAAGGGGCAGTGGGTCCGCCCTCCCACTCCACAACAATGCAGCCTGGGCCCGCTATGCCCGGTCTCTCTCCGGGTCTGTCCGAGCTCTGGCCCAGCCTCCTTCAAGTAGGTCCTGATGGGGGCAACGAGTTTACCATCCTGTACTGCCCCAATGTGACCGACCCTGTTCCAGTCGCTATGCTCCAACTCAGGGATCAGCCGCAATGTCCTCCTGGGGTTGGATCTCACAAACGCCCACTGTCCTGCTCGGGAGGGAGCGCAGGCAGTGTCCCCTGCCAGGGTCCCCCGCCACGCTCCCCACCTGGGGATTCTGTGTGTAGAACTCAATGGTAGTGATTCCACCAGGGACTGCGGGTATGCCTTACTATTCTGCTCACCGATCAACAGCCGCGGGGGGGGGGGGGGGAGGGGGGGGGTGAGGGGAGGGGGGGGGGGGGGGGTTTGGGGAGCTACTGACAGCTCGCTACCCGAGGCTCGGTCCGTTGCTTTCAGCCTCAACTCAGTGGTATTCATGCGGTGCCTTACAGGACTGCCATTTTGCCACCAGCCTCACTGCAGCTCGCCTCCTCTTGCTTAATGGGAGCAGGGTCCTGTCGCGTCTAAGACACGGCCAGCCAGTGCCTCGTCTCCGTGTAACAGTCACACTAAGTACTTAGGGTACGATGTCTGCCCCAACTGCCAGATTAATGATGGATTGGCCGTCCTGCCTGAAGAACCTCACAGAGTGATGGCAATCTTGTAGCAGGGCTTACTGGCGCCCCCTACAGGAAACACACTTGGCTACACAACTCCCAACCGTTTTTTGAGAAATGGGCATCTTACTGGCCATTTTCCTCCTATTCATCTTACACCAAGGCTTAGCATCCCATGTGAGAAGAGGAGTGCTGTATACACCGCAGGGGTCCTTGACAGATACCTAGAGTAGGCATATATTTACATTGGAAAGACTGCTGTCACACACCATTACCATGGTCAACTGCTACGGGCCAAATACGGATCACCCAAATTTCTTTGATGAGTTACGGGGTCAGATTGCCTCTACTGGACCCTCCCTACTACTCTAGGCTGGAACTTCAATTGTACTCTCAATGAGGGCTTTGACAGATCGCATGTCCCGCCTGGCCATGGCACTGCACTACGTCACCTGCGCCACATTTTCAGGGACTGTGAGCTCTAGGATATCTGGCATATTCACCAGCCTCACGAAAGAAAAGGTACTTTTCATTCAGCGGTGCATAAGAGTTGGTCATGGTTGGACTACTGGCTAGTTTCCAGGGGGTGGGAACCTGGTACAGGAGTTCAGACACTGTACCTTTTCTGATCACTCACCCATTCTACTTATTTTGAATATCCCTACACAATCCTCACTGGGCTCTAACTGGTGTCGCTTTCAACTCATACTACTAGATCATCAGTGTGAGAAGTTGGCCTGGCATATGCTGTCCACTATTCTAGTGGGCACCTTGCACCAGTCCAAACGACCCTTATTGATGGTAGGTTTAAAGACAACCTTTATAGAAAGCTACCCTAGTGGTAGCTGTGGCGAGCAGCCTTCAGGCTAAGTCTTGAAGGAATGTAAAGCAGCTTGTTTTACCAGTCTATAATCTCATGAATGATCAAATGAAAGGAGAACCACACCAGGTATATATGATATATATAAATATGTATTTTTTTCTAAACACACCCCTCTAGTCTCTTTATGAGGCTAGAGGTAAAAGTACATAAGTTAAACTTAATTAGCACACAGTAAATTAGCACAGTATACGTTTTGCCCTAGGGGCCTCACTAACCATATACTACGAAAGTGGTATAAGAACCAGGAGGAGCATAGAGACAAGGCCTAGGGCCTGTAGAACCGTGGGGGCAACCACGAACCACCCAAGGTAGGGACGCAGGAGACCCACGGGGAATGAGTGCAGTGTCTAAACACAGCCACGAATCACCATTGACTTCTATGGAGAAAGTTGCAGTTATATTTTTAAAGATTAGGGACACTTAGGAATGGACTAGGAACAAACCCCTTCAGTAATGGACACTTCGAGAGTCAAGACCCATGGTAGCACTGAAGTACTTGTGTTACCTCACCCATGGAAGCCGGGTGCATAGGTGTCTTTTCGGGTCTGGTTTCGGCGTGGTTTCCTATGGAGAGCTGCAAAGGAGTGCTGCAGGCGACCAGGTGAAAAGTGTCCGGATGGATCCAAGGGTGGATCGAAGATCTGAATAACCTGAAAGCAGAGGGGACATAGTCTGGGTCACTAGCCAGTGACCAGGGAGGCGACAAGAAGATGCCAGACGATGTCGGGTGATTTCAGGTGATGCAGGTGAAGCTGGATTCTTCAGCCACGAGGACCAGGAGGCGTCGACGACAACCAGGAGCTGGATTCGAGCTGTCCCACGTCGGATGCCGAGTGCTGCAGCGCTGGTATCCGGATTGGACCCAACAAGCCTTGGCAACAGCAACCCAAGCAGATTGGAAGTTTGGCTTCAGTGCAGACCAACAAGGTCTGAGGGACTCAACCTTTGGAGGGGAGTCAGAGGAAGTCTAGAGCAACCAGGAAAGCCCAAGAAACAAAAGAGATTCCTTCGTGGGGGCCCACCAGTCGACGGACCAGGGATCACAAAGGAGCCTTGAGCAGGAAGCGGGCCCACTGAACACTTGTGGAGTGTAGCCCCACAAGCTTCAGTGCAAAAGGTGCTCAGGGCTTGGACTACAAGTAGCCCAATGCACAACTTCGGGAAAGCTCGGGAAGTCGATGCACTAGCAAATGTGCTGGATGTCCAGGAGTGCCGGTCCCACGTCTCTAGTGATAGCTACAGGTCTCCGCTTTGCTGGGGACTCGTGTCTGCCTCGGAGATGTCTGGAAGTCCTTGTCCTGTGTCGCAGATTCTTCGGGATCCGGCGGGAGCCTCGAAAATGCAGACCGGCAAGATGCTTATTTGGTGTCTGTTTGAACAGGGGAGTCACACCTTGACCAGAAGGGAGATTTCTTCAGTCTTCTAGTCGAAATAGAATGTTGAAGGTCCAAGATATGCGTTGCAGAGTTTCGTCCAGGGTAATCTAGAGTCTTAGGGACTGGGTTCCTATACTTATACTAAGTTTAGGGGATGGACTAACTCTAAGGTCCCGCCTAAGGGAGGACCTGGGGAGGGGGCGGTGTCACCCCTTCCCCTTTGTCCGGGTTGGCGCCAGAGCTGGGGCTGAGTGCCCAGCAACCGGTTTGAACTGGGAAATGCACAGGGACACCTTGTGTGCCCAAGGCACTGTGTGAAAAGCATTCACTGAATGCACCCACCCTGCCCAAATACACTAAAGTCTGTCTGGATAGGTGGTAACACCTCCCTGTGACCGGAAACCTATTGTCCAGGCCTCCCCTGCCGGAGTTCCGTCCAGCAGCAGGATGTAAGACACGTGTCTGTTGCAGCAGCATCCATTTTGTGATGCTGCAGTTCCTTAAAACTATTACCGGGGGGGGGGGGGGGGCGTGTCCAAGATGGCGACGGAGTAGGACGTGCTTTCAGTCCCTCCGCCACCGCAATTTCTACACCTTGTATACCGCCTTCACCGAGACTTCCTGAGCGCCCCCCAGCCCTGCCGCGACACCGCCAGAATCATCGGTGGAGTTTTGAAGCCTTCCGCGGCTCCGGTGGTGGCGGGGGAGCCCCGCTGCCGAGGCCTGTGGCGTGACCGCGAGGCGGAGCCGGGGACTTGCGTGGGGCGCCGCCGGAGTGGCTGTGGCCGGCCACACGGCTGGGGAGTAGGCCGCCTGAGGACCCAACCGGAGACTAGCACATGGTGGTGCGGCCCGGCCCCACTGAGAGCGGAGGTGCAGCGGAGCCCTAGGAGAGGAGACAGTGAGCGAGGGGAGCCCGGTGCCTAGCGGGCAATTCGTGCACTTGAGGCCAGGGATCGGGGGCCTACACCCCGGTCTGGCGCAGTGACCATCGTTGTCCTGGGAAGTGGCGGCCGGAGAAGGAGGTGGCTGGCCCGTCTTTAGCGACGACCCCTGCCTGGTGACTCCCCTGGGCCAGACCGTGGTCTGCAGGCACCACTGGACTGTGTTGTGATCGGAGGTGGGCTGATGATAGTGTGCCTTGGCCCCTGAGGACCGCCGCTTCCACGGTTGGGCCCAAGCAGTCGGAGGGGCCCTGGGGGACGGCGGGACGCCCCTGAAGACTGAGCACAGCGAGGGAGCTGCTCTGCGGCTGGCGGGACCTGCAGCCCCAGTGTGGAGCGAGGTTTGGACTGCGCCCACGCCCGACGCAGACAGGTGGGGCCCCTTGGAGTGCCCTCGAACCGGTGGCAGTGGGGCACAGTGTGGTGTGGACATTGCTTCAGAGAGGTGGAAGGCTGGTGCATGGGGCCCGGACCGGCGGCGGAGCGGAGGAGGGGTTGCCTGCTGTGGGAAGTACATTTTGGAAAAGCGCACCCCCGATTGTAGTGCCTGTGAGGGAGGTGCTGGGCAAGTTTCGATGGCTCAACGGATTCGCAAGGACAAGCCTGGCAAGGAGGGGCCCATGAGGGGGAAGCAAGCGACGGGATCCCCTGGCACTAGCTCGTCTCCCCGGCTGCGGGACGATGAAGCACCAGCCACCAAAGCTTTCATGCTGGAGCTTTTCTCCGCCATCAAGGAGGACATCTCGGAGCTCCGATCCCAGCTCGCCTCCGACCTTAGGGAGGTTAGGAGAGATGTGGACAGCATTGGCGAAAGAGTCGCGACATTGGAGGAACAAGACCTGGGCCTAGCGGGGGATGTGCACCAGCTTCAGCAGGATGTGCTTAGGCTGACAGAGCAGAACCTGGATCTTCAGACGCACGCAGAAGACCTAGAGAACCGCTCTCGACGGAATAACATTCGCATTCGAGCGGTGCCGTGGGGCAGAGAGGCAGGCGACCTGCGTGGCTATGTAGAAGCACTCTTTCTACAGGCCCTGGAGGTGGAAGACCTTCATGAAGTCAGAATGGATAGGGTGCACAGGGTCGGGCTGCTGAGAGGCATGGGGGGTCCGCCCCCGGACATTTTGGTTTGCGTCCACGACTTTCAACTCAAGGAGCGTATCCTTCGGAAGGCGAGAGGCGTCCCGGATTTGCAATTTAGAGAACACCGCCCCCAGCTTTTCCAAGACCTGGCTGCATCGACGCTGCAGAAGAGACGCAATTTCAAACCAGCGAGAATGTGGTGTGGCGTACTCTTGGGGGCATCCTTTCCGCCTCATCTTCAGGTGGCAGAATAGACTGGTCCAGGTCCGCTCTTTGCAGGCTGCCAAAGAACTTCTGGGCATGGACGACGCGGCCTCCTCCCCTGGTGATGAGCAATCTCCAACACATGGACGGCAGCGCTCTTCCTCTTGGCATAGAGTGGGGCGTCCGTTGACGCAGAGTAGGCCGGATCCCTCGGCCAGCCAACAGGGGAGAAACGGGGCTGTGGCCTCGGTGGCGAGTGCAACGGAGTCGCAAAGTCCAGAAAGTTCCGGTGCGGCGTGATCAAGAAGGGAAGGCTGATAGGCAGCGGGGGAACCGCCCCCCTCCGCTCAGGTACTGTGGTTCCTATGTACTTTTGGAGAAGACGACCCAGTCCAGGGAACGTGCGGGTCACCACCTTGACCCTCACCCGCCGTTCCTCAGGGGTTCCTGTGAACTCCTCTATGGTGACTCGTTATTTTCCTTTTCTTCTTTTACTATGTCTTTTTTCTTTGCTGTTGAGGGCAGGGGAGGCACTCCGGTTGAGCCTCTCTGGTCCTGGGGGAGGGACGGGGGGGGGGGGCGGGGAGGAGGGACAGGGGATAAGTGGTGGTGGCGTGAATGTGTGGCGATGCGTTGTGCTTTCGGTACTCGACTCTGGGAGGGTTCGATATTCCCCGGGAGGATGGGCACGATGTTCTGAGACTAGTGTGGGTGCTAGGAGTCCTGAGGTTGAATGGGTGGAGGTGCGCTGGGGTGACGGGCGGGACTCCTGGGAACTAGGGGGCCCGCTGGCGGGTCCTGAGAGGGAGCCGGAGTGGATTGGGGACCAGGGTTGTTGGATGAAGTGGTACTTACTGCTCTGGGGTTGGGGGGATGCTGAGAAGGATGGGGTATTCTACCTAGGATGCCGATCACTGTGGGTACTTGGAATGTGAAGGGGTTAAACTCCCCTCAAAAAAGGCAAAAAGTGTGGAAAAACATTGTAGACCATAGCTTGGATGTGGTGGGCCTCCAGGAGACACATTTAGCGAGGAAGGACGAGACACGCCTTAAGCATAGAAATTATCCGCTTATATATAGGTCCTCTGCCCTTACTAAGCATAGGGGGGTGGCCCTTCTGTTCAGCTCTGCAGTACGGTTTCAACCAATGTGGGTTAGGAGTGATAAGGAGGGTAGGTGGATCCTGGTTAAGAGTATGCTCCGCGGGAAACTGTGCACTTTTCTGGTACTCTACGCTCCCAATGCAGGACAAAATAGGTTCCTCCAGGACCTGCTGTCTACTGTGGAGGACTTTGTTGAGGGGGCGCTCTTCATGCTAGGGGATTTCAACCAGGTGTGGGATCGTGATCTGGACTGCTCTCGCCCCCACAGGGCTGACGCTGGACTCTTCTCGGCTGAGACACGTAGGAGATTCGCCGACCTGGGACTGATCGATGGGTGGCGGGCCTTGCATCCTCTTGTGAAAGACACCTATTATTCCCATGTCCACCATACCTATTCCCGTCTAGATTACGGATTCCTGGGCCAGTCCCTTCAGGGTTCCCTAAGTGATGCTTCGATCTTCCCCCTGTCAGTGTCTGATCACAGCCTGCTGACCCTTTGTGTAAACTGGGCCCCGGAATCCTCTGGGACTCGAAAGTGGTATTTCCCAGCCTCACTCGTTAGAGATGACCCATCCTGTAAGGCACTACGGGTGGCAATCCGAGACTTTTTTTACCTTAACCCTGTAGAGGACACCTCGTTCTTTATCACCTGGGATGCCTTTAAGGCGTTGGTCAGAGGTAGCTGCTTGGCTCTCAATGCGGCTCTTAATAAATTGCGGCGCGAGGAGAGTGAAGGAGTGGAGGCTGAGTTGGGCCATTTGGAACAGACTCAAACAAAATCCCACTAGACAAACGCTTTGCGCGTTGACGGCAGTCCGTGGTAACCTCAGGAACCACTATAGCAACAGAGCGGAATTCACTCTTCTTAAACTGCGCCGGCTCTCTTAATCGCAGGGCAACAAGATTGTGAGGCATCTGGTGCGACAGTTGAGAGTCAAGCGAGAGAAGGAATACATCGGAGGCATTCAAGACTCCGGGGGGGACCTGAAGCATCGCAATGAGGACAAGGCGGAACTCTTTGGGGCGTTTTACGAGGCACTATACTCTGGGGACAATTTGGACCCGGAGGCCCAACGTGACTATCTTAATGCGCTTCTGCTCCCTCACATCTCCCCGAGTGGAATGAGTTGCTCGAGGCTCCCATCACTAAGGAGGAGGTCCTGACGGCAATTAAGAACTTGAAACCAAACAAGGCACCCGGAGCGGACGGCTACACGGCACTCTTTTACCAGACCTTTGCTGTGGAGATTAGTGATTCTTTAGTACTCCTCTTCAATGCCATGGCTGAGTCAGGTACGACCACGGGCTCCATGGCGGAGGCAGTTATCTCAATCATCCCTAAGCCAGGGAAGGACCCCACCCGATGTGCCTTGTATAGACCTATAGCCCTGCTAAATCTGGATGCCAAACTTTATTCCACTATACTGGCGTCCCGGCTACAGGACCTCATGCCTGCCCTCATCCACCCCGACCAATCCGGTTTCATTAAGGGGCGCCGCTCACATTTGCTAACTGCCAACGGGACTATGGGGTCCTGCCTACGGAGCGGTATCATCATGCCCAGCTCCTACACTGGGCACTCTCACCCGCAGTTAGTGATGCAGCCACTAGAGCGCTTAGCCCCTTCGAGACCTTCATTTCCCGGGCCACTGGCATTCGGGGAGCCATCTCCTTCTTATACCGTCACCTTTTATCCACAGTGATCTCCCCCAGACCGGGATACATGGGTCTCTGGGAAGAATTGTTGGACCGCGATATATCGGATATTGAATGGTCACAACTGTGGAGAGACTTGGCGAAGCACAATCATTTCATTGAACTCCTTGAGGCCCATCTCAAGATGATGATGGATTAGTACCTCACCCCTGCTAAACTACATCGCATGTTTCCTTGCACTTCCGACAGATGTTGGCGAGGTTGTGGCCTGTTGGGTGACTTCCGCCACATCTGGTGGGAGTGCCCCGCTATCCGCCCCTACTGGGAGGAGATTCTTTCCCACATTAAAGACATTCTGGGCTACCCTGTGGCTGACTCAATGGCGCACATGTTATTAGGACTCTGTGATCCCTTGCTGGAACACCAGACTCTGGCGGATAAGAAAATCCTTTGGTTGTGCATTGGGGCGGCAAAGACCACCCTAGCAGCGGCATGGAAAAAGAGGGAGGTCCCAGCAATTTCTTTGTGGCATGCTCGGCTTTGGAGATTGTTAAGCAGGGAACGCATGGCTGAGGTCTTTCTAGGCGATTTTAAAAACTTTGCCTTTCGTTGGGGTCCGCTGGTTCGGTTCCTATCTAGGGGACTGCCATCGGCGGTATGCCCAACTACGTTGCGGAGCCTACATCTCTTCCAGGTATGAATGCTGGCACCTGAGTGAGTGTGAATGTGGAGGGACGCCACCACCGGGTGGGGGTTGGGTGGGGGGGAAGTTTCTTGTTATAAGTTTGAGACATCACTGCCTTGCCTGTGGTGGGAGGCTCCTGGCTGCTTGCCCAAAAAGACTTCTGTTGGTTACAGTTTTTAGCAGCTAAAGAGACTCTATGGCCCTTTGTACCATTGCCTGATCGCACCGAGCCTGGGCTGCATCTATGGTGACTGCTTACTCTAAGTGCCCTAATGGCTCCGATGCTCGGACTGCCCGTGACTTTCAGAGCCTCCCACCTGCTTTGCTTATCCCCCTGCGAGGGTGCTGTGCGAGATTGTCGCTATTTTCTGTGTTTTTTTCTCAATAAAATAACCTTTGACAAAAAAAAAACTATTACCGGGTAAGTAAAGGTGTACATGTCTTCTCCCTTTAGAAGGGTGGAATTCTACCTCCGCCGCCAGGACTGGCGGGGGGTAGGATTCCAAAGTGTTTGACACCAAACACGACATGTTTTGATGCAGCCATTCCAAAGTTGGCATGAACCGCAAGGTTATAATGCACTTAAGAGTATGTGGTATGGCTGTATCACAGAACAGCTATAAGGAAGGGATTCTGAAAGCTGCAGAGGGGCTCAGCTCATGCTTGGGCACCCTCTCACACAAAACCAAGCACTCTGCCTCCAGGATTGTTAAGGCCTGCCATAGGAGTGCCTTATAGGTTTATATGTGCCTGTTTTAAAAGGTAGATATAGGTACACTATATCTTAGTAAGGGGTGCGTACACCACCTTACCCAGGCTGCAGGAGCAGACCTGTGGTGCCATTTTGGAAGGTGTCCCAGGGGTGGCATAATACATGCTTCAACCCCTGGGGTACCTATGCCCTTGGTACCTAAGGTACCATATACTAGGAACTCACAAGGGTAACCCAGTAACCAATTTGGGGTGTACCTAATGTACATGCAATCAGTTTAGAAAGGAAGCAGCTAATCTGGGGTCCTGACTAGCAGGGCCCCAGCCAGACTAGTCAATAAATCAGTGAAAGACAGCAAAAAGTGGGGGTAACCATAGTAAGCAGATCCTACTCTCCTACAATCAGTTTGCTGAGAAACTTAGATAGGAAAGTCTGCTTATTTTGAAAGAAATTAAGGGACCATGCCACTGGTCTGCACGGTCTGGGAGGCATGTAGAGTTACCATTAACTGACTTTGCTTGGCCAAGAGTGCAGGAGTATTGCGCTTCCCTTAGATTGGAAGGGGAACTTAAATGGTTAGAAGCCCAAGAAATCCATTATTGAAGATCCTGTGACAGCACAGTAGATTAAGTCCATGTTGACGGAAGACCATTATTTGGTCACCAGGGTAAGCCATGTGTGTGGCAAATACGCGGTTGCACGCATCTATGGAAAGGGTGAAAGACTGAGGAAGACACTAGCCACTATGATAAAATGTCTGTAGGCTATTAATGAAGTGCTTAGTCTGGTGATGGGGAGGGCAAAAGAAGCTACACAATGACACCACTAGAATATTGTGGAACTTCATGGCCTTCTACCTCTCGCTCTACCTCCAGGAGAAGGGAGTCTGTGAATGTGGGCTTATATCTGGAGGATGTGGCTCTGGGTTAGCTGAACGATGCTCAGTACATCTTTCTGGATCAATATTGCGCCAATGATGAAATCCGTGAGACAATACAACTGCAGGCCGGCAGAGCCCAGGGGCCTGCCGGGCCTTCTGCCTAATTCTGTAAGACATACACTGACATCCTGGCCCTCATTTTAATTGCAGTTTAAGTTGGCGAGACAGGTGGGACGGTTCCCCAGGGTTTATGCGTGGGGCCTTGATCATAACGTTGCTAAAACCTGGAAACCCCCTGACCGGTGCAAATTCTATAGACCATATTCCTTAATTACCTGCACTGTCAAAATATTGGCTAAACAACTTACCAACAGGCTAACTTTCCTCATGACTCATCTGATGTGCCCGACCAGTCGGGAATCATGCCCAGGCGCTCCACTTCGTACAACTTGAGTACTCTATATGCAGTCTTGCAGGACATTGACCCAGGGATGGCTGCAAAGGTGGCCTTATTAGATGCTACCAAAGCCTTTGATTTCCTTGAACGAGACTATGCGCAGGCTATTATCTGCAGGATCGTATTCCTGTGTACATGTCTGTCCTGGAACAAGTTACTCTACTCCAATCCCATAGCTAAGGTGAGCATTAAAGGAGCGGTCTCCTTCCTTTCGCGATGAGTACCAGACAGGGTTGCCAGCTTTAGCCACAAATTGTTGCCCTGGCGGTTGAAACAGCATTATTGGGATTTTGCATTGCGATACCCCAGCTGGCATCTCCTAATTTCTCTATATGCAGACAATATTACAATGTATCTTCGGGACCCCCAGTTGAGCCTGAATGATGTATTGTGGCAGTCCGTTAAATTTGGAAGGTTGTCGGGAATTCACATTAAAATGGGAACAATCACAGCTATTTTCTCTTCCACAGGTCATAACGCCCTTTATCCCGGGCTCCCATTGCAGTGGTGCGCAGTCGGCTTAAAAAGCTGGGTATAAAGGTATTCAGAGATGGAGAGGAGGTGATACGCTCCAATTTTGGAGATGCACTCAATAGATCTCACTTCCATTGTCATTTGCAGGACGCATAGCATTAATAAAGATGGTACTCCTACCTACGCTACTGTACCTCTTTCTGAACATCCCCAACCCTATCATTCTTCCGAATACTGAAGTCTCAGATGACACGACTAGCCTGGGTGGGGAAACAGCCGTGCATTAACTGGGATATCCTTACATTACCATTCCAGGAAGAGGGGGCAGGGAGGTTTGATGCACCGGACGTGGGTCTTTATTATCTATGTGCTCAACCTCACCATGCTATTCACTAATATGGCTCCACCCCTTTTCTCCCTCATCTGGCTATTGAACAAGGCTATATGGTACCCATCCCCTCGCCTCCTTCACTGGCATCCTTTTGGCTAGCCCCTCAAATACTTTATCTAGGGTTGCTTGCACAACTGCAGCCTGACAGAGACCATGCCATAAAGTGGGAAAGCGCATTGTTTATTAATCTTTGCCCCTCTGGAATATCACCCCCTGTTGCGGGTCACACATGAATCCTCAAGCAGACTATCAACTCAAAAAAAGAGGCCTTACTCATTGGGGTGATTCGAATTGTGCCGGCCTACTCCTTACGCAATCAGACTATATATAGGAGCTGAACAGGCTTTCCTCTGGATGAATTTATGTACTTCAGACTGAAATGTAATTCTAAAGCAGCCGTCCTAGATTTCACAGCTCTACCTCCTAACACTGCTTAACTGTTGCAGGCCAGGAGCACCAAGCACGTGGTTTCCTTTCTCTGCTGCTCTAAGAAGGCTAATTATCCAGGCCCCCGGGGTCCGGCTCGTCAGAGCTGGAAAGAATTGTTAGCTGCCCTCTCTCTTTTTTTTTTTTTGCAGAGTTTTATATAGCGCGAACTTGACCCGAATCAGGTATCTGAGCGCTTTACATAGCACCAGTTGCATTAAATGAGGACACATTCATTTTTGTTAGGCACAGGGAGATTAAGTGATTTGCCCAGAATCGCAGGATGTTCAGCGTCATTGCCGAGACTCGAACCCAGTCCCCCAGATTCGAGGTCGATATCTTCCAATAGGAGACTCAGGATCATCCACTGTAAGTTCCTTCAGAAGACATACAGTACCCCTGTCAATCTGCACAGGTTCGGTCTTAGGCCGGATAATCGGTGTGCCAGATGTGGCATGGGTGGGCAATTTCTTTTTTATACTTGGCATGGTCCTATGGGCTGGTGCATTCTTACTGGCTAGAGATGCAAGCTGCCCTCTCCATCATGACAGAAGAGATGCTGCTGACTCCTCTAATGGTTTTCCTAGGGCATGTTAAAGATTTGTCTGCCTCCTATAGGTGATGTGTTACACTGGCACTGCTGCTTGCCAAAAGAGTGGTCGCCTGTTGCTGGGGACGAGAATAGGCACCTAAGATCAAGGACTGGATCACAGATCTAATATACTGTAACGAACAGTTAACATTGTATGCTGAACTCCTACGTATCCCTCGAGAACCAGGGATAGCTGGCACCCCATCCACAACTATCCTGTTTACAATGTACAACCTGCCTCGGGAGAGTCTTCTGATATTATATTGAGACGCATCTGAGCGTAAGTACCCTCTGCCATAATGGACAACAGTTCAACAGCAGCCTGCTACCTGGACTATTGCCTCAATGAGATGGTTATTTCCTTGTATGTCTGCCATTACTATCTGTATGCTGCTGGTTAGAGGAGGCAACGGGATTGCATGGATATACCATTGTACATGGGGATGAAGGACAGCTACACTTTACATATGATATATTTAGGTTGCAGCCGTATGTTTCTGTTTTGACCCATTCCAATAAAATCCAATACACAAAAAAGAGTGGTAAACAGAAAAAGGAACACTGCTCAGGATGAGATTCGACCTAGGACAAGAAGGGCACCTATTAGGCTGTATTACAATGTTTAGTAACAACAGACAATAACTTTGTTCATTGGAAAGTTTCCATATTTGTTTTTTCTCATGTCCACTGGTTGTTACATTTGATAACAGGAGAGAAAGGGCTTGAGGCAACACTCCTGTGCCCCCAGTCAAATATATAATAACAACAGAGGAGTGAATAGCACAGTGCTCAAATTATAAAACTAAGCTACAAAAAACAGTGTGTCAAAAAACCCTTCAACAGGAATAGCAAACACCTCCCCCAGTTGGGTAGTAACTACAACTGGGCACCTGTATCCCACATTGTAGAACAGGACAGGGATCTCCCTATTTGTAGAAGGACCCTCACTCACCACTAGCTGGTGACATGCTTCATCATGGGGTCCCCGCTGGGGTGGTCTAATACCCCCCCAGCGTGCTGCAACGCCTGTTTACAGCGGAGCAGGATGTGGTGAATGCAACAGTGCCCAAATCAAAATGTAGTGATAATATGTGCAGATTAAGAAAATACTAGGTTGTAGCCTTTATACCTGTTTTAATAATGACCAACCCGTATTTGTTAAAAGCAAGTGAGCGGACTAATAGGTTCTGTATTAAGCAACCTGTGTCCTTAATGATTACAGAAAAATTGTGGTCAACATGTTTCTGCTGTTTGGCTGCGATTTGCTCAGCATTCGTCAGGACCTTAAAATAAACCCCCAGTGGTATGCGCGCGCTAAGGCGCTCCCTACTGTGAGGCTCAATGTGTGAATAACAATTAACCATCACGGGCAGTCTCCGTGATAAAGGTCAAAACAAAATGTAAGACCTAGCCAAAAAACGCAATTAGCGAAGTGAAATCTCTCCCATAGGTAAAGACAGCATGGGTAATCTTCACGCGATAACTGTTGCCTTACTCGCGGCTCCCCGCTCGCAACCTATGTTCAAGGCTGCCGTCTCACCCGGAAGGTGAGACGGCACTGGTTGTTACACACATATGGTTCATTTGGTTTATGCAGTGTTCGCCCTTCTTATACCCCAGTGTACCCCCGACTTATTAAGCTTGCATTTCAGGTTAAGAAAGGTTAGAAAGAAGGGATATGTGTTGTCAGGTTACTTGTTTTGCCTTGTGCAGTTTCTTTAAGTAACGTCTTTATATAATGGGATCCATAGTTGCTGGGAGCTCTTGGTCAACTGGTGTCAGCTGGCTAGTATGGAACTTCCAGTCTGCTGTGGTCAGGGTTAAATACATATAGAAGATTTTAAACTTAATCGGGGATAGGCAACCGACCTGGAGCTATGTTCAACTCAAGATCTACAGTACCCCTAACATTTAGCAATTGAAAGAATCAGGAAGAGTTATAAGTGAAAGGAAGCCACAGTTGCCCTGTTCCCAGCATTGTGTCAAAACACTCTCGCCTCATTTGCCTTTAGTCTGACATACATAGTTAATACAATAACATATTGCTTCTAAAGCGGATGAAAATAGAACATTCAAAAAAGAAAATGGCTATTATTGATTTTTTTAACCAAATACTGTGTGTTATGGCCATTCCGTCCCACGTCCATGCATCTTTACTCTCTACCAAACCATCACTCTCACACCCGCACCCCTGTGAGAAAAAATATAAATACCACAACACGTATCATCCTGAACTTAAAATAATTTATTTAATTCAACCTAATTCAAACAGTTATGTTTTAACAAAAGTAAAAGATGTCTTGGAGATGGATGTTAAAACACTTGCCGTTTCTCACCATCTTCCAATATTTCGACATTACTTTGATAACTGCTTTGGCCAATTTAAGCATTCAAAGTAAAGAAAATTCAATGATGCCTCTCTCTCAATATATCGGTTTCTTCTCGCTCTAACAAAGTAAACTCATTGGACAGTACATGTCTACTGGTCTTGTCTCATTTGCATTTTTCTACAACATATTTTTTTGGAAATAAGAGTAAGATTTGACCAGGACGGCGGATCCTTTTTAATAGAGTTGGGCTAATTCTTAAAAGTATTCCACTTGTGTAAACGCCCACATGTATTGGTAGTCCCAAAATACAGTCCGTGAGCAATGACTGAGCGGAGGTGGAAGAGAGAATTACTCTACAATATCTCACTTCCTGTGTTGGAGAATCTAGAAGAAACTAGGAGGAATTAAACAGCCTATTATTTTCAATTGAAGCAAAAAATGCATTGCATTTACTGTATGATAAGACATTAATCATTGTGCTTCCTTCTAACAAAAGCCTAAACTTTAGTGTGAATATTTCTGTGGCACGTTAAATGTTATATGGTAACTATCCCCCAAACACCTGGACAAGTGTAGAGACAGTAATGTTGGTCAGCATGGATTTTGCATAGATTAAACTTGAAAACCATCTACAACTAAGTAGGAGACGCCATTCCTGGTGGGCAAATTCAGACGTTTAATTATAAGTGCTTTGAGAAGTAGGGCCGGTCTTCAAGATTCTATTTGATGTGGTTTTGTTAGAATTTCCCGCCATCCAATCGAATGCAGATAGACGGCACATCAGATCATAAAGGCTTTTTGAACAGCAGATAATAGGTTTTCCAGATAGCTGCTCAACAGCATGTGTTCAACTTAAATGTGGTTAGAAATCATGCCTTGCTTTTAGTTAGAACAAGAAAAATGTCAGGAACAATGAAACAGGTAGTGGAAGGAAGGTCTCAAGAGCATAGAATCGTCACCACTTAAACTCACTTATTTTCTGCAAAGTTCCTCATTATTTTAAAGCAAATTAAAAACCAACTGCCATTTTGCTATTGCTTGTGCTGTTCTGCTTACCCCAGATGCCCTTCAGCAAACCACTGCAATGTTGTCTATCTTAGACATCCCACAATATTGTGGAGAAAATAGCAGCAAAGGCAAGTGAAAAGGCTGATCTGAAAGTTGCAGAAACAGATTCACCCACCCAGGTGCTGAATCAAAAGCGCATCAAAGCGACCCTCCCAATTTCAGATATAGTTTAGCTGAAAGAGGCTTCCTGGACCTCTCCTGCATTATATTTGGCACAACAGATGTATTTATACATTAGAAACACAGTTAAGGAAAAGAAAACGCTGATGAAAATATGGCACACAAATATAACTTTCCAGAGCAGTGGTGAAAATAACAAAAGCAAAACTTTAGATCCTGAACCGTCTGGCGATCGACAGCGGCTGACTGACATGAAACATGCTATTATCTCAATATTTTTCCACTGGCCACCTGTAACAGGAGAGCATCAGCATCCTCTCTAGGACTGTCTGGAAACTCATTAAAATCATATAAACTGCATCCACATTAGAATTCTCACTCAAAATCCTTAGTGCTTGATCTTTGTATTCGAGCAAATCATGTAACAAGCCCAATATAACTTTCCATGACTCCGCGAGAAGCCATTCCAGAAAGCAAGGTTGGTAAGAGAATAAGATCCTGGAATTTTGACTGGAATTCATATTTTCATTACATTCTTGGTCTCCCTTGGATTATTCGCCTTCTTTTTAATGCCAGTACATGGTTCTTTTTGTCCAGAAACACCTTTTCAATGTTTCAAGTGAACAGAGACAGAATTGTCTCCTAATTGAAGAAACTTCGCTCTTCGAGATGTCCAGCCGAGTTAGAAAGGCGGCCTATGACATGGCTTTTCTAACATCCAAAATGAAAAGGTCAATATCTTTCACCCAAGTAAAATAATTAAGATTATTAAGTGATGAAAGAGCCACTGCTACCGGCTGCTGGACTCCACTTCGCCTTCATACCCCTCGGTCTTCATGTCGTTCAAGCCTAGCTCCTCATTCTGCTCGAACGAGCGCTCATAATGCTCCACCTTCATTTCTGGGTCCTCCTCAGGGGCATAAACATTCTGCAACCACAACATATTAAGTTAGCAAAAATTTACAAACAACTGTATTATCTCGAAAAATGCAACTTGAAGTAGAAGACGGGTGTTCCCCGAAAATGTTTGTTAAAACAATGGACTGCTGAAAAGCTATAACTCCGTTCAAAAGTGGGCTTACTCGTTGCATGGAGTGTGTGTTGGATTTTGTGTCTGGAAGGTGGCGATGTCAAACACATTTGAAATAATAACTGGAAAGCATGAACCACCTTGCGCTATGGACATTAGAGCCCAATCACCTCAAATCTTGTGCAATGAATGCAAATGGGAAAAGACTTTCCTTGACACTTTTAACATGTTGGTTTAACAAACAATAGCATCTCCCCAGTACCCAACCTGCTTTGTGCAGCTGCAGCACCTTGTACAGTGTTACATAATATCTGTAAAACCTGGCTACTTGGGTGAAACAGACACAGAGAGATTGCTTTTTGATTAGACTTACCTGAAGGTAACTGTTACCCGCTAGGTCATCAAGCACCAATTGAACTTCCATCTTCCCCTCTATGATCTGCAATTGGACAAAACAAAGAGGGCAGGTCACACTTGGGTTTACGAACGTTACAGACTGGTGCTTCTAAGTGCAGTGCAGACTGGAGCACAGTGAATGCCCCCTGATAACACGGCCATCCATGCTTTTACACTCAACCTTCCTTAGTCCATTATGAAAGGAGGACATCCCATACAACACACTAGACTATGAGAAAGGTTTAAAATAATCACCTACAGAAAAAGCACTATGCATAGTCAGTAGTTATAAATTCTACCAGTTTGCAATATGCAATAGTAGGAAACCAAGGGCTCTTGACGATTCACACGAAGATGCTAAAGGGCACTGTGAACAGCGGAAAAAAGACCTTCAGTGGATACCCTTATTACCACGTGTCAACCAGAGAAGACATAATCAAATTGCTTGCATTTTATAAATAACTGCAAACGTTTGCGAACAGGACTCCCAGGATATAAAATACCAGATAACTGTTGTGGTGCACCTGGCAGAGCCAAGAACTATTAGGTGGAACAGTGGGAGGGTTGGCGTTTGGATTACCCGGAGCTACTCTTAAGAAGAATCACAAAACTCACCCTACATGAAAAACACCCAATCGCCACACATTCCAAATACCTCCCACCCAAGCCCTTCAGAAACAACATATAACCTGTTAAAAAAAAAAAAACTTAAATAAAAAAAGAAATCACAAAATTAAGATGTTTGACATTCTGTATGCATTATAGTGCAATTTAAGTATTTTTGATCTCTTAATAATACTATACATAGTTGTCTGGTTAATTGTATTGATGAGCCGTCCAAGTCTTTCTAAAGGCATTAGGCATGTGTCTAACTGTGGCACCAGCAGCGTTGTGGCATCAGGGACGTGTTTCCCTGCTTTGATGACCGGCGCACAAGGACTGGTACCCATTACCCTTTTTTTATATACATGAACACATCTTTGAAATAAATGCAGACAAAACATGGGAGTGACCACCAATGGACAAAAGATGTTTTATTTAAAAATATTGTAAAATACGATGCAAACCTGGTCAAGCTTCCTTCCAAATTCTTGTATTTTTTCTGCTCTGCCTGGGATGGAGCTATCTCCCACTGTGAAGGGGTTTTTCGACACAATCTATAAAACAAGAAGAGAAATGATCAGTTCTGTGGATGATTTCTACATCGTTAACATGGGGTTACAAAAAAGTATATTTATTCAGAAAAAATTGGCTCAACAATTAAGGTCTGAAACAAGCTTAGTGGCAGCTACGGTGAGTGTTTCAAAGAACGAATAAAGACTCTTGCTGTCATCTGGTTAGCATAGAGATTTTAAGTGACATGGGGTTAGTTCCAAGTGTGGCGTGGTGCATAGTTTCAAACAGTATTTCAATACATCCAGTACATGGAAATTCTGTGGCGAAAAGAATGGGTAAAGCATGGACACAAAAAGAAGAAAAGATACATGGGTGTGCTAGAAATCAAGTGTCAATTCCCCACTCACACACCCACACCCACGCCCACGCCCACGCCTTGGGACCCTTACAGGAGATTGTCGCGCTTTACAAGACAACTGAATGATTAAGAAGTGGAAGGATCGCTTTCAAGCTGTAAAGAAGTGCAGTTTTATGATCAAAAGATTTCACAAAGTGCAGAAATGACTCCACAGTGGAGGCTAGATAGTTGCCCTTACAATTTGGGGATATATTCAAGTTTATGCTTACAATCACTTTCAATCAATGGGTAGAACTGTGCAAGGCTGCATACTACTTCACCTATGGAAAGGAGGGCTACTACGAACACTCTGAAACTCCTCTGCTCAGACACAAAAGTTGAAGTGAGAAAATATTGGTCGAAAATATTGGTCCTGGTTCAGAGAATCAGTGCACAATATGCATGTTCCAGTGACTGGATAGTATAACCAGATGCTCCCTTACCAGTTCTCGGATATCTTTCAGTAGCCCTTCAACAGTGGTGAACTTCCCGCCAAGAGCACCCATGCCCAGCTCGAACTCCAGTTCTGGAATGTAGATGTTGCATGTCTCCGACTGTTAGGAGCAAAAGTACAAACGTCAGAGAAATGTCTAAAGCAGCAGTGACTCATAGTAGGATGTAGAGTTGGGCCATATAGTACAAAGATGAAATAACCAACACATGTTTGATCTGCTGAAGACAACATAAAGCACTTTGAGCCAACACAAATGGACTGAGAGGAAACATCAGTCTTACAGCTGTGGTTTGTGGCAAAGTGAATGTACGTGGGCTTTTAAATTTAGGAGGAACCAAACATGACAATCAATAAGGCCAAAGAAAAACACCTATTTTTACTATCAAGTCCACAAAAGAAACACTATTTTCTTTGGCGTAGTCTTTCAATATCTTATTTTAAAGCACAATATTTTTGTGAATTTGTGAGAAAATAACTAAAATCTATACTGTATGGAAAAAGCTAGTGCTAACCACCCAAAAATTGATATGCAAAAAATATAAGTTTGTAAATAACATCTTTTTGTAGGGCAAAGTCAAGAAGAATTCTGCCCAGGTATGCAATATCTTGGTATGAAACATTACACATTTTAGATACAAAGTACATCGACAGCTGTATCAAGCTCCTAATGTAAAGAACGTGATTCCTAACCCTAAAGAAATTAATGTAATGAGGACTTTTTCCAGTCTGTAGAGATAAAACCTCAGCTTCCTGGGTGCAAAGCCAGTGTCTGTTGGTAGTTAAATAAAGACCAATCACCACAGACAGATACCAATGTCTCTGCTGTGACGTAGCATAGTAACAGATAAAGGTCTGCCCATGATTTGCTCTTGTCCATGTTCACCTCAACAAATCAATAACAGTAATTAACCAACAGAATTCATGCAGACTTTTGATTGAAATACGTTTAATTTGAGGAAGATGGTGGACAGCTGAATATAACTTCCTGCAACCCTTATGAATAAATGGAACCGCCTGCTAAGTTTAAATCTTAAGACACAGGAAAAGCAAATCTTTTTAAGAACATCCGATTCCAGGCATTTATGTGTGCCTACTACTCAACGAATTGAAGATTAGAAGACATTTGCTACCGATATGCCCACAGCCTTGCCCTTCAACCAGGTGCTAATGTATTTTCATACAGCATCAGTTGTCCTTTCATTCAACTTATTTGCACTAAATGCACACACAATTTTCCTTTCTCAAGCCTTGCCTTGCGCCTGCTAAGGTGGCAGCTATGCACACAGATAATACATTTTTGCCTCAGCACCCTTTTACTATTCTTATTCAGCCCCAGCAAGCCTTTCCTTCTGCATGCTTTAGATACATATGCAGGAAGGCCTACCAGTTAAATATAGACCAATGAGCCATACATTTATGAAAGTGTAAACTGGCACTTTGATGCTCCTTTTGTAAAATCTGCTTTTGTTGTTATGTTCACTGAGGCACATTCACTGGTGGCAGCGCTCGCACGCATTTCACCTTTAGAGGTTTGATATGCATTTAACCTAAAAGTTAATTTTATTTTCTATGCGATAATTACATAGCGATAGGAATGAACCAATTTGTTTTCAATGAAGGAAAAATTAACAATGAATTGAGTAATATGCTAGATCAATTGTTTTTTCTGCGACCTGTACCATATAATTTTCTGCTTGAGGTACTCCTTGTGTGATAATATATATTAGGATAGTTGAACATAGAAGTAACATCAGGCGGAAAAAGATCACAACCAAAATGATATCCCATTTCATTGAACACAATCATACGCCAAATGATATGAAGTGGGTAATCCTTGAAAGACTGTATGGACAAGACAATTTGGAACAACGTCTTTTGGAAAAAGAACAACGGTGGGTGTATACATTGAAAACTGACACCCAAGGATTAAATGATTCCATCCCTTGGGGCCTTTTGGCAAGACAATGAAAAACAATGTAAAGGATCTATGTTCATTTACATCGTAATACACCCTCTGTGAACGATTATGCCCTGAAGGTCTCTACATGAAAAGATCGTAAAATTAATATTCTGATATAATCGTAAGTCCCTTCATATGTTTGTCCGTATCTATATATATTTGTGTAATCGTATTCTTAAAAAACTCATTTGTATTCGTTCATTTACCTATCCCGAGTATTCAAAGATGGCTCCCGTTCGGTTCCAACACGAGCGGCCATCTTTGTATAACATAAGTGGTCTAGCTACCCACCCGGAAGCAAGATCAGGGAAGCTTAATATTCATGCTGTGAGAACGAGACAGGGTCCGCCGGTCTCAAGGGAAGCCGAGTAGGTTTTCCGCAACAACAGAGCCTCGTAACAAGTAAGATCTGTCTTAATCAATGAAATAGAACAGTTATGAGGTCCACACGTTTTTTGAAGAGCGTGGTGTACCGGAAACCCAGGTATTTAAGATCTATACCACTCTTTGATTATTCCATTTTTAGGTGTTTACGGGGACAAATAACCTTACCGCGATTGACCATGAGGTTCAGTTAAGCCTCTGAAACAGTATGTGTTTTGTTCCTCCGTTTATTTGTATGCCCGTCATGTTTTGTGTTGAACCTGAAAACGACGCATTTGTGCTTTTTAAAATGAATGTATATATATTGTCACAGACAAATCACTTAGGGTGTTCCTTCACTGGGGGATCACTCGTCTTTTGAGAGTGTGTGTAAAACGGGTGAAGGTGTAATCAACTTCTCTCTATGAATGTCATTTAGACACAATTTTTTAAGTTAAAAAACTTTTGATAATTCTGAAATCGGTTTTTGAACATATAACATTGGAAGTGTCTTTTCTCTTTACAGATATGCCAATGATTTGCAGAAAAATAGTATGTATATCCATATATTAATATAGGCATACTTTTTCACGTTCTTTTTGGAGTGGTACTCACAGGGCGGGACCCTGTGCAGTCCTGAAGAAGAGCTGGGGGGTACAGCTCGAAACTAGGTGACTTTTTACTAGGGTACTGTGTTTCATAATAGAACCGGCTCACCTAGTAAACCACCCCATTTTTAATGTATCTGCTAGGCGCCTGAATAAAGTTAGTTTAGCTCACTAGTAGGATATTTTTAACCCTTATCACTCCACTTGACTTCCCTTTTTTCACATTACACGACACATAGTCCTCACAAAAAAGTGCTCCTACGCAATATCGATAGTTGTAGCACGCCTCAACCCGCAGCGGGTTGGGAAGCCCCTATGATGAAGCATGTCACCGTGAGGAAACTCCGGTGAGTGAGGGGACTAAAAAGAAATGTTCCTTTCCCGATCCTATTCTGTTTTTCCTAAAGACAGACCCAATGGTGTAATGTCTTAGTAGCTAGCTAGGTTCTCTGGGTCTGAATGGTTCAGATCTTTTTTGTATACTTGATGCTGTGGAGGGCGAACCTGGCTAATGTTTTTCCTCTACCCCACCCCCCCCCTTTTTAAATTTTTTTTTTTTTTAATATATATTATATACCAGCTTACGCGTTGCTGCGATCTCAGAAGAAAGGAAATTTAAGGAAACTTGTTATGATAACATTCAATTTACATTGTGTCATTTTTATTGAAATTTATTTTAATATGGAAAACATTTTAAAGTGTTGTTTTAATTCTGTTTATTTATTCGAGTGCTTGTGGATTTCTCTGTATTTTTTGTTTTTCCGTCTGGTGCGTACACAAATAAATCCGAAGGTTTTCTGACGCGTGAGCTGGCCACATACAGTTGTCCATGTGAGAAGCACGGATTCTCCAAATCTAGTCCATACACTTGCAGCGATTGTCCTTGTGCTTTGTTGATGGTCATTGTAAAAGCGAGTCACACCGGAAACTGTAAACGTTCAGTATGGGAAAGATTATGGGGGGACGGGGGGACGGGGGGACGATATTTAACCAATTTTTTTTTGTACTCAACAACTTCTTAAAGTTTTATGACGATCGGATGAATGGTGTAGTAATGCATGAAGGACAAACAGACATAGTTTCGTTTTTATATATATAGATAGATAGATAAAACAACAATCCTGCTCCTGGAAAGATGGCGGCACATACTCAAGGCTGTAAGTATACAGGGCTTCTTTATTTTCTCGGGTCTCCCTCGACCCCATGGCTAGAGAGACGCGTTTCGCCTGCGCAGCAGTATACATACATACATAATATTAGATAGAAATATATATATATATATATATATATATATATATATATATATATATATATATATATATATATATATATATATTTATTTTGACAGCGCAACAGAAAACCTATCCAGGTACATTGACTTTTTTTTTACAAGAGTGGGTAAAAGGATTGAACTCATATATACGAGATACAACTGACTTTTTGTATAAACTATCTGAGCAAAGCTGGTCTGAAGATTACTTACTCATGACATTGGACATTAGTTCATTGTATACGTCCATCAGGCATGTAGATGGCCTAAAGGCAGTGCAATTCTTTCTGGACAAACGTCCCATATATCACATACAGCACAACAAAATGCTTATGGGAATGTTAAACATATGCCTACAACAGAACTTTTTTACATTTGGAGGCCAGGCCTATCAACAACTAAAAGGGGTGGCCATGGGGTCTTGCTTCTCCCCCAGCTTCGCATGTCTACACATGGGGCTGTGGGAGGAGCAGACCCTGATGGGACAGCACAGGGCGGCAATGGAACGACATGCAATATTGTACCTCAGATATATTGATGATCTGTTTTTTATCTGGAGGGGGTCCAAAGAAAGGGCCGCCAATTTCGTTGATGGGTTAAATGTAAATAATTTAAATCTACAATTTAATTCAACGATTAGTAATGTCTCAGTTAATTTTCTGGATGTAGAGGTGTATGTTACTAATGGCAAAATAGAAACCAAACTGCACAGAAAGGTTACCGCTGGTAACACGGTTTTGCATGCCTCTAGCAGCCATCCTCGCCATTTGATTCGTAGCATCCCCTATGGGGAGATGCTACGAATAAAACGCATCTGTAGCACTGAGGAAGAATGCAACATTGCCCAACTACAGTGTAGGATGCGTTTTTTGGAAAGAGGGTATAGCAAGAAAATGATAGAAGATGCCATGAGGAAAACAATGAGAATAAGAAGGGAACAACTATTAGGAACTTGCCCTGTCCCTACTGTTATAACAGAAACTATGGTTACGCCAACAGAAAAAATACAATGTAGGGCCATTGTTACGTACAGCCAGCAGCATGCTGAGATACGTAGGATTTTCTCAAAGAATTGGAATCTCGTACAAGGAGATGCAATTATAGGTGATCTGGTACAGAATAGACCTGAAATCACTTTTAGAAAATCCTCGTCATTAGGCAGTGCGATTGTGAGCAATACCTTGGACGTTCCAAAGAAGTGGTGGGAACGCATTGCGGGCTTCAAAAAATGTCAGGTCTGTAAAGCCTGTAAGCATGCCATAAACAAGACCCATTACACAAGTCCTTTCCATGAGAAGCCTATAGCAATCAAACAGAAGCTGGGGTGTAAGACGGAATGTGTGGTATATGTGTTGGTATGTCCATGCGGACTACAATACGTAGGAAGTACACGCCTTCCAGCCCACAAACGCATCCTACAGCATCCAAGAGCCATATCTGGAAAGGACCAAGCTTATCCAGTAGCGAGGCACTTCGAAAAATGTCACAAGAGCAACCCAGAGCTGTTAAAATACTATTTGGTGGACTCTGTTCCACCTTTGAGGAGGGGAGGAGATAGGGACAGCAAATTAAGTCTGCTTGAGACCCGATACATCCCCGAGTTTAACAGCAAACATCCTGGGCGGCTTAACAGCACGGAAGATCTTTATACCTGCCTATAATTGGTGATGCGATCGTCAGCAAAGTTTTTTCTCTGATTTGTATAAGTCTGATGAAACAAAACAAATATTTCTACATCATGTTCGGTAGCCTGCGGAATCTTACCAAATAAGAAAAACTAAAAAATTAAATTTTAATTGCACATTCACTTTAATTTTGATTTATATATACAACCCTAAGGATAGTAACGGGCTGAGGCATATACACAATATAATCGGTTGTTCAATGTCCGATTTTCCTCCAACACCCACTTGGGTATTATCTTTTTCCTCAATATGTCATATTCCACTATTCCCCAATGCATTACACCATAACTGATGAAAACATTAGGTATCCTTTCCATAAATAGCACTAGCTAAAATAATATACTTGGTTTAGGACCTATGAGGCTTGACCAATGGAAATTTTATGGTATATATTTATTGTACATTATGTAAATATATGAATTTGAATATGAACACTACATCTATATATTTATTTTTCTACAAAAATGAATGTTATTAGAATTTG
The DNA here is from genome assembly GCF_964263255.1 of Lissotriton vulgaris. NCBI lineage: Eukaryota > Metazoa > Chordata > Amphibia > Caudata > Salamandridae > Lissotriton > Lissotriton vulgaris. The sequence goes on from NC_141687.1 coordinate 1,104,138,601, forward strand.
TTTAGAAATTTATGAACTTTTGGCCTCATTTTGATACATCAATTTATCTATAATGTTTTCTGGTATAATGTAAATAGATGATAATTGCATTTATTAACTTTCGTTGGGGATGTGACTACAATGTAAAACGGGCACTACGCCCTGTATAATTTTGTGAGGCATACCCCTTTTAAATTTAAATGGGAGGTACTAACAACCATGTGACCGATGATGCTATTTAAGGTTACTTCCTTCCTCCTAAACATGACATGTGATCAAGCCTCGGCTGAGGTGAAACGCGTCATGGCGACTGGTGGGCTGTTATTCTTTATCACGAATAAAATTCACTGGTAACGAGAGCACGGAGTCTGTGGCTTTACTCAACTTCCGTTCCTGCTGCACGGCGTGATACTGCTACGTTGTGCTGTATTGTATCGGACTGAGCGCATATATATATATATATATATATATATATATATATATATATATATATATATATATATATGTATATATGTATATATATATATATATATAATCTATCACAGCCCTTGGATAAAGCGTGGATAAATGTGGTCAGTTATCCCCATTTAAATCCAAAGCCTCATGCATTGAAAATAAATAGACTACAGATGATTTTTCATCACATTCACAGTCTTGTCACGCTGCAGTAGCAAGTTATTCGGGGTACCATGGTCATTAGTAGAGGGACTCAGCTGGTATATTCGAAAAATATTAGGTGTTGGATTTAAATGGGGGGGGAGGGGGGGGGGAGGGGAGGGAACAACTGACCACATCACGTGATGTATAGGATTAAGACCCAGGAGGTTCGAAATGCATGATGCACAGAACTCTCTGCAAATTAACAAAGTTTTTATGCTACTTACCGGCTGGTTGGCTCGCTTTATCCCTGGAGGCAGGGGTGTTTTCTGTTTGCTAAATAGGATTATACGATACATATATTCGGATTGGTGTCACTACAAAGCATGCTTTTACATCGCATGCCTTTACAACGCGGTTTTTACCACGCAGTCCATTACAACGCATAATGCTTTTAGGCGCTGGATAGTGAATTATTTAATTTACTATTCCAACTCCAGTCCCCGTGGATAGCAGGGAAGGTGTTGGATAGTAAATTAAATATATTTCCTATCCTAGAGCGCCCCCCAGCGCAATGCGTTGTAATGGTATGCGTTGTAATGGTAGTGCGTTGTAAAAAATGCGTTGTAAGTGATGTTCCCCATATATTCATTCCACACAGCGCTCAAACTGCAGGAGTATGAAACTTCCAAAAACCGAGGTCTTTGTGCTTTTGGGGTTCAGTGATGTGGGAAAACCTCATCAAATTTTCACTCTCTAACAAGGCCACTTGGGATTGTACATTTAAAACATCGATAGACAGGAGACATGAACAAAGTTCATAAGACCCTGGTCTAGCATTGCACACCTTGACTAATGAGAAGAGTACTCCCGGAAGAGGGTCTATGGACTAGGTGAATGCTTTGAAGGCTTACATTTTTTAATAAGACTGCTTCAATTCATTTGGGTGGGATTGGGTGTGGGGGTTGTTTGGAACGGCGGGAGAGGCGATAGCACGGATCCTACAATAACAACTTATTTTTATTTAGTGCATAACGCCATCCAGTCCCAGCCCGTCTTTGCATTAGGGAACTTGTAGTATTGCGCTGATCTCACAATTAGAAATGAAGGTCTACATGTATCAGAATGTGAGAAAATTACCAGGACTAAGTTACAATATGGTGTAATATGTCAGCCACAGCTTGAGAGATTACTGTAACCACGTCACGTGATAGCTATCACGGAACGCTGGGGTGTGATCTGGGGAGTTGAGACAGTTGGTTAATTTGGCGACAAGCGACTGTCCTCCGACCAGCTACTGTGAAGGTGAACCCAGATGAGACGTTTGACCGAGCCCCTGCTGTGAGTAAAGGGATCAAATACTCTGAAAACTATATGGAGGCTACAGATGGCTTGAACTTTCGACCATCGAGGAAAAGAGCATTATTAATAAATGCATGTTTTCAAATTTTTACTGGCAACAATAGGGGCGGATAGCAAGGAAATAGAAAATCCATATCTTGAAGCTAGGAAAAGGATGGATATTTACTTTGGAAAGCAAATGAACATTGTCATGCAAAGTCATAAGTTTTACACACAACCAAAAAAGGCTCATGAGTCAATCGATCAGTTCATAACGAGATTTCGGGAACTAGCACTGAAATGCTATTTTGGAACTATGAATGGTAAAATAAACAGAGACCATTTGATGTTGTGTTAAAATAATTTTTAAAGAACACTTACACCAATTGCTTTCTTGGCGCTAGTATAGGAGTAGTTGCGTCCCCGTAGAGCTATTCATGGCCTGGGAAAAAAAACAGGTCTTAAGAAGTCTCCTGAACACAGGTAAGTCTGAGCAGGATCTGATTTCATTGGGAAGAGCGTTCCATAAGTGTGGGGCCAACACTGAGAACCTGCTGCCCTCTAGTCTCTTCAGTTTAAAAGATGGAATGACCAGCAAATTCAGGTGGGCAGATCTCAAATTATGCATGGGTACATGTCTCTTGATTAGATTAGAGATTAATTTTGGGCCCGCATCCTGTACGGATTTAAAGATGAGGCACCCAATTTGAAAAGCACAGCGTTGTGGTATTGGTAGCCAGTGCAGCTGCCGCATAAGGGGGGTTGCGTGTTGCCATCTAGGTTGATGGAAGATCAGTCTGGCAGCCTGGTTCTGCACCAGTTGCAGTTTCCTGACTAGACAAGCTGTTGACCCAAGATATAAAGAGTTTGCTTAGTCTAGATGGGAGATGACCAGGGTTAGGACAACCTGCACCAGTGCTTCTCTCGTAAGGAATCTACAGATTTTCCTGATCCTCCTTAACTGGAAGAAGTAGAGACTACTGCTCTGATTTGGGACTTCATAAATAAGTAATTGTTTAGTGTGACCCCGAGGCTGATAGTACAATGGAATAAAAAAATGCAGAAGAGACTATGGGCAGTAGGAAACTCAACCAGACAGGAGGCAATTGGAATAGTCAAGGTCGTGGGGGAAATTCAACAGATGGAAACAAGATACAGACGGAGTCAATGTAGGGAGCAAGAAAGAAGGACATGCAAAATAAAGCAAGGATCTGAATAGTAAAGAAAGAGCTGATGGTGTTAAAGGGATGAAGAAATCAAACATTAAGTCAGGGTTTAATGAGCGTTACAGATGTGGCAGCATATTGCATGCAGCTGATTACAAGTATGGCTTTGCTTGTGACAAGGCGTTTGAAAAATGAGGGAAGAAGGGCCACTTGGCGAGAGTATGCAAAGAGATGTCTAACGGTCGTGTGGCGCAATTAGATAAGCAAAAAAACATACAGCAAAGGGTTCTGTGTATTGAAAGCAAGGAAGGGGAAAGCATAAACAGGCCATAGCTATATTTAAGGTGAACAATTAGCAAATTCAATCAATGGTTGACCCAGGGTCAATGTACACTATTGTCCCAAAATAAATTTGATCGGGTGTGGCTTGGGATGTCAATGTAGCCAAGTGACATACAACATACAGGGAGACGCTTCGCTGGTGGAGAAAGCGGCGAGCCAGCGCGGTGGGAACTTCTGAAGAGCACCTACACGCCCCAGACTGCCACGGGGCCAGGACCGGACTGCCGGCCTCTCCCACTTGCTCTGGGGATCTTAAAAAAAATCTCGAGCCTCCCGCTCTGCGGGAGATGCTTCGCTGGTGGAGAAAGCAGCAAGCCAGTGCGGGGGGGGGGGGGGGAGGCTTCTGAAGAGCGCCTACACGCCCCAGACTGCCACGGGGCCAGGACCGGACTGCCGGCCCCTCCCACTTGCTCTGTGTTGTATTTAATCACCCAGCTCCTCCCGCCACGCGGGGCGCGGCGGGCGCCGGGCTAAGCCTGGGCAAAGGGCGGGCCATCTGTGGCCATCAGGGGCCAGAAGAGGCCGGGACATCCCCCTAAGTTCTATCTATGGGTAAGCAAAAACAACTGTGCAATGGGGAAGAAGGGAGTAAAAAAGCTAAAGTGCTGCAAATATCTGATTCAATTATTTCCTACCCAACCTCAGCAGTGTGCGTTAAATCCAAAGAAATCGCTAATGCTGAAAAGGAGCTGGGGTTGAGCTCCTCGGCATCCGCTGCAGATGGTCTGGGTCTTAATGATATGACTTTGCCAGGAGCACACTCAAAGACTCAGCCAGCACAAAAAGATACTTTGTCTGATAACGAAGTAAATATCGCCACAGTGGAGGTAACAAGTGAGGATACTCTGGTCTCTCAGCCTCCTACAGAAAAGTTACCTGGCCCAAGTGTGCAACAGACTATGGGCAAAGGAAGTACCAAGAAATGCGCAAGAAAGACGAAACACGTCATTAACACCCAGAGTAACAATGAACATGTTATCATAACTAAACTGAGTGACAAGATAGAGGAAATGTTTATTCTGCGCTTAGAGCCAGTTTTAGTGGGAATTGCAAAAGACATTGTGGACTCGCTTAATACATGCATCTCAGGTTTATTAAAGAGATGTGATGTAATGGATTCCTTTGTGAAAGAATATCGTGTGCAACAAGAAGCACTGATACATACCCAGAAAGCACATATACTTGGTAAAGGGCGAAAGGAAAGTTATGCCACTAATGTTTGGTCAACCACTTCCCAGGATAAAACGACTCCGGTTCTAACCAATATAGATCCAAGTATGATTATTAAGCCACCTGTTTTGGGGAATCCACCGACACTAATCGTACCAGCAGCTGACAATTGCATAGGGCAAAAGAATATAGTAAATAATTTTAACGCAAATAAGACACCACTTAAACCCTGCAAGACCATGCTGCACCTCCCCCCAGAAGCAGTCTCTTTTGTGGCAGTACTTACAGGAGTACCCCCACTAGAAACAAACTGTAGAGAGTCCACTCAGGAGCTCCTAAGAAAATCTAGGAACTGGTGTATGCAGTATTCTAGTCGGGTGACAAAAGATGAAGATTATTTAAGGATGCGACTCAGGTCAAAGGTTGTTCATCCATGTCATCAAAATGAAGGAGTCATCACACAGACTCGATTACCGGACCAAAATTATCACTTTAAGTTATGTGGTCTTAAACATTGAACTCTTCCATCAGTATCGGGACATCACTATGTTTATATTGTGTTTTTTAGCGTTTAGTTTTGATTGACGAGGGACACGCATTGCGAGTAAGGTTCTTGCTACACGATGGACACAAGGGTGATGTTGCTTTCAATTAGTACAGAGTGGGTGGGGTGGAAATACGTGAACGCAACACATCATCATTAAGGGTATACAGGTGTGGAAGCGAGCGTCACTTTTTAAGTTTGTCAGTTCACATAGCTTGGTTATTCAGTCAGTTGAAGCACGCATGGGAAGAGCGAGGTGCTTTAAAGCAGCGATTACTTAAAAGGTATGGAGGAGTGAGGGTGGGAATTCATAGTTCAGAATTTGTTAAGAAAAAAACAAAAAAATGGGGCAGTCGGCCCGCGGTTGATGCTTTAAAGCTGTGACAACTATCTGTATGTAAGAGGAATTATTAATGAATATGGGAATATTCACCAACTTGGGACGTGGGGGAGTGTTTACATACAGCGTATGTGTGCATACTTTTCATATTGAAAAGGGTGTTAGTGGGACATTATTCACCATGAAGGTAGCAGTTTATTTTGGGTTTACGTTACATTGTTGCTATATGAATAGGGATGGTGGGGCAGAGATTCACAAATTATTTTCTTGTGTTATTTTGAAAATGTATGTGCTATATATGTTTCAAAGGATGTTGTGGTTTTAGTGATGTGTTAGATGGTCCAGTGGTTGATAAATGTATTTTTTACACATGCATTGGGTGTAGTGATTGGACTTTGGATAACTCGGAATTTTGTACAAGTGTTCTGGAATAGGCCTGGATGGGCAATTTTGGAATATGTAACACACACAAGCAATTGGAATTTCGAGCCTTTGACGTGATTGAGGAACTGTGAATAAAAATTGGAGATCAAAAAGGATGAACTTTGGAATACTTTTGGTTTAAGTGTATAAAAAAATTTAACACTAGTGTATCAGGCTGTGCAACTCTTTGTTGAACAGCAATCAGTGTTCGACATTGTTAGGGCAATATTCATAATCGAGTGCTTGAAACGGAACGGAGCACTATTTGGGTGCTGCACGCCAAACTTGAGTAAATGACAAGTAAGAGGATGTTAAAAAACACAAAGGGTGTGCTCCAGATTACACATGCAGTGACAGATATTTCCTCATGTATCAACATGGTTAGAAGGGTAGGTTGGGTTGGCCATCTTCCCAAGACCCTCGCAGGGGATTGCATCATTGTAAATTTGAACAAGAAGGATGTAGCAGACAGATTGTTCTGGGATGGATCTGTCCTACTTAACACTGGTATTAGGCCTTTGACCTTGGGTTATTTTTACCCACCTCCTAGTAACCTGAGAAATGCTTGCCCCATTTCTACATCGCCCCTACCACGGAGAAGAAATCTCATTTTAAGGACCGGCGAAATACCTGCTCCTCCCCTAATTAATACCCTCCCTCCCCAGTATTCCCAAGTGACCCAAAAAACATACATGGAGCCCGAAAGCTCACAGGGCAGGGGTTTATGCTTGACCAATCGTTTTTCTCCTTTGTCCCAACTGGAAGAACGATTGATTGGAAAACACAAACCATACACCAGAGGTGAATGTCACCGATCAGTTCCAAGTCAACCTTTGCATAATCATGAGCTGGAACACTGCGGGAATTAGGCCAAAAAGTAAGGACGAAAAATGGGTGGGATTTTTAAAGTTGTATGACATAATAGCACTACAAGAAACCTGGGATATATCAAACAGTTTCTTTTTAGATGGATATAGTCAATTTTGCATCCCTGCAAAACCTGGCCAGGCTGATAGAGCAAAGCGAGGCTTGGTACTCTTTGCTCTTAAATTTAACGGTAACTTAAAGCTGCTAGAGATGGGGTCCCATAATTGGAGTGGAGTATTGTGGCTCAATGGTTAGAGCGGCAGACCCTGATGCAGAGGTCTGGCCCGGGACCAGGGTTCAATTCCAGCCTCGGAGGGTCTTGGGCTCAATTTCCTCGGACCTGATGAATAAGTTACTTACCTTCAGTAACGCTTTTTCTGGTAGATACAGTATCTGCCTGTGGATTCCTCACCTTGTGAATATCCCCTTGCGTCAGCAACATTCGGAAATTCTTTTTGTAGCTTCGCGCCGACGTGGACGACGTCAGAGGCACAGCATCACGCGCGACTCTGCTGACGTCGCAGACACCATAATAGGCCCACACCGGCGTGATGACATCAGTTCCGCCCTTTTTTCCGTGCCTTCGAGGCACACTGACGGACCGATGACAGTAGATATATACACAGTACACAAATGTCAAGATAACACAAACAGTGTGAAGCAAATGCAGAAATGCAATTAAAATAAAACATGTCCTTGACAATAAACTCCGGTATAGAAGAGTGGACAACGGGGAGGCGGGTGGGTCAGTGAGGAATCCACAGGCAGATAATGTATCTACCAGAAAAAGCGTTACCGAAGGTAAGTACCTTGTTCTTCTGATAGATACATCTGCCGGTGGATTCCTCACCTTGTGAATAGAGTCCCACAGCAGTCCCCACTCCCGGAGGAGGGTGTCCACTCTCCTATACCAGGAAATCTTGGAGGACAGAGCGCGCAAAGTGGCCGTCCCTCCTCACCTCGGTATCCAAGCAGTAATGCTTCACGAAAGTGTGGAGGGAGGCCCAAGTCGCGGCTCTACAAATATCCTTAACAGGTACACCTCTGGAAAGAGCAGATGTTGAAGACTTCGCTCTAGTAGAATGAGCCCTAATACCCTCTGGAGTTCCTTACCCGCCAGGGAGTAGCAGATCTTTATGCATAAAACAATCCACCTCGAGAGCCTGCGCTTGTGCACTGCCTTCCCCTTCTTGCAGCCAGCAAAACCAACGAACAGCTGGTCATCCGACCTGAGCTCTCTCGTCCTGTCCAGGTAGAAATTCACAGCCCTCTTAGGGTCCAAGCGGTGAAGCCTTTCCTCCTTGGAAGGGTGGAAGGGTGAGGGGGAGGATAGAAGGTAGGGAGGGTAACAGACTACCCCAGATGAAATGGAGTTACCACCTTCGGCAGAAGAGCAGCCCTGGTCCTGAGACCCATTCGATCAGCATGAATGGACAAAAACGGGGGCTTTGAACTAAGAGCTTGAAGCTCACTTACCCTCCTTGCTGAGGTAATTGCCACCAGAAAAACAGTCTTTAAAGACAAAAGTCTCGTGAGGACATTTGTGAAATGGTTCGAAAGGCGAACCCATCAAAAACGTAAGCACAAGGTTCAAATCCCATTGAGGAACAATAAAAGGTGTTGGAGGAAATTTATTTGTAAGGCCCTTGATGAATCGTAATACAACAGGAGATTTAAATAAATAGGGCTGGTCCGGCAAACAAAGGAAAGCCGATAAGGCTGATAAATAACCTTTGATAGTTGCCACAGCAAAACCCTGCTGGGCCAAAGAAAGTGCAAATTGAAGTATATTGGACAAACGAGCCCCAAAGGGTCAATGGACTTCTCCCCACACCAAGTAACAAATTTAGACCATATATAAGAATAGATAGACTTAGTGGAGTCACGCCTGGCCTACAAAATGACGTCGACCACATCGTGTGGAAGAGAAAAGGAACTCAGATTGCCCCGTTCAATCTCCAGGCATGAAGGTGTAAGGTCTGGAGGTGGGGGTGTAGAACCTGCCCTTCCATCTGGGAGAGGAGATCTGCCCTGTGAGGGAGACGGAGCGGCGAGCACGAGGAGAGGTGGAGAAGATCTGTGTACCACACCCTTCTTGGCCAATCCGGGGCGATCAATATAACTTGGGCCCGGTCTTGGCGAATCTTCCTCAGAACCGGAGGAATCAAGGGTATGAAAGGAAATGCATAAAGGAGTTGCGAGTCCCAACTCAACTGAAACGTGTCCCCCAGTGCTCCTTGCATCGGAAACTGGAGACTGCAAGATGACGGGCAGTGAGCATTCTCATGAGTGGCAAACAGGTCCACCTGAGGAGTTCCCCACGTCCGGAAGACGTGACGAACCACCTCCGGGTGAAGACTCCACTCGTGGTCGGCCGAAAACTGCCGACAGACTGTCTGCACGTACGTTCAGAGCCCCGGCCAGATGATGTGCCATCAGACAAATCTGATGGTCCTGAACCCAGGACCAGAGACGCAGAGCCTCTCTGCAGAGACACAGCGACCCTACTCTTCCCTGCTTGTTGACATACCACATCGCGGTGGTGTTGTCAGTCAGGACTTGAACTGACCGACCGCGAAGGGAAGGGAGGAAGGCCTTGAGCGCTAAACGTATGGCCCGCAACTCTAGAAGGTTGATGTGAAGCAACCTTTCCTCTGGAGACCAAAGACCCTTGAACTCCAGATCCCCCAGATGAGCACCCCACCCTAGAGTGGATGCATCCGTTATCACTGTGGCCACTGATGGTGGTAGTTAAAAAGGCTTTCCTTGTGACAGATTGCCCTCCATGCTCCACCAAGAAAAATCCGCTGAAGTTTCCCTGGAGATCTTGACTGACTCCCTGAGATCTTCATCGTGCTGATACCACTGCCTGCGGAGGCACCACTGGAGTGCCCTCATGTGCCAGCGTGCATGGTTTATCAACAGAATGCAAGAAGGCATCAGACCGAGCAGACGAAGGACTTTAAGGACCGGAACAACCGCTCCACTGTGAAATAAAGGAATCATTTCCTATATGTCGTGAATCCTTTGAGGAGGAGGGAATGCACGACACACAGTAGTGTCCAGTACCGCACCTATGAACAGGTTGCGCTGGGAGGGCACCAGGTGAGACTTGGGTACATTTATCGAAAAACCCAACCTGTGCAACAACTGAGTTGTCTCTTGCAGATGATGGAGCACTATCTCTGGAGATTCTGCTTTGATCAGTCAATCGTCCAGATACGGAAATACAGGTATCCCTGACCTTCTGAGATATGCAGCCACTACTGCCATCACCTTGGTGAAGACTCGAGGCGCAGTAGTAAGACGAAACGGAAGGACCGCAAACTGGTAGTGTTGCGACCCAACCGTGAAATGGAGATACTTCCTGTGCGACTTCAGGATAGGAATATGAAAATAAATAATACGCATCCTGTAAATCGATCAACACCATCCAGTCTTCTTCCAGCAGCGCCTGAAGAACCTGCGCAAGGGTGAGCATCTTGAACCTCTCCTGTTTGAGATAGAGGTTCAAAATCCTGAGGTCCAGGATTGGACGAAGTCTGCCATCCTTCTTGGGGATCAGGAAATACCGGGAGTAGCATCCCTGACCTCTCTCCTGCTCCGGAACCACCTCTATTGCACCCTTTCTGAACAGTGCCAGGACTTCTTCCTGCAGGAGAAGCAGGTGGTCCTCCGAACAAAAACCCTGGCAAGGAGGGTCATTTGGGGAAAACTCCCGAAAAGGAAGAGCATACCCATTTTCCTCGAGATTGAGAACCCAAAGATCTGATGTAATCAATTCCCAAACTCGTAGGAAATGGGTAAGCCGACCCCCCACTGGCCCCACATGATCCGGAATGGCGGATCTAGGGCTGCTTTGCTGCGTTGGCAGGGGTCTGGGAAGGGGAAGAGGAGGAGGAGGCTTGACGACCTCTTGGACGAGCTCTTTGTCTGCCCCTATAAGACTTGTACAGCGTATTTTGCTGCTGCTGTGGCTGTTGTTGAGATGGTTTGTAGGCTCAAAAAGAAGACCTGCCAAATCCTCTGAAGCGCTTCCCAAATGTGCATCTTGTCTGAAGGCCCAACGACTTCGCCCTGCTGTCTTTAAAACGCTCTAAAGCAGAGTCAGCCTTCTTCCCAAACAGTCCAGACCCATCAAAGGGCAAATCTATCAAGGCAGACTGTACATCTGCTGAGAACTCTGACGACTTTAACCACACAGCTCTCCTAGTGGCCACCGAAGAGCCCATGACTCTCGCCACCGAATCTGCCGTGTCCAGCCCACTCTGGATTACCTGCCTTGCTGCAGCCTGAGTGTCCGATATAACCTCCTGAAAGTCCTTTCTATCCCCTTCAGGGATCTTGGGCACTAACTGTTTTACAGAATCCATCAGGGCATGGATGTAACGTCCCATCAGGCAAGTCGCATTAGTAGATTTTAACGCCATGCTGCCGGATCCTGCTTTCTCAACTCTTTCTCCAGGAACCTGCGGAAAAGCCCCCGCAGACTTCTTAGAGCAGGCAGCCTGCACAACTAAACTTTCAGGCAGGGGCAGTGTGTTGATAAAAAGTCAGGGTCATTAGGAACCACCCTCTATCTCCTTGCAACTGCCCTTGAAATGGCAGGAGCTGACAGAGGTTTCTTACACACCTCATAGATTGGCTCACCAAAGCATCATTGAATGGCAGCATTGGTTCAATTACAGAGGAAGGCGAATGGAGAACCTCCGTCAGAATATTTGACTTGCACTCAGCAGTAGGCAGAGTGATGTTTAACAAATCTGCCGCCTTCCTTATTACCACATGGTAAGGAGTCACATCTCTAGAAGGTGTATCAGATGTAGAGGCCAAATCCCACTCAGGAGAAAATTCCAGGCCACTAGCCTCCCTTAGGTCATCAAAAGGATCCTCAGACTCCTGAAGCTCACCTTCCTCCACGTCTTCATCCAGATACCTATGTTCCTCCAGAAGCCTCTATGCCTCACCCCTCGACCTCTCCTTCACAAACGAAGCTGACGGATCCAGCGCCGGTGTCGAACCTGAAGTCGGGCGAAGCAGTTTAACTAGAAGTCGAACCGAATTCGGCATCGGAGTCGAGGGTACCGCCGTCCAAGGAATCAGCGTCAATGGATTCGGCGTCGAAGGCTTCGCCGGCGTCGGAAAATGCCAATGCGGTGCTGGAGCAGGCATGAAAGGCATGAAGGGCGTAGGGGCATAAGCCTGGGGAACACCCAGACCTAAACGCCATAGGACCCGTGGGACCAACAGGTGCACCAGACGGGTAAATTGCCCTGGAGTAGACCCCGAACATGGCATTGAGGAATTGTGTCGGACCCTGACCTGGAGCCCGAAAGGCAGGATATGAGCCCCCAGGCTACTCCCGAGGGAGCGGAGTCGTCACGATGTCGACCTCTTCTTCAGGCTGGTGCACCGGAGTCGACTGATCCGCAGGCAACTGAGCCTTGACTTCACCAACTTCCTCCACCTCCCCTTCATCCTCCTGGCCTGAAGGATGGGACGGAACCGGAGATGGATTCACTACCTGCTTAGGTGAGCCAGGCGAATCCGCACGCGAAGCCTCACCCTCAGAGACCTGTGTTTCCGAAGCTGAAGACACCACCTCCTTCCGAAGCAGCTTAACCTACGACTTCGGTCTCAAACTCGAGTCCTTTCCAGAATGACGTCTTGACTCATGGCTCCTCTTCTTGTGTTTCTTCCTCGCGGACCTCAAAGCATGAGCAGAGGATGACTCCGATCGAGACCTCGAACCAGATCTCGACCTCGAACGCAGAGTTCGCGACTTCAAAGTTTATTACTCCTTCTTACTTTTTAATTTTGCAACTCGGAGCTTAGTCTCCCTCTCTCAAAGGGCCTTTGGTGTCATTTTCTTACAAGATTGGCACTCCTCGATGTCATGGTCGGAGCTCAGACACCAGACGCAGCACTCATGCGGGTCAGTGATTGACTTTGTCTTGCCACATTCACCGCAAGCCTTAAATCCGGTCATCTTCGACAACATCTCGACAGAAGACAATAAAACACAGAGAAAAATCACAGAGTAACAAAGTTACTGTAACAGCTACAGACGATCCCTTGAAAACAGTTAGCGTCAACGACGCGGAAAAAAGGGAACTGATGTCATCACGCCGGCGTGGGCCTATTATGGTGTCGGTGACGTCAGCGGAGTCGCGCGCGATGCCATGCCTCTATGACGTCGTCGGCGCAAAGCTACAAAAAGAATTTCCGAATGTTGCGGACGCAAGGGGATATTCACAAGGTGAGGAATCCACTGGCAGATGTATCTATCAGAAAATTCTCGCCTCGGTGTCTAATTTAATCATGGGTCCCACGCTGCAACTCTGGGCAATAGCTTGCTTAATCTCCACAACGGCCCCAACAGTGCTAGGATGCCTGACTTTGACCCTGGGGGTGCCCAGGAGTGGGCAATTCACAGGGAGAGGCCAGGAAGGGTTCCTCAGCGGTATGCTTACTGCGCCTTGATGCCACGTTATACAGGAAACATTACATTTACATTTACATAATTGCTTAATAGTAGAGTTGTCAGTTACAAAAACATCTACAGTGCTATTTATTAATTTTTATAATTCATCAGAGAGTGATTTTTTAAATCAGTATTTAGTTTCTTTAGATTAATTTTTGGCAGGATATAGATCTAAACAAAACACTTTTGAGGTCATCCTTATGGGGGACTTTTAACATTTACCCCTGCGGCCTAGATTGTATTATTGAAGATTACGAGGGGCCCCCATACTCTGTGTTTACACATTTCGAACACACAAAACTAGGGGAGGCCCTGAAGAATCTTTTGGCCTCTATGAATCTTTTTGAATAAGGGTGTAATGCTGGTGGACTAAGGGCACCCACGTTTAAAGGAAACGAAGCTGGTACAGTTATTGATTATATTTTTTTGTCTTCTTTTGTTTTATCTAGTGTTGTAACATATAAGGTAGAAGATTCTGTTTTTAGTGATCACAACCCTGTGATCCTAGAGGTGGTCCCAGGGGGTGTCTTGGGATTTAAAGAAACGTAGGTCATGGAAGTTAGTGACCTGATGCCTAGAGACCAGGGTAGAAAACTTAAATGGGCAAAGGTGATCCGTGAAACCTTTTTTATTGGAAGTCTTGTCTAAGGTCGAACCTGAGGTGGACATTTGTTTGGACATTTCTGCCCCAAATACTCAGATAGTTGATGCATTTGATGCCATATGTCACCAAATACATGTAGACCTGATGGTCAAAAAAAAAATCAGGCGGGCATAAAGGCAAAAGATGGTTCAACAATAGTTGTTCTAAGGCACATTCTGCCCTGCTCAAAGCTCTGAAAGATAAACCTAGAAACAGAAAACAAATAGTAAGTTTAAGAAAATCATATAAACAGGCTACCCATGAACGTAAATTACAGATCAAAGAGGATGCCTGGAATAAACTGCTAACAGATGAGGTTCTGCGGGATAGTGAAAAATGTTGGTCAATTATTAACCAGGCGTGGAGAATTCCCCCCTGGAATGCAACATACCAGACGACCGGTGGCTAGCCCATTTTGGGAGTATTTATGGACCCCAGAGGCAAGAGATCCTCCCTATGGCTAAATCTTTTTCACATTCAATTCCCGCAGTAGCTTTTGAGGCTTCAGGCGTGGAAAGAGCAATTATAGAGACACAAAAGAACAAGGCTCGGGGTCCAGACAGGGTACCGGCGGATCTATACAAGAGTGCGCCCAAATTCTGGGCAAAGATCCTGACTAATGTTTTTAATGCATCAGGATCAAACAGTTTCCCTGCTTCCTGGGCCAAATCTAATATTATCCCGATTTTTAAAAAGGTTCAAAGGGGGGATCCCTCTTGCTACAGGCCTATTTCCTTAATAGACTCTGCAGTTAAAATTTTAGGAAGAGTCATTTTGTATAAATTGACGGACTGGCTTGAAGGCAGAGGGGTCCTGTCTAATGCCCAGTATGGTTTTAGATCAAAGAGAAGCACCCTTGATCAGTGCCTAAATTTACAACTTTTAATAAGTAAGTATACCATAGCCAAAGAGGGGTCACTCTATATGGGTTTTATGGACACCTCATCAGCTTTTGACTTGGTGAACAGGTCAAAGTTGTGGCAAATCTTATTGGATCTGGGCATTGAACCACCTTTAGTTATTTTTTTAGCTGACCTCCATTGTGGTCTTTTGGCTTCAGTTAGGGTCTCCCAGGAGGGGAGGTGTACTAGTTATTTTAGGTCGGAGAAGGGGGTCAGATAGGGGTGTATTTTGGCCCCCCTTCTCTTTACGTTATTTATTAACGCACTAGAGCCAGCTTTAGGCGAGGCATCCCTGGATGTACCGCGTATAGGAGAAACTGTTATTCCGGTTCTCCTATATGCGGATGATGCCGTCCTTTTAGCCCGCTCTGGGATTGAATAAATTATTGGATTCCTTTGGTAACTTTATGGTGTCCCTGGACCTGAAAAAAAACACACAAAAATCTCAGGTCATGATTGAAGGGGAATATAGCAGAAAGAAAAAAACAAAAACTTTCTTTTGTTGTGGAGAAGAGGTCAAGAGGGTGCCCATTTTTACATATTTAGGGGTCCTCTTTGATGAAAGAGGGACCTGGGGCCCTCAACAGAAGTACAAAAGTAATGCAGTAGCTAGATCCACCTCGGCCCTATTGGGATTCGCAAATTAACTGGGGGCTAGACCAATGGAGGCAATCCCTAAGGTATATAGAGCCAAATGTTTAGCAATAGCTACATATGGTTCTGCCATCTGGGGACATACGACGCGAGACAGTATTCAAGTGGTGGAAAATAAATTTCTAAGATCGTTACTATCAGTGCCACAGTCTACCCCTACTTTTTCCCTTAATACAGAGTTAGGGTTGGGGTATGTTACAGACTCATTGAAATCTGCCCCTTTGATCTGTTGGCTTAAAACCTGGCTTAACCAGGAAATTTCTTTGAACCACTTGATCCTCAAGGATTGCTTAGCTCTGAATAGAGTCAATAGGATCCCATGGTTGGCTTATATCAAATCAACATTTGTAAAATTGGGGCGACCCGAGCTCTATTTTTCCCCCCGAATGTATTGAGAGAAGATATAAGCGGGATAAAAATTGCTCTGTTAAACCTGTTTACATTAGAAAGGGAGGAGATGGAAATGAGAAAACCTATTGTAAGAATGAATCACGCATTAATAACCTTTCCCGGGCTAGAGCCTTATCTTAACATAGTAACGAGACCCTACCATCGGTACCTTTTAAATAGATTCCGTTTTAATTTAATTCATTTTACACCATGCTACTTCCCAATTTGGGATACTCTTGCAACTGTGACAACTTTTCCGCACAAGACACACTACATTTTATAATGTTTTGTGAGCACTACTCAGAGAGAAGGAAAAAATATTTGTTTACTATTTTGAGGGAGGAGGGATTTTTACAGGTTAGGCTGGCCCTTCTTTTTTTGCAAATGCTAAGTAGTCCCCGTGTCATATTCCACTTTGCAAGTTTTTTAGTTGCCGGTGTGCGGATCAATAAGAAATGTTTATGTGCCCGGAACATCTCTGTTTAAATATATATGAACCAGTGGGCAACTGTAACACCCACTATATGAATTAATTGTTTAATTGCTATTTTACCCTACCTGAATTTTGATGATTTAATTTTTTTTTGCTATTTTTAACTGAAAATGTCTGTTGTTTATTTGATATGAATGGATTGTACCGGTGTCTTTTTTTGATTTGTATTAATCAAATAAAAGTGTTTTGACTGACTGACTGACATACAGCTCAAGGGATATGGTGGTAACAATATTCATACAGTGGGTTTTATGCACAACAAGTTTGAATTTGAAGGAAGAAAATCCGATGGGAAAATATATTTGTCCTAGGAGGGTCCAGCAATTTTGGGTTGTATACAACACCAAGATTTACATGTTATTACGGACCCTATATCTAAAGAACAAGTGTTGGTAGTGTAGGATGAGGAGGGGCTAGAAATCACATTGAAGAAACTTGACGAAGTGTTCAAGAATCAAATTGGGACCATGAAGAGATATGTGCATGAAATAAAGTTAAAAGAAGGTGCCATGGCAATTAAGCATGGGTTGTTGAAGGTTCAAATAGTGGTGAGAGGTTAAGTGAAGGAAATACTGAATGACATGCAGGAAGAGGTGGAGACATCGGAATGGCTTTCGCCGCTGATGATTATAAAACAAGTGGATTGGCATCTAAGATTCTGTGTGGACCTATAATCATTGAACCAATGCATAATGATGGACAGTTTCCCCAGTTTTCCCCTTCCAAGCAGATGATTGTTTTACTGTTATGTGATGCCAAATACTTCACTAGGTTGGATTTATATCTGTGTAACACCAAATTAAGTTGCATGCACGATCTAAAAACTCAACAGCCTTCCTCACAATGATAGGAATGTTCCAATTTTTTACAAGGCCTCCTTTTGGGTTAGTAGCAGCCTCTAGCGCAGAAGTAGTCAAATATTTTGATGCCAGGACCCCCTTGCCAACATTGTTTAGGCGTAAGGATCCCCCTCCTGACAAACATTTCTAGAACCTGGCACTCCTCATCATCGACAACTGACTATAATCATAACCACCCCACCCCCGATTCCCACAGCAAATCATTTTTACGGTGGGGAAATATTATTAAACAGTGTTTAGCAAACCAAAGGTCCGTGAGCGTGGGGACGTGGTCAAAGGTGTATCTAAAAACAAAGGGCTTCATTTATGCAAATTGGCAAAGGGCAGCGCCGCAAGTGTTCTTGCTGTGCTGCCCTATGCGCCAATGTGAAAGGGCAGGAATGCACTGTATTTATGAAATACAGTGTATTCCTGTCCTTTCCCCCTGCGTTGGCACACAAATTGCTGCCTATGTTGCACCAACATAGGCAGGATTGTTTTGTGCAGGAAGTGGCACTTTCCTTCACAAAAACAAACCAGAGAAGCGTTTTCCTATGCGTAATGCAGCACACATGGAAAGAGGAAAAAAAGAGAAATGAAAACATTTCTCCTCGTTACGCCTCTGCTGGGGAGGCGCAAGTTGTTGGTGCTGCCCGGGGTTTATGTGATTTTGTAACTCTGGGGCAGCATTAAAATCCATGTGTGTTGCGTGGGAACCCCCACGCAACGCCCATTGAACACCTCCTTGACACAGAAAAGCTACGCAGTGACTTGCGCTGCTTTGTCTTACTCTATATCCACGAGGACATGCAAAGCCACGCAGGGTGACTTTGCGCTGCCTCATAGGTATGGTTGAGACACTTGCGCCGGAGCGTAAAAAAAACACAAAAAAAACGATGCTTTGGCGGTGCAAACCCTTATAAATAAGCCCCAAAATATGCTAAATGTTTTTTATGCCTTTTACCATCAGGTAGCTAAATATAAAACAACGGGCAGCTTAAATGAAAAATAAGTTTTAAAAAGTTGTTACCCACTGGGAAACCTTTAATAGTTAAAGCACTGCAGAGATCTGTGTGTAACCAGAAAGCCACAGAATAAAATGTTGGTTAGTGCAGTGTAGAATAGTGATTTATGTATTGATAGGGCATGGAGGTCACAGCCTTTGACAGAAAGCACAATGAATATGCAAGTCATTATTTTCTACTTGCATTACACACAGTAGAAGATAGACTGATACAAAATGTGCAAATAGTTTTACAATAAAATGATGCTCCCAACATGTAGATTTTATTAATACCAGAGCGTATATTAAGCAATTTCTTTTTACATAACTGTCCCTTCAACACCTCCTTAGGGGCACTAAGGGCTGTATAAATACAATTCCAATTAAAACCACACACTTCACAGCCCAGTTGTTAACTCTTTGCACTATCACACCAAAAAAACAAATCTTTGTCATCACAAAGCTTAGAATAATACTGCACAAAGGCTTTTTACAGCACAAGAGACTCGATTAATGAATCTTCAGCTGGATTATTCAATCAAAATTAGCTGTCCCGGGATGGTTGTCTTTTTCCCAAAGAAAGAAAACGATATGAATTAAAGGTGCAAGTGAGGCTGGGAAGTAGCGATCGTGCTTTCCAGGAGCTGGCAAAGAGTATTTGTGAAGGGGGCAGCGAGAAGGGGATGATAAGTTATCTTTGCATTGTTTAGTCAATTCATGTTGTAACTTCACTTAAGGTGCGACTGATGCAATAATTATGAGAGGAGAGATGTACGTACCTCCGAAGGGGTGAGGAGATTAATGATGTTGACCAATAAAGGTCACTTGGGACGGTCAATTACAAAAAATACATTTAAAGGAGACCTTTTGGTGGCTAGGTTTGGACAGGGAGGTGAATGAGTTGGTGGAAAGGTGTGTTTTGTACAGGGAGGGCAAGAAGCGGTTGAAGATAACAAATGAGTGAATGGGTTCCTAGTGAGGGGGAAAGACCTTGGATGAAAAAGTGTTTGGATTTAATTGGTACCATTGACTATTTAAATGAGACAGAGCGTTTTGCAGTGGTGATGCTGGATGCGTTTTCAAGGATGTGTTTTCAAGGTAGAGGATGGTGGAATTTCTAAGAAATATAACTACGAAGAATGTTGTTAAAATACTGGCGAAGGTGTTCAGGAGGGAAGGGAGTCCGGGAATCCTAGTGGCACACGAGGGAACACAACTCACATCTATTGTTGGAGGAGAAGTGTGGCTCAATGGTTCGAGCGGCAGACCCTGATGCAGAGGTCTGGCCCGGGACCAGATTTCAATCACCCGCCTCAGCGGGTCTTGGGCTCAAAATTCCACGGACCTGATAATTCTCGCCTCGTGCCTATTCCAATCATGGAGTCCCACTCTGCAACTCTGGGCAATAGCTTGCTTAATCTCCACAACGGCCCCCACAACGCTAAGGATGCCTGGCCTCCACCTTGGGGGTGCCCAGGAGTGGACGCCTCACAGGGAAAGCCAGGATGGGTTCCACATCGGTATTCGTACAAGCGCCTTGAGACCCTTGCGGGTGAGTAGTGCGCTATACAAGTATCAATTTACATTTGTTATGAAAGACTTCTTTAAAAAGCGTGGTATTAGATATATCCATACATCATTATATAATCCAAACGCATGATTAAGGCCACAATACAGATGGTGGTGAGAGGTAGAAAGGGAGTAAGTGATGCGGTTGAGAGAATGGTGTGGGCGTACAATACCACGAAGAATTGCGTGATGGGTGAAACTCAGTTTGTGAGAATGAGAGGGAGAGAAGCTAGAAATGGCTTTTTCCCTCAATGGATGAGGGAATATAGAGCAAGAATTGCTCATGACATCAATCTGGAGGGAGGCAGGATTGAGAAAGGGGACTGTGTGAAAATCAAGTTAGAGAACAGAAGTAATGAGAAGCAAGTTTTCGGATGCCATGGAGGTACAAGAGGTCTATGAATTACATTTAGTGTTGCATAATGGACAAAAATAGAACAAGAGGAGGGTATCATTGTGCTGTAAAATGAACAATGTGACACTGGAAAAACAGGAAGGTTGGAAAGGAGGAAAACAGCAATGTATAGGTTTCATGTTGATGGGTGAAAATAGCAAAAGTGAGGTGCAGTACGTATGTAAGGGAAGGAGTAGAGGTGACTGACCTGAGCAGAAGTCGGAATGGAGTGAGTGGCGAAGATGCCAATATGAGGAGTGTGGAATGCAGACTATGTGTTCCTGCCAAGTTCCATGACTGTACAATAAATTGATGTGTTCCTAACCAAAGGGGAAGGGAATGATGGGTAAATGTGAAAGGGAATAAGTGTACTGTTGATGTTTCATCAGTGAATATATTTAAGTTGTGTTGGTGTAAATATTTAAGTTGTGTTAGCTTAAAAACTTAAGTTAAGTTAGTAATCATATTCATGTTTACTATCATGGGTTATATAAGAGTAGCATGCTATGATTTAATTCGTTAAATGCATTTATGATTACATAGCATACTATAATTGTATTGTAATTGCATTTACATAGCGCTTACTACCCCTGACGAGGCGTAGAAGCCCTTTTCGGTGAGTAGCACGCTACTCAGGAACTCAAAGGATTAGTGGCGAATTAGTATAGTGAAATATGAAAGTGATTTGAGTGATGGGTATGTTAGTTAGTTATTTTGGTTGAGAAGGATAGTGGAGGGATAGAAGAAGGAAAAAGGTTTACATTTATAATGTACACTTGGGGTTTGTGTTGAGTAGAAAAATAATTATGTAGAGTATTTTTGTTGTGTAAAGAAAGGGAATATGTTATAATATGGGGAATATATAAGCCACAGTTTGCGTGGTTAAAGTAACCATGTTGTCACAGTGATAGCCATAATAGAATGCTGGGGTTATCTAGGGAGTTGTGACAGTGGATGTGGAGCAGATGAGGGAACTTCACACATTTAGCTGGCTCTTGAATAAAGTACTGATAGAGGGGCTCTTGGAGTTACTTCAGACTTAATTAACTCACACATGGGGTGGGACAACTTGAGATGATATATCACATTTATTCAGGGAAGCAAGTGAGGTGGAGCACTGCAGTGAAAGAACAGTGGAGTGGTTCATCCCTCAAAAGATGGACAGTTAAGTGAGAATAGTGTATAGTTTACGTTTGCAGAGGATTATTCTTTCTTCTGGCTCCTGTCACGGATTTAGGAGAGATTAAAATGACCGGAATGCGTGGTTAACAGTCAGACAAATTGAGGCTCTGCACCAACTATTTAACAGTTGTGTAAGAATATCAGCCATACAATATGATGTGAGCAGGGAGCACGTCAGAGAAGCCACCTCTTCCCTTTTCTCAGGTTTGAACAAAGTGTTCCAAGGGGAAGGTGGCAGGCGCCTTTTGGGGCACTACAAGCCAAACACATGGTGGATCCCATGAGACAGACCGGACTACCCAGCTCTTTTAATACAACTTTTTATTTGCTTTTTTTCCACAAAGTATACAGGACCTCAATATCCAAGAATAATAACGTAACCATGACTCAACCACACATCTCCCATTCAAGATAAAAATAAAATATTTACATGGTATTCTCGCCCAAATTCTGGATATTCAGCTCTTACCTTTAACAAATCTCGAGTCATATCCGAAGAGTCTGTAATACGCAAGGTTATTTTGGTGCCACGCGCCTCAATGGCACCTCCTGACTTCACCTAGACAAAAAAGATCATAGCCAAGAAATATACTAGGTCAGAACAGTAAAAAGTTTGATAGTCAGGTACTGGAAAGAGATTAAGCCATGGCAAGAACAACTTTTTCAGATTGAATAATGAGTCTCAATTGGTCAACAACCAAGGTTTTTCCTCAAATCCGTTAAACGTTTTCGTGTTTTACATAAAATAGCAGCAAAAACAATAATAGAAGGAAAACATAATATCAAAAATTATTGAATTCCCCCTTCCTTATTCACCTTTTAGACCTTCACGTGCAACCCTATCATTCACAGCATTCATGATGTAAGTGGGTCTTATCACCCTCTGCCTACACTGTTTATGCCCTTATTCATTTGCAACCGTCTTCTAGAAGTTGACTAGCTGCAAGTTTGGAGATTTTCTTCTCTGTATGGTTAAGGTCATGCAGCAGTTTTTCAAAGACGATAAGTTACCAAAGCTTCCCAAACCACTAGCTTATCGCCAGGGGCACTTTGTACTTCCAAAACAACACTAACTATCTAGCAGCAGCAGCATCTTCCACATGAAAGCTCTGTTCAGTGTGATTTATCAGCACAGTGCCATCCTGCAGTATAGGGCTTTTTCGACTGTGCTGGACCTTCCCATGTGATACAAAAGCGCCAATGCTGCCCGCTGCGCGGGTCACGCCAGGGCGAAGACCGTGCCAAGATCGGCACCGGTCAGAGCCTGGAGGAGGCTGGGCCGGACCCCCACCCCCCCCTCCCCCCCCCCCACCCTTTGATCAGGCTTGTACACACGAAAGATACCAACACATTTTCTCTCAGCCAGCCCAATCTTCAGATATTTTTTGTATCGTAATTGCATTTATATAGCGCTTACTACCCTTACGAGGCGTCAAAGCGCTTTTCGGCGAGTGTCATGCTACTCCGGAATCCATATAACACCGAAGAAGGTGAAGCACTTAGTTTTCACATTCAGGGTACTACAATCGAGGCATTGTTGCCGACTAGGATGGGGTAAAAGAAAGCTGGTTATGGCCCACTTGTCCGTCCCACCAAGAGTACCTCCTATGACAGGATGTTATAACGGGCCGTTGGGGTGTTCAGCACGGAAATAGCTCTTACTGAGAGAAGGCTCTCACTGAACTCGGGTGCTGTACCCAACTTATCTGCTGCTGTGAATTTAGTTCCCTCACCCTTGGTGTTGTCGCCCCCTGTTCCTGAGAGAACCCTCTGGAGGTAGGCCCCATAAAAACAGAGCGCAGCACCCCAAGTTGGCTGTGAAGTCTGAATGAGGCAGATGCTGGAACTTGTGAGCCTCAGAGCGAGCTCCTTATAGAAGCTTTTAGTTCTAGTCTTAAAGATTTGCTGCAGACCGAGCTAGCTCCCATAGTACACCCTTTAGGCCATCTGCTATTTTTCGGTTAGGAAGACAATATCCCCAGCAGCTATAATCGAGATCTCTAAGCATTCTAGTAATGGTTTGAGACTGTTTTGGTGTCTCAAAGAACCTAGTACAACACTTTACCTTTTGGTGAAAAATCATTAGTCACTTTTCTTGGGGAGTTTGGCTGAGGGCAGTGAAGAAGTTTGCTCAGATCATTATAGTTCCTTATGTGTTAGTATTAAGAGGCACATGATGAAACCAATCACACCAACCACTAAATGTCCAAGATGGTTTATGTACAGTGGCGATCTGCCATTTGAGAAGGGTTCTGCCTCGAATCCCAGGGACCCCGAGGAAAATCAAGCGGTGAGAACATCCTACTAACTTACCCTAAGGTGTAGGAGGAATTTCCTGCTTAAAGATTGTGAACAACCTGAGCAGTCAACCTTGGGTAGCTGTAGTAAAGCTTTTCGGGAAATAGTAAACAATATCCAAATGAGATATATAGGTTAACCCTCAGTTAACAGGGGGCGTGGCCACGGAGGCAACCGAGAAGGCTGCCTGAGAGTGAAGTTCCGCTGCCCGGGCCCCCCGGCATCGAGGATGGACATGTAGCCCGTAGTTTTTCTGCCTGCAACACAACACCATCCGACTGTGGTGACCTTCCCGCATCCTCCGGAGGCTTTGACAACTGCGGGGACATTCGTGAGGTGCTAGACTGAGGGGATCGAGGGTCTCCATTCCCCCGGCGGCTTCCTCCCTGAACTGCGCCCGGCCATTAGGTGAGTGCTCTGCTTGGGGCGCCCGTCCTTGCCTTGTGGACTCCCGCGTCCAGCTCTTTGCCTGCCTCGCTCCTCACGATGCCTGGCCGATTGGAGCAGCGCCGCGGGGGCGCCGTGCCCCCCCCCGCTGTACATCTCAGCGGTGGACCCACTACCATCAGGGAGACGCCGAGCCTGACCCTCCCTGGAGCAAGACCGGCCTAAGCTGCAGCCACAACGATCGTGGTGACGGCCAGGCGGAGCCGAGGACTGGGGGGGCGTTTCTCCTGAGACGTGGTGGTGGAGACTTTGCTGGTGCCTGCGGTGGCCATTTTGTTGCTGGCTCTGGATTGAGTCGCCGGGCCGGCGCGGATTGCTGCCTTTCGTGGGGGGGTGGACCACCATGCCCCAGCAGGCATATTCACGCTTTGTTTTAGGAGCCAACGCCACGGATACGCCATATTGAAGCTGTTCACGGCCGTGCTTTCGCTTATGCTCTTACAATTTCAGGCCCTGTGACCGGCCTATTATTGAGAACTCCTGCCTCTCCGCCTGGGCCGTGCTACCACTTCTTCGCACTTCACTGCCGCCTCAGCGCTAACCATGGGGAAAAGAGATCCTAATCAGCGCAAACTTCGTTTCGACAAGACCTCCCTCCTCACATCGGACGCTCCGCCTGGCTCATCTGAGGGGGCTACTGGATCCGCTGTAAGTGAGGACACAAACTACCTAGTCACTGCCATGCTGGGCGAAATGCGTGCGGGTTTTAAATCACTTGGTCGCTTTGACACCCTTGAACAAAAGCTGGCAGATATGGGAACCAAAGTCCAAACCCATGACCGCCTCCTCGACGTGGAGTCCAGAGTTTCGGACAGTGCCACGAAATCACTCAAACGATTGGAACGCGCCGAAAGGATACTCAAGGAGGTTGCCATAAAGAATGAAGATTTAAAAGCGCGAAGCCGATGCAACAACATCCGCATCATAGGCGTGGCAGAGACGACCGCGACAGGTCGCATGGACTCTTTTGTGGAGCAACTACTTATTGACTTGTTTGGCAGAGAGGTGTTTACGCATGGCTTCGTGGTAGAACGTGCCCATAGGTCATTGAGACCTCTGCCTCGCCCTGGGCAACCACCCCGTCCGATCAATGCCAGACTCATCAACTTTCGCGACCGGGATGCGGCCTTGCGTGCAGCGCGTGAAAACGGGGAGATCCAGTGGCAGGGCAGTTATTTGTCCTTTTTTCCGGATTTCACGCTGATGGTTCAGGAGGGGCGGCGCAAGTTTGCTGGAGTCAATGCTACCCTTCGAAATCTGGGACTCAAATATGGAATGTTGTATCCAGCGAGGTTAAGAGTAGATGTGGCCGGCAGATTTCGTATTTTTGACACTCCCACGGAGGCTCAGGAGTTCTGCCAGACTTACAAGAAACAGGGAACCCAGTCGCCCTCTGCCGCTGGGACCCGGTCCCCGTCGCACGGCGACTCGCAGAGCAGCGTTGACCTCTTTGCAGATCAGGGATCCGGACAATAACTTGTCACGCCAAATCCTTCTACTTGTGTTGCAGGATTTGACTTTTGCATTCTTTGATAATTTTGTCAGGCAGTGTTTTGTCTTTGATGTTGGGGAGTCTGCGGAGTGTGGCGTTGCTACACCCCATGGCGAATGCCCTTGTGCCTTCATTCTTCTGTTTTTTTTTTTGTTGGTCCATCGGTTCTTTGGACGCTAACATGTTCATTCCCACGTATTGAAGTTTGTACGTATGGGGTTTGCCTCTATGGGGTTGTCAGGAGGCTGGGTGGTGGGCGGAGGGGGGTGGGGGTGGGGGGGTGGGGTGTATTTTATTTTTGTGTAGATTCGATTGTTACGACATTCACAGTGCATCTGGAGAGAGAGGAGTGGCGCGCAGTCCAACTCAACACTCATGTCCTTTATACTATGGCCAGAGTAGGCTTACAGTCTGGTCCTTCCAGACTATCCTTGATGTCCTGGAATGTTCGGGGCTTAAACAATACCAGGAAATGCAGACAGGTTTTTATTTGTGTATCTCGCCATAACATTGACATTGTTTTTTTGCAGGAAACGCACTTGGCACATTCAGATTCAGCTTATGTTGCCAGGAGCTGGGGGGGCTCAGAGTTTTATCGAATTTTAGTAGATATGCTAGGGGGTTGCTATACTCGTTCACAGGAGGGTGCCTTTTGTGTTGTCAAGTAGCATCACAGACACTGAAGGTAGATTTATTATTGTAACTGGTGTACTTATGGGATACAAGGTCACACTGGTGGGAGTTTATGGCCCCAATGTGGACACTCCTTCCTTTTTTCAGGACCTTCAGGTTAAACTCCTCAAGCTTGATGTTGACTTGTTGATTCTTGGTGGGGACTTTAATTTATTGTTGAATCCAACTAGAGATAGCACCTCTGTCTCCCCTGATGTCAAAACCCGCTCCCGCTCAGTGTTGTTGGATGTATGTGCTCATTTCCCTCTCATTGATATTGAAGCTAGACTCCAACCTCAAACACCGGACTACACACATTATTCCAGCTACCACAATACAAGGACTAAAATCGATTACTGATTCAGAAAAGGGGGTGGTGATGAACAGAGTGTCTGAATTGAGCAGACCACTCTTACCCAGTCCAAAGATCAGGGCTTGATCCATCACCGTTATTTATCTCACTGCACCATCCCAGCTCAGAACCTGGCTATATGCAAATCAGTCTGTCCCTGGCCCAGTGCATCATGGGAACAGGGCAGACTACAGAATTGTACAGATTACAGAAATTGTAGACTCAAGGGGTGCGGTTCACCATTCTACCCCGGATATTTGTGACATTTTTGTCTTATTATAAAACCCTATACTCCTCCACGCTATCAGGAGACAAGAGTGTTCCTGGGCCTTATTTAAATAAAATCGCCATGGTGTATCTCGAGAAGTATATGCAGGAATTCCTGGCCGCTCCCATCACTCAGGACAGCATAGTCGAAGCCATTGATGCTTTGAGAGGCTCCTCGGCCGCCGGGTCTCGATGGCTTCTCAGCTGATTTTTATAAAGCATATAAGGAAGAACTGGTCCCTAAGCTGGTGGAGGTATATGCAGAGGCCATGGACTCTGGCGTGATACCGCCTACTCTCCGCGAGGCGGTGATTGTTCTTCTCTCAAAACCTGGTAAGGACCCCACTTCTTGTAGCTCGTATAGACCCCTCTCCCTGCTGAATCTTGATTATAAAATCCTTGCCAAGGTCCTGGCCAACCGACTTTCGCTGTTGAAGGAATTCATAATTTCACCAGCTCAGTCCGGATTTGTCCCGCACCGCTCCACTTCCTTGAACTTGAGGACATTGTTTGCTGTATTACATAGAATAGATCCCTCCACCCCGGCCGCGGCTGTGCTCCTGGACGCTGAAAGAGCATTTGACACCCTGGAGTGGCCTTTCTTTTTGTCCGTTATGCGACGTATGGGTATGTCTGAGGTTGTGGCCCTGTTGTACACGGCGCCTAGGGCCCGGCTGCGCTTAAATGGTACTATCTCATAGCAATTTTCACTGTCGCGCGGCACGCGCCAAGGGTGTCCCCTTTCCCCGTTGCTATTTATCCTTGCAATGGACCCTTTGGTTCGTCACTTCCAGGAGAGGCATCTGCACCGCGGTCTCCAGTTTCGCAAGGGCCCGCTGTTGATGTCACTATACGCAGATGACACTATTTTATATGTCAGAATGCCTCAGGTTAACTTGGAACCCTTGGTGCTTGAAATAATCCGCTTTGGGGAATATTCCGGCCTATGCATCAATTGGCACAATAAAAATGGTGGTTCTCCCTCGTTTTTTGTATCTTTTTAACAATATCCTGATTCCACTCCCCAAGATTTTTTTTCCCCAATTACGATCCTTATTGCTACGTTTAGTTTGGGGAGACAAGACTCCACGCGTTTCTTGGCGTGTCTTAACACTCCCATATGAAAGAGGCGGTTTCGGAGTCCCTGACTGTTATCTCTATTTTTTAGTGGCGCAATGCTCCTATGCTCACTCCTGGTTTCATCCGGACGCCCGGATTCTGTATTTGAAGCCTGAAGCTGACCTGGTGCACCCTGCGCCCCTTCCCAATGTTCTCCCCAAGGGTATTCCTCATGATCCGCATGATATTCAGACAGTCTCGTCCACTTGTTGGGCCTGGGATAGAACACGCAGATTGCTTTGTCGCGACCAATTGTACTCTCCTCCCTCCCTTTGCCCAATGCTCATTGGCTTCCTATAACCGGGGAATCAGTGGTCCAGCGAACGTTGTCCAAATATCAAATCCATACAATAGGCGACCTCTCCCCCGAAGGGCATGCCTTTTCAATATCTGAAGACCATTGTTTTGCTGACCGATCATTCACGGATTCTTTTGTATTGACTAGAGTGCGGTCTATGTTGCGTGCGGCGTCCCCCACATTCCCGGTTCCCCCTGTTGAAACCACACCACTTACGTTTATCATACAAAGCCAGACAGGAGCGCATATGGTTTCTAAGCTGTATAAACAATGTGTGGCCTCGCTCCCCTCCTAGGACTCTAAGGTACGCGCCACATGCAAGAGTGATTTGGGTAGGCCAATAGCGGATGACCAATGGGCACTATGTTGTAGAGCCTCGAGGGATGTGTCCATCAACAGTAGACACAAACTCATTCACTTCAAGTTTCTGAGACGGCTTTATCACACCCCGCCCTTTCACACAAGATTGATCCCGGCAGGCCTCATTGTTGTCCCAAGTGTAGGGCTCCCCCAAAGGCCGACTTTGCGCACCTGTCATAGACCTGCCCTCTTCTCTGTGACTACTGGGTTAAGGTACATCGTATCTTCGGCGATATACTGGGTATTGAATTAATCCCTACCCTCGAAATAACTCTACTGGGCTATGTTGCCAACTTCCCACGTTCAGTCCGTAAGCTCGCTGCCCTTGGTTTTTTGTTAGCAAAACGCGAAGTCGCATTGCTCTGGTGTGCTAAACGTACTCCGAGTGCACAATCTTGGCTCCGGAGCATGGGGTTCTGTAATGTTAACTCTGTGGAATATTCCACACATGTCCCTTTGTCCTCCCGCCCAGTTGACATCTGGGGCCCAATCCGTTCGTATATATCCAAGATAACGGAGGAACACCAATCCCAATCTATGAGCTCCATTGTTCCTGAAGGGGTAGGATGAGCATTGGTATGCATTTTTCTCACTGCTGTCAATTCTGTTTTTGGTATTCATTGCAATTGATGTGTTAACTGTACATGCAATCAAGGAGGGGAAACAAAACAAAAACACAAAAAAGGTAAAAGGAGGAAAATAAGTTTTTTTTCTTTCATTCACATTTTTTTTTAAAATTCTCGAATGATATACTAGGGCACAGGGCCCGCAGCACTAAGTGTGTGTTTTTTCCTTTTCACTGTCAACGTTCTGTATTGTTTTGCAATGTTATCTTTACAGTGTCATACCGGTTTCATAACCTTATTCGATTGTACTCAATGCCCGTACACACATTATGTTAATGGTTGGATGCCGAGATGCTCTCCTCCGTTTGGATGTGAATGTCCACCTATTATGATTTGCTGTCTTCTGTTTTATCATTGTAACAATCACTTGAATCGATCTCATTCCTTTTCGCTTATTGAAAATAATAAAAATATTTTTTTTTAAAACCCTCAGTTAACATGTAACATAACTGGTTTCGCTTGGGTAGCACATTTCACCTCTATATACCAAATAGCTGAAGATACATCATTAATTAGCTTACTGAGTGACACTCTGCGCGAAGCACCACTCTTGCAAATTACATTCCCAGAAGTTGAGTATTGCATCCACCAAAGCCCTGGTAGTAAAGCACCAAGGCCAGACAGGGTTCTAATGAACCTGATTAAATGATCCATGGGGCACCTTGTTTGTAACTTTATTCAACAACTCCTTTTGCCATAAGATACCAATATCATGGACACTTTTGACCATTGTCCGTATCTTTAAAAACCGGAGAGGAACCTGCATAAATGCTATTCTTCGATTTCTCTCACCGACAGCACATTAATTCGCTAGAAAATTACCCTGCCTATGACTTTTAGAGACTGGACTTGCCAAAATAATATCTCATCTCTTTTTCAATATGGTTTTTGTCCTGGAAAAGATACAGTGGAATAATATTTACATTTACAGTTGATCTTGGGAAATTATACATCTGCCAAGCACTGCCCTCTGTAATTGGCATCATGTTATGTTATGTTACTATCATTTAGAACGTGTGCAGCCACTTAAGAGTGTCCGGGCGCGAAAGCCAAATGATGGAGGAAAGGAGCTGGACAGAGTGACACGTTTATTTAAACAGCCAAGTTTTTAGCAATTTCCTGAACAACCTTGGGTTAGTAGTGTTCCGTAGTGTGTAAGGCAGAGCGTCAAAGGCTTGAGACTCCTTGAAAGAGAGCTGCCCCCCCCCCCACTCGTACCAAATGAAACCGAGGGATCACTGCCAACCGCTGAGAGGCTGAACGCAACAGTCTTTGTGGCACATAGAAACTGAAGAGATTCCTCAAGCCATGGAGGGCTGCATGGGCCAGGGTGAGAGCCTTAAATTTGACCCGTTGAGCCACGGGAAGCCAATATAGGTCCAGCAAATATTGCTTCACACTAGTTCTTCAGGCGATGTTTAGCAGACCTCTGGCTGCCGCATTTTGTACAACTTGCAGCTTCCTCAGCTGGAAGTCTGGCAGACATATATACAATGCGTTGGCATAGTCTAGGCGCGAAAGAATCAGTGCACGTGTGACCATTTCTTTGGCTGCCTGGGCAGCAGTAGCAGAAACTTCCTGAGAATCTTCAATGTACCAAAACACTGTATGGCCAGTTTATTTGTGTGGAGAACCGAAGGTCCCTGTCAAACCAAACACCTAGGTTTTTGACCGGCTTACCCACAGAGCTAGGTAGAGAGCAGTTTGCGGCCAGAGGGTTTCCCTAAAGTACGGGAGAAAAGACCCATGCAAGAGAACCTCTGACCTCTTTGTTACTCTTCAGCTGGGCCAGAGCCAGCCATTTAAAAACTGCTGTTAGAAAGGCTAAGGCTTGGACAGGGGATACATCTACCTCCCTCCAAGTGAAGAGGAGCTGGGTGTCATCCTGATCTTCGCTCCCAGTTCCTCTGCAAGATGTATCAAGGGGGTGACGTAAATACTAAACAGCAGAGGGCTCAAGGTAGATCCCTGCAGTGGATTTGTTCGCAGCTTTTGATTCCGTTAACAGGCTTAAGCTTTGTTTGAAGTTGTTGGATATGGGTGTTGAAGACTACATTGTAAACTTCCTGCAGGTTTTGCATGAGAATTTATCACCCCAGTGCGGTATGGTCCTGCGGGTGAAACCACCGATACCTTTTCCTTGGCTCGAGGAGTGCGCCAAGAGTGTATTATTGGCGCCCCTCATGTTTATTTATATATCAATAACCTATGCCCACATTTGAATACAGTTACAAATGACCTGCCAAAAATTGCTAACACTCCGGTAACGGGGCTACTTTACATTGACAACACTGTTCTGCTGGCTAGGAATCAGAGCCATACATTGTTTAGTTGAATCATTTGTTTCATATATGAGCACGCTCGATTTGGCTACACATTTTGGAAAGTCACACATAATAGTGTGTGGGTCAGGGAAGAGAACTATGGCATCTATGACAGTTAGGGGTCAGGCCCAGAGTAGTGTGAATAACTTTTGCTACCTTAGGGTCACTTATAGCTCAGGAGGGTCTGAGCCCAGATGTGTACTGGTGGTACTCCAATTCTTGTTTTTATCTCCCAGCGTTATGTGGGAGTGGAGGTCCCTCTCGGATGCGGCGTCGACGACTTCGGCGGAGCCGGGAATTGCCAATGCGGCGTCGGAGCCGGCATATAAGGCATAAACGGAGCTGGAGGATAGGAGTGAGGAACTCCCAAGCTGTAAGCCAAAGGACCCATGGGACCCGAAGGTGCACCAGAGGGGTACCACGCCCTTGAGGAGATGCCATACATAGCGTTAAGAAACGCTGAAGGGTCCTGGCCTGGGGCAGGAAAGGGCGGTTGAAAACCCTCAGGCCGGTCCTGAGGAGGGATCGGATTCGGCTCTTCAACAGGCGCGGAATCCACATCCTCCTGAGCCTCTTCCTCTTCTCGGGCCGGGGACGGCGCCGGAGATGGATTCGGAGCCGGAGAAGGATTCGGAGCCGGAGTAGGAGACCGCCCATGCGACTCCCAAGGTGAGGCCTCACCTTCAGGCTCAGTGACATCCAGAGTAACCACCTTCGAACGTACCTTCTTCGGTGACCTTGACCTCGAGCCCGACTCCTTACCGGAACGACGTCGGGACTCATGTCTCCTCTTCTTATGTTTCTTCTTCGACTTCGAAGCATGATCCGATGCCGACCTCGAAGACGACCCCTCTCGAGAACCAGACCTCGACTTCGTCCTCGACTTTGACCTCGCCCTTCGAGAACGAGACCTCGACGATTTCTCTTTCCCAGCTTTCATCTTCTCAACCAGGAGTTTGGCCTTTCTCTCCCTCAGGGCCTTCGGGTTTATCTTCCGACATGAAGAACAATCTTCCACATGGTCGGAACTCAAACACCAGATGCAGTCATCATGCGGGTCGGTAATAGACATCATTTTACCGCACTCCCTGCAGGGCTTGAAGCCGGTCTTCTTAGATGACATCGTCGAAGAGACAGGATACAAAGAAGCAGAAATTTGCAACAAAAAGGCAACAAAGTACCAGTTGGCTACAGAGATTCCCGATAACCGTTAGCGTCGACGATGCGGAAAAAAGGGAACTGATGTCATCACGCCGGCGTGGGCCTTTTGTAGGCGTCGGTGACGTCAGCGGAGTCGCGGGCGATGCCGTGTCTCTATGACGTCCAAGTCCACGTCGGCGCGAGGCTACGAAAAGAATTTCCGAATGTTGCTGACGCAAGGGGGATATTCACAAGGTGAGTAATCCACACGGCAGATGTATCTATCAGAAACTCTGGTTTTTCGAATTTAAACTGGCTGTGGCCCTGCTAATCAGGACCCCAGCCTAGCTGTTCTCTCTCTAAATTGATGCCATGTACCATAGGTACCCTGGGCATAGGTGCATCCAAGGCCTACCAGGGGCTCCATGATGTATTATGCCACCCCTGGCTGGCCCTCCAAACTGACAACACAGGTCTGTTTGCACAGCCTGGGTAAGGTGGTGTAATCACCCCTTACTTATATATAGTATATCTACCTTATATATAGACACATAGTAACATATAAGTCATTCCTATGGCAGGCCTTATCAATCCTGGAGGCAGAGTGCTTGGTTTTATGTGAGAGGGTGCCCTAGCATGAGCTGAGCCCCTCTGCAGCTTTCGGAACCATCTCCTTATAGCTGTTCTATGATAAAGCCATACCATATACTCTTAAGTGCATTATAATCCTCGCGGTTAATGCTAACTTTGGTTTGGCTTTATCAAAACATGTTGTGTAAGGTGTCAAGCACTTTGGAATACTACCCCCCCCCCACCAGTTCTGGTGGCGGGGGTAGCATTCTACCCTTCTAGAGGGAGAAGACATGTAGTTACTGGTAAACCCAGTTAAAGTTAAACAGAGCCTCAGCATCATAAAATGGATGCTGCTGCCACAGACAAGAGCCTGACCTCCTGCTGCTGGACGAAACTCCGGCAGGGGAGGCCTGGACAATAGGTTTCCTGTCAAGGGAGGAGCGTACACCTCCCTAGATGGGCTGTAGTGTATTGGGGCAGGGAGGGCTGTATTCAGAATGCATTTTCCAGACACTGCCTGGGGCACACAAGGTGCTGCATGCATAGCCCGGTTCAAACCAGTTGCTGGGGCACTCCAGCCCCACTCTGGCGTAAAACTGGACAAAGGGAAAGGGGTGTAACCCCCCTCCCCCCTTCTCAGGTCCACCCATAGGAGGGAACTCCCAGGTAATCCCACCCCTTAACTTGGTATAAGTATAGGAGCTGTGTCCCTAGGACTTTAGATTATACTGGACGAAACTTTGAAACACAAATCCTGGACCTTTGACGTCTTCCATCTTCCAGTCGAAATGGAACATCTCCCTTGTGGTCAAGGAGTGACCACCCTGTGCAAACAGGCACCACCAGTAACTTGCCGGCAGTCCCGCCGGCGCAGGGTAAGTGATCTCAGCCGTCGGGTCTCCATCAGGGGCTGCTTCTCTGAGCTGGAGGGGTGGGGGGGGGGGGGGGGGGGGTGGGAGTGGGGCTTGGGACATCCATGGCAGAGTCTCGTGCACCAGAGGGCAGCCTAGAAACAGTTAACCATGGGCGCAGGCTGGAGCCCGTCAATAGAGGCCCTTTGTTTTCAGACCATACGTGCAGTATTGACATTGGAGGGCACAGGCTGCTGGGGATGGATGGGGCTGTGGGTTTTACTCTGGGCTAGTGCGTAAATATAGGGAGATAAACGCCGTGGAGGTTTGAGTGTGTCCAGTCCCTTGCACTGGGGTTTCCACCGGGATTGCGTAGGTCTGTGTATCGGGACTTATTTTGACTAGTCTGTGCTGGGGACGTTTCTTGTTTTGGGTTGTAATCTCTTTGTATCAGTGCAGCGCCCTTTCACGAGTGCTGCGCTGTTTGTACTTTATTTGTTGTGTATTTTCGCTCCAGTCACTGGCTCCAGTTTTTATGGGTGTTTGTAAGCTCTTTGTATCAGTGCAGCGCCCTTTCACGAGTGCTGCGCTGTTTGTGCTTTATTTGTTGTGTGTTTTCGCTCCAGTCACCGGCTCCAGCTTGTTTTTTGCTGTGTAAACTCTTTGTATCTGCGCAGCACCCTTTCACAAGCGCCACGCTGGTTGCAATTTATTTGTTGTGTATTTTCGCTGTTGGTCTCGTATCCCACTCTCTCTGCTCTCACTACACCCTCCCTTCTCCCCCCTTCCTCCTCCCTTCCGGTCACTGGACTCCAGCTTTTATTTTTTTTATTATGAGCTCTTTGAGATTATTACGTAAAAGCCATTCAAGCGGGTATGTCCAGAATAATTATTTAAATATAACAGAACCATATGTTTTTAAAGTTACTCTACATTCAGGCAAGGGAAAAATTAGACTTGATTCTGGTGGCAATCCACGCCTGCTGAAAACCATTAAAAGCTTCTTTAAGCAACAGTTCAGTAACCGTGAATCTCGCACTGCAAAAATTTATAGCAAGTCTCTGCACATCCGCCAAAGTACACCCAGGCCATACAAAAATATCACTATCCTTTCTGATTCCTGCTGGGGCATTTCTCTCATCCGGAGGCTTTTCACTTCAAAGCTGTACCTATACATTTAACAAGGAATAGAAGCAAACATAATCCGGTTTCTGAGGAGCCATGTGTGCCCTACTGCTCATGACTGGAGCCTAAGCTATGGTTTGCAGTGCATTAGATCTTGCATTTACACAAGTTTAAGCTATTGGTGTTGTAATTGACAATGCCTTTTATTTATGTTTTTAAATCCAAAACATAAATAAAAGGCATTGTCATTCACAATGCCAATGATTCAAACTTGCGTAAATGCGAGACCTAATGCACTGTAAATGCTTGTTATTCCAGACGTGGTTCTTATTCCACTATTTTAGTATATGGTTTGTGAGGCCCCTAGGGCAAAACTGTATTTGTGCAACTTATCGTATGCTAATTAAGTAACTTGTATTTTGCTTTTACCTCTGACCTCCGAGTGCAGAGGGGTTGTGTTTAGAATAAATACATATATATTGGATATATACCTTGTGTGGTGTCATTTCATTTGGCATTCAAGGGATTATAATTGGTAAAACCACCAGCTTCACATGCTCTCCCAAGTCTTAGCCTGTTGACTGCTGGTCCATGCTACCACTAGGATAGCTTTCTATAAGGTTGACTTTACAACCACCATCAATAAGGGTCGATTAGACTGGTGCAAGGTGCCCACTAGAACTAGTGGACATCATATGCCAGGCTAACTTCTCACAGGAATTTGATTGAGGTTATAGCCTAACCAAATGGGAATAAGAATCTAATTTGAGATGTTGCAATAATTGTAAGGGGTAGGTTGAGCATCTCCAACTTTTAATGGATA
The DNA here is from genome assembly GCF_964263255.1 of Lissotriton vulgaris. Taxonomy (NCBI): domain Eukaryota; kingdom Metazoa; phylum Chordata; class Amphibia; order Caudata; family Salamandridae; genus Lissotriton; species Lissotriton vulgaris. The sequence continues at coordinate 1,104,174,690 of NC_141687.1, forward strand.
CCTTTAAAACTTGATAGAGTATCAAATCCGTCAAGGCCTAAGCTACTGTGGGGAGGGAGATCTCTGGATTTTTCAAAGTCAATAAGATATCCTCTGCGAAAGTACAGACCTTATATTGTTCCCAACCAAATGTGAATCCATGAATTGTCTCCTACTTACAGATTTCAATCACTAGTAATTCTACAGCTACATCAAAGAGAAGATGAAAGAATGGACATCATTGCATTGTTCCCTCAGGAGATTAAAGGAGCACAGTGTTAGGCTACTATGGTGAATACAGGCTTCTGTAGCCCTGTAATTTGCCAGGATCCACCCCCTCATCTTCATGCTAAACCATCTCTCCTAAAACCTCTGTCAGATATTGCAAACTCACTATCAAGCTTCTTTTTAGCATCAAAGCTCAGTAGGATGGTTGGGAACTTGTTTACAGGATACCTTTTCAATGAAGTGTGCCCCTCGTCATCACTCTGTCTGCCTTATTAGAAAACCCACTTTGCCGGCTCAATCAAGCAAGGCCTCAGCTTAACCAATCTATTTGTCAGAATCTTAATAAAGATATTAGCATCCACATTGAATTAAACTATTGAACGAAAGCCTGAACATTTCTCTAGGTGTTTACCAGTCTTATGAATAAAGGTGCTATCCGTCCATTTACAAGGTAGGGATTCCTAAGACCCAACCAAATGAATTAAAGCGGGTTGTCATATGCTTTGCCAGGTGTGGTAAAGTTTTGTAATACAAAACCCTGGTGTTATAGCAATGAACATTTCCTTAGACGCTTTCCTTATTGGAGATCTCCAGGACTGGGGGATAACTAGTTGGGAGCTGCAGGTTTGGCATCAATGTCAGAAATTACGTCAGGTGAGGTCACTAAAACCATCTAGTGCCCACCATGGTGCAACATCAGCTTCCATACATTTTTCTAAGCCTTCAAGGTGAAAGGATGGACTGGCCTAAACTGTAAGTAGTAAAGTTCCAAACCCAATGAAATCTTATTGAACATTCCCAATAACATATCCATCAAACGGATGCCCACTCTGACTCGGCCCTTGAATTGTGCCCCTGTGATTCGTGTCTAGAGTAGTCTATGCTGCACTTTTTCTGGTTTTTTTGTAAGCTGTACAATTTGCCTAGGAATAAAATTCTAATCCAGTTGGGCTATCTAGGTATTTTAAATGTATATATCTGCGCAAGATTTATTGTGTTTGGAATGGCCTGGCGTAGATTATGATAAATTGAGCTCTTTCCTCATTCTTTCAGTCACAATGCACTTTTTAACCTGAGTATGGGTGGAATGGTTGGGTCTAAAGACATTCATTAATAGCAGATTTGAGTAGGCAATTTTTATGCGTCATTTGCGAAAGATGGTGCTTACTGTGATTGAGATTTTATGTGGATACATTATTTTAATATGACTCAATACCCAGATGTATTGTTATGATGTTTTTATATTGTATATTGCTTGCTGCTCATTTTTACAGGATCAAACACTGCATTTTTTCCGAATAAAGATTATTCTGATTCTATCAAACGGGGAGGCAGATGGGATCAACGAGGAATTTGCAGGTAGAGAAGAGTATCATCATGGTAGATAAGTAACTTTTTCTTCTGATGCATACTTCCACCTGCAGATTCCTCACCAGCAGTACACCATTGAAGGACAGTTGAAGGATGGTTAAATGAGAAAGTCCTGCAGAACAGAACTGGCAAGTGGCCATCCCAATGTACTCCGGAATCCAGCTTGGCGAAAGTGTATAGGGATGCCCATGTGGCTGCCTTACAGACTTTGCAACTGGATCCCCTCTGGCTAGGGTAGAAGTTGATGATTTTGCCTTGGTGGAATGAGCCCCAACTCCTTACGGGAGTTCTTTTTGCACAATGTGTCTTGATGCATTAAATGGTTCATCTTGACAGTGTCCGCTTTGCCTTTCTGGAAACCACAGTACTCAAAGAAGTGTGGGTCACGCAGTCCCATGTCTTCAGTATGGGTAGGTAAAAGCAGACGCTTGCCTAGGATCCAGCCTATGAAGCTCCTTCATAGGGTGGGGTGGGGAAAAGAAGGTCGGGAGGGTCATTGCCTGGCCTGAATAAGAGGTAGTCAATACTTTAGACAGTGAAGTAGTCTCATTATCAACACACATTTTTTAGAGAAAAATAAGATGAATAGCGGGCCTGTAATTCACTGAATCAGCTCCCAAGGTGATGACCGTCAAAAATACTGCTTCGAGGGTTAACATGGGCAACTGGCAACTCTGAAGAGGCTTCAAACATAGACCCCATTAAAAATATCAAACACAAGACAGATTTCACTAGGCCACAACAAAGGGAGTTGGAAGGTACAATATAGTCAATCGTTTGAGTAAAAACACCTCAATAAGGGATTTAAACAGGGCAGGCTGGTCAGGGAGACAGAGGAACATCAACAACGCAGCTAAATATTTTACAGTGCCAATTGCATACCACTCAAGACAAAGTGTAAACTGTAGTATCTAAAACAGACAATCCTGAAGAAGGTCTGCATTGTTGTCTGCACACTATGAAACAAAGATTTCCATCTCGCAGAGTAAATAGATTTAGTAAAGGAGCAACGAGCTGACAGGATTACGCGTACAACCTCTGATGGCAGATTAAAAGAGCTTAGGTGTCCCTGCTCACTATCCAGACATGAAGTTGGAGCATTTGTAGCTTGGGTGGAAGCACCATTACCTCCAACTGAGAGAGAAGGTATGGTCTGAATAGTAGATTAAGCTGTGGATGAAGGGGGAAGCACTGAAGGTCTGCATACCACACACACACATCTAGTCCAATCCAGGGCACTTGGAAATACTTGGTTGGGTCTTGAAAATTCTTCTTCAAAATTTAAGGAATCAAGGGTGTGGGTGGGAAACGTGTAGTGCAGCTGAAAGTTCGGCCTCAACTGAAATGCGTCCAACAAAAGCTCTCCACAACGGACACTGCAGGAAGGCACAGAACTGGTAGCATTAAGCATTCTCGAAGAAGGCCTAGAATCCACTTGAGTAGTGCCCTAAAGGTCAAAGATGTCCTAAGCAACTTTTAGTAAGAGTGTTGGCATGATGATGCCGGCTCAGACTGCTGGCTCTGGCATTCAAAGGCAATGCCTGGTGACTGGCTGTCAACCATATCTCTTGATGGTTTGCACAAAAGACCACAACCTCAATGCTTCTAAGCAGAGGAGCGGAGACACTTCTCCCCAATGTTTGTTTACATATCACACTGCAGTAGTATGGTCAATCAGGATCTGTATGGACCGACCTTGGATGGACGGAATGAAGGCCGTGAGCACCAGCCAAATCGGCTGCAGTTCCAGTAGGTTGATGTGAATCACCGGCTCCTCTGGAGACCAAAGTCCCCTAATCTCCAGGTCCTCCTGATGAGGCCCCTCCCACCCCCACCCCAGTATAGGGTGGCAGCTTCAGTCACTGCCTTGCCACAAGGTGAGGGGGAGTGTGGGCCATTCACGGTAAAGATTCACCCCATTCCCCCACCAAACTAAGTCGGCTGCAGTGCTTGGGGAGTTTACAATGGAATCAGACCGGACTCTCCCATGCTGCAATCTCTGCATGCGGAGGAGCCCCTGCAGAGATCTCATATTCCAACAGCTATGTGTAACCAGGAAGTCAGCAGGCGTAGGCTCTTTAAAAATGGAACTTGCGCACCCTTCAGGACAGACCCTATGAATTGGAGGTGCAGGGAAGGCACCAAGTGAGATTTGGGCCCGATGACTGAAATGTCCAGGTCAAACATTATCAAAACCGCAGATGACGCACCACCACCACGGACGTTCCAGCTTTGGTCAGCCAGCCATACAGGTATTGGAAGATTGTGCTTTCCGACCTTCTGAGATAGGCACTGTAAGAAATTGGGCTATTAATAAAGAGGGGTGGAAGTCCCACTCCAATATTAAACACAATCTTGGTCAGGGTGAAACACAAAAGTCACTAAAATAACCTGTGTTTAACACTCTGGCAGCTTGGCACAAAGCAGTCAATGCACTGTGTAAAGAATTTATGCAGCACTCAAAGAGTAATAAAGTGAAAAGACAACACAAAACAAATTTAAAACCAATTTAGATAGAGCAAGTTTTAATAGATAAAATAATACCAGAACAAAAAGTTGGCGTTGACGAGGGAAGCAAAGTGGTCACTGTTGGTGCGAGAGCAGGTCCAGCATCGCGGACAGTTGACACTGTAGCTTTGCATTGGCAATGACTGTATCCTGTCACTTTCAGTGTGCAGTGCAGGTCCTGCATTACTGGTCGCTGTTAGAAAGAAGAGCAGGCCTGCTGGAACTTCGCCTTGGTGGTCATCACAGGTGGTTGATTTTTGGAGCAAAGAGGTTACCTTGCAGTGGTGAGAAGCCCAACGTCTGTACCTCAACCTTATCTTCAGGAGGAGTTCACACTGATGCAGCCAAGAGTCCAGGACCTGGAGGGTATCTCTTGGGGACCAGGACTCCAGTAGAAGCTAGCAGCAGGGCTCACGTAGGTCCAAACATGTCAAGTTGGTGCTGGTCTGATGTGCATTTGTAGCTTGTGGAAGCTTGTTGTGTCCCTGAAGCTCACACAGATCAGTTAACTCGCCCCTTGAGTCACACTGGGTAGTATGGGTTCAAGGCAAGCAGGTCCAATATTTCTACACTCAGCAGCATAGTCACTCTTCCTCAGACAGCAGGGCAGTCCTTCTGAATCTTCCACAAGTCCAGGCGTATTCTGATGAGAGGATGTAAAGGTCCCACTTTTATATCTGGTAGCTACCTTTGTGTGGTGGGCATTCCCTGATATTCCCCCAAAACAGGTTCTGGTCAGTTCATGCCCTTACCCTTGCTTTGGCTCCAAACTGTTTAAGGGGACAAAGGCAAGGGCAGGCCTGGTATCAGGTCCCTTTCTGTGTGTAGCAGTCAGACCCCTCTGATGTGTAATCAGTGCAGGGTGAAGCGCCTCCCCAGCCATCCTGTCAGGAGAACTCACTATTCTCACCCCTAGGTTTCTTTTGATTCAATGTCAGAAAGCAATGCACAAAACACAACAAGAGAACAATTTTTAGTCTTGTGACTCTGGACACTGGCAGAAAGGCACATTTGATTAGAGTAGAAAATTGCCAAATTTCGAAAAGTGGCATTTTCAGAATAGTAACTTGAAATCTGACTTTACCATTAAAGAGGATGTTAAATTACAATTCATTACAGTATAAACAGCATCTCTCCATCTAGTCTCAAACTGAAGTTAGCATTTATAAAGTGTAATAGGGTACCACCGTGTTAGTCTATGGGACACTTAGGGTAGCCCAACAACACAACACTAAACAACAAGTTTAGCGACTTTTCACTGCCAGGACACTATACCCATATGTCCTACTTTTTTTTAATACAATGCACCCTCCCCTAGGAACTTTAAAAGCCTAACTCAAGGGTGACATTTAAGTATTAAAAATGAATTTTTTTAGCCTGGCATAAAGGTTTATTTTGCCAGGTCTATATGTCAGTTTAAAACGTAAGTACAGGCTGCTATGGCATTCAGTTGCAGCTGCTACTAAGCATGGGGGGGAAGCAGAGGGGGGGAATAAAACAAAAACATACACTGACTTACCTGGATTGCTGCTACCTCCGCTACGTCTCCTCTGCGCCGACACAGGAAGCTCCCAGAATCACCTGTCCATTTACAACGCTGTCTGGAGCAGTGTTGTGATTGGTCTGAGCACCAGGGATCAACGCTCAGACAAGAGCTTGGAGACTTTGCATCTTCCCCACCAAGCTGCATTACACGGCCTGGTGGGGAACATGCAAAGTGCAAATGACTGTTTGACCGACTCTCTTGGGCAGGTCAAACCGTCATGAGCACTTTAGAGTATACTTTAAACCCCTCCCCTGCGCCCTGCACTAGCCAGCTTGGCCAACCAGGAGGAGGAAAACTAAAATGATAATGTTACATTCATTTTAGTTTTCCTTTTTACACTGCTGAGTGAGTGAGGCAACCCTTCTCCAAATTAGCGGAGGAGCCGCCGCTGGTGGCAGGCCTGAAACATGTTTAAAAGGCTACTTTAGTGGGTGGCCCTATGAATCTGTTGCCTACTAGTAGCAGATAATTTACAGGCCCAGTGTACATGCATTACCATATACTATGAACTTACAAGTAGATTAAATGCCCCAATAAGGTTTAGGCCAATTTTACTATGTTTTCAAGGCTGAGCACGAACACGATCACTGGTTAGCAGGGAAAAATGTGCAGTGTTCTAAACTCCAACAAAAACAGGTTCAGCAAAACAATCTGTGGTGACCATGCTTAAAGGGCCATGTCCAATAGGCCGAAACTCCACCATAACCTTGGTGAAGACTCATGGTGATGATGACTAACCAAATGGGAGTACCACAAACTGGACGTGCTTAAAATGCTCTACAAAGCTTAAGTACTTCTGATGGGGCAATAGCACCTAAATGTGGAAAAGTGGGTCCTCTAGGACGAATGAAAACCATTACGTTTCCAGCTTCCAATGTCAACACCACCTGAGCTAGAGTTATCATCTGGAACTTCTTCCTTAGAAAGTTATTCAAGTCCGCAAGGTTCAGCACTGGAAGTGGACCACTGTCTCTCTTGGGCACAAGGCAATATTGACATCCATGTCCCATATTCGGCTGTAGCAAAAACTCCACAGCTCCCTTCAGGAGGAATGTTCCTACTTCTAGTAGCAGGATGGAAAGATTGTCTAGTAGAAGGGCAGATGATCAGATGTGGAGTCTGAAGAAAGAGTAGGGTGAAACCCCCCTCTATAGTCCAAAGTAATGGTCTTCCAGCCTGGCAGAAAGGAGGACTTAGCTTGAAACAACCACGCCCTTGCGTCCACAAGGGCTCGGAGAAGCAACCTAGACCTGCTTTCCCGCAGGGGATGAAGAGGAGGTGGTGCCTTGCTGGAGGGATTTGCAGCCCTTACCCTCTGGCTCGGTCCCTGTATTGCTTGATCAGCATATTCAGGGGCTGCAAGAATTAACCCTGGTGGAAGGTGAATCCTCTTGCAAACCCCCAAAAGTACTGTAACTGGAGATAGTGCCAAGTTGGCTGAGGCTGTTGGGAATCCCAAGTATGAGCCTGGCCTTACTTTATTGGGGGTGGGGGGTGGAGTGTTATATAGCGCTAACTCGACCGAAAGGTATCAGAGCACTTTACATGGGAACCAGTTTGTTACAGACGGACACATTTATTTGGTTAGGCCCTGGAAGATTAGGTGATTTGCCCAGAATCACAGGATGGTGAGTGTCCCTGCTGAGACGCGACCCCGGTTCCCCAGCTTTGAGGTCGACCGCTCTAGCAGTTAGGCTAGAGCCTCTCACCGTTCCAAAGCGAAGTCAGCTCTGTTCCAAAACAGATTAGCTCCATTGAAGGAGAGAGCTATCAAGTTAACCTGCACATCCAAGTAGTAGCAGGATATTTGGAGCCGGGCATTTCATCTCAACAGACGGAGTTACCCATAGCATGCGCCATGGAGTTTACAGTGTCCATGCTAGATTTTTATAACGCAACGAGATGCTTTATTCATCTCCTACAACAACCTGGAAGGGGGACCTCATGCCATCCAGGTAGTTGGTAGGGAGGGTTAACCAGGTGGGCTAGTTCCCATAAAGCATGACTGTATTGTGCATAGACACGTGGCATTGAGGGATTTGAGAGCCGTGCTGTCTGCTTGGAAATGTTTTTTCTCAACGTTTCCAGGTGTTTTGATTACATATCAGCACAAAAGGAAGGTGCAGGTGGACTGTCCAGAAGAGCAGGATGCTTCAGCAACCAAACTTTCAGTCAGTGGATGTGCAGAGAGAAAGTTAGTGCTGTGCAACCAAACCTAATGCCGAATGGTGAGGTGAGCTTGTCCCAGGCTGCCATGACCAGGCTCAGCAAGGCCTCGTTTAAAGAGAGACAGGGGTTCTGACAATGATGCAGATGGAAGGAGAACCTTGAGGATATTAGTTTTGACATCTACCATCCGGAGGTGCATCTCCGGCACCGCAGACACTTTCCTAACCACTGAGGGGAAGGACATCACTTCTGGGATGAGAGGCCCTGTAGGGAGCTCCAACTACATCTCTGAAGGCGGTGTTCAGTCTACTACTGGCTGATGAAAGGCATGGTAGCTCATAGATTTGATTTCTCCCACCATCATAGTCATAGGCATAATCACTCACAGGATCAGAGTCCGATTCAAAAAGGTTGTGATCTGGTGCCTGACTCTTCTAGCTTTAAGTGTTTCTTGGTCTCCCATCTGGACATATTTCAATGTATAGTCTCAGGAAAAGAAGTTGGCGGCGCCAATAGGTCCGTGTTCGGTGTCAGAGTTAGCAGCATCAGTGGATTCTGTGGCTTGAATAGCGGAGGCATTGCAAATCAGAGTGCCGCACAGAAAGATGGCGAAGCCAGTGCAAGACAAACATAACTGCATTTTAATTGGGGCAAAAGGCATAAAGTTTGGCAGGCCATAAGGTGTCATGGACCAAGGGGTGTGCAGGATGGCATTGTAGTGTGGGCAAAAATAGCATACATAGCATTCAGGGACACCGCCAGGTTCCAACCTGTTGTCGGGAACTCTGTTTAAGAAGGTGTTAGTGCCGGGAAATCTAGGAATGATGGAGCCAGAGCACCAAAGGCGTTGCAGGAGGTGATCAATATGGTTCCCTGTTCTTTGGAGACACTAGCACAGGGCTGCTCAGAGGAGGGTCTGCCGGCTCTACAACGTGCAACTCCAGCTCTGAATATGAAGATTTTGTGGATCATGGAGGGATTTTGGAGACATACCTTTTGTGGACTTGCCAATGGACGGCTGTGCCTGCCATGATGGTCCTGGACCCTGAACAATTTGGTCTCACGCTCGCTGATGGCCATCGGGTGCACACTGAGGGAGGATTGCAGAGACCGGGAGTCATGGTCTAAACGTAGGCACCAAAGACAACTGAAATGTGGGTAAGTAATCACCATCTGTCCCTCACAGTCCATACATAGCTTTATGCCAAGAGCTTCTAAATGGATTATTTTGTAATAATTTGTCACATTTGTGACAAAAACTTAAAACTCAGGAAATAGTTTCGGTTTTATCACCCGACATCACTTATAGCATCAATACGAAGACAGTGCCTCCCGCCAACTCCCTCCCACCAGACGTTTTAGAGCTTTTAAGTTTGTTGATCCAGTCCGACATTTAGAATTCTTCTACAGGTGAGGAATCTGCAGGTAGAAGTATCCATCAGAAGATAGTTACATTTTTAAATAGCTCACGAGAGGCTTTCATGCTATTCAGACCTTTACTATCTCTCATTTTCTAGTGAATGTTAAGTATAGTAAAAGTTATGAGCTGGTCAAAAAAAAAATTATACTGTCCCAGAGGATCTCAAACTCAAGATCAACCTACTCTCCTTTTGGCAAAATCTCAAAACCCACTTTCAAACCTTTCCAAAGAAATTAGTCCTATTGGTACTAGTTGGGAACTACACTTGCATTTAGCCATTAATGTTGCTAGGTCCACACAGTACAAATATCTTCCATTTGCGAAATAACTCTGAAACGATCACCTAGGTTTTCTATGATTTAGACCACAATCTTGGTTAGGCTTCAGAACACTCGAGCTCATGATTCTATTAGACTTTTTCAATGAGAGGGGAAGGCTGGACACTAACTTGAAACTGCAAAAAAATAGGCTGCTCCTAGCGCCTAGAAGCATTTCGAAACAGGAGTGACAAATTTGTCTCAAAAGATTTATTAGTAAAAATCAAAGCACCGAGGACAAACAATCCATCGTGCAGTGGTGAACATCCTCTAATTAGCACAGCCACATCACACTTGGTCTAACAACTAGTAACACAGAGGAAATGTGGTGAACGATATGTATGAACAGTATGCATGAATGCATGGTTGTTTGGTGTAACCCTTAAAATTGTTACACTGCACTAAGAAAATATAGTCTCTTAAGAGCATTAGTCTAATAGAAAAAAATAGAGTAAACTTCGATTTAAGAACAATGTCGCAAAAGCTACTCTACCAATACGACCACTTTTGAGGAGTGCGCAAACAATAGAAGCCTACAATGTGAATCAGACATGCAGCACAGCAACAAGATGAGCCTGGCATGCTGCAGAAGAACAACAAAAACCCTCGAAATAGATCCAACAGGCAGTGCAAAGGATAATGGGACACACCAGATTAGGTATTGCATGAGGTCACACTGAAGGCAAATGACGGAAAAATAAAAAAAATACATTCAAATTCACAATTGGACTGGGGACCTCTTCTCAGAAGAGCCAATGTGATACTGGCTTCCCTGGTACCAGCAGGCAGGTCCACAAACCCAGCCCAGAAATTTAAACATTCACCTGATCTGATGGGGCAATGCAAGAGGATAATGCACTTGGACCTAGGACATCAAATTCATGATCTGTATGTTAGTAGTTCCAGGTAACCCCACTATTGTGATAATGCCTAGTGTGCCAGTTAGGCTAATTTCCATGCTGACTCCACGACACACCAAGCACAATAAATGACAAAGGCCTGAATCCCCAACTCACCTCATTGGTTCGATGTCCACAGGTATCACAGTTTGTTGCCATAATGATCACCTCCTTGAAGTGTGGGATTTCTGCAGCAAGGAGAGTTAAGGAAACAGCTCCTGAATCTCCACAACACAACTAATTGAAGAACAAGGCTGTAAAAGGTATTCAAACTTGGGGCCACTCTTGTATTGTGGACTTTGGGCAATCTAAAGAGAGCAGCTGTATGACACTATCAAAGTTATAATAGTTTTGAAAGGATTTGAAAAAGTTATATCAAGATATCATAAGCACGGACTCAAACAGAAGGTATCTCTAGACATGGCAAGGGAGGTGTTTAACATCAAACAAAGGACAATGATTTTCATAAATAACACATTAAGGGCAGTTTGCAAAATTTACTCTCTTGGGCACTGCAAGTCCCACAGTTTCACAATAACTCAGTGGTTTAAAAAGGATCAGAAAAGACAGACAAAGAATTTCTATCAAACAGTTATTGAGACAGAATTACACAGAGCTGGGTCCTAATTCTGTTCACTGCCTACCAGAAGCACATTTGCTGATATCACTTCACGTATCATAGCATGCCCCTTTATAGCTCTACTTACTATTCACTCGAAATCACTTTCAGTATATCCTGAGCATATGCCACAACTTACTATTAACCCCACAGTACTGCAATGGCATTGCCGAAGCGACTCTTTCCCGCAGAGAATTATTTAATAGAAATGCAGGACCCAAAACCTTGGCTAGAGCTTCAAATCTAAAGGGCATTTCAGATGTAGAACACTGGCCTGTAGCTGTAGTCTTCATTTCAACGCAGATTTCATCCTTTGTATTAGTCACTTAGCATGGCATAAGGCATTATGTGCACATTTCTAATCCTATTACCGTAAAGGATACGTACTAACTTCATATTGGTATTAGCCGGGGAATTGCATTCAGGGCAATTAGTTCCAAACTGCAACACCTAAACAAAGAGATAGAAAACAGTCAGCAATCCCATCAATGTATGCTTTATATTGCAATGAGAAATTATTTCTGCTACAGATTACCACTGTGCTGTCAGAACTAGAGGCAGTGCTGTCCGGGCTCCCAGGTAGTATTCCCCATCCTCACCCATTGCAAATATTATTTGTCTAGTCCCCTACAGATGCGGCCACCACTTAAATGCCCAAAAAGGGCGACTAGCAGAGCTGACCAACTTAAGTCAAACATTGTGGAAGTGATCAGTACCTCATTTCTCAATTCATCCAAAGTGGCTGGTGAAGTTTCTTCTGGTTCTGCTTCATGGTCTTCTGGCTAAAAACAAAACATTGGGAGTTGACTCATTAAATTCTACGCTGCTCCTAAAAACTAACCAGAAAGTTAAACATCCTACACCTTTAAATGTTTTGTCTGTGTTACTACAGCCGGTCATCATTTTTAACATGAACAGCATGTGTTTTGTAATTACTTCTAACATCAGAACAAGCGCAGCAACAACCTCTCTCTCTCCCTTTAAAAGGTTCCACCCAGCCCATCGGATTTGGGCGCAAAAGGTTGCTTTAATGTAGAGAAGAGGCTGGGAAAACAAAGGGATTTGAGATCTCGGTCCCATCCACTTCGCACCCCTTTCTTCATGCAATAGCTAGATTGATAATTCCCTAAAACCTCCGAAAAAGTCTAAAAAATATAGAACAAATCCAGCCAAAGTCGCATTCAAAGTGCATTCCGTGGTATGCACATTTTTTCTTAAGTACTGTCTAATGCACCTCTTGCATCACCCAGCAGGAAGCCTTACTTTCCACAGTACCGCCCACTATAGCTTCTAAACTGCACAGTCTGAAGCCTTAATTTATTACCCTGTGAACAATACATTTAGATCCAAGCATTGTGGTATGAAAGAACACATTCATACATAACCACAGCTCAGGCACTTAAAAAACCTTCAGGTAGTGGTACATCTTTATCCAGTAACATTCAAAAGGACCGCCTCTCATCACTTCTGTATGGTGGACGTACAGCACCGTAGCAGTTTTCAAACAAGGTACTAGAGAATGGTCTACTGGACACAAAAAGGCACAAGATCGGGGGTGGAGGGTGGTCACACCAAAGGTCTCTAGGATCAAAATTTAAAAAAAAAACAATGGATCACCTTGACCACAACTAAAACAGAAAAGCAGCCTTTCTCGCAGCAATACTTTTATCAGCAGCTAAGTTTCAAGTATTAGTTGCAAACCTGAAATCAGCCTCCGTGTTCAAATTCAACCATACATGTGGGAATTCACCTTTAGAGAGCTCTGCTTACCCCGAGGCCTAGCATGGTGTCCTGCTCTGTGCTTCGCTTATAGTGAGTCACAGTCATGGCCTCGTCCTTCTGAGGAAAGGACGGATTTTCCACAAAGCTGTTTCCTGAAGGATCGTCTATCATCTGGGTGAGGCAAAAAACAGAAGTCGTCAATCTCCAAACTGCAGTCTACAGAATAGGGTTACCATGTCAGAATACCACCACGTGGTTACAAATTAAATTAATTTGGAACGGTATGAATACTTGTACCTTCTGCTAGCCTTGGTCTTTAAGTTTTATCGCTTAAGATTAATCTGTTTCTGTTTTTCAACCTAGTTATACTGATTTTCATTTATTTTGTAGCAATAAGCGAAAGCTCAAAGTTTCTTTAGGAATTTAGGAGAGAAACTGCATCAGAAAATCCGCAACATTAAACAATGTATCAGAAATAAAAGAAAATACAACAGTTCTGACAATTTGTTACGGAACACATTTATTCAGTGAGCAGGTTATCATGGACTTTAAAGCATTATTGGTACGTTCAAGCTTGTTGATTCTACTTCAAGAAATGTTTCAAAGCATGCGCAGACCTGTTTTTTGGTAAGGTGAAGTACACATTGATAATTTCTGATTGCTTCCTTTTCAGGTACTCAATTTAGTGGTCAACTGTTTATGTGTGATTGTTGTAAAAGTGGCATGTCATGGCTCATTCCAAAGAGGGAAACTCAGAATAGGAACAGTTTCCCACACCCCGTAACTACATGGGGTACTGGTTTTTAATGAGTGCAACAAATACCACACCCTACTCTGCCCCGCCAATAAATACCACAGCCTACTTTGCCCCGCCAGGAATTACTGCCTTTGTGTTTTCCTTCATAAATGAATTTACTTAGAGGTATAAAATCCGATTGTATTAATATGTCAGTAACCTCTTAGGAGTGTTGAACATAATTTTAACTGGGCACACCATACATCCCTTCATGCTCTACCTACCAAAGTGAATGGCGAATCGACTTCTTTCAGTTTTTCCAATTTTGCAATGAAGTCATCAATTTTGGCTGCAACGTCTTGCTCCTTCTCCTATGAAAAATAAAGTAATACTCTTTGATGACACACCATCCTATATTCCTGGAACACCATCCATTGGTGCAATTGACAGTAAGCCTCAACAACCTTACAAGAATATAAATCATATTACAATACAAAGCACAGCACTCATATGCAAACTCAGTTAACCTTTTACCCCAATGACACAACAAAGGCAAAATTATGAACCCCAAATTTGAAGATCCATCTTATGCCACATGCTTCCACCCAATGTCATCAACTGGTCCGACCACTTCCCCATCCCCTCCCACATTTTGGTCTCTACACCACCACAGTTTTTTCCCAATGCGTGAAAAGCTGCAGGATCTGTCTGGTAATAAAAGTATCTCCTGACCTACTTATGACCTTAGTTGTCTGAAACTAAATCAATTAAAGTTTTCTGCAGGCATAACTAAAATTTTGTCCTAAAACAATGTTATCCCCAAAAAGTATTGTCTCGCTCTCCTTCAGCTAAAAATCCTCAACTACTTTACTGACAAGATAACATCCATTTGAGAAAAAAATCAATTCCGATACTTCGGGTAATGTTTCTCTACCATGTTTCTCACACATGATCTTACTCCCATCAAACATCTCAATCCTACAACTTAGTTTCTTGACTACTAGCTAGAAACATTAGAACCCACTCCCATATCTTCAACTTGACCTGGTGACCATTAATCACAATCTTTAACCCAAGGAGTTTTGAGACACATTCAAAACCATTCTGGATCACCCCATCCAAAAAAAATAAATTCTAGACCTTGGACAGCTTGCTTTCTAACTACAGTGATAGTAAGATGTGTGGTTATTCACATGAAAACCATCATAGCCTAAAAACAGCTAATTACCAACTATCAATCTGGATTCTGTCCACAACGTAGCACTGACATAATCACTCTACAGATCCGGGAAGATGTCCACTGCATACTCTAAGACGGACTTCTGCTTACTCAATTTTCTGGTACCACCAGGGCCTTTGATACAGTAAGATCACAGTACACAGTACAATACTTTCTACGGTGTCTTTCATGGTAATGTTCTGAGCATTATTTCCTCTTTTTCACAAACCAAAACCAAGTGGTAAAGATGGATAATTTCATTCTGGAAGCATTCCTACATCTTGTAGTGTTCCTCTGGGTTTAATTCTAGCCCCTAGGCTGTTCAACGTGTACATGGGGGGGGGGGGGGGGGGGGGGGGGGGGGAGGTCTCATCTATAAAGTCTGGAAAACCCAATTACTTCTCAAAGCTCCTTATTGCCCTCAGGGGGTCAAAGGGATATGAGAGTTCTATCACACTACAGCTGTAATTCCTTGTTTCAAAGCTGCCCATGCAAAGAAACACTCCTTTTCAAAACCTGCAACCTCGGTTTGGTACTCACTGCCCACCAAGATAAGAACTGCATGCTCTCTACCAACACTCAGGAAACATCTAATAACATAATTTTCACCTTTTTCTGCACTAATACCAATCTAACCCCCCCTTTTTTGCTATGACAACTGACCGACACGGACACTTTTACAGACTGTTTCTAGCCTATTCTGCAGGTCAATTGCTGAAGTTTCTCATGCATGATAAGCAATTCCTTATTCAAGTTCAGAATAGGTTGTATGTAAAGCACACCAACATATCCTGTGGTGCAGGTGCACTATAAACAACTATGAAATACATATACCACAGATCACATGCGAATGCCTCATGCTCAATCTGCACCACAGTGGGTACCATCAACCAAAGTAACAGCCAAATACACTGCCAACAAAGTGGTGCAAATCTGTGCGTACAAATCTAAATGGTCGTATCCCGGGCCACATGCTTCTAGTGAAACAGAGAAATGCAATATAACAATGCTTTGTTTGACGTTGCAGATCAAGTCTACCCTTCACATAAGGTGCAAACTAAGCCCCAGTGGGTGTCACAGATAGCCAACAAAGTTCCAATCAGCATACGAATAGCCAAAAGGCTGTTGTGCCGAGAACAGAAAGCTACGCCAAGCTAAGTGTAACAGACAGCAATCACCCTGATGGTTGTTCCTAAGAAATGTAATCACCTATCAAGTACCAGAGACCACAAAATTCAGCTGTGTGTTATATTCAACTAACCTACCAATCACCTACCCACTCACTGCTTCCCAACGCTATTTGGGAGCTACCTGTAAAGCGATTAATCGACTTCAGGTGCTACAGAATGCTGCAGCTCGCCTCATTTTAAACCTCCCAAAAAGATCGAACTCCAAGGCCGCCCTCCAGTCACTCCATTGGCTGCCAGTGAGGAGCAGAGTTGAATTTAAGTCCCTCTGTACCTGCCACCGTATCCTCGCTAAAAAGGCGCCAGCACCACTCCAGAACCTTATTACAAGGTATGCACCAACTCGTGCACTGCGCTCCTCGCATGGAGGCTTACTTAAGGTCCCTAGGGTGAAAAAGGCCCGCATGGGAGGAAGATCCTTCCGATACCTGGCGGCAAAAAATTGGAATAATTTACCTCTTAATCTCCGTCTGGACCCCTCCGAATCTAGTTTCCGGAGGAAATTAAAAACTTACCTCTTTTCTAAATAAGTGGGCTCCTCGCCTACTTCTTTCTCAGAGTGCTTCAGTTCAGCGCGGGGACACGCATTCTTGCGTAACCAGGCGCTCTATAAATGCCCCTTAATAATAATAATAATAATAATTACGGATAGTTTCTAATGCCAGGCTGCTCTTTGCCAATTCAATTTATACCTTGTTATAGGTCAGGGCTGATTGATGGAATTCCAAGTGATTTACTACTGCATTTCTTAATCCAATCTAGAAGCTCAGTCTCTCCTATATTATGTGTCCCTGAATCAGCGGAAAACATTCAAAGGCATAATTCATTTTAATGGTATTCCACTGGAACAGGTTGAGGCTTTTACGTATTTAGGAATATCCCTTCAGAGTAACATGAGCTGGAAAAATCACATTGATATGGCTGTTCTAAAATTTCACCAGCTGGCGGGTGTAATCGCCCTTAAACATAAAGCTTCTCTGACCAAGCCAATCACCCCGGCCCTAGAAATATATAACATGAAGGTGATAAGTGCCTCTTTGTACGGTTCGGAACTGTGGGGATTTTCCAATCTGAATCAATTAAAATTAGCTGAGAATAGGTTTCTACGTCGTCTAGTTGGGGTCCCCCAAAGTACCCCCACTGTACCGCTTGTATATGATCTTGGCAGGAAAAAATAGAGGATTTGGCACGGTTACGTCCCCTATTGTATTGGAGACGGATCATGACAACTCCTGAACTAGCTCACTATGCCACCGCCCTGAAGGACATCACTAGGGCAGATCGATTTCATTCTATCCCGTGGCTCAAAGAAATAAGGGGTTTATTAACGAAATTGGAACTAGATCACTTATGGGTCGACCCAAATGTCTCAAGGTTCCCGTCAAAGATAACCTTGAAATAAAATGTACTGGGACATGGTTTGGTTGTCTGCCCTTAATACTGGATCCAACACAGAGTTAACTGGTCGTTTTCTTGATATTAAATTCCTACCATTGTGTGAGTCTTACTGGGACATTATAGAAAGGCCCTATGAAAGAAAATTGTACTTTCAATTCAGAATTGTGACTCTTCCAGTAAAAGCTTTTACTCATAAATGGTCGGTAAACCAGAATGACAAATGTCATCAATGTAAACATATGGTTGAGAATGTACCCCACCTGTTGTTTGTATGTCCCCTTTATATAAGCCCCTGCCGTAAGTGGATAAAACCGGTGTGTACAAACCTGGGGACACGCAGTTTTGTAGAGGCTTTAAGAATACTCGCATCAGATTGCACACCCTGCGATAGTGGTTGCAAAATTCCTAGGGTGGACCTGGACAATACGCACCCGCTCCTTGCAGTCCCCAGAGGCTAGCCAATGAATCTTATCATATCGAGTAATGTACGACCAATTTTTTTAATCAATGTTTAATTGAATTGTTTTAACTCATTTTGTATAAATTGTTCTTAATCTTTGCAAGCGACAGCAACATGGTTTAATAAGTTTTAAAAAAATGATGTATTTAACTTTGTAGTATTTATAGTGTAGTCTTAGGATGAATAATTGCTTTTATGACATGCTGTCGAATAAAGCTTTGAAATTTGATTTGTAACAGACAGCAATCACCCTGATGGTTGTTCCTAAGAAATGTAATCACCTATCAAGTACCAGAGACCACAAAATTCAGCTGTGTGTTATATTCAACTAACCTACCAATCACCTACCCACTCACTGCTGCCCAACGCTATTACGGATAGTTTCTAATGCCAGGCTGCTCTTTGCCAATTCAATTTATACCTTGTTATAGGTCAGGGCTGATTGATGGAATTCCAAGTGATTTACTACTGAATTTCTTAATCCAAGCTAGAAGCTCAGCCTCTCCTATATTATGCCACTTACATAAATACAGAGCTGAGTGAAAGCACTGTAGAGGATCCTGCTAAAAACACAGAGCGAGCCTATCAACAGAGCACTCTTCTTAGACAGAGGCCCAGCACCTAAATGCTGGGTGGGGTGCTAAACGTCATCTGCCATTGCACAGCCAGCCCATTGGGTAGGGGGTGTTGGTGGCAAATTAAGGTTTAAGCCCTTGATACTATACCATGCATACTGTTGAGTTTCGAAACCACAAATGAAAACCATTCCTGTACTGCACCCCAAAAAAATAAAGTCACTGTTACCCGTCGGGCTGCCTGGTCCTGCTCCAGCCCAGCTATGGCTCTCATGAGGAGACCTTCGATTGTAGTCAGAGCTGGAAGGAAAATAAAATAAGATGGTATGAGCATATCACTCAATAAAAGCTTATCAGTATTTCAAAATTTTACAGAAATCACTCTGCATACAACAAACAGTGTGCACTTAGACCACAGTATAGTTACTATTGCATGATGAATCCACTATTGGTCTTGTGGAGAGAGGATGGACAATGAGGACTCAAACATGTGTCTAAGATAGGCTAGGTGGAAGATCTAAAGTATCTTGAACGGTTTCAATACAAGACCTCAGAGTGGACTTTCCTTGCTTTTTTGTTTTAGATCCTGCACAAATGAGCAATTAAACAAAAAACACTTTGCTTCAATCGTAAGCCAACAAAAATGCTTCGCTTTTAATAAAAAATAAAATTCAAAAACAGGTTGCTACTCGCATGCCTTTGCATCTTGTCTAGGAAAACGTTTGTAAGAAGTGTAAGTCAACAAAAAGGTAATATCTGCAAACTTTTCCATTTAGCCAGTGAAATAAAAAAAATCGCTCACCTCTAAACTAAACCTCATTTAGCATATCAAAAAGATTAACAAGAGAAATAGTCCTTAGCAACATTCCATCATGCATCAAAAAAAGCACGGACTTCAATGCAGACAAAACAGCAAACAAGACAATTATTGAAATGGACTCCTGTTTAGGACCTGCAAATCACCACATATAGTAGCAAAATCAGTTTTGAAAACAAAAGATAAAAATAAATTTAGGAACAAGGTGCTCACAAAAGAGAATAAATAAACTGAATACAGCATATCGTCATAAATGGCGATGGAAAACCTTCAAAACACCTGGAAAACCTTCAAAACACCTGGAGCTGGCTTATATTGAGGCTTGTGGGCGCAAATTCATAACTTCAACTTTCTGTATTGTCCTTTAGCAAACATGCACGAATTCCATTTCCGAATCTGGATGTTGTTTTAATTTTACGGCCATTTGCAAATAAAATCACACAAACCCCATGCTTCAGATTTGGATTTCATAAAAACATCAATTCCAACAAAAACCACAAAGATTGTTTTATGTTAAGTTATCAATTTTTCAGTACCTCATAGGTTATCAGACTGTGAAAATCATGTCAAATCACAATTAGCCATACGTTCTGTGCAATAATGCATGCTTTATTCAAACACAGGGGCTACAAATATATGCTTCCAGTGACAGAACAAACCAATACATTGACAGCATTTAGCAAATCATATTTACACTATAAATCAGAAAAGGCACACAGGAGTATGCAAACCCGGCTATTTTAATTAATCAACAAAAACACATTATGTTCGCTATGAGAAAACTAGAGTCAAGCAAAAAACATATGTGCAAAAACACCAATTTGGTGCATTAGTTACTCTACCCTGCACCAAAAACATTAATAACCGATTCATTTAATTTTGTTTGATTGAAAAAATAATAAAACACAATCCCTTGCTAGCCGTGAGCTGTAGGATACAGAAAGCATTACTCACTCAGAGTGGGATCTGTATATCCCTCTCACTGATTGAACTGACGACCTCAGAACACTCACCTCCTTTCTGTGTAAAGGGTGGAATTTCAAAGTCAAGGTCTGGTATTCTAGTTGTTGCACTATCCATTTTCACCACCTCCCTGTCCAGATCCTACAAACATGTAAACAAATAAAAGCATTCTATGGTAAAAATCCAAATTATGACCAGTCGTTTGACCTGAACAACTTATTTACACGTGCCCTTGCTGCTTCAATCACTGACTTCTGCAAGAGATAATTTGAGGCACCACCTGTGAGCATAGGCCCGATTACATCATGATACCACATTAATACATTTCACAGAATATCTTGTACATGCAGTGCATTGCATCCACACAGAAACTCACTGCACTGAAATTTAAGTTCGAACCAAGGTATAACATATTTAAAACTGAAGGAAAAAAAATGTAATTAAAGATGCTGTTAAAGTACAATTCCACTGTACAACAAGAACTGTCAAAAGCCAATATGCAGAATTTTGGCTTTCTCAATGCAGAACTCTTGGCTTTGCCAAAACATTTTTCTGATGATGCTGTGCACTGGGAAAAACATTGGTTTGCATGCTGACCAGCCTTGGCTAAAAAATAAAAAAACATGCATTGGCATAGCCAATAGGTCTTGCCTTTTGGGCCTTATAAGTATTTAGTTATGCAGCACAATATTCTTGGTGCAACAACATGCACTGTTGCATGGTTAAACACTTATAAGGCCCCAAAGGCGAGACCTATTGGCTATGCAAATGCTTGTTCTCATCTTTCTGGAGATTTCGGCAATTACCATTTACTGACGGGCGCTCTGCTAAACTAAAAGCTCTCCCACATACTTTTTAAAAATTATTATTAGCCGATCTAAGTTGTGTAAGTCATCGAACTTATGTTGGTAAATAAATAAATAAATAAATAAAATGGCGCTGTTCTTATTTGCATGCATGCAGGGTGATGCTTGCTCACGCCTACAGAATGACGGGACATGCAACAGCAGCTGTGTCCTCTAGCCTTTTTTGCCTTTTTCTATTTTCTCTTTTTTGCCGATGCTAGTTAGCATCAGCAACACGCATTTGCAATGCAATAGGTCTCGCATTAGAAAAGTTTGAGCTATTGGTATTGTAAATGACATTTTTTTAAATTTATGTGTTGGTTTTGAAAATAGCAAAATTAATAGCTTTGTCATTTACAATGCCAATAGTTTTACCTTTCGCAAATGTGACACCTATAGCATATTTGTAATGCAATATGTGTTGTATTTACGTGACTTAGATGTATTGATATTACAAATAACAATGGCCTTTATTTTTTTTTAATAATAAATACAGAAGTGAAATATTAACATCTTTTTGTGACATTTGTAATAAAGCTTGAAACATTGAGAGAAGATATTTGAACCAGTTGTTGTTGAATGGTTGTACAGATTGCTGATGTGGTGGCGACGAGTGATGTGGTGGCGACGAGTGATGTGGTGGCGACGAGTGATGTGGTGGCGACGAGTGATGTGGTGGCGACGAGTGATGTGGTGGCGACGAGTGATGTGGTGGCGACGAGTGATGTGGTGGCGACGAGTGATGTGGTGGCGACGAGTGATGCGGTGGCGACGAGTGATGCGGTGGCGACGAGTGATGCGGTGGCGACGAGTGATGCGGTGGCGACGAGTGATGCGGTGGCGACGAGTGATGCGGTGGCGACGAGTGATGCGGTGGCGACGAGTGATGCGGTGGCGACGAGTGATGCGGTGGCGACGAGTGATGCGGTGGCGACGAGTGATGCGGTGGCGACGAGTGATGCGGTGGCGACGAGTGATGCGGTGGCGACGAGTGATGCGGTGGCGACGAGTGATGCGGTGGCGACGAGTGATGCGGTGGCGACGAGTGATGCGGTGGTAGAGCATAGTGATATTGTGGTGCCCCCGAGTGGTTGTGGTGATGCGATAGAGGGAGGGCGATAGATAGAGGGAGGGCGATAGATAGAGGGAGAGCGATAGATAGAGGGAGGGCGACAGATAGAGCAATAGATAGAGTGAGGGCGATAGATATAGTTAGGGCGATAGATAGAGCAATAGATAGAGTGAGGGCGATAGATAGTTCGATAGATAATAGATGGATAGAGTGAGGGCGTGCACTGACAACTGGTGGTGTGTGTCTGGTGAAAGCATGTATTGACGGCTCGTGGTGTGTGTACCTTTTGAAAGCGTGCACTGACGGCTGGTGGTGTGTTTGTGGCTGGTGAACGCGTGCACTGACATCTGGTGGTGTGTGTGAATGGTGAAATTGTGCACTGACGGCTGGTGGTGTGTGCGTGCTTGGTGAAAGTGTGCGCTGATGGTGTGTGTGTGCCTGGTGAAAGTGTGTACTATGTCTGTTGGTGTGTGCCAGGTGGAAGCGTGCACTGACGGCTGGTGGTGTCTGTCCGGTGAAAGCGTGCACTGATGGCTGGTGGTGTCTGTGTCCGGTGAAAGCGTGCACTGATGGCTGTTGATGTTTGTGTGTGGTGAAAGTGTGCACTGATGAGTAATAGAAAAAGTTTTATTGTTTCAGTTAATTAAAAGCATAACAATACATTTTATAAAATCAACTACTCATTTACAATTTCCTTTTGTATGGATAAATTCTCTATTAAATCATTCTAAAACATTGAGTCTAGTGCAAGCATTTGTTGTTTAAAAACAATTAAGCAATCCATGTAATTTATAGTTCCAAGAGTTCTGATATTTATACGTTATTTAGTTCAAAAGAGCCCTCTCACTGCACTACCGCAGTTATGTTGTCCTTATGTGGGCAGGGTGCCTGTTTGTGTTTTAACGCTTGGGCGTGAGCCACGAGGAACTTTAATAATAAACAGTTCAAACGGGTATCTATTGGGTTCAAAGTGGACATGATCGCCGATCTACACGTTTTTATGCCTCGTTCGTTCATTGCCTTTTTTAGGAAGAATGCTCGTGCTTGGGCTAAATTCGGGCAGATACAAACTAGATGAATAAAGTCCTCCTTCCTGCTCCCACATAGTCTACAGATTTTGGATCCGTCATGCAGCCACATTGGTTGGTCCATGGTTGATGGAAAATTTCCCAGACGGAGCCCCATTAATTTTCGTTTTCTGTAAGCTGGAAATGTAATTGTTAGATATGGGGCTGCAGTGAGAGTTTTGTAGTTTGATATGACCATCCAGGCGTGTTTTCTTGTGCTGAACGTGGCTTTGTCAAGTAAAAGAGACTAGAATTTTGTTGACTTGTTTATGGCTTGTTTAAACGCTGGATAAGGCAAGTTTAGTTCCCAGAGATTTCTTGTTCCAGTCTCGGTTATGGCCTTCTCAAGGTACTGGTTGTTTGGGGATTTAACATCTTTTATTTCTTCCCACAGTGCTTGATGCAGTTCTGAGGTTGCCATGTTCGGTTTCAAGCTGTACCAGTGCTTTATATTTGCGTACATTCTTCCCACTGTTTCATTTATTATTCCAAATTCTAATCTTGTCTGGGCTGGTGAAGCTCCCCGTTGAATTTGGAAGGTGGATTTAAAGTTGGCGGTCTGCATTTTATTGAGCAATTCCGCGTCTTTCCCGTGCAGTCCCACGCTGCCGTACGACAGGGTGGGAAGCACTTTTGCTTTTATCGTTGCCAATAGAGGTTTATATGATGGCCCCGTAAGCTTTTTGGCTAAGGATCTAAAAGCAAATGACAGCGAGTTAGCTGTCTGGGTGATGTACGTCTTTTGCTGCTGGTGGTTATGTTGATTGTCAAAATAGAAGCCCAAGTACTTATAGTTGGTCACGGCCTCTATTTTTGTTCCCTCCAGTTAGATGTGCAGGTTGACTGATCGTCGTCTGGTGATGACCATTGTTTTTGTTGTGTTTATCTCCAGGTTGTTATTTGTTATAAATTCCGCCAGCCCTACTAGTGACCTTTGAAGGCCAATCTTTGTTAGGGTCAACAGTACCACGTCGTCCGCGTAGGATAGATGGGTTAGGGATAAGGAGCCTAGTTTGGGTGGGTGGGATGAGATCTTGTTTAGGGTTGGGGCTAAATCTGCCATAAAAAGATTAACAAGCATTTACAATGCAATGGTCTCGGCATTATTAAAGGTAGAGCTATTGGCATTGCTCATGACATTTTTTTTATTTTTTTAATCTTCAATAAACGTCATTGTCATTTACACCGCCAATAGCTTACTCGTTAAATAAATGGCAGTGTCATTTGCAATGCCAATAGGTTAATCGCTCGCAAATGCATGACCTATTGCATTTACACACACACACACCCAGAGCCACACACACACACACACACACACGGGGGAGCAAGCACAGCCAGGGGGCGGGGGAGCAAGCACAGCCAGGGGGCGGGGAAGCAAGCACAGCCAGGGGGCGGGGAAGCAAGCACAGCCAGGGGGCGGGGAAGCAAGCACAGCCAGGGGGCGGGGAAGCAAGCACAGCCAGGGGGCGGGGAAGCAAGCACAGCCAGGGGGCGGGGAAGCAAGCACAGCCAGGGGGCGGGGAAGCAAGCACAGCCAGGGGGCGGGAAAGCAAGCACAGCCAGGGGGCGGGAAAGCAAGCACAGCCAGGGGGCGGGAAAGCAAGCACAGACTGCTTTTGCCTGTCTCTAAAATACGCTTGTTGCTCAAAACAGCCATCCTATATTGGAAAGCTACATTGAAATACACCAAATACATACATAAAATACATACATAAACTGTTTGACTATAGCAAGTACAATGGAAAAGTCATATGTCACTGAATGTAAGATTGGAAGACCAACTGTGTACTGTGTATTATGTTGATGATTCCTGAAACCTATAATAATGCCATGCTCGATTGTAATGATAACCTGAATAAAACCAATAAAAGTATGTTTAAAAAAAGCTAGTAGCTATTTTCTTTTATGTTGTGTGCACCCCAGAGCTCGCAGGCTAGAGTATTGTGCTGAGTGGGCCCCCTGCAGCTTGCGGGCCGCAGCAACACGGGGCCTGTGCGGGCCTGTGTTACACCACTATGTTTAGAGGGGGCTGGGTGAGTGCTCTAAGATCTATTTATTGTTCTCACTAATCATGGTTCACATATTGAGATTAACCTAACCTTTTAGGTGGCGCTAAGAGGTGAAATACGACAAAGCCTCTGCTCTGTGGGGCCGGGCGAGAGGTGATGGTCAGAGTGGAGATGCAGGGGCGCTACAACAAAGCCTCAATAACATGTAAATGGTCTTTTAAAGACCTGCTAAGTACTTTGGTGCGGCTGTCTGGGTGTGTGCGCTGAGGAAGCTGAAGGCTGACACAGACAGACAGACACACACACAGTGAGATGGGGGAGGGAGAGGGAGGGGAGAGAGAGGGCAGGAGGGAGAGAGGGGGCAGGAAGGAGAGAGAGGGCAGGCGGGAGAGAGATATGGAGAGGGAGGGCAGGAGGAAAGGGTGGCCAGAAGGAAAGGGTGGGCAGGAGGAAAGGGCAGAAGGGAGAGTGAGGGCAGAAGAGAGAGTGAGGGCAGAAGGGAGGGCAGGAGGGAGAGGGAGGGTGGGCAGGAGGGAGAGGGAGGGCAGGAGGGAGAGGGAGGGCAGGAGGGAGAGGGAGGGTAGAAGGGAGAGGGAGGGTAGAAGGGAGAGGGAGGGCAGGAGGGAGAGGGAGAGGGAGGGCATGAGGGAGAGAGAGATGGAGAGAGAGATGGAGAGAGGGCAGGAGGGAGAGAGAGGGCAGGAGGGAGAGAGAGGGCAGGAGGGAGAGAGAGGGCAGGAGGGAGAGAGAGGGCAGGAGGGAGAGTGAGGGCAGGAGGGAGAGTGAGGGCAGGAGGGAGAGTGAGGGCAGGAGGGAGAGTGAGGGCAGGAGGGAGAGTGAGGGCAGGAGGGAGAGTGAGGGCAGGAGGGAGAGTGAGGGCAGGAGGGAGAGTGAGGGCAGGAGGGAGAGTGAGGGCAGGAGGGAGAGTGAGGGCAGGAGGGAGAGTGAGGGCAGGAGGGAGAGGGAGGGCAGGAGGGAGAGGGAGGGCAGGAGGGAGTGGGAGGGCAGGAGGGAGTGGGAGGGCAGGAGGGAGTGGGAGGGCAGGAGGGAGTGGGAGGGCAGGAGGGAGTGGGAGGGCAGGAGGAAAGGGTGGGCAGGATGGAGTGAGGGCAGGCTGGAGAGGGAGGGCAGGATGGAGAGTGAGGGCAGGATGGAGAGTGAGGGCAGGATAGAGAGGGAGGGCAGGAGGGAGAGAGGGGGCAGGAAGGAGAGAGAGGGCAGGCGGGAGAGAGAGATGGAGAGGGAGGGCAGGAGGAAAGGGTGGGCAGGAGGAAAGGGCAGAAGGGAGAGGGAAGGCAGATGGGAGAGGGAGGGCAGAAGGGAGAGGGAGGGCAGAAGGGAGAGGGAGGGCAGAAGGGAGATGGAGGGCAGAAGGGAGATGGAGGGCAGAAGGGAGATGGAGGGCAGAAGGGAGAGGGAGGGCAGGAAGGAGAGGGAGGGCAGGAAGGAGAGGGAGGGCAGGAGGGAGAGGGAGGGCAGGAGGGAGAGGGTGGGCAGGAGGGAGAGGGTGGGCAGGAGGGAGAGAGAGGGCAGGAGGGAGAGAGAGGGCAGGAGGGAGAGTGAGGGCAGGAGGGAGAGTGAGGGCAGGAGGGAGAGAGAGGGCAGGAGGGAGAGAGAGGGCAGGAGGGAGAGTGAGGGCAGGAGGGAGAGTGAGGGCAGGAGGGAGAGTGAGGGCAGGAGGGAGAGTGAGGGCAGGAGGGAGAGTGAGGGCAGGAGGGAGAGTGAGGGCAGGAGGGAGAGTGAGGGCAGGAGGGAGAGTGAGGGCAGGAGGGAGAGGGAGGGCAGGAGGGAGTGGGAGGGCAGGAGGGAGTGGGAGGGCAGGAGGGAGTGGGAGGGCAGGAGGGAGTGGGAGGGCAGGAGGGAGTGGGAGGGCAGGAGGGAGTGGGAGGGCAGGAGGGAGTGGGAGGGCAGGAGGGAGAGAGAGGGCAGGAGGGAGAGAGAGGGCAGGAGGGAGAGAGAGGGCAGGAGGGAGAGAGAGGGCAGGAGGGAGAGAGAGGGCAGGAGGGAGAGAGAGGGCAGGAGGGAGAGAGGGCAGGAGGGAGAGAGAGGGCAGGAGGAAAGGGTGGGCAGGATGGCGTGAGGGCAGGCTGGAGAGGGAGGGCAGGATGGAGAGTGAGGGCAGGATAGAGAGGGTGGGCAGGAGGGAGAGGGGGGGCAGGAGGGAGAGGGAGGGCAGGAGGGAGAGGGAGGGCAGGAGGGAGAGGGAGGGCAGGAGGGAGAGGGAGGGCAGGAGGGAGAGGGAGGGCAGGAGGGAGAGGGAGGGCAGGAGGGAGAGGGAGGGCAGGAGGGAGAGGGAGGGCAGGAGGGAGAGGGAAGGCAGGAGGGAGAGGGAGGGCAGGATGGCGAGAGGGCAGGAGGGAGGGCAGGAGAGAGAGAGAGATTGAGAGAGAGGGGGCAGGAGGGAGAGGGTGGGCAGGAGGGAGAGGGAGGGCAGGAGAGGGAGGGCAGGATGGATAGAGATATGGAGAGGGAGGGCAGGAGGTAGAGGGAGGGCAGGAGGGAGAGAGGGGGCAGGAAGGAGAGAGAGGGCAGGCGGGAGAGAGAGATGGAGAGGGAGGGCAGGAGGAAAGGGTGGGCAGGAGGAAAGGGTGGGCAGGAGGAAAGGGCAGAAGGGAGAGGGAAGGCAGATGGGAGAGGGAGGGCAGAAGGGAGATGGAGGGCAGAAGGGAGATGGAGGGCAGAAGGGAGATGGAGGGCAGAAGGGAGATGGAGGGCAGAAGAGAGAGGGAGGGCAGGAAGGAGAGGGAGGGCAGGAGGTAGAGGGTGGGCAGGAGGGAGAGGGAGGGCAGGAGGGAGAGAGAGGGCAGGAGGGAGAGAGAGGGCAGGAGGGAGAGAGAGGGCATGAGGGAGAGAGATTGAGAGGGAGGGCAGGAGGGAGAGAGCGATGGAGAGCGATGGAGAGAGCGATGGAGAGAGGGCAGGAGGGAGAGAGAGGGCGGGAGAGAGAGGGCAGGAGGGAGAGAGGGCAGGAGGGAGAGAGAGGGCAGGAGGGAGAGAGAGGGCAGGAGGGAGAGAGAGGGCAGGAGGAAAGGGTGGGCAGGAGGGAGAGGGCAGGCAGGAGAGAGAGATGGAGAGGGAGGGCAGGAGGAAAGGGTGGGCAGGAGGAAAGGGTGGGCAGGAGGAAAGGGCAGAAGGGAGAGGGAAGGCAGATGGGAGAGGGAGGGCAGAAGGGAGATGGAGGGCAGGAGGGAGTGGGAGGGCAGGAGGGAGAGGGAGGGCAGGAGGGAGTGGGAGGGCAGGCTGGAGATTAGGGCAGGATGGAGAGTAAGGGCAGGATAGAGAGGGAGGGCAGAATGGAGAGGGTGGGCAGGAGGGAGAGGGGGGGCAGGAGGGAGAGGGAGGGCAGGAGGGAGAGGGAGGGCAGGAGGGAGAGGGAGGGCAGGATGGCGAGACAGCAGTCACTCGAGCGGACAATCATCAATAATTTCAGCATAGTGACGACGTCACCAGAGTGCACAATTATCAACATTTTCATCGTTCACACATAAGAATAATGGGTCCACATTAAAGAAATACATGATTAATGGGTCCACATTAAAGAAATACATGATGTATTTAATAGAGAGGATAAAGGAATGCAGTAGCTTAATTACAACAAGTAGGACAAAGCCAATTTGAGGTAGCAGGAGAAGACAGGAAATAGGTGAAATGGTACGGGCATATGCTAAATTGTTTGAAAATGAGTTTTCAGGGCACAGTACAAAAGAGTTGCCAGGGAGGGTGGTGATATAAGGAGTTTATCAAAGGCCTAGCTTAAGATTTTGTTTTCAGATTTGCCTAACCAGTGACATGAAATGTGTCGACTAGTTCAGAAAGTTGGTTGAGTGGAGGATTTTACAGCCAACCCAGTTTGAAGAGAACATGTTAGCCAGCATTGAGCTTTCAGGCTGTGGGAAGCAGCATGGCAAAAAACACAGCAGGCTGTTGAAATCTCTGTGAAACTTGTAGGTCATTTATTGGAATGGCTGGTGGGCTTACTTAGTGCATCATCC
This sequence comes from Lissotriton vulgaris, assembly GCF_964263255.1. NCBI lineage: Eukaryota > Metazoa > Chordata > Amphibia > Caudata > Salamandridae > Lissotriton > Lissotriton vulgaris. The sequence goes on from NC_141687.1 coordinate 1,104,203,808, forward strand.
TTTCGAGGTTAGAAACATCAGCACCTTTGCATTAAAGCTGCATGTCAGTGGGAAAGTTTGTGGTCATTTCAATTTAAAATCGGCTGATTACAAACGACAGTGGGCCCACCCCTTCATGCTTTAGTTATTTATTTATTTATTAAAAGTGATAGTTTTTAACCATGATTTGAGAAATATTCCTGCCCCCACCCTCATAAAAATGTTGTTAATGTGTATCGTATATGTGGCTAGATGTGTATTAGATATGGAAAAAAGTTTAGGTCTAAGAAATCAAATTAAAGAACTTTTGGTAAAAGCAGACAGCATTTGAAGGTGCGATCATATGTCAAAATGGCGGCTCAATTAATTAAATGATTTGCCCTCGATCACATCATTTGAAGCCAGATTATGGGTCGAGAGCGTTACAAATAGGTCAAGTAGATTAAGTCACTAGACCTGCAGATCTAGTAACATTTTCAGGATTTTTCGAGGACTGAGTACACTTGCTAATAACCAGCTATATTAGGACTGTCAGGAGTGATTTTTAGGTCTACACTGAAAAGCTAATTGAGTCAACCCTCTAAAACGAGAAAATACAGATACTGAAAGTACTTAATACCAATTAATAGTCTCATTGACTGGAAAAAAAGGGAGCTTTCAGCATGATAAACCTCTCACACAATTAAGAACTAAAACAAAAGAATCAGGAACATGGGTAGTCTGGCTTCAGAGCAGCTCCATTCCTACAGAGCTCCACCTCCACTCTGGGTCTGGGGGTCTTGAATTGCGCCAGGCCTTGGAGTTCACCCCACTGCATACTGGCCATATGAAGGAAACGGGAGTGCACCAAAGGTATTTAGTCTTGCCTGTTGGGTGGAGACAACTAACTAAGATTAACATACGAGGCAGTGGCACACTGGCAAACACGCGTGAGTAATTGAGAGTGGTTCCACGCACGATTTCCGAGTTGAAAGAAAACCAGAACGCGTCCATCAGTTAGTTCGTGTGCCTTCTTTCAGGCTCAACAGGGAATTGGGGACGTGGGATGTATGAATATATATATATATATATATATATAAAAAAAACAGACGTGGGGCACAGCGAGATGCTTCTTGGTTGAACGATGGGGAGGGGGGCTTAACGAAAAATACGTGCTGTATACATCGTCGCTGGGTTAACGTATATCAAACTAAAGAATTTGCTATATGCGGTTTCGGTATGAAAGATGGCTAAATACAAGACATCTTGTGCCTGGAACAAGGTTAAGGTACTGGTACTTAAACTTGAATATACTTTCGGTCGTTCGAATCTGTAATTAAAACAGAGTTAAATAGCAGTACGATACCTTTTTCAGCTCCATATCTATAGGAGCCGCCATAGCGATCTTTGTGTCTTTAACTCAAGAACGACAACTCCCATCAGAGTTCACACAACCGGCTACTGCGTCTCTACGCGACATGCACGCAACGAGACGTCTTACGTCACATAAGTTCGTCTCACCGTTAAAGGGAAACGACTACCCGTTAGAGAAATGACCCTTAGCAACGCGATCCCTTTACTGTTTGTCACGTCATTCCCTGAGTTGCCCGAATCGTAAGCAACCCAGGTCCCTGTTGTGCAGGGCACGTCCCACACAGCTTAAAGTCTAGAGGTGGGGAGCTAGCAAATAAATAGGGAAAGCCGAGTCAGAGTTGGGGTCCGGCTTGGTTCTTAGAGACAGTCCGTGTACTTGCCGAGCCCTGAAAACATTTACAATAGAACTCATTCAACAACAATCGCGTAAACAATGGAAAAGTCTCTTTAAAAACGTGTATTTCTGTAACATGTGGAAGTTTTCACATTAATAGATCACATTGTAGCAATGCACTGAGAAGTACATATTAAAAGTGATAGTTTTTAAGCATTCTGTCTTCAGCCTTGCCGTGGCCTAATCACGATTACGAATGCGGGAGGGAGGGGTGGGGGCCGGGGAGCGGCAGAGCACGACGGAGGAGAGCTGCAGCAGAGGGAGGGGGGGGGAGGCGAGAGCACGACGGAGGAGGGCAGAGGGAGGGGGGAGGCGAGCGGAGCCAAGCAGCTCCTAAAAGCAGCAGGGAAGGGAGGCGAGCAGCTACGAAAACACGACCACGTCTCTCCGAGGCAAGGAGACAATGCCTCGGAGAAACGCACGGCCATTTTCGGATTCGGGGGCGTGTTTTTGCGCCCTGAGTGACAGACAACGTCACAGGGCTAAAGAATGCAAAAAATCACGCCCCCGAATCCGAAAGAGACGGAGCTTCTTTGGAGGGACGGGTCCCTCCTTCAATGGCTGGCCTCCTTTTAGGAAGCCAGCCAATTGAGGTGAGACGGCCGAGGGAGGCGGGTTCCAGATCCCTACTAAGTATCATACGATCTCCTCCCGGAAATGCTGGCAAGCCAGCATTTCCGGTCCTCGACCGAAAGATGAGGTGCCAGAACACAGCCCTGCTTGAGGCCTTTGTTGGTATTGATTTGTCTTGAGAGCCGTGTTCCTTTCCCCAATTTTACTTCCATCCAAGTGTTGGAATAAAGGAGTAGGATTCCTCTCAGTGTTTTGTCCGGGATGTTCCAACTGCGCAGTTTTCTCCATAAGATGTTGCGATCTACGCTATCGAAGGCCGCCTTTAAGTCGATGAAACATAGGTAGAGGGGCAGTTTTTTCCGTAGGTATTTGTCGGCTAACACAGAGAGACAGGATATTTGCCATCGTCCCGGTCCCTTTCCTGAAGCCTGTTTGGTTGGGCGGTATTCTCTTTGTGGCATGTTATGTTATGTTAATAACATTTATTAGGCGCAACAGCTGCCCCAGCGAAGGGGCGTCCTGGCGCCAGATCATGTGCAGCAACATAACAGATCAAAGCTGAACAAGGGGGATATTTAGCTGACAGAGGTAAACAGGTGGGTTTTGATGGCCCGTCTGAAGAGGGTCAGGCTGTTAAGGGCGCGAATGTGAACAGGAAGAGAATTCCATAAATCCGCCGCCATCACACGGAAGGAACGGCCTCCCATCCTGCTACGCCTGAACCTAGGCTTATTCGCCAGATACTGGACTTCGGATCTGAGGGATCGCGTAGGGACATACAAAGAAATAAGGCCTGTCAAGGCCGGGGGAGAAGACAGCTTTAAAATCTTGAATGTCAGGCAGAGAGCCTTGAATTTGATTCTCTGTCTGACCGGAAGCCAGTGCAGAGAGGCGAAGACAGGAGAAACAGAACATCGTCTTGGGAGGCCTACAATGGCCCGTGCAGCAGCGTTCTGCACCCTCTGGAGCCTAGTCGCCTCAGCCTTGTTGACTCCAAGGAGTAGGGCACTCCCATAGTCTATCCGTGAGAGGATAGAGGCCTGAACCACCAGTTGACGTGTGGGAGGATCGAAAAATTTGAGGACTGGTCTGAGTCCTCGCAGAATGCCATGGCAGGTAGCTGCTGTCTTTTTCGTATGACTGGTGAAAGAAAGGTTAGAGTCCAGCCATACTCCCAGATTTTTAACTTCGTCCACTGGAATGGGCATCGCCCCCAGTTCGAGAGGCCACCACTGGTCTCCCCAGAGTTCCGCCTGCTTCCCCACAATCAGGACCTCGGTTTTCTTGGCATTGAGCTGTAAGCAGTTGTTACGCATCCAGCTAGCCACAGCTATCAGTCCCGCCTGGAATCTGGGCGCAGTCACCTCAGGGTTCCCACTGAGTGTCACCGCCAGCTGCGTGTCGTCGGCATACGATGTCATCGTAAGGCCATATTGCCTGACGACGGCAGCCAGCGGTTTCACATACAGGTTGAATAATGTGGGACTGAGGGCAGAGCCCTGAGGGACTCCCAGATCCAAAGAATGGTACGAGGACTGGCCAGGTGGAAGGGCTACTTTAAAAAACCGGTCCGAGAGGAATGAGCGGAACCACTTAAGGGCCTTCCCGGCGATCCCTACCTCCTCCAGACGCCGCAGCAAGATGTCATGAGACACCGTGTCGAACGCGGCGCTCAGGTCCAACAATAGGAGCGCCGCGGTCTGCCCCGCATCCAGCACTGTCCGCAGATGCTCGATCATGAAGAGCAAAGCCGTTTCAGTGCTGTGCTGAGCACGAAACCCATTTTGACTCTCGTCTAAGATATTATTGCGCGAGAGGTGGGCAGACAGAGTGGTATTCACGTGTGCCTCCGTGACCTTGGCGGTCCAAGGCAGGAGGGAGATGGGCCGATAGTTCTCCAGGAGCAGGGGGTCCGAATTTGGTTTTTTCAGAATGGGCTTGACCACAGCCTCAGACCAGTTTGTTAGATCTTCCAGGATTAGGGATGCAAAGTACTTCGCCTCCATGTCCAGGAGGGCGATTAGTCTGCAATTTGCTGGGGATGTCCTGTCTCCTCCAATGAGTGATGGTGTCTGTGCGTGGTGAAAGTGTGCACTGACTGTTTGGTTTTCAGTGTGGTGTGTGTGTGTGGTGTGTGTGTGTGTGTGTGTGGTGCTGAGTGTGTGGTGTGTGGTGCTGAGTGTGTGGTGTGTGTGGTGCTGAGTGTGTGGTGTGTGTGGTGCTGAGTGTGTGGTGTGTGTGGTGCTGAGTGTGTGGTGTGTGTGGTGCTGAGTGTGTGGTGTGTGTGGTGCTGAGTGTGTGGTGTGTGTGTGGTGCTGAGTGTGTGGTGTGTGTGGTGCTGAGTGTGTGGTGTGTGTGGTGCTGAGTGTGTGTGTGTGGTGCTGAGTGTGTGTGTGTGGTGCTGAGTGTGTGTGTGTGGTGCTGAGTGTGTGTGTGTGGTGCTGAGTGAGTGTGTGTGGTGCTGAGTGAGTGTGTGTGGTGCTGAGTGTCTGTGTGTGGTGCTGAGTGTCTGTGTGTGGTGCTGAGTGTCTGTGTGTGGTGCTGAGTGTCTGTGTGTGGTGCCGAGTGTCTGTGTGTGGTGCCGAGTGTCTGTGTGTGGTGCCGAGTGTCTGTGTGTGGTGCCGAGTGTCTGTGTGTGGTGCCGAGTGTCTGTGTGTGGTGCCGAGTGTCTGTGTGTGGTGCCGAGTGTCTGTGTGTGGTGCTGAGTGTCTGTGTGTGGTGCTGAGTGTCTGTGTGTGGTGCTGAGTGTGTGTGGTGCTGTGTGTGTGGGGTGCTGTGTGTGTGTGGGGTGCTGTGTGTGTGGGGTGCTGTGTGTGTGTGGGGTGCTGTGTGTGTGTGGGGTGCTGTGTGTGTGGGGTGCTGTGTGTGTGTGGGGTGCTGTGTGTGTGGGGTGCTGTGTGTGTGGGGTGCTGTGTGTGTGGGGTGCTGTGTGTGTGGGGTGCTGTGTGTGTGGGGTGCTGTGTGTGTGGGGTGCTGTGTGTGTGGGGTGCTGTGTGTGTGGGGTGCTGTGTGTGTGGGGTGCTGTGTGTGTGGGGTGCTGTGTGTGTGGGGTGCTGTGTGTGTGGGGTGCTGTGTGTGTGGGGTGCTGTGTGTGTGGGGCGCTGTGTGTGTGGGGTGCTGTGTGTGTGGGGTGCTGTGTGTGTGGGGTGCTGTGTGTGTGGGGCGCTGTGTATGTGGGGAGCTGTGTATGTGGGGTGCTGTGTGTGTGGGGTGCTGTGTGTGTGGGGTGCTGTGTGTGTGGGGTGCTGTGTGTGTGTGGTGCTGTGTGTGTGGTGCTGTGTGTGTGGTGCTGTGTGTGTGGTGTTGTGTGTGTGTGGTGTTGTGTGTGTGTGGTGTTGTGTGTGTGTGGTGTTGTGTGTGTGTGGTGTTGTGTGTGTGTGGTGTTGTGTGTGTGTGTGTGTGGTGCTGTGTGTGTGTGGTGTTGTGTGTGTGTGGTGCTGTGTGTGTGTGGTGTTGTGTGTGTGTGGTGTTGTGTGTGTGTGGTGTTGTGTGTGTGTGGTGTTGTGTGTGTGTGTGTGTGGTGCTGTGTGTGTGTGGTGTTGTGTGTGGTGTTTTGTATGTGTGTGTGTGTGTGTGGTGTGGTGTTGTGTGTGTGGTGTGGTGTTGTGTGTGTGTGGTGTTTTGTGTGTGTGGTGTGTGTGTGGTGTTTTGTGTGTGTGGTGTGTGTGTGGTGTTTTGTGTGTGGTGTGTGTGTGGTGTGTGTGTGGTGTTGTGTGGTGTTGTGTGGTGTTGTGTGGTGTTGTGTGGTGTTGTGTGGTGTTGTGTGGTGTTGTGTGTGTGTGTGGTGTTGTGTGTGTGGTGTTGTGTGTGTGTGTGGTGTTGTGTGTGTGGTGTTGTGTGTGTGTGTGTGGTGTGTGTGTGGTGTTGTGTGTGTGTGTGTGGTGTTGTGTGTGTGTGTGTGTGGTGTTGTGTGTGTGGTGTTTTGTATGTGTGTGTGTGTGTTGTGTGTGTGGTGTGGTGTTGTGTGTGTGGTGTGGTGTGGTGTGTGTGGTGTTGTGTGTGTGGTGTGGTGTTGTGTGTGTGGTGTGGTGTGGTGTTGTGTGTGTGGTGTGGTGTTGTGTGTGTGGTGTTGTGTGTGTGTGGTGTTGTGTGTGTGTGGTGTTGTGTGTGGTGTTGTGTGTGGTGTGTGTGGTGTGTGTGGTGTGTGTGGTGTGTGTGGTGTGTGTGGTGTGTGTGGTGTGTGTGTGGTGTGTGTGTGGTGTGGTGTGTGTGTGGTGTGTGTGGTGTGTGTGGTGTGTGTGGTGTGTGTGGTGTGTGTGGTGTGTGTGTGGTGTGTGTGGTGTGTGTGGTGTGTGTGGTGTGTGTGGTGTGTGTGGTGTGTGTGGTGTGTGTGGTGTGTGTGTGTGTGTGTGTGTGTGTGGTGGTGTGTGTGTGTGTGGTGTTGTGTGTGTGTGTGTGGTGTTGTGTGTGGTGTGTGTGGTGTGTGTGTGTGTGTGTGTGTGTGTGTGTGGTGTTGTGTGTGTGTGTGTGGTGTGTGTGTGTGTGGTGTTGTGTGTGTGTGGTGTTGTGTGTGGTTGCATTGTAAGGCATTCGCGAGCGTGGCACTGCTAGAGTTCACACCTTTCACCGATAGGCTTTGGGGTAGAGGTGTGCCAGAAAAAAAACTCAAACTCTAGATTACAGCATAATGTGTACTAAAATAGATCAGCCTAACAAAAGTGTGTAAAAGACAACACATAATAAAATAGTTGTCTAACAATTAGGCGGGTCAGATGGTGGTGTGTTTGCCTGCTAGAAGCGTGCACTGATGGCTAGTGGTGTGTGTGCCTGGTGGAAGCATGCAAATATAGCTGGTGTTGTGTATGCCTGGTGAAAGTGTGCAGCTGGAAGAGTGTGCTTGTTAAAACGTGCACTGGCAGCGTGTGTCTGCGTGGTGAAAGCGTGCACTGACGGCTGGTGGTGTGTGTCTGATGGAAGCGTGCACAGACAGCTAGTAGTGTGTGTGCATGATGGAAGCATGCACTGATTGGTGATGATGCCATTTGGACCTTCTGAAGTATTTAGCCATGCAGCACATTATCCGAGGTGCTACACCATCTACTGTTACTTCAGGTGCATTGGTTAACGACCACACACCCAAGGATGGGCTTCCGGGCGTTTCAATGAAAATATGAAAAAGTTGTGTACGTGTGTCATGTGGAAAAAAACAGTGGAATTGAGAGACAGGTAAAGGGACGTCGTTACCAGTGGTGCAGCAGGTGGCGCCAGGTCAACTGCAACCAAATTGCACAAGAAAAACGATATTAGATGTTCGTGACCGACCTCACACTATATGTGGAGCACATGCGGCTTGATTGCTATATGACTGTAGGTAAAAACTCACATGGACAAGGAATTAGCGCATCAAAAGTTCAATGTGATGAATCAAAAAGTTCCACAGTCAGAAGAGACAACATGTGTTAACTGTTTGTTGTATCTTTAGCCAAGAATAAAGAAAGAATATAGAAATTAGTCTTTGTGGACTTTATTGTGCATTGATTACATTGAAAGTTTGCTCTTCCTCGACCGTGATTCAGAAATAAAGTTTTGATGTTTTTTACTTTAAAACTAGGGGATAGTTGGGCCGTTTTCTTTCCTTGCACATGTGCACATTACGGTGTCTGAAATCCCTCAGTGCTCTGTGCGGGACGGTCACATACCCAGCTTCAGGTAGGAAAGCACCTGGGGTGATTCATTCTTTAGGGCTTGTCTCTGCTTCCGGAGCGCGCTGTGAAACGACCACTTGCCCCTGCTGGTTGGACGAAATGTCGAAGAAAAAGCTAATTTCCGCTAAGCCTGCTACAAGGGGTGTCAGCTTGAAGGCAGAGCCATGCTCTGTGAGAGGATGTGTGGGCAAAGAGGGTGGGGGCGCTGCGGTGACTGTGGGCAGAAGAGAGGCAAGGCCTCTGCCCAAAATCCTGCCCTGAAGGGATATCCCGGGACTGAGAACGAGAAAAGGCCCGTTCGGGGGTTGGGATCCCTGGAATGAGAGAATACAAGGCGAAAGGGGAAGGAGAAGCGTACAACGAAAGAGGGAGTAAAGGTCAACAGAGAGCAAATATTGAGAGGCAGAGAAGGGGAGGACGTGAAAATAAAGGAGAAACAAGCGGTATATAGATCGCGCAATCTGATTATGCAAAGGAAGTGGGTGATGTGAAGGGAATGGACAGTCCAAAGATATAGAAAAGGAGAGCAGGAACATATGAAAACAGTGGAGGGAACGGGCAAATTAAAAGGGAACGCAGAGAATATGAAGTGAGCAGAGGGAAGAGTAAACTAATAAAAAGGGAAGTAGTAAAGAAAAAAGCTAGAAAAAAAGAGATTGAGGAAGTGAGTATAGAGGGTAGCGATAAAGTAGTTGAAAAAGAGGGGAATGAAGAAGAGTTTGAGAAGGATGAGAAAGAGTGTGTCTGAAGAGAGAAGAGAGCGGGGAGAATGAAAAGGAGAGTATAAACAAAGCGAGTGGAGAGGGAAGACAAAAAAATAACGGGGTAGATGAAAAGAGCAGAGAAAAGGAAAGATAAACAGAGACATGGAAGGTGTACATAAAGAGGACACAATAAAAAGTAGAGTGAGGAACGTGCAAGTGAGTGAAAGTGTATCTAAATGGGAAAAGAAAAAAGATGAATAAAAACAAAGTATGGAGAGGTTAATACATGGAATGCAGGGAGTACACCCATACTCTTGGGGTGAGAGGGAAGACTGGATACTAAGCTCGAGGGGAGAGGTCAATAAAGGGAGAGAAGGGAAAGTACAGTGGTCTGGAGAGCACATGGGTTGGAGGGTGGGAGAGCAGGTTGTGGAGGGTGGAAAGTCAAAGATTGGTCAGTGTGTCTGGAGAGAATCGGATTTGGGAGGGGGGCAGAGGAATATTCTAAGAGGTGAGAAATAGAATGGGACTTACTGACTGAGCGGGCTTACCAATTAGGTGAGTGGGTGTCTGTGGCACAGCAGTTTGGAGGAGAGTCGGAGGAGAAGGAAATGGGAGTCAGAACAGTGGAGCGTTATTGAAATACGAGGGCAAATGGGCGGGGGAGCATAGAGTCGCCCAGTTAAAGATGGAGGTGGGGAGAGAGGAGGGGAAGACAGCAGCGACTAGAAATCAACAAAGGGAAGTGGATGAGGCGCGGAGAGACTGGAAACGGGGAGAAGAGTAATGGCGTAAATAAAGGTGTACAGAGACAGTGGGTGCTGGAGAAAGAGGAGGGGAACTTGTAGACACCCTGGTATTGATTCTCCTCAAGCCCCACTGATCTAACAAGTCTGAACAGACCTTGACGGCAGCACTTTGGGAGAGGCCTGCCAGGCTCGGCTAATCAGTGCTCCCAGTAGAAGAGGGGCGAGCGCACAGAATAGTGTGAATGTGTTCGGGGGGGGTGGGGGGGGGGCTGAAGAGTCTAAGGAATCACTGAGGAATAATGACAGTGGAGAGAGAAGAGGGACACCGTGCACTCAAAACTAAATTTGGGATTACAGAAGTCACTGCAACAAACAAGAAGAGAGAATAAAATGCGAGAAAGTAGTTGAATTAAAAAATATGACATGGGAGTGGAGAGAAATGATGAAGGAGGGTGAACGAGTGGGGCGCTGAGAAGAAAGGATGAGACGTGAAGACGAACAAGACCGAGAGGTGGGGTTTAGTGAAGAAGACAGCTCGAGCAAACTTTCTCGGGGAGCGGCAGCGGCTGGTTTTATCACAAGGAGGATTAACAAGGTCTTGGTATTGCTGTGGGGGGAGGGGGGAGTGGGGCAGAAGCGCATTGCTTTGAAGTCGGATGCGGGGGAGCAGCTTGGGAGCGCATTCCATTGAAGTCTGATGCTAGGCTGATGGGTTTGACGTGGACGCGAGCGTCTCACACGACTGCATCACATGAACTGGATGTAATCCGCAGTTGGTAGAAATTTTGTTTTGCCTACTATATACTCGCCTATTTATCCCTGCGGGATATAATAGTCTAGACCTAAAAAGCACTGGCATAGCCAACAGGTTCAGTTTGACATCTATAGGTTTTGAGAATGTTGGTTTAATTTTGCTTCTCATGTCACCTTTAAAATAGAAGCTCATCTATCTATACATGCCAACATTTTGAATAGGGAAGTGGGTGATTAGGGGTCACTTTGGGCTTTATAATGTCTGAGTTCTGTACTGAATGAGGTGCCCTAGCCCTAAGGGTGTAGCAACCTAGTTTAGGGGGAGAAAGACACCCTTTTACCTTCTCAACCTTTTGCTCTTCAGGCTCCCCTCCCCCCACCTCCATACAACAGGAAAGAAAATCACCGGAAAAGTTACCAGCCTCCCAATGCCCATATGCGGGGAGGATCACTCCTCTGGGGACCCATCCAGTAAACAAGCATTTGCAATGCAATAGGTCTCGCATTAGGAAATTTTGAGCTATTGGTATTGTAAATTAATTTTTTTATTTCAGTGTTGGTTTTGAAAATAGCTAAATTGATAGCTTTGTCATTTACAATGCCAATAGTTATAACTTTCGCAAATGTGACACCTATAGCATTTGTAATGCAACATGTTTTGTATTTACGTGACTTAGATGTATTGATTTTACAAATAACAATGTCTTAATTTTTTTAAATCATTAATACTTAAATTAAAGTGATTGTAATTTATAATGGCAATAGCTTAAACTTTTGTAAATAACTTTTGTGAAGATAATGTTCAGTGTATTTTATTGTGACGAAAATCCAAGAACAGAATTGAAATATTAACATCTTTTTGTGACATTTGTAATAAAGCTTGAAACATTGAGAGAACATATTTGAACCAGTGATGCTGTGGTGGTGCTGAGTGATGCTGTGGTTGCGCCGGGCGATGCTGTGGTTGCGCCGGGCGATGCTGTGGTTGCGCCGAGCGATAATGTGGTTGCGCCGGGCGATAATGTGGTTGCGCCGAGCGATAATGTGGTTGCGCCGAGCGATAATGTGGTTGCGCCGAGCGATAATGTGGTTGCGCCGAGCGATAATGTGGTTGCGCCGAGCGATAATGTGGTTGCGCCGAGCGATAATGTGGTGGCGCCGAGCGATAATGTGGTGGCGCCGAGCGATAATGTGGTGGCGCCGAGCGATAATGTGGTGGCGCCGAGCGATAATGTGGTGGTGCCGAGCGATAATGGGGTGGTGCCGAGCGATAATGGGGTGGTGCCGAGCGATAATGGGGTGGCGCAGAGTGGTGCTGGGGTGGCGCAGAGTGGTGCTGGGGTGGCGCAGAGTGGTGCTGGGGTGGCGCAGAGTGGTGCTGGGGTGGCGCAGAGTGGTGCTGGAGTGGCGCAGAGTGATGCTGGGGTGGCGCAGAGTGATGCTGGGGTGGCGCAGAGTGGTGCTGGGGTGGCGCAGAGTGGTGCTGGGGTGGCGCAGAGTGGTGCTGGGGTGGCGCAGAGTGGTGCTGGGGTGGCGCAGAGTGGTGCTGGGGTGGCGCAGAGTGATGCTGGGGTGGCGCAGAGTGATGCTGGGGTGGCGCAGAGTGATGCTGGGGTGGCGCTGAGTGATGCTGGGGTGGCGCTGAGTGATGCTGGGGTGGCGCTGAGTGATGCTGGGGTGGCGCTGAGTGATGCTGGGGTGGCGCTGAGTGATGCTGGGGTGGCGCTGAGTGATGCTGGGGTGGCGCTGAGTGATGCTGGGGTGGCACTGAGTGATGCTGGGGTGGCGCTGAGTGATGCTGGGGTGGCGCTGAGTGATGCTGGGGTGGTGCTGAGTGATGCTGGGGTAGCGCTGAGTGATGATGTGGTGATGCAAAGGGCAGAAAGTCACAACAAGTATTATTTGTAGATAGTGTTGTGTTGTATAATTGGTATGTGTTGTGTAAATTAGTATGTAGTGTAATATATGTTTTGAGTGTCGTAAGCATAAGGGTTGTATAAATATGTCCAGCACAAATGTTGTATTTACATTTTTTTATTAAACAAATATATGCTGCAATCAAGTAAATATTAGTAAATAGTTTCTGAATTATTTTAGAGACAGTTTTTATTATTAGCGGCACATTATATAGAACAGAGCGCCGTAGGTTGTAAAAGCGAAAGATAAGTACAGCCACAAATCATATTTACCACGACAGTTAATAGGCACACACTAATAAACAAATATAAAAGACAAATTTTTAAGAGAAAGGCACATTCTCTACTAATTTTCACTTCACCAATATTTCTGTTCTGGAGATTTATACAAACCAAAAATTTAAACTCCCTTGGTAAAAGTTAGTAGTACTACAGCCGAACTCCGGCTTGAGTCAATATAACACCAGCAGTTACAATGCAATAGGACCCCATTACTGTAAGTTAGAGCTAATGATGTTGCATTATTATTTAGAACGCCAATAGCTCGAACTTTCAGTAATGGGAGACCTATTGCATTACAAATGAATCGCTTGAGAAGCAAAGAGCCGTTGGTGAAAAGAAGGATAGAATGACGAAAAGGCATCCTACCTGTGGTGAGTGGTTGGGAGAGTGTTAGATGGCTGGGGAGAAAGAAAGCATAAGATGAAAAGAGGGACGGGGTAGGGAAGGGAAGCAAGAAGTCTTGTGGTGAATTAAGTGAGTTTAGGGTAAGGAAGGAGTAACAAAGAGCTTGCAGTCGCAAGGAATGCACGGACAGGACGAGGGGAAGCAGAGAGTGCCTTTGGAGATTTAAAGGCTAGTAAAAGACAGACAGAATGAATGCACCCAGTAATGAGACGGTGAAAGATGATGAATGCCTGCAACATCTCGCCTGTGGTACTATGTGCTACATAGATGCAATTTAAACCTAAAGTAAAAGAGGAACTGAGTTAGAAGGGCAGAATTGGAGCGTGAAGGGGCAGTGAGGACAGCATGACAGCCTTCAATAAACGACGCAACAGACTGAGAAGGAGTAGAAACATGATGGAGGGACAGGCGCAGGAGAGGGTAGGCAGGGGCATGTGGTGAGTGTGGGCACAGGGAGGTTGTGCTGAATGGCGAGTTGGGGAAGGAGGAGAGACAGAGGCTCTGTTATGGCAGACAGACATAACTAGAATGACATGAGATAAAGAGAGAGTTCATGGTTGATGGGGTATCGAGCAAGAAAGAGAAAGTCTGCGGGGTGGAAAGAGACGTAGTATGAGTGAAGAGGCCGCCTGCAAGAGAGACTGGCCATTATTGGGCACAGTTTACAGTGAGAAGGAAAGAGCGCCACCCAAATTACGTTTGATCATAAAGGTTCAGGCTAATCACTTTTCCGTTGGTCCCCTCGCAGACCAGTTCAGCAGCTCTCTAGTCACTCGGTGGGTGCTTCTGAGCGCATCGCTTCTTTACTCAAAAGTGCACCCACAGTCCCACACATTAAAAGTGACAAAAGTAACTTGACACAAACAAAATCCCATAAAAGTCCCGGTTTTACAGCCAAAACAAACTACCGTTCTAAGTAAACGATGTGCCTTCAGTTTGCTAGGTTTCACAGTTAAAAAAAACAAGCTCTTGGCATTGCTGTGGGGAAGGGGGTGGCGGGGGGGGCGGTGGGGGAGGAGAAATGCGAGACACAGCCTGGCGGCCGTGAAAAGTGAGAAGAAGTGGCCGGGGGAGCGGAGCCCTTTGAAGCTCTCGGAGGCAGGAGCAAATAGTAATAAAAAGCCTGTGGGGGGAAAAGCGCGTGCTTGTGTTCACGTGAACGGTGTGAAATCCGCCTGATGGCTTGAGAACTTATTTTGCCTCTTATAATTCTCCTCTATCCATTCCTTGTGGAATGGGATAGGAGAGACCTAAAAAACCAGCAGCTAAGATCTCCGCCGGCAAGCCTACCCGCTCAGAGATGGACACACTGACCTCTGGCACCGCTTGCCTCTTTCCCGGGGGTCCCTCTAGCACACTACTCCGCCTCAGCAACTTTACCCCGGAGGCAGAGTCAGCATACACGGCTCCTGGGCACCCTGGGTGAATCGAAACCAGTAGCGGGCAGCGTCCCGACGTCTCCGCAGCCGCGCCGCTTCCTCCTACCTCCAATCGCTGCTCTAACCGGGTGAAATCTGCTCCCCTCCGGTAAACTCCCGCATATTTCTCTCTCTGCAATTCCAAAAATGCAAAAAACCATGAGCAGAAGAGGGAAAATCAATCACGTCCCATCGGGGGGTAGGGGGGCAAGGGAAACATATATCCACCACGTCGGCCATCAGATAGTCACCCCATCCATCGCAGAGGTGAGCGCGACCGCGGCCGTTTAGCTGGCGGCCGCCATCTTCCTCCGATTGTTAAGCTGAGCCTAGAGCAGCGCATTCGCTGCTTACTCGACTTTTAGTAAGGGAGTTTTGAAAGTGCTACCGACAAGCTTTTCCTTGCCTCAAGCTTGTGTGCAAGGTCGCAGCCGCCATCTGCCTTTCTTATCTCTTCCTCCGCATCGCTGGCCATTACTTTCACTTTCGCTGCCGTGTCACTTTCACTGCCGCGCAGCCATTGCTTGTTTAAATAGAGGCTGGGGTGCCCAACTATGAAGCATCACCCACTTTAGCTGTGTAGCAGAGCCAAGGTGTTGGGAGATGCCTTTTGAGGTGATGTCTTATCGTTGGTGGGGGCAGTGTGTTCTCGGATTGCAAGTATGTTATTTCCATTTATTTTCATTTGTAGCGCTGCGGTAGTCACCGTTCTGCCCAGTTAGCAAGCAGCGCTAGAGTAACACATTTACATAAACTCAACAACGTTCAAAGCTAAGGTTCAAATACCAAAGCAGCTCTCTCAAGACGTGGGTGGCCGCAGATGGCCACACATCCATCTCTCACAGCCAGCTGTGAAGTGGGCAGACATGTTAAGACTCCATCATTATGACGAAATCTGGGCAACCCTGCAGCGCTCGGCCACATCTGCAAAGCCCCCCTTCCTGGGCGCTACACTTAGAACGGAACTCAGCATCCATGTTTCACAGTCTCAAACTCACCCTCCCCTGTTCCCGCCCCCACATGCCCTGTGTGGAGCGCAGATATCCATCCTCTTTCATCGAAAATCAACCACCGCCCACACCGCCCCCCTCCCCTCCCCCACTGTACTGCTTATTCATTATTCCTGGAAGCGCACAGTCCCATGATGGGTTTAAATTCCTTCGCCCTGCAAGGATGCATTTGAAAAAAGTAAACATTAAAATTAGTTGGATAGTTCTCCAGTTTCCCCTATACGATAATTTTGAAATGCTGCCGGGCTAGGTGGGAATTCGGGGGTAGAGGGGGCTATAATACATAGTGAGCTATAATACATAAGAGCACAAAATACTTCTAAACAAGCCGTTTCTAATTGTCCTAGTACAGACGAGTTAGGATGTCTCTAGATACAGAAATGACGCAGCTGGTCAACTACATTAAGGTATTACAGTTGACTTGTGACACCATAATACCCACTGCCTGACCCAGCAACCAAGGTGAATGGGCAGCCACACAAAATTAAAGCTGCAGTTCAAACAATGAACACTAGATTGGTCTTCTGAGCCCTTTTTGTAAAGTAAACACTGATCAGCGCCAAGGTGGCAATCATGGCAATTTTATTTTATGTTTTGCATTCTATGGATGATTACAGTAAGAATCTTTTTGCATTTTTCTACCTGTTCACAACTTTTTTTTTCTTTTGTTTTCCGTTTTCCGTTTTTTATTAGGCTGATTCTGATATATTTTTGCAGCAGATTACTAACTGCTTTTGGTGTGTTTAATTTTGTACTACAGATCAAAATTGTAATCTTCACGCCTGCATCCATACTATCTCTTTATCTGACAGCACAAGACAACAAGGATGTACGCAGTTTATGGGAAGTGTGATGGTATGACTTTGTATTATAAGCTATAAAATACCTTCTGCCATACATTAAAAGGGTATTAAAAGTCACCTCTGAGTTTCATGCTCTTATAAAGGAACTTGGCCTTCCGTATCATTCATATGCACAGCATATGCCTGAAACAAATGTCTGTATAAAAATAGTTTTGCAGCGTGAATCTTTCTGGATTCAATATGCTGTGCATATTCCGCAATCTGGTGGTTGGGTCCGGAATAGTAGTCTTTTTTTCTTTTTTTGTAGCCCAGGTGGGCGTCGACGTCCCACCTTCTGGTGTACCTTCGGTGACGTCGGCATGCTTCCGGCGGAAGCTACCACCCTTTGGCGCCTTCTTCAGATTCTTTTTTCCGCCGTTGGGTCTGGATCGTCGCGTGAAGCTCCAGAAGTTTTGGAGGAAAAAAGGAGGAAATACAACTACTATTCGACAGTAAAGACCGGAAAAGATTGGGAGAAGAAGACCATCAGAGAGGAGACGACGAAGAAAGAGAAGAACATCGAGATCTTCGACGTCCTTGGAGGAATGCGCATACAGGGGGCCCCCTGAGCGCAGGGATGTACAAGACTCCATTTAAATTCTGCAAAAACTGCCACCACAAGTTCGCGCAGAAGGACCAGCATCCGGTCTGCAACCTCTGCCTGCCTATCGACCACGAGAGCAGAGACTGCAACGCCTGCTCCGTCTTCAAGCCGAAGAAACTCAGAGTTCGAGAGAAGCAGAGACTGCAACGCCTGCTCCGTCTTCAAGCCGAAGAAACTCAGAGTTCGAGAGAAGCAGAGGATAGCTCATCACACGATGCAGGGCAAGGGCCAGGCCCCGACGCTTTACGAACTGGGCCTCTCCACCGACGACGAGGACAACATCGCCAAAGGTCCAGATGACTTCACAGTCGCAGAGACCGATAAGAAAACGCCTGACAAGGTAGGAGAGTCTACGACCCCGAAAACTCCCACAGGGCCTCGAAAGCCAGAGGCAGACTCTCGAAAGGCAGAGTCCAAAGCCTCGAAAGGAGCACCGGCACCGAAAGTTCAACGGCCGAAGCTGCATCCTCCGAAAAAGAGCCCAGCGGATCCTTCGACAAGGACTCCCGGAGGATGAAGAAGGCGAAAAGCAAAGGACATCGAAGCAAGCCCCCGAAAAAGGGTCTTCGACTTCGAAGGAAAAGGAGCTGAAGAAAGCTTAGACGACGCCGCCGAAGAGAGCGGCCGAAACGCTCGGCGACGACCAGGCCGCAGAGATGCTGAGAAAGAAAAGAAGGCTCGAGGCCGAAATGGAGAACATCCTCCAGAGAAAGAAAGACTTAGACGAAAGAATGAGAATTAACAGGATCCCCTTGAGGACGGCAACGTCCGTCGCTGAGGTGACAGAGCAGGAGGAGTTAGACGTTGAAGAGCCGCCGAAAACTCCGGAGCTCTCGGAACAGGAAGAGGACCTCTATTATACAGAAGGTGATTACGGGGACCAGCAGTCAAGCTACGGCTCAGGTTCCTCGACGGCCCAAGACCAGGATTGGCAGGACATCGAGGCCGAAAACCCGGAGGAGGCTGTGGAGACATATCCTTCGAGGCCTTCGCCACCGGATGACATTGGGGCATACAACGAGGTCGTCAGGAAGGCAGCAGCAGCTTATGGGGTTAGGCTAGAGGAGGAGAAGCCAAAAGCAGATTTCCTGCTGGAAACATTGCTCCCCACACAGACAAGAAGCCAATTCCGTCCCATGCTGAAAAGTATCACAGACCAGGGGAAGGAAGCCTTCAAGGACCTGGCTACATGCAGATCAGTAACGCAGAGGACGGAAAAGAAATACAAATTCTCCTCACAGGACCCGGCTTACATTAAGGGGTCCGTCACAGCAGATTCAATAATCACTGCGACGGCCAGAAGAAGGGCCAACATCCCAACAACATCTGGGCCTCCACCTGACAAGGAAAGGAGGAGGATGGACCTAACGGGGAGGAAAATAGAGAGAAACGCCGCAACGCACTGGCGGACGGCGAACTCAAACGCCCTCCTAAACAGACATCAATACCAACATTGGGATGAGATGGGGCAATTGCTCAAGCACCTCCCGGAACAATACTGTGAGAGGGCATCTCACCTTGTGGAAAAAGGGAAAAGCATTGCTAACTCGTGCCTGAAGACAGCCTTGGATGGGGCTGAAACATCCAGCAGATTGATGGCTAAAGGCATCACAGAGAGAAGGCAAGCCTGGCTCAGGATCTCAGGCTTCAAAGCGGAGGTTCAGAACAACATCCTGAACACTCCCTTCAAAGGTGAAACACTGTTCGGAGCCCCAGTTGATGAGAAGCTCACACAACTGAAAAAGGACAACGAGACGGCAAGATCCATGGGGGCCCTGCAATTCAGGGGGATGAGAAGGGGCACTCCTATGCAGAGGCCAAACGGCAGAGGTGGAAACCAGCAAGGAGAATCACACCAGGCGTTCCACCAGGGACAACAGAGTGACAACCAAGGTCACCAGGGCAAGCAGAGGCAAAACTGGAACTACCAGAACAGGGGCCAGTCCTTTCGATCAAGAGGAAACGGACGAGGTCCGAGAAGAAGAGGCGGTGAACAACCCCCCTCTAAGTGACTGCACACGAGAAAAGGTGCTCACCCACCCGAACCCCCCACGGGACTGAAACATGGCTAAACGAGAGCTCCGGCCCGGACATCGCCATGGCTCTCCCTAATAATTACACCTTTCTGGGGAGAAACCGAGCTCACAAGGAGGATGGTGGTATTGCCATCAACTTTAAAAGGGAATATTCCTGCAAATGGGAAGATCTTGATTTCCCCAATTGTGAAGCTGGTCTTTTTAAGCTTTTACTTTCTCCTAATTTTACTTTGACTGGAACTCTCATTTATCGTCCCCCGGGCTCGGCTTGTGCATGGGCATCCTCCCTCCCAGAGCTCATTGCCCCCTTGATGTTACAATCCACCAACTTCTTAATAGTGGGTGATCTAAATATTCACTTCAATCACATATCCTGCCCTATTAGTACTCGTCTGCTACAGGATCTGGCCGCCCTGGACTTACATCTGCATAATTCTGGCCCTACCCATAAAGCTGGTAACTTACTGGACCCCATTTTTTCTAATCTTAACACCATCACCTGCCTCCCCCCTCAGCCCATTGTCTGGTCCTATCATTTCATTTAAATATATCCGACCACCACAAATCCCCTACTACTTTACACCCACACAAAGCCAGCAGAAATTGGAAACGCTTGGATAATGGTAAACTTAACACCTGCCTTGAGAATTCTAGGCCCGCGTTTCCTACTATCACTACTAGAGATGTGTCCTCTATCAACTCCTGGCTGATGACAACTTTAGATTCTTGTCTTCCAGCTCAGAGGAATAAGCCTAATATCCACCATCCACCGGCCCCCTGGTTTAATGACACTTCGACAGGAAAAATCTCGCTGCAAGAAACTGGAACGCATTTGGCGTTCCAATTATTGCATCGATGATAAAAAAAAATATAAGATTGCTCTTCAAGCATACCATGCCGCCTGCGACACTGCCAGGGCCAACCATGCCAACACCACTATACTCAATGCCCAAAATCGAACTAAGGCACTTTTTAAAGTAGTAAAAGATCTATCAGGCATGTCCTCTGCACCTAAAGCTCCATGTCTCGATACAGAACAATGTAATTCTCTTGCTAATTTTTTCATTGAGAATATAGATAAAATTTATGCTAATTTTAGCGCCTCTTCCTCTGATGCTTCTTGCTCTCATTTACAAACACCCCATTCTTTATCTGTTGAGGCATTTACGGCCATTCCCCCCGCCCCTCAACTTCACTCCTGGGACTTGATTTCGTTCCCTCTTTTCCGTAAATACCTAGATGAAATAAAATCTGGCTCTCCCCTTGACCCCATGCCTCCGCAAATACTTGGTACCCTGGACTCATCTACACTCCAGATTATTTTGGATCTTCTGAACGCTTCACTGGTCGAAGCCACGGTCCCCAAAGCATGGAAGCATGCAATGGTGGACCCGTTGATAAAAAAGGCCAATGCTGACCCAAATAATCCATCTAATTTCCGGCCCATCTCTTTGCTTCCATGCAACTCCAAAATTCCGGAAAAGCACGTCAACTTTTTTCTCACTTCCTATGTTGAATCCTCAAATTTCCTTCATTCTTCACAATCCGGGTTCAGGGCTGGCTTCTCCACTGAGACCACCCTCTTGGAGTATCAGAGACCATCAGACGACAGGTGGACAATGGGGAGACAGTGGCACTCATTCTGTTAGATCTGAGTGCCGCATTTGATACTGTCTCCCACACCATCCTTTTGTCCACCCTGAAATCTATTGGCATTGTTGGCCCTGCCCAGACCTGGATTGCTAGCTTTCTTTCTGACCGCACCTTTCAAGTTTTTTCCTCCTCCTCTGTTTCCTCAATCCACGCTTCTTCTCACGGTGTTCCCCAGGGTTCTATCCTTAGTCCCCTCTTTTTTAATCTTTATGTTAGGCCTCTAGCCTTCTTAGCTGAGCAAGCAGGTCTCTCTATTTACTCTTATGCAGACGACGCCCAAATTGTCTACTCGCTCTCAACCAACAAACACCTTCCCACGTCCTCCCTTCGGTCTGGTCTGGAACAAATCTCTAACTGGATGCACAGACATAAATTAAAACTGAATGGAGATAAGACGGAGCTGCTTCTGTTTGGTCCGACTTCATCGCTCTGGGGCCCGAAAAATTGGCCTCAGCAGATGGGCCCTATTCCCACCCCTTCAGTAACAGCTCGTAACCTGGGGGTCCTCTTTGACAACCAGTTGTCAATGAAGCAACATGTGGTAAAAGTCTCAGCCACCTGTATTACCATCATCAGGTGGCTGAGAAAGATCACATGGATGCTTCCAGCAGACACCCAGAGGACAGTAGTCCAGGCCCTTGTTACATCACGGATGGACTATGGGAACATCCTTCTTCTGGGTGCCTGCAAGGAGGTCACCAAGAAACTACAGGTGGTTCAGATTATGGCAGCGCGTCTTATCTGTAATCTGCCCGCCAGGTCCTCGGTCTCCTTCCATCTGTGGAGAAGTGTGGCTCACTGGTTAGAGCAGGCAGACCCTGAAGCAGAGGTCAGACTCGGGACCAGGGTTCGATTCCCGACGCGGCAGGGTGTTGAGCTCAAATGTCCACGGACTCGATAATTCTCGCTTCGGTGCCTGACCTAATCATGGGTTCACACTCTGCAACTCTGGGCATTAAGCTTGCTTAATCTCCACAACGGCCTCCCTGCGGCGGGATGCCTGGCTTTCACCTTGGGGATGCCCTGTAGGGGCTATCTCACAGGGAAAAACCAGGACGGGTTCCCAAGGCAAGCGCGGAGATACCCCTTCGGGGGTCGATTCTGGCGCTATATAAGAAATGTAATAATAATAATAATAATAATAATAATAATAATAATAATAATAATAATAATCTGCGCAATCTGCACTGGCTGCGCATTTAGTGCCGAGTGAAATTTAAAGCTCTTTGTATAATGCATCACATCAAAACTGGCAAAGCCCCGAAGTATCTGTCCTCTCTGGTACAGCATTATGTCCCCTCCCGCACACTGAGATCCTCCACGCAAAATAAGTTTCAGATCCCGCGCTTCAATAAAGCCAAAATGGGCGGTCGCTCGTTTGCGTTCTTAGCACCTTCTCTCTGGAACTCTCTGCCTCAACCCCTGCGATCTGAAATCTGCTACCTTAAATTTCGCAGGGGAATCAAGACCTGGCTTTTTAATTCCTAAATCTGTTACTTAACCCTTCTCAGCTCATTTCACCCTCTGTTTGCTCACTAGCGCCGGGGAAACCTCCAGGTAGCTGCACGCTCAATAAATGTAATAATAATAATAATAATAATAATTATTATAATAATAATAATAACAACACGGAAAAACAAAGAGGAGAGGGCTACACGGACAAGACACAAAAGAACATGTAACTCCAGTAGGAGGCAGGCTAAGATTTTTTCTCCAGGAGTGGAGAAAAATCACCACAGACAAGTGGATACTGAACATCATGCAGTTCGGATATGGCATAGAACTGCTAAAGAATCCACCAAACAGACAGCCAAAGAGAAGAGAGCACTCGGGAACAGAACTGCGACTGCTCCAAAAGGAAGCTCAAGAACTACTCCTCAAAGAGGCCATCGAAACGGTCCCATTCAAAGAACGGAACAGAGGAGTGTACTCAAACTACTTCCTGTACCAAAAGTGGACGAAAGCCTAAGACCCATCCTGGACCTACGGTTCCTAAACAAATACGTAAAGACCCAAAAATTCAAGATGACGTCCCTACAAGAGGTCATCCCACAGACAAAGGCCGGGGACTTCTTGTCCACCATAGGCCTCAAGGATGCGTACCTGCACATCCCCATGAACAGGCAGCACAAGCACATGCTAAGGTTCACAGTGAACAACGATCACCACCAATTCACAACCCTGGCTTTCGGTCTAAAATCCGCACCAAGGGTGTTCACCAAATGCCTCGCGGCAGTGGCCGCGCATCTGCGAAGGGAGGGGATACACGTGTACCCCTACCTCGACGACTGGCTCGTAAAGGCAAGCTCTTACAGGACATGCAAAGATCACGCACAGCAAGTCACGAGAACGCTAACAGGCCTGGGTTTCTCCATACACTGAGGAAAATGCTCAATGGAACCAGAGCAGGTGAAGAACTTCTTGGGTGCTCAAATCGACACCGTCCAATGCAGGGTGTCACCCAGCGAAAAGAGAACACTCAGCCTACTGAGGGAGAAACGTCACTACCAGAAGGGGCGAGCTCTGACAGTGGGGGCAGTGAGCAAGATCTTGGGGATGATGGCGTCATGCATACACCTGGTCCCCTATGTACGCCTACAGATGAGACCGCTCCAAGAGTGGCTAAAACAGCAATGGTCACAAGCTACAGGAAGTTGGGAGGATCTAGTGGTTGTAACGCACAGGGTGCAGGAAGAAATAAGGTGGTGAACCAAGGAAAGGATAACAGTAGGGAAACCTCTAACACCACCGGACCTAACAGTGACCATTACCACAGACGCATCCCAGAAGGGGTGGGGCGCACACATGAACAAGCTCAGAGCGAGGGGCCTGTGGAGCCCTACAGATGCGGTCAGACACATCCATTACCTGGAGCTGAAAACAGTGTTGCTAGCACTCAAGGCCTTCCAGAAACACCTGTACAGCCAGAAGGTGCTGATACAAACAAACAGACAACACCACAACGATGTTTTACATAAACAAACAAGGGGAACTCAATCATTCCCCCTGTCAAGCTTGGCACAGGAAATCTGGAGATGGGCAATACCACTCAAAATAGACCTGCTAGCCATACACCTGCCAGGGAAGGACAATGTAGAAGCGGATTGGCTCAGCAGGCAGACTTCAGCATCCCACGAGTGAGAACTCAATATACAGGAGACAGAGAAACTATTTCATGAGGTGGGGCACTCCGACAATAGACCTATTTGCAACACGCCGGAATGCAAAATGCCAATACTTTGCATCTAGGCAACCAGAGGCACTAATACAGGGGAATGCCTTATGGATAAGCTGGTCAAAAACATTTGCCTACGCTTCCCCCCCCCCCCTGATACCACTGATCCCCAGGGTTCTCAACAAATGCATGACAAGCAACATGACGCTGATCCTGGTGCCACCACAATCGGCCAGGCTGACCTGGTACTCTCAGATAATGGAGATGGCGCAGGGGCCCCCCCACAAGTTCTCAAAAAGAAGAGACCTACTCTCCATGGAAAACGGAGAAGTGCTACACCCAGAGCCGGAGAGCCTCAACCTCTCAGCCAGGCTCCTGAGGACTTAGAGTTCGCACATCTAAAACTACCAGAGAGCACCCTGAGGGTGCTGCGAGAGGCAAGAAGGCCCAGCACACGCAAATGCTATGGGGAAAAATGAAAAAGATTCACTCAGTGGTGTTCCAAGAAAAAACTACACAGAAAACTGACCAGGGAATCTACGGTGCTAAGGTACCTCACGCACCTAATAAAGGCTAAACTAAGCTCATCCTCGCTAAGGGTACACTTGGCAGCGATTGTGGCATACACAAGAGGAGAAACAGGGAGAAGCTTCTTCACATCTCAAGTCGTAAAAAGATTCTTGGAAGGGGCTAAAAGAATAGCACCACCAAAAAGAATGCTGCCACCGGCTTGGAACCTGAATGTAGTACTGACAGAGCTCATGAAAGCACCTTTCGAACCTATCCACAAAGCATCACTGCAAATGCTGACTATGAAAACAGCCTTTCTGATAGCAATCACATCGCTACGGAGAGTGAGCGAACTGCAGGCTTTAACACTACAGGAACCCTACATTCAGATACACAGTGACAGGGTCGTAATGAGAACGGACCCGCACTTCATGCCGAAGGTGGTGTCAAGGTTCCACATGAATCAAAGTATTCAGATCCCTAGCTTCTTCCAAAACCCCACTACAAGCGCTGAGATAGCACTCCACACTCTAAACGCAAGAAGGGCAGTGATGCAATACACCGAAAGGACGAAAGGACACAGGAAGACAAAACAGTTCTTCGTATCCTTCGCAAACAGTTACATGGGTAAACTAGTGACAAAAAACACCATAGCTCGATGGATCGCACAGACTATACAATTCTGCCACAAGCAAGCGGGCCTGGAGCTAACAGGAGGGGCACAGGCCCACTCAACCAGGAAGAAAGGAGCAACAATTACCTTTCTGGCCAACACACCAATTCAGGACATATGCCTGGCCACAACATGGGCTTCGGTGCACATGTTCACTAAGCACTATTGCGTGGATGTTCAAATGAACAAGGAAGCACAAGTAGGACAAAAGGTGCTTCAACATATTTTCAACAACCAACGCTCATCTTCCACCCAACCGCCACAAAAGTAACAAAAACCGCTACAAAATCTATGCACAACATAGTGAATCCAGAAAGATTCACGCTGCAAAACGAATAGTTTACCTGTCGGTGTAGTTTTGCAGCTTGAAGATCTTTCTGGATTCACTAGCGAACCCACCCGCCTCCCCCAGAAAGATGAGGCTGGAAAAGAAGGTGGAAATGCATGGAGAAGGAGAAGGAGAAGGAGAACCTTTTTCTACAGCACTTCTGCTGTTTCTATGCCTTGTAATTAAAAGTTACTACCAAAACCAGTTTAATGGTACGGAACTCGCGGACCTCAGAAGGATGAAAAGCTAAATTGGCCATACCAGGATTCAAGTGTAAAAAGCATGCTATCTACAAGTCATGAGTGGAAATCTAGGGACACACAAGCATACGTTTCATTTATGCACACCATAATTTCACAAGTTTTTTTGTCTCTATGGTCCAAAGTTGTTTTTCTCATAAAAAAAGGCGAGATATGCATTCACCCCAGCAATGACATCTGCAAAGGCAGTCAATTTACTCCCTTGAAAAGGGGGAACTCCTAGGGTGGACATTCCAATTAATCAGTTACATATGGTCCCTACTGTGTCCATATGCAGACCCATCGAGATTTGGACAGCTACTGAACAGAAAGGGAGAAAATTCCAAGTGACCTGACGCAACCGGTAGTTGAGGTCTAATTGTTCAGTGCTAATTCCAGCTGGGTGTTTGATTTAACCAGTAGAATTTAATGTCGTTTTTTCTGTACATGAAAATTTCAAATCACCTTATGGGTAACGAGTTTTGGAGTGTTCAAAACATTTGTGTGCGTTGTGATAATTTTGGCTGATTCTTGCCCGGGCTCTAACTGGCTTAGTTGTCACCCCTCAATCCAGGGCCCTATACAACTAGGACAAGCATTTGCAATGCAATAGGTCTCGCATTTACACGAGTTTAAGCAATTGGCCTATTTATGTTTTAAAAACAAAATCATAAAAAGGCATTGTCATTTACAATGCCGGGGGCGTGGCTTGGATGCCGAGGAGGTAGGCAGCGTGAGCTCGGAGCTCCGCGCCCGATCCCGGAAAATATCCTGAAAATCTGATCGGACCCCGACGTAATTGATATCATCCGTCACTGGAAGATACCGCAGAGGGTCCGGTGCCCACGGAGGAAGACGTCGGGCCATTCCTGACCCGTTATTCGACTTTGAAAGTTGGACTCAGGCGCGAAGTATTCGACCTAAGATGGCGGCGGTGGCATGAGACACGGAGACGACGGAGTCTCCGGACCGGAGCCCGACCAAGCGCTGCTGCCTCTACAGTTAGGAGGTGTTCGCGGTTACATCGCACCCCTCCCTGGGTGGTGGGGTGGACCTCGGGCGCACCTTGGGCGGTGGCTGGGATCCACCCCTTGGTAGTGGCGGCGACAGCATGGCTATGGCCCTGTGATGATGGCCCTGGGCCTCTGAGCACGACTGGCGCCATCCGGACTAGCGGCTGATCGGAGACTCTGCTCCCTAGAGACAGCCTTGGACCCGGAGCCCTGAGCGGCGCCCCAGGCGCGGAAGGGACAGGTTTTCCCGCTGCAGCTGCAGGGGACCTCCCTGAGGACGAAGTCCGGCGACGTGCGGAGAGTGAGCAAGGACAGAGTTGGAGGCCATCGCTCATGCCGGCCCAGATGGGGAAGCCAAAAGGGAAGGGAGATGGTGCGACCGATACAGAGGCTGCGGAAGGAGCGGATCGAGACCAATCGGCGCTGCAGCGGATGCAGGATCGTATCCTGGAGGCCATCGCCACCACAAAGGACGCTTTACAACAAGATATAGCTCAGGTGGCGACAGGCTTGGGCCTCCTGAAGGCCGACCATGATAAACTTAAGGACCGAGTGAAATCCGTGGAGATCACAGTTAAGGAATTAGCCCCGGGCCATGCAGCGGTGAAGGCGCAGATGTCGGAGGTGATGGACCGCTTGAAGGTGCTGGAACGGAGGGCCGAAGATGCGGAAAACCGGAATAGGCGCAACAACATACGCCTTGTGGGCCTGCCGGAAAAAATTGAAGGCGACGATATGGTGGGCTACCTCGATAACTGGTTGCGAACGGAGGTGGCACCGGAGGGACTGTCCCCCTTCTTCTCCCTGGAGCGAGCGCATAGGGTTCCGGCGCGCCCGCCGGCCTCAGGTCTTCCTCCTCGCCCAGTGGTGTTCAAATTGCTCCATTACCGGGACAGAGACTGGCTTTTGCAGAGGGCGAGAGAGGCAGGGCCCTTTCAAGTGGACAACAGCAGGGTCACTATGTTCCCGGATTATACGTTTGAAACGCAGCGGCTCAGAGCGAACTTTCTGTCCCTTAAGCGGGAGCTCCGTGCTGAAGGCATCAAGTACTCCCTGTTGTTCCCAGCGAAGCTGAGAGTGGTGGTGGATGAACAATCACTTTTCTTCACGTCCTCTGCGGACGCTTGGACCTGGTGGGACACTTATAAAGCAGGAACGGACGGTGCCAAGGCCAGGGAGGAGGAGGCTAAGGTGGCACAACCGGTCAGGAAATCCCAACGGATCAGGAGGAACCGCAGGAGCACCGGCAAACCTTCGGTGTCGCAGACGGAGGCGGAGAGGCAGGCGGCTCTACAGGCGGTAGCGGACTTATCCAGGACCGCCAGAAGTCAGTCCGGGAAGGGCACGGACTCAGAGGGCCCGGGTACGGGCTCGGAGACGGGACAATCGGAATTTGGTGGGGCCCGGGGCCCTATTGTGACACCGCAGACTTCGGAGGAGATACTCGAGGCGTGCTGACCTGGGCTAGTGGAGTGGACTCGCTGGTTGGACACCGGGGCACTGGGCCCATGGCAGTGGAACGCTGTAATTTGAGGTTTTGGGGCGCTATAATGTGGGGATTGTGGGGTGGAGTGCGCGGGGTGGATTTGCTTTGAGGATCTATTGCATCGAGCCACGCCTTACTGGCCCCTAAGGTCACCGCAGTGGAGACTGCGGCCATTTCTGCCTTTCTTTGAGGGGTGGTTGGGAGTGTTAGTTTGGATGGGGGTACTTCCAGTTGCGGGGGGGGCCTGTCCTGGGGGGGTGGGTGTTGCGAGCAGTTGGGGTTGCTCGGGGGGCAGTTGTTGTTGGAGGGGTTTGGCTCCCTGTTTGGAGAGGGAGGGAGGGTTGGCCCGTGGTCGCGGAACACATGAGGACATTGTTCTTTATCGTCTGGTCTGGTTGTGTGGGGGGGGATGGCTAGTACCGGGGCATTGAAATGTGTTTCCTGGAATGTGCGGGGTATGCAGTCCATGACACGCAGGCATAAAGTTCAGGCATACCTCAAGCGTAGGGGGGTCCATATAGCGTTCCTGCAAGAAACGCATCTTAATAAGCAAGAGGGGGCTGCTCTGCAGAGACGCTGGAGGGGGCAGCTGTTTCACACGACGCTCTCGGCCTTTGCGAGGGGGACACTGATTTGGGTGCGGGCGGGGGTCCCCTTCCAGGTAACAAAAACGTTGGTAGACCCGGAGGGCAGGTATGTGGAGGTGGAGGGGAGGCTGAGAGGCAGGGTGATATCTCTTTGCAATGTGTACGCTCCTAATGTGGATCTGCCCGCATTTTTGTCTACAATCTCGGGCAAACTGGCGGGTTATTTGGCAGGGCCGGTCCTTTTGGGGGGGGATTTCAACTCGGTCGAGGATGTGTTACTGGATAGATCCCATCCCCCACTGCGCGCGTCCCCAGTGCATAGAGTCGCCAAGCGCAGGTTGGAATGGCAGGAGAGCTGGGCCCTCACAGATGCATGGAGGGCGTTACACCCAACTACTAGGGACTACTCCTTTCACTCACACTTGCATGACCTACATGTGCGGCTAGATGCTTTTCTTTGTTCGCCATGCGTGCTCCCTGCGGTGGGAGGGGCGGAATACTTGGCCAAGACGATATCGGACCACAACCCGTTATTGATATCCCTGAACTGGATGGTGACTGCTAACAGCGTGCCAACATGGCGCCTGCAACCCGACACCCTGGATGACCTGTTGTTCAGGGAGGCTCTGGGGGAGCGTATTGAGAGTTACTTTGAGGAAAACAGTGGCACGGCCTCCACGAGGGCGGTAGAGTGGGATGCGTTTAAGGTGGTGGTGCGGGGACACTGTATTGGGCACACAGCTGGGGCCCGTAAGACTTTGCTGGACGACTTGGATAAGGCTGAAACGCGGCTGAGGGAACTGGAGAAAAGGCGCCCGAATCACCCTGAGTTGCAGGAGGGGCTTAGTGGGGCACGGGAGGGGCTGGCTGTAGAGTTGGAGCGGCTGCGCAGCTTTGACCATAAGGCGTACAGGACGAGGGCGCATGCGGAAGGCGATAAGGGGGGTCTATGCTGGCATGGCTCGCTAAACCAGTCAGGAGGGGCATGCCGATCATGATGATCCAAGAGATAGGGGAGGAGCCCTGCCATACTCAACCCGGGATCCTGAATAAGTTTCGTACTTATTACGAGGGGCTCTATGAGAGTGGTGAAACAGGAGGGGCGGATGAGCTAGGGGAGTTCTTGGACGGCCTCCAACTGCCGAGAGTGGAGGACTCGGAGGCAGAAGAGCTGGGTCGGCCCATCACTCTTGGAGAGATAGGGTGTGCAGTAAAGCAAATGGCCAGAAACAAGACCCCGGGACTTGACGGACTTCCGATCGAATTCTACAGTAAATATCTAGAGTACCTTGCTCCTCGCTGTGTGAGGTGTACAATGAAGCGCAAACGAAGGGTCGGCTCCCGGGCTCCATGAGTGAGGCCCTCATGATACCGCTCTTAAAACCGGGCAGAGAGGGTGCGGCTTTGTCCTCGTACCGTCCGTTGTCCATGCTGACGACGGACTACAGGATCCTGAGTAAAATTCTTGCCAACAGACTGCTGGTGCACATGACGGGCCTTGTTCACAAGGACCAGTGCGGTTTTATTCCGACACGCAACACTACCCATAATATCCGCAGGCTTACGAGACTGATGGGTGCGGACTGGCCGAGCGCCGTTTCCCCATTTGTCCTTTCCATTGACATAGAGAAGGCTTTTGACAGCCTTGAGTGGGGATACCTGTATGAGGTGATGCGACGCTTCCGATTGGGGGACGGGTACATAAACTGGACCAAGGTCCTTTATACTGATGCGGTAGCGAGAGTCCGAGTGGGTACTCTGATCTCGAGGCAATACCCGGTCAGGCGTGGTACCAGACAGGGATGTTCACTTTCTCCGCTCCTGTTCGCTTTGGCTATGGAACCCTTCGCTGTGGAGGCCAGGCTGGGCAGCTACTATGCCGGTTTATCATTTAGGGGCAGGCCGCACCTCATTTCCTTGTACGCAGATGACCTGCTGATGTTTCTGGCCGACGCGGGCCCCGACCTCGAGGGGGCACGGCGGCTACTGGGGCGGTTCGGCCGGTTGTCGGGCCTGAGGGTCAATTGGCCTAAATCCTGCCTGTTTCCCCTGAGATCGGGAGAACCGTGTCCACTCACCGCGCAAGAACTTCGGTGGGAGCCGCGCTGCCTGCATTATTTGGGGGTCTATATTTATCACACCCCGGCGGATTTGCTGGAAGGCAACATCACCCGCTGTATTACTGCCCTACGGGGGTCCATGGACTTCTGGTCGACCCTGCAGTTATCCCTGGGTGGTAGGATTTCCCTGCTCAAAATGGTGGCCCTACCCAGGCTTCTGTATTATTTTAGGACACTCCCGGTGTGGGTCCCGAGCTCTATTTTTAAACGCCTGAGGTCTCTGGTCATAGCGTTCTTATGGGGCACGGGCAGGAGGCGCATAGCGCTCGACACTTTGCTGCGCCCCAAGGATGAAGGAGGAATGGCGGTGCCGGATTTTGAAGGGTATTACCTAGCTGCGCAGCTGCAGATTTTTACTCAGGAGGTTGCGAGAGTATATAGAGGCCCTGAGGACGCGAGAGTAGAAGGTACCCCGCGGCATGTTCTGGCGTACATCTCGCTGCACCAGAAGCTCCGGGTGGGAGATTTGACGGTCGAGGAGCAGACGTTCCGACTCTGCTGGGACCGGGCCCGTAAGCGGGCAGGAGTCCGCCTTATGTATGCCCCTGAAATTCCGCTGGGTATGGTCACGGCCCTCCCGCATGGAGGTGACTGGTCACGCTTGCTAGGTTGGGAGGAGGCGGGGATACAAATGCTGGGTGATCTATACGAGGATGGAGTACTGCTGCCGTTTCAGGCTTTGCAAGAGCGTTTCGACCTGCCGAGAGGCGACTACTTGTTGCATGCTGCGGTCACGGGTGCTGTGCAGGCCCACTGGGGGGAAGGCTTGCAGAAGCCGGGCACCTCCATGGCTTGTCAGTACACGATGATGGCTGCGGGGTCCTTTAAGGCTGTAACTTGCTTGTACTCCAGGATGCAGCGGGAGGCCTTGCAGCCACTGACGGCCCTTAAGGCCAAGTGGGAGCTGGACCTTCAAGTGGAAATACCCGATGCGACCTGGGGCCAGTTATTGAGGCGGGCACGGAAGAGCTCGAGAAACGCCAGGTTTCAACTAATCCACTTCTATGTCATCCACAGGGCATACCTCACACCGGGGAAAATACAACAGTATTTTGGGGTAGACAACGCTGCTTGCCCTAGATGTAATACGGTCGGGGCGGATCTGGGTCACATGCTATGGGATTGCCCCGCTCTGGGAGACTATTGGCAGGAAGTAGGGCGGGCCCTTAACAGCGCGACGGACAGAGACATCCAGTACACAAAAGCGGTTGGTATCCTCCACTGGTTCCCACACACGCCTAGAAACAAGACCACTAGCAAATTTATAGACTTGGGACTTATTCTGGCCAAGCGGGAGACAACGAGGAATTGGAAGTCGAGAGTGGGGCCCACGTATAAAAGATGGTATGGGGAATGCCTGAGGTGGGCCGCTTGTGAAAGTACCCTGAGGTACCAGGTGGCCTGGAGGATGAATGACGAGAAGGGAAATGATGGTGCAGGCACTCCGAGATATGGATGCTGAGGAGCTGGAAGGTGAGGGTGAGCTAGATGGGGCAGGCCCTGTCACTTTGCAGGAGAGCACACCTTAGCGAATGTTTGTTCCTCCTACAACGCGCCAGACACTCTTACACTGCTGATTCAACGCAGAGCGACCACGGGGGGGGGGGGGGGGGGGGGGGGGGGGGGGTGGGGGGGGGAGGAAGTCGGAATTGGCGGGCTGTTGGGGCACCGAAATCAGGGGAGGGGGAGGGGTGAAAATCACAAAAGCAACCCAGCAATACTTGGCTACTACTACTGTCAGACATTGTAAAGTGATACGAGAGACATTTATGGACAAGGTCGCCCGCACCAGAGGAAATGGCGGGCCCCCCGGATGATGAAGGACTGGATAACACTACTCTTGTACGCTGTGAATGTATATTGCTGATTATCTTGTCTGTACATTTCTATTGGTGATGCAATAAAAATGATGTTAAAAAAAAAAAAAAAAATCATTTACAATGCCAATAGCTTAAACTTACGGAAATGCGAGACATATTGTATTGCAAATCAGTGTTAGTTTTGAAATTCATCCCCTCTATGTCATATCAAATAAAGACCTGTATTCCAATTGAATCAGTTCGGGTACAGAGGTTCAGAAAGATGCATAAGGCTGATTTATTTATGAGATCTGATTCCTACTAGCCATAAGCTTGGTAAAACAGGTAATCAGAAACAGGTAGTACACACAAGAATCTCATTTATATACATTGTGGTTATATCACTCAACAAGCTAGAAAATAACTTAAAAGAATGAATTAGTCACCTGCTTGGTACGAACGGAGAGGACATAATGCACTCCCTGGTCTTGAATCCGACCAGCAGATTGTATTTCTGTATTGGCCCAGCCACACTCATCACACTTGAAAGAGCTCACAATGATTTCCTTAAAAAATGGGATTTTTGTCAGGAGCAGCCTAGTCACACCCTTTAAAAACAAGACAAAGATTTTAGTGAGGTGTTTGGTAGAAAAGAAAAAACAGAACACTGGATGCAAAAGATGCCATTCTCCCCAAGCCGAAACAAAACATTCTTTCATGCCTCTTATAAAGCAATACACCCATTTTTTTTCAGACCCTCTGTGACAGATACAACGTTAGCATCACAAATCTACATGGCAGCTTCAAGTGAGCCACTTAAAGTTAAGAATTTGTGAAAACAAGTTCCAAACTAATAATTTGGGCAGTGTGCGTTATGCACGGGCATTTTAAATGTCTGATTTTAGGATGTTAAAAATAATCATAACCTGTTTTATATATAGTGCCTTGTACCACTCATCTGTAATTTCCCTCCTAGTTAATGTTATGTGCGGCCCCAGGTCTGTGACCTCCAATGTCTAGTTTCCTAAAGTCACTACCCAAAAATGTTTGCCAATGGTATTACAGCCAAATGGTTCTGGAAAGGGGTCTAACAGCACTGATTACAAAAGTATTGGTTTATAGTGGAAAGGTTTGTGGCTTGTAAAACAAATGCAAAAGACACACACATGATGGACGGAATGCACAGCAAATCAAACATTCACCCCCAGTCAATAGATCCGAGTTAAATCCATTGTTCTTTTGCTCACCATACCACCCCAGTTTAGACCCAGCCATATGCAAATCAGTCTTGAACCTGTGCCTCATGGGAGCAGTCCAGCCCAAACTGCCAAGCCAGGTCCTCCCTGGACCGGAAACAAATATCCTGGGGACGGTTTTGGGGGGGAGGTGGGGGGGGGGGGGGGGGGGGGGGGGTCAACCCTCATCAGCCAGGTTAGCTTGAATCCAGTGAGCATACGTGTTATATCCTAAGTATTACATTTATGTGTAATCAGCCTAGGTCCTCCTAGCTGCTCAGCTAGTGTGAGAATTGGTTATGGAATGTTGGTGTGACTGAGTGGATGTGTGGATGACAGGGTGAGAGGGGCTGAGAGGCTAGGCAGGCTGCTCCTGGTGGGGCTGGTACATGGCTGGTACATGGCTAGTACCTGACTATAGCTGGCTTGACTAAGATTGTTAATACCCCGACGTGGATCTAATAAAGAAGACTTGGAATTACACTACAAGGCTACTAGTGTCACTATGCAGGGTACAACATTATCTTGGCGACAAGCGGACCAGGAGACAAGCGTTTGTAACAGAACCAAAGACAAAATGAGAAGTACAGAAACCAAGAGACCAAAAGGAACTTGAGCATCTTGTTGGAAGAAATTAACTGTGTAACAGTAAATAGTGTCTTGTTAGAGCAACAGGCGAGCCAGCCCCACCAGTGTCCATGTCATTGGACAGCCCCAACAACTGTGTGTATCCAGCCTGATCGTGCTCCATGGATTTGACCACAGGTATGGTCTGTTTGTTAGGGTGTATCTGAAATATCTTTCACCCTTAAGCATGGAAAGAACTAATTACATCTGAGTAAAACTATATGGACCTGTGAAATCAGCAAGTGCAGCAACAGACATGGCTCTACACAATTTGTGCTTTGGAAGTCATGTGTCTGGGAAGTTATGTACTTCACTAGAGGTCTGATACACAACTGGTCCTGTGAAATCTCAGCATTGGTTCAGTTGTGGTCACTAAGCGGTCTACACAGTGTTTGCCAATTTCTACACATGGGCACAAGAAGAGAAGTGTTATATTACATCTCTGTGTTTAGGAGCGTATTGATCTGGATTCTTCTGTGGGGGAGATATGGAAACATCTATTGTTATTTATCATGCGTTATCAAGCACAGACTTACAATCTGCACATGGGTCTTGAGGTGAGCTTGTGGTCTTGCCTACACAGTGTGTTTGCCACGATTTGTCTGAAGTGTCAACTAGGAGCAAGACATTGACGGTGAGGCCCTTCCTGTCTTTATTTTTTTTCTTGCTTTTGAGGCCTCCTCATATCAAGAAGTTTAGCTGTCTTGTAATCCCTGCCTAAGCGATGGGAGTGGGTCTTAGTCCCATGTCTTTTCTTCATGTTATTGTCACTGATTATTTAAGCCTTATTACCTTCTCTAGGGGTTGGCTTAAGGGGTGTATTCCCTTGCTACGTATGGTATGGGTGTTAGCCCCATTTCCATGTGATTTGTCTCTTCACAACTTTGCTGTTAACCCTCTCACCGTTTGGGTTATGGGGTGTTTTTCCCCATTTACGTATGTTGGACACAACACTTCTTTGCCTTTTGGGTGTCTTCTGGAACGTCAGTCCATTTGTGTCATGTTGTGTGTAAGTCGCCCTGCGCCTCACCCTGTACTTTTATGTCATGTTGTGTGTGTAAGTCATCCTGTGCTTCACGTCGATGTAATGTGTGCGTTTGCCACACTGTGATGCATCTTTTTTGTGCTGCATATGTTCTTGGGTGCCCGTCCCATGCAACATCAGTCTTTACACTGCTTAGCTTATGGGTTAGTCCCATCTTAGCATGGTCCCTTACATGAGGGGATGCGTTTTGGCCAGTCTCCTTAGTTGAGTAGCTCTTCTTTGGGTGTAGTTCACCCATTGCGTTTTAGTGTTGGGGTATGTTTACCCTTTACTTTCAATGTGTTGTTGCTCCCTTGTTATCTGTGAGCTGTTCTTACACTACTTACCTAAACACTTTTCGTATCTAATTTTAAGGGAGGAGGATGGTGTTAGTATGTTTCTATCATTCTTCTTTCCTCCTTTGTATGTCTGCTTTCCCTTATGTGATGTGGTAGCTGCTCAGCCAGTGTGAGAGTTGGTTATGGAATGTTGGTGCGACTGTGATGCGTGGAATGCCTGGGTGCCTGAGTGGATGACAGTTGGAGATGGGCTGAGCAGCTAGGCAGGCTGCTCCTGGTGTGGCTGGTACATAGCTAGTACCTGACTAGAGCTGGCTGGAATAAGATTGTTAATACCCTGATGTGGATCTAATAAAGAAGACTTGAAATTACACTACACGGCTACTAGTGTCTCTATGCAGGGTACAACAATACAGCTGGGTCCAAACTGTGGCGGCATGGTAAGCAAAAGATCAATGGAATTAACCCAGATCTTTTAACTGGGGGCGGGGGGGGTTAAAGTTTTGATTTGTTCTGCAATTCATCTATCACTTGTGTGTCTTTTGCTTTCTCGCCCTAAGTGCGCCGGGTATGCCCAGACATGGGACCCAGGCTCACTGTGCCACTGGATTCAAGCTACAATCTCAGTTGTGAGGCACAGTGAATAAAGTTACTCACTACCCATGCTGTCAGCACAGTTAAGAACATTTAGGGGTGATTGTACAGGGGCATATTTAAACTTCAACACACAACCTTCTTACAATTGACCTCCCCTCCCCATCTCGTTCCTAACGTATGAACTGGGGGCGCAGGGGGGACACCAATTATCCACTGCTTAGCCCACCCAGCTGCAATTCTCTCACCTATACAGACTGCCCCTTCACTTTCACGCCCAAGCCACTTACGGAGGAGCATTTTTTGTCCTTCAGCCACTTACTATGCTAGTTGCTGAATCTATCTTGGGAGTAGTCCCACATACAGGGCTTTAAGTGGGCCGGGTCTCACCACTGGCATTTTTTTAAGGAGGCCTCGAAACGGGTGTTTTGTGCACTGGCACAAGCGGTCCGTTTTTTTCGAGCGTTATAGGAGAAGGGAAATCCTTTAAAGAGAGTCATTTTCTCTCTGGATTTCTCTTCTTTTTTCGAAACTCGGCAGCAGCAACACTGTCGTGGTGTCAGCAGGGCTTTATGTGGAAGGTTTTTCAATATTCTATAGAAGCCATAGTTGCTGCTTATTTATCTTATGCAACTAACAACCATTGACAAAGCCAATAGTCCTGACTTGTTGTAGGTATAATGTGACTTGTTGTATCTTTAATCTGGATGCAAAAACGGAAACCGCAAAAATACCAGTAGGGCGACACACTATGCGGAGCACAATTTTTAGCTTACGTGTTTTAAA
Organism: Lissotriton vulgaris; assembly: GCF_964263255.1. Taxonomy (NCBI): domain Eukaryota; kingdom Metazoa; phylum Chordata; class Amphibia; order Caudata; family Salamandridae; genus Lissotriton; species Lissotriton vulgaris. The sequence goes on from NC_141687.1 coordinate 1,104,240,619, forward strand.
GCCACGCCACTAATTACATTGGTCACGCCCGCCTTGGGAGACCCCAAGTTTTTCATCCCACATAAAGCCCTGCCCGCATACACTCCACCCCTCCCGAGGTCACCCGAGTGGGAACTAATTCCTGTTCTTTCCAACAATCGTCGCTAAACCCCCCTCTCTTCCTTCCGCCGAATAGGATGGTTCAGACCATCGTTCGCCTTCCCAGTTGCTTGTCACCCCAGTGCCTCACTCTGTTCGGTAACGTTCACCTCACCCCAGTAACTTCTCCTCCCTTTTGACCTATCAAAGGCCCGCTCCGCCCCACTCACGTTACGGTAGCACCGCATGCACAGGCTCTCCAGCTCGTCAGGCTGCTGCTCCTCGCCGAGGTCCTTAAACGCCGCCCCACGGGCCTCGGTGGATTCTATGGTGGACATCTTGCACACCGGTACTGAGCACTTCCGGGGAATGTAATTGTAGACTGCACGAGGACTACCACCAACCCGGAAGCACTGATGCACAGCTGTCAACGCTGACCCGGAATTGCTGCTACAGCTGTCCGTTGAGCCGCAGCCACTAGAACTCCTACCAGCAACAATCCAAAATGGTCACCACCCCCCTCAGCTTTGACATCAAAGTCACGCAGCGGATATGTTAGACGGGAAATGTAGAATTTTAATACATCTGCACTTATGACTGGATGGCTGTAGACTTATTGTCCTCGCTTCGCTGTTTATAAAAACATTTGAAACGGCTACATTTTAAAAAAAATGTTATATAGCGTGAACTTGGCCAGTGAGCATGAGAGTGGATTACAACAAACTGCGACTAAGTTACAGAATCATTTTGTCGCTAGGATATTAAGAGATTCCACAGCAGCCAAGTTTCGATCTTTCCTATTTCTGATATATCTGTTGTTTTTGTGCGCTTATGTGAGATATTGTATTGCCTTGATTGTGATATGAGCGAGTGCTGGTAATCGTGTGTAGAACGAAGTAGTTATGGTCATGTAATAAGCTAAATATCAGAAGCTATTCACTTGTATGTTATGTGAAAGTTTTGAAGTGTCAGTTAAAGAGCTAAAAAATGCAAGTGGTCCTTGCTAGAAATGTCGGAATGGGCGAAGGTTTCAGCTGCCAGTGTCTCTTAGTGCTGTCAAATTATGGACATGTCACTGTCCCATCCATTCTTCAATGACATGTCAGGAAATTCCTTATTAACATCAAGAATGACAGTGTAAATGGCACAATACAATAGCAGTAATTTTCTTCAGCTTAGTAGTTGACAGGCCGAATACACTCTGTTAAAAGATCAGCACAAAGTGAGTTACAAACATATATGCTTTATTCGTCAGACAGTGTTCCAGAACACTATACCAACATTCCATTAGGGCTCCCTCCTTCAATAATTTAAAAGTAGAACACTAATAATAAAATAAAAAAATAGAATAGACGGAGGACATTTAAAATATAACATATATATATATATATATATATATATATATATATATATATATATATATATGCAGTTATTTTTGTGTGGATTACATACTGAGATCTGTTTACTCAGGCATTAAGCTGGTATTGAAATTACGAAAGTCTGTCTTCCTTATCTATTTCTGTACAGATCAGCTGACTTTGATTGATTGCACTAGCATTTTAAATGTTCTTTCCCACTAACGCATAGCGTCATGTGATCAAGGACCAGGTGGGGCTGAAACGCGTCGTGGTGGCAATGCAGGGTGTTTCAAAATAAAATAATTGGCACAAAGAACTTTGGGTCCGCAATTCATCTTTCCTTTTGGATTGGAATGAGACTGGATGAAAGACTGCAATGTATATGTATATATATATATATATATCCAAGCAATTTACCGTCTTTACTTCGCAGACAGAGAGTCGAGGCCCAGATAGCTTTTCAAGTGTTTTTATTCCGCAACACTAACACTCTACGCGTTTCGCAGCTTCTACCGCTTTCTCACGAGTGAATAGCAATGTGATACAATAAAGTTTATTGTATCACATTGCTATTCCCTGACTAAACGCCGCGCTCTGCGCACTTGCCGTGAAACCTCGGACCCAGCCTTCCTGTGACTCCACGCCTCGCCGGACCCGCTCCGCGGGTCCCGCTTCGTGGTGTGTGGTCTTAGCGCACCTGGGGCAATTTTATTGGACCTTTGACACCGGCAGGGCTGCGAGGGTAGAGCGGAGGACTCCAGTGTCCAGGAGTCTCCGCGCGCCCGTTTTCAGCTGGGCTCCTCTCCCTGCCGGCAACGCCCCCAGCAATTGAAGATTTAACGGGCTGACAAGGGCTGCACAGGTGGATTCCCTGACTAAACGCCGCGCTCTGCGCACTTGCCGTGAAACCTCGGACCCAGCCTTCCTGTGACTCCACGTCTCGCCGGACCCGCTCCGCGGGTCCCGCTTCGTGGTGTGTGGTCTTAGCGCACCTGGGGCAATTTTATTGGACCTTTGACACCGGCAGGGCTGCGAGGGTAGAGCGGAGGACTCCAGTGTCCAGGAGTCTCCGCGCGCCCGTTTTCAGCTGGGCTCCTCTCCCTGCCGGCAACGCCCCCAGCAATTGAAGATTTAACGGGCTGACAAGGGCTGCACAGGTGGATTCCCTGACTAAACGCCGCGCTCTGCGCACTTGCCGTGAAACCTCGGACCCAGCCTTCCTGTGACTCCACGCCTCGCCGGACCCGCTCCGCGGGTCCCGCTTCGTGGTGTGTGGTCTTAGCGCACCTGGGGCAATTTTATTGGACCTTTGACACCGGCAGGGCTGCGAGGGTAGAGCAGAGGACTCCAGTGTCCAGGAGTCTCAGCGCGCCCGTTTTCAGCTGGGCTCCTCTCCCTGCCGGCAACGCCCCATTGGCGTAACATTTAAAAGGAGGCATCTGACCCGCTGCGCGGGAGCGCGCGGGAGGGCGCCGGGAGAAGCCCGGGACAAGGGCGGGACCGTCTGTGGCCGTCCGGGGCCGGAGGAGGCCGGGCTGGGCCTGCTCTCTTTCGTTCGCAGTCCGGAGGACATTGTTCATTACATAATGGATAAGGCAACAGAGGAAGAAACCCCGGGAAAAAAATCTAGGTTACGTAATGGATCCCTGGAGAATTATTTTCCCAAGAGGAGCGAGGGAGATAAGGATTCCATCCTAGCGGAGCGTAGGGCAGAGCGGCGCCGCTCTGTTGAAAATATGAAACACAGACCCCTCACTGATAGCCTACTTGAATTAAATCGGGAAGGTGATTCGACTGGCCTAAGTGAAGATAATGTAAGTCAAGATGGAGTCCCCCTATTGTTTCGTGACTTTGTAGCTACTCCTTGTTTGCCCCCGGATAATAATAATGTTATAACTGTTTCACCCACCCCTAGTGGTAGTCGTGTGGCCGACAAAGCCAAAGCTAGGAAGCAGAAAGTTAATATTTATCCAGCAGCCCAGATCCACCGTCCGCCCCCTAGTAAAAAAAGAAGGAAACAAAGGGTGGTAGCAGGTAAAGCAAAAACATCGCATACTGACTTTGGTAAAGGGATAATAACCCCGGTTACAACTGAGACCCCCACAGTAATAGAGCAGGAACATACTCCACAGGTAGCTGTTTCACCGGGTCATAGTCCTTCTTCAGTAACCATACAAGTTGAGGGTCCCGATAAGAACACTAGAGTCACCCCACCTATTACTTCACCTGCACTTCCCTCTTCAGTATCAGGGAATCTGGAATTTTTGTTAAGATCTCTCCTTCTACCCATTAATGAGTCAATTAAAAAGGTGGAAATTAGACTAACCATATTGGAAGCCGCCATAACTAGTATGTCTACTCATACCAAAAATAAAGGAAGTGTGGCGGTACATCCCAAACCCCCTTCTACCGGACCTCAAAGTAAATCTATAATTCCTCCCGCTCCTGCTCCGGCTAAGCAAATTTGCCAGCCGCCGGGGGGAGCCGTGCCCCCAACCCATATTACACCACAGCCTAAACAACCTAAAGCACCAGCTACTGGGATGGGAGCGGACCCCTCCAACCCATCTCTAAAGGCCCCGACGAGTAACAATCAGAGTGCACACGGGGATGATGGAAAAAGCAGAATGCCTCAGAAAAGGGTTCCACCAGTAGAGATTCCCCCAGAAGCTGTGCCCTACGTGGTGATCCTAACAGGGGTCCCGCAGCTAACTGAAAATAAGAAGGAGGGATTTGTCGACCTTAAAAATAAAATTATTCACTGGTTGCGGTTGCACAGGCCGATAGCACCTAACATAGATGGGGACATAGTTCATGTTAGACGGATCAATTGGCTGGGGAGTAGAGCTAAAGATATTGAGGGGGACCTAGTGGTGGTCAATTTTAGAGACCCCCGGGCAGTTGATTACATCCTAAACTGGCCACCTGGGAGTGGGGAAACCTGTGTTATCCCACGGGCTTTAACATACTTTTATCCCAGGTCAACAATTACCAACCCTAAATATTTAAACAGACCACAACTTTATAGGCCTCCCTTTATTCCGCCCTATATTAATAATCAACCTCAGTATGGTCATCAGCTGACTAGGGTGCCCGATCTACACTCCGCCTGGTCATGGTCCCTCATGGACATAGGCAGAACCAATGTCCCAGTATGAACCATTTGATGCCCTTTACCCCATTGGACACCTATAATCGGTTTTCTCAGCTGTCAGGGCTGGAAGACTGCGATTGAAGTTGGGGCCAAGGGGGGGGGGGAAACTGACAATGAATCTCTAGGGGTGGAGGATCCTCGTCCACTCTGGGGTAGCACTGTTACTGAAGAAGCTATTTTACCTCCAGACCACATGGTGTCCACCATTGACATTAATGAGGATTTTAGGCCAGCTGGGCTCGTGAAGAGTACGGTTGATTGTTTTGCAGCCGTGACTTCATTGGCCCAGGAGGGGGGGTGCCCTTTGACTAGGGTTGTTAATGAGAGGTTGCCAAAGGTGGGTTATACTTCCACGCCCAGAGGACGGAGGGTAATAAACCTCCTCTCTTGGAATATTGCTGGGCTAAAGAGGAAGTTAGATATTCCAGAGTGGCATATACAAATTGAACAGTTTGATGTCTGCCTGTTCCAGGAGACATGGAGTTTAGTTCCATTACATAAATCGGGGTATACCACCCACTGTGTGCCCGCAGTAAGTAAGGGCAAGGGCAGACCATCGGGCGGGCTCATAGTCTGGATAAAAATAGATCTGAATTGGGTGGTTACAAGACATATTGTGGAGTGTAATGATATACTCCACCTCTCGGCAAAAGGAGGGGAGGGTGTTGATAGGTTTGACCTTTTTAATGTTTATGCAAGAGGGACGCAGGGTGACTCCCCCTCTTTGACCCTAACATCCCTGGATTTGGCCTTAGCCAATTGCCCCAGCTTAGCTAAAATTCTGGTGGGGGGTGATTTTAATTGTACATTTGAACCCCTTCTCGGAGATGACCCTTTAGGAATCGAAGAGGAGGACTCAAAATGGTCTATTCCAACTCTTTCTTTGTCCCCTGTTAGGAAGTGGTCGTCTAGGGCCATACAAATTAATGCACTGACAAGGGACCATAAACTAAGAGCCCTCAATGGTAGGACCATATCTGACCAGTTAGGGGCATGGACCTTTAATAGACTTTCCGGTCCGTCCCGAATCGATTACATCCTAATGGATGTTGGATTCTGGCCGGACCTGATTGATATGGAGGTCGTCCCAAGCCAGGATAGTGACCACAATCCCCTGTGTTGTAAATTCCATTGGGGTGTTCGGAATGACAGGTGTGCGATGGTCACCCTAAAAACAACTAAAGAAGTTATCCCATTTAATAACAACCGTAGATTGAAATGGGATAAGGCTAAGCTTAATGAGGGCGATATAGGAAGCATCAAAGAAATGGTTGAGGGTTTGTCTTCCACCTTAGAAATATGGGCTGGTGAAAATAGGACCGTTAGTCCCCAATACCCCTCCCTTGACTCTGCCTATAAATCCACAATAGACCAAGTTGGAAAATGTTTTATCTCGAAGGGGAAAAGTAATAGGGCTCCTGCTATACCCTCTACTCTTAGCAAAGTTTGGTATAATGAACTTTGTAAAAGCAAAAGGAAAAAATTGACAGAAGCTCTACTTTCGAGGGACCCTCCACTGGTTAGAGCGGCCAGGAAGGATTACCTGAAAGAACTGTCATTGGCCAAACGGGAGTGGGAGGAACAGCATTGGCAGGATCTTTCCAATGCAGTGAGTGGTAGGAACCCAAACCTCTTTTGGGAACTAGTTAATAGATCAAGGCAGAGAAAATCGCAACCATTGTCTGATCATATAACTTGTCAGCAATGGTTTACACACTTCTCATCCCTATATGGAGACTCGGAAGAAACAACTCGTCCTGGGGTGAATAGCCTGGGTCAAGGGGCCCCCGTGGATGATACCGAGCTTCTGTTTTCATCAGGAGAAGTAGTATTGGCGATTAGACACCTAACCCCAAAAAAAGCTGCTGGGCAGGATGGGATCCCAGGGGATCTATTGTTGGCGGAGCCTGAGGCCTGGGCTAAACTAATCGCGATTATAATGAACCTGATTATGAGGGGACACCAGGTTCCAGACTCCTGGAAAGGGGCTGAGGTAGTTACCGTGTACAAGAAGGGGGCTAGAGATGACCCTGCAAACTACAGACCCATCAGTCTGATAGACATAATCCAGAAAGTGGTCGGCAGGGTCATCATTTCAAGAGTAGGCGACTGGATAGAGGAGGCTAGTATCCTCTCCCATTTACAAGCGGGGTTCAGAAGGAAGGTAGGTACGATGGACCAGGTCTTTCGTTTCTTTGCCATCTATTGGAAGGCAGTTACCATCATGAAGGGTAGTTTGTATATGGCCTTCATTGATCTTAAAACCGCTTTCGACCTGGTCCCTCGTACTAAACTTTGGGGAATTCTAGGAGAGATGGGTATTCCCAGTGGTCTTCTGAGCCTAATCGTTAAGCTGCACGAGGGGAACTATGCGAGGGTGAGATGGGGATCCCAGGGTCAACTTACAGATAGGATCCCTGTGCGAAGAGGAGTGCGTCAGGGCTGTGTCATGGCTCCAACCCTCTTCTCCCTATTCGTAAACGGAGTAGTTGACCATCTGATGGGGGAGGAGTCGGATGCCCCATCCCTGGCGGGGGAGAAAATCCCCACACTTCTCTTCGCCGACGACACCCTACTAATTTCTAAATCCCCGGTGGGCTTGCAAAAACTCTTGAATCGGTTTAGCTCCTTTTGCACCAACCGAGGTTTAACTATCAATACATCGAAAACCAAACTGATGGCTTTTGCACCCTCAAGAAGATTTAGAAATAATTTTGTGCTTAATAACGCCCCCCTTGAGCTGGTCGAGTCCTTTGACTATCTTGGTGTCCGAATTAACAGTCACATGACTTGGAAGGATCATTTGTCTAAGATGCTATTAAACCATCATAGAGTATCCGGGGTGACGTTGAAGGAGATTCGGGAGTCAACCAGCAAACCGGTCTCCCCAGCTATGATCATCTACGAGGGCCAGATCCTTCCTGCAGCACTCTATGGCTCTGAATTGTGGGGGTTTGAAGGGGTTTCTGACTTGATGAGAGCGGAAAACAACTTTTTTAGGAAAGTGGTAGCTCTCCCCACTTCCACCCCAATGATCCCACTTAGATTAGATCTGGGCAGGAAAACAGTAAAGGACTTGGTGAGGCTTCGCCCGTTGTTATTCTGGTCCCGACTAAGAAGAACTGAGGAGCTCGCAAAGTACGCAGAAGGGCTGGATGAACTGCTACTATTGGACACCTGTAAAAAAATAAGATGGTTAAATAAATTGAAAGAATTGGTTCTCAGCTTGGGTCTTAGAGAGGCATGGGAGTTGCAGTCACCACCACCAAAAGATGTTATAAAAAAACTGTACTGGGACTGGGTACAGAATAATACTATGAGGTCTATGAATTTGGGTTCACTCACTGACCAGTTTTTGTCTATTAAGTCTGTGCGTAAACTGGAACCCTTTTTAGACTTAATAACCAAACCATTGGACCGAGCGCTGTACCTTAAACTGCGATATGGGACGCTCCCGGTGAATGAGTTTACGGTGAGATGGCTGAATACAGATGTCTGCTCCCGTGGTTGCCCGGGCTGTGCGGCCCCTAAGGAATCGGTGGCTCACTTGTTCTTTGCCTGCCCAGCTTACAAAGGGGCACGGAAATTCTGGTTGAAACCCGTCTGCAGGGAATTGGGGCTGAGGTGCCACAGTCAGGCACTACGTGTCCTTTCTACAGAGTCCTCATCTGCCAGTATGATCTGTGGGGTGGCTAAGTTTTTAGGAAGTGCGTGGTTGACACGTTCCCGGTTACTGAAACTACAAACTGAAGGTCCCACTAGTTGAGGACGATTTTACTGACTGCCATATTGATGAATGATGTGTCCATGTTTTTACTGTATTTTATAATCTTTTTATCGGGATGAAATGTTATGTATGTGTATTCTTTTATGGTGAAAAATTGCCGAATAAAGATATTCAAAAAAAAAAAAAAAAAAAATCGCTACAAGAATCGCAAAATGTGAATTACCTACATAAGCCCCCTTATCTCTAAGCACTGGTTGGAGTGTTGCAGGGCACAATGAAGGCCAAATATCATGTGGTGTTTGGTCGTTGGTGGCACATTTTATTGATTTTTGGCACTTTTTATTGATTTGTGGCACTTCACCCATACACTTAAACACATTAGAGATAAGATGTTAAGATATGATAAGATGGGTAAGTAAGTTTCCATTTCTTGTTATATTCTTAAATAGAATGTTGCGCCTATAATCGTGTGTAGAATTCTGCTCCAGCAGTGTTACACTCTTGTTTGTTTGTTTTACTTTGTGTTCTAAAGTCCTTGCAGTTGTTCCCCGGCTGTTTAGGGGGAGCTGCTACACTGCATGAGTGGTCCAATAAAGTACATATTTTCTCTTGTTTACTGTGTTTGTGTACTTACCATAATAAACCCATAACCAGAGAACTTGTCAAAAAAAGAAGCAAGCAAGGAGGACAATGGTTTATTGTTTGAAGAAGGAAAAGTTAAGAGTCCAGGGATATATCTGTCACCATTCATGGCCCTAGAAAAAGCACTGACTTCTATGAGAAGGGTTTTTGGGGTAGTTTTTGTTGCATGGAGGAGAGGATTCTGTAACTCCCATTACGGAGGTCAGTGAAAAGTGGAGTTTTGGGTTATAAATGAATTCCCAAAAACAGAGAGGCGGAAGAGGCAGAGCCTCAAGTGGTAGAGACTAGCAGTCTGGAGCATCACAAGGTGAGTATGGGGATTACTCTTGGTTCTTCCCATGGAAAGGTGGAAGGCAGATTGAGGTTTATAGGGAAATGGTTAGTCAAAAGGGGGAATCCCTGGAGTCGACTGGTCGACCGGTAACTATTGGCCTTTCCTATTTAAGAAGAAAAAATCACAGAGTGCAGTGGGTATTTAAACAGATATAAAAATAGGTTTCCACAAAGAAATAGAATCGTTAACAATCTATATTTATTAAAATTACAATCAATCAAACAATAAAAAGCAAAGCAGGTTCATACAATTTTTGCAATACAGTTTAAAATCCAAGGGAAAGGTACCTTGGAGGGATAAAAATTAAATATTCAACAATGTTACACAAACACAATATTACGGTACACGATAGATAGGGACACAATTAAAGCATATTCACAGTAAATAGACGGCAAACTACATATAGTCACAAAAACCCCTAATGCATATGTGGCCCACCAGATATCTATGCCACTGTATTTAACCAGATCCAATGGCCTGAACCAATTCTGTTACTATAAAGCTTTAGTGGAAAAATGAAATACCCATCTAAAGTTTTACCCGGCCCTGACTGGATTCTTTTAAACAAAAAACAGTGCGTCGACGCGTTTCGGTGCTGTACAGTTGATTTTGTGGCACCTTCCTCAGGACTTCTCTTTTCTGGGGTTTCGAGGAAAGGATGGTTACACCGTATCCTTAGAGTCGTGTGGGAGACGTTCCAGGATGGTGTCTGTTTAAAATCTCACTTTGCTTCTGCAAATATTGTTCTTGAAGCCTTCTCTCTCCTGAACTAGGAGCTCCTTGTCTTGGGGTTTCTTTCTTTGAAGTTGTCAGGCGTTTTCCCGATTTTCGTGTATCTTATATAGTTTTAAAACGTTCTTTGAACGGGCATGCAATGTCGCTGGTCTATTCCAGAACTGGATATGTTCAGAATAACGCTGTGGTCGTGCTTCTGCCTCGTTCCTTCACGTATGGGGATTACTCTTGGTTCTTCCCATGGAAAGGTGGAAGGCAGATTGAGGTTTATAGGGAAATGGACCATGATAATTGGGGACCTGCGTGTTGGGAACTGCAAAAGGGTACAAAATAGAGTTGTCAAAGAGCCAGTAGAACAGGAACAGCCAAGGAGTGAGAAGGGCATTAATTTAATGGTTAAGCACTAAACTACATGTTACAGAATGCAGAGTTTTGTAGGCAGAAAAGGGCAACAAAATCTGGTTTTGCACACATTATGGGATTACATGGAGTGAGGGTTTGACACCAGGCAAAACAAAGCACACCAATTTTGTACTTGAGTTTCAAAAGTTAGTTTAATGAACAGAAGGATTGTTGCACAAGCTGTTAATCCCTGTGTTAGAAATGGCGGTCTCTAGTTGGCAATGGTTTGCACCGCTGTCCAAGTAGGGACCCTTCTTCCTAGTCAGGATGAAGGGGATACACTTCTTAAATAACCCTTGCTCACCCCCTTGGTAGCTTGGCACGAGCAGACAGGTTTATCTCAGAGGCAGTGTGTAAAGAATTTGTGAACACATACAGTAATACAGAGAAAACACTACAAATGGACACCACACCAGCTTAGAGAAATAAGTAATCTTTATATAAACCAAACAAGACTAAAAGAACAAATAACCACAATACAGTAATCTAAATATAACTTTTAAAAGGTAAACATAGTTCTGTTCAAAGCAAATTACAGATGCAACACTTTTCACTCAAAGTACCTTTGATCTGTCACACACACAAACAAAAACTGACGCAGGGAAGGTGATGCGTCGTTTCCTTATGCCCAGGGAATGTGATGCGTTGGTTCCTTACTTCAGGTGATGGTGATGCGTCGGTGCCTTACTATCTTGCAGGAGTGGTGATATGTCGGTTTCTTACTGTGCAGTGAGGTGATGCGTCGGTTTCTTACTGCGACCCTGGTGTTCTTAAACAACAAAAGGAAACTGGAGGTCTAACAAGAAACTCTACACAGAACAAATGATAGGAACAGGACTCACACTAGATCATTTTACTGTCTAACTATCAATGATAGTGAAAGAATGATGACGCAAATGCGACTTCATGTCAGAAGAAACCCTGAGGAGGGCAGAAAAGTAAGGATTCCCATCAACTGCCCTTGGTGGCCAGTGTCATCATATGGAAAACTAAAGTAAACCCTGTCACCTCAGCTCTTCTGGCACCGAGCCAAACGCTGGTGGACTAGGCGTGTTGAAGACAAGGATAGAAAAATGCAGTGCAAAAGTGAAAGTGTGTGTGAATTAAAAAAGATACATCAGTGGTCCCAGATACCTTTATTGATGACCACTGGTGGACTTATTAAAAATATATATACATACTTCTCCCCAGTGCCTTAAGCATGAATTATATTGGGCCTTTTACTAACATCTTGAGGATACCAGTGCACTTAGGTTGTAAACTGCTGACTCTAGCACTCCGTATTTTCGGGGTAATGTGACACATAGACCCTATTTTAACTATTAAGACTAATGTAACTTCCCTTTTGGCAATCATCTTGATGGTAACATATTGTCCATGAACATATTTGACCTTAGGTATACTCACTGGTCTATTCTGTACTTGTTACCTTCATTTTATAGGGCGATGCCTCTTCCTCAAACCTGAGTCAGAGCCAGGTGAGGTGAGGTTTGTTACCTCACACAGAAAAGGTGAGTGTATTATTTTGGAATTCTCTCTTTGAAACACAGAACATTTAGGAGGCAGTATAACTAAGTTTTTTACTGCAATCTTGATGCCCCCTTCTTTTTCCCTACAGATATGAATTATCTTTCCTGTATAGAGGTATCGTGATTGGTCACATGTATTAACACTGTGATTTTTTGCTGTTTTGTTACCACTGTTTTTTTCAAAATTGCACTTTATGCAGTAGCTATACTAACGAGGTCCTTAAGAAAGCCGGGGTTCTGTAACCCGCTACGGCTGAAACTAGTAGACCATTTCGGTTGATTAATTCAAAACCGACACTGTATATATATTTTTAATAAGTCCACCAGTGGTCATCAATAAAGGTATCTGGGACCACTGATGTATCTTTTTTAATTCACACACCCTTTCACTTTTGCACTGCATTTTCTCTATCCTTGTCTTCAACACGCCTAGTCCACCAGCGTTTGGCTCGGTGCCAGAAGAGCTGAGGTGACAGGGTTTACTTTGGTTTTCCATATGATGACACTGGCCACCAAGGGCAGTTGATGGGAATCCTTACTTTTCTGCCCTCCTCAGGGTTTCTTCTGACATGAAGTCGCATTTGCGTCATCATTCTTTCACTATCATTGATAGTTAGACAGTAAAATGATCTAGTGTGAGTCTTGTTCCTATCATTTGTTCTGTGTAGAGTTTCTTGTTAGACCTCCAGTTTCCTTTTGTTGTTTATTTGTAGGATTGGGGATTGAAACTGGATGGGTCTCTAAATATTTTCCCTAGGACCCCCTCTCTCTCCCTCCCCGGGAGTTGAGTTATGTGTAATTAACCCTGGTGTTCTTGTCAGCGAGGCACCCAGATGCGATGCATGAGGATCGGGGATATGTCAGTTCTCGATACAGAGGCGGCGACAACACTGCATGGTTCTCTCTAGCCGCGGCCCCACGATGCATTGGTTTTTGCAGCCATAAAGCTGGGCCTGCATAGAAATTGGAGCCGGGATCTTGGACTTCGGAGATCGGTGCACAGGATTTAACGTGCTGCGATTTCTCGTGCCGCGGCAGACGCTGCATCGGTTTCTTCAGGTGCGGATGCGTTTCACTACTCAAAGTTGTGTAACTTTTCCAGCTCCCAGTGGCAAACAGCCTTCAGTGGTCTAAAACAGCAGCAGGCACTTCTTAGCATATCAGAACTCCCAGCAAGGAAGTTCAGGGGAGCTGGTGGTAATGTCTTTGTATCCCTGAGACTTCAGAACAGGAGGCAAGCTCAATTTCAAGCCCTAGGAGATGTTCCTCAAGCAGGGGACACAGCACACAACAACGTCCTTGTCCTTCCGTTGGCAGAAACAGCTACTGCAGGCCAACCCCAGAAACAGCAAATTGACAGTACTCCTCCTCAGTTTCTCCAGCTCTTATCCTTGACAAAGGTTCCTCTTGAATCCCAGAAGTGATATAAAACTCTGGGGTCTGGGCCCCTCTTTTTATAATACAAAATCCTTTTTACTCTGTGGCAGAGAAGCTCTTTGCCCAGGCAAACCCAATTCTGTCCTCTCTGGTGTAGCTTCCTGGCAGGAGGTGGAGACAGCATTGTCTAAGGTATACCAGGCCCATTCAAGTGTGAACGAAATCTCCTCCCCCTACTCTGAATGCAGCCCAGGTATATTCAGCCCAGCCCTGACTCACCCTGGAAAGGCAGGACACACCTAACCCCCCACAAGTGGCTGTCTGAACAGAATGCACATCCACAGCCCCTGTCACTCCAAAGCCAGACAATCAATTCACAACCTAGCAGAGGCACACTGGATGGTTAGGCAAGAAAATATCTACTTTCTAAAAGTGGTATTTTCAAACCCAGAATGTAAAAATCAACTTTACTAAAAGATACATCTTAAAATTCTGAGTTCAGGCTTATCAAACTTTACTTTCCGATCTTGTCCCAATGGGAAGTTATATTGATAAGATGTTATTAATGAACACCCATTCTATCCTATCAGACAGATAGCGAGAAAAAATAAATTGGCAGTATATCACTAACAGGACATGCCACACACATCAGGGCATGTCCTACCTCTAACCTACACTGCACCCTGCCCGCAGGGGTACCTTGGGCCTAACTTAGTGGTGACTCATATGTAAGAAAAGGGAAGGTTTAGGGCCTGGCAAATGGGTGCACTTGCCAAGTCGAGTACTTTATCGTCACTCTGTTCTTGGACACTTTTCAGTATTTCATGGTGTCTTTTTAGGTCTCGCGACCTATCGATGCGCGCAAGCGCATCGAGCAGAGCGAGAATTCATGTCGGCAAAACACAAGTCAAACCAAGGGCTTTCAGCCCCGCGGTTTTCTTGCAGTTCACATGTATCACGTGAGCAAACATGCACGAGCATCGCATGCAAGCCCAGCCTCTCGTATTCCCAGGCTCTCCCACCCCCATCCGGCATCAGGCACTCCTCCCACACCTCACGGACATCTGTTCATCACGCGCATCGCATGCAAGCCCAGCCTCTCGCATTCCCAGGCTCTCCCGCCCCCATCCGGCATCAGGCTTCTCCTCCCCTAGCAGCACTCCTCCCACACCAGCAACTCCCCCCTCCCACACCAGCACCTCCCCTCTCTCTCCCCACAAACACAGCCTTGCCCTAGCAGCACTCCTCCCACACCAGCACTTCCCCCCTCCCACACCAGCACCTCCCCTCTCTCTCCCCGAAACACAGCCTTGCCCTAGCAGCACTCCTCCCACACCAGCACCTCCCCCCTCCCACACCAGCACCTCCCCTCTCTTTCAGTTTGCTTCTCTTCATCAGTTTATGAATGCCTACAAATACATTGCTTGTACTGTGTTTTTGCCCGTTTCTCTGGCAATAGTGTTATTGACTATGAAAGCGATTTTATCTTTTGGGTTGTTGATGCCAAAGTATTAGCCGTAATCAAAGAGTCGGTGTGCTGTTTAAGCTTTGTCATGATCGATGCGCTCTTCGAGTCCGAATAGCACAACGGCAAACGTTTTTTCTAATCAGAAGCTTTGTCCGGAGCAAAAGCCTGAAGCCTGGTGTGGGTGGTCGACCTCTTTCCCGTGCCCTCAGCACTAGCGCCCCCACTCCCTGCTTCTGGACTCTAGAAACTTTGAGGTCAGTGATTTCCACAAACCCGAGAGGGCAGAGCAAGGCGAAGCCATGCCGTCTCGAAAATAAAAAATCCACATAATATTGTTCGACAGAGGCATCTGCTGCATGCATTTCTGTGCGCAGATGGTTTCAGGTAGACGCCTAATCAAAGAGTCGGTGTGCTGTTTAAGCTTTGTCATGATCGATGCGCTCTTCGAGTCCGAATAGCACAACGGCAAACGTTTTTTCTAATCAGAAGCTTTGTCCGGAGCAAAAGCCTGAAGCCTGGTGTGGGTGTTTGGTCGACCTCTTTCCCGTGCCCTCAGCACTAGCGCCCCCACTCCCTGCTTCTGGACTCTAGAAACTTTGAGGTCAGTGATTTCCACAAACCCGAGAGGGCAGAGCAAGGCGAAGCCATGCCGTCTCGAAAATAAAAAATCCACATAATATTGTTCGACAGAGGCATCTGCTGCATGCATTTCTGTGCGCAGATGGTTTCAGGTAGACGCCTGGGAAAGGACATGCGGCCCCTTCCCTCGCCGCGCCCCCATTGACTCTTAGAGCTGTGGTGTGAAGGGACTCCCGGGGAGCAGGTATTTGCATACAGAGTGTGCCAAAAGGTGACAACCCCCACGCTGCAGATGCCCGCACAGGGACCCTCCCTGAGAGAGCACACAACCCAGGGGTTTCATTGTGAAGTCATGCACGGGTCACGGGGCTGCAGGCAACCAAAACCAAAACCGCATGCCTAGCCTCGGTGCATCGAGGCACTTAGTCCCTGCCCTGAAACAGTGGCGTAAGCAGGATGGCGCCCTCCTGCAGAATGTGATGAGGGCCCCCTGACTATTGCCACTCTGGAAATATACTTACTCCTGCCCATGACATGAGAATATCTGTGAATGTTTCTCTCCTATGAAACCGTCTGCAAGGGATTTACATATAACAACAAACTTGCAAGCTTGTGGCCATTCATCAACTTTTGCTAGTTAGACATATCTGGTTTCAGATGTAGGTTGCCAATGTCCACGTATTTCTTTGCACATGAACATTCCTACGTAAAGGGGGTGTCTCTATTTTACGCTGGCTACAACGTTTGTCATGAATTCAAGTATAAACAAACAAGATCAGTAAATAGAACTAGCTGACAGCCTTTCCTCGGTCAATTTTTCGCAGCAAAGTCGACAGGAAGACTTTTGATATTTGTATTTTGATATTTGAATGTGTATTTATAAAGCGCGGCGTTCGCTCCGGAGGGAGCATCATGGCGCTGAAAGTCCTTGGAGCCAGGTCGAAGAGTGGTAGGGGGGAGGTTAGATGGCAGCTTTGGTCCAGTCGTCTGGAAGGTTAAAAATCCACGTTTTGAGAAGTTTTCTAAAAGGCTTCTCTAGGGTCTGTTGTCTTAGGTGTTTGGGCATGCTATTCCAGGCTTTGATGGCAAGGGAGCTTTACATTTACAACAATGTGCTCAGAGCATTGACGGGGGCCAGAAATAGATATAGCATGATAAGAGACTGTGTGGAAGATACTCAAAGGAAAATTGATAAATAATGCATTAACGATAGTGAAGAGCAGTTTTCCAGTATATGTGTTTGAGGAAAGGAACAGAGAAGTATACCGTGCTGAGCAGGCTAGATGGGCACCATATATAAAATATGGCACGTGCTGATTATGTCATCACCAAGCAAGCACTGTATATGCTATGTTTGCTTGACACTAAAAATGAAGAGTGTTGGGTCATGCGCTAAACTGAGTGAGGTATGTCTTTTGTCAGTTTTGTTCTCAAGGCATGACCTTGAGTGCAAATCTTCTTGCATACACTGCCACCTAAGCGGCAATAGCCTAATATGTAACTTTTGCAGAAATTGCCATATATTGCATCTTGTAGTCCCTCCATTCCATGCTCTGCCTAGCTCCTTACATGCCCCTCGCCTCCCCCTCAGCTCTCCCTTATTACAGCTGGTTCGCACCTCCAGCTGTCACCCCCTCCCTCCACTACACAACCAGGCTCCGTTTCAAAGGCAGCCAATTACTGTTTGCATCTTTCCGTGGTACCGAAAGAGAGACATGCAAACACACACACACATAGACACGCGCGCTCCCTCTCTCGTTGCCTCCCCACCCTCTCTCTCACACCGAGATTCATATAGGCACAAAACACAGACTCAAATACGGGCAGCCACAAATCAGTGCAAACAGATGATAAAAATAAAATGACAGATAAAGACACGAAATGCACAAGGAAAAATAAATAATCAGAAGGCAATGTAAATAGGTGATACACAAACACACACACATTACATTCTCGAAATAAACAAACAAAACGAAATAGGCAGTGACAGAACAGATTGTAGCTGGCTTCAATATTTGTCACCCCATCCAACCCCCCTCCCGCACCCTTCCTTCCAAGCATCCAGCATGTCTATGTTGGCACTGACATGAGCTCATATCACAGTTCATGTGCAACAGTGTTTGAGGGCTATTTTGATATTTCCTAGAAAATGTAATAACATTTCACTTTGTGCCTCCATCGGTCCTTGGGGTCCAAGAAGACCATATACACACAGCTCACATACCTCTAATTAAACCCTATCTCAAGTCCACAGACGCAGCAGTGCACTGTACAATCATTACACGCAGGAGGCAGCCAGGGCAGCCGAGAGTGCACGTTTCTCATGCATGCAGGGAACTCATAGCATCAGTTTCACTCACAGGGTACTGAGGTTCACTCTCACACAAGTGGTAACGTTCTCTGTCTTCACTTGCCAGGGCAGAAGTACCTACTCACAGCACCACTCAGCACCACCACAGCTTCACTCAGCACCACCACAGCATCACTCAGCACCACCACAGCACCACTCAGCACCACCACAGGATCACTCAGCACCACCACATCACCACTCAGCAACACCACAGCATCACTCAGCACCACCACAGCACCACTCAGCACCACCAGAACATCACCCAGCACAACCACAGCACCACTCAGCACCACCACAGCACCACTCAGCACCACCACAGCATCACTCAGCACCACCAGAACATCACCCAGCACCACCACAGCACCACTCAGCACCACCGCAGCATCACTCAGCACCACCACAGCACCACTCAGCACCACCGGAACATCACCCAGCACCACCACAGCACCACTCAGCACCACCACAGCATCCCTCAGCACCACCACAGCACCACTCAGCATCACTCAGCGCAACCACAGCATCACTCAGCGCAACCACAGCATCACTCAGCGCAACCACAGCATCACTCAGAGCAACTACGGCATCACTGGTTCAAACATGTTCTCTCAATGTTTCAAGCTTTATTACAAATATCACAAAAAAGATGTTAATATTTCACTTCTGTTCTTGGATTTTCGTCACAATAAAATACACTGAACATAATCTTCACAAAAGTTAGTTACAAAAGTTTAAGCTATTGCCATTATAAATTACAATCACTTTTATTCAAGTATTAATTATTTAAAAAAATTAAAAGCCATTGTTATTTGTAATATCAATACATGTAAGTCACATAAATACAAAACATGTTGCATTACAAATGCTATAGGTGTCACATTTGCAAAAGTTATAACTATTGGCATTGTTAATGACAAAGCTATTAATTTAGATATTTTCAAAAACAACACATAAATAAAAAAATTGTCATTTATAAGACTAATAGCTCAAACTTGCCTAATGCGAGACCTATTGGCAACGCCAGTGCTTGTTTATATGAAGTGTTGTAAATTGTGTTATTATATGTATAAATTGTATATATTTTTAATTTGAATTGTCATATAGCCTGACTAGTTTCAGTTATCTATATGATTTTTACTATGCGTATTAAAAACATGTTTATTTTATACAAATAATTATTTTTTCTCCTTGACTGTACCTTCTGCATTTGGGTCTAGTTACTTGTTTATCTACTGTTTAGATTGCCTAGGAATTTTTTGCATACATTTTGTCTAACCTGCCCTGTTGGAGTTACTACCCAGGGGGTCCTTGTTTTTCGCATATTGCACTTGCCAAGTCTACATGGCAGTACCAAACTGTGCACAGACACTGCAGGGGCAGGTCTGAGGTACATTTACAGGCTGCTTATGTGGGTGGCACAATCAGTGCTGCAGGCCCACAGCAGCATTTGGTTTACATGCCCTGGGCACACACAATGCACTGTACTAGGGACTTAACAGTAAATCAAATACGCCAATTATGGAAACACCAATCCATAACAACTATTTACAGAGGGAGCACCTGCACTTTGGCACTGAACAGTAGTAGCAAAGTGCCCAAAGCATCTAAACCAGCAAAACTAAGTCCAACACGCAGCAAAAACACAGGAGGCAAAGGCAAAAAATGCAGGAGAAACCCACACCAAGGCTGTCAGGTCTAACACAATGTATTAATTTACTTTAATATTATAATTTCTGTGACAAATTTGTTGTAATTCTTGTCGCTTGAGTGAGATTGAGCGGGTGGTATTTTCTTAGAGATTTAATGTAATTTCATCCGTATATGGTAATTTCATCCGTATATGTAAGGATAGTGTACAAGTTTGAACCACACCTACCAACACCAGTCCATAATCCACCAGAGGTTAAAATGCTAGCAGTGTGTTATATTCTCTCTCAATAGGTCCTAATAGAATGTTGGTATGGTGTTCGGGAGCCTGGCTGTCGCCAAGTTCAGGAACACTGTCATCTCAGCAGTTGGCTGCCTGGTTGCCTCCTGGTTGGACGAAAAAAATATATATGCTGGTAACTCACCATGTGTGTGTTCTGATCTTTTCATTGGTGATACGGATGGTCTGACCAATAAGAGAGCCATCCAGAAGTTCCTGTGATGCAATCCGGAGTTGGAGTTTACGTATAGTGGTATGTCGGCAGTTGTGTGTTATCCCAAGTATTGGTGATACGCACACCTGTTTTTTAGGAATTAAATGCCATGTTTCTTCAGCTTTTAGTGACATGCAAATCATAATGACATCTTCTGGAAGGTTTAATATCAGCGTGTTACCACCTAAGAAGCTCAGTGACACGCTCATAATATTTGCGAGGCGTTTAAGCATGACGATATGACTAGTTTCAAGTAGACAGTGCCATCTAGAGTTCATTCTGGTTCACATCTCCTTTTAGCCATTTATTACAGAGGTATCTCAAAAGATTATAATTTGGGGTTGGTACGTTTATATATTGTGGCACAAAGTAAATTTGTCACATGTTCTCAGTTATAGAAGGTTTGATCGCTCCTATATGTTTCTTAAAGAGTCCTGGTGAGCCCGCAGTTCCATGGGAAGTCTGTAAAGAAGGGTTTGGAGCATACGTACAAGCCATATGGGGTAACATCTTCTCAGCTGCTAGGAAACTAGCTATGTTGAAATACTGGTTGGGGGCTGAGGGCAGATGAATATTAAAACATTTGCCAACAGTGACTACAGATGCAGAGGAAGAAGATGAGGAAGGAAGTGGAGATGATGAATATGAAGTAGCAGTAAAAAAACTAGGCCTAAATTTCGGGAGGAAAAAGAATGAAGTGGTTGAATGATTTTAATGTTTAAAAGAAGTCAGCTGTGTGAGTAGTTGTAACGGCAGGATAATTTGCCCTATTTGGATTGGTGATGACTATGGTCCACTGCCATCTCAGTATATTGCTATGAATCCTTTATTTTAGCCTACTTGTAGGGTTTGCCTATTGGCTTTGGCATGATTCTATGCCTATTTTGCCTCTTTTCGGGCTGTAATGACCGGAATCTCAGACCGGATAGGACCAGCTCACCAGAGCATCACCAACCCGGCCAAAACGTAATCACCTCCCTCCTTAGAACATATTTACAATGGGTATGTATATGTTTTGTTCCTAAGGATGGGGAATTAGCAATATACATGCATAGGTTTTCTACAATATCCCACTCATACCGGTTAGTCTCGCGGCAAATTAGGCCCAGACTAGTCTACCCTAGGGCAGTTCTGATTAGTTACCATTACACACTGACCACAGTCAGTGCTCGCTCGGCACCTCTGCAATCCTGCGTGCCTACACACCAGTGTCCTCCCTGGTGTTCTCTCACTCACAACCCGGTCCACAATCCGGCGGTCCTATGCACCAGTCTCCCCCCTGGTTTTCTCTCACTCACAACCCGGTCCACAATCCGGCGGACCTATGCACCAGTTTCCCGCCTGGTGTTCTCATTAACGCCGCTTACCAACGACGACCACTTTCCTATGGATACCCTTGGAAGGAATCTCTCATTGGCTACTCGGGATATGATACTACAATATGATGAATTATACAACAACTTACCAAATTAGAGAATGTGCGATCTATTCTTCACCCTAAGGGGCCCCTCTCTCCCTCATTGCTCAGTCACTACTTACCAGACCGGGAATTACATCCGTTCATGAAAACAATGCCTGACTAGAAGAGCAGTTTACCCTGATTGAACAAGAATACGAGGCACATACTGGTTCACTAAGAACTGGGGTATCTTTATTACACTGATCATAAAAAGAACAATACAATACTATGACATATATCCTGCAAAGGAAAGTGAAAGGTTAGAATGTGCACACTATAGAATATGGGCAGATATCACCTTATTAACGTGAAGTCGGGGTTCGGCAGTCATCTAGGTTCCCTTCTCGTCTGTGCCTTGGCTCGTCTTAAAGTCACACCTTGGCAGTCACGGATACACGTCTGCACCTCTATGCTCTGTCTTCTCTGCTTCCCTCCAAGTCACTGGAACCTTCCTTTCATTAGCTGCTTTCTCTCTGGCTGTTCTGCACTACTCCTCTCTCCTCTCAATCACAGACCATCTCCACTTCTCGGCTTCGATCTTATAATTTAGTTTCAGCCACTCTGGTATTCGTTCTTCTGATTAACTGCTTCATTCGAAATGCTCTGATCGTATGGGTCAAAGTTCGCCAGCTGCTCCAACTAAAATAACTTCAATCTTTCTAAGAGAGTATCAGCTTCTCGATCTTTCTCGGACTTCAAAATGGCGACTGTCTGCCTGGAAATAATTAATAGCATTGATGCTAACGGCTAGCTGCTGCCTACAGACTGACTAACTCACTGCCTCATGCTTTCGCTAATATGGAAGCTTGTCCTTTCATGGAAAGTTACGGCCAGTAACCTGCCGCCCACCAAATTCTTGTACCTCCCTGTACCAAGGACACGTTCCCAGCCGGCCGGCCTGATGTTGTGTCTTCGGAGTGGAGAAAAATACAGTCTTTCGATAAGGGCCAGCCTGAGCCTGTTCTCTCCAAGCGAACAACACTTCGAAACTAAAACATTACACTTGACCTAGAAGCATCTCAAGCTGCCGGGGCAGAAATCAAGATGGAGTCTCTCCCGTTTGAGGCCTACAAGGCCCGAAATAAGCATAACTCCATAGAAAGTATACTAACACTCTTGCAAAAGGACGGATTATCACTAATACTAATGAATCTATCCCCTAACATAATTTTATAAGCCCTGATCTAAGGAAAAGGGTACGAAAGTGCATTACTTTGCCCTATGGATAGGCCCTGTTTATGGTTCTAACCCTTGCACTAGAATGTTAATAGACTAGAGTCACTTCCAATCATCCTTCCTCAAAGGAGGGCCGAAAAAGTCGGTCAGAACACTTCACCCTTGACTTTAGTCTATTAATCATTTGTTATATGGAACTAACATCTGTGGAAGAATAATAGGAAACAAAACTAACGGATCTATTCTTCATGCCGAATCTACAATATTGGAGTAGGGAAGGGATGCACTGAATAAAGCAGCAAATAGCCACTAAAATACTAATAAAAATTACAATACCCCCTAATATCTGTCGCAGGGAATGTAAGTCAGGTAACCAATTGAAGCGCCAGTCAAACCAACCCTGGTCAATGTGTTTTCTAACCTCCTCAGTCAAGTCATGAAGTTTGTCAATATGAGCCTGAATAGATTTAGTGTGGTCAGACAGGTTGAAACAACAAAGACCTTCGAAATCAGAACAATCATGTCCATGTTTTAGCAAAAGGTAATCAATGGCTGCACGATTTTGCAAGATAGCTTGGCGTTCACCCTGGGCATCTAATAACATATCCGATAAAATTGTAGAAGTTTGATTAATTGATTTGACCATCCAACAGGCCATTTTCCCGATGGACTTGGCGTTGTAAACAGCCAATGCTGGGACACCAGTAATGGAAATAGCCAAACTAAGATATTCGGACTTGGAATAAAGATGTAGGGAAGAATCACAGTCCTCATGTAATATCATAGCATCACAAACTATACGGGAATAGGTATTAGGATGTGAGGAAAACATTAACAAACTCAATCTAGTGATGGCATATGGGCCTCCGGAAATATTTGCAGGAATATAGGGCCAAGAAGTGTTGCCACATGAAAACAACCAACCAGAAGGTAGCAACATTGAACGGTAGTGGCTAGGAGCAACTACTATGCTTTTACAAGTCATATTATTTTTAACAGAAGTACATGATTTCGGAGGTCTCCGGGAGCACAAAGTGCGTTCATGAGTCGAAAAAGTGGTTGATGCTTTGAGTTTCAACTTTACACATTCAGTAATTGCATTAGGATCACAAGTAAGAAAGAAACACAAGTCACCCTGGGTGATATTATAGGTGGTAATTTGGGATTGAATTGGGGGCATTGAATCTGAAAGGATAGTACATAAGGGACAATATTCATGCGCTGCAAAATCGCCTAGAATGATATTGGGTCGGGCATTTGATATATTAAAGATATGTTTTAGAGTCTCTAGGGAGGCGGGGACAGCAACCAAACAGGTCCCTAGAATGTCAGTCACTGAACGCATCGGTGTCAAACAAAAATGAGGGGAATTGGTAACTCGTTTAGCTAAAGTTGTCCAAAAGTTCGATGATGAATCCCACGCAGCGAAGGAACGCGGTACTCGGGTTCTCCAATCAACCAAAGTCTGTGGGTTCTCTCCTCTCCCGACGTAGCAGACCAAAAGGAGTCCAACGCCGGCACATCCTGCAGCAGCAGTCCAGAGAATGATCTGGAAGAAAATCAAATACAGGCATTATTCATTCTCGTAAGTAACATTTGTCAGCCGGGACAGCTTCCCAGCTATCTTTCCCTGGTCTCATAACAAGGATCGTATTATCATGACCGGTTGCAATAACTTCAGCTTGTTCAGGGTTTTTTTTAGGCGATTGCACCCATATTCTCGCTCCAGGGTTATCAGTTGAGCCAAAGCCTTTCTGGCCTCGCACAGTTAGCAACGTTGGGGCAGTGCCTTTCTGAATCTCACCACTGAAAACAGGCATGATTAGCAATTGAGCAACTCGGTCAGTCTTGTGAATCGATAAATCAACCTCACTGCTATTCAGCAGGAGAACCTTAAGCTCTCCCTGATAATCACTGTCAATGACTCCTCCGAGTACTTGAATGCCTTTTAAAGCCAGGCCCGATCTAGGGGCAATCAGTCCACAATTTCCGGTTGGTATACAGACACCAACACCGGTTTCAAGAATGGCTTGATCTTTACTCTTAATTACAGTGTCATTCATTGCATGCAGATCCAAGCCTGCGGAACCTGGGGTTGCCCTGCATGGAGCCAGGGCTCCGGGGGAAATTTCCCAGTACATTACAGTATTTCCAATGGTGTTGGGTTTCGCATCGATACTTGGGGGGAAACAAACGCATTAAAGGGGATTCAGCATTCAAAAAGGGACGATTGTTCAGAATTAATAATGCTTGAAACAAATAATCTCTCCAATTTTTATACTTGTTGTCAGTCAATTTTCGCAATTGTTCTTTAAGCAAACCATTCATTCTTTCAATAAGGCCTGATGCCTGTGGATAATATGGTATATGAAACACCCACTCAATATTATTTTCCACACAAAATTCCTGTACCAATCTTCCACGAAAGTGGGATGCATTGTCAGATTGAATTTGAAATGGGACGCCATAATAAAGTATAATCAATTCCAATGTTTTAATGGTATTCACTTGGGTAGCTTGTTTGCAAGGAAAGGCCACTAAAAGGCCACTGTAAGTGTCAACAATCGTACAAACATATTGGCAATTTTTGCTCATAGGTAGTGGACCAATATAATCAATCTGCCAAATTTGAGCGGGCAATTTTCCTCGATGTAAATGACCTTTAACAATTTGGGGTATTGTTCGTTGTCTAGAATGTTGACAGACGGGACAATGCAAAATGGTATCTTTAATGTAATTTAAAGGAATACCTGCTAGTGGCTTTCTCTCCAAAATGTCCTGCTTTCTGGTGGGCCCATTTCGCCAATCCCGCCAAATCAGAATCTTGCATGTCCACCACTGCCTCAGCAATTTTAGATTTCTCATCTGCAATGTTATGAAAGAATTTGTCAAGGGAGTCTATTGGGGTATGAGCATCCACATGAAAGATTGTCACAGTACTCTGTAGGAGCATTTCCCAAATGTCTTGCCATAATTCTTTTCCCCACAGTTCTTTTGAATGCAATTCCCAATTATGAGAATGCCAAGTTGGTAACCAAACCGCCAGCCCATTAGCAGTGGACCAGGAATCAGTAAAAATATGACATGTGCCAGGCAATTCCTGCTTCAAAACTTGGTAAACTGCATATAATTCAGCGAATTGACTACTCTTACCTTCACCGGTTGTACTCAACAATCTCTGTGTGATCGGGATATAGGACACTGCCTTCCAATGCCGCTTCTCTCCTAGGAACCTTGCTGAACCATCCGTAAACCACACATGTTTTCTGTCCTCCACGGGCAAATCATCAAATGGCTTACCCCACTTAACAGGAGATTCCTGCACTACAGGTACGGAGCAATCACTTCCAGTCTCAATCGATGGCGCCTGCGCCACTTGCTCATGTAAAGATGCTACACCTTTCGGACCCACACGTGCCCTGTCTTGAATGTACCATTTCCACTTAATCACACTCGCCTCTTGAGCATGTCCAATTCGATGAGTTTTTGGTGAACTCAAAGCCCACTGCATGATAGGAATTTCAGGTCTTAAAATCACATCATGACCAAAAGTCAATTGCTCGGTATCCACCAGAGCCCAATAGCACGCAAGCAACTGTTTCTCAAAAGGTGTATAACGCTCACCAGCCTCAGGTAACTTTTGGTCCAAAAACCTAATGGTACTTTTTGTCTGCCTTGTTTATGCCACAGACTCCAATTTGCATAAAGTTCTTGCACGGACACATTCAAATCCACATCACCCTCGCACACAGGCCACAAATCCAAAGCATACTGAATCGCTTCTTTTGCCAGATTAAACGCATTTTGCTGTGGTTCATTCCATTCAAACACATTCTTATTACGAGTGACTCGATACAAAGGGGCTAATATTTGACTCAAGTGTGGAATATGCTGACGCCAAAAACCAAACAGGCCAATGAAGCTCTGGGCTTCTTTCCGATTTCTTGGGACTGCAAAGTCTAAAACTTTTTGTTTAACCTGCGGGATCACCTCTCTATGACCTTCATGCCAATTGATGCCTAAAAACTTTACACTTTGGGATGGACCTTGTAATTTATCGGGATTAATTTCCCAACCTTTTTCACGTAAGCACTCAAGGATTTGATCTAATTGGGTTTGAACTTGATTTTGTGTTTCACCTTGAATCAAAATGTCGTCAATATAATGACATACCTGAATTTGCGGGTGTACAGTTACTTGAGACAAATGTTCCGCCACCAACCAGTGACAGATCCTAGGACTGTGTACATAGCCTTGAGGAAGACTTCTAAACGTCATTTGACGTCCATGCCAAGTAAAACTGAATTGTTCCTGACACTCGGGGGCAATCGGAATTGAAAAGAAAGCATTAGCAATATCAATGGATGCATACAATGTACCTGGATGCTTTTGGATTCTTTCAATTAAAGTAATGATATCCGGTACTGCAACAGTCAAAGGAGGTGTATGTTTGTTCAGCTCGCGATAATCAACAGTCATGCGCCAAGAATTATCACTCTTGCGCACAGGCCAGACGGGATTATTCCAAGCAGAAGTAACCGGAGTTATAACTCCTGCATCAACTAAATCCTGAATAGTGGCACTAATTTCTTCATGGCCACCCGGAATACGATATTGCTTCTGTGAAACAACTTTTGTAGCCTGAAGGATTTTTATGGGGGGCATCCGTAAGTGACCAACCTGTACGGGTCTGGACGATATATAATGTTTAGTTCCAAATTGATAACAGCCGTCATCTAAATGCAAAGTCATTCCTTTTAAAATGTCAATTCCGATTATATATTCTAAAAGTGGTACAACTAATACAGAATATTCATTTCGGGGAATCCTGCCTATTTTCATTTCAAGAGTAGTTTGCACTGCGGGAGTTTCCTTTCCACCTAAACCAGTAATTGTGAAAAATTGGCCTTTGAATTTCTTTGATTTCCCATGAATAAGAGTGGCCTCCGCTCCTGTATCTACCAATGCTCGGGCTCTTTGGATATTACGATGTTTCCAAAAAATTTCAATATCTACATAGGGTCTATTGTCTTTGTGAGCCCACCTGCGTACTGGAGCTTGACCTATTTCCTAGTCATTCTTACTGCGTTCCGTCAACCAGGACAAATCAGGATAAATACTCTCATGTTTTTTGGGTATCAAAACATCCTGCTCATATCCATCTCCGTTACGAAATGGATTCCTGTCATGGTACTGTGAGTTTCGATCGGACAGTCTGTATCGATCCTCCCTTCTCCTCAACTCAGGGGACTGATCCCTTTCATCTCTATATCTGTTGTAGACACGATCATCTCTCCCCCTTTCTCTTTCCCCCTCTCGCCCCCTCTCTTGTTCACGGCGAGGGGACACATCACGCTCACGCCGTCGATCACTACGACGATCAAAATCATCATTTCGCCTCTCATCCCCACTGTCATCAGAATATCCACGATCACAATCATTCTTTCGCACATGACGGGCACCCTCCTTCCGATCCAAACCACGCTTGCGAAACATGTCCCATAAGCGATTATTAGGTTCACCGTCAATGTCCTCCTTTTTCACACCATCAGCCAACAGCGCAAGAAACATATCACGTCTAGAGAATTTATAATCTCCAGCAGTACAACCCTCCTGCCGAGATTGTCTCTCAGGTTTAAACCAGTCACCCAACTCACCAAGCTGACAGACAGATTCAAGCACCATTGACAAAGCATTGCCAGTTTGATTGATCAACAAAGTCATCATAACCTGATTATAAGCAACAGGAGAAGAACGGATAATGCGATTCCGCACAGAAGATGTTAATAAACCATCCAACAACCTGCCAGCAGTACTGAGAAAAATCGCAGTTTTCATTACCTCCTCTTTCAATCGCTGCGCCGCATCGCGCAGAGTGTACCACGGCTTGTCATTGACAGGCCAGTCAGATTCAGTAGGATATTTATGGTTACACTGAAAAACAATGGGAGAGATAGGGAAGTACAGGAACACTCTCTTGATCCCCAGTAATATATCAATAAACAAAAGAAGAGAGGTTAATGTCTCTTATAAGCCACTTGGATGGAGCCACCAGATTTAAGATATTCGCACCCTATTTGGGTTTGAAGGAAAGCCCTCACACACCGACCTAGTCAGTGTCATGCTTCATCATCGGGCCCCACCGAAGAGACCTACGTGAGCGTGATGTGTCCCCTCGCCGTGAACCTAGACATTAACCTCTCTTCTTTTGTTTATTGATATTTATGGTTACAGCCACAAGTTGCTAACTGGAGTAGACTAGTCTGACCGGCACCATTAAAATTTCGAAAATGATCTTGTACAGTAGAATCAGAACTCAAAGAGCAAAATTTCAAGGCATCTCCTGCATCTAACATGATACCTGCAGTGCCCAATTCATATAGGCGCACCATCCACGTAAGTAAGGCCTCACCAGGCCGTTGTCGAAATCGTTGCAAAATGTCACTAACTTCCTGTTGAGTAAAGTCTTCCAAGCTATCCAAAGCAACACCATTTGGGTTACCAGGAGCCTGTTGTAATTTGCGTCGAAAAACCGGGTGCGCAGAAACCTCCGGACGAGCATCCAAAGAAGCCCGATCCATAGATTTAGAGGAACAATCAGGATGAGAAACGTCATTAGAATGGGAAAAGCGACCACAGTCGCCAGAATCATCATTTGTATCACAAGAAGTAGACTTACAGTCACGTCCGGAGCGAGAAGACTCGCGTTTGTCAGACTCCTCAGCCGAGGAACCAGAATCATTCGAGTCCCAGATATTACCATCCCATTCATCGGGGTTCCAATCCAGTCCGGCTTTCGCCACGACCAGACGCACTTTCCGTTTAGAAACACAACCGCGACGGTGTCTATACTTATATTTCGCAATGCGAACAGCAGCCCTTTCGGCAATAGTCTGATAAGTGTCAAGTTTATCGGCAAGTAATTTATTTTGACATCGCAAAAGAGTATGCGCATTTTGCACCTCAACAAACTTTTCCTCTACATCCACAAAACGTTGCTGTAATTTAACAAATTTTTCATGAAGAATTCTGTATGCAGTCAAAACAATCCAACCTCTGCCTCCTAAAATAGGAAGCTCCTCACCCTTCACTACTGGCGCTTTCTGCAAGCAAGAAACCACATCAGCCGGCTCCGCCAGCTCCAAACAAGAAGTCCAATTCTCACTCAAACCAGTAGAATCGGCCCACTCACGGGCCAAGGCCTCGTAAGGCGTTGATTCCCAGCCGGGAATTTCAACAGGCAATTTAAAAGTAGATTTTGATTTTCGCGAAAACATTTTGACACACCAAAAAGATATATACAACTATTAACAAATAAGAAACAAAAGAGACCACGTACGAGCCGAGCGCAAACCAACAAGATTAAAACAATACAGCGCACACAGGCTTCGTAAACAGTTCGTGACGCCAGATGTAATGACCGGATTCTCAGACCAGATAGAAACCAGCTCACCAGAGCATCACCAACCCGGCCAAAACGTAATCACCTCCCTCCTTAGGACATATTTACAATGGGTATGTATATGTTTTGTACCTAAGGATGGGGAATTAGCAATATACATGCATAGGTTTTCTACAATATCCCACTCCTACCGGTTAGTCTCGCGGCGACTTAGGCCCAGACTAGTCTACCCTAGGGCAGTTCTGATTAGTTACCATTACACACTGACCACAGTCAGTGCTCGCTCGGCACCTCCGCAATCCTGCGTGCCTACACACCAGTGTCCTCCCTGGTGTTCTCTCACTCACAACCCGGTCCACAATCCGGCGAACCTATGCACCAGTCTCCCCCCTGGTGTTCTCTCACTCACAACCCTGTCCACAATCCGGCGGACCTATGCACCAGTTTCCCGCCTGGTGTTCTCATTAACGCCGCTTACCAACGACGACCACTTTCCTATGGATACCCTTGGAAGGAATCTCTCATTGGCTACTCGGGATATGATACTACAATATGATGAATTATACAACAACTTACCAAATTAGAGAATGTGCGATCTATTCTTCACCCTAAGGGGCCCCTCTCTCCCTCATTGCTCAGTCACTACTTACCAGACCGGGAATTACATCCGTTCATGAAAACAATGCCTGACTAGAAGAGCAGTTTACCCTGATTGAACAAGAATACGAGGCACATACTGGTTCACTAAGAACTGGGGTATCTTTATTACACTGATCATAAAAAGAACAATACAATACTATGACATATATCCTGCAAAGGAAAGTGAAAGGTTAGAATGTGCACACTATAGAATATGGGCAGATATCACCTTATTAACGTGAAGTCAGGGTTCGGCAGTCATCTAGGTTCCCTTCTCGTCTGTGCCTTGGCTCGTCTTAAAGTCACACCTTGGCAGTCACAGATACACGTCTGCACCGCTATGCTCTGTCTTCTCTGCTTCCCTCCAAGTCACTGGAACCTTCCTTTCATTAGCTGCTTTCTCTCTGGCTGTTCTGCACTACTCCTCTCTCCTCTCAATCACAGACCATCTCCACTTCTCGGCTTCGATCTTATAATTTAGTTTCAGCCACTCTGGTATTCGTTCTTCTGATTAACTGCTTCATTCGAAATGCTCTGATCGTATGGGTCAAAGCTCGCCAGCTGCTCCAACTAAAATAACTTCAATCTTTCTAAGAGAGTATCAGCTTCTCGATCTTTCTCGGACTTCAAAATGGCGACTGTCTGCCTGGAAATAATTAATAGCATTGATGCTAACGACTAGCTGCCGCCTACAGACTGACTAACTCACTGCCTCATGCTTTCGCTAATATGGAAGCTTGTCCTTTCATGGAAAGTTACGGCCAGTAACCTGCCGCCCACGAAATTCTTGTACCTCCCCGTACCAAGGACACGTTCCCAGCCGGCCGGCCTGATGTTGTGTCTTCGGAGTGGAGAAAAATACAGTCTTTCGATAAGGGCCAGCCTGAGCCGGTTCTCTCCAAGCGAACAACACTTCGAAACTAAAACATTACACTTGACCTAGAAGCATCTCAAGCTGCCGGGGCAGAAAGCAGGATGGAGTCTCTCCCGTTTGAGGCCTACAAGGCCCGAAATAAGCATAACTCCATAGAAAGTATACTAACACTCTTGCAAAAGGACGGATTATCACTAATACTAATGAATCTATCCCCTAACATAAGTTTATAAGCCCTGATCTAAGGAAAAGGGTACGAAAGTGCATTACTGTGCCCTATGGATAGGCCCTGTTTATGGTTCTAACCCTTGCACTAGAATGTTAATAGACTAGAGTCACTTCCAATCATCCTTCCTCAAAGGAGGGCCGAAAAAGTCTGTCAGAACACAGGCCTAAAGGCCTAAACTAGTGAGTCGCCATCTTGTCTTCCTGCCTCAGTTGTCTGAGGCGTTTGTTGGTCAGAAGTGATATTTATAGTTGAGTTGTTTTTCACTAGTTAGAAACCGGTGAGGACCGGCCCTTATCGAAGGAATGTGCTTACTTTCCCGGGCTCTAGACGCAACTACAGCTGGCCACTGTGGGAGCGCAGGGAGCGCGGGGCTTGGTACAGGAATTCGGTGGGAGGCCGGGTGCTTGCTGGAAATTTCCATGAGCAGAGAGCCTCCCATATTATCAGAGAACAGAAGAGCAGAGCTGTCAGATGGTTTTTGGAACTGAAGAGAACGGTCAGTTGGTCTTTGGAGTTGAAGCAGTCAGAGATGATCTTTGGAGTTGGAACTGTCAGCCTGGAGCATCCAGTGTGTCAGAATGTATTGAAGCAGTTGCCAGTCAGATGGAAGAGTTGGAGCTGCCAGTTGGAGCTTTTGGAGCAGTTGAACCAGTGAAGTGAAGTTAGCACGTTGGTGATGGTGCAGGAGAGAGAGAGTCCTGATTTCACCAGAGAGAGAGGAACAGACAGCAGAAGTTGGTCCGTTGGTGGTGGTGCCATGGTGATGGAGAGAGTCCTAATTCCACCAGAGAGGGACAGAGAGAGTTGGACCCTTCTTAATAGGGTGATGTGTTCTTAAATAATCAGCATTATATAATCATTCACTTCTTTTTGCTTCCTAGGTTATGTTTAGGTCTCCACTAGCATTAAAAATTTCTTACTGTATTGCTTATACATATATCATTGTTATAATGTTTTGTTTATTTTGTTTGTTTGATTGCTTGTTAGTTGTTATTCTATCATTGCTCCACAAAGAGCATTAGTTATTTAGTTCCTTGTCATTTTAATAAAGAGACCCCAGTCAAATCCTGGTTGTTTATTGTCTCTGAGAGAGAGTAAAGGTTTCCTTTTTAACCAGATGCTGATGTATAGAGGGCTGGGAGACACCCCCACTTGCGGGTAACTGTTGATAACTAGGTACACTACTCAGGATCAGGGATGGTTGCAAGACAGAACATATAATTTGCCCTTAGTAATGCCCAAATTGTTGATAGATTAACCCCACATAGCATAGACAGTCGGGAGACTATAAAGAATCGTCGGGGGACGTTAAAGATATCGTCGTTGACGTTAAAGATAATCGTCGGGTGACGTTAAAGATAATCGTCGGGTGACGTTAAAGATATCGTCGGGGGACGTTAAAGATAATCGTCGGGTGATGTTAAAGATATTGTCGGGTGACGTTAAAGATATCGTCGAGTGACGTTAAAGAATATAAGATGAGGTAATTATAGGATAAGATATGGAATCCATTAGATGTTAGTGGTATCTTTAACTGTATAGGCTTGTAAATAGCTCTTTTTTCACCTTCTCAGGTGAGTATTCTAGATATCATGTATATAGTGGCCTGAGAAGAGTGTGGTTACGTGATGACTGGTTTAGCTACGGTTGGTAGGCTGCCTGTTCTGAGAATCCGGTCGTTACAGGAGTCAGTAGAGAATAACGTTGCCAGTCTGAGATCACTTGCAGCAACCTGTAATTACAAAGGTTTTCAAGATGAAATGCTAAGGGGCCAGTCGGTTTTGAAGGTGAACAACAAAAAAGTGAAAGACAAATTGCTGTACATGGAAGGATTGACTCTTCAAATGGCAATTGACTTAATGAAGAGGGCAGAATTGAAAGAAGATGGATTAACAGAAATAAAGTCAGAGGGAAAAGTTGAGGCAGTTCAGAAGGAAACGAGCAGGCCAAGGAAAGAAGAGGACTGTAGTGTTAAGAGATTGGGGGACAAGAAAAATGTGGTGGATACAAATGTCATGTAGCTACTGACAATTCATGGCCAGCAGTAGGACAAGTGTGGAAAAGGTCCATAAATAAGGGGCATTTTGCAAGAATGTGTAGAAGACGATTTGGGGGTTTGAATCAATGAAGACCCTCTGTGAATGTTATAGAAGAAGTGAAAAGTGACAGGGAAGGCCAAGATGTAATTTTAGAGATTAAAAAAATTGTGAAAATTTGTGTGGATAATCCTTTTTGCAACATCAACATTGATGATGTGGGAGTAAGAATGATGCCAGACTCAGGAGCTAGGTATAATTTAGTGGGTGAGGAATACTTGAAGAAATTTCACGAGCATGTACTCAAAGATCCAGATATGAATGAGGTAGGTGGCCTATAGGAATAAACCCATTGAGTTAGTGCGTTTCATTAATGCTCAATGAAAATTTCAGCATAGGACTATACAATCTAAAATGTATTTTGCCAAAGAGGGTTTGTGTTTGTTCGGTTGATCTCAGCAAAGAGATTTGGGTATCCTTTTGGATAAAAATCACCCAGATCAAGTATTGGGGGCTCAGACTGAAGTATGTACAGTGGAATCAGGGACACCATACATTACTGAGTATACAGAAGTATTCAAATTTCAAGTGGGGACTCTCACGGAATTTATGCACAGAATTGTGTTGAAGAATGGAGCGATACCAATAGCCCACAAACCCTGGGGAGTGCCATTAGTTATGAGGACACCCTTGCATCAGGAATTATAACAGTCGTGCGAGAGCGGGATGATTGAAGAAATAGAATATTCAAAGTGGTTGGCTCTGGTGGTATGAACTAAGAAGGGTAATGGTGACATCAGGTTGTGTGTGGACTTAAGGGACTTGAATGCAGCAATCTGTGTGGATAGGCATCCCGACCAACATTGGTGAACTGTTGACCACCATTAAGGATATGGAAGTGTTTTCCACCTTAGATCTTTCTTCCGCATATCACCAGATTGTGTTTAGGGTCTGGTTCTTCTCTCCTGCCTTCATTGCCGTGAGGGGAACGGCTGTTCACATTCCAATCACGCTGTGAGGGAAACAGCTGGACTACCCTTCCCAGCACCCCTGCACCCGGTGACGCTGCATACGCATCTGGAGGCACGTTAAAAAGACCACAGACCTCTCGCAGCACGGGACGCTCAGGGTCCGGTTCTTCTCTCGTGCCTTATTGCCATGAGGGAAACGGCTGGTCACATTCCAATCGTGCTGTGAGGGAAACGGCTGGACTATCCTTCTCAGCAGCCCTGCACCCTGTGATGCTGCATATGCGCCTGGAGGTGCGCTAAAAACACCACCGACTAAGACCGGACCGGGCCAACTCTCTTTAATTGAGAAATCAACATGGGTAAGCTAAAAGAACAATATTTCGCAGACACGATTAAATCTGAGTCAAAGATACCACGCAACTGTGCCTCTATTATCTCCTACCTAACCACAGCAGTGGGAGCCTTAACTAATGATATTCAGAATGTGGAGGCTCGGTTGGGGTTGGGAGCTGATGGTCTGGTGGTCATTGCCACTGACGACGCCTTATGTTTAGACCATGTCCCCAGCTTAACCATAGATGTGGTTGCAGATATCATTACCAGAGACAATGACACCATCAGGGACAATGACATTTCTTCTATTTCTCTCCCTAAAGGAAAACCGGAGGGCAAGGGGAGCTTGGAACTGTCAAGAGATATGGCTGTACCCATTAGTAAAAAAAAGAGGAAAAAATGCCAAAAAACAGGTCCCGTTATAAAGGATGCAATAACATGGAAGGGGGGGTGCAGATCATCGGACAACAGTGGAATTATCATCCCCTAATGAGACTAAAGCAAATGCGGACTCGATCCTCTCACACATCGACATGCTCTTTGGCTCACATAAGGAGGACTTATTTAAGTTTGTCAAATCTGGTTTAGATTGTGTGATGGATAGGTTAACTAAAATAGAGTCCAAGCTTGATGAAGCCAGTGTGGGAAGGAGCCAGGTTCACAATGTTAATGTTGCGGGTAATAGATTAGGTAAAGCTGAGATTGGCCAGCGCTGCCAATGACAGAACCAACACAACTACTAACCATCACTCTCCTACAAATGTGACAATTCAGGCTATTCAAGCCACCTAAAGGTATAAGAATCGTGTCGGTGGCAGGTAATATTCACTATTAATGTATATTGAATGATGAAACAACGTCTGTTGTTGTGCTCATCTCAAAACTAGACAACAATGCCATCATATGGTAAAATGTCATTAGAGCAGCTGCTGACAATTAAGTGCTGGTGCGAGCACTGAAACCACCAGCGCAAATTAAGCACTGGTGCAAGTAGTACTCCATGTTAAACAAGGTAAAGGCTGAGTGCGCCAGTTGTGGATTGCAGGGACCTATTTCAAAGTAGGTTGTAAATTAAAGCCAAAGCCTATTAGATAAAATCTGTGACAAAATGCAAAGCTTCTGTTCAAAATTAATTATCCAGCAGCTGCCTGAGTTTAATAGTTATTATACGTGCTATAGACACATTCTAAGAGGCTGTTTATAAGATGTGTATTTCTAAAACTTTGCAGAAGATTGTGAGGCTTTGCAGATTGTTGAATAATGTAGAATGTATGGATGACCCTCTAAGAGATGGTGTAACTCACAGTGTGGCTGTATGCATGGGTCTAAGGTTTAATGCCATTGCCATGCAGTGGCCCTTAAACCTTTTCTGAATCTCTGAAGAGAATGGTTTGTAATGGTGTGCATGCTTCGTTAAAGGTGTATGTACCTGGCGTGTTTTGTGGGTATTAAAGGAGCTTTAAGGTGTCAGATGAAGCACAAATCTGCTTTAGGTTGCTAGTGTACTTAGGTGTTTGATAGTGAGTCTGGGTATTTTCAGTTAAACATTTGCCTAGTTTTGTATGAAATTCTGAATGTGTATCTCTGTGCTCCCACCCATGTATGTTTACCTGTGCCTCCTTGTCCAACAGTGTGCATTGATGAAACATTTGTAAGAAGGTCTGTCAATGTGCCTTGGATCTGAGGACTCAAAACATGCTTTCACCACGAGTTTCAGTTCCTGATTTATTTTAGGGCTCACAATTGGTGCAGCATCCCTAAGGAGAGTTTCTCTTTACCGCTACATTGCTGTCATTGAACCTCAGTACAGGCCAGGTGTGTCTTGTTACATTTTTAGAAAGGTACACTACCTTCATGGTTCTCTGGTAATGGTTGCCATGCATGCTACTCATTTTGACAGTGTGGTAGGTGATCACTTTACAAAGTGTCAGATTTGTTGAAGCCCTGTATATGACTCAAGCATCAGCAGAATTGCAGGTCAAGCACTAATTAATTTATCCTGTTATTGATGCCCTAACATGGCATTGTGAGTGAATGGAGTAGGGTTTGTCACATGGTGCAGTGTTTGAAATAGCATAAGTGAATGTCTGACCTGGCAAATAGATTAATGCTTGTAACAGCACAGGTGAGTGGCTGAGGGTTTGGTAGGTTATGCTGAGATTTAGCAATCTTTGATGCTAGAGGCTATATGGTGAACTTTTTAAATAGCTGCATAGTCATATATCTGTCTAACTCAGGTTACGCAAGTTGAAAACTGCTTTGCCCCAACTGCCTCACTGCTTTTGCATGTTAGTCCGCTAGATAAACTCTGCCTAGTCATCAATCATGCCTTGATGCAAACTCTTCCTCCATCAAGCAGTATTGACCGACAACTTCAGGGGGGGGTGCTTCACTTTCTGGCCCCCCTGGGTACCCGGTTAATTGCCCATTGACCTCGGCGCTAAAGTGTTAATGTGCGGTAGGCAGGCGTGAGAGCTGCATGGAGCTCTGAGCGCTGTGATAACAACGCCGCCACCGACACTGATCAACTCAACCATCTGGGCCAGATATCTATTAAGAAAAGTCTTTAATCTTAAGCGAATTAGAGCATAGGAGGTCTACGAATTAAAGGGATACAGAATGGTTGCGTGAATACTGCCCCCTTCTTCATCACCCCGACGATTCCAGAGCGGACAACGCTAACGCAGCAGGAAAGCAGTAAGAAATCACAGGGGAAATAATGAGGACTAGAAACTCGACCCTACTACAGGCCCAGACACAGTCAAAGCCCCACCCTCATAGATCTGCTAGAAGACGGGAGGCCAAACTCTTCTACCCCTCGGGCGTGGGGGAGCTCTACCCTGGGTCAGTGCTCTTGGAGGGGGGACTCTTGGATTGATCAGAAACCACACCAACGCTCCCAGGCTTACTTACCGGGCTCCAGCACTGACAGTGTCATTAAACACCGTAGCGCCGCAACCAGGGGAAGAGGGGAAGTGTCATAATCAAGCCAACTTAACCCCCAATTTAACCCCCCGCCCCGGTGCCACCTCTGGGCCCTCAGGTAATAGAGATATAAGATCTTTCTTGCATCCCTTGGTAACAAGTCCTGCCGTATTTTTCAGGCCTCAGAGTTGCATATCGTCTAACATATCACCAGAGGACGGCCAGAGCTCGAGTTCCATCGCGGTTCAGGCACCAGGGATTCTCCTATCACCAATAATAACCACGCTTCAGGGGGGAGATTTGCTCAAGTTAGAGTCATCTGACAGGGCAGTTTCGAGGTTCAATCACAACAGAACAAGAACCCCACCCCCTCAAGCGTAAAAAAATCTTCAATTAAACTTGCCCCCAAATGGAGCCCCGATGGCCGATGTTTGTACCGGCCAACGCCGCTGTGCATCAGGAAACGGAGAGCATTCGCCTGATGCGCCCGTTGAAGGAGGAGGAGAAATCACAGAATCACCGGCCTGGCACATCCAGTCCCCGATCTTGTTGAGCTGGAGCCCTCCGGACCAAGACAAAATGACTCAGCCATCTCCCACAACGAGCAGAAGGGGGGACAGCCCCCCAGTGTTCGTGGACCATCTAACTTTGATCAATGAGACCCTGATTTCCATGACTGGAGCCGCAATCATGCAAGCCAATAAGCTTAACGCCCAGATAAATATTTTACAAACAGTGGCAAACTTAATTTCTGGGGTTGATGCGAAATTGGATCACCTGAACTCCCTGATCCGCAGAGCACAGGACAGCACAAACTTTAAGGCCGAACCATGTAGTTGCTGCCCTATTTTGAAAAATCTAGAAGAACTTCCGCACATTATGACTACACTAATTGAGCATCTTAAAATAGAAGCTGGCAAGAACAAGGTCTCAAACGTAAAGGCACCAGCGCCTGATCCCTCTAAAAAGGAAGGCTTGAAAATCCCTCTACTAGACAGCATAGAAATCGGAAAGGAAAATAAATTTGATAGGGTGGAACCCCCATCATTGCTCAATGCAAACTTAGTAGAGGTCTCATCGACCATAACAAAAACCCACGATCGGTATCAGATTCCCATACCGACCAGCCCAGAACTCCAAAAACACCTATCAAGGAAAAATAAGAAAAAATTAAAAAGACTGAACAAAGCGAACAAAAATAAATCTATACGGGAATGGCTATGCCCCGGCAACCATACGCAAGGACATAAAGAGACACCGGAAAGGATTGAACTAGACGCAACCTCCACAACACCAGAAAGCTCGGAACAAAAGCATGAAGTACTCTATCTTGCTGACGCAGCAATTAATCCAGGGCAGGCTGCCCCTCCGGTAACGTCCCGGGCAGTTCCACCAGCACCAATCATAAGCCTAGTAAATGAACTACAAGGACAAAATGCTGTTGAAGCGACTCAAATTTGCACTATTGAACATGATGCTCGCTCAAACGACCCTTTGGTCGCTGTCTCAGCAATGTCGACAACGCATGGTGCGCCTCAAGTGCCATGGGCTGTCTTAGATACCAAGAACACCGTAAACTCCTCGTTTAATAATTGCCTTCCAAGAATTCCATTCACGGCGGCACCTCAACAAGCCACGAGTTCAAAAGGTCAGGCAAGTGCCCTTCCATCTGGATGTCCACAGTCATTACAAACAGGCGGTCAGGCCGCGGTCTCTGTTGGTTATTTAAAGTACGTCCAATCACAGGACCGGGAAATTAGGCTGTACCCAGATTATGTCTCGCAGGGGAGGTGGGACATCCTCAATCGCAGTAACCTTCTGACCCTCTGTGCGAACATCCCAGGGCTGGAGGGAATAAAATCTGCGGACATTGAAACTGTCTCTTTCCTACCGCCAGATGTGGAAGAGAAAAATGAAACAACGGAGTTAACTTTTACGAGCTCGGTCATGGCAGAGGCCTTGAAAAGCCAGCATAAGCTCCTGGAAAGCTGGGGCATAAAGATAAAACCCAAGCTTTCCAAACTGTGTGGCGCGACATGTTACTGTGTTGCGCCCCATGTGTGGGTGTGTCGCGAGATGCGACGCGATGACGTGTACATCTGCGGCCGATATTAGGGGAATGCGAGCCTCAGTCAGGACGTGATCGTGTTTGCGAAGTACATGCGGTACAGGCGGAACGTGAACAGCCGGAAGGGAAGTAGCAGCGGAGCAGAGTGGAGCCTCATGGTCCGGAGCTCGATTCCCTGACTTTACCGAGGCTCAGTGGGGGCATTGTCCGTGTCTTATTAGAATTATTGTATTGACCTCCCCTCCGGTAATGCTGCAGCGCTGCTCACAGCTGTTACCTAAGCGCGTGGCCTGTTGTGACTCTGTGACCTCGGAGCCACCTCTATCGCCTTCCCAGCCCCTCGCCTGGTTCTGCTCTGTGCCCTCTGCGAAGATCCGAGTTAAGTAAGTGTTTTTAGGTCGAAGGCCTAAAAGGCTGCGTTTGCGCAGTCTTAGGCCGGAGATTTAATGAGTCTGAGTAGCGCCGAAGGTCCCGCCTCCGTGCCACATCTCTCCTTCATTGGCTGGCTTCCTAAACGGAGGCCAGCCATTGGAGGAGAGATGCGTCACTCCAAACAAGCTCCGTCCTTTTCGGATTTGGGGGCGTAATTTTTGATGTTCTTTAGACAGTGACGTTGCCTGTCACTCAGAACATCAAAACCACGCCCCCAAGTCCGAAATTTGCCAAAGGATCCTAAATGCCATTTTCCCCTGATCGTCTCTGCGAGAAGTCGCTGTTACGAAGCTCTTGGAACGGGTAAGTGTTTTTGTTTACATGTAAGCCCTGTTTTTTTTTTATTTAGGCTAATCTTATGTTTCTTATCTTATTTGTAGGTCCAACATGGCCCGTGGCGTCTTCCTGCAGAGATCTGCACCGCTGTGCACGGAAAGCTTCAGACGGGTATGCATGTTGCTGTTGTTTTCGTGTACAAGTAAGCCATTTTGTTTATTTTGGCTAATCTTATGTTTGTTATCTTTTTTGTAGGTCCAACATGGCCCGTGGCGTCTTCCTGCAGCGATGTGCACCGCTGTGCACGGAGCGCTTCAGACGGGTATGCATGTTGTTGTTGTTTCCGTGTAAAAGTAAGCTATTTTGTTTTTTTAGGCTAATCTTATGTTTGTTATCTTTTTTGTAGGTCCAACATGGCCCGTGGCGTCTTCCTGCAGCGATGTGCACCGCTGTGCACGGAGCGCTTCAGACGGGTATGCATGTTGCTGTTGTTTCCGTGTAAAAGTAAGCCATTTTGTTTTTTTAGGCTAATCTTATGTTTGTTATCTTTTTTGTAGGTCCAACATGGCCCGTGGCGTCTCCCTGCAGCGATGTGCACCGCTGTGCACGGAGCTCTTCAGACGGGTATGTATGTTGCTGTTGTTTCCGTGTAAAAGTAAGCCATTTTGTTTATTTTGGCTAATCTTATGTTTGTTATCTTTTTTCTAGGTCCAACATGGCCCGTGGCGTCTTCCTGCAGCGATGTGCACCGCTGTGCACGGAGTGGTTCCGACCCGCGGCTCTTTTGCAGATTGAGGTGAGCTATCTTTTCTATTTTAATAATCTTATGTTTCTTATCTTTTTTGTAGGTCCAACAAGGCCCGTGGCGTTTCCCTGCAGCCGATTGCACCACTGTGGACGAAGCTGTTCAGACGGGTATGTATGTTGCTGTTGTTTTCGTCTAAATGTAAGCCATTTTGTTTTTTTAGGCTAATCTTATGTTTGTTATCTTTTTTGTAGGTCCAACATGGCCCGTGGCGTCTTCCTGCAGCGATGTGCACCGCTGTGCACAGAGTGGTTCCGACCCGCGGCTCTTTTGCAGATTGAGGTGAGCTATCTTTTCTATTGTAATAATCTTATGTTTCTTATCTTTTTTGTAGGTCCAACAAGGCCCGTGGCGTTTCCCTGCAGCCGGTTGCACCACTGTGGACGAAGCTGTTCAGACGGGTATGTATGTTGCTGTTGTTTTCGTCTAAATGTAAGCCATTTTGTTTTTTTAGGCTAATCTTATGTTTGTTATCTTTTTTGTAGGTCCAACATGGCCCGTGGCGTCTTCCTGCAGCGATGTGCACCGCTGTGCACGGAGTGGTTCCGACCCGCGGCTCTTTTGCAGATTGAGGTGAGCTATCTTTTCTATTTTAATAATCTTATGTTTTTTATCTTATTTGTAGGTCCAACATGGCCCGTGGCGTCTTCCTGCAGCGATGTGCACCGCTGTGCACGGAGTGGTTCCGACCCGCGGCTCCTTTGCAGATTGAGGTGAGCTATCTTTTCTATTTTAATAATCTTATGTTTCTTATCTTTTTTGTAGGTCCAACAAGGCCCGTGGCGTTTCCCTGCAGCCGATTGCACCACTGTCGACGAAGCTGTTCAGACGGGTATGTATGTTGCTGTTGTTTTCGTCTTAATGTAAGCCATTTTGTTTATTTTGGCTAATCTTATGTTTGTTATCTTTTTTGTAGGTCCAACATGGCCCGTGGCGTCTTCCTGCAGCGATGTGCACCGCTGTGCACGGAGTGGTTCCGACCCGCGGCTCTTTTGCAGATTGAGGTGAGCTATCTTTTCTATTTTAATAATCTTATGTTTCTTATCTTTTTTGTAGGTCCAACAAGGCCCGTGGCGTTTCCCTGCAGCCGATTGCACCACTGTGGACGAAGCTGTTCAGACGGGTATGTATGTTGCTGTTGTTTTCGTCTTAATGTAAGCCATTTTGTTTATTTTGGCTAATCTTATGTTTGTTATCTTTTTTGTAGGTCCAACATGGCCCGTGGCGTCTTCCTGCAGCGATGTGCACCGCTGTGCACGGAGTGGTTCCGACCCGCGGCTCTTTTGCAGATTGAGGTGAGCTATCTTTTCTATTTTAATAATCTTATGTTTCTTATCTTTTTTGTAGGTCCAACAAGGCCCGTGGCGTTTCCCTGCAGCCGATTGCACCACTGTGGACGAAGCTGTTCAGACGGGTATGTATTTTGCTGTTGTTTTCGTCTTAATGTAAGCCATTTTGTTTATTTTGGCTAATCTTATGTTTGTTATCTTTTTTGTAGGTCCAACATGGCCCGTGGCGTCTTCCTGCAGCGATGTGCACCGCTGTGCACGGAGT
This sequence comes from Lissotriton vulgaris, assembly GCF_964263255.1. Classification (NCBI taxonomy): domain Eukaryota; kingdom Metazoa; phylum Chordata; class Amphibia; order Caudata; family Salamandridae; genus Lissotriton; species Lissotriton vulgaris. The sequence goes on from NC_141687.1 coordinate 1,104,283,669, forward strand.
GGTTCCGACCCGCGGCTCTTTTGCAGATTGAGGTGAGATATCTTTTCTATTTTAATAATCTTATGTTTTTTATCTTATTTGTAGGTCCAACATGGCCCGTGGCGTTTCCCTGCAGCCGATTGCACCACTGTGGACGAAGCTGTTCAGACGGGTATGTATGTTGCTGTTGTTTTCGTGTTCAAGTAAGCCATTTTGTTTATTTTGGCTAATCTTATGTTTTTTATCTTATTTGTAGGTCCAACATGGCCCGTAGCGTCTTCCTGCAGCGATGTGCACCACTGTGGACGGAGCGCTTCAGACGGGTATGTATGTTGCTGTTGTTTCCGTGTAAAAGTAAGCCATTTTGTTTTTTTAGGCTAATCTTATGTTTGTTATCTTTTTTGTAGGTCCAACATGGCCCGTGGCGTCTTCCTGCAGCGATGTGCACCGCTGTGCACGGAGCTCTTCAGACGGGTATGTATGTTGCTGTTGTTTCCGTGTAAAAGTAAGCCATTTTGTTTTTTTAGGCTAATCTTATGTTTGTTATCTTTTTTGTAGGTCCAACATGGCCCGTGGCGTCTTCCTGCAGCGATGTGCACCGCTGTGCACTGAGTGGTTCCGACCCGCGGCTCTTTTGCAGATTGAGGTGAGCTATCTTTTCTATTTTAATAATCTTATGTTTTTTATCTTATTTGTAGGTCCAACATGGCCCGGGGCGTCTTCCTGCAGCGATGTGCACCGCTGTGCACGGAGTGGTTCCGACCCGCGGCTCTTTTGCAGATTGAGGTGAGCTATTTTTTCTATTTTAATAATCTTATGTTTCTTATCTTTTTTGTAGGTCCAACATGGCCCGTGGCGTTTCCCTGCAGCCGATTGCACCACTGTGGACGAAGCTGTTCAGACGGGTATGTATGTTGCTGTTGTTTTCGTGTACAAGTAAGCCATTTTGTTTATTTTGGCTAATCTTCTGTTTGTTATCTTTTTTCTAGGTCCAACATGGCCCGTGGCGTCTTCCTGCAGTGATGTGCACCGCTGTGCACGGAGTGGTTCCGACCCGCGGCTCTTTTGCAGATTGAGGTGAGCTATCTTTTCTATTTTAATAATCTTATGTTTTTTATCTTATTTGTAGGTCCAACATGGCCCGTGGCGTCTTCCTGCAGCGATGTGCACCGCTGTGCACGGAGTGGTTCCGACCCGCGGCTCCTTTGCAGATTGAGGTGAGCTATCTTTTCTATTTTAATAATCTTATGTTTCTTATCTTTTTTGTAGGTCCAACAAGGCCCGTGGCGTTTCCCTGCAGCCGATTGCACCACTGTCGACGAAGCTGTTCAGACGGGTATGTATGTTGCTGTTGTTTTCGTCTTAATGTAAGCCATTTTGTTTATTTTGGCTAATCTTATGTTTGTTATCTTTTTTGTAGGTCCAACATGGCCCGTGGCGTCTCCCTGCAGCGATGTGCACCGCTGTGCACGGAGCTCTTCAGACGGGTATGTATGTTGCTGTTGTTTCCGTGTAAAAGTAAGCCATTTTGTTTATTTTGGCTAATCTTATGTTTGTTATCTTTTTTCTAGGTCCAACATGGCCCGTGGCGTCTTCCTGCAGCGATGTGCACCGCTGTGCACGGAGTGGTTCCGACCCGCGGCTCTTTTGCAGATTGAGGTGAGCTATCTTTTCTATTTTAATAATCTTATGTTTCTTATCTTTTTTGTAGGTCCAACAAGGCCCGTGGCGTTTCCCTGCAGCCGATTGCACCACTGTGGACGAAGCTGTTCAGACGGGTATGTATGTTGCTGTTGTTTTCGTCTAAATGTAAGCCATTTTGTTTTTTTAGGCTAATCTTATGTTTGTTATCTTTTTTGTAGGTCCAACATGGCCCGTGGCGTCTTCCTGCAGCGATGTGCACCGCTGTGCACGGAGTGGTTCCGACCCGCGGCTCTTTTGCAGATTGAGGTGAGCTATCTTTTCTATTGTAATAATCTTATGTTTCTTATCTTTTTTGTAGGTCCAACAAGGCCCGTGGCGTTTCCCTGCAGCCGGTTGCACCACTGTGGACGAAGCTGTTCAGACGGGTATGTATGTTGCTGTTGTTTTCGTCTAAATGTAAGCCATTTTGTTTTTTTAGGCTAATCTTATGTTTGTTATCTTTTTTGTAGGTCCAACATGGCCCGTGGCGTCTTCCTGCAGCGATGTGCACCGCTGTGCACGGAGTGGTTCCGACCCGCGGCTCTTTTGCAGATTGAGGTGAGCTATCTTTTCTATTTTAATAATCTTATGTTTTTTATCTTATTTGTAGGTCCAACATGGCCCGTGGCGTCTTCCTGCAGCGATGTGCACCGCTGTGCACGGAGTGGTTCCGACCCGCGGCTCCTTTGCAGATTGAGGTGAGCTATCTTTTCTATTTTAATAATCTTATGTTTCTTATCTTTTTTGTAGGTCCAACAAGGCCCGTGGCGTTTCCCTGCAGCCGATTGCACCACTGTCGACGAAGCTGTTCAGACGGGTATGTATGTTGCTGTTGTTTTCGTCTTAATGTAAGCCATTTTGTTTATTTTGGCTAATCTTATGTTTGTTATCTTTTTTGTAGGTCCAACATGGCCCGTGGCGTCTTCCTGCAGCGATGTGCACCGCTGTGCACGGAGTGGTTCCGACCCGCGGCTCTTTTGCAGATTGAGGTGAGCTATCTTTTCTATTTTAATAATCTTATGTTTCTTATCTTTTTTGTAGGTCCAACAAGGCCCGTGGCGTTTCCCTGCAGCCGATTGCACCACTGTGGACGAAGCTGTTCAGACGGGTATGTATGTTGCTGTTGTTTTCGTCTTAATGTAAGCCATTTTGTTTATTTTGGCTAATCTTATGTTTGTTATCTTTTTTCTAGGTCCAACATGGCCCGTGGCGTCTTCCTGCAGCGATGTGCACCGCTGTGCACGGAGTGGTTCCGACCCGCGGCTCTTTTGCAGATTGAGGTGAGCTATCTTTTCTATTTTAATAATCTTATGTTTCTTATCTTTTTTGTAGGTCCAACAAGGCCCGTGGCGTTTCCCTGCAGCCGATTGCACCACTGTGGACGAAGCTGTTCAGACGGGTATGTATGTTGCTGTTGTTTTCGTCTAAATGTAAGCCATTTTGTTTTTTTAGGCTAATCTTATGTTTGTTATCTTTTTTGTAGGTCCAACATGGCCCGTGGCGTCTTCCTGCAGCGATGTGCACCGCTGTGCACGGAGTGGTTCCGACCCGCGGCTCTTTTGCAGATTGAGGTGAGCTATCTTTTCTATTGTAATAATCTTATGTTTCTTATCTTTTTTGTAGGTCCAACAAGGCCCGTGGCGTTTCCCTGCAGCCGGTTGCACCACTGTGGACGAAGCTGTTCAGACGGGTATGTATGTTGCTGTTGTTTTCGTCTAAATGTAAGCCATTTTGTTTTTTTAGGCTAATCTTATGTTTGTTATCTTTTTTGTAGGTCCAACATGGCCCGTGGCGTCTTCCTGCAGCGATGTGCACCGCTGTGCACGGAGTGGTTCCGACCCGCGGCTCTTTTGCAGATTGAGGTGAGCTATCTTTTCTATTTTAATAATCTTATGTTTTTTATCTTATTTGTAGGTCCAACATGGCCCGTGGCGTCTTCCTGCAGCGATGTGCACCGCTGTGCACGGAGTGGTTCCGACCCGCGGCTCCTTTGCAGATTGAGGTGAGCTATCTTTTCTATTTTAATAATCTTATGTTTCTTATCTTTTTTGTAGGTCCAACAAGGCCCGTGGCGTTTCCCTGCAGCCGATTGCACCACTGTCGACGAAGCTGTTCAGACGGGTATGTATGTTGCTGTTGTTTTCGTCTTAATGTAAGCCATTTTGTTTATTTTGGCTAATCTTATGTTTGTTATCTTTTTTGTAGGTCCAACATGGCCCGTGGCGTCTTCCTGCAGCGATGTGCACCGCTGTGCACGGAGTGGTTCCGACCCGCGGCTCTTTTGCAGATTGAGGTGAGCTATCTTTTCTATTTTAATAATCTTATGTTTCTTATCTTTTTTGTAGGTCCAACAAGGCCCGTGGCGTTTCCCTGCAGCCGATTGCACCACTGTGGACGAAGCTGTTCAGACGGGTATGTATGTTGCTGTTGTTTTCGTCTTAATGTAAGCCATTTTGTTTATTTTGGCTAATCTTATGTTTGTTATCTTTTTTGTAGGTCCAACATGGCCCGTGGCGTCTTCCTGCAGCGATGTGCACCGCTGTGCACGGAGTGGTTCCGACCCGCGGCTCTTTTGCAGATTGAGGTGAGCTATCTTTTCTATTTTAATAATCTTATGTTTCTTATCTTTTTTGTAGGTCCAACAAGGCCCGTGGCGTTTCCCTGCAGCCGATTGCACCACTGTGGACGAAGCTGTTCAGACGGGTATGTATGTTGCTGTTGTTTTCGTCTTAATGTAAGCCATTTTGTTTATTTTGGCTAATCTTATGTTTGTTATCTTTTTTGTAGGTCCAACATGGCCCGTGGCGTCTTCCTGCAGCGATGTGCACCGCTGTGCACGGAGTGGTTCCGACCCGCGGCTCTTTTGCAGATTGAGGTGAGATATCTTTTCTATTTTAATAATCTTATGTTTTTTATCTTATTTGTAGGTCCAACATGGCCCGTGGCGTTTCCCTGCAGCCGATTGCACCACTGTGGACGAAGCTGTTCAGACGGGTATGTATGTTGCTGTTGTTTTCGTGTTCAAGTAAGCCATTTTGTTTATTTTGGCTAATCTTATGTTTTTTATCTTATTTGTAGGTCCAACATGGCCCGTAGCGTCTTCCTGCAGCGATGTGCACCACTGTGGACGGAGCGCTTCAGACGGGTATGTATGTTGCTGTTGTTTCCGTGTAAAAGTAAGCCATTTTGTTTTTTTAGGCTAATCTTATGTTTGTTATCTTTTTTGTAGGTCCAACATGGCCCGTGGCGTCTTCCTGCAGCGATGTGCACCGCTGTGCACGGAGCTCTTCAGACGGGTATGTATGTTGCTGTTGTTTCCGTGTAAAAGTAAGCCATTTTGTTTTTTTAGGCTAATCTTATGTTTGTTATCTTTTTTGTAGGTCCAACATGGCCCGTGGCGTCTTCCTGCAGCGATGTGCACCGCTGTGCACTGAGTGGTTCCGACCCGCGGCTCTTTTGCAGATTGAGGTGAGCTATCTTTTCTATTTTAATAATCTTATGTTTTTTATCTTATTTGTAGGTCCAACATGGCCCGGGGCGTCTTCCTGCAGCGATGTGCACCGCTGTGCACGGAGTGGTTCCGACCCGCGGCTCTTTTGCAGATTGAGGTGAGCTATTTTTTCTATTTTAATAATCTTATGTTTCTTATCTTTTTTGTAGGTCCAACATGGCCCGTGGCGTTTCCCTGCAGCCGATTGCACCACTGTGGACGAAGCTGTTCAGACGGGTATGTATGTTGCTGTTGTTTTCGTGTACAAGTAAGCCATTTTGTTTATTTTGGCTAATCTTCTGTTTGTTATCTTTTTTCTAGGTCCAACATGGCCCGTGGCGTCTTCCTGCAGTGATGTGCACCGCTGTGCACGGAGTGGTTCCGACCCGCGGCTCTTTTGCAGATTGAGGTGAGCTATCTTTTCTATTTTAATAATCTTATGTTTTTTATCTTATTTGTAGGTCCAACATGGCCCGTGGCGTCTTCCTGCAGCGATGTGCACCGCTGTGCACGGAGTGGTTCCGACCCGCGGCTCCTTTGCAGATTGAGGTGAGCTATCTTTTCTATTTTAATAATCTTATGTTTCTTATCTTTTTTGTAGGTCCAACAAGGCCCGTGGCGTTTCCCTGCAGCCGATTGCACCACTGTCGACGAAGCTGTTCAGACGGGTATGTATGTTGCTGTTGTTTTCGTCTTAATGTAAGCCATTTTGTTTATTTTGGCTAATCTTATGTTTGTTATCTTTTTTGTAGGTCCAACATGGCCCGTGGCGTCTCCCTGCAGCGATGTGCACCGCTGTGCACGGAGCTCTTCAGACGGGTATGTATGTTGCTGTTGTTTCCGTGTAAAAGTAAGCCATTTTGTTTATTTTGGCTAATCTTATGTTTGTTATCTTTTTTCTAGGTCCAACATGGCCCGTGGCGTCTTCCTGCAGCGATGTGCACCGCTGTGCACGGAGTGGTTCCGACCCGCGGCTCTTTTGCAGATTGAGGTGAGCTATCTTTTCTATTTTAATAATCTTATGTTTCTTATCTTTTTTGTAGGTCCAACAAGGCCCGTGGCGTTTCCCTGCAGCCGATTGCACCACTGTGGACGAAGCTGTTCAGACGGGTATGTATGTTGCTGTTGTTTTCGTCTAAATGTAAGCCATTTTGTTTTTTTAGGCTAATCTTATGTTTGTTATCTTTTTTGTAGGTCCAACATGGCCCGTGGCGTCTTCCTGCAGCGATGTGCACCGCTGTGCACGGAGTGGTTCCGACCCGCGGCTCTTTTGCAGATTGAGGTGAGCTATCTTTTCTATTGTAATAATCTTATGTTTCTTATCTTTTTTGTAGGTCCAACAAGGCCCGTGGCGTTTCCCTGCAGCCGGTTGCACCACTGTGGACGAAGCTGTTCAGACGGGTATGTATGTTGCTGTTGTTTTCGTCTAAATGTAAGCCATTTTGTTTTTTTAGGCTAATCTTATGTTTGTTATCTTTTTTGTAGGTCCAACATGGCCCGTGGCGTCTTCCTGCAGCGATGTGCACCGCTGTGCACGGAGTGGTTCCGACCCGCGGCTCTTTTGCAGATTGAGGTGAGCTATCTTTTCTATTTTAATAATCTTATGTTTTTTATCTTATTTGTAGGTCCAACATGGCCCGTGGCGTCTTCCTGCAGCGATGTGCACCGCTGTGCACGGAGTGGTTCCGACCCGCGGCTCCTTTGCAGATTGAGGTGAGCTATCTTTTCTATTTTAATAATCTTATGTTTCTTATCTTTTTTGTAGGTCCAACAAGGCCCGTGGCGTTTCCCTGCAGCCGATTGCACCACTGTCGACGAAGCTGTTCAGACGGGTATGTATGTTGCTGTTGTTTTCGTCTTAATGTAAGCCATTTTGTTTATTTTGGCTAATCTTATGTTTGTTATCTTTTTTGTAGGTCCAACATGGCCCGTGGCGTCTTCCTGCAGCGATGTGCACCGCTGTGCACGGAGTGGTTCCGACCCGCGGCTCTTTTGCAGATTGAGGTGAGCTATCTTTTCTATTTTAATAATCTTATGTTTCTTATCTTTTTTGTAGGTCCAACAAGGCCCGTGGCGTTTCCCTGCAGCCGATTGCACCACTGTGGACGAAGCTGTTCAGACGGGTATGTATGTTGCTGTTGTTTTCGTCTTAATGTAAGCCATTTTGTTTATTTTGGCTAATCTTATGTTTGTTATCTTTTTTGTAGGTCCAACATGGCCCGTGGCGTCTTCCTGCAGCGATGTGCACCGCTGTGCACGGAGTGGTTCCGACCCGCGGCTCTTTTGCAGATTGAGGTGCGCTATCTTTTCTATTTTAATAATCTTATGTTTCTTATCTTTTTTGTAGGTCCAACAAGGCCCGTGGCGTTTCCCTGCAGCCGATTGCACCACTGTGGACGAAGCTGTTCAGACGGGTATGTATGTTGCTGTTGTTTTCGTCTTAATGTAAGCCATTTTGTTTATTTTGGCTAATCTTATGTTTGTTATCTTTTTTGTAGGTCCAACATGGCCCGTGGCGTCTTCCTGCAGCGATGTGCACCGCTGTGCACGGAGTGGTTCCGACCCGCGGCTCTTTTGCAGATTGAGGTGAGATATCTTTTCTATTTTAATAATCTTATGTTTTTTATCTTATTTGTAGGTCCAACATGGCCCGTGGCGTTTCCCTGCAGCCGATTGCACCACTGTGGACGAAGCTGTTCAGACGGGTATGTATGTTGCTGTTGTTTTCGTGTTCAAGTAAGCCATTTTGTTTATTTTGGCTAATCTCATGTTTTTATCTTATTTGTAGGTCCAACATGGCCCGTAGCGTCTTCCTGCAGCGATGTGCACCACTGTGGACGGAGCGCTTCAGACGGGTATGTATGTTGCTGTTGTTTCCGTGTAAAAGTAAGCCATTTTGTTTTTTTAGGCTAATCTTATGTTTGTTATCTTTTTTGTAGGTCCAACATGGCCCGTGGCGTCTTCCTGCAGCGATGTGCACCGCTGTGCACGGAGCTCTTCAGACGGGTATGTATGTTGCTGTTGTTTCCGTGTAAAAGTAAGCCATTTTGTTTTTTTAGGCTAATCTTATGTTTGTTATCTTTTTTGTAGGTCCAACATGGCCCGTGGCGTCTTCCTGCAGCGATGTGCACCGCTGTGCACGAAGTGGTTCCGACCCGCGGCTCTTTTGCAGATTGAGGTGAGCTATCTTTTCTATTTTAATAATCTTATGTTTTTTATCTTATTTGTAGGTCCAACATGGCCCGGGGCGTCTTCCTGCAGCGATGTGCACCGCTGTGCACGGAGTGGTTCCGACCCGCGGCTCTTTTGCAGATTGAGGTGAGCTTTTTTTTCTATTTTAATAATCTTATGTTTCTTATCTTTTTTGTAGGTCCAACATGGCCCGTGGCGTTTCCCTGCAGCCGATTGCACCACTGTGGACGAAGCTGTTCAGACGGGTATGTATGTTGCTGTTGTTTTCGTGTACAAGTAAGCCATTTTGTTTATTTTGGCTAATCTTCTGTTTGTTATCTTTTTTCTAGGTCCAACATGGCCCGTGGCGTCTTCCTGCAGTGATGTGCACCGCTGTGCACGGAGTGGTTCCGACCCGCGGCTCTTTTGCAGATTGAGGTGAGCTATCTTTTCTATTTTAATAATCTTATGTTTTTTATCTTATTTGTAGGTCCAACATGGCCCGTGGCGTCTTCCTGCAGCGATGTGCACCGCTGTGCACGGAGTGGTTCCGACCCGCGGCTCCTTTGCAGATTGAGGTGAGCTATCTTTTCTATTTTAATAATCTTATGTTTCTTATCTTTTTTGTAGGTCCAACAAGGCCCGTGGCGTTTCCCTGCAGCCGATTGCACCACTGTCGACGAAGCTGTTCAGACGGGTATGTATGTTGCTGTTGTTTTCGTCTTAATGTAAGCCATTTTGTTTATTTTGGCTAATCTTATGTTTGTTATCTTTTTTGTAGGTCCAACATGGCCCGTGGCGTCTTCCTGCAGCGATGTGCACCGCTGTGCACGGAGTGGTTCCGACCCGCGGCTCTTTTGCAGATTGAGGTGAGCTATCTTTTCTATTTTAATAATCTTATGTTTCTTATCTTTTTTGTAGGTCCAACAAGGCCCGTGGCGTTTCCCTGCAGCCGATTGCACCACTGTGGACGAAGCTGTTCAGACGGGTATGTATGTTGCTGTTGTTTTCGTCTTAATGTAAGCCATTTTGTATATTTTGGCTAATCTTATGTTTGTTATCTTTTTTGTAGGTCCAACATGGCCCGTGGCGTCTTCCTGCAGCGATGTGCACCGCTGTGCACGGAGTGGTTCCGACCCGCGGCTCTTTTGCAGATTGAGGTGAGCTATCTTTTCTATTTTAATAATCTTATGTTTCTTATCTTTTTTGTAGGTCCAACAAGGCCCGTGGCGTTTCCCTGCAGCCGATTGCACCACTGTGGACGAAGCTGTTCAGACGGGTATGTATGTTGCTGTTGTTTTCGTCTTAATGTAAGCCATTTTGTTTATTTTGGCTAATCTTATGTTTGTTATCTTTTTTGTAGGTCCAACATGGCCCGTGGCGTCTTCCTGCAGCGATGTGCACCGCTGTGCACCGAGTGGTTCCGACCCGCGGCTCTTTTGCAGATTGAGGTGAGATATCTTTTCTATTTTAATAATCTTATGTTTTTTATCTTATTTGTAGGTCCAACATGGCCCGTGGCGTTTCCCTGCAGCCGATTGCACCACTGTGGACGAAGCTGTTCAGACGGGTATGTATGTTGCTGTTGTTTTCGTGTTCAAGTAAGCCATTTTGTTTATTTTGGCTAATCTTATGTTTTTTATCTTATTTGTAGGTCCAACATGGCCCGTGGCGTCTTCCTGCAGCGATGTGCACCACTGTGGACGGAGCGCTTCAGACGGGTATGTATGTTGCTGTTGTTTCCGTGTAAAAGTAAGCCATTTTGTTTTTTTAGGCTAATCTTATGTTTGTTATCTTTTTTGTAGGTCCAACATGGCCCGTGGCGTCTTCCTGCAGCGATGTGCACCGCTGTGCACGGAGCTCTTCAGACGGGTATGTATGTTGCTGTTGTTTCCGTGTAAAAGTAAGCCATTTTGTTTTTTTAGGCTAATCTTATGTTTGTTATCTTTTTTGTAGGTCCAACATGGCCCGTGGCGTCTTCCTGCAGCGATGTGCACCGCTGTGCACGGAGTGGTTCCGACCCGCGGCTCTTTTGCAGATTGAGGTGAGCTATCTTTTCTATTTTAATAATCTTATGTTTTTTATCTTATTTGTAGGTCCAACATGGCCCGGGGCGTCTTCCTGCAGCGATGTGCACCGCTGTGCACGGAGTGGTTCCGACCCGCGGCTCTTTTGCAGATTGAGGTGAGCTATCTTTTCTATTTTAATAATCTTATGTTTCTTATCTTTTTTGTAGGTCCAACATGGCCCGTGGCGTTTCCCTGCAGCCGATTGCACCACTGTGGACGAAGCTGTTCAGACGGGTATGTATGTTGCTGTTGTTTTCGTGTACAAGTAAGCCATTTTGTTTATTTTGGCTAATCTTCTGTTTGTTATCTTTTTTCTAGGTCCAACTTGGCCCGTGGCGTCTTCCTGCAGTGATGTGCACCGCTGTGCACGGAGTGGTTCCGACCCGCGGCTCTTTTGCAGATTGAGGTGAGCTATCTTTTCTATTTTAATAATCTTATGTTTCTTATCTTTTTTGTAGGTCCAACATGGCCCGTGGCGCTTCCCTGCAGCCGATTGCACCACTGTGGACGAAGCTGTTCAGACGGGTATGTATGTTGCTGTTGTTTTCGTGTACAAGTAAGCCATTTTGTTTATTTTGGCTAATCTTCTGTTTGTTATCTTTTTTCTAGGTCCAACTTGGCCCGTGGCGTCTTCCTGCAGTGATGTGCACCGCTGTGCACGGAGTGGTTCCGACCCGCGGCTCTTTTGCAGATTGAGGTGAGCTATCTTTTCTATTTTAATAATCTTATGTTTCTTATCTTTTTTGTAGGTCCAACATGGCCCGTGGCGTTTCCCTGCAGCCGATTGCACCACTGTGGACGAAGCTGTTCAGACGGGTATGTATGTTGCTGTTGTTTTCGTGTACAAGTATGCCATTTTGTTTATTTTGGCTAATCTTATGTTTGTTATCTTTTTTCTAGGTCCAACATGGCCCGTGGCGTCTTCCTGCAGCGATGTGCACCGGTAAGCACGGAGTGGTTCCGATCCGAGGCTCCTGCGACATACAGGTACGTTATTACAGGTACGTTATTTCTTTAGAAATATTTTTATCTACCTTTTCATTATATTGTGTGTTATTTATTGTATTAAATGATAACTGTTATTTCATTTGTTAAACATGTTTTTGCGATATTTCTACTTTATTTGTTTTGCCGAAAGTGCGATTAATAAATGAATACGGGGAGTACTTGATTTTAATACGGCATGGGCGGGGCACGTTGCGTTAACGTCATTTCCCGATATCTTCTGGAAAGTTCTACAGGTAAGAGAGCAACTTTTGTCTGTTGATGTCATGTTTAACATTTTTTTAGTTAGATGTACTGTTTTCCTTTACAGGTAAGCCAGGTTTATTTTTTTTAGGCTAATTTTATGTTTTTTATCTTTTTTCTAGGTCCTACATGGCCCGTGACGTCACCCTGCAGGGATGTGCACCGCTGTGCACGGAGTTGTTCCGATCCGAGGCTCTTTTGCAGTTTGAGGTCAGCTATCTTTTCTATTGTAATCTTATGTTTTTTCTGTCTTTTGTAGGTTCCACATGGTCCGTGGCGTCTCCCTGCAGACAGGTATGTATGTTTTTTTTTTTTTAGGATCCAAGTAAGGCATCTTTGTATTGTAGCTAATGTTATGTTTTTTCTCTTATGTTTAGGTCTAACATGGTCAATGTATGTTGTTGTTGTTTTCTTTTACAGGTAAGCCAGGTTTGGTTTTTTAGGCTAATGTTATGTTTCTTTTCTTTTTTCTAGGTCCAACATGGCCTGTGGCGTCGCCCTGCAGCGATGTGCACCGCTGTGCATGGAGCGGTTCCGATCCGAGGCTCCTGCGACATAAAAGTACGTTATTTCTTTAAAAATATTTTTATCTCCCTTTTTTTATGATATTGTGTTCTTTATTGTATTGCCTAATCGCTGTCATTTAATTTGTAAAAAATTTTTTTGCGATATTTAAATTTTTATTTGTTTGACAAAAGTGCTATTAATAATTGAATAGGGGGAGTACTTGATTTTAATACGGCATGGGCGGGGCACGTTTATTCACGTTAACGTCATTTCCCGATCTCGTCTGGAAAGTTCTACAGGTAAGCGAGCAACTTTTGTCTGTTGATGTAATGTATTAATTATTTTTTGTTACATCGATGGTTTTCATTTACAGGTAAGCCAGGTTTTTTTTTTTTTAGGCTCATCTTATGTTTCTTATCTTTTTTCTAGGTCCAACATGGTCCGTCGAGACTCCCTGCAGCCGCGTGCACTACTGTGCACGCAGTTTTTCAGACAGGTATGTATGTTTTTTTTTGTTTAGGATCCAAGTAAGGCATCTTTTTATTGTAGCTAATGTTATGTTTTTTCTCTTATGTTTATGTATAACATGGTCGATGTATGTTATTGTTGTTTTCCTTTACAGGTAAACCAGTTTTTGTTTTTTAGGCTAATCTTATGTTTCTTTTCTTTTTTCTATGTTCAACATGGCCCGTGGCGTCTTCCTGCAGCGATGTGCACCGGTAAGCACGGAGTGGTTCCGATCCGAGGCTCCTGCGACATACAGGTACGTTATTACAGGTACGTTATTTCTTTAGAAATATTTGTATCTACCTTTTCATTATATTGTGTTATTTATTGTATTAAATGATAACTGTTATTTCATTTGTTAAAAATGTTTTTGCGATATTTCTACTTTATTTGTTTGACGAAAGTGCGATTAATAAATGAATACGGGGAGTACTTGATTTTAATACGGCATGGGCGGGGCACGTTGCGTTAACGTCATTTCCTGATATCTTTTCGAAAGTTCTACAGGTAAGAGAGCAACTTTTGTCTGATGTCGTGTTTGACATTTTTTTAGTTAGATGTACTGTTTTCCTTTACAGGTAAGCCAGGTTTAGTTTTTTTAAGCTAATTTTATGTTTTTTATCTTTTTTCTAGGTCCTACATGGCCCGTGACGTCACCCTGCAGCGATGTGCACCGCTGTGCACGGAGTGGTTCCGATTCGAGGCTCTTTTGCAGTTTGAGGTCAGCTATCTTTTCTATTGTAATAATCTTATGTTTTTTCTGTCTTTTGTAGGTTCCACATGGTCCGTGGCGTCTCCCTGCAGACAGGTATGTATGTTTTTGTTTTTTTTAGGATCCAAGTAAGGCATCTTTGTATTGTAGCTAATGTTATGTTTTTTCTCTTATGTTTAGGTCTAACATGGTCAATGTATGTTGTTGTTGTTTTCCTTTACAGGTAAGCCAGGTTTGTTTTTTTAGGCTAATGTTTTGTTTCTTTTCTTTTTTCTAGGTCCAACATAGCCCGTGGCGTCGCCCTGCAGCGATGTGCACCGCTGTGCATGGAGCGGTTCCGATCCGAGGCTCGTGCGACATAAAAGTACGTTATTTCTTTAAAAATATTTTTATCTCCCTTTTTTTATGATATTGTGTTATTTATTGTATTGCCTAATAGCTGTCATTTCATTTCTAAAAATTTTTTTTGCGATATTTAAATTTTTATTGGTTTGACGAAAGTGCTATTAATAATTGAATACGGGGGAGTACTTGATTTTAATACGGCATGGGCGGGGCACGTTTATTCACGTTAACGTCATTTCCCGATATCTTCTGGAAAGTTCTACAGGTAAGAGAGCAACTTTTGTCTGTTGATGTAATGTATTAATTTTTTTTTGTTAGATCTACGGTTTTCATTTACAGGTAAGCCAGGTTTGTTTTTTTTTAGGCTCATCTTATGTTTCTTATCTTTTTTCTAGGTCCAACATGGTCCGTCGAGACTAAGAGAGCAACTTTTGTCTGTTGATGTAATGTTTTAAATTTTTTTTGTTACATGTACTGTTTTCCTTTACAGGTAAGCCAGGTTTAGTTTTTTTTAGGCTAATCTTATGTTTCTTATCTTTTTTCTAGGTCCAACATGGCCCGTGACGTCACCCTGCAGCGATGTGCACCGCTGTGCACGGAGTAGTTCCGATCCGAGGCTCATTTGCAGTTTGAGGTCAGCTATCTTTTCTATTGTAATAATCTTATGTTTTTTCTGTCTTTTGTAGGTTCCACATGGTCCGTGGCGTCTCCCTGCAGACAGGTATGTATGTTTTTGTTTTTTTTAGGATCTAAGTAAGGCATCTTTGTATTGTAGCTAATGTTATGTTTTTTCTCTTATGTTTAGGTCTAACATGGTCAATGTATGTTGTTCTTGTTTTCCTTTACAGGTAAGCCAGGTTTGTTTTTTAAGCTAATGTCATGTTTCTTTTCTTTTTTCTAGGTCCAACATGGCCCGTGGCGTCGCCCTGCAGCGATGTGCACCGCTGTGCACGGATCGGTTCCGATCCGAGGCTCCTGCGACATACAAGTACAATATTTCTTTAAAAAAAAATGTATCTACCTTTTTTTACTATATTGTCTTATTTATTGTATTGCCTAATAGCTGTCATTTCATTTGTTAAAATTTTTTGGGCGATATTTACACTTTTATTGGTTTTACGAAAGTGCTAATAATAATTGAATACGGGGGAGTACTTTATTTTAATACGGCATGGGCGGGGCACGTTTATTCACGTTAACGTCATTTCCCGATATCTTCTGGAAAGTTCTACAGGTAAGAGAGCAACTTTCGTCTGTTGATGTAATGTATTTACTTATTTTGGGTAGATGTACTGTTTTTCCTTACAGGTAAGCCAGATTTGTTTTTTTAGGCTAATGTAATGTTTCTTTTCTTCCGATTCGAAGCTCTTTTACAGTTTGAGGTCAGCTATCTTTTCTATTGTAGTAGTCTTTTTTTTTTTTTTTATTCTGTATTTTCTAGGTCTCACATGGTCCGTGGCGTCTCCCTGCAGCCGTGTGCACTACTGTGCACACAGTTTTTCAGATAGGTATGAATGTTTTTTTAGGCTAATCTTATGTTTCGTTTCTTTTTTCTAGGTCCAACATGGCTCGTGGCGTCTCCCTTTTTCACGTTAATGTAATTTCCCGATATTTTCACTGAGGTTTGCGCAGGTGTCGTCCTGGTATTCGGGTCCTGTACTCTAGTTTTGCCTTAAGTAGCTGATGTTTTCTGATCTTTGCCTCTTGTTTTGAAGTTTCTTTTTTCTAGGTCCAACATGGCTCGTGGCGTCTCCCTTTTTCACGTTAACGTAATTTCCCGATATCTTCACTGAGGTTTGCGCAGGTGTCGTCCTGGTATTCGGGTCCTGTACTCTAGTTTTGCCTTAAGTAGCTGATGTTTTCTGATCTTTGCCTCTTGTTTTTAAAAATGTATATTTATGCACTGTCCATGTTCTCTTTGTGTTTGTCTGATTTATACACTCCACTGACTGTGCTGCTACGATCGACAGGTAAGTGATATATTTTAATACATTTATGCACTGTTCATGTTTTCTTTGTGTAACGATTGTCTGATTTCTACAGTTCACTGAATTTACTGCTACGATCGACAGGTTAGGTGCAGAGCGCCATATTAGTAATATAAAAGAAAAATATTTTGCCACAATTTGTAGTATCATTAATTTGTGAGCTACTGTTTCAAATTATATGCCTACTGTTATGCTTGCAAGTTTACACTCAATTTGATAACGTTTTGTTAACACGCTTGCATGCAACTGCGTTTTTATTTTAGTAAAATTTACACTGCACTTGCGTATTGTTTTTAATGCACGCACGACTTTGTAGTAACTGCCCAGACTACTTGGTGCCACTTTAATTCTTTTGGGAGGGTGGGACCTGTCTCTTGCATCCGCGCGCGTTCACATTCAATTCACATGTAATTGCCACATCTTGACTCGCAATAAGATACACTTCTTTCCAGACAGTCCTTTGTTTGCTAGAAGGAAGCACCGCACCCAAACATTAACATACGGCTACAGGGCAACATCAACACTACATGTGGTCTTCTTTTGGTATTTAATTCAAGCAACTGACAGGCCTTCACGTATACTTAACACAGAATTCGCACCTCTTCACTCACAATGGAATACACTTTTTGCCAGACAGTTCTTTGTTTGCTAGAAGGAAGCACCGCACCCAAACATTAACATACGGCTACAGGGCAACATCTTACCTATTTGCTGTTTTTCAACACTACATGTGGCTTCTTTTGTTATTTAATTCAAGCAACGACACTTTTTTTAACCTTTCGCACTATTTAAAACACACGAGCGGACTTTCGGGACAGTTCTTGGGAAAAAGCCCGACGGTATACTTCGAGAGCTGATCGATCTCTAAGCAAAAACTGTAAGTAACTGCTTTCATTAAGAATAAGAGAATGCTTTACTTTTACCGTTTTAAATTTTTTAACAAAAATTAATTCAATTAGTATATTTGTATAAATGTTATAACTTTAGCTTTTACTTCTAAAATTTACGTGCACATGGCTTTTTATTAAACACTTTAAAGCATTTTTGAATACTTTTTGTCGGAAAACTTTCAACATCATGCAACTTTTGCCATATCTCATGTTCTTTAGTAGCTGCAGTGTAAGAAATGAGTGTATTTAAAAGATCTTATCATTTGTAGTAACTTCATAAAGAGTACTACCAGTGTTTGTAAAAGCATTAACAGTAAATAGTAGCCATGCGGGAAAGAGCCCTGTCGCTTTGCTGTGGGGAGCGGGAGGGGGGATGCTGTAACCCCGGACTCTACGTAAAGCACCCGTCTCCTCGTGTGCCGTCTGTCATCATCAGTGTCCTGGGGTAACTTTTACTTTAACAAACAGATGACATTCTCTTGTGCGAAACAACTGCTCTTCCTGTAAAAATGCCCATTTGTATTCAGTAGTCTAACTCTGTGACATGCTGGGTAAAGTTTTGGAAATGAGCCGAAAGTAATAATATTGGTAAAGTAATAGCGCATTATTACAATCCATCCGTTTGTCAACAGATTGCACACCAAATCGTGTCTCGTTTGTGACGGGCCACGAACGCTCAAGCTACCTTACCTTGCTCGCGCATCCCCTATCTGCTTGGGGACTGTCTCCGGGGCTGACCACCTCCATAGCGCCCCTCTCCAGCGCGTCTCAGGGGCACAGGGCACATGGCACATACATGCTGTATTTGTATCAATGTTATAACTTTAGCTTTTACTTCTAAAATTTACGTGCACATGGCTTTTTATTAAACACTTTAAAGCATTTTTGAATACTTTTTGTCGGAAAACTTTAAACATCATGCAACTTTTGCCATATCTCATGTTATTTAGTAGCTGCAGTGTAAGAAATGAGTGTATTTAAAAGATCGTATCATTTGTAGTAACTCCATAAAGAGTACTACCAGTGTTTGTAAAAGCATTAACAGTAAATAGTAGCCATGCGGGAAAGAGCCCTGTCGCTTTGCTGTGGTTGAGCGGGAGGGGGGATGCTGTAACCCCGGACTCTACGTAAAGCACCCGTCTCCTCGTGTGCCGTCTGTCATCATCAGTGTCCTGGGGTAACTTTTACTTTAACAAACAGATGACATTCTCTTGTGCGAAACAACTGCTCTTCCTGTAAAAATGCCCATTTGTATTCAGTAGTCTAACTCTGTGACATGCTGGGTAAAGTTTTGGAAATGAGCCGAAAGTAATAATATTAGTAAAGTAATAGCGCATTATTACAATCCATCCGTTTGTCAACAGATTGCACACAAAATCGTGTCTCGTTTGTGACGGGCCACGAACGCTCAAGCTACCTTACCTTGCTCGCGCATACCCTATCTGCTTGGGGACTGTCTCCGGGGCTGACCACCTCCATAGCGCCCCTCTCCAGCGCGTCTCAGGGGCACAGGGCACATACATGCTGTTTTTGTACATTACACGTGCTCATCCTTTTTTGGATTAATTAAAGTAACTGACATTATTTCTTCCTTTCTCAGTATTTGAAGCACACGAGCGAACATTCTGAAAATTTCATAAAAAGAAGCTAGGCCGTATACTTCAAGAGCTCATCTGTCGATTTTACAGAACTGTAAGTAACTTCATACAATGGAAAGACAGTAATGCTTTGTTTTGAATTTTTAGCCTTTTTAACTTCACTTACATTTGTTTACGAGAAATGTAACGCTGTCATACCTTTAGCTTTTATTTGTCAAATTTACGCGCACTCTGTAATTTTTAAAACACTATCTAGTACATTTAGATAATTTGTCCATTGCACCATCACTCACTGCTGCACTCTCTTCAGCATCTCTCTACACCATCACTCACTGCTGCACTCTCTCCTCAGTCTAGGAGTAACATCCCTTCATTCTCTCCTCAGCCTCTCCCTGCACGGTCCCTTCACTGTTGCCCTCTCTGCTCAGACCCCCGCATCCAGGCTGCACCCATGACTCATCCACTGCACCATCACTCACTGTTGCACTCTCTCCTCAGCCTCTCCCTGCACGGTCCCTTCACTGTTGCACTCTCTCCTCAGCCTCTCCCTGCACGGTCCCTTTACTGTTGCACTCTCTCCTGGGCCTCTCCCTGCACGGTCCCTTCACTGCTGCCCTCTCTGCTCAGAACCCCTCATCCAGGCTGCACCCATGACTCATCCACTGCACCATCACTCACTGTTGCACTCTCTCCTCAGCCTCTCCCTGCACGGTCCCTTCACTGTTGCACTCTCTCCTCGGCCTCTCCCTGCACGGTCCCTTCACTGCTGCCCCCTCTACTCAGACCCCCGCATCCAGGCTGCACCCCTGACTCATCCACTGCACCATCACTCACTGCTGCACTCTCTCCTCAGCCTCTTCCTGCACGGTCCTTTCACAGCTGCCCTCTCTACTCAGACCCCCGCATCCAGGCTGCACCCATGACTCATCCACTGCACCATCACTCACTGCTGTACTCTCTCCTCAGCCTCTTACTGCACGGTCCCTTCACTGTTGCACTCTCTCCTCAGAGTCTCCCTGCACCGTCCCTTCACTGATGCACTCTGTAATTTTTAAAACTCTGTCTAGCACATTTCGTTAATTTGTTGTAAAAAGCGTTCATTATAATGAAACTGTTGCCGTATCTAATGCTCTTTGGTAGCTGCAGTGTTTAGACGGAGTGTATTTCCCTCGTATAAACTCTTTAAATAGCAGCACTAGTGTTCGCAAAAACAGCCTGTTGCTTTGCTGTCAGTAGAGGGGGGGGGGGAAGAGGGCGGAGGATGTGGTAGCTACAGACTCCTTACGTAAAGCATCCGTCTCCTCGTGCGCTGTCTGCCCAATGCCACACTTCTTGAATTATTTTATTCAAGTAACTGACATTATTTTTTATTTCCTAGTATTTCAAGCATTCGAGCGAGCTTTTCTCGAGTGGTAGCCAGGCAGTATACTTCGAGAGCTGATATATCTCTGTTGCAGAACTGTAAGTAAATTTATACATTGAAAATTACACAATGCTTGACTTTTAAGGTTTTACCTTTTTTAACTTCACTTATATTTTGACTTACGATATATGTAACAATGTTATACCTTTACATTTTATTTGCAAAATATACGTGCACCTTTTAATTTATTACACACTTTCGAGCACATTTCAATACTTTGTTGTAGAGTACATTTGACATCCTCAACCTCTCCCTCCACCGTCCCTTCACTGCTGCAATCGCTCCTCAGCCTCTCCATGCATACTCTCCTCAACGTATACAAATGTAATCTGAATGAACGGAAAAGTGATGCAACTTTTGCCATATCTCATGTTCTTTAGTAGCTGCAGTGTAAGAAATGAGTGTATTTAAAAGATCTTATCATTTGTAGTAACTCCATAAAGAGTACTACCAGTGTTTGTAAAAGCATTAACAGTAAATAGTAGCCATGCGGGAAAGAGCCCTGTCGCTTTGCTGTGGGGAGCGGGAGGGGGGATGCTGTAACCCCGGACTCTACGTAAAGCACCCGTCTCCTCGTGTGCCGTCTGTCATCATCAGTGTCCTGGGGTAACTTTTACTTTAACAAACAGATGACATTCTCTTGTGAGAAACAACTGCTCTTCCTGTAAAAATGCCCATTTGTATTCAGTAGTCTAACTCTGTGACATGCTAGGTAAAGTTTTGGAAATGAGCCGAAAGTAATAATATTAGTAAAGTAATAGCGCATTATTACAATCCATCCGTTTGTCAACAGATTGCACACCAAATCGTGTCTCGTTTGTGACGGGCCACGAACGCTCGAGCACATTTCAATACTTTGTTGTAGAGTACGTTTGACATCCTCAACCTCTCCCTCCACCGTCCCTTCACTGCTGCAATCGCTCCTCAGCCTCTCCATGCATACTCTCCTCAACGTCTCACTGGATCATCCCTTCACTGCTGCACTCTCTCTTCTGCCTCTTACTGCAACATCTCTTCATTCTCTCCTCAGCCTCTTCCTGCACGGTCCCTTCACTGTTGCACTCTCTCCTCAGCCTCTCCCTGCACGGTCCTTTCACTGCTGCCCTCTCTGCTCAGACTCCCGCATCCAGCCTGCACGTCTGACTCATCCACTGCACCATCACTCACTGTTGCACTCTCTCCTCAGCCTCTCCCTGCACGGTCTCTTCACTGATGCCCTCTCTGCTCAGACTCCCGCATCCAGGCTGCACCTCTGACTCATCCACTGCACCATCACTCACTGCTGCACTCTCTCCTCAACATCTCAATGGACCATACCTTCACTGCAGCACTCTCTCCTTAGCCTCTCTTTGCACAGTCCATTCACTGCTGCACTCTCTCTTCAGTCTCTCCCTCCACCAACATTTCACTACTGCGCTCTCTTCATCCTCTCTCTGCACCGTCTATTCACTGATGCACTCCCTCTTCATCCTCTCCCTCCACCGTCCCTTCACTGCTGCAATCGCTCCTCAGCCTCTCCATGCATACTCTCCTCAACGTCTCACTGGATCATCCCTTCACTGCCGCACTCACTCCTCTGCTTCTCTTTGCACCGTCCTTTCAATAATGCACTCTCTCCTCACCTTCTCCCTGCACCGTCCCTTCACTAATGCCCTCTCTGCTCAGCTACCCATTGCATTGTCCCTTCACTGCTGCACTCTCATCAACTTCTCACTGCACCATCCCTCCACTGTGGTGCTGAGAGCATAAGGCAAAGAGCATAGTGCAGAGAGCATTGTACAGAGAGAAAGAGAGAATAAACATAACATTAGCAAATTTGAAAAGATAACTTTTCACAATCTGTACAAAAACAGCATATCGAAACAACTTCATGCACAGTGGTGCATATCACTGCAGGGGGACGCCACGGCCCATGTTCGACCTAGACAAAAGAAAAGAAACATAAGATTAGCCTAAAAAAACAAACATGGCTTACCTCTGAACGAAAACAACAACAACATACATACCCGTCTCAACAGCTTCGTGCACAGTGGTGCACACGGCTGCAGGGAGACGCCACGGGCCATGTTGGATCTACAAAAGCCTAAAAAAACATAGGATTATTGCAAAAGAAAAGATAGCTTACCTCAAACTGCAAAAGAGCCGCGGATCAGAACAACTCAGTGCACAGTGGTGCACATCGCTGCAGGGAGATGCACGGGCGATGTTGGACCTAGAAATACGAAAATATACCTTTTCCAAAAAAAAACTAAACAAAAAAAAACATACATACCGTTCAAAGGAGTACTGAGCAACTTCTTTCAGAGAGGGTCAGAGCAAAATGGCCTTTACATATCTACAGCCATTTTCATAGTTGGGTCTGTGCTGGGTCTGTGCTTTTGTTGTTCTGAGCAACACATAACGACACTCACTGTCTAAAGAACAGCAAAACTTAAAGGCCCCCAAATACGCTCTCTATATTATGATCTCTGTATTATGGTCTCTGTATTAAACTCTCTGTACCACACTCTCTGTACCACACTCTCTGTACAATGCTCTCTGTACTACACTCTCTAGACTACGCTCTCTGGAGTACGCTCTCTGTACAATGCTATCTGTACATACACCCTCTGTACTACATACACCCTCTATACTACATACACCCTCTATACTACATACACCCTCTATACTACATACACCCTCTATACTACATACACCCTCTATACTACATACACTCTCTGTACATACACTCTTTGTACACACAATCTTCATACACGATCTCTAAAACACACTCTGATACACATGATATGTATTACGCTCTGTTATCTATGCTCTCTGTATTATACTCTCTGTGTTATGCTCTATGTGTTGTGCTCTGTCTTACGCTCTCTGTTTTACGCTCTCTGTTTCTTATACTCAGTTTAGTACACTGTTTATACACGCTCTCTAAGATACACTCTGTTACACATTATATATATCACGCTCTGTTATCTATGCTTTCTGTATTATGCTTTCTGTGTTAGGCTCTCTGTGTTATGGTCTCTATCTTGCGCTCTTTGTTTCTTACACTCTGTTCCCTACGCCCTTTTCTTACGCTCTGTTTCTTACTCTCTGTTTCTTACTCTCTGTTTCTTACTCTCTGTTTCTTACTCTCTGTTTCTTACTCTCTGTGTATTACGCTCTGTGTATTACGCTCTGTGTATTACGCTCTGTGCATTACGCTCTCTGCATTACGCTCTCTGCATTACGCTCTCTGCATTACGCTCTCTGTACCGCATTCTCTGTACTACATTGTAAGAGTAGTTCAGAGAGTGTGTTGCAAAGAACATGGTACAGAAAGCGTGGTGCAGGAAGCGTGGTGCAGAAAGCGTGGTGCAGAAGGCGTGGTGCAGAGAGTCTGGTGCAGAGAGCATGATGCAAAAAGTATAATGCAGAGAGTGTGATGCACTATAAGTTGGCAATCGCTGATGATGATAAAGTGAGTGCAGGTGAGAACTAATCTGCAAACTCCAATTGGGTTGCTTACGTGAGGCATTGCCAACTTTTTCACATCTTTTCCCTTTCTATACATTCTCGGTCTGGCGCTCTCTGTCTGGCGCTCTCTGTCTGGCGCTCTCTGTCTGGCGCTCTCTGTCTGGCGCTCTCTGTCTGGCGCTCTCTGTCTGGCGCTCTCTGTCTGGCGCTCTGTCTCTTACGCTCTGTGTCTTACGCTCACCCTCTGTACTACATACACCCTCTGTACTACATACACCCTCTGTACTACATACACCCTCTGTACTACATACACCCTCTGGCTCATACACCCTCTGTACTACATACACCCTCTGTACATACACTCTGTACATACACTCTTTATTAAACTCTCTGTACCATACTCTCTGTACAATGCTCTCTGTACCACACTCTCTGGACTATGCTCTCTGGACTACGCTCTCTGTACAATGCTAGAAGTGCCGCTTTGCCCATTTTTGATTGCTGAATTTACCGATTTGCCCATTTGCAGTGCGATACTGCTAGCATGACTCTGTTGCATATTTTGTTTTCATCTCGCCGCTTTAACTCATTTGCATTTTGTTCCGTAGCGTGACCCTGTTGTAGTATTTGCGTTTCCCCCCTAGCGCTCCTGCCGCCCTGACCCCTCCACCTCCATTTTGTTGTTGTTGTCGTCCTCCTTTGCCCGCCCCGCCTCCCAGCTGAAGCGCCCTCGCCCCTCCCCCCCACCATCCATTTATGGCCAATGCCCCCACGCGCAGCGTCCACGCGCTACGTACACGCCGAAGGTGCGCCAAAGGTAAGCCCGTCTACGCCCGTCCGCGCCTGGACCACGCCCAGCGCCAGATCCCCTGCCCCTCGCGTTGCCCAGCCCTCCCGCATCACCTACGATGCCACCACCCTCCTAGCCCTTAACCCTGGTCGCGCCCCCAACTGCGTCCAAGCCGCTCCTGGACACACCCATGGCCCTTTCTCCTGCTACTCCTGCAAATTCAGCGGCACCGACAACATTTCTGCTACGACCACACCACAGATTCCCGACCCCAACCACCTACAATGCATCCTTCTCAACACCCGATCGGTCCACAGGCATGCCATTGACCTATGGAATCTACTAGACACCATTTCTCCGGACATCGCCTTCCTTACGGAAACATGGATGAATGCTTCCTCCGCACCAGACATCACCATTGCCATCCCTGAAGACTATAAGATCACCCGCAAAGACCGTACCAGCCACACAGGAGGAGGAATCGCTATCGTCCACAAGAAATCTATCCGCATCTCAACCAGCTCTGACGTCAATCTCGCCAACTCCGAACATCTTCACTTCCAGATCCACATCGACCCCAAAACAACACTCAGAGGCACTCTCCTCTACAGACCTCCAGGACCTCGCACAAAATTCAGTGAAGACATCACGGACTTCATCACCCCACACGCGCTCCCCTCCAAAGATTACATCCTTCTGGGAGACCTCAACTTTCACCTTGAAAAGACCAACGACCGCAACACCACCACCCTCTTGGACAACCTCACCAACCTCGGACTTAAACAACTAGTCACTTCCCCCACCCACATCGCAGGTCACACACTCGACCCCATCTTCACATCCAGCAATCATGTCTCCTTCAGCCACACTACGGATCTCCTCTGGACCAACCACAGCTGCGTTCACTTCATCTACAACAAGCCGAAACCCTTCAACCACTCCCAACCTACCCTGCAAAGAAACTGGAACAAAATCACCACAGACCAAATCTCCGCATCGCTCCTTCGAAACTCCCCAGCCCTCTCTTCTAACGCCAACGAAGCCGCCGCCAACCTCACCCTATGGTTATCCAACACCGCTGACACCTTAGCTCCACTGAAAAAACGTCAAAGCAAACCTGGCAGCAAGAAAGCCTCATGGTTCAACGATGATCTCAAGAAGTCCAAGAAACTCTGCCGCTCCCTTGAAAAGGCCTGGAAAAAAGACCCAACCACCAGCACCAAGGACGCCTTCAAAAGCGCCACCCGCACTCACCACCAACTGATCCGAAAAGCCAAGAAAACAGCATTCAAGGATCGACTCGACAACAATGCCCACAACAGCAAGGAACTTTTCAACATCGTCAAGGAATTTTCCAATCCCTCGGCCAACTCCAACGACATCACCCCCTCTCAAACCCTCTGCGACTCCCTAGCCTCTTTTTTCCACAACAAGATTGCAGACATCCACAACAGCTTTGACAACCAACCCGGAAACCAACCCACCCTACCATCTGCTGACCATCTTCCCCCCGTGAACACCCTCAACGCTTGGAACCCAATCTCCACTGATGACACCATCCGCCTGATGAATTCCATCCACTCAGGATCCCCCACAGACCCATGCCCTCACCACATCTTCAACAAAGCAGACTCCGCCATAGCACCGCACCTCCGAAACGTCATCAACTGCTCCTTCAACTCAGCTACCTTCCCAGAAGACTGGAAACACGCTGAACTCACCGTCCTTCTGAAAAAACCAACAGCGGACCCCACCGAACTCAAAAATTACCGCCCCATCTCGCTTCTTCCATTCCCGGCCAAAGTCATCGAGAAATCCGTCAACAACCAGCTTGCCGCTTTCCTCGAAGCCAACAAATCCCTCGACCCCTCACAATCTGGCTTCCGAGCAAAACACAGCACTGAGACCGCCCTCATCGCAGCAACAGACGACATTCGAACTCTACTGGACAATGGAGACACAGTCGCCCTCATCCTCCTCGACCTCTCTGCAGCATTCGATACAGTCTGCCACAGCACCCTTCTACAACGCCTCAATAACATCGGAATCCAAGGAAAAGCACTTGAATGGATCACCTCGTTCCTCACCGGAAGAACCCAGAGAGTCCGCCTTCCTCCATTCAAGTCCGAGGCCTCTGAAGTCATCTGCGGCGTACCTCAAGGATCCTCACTCAGTCCCACCCTCTTCAACGTATACATGAGCCCCCTCGCGGCCATCGCATGCCAACACAACCTCAACATCATCTCCTACGCGGACGACACTCAACTAATCCTCTCTCTCACCAATGACCCCAGCACCGCCAAAACTAACCTACACGATGGAATGAAAGAAGTTGCCGAATGGATGAAACAAAGCCGTCTGAAACTGAACTCAGACAAAACAGAAGTCCTCATCTTAGGTACTTCCCCCTCTGCATGGGACAACTCCTGGTGGCCGGAAGCCCTCGGAAAAGCACCCATCCCGACAGACCACGCACGGAACCTTGGCGTCATCCTGGATTCTTCACTCTCAATGAACAGACAAGTCAGCGCCGTATCCTCTTCCTGCTTCAACATTCTTCGCATGCTCAGAAAAACATTTCGCTGGATCCCCTCCGAAACCAGGAAAACAGTCACCCACGCTCTGGTCACGAGCCGACTGGACTACGGAAACACCCTCTACGCGGGTACTACCCCAAAACTCCAGAAGAAACTCCAACGAATCCAAAACGCATCAGCCAGGCTCATATTAGACATCCCACGCAACGAACACATCTCTGGTCACCTTAAAGACCTCCACTGGCTACCCGTCAATAAGAGGATCACTTTCCGACTGCTTACCCACGCACACAAATCACTCTACGACATCGGACCAGATTGCCTCAACTCTCGACTGTCCTTCTACACCCCCTCCCGCCAACTACGGTCTTCCAGCCAAGCCCTCGCCACGGTACCTCGCATCAACAAGACCACCATGGGAGGCAGATCCTTTTCATACCTGGCTGCTAAAACATGGAACTCACTCCCCGCTTACCTTCGCCTCACCCAGAACCACCTAGCGTTCAGAAAGCAGCTTAAAACGTGGATATTTGACAAATAATCCTCCTCCCCTTCCTAAGCGCCTTGAAACCCTCTGGGTATGTAGTGCGCTATACAAATTTTATGACTTGACTTGACTTGACTACTACATACACCCTCTATACTACATACACCCTCTATACTACATACACCCTCTATACTACATACACCCTCAATACTACATACACTCTCTGTACAAACACTCTCTGTACATACAATCTTCATACACAATCTCTAAAACACACTCTGATACACATGATATGTATTACGCTCTGTTATCTATGCTCTCTGTATTATACTTTCTGTGTTATGCTCTATGTGTTATGCTCTGTCTTACGCTCTCTGTTTTACGCTCTCTGTTTCTTACACTCTGTTTAGTACACTGTTTATACACGCTCTCTAAGATACACTCTGTTACACATTATATATATATCACGCTCTGTTATCTATGCTTTCTGTATTATGCTTTCTGTGTTAGGCTCTCTGTGTTATGGTCTCTATCTTGCGCTCTTTGATTCTTACACTCTGTTCCCTACGCCCTTTTCTTACGCTCTGTTTCTTACTCTGTTTCTTACTCTGTTTCTTACTCTCTGTTTCTTACTCTCTGTTTCTTACTCTGTTTCTTACTCTCTGTTTCTTTTACTTACTCTCTGTGTATTACGCTCTGTGTATTACGCTCTGTGTATTACGCTCTGTGTATTACGCTCTGTGCATTACGCTCTCTGCATTACGCTCTCTGCATTACGCTCTCTGCATTACACTCTCTGTATTACGCTCTCTGTATTACGCTCTCTGTACCGCATTCTCTGTACTACATTGTAAGAGTAGTTCAGAGAGTGTGTTGCAAAGAACATGGTACAGAAAGCGTGGTGCAGGAAGCGTGGTGCAGAAAGCGTGGTGCAGAAAGCGTGGTGCAGAAAGCATGGTGCAGAGAGTCTGGTGCAGAGAGCATGATGCAAAAAGTATAATGCAGAGAGTGTGGTGCACTATAAGTTGGCAATCGCTGATGATGATAAAGTGAGTGCAGGTGAGAACCAATCTGCAAACTCCAATTGGGTTGCTTACGTGAGGCATTGCCAACTTTTTCACATCTTTTCACTTTCTATACATTCTCGGTCTGGCGCTCTCTGTCTGGCGCTCTCTGTCTGGCGCTCTCTGTCTGGCACTCTCTGTCTGGCGCTCTCTGTCTGGCGCTCTCTGTCTGGCGCTCTCTGTCTGGCACTCTGTCTCTTACGCTCTGTGTCTTACGCTCACCCTCTGTACTACATACACCCTCTGTACTACGTACACCCTCTGTACTACATACACCCTCTGTACTACATACACCCTCTGTACTACATACACCCTCTGTACTACATACACCCTCTGTATATACACTCTGTACATACACTCTTTAACACACTCTCTGTACCATACTCTCTGTACCACACTCTCTGTAACACACAATCTCTTTACATACTCTCTGTACACACTTCCTATATTACTCGCTCAGTATTATGCTCTCTTTAATTTATTACACACTTTCTAGCACATTTCAATACTTTGTTGTAGAGTACGTTTGACATCCTCAACCTCTCCCTCCACCGTCCCTTCAATGCTGCAATCGCTCCTCTGCTTCTCTTTGCACCGTCCTTTCAATAATGCACTCTCTCCTCAGCTTCTCCCTGCACCGTCCCTTCACTAATGCACTCTCTGCTCAGCTACCCATTGCATTGTCCCTTCACTGCTGCACTCTCATCAACTTCTCACTGCATCATCCCTCCACTGTGGTGCTGAGAGCATAAGGCAAAGAGCATAGTGCAGAGAGCGTTGTACAGAGAGCAAGAGAGAATAAACATAACATTAGCCAAATTGAAAAGATAACTTTTCACAAACTGTACAAAAACAGCATATCGAAACAACTTCATGCACAGTAGTGCATATCGCTGCAGGAAGACGCCACGGGCCATGTTGGACCTACAAAAAAGATAAGAAACATAAGATTAGCCTAGAAAAACAAACATGGCTTACCTCTGAACGAAAACAACAACATACATACCCGTCTCAACAGCTTCGTGCACAGTGGTGCACACGGCTGCAGGGAGACGCCACGGGCCATGTTGGATCTACAAAAGACAAAAAAAACATAAGATTATTGCAAAAGAAAAGATAGCTTACCTCAAACTGCAAAAGAGCCGCGGATCAGAACAACTCAGTGCACAGTAGTGCACATCGCTGCAGGGAGATGCACGGGCGATGTTGGACCTAGAAAAACGAAAATATACCTTTTCCAAAAAATTTGTAAACAAAAAAAAAACATACATACCGTTCAAAGGAGTACTGAGCAACTTCTTTCAGAGAGGGTCAGAGCAAAATGGCCTTTACATATCTACAGCCATTTTCATAGTTGGGTCTGTGCTGGGTCTGTGCTTTTGTTGTTCTGAGCAACACATAAGGACACTCACTGTCTAAAGAACAGCAAAACTTAAAGGCCCCCAAATACACTCTCTATATTATGATCTCTGTATTATGCTCTCTGTATTAAACTCTCTGTACCACACTCTCTGTACAATGCTCTCTGTACCACACTCTCTGGACTACACTCTCTGGACTACGCTCTCTGTACAATGCTATCTGTACATACACCCTCTGTACTACATACACCCTCTATACTACATACACCCTCTATACTACATACACCCTCTATACTACATACACCCTCTATACTACATACACTCTCTGTACATACACTCTCTGTACATACAATCTTCATACACGATCTCTAAAACACACTCTGAGACACATGATATGTATTACGCTCTGTTATCTATGCTCTCTGTATTATACTCTCTGTGTTATGCTCTATGTGTTATGCTCTGTCTTACTCTCTCTGTTTTACGCTCTCTGTTTCTTACACTCTGTTTAGTACACTGTTTATACACGCTCTCTAAGATACACTCTGTTACACATTATATATATATATCACGCTCTGTTATCTATGCTTTCTGTATTATGCTTTCTGTGTTAGGCTCTCTGTGTTATGGTCTCTATCTTGCGCTCTTTGTTTCTTACACTCTGTTCCCTACGCCCTTTTCTTACGCTCTGTTTCTTATTCTGTTTCGTACTCTGTTTCTTACTCTCTGTTTCTTACTCTCTGTTTCTTACTCTCTGTTTCTTACTCTCTGTTTCTTACTCTCTGTGTATTACGCTCTGTGTATTACGCTCTGTGTATTACGCTCTGTGCATTACGCTCTCTGCATTACGCTCTCTGCATTACGCTCTCTGCATTACGCTCTCTGTATTACGCTCTCTGTATTACGCTCTCTGTACCGCATTCTCTGTACTACATTGTAAGAGTAGTTCAGAGAGTGTGTTGCAAAGATCATGGTACAGAAAGCGTGGTGCAGGAAGCGTGGTGCAGGAAGCGTGGTGCAGAAAGCGTGGTGCAGAAAGCGTGGTGCAGAGAGTCTGGTGCAGAGAGCATGATGCAAAAAGTATAATGCAGAGAGTGTGGTGCACTATAAGTTGGCAATCGCTGATGATGATAAAGTGAGTGCAGGTGAGAACCAATCTGCAAACTCCAATTGGGTTGCTTACGTGAGGCATTGCCAACTTTTTCACATCTTTTCACTTTCTATACATTCTCGGTCTGGCACTCTCTGTCTGGCGCTCTCTGTCTGGCGCTCTCTGTCTGGCACTCTCTGTCTGGCGCTCTCTGTCTGGCGCTCTCTGTCTGGCGCTCTCTGTCTGGCACTCTCTGTCTGGCGCTCTCTGTCTGGCGCTCTCTGTCTGGCGCTCTGTCTCTTACGCTCTGTGTCTTACGCTCACCCTCTGTACTACATACACCCTCTGTACTACATACACCCTCTGTACTACATACACCCTCTGTACTACATACACCCTCTGTACTACATACACCCTCTGTACATACACTCTGTACATACACTCTTTACCACACTCTCTGTACCATACTCTCTGTACCACACTCTCTGTAACACACAATCTCTTTACATACTCTCTGTACACACTTCCTATATTACTCTCTCAGTATTATGCTCTCACACTCTCTATACACACACACACTCTAACACGCTTTAAACGCACAAAATCTACCCAACACTCTTTACTACAATAAACTACACAATATTAAGTACATGCTTATCTAAAAACACTATAGTACAAATGCAACTCACTATTATTTATGACTTGCTCAAAAATACAAATACACTTTACTAAACACTTTCATTACCTTACCTTCTTTCTTGTAATACAATACATTAATAAATACTATTATTAAAAGTACTAACTAATGCATTTTTCTCATTTTTCATAGGTTGGCAATTATTCCTTACAAGATCACAAGTTGCTAATTGCGTGTCCAAACAACATCGAGGTAAAAGTACATAACTGTTTTTGTTTCTCTATCCACTTGTAACAGTAAAAAGACTTTTAACAACATCAAATAGTATAGATCTATAAACAAGATAACATAACTCATTTACTCTCTATATATACATATATATATTCACTGAAAAAACCATAGGTTTCACACCAGTTATAGTTAGCTGGAAATTTTACTGATATAAAACCATTGAAATTCCCACGTTATAGTTAGTCGGACTCACTATAACTTGCGCGTGCAATGCACTGCTGATGACATCACATATTACATCACTCATGACATGGTCAGTGACATCACTCATGACATCACTGATGACACCATCCAGTGAATATGTGTCTTTCTGAAAAATAAATATTAGTGAGTTATGTTTAAATATTTAAATATATATATTAGTGTTTCACTTTGTGTATAAGTGGCTACATGTGTTGGTAAGTAGCTACATGCGTATGTATATGGGTTATTAGATATTTTTATTAGTATCAGTATGACTGTCTATATGGTTTAGTGGGGGTATTACTTAGCACATAGATGCATGAGTGACTGACTCTTTGTTTGTATGTGTTTTGAAGACAGCATATGTACAGGACTGTATGGGTGGATGAGTGTCTATATGTGTTTGTTAGTGAGTGAATGACTGTCTCACTAGTGTCTTTATCAGTACCTACATATGTTTTAATCTAGTATATATGAATATTGATGTATATAAGTGAGTATATGTGAGAGTAAGAGATTGTAAGAGTTCCTGTTTAAATAAGTATGTGTTTCTATAAGTGATTGTTTAAGAGAATAAATATGTGTAATTTTAAATAGAAGTAAGGTGGAAGTGTGTGTATAACTCTATATTCAAATAAATGGATGTTCAATAGTTTATTTGCACGTGTGAATATGTGTGTGAGTAACTTTTGGATGAATGTCGGTGTGTAACAGGATGTATAGGTGTATCACTTCATATGATGAGTGAGTATATGTATGAGTGACTATATAGAACTGTTGGTGAAAGAGTGGATGTGTATATAGATAGTGGAATTACTGAATTGCTTGTTGTAACTGATATAGGTATCTCCATTTTTTAAAAAATTTCAGTTTCTATTTTTGAATATGTGTCTCAAGGGTTACATTATAGTGAAAGGAGGTCTGTCACTATGTCACAAGGATGGTGTCATGAGTGATGTCACTGACCATGTCATGAGTGATGTAATATGTGATGTCATCAGCAGTGCATTGCACGCGCAAGTTATAGTGAGTCCGACTAACTATAACGTGGGAATTTCAATGGTTTTATATCAGTAAAATTTCCAGCTAACTATAACTGGTGTGAAACCTATGGTTTTTTCAGTGAATTTAATAGGTTTTTTAAATGCTAATTCCTAACTATAACTGGTGTGAAACCTATGGTTTTTTCAGTGAATTTCAAAGGTTTTTTTAATGCTAATTCCTAACTATAAGTTTCACTTTATAAATAAGACTGTTAGCACTCTAGTTGTTCTTTTTAACACTCTGGTACATTTTCTCATTGGGCTACAGTTGGGCTACATCTAGTTGAATTTTGGGCTACATTTTCAATTTTTGATCTCTGGTGGCCATCTTTGGGCTACAATGGGCTACTTTGGGCTACATTTGGGCTACATTTTGGCTCTAACATATATTAAGCCCAATGTAGCACAATACATATTTTTCTAAAGTTAATGTTTTTTACAAACCACTTCAGAATAGAGCTACCTGTCCCTACAATTTTCCCAATTTTTTTTAAAAAAATTATTTTGGGGAGCGCCCCGAAAAGCGTATTTTTACAAAGCGCCCCGGGGCGCGCTCCGGGGAGCGTCCCGTGAGCGCCAATATCGCAAACGAAAACATAATCGTGACGTATCGCGTAGCCGCGACCGCGTGATACGCACGGCGTAAGCGCACCCGGAAGTACTCGAGCGAATACGATCGCACAACGTAAACTTCCGACGCGCTTACGCTGCGCGACCCGGGGCGCGCCCCCGGGCGCGCCCCGGGCGCGTAGCGTAAGCGCGTCGGGTCATGTGAGCAGAAAATAACACTTTTCATTGGTTCATAACAGTTTTGGTTTCATAATGATGAAGCCCCTGGTCTTGTGACCTGAAAATAACACTTCTCATTGGTTCAGGACAGTTTTTTTTTCTAAATGATGAAAGACCCCACCTTTTTTCCTTATTCTGACTTTGTCCTTTGACTGAGGAAGACCTGTTTGTTGCTCTGTCTACTTTTTTGCTCTTTGAGTAATATTTTGTACTATAAAATGGCTTCATTAGTAGCATCAGCTGGTGCATCTGCCCCACCACCACCACCACAACCACCAAGAGGACCAGCTCCAAATTATGTTGGTGGTCAAGAACAGGAGGAGGAAGAGGAAGAGGAAGAGGAGGAGGGGAGAAGAAGATGGCTGCCTGAAGAAAACACACCTTATAAACCCAAACCACACTTCATTTGGCAGTTTTTTTCAATTCCAGAGGGGAAAAAAAAGGTGAATGCGCCCAAAGTCACTTGCCTCATCTGCAATGATGAACTTTCACGGGGCAACCCAAATAAGAAATATTCTTTTGGTAACTATACCATGATTCGGCACATGACAAGAAAGCATCCAAACAACTACTCTCGTGCAGAGTTCCGGGAAATGGCCAGTAACCTCCCCCATTCATCAAAGACCCCCTCCCAAAGAAACCAACCCACTTCCTCGCAACCAGAAACATCCGAGGTGATGCCTTGCATTCAGCCGAGATTTGCTGATTTTAAAATTACTTGCACTGCTTGTGGCAAACTTATCTCCTATGGGGAAAAAAGTGTGAAACTCATCGTCCTTGCAGGTGATAATCACAAGTGCCCCAAAAATAAGTAATTTTTTGGGTTTTTTGTTTTTTTGCTCCAGTTGAGCCAGTTTCAATTCCCTTTTTTTGTTTCTCCCCCCAAAAAAATACAAAAAAATATATAAAACTGTTTTGAAAAGCCAAAAAAAGTTCAAAAAGTTCAAAAAACACAAAAAAAAATATAAAACAACAAAAAGAAGAAAAAAAAAAGTTCTTTTTAGAACTACCTCCAATTTCTAAATCAAAACTTCATTTTTTAAACACTCTGTCACCTTTTTTCATCATAGTGCGCTCCCAGGGCCGCTCCCCGGTGCGCGCACCGTGCGCTTCCCCCGCGCAAAACGAAAAAAAAAAATATATATTTTAAATGCCCCGCGGGGCCCTTTTATAGCCCCCACATCAAACCTAGGGGGTCAAAGGGGTCTATCCCTGACGCCTTATGGTCAGTTCCCACTTTGTTTTAGCCACCTCTTATGTCTCGATTTTACCGAGACACAAGATGGCGACCGCTCTGGACTGTTTCGAATGTTTACAGACACCCGAGAGCCAATCAGCTTTCCATGCGCACCTCGCGTGGCGCGCCTGGAGCGCTCTCCGGTGCGCGCACCGGAGCGCTGCTATAGATATATATATTTTTTTGAACCTAAATTACTCAAAATCCACTGGAGCACATATCTTGAGACATAGCAAAGGCACATCGGGCTACCAGTCCCTACAATTTTGCCAAGTTTGGTGTAAATCCATTCAGCCGTTCGGGCTAAAAGTGAAATCGACCGCCCTATGGAAATTAACATGGGGAAAACGCGTTTTGGGACCCCCCTTTTATCTCGGCCCCCGCTTGACGAATCCCCCCCAAACTTTCAAGGAAGGACCGGAGCTCGACGAGGCCATTTTCAGGAAATTTTGAGGCAGATTCGTCAACCGGTGCCAAAGTTATTCCAAATAGAATTTTGAGATTTAACATTGAAAAAAATCCTAACTATAACTACCTACTGGCGACCGCCAGTAGGTAATATATATATATATATATATATATATATATATATATATATATATATATATATATATAGATATATATGTGTGTGTGTGCATGTATATAGATATATTTATATATATATATATGTTTATAGAATAGCCTAATTAAATTAAAAATATAAATACTCAAGTATAAATAAAAGACCTAAATATTATAAAAGTAATACTTAAAAGATTACCAGGAAAAAAATAGGCTAGAAATTAAAAGAAATAAAAATAAATCTCATTAATAACTATAATATAAATATAGCAATTTTGCCGTAAACTGTAACTATATACAAATAGCACATACTCAATATACTCTTTAGACAACAGTTTAAGAAATAAAAATCAGCGTAGCAATAAATATGATCAAAATACTGCAAGCGGATTATCATCAGGGGCATTTAAGATTTTCAAGTAATTCAAGAGGGAGACAATGTTTACCAAATAGCACATTTGCTATTATACACAACTATAGCAAAGTTGCAAATACATGGACTAAAGAAGATTTACATCACATTATGGACTTAGGTGAAGCTTTATACACAGATATGCATTCAATTAATAGTCAAATACTTATGCATCCAGACGAATTGCCAAATTTTATACAACACAATAACACTATCTATGCACTTAAGCTTAAAGAACCATCATATGGAGACATATTAAAACATTTTGACCCATCAACACCAACATTAATAACAACATTAAAAGCTGCACTAGATTGTAACTCAGGTGTTTTACTTTGCATGGAAAAGTATGTTATTTCTATTATAAACAATAACAATTCATACTTTGTATTTGATTCACATAGCCGCGATAACACAGGAATGCCTCACCCAAATGGAACATGTATTACTATACAAATACCATTTGAAAATCTTCTAGACTACATCACTAAGCTTGCACATAGCATTAAAGGTCCAAATGATAATTGCGTGCCATATGAATTAACTCCTATAAATATAACTACTATTAAAAAAGATACGCTTCAAAAAGCAATAGTCAATAATGAACAAAATAGAAATTCTATACCAAGAAAATATATATATGTGCATTCTACTGAAGCATGTTCTAATTTTTTTACACACGCCTTTCAGACACGTATAGAAAGAGCAAAAAATATCATACGTGAATCAAAATTCAGAACCTTTACTAATGTAGAACAGCCATCAACATCATTAGCTAATACTCTTAGTACTAGATCAGATCCAAATCCATTTTTAACTCCTACAACACGTACAGAACTAACTACGACTAACAGCCATCACATAGATCCACCACAATATACTAGTACACCACAGAATAATACTACAACTAACACATATGCTAGTATAGTTAGAAAAACACTTCAGCAAAATAGCATAAACAAACATTTAGAAAAACAAACATCACAAGGTAATTTACATGCCAACACATATACAGATATTAATGATCATGTTTATAAACCTATTCCTGTAAGTAATACAATAATAATTCCTGAAAATAGGGCCAATAGCATATTGACTAAAAGTCTAACAGACACAAATAGAGACATAAATAATGATAATTTGGCACAACCTCCACAAGATATAGATAAAGTTAATAGAACACAGGAGCATAAACAAAACACCATTTAAAACACATCACAATATTCACAATCTCTAACAATGAGTCTATTTGCTATACTACACAACTACTGTAAACCAGCATCTACTTGGGACACTTTAGATGTAAATTGTATAATGGATCTTGGAGATGCTTTATATACTGAAATGCACTCTCTTAATAACGATAATTGTGAACTACTACATAATTTACCTAATTACATAGTTCACAATAACATAATCTATTCTACTAAGCTGAAAAAAAGCTTTCAAGGTGAGATAAATGAAGACAACAAAAGTAAAAATGCTAAATTAATGTCAGCATTAACTTCAACAATTAATTTAGAAAATGGTGTTTTAATCTGTATAGAAAATAATGCAATTTCGGTATTTAAAAATAACCATTCTTACTTTATATTTGATTCACATAGCCAAGATGAAAAAGCAATACCACATCCTAATGGAACATGTATTGCTATAGAAATAGAATCTATTAATCAACTTATCCAATACATCATAAAGTTACCTAATAAAGGAAGACTAACACATTCACAAAGTATTAGTTTACAATTAACTCCTGTAAAAATTATAACAATTAGCCAAAAATCACTTAACGCAACACTAAAAAACACTAGCGAGAATAAAATGAAGTCTAAAAAAAACATATATGTCCATACTACAAAAGTATTGGTAAATG
Source organism: Lissotriton vulgaris (assembly GCF_964263255.1). Classification (NCBI taxonomy): domain Eukaryota; kingdom Metazoa; phylum Chordata; class Amphibia; order Caudata; family Salamandridae; genus Lissotriton; species Lissotriton vulgaris. The sequence continues at coordinate 1,104,321,087 of NC_141687.1, forward strand.
CATTAACACATATTACAACTACAAACATACAAGTCAGAAATACAAGTACAAACACAGTAAACAGCAATAGTCAAGCAAATGAAGAGCTTTTAACAACACACAGTAATGTCACTGCTGACATAACTAATAGCAATGACAATGTCATAACTGTATCATTTACACATAGTGATCAATTACCAACACAAACTAGTAGGATACAGGCGCAAAAAACTAACAGGAAAAGAAAGCATACACAAGAAGCTGAAAATTCAGATAACACTGATACTAATATAAGGTTACAAACAACAACTGAAATAATAAGTAGCTTTCATGCCCAAATAAGATATGGTCCGGAGTATGCTTGCACTATTTGCAATCAATTATGGCATAAACAGAATTTAGTAAAAACACACAGTATTACAAAGAAAGCAAAATTCTTAGAGTGTAACATTAGCAAATTCAAAACTGATGAGATATGTAAAACATGTTACACATATATCAATAACAACAAAATACCCCCTTGTTCTTTTTATAATGGTATGACTTTTCCTAATATTCCAGCAGCTTTACAGTTGCATAATTTAGAAGAAAGATTAGTATCACCAAGAATACCTTTTTTACAAATTAGAGCACTACCACGTGGGTTCCAAAAATCTCTATCAGGTGCAGTAGTTAATGTACCTGCAGATGTTATGACAACTGTTACTGTTTTACCTAGGCAAGTTAATGATAACATGACGATTCCCATTAAATTAAAAAGAAAATTAAGTTACAAATCTTATACACATTTTGAGAAGGTGAGACCTAATAAAGTTAAACACGCTGCAATATATTTAGCAACTACTAACTCTTGGGGGGAGACTACTGAATCTCACGTCACCTGCCTGAGCGTTCTAGCGCTTTGCAGGAGTACAGGTGAGCTCCTATTTAAGGCGAGCACTTCTGTTGCTCTGCCTTTGGTAAGGTGCCTTTAGGTGCTTTGTTGCTGCTGGTATTACAGCGCGCTGCGCTTGGCTTATTTTAAAAAATCCCGTTTTTCTATTTCTGTTCAATTTATTTAGTTCTACCTTGTTTTTAACTTGCATCCTGTGCTGGCCCCATACTTGCACTATAATTGTGCCCCCACCGCGTTTTGGACGGAGTTATTCACCTTATTGTTGCCTGTTCGTGGCGCCGGTCGCCATCTTGGGGGGGGACTACTGAATCTCACGTCACCTGCCTGAGCGTTCTAGCGCTTTGCAGGAGTACAGGTGAGCTCCTATTTAAGGCGAGCACTTCTGTTGCTCTGCCTTTGGTAAGGTGCCTTTAGGTGCTTTGTTGCTGCTGGTATTACAGCGCGCTGCGCTTGGCTTATTTTAAAAAATCCAGTTTTTCTATTTCTGTTCAATTTATTTAGTTCTACCTTGTTTTTAACTTGCATCCTGTGCTGGCCCCATACTTCCACTATAATTGTGCCCCCACCGCGTTTTGGACGGAGTTATTCACCTTATTGTTGCCTGTTCGTGGCGCCGGTCGCCATCTTGGGGGGGGACTACTGAATCTCACGTCACCTGCCTGAGCGTTCTAGCGCTTTGCAGGAGTACAGGTGAGCTCCTATTTAAGGCGAGCACTTCTGTTGCTCTGCCTTTGGTAAGGTGCCTTTAGGTGCTTTGTTGCTGCTGGTATTACAGCGCGCTGCGCTTGGCTTATTTTAAAAAATCCCGTTTTTCTATTTCTGTTCAATTTATTTAGTTCTACCTTGTTTTTAACTTGCATCCTGTGCTGGCCCCATACTTGCACTATAATTGTGCCCCCACCGCGTTTTGGACGGAGTTATTCACCTTATTGTTGCCTGTTCGTGGCGCCGGTCGCCATCTTGGGGGGGGACTACTGAATCTCACGTCACCTGCCTGAGCGTTCTAGCGCTTTGCAGGAGTACAGGTGAGCTCCTATTTACAGCTCCCACAACTCACGCAGCGGTGACGCGCAGCGGTAGCGCCTGACTCGCGCCGGAGTCAAGCCAGAGTCCTGCCCGTCTGCGCCCGTCCGCGTTCCGGAGGCGTTTTGGCAGCGGGCGGGGCTCTGTCTCACCGAGAATGAGTAATTTGGGTGCTCATCGGGTACGGTACTCCTTCACGGAGTTGCGCTCCTTGAATGTTAGGGAGAGCTGCTGTTGCACCGTTTTTCCGCGCCGTCATAGGGGTAAGTCGCGATGTCCCGGTTGTGGCTGGCATCCTACCCGGGTCCTGTCATCAGCCCCGCCTATTAGCACAGCGGGTGCTGAGTATGCTTGCATGCTGTTAAACACCAGATCTGCTCGCTGCCATGCGCAACACATCTTTGAGCTCCTCGAGACCGAGAAGCCACTCTGTCTTATGTTGACGGAGACTTGGTGGGGTGAAGCGTCCAATCCTGATGTGGCTATGGCCATTCCGCCTGATTTTGACATCTTCAGGAAGGACAGAGCAAAGGGCAGGGGTGGCGGGGTCGCATTGGTGGTAAAGAAGGGTACGCCCTGTACCATCTTGCCGACCGAGGACATCCGCGGCTCGGAATCGCTGGCTTTTTCAATCGTGCTAGCGCCGCATCAATCAGTCAAGGGACTGTTAGTTTACCGCCCCCCTGGTCCGCTTGGGACGTTTTTTGCCGACCTCGAGTTGGGGTTGGTGGGTTTAGCCCTGAGAGCAGAACACTGCTTGGTGGCGGGGGACTTTAACATCCGGATGGATGATCCGTCGGACCCCGCCGCTATTAAGCTCTTGGAGGTCATGACGTCGCTGGGTCTTATCCCGCATCTGCAGGGCCCGACCCACGATAAGGGGCATACCCTTGACCAGGTCTTCTCGACTTCTCCTTTGGTAGTGAATGAGATTCTTCCTGTCTTGTGGTCGGACCATTGGCTTGCCAAATTTGTAATCAGTGGCAATGTCAGGGTGCCGAACCCTGTCTCACAGCAGCAGGGACGAGCCTTTAGAGCATTTAGCAGGGTGACCCCTGAGATGCTGGCTCAGGCGGCTGCGACTCACCCTTGCCCTTTGTCTGGTGAGCTAGAGAGAGACTTGGAGTCCCTGCAAAAATGGCTGACGGAGAGGCTGAATGACCTGGCCCCTGTTCTGCCCCCCCGCCTGACACCTAAGCGGGTCTCGGCCCCTTGGTTTACCACTGCTCTGTGGGCTATGCGGCAGCAGTGCAAGGTAGCCGAAAGGGCCTGGCGGGCACATTACGATTGTAAGGACAGGTCTGCCTATAAGGCTCTGGTTAGAGCTTACCACCGGGACATCCGCCTTGAAAAAAAAGCCTATCTTGCGGGGAGAATTGAGGCAGCGTCAAACTCTAGTAAGGAGATTTTTACTATTGTTCGAGAATTCATTTCACCTCGGACTACCACCTCGGAAGAGGGCCCCGCAGTATCCTGGGCGGCGGATCTCGCGTGTTTTTTCACAGGCAAGATCAAACTCATCCAGGACTCCTTTCTATCGAGTGGACCGGTCACTTTGCCGATGCCCGAGGCGGGCACGCTTCCCCTAGTTAGGCAGGGCGCCATACTGGCTGAGTTTCCATCTCTGCCAGCCTCCGCTTCCCTAGCGCTTATGGGCAACTTAAAATCTGGGTCTCCGCTTGACCCCTGCCCAGCTAAGCTCCTGGGTAACTTGGCGGAGGTGGTTAATCCGCTGGCTCACCCTCTTCTCAACCTGTCGTTGAGTTTGGGAGAGGTGCCGCCAGCATGGAAGCAGGCAATGGTCATCCCGTTGCTTAAAAAGCCGGGACTTGACCCGAAAGCTCCAGCCAATTACAGGCTAATTTCGCTGCTGCCGGCCCTTGTAAAAATTTTGGAGAAGCACGTTCAGTCGGTGCTCTCCAATTTTTTGGAGTCCCATGAGATCTTGCATGACTCCCAGTCGGGCTTCCGCTCAAATCGCAGCACCGAGACCCCGCTTCTTGAAGGTTTCGGAAACCATTAAAGGGGTGCTGGATTCCGGGGGCAAAGTCATGCTGGTGTTGTTGGACTTGTCGGCGGCTTTTGACACCGTCCCCCATGAGGGCCTGCTCGCAAGACTCTCTGAGATTGGCCTGCGGGGGACGGTGCTCAAATGGTTTTCTTCCTTTCTGGCCGGCCGCCGGCAAACGATCTGGACACCACCTGACAACGCTGTAATGCCGCCTCTGGGAGTCGGGGTCCCTCAGGGCTCTATATTGAGCCTGACCCTTTTTAATATCTATATGACCCCTTTGGCGGCGGTGGTGGAGTCATTTGGTGCCCGGATCGTGTCGTATGCCGACGACACCCAGCTCCTCTTCTCCTGTGAGAGGGGGGCTGACTTTGACGGGGAGAGTATCCAGAATTGCCTTGGGGCTGTGTTCGCATGGTTCCAACTGCACAGCCTCAAGTGCAATTCCGACAAATCAGAGGTACTCTTCTTCGGGTGCGATACGGAGCCCTGCTGGCAGGCCTGGTGGCCCATCGACATGTTCCCTCCGTCCGGCTCTTCGCCCATGGCCCAAAACTTAGGGGTGAAGATGGACAAGGGGCTGACGATGAAAGCCCAGATTTTGGGGGTAACCGGTACCTGCTTCGGCCTTTTAAAAATGTTGCGGAAGTTTCTGCCTCTCTTGTCCGAGGAGCACAAGAGGTTGACAGTGCAGGCCCTGATAGGCTCCAGGTTGGATTATGCCAACATTCTTTACCTGGGCCTGCCAGAGTATCTGCTGCAGAGGCTGCAAGTTGTACAGAACGCGGCGGCCAGGGCCATCTTTGGCCTTAGTAGACGTACCAGCGTCTCTGGGTTGTTGGTGACGCTACACTGGCTACCCATACGCAAACGGATTGCCTTTAAGGCTCTGACCCTTGCCTATAAAGCGCTCCATGCTGTGGGAGCTGAACATCTCCAAAAGAGACTGACCTTTTACCTTCCTACCCACTCGTTGAGGTCGGAATCTCTACTTCTGGCGGCTGTTCCGCGCGTGAAGAGGGCCCGCCTAGGGGGTCGCTCCTTCAGTCTTCTGGCTCCACAGATGTGGAATTCATTACCGCTCTCTTTGCGGGGGGCGACTACCCTCCTTGATTTTAGAAGAGGTCTCAAAACCTGGCTGTTTTCTCAATAGGTCTGCCAGTAGCTCTGTTTTTTTCTGTTGTTTCCTCTCCTCTTTTATCTGTGTTGTGTTATTCTGAAATCTGTCCGCCTTACCTAAAGCGCCGGGACACTCTTTTTGAGTAACCGTTGCGCTATACAAAAAGACAAATAACATAACACATAACATAACATAACATAACTAGCAATATGTTCAAAGAATATGGAGTCACCATTAATCCAGATTGGCAATATACACCTGCAAATATAACACCTTGTAATGACACTTCTGATACTAACGATACATCAGATTCTGAAGACAACATAGCAGCAGGGAATTTAGATACTATGTTAACTAATGAAACTATAACTACAGAAAATACTAATATTTTAAATTTAGCACCTGCAGAACATAACACACCAAGAGGTCTATATGAAGACATAGATTCTGAATATTTAGCTTTCCCTACAATATTTTGTGGCAAGCGAAGGCTAACAAATAAAGAAAGGCATGTACCAGTACATTACAGCACAATTTGTCAATGGGAATTAAGGAGTAATGATAAAAGAGTAGCAAAGTCTATAACAAATGTTTTCTTTAAATTGACAAAGTTGCGCATAAAACAAATACATAGCAAAATATACATCTCCCTTAGGAAATACTTTAATAATGGCCATGTTATAACTGCAAAAGACATCAAACAAAAATTAGACAAAATTCTACAATTTAATGAGGGGTACAAAATACTTAAAACTGTACGTAGTTCACCACCATATTGGGAGCAATGCAAAAAAGATGTATTTGCTATGATCAGACAATTAGGGATACCAACTTTCTTTCTGACTTTATCAGCTGCTGAAACAAAATGGTATCATTTAATTAACATCTTATTGCGTAGTGAAAACCAAAAGGAATGTACAAAAGAAGAATTTCAAAATATGTCATGGGAAACAAAATGCGCATTAATACAACAAAATCCTATAACTTGTGCAAGACATTTTGACTTCCAAGTTAGAAAACTATTTAATTGTATACTATTACATGAAAGTAATCCTATCGGCAAAATAATAGATTACTTTTATAGAGTAGAATTCCAACAACGAGGATCCCCACATATACATGCCATAATATGGATCGAGAATGCCCCACAATATGAAACTTCTGAACTCAATAAAGTTATTACTTTTATCAATAAGTATGTAACATGTGCAAAAACTCAAGATCCAAATATAGAGTCTTTATTACCGCTCCAAAAGCACGGGCATACAAAGAATTGTCGTATTAAACATAAAAGAACATGCAAATATCAGTACCCAAAATATCCAATGCCAGAAACGTATATATTAGAACAATTAGAGCTAGACAAAACAGATCAAGATCTCCTTCAGCAAATTGAACTAATACATCTAACGATGAACTCACAAGAATTTCAAAATTACACTTTTAGTCAGTTTTTAGATTCAATGCAACTAGATATAAAACAGTATCTTAAATGTATACAATCAATTATTGAAAAGAAAACTATTTTTCTACAAAGAACACCTGCTGAATGCTTTATTAATAACTACAATCCTACAATTTTACAAGCATGGCAAGCAAACATAGATATACAATACATCTTAGATGCATATGCCTGTGCTGTATATATTGTTTCATATATTAGTAAATCTCAACGTGGAATGAGCAAAATAATTGCACAAGCTGCAAAAGAAGTATATCACAATCCAAGTATAAAAGAACAACTCAAGCATATAGGTAACAAATTCTTAAACTGTACCGAGATAAGTGCGCAAGAAGCTGCCTACCTCATACTTCAAATCCCTTTACGAAAAAGTTCTAGATCTTTTGTATTCATTAATACAAGCCCACAAGAAAAGAGGACATACCTAATAAAAGACATTGAGACTATAAATTTATTGCCAGATACTTCTAATAACATTCAATATGAAAATATTATAGTAAAGTACAGCAAACGCCCTGAAATATTAGAAACATGTACATTAGCTGACTATGCATCTATGTATGATGTTAAAAAAATAAAATAAAAAAAGGAATAAAGAAACGGACCATGAAAATTTTCTTGCAGAAAATAACTTTTATAGCTCAGATGAGGAAGAACTTGAGATTAATCTGCAACATGAAGAAATAGAAGTAGACTACGCAAAACGCAAAAAACAAAAAATAATTCGATATTGTAGATTTAACAAAAACAATGACTCCGAAAATTATTATAGAGAATTGATAATGCTTTATTACCCATGGAGAGTTGAACATCAAATAATTGGTCAGAAAGAAACCTATTATGAACGCTATCTAGAAATTCAAAGCACAATTGACTATTATCATAATAAATATAATAAAACATTAACAACAAACGACAATGAAAATAGTACATTAGATCCATTACTTATACCTCCCACAGAAATAGAAAATGATGACAACATATGTCCAGAAATACAAGCTAATGAACAAATAATGTATGACTTATCATTCGATTTAGGAATTAGAAGTACAACTATTGAAGAAGAACTAACAAATAATTTAATACCAAATGAGCAATATAACAGTATAATGCAAAATCTTACCAATAAACAACTTAACTTTATATACCATCACTTACATTGGATAAAGACAAAAGAAACACCCTGCTACACATTTTGTGCAGGTGGTGCAGGAGTAGGTAAAAGCTTCCTTATTACTGCACTTTACCAAACATTACTATGATACTACAATACTAAAGCAGGAGAAAATCCAGACAACATATATGTATTGCTTACAGCTCCAACGGGCAAAGCAGCACATAACATTCATGGTAAAACACTACATAGTACTTTTAAAATACCGGTTTCGCAAACACTAGATCACAAACCACTAACTCATGAGAACCGGAGCACACTACAAAACCAATTAATGCATCTAAAAATAGTAATAATTGATGAAATCCCAATGGTAGGAGCAAATATATTCAATTTCATACATAATAGACTACAAGAAATAAAAATGTCTAACCTCCCTTTTGGTGGTGTATCAATTTTAGCAATTGGAGATTTTTATCAATTAAAGCCAGTATTTGACCCATACATTTTTGAAACTTCTAAATATTCATACAGACCATTAAGTACTAATCTATGGCAAGAACATTTTAAGTTATTTGAGTTAACTAAAATAATGAGACAGCTCAATGACTTACCATTTGCTGAACTACTAAACAGATTACGAGAAGGAAAACAAACTACTGAAGATATAATACAGATACAAACACGAGAATTTGAACCACCAGAAAACATTATCAAAACTATACCTTACATTATGGGAACTAACAATGAAGTTAATAGCATTAATAGTGCAGTTTTATTGCAACATATACAACATTACCCAGTTTACACAGCAACAGCAGTAGATACAGTTGCATCTGACTTAACTGAAATTGTTAAAAAGAAAATTCTTAGTCAATTGCCTACAGACTCAACAAAAACAATGGGCCTGCCATTCGTTGTCCATATTGCCTTGAAATTAAGATATGATCTAACTAGCAATATTAATGTTAATGATGGCTTAACAAATGGTGCTACAGGCATAGTTGAATTTGTAGAAACAATAAATAACACCCCTAATGTTATATGGATTCATTTTGATGATGAAAATGTTGGTAAATATACAAGGCAGGAAAATAAACACATATATAACACTAACATTTTGCCTACTTGGACACCAATACATGCTATATCGCGCCATTTTCAATTTACCAAAAAATTTATAACAATTATACGCAAACAATTTCCCCTACGACAATCATCTGCACGTACTATACATAGAACACAAGGAGCAACTATGGAACCACTTTACATACACTTTAACAATAGCAAAGTACATCATATGCATTATGTGGCTTTAAGCAGAGCCAAATCATTAGCTAACATATATATTAAAAACTTTAACCCAGACAAAATAGCTGTCCATGCTAAAGTACATGACGAAATGACAAGACTAAGAACAGATATGCTATTGCAAATATCTGTACCACAATTATGTAACTACAGCCAAATGTGTAATTTGATAGTGCAAAATATACGTTCACTGCAAAAGAATTACACAGCTATAAAAGCAGACACAAATCTAATGAATGCAGATATTCTATGCTTCACTGAAATAAACACTACTAGAATAGCTGATAGCAATACTTTCTTAATAGAACAGTACCATCTATTAATATTTGACAAATTCCACCATCAAGTAACAAACCATGGGATAGCAATTTACTACAGGAAAAATATTTTTTTAATTCCTATATATGAAACACAACACGAAATTGACATTCTACATTTTACTCTGCAGCTTAATAATTGCAACTACTTATTTGTTATACTATACAAACCACCACATGTACACATACAAACACTATTACAAGTTTTAAGTACGATATTGAACTTTTACCCTAATTATAATTACTGCATAATGGGTGACTTCAACATAGATTTAATACAATCATCACAAAATGCTAACATACTGCTACAATATATGGTAAACGAATTCAAATGTGAACAGAAAGTAACAGAATATACAACTGACTACAAATCGACTTTAGATCATATCTATAGTAATGTAAACTTAAGTCACTATGGTATATTAGAGTCATATTATAGTGATCACAAAGCTTTATGGGTTGCAATTTAGTAAGCATGTTGTATATATATGTGTGTATAAATAGTTCGCTATCTTTATGCGGCTAAATCAGTATTTATGTTAAGTAGTAACTCAGTGGCTCTCTATGGGTATATATGTAGCTCTGTATATGTGTTGATAGCTCTCTGTGTGTATGGCTGTCTCAGTATATGGAAGTTTATGGATGTATCAGTATGTAGTGCTCTGTATGTATGTCTGAGTGATACACTTTTTGTCTGTGTGTGGTAGACTCTCTCTCTATATATACCTCACTCTCTCTCCCTATCACTTTCTCTCACTAACTCTCTCTCTCACTACATCACTCACTCTAACTATGTCACACACTACTTCACTCTCTCACTAACTCATTCACTCTCTCTAACTCACTCTCTATCTCACTACTCAACTCTATCTAAATAACAGCAACACAATAACACTACTTCACTAACTCTCACTCAATAGCTCATTAAATAACTGTTGCTACATACATCACTCTCTTGCTACATCACTCTCTAACACACTATCTCACAACTTCACTCTCTACTTCACTACATCACTCTCTCACTACATCACTCTCTCTCAATTTCACAATTTCACTCTCACTACATCACTATATCACGCCTCGCTCTCTCTAAAGTTCAGTAAGTCAATAACTCACTAACATAATCACTATCTCACTAACACACAAATTCTATCTCTTTAACTCACTACATCACTCTCTCTCGATCTCACTTCATCAGATTCCCAATCTCTCTATCACACTAAATAACTTCCACTCTCTATTTCACTAACGCACTCTATCTCACTAACTCACAACATCACTCTCTGTTTATATCTCAACATTCCTAAGCATCACTACCTAACTCTTTCAATACTTCACTCTGTCTCTCACTACCTCACTCTCTATCTACCTCACTCTCTCTCACTACATAACTCTCTCTATTTAATAAGCCAGTTGTATAATTTCATAGGTTACTTTATGTTACTTCAAGATAAAGTACAATGTATTCAACAGTTATATTCAAAATGTATACTCACAATTTATTCTCATTTCAGATGATTTCTATACAAGAAATTAAGATGGGCAAACAAGATGAGAGCAAACCTTATCAAAAGGCTATAAAAGCAAACATTGTAACATGTTCTCAAAAAACAAACTACCAAAATGCTAAGAAAGAAAACAAAATCTTATACCACCTTGCCCTAGCAGATGAAAGTGGTTCAATAAAAGCAACATGCTATAATGATGATTTTTACAATCAAACCAAACAAGGAAATGGAATTATTATAAGAAATTTCCTAGCAAAGAACAATGTTGTACTTTTAACGAAACATACAAAAATATCAAGGATGATACCTTTAACGCTTACAAGTGAAATTCTGGACGAAGCAAAAAATATACTAGAACCACCAGCTCCACCAGTATCACTGATTAAAACAATAAGACAAGCAAAATTACGGACATTAATGAGCATAACAGGGACAATATCCGAGGTATGTTAATAAGTACAACACAAACTCTATTCAAACATGCTCTCTGCCCCACGCGCTCTGCCCCACGCTCTCTGCCCCCACGCTCTCTGCCCCCACGCTCTCTGCCCCCACGCTCTCTGCCCCCACGCTCTCTGCCCCCACGCTCTCTGCCCCACATTTTCTCTTCAACACACTCTCTTCACAAAAATATGTCTGCACTCTGTCTGCACCGCACTCTGTCTGCACCGCACTCTGTCTGCACCGCACTCTGTCTGCACCGCACTCTGTCTGCACCGCACTCTGTCGGCACCGCACTCTGTCGGCACCGCACTCTGTCTGCTATACTGACACATTACATCACTAATAAAAACTAATATTTACTTTATCTTTTACAGGAAGAAGAAACTAAAAACATTTTTGTGTCAGGACAAGAAACACAATTAAAATCTATCACAGTTATAGACACAACAGACTCTGTCAAAATAACATTATGGAGAAATGCAACAGAATTCCCAATAACACTTGGAACGTATGTCAAAATGACACACTTAACCGTCCACGAGTTTAATAATGAGAAAATGTTAAATACTACGCGGAATACACATATAGAGGTAAGTACTACCCACACTCGCTGCCCCCACGCTCTCTGCCCCCACGCTCTCTGCCCCCACGCTCTCTGCCCCCACGCTCTCTGCCCCCACGCTCTCTGCCCCAACAGCTCTCCTCAACGCTCTCTGCCCCCACGCTCTCTGACCCCACGCTCTCTGCCCCCACGCTCTCTGCCCCAACAGCTCTCCCCAACGCTCTCTGCCCCCGCGCTCTCTGCCCCCGCGCTCTCTGCCCCCGCGCTCTCTGCCCCCGCGCTCTCTGCCCCCCGTGCTCTCTGCCCCCCGCGCTCTCTGCCCCCGCGCTCTCTGCCCCCGCGCTCTCTGCCCCACACGCTCTCTGCCCCACGCGCTCTCTGCCCCACGCGCTCTCTGCCCCACACTCTGTGTATATGTAGATTTGAGTGCGTTTACCTCTATGTATGCAAAGCTCAATAGGTGGGTAGGTGTCTATGTGTGTTTCTTTAAGTGGCTCTATATGTGTATAATTAACTCTCTATGTCTATGTAAATGCCTCAATATGTATGTTACCTAGATCTATATCTTACAGCACTATCTATCACTACCTAACTCTCTCACTACCTCACTCTCTAACTCACTACATCACTCTCTATCTTACTACATCACAAATTCACTCTCTATCTATCTCACTACCTCACTTTCTCTTACTCTCTATCTCACTCCCTCACTTTCACTACATCACTCGCAATATACCACACTCACTCTCTTTAACTGTAGATCTGTATCTTACAGCACTATCTATCACATCACTCTCTCACTACCTCACTCTCAATTTCACTACATCACTCTCTATCTTACTACATCACAAATTCACTCTCTCACTACCTCACTTTCTCTCTATATCACTTCATCTTTATATTACTTTCTATCTCACTCCATCACTTTCAACACCTCACTCAAAATATATCTCACTCAGTCTCTTGAAATCACTCTCGCTCTCTCACTACATCAATAAATCTAACTCAAAACTCCACTCAATTTATCTCACTACCTCACTATCTTACAACATCTATCTCTCAAAACATCACAACTACACAATCTCCCACTAAATAAGTACATCACTCTCTCTCGCTCTCACTACCTCACTCTCTATCTTTAAAACTATCACTTTCTATTTCACTTACCATCTGGACTACTACAATAACAGAATAATCAGAATGCACACTATATGCCTCTATTAACAATTTATTTTTACTTTGCAGGTAATAGAACCACCTTTGGAAAAAATAAATATTACAATATATGGGATTGAAAATACGACGCAAGAAAAATGTACCCTAACCGTACACATTCAAGACACTGAACTTTTAAAATCAATGGACATCGAAAATACTATTATAATGGACTACTTCGATATACCTACAGACGTAGAAGACTTTAGTGAAGCTCTCATGCTAAAATTACCAAAAAATGTAAATGTTATATTTAAAAATGGCTCCATTCTTGAAATAATCAAATAAGATTACAAAAATGTAATTAAAAGTTAACACTAATGCAAAGTTTAAGAAATGTAAACAAAAGTATATAAAAATTCTAATTAATAAAATTTTTTAAACACTTTTCAGTACTAATTATTTACAAGAAACAACAATGTATTTGATCTTCAGAACTATCAATGCATATTTACAAATAGTCTAGGATTACCTCTGTATGTGTAAGTCAGTAGCTATGTATGTCCTCATTCTATCTCAAACTCTCACTTTCACTACCTCATTCTCTTCCCATCACAACGTCACTCACTCTCTCTAACTCACTCTATCAATATCACTAACTCACTCTTTCAACATCACTAATCCACTAAATATATCTCACTAACTCACTACTCACACAATCAAACACTCAATACCTCACTCACTAACACAATATCTATCTCACTACCTCACAAATTCACTCTCTCTCTCTAACTCACTATTTCACTCACTCTATATCTCACTAATTCACTTTCAATACCTCTTTCACTACATCACTCTCTCTCAAGCTCACTACCTCACAACGTCACTCTCTGTTTCAATCTCACTACATATAACAACACTACACCTCACAAACTCACTCTTTAACTACCTCACTCTCTGTCACTCACTACCTCACTCTATCTACCTCACTCTCACTACCTTACTATCTCTATTTGTATCACACTAAGACATTTTCACTCTGTTTAACTACATTACTCTATAGCTCACTACCACACAAACTCACTCACTGTTTACATCTCACTACCGTAAATGATTCCAATACCTCAATACCAAACTCTTTCACAAACTCACTTTTTCCTTCTCTCACTACCTCACTCTCCATCTACATCTTTATCACTACATAACTCTGTCTACTACACTATATTTATCTCAGTACTTCACTATCTCACAACTTCTCTCTCTAAAAATATAACAACTTCACTCTCTCACTACTTCACTCTCTCACTATAACTCACTACATCAATAACTCTATCTCACTACCTCACTCTTTCTATCACAGTAACTCACTTCTACTCTCTCTATCACTACCTCCCTATCTCACTACAGCACAACATCCCTCTCGCTAACTACCTCACTCTTTACTACCTCACACTCTATCTCACTACATCACACTCTATCTACCTCACTCTCTACCTCACTCTCTCCTACTACCTCACTCTCTATTTCAATATCTCACTCTATCTTGCTACCTCACTCTCTCTCTGCTAATGCAATAAGTATCCCATATGGGGATTGGGGGGGAAATTGACGCCCACGGATTGTCAGAAACTTTGATGTGTACACATAGGGAGGGATTATATAACTGCAAATGTGTGTTATGACTAAGGCATCTAATGTGCTGATGGCCATAGTGCCGACACAAGTGTTCATTGTTTTAATGTCAGTACAGTATTAACACAGGGCAGAACGTGCTGCACTAAGAAAACGTTTGCTACAACCTGAAATGTATATAATAAAAATCAGTGGAAAGCAAAAAAAATAGGATCTATGTGCTGCACATATGTGGACCTAAAAAAATGAAAACTCTGCAAAAAAAATAGGAAGAAGTTGCTAGGGAATGTCACTGCCTCGTGATGCTTCAGTCAAATAAGTTTGGCTGCCTTTACAGCCCACTGTGACTATATTCTGTACAGTAAACAGCTACAAAAAAGTGACCAGTGATATAAAATATTCAACAATTACTGTACTCCTTCCACCATCAATTGGATCACTATGTTGCCAGCTTTTCAGCTGTGCGCTATTTGGACAGGGTCTGTTAGACTGACATCATTTTCTGATGTCTTCTCACATTAATGGTGCCTAACAGTCGGAGGAGGGGAGGGAAAAAGAAGTCTGTGGTGTGTTTCAATCTCACTACATATAACAACACTACACCTCACAAACTCACTCTTTAACTACCTCACTCTCTCAGTCACTCACTACCTCACTCTATCTACCTCACTCTCACTACCTCACTATCTCTATTTGTATCACACTAAGACACTTTCACTCTGTTTAACTACATCACTCTATATCTCACTACCACACAAACTCACTCACTGTTTACATCTCACTACCGTAAAAGATTCCACTACCTCAATACAGAACTCTTTCACGGACTCACTTTTTCCTTCTCTCACTACCTCACTCTCTATCTACATCACTAAATAACTCTGTCTACTACACTATATTTATCTCAGTACTTCAGTATCTCACAACTTCTCTCTCTAAAAATATAACAACTTCACTCTCTCACTACTTCACTCTCTCACTATAACTCACTACATCAATCACTATCTCACAACCTCACTCTTTCTATCACAGTAACTCACTTTCACTCTCTCTATCACTACCTCCCTATCTCACTACATCACAACATCCCTCTCTCTAACTACCTCACTCTTTACTACCTCACACTCTATCTCACGACATCACTCTCTCTCACTACCTCACTCTCTATTTCAATATCTCACTCTATCTTGCTACCTCACTCTCTCTCTACTAATGCAATAAGTATCCCATATGGGGTTTTGGAGGGGTGATGGACGCCCACGGATTGTCAGAAAGTTTGATGTGTGCACATGGGGAGGGGTTATATAACTACAAATGTGTGTTATGAGTAAGGCATCTAATGTGCTGATGGCCATAGTGCCGACACAAGTGTTCATTGTTTTAATGTCATTACAGTATTAACACAGGGCAGAACGTACTGCACTAAGAAAACGTTTGCTACAACCTGAAATGAACATCCTAAAATTCATGCCTCCAAAGTTTCTACGCTAATATGCAAGTACCTCACCTTGGCTAGACTTTTACTTTGCATTCTGGGGCTTGTAGTCCTAGTTTTATATAATAAAAAAAAGTGGAAAGCAAAAAAACTAGGATCTATGTGCTGCTCATATGTGGACCTAGACAAATTGAAAGCTCAGCAAAACAAATAGGAAGAAGTTGCTAGTGAATCTCACTGCCTCGTGATGCTTCAGTCAAATAAGTTTGGCTGCCTCTACAGCCCACTGTGACTATATTCTGTACAGTAAACAGCTACTAAAAAGTGAACAGGGATGTAAAAAATTCAACAATTACTGTACTCCTTCCACAATCAATTGGATCAGTATGTTGGCAACTTTTCAGCTGTGCGCTATTTGAACAGGGTCTGTTATAATGACATCATTTTCTGATGTCTTCTCACATTAATGGTGCCTAACAGTCGGAGGAGGGGGGGAAAATGAAGTCTGTGGTGTGAGCTGTGTCTCTTTAATTTACCAGATTCATAAACGTACACATTACTTACCACGCCTACTTCCTGCAACTCTGACACCACGGGTCCATTCAGGTGGATAGAGCAGCATGTGCATGGGACATATTGTAGTAGGTGAAAACTTTAACAAAAAATGTGGATTCATTTTAAAACCAAAAAAGGAAGTTTTGAAGTTGGGATTTAAGAATCGGTGATTTTCAGATTTAAGCTACAATCTACAAAGCTTAAATATAGGTGAGCAGAGGTAGGCAACTGTAACCCAACCTGCTCTTTAGTACACCTAATATCTGTATCACAACCTCACAAATTCACTCTCTCTATCTCACTACCTCACAAATTATCTCTCTCTCACTACTTCACTCACTCTATATCTCACTAATTCACTTTCGCTACCTCTTTCACTACATCACTCTCTCTACACCTCACAAACGCACTTATTGACTACCTCACTCTCTGTCACTCACTACCTCACTCTATCTACCTCACTCTCACTACATCAATATCTCGATTTGTATCACACTAAGACACTTTCACTCAGTTTAACTACATCACTCTCTCTATCTCACTAACACACAAACTCACTCACTGTTTCAATACCTAACTCTTTCACTAACTCACTTTCTCCTCTAACTACCTCACTCTCTATCTGCATCGTTATCACTACATAACTCTCTCTAACTCACCACTACACTCTATTTATCTCAGTACTTCACTATCTCACAACTTCTCTCTCTAAAAATATAACAACACACTCTCTCACTACTTCGTTCTCTAGCTCACATCATAACTTCACTCTCACTATAACTCACTACATCAATCACTCTCTATCTCACTACCTCACTCTTTCTATCACACTAACTCACTTTCACTACCTCTCTATCTCACTACATCACAACATCACTCTATGCTTATATCTCGCTACATCACAACATCCCTCTCTAACTACCTCACTCTTTACTAACTCACACTCTATCTCACTACATTACACTCTATCTACCTCACTCTCTCTCACTACCTCACTCTCTATTTCAATACCTCACTCTATCTTGCTAACTCACTCTCTCTCTGCTAATGCTATAAGTATCCCATATGCAAAAATAAAATAAAAAACCAATAAAGAAAATAACAATGCCATTTATTTACAGATACAAAATATATAAAAAAAATGAGCACTACCAATAGCTCTAACTATAATATTGCCGAGACCATTGCATTGTAAATGCTTGTTTATTTAGTCAGGAAAGTACTATCCGTGTGCGTGCGCGCTGCATCTGCATTAGCAGATAATGATGCAGTGTTAGAGTATCTCTCTGATAGGAGTGAGTTCTCCCATGCCTGCCCGGTTAGGATGCACTCAGACATGTCGCCAAGTGTGCGGCCTTTTGCTTCCCTTGCCTTATTACTGACGAAGCGAATGATAGTTTACATGTGAGGGAAAAATTGGGCCCCTGCTATTAAAACATAACTGACTGATTTAATCCATTGAAATGAACAATTGGAGCTTTACTATTGCGCAACTTCCCACACAAATAAGCCAAGAAACATCCTATCCTACAATCCTATTTGTTACACGGGGACATGATTACACACTGAATTAGACCAGTGGCTGACGAACGCCAGAGTGGGGTATAATAGTGCCTGGCTACCAACTTGAGGGACTTTCACAGGTGTGATGCTGCACCGGTTGACTCTGTAGGATATTTAGCTTCACATCCTGTGCAGCTCGTCTGGTTCTGCCCTGTGCCCTCTGCGAAGATCCGAGTTAAGTAAGTGTTTTTTATTTACTCAACTTTTCATAGGCCCCCTATGCATCTTTAATGAAAGTACTATCCGTGTGCGTGCCCGCTGCATCTGCGGTGATAGTTTGCCCTCCGACCTCCTCTTCCTCATTAAAAAGGTCTTTAGCAACACCAAGCTGCTTAGCGAATGGCTTCGAATATGGTTGCATTTCCCTCGTATTTCTCTCACAGTGACAGATGCCCCGTAATTTCAGGCAGAACACAAATTAACTAATCATCAGGGAACCTTTCCGGGCTGTTTCTTTTCACCGTGAAAGTTAATGTCCCACAAAATGAAAAACATGTTGGTTCATAGAACCAGGGTTACAGTACCTGTTGTCAGACATGTTGTAGATTGAAGTCCCGTTCTTGCTGGAAGAGTTCTCTGCATTAATCCAATTGCGTCCACCAAACACACCCAGACCCTGGCCCCCACCCTGAGCCCTAAAACACCCCCAGGCCAAAATTCTACCCTGACCCAGTCCCTTGCCCTCAGTCCTAAAATGGCCCCAAACCCCCAAAAAGTTCCATGACCCCTGCCCCCCACCTTGAGCCTTAAAACGGCCCCCAAGCCCAATAAGCATTTGCAATGCAATAGGTCTCGCATTAGGAAAGTTAGAGCTATTGGTATTGTAATTGACAAATTTGTTTTTTATGTGTTGGTTTTGAAAATAGCGAAATAAATAGCTTTGTCATTTACAATGCCAATAGTTTTAACTTTCGCAAATGTGACACCTATAGCATTTGTAATGTAATATGTATTGTATTAACGTGACTTAGATGTATTGATATTACAAATAACAATGGCTTTAATTTATTTTTAATAATTAATACTTCAATAAAAGTTATTGTAATTTATAATGGCAATAGCTTAAAATTTGGTAAATAACTTTTGTGAAGATTATGTTCAGTGTATTTTATTGAGACTAAAATCCAAGACCAGAAGTGAAATATTAACATCTTTTTGTGACATTTGTAATAAAGCTTGAAACATTGAGAGAACATATTTGAACCAGGTGTTGTTGAATGGTTGCACAGATTGATGATGTGGTGGCGCTGAGTGATGTTGTGGTTGCGACGAGTGATGCTGTGACTTTCAGTGATGCTGTGGTAGCGCATAGTAGTGATGTGGTGCCCCTGAGTGATGCTGGGGTGGTGCTGAGTGATGCTGTGGGGATGTGATAGAGTGAGTGCGATATATAGATAGAGGGAGGGCGATAGATAGATAGATAGAGTGTTGGCGATAGAGTGAGTGCGATGGATAGACAGATAGAGTGAGTTAATAATTTTCTGCTGTGGGCAGCGTGTGTGTGGGTGTGTGTATGTGTGTGTGTGTGCCTGCATGTGTGTGAAAGAATTAGCACTAAATAGCACGTGTGTGAGTTGGTCCTTCCAGGATGTGAACTGAAGACCTTTATTACATAACTGAAGATGTCAGCAGCGAGCGTTTAAAACACAGAAAAATCTTGCTGTGAATGTGTGTGTGGGTGCGTGCATGTGTGTGAAAGAATTAGCACTAAATAGCACGTGTATGAGTTGGTCCTGCCAGGATGTGAACTGATGACCTTTATTACATAACTGAAGATGTCAGCAGCGAGCGTTTAAAACACAGAAAAATCTTGCTGCGAATGTGTGTGTGTGCGTGCGTGCATGTGTGTGAAAGAATTAGCACTAAATAGCACGTGTAGATTCTTGAAAGATGGCAGCCATTATTTTCAACACCGCTTGGGCAGCAGTTTGATTTTCCCAACCATTTGAGAGGTTTCAAAAACGTGGTCCTCCAACTTAATTAGCATTTCCCATGGGCAACGTTGGCTTGATGCTTCCACCTTCATTGGCATGTTTTCTGCTTGGCGCACTGCTACCTCATTTAGGTTGCCTGTCTCTGGTCCAGTCAAAAAGGCTTCGGTGTCATAGCAGAGCAATATGTGGTTGTTTATTTGATTATCTCTTGGTTGTTTCCAGTTCAAATAAGTACATTAAAAATGAGACATCGATTTGTTTTTTTAGGAAAGTAAGCAATATAGTTTGGTGTGGAAGACCATGGCATGGAAATGTAAGGGCCTTCTGCTATAGGATGTAAGATAATTGTGGGTTCGGGACAGCTCACTTGGCATTGGTAGTCTGCCAGAGCCAGCGCCTATGCAGTTATCACTTCTGTCCCACATTATGCTCAGAGCTCTGATTTCACATGATTATCTACTACTCAAATCCTGAAATGTTACTGGAGAGAATGAAGACTGTAAGCAAGGCATAAGATTGTTAAACTTCGTATCTTATGTTCTTCCTATCTCTAGATTTCCACATTTCTTCATTTTCACGTGAAAGCAAACAGAAACTCAAAATGTGTAAGTTTATAATTCAGAAGCGAAAAACGGGTGACAATGACGTTTGCGAAGAACACAATGTAGCAGCTATTGAGCAAAGTACCCAAGAATCAACTGAATACTCAGTACGTGAGAAGTGTAAAGGGAAAATCGCCAATCCCCGTTTATATAACAAAGCTTATATGGAACTGGGGTTCACATTTTCTGGTAATGAAAACCATCCTTGTCCCCAGTGTTTAGTTTGTGGGGAAATACTTGCAAATGAAAGCATGGTACCAAATAAATTAAAACACCATTTTACCACAAAACACAGCCATTTGTCAGCAAAACCAGTAGAATACTTTATTGAGCTTGCGAAATCTATAAGGAAGCAGTCTGCATCATTCACAAAGAGAATGAAGACATCAGAGAAAGCTCAAAAGGCAAGTTACTTGGTTGCTCAAATAATTGCCAAAAACAAGGAAGCACACACTGTTGCCGAAACCACCATTAGGCAATCTTGCTGTGCTATTGTTCGAACAATGTTTGGGCCAGAATTTGAGATTGAAGTAAATAAAATCCCTTTGGCAGATAACACAATTGGAAGACGGATTCAAGATATGTCTGCTAACGTTAAGCTGCAAATGAAGGATATTTTTCAAGACGACAATAGGATCTTTGCATTGCAACTAGATGAATCAACAGATGTCAGTGGGTTAGATCAATTACTGGTTTTTATACGTTTTATTCATACTGACACAATTATTGAGCAATTCCTGTGTTGCCCAGAACTTCCATTGAGAACTAGAGGTGAGGATATATTTCAAACTTTAGATTGCTTCATGAAGGAAAATAATTTGCGCTGGTTTGCTTGTGTTGGGATATGCACGGATGGCGCACCATCAATGGTTGGCTCAACAAAAGGATTTATAGCTTTAGCAAAGAAAGAAAATTAAACTATCATATTTACTCATTGCTTTTTACATCGCGAGGCACTAGTCACGCAAACCATTGGGAATGACTTAAGGGAAGTTATGGACAAAGTGATTCAAATTGTGAATTACATTAAAAGTTGACCTCTTAAATCAAGAATATTTGCTCATATTTGTGTACAAATGGGTGTAAGGTTTGAAAAGCTCCTACTGCACACAGACGTTCGTTGGCTCTCAAGAGATCGAGTGCTTTGTTGTGTATATAAATTGCGTGACATGATCCGTTCATGAAAACAATGCCTGACTAGAAGAGCAGTTTACCCTGATTGAACAAGAATACGAGGCACATACTGGTTCACTAAGAACTGGGGTATCTTTATTACACTGATCATAAAAAGAACAATACAATACTATGACATAAATCCTGCAAAGGAAAGTGAAAGGTTAGAATGTGCACACTATAGAATATGGGCAGATATCACCTTATTAACGTGAAGTCGGGGTTCGGCAGTCATCTAGGTTCCCTTCTCGTCTGTGCCTTGGCTCGTCTTAAAGTCACACCTTGGCAGTCACGGATACACGTCTGCACCGCTATGCTCTGTCTTTTCTGCTTCCCTCCAAGTCACTGGAACCTTCCTTTCATTAGCTGCTTTCTCTCTGGCTGTTCTGCACTACTCCTCTCTCCTCTCAATCACAGACCATCTCCACTTCTCGGCTTCGATCTTATAATTTAGTTTCAGCCACTCTGGTATTCGTTCTTTTGATTAACTGCTTCATTCGAAATGCTCTGATCGTATGGGTCAAAGCTCGCCAGCTGCTCCAACTAAAATAACTTCAATCTTTCTAAGAGAGTATCAGCTTCTCGATCTTTCTCGGACTTCAAAATGGCGACTGTCTGCCTGGAAATAATTAATAGCATTGATGCTAACGGCTAGCTGCCGCCTACAGACTGACTAACTCACTGCCTCATGCTTTCGCTAATATGGAAGCTTGTCCTTTCATGGAAAGTTACGGCCAGTAACCTGCCGCCCACCAAATTCTTGTACCTCCCTGTACCAAGGACACGTTCCTAGCCAGCCGGCCTGATGTTGTGTCTTCGGAGTGGAGAAAAATACAGTCTTTCGATAAGGGTCAGCCTGAGCCTGTTCTCTCCAAGCCAACAACACTTCGAAACTAAAACATTACACTTGACCTAGAGGCATCTCAAGCTGCCGGGGCAGAAATCAAGATGGAGTCTCTCCCGTTTGAGGCCTACAAGGCCCGAAATAAGCATAACTCCATAGAAAGGATACTAACACTCTTGCAAAAGGACGGATTATCACTAATACTAATGAATCTATCCCCTAACATAATTTTATAAGCCCTGATCTAAGGAAAAGGGTACGAAAGTGCATTACTGTGCCCTATGGATAGGCCCTGTTTTTGGTTCTAACCCTTGCACTAGAATGTTAATAGACTAGAGTCACTTCCAATCATCCTTCCTCAAAGGAGGGCCGACAAAGTCGGTCAGAACACAGGTCTAAAGGCCTAAACTAGTGAGTCGCCATCTTGTCTTCCTGCCTCAGTTGTCTGAGGCGTTTGTTGGTCAGAAGTGATATTTATAGTTGAGTTGTTTTTCACTAGTTAGAAACCGGTGAGGACCGGCCCTTATCGAAGGAATGTGCTTTCTTTCCCGGGCTCTAGACGCAACTACAGCTGGCCACTGTGGGAGCGCAGGGAGCGCGGGGCTTGGTACAGGAATTCGGTGGGAAGCCGGGTGCTTGCTGGAAATTTCCATGAGCAGAGAGCCTCTCATATTATCAGAGAACAGAAGAGCAGAGCTGTCAGATGGTTTTTGGAACTGAAGAGAACGGTCAGTTGGTCTTTGGAGTTGAAGCAGTCAGAGATGATCTTTGGAGTTGGAACTGTCAGCCTGGAGCATCCAGTGTGTCAGAATGTATTGAAGCAGTTGCCAGTCAGATGGAAGAGTTGGAGCTGCCAGTTGGAGCTTTTGGAGCAGTTGAACCAGTGAAGTGAAGTTAGCACGTTGGTGATGGTGCAGGAGAGAGAGAGTCCTGATTTCACCAGAGAGAGAGGAACAGACAGCAGAAGTTGGTCCGTTGGTGGTGGTGCCATGGTGATGGAGAGAGTCCTAATTCCACCAGAGAGGGACAGAGAGAGTTGGACCCTTCTTAATAGGGTGATGTGTTCTTAAATAATCAGCATTATATAATCATTCACTTCTTTTTGCTTCCTAGGTTATGTTTAGGTCTCCACTAGCATTAAAAATTTCTTACTGTATTGCTTATACATATATCATTGTTATAATGTTTTGTTTATTTTGTTTGTTTGATTGCTTGTTAGTTGTTATTCTATCATTGCTCCACAAAGAGCATTAGTTATTTAGTTCCTTGTCATTTTAATAAAGAGACCCCAGTCAAATCCTGGTTGTTTATTGTCTCTGAGAGAGAGTAAAGGGTTCCTTTTTAACCAGATGCTGATGTATAGAGGGCTGGGAGACACCCCCACTTGCGGGTAACTGTTGATAACTAGGTACACTACTCAGGATCAGGGATGGTTGCAAGACAGAACATATAATTTGCCCTTAGTAATGCCCAAATTGTTGATAGATTAACCCCACATAGCATAGACAGTCGGGAGACTATACAGAATCGTCGGGGGACGTTAAAGATATCGTCGTTGACGTTAAAGATAATCGTCGGGTGACGTTAAAGATAATCGTCGGGTGACGTTAAAGATATCGTCGGGGGACGTTAAAGATAATCGTCGGGTGATGTTAAAGATATTGTCGGGTGACGTTAAAGATATCGTCGGGTGACGTTAAAGAATATAAGATGAGGTAATTATAGGATAAGATATGGAATCCATTAGATGTTAGTGGTATCTTTAACTGTATAGGCTTGTAAATAGCTCTTTTTTCACCTTCTCAGGTGAGTATTCTAGATATCATGTATATAGTGGCCTGAGAAGAGTGTGGTTACGTGATGACTGGTTTAGCTACGGTTGGTAGGCTGCCTGTTCTGAGAATCCGGTTGTTACAGGAGTCAGTAGAGAATAACGTTGCCAGTCTGAGATCACTTGCAGCAACCTGTAATTACAAAGGTTTTCAAGATGAAATGCTAAGGGGCCAGTCGGTTTTGAAGGTGAACAACAAAAAAGTGAAAGACAAATTGCTGTACATGGAAGGATTGACTCTTCAAATGGCAATTGACTTAATGAAGAGGGCAGAATTGAAAGAAGATGGATTAACAGAAATAAAGTCAGAGGGAAAAGTTGAGGCAGTTCAGAAGGAAACGAGCAGGCCAAGGAAAGAAGAGGACTGTAGTGTTAAGAGATTGGGGGACAAGAAAAATGTGGTGGATACAAATGTCATGTAGCTACTGACAATTCATGGCCAGCAGTAGGACAAGTGTGGAAAAGGTGCAGAAATAAGGGGCATTTTGCAAGAATGTGTAGAAGACGATTTGGGGGTTTGAATAAATGAAGACCCTCTGTGAACGTTATAGAAGAAGTGAAAAGTGACAGGGAAGGCCAAGATGTAATTTTAGAGATTAAAAAAATAGTGAAAATTTGTGTGGATAATCCTTTTTGCAACATCAACATTGATGATGTGGGAGTAAGAATGATGCCAGACTCAGGAGCTAGGTATAATTTAGTGGGTGAGGAATACTTGAAGAAATTTCACGAGCATGTACTCAAAGATCCAGATATGAATGAGGTAGGTGGCCTATAGGAATAAACCCATTGAGTTAGTGGGTTTCATTAATGCTCAATGAAAATTTCAGCTTAGGACTATACAATCTAAAATGTATTTTGCCAAAGAGGGTTTGTGTTTGTTCGGTTGGCCTCAGCAAAGAGATTTGGGTATCCTTTTGGATAAAAATCACCCAGATCAAGTATTGGGGGCTCAGACTGAAGTATGTAAAGTGGAATCAGGGACACCATACATTACTGAGTATACAGAAGTATTCAAATTTCAAGTGGGGACTCTCACGGAATTTATGCACAGAATTGTGTTGAAGAATGGAGCGATACCAATAGCCCACAAACCCCGGGGAGTGCCATTAGTTATGAGGACACCCTTGCATCAGGAATTATAACAGTCGTGCGAGAGCGGGATGATTGAAGAAATAGAATATTCAAAGTGGTTGGCTCTGGTGGTATGAACTAAGAAGGGTAATGGTGACATCAGGTTGTGTGTGGACTTAAGGGACTTGAATGCAGCAATCTGTGTGGATAGGCATCCCGACCAACATTGGTGAACTGTTGACCACCATTAAGGATATGGAAGTGTTTTCCACCTTAGATCTTTCTTCCGCATATCACCAGATTGTGTTTAGGGTCTGGTTCTTCTCTCCTGCCTTCATTGCCGTGAGGGGAACGGCTGTTCACATTCCAATCACGCTGTGAGGTAAACAGCTGGACTACCCTTCCCAGCACCCCTGCACCCGGTGACGCTGCATACGCATCTGGAGGCACGTTAAAAAGACCACAGACCTCTCGCACCACGGGACGCTCAGGGTCCGGTTCTTCTCTCCTGCCTTCATTGCCATGAGGGAAACGGCTGGTCACATTCCAATCGTGCTGTGAGGGAAACTGCTGGACTATCCTTCTCAGCAGCCCTGCACCCTGTGATGTTGCATATGCGCCTGGAGGTGCGCTAAAAACACCACCGACTAAGACCGGACCGGGCCAACTCTCTTTAATTGAGAAATCAACATGGGTAAGCTAAAAGAACAATGTTTCGCAGACACGATTAAATCTGAGTCAAAGATACCACGCAACTGTGCCTCTATTATCTCCTACCTAACCACAACAGTGGGAGCCTTAACTAATGATATTCAGAATGTGGAGGCTCGGTTGGGGTTGGGAGCTGATGGTCTGGTGGTCATTGCCACTGACGACGCCTTATGTTTAGACCATGTCCCCAGCTTAACCATAGATGTGGTTGCAGATATCATTACCAGAGACAATGACACCATCAGGGACAATGACATTTCTTCTATTTCTCTCCCTAAAGGAAAACCGGAGGGCAAGGGGAGCTTGGAACTGTCAAGAGATATGGCTGTACCCATTAGTAAAAAAAAGAGGAAAAAATGCCAAAAAACAGGTCCCGTTATAAAGGATGCAATAACATGGAAGGGGGGGTGCAGATCATCGGACAACAGTGGAATTATCATCCCCTAATGAGACTAAAGCAAATGCGGACTCGGTCCTCTCACACATCGACATGCTCTTTGGCTCACATAAGGAGGACTTATTTAAGTTTGTCAAATCTGGTTTAGATTGTGTGATGGATAGGTTAACTAAAATAGAGTCCAAGCTTGATGAAGCCAGTGTGGGAAGGAGTCAGGTTCACAATGTTAATGTTGCGGGTAATAGATTAGGTAAAGCTGAGATTGGCCAGCGCTGCCAATGACAGAACCAACACAACTACTAACCATCACTCTCCTACAAATGTGACAATTCAGGCTATTCAAGCCACCTAAAGGTATAAGAATGGTGTCGGTGGCAGGTAATATTCACTATTAATGTATATTGAATGATGAAACAACGTCTGTTGTTGTGCTCATCTCAAAACTAGACAACAATGCCATCATATGGTAAAATGTCATTAGAGCAGCTGCTGACAATTAAGTGCTGGTGCGAGCACTGAAACCACCAGCGCAAATTAAGCACTGTTGCAAGTAGTACTCCATGTTAAACAATGTAAAGGCTGAGTGCGCCAGTTGTGGATTGCAGGGACCTATTTCAAAGTAGGTTGTAAATTAAAGCCAAAGCCTATTAGATAAAATCTGTGACAAAATGCAAAGCTTCTGTTCAAAATTAATTATCCAGCAGCTGCCTGAGTTTAATAATTATTATACGTGCTATAGACACATTCTAAGAGGCTGTTTATAAGATGTGTATTTCTAAAACCTTGCAGAAGATTGTGAGGCGTTGCAGATTGTTGAATAATGTAGAATGTATGGATGACCCTCTAAGAGATGGTTTAACTCACAGTGTGGTTGTATGCATGGGTCTAAGGTTTAATGCCATTGCCATGCAGTGGCCCTTAAACCTTTTCTGAATCTCTGAAGAGAATGGTTTGTAATGGTGTGCATGCCTCGTTAAAGGTGTATGTACCTGGCGTGTTTTGTGGGTCTTAAAGGAGCTTTAAGGTGTCAGATGAAGCACAAATCTGCTTTAGGTTGCTAGTGTACTTAGGTGTTTGATAGTGAGTCTGGGTATTTTCAGTTAAACATTTGCCTAGTTTTGTATGAAATTCTGAATGTGTATCTCTGTGCTCCCACCCATGTATGTTTTTTTTTTTTTTTTAAACCTTTATTTGGAGACAAGCAGGGAAAAGGGAAGTGCATACACAATACATACAGTCACATGTGGCCATTACAATGGTACGTCAGAACCAAAAAATTAGATACAAGCAAGGGCAGGACCGCATACCAGCCAATATACGGAGCAACATCGAGATGTACAGTGCAAATTAGAGAGCAATGATCCAGCATGTACAGACAAGCTAATAAGACAATACAGTATGGACACATTCTGTTAGCGTATGGCATATAAAACAAAGGAGACTCAGACAAAAGGGACACATAAAATAAAGATACCTTACAGGGATACGATCTCATTTCCTAGCCACACACTTGTCGTAAAGGGAACCACAGCCCCCAAGAGCTCGCATGTAGAGGAGACAACCCAGCCTCTCCCCCGATACTAGGAGATCAGCAGGTGTAATATAAAATCCCAGCCCACCATGTTGCCATTAACCAATCCCTTCACGGTCCCCAAGTTCAGAATCAGAGTCCTGCACAGCTCTGGTTAGGAGGTACACCTGGAGCGGACTCCAAAAGTCCTTCGGTCTGCATCGGACAGGCATCAAGTCAGCGTAGATATTGTATTGATCCTGACAGTATATGAGGTCAGTCACCCAATCCTGAAAGCGCGGCACTCTGCCACGACCCCAGCAACAAGCAACCCTACGCTTAGCCAGCAGCAGGGCCACATCAACAAATCTACGGTGAGAGGCAGGCACGTCCTTAGAGTAGCCCAGCAACATCACTAAGGGGCCAAATGCCACCCCATCCTCCGCCATAATCTGCAGGGCTTCATGAACCTGAGTCCAATATTCCAGCACCCCCGCGCAGCTCCAAGCCAAGTGCAGGAAGTCAGCGCCTTCCGCACGACACCTAGCACACCTGTCATCCTCCGCTAAATGAAACCGTAGTTTCCTCGCCGGGGTATAATAGTACCTCTGAACAAACTTGTAGTGGATAATTTTAAGGCGACAACTAGAGGAAACATTGGCCGTGAGCCCACAGCAGTACTTCCATTGCTCATCGGTAATAGGGGTTCCCAACTCAGCAACCCATTGCTCGCGCACCCGATTGGCTGGGACCGAACGCTGTCTGCGAATAGCCCCGTATAATTTCGACACCAGGTGTCGCCCATCTGAAACCAAAAGCACGTGGAGGGGGAGGGTAACCCCAGGCTCCGAAGGGAAATCCGGTAGCAGAGCACGCATGCCCTGCCGTAAGCGGATAAAGTAGAACAGCTCCAGAGGGGAGCAAGCAGCCACTCCGAAGAAATGAGCCTGCGTGCGGAAGGCACCTTCATGAAACAAGTCGCCCCACGTGAGGATACCGAGCCGTCGACACATTCGTTGAAACCCCGTTTCCAACAACAGCGACAAATCAGGATGATAAGACAGCGGCAAGGTCGGCGAATAGAGAAAGGAAACGCCCAGCAATTGAGCCACCCGTTTCCAAGCATCTACCGTGCACGTCACCGTCGTGCGAGGCGTTTCCACATCTGACACCTTGCCCAAAACCATCACCTCCAGAGGGAGAGGGTGGGCAACCCAATGTTCAGCAGCAATTTGGGGCATAAACGGCGTGGGGCGCATCCAGTGATAAGCGTAATGCGCCTGAGCGCTAAGATAATAAAGCTCAAAGTCCAAGCCCAAGCCACCCGCGGCTGCTTGCCCCCCCAGAACAATCGTATGAGCTCGGAGCGAAGTCTGCGAAAAAAATAAGCACCAGGATGATACGGAAGGTTTTGAAAGAGGTAAAGAAAGCGGGGCAAAACTACCATCTTGATAAGGGACGCCCTACCAGCCATGGAGAGAGGCAAAGACATCCATCTAGTGACGTCATCTGCAAGTTTAGTAATAGCCACTCCATAATTAAGCCGAACCGACATAGAACAGAGAACATCAATAAGATAGCCCCACTCAACAGAGTCAAACGCCTTAGTGGCATCAAGAAAGATAGCGGCAACCGGGACAGTAGGAGCAATGGTCGACACAAGCGAAAACAAGGTGCGAAGATTGTGGAAGGTAGCACGGCCGGGCACAAATCCCGACTGATCGGGCAATACAATAACGGGCATGAGCTCGGCTAGTCTTACTGCCAAGACCTTCGCGAGAATTTTAACATCACAATTGAGCAATGAGAGGGGCCTATAGGAGCCCACATCCAGCGGATCCTTACCCGGCTTGAGCAGCGACGTAATGGCGACCTCACGCATGGAGCCCGGCAGACGCCCCCCCTCCAGGGACTCCTCAAAAACCTC